>NC_140593.1:1061337127-1063737127 GCF_964204655.1 Triturus cristatus | reverse complement strand
TTAAGGGGCACATTTACGGAAATTTTCAAGTCCTCGTGTGTTGACTGGAGCACAGCTTCATGGACTCCAGCTAAGGGCTCATATAACTGTGGCTAATCCTTAATTTAACCATCAACCTAGTGAAGTAACCAGCTAAGTGGAACAGAATCATAAGAAATTTCATAAAGGGACCTGCGGAGCTGCTAAAAGCTGTCCGCTTACTGAAAACCATCAACTGTGTGCCTTCTCTCACACTTCTTCATTCATCACATGAAGTGCTGTGTCCTATAGCACAGTAACTGCACCTTTGTGATTATCACGTGCAACATAGAAACACTTCACACATAGGATCAAAACAAAGACAACACGCTTCTGACCACACACCCTACATGGTGTAGCGTGCTACCCATGTAAGGAAGCACTTTAGGGTACAAAGGGCCTCATGTAGGTAGCGAAATACCGGTCGGTAACGGCCGATTTTCGGTAAATATGCCGTTACCGACCGGTATCCAGACAAGTGAGATGTAGGAGTCCAAAAACCACTTTTCGGTAAATATGAGGCGGTAAATACCGATTCATAGTTACCGAATTCTAAAATACCGATTCATATTTACCGAATACATAATTAACGAATCGGTAAATATGAAGTGGTAAATATGAAGTGGTAAAAATTTAAAATGACATGTAGGAGCAGTCGGTAATTAAGAAATCCAGGAAAATCGGTAAATAAGAGTCGGTAATTAACACGGATTGAAAGCAGGTGGTAACCATCAACAATGCACATAAGCAATCCCAAAATGCAACAGCGTGGACAACATGGCCGCCATGTACGTCATTGCAAGGCGCCTACGTCTACAGGCAGCAGGACTGAGGGCGTGGCGACGGGAGGAACAAATCTACAGACAGCGCATCACACTATTCCAGCTGACTGATGCAGAGATACATGAGAGGTACAGGCTACACCCCGAAACCATCATGGACCTGATAAGGGACCTGCACCCACTCCTGGACCAGCCAACAAGAAGGGCGCACGCCATACCACCACATGTGCAGGTGCTCTGCAGCCTACATCTACTGGCATCCGGCAGTTATCAGGTGGTGATAGCTGCGGTGGGTGGTGTATCCCAGAGTTGCCTGTCCCGTTTCTTCAGGAAGTTCCTGGATGCCATGATGCAGAGAATGCACCACTACATAAGCTTCCCAAACACACAGGCTGCACTGCAGAAAACAAAAACAGACTTTTATCACATGGCACAGTTCCCCCATGTCATCGGCTGTATTGATGGTACACACATCCCAATCTGTCCACCAGCTGATACAGAGCACATCTACAGGAACAGGAAGTCCACCCACTCCATCAATGTGCAGGTGATCTGTGATGCAGGGAACATCATCACAGATATTGTTGCAAAGTTTCCTGGGAGCACCCACGACTCTTACATCTTCCAGAATAGTGGGATCTACACACGACTGAGTGCCGGAGAATTCGGAGAGGGATACCTGCTGGGTAAGTAACAGTGACGCCCCTTGAAACCTGCAAATCAGAGTGTATAGAGGCATGTAACTGATGGTTCCCTTTTACTCATCCAGGCGACAGTGCATATGCATGCCGTTCATTCATCCTCACTCCCTACCTACACCCAGCAACCCAGAGTGAGAGACGATACAACGTGGCCCACAAAACAACACGCAATGTGGTGGAGCGCACGTTTGGACTACTGAAGAGCAGGTTCCGCTGCCTCCACAAGAGCGGAGGCGCACGCCAGTACAAACCCATCACCTGCTGCAAGATTATTGCCACTTGTGCAATGCTGCACAACCTTGCCACGAAAAAAGGTACAGATGTGGAACTGACATATTTTGAGGACAACGAGGATGAGTCAGGCCAGCCAGAGGGCAGCGCAGCTAGAGTGCCAACTGCAATCGATGGGAGAGACAGACGGGCAGAGATCACATGCAACTATTTCTGAGTAAGTGAGGGGACACAGCGAGTTGTGAGAAGTCATGACGTAGTTTAATGTGGCACCACGCCATGAACACATGAACAGGCCAATCTGGCAATATACCATCTATACAAGGAGTATGTCCAGGGTTACGTCACCCAATGGGAAGTGGCTAAGCAGGGCCACATCAATGTTTGCGCATACGCGCTGCAGTGGTGGATTGCACGGCCTGTGCATCCTCACTAGAGCCAACCCCAAGCCGCCTGCTGCTCCTGCGTGCTTCGGGGACGGGGGGTGTGATGCTGCTGCTGGTGTCGATGCTCTCCGCAGCATCCCCTGCAGCAGTTGTCGACGCCTGACTAGTCAATAGCACCCCTAGTGCACTTGTCACCTGCACCATCCCCCGAGACAGGTCGCTGCAGCACTGTGTTAGGCCCTCCTGCATCGTCACAGAGCGCCGGCAAAGTAGGGAAGTCGCAGTTGCCAGACGGTTGAGTGCCCTGCTGGTAGTGTCCCTTCTCTGGCGTTCCCGGCGCCGTGCTTCGATGTCAGCATCTAATTTGCTGCACAACTGCTGGATTGACTGGGACATGTCCCGAATGCCCGCAGCCATGCCGCCAATGTTTGTGTCCATGTTGACTAAGCTTGTCTTCATCACCCGCATGTGCCTCTGGACTGACATAACTGCCTTTGATTGCAGGCGCTGTTGCTTCAACATTTGGCCCTCGAGCCCCAAGAAGACACCATGGCCGTCAGTGGGTGCTGGTGGACTCTGGACACGCGACCTGCGGCGCCCTCTTGCTCCCGTCTGTGCTGCCTGTGAGGTGTGGTTACAACAAACAAATGATGGACGGAATGCTGACAATGCAGACATTCTCCCCCAGTCAAGAGATCTGGGTTAAATCCATCAATCTTTTGCCCACTACGCCACCCCAGTTTAGACATGGCCATATGCAAATCAGTCTTGGCCCTGTGCCTCATGGGAACAGTCCAGCCCGAACTGCCAAGCCATGTCTTCCCTGGACCGGAATCAAGCATCCTAGGACCGGTTTCTGGCTATCAGCCGTCATCAGCCAGGATAGCTTGACTCCAGTGGCGTAGTGAGCACGGGTCCCACGTCTGGGAATACCCATCCCACTTAGGGCGAAAAGCGTTACAACAAACAAATGATGGACGGAATGCTGACAATGCAGACATTCTCCCCCAGTCAAGAGATCTGGGTTAAATCCATCGTTCTTTTGCCCACTACGCCACCCCAGTTTAGACATGGCCATATGCAAATCAGTCTTGGCCCTGTGCCTCATGGGAACAGTCCAGCCCGAACTGCCAAGCCATGTCTTCCCTGGACCGGAATCAAGCATCCTAGGACCGGTTTCTGGCTATCAGCCGTCATCAGCCAGGATAGCTTGACTCCAGTGGCGTAGTGAGCACGGGTCCCACGTCTGGGAATACCCATCCCACTTAGGGCGAAAAGCGTTACAACAAACAAATGATGGACGGAATGCTGACAATGCAGACATTCTCCCCCAGTCAAGAGATCTGGGTTAAATCCATCGTTCTTTTGCCCACTACGCCACCCCAGTTTAGACATGGCCATATGCAAATCAGTCTTGGCCCTGTGCCTCATGGGAACAGTCCAGCCCGAACTGCCAAGCCATGTCTTCCCTGGACCGGAATCAAGCATCCTAGGACCGGTTTCTGGCTATCAGCCGTCATCAGCCAGGATAGCTTGACTCCAGTGGCGTAGTGAGCACGGGTCCCACGTCTGGGAATACCCATCCCACTTAGGGCGAAAAGCGTTACAACAAACAAATGATGGACGGAATGCTGACAATGCAGACATTCTCCCCCAGTCAAGAGATCTGGGTTAAATCCATCGTTCTTTTGCCCACTACGCCACCCCAGTTTAGACATGGCCATATGCAAATCAGTCTTGGCCCTGTGCCTCATGGGAACAGTCCAGCCCGAACTGCCAAGCCATGTCTTCCCTGGACCGGAATCAAGCACCTGTGAGGTGTGGGGCACAGTGGGATGGCTCCCTTCCTGGGGCCCGGTGCGGTCTTCTGGGCCCATGCTGTCGTCTGACGAGGTGTCGAAGGCTCGTAGCCTGGCTGCTGGACGCCTCCTCATTCTCACACCTGCAAGCGGAGATGTGGCCGGTGATTCGAACATGAGTGGCGATGCTGGCTGTGGTTGTGGTGATGCTGGCTCTCGGTGAGGTGATGCTGGCTCTGTGTGCGGCGAGGCTGGCTGTGTTGGTGGTGCGGCTGCAAGTGGGCCTGCTCCCTGGTCTGAACTCGTGCTGGCTAGAGGTGATTTTTGTGGCCGGTGTGCCGTCTCCCCTGCAGCATGCCCTGTACTGCATGATGTCACATCTGTGGACAGAAAAACAACATTGGCTCAGTGTCCCCGAAGGGCTGCATTGCAAGCGTCACAATAAATCATTTCACATTCCAATCTGTCCTCTGTCTCCTTGTGCCTCGAGTGCGTGACATGCCTTGTTGCCCTGTAACATTTACGTCATGGTTAGTGTTGCCCTGACTACATCTCCCGGAATGCATTGCCTGTCTGCACTGACACGTGTGGACTGCAGTGTGATTCTCGTTTCACAATGGGGAATGTGGGATAGGGGTAGGGGAGGCTACATTGCTGTGCTTTCGTCTTACCTTGGTGTGTTGCGGCTCTGGCAGAGCTGTCGGCGTCCCCAAGACCCACGACGCTCTCTTGCTCGATTGTGGCCGCCACCAGCTCCTCCAGTTCGGTGAGGGCAGGTGCCCTGTTGGTTCCACCTCCGGTCTGGCTGGCCTCCTTCTGGATGTCGCCCATCTTCCTCTTGGTCACAATCCTCAGGTCATACCAGCGCTTTTTGAGGACCTCAATGTCCCTGTGGGTCACTCCCACAGCATTGACCTGCGCCTGGATGGCCAGCCATATGTTGCGCTTTTCGGCCTCAGGCACTTGCAGGGATTGCCTCCCAAACAGCTTCTGGTGCTGCTTCACCACCTCCTCCACCAGCACCTGGAGTTCCTTGGGGCTGAATTTGAGCTTCCTCCTCCTTTCCCCTCCGTCTTTCTGTGTTCTCTGGCTGGACATGCTGTTCGTTTCCCGCTCGCACATGCAACTGCTCCCTGCCTCTCCTCTGCACTCCAAGCCTCTCCAGGGTCGGCTAATTATGTACACCTGCCTGGGTGTGGCCACTTCGGCTAATTGTGTACACCTGCCTGGGTGTGGGCAGTTCCTGGTTGGGTGGGCTGTCGTTGCACAGGATTAGCTGTTTCGTCAAGTCATGTGATGTTATTTACCGAATCCGTACATACCGATTCGGTATTTTCCGATTCGGTAGATACCACCTCGGTATTTTCGGATTCGGTAGATACCACCTCGGTATTTTCCGAATCGGTAATTATCACCTCGGTATTTACCGAATCGGTGAATTCCGATTCGTATTTAACGAATGTTACCGAATCGGTAACTGTTACCGAATTTTTACCTACATATAACTTACCGATTCTAATTTACCGATTCGGTACGGCTCGGTATTTAAGAACCGGTAAAATTTATTTACCTACATGAGGCCCAAAGTGTACAAAAACGTGTACATTTTGCCATACAGCACAATACAAGTTAAGGGCTGCAGGTTAAAAGCTTAACTGAAATTCACAAGGACAATGAGAAAGACTCTGCATTGCAAAGGACAAAATTCCAGATATGAAGCTGATAATTTTCAGGTTGCTCCGACAAAGACTGGTTTACTCCACTCTGTGATTTGTCCCCCCCATCTGTGTTGCTAACATGTCATTCTTTGTCAGGCATAATGCTCGACGCGTATCACAGCCACAACCCCAAACAAACTTGAAAGAAATCAATAGAGAAATAATGAGCAATAAAAAAAAAACAGCCACTAGCAGAGCACCCACTACTCAGACAACAGAATCTGCAATCTGGAACTAGTCAAAGATCAACACTCTGGAGCGACATTAGGTGCCTATAGAGGGAAAAGCCAGTTAAAGAAATGTGTGACATGGCAACGTCAACATGTGGTGAGGATACTATTAATCAGAACACGTCAGCATTCAGAAAAGCAGGGGGGAGAGATGCTTCTTACAAAGGAAGGCAAGACCCATCACAATATATTCAGGATGAACAAACAATGACCAAACGTCAGAACCAGTGGAGTATGTGAACAATAAACTGCTCATTCTAGCAAATTCACTAGACCCAGCAGACACAGAAGTTAATCCTTGCTACCATTCAACATAACACAGGCTGCAGCAGCCCCAGTGTCAAAGGATAACAGAAATCAGCACAATGTGATGCATGTTGATTTTTAGACCTGGTAGATATTTGCGAAAAACCTCTGGAACTCCAGGGTGGTGCTAGGGATTCACCCTATCTGTGTCCTAGTGCAGTGTGGCAACCCTGAGAGACAGCAGCAGCAGCGCCAACACACATTCACCGCAAGCCTCGCTATATGGAGCATCAGTTTGTAAGAGGGGTTTCGGTGCAAATACAAAAAATGCGCACTTAAAAGACAATCAGCTAACACTGTGCACAGCTGGAGCCCGATACGTTGCCCATCAAAGGAAACTAAAGCACATGTTCATCTTTTGGGGTATCTTGACGCTGAATAACAAGTATTTATTGTTTCCCAACTAAATAGCACTCCCTTATCAACTTCTGAAAGATGAAAGGCTGAGTGGAGTCAAAGGGATTCAAACCTGTGACCATGCCACTGAAACACATATTCCTGGAGGGAATGCTTTATTTCCCCAGAACCACCAGAGCAGACTACGTGAGGACTATCTGATTTTTTGTGTCAGTAGACTTATAATCCCCATTTATCCAGCACATTATATTTACAACATTCGTCATTTATTTGATTAGGAAGAGACCGGTTAGCGCAGTTACGGCTGTGTACTGTTGTTACAAATTAAACTGTCTCCTATTGTTAATTTCTTAAGAGCCCAAAAATTCGTATATGCGATTAGGCTACGAGCTAAAGAGAAATAGATTGTAAACATGTTTTACAAACAATCTATTATCCTGTCTATCTGCCTGGTATGTAATTCGTTTATAGCTTAAGCTTCAGAAACCCTGCTGTGGGTGCCTATGAATGATCTGAAAACCTGGGTTCTATGACTGCAGACCTGGGCTCAGCGTGTTCGAGTCGTCACACAGTACGCCTTCCCATTGTCGAGTGGCCGTACGGCTACCACACTATCACACACATGGGCTGACCAGGGGTTGCTCTCGCTTAGCCTAACCTACTCATAGATGCCGCAACTTACCATCTGATTGGGGAGAGTTGGGACGTTGGCTGTCCACCTCCAGAGCCGTCACTAGATCCTGGAAGTGTTGGCAGGCTCACGTGTGCTTGTAGTGGAGTTTCACAGAGTACACAGGGAGCAACACCGCGTAGTACTTCTTCTATGTTTATGGGAAAGTCACGCTACCACACTGACGGACATGTTGGTTTGCGATACATGTAACCAAATACATGTTGATCAAAGTAAACTATCTGCTACGTAATGGGGGATAAACTATGTTTGTCAAAAGATTTAACATGCTGGTTTTAAAATCACACGTTGGAGGGCTATGAATTTAGCGGCCATTTTAGAATGTTCTTAACTGCTGGTTTGTGTCTGAACGATCGTTATGTGTAATGCTGGTTCAGTTTATTAAACTAACCCATACGTTGAAAATACATGTATGTAGTTAAAATTGCTCTCGCTTTCGGTGGGGTGTGAGTAACGTAGCAGCCGATGTGAGTGGTGCTGTCCTGCGGACAGGGGTCGGGCAGAGAAGACGAGGAAAACATAAGTTAAGGAGGGAGGGATGCCCGGAGAGAGCCAGTAGCCGGAAGTGTTATTTTAAACACACCGCCTGCAGCAGCCCGGGTTAGGAGAGCCAGTGTGAGGAAAGGGAGGGGGTGGACAGAGCAGCGAAGGTCAGCAGGGTTGCGGGTCCCGTCACAGCAGTTGCCGTTCTGCAGCTTCCCCCAGGGGTTGTTCATGGACAGGCTATCCAGCTCGAACTGCCCGGAGCACAGACACAGCTGCACCGGGAGAGAGCTGGGGCTAGAGCATTTACACTGGCTCAATTCACACACCATAAAAACACGAGCATTCAAACCAAAACAAGAGCGAAAGTGAAAGAGGATCTCTTTTATGGGGCCATGTGTTTGAAACACATGGCCCCATAAAGATAAGAAAACGTTTACGACAAACGGAAAGCAGGTGAGGCAGTCCAAGTGGGCTGTCCCAAAAAGCCAAAGGGAGGCAACATACATAGCTCTTTTCCAATGGCTGGCCACCGTTTAGCATAAACGGTGATGCCAGCCAATGGAAATGAGGGGCAGGGCTTTAAGCCCTGTTGTAAAAGTACTCATCTGCATTAAATCTCGCCGAGCGAGCTCTGCATGTGCGCAGCAACGCTAGGCGAGACCTAAAAAGCACACTCTCTGAGTAAAGCTTCCACTTTTTGCCAAGTTTGAACTAATTCCATTCAGCTGTTTTTTTTCTTTTTCAGAGATCAAAGTTCCCTTTAGGAATTAACATGGCAAATCAGTATTTAGGGACCTC
The DNA here is from genome assembly GCF_964204655.1 of Triturus cristatus. Classification (NCBI taxonomy): domain Eukaryota; kingdom Metazoa; phylum Chordata; class Amphibia; order Caudata; family Salamandridae; genus Triturus; species Triturus cristatus. Next base: position 1,063,728,624 of record NC_140593.1, on the reverse strand, counting down.
CTTTTTTCTTGGCCCTTACTTGATAGATTGGCATAAACCTTTCCATGAGGGAGCCGAGATCGATAGCCCGAAGGAAGAGAATATTGATTCACATGTAAGGTAGATTGCAATATAAATAGTAGTTTAACAGCACACAAAAAAATGAAAACCAGACAAGATATGTTTGCTGCAGCATTGTAGGATCCCATGAAATATTTAACTATACTGGTGTGCCACCGGAACATCGAAACACAATATCGATGGGATACAACAGTGCGGACAGAACATTGAAAACAAAATATCCGCAGGTATGTCTTTATTTTCTATAATAACTCCACATATATATGCCTATATGGTACATAGGTCTTCAATGCACAGAGATGTGGAGTTAGAAATAGTAAATCTATACCTCCCTATATGCACTTACCATTATCATTCATGATCTTGTACCACAATATTGTTGTTGTCGATATTCAGTAGTCAATCAAGTAAACTTCATTGACAGATGTGAGTGTTCATGGCTGTTAAGTAAGACATGATCTTAATGGTAATCAGGCCTTGCCCTTCGTGTACTTGCTATTGCATTCTGCATTTTCTGCGGTTTTCCTTTGAGTATTTGCCATGTGAAAACTTGGGAGTATTTTTCTGGATTTACCAGCATGGTTGAGACCAAAGATAAACTAAAAATGTGACTAAGCATGAGGAAAAGTCATTTAGTTTAATTTGTGACTCTAACAGCAAATAGTGCAAAAAGTGCAAAATGTATTTTTTTTATTTCTTTAAAAAGGTATATTTATGACTCATATTTCTTTATTGAATTCCTGTGCGTACCCTGCATGTAAGATTTATAACTATGTAAGGAGGTAAAAGTGTTATTTATTTTCGATAAACGTGCAAAACCCCAATCTGTGATATGCAGGGGGAAGGATGTGGTCCGTTGGCTAGACTGCTGACTTAGGCCCTGGAAACCAGGGTTCGAGCCTCGGGGTCGGGTCCGCGTCTTGTGATTTCGGGCAAATCACTTAGGGGCATATCAGCAAAGCGAGGCGATAGAATTATCGCCGCTTTTGCGGCCGTTTTCGGCCGAAAAGCGACGATAATTTTATCACCTAATTAGCAAGCTCACACTAACACGTGAAAACTTGCGTTAGCGTAGGAATTCCTAACGCCCAGCTTTGCTTCTCTAATGAGATGCAAAGTGGGCGTTCCTGACCTGACATGACAGGAGAAATGTCGCTAAGCGACATTTCTCCTATCATCAAGCCCCACGCTATGAAGCATAGCGGCAAGAAAAGTAGCAACAACCCATGTTATCGCTACTTTCCTCACGCATGCTTCAGGACTGACTTAGCCATGATATCCTATGGAAGGTGGATATCATGGCTAAGTTTGTGAGTCCCTATCATCAAGCTAACGCCACATTGCGTGAGATTATCGCTGGGTTTCCAGCGATAATCTCACGTTAGGCAGTTAGCGTGAGGATTTTTATCGTCTTTGAGATAAGCGTTGCGAATAGCACGCTATCTCAGCGACAAAAATCCATGCTAGCCAGCAATAATTATCCTAGCGCTAAGTGCGCTTAGCGATAATTATCGCTGGTTGTTGCTGATATGCCCCTTAATCTCCCTGTGCCTGAATGTGTAAGTAACCGGTGCTCATGTAAAGCACTCCAATGAAGGGCGCCACCCCTCCTAGGGGGCGTGGCGCCGTTAGTGGCAGGAAAGGGACGACAGATTAGAGATCCCTTCCGGGTCACATAACCCGGAAGGTGTTAGGGTACTAGTCGGCAAAAACCGGAAGCGCGTAGGGAGGAAGGAAGGCAGGTGACTCCGGAAGCAATTTACGTTTGGCGCAAGGCTTGAAAAGCCAGCGAACCAGAAGACGCCCCCTCTTTGTCCACTCTCCTGCCGGGGTCGGAGGTCGCATTTCAAGTTCCTGCTGGGACCACGAGCGGCATCTCGGACGTCGAAGAGTCCAAGCGACTCTGAGGGCAGGTGAGCGGGCCTCACAGTGTGCTTGCTAGGGATGTTTATAACTGATTTAAATGTTTTTTATAATTTAGCCCGGGGCGCCGCAAGCGAGTGCGGCCCGGGGTGGGGGTGGGCTCCGTTGGGAGTGCGGACCAGTCGAGTGCAGAGAATTAGCGCTGTGTGTCGGAGGCGGATGCGCTCTTATAATAATTTAAATGTTTTGTATAATTAGCTCGGGGCGCCGCAAGCGAGTGCGCCCCGGGGGATGGGGGCTCCGCTTGTGAGTGCGGACCAGGTGAGTTGCAGAGCATTAGCGCGGTGTGTCGCAGGCGGATGCGGGTCGTACGCGCAGCGGAATGCGAATTGGGGAGGCGGAATCATTCTCATCTGTCTCGTGGTTGTCTCCGGCCCCAAGTAAAGGTGTCATTAATGCAAGCAATCTGAGATCTTTACCGCCAGTTCCCGCTGCCGATAGGTATTCCAAAAGTATCTTTAAAGTGCACCTGCAATGTTTATTCTTGACCAAAACAGATGTTACGTTGGGAGATGATTGAGTCTAGGAATGCTTTTACAGGCGTAATTTAGTGCGATTTTTCAGTTTGAGGTGGTGACAGAAGTATACAAACGGTGAGGTGTTTGTATTCATGGTTAGGGGTTAATAGCGGGGTTTTCACCACCATAGAAAGTATTTATATAGCTTGCCCGTTCACATGCAGGGCATCTTGTAGCCCCCTCTGAGATCGTGCGGAAACGCACCACGGAATCGGGCATCGCATCCCCCGCTCACATTGGGTGGAATGGCGCTAAAACCACCACACCACAAAGGCAGTGCTTAATTTGTACCGGTGCTTTCCGGTGCTTAGCACCGGCACTAATTCCTCAGGGCCGGATCTACACTATGCGTCAGCACGTCATAAGGCATTGTGTTAAAGTAAATATAAAATTACCTCCTGACTCACAGCAGACACTGTTGTTCCTCCCCCGAGTCTCCGCTCTACGGTAAAGAGTTTTGAGGCTGTGCGAGCCAATGATAGAAAGATTCCAGCTATATCCAAAATATTACGCCTTTAGTTCCGTGTTGCCAGTGGGCGGGACAGTAAAATTGGGCTGGATTTGGTTCTGCTGGTAGGGGCTGTGTGCGCAGCGTGCGTGCGTAGATCATTTTAAAATTGCCATGCCCTGCCAATCATGTACCAGACAGTCACCGTCGGTTCACCTCGACGTCGATGGCTGGCAGCAGCAGGCCTAAGCAGTGCCGCCCACCAGTAACCGTAAGTAGCCAAATCGATGCTGCTTGCTTGCAAATAAACAGATTTACACACAGCTACTACTTTTTTATTTTGAAAATGCGTTCCAGGACGCAAGAAATCACCATGCCTTTAAATAAATCTCGGTACAAAAGGGGTTGGTGATGGACGGAGCATCAGAACCAATCAAACACTCACACCCAGTCAACAGATCTGGGTTTGATCCATCACCGTTCTTTAGCCCACTCTGCCACCCCAGTTCAGACATAGCCATATGCAAATCAGTCTGACCCTGTGCCTCATGGGAACAGTCCAGCCCGAACTGCCAAGCCATGCCTTCCCTGGACCGGAAACAAGCTTCCTAGGACCGGTTTCTAGCATTTCAGCCGTCTTCAGCCAGGCTTGCTTGAATCCAGTGGCAAAGTGAGCAAGGGACTCACGTCTGAGCATACCCTGCCAACTTATGGCGAACAAAGCGGTACAAAAGGGGGTGGTGATGGACGGAGCATCAGAACCAATCAAACACTCACACCCAGTCAACAGATCTGGGTTTGATCCATCACCGTTCTTTAGCCCACTCTGCCAACCCAGTTTAGACATAGCCATATGCAAATCAGTCTGACCCTGTGCCTCATGGGAACAGTCCAGCCCGAACTGCCAAGCCATGCCTTCCCTGGACCGGAAACAAGCTTCCTAGGACCGGTTTCTGGCATTTCAGCTGTCTTCAGCCAGGCTTGCTTGAATCCAGTGGCAAAGTGAGCAAGGGACTCACATCTGAGCATACCCTGCCAACTTATGGCGAACAAAGCGGTACAAAAGGGGTTGGTGATGGATGGAGCATCAGAACCAATCAAACACTCACACCCAGTCAAACGGTGATGGATCAAACCCAGATCTGTTGACTGGGTGTGAGTGTTTGATTGGTTCTGATGCTCCGTCCATCACCACCCCCTTTTTTACCGCTTTAAATAAATCTCTGCGTTTCCTGGCGTTCGAGAACGGGCGGCAGAGAAGTAACAGGACTCTGTCTTTCCCTTCTTGCTCAGAGAAGAAAAATACAGTGTCCCTTCTGCTCTGCCGCTTCAGCTGCCCCGCCCCACCCCCCCACTATTTCCTTCTTCCCTCTCTTTCTGTCTAGCAGCTCTTCTCTTACTGAAACCCGTGACTTCAAGACGGGGATCTCACTCTCTTTCCTCTCCTTTCTTTTATTTGCTCCCCTGTGAAATGGATCCAAAAAAAAAATCATTTTTGCTGGAAATTTCGTATTTTAATTCCAAAGTGCAGCATCTGGAATTAAAGGTTAAAAATATGAAAAATAACTAAATAAAGTAAGACAGTGGTAGCAAACTGGCCAGAATGATTTTATTCACACCCAAACACATTAGAGCCACTTTTACAGAGTTTGCCAGTGAAGCGCTATTTTAGTTTTCTTGTCTTTGTTTTCCCTGGGCTTGCAACTAGTGCACCAATCCTGGAGGTACTGTAAAGTGTGGATTGGAAAACAAAATGTGTACTGCGGTACTGCTAATGTTTTGTAAGGATATCAGCAATGGACGTTAAAATGGGTCCATTCAAGGCCCTGTAGTCATGTCCTTAACTTTTCAGGCAAAAGCACTCACTGATTTCTGAATAGTGAGTGTAAAAGCATTAAGGTAACCATGTTGTTGCTGCTTACATTTCACATGATTTGCTAAATTTTGCACTCCCTATGAGTGTTTGCTTTATCCAGGATGTTGTTACTTTTTTTGTAGGCCACATATTGCTCGTCTATTGCGTCATTTAAATTGAGCCTCATCCAGGTGTTTATAGCTGGCAGCAATTGGGTTGTAGTTGAAGGCAGTGTGAGTTTTTCTCAGTGGGGGCAGTTTGGTGTTCAGTGGGGGAGCGGATGTGGCACTATGGCCAGAGCTGCTGAATTTGGAACTGGGGAACAAGGTTCAGCCTTAATAACCAGTCCACCAGACGACTCTCCTGAGAGAGCACAATCCCATGCTAGACCTTAGAAGTCTTCGCAAGACCTTAGAAGTGCTGGCGTCTTAGCACCAGCAGGTGGACCCTAGCACTGACAAGTCTGGGTTAACCTTCAAGGTTTGTTCACCACAATCCATACTGAAGTTCACCTCCAGTCTTGCGGGCAGGCCTGTGAGGCAGCCCAGCCAAGAACAACAGTGACTCGGTCACTGGGGTCACAGGACCCTTGAGAAGGGCCAGCTCTAGGGCAGTGCAACCGGTGTGACCGGGCGCTGACTTTGGGTGGAGGCATCATGTTTGCAACTATATTAAGGTTTTAAAAGTGCTTGCTGCCTCCTTCCTGGCCTCCAGCAATTTTCAGCAACAATAAACATGTCATGATGACTCTGATGTTTAATGTTCTTCTTAGAGAGAGATCGGAGTTTTGTCTAGTGGAAGTTTTGACTCATGGATAGGTAGCACAGAGGGTTAATGCGCCTGCTGCAAAGAACATGTACCATGCAGATCACAAAGTGCACATAATGTAAATAGGTCAGTGGGTTACTGCTTTTGTCAGAGAGATCCTTTTGTTACTTGCAGTTTATAAGTTAAAATCCTAACATAGAACATTGCGCTATTAACTGTCATCTAAGAGCTGCATACAAACTGCAAGATATAAATTAGAGCATTGTGTTTTTCCTCCAGTCTTTGGTTATCCTAATGTTGCAAAAAGTGTTCTTTTGGACAGAAATCAATTCTGATTGTTAAAGATAACCCCCAACCACGGTATTACGTTTTAAATTCTGAGTTTGTGTTTCTCCAGACCAATCACTAGTAACCTATATGGCCTACTAGTATGGTTGTCATGTGACTCCTACACCTTGTAGTCCTTAGTGTTATGTAACATTGTCTATACAGTGATTTACACACATATTGATTATCTCTGAGTAATGTGTGTGATGTAAAGTGCTCTGACACCCTACACTGGTATGAGCGGCGTTGTAAATCAAATTAAATGCATCAGAGAGAGTGTGGTTATGGAGACTTGAGGGGCACTGTTAAAGGGTGGCAGTGAGGTTAATCCATGGCAGAGGTGGTCATTGGGGGGGCAATAACAAACATTAATGCACAAGGCACCACCAGTGCTAAGGGCGCCCTGCCCTTGAGGCCAGTCTGCCTCACCCATAGGTACCTCCATTGGCCTTGTTTCAGAAGTAGAAGCTGCAACTCACCAGGGATTGGCAATGCAGAATTTGCACGCACACCAAATTAAGTTCGCAAACTTCAGTCTCTCTGCTTCATTCACAAGCACTTTACCATGTGCTGCCTGCTTGGGGGCCACTGGAATTAATTATGCAGCAAGCATAGGAGGACAAAATTATGCCGCAGTGTTGACTAAATTATGCATTAAAAAAAAGGCTGCAGAGTAATGCAGTATATTTTCTGATATTTTATTATTTTGACATGTGTACACATACTAACAGTCTCTGGAAATATATTGCCGTATTTGTAGCAGTGTAACATACAAATGCAACAATGAGAAAGGTGATCAGTCAACCTTTGCAATAAGCCATCTACTCCGCAGCAAAACAAGTCACATTTTTTATTAACTTTTGATACGTTTGAGCTATAAACAATTTATTAGTTTAAATGGTCAGATCATGCAGCAGATCTTGCATTATGAGGCAAATATGGCAGAGCCATAATTATATAGAAAACATTTGCAAACTAGGATATTATGCCATTCATGTTTGAACTGCTGTTGTGGAAAAAGGGAGAAGTGCTGATGACAGAAACTCCATGGCTCGGCGACAAATGGCTTGTGCTTCCACATTTTCAAGTATTTGGGACATTCTGTGATTAGAAGCATATCCCTCTTTGTGAATGTGTTTTAATGTCAATAACTCATAATAACCTTAAATAATGACGTGTATACATTGGTTGATGATTAAACTGGTCAGTGAAATGCCAAACAAATACAAAAAATTGGGATGTTTGCGCATTGTGGATACACCTCTGGCACTACCCACTGATCCAATCCTTGGGTTATTCCCGCCCTCTGATTCTCCTCCCAGAGTTCCCCTACTTTTTTTTCCCCACTTCGACCACTGGTTAAACCAAACTCCACAGTGCAGAGGCAGTGCCCCGGCTCTCCCCTGCCCTCCCCTCACCCTCCCCTAATAACGCGAGCTGTGCTCAAATATCGGCCTCGGCCTCAAAGTGCGGAACAAAAATGAGTCACCTGCTTGTTCCACTTGCGGGCTAACAGGCAGGAAATCACTGCAGTTCGAAAATGATTGAGGGTTACCCTGGGCCTGATTCTTTGTGACTGCCCCTGTGCTTGCTTCCAAGAGTCAGTGTAAAGTATGGTAAACCTGTGAGCACTTCAACATTGGCGATTCAGGGCACCTGGTTTCTGGCCAATGCGGACTTGTCAGGCTAACCTACATTGTCCTTTTTGTTCAGGTGCTCTTATATCGCAGCTGTAAAACTAACACATGTCCAACACTATAGAGTGAATTTTGAGTCCACCCCCTTCAACCACTGTCTTTCTTCGACTAGCCTCTTTGAGCCAACGGCTTGAGACTTTATAAACCACATCTTGCCTCAATCCTGCTGATTAAACATCTCTCACCTAATGTTATTGGCTGCCTCATTGTATCATCCCCGCGTCTGCTCCAGTTCTTGCATTGAGTTGCATAAAGGACTACATTACAACTGTTACCCTCTCTGGCAGCTCCCACTGGAATCCTCCCAAGTATCTCTCTTTAATGTGGTAATGCCTCTTAAATTAAACTCAGATCTACTGCCTTTGCTAATGTTTGTGCTACTTACCCCTTACTGCTCACCTTTCCATCATTGCATTACCTTTGGATATGTAAATAATTAAAAATGTTGTTAGCCAACGTCAAGGAAGAGTAGATATAACTGAATCTAGAGGAAAATGAGCATAGACTGACAGGGGAGAAGGTCGCAAGAACAGTGTGTGACCCCTGATCTTAGGAAGAGTTCCAGCACATCAGTCAAAGTGCTAGCCATAGGGCATCGAAACCCTCAGGAACTTCCATAGAGTGCACCTGGAGCGGGGTGTATCATAGGTGTTGCCTGCGTTCCATTTACATGACCTCTGGTGCTCATCACAGTAGCCTCCCAGAGCAACAATGTGGCCTTCTTAGCAAAGAGCAAAGCTACCATCTTGCCATACATGGAAAGGAGCAGATCTCTCTAGCAAGACAGTGACGGGAACAGGCGTCGCCACGGTGCAGGATGATCTTGCCACCGTGATGATCTCAATGTGATGTGGGGTAGGTAGGCGTGGCTTATCAGATCAAGGAGGGGATGAGTGTCTTTAGTATTAGGAAACTATAGGGCAGGGGAAAGGCACCATTGTAATGTGGAGAAGAGCCAGTAGGTGATGGAGGGTAGTCACTTACTTGGTATAAAGTGTGAAGTGAACCGAGTCGGAGGCCTAGTCTCTCAGTGGAGAGTTTCATTTGCCAGGTCATGAAGTCCTTCTGCTCTCGTCGCAGTGCACCATTCGCCCAGTGACAATGACACTCACTGCATAGCTGCCAAGGTTTCAGATTCCTATGAGTGCCATTTTCATAATTTCTGTTATTTCAGTGTAATTATGAGTGACATTTCAACGACTATGAATGACACATTCTGGGGAGCAAAATCTAGCAATGAAGATGAGAGAAACATGTAAATATCAGACATTGCACCCATTTGTGCATTGAGATTGTCTGACTCTTACGTTTTGAGCTAAATCATCACCCTTTATTAAAGCATCCACTACATTATGCTCCCAAACAGGGCGTTGCGCGTCCATGATTGTTCCACACCTTTGAGCGATGTTTGTAATTTTTAGGACAAGGTTATGCTGAAAATGTACTCTATTTTGCTCCATAGCTAAAATATTTCTCTAGTGTGGCCTGCAACAAAACCAGAGTCCAAAATATCTATAATACTTTAGGCCTCCTATTCTTAATCCCTATATTCATTACATTGAAGTTTCTTTTTCAAATGTGTAAGTTTGGAACCGCCTATCAAAACCTTACTATGAGGCAGGCTCCCTTGCTGAAATTCAGATCTGGTATTACATCTGACTTTTACCAGTTGAGGATGTGGGTGGAGTCAATAGAGTAAGTGGGTGGAGCCAGTGGAGGAAGTGGGTGGAGCCGGTAAACGTGGGTGTGGCTTCCGACAAACATTTGAGCACCTGCACTTCATATTTTACAAATTAAGCACTGCACAAAGGCACATCGCCACGCAATCTTTTATCCGGCGCCTGTCCTACCGGTACAGCGTCGAGTTAGTATGTTTGTCATTAAGGAAGGCGAAAGTGCGAAGGAGGGCGGTAAGTCGCGGGTTTACCTCGCGGGACCCATCAATCCATTCGCTGTATGTTACTTTGGGGATGAAGTTAGCTAATTTAGGCGTGCTGGTTCCATAGCACATTGGGCGTTGTTTAAGGGGTGGAACTAACTTTTCTATTTCTCATTAAGTGCAGGGTAAATTCTCTAGCTCTACCCTGGAAGCCGTTGGTGGTCACAAGTGGTGGCAGATTATTTACCTGCGGCTCTGTTGACCGGAGGGCGGTCAACTTAAGGAGAGCAGGCTATCTTGGTTGTGGCCTGCTGGCACAGCCCGAAGGTCAAGCAAAGGCCCCTTGGAGAGCGGGTTGTAAATATAATGACAATGCGTAATTTTGAGATTTATTTGAATGCTGTGGTGTTTATAAGAAAGTGTTTTTAAAGATTCTATAACTAAATAAGAAAGGGCAATGGAATAATTGGCCAGAAAGATAATTTAATAAAACGTACACACTGTGAAGACCAAAGCTGACTCAGGTGTCTCTTTGAGAGAGTGGAGAGTGGTGATGAGAGGGGGGGGACAAGTGCTCTTTGTATGCCATCTATACCTTCTGGTCGAGTTCGCACTGCATAAATCTGCAATATAAAAAAAAGTTTGCTCAATTCCATGTCACACAAACAGCAAAATGCATTTTCGTTTTTTTTTTCCTTTTGCTTCAGTGTAAAATTGTCCAGAAACATAGATGCTGCTCGTGAATCTAGCAGAAATCATTTGCTAAGTGTTGACGAGGGATTTCCACGTGGGATTTCAGGCTCAGCTCCCAACCCTTTCTTAATACATCAAAAGCTAAAAATACCAGGGACATCATTTCAAGCTGTTCAAGAAGTTCAGATTCTTCCATGTTTCATCGCTCAACAGGACCACATCACAATTTAACATTAACCTTGAAAGATGCCGCCGTGAACTGAAAGATTGTGTAACACAGCGTTTGAATAGTTTGCTCACGTACCTTATTTTAGTGAAATTATAGAAGTGACAGCAGCAACAGAGACACAGAACGAATCAGCACAGCAAGAAAAGTCCAAGGGGCTTATTTATGAGCCCTTGCGTCACTTTGCGCCGCCGGTGCTTCACTTTTTGTGACGCTGCGGTGGCGTAAAAATGCACCATGTTGCGTCATATGTACAAAATGACGCATCTAGGTAGATGCGTCACTTTCTAAAACCCTGCGCCACAATTTACCTGCACCAGGTATAATGTATGCAGGGTGAAAGTTCTGACGCAAGTAAGCCTCGTAGAAGTGACGCAGTGAAATCGATAAGATTTCACTGCGCCACTTCTAGGACGTAAATGCATCAATATCTTACGCCTGCCTCACAGCAGGCGTAAGATTGACGCAGGCACATTTGAAATGGGACTTGCCCATGTCAAATGACCCATTGCTGAATTTGCGTCACTTTTGTGACACACTCCAGCAATGTGCCATTTTTGCGCCTATAGATATGTCAGAAATACTGACGTATCTGTAACTCCTTGCGACATGATGCATCATACTGTAAATATGACGCAACCAGCATGTCGCAAGGAGGGTGCAATGAAAAGTGACGCACCGCTGTTTTCACGCAGCGATGCGTCACTTTTCATAAATGAGGCCCCAACTTTCTTCATTCCCTGGCGTTTGTTCTCCTGCAAAGGTTGACTGACAAATGATGGAGAAAACAATATTGAGGCTTATTTAAAAGCCCCATGCGCCGCTGGTGCGTCACTTTTAATATGGAAAAAAAGTAACGTACCGGCGGTGCAAGGGGCTTGTAAATAATGTTTTTTAAAACGCATTTTTCCCCAATTTCATTGACTCAAAATACATAGGTGCTACACGTATTGATGGAGAGAGCTCTTGAAATAGTTGAAAACTCCTTGATCTACCACAAGTACCAATATTAATGTTCTGCGGGTACAAATGCCTTAATGTGTCCACCAGAAAACGGATTCACAAAAAAATGGAAAACCTTCACCTGCAGATTTGAGACTTTTTTTCAGGTTTATTGTGGAAATATATGACATTTTCAGCTTTCCAAACATACTACTCTTGGAAATTCTATTTTATCATGAGCAATTATACACATATATATTTTCTAAATGTTATGCGCTTTTGTAGAGCACGCTATCACCCGCAGGGTATCCTGGCACTGAACAGTTGTACACCCTCTGTCCAGGTCTTGGCGGGATTACCCAAAGAGCTTTTTGCTGCGAAAATCGGGAAAAAGGACATGCCAACATATTTTTGCTCTAATTGTGTATGGGAAAAATAATTTGCCACTTGGAGAAACACCTTCTGTTGCATGCCCATCAATTTTGGGGGGTGTTACTTTCTTATCTTAGAAAGTGATTTACTCCTGTCCTTTACTGGAGTATATCTCTGGCATTTAATAAGATAAGAAGGTGTTGGAGACAAGTTTGAGGAATATGCCCAAATTTGGGTGGTTACACAATAACAAGCCAGTACTACGCCGTAATGCCCACTTTCCACAAATTTACTCTGCACAAAATCTTTGCATGAATGAAATGTATGAATGTGAATTGTTCTGCCTGTCTCTTCCAAACCTGCTGCGTTGCTGCACTTGGTTAGCTTCGGATTCATCCTCTAATTGCTTCTATTTTTGCTCTCCACGGGTCTTGGCTTAGGCCTCAGCAACATTTAAATTATGCTGTCATAATTTTGGGAATGGCATGTTACACTTGTTTCACAAAACTCCACTTTTATGCCACTTTGCATAATTATGTGCCACTGGTGATAACAATTTGCTGCGAAACACACCATTCCCAGTAAAATTCACTGCAAATGTAGGCGAACAACAGGATGTGAGTCTTTCTTTCAATGCAACTTCGGCCTAAAATGTGCAAGAGGTTTAATTTTGGGCTAAAATATACCGCAAAATGACTGCCTTGCACTATGTGTACTTATGAGTAATTTAACGTAATTTTTAAAAAATCATGAAATTACGCAAAAGCAAATTCCCTGAATTTCGCACACACCCCTAGACCGGGGTCACAGACACAGGGCTGTTAATAATGCAGAACCTTGCGGAAATCCAGTGATGATGCAGCACAAGGCCTGACAGTCCCATAGCCTCTCAACAGTAGAATAAAAAAAAAATCATTCTTAGTTGCCCAGAAGAGAGCAAGAATCCACAAGGACCTTAGTCCAATGGGAGGAAACAGGAAACCTAGGATTCAGAGATGCCGTGGATAGCAGCCGCGGCCCGTGCAGGTAAGAGCGGTGGAGCCAGATGAGGAGGGGGGGGGGATTATGATGGATGATGATGAGGGAAAATTAATTATTTATATAATTTTCCCTCATCATCATCCGTCCAAAACCCCCCTCCTCACCCGGCCCCACCGCCCTCCTCTCTTACCTGCACAGGCCGTGGCTGGTGGATAGTGACAGCACCTGTCTCTCTCCTCTAACCTCACCACTATGAGAACGTGTCCACGCGGGTATGTAATCAGTGTCATCAGGAAAGGACTGAAAGGTATCCAGTGAGAGAGGAACGTGTACAAGGCAGTGACGCTAGCTCAATGTACTCAGTGCTAACATTGAAACTCTTTGAGTTCAAGAAAAGGTTTATTGAAAAGATTATTATGATCATAAAAACAATAGTTCATATATGCAGTTATTTGTTAATACATAAATACATGAAGGTGTAATAAAGAACAATAACGATATATAATATCCATTAAAATAGTAAAAGGATAATAAACATTGAAACTCTTAACCCAAATGTTATTGGGCACATCTGACACCCAGCACCTACTGTTTCTAAAGCACTACTACACTTCCCATTATCCTGGTTGGATAATTCTGATATCAGAAGCAAAGAGAAGATATTGCACTTCTCCGTCAGTCAGGACATCACTAAGACATGAATGAATGATGCATCATTGTCAAGGGGCTATGATCGCTTACTCTTGCAAACCCGGAGCTACATGAATGATTCATTCCTTAGAGAAATATGGAGCTAACTGACGATTCCGGGCACTTTACAAATGGAGCCTTAAGTGCTGAAGACGGTGTTTGATCTCATCAAATGAGAACCAGTTCAAATCAGTTTGCTTACAACAAAATGGTAAGAAAACATACTTTTTGCAGCATCCCCCTCCCATTTTTTTAACCACATTTGGACAGCTAGCTGCTGGTTTTTCGACTCGGAGTGCACTAAGGCCTGCTAACCAGACCCCAGGGCCAGTGTTCTGACCCATCAAATTAGGAATGTCCCTAATTGGTAAGTACTGACTTACTTTCAAGTCCCTAGTATATGGTACCAAGGGTAACCAGGACATTTAAGGCAGTGTCCTCTCAGGGCTTCAGCTCTGGTTGTGCCACTCTGAGTGTGACAAGAAGCAAAATGGCTACCAGCCTGCCCCTGCAGACTGGGAGAGCAGTGTGTACGCTGCTGGTTCAAATTTGCCATTACCAGCCCTTCCCTTAATTAATAGAATATGTAAGTCTCTTCTAAGGAAGGCCTATCGGACTCTATGGCAGGGAGCTGTATATTGTTAAGCAAGACATATAGGTTTATATACGTCTTAGCGGCAAAAGCCTTAAAGTTGCCATTTTGTTGAGGAAAGTTAGTAGCCCCATTAACTAACACAGGGTTACCGGCTGGCATCCCAGCCTGGCTAGCTTCTGAATGGGACTACCTAACTGGGTACTGTAAGGTATCCAATTAATCATGGCATTAAATCAAACTTGATGCCCTAGTCAAAATAATGTCACTATTAAAGTTTAGCAACTTTTAGAAAGTTGCCACTTTGTGCCCCGGTTGGTCCAGTGGCTTTGCACAGGCCCTGACCAACAGACAGTTTTTTGCCTGCCTGAGGAGGCCTGTGAACAACTCCCAGGATTAGGAACAAAGGCAGTTGCCACAGAGTGAGGTCTGACCTCCTCTCCCAGCAAGGCCACTCAAGATGTTAGCCCAAAAGGCGAGCTTCAAAGGGGGAGCCGACTTTGAAGGGCTGCCTGTGACAACACACCCAAGCAGGATGCCTTTTGTTCCTGCAGACAAGTTAGAGACAGGTACAGAGAGGTAAACCCCATCCCCCAACCAGTTTTCCTGTGGGTGTGTTGCCCTTAGGTAGCCGCAACTCTGGGTTGGGCTACCAAGCTCATCACAGTTGAGGGAAAGTTCACATCTTGTGGGTGGCAAGGCTATTATGCTCTGGGACTGCCAAATGTCACACATCAACGGACCTTTGTCATCAAAGAGGAGGGGATCTACTAGCCTATTGGCTAATGACTGTGTTGTTCCCTTGGGCACTATTCTGGGATAAAATGGGCACCACTAGCACCCTGAACTTCAGCGCACATTGGATTTGGAGAGAGGGCCAAAAGAGGACTGCCCAGCTGCCTTTGAAGCTGCAGGAAGAGAAACTGCACCATCGGAAGGACTGCACCTGCTGCACTTTGGGACTAGTGAAGTTTGGACTGTGCCTGTGGCTCCTGACTAGGGGAAAAATGTTCCCCAGCCTCAGAGCAAAGCAATGACTCCAAAAGTCCATCATCTATCCCCCTGGAACAGCACAAGGGATATCAAAGCTGAAGAAGCCGGATGCTCTGAGAGACAAATCTGAGATAGTCAAAAGTTGGATCTGGGAGTGCTATCGGAGACTGGATTCATTGTCCAAGATAATTGCTGTGTCGCAAGATCAGTAACCTAGCCATAGCTGACTTTCTACTGTCGCAAAGAAGACTTTGTGTGACCGCAAGTGCTGTGATCAAAGTCGCCCCACCTCACCCGTGGACCAAAAATCGCCCGACCTTCACCCCTGTTGACTGCAGAGCTCCAGGAGGAACATTAAGCATATTTTCTGCCAGCATCCCCAGCATCAGGACCACTCCATTGTCACCAATGGCGGTTATTTCCTAAATGCTGGAACTGGACTGGAAATCACTCTGGTGGCCAGGTAACTGTCCGAAGTATCCTCTCTGCCCTCTAGACCTCCATCCTGTCGGCAGTGGTTGCCCAAGTTGGGCCAGAGTGGCCAAATGGACTGTTTCAAAATATTCAATAGTTTGGAAAATGTTTGTTAGCTTTAAAGCCTTAGGAATAGTCTGCACATGCAAAAGAGAAGGAGCTCTGTACACCTTAGTGACAAACCATCCTCGCCACTACCAATGGATAGTATGGGTTTTCTTGAATCTAAAGCTATTGGTAAAGTCATCAACTAAGTTTCCCCACTGGTTGCATGGACTTTTGATTGTCGACTGGAAGTGTATTTGAAGGAGTGTTAGAAATTAAGTTTCTGGTTGGCAGAGGTATGCACCCTGTCCAAGCAGGAACCACAATTCTAATCAGGGTAAGTCCGATACACACTCCAAAATAAACTATGCTCACCCTTTGTTCGCTTGGCACAGAGCAGTCATTCTTATCTTAAGGGGCAATGCGTAATGTATTTGTGCAACACTTAATACAGTAAAAAAATGGTGCCTAATTATGCTGATGTTAAATGGGACAAAGAACAGCATAAACGGAGAAAATGCATAGTTATTGGAGCCAGAATGTACCCCACATTGACGATAGGGAAGTTTAAAAAGACACAAAAGCAGGTAAGCAAATATGTCAATGCAGCAGATGAGTCTAGCACTAATAGTGATTCCAGTGATGATCTTTTAGTCACTTTGCTTGCCTCACATCCAGAGTGATCCTAGACTTGATTACAATCGAGTTAGGAAAATATTCATTGTTTCAAGAACATATATGGTATATCATAGCGCCATTAATGCACATCAATTTTCACAAAATGCAAATATAGACACCCCATTTGCATTTTGTGAAAATTGATGTGCATTAATGGCGCAATGATATACCATACATGTTCTTGAAACAATGAATGTTTTCCTAACTCGATTGTGATCAAGTCTAGGACCACTGTTGTCTATATCAATCGTTACTCAGGTCCGTGGACTATTGTGGGTTACCCCATTATATTATAATGGTGCCTCACATCCACAGCCTTATGTTTCCCCATCTACAGATCAAAATGGTGCTAGCGGTGGCCTGGCTATACCGGACATTCGGCTTTACTACTGGGCATCACAACTGTTAGTGGTAAATGATTGGGTATACGCGGTTAGAGATGAGCCAGCATATAGAGCAGATTGGGATGCTATGCCAGCAGGCAACTGTGAGCCGCTGTTGTATGCACGGAAGCACGACCCTAAATGGCCTCCGCATACAGTGGTAGTGTTGGCATGTTGGAGGGAGGCCAATCAGGCATCGGGGTGGCAACATAAATTGACCAGAAGAACACCACTTTGGTCAAGTGCCGGATTAAGGGAGGTGGCCACCTTACAAAGCTTTTCCGGCTGGAAAAATATTGGGATAGAACAACTGGGGGATGTGTAGAGGGAAGGGGCCACACTTCGGTTTGAGGAGCTACAGCGGGAATTTGACCTTCCTGAAACACAGAAATTTAACTACCTGAGGCTCACACATGCCCTACTGGTGCATTTGCATAGTGGCACCTCCCTTCCGGACCATTCTTCCCTCGAAGACAGACTTCTCATAGATCCTATCCCTGAAAAAGCAACCTCAACAATATATCGGAAGCTTATGAATAACCTGCCCTACCCGCTAACTACCTTAAGGGCTGCTTGGACTGACAACCTGAGTAACATAGATGAGGAGGAGTGCCAAGATGCACTCCACCGCCCAAGGGAAATAGCAATATGAGTACGGTTCTGATTGGTCCAGCTCAGGATACTGCTTCACTCCTATTATCCCTCGAGCATTCTGCATAAGATTGGAAAGGCGCTGTCACCGCACTGCATCAGAGGCTGTCAAGGGGTGCGGCTACTTTTCTGCATATCCTGGGGGAATGCCCTAGGGTTGTTCAGTTTTGGCGCAATGTTACGGAAATAATGACCAGAGTAGTGGGTGCTGAAGTGCCGCTAGATGCAAAGTGACTCCTGCTTAGAATTTGGGGAGAGATGGCCTGGTCCAAATACGCAACCATCTGACTTACGATGGCAGTGGAAATCACGAAGCGTAACATCGCCAAGAGATGGGGTGCGCCGCTTACCCCTCGGTAACATTGTGGGAAAGGGATTTGGATTGGTGACAGAGGGTGGAAGAAAAAGTGTATAAAAGCAGAGGGTCTGTCAAGAAATGGGAGAAAGTTTGAAAACCATGGTATGTGTACAGGGGGTCACTGGAGAGTCATGAATCGACTGCATGGGGTAGAGGCGCGGTCCCCTAGATATACGTCTTTATCGACTGCATACTGTTGTCCCCTCCTTCAATTCCCATATGTTCCCACATGATGTAATTGAAATTCAACTGTGCATGCTATGACGGATATTATTGCATTGTCTCTTGAGCTTGTCTAATAAAAAAGAGTTTTTAAAAAAAAAGATGGTGCTAGCACTAGTAGTAGTACTGTTGTCACAACCGCTGTTGATCAGATTGCAGCTCAAATTGAAGGACCACCTCCAACTCTTTTAGGTGCAGCTGCATCTACTATTGTAGCCCCAGCTGTTTCTGGATCTGTGGTGTCTGTTCCAGCTCTAATGTCACAAGTCATATAATCTCAGACTGTAGATATTACTGATGTACTTACATCAGTGACTGATGCATCAATTTCTGCTGTCCATTTGAGCTGTAGGTGGAGTGGCCGTGACAAGGTTTATACCGACAACGCAGAATTCACAGACTGTTGCTTGACGCCCACTATAGGACTTATAATCTCTGAGAGAGGAAGGGAATTCATTTTTGCGATTCCAATTGCCTACAGTGGGGTGGAACCGTGCGATAATGACATTTTTGCCTCTGTGGTTTGAGGTGTCCCCCAAGAGTAGATGGACTGATGGGACTGAGATCAGCGATTCAAGCTCAAACTAGGCCGTTGATGTACCAAAGTTAAAGGTGTAATTGGAAGAAAAGATTAGGGGATGTATAGACATTTCACATTGGAATGAATGCCTAGAAAATGAGCCGATATATTTGAATAAAGACATCGCTAGGGATACAGCTATGACACATGAGAGATTATCAGACTTGTTAGGGAAATATGAAGCAGATCCCTCTAAATGTCTTCCTTGCAGAAAAGTTTCAGAGCACAGTTCTACCTAACACAGGATGAATTCTCCCACAGTCTCAGTCTCCGTGTCTAAGGCTAAAATGTAACAAAAAGATCAGTAGTCTTCTTATCTAATATAATGCGCAATTAACTTATTCAAAGTTAATGATGAGGTGCCTGCAAAGAAAAGGAAAACAAGACACTTGCAAAACACTTTATAAAACATAACATGTGCACTAAGGCCTGGTTACCGGTCAGGTCAAAACTAGATTTTAACAGATTCTTAACGAATACAGTTAGCGTAAATCATTATGTCAAATGCAAATTAAGAATATTATACATTTACTTTCATGGTGAATAAATGTATTAAAATTCATCTAAATATACGAGCGACTCTCATTGAAAAGAATATACAGCCAATTATTACAATTAATTTTTAAAATGCACACAGATTTATACAATGCAACACACGTTGAGTATATAAACTGCATATGAAGAGGTGGGGATTCAATTGTGCTCCTCCAATTCCCCCTATGATGTAGCCATCACAAAAATCAAATGAACCTTCTGAAACCATTTCAAAATCTTGTTATATTCAACATCTTGCGCCATGACTTCTCCAACTCCTTCATCTTGTCATAGGCCTTACACCATAGCTTTCCAAACTTTTCATGTTGGTGACACACTTTTTATACATTCCTGCTTTAGTGACACGGTAAAGCGAGCGAGCGAGCTCGAACCACCTAAGGGGGGTTCAGGGAGGTTCTCCCTCGGAGAAAATGTTTCAAAAATAGTGGGCAAATGGTTCATTTTCAAGCAAATTTGAGAAAGCAGGAAGGTTAATAAAGCAATTGTGAATCTGTTCTAACAAAGACAGAACCCCCCCAAACCTGCAGATCATCTTCCACTTTATCCTCATTTCTACATTTTACGGAGGCGTACTTCCTCCGCGTACTTCCTCTGCCACTGCCTATTTACCTACTCACACACATCCCTCTCCCAAACGTCGAGACTAGGCCAACCCTGGCCCATCCAGGTAAATGTGATTCTCCTCTTTGCCAACAATAGCAAATGCAAAAATTTTAATTCCATCTTTCTGCCTTTATTGTGCATTGCAAGCTACTGAAGAACCCACCAACAGCAAATGTAGGTGGTGTGGAAAAGGTTCATGACCTTGAAGGCAATGTTGTGCAAAAATAGAAGAATTCAAAAATGAAAAAAAGGGCAGACTAGAAAGGAAAAGAGAATTTACGCCTTAAATATAGCGCTACATTTTGCATGTGGCTGTTTCTAAGTGCTGTAAAATACAGGCAATATACTTACCAATGTTTTGGAAGTATGGAAGGGTGGGTCAAACTTGCTGTAATTCTGACTGATGTTTTCAGTCACAGAAAGACACTGCACCAAGAATGTCCTGAAAACCTAACTTCACCCCAAGTTCCTATCAGTGAGATTTCTCAGTGAAGCAGGATAAAGTGCTATGAATTTTCCTGATTAACTATTGACCATTGTCTTGTGGGAAACCTGTAACAATGTCCAGTGAGTGACAGAGTAACATGACTAAACAGCATTATGTACAGTTGAATACCACATTCTTCATAAGTCATAGCGCTTCTTTCCAATAAAATGTCTTATTCTGTGATGTAATTTTCTCTTTGGGCATGTAATGTAATCCAGGCACATTACATCCCTCTTGTTCCCAAATATAAGGAAACAAAGAGGTATCCTGCAGCCTTAATTCAAAGAAACGTCTGGAAACTTGTATTAAGCATAGCTGACTACATGAGCACCAGTTATGTGCAGTGGAATAAAGCGCTCTGATACCTTCAGGTCTAGTTTGCGCTATTCTGCATTGGAAGAAGGGACATAGCTGGGGCAAGACCACTATGAATTTGAAGAAAGACCTCCTCTTAAAAATAAAAAATCTTGGATTGGGTTTTATTCCACATTAAGATCAAGAGAGACAGCGGATGTAGCAGACATATGCAGAATTGAAGTGGCAAACCGCAACCTGCCTGGCCGTGAAAATTGATTACCAAACAATAAAATAGCCAGAGGTACCACAAATCTGTATCAGAAACTAAAATTGTGCATCAACTTCTGCCTCCTTTTTTATACGACAATGGCAAATTTCACAAGTAAAAATAAAATATATGAAAAAATAAAGCATGAACATCGACTTCCATGGCACAACCTAAAAGGCAAGCGTAGGCGCAAGGCGTAAACCACAGTTTTGTGAACTTCATTTAGGTGGCTGCCCCCAAAAAGAGTGCTGCCTGGTGCGGATCGCCTCGCCCACCCCCCTAGCCGCACCACTGTAAAGGTAACTTCAATGTACTTTTTTTTTTAATGTAACAATGTTCAATTTTGAAGACAAATCTATAGAAATATGTGACAAGTGCTGTTTCACAAGTGCTCTAGCAAAATCCTTTGAGGGGCTTTCACACAAGGTTAAATTAATGTTTTGCTGTTGCCAGATTAATTGGAGACCAAACTCTCACGTCCTGCCTTCTAAATTTAGTGTTGATTTTCTGCGCCCATGTGTTGTGACATCGACGCTCAGTCGTGAACAACAATACCTGGGCAGCTTGCCAAGCCAGCAAACAGACCATTGCTGAGGATGACAATAAACTGGCCTAACGCATGAAAGAGTCCTGCTGCCCGCCAGGGCCTTTCAAAGCTTTGGGGATTGCAGGTTTAATTTCCAATGCAGCACTGCATTTTGTAATGTGGAAAAAGATGACAAGAAAGAGAATTGTTTTTTTGACAGAAACCCTTTTTCTTTTTTCACTTTGCACCGTTCTGAAGTACTGGGTTTTTAAAACCCAGCGGTGCAGGGGAACACACCCTAAGACTTCGGGTTCTTCCTGTTTCAGACCTACAGAAACACAGAGTCTTCTGGGTGAAGTCACAGATCTTGTTTATTGGCTGCAGACCAATTACAGGTATCCGAGAAGTACAACACAATGTATGTTCTCAGGAGACTGCTTAAACTTACAGAAACGGGCTTCTCCTTATATACAAAATATCATGCTTCAGGCACACATTCCTTGTTTTACGATATGGTCATTCATATGTATTCATTACAAACGAAAAGGCAGAGTCATGATGACCATCCCACATTCCAGTTCAGCCAGCCCACAATTATTTACCCAGCGAGGCTCAGATCCCACATCAGATATCAACAGACCCCAATAAACACGGGCACCTCCTGTTTGTAAAACAAGCCATAAAGCAGGAAGAGTCAGGTGTGAAAGAGATTAGCCGGAGGCTCGTGTGGGATGAAAAAGGCTTTATGGTGTGTCAAACCCTGATGCTAATCACAGGTGGCCTTAGGACGGGGAGCTCGTAGGACCGGACTGACCTGGGGCGGTGGAGCCAAGTCGCACAGGTCACAGAGAAGTCAAAGGAAGGCACATGTGTTCTAAAGGCCGGTGTTCGTCCTTAATGTGTAGCCTATGTGAGGGCAACCCCAAGATGGCCACCGCTCCAAGATGGAACCCACGAAGTCAATGTGTAACATCGTATACATAGTGCCTTTATCGATGAAACGTTATGCAAAGCACTTGTACATACTGCATTGTCCATTCGCGGTTCGTTAATACCCGAATAGACAGGGGTAGGGCCCTGCCTCCTACGCGGTCCCAAATTTTAAAGTACCACAGACCCTCCTTTTGCCCTTACATAGGCAATACCTATACTCATATCAATCCGAGTCCAGGTCTATATTCATGAAGTCATGGAGATGTTGCTGTAGCATCACCCTATTACTTAGCTCGTCCCTCGATACAGGTTTCCTTATGCATAATGTAGCACAGAGGCCACATATCGCAGGAGTACACTCTATACACAGACAGAACAGGAAAATAATGGCTAAGATCATTCCAATGACCATCAGAATCTTCCAACCCCAGGCAGATATCAGTTCCCAGAACCACCCCATCAGTGACCAATCTCCTTTATCCACGTGTATAGATTCAGATATCGTATGCAGTTTGGAGATGGCTTGATAAACTGTTGGAGCGTTATCTGGTATGAAAATGCAACAGCTAGATTGGATAACCTTACATACCCCACCGCGGTCTGCGAGTATGACGTCTAGAACCATACGGTTCTGCAAAGTCATGAGGCGATCCGCTTGGAGCTCAGCTGTCAAATTACCAAGGACACCAGCTGTAACATTAACAGTGGATTCAACCACCCGAGTCAGTTGTCTCAGGTTCCTACTATTGACCATAGGTCCCCAAAACGGCAGGAAACCCAGAAAGAAGTCTCCCGCTTCCTGACCGGCAGTATCCTCCTTACTAACCATGCCTCTCACAACTCTGGTCTTGTGATAGTCAGAGGCAGCAGTGAATGTTGGCGGCAGCAAGTTTGCAATATAACATGTGCCCGAGAAATCAGGGGGCAACCATGTATATGCTCGGTCATTGCAGACAAAATATGTACCCTTGGCAGCCAAAAACGCAGGGGAAAACTGTGATGGAAAAGTGTACGTTTCAGTACAGTCACTTTTCCCCAGTGGAGCTCTTGGATTCTGACCATTACCTTGTAAACAGAACCGACCTATGTGGGGTACGACCCAAATTGGGGATGAGATTTTTCTCTGCCTTTCACCCAGACTAATGCTATACCCCGTCGCGTTCCAACCTACATAAGTAAGCTCGCAATTCATCCTTGGGAATAGATGAGTATGCGTCGATATCTCTGCTCATATCGGCAACTCCTTTCATTAAGGCTTTATTATTTGTGCTAGGTCTGATGGAACGCGGTTGTCGCGGGGAGTAGGCATCTAATGCAAAGAGAAACATAGTCTGGAATGCCCATGACGATCCATTATAGCTAAACGGCAGCACTAGATAAGGAATACCCTTGTTAATGGTGTGTGGCATTAAACCACACACCCAGCAATTGGTTGTATTCATGACTAGTTGGTGCTGGTGCAGGAGTTGAATGAATGAATTGTTTACAAACTCAGAACGTCTAGCTTGTTCGTGTTCAGTCAGAGGGTGGAAAGAGTGTAAGGAGGCAGTAGGAGGAGGTATAGGCTGTTCAGTGGGTGCAAATGGCTCTTGAGAGGAGAAGAATACAAATCCTACAGTAAACACCATCATACTACATAGTATAAACAGACATAAAAATACAAAACGTTTGCTCTTCATTATTTTACATATGTTAGTCTTAAAGTTCATTTCCTCAGCGGGTCTCTCCATCTTGAAAAACTCCATCCTCTAATCGTGCCGCTCGCGGCGGGTGAGTATCTTCTGCTAAGGAGTACGCCTGTCAGTCCAGGGAACGCCCTAGACCAACCAGAACCGTTGACCTAACGTCTTCGGCCTGTACCCCAAAGTCTTGGCACCGCGACCCTGCGGCTGAACCCGGATGGTGGTTCAAAAAACAAAAATCAAGAAAGTCCTTCAGATGGGAGAGCTATAATATTAAAAAAAAAAGTGAGGGAAGGGAATTTTTATTTGTCCATAGGCCTTGGTGTCAAGTTGTAGCGGTTTCTGCCAGGTACTGACTGGTCTTGAAACAAGAGTTCAGGCTCTGTGGTGTCCAAACGAATTGACGGTGGCACAGCTTCTTGCAAAATATCGTCACTTTCTTGTTCTGAAGTTGCGCCTCTTATGTGTGCATCACTAAATGGCACAAAACGAGGTACAGTGTCTGTTTCTGAATCGGCGATACCCTCCTGGACCCACCGGTCATATGGTAGAGGCAAAGGGATCCGTTTGCAGTGGGCGCCGTGAATCCAATTCTTTTTCCCTTTCACTCGAACCGCTGATCTTGTCGATAGAAGTACGAGGTGAGGGCCGATCCAACGGGGCTCATCGTTGTTCTTTCGCTGAAAGTTCTTCACGAGTACCCACGAGCCAGGATCGATATGGTGTCCTGGAGCTTCAGAGGCCTGGGGAAGAGTATCGTGCACCTGTTGGTGTAAAACACGCAATTTAGCCGTCAATTCATACAGGTAGTCAAGCAGTACTGGATGTTCGATTTCGCTGAATTTTGTCGGTATTGGCACACCCCATACATTGGCCGGGCGGCCAAAAACCACTTCATATGGACTAAGTCCCACTCGTGAATGCACAGTCATTCTTGTGGATAGGAGTGCTAAAGGCAGAGCGTCAGGCCATTTAAGACCGGAGCTCGCCTGGATTTTGGCCAGTTTGAGCTTCAGAGTGCCGTTGTAGCACTCTACTAATCCAGCTGATTGGGGGTGATTTGCAGCGTGAAATTTCTGCTTTATACCTAATCCCTCACACACATTCTTCATCACTCGACCCACAAATTCACTCCCATTATCACTCCACACCATTCTTGGCATTCCAAACCTAGGGAAAAATTCTTTCACAAGGGCTTTGGCTGTGGATAAAGCAGTGTTGTCTTTTAGGGGATATGCTTCTATCCATTTTGAAAAAGCGCAAACAACAACCAGTACATATTTCAAGTTGTTGCACCTTTCCATGTGGATAAAATCTAGCTGCAAAACCTCAAATGGATATGATGGAGGCGCAAAATGACCAGCTGGAGTTGGGGTTCCCCTACCAGGGTTGTATTTCAAACATACCATACAATTCTTGACCACATTCTCTGCACACTTGGGAATTCCAGCGTTCTGCCATACTGGAGCCAACAACTTACAAATTCCTTTCACACTGATATGTGCCATTCCATGTGCCATAGTAACTACTAGAAGCACATATGCATCAGGTAGCAACCATCGCCGATGTTCTGACAAATCAATCCAACAACCATTCTCATCCAATTTACCCGTACTTTCTTTCCACTTGCTCAACTCTTTCTCTGTGGCTTCAGCTTGAAGGGACTTCACACTTTCTATCGTGTCTTCACACATTCCAACATTACCAATCCATCTTGTAGGGCCTGCAACATACATTCGAGTCTTCACATCTTTTGCTGTTTCTTTCGCGATTTCGTCAGCAAATGCATTACCACGACCAACATCATCAGTGACTTTCTTGTGCGTACTGCATTTCATAATCGCAACTTGTAACGGTAGGGTCAGTGACTCAAGGAGATCATTCACCAACTTGCCATTCTGAATTTTAGCTCCATGCGAAGTCAGGAACCCACGTTCTTTCCACAATCGCCCAAAACTATGAGCCACGCCAAAGGCGTACTGACTATCAGTATATATGTTCACTTTCATTCCTTCAGACAACACGCATGCTCTTGTAAGGGCAATTAATTCTGCTGCTTGAGCCGAATTATGTGGCACACGTGCAGTTTCAACGATCGTGTTCAAAGTCGTGATAGCATATGCAGCAGTCGTATCACCATTCGGAAGCTTGAAGCACGAACCATCCACCCATAAGGTACCATCACACTCAGTTAGGGGAGTATCTTTAAGATCCACTCTCCCTTTTGTCTCTTCTTCTGTTCTAAACAGACAATCATGTTGCTCAATCTCATCTATGTCTGCTGGAATCGGCAATAATGTAGCTGGATTCAACGTGTTGCATCTCTTTATGTGTATATGATTTGCCAACAGTGTCAATTCATACCCTGACAATCGAGCACTAGTTAAGTGCTGTGTCTTGGTCCGGTTTAACAATGTGTCCACAGCATGTGGAACCATTACAATCAATGTGTTATCCATTACCAATCCAGCAGACTGTCGAATAGACATAGCTGCTGCGGCTGTAGCTCTCAGACAACTTGGCAATGCCCTCGCTACCGGGTCCAAGGTTGACGAAAAATATGCGCATGGGCGCGGTCTGTCGCCAAAAGGCTGTGTTAACACTGATAATGCGCAACCGTCTTTTTCGTGAACATATGTCAGGAACGCCTTATTCTTCACGCTCAGGAGCAGAATGTCGAAAGTTCCCAATGCCACTCCCAGCCTTCCCAGTGCTCAACGCCCTTAGTATGCGATGACACCGAGGAACTCTGGAGGGGGAAAGGGGAATTGGACAGAGAAGAGACAGTCACTTTTCAACCTTCTCGGTTCTTCGGTTATTCGCCCATCTATTTTCTCGAGGGACAGGATAGGTGTTGTCTTCTCTAAAAAAGAAAAGGATTGTTATACTTTTGGTACCTCTTTTCTCTTTTGTCTTTGTGTTTGTACTATGAATTCTCCCTCAGAGTACCTACCCTATCCTTTTGTGACCAATGCTCCTCTTCTTTCTTTTGGTTGCTATCTTGTAGTCTCTTAGTAGTCGCTGCAACTAAATATGGAACATTGTTACTGTTATTCTGACTTCCCCCACTACCTTTCTAGCTCTTGTATTCTTCTTCTAGGGGAGGTGGGGCTTCTTACCCTCTAGACCCTGGTTGCGCTCTTCAACTGGATTCTGTCTTGGTAAGATTATTCGTTGCTCAGTGTGTGTCTATCTACATCAGTATCTATGGTGCTCCTCTCTCTCTCTTGTATTTCTGTGAGGTATCTACGGTGAGAGTGTCGCCACTCTAGCTACTCAATGCTAAACTCTCTTTCAATCGGGAATACTCCTTGTCTACCCAGAACTCACTGCCCAAAATATGCTTCTTAAGTTTTAGTTTTTAGCGCTATTATTTTCCTGAGCTGGAGCTGCGCTTCTCTAGGATGTCATATTCAGTAGCACGAGATGAAATACTGGAACCAAAAACTAAATAGTACTTCTTTTCTTCAACAGAAACTAAACGTGCTAAATAAATGGAACAGTCTTACTTGGAAACTTCTATTGCTCGATAACTTCTTCTCTCAGGATTCAGCTTTGACTCTCGCATGTGCTTAGAACGCGACGAATAAATTCCCTGACTAACTTCGCGACGCGTCTCTGAAGCACGACCTAATCTCCTCAGGAACTTGGTGAAGTGCGCCGTTGTAACGGCTGCGCACCTGTAACATCGTGATTGTCAAGCGCAGCTAGAGCGCTAACCTGCTGTTCTGACGATCCTATCTCGGCAGCCATCTTGGAAATCGTTTGATCTCTGTAGGAACTAAAAGGACAGCGCTTCTTCTTCAGGATATTATTTCGTAATATCCTAACCCTGAATGATGATTTCCTAAGTACTCGTGGTTTGATGGCCCTGACAGTACCCCCTCTCAAAGAGCTTCCTCCCAGCTTGGGTTTATTTGGAAATCTTCTATGAAACTCCTTAATCAAATGAGGTGCATGAACATTGGAGGATGGCTCCCAGGATCTTTCCTCAGGCCCATAGTGCTTCCAATCCAGCAAATAATACAATTGGCCTTTTCGTACCTTAGCATCTAATACCTGATGTACCTCAAATTCTTCTCCCTGCTCGGTTTGGATGGGTTTTGGGGGTCTTTTTACTCTTAAGGCATCTGAAACCTTTTTTAATAAAGAGACATGAAACACGGGGTGAACCCGTAAGCCTTTAGGCAATTGAAGCTGATAATTAACCGAGCTTAGCTTCTTCTCAATCAAATAAGGGCCTACAAATCTAGGCTGAAACTTCCTTGCTCCTTTGAGTCTAAGGTTCTTTGTATTTAACCAAACCTTATCCCCTGCCTGTAAATCTGGTTCCTTTCGTCTTTTCTTATCTGCATGGAATTTATAACTGGCCTTTGCTTTGGTTAAATTGTCTGTGGCTGATTTATGTACTCGTGTTATATGTTCTACCAAATCAGTTACCGCAGGCACGTCTACATCTAGAAAGCTTAGAGATTGATGGGGATGCCTACCCGTGTTCAGATAGAAAGGTGAGTAACCGGTGGACATATTTTTTGCATTGTTATGAGCAAACTCTGCTGCCCACAAGTAATCCGGCCAATCACCTTCTTGGTCTAACATACACAACCTTAGGTACTGCTCTAGTTCCTGATTGGTTCGCTCGGTTTGGCCATCGGTTTCTGGGTGGTAGCTGGTGGTATACCTAGTATCAATACCCAACTTTTGTGTAAAGGCTCTCCAGAAGTGGGATAAAAATTGGGAACCTCTGTCTGATATCAAAACCTTAGGGATACCATGGGCCCGAACTATGTGCTGACTAAAAGCCCGTGCCAAGGTTGCTGATGTGGGAACCCCTTTTAGGGGTATGAAGTGAGCCATCTTAGTAAATGCGTCTACACACACCAAAATTGTGTCATACCCTTTACTGGATGGTAAATCAACTATGAGATCTAAGGTTATTGTGTGCCATGGGTGAGGGGGGGTTGGCAAGGGGTGAAGTAACCCCTTAGGCGCATGCCGCTCCGACTTTCCCCTAGCGCAAGTCTCACAAGTGGTTACATACTGTCTCACATCTTTTGTGATGCTGGGCCACCAAAAACGCCGTCTCACCAAGTCTTCAGTTTTTGCAATGCCCTTATGCCCAGCCAATATGTCATCATGACTTTCCTTCAAAGCTTTCTGCTGCATCTCGCGGGTTGGCAGGTAAAGAGCTCCATGATGATATGGTAAACCTCCTCGTATCTCTCGCTCAGGATCTTCTGCGACCCAATTCTCCATTTCTACCATAGTCATTGATACCTGATCTTGTTCTTCTGGCGACTCACTCAAAACTGCCCCAATTATCTTTTCTGCTGGTAGGATGGTCTGTACCTTGACTTCTTCTGTAAACTCTCCTGTTCCTCTTCGGGACAAGGCATCGGCCTTACCATTTTGTGAACCAGGACGGTAGGTAATGACAAAATCATAATCCGCGAAGTATAAGGACCAGCGTAATTGTCTGGGGGTTAAAGTTCTGGCTGACTTCAGAAATTTTAGATTTCGATGGTCAGTATATACAGTCACAACATGTCTTGCCCCCATCAGGTAATGTCTCCATTCCTTGAACGCATCCTTGATAGCTAACAGCTCTTTCTCAGTAATTGTGTAGTTGGCTTCCGCTGCTGTTAATTTCCTAGAACGATAAGCTACTGGATGCAGTTGTCCGGTGCTTTTGTGTCTTTGCGACAACACACCTCCCAATGCCCAATTGGAGGCATCAGTTTCCACAAAAAATGGCTCTGATGGATCTGGATGAAGTAATATTGGTGCTGTGGTGAAGTCTTTTTTTAGCTGATTAAATGATTCATCTGCTTCCGAGGTCCATTCAAAATGAACTCCCTTCTTGAGTAATCTAGTCATTGGAATCAATTTCTGAGAAAAGTTTGGAATGAATCTCCTATAAAAATTCGCAAATCCAATGAAGCTCTGCACATCCTTTACATTTTTAGGAGACTCCCATTCCAACACTGCCTTAATCTTGTTCTCATCCATGGTCACTCCACTTGGTGCTAGCACAAACCCCAAAAACTCCACCGAGTAAACACTGAAGGCGCATTTCTCCAATTTGACAAACAAACTGTTTTCCTGTAGTTTCTGCAAGATCTTCTTCACGTGCTCTGTGTGTTCTTCTACTGAGTTCGAGTAGATTAGAATGTCATCAATGTACACAATGGCGTTTCGATCAATGAATTCTTTTAACACATCATTTATGAAATGCTGGAAGGCAGCTGGGGCGTTACACAAACCATAGGGCATTACTTGATATTCAAAAAGCCCGTGCTTGGTTCTGAATGCTGTTTTCCATTCGTCTCCTTCACAAATTCGGACTAGATGATACGCCCCTCGTAAGTCTAGTTTGGTGTAGATCTTAGCTTCCTTCACCTGGTCCAACAGCACAGAGATTAATGGCAATGGATATCGATTCTTAATAGTTATCCGATTTATTGCCCTGTAGTCTATACACGTTCTCAATTCTCCATTCTTCTTCGGGATAAAAAAAAGTGGAGAAGAGACTGGAGATTGTGATGGTCTTACAAATCCGCTTTCTAAATACTTCTGTAAATATTTCTTCAAGTGCTCATCTTCTCGCTCAGTCAAAGCATAAATTCTGCTGCAAGGGAGATTGCTTCCTGGCTCTAATTCAATTTTACAATCGTAGCCCCTATGTGGGGGTAGCTTCTCAGCCTCTGCTTCACTGAAAACCTTCTCGTATTCAATGTATTCCTTAGGCAGTTCAATGGTGTTTATCACACAGAGTGCGGATTCTTTTTCACTCAAATGAAAGGCCGGCGTCTTTTCTTGATCAAGTTGAGGGTCTTGATAACAGTTTTCTTGACAGTATTTAGAGTTTAGAGTTACTGTACGCGCAGCCCAATTGATGGTAGGGTTGTGCTCAGTGAGCCATGGTAACCCCAAAATCAATTGGAACTGTGGAGCATCAATTAAATTAAATTGTAAACTTTCTCGATGACCTTCCTCAGATTCCAATTCCACTGGTTCCGTATGACTAACTATGGGCCCTGACGAAAGATTAGTTCCATCGACCGCTCTGACTGCCTCGCTTTTTTCCTTCATGATTGCTTTTAATCCAATCTTTTCAGCAAATTTTAAATCACAAAAGTTGCCTGTCGCCCCCGAATCCAACATGACCGTCACTTGCTTTAAAGTTCTTCCTCGGTACCTTAACGTCATCATCATTACCATATGTGGGGCCGCCGACTGTAAGGTGTTTGCCAAGGTGTGTTTGGTTGGAGCTGTTTCTGAATTAGCAACCACCAGTCCAACTCCACTTACTGGTGGTGCAAAGCGTTTTCCGACGTCTTCAGTTTTGGCCTCTTAGGACAATCCCGGACAAAATGTCCAGAAGCGCCGCAATAAAGACACTGCTTGTTTGCCCTCCGTTTCTCCTTCTCCTCTTTAGAGAGCGGACCTCGGATGGTTCCTATTTGCATTGGTTCACTCCCACGAGTTGAATCATTATCCTTACTGCCTTCTGTTCTCACACGATCAAATCTGGCCACACTGGGGCGATAATCTCGTTTTCTCTCTCCTCTCCTCTCACTCTGGCGAAAATCGATTTCTAAAACTAGGTCTATTAATGCCGAAATCTCTGCAGGCCTGTTTGGTACTTGTGCTAATGCATCCTTTAATTCGTCTCCCAACCCACGGTAGAACACTGCTGCTCTCTTGTTCTCCGGCCAATCTGTCTCCACCACCAATTTGTTGAACAGAGCTAAATATGCCACCAAATCTCGATTGCCTTGTTTAATTTCCAATAATTCGTTATCTGTTGCCTGGGAGACTCTTCTTCTGTCAAAGATTCGGAGGAATTCTTTTTTAAATTCATCTAAATCATACAAGATCGGAGCATTGCTGGTCACCAAGGGCATAGACCATGACGCTGCGTCTCCACTTAAATAAGACAGGATAAAGGCCACACGAGACTGCGCATCGGGGAAAAGTGCTGGACGACACATAAAGTGTAACGTACATTGTGTCAGAAACACCTGCGCCTTTTGGGGGTCTCCACTGAAACGCTCTGGGGGCGCCAGAGGTATTACAGGGGACAGGGAGTGTATGACTTGTGTAGTGACCTTCGGTTGGGAGTCTGGTGCATCTCTGGAACTCTCTTCTGGAAATGCGGAAAATCTAGGACCAGACGCTATACTATTCATCTTAAATGTTAAATCTGAAGTTTCTTTCTTCAACTCCCTATTCTCTTCTCTCACTAAACCCAACTCCCTCTGGATACCTTCCAGGATATCTCCTAACTTTTTTAGGTCTAATCCTTCCGCCATTCTGCTCAGGTGCGAACAATTACGTGGGCACTTCACTCTGTCTGTCAGGAACGCCTTATTCTTCACGCTCAGGAGCAGAATGTCGAAAGTTCCCAATGCCACTCCCAGCCTTCCCAGTGCTCAACGCCCTTAGTATGCGATGACACCGAGGAACTCTGGAGGGGGAAAGGGGAATTGGACAGAGAAGAGACAGTCACTTTTCAACCTTCTCGGTTCTTCGGTTATTCGCCCATCTATTTTCTCGAGGGACAGGATAGGTGTTGTCTTCTCTAAAAAAGAAAAGGATTGTTATACTTTTGGTACCTCTTTTCTCTTTTGTCTTTGTGTTTGTACTATGAATTCTCCCTCAGAGTACCTACCCTATCCTTTTGTGACCAATGCTCCTCTTCTTTCTTTTGGTTGCTATCTTGTAGTCTCTTAGTAGTCGCTGCAACTAAATATGGAACATTGTTACTGTTATTCTGACTTCCCCCACTACCTTTCTAGCTCTTGTATTCTTCTTCTAGGGGAGGTGGGGCTTCTTACCCTCTAGACCCTGGTTGCGCTCTTCAACTGGATTCTGTTTTGGTAAGATCATTCGTTGCTCAGTGCGTGTCTATCTACATCAGTATCTATGGTGCTCCTCTCTCTCTCTTGTATTTCTGTGAGGTATCTACGGTGAGAGTGTCGCCACTCTAGCTACTCAATGCTAAACTCTCTTTCAATCGGGAATACTCCTTGTCTACCCAGAACTCACTGCCCAAAATATGCTTCTTAAGTTTTAGTTTTTAGCGCTATTATTTTCCTGAGCTGGAGCTGCGCTTCTCTAGGATGTCATATTCAGTAGCACGAGATGAAATACTGGAACCAAAAACTAAATAGTACTTCTTTTCTTCAACAGAAACTAAACGTGCTAAATAAATGGAACAGTCTTACTTGGAAACTTCTATTGCTCGATAACTTCTTCTCTCAGGATTCAGCTTTGACTCTCGCATGTGCTTAGAACGCGACGAATAAATTCCCTGACTAACTTCGCGATGCGTCTCTGAAGCACGACCTAATCTCCTCAGGACCTTGGTGAAGTGCGCCGTTGTAACGGCTGCGCACCTGTAACATCGTGATTGTCAAGCGCAGCTAGAGCGCTAACCTGCTGTTCTGACGATCCTATCTCGGCAGCCATCTTGGAAATCGTTTGATCTCTGTAGGAACTAAAAGGACAGCGCTTCTTCTTCAGGATATTATTTCGTAATATCCTAACCCTGAATGATGATTTCCTAAGTACTCGTGGTTTGATGGCCCTGACAACATACAATGTAAAAGACTTACTGTAGTCAGGGGTACCCAACACAGGAGCTGAACATAATGCATTACGTAATTCCCAAAAACTTTTCTGACACTCTTCAGACCATGGGACAGGATTCGGTGTGTCTTTACATGTTAATGCTAACAAAGGTTTTGCCAGCAAAGAAAAATTCGGTATCCAATGCCTACAGTATGAAGTAATGCCCAAGAAAGCACGCACCTCTCTCTGTGTTCTTGGCACGCTTACTTGTGCAATGGCTTGAATTCTTTCTGGGGTCAGTTTCCTTCCCTCCTTCGATAAGAGATGACCTAAGTAGGTCACTTCTTGTCGACAGTATTGCAGTTTTGAGAGAGACACTTTGTGATGAAAGGCAGACAAATGACGCAACAATGACAATGTAGCTTCATTACAAATCTTTTCAGTATCCGCGGCGATTAGTAAATCGTCAACGTACTGAATGAGGGTAGCACCACTAGGTAAAACAAGTGCATCAAGCTGCGCTTTTAAAGCCTGACTGTAAATTGATGGACTTTCACAGTAGCCCTGTGGAGCGCGTTTAAAGCGGAAGCTTCGACCTCCTAAACTGAAGCCAAAAATGTCCCTACTCTCCTCTGCAATTGGGATGCTAAAGAAAGCATTCTTCAAATCGATTACTGAGAACCATGCAGCAGAGGCTGGAATCATAGTTAACAAGGCAGTTATATCAGGGACAACTGGAAACTGTGGCACAACTATTTTATTTACCTCTCTAAGATCAATCACAAATCTGTAAACAGGTGGCTGTGAAGGGTCCGTTCGTTTTAAGACAGGTAAAACAGGACTATTGCAAACGTTGCCTCTTGTTTCTTCAATTACACCCTTTTTAATCAAATCGCTGACAATTGCTAACAACGCTTTCTGACCTTCATTGGAGATCTTGCACTGGGGAATGCGTGGCAATCTAACATTGGCTTTTAAAGTGACCACATATGGCGGTATTTCCAAGAGACCCACATCATTGGGACCAGTAGCCCAAAGGACATCCGGAAGGGATGACAATTCAGGTGGCAATGTATTCTTTGACAAGTACATCGGGGAAATTACTTCCTTACCCAATGTAAGTTGTACTCCTGAGGAAGAACAATATAGCGTTGCATGCAATCTTTTTAACAAATCCAACCCTAACAGATTTTCACCACAACCTGTCGTTAGGCTGAGGGGTGCTTTTAACTCACAAGGTCCAACAGAAAGGGGCATAGGACTAGAAATCGTGTTCCTAACCGGGGCGCCAGAAAAACCTACTGAAACATTCATTTCGCCAGACAAAGGCGCGCCAGGGAGTTTTGAATGCATAATTGAACTCTTTGCAGCACCAGTGTCCAGCAGAAAGGGCTCTGTTACACCCACTGTAGTCACCTTAACATACGGTCCACTCTGATCCACTGGCACTGAAACAACTCCCTCTCTCTGTCTATGGCTGTCCTAGTAATCATTACCTTCCACATTGTCGTCTTCTGCATAATAATCATTATTATAGTACTGAGCTGTATTACCAGTTGCATTGGCTTGCTGATCAAAGCTATTTATCGTATTTTGAGGCGGAAGAGGACGCGCGTTCTGGGGAACATTTCCACGCCCTCTACCTCTAGGAGCTTGCTGACCACCTCTACCTCTTGCGCCATACGCATTATTAGTACGCTGCAACAATTTGGGACAATTATACTTAAAATGACCTTCCTCTCTGCAATATGAACATTGATTGGGACCTATAGGGATACGTGGTTGATAATACCCATTCATTTGCTGGTTATTCTGAAACTGTTGGGGTTGCTGATAGATACCTTGGGTTTGCCTATAATTATTCTGTCCTCCACGTGGCGGATAAGCCTGCTGTAAAAGGACCTTCGTTTTCAATTCTTTCGTTTTCTTGTCTGTTCTATCCTTCTCGTCTTTATCTCTATTTTCGTAATACTGTGCAGTAGCCAGTGTTTGCGCTGAAGAGGAAACAGCCCAAGAACTCTCTGAATCTTTTAATTTCTTACACAACTCGGGAAGTAGATTCTGTACAAATTTATCAACAAATAACCGTTGGCCACCTTCAGTACTCATGTCTTGACCACTGTGGTCGATAAACGTTTCTTCAAACCTTGTAAAGAAATCGGACACTGTCTCATCTTTCTTCTGCTTGCATGCAGATAGTTTATCCCAATTCACGCGCATCGCGGGCATTATGGTTTTCATGTATGTAATAATTCTACCATGGAGGTCTGCTACGAGGGGCTCAGGTTTTGCACCACCAACTTGTCTAGTGTCTGCGGCAACGATATTAGCCCATGTGTCCCCTAGTTCTGCAGCATGATCCGTATTACGAATGGATCCCCATAAAGGCTGTGGAACCACATTCCCGAACAACATATCTATGTCGGCCAGATTCATGACACACGATTCTGCAGTCTGTGATAACTCCTTATAATATCCTGTAGGGTTTTTACGGGGGTCAGGCAATGTCTGTTTAAGTGCTAACACCTCAGAACGCTTCCATGGGACATGTACCCAAACACGCTGAAAATGAGCTGGAACAGCTGGATTAGGATTTGCATCAGCAGGTCTCCAAACTGGAGGAACCTCACGCATCGGATATTGGCGCGCTTTTACCTTTTTCCCCACAGGGAATTCCTGTTCGAACAATGATTGTTGACAATCGCCATTCCTGAAGGACAGTAAAGTCGCAACTGCTTTATCTACATCGGGACCCACAATTGTACCTGTTTCAAAATCAAATCGCGCTCGACACAACTCCTGCGGGTTTGAGTTTCAACCATGATCCTCCAATTCCTCACAGAGGAATTCACACATTTTGTCGAACACATACCTCTGTTTTGGGGCGTCCCATTGGTGAAACACGTTAACAACTGACCCCACATCATAAAGTGAAGGGAAAACAATCCACCTACGCGCCATATGATCTAATACCTCTTTCTCTTCAGGATTAGGCAGCTGACTACGCAACTGCTTACGTTGTAAACCAGGGGTCATACTAGATGACTCAAAGAGAGGCGACATTAAACTAGTAACTACATTAGCTAGTCGTTGTCGTGCTGAAGGAGAAGTTGAGGCGAAAACGGAGGGAAAGACAGAGGGAAGAAAAGCGGATGCAGATACAGGTACCTGGGTAGTGTAAGGAAAAGCGCCAGGGGAGGCAGCTGATGTACTAGGCAAAGTCGCAGGAAGCGCAGGGGCAACAGGTAACAAAACTGGCGGCCCTTGAGAGGGCTGCACTGCAGGGATAGGAGCCAGCTGAGGAGGAGCTGGCGGCTGTGGGAAGGCTTGCGGCACATTAATTGGAGGCTGCATATTTACGAGCTGTGGAGGCGCTGTGGCATTTTGCGCATACGGGGGTGGCAAACTTAGCAAATGAGACATTAGGGAATCCTTTTCTTTCTCTTTTGTCTCATCTTGTACAAGGGGTGACAAAACTGGATAACATTTATCGATCCCTAGTTTGCGCTGTCTATGTAACTGCTCATTCATTTGTTCCTCCTCATTATCTTTAAATTGCACAGCTGCTTGCACCATTGATATACCTTTTTCTCTCTTATTCCTTTTTGCTAGCTTAATTTCCTTCTGTTTGGCTTCCTTTCGCCATAGGCGGAAAGAATCAAACATCGCCGGCCGGGCTTTCTTTTTAAACAATTTAACTTCCAAATTATCTAAGATATCTGTATCAAAACTACCATTTTGGGGCCATTTTAAAATACCGTCCTTTCTGGTGTATCGGATCCATACTTCATTATATGCAATGGGGCCCACGCAATGTTTTACATAAAGCTCATAAGTTGGAGTTCCAATTGGAGGAACTGGACACGAATCCTCCAATTGGGAATCCCTTCTACAACCCAAACAAAACAATCTTCCAAATACACTAGAACCAGGCATCTTCGCTCACTAGTCTAGTTTCAAACTTCAAAGGATTATCGAATACGATAGTCTCGTGAATACACGAGTCCTCTGGCTTTGGCACTTTCAAGTTCCAAATCAAAGCGATCCCGAAGGATACCAAATTCCCGAAGGATACCAAAACAAACTGGGAGACGCTCCACACTTATACTTAACTGAATATCGATGATCCTTGGCGTCACCAGAAGACTCTCTCGATTGTTTCGCTCTACCAAATCGCAAGGGTCCAAAACAGGGCGATTAATCAGGGCAGCAGTCCTTCGTAGCCGTCGGGACGCGGAGAACCTCGCAGAAAAGACTTTCGGACCACGTCGACATGCAGGGGTCGATGAAGTGGCGGCCTTCCTCCGGAATTTCCACACGAAGCTCCTCACGAACCTCTGACTT
This sequence comes from Triturus cristatus, assembly GCF_964204655.1. Classification (NCBI taxonomy): domain Eukaryota; kingdom Metazoa; phylum Chordata; class Amphibia; order Caudata; family Salamandridae; genus Triturus; species Triturus cristatus. The sequence continues at coordinate 1,063,690,998 of NC_140593.1, read as the reverse complement.
GGACCGGTACCGCTGAAATCGCCCCGAGTTGGGCGCCAACTGAAGTACTGGGTTTTTAAAACCCAGCGGTGCTGGGGAACACACCCTAAGACTTCGGGTTCATCCTGTTTCAGACCTACAGAAACACAGAGTCTTCTGGGTGAAGTCAAAGATCTTGTTTATTGGCTGCAGACCAATTACAGGTATCCGAGAAGTACAACACAATGTATGTTCTCAGGAGACTGCTTAAACTTACAGAAACGGGCTTCTCCTTATATACAAAATATCATGCTTCAGGCACACATTCCTTGTTTTACGATATGGTCATTCATATGTATTCATTACAAACGAAAAGGCAGAGTCATGATGACCATCCCACATTCCAGTTCAGCCAGCCCACAATTATTTACCCAGCGAGGCTCAGATCCCACATCAGATATCAACAGACCCCAATAAACACGGGCACCTCCTGTTTGTAAAACAAGCCATAAAGCAGGAAGAGTCAGGTGTGAAAGAGATTAGCCGGAGGCTCGTGTGGGATGAAAAAGGCTTTATGGTGTGTCAAACCCTGATGCTAATCACAGGTGGCCGTAGGACGGGGAGCTCGTGGGACCGGACTGACCTGGGGCGGTGGAGCCAAGTCGCACAAGTCACAGAGAAGTCAAAGGAAGGCACATGTGTTCTAAAGGCCGGTGCTCGTCCTTAATGTGTAGCCTATGTGAGGGTAACCCCAAGATGGCCACCGCTCCAAGATGGAACCCACGAAGTCAATGTGTAACATCGTATACATAGTGCCTTTATCGATGAAACGTTATGCAAAGCACTTGTACATACTGCATTGGCCATTTGCGGTTCGTTAATACCCGAATAGACAGGGGTAGGGCCCTGCCTCCTACGCGGTCCCAAATTTTAAAGTACCACAGTTCTAAAAATGTACACAATAGTTTTTCGCTCTTTGGACGTGGACAGCTAATTGTTTTTACTTAAAAGATGTTGCACTCTATTTTAAAACCATGTCGTACTGTATCATGCAGGTGTGTGTTTGTTGTGTGCTTGTTTTTATTTATCCACTGCACTTTCTAAAGCAGATATACTGAAAGCAAAATTCCTTCGAGTTAATGACAAGTACTGCTTCAAATCAATAGATGCTCATTTTTGGAATTTAGAGGAGTCGTAATTTCTCCTGTCACCAAACTTTCTGAGGAACACCTCAAATGACAGCTGGGGAAAACACAGCACAGCTAGGAAACCATAGCTTCCAGGGTTTCAGATTACCACGTGTGTCATTTTCATAATTTCAGTGCGATTATGAGTGACATTTGATCGTGTATGAGTGACAAGCAAAATGAAGTAATGAAGAGAAGGGAAACATATAAATATCCCAAATTGCAGCCATTTGCACAACGAGAAACTTATTTTAAGCAGTTTAATGTGCAATACGTTACGTCACTTCTTTTTGAACTCCTGCATATAAAACAAGTAAACATAGCCATATGTCTTTATCAGCTACAGTTTACTTACTGACATTGTGGAAATTAGGAATAATTGTTTCTAGGTGAACTGAAAAGTTAATTATAGGCACGGTATTGCAGTTCTTTCTTGTCCAACTGAATGGCGCTAACAGTAATATTAGCTGCAGAGAAGGATGAAACGGACAGCCAGCCCTGCGGGACTGCACCGAAGGCAGCTAAACGTGATCGGCAAAATGATGTGAAAACATTAGGATCTTTGAAGTGCACAGTCATGCCCCGAGTGACTGACAACTCACCCCAACTCTGTAGTCTTCTTAATGTCGGGCATTCCCTTCATGAGGTCTGTGTGGGCTGACGGAGTAAAGTTCCCCAAACGGCCTTTGTGAGATCGCGCGCTCTGACAACATTAAAAAATGTATATTTTGATCGACATAAGCATTTATTTTGTGTTTTATATAATGGAAATAGTAGAAGTTATGACTAGCACTTGAAGTGAAGTGGCAGGCGTTGGGTAGATCATCGTCAGTGCTAGCCAGCTGCAGCAGCGTGGTCTGGCGCGTCGGGGACTTTTCACGAGTCGGCACTGGCAGCTCTGGTAAGTCAAGCAGCTGGCTGCCAGTGACCCCAGCAGCAATTATCTGCCTTGGTGGGTTCAGCTGAGGCTGCGGCCAGCTATGTTATCTGAAACACAGATAAGAAAGGCAGAAAGGCGCGCACTTCAACACCCGTACTTGTGAGAATGTCAAGAATGTCAAGGCCTCCTTACGCCGTGGCCACAGGATTGTTCTCCGGGCCCGCCGTTTCCTCCTCGTCCCGAAACTGCGCATGTGCCAAGCGCACACGCTCGCCTAAGGGTCTCCTCCTTTCTCCACATACGTCCGGCGTATGAACGTCGAAGTCCCGGCGTAATCCCGCGACACACCCACCATTATCAGGCGACACAGTAGTACTGTGTCGCGACACAGAGTTTGGAAAGCTCTGCCTTACACATTGTCTCTTCCAACTCCACTTCATCCCTTTTCCTCTTAACTTCCTTTCCTTCAATCACCATCTTCTTTGATCTCATGTATTTAAATCCCTTAAACATAGCAAATAAAGCAACCTAGTAAATGCCAATAATAAAAATAGGCTTCAGGATAGCCCCTAAAAGCCCACTACGAAGATTGCTAAACTAACTACTTACAGCAGCAAATCCCTTTAAAACTGCTTCCCAAGTCCCAGCTGCTTCAAATCCGATTTTAATCTTGTGATATTTTTCACAAACCCTTTTATCTCTTGGCTCTTATCATGGATAAAGGTACAACATTTTTTAATCTTCAGCATCTTACTGACTCTTTCACCGGCAAAATGTCTAATGCAAGGTGATTTTGCAAGACCACTGACCTGGGGGGAGAGCTTCTCGAACTACAGCCCTCAGAGCCACACAGCACCTCTTACCTGGCTCTCGGGGTCAGGGATAGAGCACCTTCCACCTGACAGCACTGTCGCTGACAGTCCGCTACGCCGCCTCCAGTCCAATCGAGGCCGCCAGCGAGGAGGACTACAGCCCCCAGCGTCCACTCGGCGTCCCGCCCACATCCGCCGGAGTAGCGCGCCCGGAGGCGCTACATTAACAGACGCTCCCCCCGCGTCGCGGGACGCGCGCGGGCGTCGCCGGGCTGAGCCCGGGCAGAGGGCGGGCCGTCTGTGGCCGTCCGGGGCCGGAGGAGGCTGGGCAGGGCCATGGACTTTGGTGATTCGCCTGTCGTGGTTATGCAAGTAGGTTCATAAAGTATTGTCGTACATGTGCGTAAGCTCAGTAGGATCTAACGCCCCCAATATAGTGTACGGAGCCCGGGGAAAACCTACTGCTTCATATTTTTGTTGTGGTAAATCTTTGTCGAACACCTCATGTCTAAGCCCAGGCAAGTTAAAACTGTTGTCACTAATGAAACCAGGACTATGGATAGTTATCTTGTCAGAGTGGTAAACAAGATCAATCAAGACAGGAGAACCTCCTTTGGCAGATCAAGTCCGGAGACATCACCACTAAGGTCATCTATGTTGTCTTCCCCAACGTTATCTCTAGATAGTGGTGGTGCCAATATTGATATTGATAATGTAGTCGTAAATACCGATGCAACTACTTTAGTCAATACTGTCGAAGGGGCAACCACCAACGTTTCCAGTTCTAGCCAGAGCATGGTATCGCCTATCAAGGGCATACAAACTCCATCCCCTGCTCGGAGAACAGTGCGTGCCTGCAGGAAGTTCCCGGTTAAGAGGGTAGTGACTCGTAAACCCAAAAAGCAAGGAACAGCACCATTGACCGGGGGGGTTAACTCTGTACTCTCAAATAAAGTCTCAGAGACCGTAAATATCGCCGAGAACAGCCCCCTGTGTCCACCACATATTGAACTCCTGGCTTCCATATTAGAGTCTAAATTAGAGGCCCTGATTAGTCCACTGCTGGCAAAGTTAGACTTAGTTACATTAGAGGTCACTAGACTTAAGGGTCTCTTAGACTCTAATTCGATTAGGACCTCTCCAATGACTTCTATTCAACCTGATTCCTCGGGCCCTACAGGACATAGTCCATTGGAGCCCGCTCTTTTCATGTCTGACAATACCAGGGAAGATGGTCCGGGGGGTAATCATCAGGCACTTCAGACTGCAAACGCCTTGTCTGCTACCTCATTATCACAACCATTAATGGGCTTGAAAGTTGCACTAGCTCCACCCTCTCGACAAATACAAATAGTACAAAATAGTCGTCAGAATGCCATGAAGAACGCCCCAAGGGTTGATGCCTCGGGGCACAGTAAACCCATGTGGAGAAATGTTGTCAACCTTCCACCACAGTGTGTTCCATACACTGTAATATTGACCAATGTTCCTAAGGTTGACTCCTGCATGTCTAATCCCGGGATGGAAACCCATGACGCTTTAAAAAATAAATCACTTGCTTGGCTGAATAAGAATTGTGGCTTTCCGGTGGCCTTCTCAAACGATATTTTATCCACTCGTAGAGTTGGTTGGATTGGCCACGGCAAGAAAGACATAGGGGGGGACTGTATCATTGTTAATTTTAAATATCCGCAACATGCTGCTACCGTCCTGCTTAGAGCAGCTTCTTTACCCTTCCAGGAACACGCTGTTTGTGCCAGACCACTTGGTTATTTCTATAGTCATCTGGCCAGTACTCTTTTACCACCATCCTATCAGCTAGAGCATCGTGGTAACGCTTCTACAGGGGGAATGGCTGGTCTTCATCCCATTAGGCCATTGAACGCTCCTGTGTTCCAAAACGGAGGTGATCCTTTCGGTCAGCAGCCAGTGAACAGGCAGATGTATAACAGTCTTCCCCTTCATAACCGTTATTCTGCTTTGTCCTCATTGGAGGAAAACGATTGACTCCCAGACATAACAAGGAATCCCACTCAGCCACCTGCTATATTTCCATCACTAAAAATTGCCACCTGGAATATTGCGGGCATAAAGAGCAAAATTGGGAACCCGGACTGGCAACTGACACTTAAAGCCTTTGACATCATTGCTTTACAAGAGACCTGGGACCAGACAAATAGCTTCTCCATGGATGGCTACAGCCACTTCTGCATCCCAGCCATCAGCAGCGTGGCTGGACGACCCAAGGGGGGCCTGCTAAGTTTATTCAAACTGGACATAAAGGGTAAACTTACTCAATGCTCATCTGGCTCTGATCACTGTTTGATTGTTGAACTTGCCCTGCAAGACAGGGCTAAGATTCTTTTTGTTAATTTTTATAACTCTAACGCCAATGATTGTACCAGTCACAACTTAGAGTCACTGGACAAATTTCTGTCAGTCTATAATACTAATGTACATACCTTTGAATTAATATTACTAGGGGATTTTAATATACACCCATGTTCCCTACCATGCCCTAGTCAGGACATTGAAGTTCCCCCCCTTTCTTCCATTGTGCACCTGGAACATACTAGGCGTGGAGAAATCCTCGAATCTTTTTTAGCAAGTTGGAACTTATACGAATCAACTTGTGGGGATGGGAAAGATAGATCCCCTACGTTTAAAGGAAACGACATGGGCACTATTATTGATTATATTTTTTTGACTCCTTTTCTGTTAAACAACGTGATTAAATATTACACAGAGGTATCAGTTTTTAGCGACCATAATCCTGTTTTAATAGAACTAATGATTGCAGATGTAATTTCTTTGAAATCTCTTAAACATAAAGGGGGAGCTAATCTTATCCCTAAAGACCAAAACCGTAGGCTAAAATGGTCCAAAATAGTCCCTGAAACTCTCCTACAGGAGGTTCTGTCTAGGACCGAGGATGATGTTGCAATATGTCTATCTAACAGAACCCAGAGCAATCAGGTTATAATGGCATTTGACCATATCTGTATAGAAATTGCCCGTAACCTCGAGAACACATCGAGCTCAAAGCAGTTAGTCGGTAAAAGATGGTTTGACAAGAACTGCTCAAAGGCTCATAGTGATCTATTAAAAGCCCTGAAAGCCACTCCTAAAAACCGTGTGGACATATCGAGCGCAAGGTCCGCATACAAACGTACAATTTTTGCAAGAAAGAGGGCCCTGAAAGATACAGCTCTAGAGCAACTTTTAGATCCTGTTACATTAAAAAACAGTGGCCTATTTTGGAAAATAATAAACCAACCACTCTTTTCAGAGGACTCAAATATGCCTTTAGAATCAAACATCCCTGATGAGGGTTGGATCAAACACTTCAGTGAGATATACTCTGAATCCAATAGCACTGTCATCACTGCCGCCCCTATAGAAGAGGCAGTTGGCGATTCACGTACCGCTAAGGCCACTGTAGTTTTTGTCGCAGCTGAAGTGGAACGGGCAATAGAATTGACCTTGAAAAACAAAGCTCCAGGTCCTGATGGGGTCCCTGGGGACGTTTTTAAACATGATCCTAAGTTTTGGTCAAAAATTTTATGTAATGTTTTTAACGTTCTCTCAATTGACAAAATCCCGGATTCATGGAAAAAATCCATTATCATACCGGTTTTTAAAAAGGGTAATAGGCTAGACCCATCTTGTTATAGACCGATCTCCCTAATCGACTCATCGGTGAAAATATTGGGTAGGGTCATCCTATCTAGATTGAATGACTGGCTACTTGAAAAAGGTGTACTTTCTAATGTGCAGTATGGTTTTAGGCCAAAAAGAAGCACCATTGACCAGGGCCTAAATTTGCATTTACTGGTCGAAAAATATACAAGAGCTAGGGAAGGGTCCATGTACCTGGGGTTCATGGACCTCTCGTCAGCCTTCGACCTTGTAAATCGCTCCAAGCTGTGGAATATCTTGCTTGATATAGGACTGGATAGGGCCCTTGTCTGTCTTTTAGCTGATCTTCATTCTGACTTAACTGCTGCGATTAGAGTCACCTCGGAAGGGCGCTGCACTAGCCACTTTAAGTCCGAAAGAGGGGTAAGGCAGGGGTGCATCTTGGCTCCCCTCCTTTTTACGGTCTATATAAACGCATTGGAATCCTCCTTAAAAATAGCTACTCTGGACGTTCCGCGAGTAGGTGAACTGGGAATTCCAGTTCTCCTATACGCGGACGACGCTGTTTTGCTCTCCCGTACTGGAGTGGGCCTTCAACGCTTACTGGATGCATTTGAAGATTTCATGGCTTCCTTGGATTTAATGATTAACGTCAAAAAGTCTCAAATCTTGATAATGGGCAAGGCTAAAAACACCAAGTTAATAAAAACATTTACATGCGGGAAACAAGAGCTTTGTAGAGTAACCACTTTCCCCTATCTGGGGATTACCTTTGATGAGAGAGGATCCTGGGGTCCCCAGATAAAAAATAGAAATCTTGCTCTTGCTAGATCTTCCTTTGCACTTCAGAGTTTTATAAAAAAAACTGGGGGCTAGGCCAATAGTCACTTTGCTACAACTCTATAAAGCCAAAAGCTTGGCTGTTGCCACATATGGCAGCGCCATTTGGGGCTATTGTTCAACGGATAGTATCCAGATTACCGAAAATAAATTTCTCAGGTCAGTCCTCTCCGTACCCCAGTCAACTCCTACATACATTGTTCATTCTGAACTAGGGTTGGGATACATTTCAGACCTGATTAAAATAGCCCCTGTTTTGGCCTGGCTTAGGATCTGGCTGAACCATGAAATTCCCCTCAATCACACCATTTTAAAAGATTGCTTGCAGTTAGATGGGGTTAGTAAGATTCCATGGCTAGCATATATCAAAGATAGCCTTGGCAAGCTGGGGAGACCAGATCTTTTCTTAGCCCCTTCTAGTATAACTACGAAAGACATAGCTCAAATTAAAGGTATGATGAGAGATATGCTATGCCTAGATAGGGAACAAGTGGAGCTTGGGAAACCAATGGTAAGGTCTAGCCTTATTTTGTGTACCCATGAGGGCCCAGAACCATACTTGACCATTGTTAACCGGCCCTATCACCGCTTCCTCTTAACTCGATTTCGGCTGAATTTGATCCACTTATCTCTGGGCTACTTTCCGAGCTGGAGTTCACCAGATAATGCCCCGCCATGTAAGTGTGATAATTTCTCGACCCAGAACACCTTGCACTTTCTGATGTTCTGTGACCACTTCACGGTCCTAAGAAGGAAATTCTTGAGACCGATTCTTAAAGAGGTGGGGTTCACACAGGTCAAGCCAGCACTACTGTTTCTCCAGCTATTACAAACCCCTAGGATAATGTTTTATGTTGCCAAGTTCCTTGTGGGGGCTAGTAGGGCTAACAAAAGGATGGTGTCCGATAACCGGGTGATCATGGATCATTAGAAAGATGAATTGCATATTTCGTATTAGTATTGGTTATTACTTGAATCCTTTTTACATTGATGAGTTTTTTGCAATCGATATGAACAGCTTGTTTTATCCTTACTGACCTCTTTTAAATGTATTTTTAGGTACGGATTTTATAGAAAGTATATATTTTTGTATTCACATGTAAATGGTATTAGTATGTATATATATCATGTTTTATTATGTATTTATTGCATTTGATGATCATGTGTAAAATTTTGTTCCTATGTCTTTTTATGATATTGATTTATCGAAATAAAGTATTATGACTGACTGACCTGATAGCTACTAGTAGCTGTATCTATAGTTCACAGTGCACCAGCTGTACTGGTGGCAAACTTATCTGCTATTGTGGAAAGCTTTCTCACCTTCAAATCATTTAAAACAATACTTACTGAAGGAATTATAGCTCCAAAAATATCACCTACTATTTGTGAGGCACTACTACCACTCCATTTAGACCTACTAAATCATCCCTTTGCAGGTATGTGCAGATTCTTTGCATCATAAATCTTTGGAAACACCAGGGCACGGTAACAAGTACCTGACCAGTTTGTAAGTAACTTAAAATAAGCATACTGTCCACACACAAAATAGACTTCAGGAATCACTTGAATTTGAGCAGGACCACCTAAATGTTCAAATTTATGCTCACACGCGCTCACCCCCATATATATCTATATTGTTCTTCGCTGGCTAATTTAAAAATGCATAACTTCCCTTTATGTTGCAAAACCAATTTCAACTTAGGATACATTCATTTTGCCTTAAACTTATCTTCCTCCTTCTTAAAAACATGCTTCAAAAAATCCTCTCCTCTCACTAATTGCAGATACATTTGGACCCTACTTGCCTCTAAATCATGAATAAGCCGTTTCTTTACAGGACTAATGGCACATGTCATATTCAATCTATGGGCACCATCAGTGTCAATATTATGAAGAGGTCGAAAGAAATACCGAGCAGCATTTATGTCATCTGCCTCAGGATATGGGATCAAGCACTTGCTAAGAGGATCTTAAGAAAGTATTGAATCATAATCCAAATAATAGTATTAAAGCGTACCCGTCTTTATAAAAGACTAAGCTAAATGCTATATGTAATACCATAAGAAAGAGGAATGTGATGGCAAGTGACTCTCTCAGCTACTGAAGCAGGCTAATACATAGCAGTCCTTTGCCTCCATTGTGCATGTATACTCATATAGCAGTCTAGAAAATACATTAGTAGATAGGTCTCCCTCTGAAACATTTTGTGTAAACCCATAATGTCAAAACTATATTCATCTCCAACAGGGTGTGCATTAGTATTGGGTTTAAATTTGGATCTAATAGGACTGTTATCAGCAGGAGAACTTAACCTTATGAAGAAGCACACATGAGTATATTAGCAACTACTAACATTTCAGCTATAACTAACTGTGAGGATTCACTTACCTGGGGATCCTCTCCTGTCGGTCCTCCTCCTGGTCGTCCTCTCGATGGTGTCCCTTGATGCAGCAGCACCTAGAAACAGAAAGTTAGCTGCGGCGTCTCCATAAAAGATCTCTGATAAAGAGCCCTCTTGCGGGGCCCGTGAGGGACTGCAGCGCCACCCCCACGAGGAGCAACGCCCGATGATGAAGCATGACACTCGAAAGGGTGTGTGAGGGCACTATATTCTAAAGGAGAAATTCCCCACATCCACTTTCACCCGACCTGATTTACTAGACATACATACCTTATCATTAGATCTTTTTCTTATTTTCCTAGGACCAGTTACCCTCTTAGTACATACACTGTAGTCTGAGGGAGCACGGGTACTGGACCTCTCTCTAATAACGCTCCCGGTCCCCCCTTCTATTTGTATTACGTGTCTTCTGTCCTAGCCATGTACTTGAGACGGACTACATGTCCCATAATGCTGCAGACTGCTTAATTTACAATAAGGGAGACTGGAATCTCTTATTATGGGTCTTACCAAAAGGGAGGAAGATCCATAGCAGAGAAGAGATACTGAAAATGGATCACCTTGATTCTAGCACCTAGATATATATCTATGTTTCCTTTTGCTTATGTCATTCTCTTTTGCACTGTGGGAGGAAATCAAGACAAACCTAAAGAGAAGGGACACCCATATTTTGTTGTTGGTATTATAGTGAGGACTAAACCTATAACCCTGAGGATATTATCAGGAGGATTCATCCTTCTTTTCCTACACAGACCATAAAAGTGTTGGTGACGGATACTCTCAAGTATTGCTTCTGAACCCTTTACTTATCGCTCATTTCTCTTTACACCGAGAGTGTCCCATGGAAATCCAGCCACAACCGAAGATCTAGAAAATGAGAAGAAAAGAAGAAAAACATAATTTGCGGATATTTTGTTTTGTTTGACCTCCATGCTTATATAAATCGCAAGCATATCTGAATAAAAGCCAATATTACGAAACAAGATAAGCCTCCTCGCTTTTACATCCGTCCCAGTCTCCTAAAAGCTCCACACTAACCTATGGTGGTCTTTGGTAAGGATACTCATAATTTCTCTATAGGCAGACCTTTATGGATCAATCTGAGTGTGCCACAAATCAGGGCTCTCCCTTTCATTTAGGGATCTGATTTGTAAAGCTAGCAAGATTACCTCTACTCCAGGGCACATGTACATATCCCCCTCCATGTACCTCTCTTAAAAAGGCTAGGTTTTAGTAGCTGCATCTGGAGGTGCTGGTAGTATTCTCATCATTCCCCCAGGTTGTTCCTTTTCTTTCTTTTTTTCCCTTTACCTCAGTCCACTTGTCCCTTAGTTTTTCTAGGTTGCTCCAATTCTCTATGCAACCAACTAATTCCTTAACATCTAGCTTCATTCCAAAGGTCTTCATGGTCACAATTGCTTCATCATCTAATTGAGCTTGAAAGCTCCTCTGTAATGGTTTATTTCTAGAAAGATCTATGTCATATTCATTTGCCAATTCTGTTATTCTGTCATGTGCTTCAGCTGCATGGTAGGTGATATCTTTGCTCAAAGAATACGTTTATTCTCTTGATAATCGTCCGCATAAGTAAGATCAAAACTTACCCTAGTAAGTTCCTCTAACTCTACCTTTAGCCTAGAAATGTCTAACGATCTCAAACTTGGCCGGATCTCTGGTTCATTTTCAACTACCTTGGTCTTTCCACGGTCTCATGATTCTTTGAACAATTGAGGAATCACTCCAAAGTCTAAGAATCCCATAACACCTTGGTCAACTGTGGTTGTAAACACTAAAGATCCACCTTGTCCTAAAGGCCTTGCAAATTGGTTGGGACCCCAAATCGCCACTTCCGAATTCTATGTCGTAGATTTAATAGCAGTGTCAGGTGTTCAAAGCAACCACTCTGGAACCTATGGGCATCGGAGCCACAGTTATCGGAACAGTTACTTCAGGAAAAGCCAGTGTTTGGGTCGTTATAACAGGAGTCATCACTTCAGGGATTGGTTCAGCTGGATCGGTAGTAACCGGAACCATCAGAACAATGGATGTTGGTGCAGAATTAGTCACTGCTGGTGCTGTCAGGGCGGTTCCCCTTGCCTGAGTTACATTTTTGTCAACTGGAACAGTACTACCATTCCCACTACCATCAGCACTACGAACTCCGGGGATCTAGACAATGTTTTAAATTGGTGATCGAGAGGAAAGCGAGTCATCAGAAAATATTTTCTAGAGTCGCTGTCAGTGTCATGCTTATCTTGAGTCTCAGCTATCTTTCTCTCTCTGGACTTTCTTCTTCTTAGCTTTTTCATTTGTTAGTACTGTGTATAACATAGCTCCCTCAACCATGTCCCTTCTCTAAATTTGCTGTTCCATATCCCATTTAGCATCCACCCGACTATTGACTGGCTTTTTCGCTATATATTGGTATTTTCCTTCGCATGGGCTGCATGCTACCAGGCATTGAAAGCTTCATGCTGTGCTCTTCTGGGTTAGGGTTTTGATTCATATAACATCTGTCAAAAACGTTCAATTATATTCATATTAAATGTACCATATCCGATGAACTGCAAGAACCCTACTTTCTCAGTGATCTTTTTCCATTCTTTGAACCAAATACATGTTGTGAACTCCAACATTTATGGCCATATGATGACCTGGTGTGTCCTCCAGTGGAGCTTCCTTGCCCACTTGAACAGGAACTCTCACATCACCCCTCAACAAATCTCTTAACACCCTAAACATTTCACTGAGCACACAATACCAGCGTGGTACACACACCAACTGACCAATAGCAGCGCTGCTCCTTCTGACTTCACCTGCAGCTCCTCACAGTGGCTCGCCCTCCTTTATAATTTCTTTTGTGCAACAAACATTTACAAAAAGGCTAAAGCAAGGAAAAAAAGCAAATAATTCTTGTCTGCTTCCTAAAGAAATTCAAAGTTATCACTAACACAAGAGGGTTATACAAGAAATTACGCTTTCTAACTTTAGCACGCACACAAGAGAAATCTCGGCCAGCAGGGAATCACTCTAACTATTGCTGTTTCTCCTCTGAGCAACAGGTTTGACCAACACTAGTCACTATTAGTGCACTCACAACCCCTATCTAAATTGTGCGGCCAATGATACATCATGAACCAACACTACAAAACTTAGCAGACAAGACAAACAAAATATATACGTCTTACCTATCTCCAGATCTTGGACTGTGAGAAGCCCGATAACAACTTCAACTGCTCAACTTGAAGTGCATATGCATTTTACAATCACCCAAATACATCACTATAATGCAAAGCATACGATATCGACATAACACTGCAAACTTGACTTAAATAATTTGCAACTCGCAACCCTATTTATGCTCACTCTTCAGCCACAGACTTCAGAACTACCAATCTTCCAAATTGAGCTATGGACTTTAGGGAGATTGATTGAACTGGAACATGCTCCAAATCTTTTCCAGAATACTTTAGCTCCCTACATCTTGGAGCCAAACCATCCTCATCACTACCACTTGATAGAACAGGGTTTCTTCAATCTAAAGTTCTTGGTAAAGTCATTAAATAAGTGATTGACCGACTGAGTTGCGCAACATCATTGATGCGTGGATTTTGGTAGTTGCAGCACATTATACCCACTTCCAAGGGCCCAGGACTGGATTGGCACCACTTGGCAGGTTACGACTATCTGTTGACTGTCAAATGACCGAGTCTTGGTGCTGTGGTGAGTAGAGTGAAGTCTTTGATGTCCCTGAGACTTCCAACAGAAGGCAAGCAGACAAGCCCTTGGAGCAACTTTGGGTTCAAGTTGTGTAGGTCCAGTCCTTCTCACCCAGGCAGGAAGGGCAGCATGCAGGTCAGCACAGCAAAAAAGCAGGTCTTCCAGAGCAGTAGTCCAGCACAGTTGCATACCTTGAGCAGAGTATCCTCTGGTCCAGAAGAGTACTGAGTTGGTGGTGTCCAGTACTTATACCCAGTTGTGCCTTTGAAGTGAGTGAGACTTCAAAGAGGGGCATTTGAAGTGCACAAAGTCCCTGCCCTGGCTCCAGACTCACTACAGGGGGTTAAGCACACCTTTGTGTGGGAACAGGACACAGCTCTTCTCCCCCCATCCTGCCCATGATGGCCCATCAGGATGTGGATGGCTCATCACTCACACTTAAACTCCCTTTGTGTGTGGCTGTCTGAAGGAAATGCACAAAGCTCAGTCCAGTTGTCACCCACCCTAGACATGTATTCAGAAACAGGCTGAAGGCACCAATTGGCTGAAGTAAGAAAATGCCAAAGTTCTAAGAGGAGCATTTTCATAATTACAAATTTCCATCTTACTTCACCATAAGTTAGTATTTTAAATTGTGATTCCAGAGACACCAAACTTGGGGGTCCCATCTCTTCCTAATTGGAAAATACACGTATAAAGTGTAATAAGGCAATCCAACATGGGAGAGACAGGCCTTGCAGTAGTGAAAAACAAAGTTGGGAGTGTTTTTCTACATGGACATGTCCAACTTAAAAGTACATGTCCAACTTTTTGAATAACCTACACTCTGCCCTTGGGGTGTCCAGGGTGTACACTAGAGGTAACCCACATGTATTAAAAATGAAGGTTTGAGCCAAGCAAGAGGGTTAATTGGCAGGTCAACATGGCAGTTTACAGCTGCACACACAGGCTCTGCAGTGACAGGCCTGAGACATGTTTAGAGGGCTACTTAAGTGGGTGGCACAATCAGTGCTGCAGGCCCACTAGTAGCCTTTAATTTACAGTCCCTGGGCACATGTAGTGCACTTTACTAGGGACTTACATGTAAATTAAATATGCCGATTGTGGATAAGACAATGTTATCATTGCACTTTAGCACTGCATAAATCTGGTAAAGTGCCCAGAGTTCTAGAGTCAACAAAAACGAGACCAGAAAAAGAGGAGGAGGAAGGCAAAAAGTTTAGGGATGACCCTACAGAAAGGGCTAGGCCCAAACAGGACCGTACATCAGAAGTACATTGCAAATACAGTGAAACCAATATGGTTCAAAAGAAGGACAGAGAGGATGGTATCCAAATCTTAGGGGTTTTATCAACAAATTTAATTCACATTACAAGATGAATCAGTCAGCAAAACTAGAAAAAATATTGTAAGAACATACATATTTAAATGTTCATGCAGTCTAAAAATGTATGTGATCAGAAATAATATGCAAATAAGAATAGCATACAGCAGGCAAAATATCACCCAAGCAGGTTCCATAAAGGAACTTCCATATTCTAAATTAAGTATTGAAAGTGTTAAGGGGAAATTTTATGCGGAAGGTGTCAGCATCAGATTAACCAGATTTAAGGTTCAATGGAAAGAGTCCAAGTAATCAAAAATGAAGCGTAACATTCTGTTCATGAGAAATCATCTGAGTCGAAAAGATGTCTTTTCTCAGTAAATGTCAAGTCAGGGTCTGATCTGCTATTCTAAAGAGCAAACAAAGCATGAAAGAGGATCCTAAAAGGGGCAGAGGAGCGTCGCCCCACTAAAATAATGCCCCCGGGGATAGAAAAAAAATGGTAATAAATTGCCATATTATTTTTCAAAACCCCATCCCGAGCTGAGCGTCAGGATGGGGGGGCGGGGCTTTCTGCTACTGTCAGTTAGGAAGCAGTAGAAAGCAGTGATGGGCAGGCAGGGCAGTTAGGTTTAAAGTGCGCATGTCTTTTGGGCCCAGTTAGGTTTAAAGTGCGCATGTCTTTTGGGACGGCCATCTTGCGACGGCCAGCCAGTCATACGCAGTTAAAAGATCTTTAACTCAGCTGTCGTAGACAGCTAGGTTGGAGACAGCATAGGACTCCAGTGCCCTCGGGAGTGGCGAGAGAGGCCGCTCCCTCCAATCCTGACATTGCTTTCATGCTGCATGAAAGCAGAACCAGGATTGGTTACTGCAGCTTCCTTGTCCCAAGTTGGAGCCTGCCTGGAGAACAGAAGACCCGAGTGAGGAGAACCAGGATTAAAGGTAAGTGTAATTTTTTAAATTTATTTATTTATAATTCTTACTTTTTTCCTCTCTTGCCTCACCACTCTCCTTACATGCCAACTGCCACCGCCTTATCATCTTCCACCAAAGAAACCAATCAAAAAACAGTGTTCATGCGGAGCAAGTAGACTCCCTAGTTTCTCAGCTCCCATCTAAGAATCAATCATTTGGAAGACCTTGGGTGTATGTCAGTTGTGTCTTCCTGGTAAAGGATGGCTTCTTCCATTGTCTCAGTGTCCATATCTGTGGTCAAAATGTAATTAGGTCAGACATCTGCTAATCTAATACAATGAACAAAAACCTATTCTAAGCTAATGAGGCACATGGTAAAGAACATGCAAAGATGAGGAAAACAAGAAACTTGCAAAACTCTTTTCGAAAACATAACATGTGCACGAAGGCTTGGGTACAGGTTAGGACAATACTGGATTCAAACAGGTTCTAAAAGAATACATTTAACATAATTGATCATATCAAATGAAAATCAGGGAAAAGTTTACATTTTCTTTCATGGTGAATACATTTATGATAATTCAACTAAACAAAGGGTTGAATCTTATTGATAGGACTATACAGCCACTTACTACAATAGATTAATACATTGCCAAATGATTAATGTAATGCAATTTAACGCACCATGACTGTATAAATTGCATATAATGGGGTGGGCATTAACTAATGTTGCTCTAATGCATGCATTCCCAGTAATTTGGAACAAAAGTCCCATAGTAAGGAGCACAGGAACAATGAACTTAGTGAGCGCGAGTGGCGACTGGCTGCTGCTGTTCGTGTTCTTTTGCATTTAGCACTATTTTATTGGCGTAAAATGCATCCTCGGGTCCATTTTGGACCTGAGGGTGCATTTTGCTTGAAGAAAATACTCATTAATGTTGGTTTATGCTGGTTGTGTAATTTCCCTCAATCGTACGTAATTTTCTCATCATTTTGCATAATTGCCCTACAACAAATGATACAGGTTATGCCCACCCCAATCAAAAACTTAGTAAGACAGGCAGATTGAAAATCAAATATACTCAGTCAAGTTATGTTATTGTGTTAATGAGACTCTATATGAACGCTTCAAAGATCAGATGGGCATCTCTGTAAAACAGATAATGAAACAATCACTTAAGAAGGAAGTAATAGGTGCTTTTATGGAGGCTTTTATATGGCTAGACTTTGACCTCAAATAGCAAGATGTGAATTTCTCATCACTTGTGTAGTCTTGAAAAATATCATTAGGAAAGGTAGAAAAGGTAAAACAGATGTTGAAAATTGAGGTAGTACACTGCAATTGAAACAGAATGGCTAAGTCAAATTAATATAAGGCAGGATCACCTGAATTGCCTAATCCTAGGATAAAGCTATAAAGCACAGACCATAGAAAACACAGAGTGTTAATAGGGGAAACATTTTGGGATTAAACTATCAAGGAAAAACAGAAGTGAAGTTATCAAAAATTGTGAGAGAAGTATTGTGAACCAGTTGAGGTGTAATGAAAACAGAATAAAAGGATTGGTAAGCATTAAGAATCTAACGTGATATTCTCAAGTCCATCCCTGGCAATCTCATCAAACCTTGAGTTCCACGCATTATATTTGAGCTCTGTTTTTCAGACGGAGAAGAAAGACCATTCTATTTCCTTAATTTTGAGTGAGACGGACAAAAGTTGAGTCACTGGTATCTAGTGTAAGGGTAAAGGTTTAAGATTAAACAAAATGCAGGCAGTAGATTTTCACTCTCAAAATATTTTTAGGAGCAGATACCTTTAGGA
Source organism: Triturus cristatus (assembly GCF_964204655.1). Lineage (NCBI taxonomy): Eukaryota > Metazoa > Chordata > Amphibia > Caudata > Salamandridae > Triturus > Triturus cristatus. The sequence goes on along the minus strand of NC_140593.1, from coordinate 1,063,673,494 downwards.
AGACCAAGCATCTTGAAGGTTAAGGGTCTGAGAGTAAAAAGACAAAATTAAGGATTGTAGGACAGCAAAATACAGTTTGACAGGATAGTCTCTATTTGAGGATATTTCTATGTTTCTAGTTGTTGGGAATGTCTTAGAATGAGGATTCAATGGTGTTAGAGAGTGATGTTTTTAGCAGCAGAGTGTCTGCACTCATGTGTGTCAATCCAATCCCTTTGTTGGCAAGCATGATCAAAATCTCTTAAAATATTGTTCCAGGGGGATTTGCTTGAGGGTGCAGGATTTCCAGTATTGAACTGTCACACTCTTAAGCAATATAACATTTAGATTTTTTGGTTCAGCTCATTTCGTCTTCATTGTTCTGTCAGCTGGGGATGTTGGTGCCTGCAGTGGCTCATGAGGTGATAGGTGCACAGCAAAGAGGATGACATATGTGATGCAGCGGTAATTTCACGGAAATTTCTCAATACAAAAACTCATTTACCTCTAATTTACTGCTGTAAAGGTACTGGACCCTTGTCTCGGTATATTACCGTCAGGAGACTTTACATAAACATGAAAAATCAAAAATGCATTTAATATTTAAGCCAATAAAGAGAGTTGTGAGTATTTTTAAAGGGTTTTATTTTCTTAGTTAAAAGTGAAGTTTTTCTGACCCTTTATTCATTAGTCAAATATCAATCAGGTTACAGAATTTGGAAATTAGGAAAAATAGCATTAATACAGAACATATTACAGTCTGCATATAAGCATCACATGTAGAAAAGAAAATGTGAGTCTTGCAAGGCTAATCAATAATTAATAATGGCAAAAATCTCCCATAAAAAGAAATACATGCATAAGACAAATAAATCCATTCAAAACTAGTTAATTAGGTTGTGAAGGGGGGGATACAAAACAAAACAAAAAATGTAAATTGTCCTTTGCGTTGTATTACCATGTAATTCTGTGCGGTAGTGGCTTCTGGGGTACAGAGCCCTGCTTATAATGTGCAAATGACAAATAAAACCTGTTGATAAAAAAAAAAACTAGTTAATTAGTCAAAGCATAAACTTAGAATTTTAGCATTTAAATCTAACTCTTTCTATCAGTTGCATACTCTTCCCTGGTCTTGTTCATCTCTGCCACTCTGAGCTACACAAAGAGCAAGACAGCCCCTCCTTCACAGACTACAGACGAATGTGATCTACCTTGACAAAAATATGACGTGCAAGGACTCTCTGAAAAAATATGAGCAAAAAGCCCCCACCTCCCTCTGTCTCTCCTCGGACGCAATCTCCACCCAGGCTGCACCTGCGACGTTTCACGTACCTAACCCACATGATGCCTGGCCTCATCTGCTGCCTCTCCTCTCTCCTAAAGCTAAGGCTTAAGGCTTAAGGCTAACATGCCCCCTATGGGATCATTATTTATACTCTAATTCTTGGCTGACTACACAAATAATGTTGCAGTTTTCAGTAAAGCTTACACTGATTGGTTAACATAGATGACATGAGGGTCTCACCATCCTGTTCTCATTGGCAAATCCAACCCATACCAGTTTTAACAAAAGAAGCATTAATGATCAATACAATCGTATATTTCAGCAACATTTAATAGGAAAAAATGTTTCAGTCCAGTTTCATGCATCCTGTGACATCGCACGCAGGATAAGCACATTCCACAAACACTGGTACATTGGCAGAATAGCAAGAATTTACAGTTCACAGTGGCCTTGACCAGGTCTTCACTCGAGGCACTTGGCAGTATGTAGCTGTTTTCTGCACATGCTCTATAATTCACAGCCTTGCTGGATTCACAGGAAGCCATTTTATCTTAGGCCCAAAAATAAAACAAACACAAAAATAGTATTAATTTACGACATAGAACCCATTCTGTTTACCTCCCCCATACTAATACCTTGTATTAATTTTCCTAGCAAAAACTATTAGTTTAAAGCAGCTTTTCTATTATTTGTGCACAACATGCAAAAATGTACAATGTACAACATAGCATAAAACATACACCAGTGCAAATTTTTCAAAGCACACACAGTCAATACTTACTCATAGCAACATGCTCTAATGTTTTAGATAGCTTTTCATGCAAAATGCTTTAGCCCCGCGTGTAGTTTTGGTGCATGGTTAATTAACACACATTATAAGATGTGTTATGAACTGAATATATTTGTCTAAATATGCAACAAAGCCAGTGTCTCTTGAGACAGGGAACAGGGAGTGTCAATTATAAGGGAAAGGAGCTGGGAAGAGAGAACACACATTCTATGATCATCCTCAAAGATAAAATAGCCACTGAAATGACGAGTTTTCTCTACACTGCAAAAACACATGTTAATGCAGCACAAGCATTTCAGACTGAAAGCATTTACCAGGCCTCATTTCATGTCTTTCATTTTGAATGCACCAAAGTGCCACTTTTAATAGGTATTTGTCTAGGCTTCATTTCATGTTTCATGTGCCATGTGTTTTCCACTTGCACAAAAATCTGCGCCATTTTAAATGCAACATTTCTGAAGCACAAAATGTAAAGCAATGCCTAATCTTAATGAAATCTAGCTCTATCAATCCTCCCTTTTGATGATATCAAATCATACCTCAAATGATTTGTAAATCACACTTATTTAATTTCACAGGTTACATTTTTATTGCAAAAGCTGAGCATATAACAATGCTGCTTCTATTTCTAAGGCAAACACAAATCTTATCTGTAATCAGATCATATATAGCCAAGCTCAAAGTTTAGTGCAGAGTTATTTTAGTAGCTTCTTGGAACTGTTAGTCTTTTCTAAAATAAGTAACTAAAATAATAAAAGGAAAATTCAACAGGACAGTTCTCTTTTCTCTTTTCTTTTCTTCTTTTCTTCTTTTACTTTCATCATTCAAAGATTATTTTTCTCTTCAGCTCTTGACAATTCTCAGTGATTGTTTCAGCCTTTCTTTTTCTCTTTGTCACCAGCTTGCCTTCAGGGTGGCTCAAAGAGTGTGGCATTCTGTACTTTTTCCATGCAATTTGACCACTCAGGTGCTGAGAAACTCTGACAGAGCACCATCAATTCTCTGCACTTTCCAATCCAAGCCTTTCACTTTTATTTTCACTTTGATCAGATTCAGATGTTTCAGTTATGGGTGCAAATGATTTTTCAAGGGACCACTGCAGATGTTTTGAATACCCTTTCAGCCAGCTTTTTCCTACCTCCACTCGTAGGCCCACAGCACTAATTTCTTCTTCAGAGGCTGCATCTGACTCTTTCACCCGTTGGACACCGCTTTCATCTGAGTCAGTTTCCAATTTTTGCTTTTCCAGTGCCACTTCAGTTTTCTCTAGTGCTGCTTCAGAGACTGTGTATTCCCTTACAGCTTGACTGACCCTCTTCTGTGGACTTTTGACCACTGCTGGCATATCTTCTTGAAGAGGAGCTGTTTTATCAAGGGGACACAGGACCATATGTGTGTGAGAGGCATGCACCCAATTTGGAAGGCCACCACATTTCACAACAGTCTTTGCCAGGATCCTTTGGAACAGGCCTTTCCATTCCACAGCATCTCTCAGATCAAGGTTTTGGCACCATTCATTATGTAGATCTTATGTAGCAGCTGCAATCTGGTGAGAAACTGCACGCTCCACATCAGTCAGACCTTCACAGCAGTGGCTAGTCTTTTCATCTGTGTTTTTCACAAGTGCATTTGCATGTCCATCTTCAAGCCACTTTGGTGATGCTGAAACACAGTCTTTTGCAAAGTGTAACTAGGTACTGTCTTTGTGTTGCTTTATTATGCTTGAAACTTCAGGCGGATAGCTACAATCCAACCCTTGTTCAATCTGTGGTTCTGCACACATCATCCTTGAGACCTCATTATGATCTGATGTCAGAGAAACTGGCAATCTATACCTAGGCATCAGTTTTTGCAATAACCCATTTGCTACTATGCAGTTGTCACTTCTCTCAACACAAATTCTGATACAACCCTGTTGTTCTGCTTCTAAAACATGTTCTTGAGCCTCTATTAATTCACCTGTGAAGATTCCATTGAATGTATATGCTAACAGAACACAATGTTGTGCAACTGAATTAGCATTTCTCTCTCCCATGACAATAGTGACTCCCATTTGAGCAGCTATACTGCATGTTATGGTTAGGGGTGGGCGGAATTTGCGAAAGCGACTTTCGCAAATTATCGCGAAAATGTAAAAATCTCCGCAAACACGCGGAAATATCGCGAAGATACGGAAGTTTTTTTCCCGCCCATCGCGGCTCGCCAACTTACCCATGCGGTTGCTCGCGGGCGCGGCCATCTTGTTTTCACTCTTCTCGCGGTGCATGATCGCGAGAAGGAAGTCGTGATCGCGCGACGCATGACATTACTGCGGGCACGAACTGTCGCGAGACAGCGCAAATGGCTACCAACAATCCAACATCTCGTGGAGAACGCGACCGGATCGGGAAAACTTGTCGGCGAACGCGGGGATTCAGGTAAGGCGATCGCGCGCGAGAATGTATTAGTTTACAGCGCGAGCAAGAAACAAATTATCGCTAAGCTGCAGAATGCGGTAATTTTGACATTTTCGCGCTCTCCGCGGAACGCGAAAATGTCAAATTATCGCAATTTCCGCGAGCGGAACGGAAATTTAGCCCAGGCCTAGTTATGGTAAGGGCAATCAATTTAGAACTTTATGCTGAGGTAACTACTGAAAGCCATGAAGCCTTGACAACATAATGTATAGGAAGCACAGCATGTGCTCTTAATGTGTCATTGTTACCTTTCAAATATGGGCCATCTACAAAATGGACATTGTTGGGCTGAATCAGACGTTCATCCTTAAAGTCTGATCTTGGCTTTATGCAGATTTTCATGACATCTAGACACTCATATTCAGTTTCATTGATGTTGGGGTCAAAGGTAATTGGGAAATACATCACAGACCTTTGAACACATTCATGTTTTTGAACAGGCACTGATAGAGCGCAGCCCTACCTTTCACTGTAAATTGGTGTATTTTCTTTTAAATAAACTTTCATTCCTAGTGTTGGGGCGCAACACTTTTTCTCTTTCAACTCTAGGAATGCTCTTGTGCGATTGTTGTCCAATGGAAGCGGATCAGACATTTCCTTGTGTGTCAGCCTCAGTAAAGGCTTAGCCACTAGGGAAAGGTTTGGTAACCACTCTCTACAGCAGCCGACCATTCCCAAAAACATCCTGACTTCTTTCTGAATTTGAGGTGGATTCATCTGGTGAATTATTTCCACTCTCTCTGGTGACACCTTTCTACCTCCCTTTCCAATTATGTGTCCCAGACATTCATTTTCTTTTTGACAGTACTCCTGACTATTCTCATGCAATGGCTCTGTGACATGAAATTGATAAAAATCAATAACAGTAAGCCATTATTCAGCACTTGGAATGTGAAAAAATATATTGGGTGGATTCGGTACCACAGGACAACATGGAAAAGTTATGCTATTAATCTCCTGCACTCATCTGTTCTTTTCATCAAGTTGCTGTGAACCTGTGATCAGAAAGTTACATAAACTCCCAATCAATTCCATCAAAAATACTTTACTCAGTTTATCTCCAATTATGAGTAAAATTTCTGCAACTGATGCTGTTCTTGAATACATATCATCTGATTCTAATTCGAGTTTCAAGGCTCTATCCAGAAAAGTACAAACATTTCTCACATAATTAATCAAAAGCATTTACATTGATCCATCATCTTTAAGTTTTAAGAACAGAGCTCGACTATAAAACAATTCAATGAAACATTGCAGAATTATCACGCATGTTTCGATAGCAGCTTCGTATGCTAAAGTGCCAGAGTGCAAATATTTCAGAAGATAGCAGCAAGGATGGACTAATTATTAAATCGCATTAAAAAAGCCCTTAGCTACTATTAGAAGCAAACCACATAAAACAATTTAATAATCATCACAAGATTATTACCAGTATTGCAAATAGCAGCATCGTGTGAGAAAGTACCAATACTCAAAGTGCAAATAGGACTGAGAAAAGTGCAAACTCGAAATGTTAAATCCTCACCATTAAGCTGAAGAATAGTTTTATATGCAACCTTAAAATCTGTTATTCCATTAGCCCTAAAAAATGGGATCAGTAGGTGCATACTGTACTTTTGATAAAAAGTGCAGAAGAGCAAGAAATGCAACATAGACTGCTTTCCTAGGTTGCCACAAGGGCAAGCCAAATACTCAATGTTGGGTTGATAGCCTGAGGTAAAACACAGTAAGTATTTTATTGTGCCGGATCTAAGGTGAAAAAGAAGGCTTTGCTCCTAGCAAGTGATATCTCTTAAAAGATAACTAGCTGGTAAACAAGAGGAAGGTCCACCTTCTTCTGCCATTGACATGTATTGTGCCACGGATACTTTGGTGTGTTTCTGTGCATATCTTATGTCCCCATAATGTTTGTATAAGGCCTTGCGGACAATCTTTTTATCAATTCCATCTAGTTGGTCTGGTTTATGGAAGATATGACCAAGGTTAACTCTTGTCAGATTTGCCTGTACTTCTGCGAGCCACGGTATGTCTCCTCCCCTGTCACATTTTAAACAATCAACTATAATCTTCCTTGTTAGCAAGGCTGCCGGGCTTTGCCAGACCTTCAGCCAAAACATAACAGGGCGGGACCTAATATAATCCTCTAAGTAAGATAATTTTAACTCGTTATGGCAGGCAAAAGTAGATGACGAAATTGGTAACCCCAAAAGTCTCCTGCAAAATCTATTTTCTTCAACCTGGACGCTTTTCAGGTTTATAAAACCCCAAATTTCAGCCCCATAAGTCATGATTGGTACACATTGTGTCCTATAAATTTTAAGTAGGGACAGTACTACCTCGATTCTTTTCGGTTGAGGGAGACTTATTATTGAATTAACTGCTTTTAAATATTTGGTCCGGCCATATGCCAAATGAGGTGCCCAGGATCCATTATCTGAAAATTGTAAACCCAAGTACAGGAAAGTGAGAGTGCGTAACAGGGTATCTGAGCCCGAGGTAATGACATTAATAAGGCATTTTTTAGGACCACAACACATTAAAAAGGATTTCTTAAAATTTGTGCAAAGATTCAGACTATTCACAAAAACTACAAAACCCCTAACTAAAATACGCAGAGCATTGGGTGTGCGTCCCATTAAAACAGCATTGTCTGCATATAATAGAGCAGGCAGTTTATTATCATTAATTATTGGGACAAATGTGGTTTGGTCAGACAACGCATTATGTAGCTCATTAACATATACAATAAACAAAAGTGGGGCAAGGACACACCCTTGTCTGATGCCTCTTCCAACCACTATATCCCCTGAGACTGCCCCATCCGTGCTTATTCTCACCGAGCCCTTAAAACCCTATGTAAATATGCTAAAAAGTACACCATGTCTTTGTCCAACCCGTAGTCTAAAAGACATTGCCAGAGCCGAGATCTATTAACAAAATCAAATGCGGAGGTGAGATCCATAAATGCTAGGTAAAGGGGACTGTGTCGAGCGGTGGTATATTTTCCTATAATTAAATTAAGATTGAGACACTGTTCCACCGTTCCAAGGTCACTTCGGAAACCCAACTGGCATTAGTTTAATATATTCTCCTCCTCTGCCCAAGTTCTGATTTTGTTAAATAAGACCTTCCCCAATATCTTAAGGGCATTATCAATTAGAGAGATTGGTCTATAACAACTCGGGTTGGATCTATCTCCCTTTTTAAAGATAGGAACAATTACAGATGTAGACTAACCATGGGCGTAGTTCGCGAAGTAGCATTATGCGAAGCTACGCAAAGTGCACTTCGCGAGCTACGCGTAGCACTTCGCGAACTGCGTAGTACCCTGTTCGCACTGTGCAAGATGCCGTTTTCAATGATTGCACAGTGCGGACAAGCATCCGGCACTGTGCTATCATTGAAAATGTCATCTTGCACAGTGCGAGCTGTAGTTTTCTGCCGCTCGAGTAGATTTTTACTCGAGCGGCAGCTTTCTCAACGCGAACTGGTGGTTTCTCAGCGCGAGCGGTCGCGAGCATACGCGACCACTCGCAATGAGAAACCTGACCTCCTAGCGTGGAGAATCTCGCCGGAATGTTTCTTTTCCACGCCTGCGATCGGCAACTTGATGTTGCTGATCGCGAACAAGGAAAAAGTCTCGCCAGGATGTCATTTTGCTTGCTCGTGGTCGCCAACTTGATGTTGAGGACCGCGAGCAAGCAAAAAATGACCGCTGCACTACGCAACGCTACGCTACGCATGTTTGCACAGTGCTACGTGTAATTCGCGTAGTGCGAAGTAGCGCAAACTTCGCAAACTACGCGAGCGTAGCGTAGTGCTTTGCCCAGGCTTAATGTAGACCAAGTATTGGGGATTTTAGTTGTTGTCAAAATATTAAAAACATTGAGTAGCAAAGGGGCCCAAAACTCTGGCCTAGATTTTATAAGGTCGATTGGTAGCCCGTCCGGGCTCGGGGCATTGTTGCCCAGGCTCTGGTTAATTGCATCCTCAACTTCCGATAAAGATATTTGGATTTGAGCAGCAGCGAGGTTGTCAAAAGTATCTTCACACTGAGATGTAACAGCATATATTTTTGAAAAATGGGCTACCCACGCTTCACTCATTATATTACAACTTAACGGGGTGAGTGTATTGCCAAACGCTCTCAGTGACTTGGCGGCTGTCCAAAAACCATTTGTATTATTAAGCTTTGCAGCACAAGCCAAGTTACTCCAGTGCTCTTTTAAAATCACATCTTGCCTCTGCCTCCCTGCTCTTCTATAAATATACCTTAATAATCTGATATAATTAGGGCCTCTGGGGAAAGCCGATAGGGTGGCTCTAAGTTCTCTGTTTGCCCTAGAGCAAGTGCTGTTAAACCACCTAGGGTCGGGACTGAGTGGAACTACAGGTCTCGAAATCAGTTTTTTAATGCCTGCACATAGTAGGACAAAAGCAGAAACTGCCTCTGGGTTAGGATTGTCCAATGTGAGACAAGTCTCGCAAAGTGATGGATAGGTTTTTACCATCTTTTGGAACACCCTGGGGCAATCCATGCTTTTCCATTTAATTCTTAAGTTGTCTGCGGAAGATTCTATGTTATCGGCCCCTGGATCCTTTCTAGGGTCAGGTCTAAGAGCAGCCCTAAAAGAGACTAAAATTGGATTATGATCCCCAAAGATGGATGCTTTAACCTCAGCTGCAACTAAATGGTCTTCTAATAGTGCTGATATAAAAACGTAGTCTATAATTGAGGCTCGGCCAAGACCTCTATAAGTGGGTATTAGACTATCCTCATTATTTACAGCTGCAATGTCCATAACATTTGAAAGACTGTTATTTATTAAATGATCTATTAATTCATACCCCCTTTTGCACGGATTGACTGAAATATGCTGGATGGGGGTCAAGGTATTTCCCCCTGCAATCTTCACATTAAAATCGCCCCCCAAACATATCCCTACCAGTCTTTGCTTTCCCAACAAATTATCCATATCCGAAATAACGTTGAGGAGGTTAACAAAGTTCACATTAGGTATGGTTAGAAAATCATTATTATAAAAATTAATAAAACAAATCGAACTTCCCCGTGTGTATATCAAAGCTTGAAAATTGGCATTTTTGGTGGGGATTGATTTCACACTGCCGCCCAATGCGATACTAACCCATATCGATAGACCACCTGAGGGTCTGCCTTGCTTGGGATAGGGGGAGATAAATATTAAAACATTCATATCCTTCAAGATATAACTCTTTGGTTGCCCAAGTCTCCTGAAACAAAAGGATGTCGTGTTTATTTACCATAGTGACCCATTCATCGATATTTAATTTGGAAGCCAATCCGGCCACATTCCAGCTCAACACCTGTAATAGTGAGTCAGGGCGATCATTTACAAGAATAATTTCAGCCTCAGGGTCGTTATTAGCTGGGATAATCTCCATAGGTGCCGGAGGGGCTAGTTCAATCGATTGAGATTTAAGTAAAGGTCAATCAAGAGTATCGAGATCGGAAATGGCAGAGAACCTATTTACGGACTGGTATGAGGGGCTGATTAGTGATTGCTGTTCGAATGGTGAAAAGAAGCCAAGGGGTAGTGCACAGACGTTTGTAGGTAGGGGGCAGTTAATCTCCCTTGTGGCCAGTATTGATCTAACAAGGCTTGGTTGTCGGAAATTAATAACAATGCAATCGCCCCGGATAATTTTTTCCGCCGATCCAACCCAACCCACCCTTCGTACCATTAAAATATCATTCATGTCAGACCTCCTGTACCCTTTGTATTTAGCCAACCAATGCACACTTTTGTTCCGTAATTGTTCCCAGGACTCAGATTTGTTCTTCTCTAATGAAGGCACCCCTCCGAGAATCAGGACATATGGACAAGACGCTGGAGGTAGACTTAAAACATCCTTATTTGACTCGGCATACCCACTGATATTAATGCCGACAGCGCTCGTACAAGCTGTGGAGACGGCATGAACACCAGTTTGAGTGGCAGAATGTGATAAAACAGTGGGAATTATATTTTGGGTATTAACAGAGTCAGTCCGTGATTTTAAAAGGATGTGATCCCTAGTTTTGCTATTAGTATCACAGGAGACAGGGGGCTGCTTTGAAGTTGTGGACGATTGTTGCTCGCTCTGAACTCATTTTGTCTGGAGGCTACCCTGTTAGGATGGCTGTTTAGATTCCTTGCTGGGGGATTTTACCCTAGTAGTTAGGGATTCCAAACAATCTAAGCGCTTCCATAGGTTTGCAAAGTTTTTATCAATAAGCACTTTAACTCGGTCATACAATGTGTCTATAATAATGTCCATAGCAGTGTCCACAAGTGTAAAATTAGAAAAAGGAGTCTGTATAGGTTCCGTCTGAGTGTGTGCAGAACTATTTAACATTTCCAATGAAACTGAATCAATTGGGTCGCTGCAGGGTGTTGGGTCCACTGGGGCTTTTGGGCACTGGATCCACGTATTTAGCGTGGTACATTGGGAGTTCAAGCGTGGAGGTTGTTTCCGTTTGGAGCAAACTGGTTTCGCTGCCTTCCTTTTCCTTTTTGCTCCACATACTTCTGGATTCGGGGATGTGTCTGTAGTTGCCGAGACTAAAATGTCAATTGGGCAACTCCCGGATGCAAGGTCTACTGTTTTATTTTTTTATTATTATTCCTCATACTGCAATGCAGTGTATCTGGAGTTATCAGGGACCCATTTCCCTGTTTTCTAGACCATCCGATTCCCCGATTTCGGAGAGATTCGCTCTGCGAATTCTGTAGAGTAGGGTCCCATTTCGTCCATAACACCTCCAATAGTTTTACATACGTGCTGGGGGAGCTGACCAATCTGGTCACTCACACAAGCATTTTGCTTGTGATTTTATTGCCATTGCATAGTCATTGGAATTAAATGAGTCATAGCTTGATTGTGACGTGAAGATGCCGAATTAATTTGCGAACTGTGAATCTTCCCATATTTCCCAATACTCATACCTCTTACTGGGCTTCCCTCTCCTATCCCACTTGTTTATTCTGTTTATTGAGGCCACCCATTCCAAGTGTGTGGGAGGGACTGGTCTTATCCATTTTATGCAGAGTTCCCTTCGTGCAAGCAAAATCGTTATAAACAAAAGATTCTCTTCCTTCTTAGTTAAAGTTATTAACACATCTTGCCTACTGACCCCAAAAATAATAAGATCTGTACTTACTTTAACTGGTCTTCTTAGTACCAAATCTATGATTTTACTCACTTCCTGCCAGAAGCCCTCAATGTGGGGACACTGCCAGAACATGTGCACATCATCTGCTCTTGGTAAACCGCATTTGGGGCATGATTTCATAATGGGTCCACCAAAATTAGATAGTCGCTTCGGCGTTCAGTATGCTCTATGGGAAGTAAAGAGGTGATTTCTCTTTAAAGTAGCAGACTTCACAATAGACCAGCATTTATTCATTGATACTTGCCACAAGTCTTCGAGATCCAGCGCCGGCAGATCTTTCCCCCAGATCGCATCGGGAATCCAAAACTCATCCTCTCCAGCTTTTACAAGTGCCCAGTACCATGTTGCTATCTCTTTTTTCTTCGGGGGATTCTTTATCATAATTGTTTCCACGATCCTATTTCCGGTATATTTCTCCTTCACTGTTTTTGCCCAACTAGTGAGCTGATAGTATTTGAATTTTGAGAGGGATGCACTTGAAATCATGAGCAGAGTTTCCCAATCTATTATGCTGTTGCCAACCAATAACTGGCCCCATACTCGAAAACCTGATGTTTTGAGAGGTATTGCCAAATTGTCTTTGAGGCACTCTGGTGTTCCTGGAGAGTCCCATATGGCCGCGAACTCGCTTTAGCATGGGATATTTAGAGTGCACCTAATTTGATACCATAGCTTAGCTGCTGCTCTCAGAGTCTTCAGTTTCACTTTTTTTAAATACTTTGGGTGACCAAATTTAAATAGAAAGTGACCAATATTTCCAGTCATTACTTTAAGATGTTCCGGGTACAAGTCACGATTATTTAGTAGAACCCTCATGTGTTTGAATTGGAAGGCTCTATAGTATTCCACTAGGTCTGGGCTAGCAATTCCTCCTTCTACTTTTCTTCTTCGTAATTTACCCCAGGCTATACGTGTACTTTTAGACATCCAAATGAAACTCGCTATTTCTCCTTGTATTTTTTTTAATGTTTCCCTCTTAAATTCCAATGGGATTGAGCTAAATAGGAATGTGTATTTTGGGAGGATAGACATTTTAATTATGTTAGATCTACCGAGAAAAGTTAAAGGGAGACCCCCCCATGCTTTCAATAACTTTTTCACGTCAGCTGTTACCCTGTCCAAGTTTATATTGGGTATCTTGTCTAGATTTTTAATCAGATCTATTCCCAAATATCTGATTTTCTCCCTGGTATAGATGTTATTTACCTGGGTATTCCAACTCATTATCTCCGGTTTTAATTGATTAATTTCTAACCTGATACCCTCCCAAAATTTTTTAAAGTATCATCAATAGCTTGGACAGAACCTGCATAGTTGTTCGTGAAAATCATCACATCATCTGCATACAAGGCTATATTTTTTTCCCAGGTCTGATATTTAAATGGAGTTATTTCAGGGAGAGCTCTGAGTCTATTTGCCAGAGGCTCAATATATAAATTAAAAAGAAGGGGAGACAAGGGACATCCCTGACGGGTCCCTCTGAATATGGAAATATTTTCTGTTAAATTCCCGTTAATTAGGACCTTAGCTTTTGGTGCTCGATACATTTCATTAATTGCTCCCTGAAAGTTTTCTCCCAGGTTGTATTTCACTAAAGTTGCATTCAAGAAAGCCCAATTCACTCTATCGAATGCTTTGGCCGCATCCAGTGTTATTATTGTCAGGGGAATTTTTTCGCTTATTGCTATGTTTATTGACCCGATAAGCTCCTGCGTAAGATCTTGTAAATGCCTGCCCCTTATAAACCCTTTCTGGTCTTCTTTTATAAGTTTTCCTGCGATATTACCAAGCCTCTTTGCTAAAATTTGTGTATAGATCTTATAATCACAATTAAGTAAGCTTATAGGACGGTAAGATTCACATTTAACTGGATTTTTACCGGGTTTTAACAGGATGCCTATCGTAGCGTCATTCCATGAGTCAGGAAGTCTCCCCTTCTCAAGATAAATTAAATTTAACAAATTTGTATGCCGGGAACTATAACCTCACTAAGTTTACTATATAGTTCATTAGGGAGGGCATCTGGACCTGCTGCTTTACCACTCTTCAGACCTTTCATTGCTTCTTCTACCTCCTCTTTAGTAATTGGGGTATTCAAATCTTCTTTTTCTAGGCTTGTTAACTCAGGGAGTTCCAAGTTGAGTAGGTATTCTTCTAAATCCTCATTTAGTGGGACAGTATCTTCAGTATATAGGGAAGAGAAGAAGTCTACAAATTTCTTTCATTACCCCTTCTTCTGAACAAGGGACTGAGCCGTCTTGTGGTAAGATATTAAGGGGCATATTTACAATAACTGGCGCATCCCTGCATATCAGTAGGGATGCGCCAGTTATTGTGCGCCACAGCTCCGCCACCATGGATGCCCCGCATTTACAATGCGGCGCACCATGTGGCAAATACGGCACAGATGCGTGACGCATCTGTGCCGTAAAAGTGGCGCATTGCTGGAGTTGCGTCGCAAGCGCGACGCAGCTCCAGCAATGGTCAGGGGGGCCCTATTTTGCTGATGCTGCGTCAATCCTTATGCCTGCTTCAGGCAGGCGCAGGGTTTTGACACAGCATGGGCCTAAAAGTGACTGAGTGAAATCTTGTAGATTTCACTCAGCCACTTTTAGGAGGCGTTCCTGCGCCGGAAAGCCCCCCCCGGCGCAGGAACGCCTACATGTGGCGCAGGGCTTTACAACGTGACGCATCTCCCAGATGCGTCACGTTGTAAGTACCCTGCACCATGGCTCAGGATTTGCGCCGCCGCTGCGTCACAAAAGTGACGCAACGGCGGCGTAAATGAGGCGCAAGGGGCTTGTAAATCTGCCCCTAAGTATTTTATTTCTGTTGGTGTCGGTCTTCGTTTTCCAAGCTAACAACTTACTGCAGCCCTCCCCATATTCATAATGAGCGAGCTTGCTTACTTCCCATCTCTCTCTAACCTTACTCTCTAGAATTCCTGTTAGTCTTTCCTCGTGTGCCGTCCTGTCTATTTCCAACTTCTTTTTCTTTTCCAGATCCGCCTCAGCTTCTATTAATAACTCTAAATTTTTTATATCAGTTTCCAGCCTTCTAATATCTTGTTTTGATAATTTTGTTTTATAAGCGGCCAGACTGAGTATTTTCCCCCTAATAACAGCCTTGTATGCATCCCATGCAATTTGAGGAGATACTCCCTCTTTATTATTTTCAAAAAACTCCACCGACTCTTTTTTTAGATTCTCAACGATTTGAGTATCATTGAAAATGGTCCGATCCACCGTCCATCTCATAAAAATCTGTTCCTTACCCAGCTGAGTTTTGAGCAGGACGGCGAAATGGTCTGATAGTAGGGCTGGTAAGTGCTCAACCTTGATAATTTTACACACTATCGTTTTCTCTACCAAAAAGAAGTCGATTCTCGACTGAAGACCCAGTCTTTTATTTTTGAAGGTAAACGGGTAATTTTTATCCCCTTTTTCTTTCCAGATATCCACCAGCCCCAGATCGTTTCTGTAGATTCCCAACCATTCCCTCATTTTTGGGAGATTTATATGTTTCATAGGGGGCAGGGGATCTATCTTGGGGTCTGGAATCAAATTAAAATCTCCTCCTAAGACCACTGGGGATTCAAACAATAGTAAAAGAGTGTATACATTTTGTAGCGGGGTGGGATCATCTAAATTCGGCCCATAATACCCAGCTATCGTGTATGGGGTGTTGTGAATTCTTACCCTAGCAATTGCCCATCTACCTTTTTTATCTAATTCAATTCTCTCAATTCTAGCTTTTACCGATTTTTTGAAAAGTACAGCCATCCCCTTTACAACACACTCCTGATCTGTGCAGATATAGCCATTTACCCATCCCGTTTTTTTTATAATGTCGTCCCATTCCTTCTTTAACAGGTGTGTCTCTTGTAAAATTATAATCTCACAGTCTGTCACCCTTAGATACTCCAAAATTCGACGCCTTCTACTTGGTAGCCTTAACCCATTCACTTTCCAAGATAGTATGTTAACATTTCTTCCTGACATTTCTTCTCTCTCCTATTGTTACAAACTGCTTTACCCAATTTTCTCTTAACTGAACTTGGCAGATCCAAATAACTCCCTTTGCTTTTTCTATTTCTTTTTCTGCATTCTGAGGATATTTTTCAATTTGTTCCCTAGTTTGCTCCCCACCCCTGTGCATTTTTTTGTGCTTTTGTGTTTCTTGAGTGAAAAAAAAACCCCACCCTGGGGAAGCCTCCCTCTTTTTCTTTTTTGGGGTGTATTGTTAGCCCCTTATGAGCTCCATGACTGACCGTTTTTTCTTCTTTTTACCATATGTGAACTCTTCTCTTTTTTTTTTTTTTAGATTGTGTGAATATTTTATGGATTGCACTTTTAGGTAAATATTTAAACACACAATCTCTAGAATTAAATCAACAAGAGTTAAATCAACAATCCTTCTCTCCTATAGGAATTAAAATTCAAACTCCAGTAGACAACCCTGATTGACTCCTTACTTGATCTTTCATTTGTTCTGGGAAAAGGGCAACTTCAGCAGGATCCCTTATATTATGCATTTTATTTCGCCACATGATTCTGAGGCTGGCCGGGAACTTCATTTGTACAGTGGCTCCTAGACTTTTTAATTCCTGCATATATTGACCTAGTTCCCATTGTCTGTCTTGCGCAGATTTTGAGATATCCGACCTAATCCTGAAGGTCCAATCATCTCTATTGAGAGGGACTTTTTTTAATGCCTCACTCAGAATTCTCTCTTTAATGTGATATGTTTTGAAATTTACTAAAATTTTCCTTGGATGTTTCCTTTCTTTATTTCTGCCAAAGGGGTCACGGTGTACTCTTTGTATGTCGTCTTCAAGCCCTGTTTCTTTTGTCCATGGGAATTGTTCCTCAAGTAGCTGCACTGTGAATTTCTTGACATCTACCCCTTCTTTTCCTTCAGGGACGTTTAATATTCGTATGTTATTTTTTCTCGCCTGATTTTCCAAGTATTCCAATTTTTCACTCGTACTCCTTTTGCTCTCTTTTAGAACCCTTATGTCTTTTTCATTTTGTTCTACATTTTTAGAAAGCCCCACAACTACTGCTTCAACTTCAGTAACCCGATCGTTCAGTGCAATCATCTTGGTATCTAAAGCTTCACATACTTCACGGATTTTATTCTGATTTATCTCTGATATTGCAAATTTTGCCCTCATTTCCTCCAGCATCTTCTCAAGGGACTGATCCGTTGGGCTTAAACCTGGAGTCAAGATTTGTATTTGGTCCCCCGAAGCTCTGTTCTCTCTAAGATGTGAATTTGGTTGATCATTTGCCAGAGTCAATTGGGGGTCAACTACTTCATCTACCGTTGACTTAGGCTGAACTTGCATGACTGAAGTGATAGAATCAGTAGCTACCTTAGACATCATCAAAGATGAATCAGGTCGAGGTGATATAACAATTTTGGGGTGAGACCCAGTTAGTGCAGGGACCAAAGCCAGGAGAATTGTCGTTACTGAGGAGGGAATCAAAGAGGGAACAGTTTTTGTAGAATTAGTCCCTTCTGCTAAATTCTTTCGACTTTGTTCTTGGATATTAAAGAAGGATCCAAGAGAGAGGGTCACTCGTGGGGGGGGTAGGGGGGGGGGGGTGCTATACTTCCAGTCCTCCCTGATTCTTTTCGAATTTTTCCTTTCGTATAGAAGCTACTAGAGTCTAGCTTAATCTATTTTTTTGAATTTCTCTTCGTAATTCGAGGGGCAATATGTTGTTTAGAGTCCACCGAAGTTGTATTTTGGAGAAAGTCCCTATTCCTTAAGCAGTAGGCTGACCTGCCTTTCTCCTGCTCAGTGTTTGTTAATACTCCCTCAGCTTGTGCCTTGAGTTGTGCCTCCTCTATTTGAATAGGTGCACTCGGTCGTCCAACCCTCGCTGTTTTAAGGCAATTAACCCCCCCACCCTCGATACTTGTACCTTCAATAGTGCTAGATTTTATCATCCAGAGCAAAGCTCTGAAATATTTAGGAGAATTAGTTATACTTTTTTCCCCACACTCACTTGTGATCAAGAAGGCCCTTTTTATGTCATTGGTAGGTGAGTTAAACACTTTCTTTTTTGATGTCTCCTTCCCCCATGTATTTTGAGCAGTATCCGAACTCCCCCGACCACAGCTCTGCACAGGGCTCGACTCACCCAGATCTACTGTTATAGAATGCCCTCCTGTGCACGTTTCTGAATAATGTCTGCCCTTAGGAGCAAGACACCGCAACCGCAGCTGATCCCCGGCAATACCCAGCGCCTCACACCCCGCCTCACCTCCGGCTACTGAGGAAGTTCTGCCCCTTCGCCCGCTGCCCCGGAACAGGAAGGACACTCTACTCGCGGCTCTCCGACCAGCTTTGCGAGCCTTTCGAGCAGAGCTCCACACCCCTATAGATGGAACAAGCCTCTGCTTCTCCTGCCTCTCTTGCCGGGGTAGAGGGTGTGAAATACGGAGTATCGGACACCAGCAACGAAGTCCTCCAACTCGGTAAGTCTCTGGGGATAAGCTTGTTTCCTCCGGCGGCATGTTATTTTTATTGGAGGCTTTCAAGTGCTCCTGCACATCGGGCGTCCACTGCCTTTAGTAATTCCGTATGTCTCAGCCATTAACAAAGATCCTCCATCGAGAGAGAAGACCTTTTCCAATACGGAGAGAAGGAAGAAGAGAAAGAAAAAAGTAGCCGTTTAAGGCTTACTGTTATCACACTAGGGCAATCACTCGGAGCTCCCGACCTGGTGTCTTAGCCGGCCGCCATCTTCCCCCTGTTTTTAGTTCTTATGCCGCAAGGTCTACTGTTACCCCTATGTGACCAGTTTCCTCAGCACCCAATGTATTTTCTCTGGTTAGTAAATGTGAGCCATGTAGGCCATGATCAACCTCACTATGTGTCATTAGTTGGGGGGCACTTACATCGGTGTTCTCATTTTGTGTGGCAGAATGAGGTTTTGTTAAGCCCAGGGACAGGCGCCTCTCAGTCAATTCAATCTCAGTACTGACTATGTTCATCGCCCTCTCCAGCATGGTGTCAATAGATGTGGTATTACGCACTGCAGGAGTTGGGTTTCGTTTGCCCATGATGTTGTTCTCCCCAGACATGAGATGGATGCAGAAACCCCACTCACCACTGCAGGAACCAGCTAAAAAATGGTGGTGACATCAGGGGAGTGGCCCAGCCCGGCCTCTGACGGTCCAGGATGGGCAAAGACGGGCCCACCCTTGTAAGCCTTATAATCGCCTCCTGACGCTTGCTGTGCGCGCAGGGGGCGTGCTCGCCATGCTCTCCACTGGAGTTGCCGGGTATTGTGGTCCCGGAATGGCGGCACTGGCGGCAGGACTCTGTGGCGGTGGCGGCAAGGTTGCTGGCAGGTAAGTGTCCCCAGAAACAGGGCTCCCCCCTTGTAATGTTTGTGACTAGTCCTTTTCAGCCACTCATTGAAATAGCTTAGCCGCTGCCCCCCTGTAGCTCTCGCCTCCTTGGCACTACTTCCCCTCCTCTCTCCTTGTTTCTAGAAGAGTAAAAGCGGCCCACCTCTTTTGCTTCGATTTTTGGAAGCTGCAGCTGTCTCAGCTCGACGCGGCTCGAATCTGCTCTGTACAAGGTCCGGCACTGGCAACTGAGCAGGGTCCAACCAGCCGGTAAAAATTAAATTTGGCCTCAGTCAGGTAATTCCACTACCGGCCGGCCTGAAATTCCCCCCGAGCGCTTTTGCTTCAAATGTCTCCGTGACTGAAAACAGGACAGAACTCTGCCTTGCAGGAGAAAGCCAAAGAAAACCGCATTGAATTCGGCCACTGTTCTGCTCCGATCAGGTATGCTCTCGGCGTTCAGCACGCCAAGTCTGACTCCATCTCAGGGAGAGGGGCAATCCTAATTTGAAAAAGACATGCTCTGCACACTTTATTAATCTGACATCTTTCTCTGTGAACTCCCTTACTTCTGTGTTTATTATTTCTTTCAAATCAGAAGGTCATTTTTCAACTGTCTATTCTGAAAACAATGCTACAGCTGTCTCTTGTTGGGCCATTTTCAAATGTACATCCTCATCAGGAATCTGAAAATTAACATTATCTGGTGTACAGTAATCTGTGTTGTTTAATTTGCAAAACAATTGTTTTCCTGTCAGGCCTGAGTCACAAACAATAAATTGGTAACTTTCCTCAAATGGGCCTATTTGTGGTGCAAATTCTTCTAAAACTGGGTTTGTAATTTCTTTGTTTAAAATTCCTACAACTAAGTCTCGACCTTCCACTGCTTTCACAATGGACTTGGTAAATTCAGAATTGTTAGGGTTAAAACTCTCATTTCCAAATACAGCAACCTGTTGAACTGGGTTCTGATTTTGTTTCTTGAACTAATTCACATTTGTTCTGGACAAATTATTTCAATTAATTGTAGCATTTTCCATATTGTGTGGGACCATTTGGGCTTGGAAAACTCCTGCCATTGGTACCTGTTTCTGAATTGACATTTGCATTTGCTTGGAGGACACATCTTGCACCTGCATTTCTCTCTGTATTTGTACATTTCCAAATGCTACATCATGTTTAAATGTACATGTTTTCTTCCAATGCTCAAATCTATTATAAAGATGGCAAAAGAATACGTTTTTCAGCAGTGCAACATCCATACCCGAATTTGCACAAAGCAAAACACCTTTACTTCCATCCTGTGTTCTTTTAATCTGTACCCAATCAACATCCTTTGCTGGCACTCTGCCCTTCAGGAAAGTAATCACTGCTACGTTTTTCTCCATAACAACAGAAAATGATGGTGCATTCATACAAACCCTTTTCATTGTCTCCCCACCTGGCCTTTGCACAACAACTTTAGATTCAAACCACAATTCAGTCTGCATGGCAATGTCAAAGAACATTTCCAAATTAATGCATAACTCTTTTAAATTTTCAACAAATCCATCAATTTGTGGGTACCACAGCATAAGTTTGTTTCTCAATTGTGGGAATGTGTTCAGAAATGCTGCAAGTTCACCTTTGTTCTGTGGCACATGCACTTCTCCCACCTTTTCTCTCATTGAGTAAGCAAAAGCTTCTCCCTCATTCTACTTATTATTTTCCTCAATATATGGTTGTTTCTTTTTCTTCTCATGTTTTCTTGCCCACTTGTCTCCTAATTTCTCAAACCCATTGCATTTTAAAAAATATTTCATTTCTGCAATGTCCAATTGCATTCCTGAAGAACACATTGTCTCATTTGGCTCATCATTCATGTGTACCCTAAAACTTTTCTGAAATGGAAAGCTTCCTGAAACATCAATTTCATATTTTTGAGCCAAATCAGTCAGTACATCATGTGTAGTTACTGCACATGTAGCTGTTTCCTTACTCAGGGAAATTAATTCTTTCTCCTGACACTGTTTCACATTTTCATGATTTGAACAGCAGGGACTGTTAATTTGTTCATGTTCAAATGTTGAATTTAAAACACTAAACTTTTTCTCTTTTTCAGGCTCTGGGTTAATTTTTCCCCCATGCTCTCTATCTTTTTAAGCACTGCTGCTTCCTCAAAGCAGGCTTGAAAATCCCATTTTCAAATATATTCATTTTTCCCTGGGCTATTGGTGTTGTAAAGACCATTTCTCCCCCACCTTTCAGCGCTTGGACTGTCTGGGGTAATTTATTTTCAATAATCTGTGAATTCTGAGTTTCTGAAATAAACCCTGACATAATTACTCCTTCTGCAGCTCTTTGCACCTTTTGAGTAGGGACCATATTAATTGGGACAGTCATAATTTTTCTAGGCACGGCCTGTGCATCTGCAGTTTGTGATATTTGGACTGAATCAGTCATATTTGAAGCAGTAACACCTGGAGGTATCACTGTCAGTGCTGAATCAACAGGTAGTGGGTAATTCTGAAATGTCTTTACAGTTCTCTCAATCTGTGTTTCTCTCTGTTCAACAGAAGCAGTAGCCACTGTAGTACTTACTGGTACACTATTTTCAGTATTTTCAATGGGAACCACATAAAGTGGCGGACAGTCAATTAACAGTGCAGCCATTATTTCATCTCCGGAATCATTATTTATTTGAAGCTTTTTATCATCATTAATTCCCTTCTCCTGCATCTGGTGCTTTACCTTTTTATCCTCACTTGCTTTGTCTCATGATGTCTTTTCCCACATGCTTAAAGCCTCAAATTGTGCAGCTCTAGATGATGTCTTTATTTCACATAACCCTTCCCTTAATTTGTCAATAACTTGCAATTCAAAAGTACAATCTTTTGGAGACCTTAAAGGACCTTCTTTTTCAGTAATCTTGCACCATTGGTGAACCCACACACATGCATTTTGTCCCAAATTTGTAGACATAAAATGCACAGGTGTTCCTTCAGGAGCATCACCAATTAAAACACATTTTTCACTTTACCTCCCAACAGTTTCTTTAAACCTTCAAATATTTTCATTTCTGCAATAGTTCAATGCAATTTCTTTTCTTCAATGCTGTCAGTTTCAATTTCAGTCAGCTTAACTCCTACTACAGACCATCTTAATCAAAATTCTGTTAATAACAACATAAAAACATTCGCTACTCTGTCTGTTCCACTAAACTGAGGATACATTTCTTTTCACTGCGAGTCTTCACAAAGTAAGAACTTCTGTTTACTCTTCAAACACTGCGAGTAAATCCCTTCCACTTACCCTTCACTCAAGCTCAGCTAAGACCTGTTACTTGGATAACCCTTTTGGGAAGTAGAGCCAGTGACTTTGCAGGTAAAATCTTTATGCTACCATTCACACTCACTTTTATACGATATATGGTCCCTGTTGTAACACTGCCAGCCCTACATAGCTTCTCAGTATTACTTCCAACAGACGAGTAACCTCCTGCAGTGTGGCTTCCAGTTACCACCCACTATTGCTTCCCGGGATTCCACAGGTGTACATACCTGTTTTTCCAGACAACATAGAACAAGACACTAACTTACTTAACATGAAGAGTTAAAACATGTAATCAATAACCAATAAATCCTGACCTATGAAATTACCAATATAATCAATAAAACCAATTAAAAAATCAGCAAAATTTTCACCAACAGTCAAAACCCTTACTATCTTCAACACTTCAAAATACATCCTAGCACAATAACAACATTTCACAACCCTATTGATACTCACACCACTCCAGCAATCGCCTTCTTGCAGCACCTTCCAGTACAGCCTTGCCTGTCTTCAGGTTCTGAGCATTGGAGTCAGGAGTCAGGACTGGGACATTTATCTAACTTGGGCAGTTATTTTCTAGAACTAATTTTCACAGATCAACTCTCCTCCTAAGGTCGATGGACCATAAGTCAAATGGTTGATGGTGATATTAATACTCCTTAATCACCAAACTAATTGATAGTAACCTTCCTCTTGCTACCAGTGGCTGCCATATGCTTAGGTGAAAGAAGGGAAGGGGATCAGGAAAGATGGGTACAAGGAAAAGGGAAGTGGGACAAAGACAAGCCTAGGAGAGGAGACAAGGCAAGATCAAATGACAGAGAAATAATGGGTGCAAAGGAGCCGGGTTCCGTGTTCTAGATCTGCTCTGGAACCCCTGGTCGATGGGACTTTTTTCAGCATGAAAGCGCGGTGGGGAGAGAAATCATTAGCCAATCAACATTACAGTTCCAATTTACCATGACTCCTAAAAATCACCAACTTAGTTAGTTTATTACAAAGCCAAAAACAACTGGACATACAGGCACCTCAAAGTGAGGGTGTAGAAATACATAGGAACTAATACAAAGCCACACCTACGGATGAAGTTAAGGCGGTGCAGCATGCACAGAATGATCAGTTCGAGAATCAGGATACAGAAAATAACAGAGCAACTTCGAGATTGCCCTTCATTGGAAGTTTGTGGGTATAAAGCATTAATCTGTTCCTACACCACCAGTAGCGTGACATGCCTACATAGCGTTCCCCAAGACAAGGTTCATTAAGGTGTCAGTGTGTGAAGTCTTCCTAATAAGTCTCTTTACATCAGATGGTTCAAGCAGCATAAAGCTATCAAGCTTGTTCTAAGATGCACTCTCTCTCAAGGCAAGGCAGAAGTCCCCATACACTTTCCCTAACTTTGATACATCAGTACCACAGGTAGTATCCCAAGATGCATTGCGACATCAGAACATCCAGTCAAGCCACAGCCTCATAGGTGATTTTCCATTAGGCAGTGATACTCCCAGGCCTTGGCGAGATGACCTTGATTCCCAGGTTTGCTCTGATAAGAAAGAAAAAACGTTCTCCATTATCATTATCAGCGCTCAATACATCCTCTTCTGACTAAGCCTAACTACTAAAACAAAGACATTATTCTAGCTACCAAGGACGATTTTTCCACCTGCAACGGAAACGTGAGAGAGAACAAATCCAACACGCACGTGAAATTTGACTATTAAATCTAATGCGAGAGCTTTCAGGGAAAATGCATTTCAGGTCTTTAGAAATCGGCGATCATAAGAAATAACACACAGATCTTATGAAACTACATATAAATGCTGAGCATTTCTGTATCATCACGTTACATAAGCACATCAAATACATGAATAATTGGCAGCAGACTACACAATTTGTGCATGCTACTGTTTCCAGCTAAACACCTATGAATTTCAATGTTAACTTCTTCATGTTGGGGGCGTGGTCTCGCTGAGCAGCAAGATGGCGGCTCTCTGAGTGCCCTCTGGCAACCGAGATAAAATCATGCTAATATCCGATCTTTGGAGTCGCCAGTTGGTGCAGAAATCGACAGCACCATACTCCCTAAAGAACTGGGCATGAGCTGTGCTATCCTGAAAAGAAACAGAGGTGCCCATGCCAGCCTGCCAGGCTGGAGAAGTAGTGCGCTGTTGATCCTGGAGCAGAGGCACTGCACGTACTGGAGCTGCTAACTACGCATCTGGCACAGCGGGCTGAAACTGAGTGTGGACGGTCCTTGCGGTGGACCGTGGTGAATCCAGTGGAGCATGGGGTAGCCAATTGAGTGCAGCCGCTGAGGCCCGGAGGACACGCGGAGCAGCCTCCATTTTGAGATCATCGAGATGGCGTCACTGCCCAGCGGTCGCGCCTGCGGTGCACGAATCATCGTACTGGGCTTGGTTCACTGGGAGGCTTGTGAGCCGCGCTGTCCTAGATTCTTTCCGGGACACAGAGCATAGTGATCCTAGGGGCCATGAACTGGGAACAGATCGCTCAGGGCACGAGACGCCTCTGCTTTCCCCAGCTCATATACTCTTCTTGTGAACAGCGATATTTGCCCTGGGAGGTGGAGAGTTGCTCTGGGGAGCGCCCAGGCACACATCCGGATGTGCCAAACACTACTGACCGACAGCCATGGGCAAACGCGATGCTAAGCAGTCGTAATTAACCTTCGACAATAAGAGGCCCACAAGGCAAATGGAAATGGGGACTGAGGGCAAGGGCGACAACCCACCCACTGAAGCTGCAGATGATCAGGGACAAGACCTCCGCTCACTCTTGCCTGAGATGAGGTCTAGCCTGACGACCATTAATACCAAACTTGATCTGCTTACTTCACAACGGGACAAGGTTAAACAATGTGTGGACACGCATGACAAGCGGCTGGAACAGCTTTAGAGTCATAATTCTGCATGCCCACGACTTCCAGGTCGAGGCTAAGGAACAGTTGCTACAGATGGACAAAGTCTTGATGTTGATCAGAGCCAAGAATGATGACCTGGAGGCTCGATCCAGGCGGAACACCATACGTATAACGGGCATCCCGGAGACGACTGCCATCCTTAAAATGGAAGTACATGTAGAGGAGTTACTGTGAGAACTGTTCGGATCAGACCTGTCAGTGGTATTTATCATTGAGAGGGCGCACCGCACACTGGGCCCGAAGACGCAGGTGGGATCTACTCCCCGACTGATCCTGACCCGGCTATTGAACTACAGAGACCGAGACATTGTCCTCAGTCTGGCCAGGGAAAGAGGAATCATCAAGCACAAAGGTAACACTATATCGTTCCTCCATGACTTTACTTCCACGGTGCAAGCGGCCCACCGGGAGTTTGTTCCTGTCAAACGCATCCTCTCACAGGTGGAGATTCAGTACGCACTCCTTTACTCCTCTAAACTGAAGGTCACACTCGATGGCACTGCACATTTCTTCAAGGACGTGAAATCTGCAATGAAGTTCGCCAAACATGTAAGCGGGCAGAGGCGTACTGCGAAGCCTGCAAAGTCCCAGAACTCTGACGCACCCTTAGTGATAATGACTGAATGTATTACGGGTTGGTGGAAGGATCTTGCTTTCGTATGTTCGGACACTGTGACTCTATCGAACCCAGAATTGCAGATGACACAATCGTTCTGTATATAATATTTCAGGTTGAATGAGATGAGTTGCATGGTGTACGCTGGCAACCAGCATCAGCGTCGCTGGCTCCTCTTATTATTCTCGGCCACCCTGCCTTACGGCAGGGCTGTATGCCAGTAACTCCACGCCTCGAGGGAGAACTCCCAAGTTTAGCTGCCAAACTCAGTTCTGGGGCACATTTTTCAGTTTGTTTACTGGGGAGGGTAATGCACCTGTTAGGGCCGTGACTAACTACAGTCTCCTAACTTGGAACATCCGAGGACTAAATGACTCCAGGAAGGCCAGACTAGTCCACTCCTATCTAGGCAGACATCATGTTGACATATGTTTCTTGCAAGAGTCCTATTTAAATAGCTCATCCCACCTCAAGTTACATCATAAATGCTGGGAACATACTTTCTCCTCTATCTATTCGAACCACGCGAGAGGGGTTGCAATTTTAATCCGATGGGGGTTAGATTGGAAGACGATTGACTCACATCTTGATCCCGATGGAAGTTTTGTGATCCTAGGGGTCGTGCTGGGCAGCGTGAGGGTGACACTTGCAGCGGTGTATGGGCCAAATTTTGATTGGCCTGATTTATTTCAGGACATCTGGGCTAAAATCCAACTTATGAGATGTGACACTATAATGTGGGAAGGCGACTTTAATGCTGGACTGGATGACGCTCTTGATAGAAAGGGAACATTACGCACTTTGCACCCCAATTCCAGTGACACGCTGAATGCCATTCTTGCAGACAATAACCTGACGTTTGGAGACGGAGGCACACGGTTGTTGCTGAGGGCATGTGCATATCTGCGCTTCACGGAGCATGGTCCAGGCTGGACTACTGGCTGGTGTCTCCAGATGTTGCAGCCTGGACAACAGAAATCACACACCTCCCTAGAACGTTATCAGATCACACCCCCTGTCTCCTGAAGCTAGTCGTTCCTGTTGCACCTCAGAAAATGTACAGCTGGAGGCTCGCCCCAAACGCCCTACTTGACCCGGCTTTTCGTGAAGAAATACACAATGATATTGAAGAATACTTTGCAACTAACGTGGGGTCTGTATCTACACAAGCAACTCTGTGGGAAGCATTCAACGTAGTGATACTGGGAAATGAATTGCAAGGCACGCTGGGGTATTAAAGGCCTATAGAGGTACGCTGACCACCCTCAAAAAAACGCATCAAAGAGCTTGAATCTAAATATTATGCCACTGACGACCCAATGCTTCTTGCTTCCATTAAAGAATACATCACGGAATTTGAAGAAGAGGCGCAGCGCGAAGTTACATTCATGGGCAAATACATACAGGCTAGGCGCTATGGGGAGGGCGACATACCATGTAGAACGCTAGCCAACATGCTCAGAACGCCTCACACTTCCAAATACATATCTGTGATTAGAGGGGACGACCACACCTTTATTTGAGGTCCGTGCGAGATATTGAAGCAGTTCACCACATTCTACACCAATCTATACACAGCCACTCACCGGACAACTCCTGAGGAACTCCTACCCTTTTTGACTCCGTCAAGATGCTATGGTTGGGGAGGGCACACAGGGCCTATCTAGATGAACCATTCACATGGGACGATATATTGCAGGTGATCAACAGTCTGCCCCTAGGCAAAGTCCCCGAGTCTGACGGGTTAAAAACCGCATTTTATAAAGCCTACGCCTCTCTACTTGCGCCTCACCTCCATGCAGTGTTTGACGAAGCACAAAAAACTGGCACGCTTCCCCCATCTTGAGAGATGTGATTATTCAAACGTTGCTGAAACCTAGCCATGAAATAGACTCTTATAGGCCCCTATCTTTAATACATATAGATGCCAAGATCTATGCGAAACTGCTTGCGAATAGACTGCAACCACTGCTCCCCCTAATAGCAAGAACAGACCAGTCAGGATGTATCTCTGGCAGATCTACGGCCCATAATATTCGTACCTTTTTCACTGTACTGCATTATTTGAACCCAGACTCGAATGCGCTAGTGGCATTTTTAGACGCAGCTAAAGCATTTGATTAGCTGGAGTGGTCGTATCTGTTCGCCATTCTGGGGAGAATTGGTCTCAGTCCAGCATTCATGAAACCAAATAAGCTTGCTGTATACGGAGCCATCAGCTAGATTGGGCATGAACGGTATGCTTTCAACTCCCTTCCGTATTACCCGGGGAACCCGGCAGGGGTGCCCTCTCTCCCCTCTCCTCTTATCTATCGCGATGGAGCCGGTAGCGGCGAGGATCTGCCAACATCACGCAGCTAGAGGACTGGGATTTAGCACCAGAGGGCTCCTGATTTCGCTCTATGCGGATGACATGACATTATATATAACAGATCCGGAAGAAAATGTGGACCCCATCCTTAGAGAGCTTATAAAGTTTGGCGGCCTCTCCAGTATATTCACAAACTGGGCCAAGTCCACCCTAGTCCCCCTAACGGCTGCAACCAAACCCTTTGTCTTAGAATACCCGCTGAAATGGGTGGATGGCCCTTTGAAATACCTGATGTAACAGAGAAGGGTGGGGCTCTAATCAGTAAGGCTGAGCCAGTTAAGCAATAAACAACAAAATTGCCAGTACTGATGATTCTTTTTGAACAACGAATGCCCAAAGGTGCACAGAATCAAATCAAAGGCACCCGCGTTGGTTCTATATCAAAAAATGACTTTAATTTAATTTACATCAGAGCAAACACATCTTTTTTCATTGAAATGTGAATCTCATTTTCAATAATATATGCAAAAAAACATTTCTTCACACAAATGATTAATACAACAGAACAATTGACGACACATTCAAAAGACAGATTTCTTTGGTGACATTTAGACAAAAACTGAGACCACATACAACACAAAACATAAAATGACTGAACGTTCATACACAGAAGACAGTGCTTGACGAAGCAACACTATTAAAGCATCAAACAGTCTGAATGTTTAAACCAGTCATGTTTCTGCACAAAATAAATCAACAGAATTTTTCTCCTTAAATTTGGGCAGAAACCACAACATAAATATGTGACCACACTTGTTTGGAAAAAAGAGAAAGATACTGGTCGACGTGTTTCGAACCTCTCATCAATGAATTTGAGGTTCTCCTCAGGACCAAACACTACAACAAAAAACACAAGAAATATGATTTGATCTGAGCCCGACCAGTGTGTGCAACATTGCATGTACACCAGGTGCTTAAAAATGCTTACCTATTACTAAAGATCAGCCGATCTTGGTCATCGCTTGGGAAAAGGGTGTTTCTAATCCTGAATCAGCAGAAAAGACCAAAGGCAAAAAATTCAGATACAGTCAGAAGAATTCAAAAAAATCAAGTGAAATACTGTCAGAATGTGGAACATTGGGGCAGATTTATGACGACTGGCGCATCCCTGCATATCAGCAGGGATGCGCCAGTTATTATGCGCCACAGCTGCGCCACCATGGATGCGCCGCATTTATAATGCGGCGCACCATGGGGCAAAAACGGCACAGATGCGTGACGCATCTGTGCCGAAAAGTGGCGCATTGCTGGAGTTGCGTCGCAAGCGTGACGCAGCTCCAGCAATGATCAGGGGGGCCCTATCTGTACAATGCTGCGTCAATCCTTACGCCTGCTTCAAGCAGGCGCAGGGTTTTGACCCAGCATGGGCCTAAAAGTGACTGAGTGAAATCTTGTAGATTTCACTCAGCCACTTTTAGGAGGCGTTCCTGCGCCGGAACGCCCCCACCTGCCCTGGAACGCCTACATGTGGCGCAGGGCTTTACAACGTGACGCATCTGGGAGATGCGTCACGTTTGTAAATACCCCGCACCATGGCGCAGGATTTGCGCTGCTGCTGCGTCACAAAAGTGACGCAACGGCGGCGTAAATGAGGCGCAAGTGCAACATAAATCTGCCCCAATGTGTTTACATAGACTTACTTCTTGGCAGGCAGTCAATGTATCGTGAAGCTTTATCATGACGCAAGACTATCTAATTCAATGCAGTCTGTCAAGGGAGAACGCAGGAGTTAATATCGCCAGAGGCTTGTAGCAAGAAGATTTTCATTGGTTTGACCTGAGCAAGCACGTACCTTTTTGTATGCGTGATGGCTGTATTAGAGATGCTCACTGCTCACAGTGATTCATACAGGTTGTGGGCTCTGAAATAAAGACAATGATGGTATTTTGAATACCTCCATTAATTTGGTGGCAAGTATTGCAATGCGCTTTTTAGCGAAGAAAAAGTGTTCTGTGCCGTGATGATTTTCAAACAGTACAGCGTGCATGAAAGCAGCCGATGCACTCAGCGTTCAGAAGCGCATGGAGTGCTCCTGCGTTTGTCGCACAGCAAGGGTTACGAAATCTATTAAGTCCAATTACCTTATTGCACAAATTCCCCTGGAGGTGGCTTCTCTCTCCGGTCCATTCACGGTTTGAAGCAGCGTTCACTCGCTGTTTTTTTTTGGCTTACCAAGTCCTGGCAGTGTTGCCAGATTTTTAGACTCGTCCCAAGCCCAAAGCCACTCAAATATAAGCCCAAAATAAGCCCAACCAGACCAGTTTCAGCCCAAAAACCTGCCCAAACTCGCAAATGTTCACATAAAAGATAAGTCTATACAGAACATCTGATTCAGAGTGCTTTACTTATCATATAGCACTCATTCCTACTCTTACTATAAATGAACTTACTTCAATTTGTGCTTGCTTCTACATGCTGCGGCCAGGCCCCACGAGTCGACGGCCACAGCAGCACAGGGCTGCACCACCAGGCCAGGTCTGACAGTCTGAGACCCGAGAGAAAAGTGACACAGTGCATAGCTGCCAAGGTTTCAGATTGCTTATGTGTGATATTTTCATAATTTCAGTGTAATTATGAGTGACATTCAATGACTATGAGTGACACTTTCTCGCAAGCAAAAATCAAGCAACGAAGATGAGGGAAACATATATAACAAATTACAGCCATTTCAGCAACGAGAAACTCTACAAAGATCTTAAAACTATTGTAAAGCACCATAAATGGAAGGGCACTATTCAACATGAAAACAGACTGCATAGTTTCCACGTTTTAAGAGTGCTTAGGTGTGACATTTTCAAGGTTTCAGAGTAATTATGAATGACATTCAACTGTTAAATGTATGACACTAAGAGTGACACTTTTTTGCGAGCAAAATCAAGAAATTAAGTTCATATAAACAGATAAACATAAGAAATGACACTCATTTAAGCAAGGACAAGCTATGAAAAGAAAATGAAACTGAGGCAAATCACCTGATCCTTCTGACTCCTAGCACTTCTAATCGGTGTAACAAACCCTGGAAGTACCGGACCACACCTAAACTGCTCTAATATTCACTGAAAGTCCCTCACCCCACCTAACCTCCAGCTTGACAGGTACTCACTGAGGCTGGAGAACAGGACAGCTGGTCGGTCTCTTCGTTCTGCACATAGCTGCCGGTAAACTGCTAGGAATCAGGCCATACGCGCCGCCGATTTCGATGAAGAGAGCGGCAAGCGCGCGGCACTTTTTTAATAAAGCGCGCGGGGGACGGGCATCCAGTATTTCCAGGGCCGTCATTAGTAGAGCTTTCCCGCGCTACTAGATTACCGGCACGCTTACCCAAAGAGACTGTTTCCTGCTGCCTTCAGCAGAGGTCTAGCATGCTCCGCCTCCTCCTCCAATGATGTCTCAGCCACGCAGCGCGCTTTGCATTCATTGGCTGCTGACAATGCCACTGCTCACCACTGGTTGGCTTAGTTGCTTTAGTGTCGGCGCCACCCCAGCGACAAAATTGCGCACAACTGTTGGAAATAAGCCCAAAAAGTAGCCCCCCGCCAGCTATGTGTTTTTCCCGCATAATTGGGAAAAATGTCGCCCAATTGTGCGGGAAATAGCCCAATCTGGCAACATTGAGTCCTGGACAAAATGAAAAAGCATCCCGTTTAGACATTACTCAACATCCGTTTTGCAGTCTTGGACACTGGGGCATCTGGGAAGTGTAGTCTTTCTATTGTTACGATGTTTAAACAATATGATTGCCATATTTCCATGGATTGTCCTGGAAATAGCATCCTAGGAGTGGTATATCTCCCCAGTTTGCTCATGGTTTGGAGCAGCATTCAGTCGCTGTTTCTTTTCCGCTTAACACGGTATATCTAAACATCCGTTTTGCGGCATGTCATACAGGGGTATCTGGGAGATGTAGTCTTTTTTCGTCGCAATGTTTCAAACTATTTGGAATACAAACGTGTTTCTCACTCAAAACCTTTGTGATTGAATGTGATCGGCAGTGGTTCCAAATTGGCATCAAACGCCAAAATAAGGGATGATGTGCATGTCAATTTTAAATCAATTGCGAAGAGAGGATAAATGGTACCGCTTGGACATTAATTCCATTATATGACGTACACACCATGTACCATTGGTTTGGCAGGCACAATGTTGCCTGAATCTCATTGGTTTGGCAGTATATTGGTCTAACAGTGATGTAAGGTGTGGGAGGAAGAGCGGTTTCCGTTGATTTGGCGAAGATCATATGTTAAAAAATGATGTTTCAACTGGCTTCTGAGAAGCGGCCTCTTCTTGACAGTTTCAAAGCCTATACATTTTAGATAGTTCATTGAACCCATCTACTGCTGTGTTGAATTTGATTATCAGCAGCGCTTCGCGTTGTGTCAGCTTCAGATCTAAGTCGCCCCCACCCGCATCTTGTTCTACTTTAGAAATCACAGTCCACTTCAAGTCTTTTTCATCATGATTGTTAATTCTCCAATGGTTCACCAGCTGTTTGAAATACCTGGCATCTGGCTCAGTCGCAATGAACAAGAAATCTGGAATCTAAATTATGGTCGGACGTCTCTTGGTTGGAGGTGAAAATGAACACGTGGGCGAGGTTACCTCTAGCTGGAAGGATAGCCATTGCTAAAACGGTTATGTTACCCAAGTTCTTGTATTTATTTATAAACATTCCTATACCGCTCACACAGGCCTTTTTCAAAACTCTTCATTCTTTGTTAATATCGATGGAATGGGCAAGCGCGCGTTTCATGGGAATTGCTCACACTTCCCCTGATGTGGGTAGGGCTGGGGGCTCCTTGCCTTCTGCGCACAGGCCAATATTTGCATTACTGGTTACACCCCACCCCATTCCAGCCCCACGTGGCAGTTGAAATGGACATTGCGGCCCGACCCCGCTCCGAGTGGCTCTGTACAAGTCCTACCAGAGGCCTAGGAACGGGATAGATACAGTTGAGAAACTTCGATGGGTGTGGGACAGACTACGTGCCAGGGCCAGTCTGGAGATACTTATGCACCCTCGATCCCCCTTGCGCGCAACCCGATGATCCCTCTATGACGGACAGTGGAAAAGTGAAGCTAGCGAAATCCATGGGCCTGGAGACCTTTGCAGATCTCTACCCTGAAGATAACTTTCGCCCACCACCGGAAACTCGTAAACTACACGCAATGCTCTTCTTACTAGCTAAACATAGAGGGGCAGATTTATGTTTGACTTGCACCTCATTTACGCCGCCGTTGCGTCACTTTTGTGACGCAGCAGTGGCGCAAATCCTGCGCCATGGTGCGGGGTATTTACAACGTGACGCATCTGGGAGATGCGTCACGTTGTAAAGCCCTGCGCCACATGTGGGCGTTCCAAGGCAGGTGGGGGCGTTCCGGCGCAGGAACGCCTCCTAAAAGTGGCTGAGTGAAATCTACAAGATTTCACTCAGTCACTTTTGAGCCCATGCTGCGTCAAAACCCTGCGCCTGCTTGAAGCAGGCGTAAGGATTGACGCAGCATTGTGAAGATAGGGCCCCCCAGAGCATTGCTGGAGCTGCGTCACGCTTGCGACGCAACTCCAGCAATGCGTCACTTTTACGGCACAGATGCGTGATGCATCTGTGCCGTTTTTGCCCCTTGGTGCGCCGCATTATAAATGCGGCGCATCCAAGGTGGCGGAGCTGGGGCGCACAATAACTGGCGCATCCCTGCTGATATGCAGGGATGCGTCAGTTATTATAAATATGCCCCAGAGTGTCAATCCATTGGGGGGTGGGGAAAGAGGTCCGCCAGTGAAAGCACGGATTCAAGATGTCACCTTTAGCCATAACCAACTCTCCACTTTCTGGGAACTAATGCCCACAGCTTCAAGACCGAAAGATATATGGGGGCCCTTCCTTGACTGGCTGAAAACGCTACAGACTGATGGCACTGCCTCATCAGACTGCACTGACGAACATGGCCCAGAACCGTCAGAATCAGACTCCAGTTTAGTCCCGCAATGCATCCCCTGGTTGGGTACTTGTCCACTCCCTGAGGTGTCTCGATATGGGCAGGCTAATTGTGTAGTGCCACCTCATGATCTTAATATGAGCCAGCAACACTGTCAAGATATTCTAGTATGATAATATAAGATGTCATGATGTTCTCTGACTGTTTTGTTTTGTTGATAGCATATGCTTTTGTGAGACACTTTACATCTGAACAATTGAGATTATTCACTGTATGACGTATGTGTATTAATGAAAATGTTAATAAACGAATTTTTTTTTAAAACACAAAAAACTTCACGTTTATGTGAAAATATCCGTAATAGGCCACAATCCTCAGTATTACAGTTAACGTTCTACTGTCCTAGGTTAATACGACAAGAGAATACATGCGGGTGCGGACTACTCGTGATTATGATGCACCGCTACAAATGAAAGGTGAAATTTGCTCTACAACAGTCTACATGAAAGTGGATAGCGAAAAGGCCCAAGAACTGTTTCCTCTCTTTTTCTTTTTGCTTCTTCCTCCCCATCCTGCCTGTCTCTCTTTTTGTTAAAGTATGGCAATGAAAAAGCTGTGGTGCCCACAAATGAGTGCCGGTCACGGCCATCTACAACTATTTGCGCTAATTATGTCCTATGTGTCGATACACACACGGACCTGCCAACTTTCACAGTAATTTTACTCTGTGAGCGAGATGGGGGCCTTGAAGGGGCACAGTTTGGATTAGGGGGCAAGACTTTAAGCCAACCATGAGAGGGTGGGGGGTTTGAGCTTGCACTGGGATGAGCTGGAGTCCTGGGCTGCAAAACTTCCAGTCACCCATTTATGAGTTGGGCAGCCCGCCAAGTTTATACACTGATAAAGTAAAAATTTACTCCATTGGTGTAAACCTTCTCCCAATGGTCTGAGGGAGTAAATGCCATTAGAAGTAGAGGAGTTGTCCGAACGGCTAGGGCGGTCGACCTTGAATCAGGGGAACTGGGTTTGAGTCTCGACAATGACGCTCAACATCCCGTCATTCTGGGCAAATCACTTTGGGCCATATGTAGGTAATTTCTATCTACCGATTCCTAAATACCGAATTTTACCGATTCGGTATTTAAGAATCGGTATATAGAATGTGGAGAGGTGTGGCTCACTGGTTAGAGGCGGCAGATCCGTAAGCAGAGAATCGGCCAGGGACCAGGGTTCAATTCCCGACGCGGCAGGGTCGTGGACCAGGGTCAAAACGGACTTGATAATTCTCGCCTCGGTACCTACTCTAACCAGGAACACACTCGGCAACTCTGGGCATTAGCTTGCCTCATCTCCACAACGGCCCCCCACATTCGCCGGGG
The DNA here is from genome assembly GCF_964204655.1 of Triturus cristatus. NCBI lineage: Eukaryota > Metazoa > Chordata > Amphibia > Caudata > Salamandridae > Triturus > Triturus cristatus. The sequence goes on along the minus strand of NC_140593.1, from coordinate 1,063,637,868 downwards.
ATGCCTGGTTTCACCTTGGAGATACCCTGGAGGGACCATCTCACAGGGATAGCCAGGACGGGTTCCCCAGCGGTCTACAGCGCCACGACGCCTCAGGGCAGCAGTGCGCTTTACAAGACTCATACATTTACATTTAGAATGTAGGTAAACAATCTGTAAATTTTACCGATTCGGTAATATTCGTGTTTACCGATTCGGTATTTACCGAATCGGCAATAAGGAATACCTCCAGGCCCATAGGAATGAATAGGAAACCATTCACTATTACCGATTCGGTAAATACTGAATCGGTAATAGGGGCAGCATATTCAAGGGTGGCAGGGTGTCACATTGACACCCTGTTGCACCCCTGAATCGTGCATGTGTGCACATGTGGCGCACATACATGCCCTAAGGGAATGTATGTCTGCCACATAGCACTTTTAAAAAAGCACAAAATCGCTTTTTAAAAGGTATTCGGTATTTACCACCAACTTGTAGTTGGTGGTAAATAACGAATCCTTAAACCAAAAATGCACTCACTTGAGTGCTCCCTGCATAGGATTTAAGGATTCGGAAATTTACCTATTCCTTAAAATAACGAATCGGTAAATTACCGAATCCTTAAATCCAGCCTCCTACATCGCAAAGGGCTAAATACCGGTCGGTAACGGGAAATTTACCGATTTTCGGACGTTACCGACCGGTATTAGCCCACCTACATATGGCCCTTAATCTCCCCGTGCCTAACAAAAATAAAATGAATGTGTCCTCGTGTAATGCAACTTTTGCTATGTAAAGCGCTCTGATACCCGATTCGGTTCTAGTTCGCGCTATATAAAACTCTGTAAAAAAATAAAAAATTATATTTCCTATTTAGAGTGGGTTATCAAATGGCTTTTTTTACTGTCTGGCAGTGAGGTACAATGAAAATTAAAAAAATGACCGCTGCACCTTGTGTAGAAAACTACCATGGTATTGGGGCCATGTGTTCTTACTTATTCAAAACAAACTCCTGTATTGGGGGTCTGTTGATGGAAAAGTAAAATCTTTTAAATGGATTTGTATGAACTGCTGTGACGGTGGCTCATACACATAGGGGCAGATTTACAAGCCCCTTGCGCCAATTTTGTGTCATTATTCACATGTTAAAAATGACGCAAAAGTGTCACAGGCCCAGCGGTGAACTCTAAATTTGGCAGGTGGAATAACGGCAGGGTGGCGTCCATAAAGTTATCGCCACCCTGTCGACCATTACTACATCCACCAAACTCGAAATCAGACCCAAAGGTTACTGCGGATGTCGCTGATGTCCTGGGAAGGTTATAAACTCCCGATTGACATCAACTGCTTATTGAAGCTCCCAATACAACACCAGCTTGAAGCCCACTGGTAGCATGGTTTTCCCGCTCACTTTGTGCCAAAGCGTGATATTAGCTCTTTGCTGGAATGCCGTGTAAAGACAGACAATACCATGTGGCATTGGGTGGCACCAGGTGAGTGAAAATGCCTGCATACACCGGATTTTCTGTATTTAGGTGTCGCGCCTAGCGACGCAGTGCATAGCACTGCTCGAGCAGCAAGAGTCCTTTTGTCCGGGGGTTTAAAAACGGAGCCTTGAATCGCACACGCTCGTGTGTGTGCTTTTCCTTTTGGCTTCCGCTATTGGGCTTTCATTGCATGTTTTTTTCAAACAGAGCACGCAATAGGCCAAAGGCGGGCGCATTGCTCCGCCCATGGCCTATTGGTGTCTGTTACGCGCACTGCCGGCCATGTGGTTTCAATTATCGTGCCCAGACACGGGTGCAATAATGGAAACCAGATGGCTCACCTGTGGCACGCGCGCGCGCACCACTCGCGGGTGTGTTTTTTTTTTTACAATAGCGATTGCTTTCGCGACCGCTTTCACTGCTGCTTGTTTGTAGTGTAAGGGGGTTGTCTCTTTTTCTGAGACTCAGGAGAGGTGCTGAACACATTAAAACAAACTTCCAGCTGTAGAATTCCAGATGCGTTGACGCTGCTGCCCAGAGCTGGACGTTTCCAGGCGAGTTCTCTCTCTCTGTCTGTTTGTCTGTCAGACAGGAATAACCCCTACTGTAGCACTGGCTGCAGACTTTACCTCCGGGGTTCCACTAGATTCACCCTAAACTTATTGGTAATCAGTCACAGAATTCTCAAGATGCGATGCAAACAGATCACATTTCTATACATTGTCAGTAATAGCAGAAATATGAGGTAAGCACATTCCTACCTAAGAACAGCGAATATTAAATGAGCCGTCAGTTCGGAAGTAATGATCTTTGTAAACAATCTAGAAAGGATTTGAACCCATGACCACTGAATGAAAATATAAGAATAAGGAAAACACGACGTTTATGCAATGTGTTACACATGACCTTTTATCCACTAATTCCAGAACCCCAGCGGTGCCGGCAGTTCTGGAAGTAGAAGAGAACAACGCTGATCTATCTGGTCCTTTAAGTATCTGCCCTTCCAGCTGGTGTCAGAAGTCAAACGGGGTTACATGGAAGGCACCCGTGCTTGCGTATATGGTTTGAGCTTGCACGCACGTGTTTTGGGATGTAAAGCAGTCATGAGACGTATGCATTTCGTAACGAGTGGGTTTTATACTGCTAGCATTCCGCTCGTTTCCGTTATATCCTATGACGTTCGGCCCTGGTGCAGTGTCTTTTCAGATCGTTTCTCTTCTGCATCCATTGTAGCGGGCCCTGCCTCGGGATCACACCCACGTGTTTGTATGTCGGCGATCAGCGAGGCACCGGGGGTGACCTCCTCAGTGGGGCGCTCCCGCTAAAGGCCTCTAGGGTCTTCCAAGTGCGGACATACTTACCGCGCTCGCTTTACCCCCTAATGTCAACACTCCTGGAGCCCTGCTGCGGCGTCGCCCTTCAAAGGATGCCAAAAGTGTGGGTATGCGGGGGCATGCTTGCCAACATCCCAGGTCCAGAAATAGGACTTCTGATGTTTCAAAAATGCTAACTAGGATAACGACATCATTGGATTTGACCTTTGCCATAGTTGCTTTACAAACATGTTTAACCAAGTCTATATAAAGGACATATCTCGCAAATGAGTATTAACGACGCGTGTTATAAAGAGATAGACTTAGCCGGAAAATACGGGTAAATGAGATAGCTCGGTGGGTAATATTTGTGCTGCAGAAAAAATGTGCCATCCTAATTAGTTGAAGCTTAAGCAACTACTTGAAAAATACAGGAATTTGATTAATAAAAAGTTAGAACTAAAGAACCTGTCCTTGTAAAAGGGAATTATCCTCGATTTTTGGTCGAAACCTACCAGACAGCGCAGCTGTGTTTGCTAAGAACATCTTGAGGACATTCATGAAGCTGAACTAGGAATGCATTCCGCCCTTTGCTTACCATGCATTGGCTTTGTGGTATGTAGCTCAGATTTTCTGGCTTTCGATTTGCTGACTTTATTTGCTATAGACTATCCAGCTTGAGTTTGTCCCTCTCGTTGCCAAACCTTGTTTAATGCATTCTCACACGATCTCGCATTCTGTAAACAGGCTTTTAAATCTTGTTCTTTCAGTCTACGGATGACCTTGTTCACTTTGTGACCAGGATATCCAACTTGTACTCCCGGCTTCTCCAGCCGTTCACTTACGTGTGTGATCTTGAGCAAGCCTTGACTGGGTTTCGCTATTTGCCAACGCAGTCTGAATCATACACAGCGCGAGGGCTCTTAGCACCAGCAGGCCTCTTCCACAACAGTGTCTGCATTCATATTGCACACATTTAAACCCAGCTAGTTTACAAACACACCAGCCTTAAATCCGGTTCAACAACTAAGTAATAAAAAACGTGCCATAAGCGCACGGATAAGTGAGTGATTCTCCAAGCACGTGACCTCGCCTCAGAGGACTTCATCCTCACTGGCTGCAAGTGCCCGGGTGTGATGTGCACGGACGCAGATTATTGTAACAGAAATGCTTCTCGATGAAACACACAAAAGCAAACAAATATAAGCACGGCGAAGCAGACTCCTGCTCCTGGGTACCCGTCATTGTTTATTTCTTTTGTTTGATACACAGTAGTTCATGTTTAAAAAGTCTTGAGTTTTCGGCGCTGCTAGGGTTGGAGAGGGGTGTGAATAAGGATGCCGCGGCAGGCATACCCTACAGGAACACCTGTGTAACGCAGGCCTCTGTAGGAGACCCCAGTATTTCACGGGATCGCCATGAGCACATGGCCAATGAATATATGTGAACTATGGGTGACCCGTGGCTCCTCACCGCGTTCTGCAATAGTGGCCTAAACATTTTGCATTACGCCACTGTGCACCGCCTCCCCAGGCAAGTAAACACTGCGGGTTGGGTGAGATTGGGGTGAGGGGTGTCTTCCAGTTCTTATTCGCGCAAGAACCACACTCCACGCTGGTACTTGAAGCGTAAAAGGCCATTTTATTAGGACAAGGTTGCAATCATTTAGACTTTGTTCGACAGTACATAAATGCACTAAATATACTTTCCCCATCCCATACCGACTCATTCTCCTTTCATCCATTCTCAAAACCATCTCACCTGTTAAGACTCTTCCCCCATTCACTCGGTGACCTCCTTCCTCTCCCCATTCTCACCTTCACTTGCCCTCCAAGCATCCTCTGTTGAATTTCCTTCATTGGTCATTGCTTCCCGTGCCCGCTATCAGTCACCTGTGTACCATTCTCCCCCCCCCGAGGGGTGGATCCGCCCGTATGTGACTCCCCACCCCTCCAAAGTAAAGTGACGCCTCTACTCTGCAACCTGCCCTAAACTGGCACGCTCAGCCCAAAATATATCCCAACCCTTCGCTTAACGTCTGTAGGGTGGGTGGGCGGACAAACTTTATTCTCCCCCCGGTGGTGCTCAGGTGTCAGGAAGAAGCCGGATCCTCCTCTCCTGACACCTTATATACTCTCCCAACTCCCGCCCCCTCCTTCACTCCTATGATCCCACGCCCACCTTGTCCTTCCTGTCGTTGCGCGAATCCCCCGGGGGAAGACTGGTCTGCGACCTTCACTTCCCCCGGGGGCCGTCATCGCGCAAGAACCACACTCCACACTGTTACTTGAAGCGTAAAAGGCCATTTTATTAGGACAAGGTTGCAATCATTTAGACTTTATTCGACAGTACATAAATGTAATAAATATACTTTCCCCATCCCATACCGACTCATTCTCCTTTCATCCATTCTCAAAATCATCTCACCTGTTAAGACTCTTCCCCCATTCACTCGGTGACCTCCTTCCTCTCCCCATTCTCACCTTCACTTGCCCTCCAAGCATCGTCTGTTGAATTTCTTTCATTGGTCATTGCTTCCTGCTATCAGTCACCTGTGTACCGTTCTCCCCCCCCCCCGAGGGGTGGATCCGCCCGTATGTGACTCCCCACCCCTCCAAAGTACCGCCAACCAGGGAAAGCCCCGAAGGGCGGTTCCCTGCCCCACCCCCAGTTCCAGTGCACCTTTCGCCTCCATCCAGTCTACCTTGCGGCACCCTGTGGATGACCCTCCCTCCCCTAAACCTGCGTCCCGTATAAAGTTCACTATTGCCGGGACACCCCAGACTGCGAAAGGTGCACCTATTCTACGTAGGACTACCTATTCCTCCAGTTCGCGTGCACCTAACGCCTCCCCCACCCCAAAAAGCACCAGGTGGACGACCAACCGCCCTTGAAACCTGTGTCAATAAGCAACATTTACTGGACAAACCCTTTCCGTGGAAAAATGCACCGTCACAAACAACCACCTGTTTCCCTTCCCACCGTCTCCTTAACTGCGGACCGTCCCCCTGTAATCCTGTTCCACAGCCCCCAAACTCCCTTCTTGGCAAGGCACCATCGGTGGATGACCATCCACCCATAAAGCCAGTGTCCGTTGTAAACCAGTAACCTTTCCAGGCCAATCCCCCATCCATGAAGAGCGTCCCAGCCCCAAACAAGACCACCAGTGTCCCTTCAAATAGTCCCATTACCTGCGGGCCATTCCCCTGTAAGCATGTTCAACAGCCCCCAAAGTCCATCCTCTGCAAAGCACCATCGGTGGACGACCATCCACCCATAAAGCCAGAGTCCCTTGTAAACAAGGGACATTTCCAGGGCAATCCCCCTCCATGAAAAGTGCTCCATCCCCCAAACAAAACCACCCCATGTCCCCTCAAACAGGCCCATTACCTGTGGGCTATTAGCTGTTAAGCATGTTCAACAGCCCCCAAAAAATCCCTCCTCTGCAAGGCACCATCGGTGGATGACCATCCACCCTTACTCCCGTGTCCCTTGTAAACAAGGGACATTTACCGGACCATCCCCCCCCCCCCGTGAAAGTGCCCCATCCCCAACAAGACCACCAGTTTCCCCTCAAACAGTCTCATTCCCTGCCGGCCATTTCCTTGCAAGCATGCTAGACATCCCCAGAGACCATCCATTGCAAGGTGCAGTGCTTCCCCATGCCAACTTTCCCAAGTTCCCTGTCATTGAACCATATCCCCTGCCATGTCTCTCGGAGTAAAAACAGACCTGCCATTTTCCTGAGTACTTTCTCTCCCACACCTTTGCTTGTATCAGAGCAAGTTCCTATATCGTATGACACAAAGTCACTCTCACTGGCCGCAACGCTCACCCAGAGTCAATTCTACTGTTCCCCCCCCCCCATCATCATACATCCCAATGACTGCGTTCCCCGCCTGGTGACATCCGTACACCCGCTATGTCGCGGCTGTCGCTGCCCAACGTTCGGGAGAATGTTTGCCTGTCCAGGCGACCACCCTGGATCCCAGGCAACTCCCACTACATGCAGTAGAAAAAGAATGATTAGTCCTGTAAGGATTATGTCCCTTTCCCCTCCATCACCAGTCTCTTCAAAACCCCCGCCTAAACCCCTTCTTCTGTACCTAGAACGTCACAACACACCCTACCGTACTCCCATCTCCCCAATCTCCGACTTCTCTCCCCCCCCAAACAGCCCTCCTGATGTCACCTCTGTGACAGCCCCCCGGCGTAGGAATCGTACTTCTCCTTAAGGGAGCCCCGCCCCGTCGACCCAGCCCTTGAATGAAACCTAACTAGCCTGCAGAACCGTCAAACTACCTTCCACATTTGGCAACCCCAATTCCCAAGCCATAGGCCTCCCTTCTCTTGTCACCAATCACTGCTGCCTCATGCCCCCTCCTCGCTTTCCCCAGCTCCTTTGCCGCATGCTCCACTTCCCCCCCAAACGCTGTAGCTGAACAACAATTCAAAACTCCCAATCGCCCCTTCCCGGGCACACCACCCCATTCTCAACTACGCCTCAAGCGCCAATGCTGTCCCATTAGAAAAACGTTGTGCCCCGTACTTCCACCCAGACAAGCCAGGCACTAACAGCCCGTCACCACAGCCACTGCACCCGTGTCTGCTGCCCCACCGGGACCATATCATCGCGTCTCCTGTGTCCTGCACTACCATACTCCCAGATGCCCCTGAATAAATCGTCATATTGTCAGTGGCGTTACGACACGACCACCGTGTGCTGGCTCCCTGCTCCAGACGCGCAACAACATCTCCCCGCCCCTATAAATAACACTGCGTCATGTAAACTAAGATCCCCATTTCTCAATTATTGCCTGCTACCCAGTAGACCACCTCATACCTAAACGCCTCTTGCTGCGCCCGAAGGCCCCTAACCCTGTCTGGCTTCCCCAAGTAGTGGCCCATCCCTTCCCCGGCTTGTCAGCTCCCCACCTGGTGTACCCCCTCAGCCTCCCTTACTGCGATGCCTACGGAAGGCGAGTATCTTATCACGCGGCCAACAAACTACCTGTACCAGTCCCACCCCCAGGCAAGTCCCTGCCTATATACCTTTGCCCCGTCACGCATCGCGACGCTCGCGCTCCAGGCACTGTGACCCCCAGAGTCCCACAATTCTTCATGACCTCAGCCCCCACCCTGTGTGCACCGCCCATCAGGCAATCCCGCTTCCTCTACATATTTGCCCCGTCTAACAGCTGCCCTCGCACCCAGAGACCTCACCCCCCACCCCGGAGACCTCCACTACTCCCAGTCCTCGAATGCACCCTGTGCAGATGGACTTTGCCCCAGGTCTCCCTTACAAAAAGGGGGGGGGCATCCATGATGGCCAGCCACGTCTCTCTGTGCTCCTGCTTGCCGCAGCAACTGCTTCCTCTTGTGAGGCTACTAGCGGCATGGACCCATGGCCTCCAAATAATCGAGAAGGACCTCCCGGCCCCTGACTACCCCCAAGGGCTTCCCCCCGTTCTACCGTGGTGGCCCAGCGTGACCCCGTGAATGACTCTCCGTCCCTCTAGACGTCGTTGTCCAACCGACACGGGAGCCCTCACCAGTCGCCCCTGTTCCCCATGTGACCTGTCTGTTAGAAGAAGCCCCAGAAAACCTGCACCCCTTCCCTCCAGGTCAACCCCTCTTCTGATTACATGCCCACCAATGTAAGTGCCGAGAAATCTCCTGCCTGCCCCCCCAGCTGTGGGGAGCGGCTGAATATTGCGTTGAAACCCCCCCTCCCCAGTTGAGCTAAGTTTGGGCTGACCTTATCCCTCCTCCCACCGTTCCAGTCCGGCAAAACACCCCATCCATCTTATAATACCCCCAGCTGTCCCCGGGCCGCACACCTCAATATGCTGCCCCATGTGTTCGAGACCGATATCCACAATGTGAGTATATTGGCACCCCCGGCTCAAAAGTCACCCTTTAAACATGGCAAATAGCCTTTAAACACAGCAAATAGTGACGAGCTACCCCTTGCTTGCCAGCCTTCTTTTCGCCTGATATCACAATCGGCCGTTCGAAACCCAAAACCCTCTCATCGCTTGGCCCCAAGGTTCCCATTATCTGACGTACGCCGCCTCCGCGCATGTATCACCCATAAAACACCCAACTTTCTCTAGCTGACCAGCTGTGCGTCATTTGGACCCTGGGCTCCCCAGGCCCCCAGCTTTGTCCCAACCTTACTGAAGGAAATACCATTGCATACACTATATAACTGAGCACCCGGTGACAACAAGGGAGTGAACACCTAATCTTCGAAGTACGAATCCAAGACCGTAACCCATCATTCTTTTACCTGAGTGTCCGTCCGGGACCTCCTCATCCAGACCGAAGCTGCCATCCTCCTTGGAGCTCCTGGCCCCCGCTCTGTCATAAGCCGCACTTGCCTGAAACAAACAACAAAATGGTCTGGTTACCTGAACTCCCCTCCCCTGCCCCCCCGGCAACCCCCCCACTCCACTTCCTCCTTCTATCGCACCGTATCCGGCATGCCAAATTCATCATCCGTTGCACACTGTCACATTCCCCTGTCTTCACCCCTCCACAACATCCATGCCATCCTTCACACAGAACATACTCATAACTTGGTAGGATTCACAAGGTTGTATTCCTCAATGCGCGAATCCCTCGAAGGAGCGCAGGCTGCCGCGGACCCCCCTACTGCTTCTGGCAAGCGTCTCGGGGCCGTCTTGCACCCCGCTGGCATCACCCCTTATCTGCCGGCCTTATTCGCCGGGCCTGGACTCCCCCCCACTCGGTCGCGCCAACCAAGTGGGTCCCAAGCACCACCGGGCCTCGTGCCGTGATAGCAGTCCCTCACCCGGACTCCTATGACCCTGGCCACTATTGCCTGCAGCTCCCCGCCACCCCCTAGGCCCACCCCCCCACACCTCCTTCCCTAGCAGCAGCACCTATGCAAAGCCCTGCCTCGCTCCTCCTACACTGCCACCGGACTCTAGCCCCCACCCACTCCCACCATCAAAAACCTAGTCCGGACCCTGAGCCTAGCCGTGGATACAGCCGCTGGGGTGGGCCCACTGCCCGCTACCTTGAGTAGGCCCCACACGTGCTGGGGTAAGCCGTAATCAACCCCCCAATGTCGCCCCCCCTCCCCAACCACGTCCCTCTGAACCAACTTGGGCAATGCGCTGAGCCCGGGTTTTAGTTTTTATTTTTTTTTGCATATTTATACAGCGTGAACTCGGCCCGAAGGTATTGGAGCGCTTTACATAGCACCGTATTTACATTACACATCCAGGCCCGGGGAGATGAAGTTATTTTCCCAGAATCACAGGATGTGAACGTGACCTGTGAGACTCGAACCCTGATTTCCTGCACTCGAGGCGGCAGCACCACAGACAGTCGGAAAAACAGATCCCCCTCCCGGGAAGCAGAAAGACGAGGGGTCACGCCTCTGCCCCCCGGCCCCCCGTGTCCACCCCGTGCTAAGAAACCGGAGCGCTCCCACCATACCGGGCGACACACACAGGCTTCGCCTTACCCCGCCTCATTTCCGCCCTGGGCCGCCTGACACAAAATCGCGCCGCCGTGTGTGCCGTCCCCTAGCCCACCCCCCTCCCGCATGAACCATTGCAGCCCGCTCACATCGAAAACGGCAGACACGCAAGCGCATCCCGGACAACCATGCTATTGCAGCCCCCGCCCCCTACCTGAAACGGCCGGTCGAGTCTGCGATCCAGCGCACGCACATCTGCCCTTCAGTGCCCACGAGGCCATCCCGTCCCACACGCCTGAGAACAACGCCCCAAGACGTAGGAGGTCCACCCGGCCGGGCCAGCCAAGACCTCAATGCTGCACAAACAGCAGCCGCGTCGATGACCCTGTGCCTTACAGCCATCTGTGGCAAATGCACTATACCCTACCCTAACTACCAGTGCCATCCCCCCGCCGATCGACCAATCAGCAGATGGCCTAACACTGTGGGAACTATCTCACTACAAACTTTATTCTCCTCCCTGTTTATTCTACCCGGCTTTGCTTTGGCAGAGACTGGTGTGCTCTTGGACAAGGTGAGAGCACCTCTGACGTGACAGAGCTTCTCGCATTTACACCAGAATTTCCAGCTAGAGAGAGATCTAGACAATCTGTCAGTCAGCCTGCCAGTCTGATATATTGAGATGCAGTAATTCTGGGTGTCAGCCAACTTCCCAGATAACCAGCCAGATTGACAGCGAATCAGCCTGCCAGTCAGTCTGCCAGTAAGACAGTCAATCAGCCATCCCAGTATCCTGCCAGGCATTCAGTTTGTCAGTTAGCAAGTCAATTAGCTAGGTAGTCATTCGACCAGGCAGGTGGCCATGCAGTCTGTAAGCCAACCAGCTAGCCAGCCTGCCATCTAATTAGCAAATCAGCATTTCATCCAATCGGCCAGTTAACGCGTTTGACAGACAGTCGATAGCCTATGTGCCAGCCAATCACTGCCCAGTTGGGGTATCTCTTGTTTCATTGGCTTGTGTCACTGTTCATTGTAAAGTTTGGCTTTTCATTAGTCAATAGGATTAGTATTCCCTCCTTAGTACCACCTTTTCCCATTTTGTAACCTCCCATGAGGACATCGCCTGTTATGTGTGTTGTTGCACAGTAGGCTCTAATTACAGCCTCTGAGCACTATTTTCTCAAAGAGCTTTGTCCTGCCTGCTGTTGCCAGCAGGAAAAGACAGGACATGCTCGCTCCTAACGCATTTCCAATGCAATAGGTCTCTGCGAGAGTTCAAGCTATTGGCATTGTAAATGACAATGCCCTTTATTTATCTGTGTTAAAAACACATAAATAAAAGGCATTGTCATTTACAGTTCCAATAGATCAAACTCTCATAAATGCGAGACCTATTGCATTGCAAATGCTTGTTTTGGAGTGGGGGCAGTTTTATACAACAGGAACTCAGCACGAAGGTATTGGAGCGCTTTACACGAGCACCAGTTACATTACACAAGGACACAATCCTTTTTGGTATTCACCGGCAGATTAAGGGGCATATTATCAAGACAGGCGATAAAATTATCGCTGCTTTAGCGGCAGAAAACTGCCGCTAAAACGGCGATAATGGGCTTGATAATATGCTCTATGGAATTCCAATTGAAGCCCATGTTAAATGTGAAGGACGTCTAACATGGGTTTCAATTGGAATTCCATAGAGCATATTATCAAGCCCATTATCGCCGTTTTAGCGGCAGTTTTCTGCCGCTACAGCGGCGATAATTTTATCGCCTGTCTTGATAATATGCCCCTCAGTTATTTGCCCAGAATCACAGGATGTTGAGCCGACGCCGAGACTCCAGCCTGGTTTCCCAGCTCCAAAGTCGGCAGCTCTGGCCCTTAGGCCACATCCTCTGCAGATATGACTGCCTCCATCAGCGGAGTGACACAGTCCTTAAGGAGGCCACCATTCCTTAGTTGGACCCCCGTTTACCCAAAGGCCAATGAATTTCTGCGAGATATGTGAGCCTCAGGGGGCCCTCGACACAGGACGCTCCATAGGCTGTGGGTTCAGATTCGGCCTTGCAGAGAGTATGCGGATACTAGAAGCGGGGAATGGTGTCCGCTGCAGCATCGGTGGGCTGGAGGGGGGCCGGTCAGGTTGGCATATCTAATGACTTGTGCAGCATTAGGCTGGTGCTGGCCTCGCTGCCCCTGCCAGAGATGGGAGTGAAACAGATGGCGAAGCTGCGACGGGTATTTTATACGAACACGAAGCACCTCTCAGAATCTGCGCAGACACTGACGGAATCCCTCCCAGGAGACCCCTAAAATAAACAGTGGCGTGGTTTACTGCGCCAGGAGAAGTTGGCGGGAAGCCACCGAGTGCTTTTGATTGCAGCATCTGACGGAATTTGTTAAATTCCCGCAGTTTAGGGGCAATGGAAGTCACCTGCAGGCGCGGCTCTTCATTAAAATAAAAAAAAGACTCCTATTTGGAAGCAGGTGAGAAGACCTAATGAACCGTATATTTTAATTTATAAATATCAACTTAATAATGATGCCCTCGGTTTATAAAATATGTACATGCTGGCATGTGCTGCATCCATAAAATATTGAAGAAGGCTTCGTTCGAAGAGGCAGCGGTACTAGAAAATCGTATTTGTATTAAACATTCACATCCTGTGTGGTTATTTCGCCAGAGCTGTTTCTAAACTCCAACGTAGAAAGTTGAATATATTTCCTAAAATGTCTTAAAATGTAGCCGTTTCCTCTCAATCAAACCTATAGATAATATAAATGTGTTAATAAAACGAATTAAAGTCTGGCAGAAATCGATTCACGGAATAAGGGCCTAACCGAGGCACCCATCAAATGCTGTAGGTTTGAGATTGCAATATAGACACGGGGCAGATTTATGTTTCCTGGCGCATCCCTGCAAATCAGCATGGATGCGCCAGGGAAGATGCGTCACGCAAGTTTACCCTTGAGCCACAATAGATGTGCCGCATTTACAATGCAGCGCATCGTGGCGCAAGGATAAACAGATGCGTGACGCATCTGATGGCGGAAGGGCGGCGCATTGCTGGAGTTGCATCGCAAGCGCGACGCAGCTCCAGCAAGGCTCGGGGGTGCCCTATCAGTACAATGCTGCGTCAATCCTTACGCCTGCTTCAAGCAGGCGCAGGGATTTGACGCAGCATGGCCGGAAAAGTGACTGAGTGAAATCTTGTAGATTTCACTCAGCCACTTTTCGGAGGCGTTCCGGCACCGGAACGCCCCCCCTGTGAAGGTACGCCCACATGTGGCGCAAGCTTTACAACGTGACGCATCTCCCTAGATGCGTCAAGTTGTAAATCTGCCGCAGCATGGCGCTGGCTTTGCTCCGCCGCTGCGTCACAAAAATGACGCTACGGCGGCGCAAAAGTGACGCACAGGGCTTATAAATCTGCCCCGTAGTATTTTTTTTCCAGGTGAGGGTGTTTTTTGCCAGTTAAACTTGCCTTCTGACTTTATTTTTAAACTAATGAGTAGAGTTATGCAAAGTTGCTAAGCTTGACAGGATACAACGCACACATTCACAAAACGTTTACCAGCTTTTCTAAGAGCAAAACTGCTAAAGTTTAAAAATAAAATGTATAAAATAAAAAAAAAGCTTACAAAAAAGTCATACGCTGAAGTGGGAATGGTCCCCTTGCTCAGTGCCGGATTGACCAATGGGGAATCCAGCAGTGCCAGAGGGGCTGGTTACATGTCAGTGCGTGTGTGCGTGCAGGTTTTTTGACTGTTTTTCGGTCTGTCGTATGATCTTGTGGGTTGTGTTTTGTACTGTTTATATCCCTGTTATTAGCACAAACATTGCTTGTGGCAAGCACAAATGTATGCAGTCTCCCACACCTCACAGCACACCTATACCACGTGCCTGTAAAAGTTAACAAGCATTGGCAAACCAATCGGTCTCAGCAATGCCTGCGATATTGGCTTTGGCAATGTCAACGTCTTTCAGCCATATTGTGTAGCAGCATCATAGAGCTTTTTTCCCTGGCTATTAGTCATGTTGAACAACAGACATGCCACAATACAACATGGCTAAAAGTCATTGACAAAGCTAATAGCCCTTGCATTGCCAAGACCTATTGGCTTTGCAAATGGTTGCTTGTTTCACTTTCAACCATGGTACTCATCAGCCACACTGCTGTACAACATAGCAAAAAAAGCATTGACAAAGCCAATAGACCTTGCCTAGGCAACACCTTTTGGCTTTGATAACGCTTGTTTTCTAAATCAGGTGCATAAAAAGAACAAGGGTTGGCGGAAGTGTTAATGTAGTGCATATTGAGCCCAGGTGGATGGTGACTTTGGAAGTTGAATTATTGTAATCGGGAACATCATATTCCAGTTTAGGGTTTCCTTGAACTAATTAAAAAAACAAATAGTGAACTTCAATCCACTTGAAATAGAATTCTCAGAACAGAATATGTTGTTACATTATTTGGTGTCATTGAGTCACCTAGTAACCTTAGATAAGAAAAGTCCGCAGCTATATCTATATAGCTTGTATGCTCTCCACATACTGACAAACTGCCACCCAGAATGATGAGAGAATAGCATACTTTTGAGTTATGCAAAGGATTTTGGTTGGATACGACTGGCAGCATATTGGGATGCCCATCAGCCACGTCTCAAAGGTGTCTGAAACAAATAAGAGGCTGAGGTCAGGAATAGACTGGCATGTACAGAAATTGAGTTGGCACGAAAAAAGGATATGTCAGAAAGGACAACACTATGTGTGGAGGAAGCAGTTATGTGAGGCCTTCGTGAACGATTCTGCCAGCCACCTACAGAAACTAGTAGGCTTTGTCTCCATTTCTTTGTATGCCATTCCACTGTCGGCTAAGACTTTGAACCAAAAAGAGGCCACAAATATAACCAAAAGATTACATCACAAGAATAACTTTATTTGCATAGCGCCTGCTACTGAAATATTACTATTTCCAAGCTCTATAATTAATAGGTGGACATGACTGTTGTTCAAAACAGTCAAAAGGTTTTCATTTTATCCACTTCTGAGAGATAAAAGGCGGACTTACCCAGTTGAGATCTGAACACATGACTTGCAGATCCCACCAGGTGTCAGCAGCGAGTGGTGAACCGACTGAGACATTGAACAAATTGGTGTGTGAAACTCTCTCTTGTCAGATTCTCTTGTTGAATAGTTTGCAGGTAAACTTATTTGTTTGTCTGTCAAGAGCGGGCTCGCATGAAAAACACATCCCCTCTCCCTCACCAAAGAGCCCAACATCATCAGACACAACTTCCAAGAAGGGATGAAAGCCATCACCTGAATGAAGAAGAGCTGCATGAAACCCAACTCCGAGAAAACAGAAGTCCTCATTCTTGGCTCCACCCATAATGCCACATGGATAACACATGGTGGCTCCCGCCCTGGGAAACCCCCACACTCCGACAGACCACGCATGAAACCTCGGCATCATACTAGGTTCATCGCTCACGATGAACTAACCAGATCAACGCTGTATCCTGGACCTGTTTCAACACCCTCCGCATACTCCGATAATCGTTCAAATGTTTCCCATTCGAGTCCAGAAAAACAGACACGCACGCCCTCATCAGTAGCAAACTGGACTACGGCAACAATCTCCTATGCGGGAATCAACAAGAAACTACTTTGCAAACTCCAGACCGTCCAGAACGCCGCAGCCAGACCAATCCTAGACATCCTCTGTCACAACCACATCACCCACCACCTCCGCGATCTCTACTGGCTCCCCATCGAAAGAAGAATAACCTTCAAGCTCCTTACTCACGTATACAAGGCCCTCCACAACACCGTAACAGCATACCTAAACAACTGCCTCTCCTTCGACACAACCAAGAGACACCTCTGATCAGCTGACCTCTCTCTGGCCACAATTCCACTAATCTACAAGACCAGAATGGGAGGAAAGTCCTTATCCTACCTCGCAGGCAAGGGCCTGGAACAACCTCCCCCTCCTCCTCCGGCAAGTCCCTACACTGCTCCAGTTCAGGAAGGACCTCAAGACCTGGCTCTTTGGATGACCCCGGCACTCAAAGAAGCCCACCCCCCCTTTCACCTTGATACTCTTGTGGGTGAGTAATTGATTGATTTAGCGCAATATTTTTCTGAAAAGAATCCACCTCCATTGGATTCAAATAAAAAAAAAAAAAAATGATGGATTTTCAATGATTGATACTGTATATATTTTGTTCTCTGTCTAAATTAATTTTGAGGATAAATCCTGTTCACAGTGCACTTCACAAAAAATATAAGCTGGCTAGGTTTACAAACAGAGAGGCCTGGCCATAGCACGCAGAGCCATAACTAATCCTTATCCAAACGCTGTAGGGTGGCATCTGGCGAGTTAATTAACACTTGATCACCCTTCTGGAGGTGAAATGTCATCAGGCCCTCGGGCCTAGTCTTTCTATGGACAGAGAATCTGTGGAAGCTCCGCCTCTCCCACAGCATCGCCTCTCTCCACATCAAGGTCGTTTTTTACTGCTTGCTTTGATGCTGCAGTCCACATCACTCAGTGATGCTGAGCCTGTGATTCAAACAAGGTTAAGAAAACGATGGAGGGTAGTGCCTTCTTAATTGGTCCACGTCAGTGGATAATCAATATCAGAGACATTGCTCGAATGAAGATCATTTGTGTTGTTTTTATTTATCTTTTTATCAAAGGAGCGCAAAAAATTCAAATTGTGAAGAGAAAAACAAAAGCCGACACGTGTTTCGCCCTAGTGGCCCAATGGCCGTGGGCTTTTTCAAGGCGGTGAATATTAATCAACACAGTCTTCCTGTGAGAGTAGAAAAGACGTCTCTGCGGTCCTTGTGATTCAAACAAGCCCAACTTTTTGGGCACCTCATTATAATTTTTTGTAGAAGGCTCAAGATTGCTGGTATTTTGGTATTTTGGATGTGTACATTATATGCTTAACTGACAAAGTAGCATTTATAGAAATCTTTTTTCAAAATTCAACTGTTGCATTCTTAGGGCATCATTTCGATGCTGGTCAAATGGCAGGCACCATGTCGGAAATGGACCTTCACGGCAGTTGGAAAGTGAATATTTCCTATTGCGGCTTGTGCTGAGAGCTGCAGCACAAGCCACAATAGGAAATATGCACTTCTTAAACTTCCATGCACTGTGTGGCAGGCGTCATGCAGTGCCTGCCACACGTTACAGGGATGTTTGGGGGGCAATACAGGTGCCCCCCAAGGGCCCATAGCAGAGGCGCTGTGGCGATGGCCCCCAAAGTCCCTTTCCATCTGCTTTTGTATTCTGGTCAGACCACCATAGACAGGCAGATGGAAAGGGGCATTGTAATCGTTATGGCAGTGCCTGAGCAGGCACCGCACCTATTGTAGGGGTTACTGTCCGTCTGACGGTCCAACGGGCCAAGGAGCCCGTCGAAAAAGCGTGTAATGGTCCCTCCGCCTGCTGCCTCTGACCGCACACATTGTAATGTGGCAGTCAGAACGCAGCAGCAGATGTCGGGCGGATTGCCACCAATGAGCTGTCAGATTGCCTTCCGCCGGACATCGGAATAAGAGCCTAAATTTGGACGTGCATGTCTGACAGCATTACAATACCACTAGTGTTTATAAAAGCACTGTTTTCCGCCCGAGGTCGATCTTGGCGCACACAACAGATTTTTATTGTTACTGAAACTAATGATACTCATTTTCTCAAAAAGATGAAAAGCTGAGGGGATCTGCAGGGACTGGAATCTGCAGCCTTCAAATCAAACTCAGATCCTTGCAGTGGATCATTTGAGCGAGTGGACGTCGATACGTACAGCACTCTCATGCAGGAGTAGGTCATCCAGTCTAGGACTTTGCTTTGCAATCTGGAACTTGTAGTCCTTATTATCTTTATAAAATCAAGGGGCTTATTTACAAGGCGGCGATATAGAAAATTATCGCCGCTTTTGCGGCCGTTTTCAGCCGAAAAGCGGCGATAATTTTCTCGCCTAATTAGCAAGGGCACGCTAACGCGTAAAACCTTGCATTAGCGCACTAATTCCTAACTCCCAGCTTTGCATCTCTAATGAGATGAAAAGTGGGCGTTCCTGACCTGACATGACAGGAGAAATGTCGCTAAGCGACATTTCTCCTATCATCAAGCCCCACGCTATGAAGCATAGCGGCAAGAAAAGTAGCGATAACCCCTGTTATCGCTACTTTCCTTACGCCTGCTTCAGGACTGACTTAGCCATGATATCCTATGGAAGGTGGATATCATGGCTAAGTTTGTGGGCCCTATCAACAAGCTAACGCCAAACTTCGTGGGATTATCGCTGGGTTTCGAGCGATAATCTCACGTTAGGCAGTTAGCGCTAGGATTTTTATCGCTTTTGAGATAAGCGTTGCTAATAGCACACTATCTCAGCGATAAAAATCCACATTAGGCGGCGATAATTATCCTAGCTCTAAGTGCGCTTAGCGATAATTATCGCCGGTTGTTGCTGATATGCCCCCAAGATAGCAAGTTCCACGGTGCAAAGAAAAAATCCCGGGCTGGATAAGCTACTCTTGCATCCCTCTGAGACACTTGAACTGTCTGTAATTATAATGTGCCTCCCGTCTTTCTTGCAGTCCTTTATGTATGCTTTTTATCATCAGCAAACTATTTAAAGATATTTTAAATGTGTGACATCGAAAATGCTCTCGGTGCCAGGGATCTGACTCTCTGACGGGTTCGTCATTATGTAATGTGTTTTGTGCCTCAGCTCGCTGAAATGCGTGGATACCTGATCTTAAACACATTCTGTGCTCCGACTCATCTGTCACGTAATAGATAAGCTGTCACTCAGATGTGCTAATGAACGTGCTCTGTAACTAGGGACAAATGTGTCAGGGATACTCGTGTGGGGGTGACTGCTGCTGGAAAAGTTTTTTTTAAATTCTTTGGTCAGTAGGCGCTAGGCTGGTCGCGTGCCCACATTTTGAGTGCCTGTTCTTACATTCAACGATGCAAAGTCATAAATGCTACGATGGCGGGGGACGCTAGGTGGCGCACTAGCGAATGGTCGCCTTCGTGTAAGGCTCCCGCAGTTCGGCGACATTTATCCTTGCAGACCTCCTTAATTGGCGACCCAGAAGGCTGCGACCCCACCAATCGCATCCCTGAGAGGTCCGGTGTGGACTGTCCAAGTCCTGGTCCGCTAGCTACTACCGCGAGGAAGATAGGCGCCCTGGAAGTCCCGGCGCCTTGCGCGGCTGGAAGACAGGTACCGGCCCGCTGGGAGACGTCCGCTAAGCGAGACCGAGGCTGCACTAACTGCCGTAGGCCGCTGCCGGCTGAAAGAGGCGCGAAGCGGATTTCGATAGCCGACGCAGCTGGAGAGACCGGAGCGAGCCCCCCCCCCCCGGGATCGAAGATCGGAGGCCCTGTCCCCCCCCCCCTCCCGCCCCACCGGAGCTGCGGGGGAGCCGCGGACGCTGGCGACAGGGCCGGGCGGGTCGCGAGGGGCCCCACTGCCACCCACCCCTTAGGCGGACCTGCAGAGGCTGACCAGGAGCTCGAGCGGGCGGCTGGGGGTGCCGCTGGCGGCTGCATGGTGGCCGGGAGGGGCTCGCGGAGCGGAGCTGACCACCGTACCTGATTGGGCTGGACAACCGGTGAGAAGGCGCTGCTCTCTGAGACAGGGGGCCTGCACGGCGTGTCCCGCCGACTGAAACTGCATACCAGCGGAATATTGGTGCCGGGGGGAGCAGCAGAGGCGGCCCATATACCCTCCCTTGGGAGCGGTAACAACTGCAGCAGTAGAGGACGTCGGCCGGACCGGCCTGGGCATTGGTGCTATTGTCGGCGGGGGCTAGACGCAGGGTCGTCCCTACCCCTCTCACGAGTCCTCAGAACGACGTGGGCCCGGGCCTGCTGCGGAAGGGCCTGCGGAGTGGCCGAAGGAGCGGCCTGACCTGCCAGCAGATCGTGATGGGCAAGCCGGACGCGCGACAGCCCAAGCTGTCTTTTGATACCGGTAAGAAAGGGACCAAATCATCGGAGGTGGTGCAGGCCCCGGCTGGAGTGAGTGGAGCTGCAGTAGAATCCTCGGCTGCCTCGGCGTACATGCAGGAGATGCTGCGCGAGATGCGCCAGGGATTCGCGACGATCGCAGACAAAGTGGACAGGATATCGTCGAGAATGGACGCTGTGGTGCATAAGTTGGATGCGCATGAAGAGCGTCTAAAGGGTGCGGAACAACGGATATCAGACGCGGAAGACTCGGTCTCGCAGCACACCTCGCAGCTTCCCAGGATGGATAATTTACTGCGTATCATCGCGTCCAAGAACGAGGATTTGGAGGCGAGAAGTCGGCGCAACAACGTTCGCATCCTAGGGATACCGGAGACGACCAATGTAGGCAAAATGGAGGAATATGTGGAACGGATGCTCCGCACAGCGATTGGCCCTGACGTGTTCTCACCTCACTTTATTGTGGAACGGGCGCACCGCTCCCTGGCCCCCAGACCGAAACCGGGGGCGACTCCCAGGCCCATCATTGCCCGGTTACTAAACTACCGAGATCGAGACGCGGCCCTGAGAGCGGCGAGGAGCACCCGGTCTCTCTCGTATGAGGGCAATGCATTCACATTGTTTCCGGATTTCACACCGATGGTCCAGGAGGAGCGCAGAAAATTCATGGCGGTGAAGGCTAAGCTGCGGACGCTGCAACTGGACTACGCACTACTCTACCCAGCGAAACTACGGGTCACGTACCAAGGCCGTCAGCGGTTCTTCACGAATCCGCAGCAGGTGGAGGACTTCCTCAAGCACTACAAACGCTCCCGCAACTCGGGGGCGGAGGTGGACGATGAGCAGGCACTGCGGCCCGGAGAGAGGCCGGACGGCGAACTGTAAGTAGCGTGGATGAACATTCACCACTATCCCCCGGGGTCGAATAAGTGAACTGCTAACGCATTTGAAGAAGGCACAGCTTTGGACTGGTGCTCCGCGGCCCTCCCCGGGGCTGCGGGGCGGGAGGACATGGGGGGGACCGTGGAAAGGGTTATAAGTGTTTGCTCTTGCACGAGATATTTTGGGATAATACTGGGCGAGATTACTCCTTACGTTGTGGATTGCGGGGAGGTGAGGATGGCATGCTGGGGTTGCCAAGGTTTCTAACGCCGGACACCCCCTCTAGGACCTCGTGCTCGGCTGCCACATTGGTGGAGGACCGGGGTAGATGAGGGGGAAGTAGTGAAGCCACCTAGGCGGATTCCCCGAAGGGAAATACCCGAGAACTTATGGGGAGCTATGGGGATAGTTTTCGCCCCTGTTCGGGGGGTGGTTGGGGGAGGGACGGGGAGGGAACATGGCTGGCAGATTGGGGTTTGCTTCAGTGGGTGGGGGTGAGGGGGGGGTCGTTGGGGAGCGGGGAGTTCGGAGTTTCAGGTTGGGGGAGGGAGTGTTGGGGGTGGAGGGTGTATGTTGTTCGTGGAGAGTACTTGGGATGGAGTGGTTGAAGATGACTGTGCTACTGCCTCTCTTGGGGCTCCTGCCGCTGCTGCGGAGGTGTGATTGGCTGACCGCAGGACTGAATGTGAAGGTGAGGGGCTGGGAGATGAGATGCTGCCGGGAAAACGAGTGTGGGCCGAATGATGACTGAGACGCCCAGGAGAGAACGGATTACGGTGCTATCGTGGAATGTTCGGGGCCTAAATGACGCTAGAAAATGCAGGAAGGTGTTGGCATACCTAGACCAGCACCATATACAGATAGCGCTGTTGCAGGAGACACATCTTGCCCCCCGAGCGCACTATGCGCTGGCTGGTAGATGGGCGGGGGTACGCAGTTTTTCGTCCTACTCAGGGTACGCTAGGGGGGTAGCGATTTGGATCAAGAAGACTGTGCCGTTTGTGAGGCTTGGTGAGCGTGTGGACACGGAGGGTAGATATGTGCTGCTTTGGGGTAGGCTGGGCACTGACACCATCACGATTGTGAACTGCTACGGCCCCAATGTTGACTCGCCAGTGTTTTTCGCGCACCTATGGGGACAGATGCTCCACATAGGCTCTATGCATATCTTATGGGGAGGTGATTTTAATGTGGCTCTGGCCCCTGGATTGGACAGATCGGATAGTGGTGTTCACTACAATAAGAAAGCGAGAGATGCGCTGGCGGGTATCTTGGAGGAAGGCCACTTAATAGACAGCTGGCGCTTCGTACACGGTGGGTTGCGGGAGGGTACGCATTTTACAGCTTTTGCCAACTCCTGGGCTAGACTGGATTATTGTTTTGTGTCTCGGGGCATAGCGGTGGATTTGGGGAAGGTTGTGCATCTACCAAGGACATACTCAGATCATTGCCCGGTACTGGCCCAGATAGCACTTCCGGGATACGGTGGAGCGCCCGCAAGATGGCGGATGCAACCCACGGCCCTTCTGGACCCGTTATTTCAAGCAGAGCTAGGGGAGGAAATTGCAGAGTTCTTTCCCCGCAATAAAGACTCGGTGGATAGCGTAGAAAGCATCTGGGAGGCATTTAAAGTGACGGTTAGAGGCTACTACATGGCGAAAAGCTTTGGAGTCCTGAAAAACTTACGACAAACGCTCGCGAAACTGGAAGAGGAACTTAAAGGGTTGGAGACTAGGATGAGTCAGGGGCAGATGGGCCCCCTCCATGCAGAATTCAGGGAACGTCTCACGCAGTACGAAAAAGAGGCGGAAAGGGAGGCCCGGTTCTGTGGCAAATATTGGCAGGCTCGCAGGTATTGCGAAGGGGAGCGGCCAGGGCGCGCGCTGGCGGAAATCACTCGGCCGCTGCGCTACAACACCCACATACTGGAGTTGCGCACGTCGGAGGGGGGTACCCGTCGAGATACCAATGGCATTTTGGAGCAATTCACTGCACACTACAAGGATCTATATACAGCGCGCAGTGTAGGCGAGGTGGACTTTGGGGGGTTTCTCGATGATGTCGCCCTGTGCTGGTTGAGTGATGACCACAGACAGTTCCTAGGGGCACCATTCGAATTAGACGAAATTCGGGAAGCCATTATGTCTCTTAGCAACGGGAAGGCGTCGGGCCTGGATGGGCTGCCGGCGGAATTCTATAAAAGCTACGTGGATATTATGGCCCCCGTTCTTAAGGAGGTCTACGAGGAGTCTTTGGAAGTAGGAATGTTGCCTGGGTCCATGAGAGAGGTGTTGATCACCTCGTTGTTGAAGCCGGGCAAGGACCCTACCGACTGCGGTGCGTATAGGCCACTATCACTGTTAAATTGCGACGCTAAAATCCTGGCGAAGGTGCTCGCTAATAGATTATCGCTCCTGATGCCCAAAATAGCCCTCGCAGACCAATCCGGGTTTATCCCGGGGCGCTCCACGGCCAATAACTTACGCACTCTTTTCTCCCTAATGCATACCATTGCGCCGGAGCTGCCGGTGGCGGCCGTATTCCTCGACGCTACCAAAGCATTTGACTCCGTGGAGTGGAACTATCTATTTGCTATCCTATATAGAATGGGGTTTCCGAAAATATTTGTTGCTTGGGTGCGCTTGCTATATACGGACCCGAGGGCGAGGGTCTTAATTAATGGCGAAATGTCGCGCCCGATCTCATTGACCAGAGGTACGCGCCAGGGGTGCCCACTATCCCCGTTGTTATTCGCTATTGCGATCGAACCACTGGCCTGCCGGGTTCGACAATTGCACAAGCCGAGCGCTTTCAAATGCGTCCAACGTCAGATAGACGTGTCATTATATGCTGATGATTTGACGTTGTATGTGGTGGATCCGGAGACGCATCTTCACCCATTGCTCCGGGAATTCTTGGTATTCGGCCGGATATCCGGGGTACAAATTAATTGGCAGAAATCGCAGTTCTTTCCTCTGACCCCTGCAGTGCGCCGCTTCCCGCTGGAGTACCCACTCGATTGGTGCGATACCGATCTGCGGTACTTGGGGATACAGATCTCTCAGACTCGGGAAGAGACTGTGCGGTTAAATTATGGTACAGCGGTAGCGAAGTTAACGGAGGATGTGACAAGATGGATTTCCCTGCCTTTCACCATGGCTGGGAGGGCCTCACTCATTAAAATGGTAGTGCTGCCTCGGTTTTTATATTTATTTCAGAATATCCCTTACTATCCGGGTGCTTTTTTCTTCCGTACACTCCGCACGGAACTGATACGGTTGTTCTGGGCTGGAAAGCAGCCAAGATTAGCATGGTCTGTTATTACCCAGCCTTATGGGACAGGGGGGTTTGATGTCCCTGATTTTATGGCATACTACATTAGCGCTCAGGCCCAATTTGCGTACCACTGGTTTGCGCCCACGCCCTTTATGCCGCAGCTGGCTGTGGAGGACTGGATTGTTCGGCCGCTGCCACTGAAGGGCATTATTTACGGCCCGGTCGGAGCGCTCGACACTCCGGCGGCAACGGTTACGAGCACGATGGACGCATGGCAGCGGATCCTCCGCAAAGTAGCGCTCCCCTTCTTGTATGCGCCTAGATTGCCACTAGCTTATCACCCGGAGCTCTCCCTGTTGCGGGAGAAGGGGTTCCAGGAGATGTGCGCTGGACTGGGGGTTGGGACCTGGGGGGACCTCTTCCTGGACGGGCGGTTTAAAACACAGGAGCAGTGGTTCCATGGGGCCCAGCATACCCCGCTGGAGATCTTTTATTATCTTCGTCTGCGGCAGGGGCTGAGGGTCATTCTTCCGCACTTCCCAGAGGAGCCTGAGGTGGTAGTGCCTCTACAACTAGTGCTCACATCAGAGGATGGCAAACATCTGGTCTCCCACCTATACCGCAGTATTCGAGAGCATAGTGGCGACGGGGGCGGCAGAGCGCTCCGGCAGTGGAGTGCGGATCTAGGGAGGGACGTAACGGAGGAACAATGGGCGTACTGCTGCGGGATGACCTCGCAGATAGCGGCTAGCTGTAGGCTACGGCTGATCCATTATAAATTCCTGCAGCGCATGTATTATACGCCTGCGAGGAAGCTGCGGTTTCGCTTGGCAGAGGATGACAGGTGTGAGCGATGTCACATGGAGGGGGCGGATTTTTTGCATTTGGCCTGGCTCTGTCCGGCGGTGGCGGACTACTGGACACAGGTCCACAAAGCGCTGACGACCATGATAGGAGACGCGGTCGAATGTGATCCGCTTATGATGCTGCTGGGCTACACCATGAAGCTACCCAAGGCGCATCGGAAGTTTGGGGACATCGCCCTGTTGATGGCGAAACGGAGAGTCGCTTGTCGGTGGGGGAGGGGCCGGGCCCCGAAGTTTAAGGAGTGGATTGCTGACTTATTACACTGTCAGGAACAGAACCTAATCTATGCAGAAACACAACCAGTGCGTAATAGAGCCAAGGATATTTGGGACCCGCTCAGAGCATATTTAGGGGCAGAGGACACTACTGGGCTGGACGGAACACGGGAGGCGGGCGGGGGCACGACTGGGGACTGATGTGGGTGGGGGGCGGTAGTTGGACTATTGCTCCGATATCCATGTGAGGGATTGTGTCAGCTCTGTACAGAATAGACATGCGAGCTGATAGATCAATGCACCGTTATGGAACTACGCTCAGTGTGCACAGATCTGAATTAAGGCGGAAGAAGAGGGATTGCTCCTCGCCACCGGGCCTCCGGGCTGTCGGATATATGGCTGTGTATCATACAGATGATAGCTAGAATTGTGATGGACAGTGGCCGGCCCGAGGGGTTGTAGGCGTGAGGCTGTGTTGTAGATGTACTCTCTCGAATAAAGGTTTTGAAAACTCAAAAAAAAAAAAAAAAAAAAAAAAAAGATTCAGAGCTAGATCTGGTAGAGCAGATTGAAACTAGTTCAGTAAGCCCTAAACAGGGGAGAAAGAAGGGAAGGGGAGGTCAAAGAAAGGGCGGGAATGCTAGGAGAATGAGGGCAAATAGACGGGCAAAAAAGCATATGTCTCGGGCTCTTTCAGAGCCACCAACTGAGGAAGGAAACCAGACTAACCTAGTGGATAATACAATAGTTTCCCAGACTCAAGAACCCTTAACTGAGGGCATTTTTCCAAAAATGGAAATATTAGTTAAATCCCTATTAATGCCTGTGGTTAACCGATTGAAGTTAATCATGGGAAAGTTAGATAAATTAGAGGACATCGCTAAAGGGAATATGTTGAAAATAGATTCATTGATTAAAAGTGGGAAGCAAAATAAGGGTATAGCTGAGACTGTGAAACAAGCTCCTAACATCCCCAAGCGGTAACCCCAGTACTTACTGCTATGCCGAATGCCTTGCCAGCTTTAAAATCTAAAGGCATGGCCCAGGGGTTAACTGTTGTACCGAACATAACTCGGTTGGTCCCCGTAGAAAAATCTCCTATCTTAAAACAAGGGTTGACTACAACTCATACTGCCGCCCCAATGGGTACTCAGCACATTAAGAAGAAGTCATTATGTGTAAACCTCCCCCCAGATTCAATTCCTTTTGTGGTCATTTTAACAGGGGTTCCTGAACTTGGTCCAAATGCTAAAGAATCTGATGGGGATTTAAAAAATAAGGTTTTATACTGGCTCAGGAGAAATAGAAGGCTACCCCCAGGGACAAATACGGAGATTATAGGTGTAAGGAGAGTACATTGGATAGGGCATAGCACCAAGGATCTCGAGGGTGATTGTGTAATTGTTAACCTCAGAGATACTTGGGCTGTTAAATATATATGCAGGAAACCCAGATTTGGCCGCCTGGGGGATATCCAGTCTATTGATCTACACTATTTTTATCCTCATTCGAATAATGACCATCCTTATGGGCCAAAGACCCCTGCCTGGGGACCAGCGTTTGCGTCATATAGACCAGGGGGGGTACCTCATGCTGCACATTTTCCACATTTCTTACCGTTAATGAACCGGTTTGAGCCACTCACGGGCTTAGAGGGGTTGGATTGACTTCCTATGATGATTTGCACTCCTGGAGGGGTGGAGGATGATCATATAGACAATGTTAATGTTAATTTATTAGGTTTGGATAGGTTTGATCTGGTGAATGTTGTGACCCCTCGGGAAATGTCGGATAGAAACGTAATTATGCCTTTAAATGGGTCAATTGTTAAATTACTATCCAACAGTGAATATCTGTCTGACGGTGAACAACCTAATAAGGGGTTTGTTGGCAAGTTAAACCTCAACTTCACTTTAGATCCACCAGGAGGGGAAAACCCAATTAATTGCAAAGGCATTGTGGTATCCTGCATTGAAGAAACTAGCCTTGTAAAGGAGACAATAACGAGTGAGTCTGATGTAATCAAACTGTCTGGAAAAGGGCAACAGGGTGGAGGGGGGATCCTGGCGATGCAAGATAATTTTCGCATGATATCCTGGAATGTAGCTGGTCTTTCCCGGAGATTGGATGACCCAGTTTGGCTGCAATATATCAAAACTTTTGATATGGTATGCCTCCAGGAGACCTGGAGTACTGGAGATCCAACCCTGGATGGTTTTCAAATGTGGAATGTTCATGCAGAACCCTCACAAGCAGGGAGAGCAAAGGGGGGGGGCTTCTCACAGCTATCTCTGTAAAATGTAGCCAAATTCAGGTGGTTAGGCTGGTTGAATCTGCTTGGTACCAGTTACTTATGATAAGGGGCTTGTTTTCTGTTCCCTTGCTTTTGATAAACTGGTATTACAACATATTTGACCAACATAACATTTTGGTTATAGAAAAATTACAGGAGGAAATTGTTGAGATAACAAATAAGGTTTTTCCCCTTTTTATTGTATGGATGGGTGATTTTAATTGCTTATTGTGCAAATTTAGTGGTACTAAAGCTTGTGGCTTGGTGGATAGTAACGACCAGCCCATGGCCCACTTTACCCATTCAAAGCAGGGGGATGCCTTGAATAGTATTATTATTAACAATGACCTATGTATTATGGAGATGTTGAGTTTTTCTGATCAGTTGGCCATCCCTACTTTCCATGGCTCAGGGGGTCGAGTAAGTACAATAGATTTTGTTATACTATCTATGGGTTATGCCCATTTTGTAAAGGATTTTAGTATCGTTGCAAACCCTGCCAGCGACCATAATCCTTTAATTGTGGACTTTTGCTCCCCCATTCGGAAAAATCAGCCCGCAGAACATGTGATAAAATATAATAAAAACCGGGGGGTTACGGTTAGGTGGGATAAGGTAAATATGGGGCAATTGGAGGCAGATATTTTTAAGGAAAATAAGATAGGGATTGAAATATGTTTAACGCCCATGTCTGATCCTTTCCTCATTATTGATAATTTTAAGGCTCTTTTGGGTAACATTGCTTCTCACCTGATAAAAACAATAGGCGGGGGCCAAAAAAGGGGCCTCAAATGGTTTGATGCAGAATGCTCTGCTGCCCAAACAAGCTTAACTAAGGCCTTACAACAAGTGCCGCTTGATAGAGACCTGGTTAGGGCGGCCAGGACGAAATATAAAGTTGCAATCGAGAAGCGGAAAAACGAATTAAAGACCAAGGCTTGGGAGGATCTTATTAGAGCTGTGGAGTTGAGGGATACTAGCCTTTTTTGGAAGGTTATAAACCGACCTTTTTTAAAATCTGATGATAAGGAGGTAATACAAGTGCAAATAACTGAAGACTCCTGGGTAGTACATTATAGCAAAATTTTTAATCCAAGGGAGGTAAAATTATCTGATATGGTGGATGTTGGTAATTTTAATAAGAAGACAGCCAAAGAGCTTAGTGCCTCACTGACTCTTGATGAGGTTAGGAGTGCTCTATGCAAGGGTTCCGCTTTAAAGGCCCCAGGGCCAGATGCAGTGCCCTTGGATTTCTTTAAATACAATTTGGATGTATGGGTGCCACTCATACTAAATGTATTTAGAGCAATAGTGGTTGGATTTATCCCAGCCTCTTGGAAAGATGCTCTAGTGGTTCCGATTTTTAAAAAGGGCAATAAATCGGACCCGTGCTGCTACAGGCCGATTTCACTATTAGATACGACCTGTAAATTAATGGGCAGGGTGATATTGGCACGTCTTGAAACCTGGGCGGATACAGCTGGTCTCATTGTAGACTCCCAATATGGGTTTAGAAGGGGCAAGGGAACCACCGAACAGTGCCTAAACTTGGCGCTAATTATGGGCAAATACATGGGTGCCAAGCATAGTTCCATCCACTTGGCATTCATGGACTTGTCTAGCGCCTTTGACATGGTATGTAGGGCCAAGTTGTGGCAGATGATGGAGACTATGGGATTTCAAGAGGCATTGGTGTCTCTGCTCCGTAGACTACACGCTGCTACTACAGTTAGTATTCGTTTTGGCCCGGGTGGGGAAAAAACTAAACCCATTCCATCGACTGAGGGTGTGCGCCAGGGATGTATCTTGGCTCCCTTTTTATTCCTGGTCTATACTAACGGGCTGGAAAGTTTTTTGCTGGACTCTGGTGCTGATTTTCCACAGGCCAATGGTAAAAGGTTACCAATTCTGTCATATGAAGATGACACGGTTTTAATGACACTGACTGCTAATGGCATGCAGCTTTGCTTGGATGCCTTTGAGAAGTTTATGGGGAGTTTAGACCTGAAAGTCAACTTTACTAAATCCTTCGCCATGACCTGCGGTTTGAAAAGTGTCAAAACACGTAGATACAGGGTGAGGGACTCTATTATATTGAAGGTTGACAATTTTAATTATTTGGGCAATTTATTTAATAAGAAATTGAATTGGGATACTTTGATAATAGCTCGGGCCCAAAAACTTTCACAATCTGCTGAAGCCCTTTTTCGATTTGCCAACAAATTAGGACAAAAACCAGTACCTACCCTTATATCCTTATATAAAGCCAAGTGTGTCTCGGTTGCAACCTACGGTGCTGGAGTGTGGGGTTCTCATAATATTGGAAAGATACAGGTTATGGAGAATACTTTTATTAAGCGTCTCCTAGCCGTTCCTTCGGGAACCTCGAATAATTTCTGTCATGGGGAGGTGGGCATTGAGTATCTCAGCGACATCATACATGTGTCTCCCCTATTGTTATGGGCTAAAGTTTGGCAGTCTGAAGATTTAAAATTATCACAGGAAATTTTGCAGGACTGTCTTAAACTTGACCATTGTATGAAGATCCCTTGGCTCTTGTATGTTAGGGATACCTTTTATAAGATTGGGTTAAATAATATATTTGATAGCCCAGACCAGATTGGTAAGGACTTTAAGCCCCTAATAAAAAAAGCCTATCGTTATAACCTTTGTACCTTACATTCTAGCAAGTATCAATTGTACCTGAGGGGTAAGCTGTATTGCCCATTTTATTTATTTTATATTACTCAATCGCAATGGCGCTTCTATCTGACAAGGTTTCGCATTAGCACCTTACATTTTTTACTTGCATTTCCAAAGCAAGGGGGGTGGTTCAAGAGTTTGCCTCTGTGTCCTTGTAATAACAGAGTTTCGCAAAGCACCATCCATTGTATTTTATTCTGTGCCCTGTATAAAGCTCCAAGAAATAGATTTCTTAAACCAGTCTTGGTATCTTTTGGTTCCAGTTTTTACAGAGAGGCTTATGAACATTTATTATCCTTGCCCACCCCAAGTATTTGTAATGCTGTATTGAGCTTTATTGGATCGGCCCTTGCCATTAGAAACCGTTACTGAAGTCAGCGAGTGATAATATTTTATAATGGATTTACCTGTCAAATGTTATTTTTAATGCACTGCTAAAAAATCCTTATTGTATTTTGGGTTTTTGGGTGTCTCTTTTAATATGTGTGTACTGTTTTTATTATATGTGTATACTTTTATGATTCCTTTTTGGATTCAAAATAAAGTTATTTTGACTGACTGAAAAAAAAAATAATAATAAATAAATAAATAAATAAATAAATAAATAAATAAATGCTACGATGGCAGAGGGCGGGTCCTTCCCAACAGGCATTTGGTGGGGAACATTCCTGAGCTGCTTGGATCCAGAGGCTGTTGAGCGAGTGCAGTCAAACACCTTGGAACCTGCCGCTGAAACGCTTTCATTCCAGCGCCTAGCAGGAGAGAATGTGGCACTACAGCTCGCCTCACGAACAGTGGCGGCCACCATAAAACGAAAGTGGGAGGAGGGTGAGGGACGGACGGGGGGGGGCAGGGATAGGGAAGGGACGGGGAAAATAATAATAACATTAAAAAACTTTTCCTTTCCCTGCCGCTGCCTCTGACACCCGCCTCTGTGCTCTCCTAGTAGTCTCTGAGAGAGCAGGATCTCTTCCCAGTTCAGATGCTGCTGCCATGCTATGAGAGCAGCGCTAGGATTGGTCTGAGCAGACTGGCAGTGGCGGCTCCTCCTTAAGGGGGAGGAGCGTCACCCCACTAAACAAAAGGAAAAAACTGACAATAACTATTGTTATTATAATTTTTTTTTTTCTAAATAATTCAGTGGCTCTCGGGCGGGGTGGGGCGGGGCGGGGCAGGGCTGTTGGAGTAGGAAGAGGAGTGGTTTTTAGGTCTCGGCTGCGAAGGCGGCCGAGATTTAATGAGTTTGAGTGACTTTGAGAAGAGGGGCTTGCACCCGCCCCTCTTCTCTCCTGTTCTCCATTGGCTGGCCTCTTAAATGCTGGCCAGCCACTGGAGAAGAGGTCCAGTCACTCCGTTGAAGCCCCGTCTTTTTCGGATCGGGGGGCGTGTTTTTTGCGAGAAGTCTCAGGGAGGAGACAACAGCAAAACACGCCCCCAATTCCGAAAATGAGGCTCCCTTTCTCCGAGGCATTTTTGCTGTGCCTCGGAGAAAGGCGGTGCTGTCTTCCGGTGCCCTCGGCTTGTTTGTGCTCGGTGTGGTTGTCCCAAACTCCAGTGAACCATGGGCGTGCATAGTTGTAAAACCGCCGAGCAGTGATACTTTCAGAAGGTGATTATTTTTCAGAGAATTCCACACCTTTCGGCTTCACGGCGCTGTCACAGGATGTTCCCCTCTCCGTCCCTGCTCGCTGGCTTCTTTCAGAGCTCCGTGTCCTCCCTCCATCTCTCCTTGCCCCCTCTCGCTGGCTTCTTTCAGAGCTCCGTGTCCTCCCTCCCGCCTTCTCTCCTTGCCCCCTCTCCGTCCCTGCTCGCTGGCTTCTTTCACAGCTCTGTGTCCTCCCTCCCGCCTTCTCTCCTTGCCCCCTCTCCGTCCCTGCTCGCTGGCTTCTTTCAGAGCTCCGTGTCCTCCCTCCCGCCATCTCTCCTTGCCCCCTCTCCGTCCCTGCTCGCTGGCTTCTTTCAGAGCTCCGTGTCCTCCCTCCCGCCATCTCCCCTTGCCCCCTCTCCGTCCCTGCTCGCTGGCTTCTTTCAGAGCTCCGTGTCCTCCCTCCCGCCATCTCTCCTTGCCCCCTCTCCGTCCCTGCTCGCTGGTTTCTTTCAGTGCCCTGTGTCCTCCCGCCCGCCCCTTTCCTTGCATCTTTCCGCGCTGGGGAAGTTGAGGCTTCTCTCGCTGGGCCTCACAAAGGAAGGACATCCTGCCCACCAGCAGGCCTTCCGCCATGTGAGGGAACTGTTGGGTCCCCCGGCTGCCCTCGCCAGCTTCCGCCTGCAGCTGCAGAGCGAGGGCACATCCGGGCATCATCCAGAGACAGCGGGGGGCAGAGACGCTGCCACATGGGCATCTAGGATAACATGCAAACTGGCAAGACAGACGGTTGTAAAACCGCCGAGCAGTGATACTTTCAGAAGGTGATTATTTTTCAGAGAATTCCACACCTTTCGGCTTCACGGCGCTGTCACAGGATGTTCCCCTCTCCGTCCCTGCTCGCTGGCTTCTTTCAGAGCTCCGTGTCCTCCCTCCATCTCTCCTTGCCCCCTCTCGCTGGCTTCTTTCAGAGCTCCGTGTCCTCCCTCCCGCCTTCTCTCCTTGCCCCCTCTCCGTCCCTGCTCGCTGGCTTCTTTCAGAGCTCCGTGTCCTCCCTCCCGCCATCTCTCCTTGCCCCCTCTCCGTCCCTGCTCGCTGGCTTCTTTCAGAGCTCCGTGTCCTCCCTCCCGCCATCTCCCCTTGCCCCCTCTCCGTCCCTGCTCGCTGGCTTCTTTCAGAGCTCCGTGTCCTCCCTCCCGCCATCTCTCCTTGCCCTCTCTCCGTCCCTGCTCGCTGGTTTCTTTCAGTGCCCTGTGTCCTCCCGCCCGCCCCTTTCCTTGCATCTTTCCGCGCTGGGGAAGTTGAGGCTTCTCTCGCTGGGCCTCACAAAGGAAGGACATCCTGCCCACCAGCAGGCCTTCCGCCATGTGAGGGAACTGTTGGGTCCCCCGGCTGCCCTCGCCAGCTTCCGCCTGCAGCTGCAGAGCGAGGGCACATCCGGGCATCATCCAGAGACAGCGGGGGGCAGAGACGCTGCCACATGGGCATCTAGGATAACATGCAAACTGGCAAGACAGACGCTCGGATATACAGACTCGTTCACAGAGACACAACTACATATAGAACGTGCCCAATAGTTCGACCTTTCCACATCAAGACAATCAAGCATTTGCCACTCGGTCTCGCATGTGCGAGGGTTAGAGCCAGAGCTTTAAGTGTGCCGGGTCCTGCCGGTGCTCATCACCGGCAGCTCTAAAAAGCAGGTGCTGAGACGGGTCCCTATCGGGCGCTCCATTATTGCCCTCGGGGTGAAAAGAAAAATCTTACCTCTGCAGCAGTAACACCTTTCACTAACTTTAATGTGACTTCAAAGAGACTCGGCATTGGTAAAGATAGAGCTATTGGCATTGCTCATGACAATGCCGTTTCTTTAAATGTTTTAAAAACAAAAAACATAAACAAAAATAATGTCATGAGCAATGCCAATAGCTCTAACTTTACCAATGCCGAGACCATTGCATTGTAAATGCTTGTTACTCCTGAAGTGCGCATGGCTGCTGGGCCGGCCCTCTTATGCTGCCCCGAGCAGTCCTGCCCACTTTGCATGTCCCCCACCATGCTGCATTACACAGCCTGGTGAGGAACATGCAAACCCTCCGATTCCCTGTCTGAGCGACGATCCACAGCATTGTGATTAGCTATGGGGAGGCTGGGAGGGCGGGTGCTTCCTGCTGCTGGCCGGGAGTGCTAGAAGATCTTGGAGGGACAGAGAACCAAGGAAAGGCGGTATGCATTTCAGGTAAGTTTTTATATGTGGTCTTTTTTTGTCCCCTTTACCCCTCCCCCCAGCCTCACCACCCGGGTCCAGTAGCAGCCGCTACTGTAGACTGGTCTGCCACTCAGACAGTCCATGATTTCTACCATCTATATTGAACATTTTGATTAGTTTAAGTTAAATGGTTTCTCAGAAGAGGTACTTCTTGAAGGCTGTATTCTATGAAACCATATGTACTAAGATGTGGGGACTCCATTTTCCCTAGGTCTCAGGCTTCTTGGAGGATAGAGGCAGCACATTTAGAGAAGCTCCCCCAAAGGGTGCTGAAAAATGGTGCCTATTTGCTTAACTTAAATTGTAGCTTAGACTCCCTCTAAGCTCTAAGGACATCCATCATACGTGGACCTGCTTTTGGAGTAAAGCCGGCCAAGGCATTTTGATGACAATTCTTGATATAATTATGCTACTTATTGACCGAATATGGCCATCTAGGTATTATTTTATGTTCCTGCCCACTTCTTGCATCACACTGGCCTTGGGATTATATTGGTAATTCTTAAACTCATCCTAGACTCGGTCAAAGCATGGTGGGATAAAATGTATGGCAAGAGACTGCAAAAGTATTTGGAACCAATTATGTGCTGTTTCCTGGCAAGGATGATTTATGCACAGTTACACCGTGAGTAACAACAATTTTAGAAATATTTTTTTTATTGCTTATTCACTTTTCACAGACCTTTCGGTTTAAAACACAGACGGGCAGCCCCTCTCACTAATAATTGTGGTTCAGTATGATTCAAGGTACATACTGCACAATTTAATCTTATTTCCTGTGTGCTCTCACACACAAACACATATCTGTCTGGTATAAGATTTGAAATATTTATCTTTCTATAGATTGAATAGTGACATTGATCACGTTATAAATTTGCAAATGTAAATTTGAATGTAGAATTTGTTAATTTTTAGAAAGAAAAGAAAAGAAGAGAGAAATAGTAATTATGTTCAAAATTATGTTCAGAAATCTGAATATTCTGAACCCTGAACCTTGACGTCACTCCACTGATTACGAGTGTGTAAACAAAGATTGTCGCTTCCATGGTAATATCAGGTGACCACAAAGTCAGAGAAAGCAGCTGCTGAGTTGAGATCTGAAGCTGACTTCCCAGTTTTACTGTCCTTTCCAGGGAGTTGCTGCCAGTGCTTGTTTTCCCAACGGTGGGCAGCCAGTGTATGGGAGGAGTGAGCCTGTGTTTGTTTTGAGGGGAGAACTTAGGCGCATATTAACAAGGGCTTTATCTCAGCTTTTTTGGCTTTAAAAGCCAAAGAAGCGGAGATGAAAATATCGCCCTATCAACAACAGGGTGCTAACATGCAAAATCGCATGTTAGCACCCTTTTTCACTACGCTTCCCTTTGCATCTCTAATGAGATGCAAAGTGGGCGTTCCAGAGCAAAATAATAGGAGAAATGTCGCTAAGCGACATTTCTCCTATTATCAAGCTTCACGCTAACCCTGTTAGAGACAAAAAAAGCAGCGCTAACCACGGTTAACGCTGCTTTTTTACGTCTGCTAATTTTCAGATTTAGCCATGTAATCCAATGGGAGGTGGATTACATGGCTAAGCCCACCATGGGCTATCAACAAGGATATCCCTATCCTTGTAGTTTTATCGCCGCATTACCAGCAATAACCTCCCAAAATGCCGCTATCGCTGGATTTTTTATCGCCTAGGCGGTTAGCGTTGTTAATAACGCAATAACCAGGCAATATTATCCAGCGATAGCGGGAGTTAAAAAAATTAATGCTAAGCGCCTTTAGCATTAATTTTCCACGTTCATAGTTAATATGCCCCTGTATCTCTCTTCCTCTCTTGTGACCTCATAGCCCTTCTGGTTGCTCCCCTTTAACATTCTGTGGGTCACTTAAACCCCGATGAATGATGCGCTGGTCCACTGTGGAGGGATGCCTTGTATACAATTGATGCATTTAGAGGTTCCTGCCTGTCTGGCGGAGATCCTGTGCTGTAAGAGGATCCGCAACTGTGGTTACCACCTTATGGCACAGTAGGTTTGCTGAGTACAGTGCTTAATTTGAGCCAGTGGTTTCTTGTGCTCAGCACCTAATTCTCAACACCAGTACTAATGTTCACAACATGGTGGCACTATTTGTCAAATTTTGAGATGAGCACGGCAGGGTTTAATAAATTAGAAATGAATAAAACCTGACTCTCATGCCATTCTTATAGTTTTGGATGGCTTTGAATAGTCTAAATTGTCACACTTGTAGGAGTGTGCTGGTTAGTACTTAAGTTGGTACTGTCATTATCAGCTTTGGCAGGGGCAATTGGTGGTTTAAGCTGCAGTGGCCTCATGAGAAGGGCCCTGTCACTTACTATTTTACAAATTAAGCAATTGGGGAGAGGAGTTGGCCCAACGGCTAGGGTGGTCGACCTCAAATCTGGGCTACTGGGTTTGTGTCTT
This sequence comes from Triturus cristatus, assembly GCF_964204655.1. NCBI lineage: Eukaryota > Metazoa > Chordata > Amphibia > Caudata > Salamandridae > Triturus > Triturus cristatus. The sequence goes on along the minus strand of NC_140593.1, from coordinate 1,063,601,107 downwards.
GGCAAGGATGTGCAACCTCCTGTGATTCTGAGCAAATCACTTAATCTCCCGGTGGCTAACAAAATGAATGTGTCCTCATGTAACGCAACTGGTGCTCGTCTAAAGCGCTCTGATACCCGATATCTTCGGGTCAAGTTCGCGCTATATGAAACTTAGTTAAAAAAAAGCATTGTCTGAGTAGTTGCAATGTTCAAACAACACGCACAGCAAACAAACATTTTGGTTTAGAGAAAAACAATGCGGCCACAAGAAAGACCTGCTCTCTTTACCACGGATTGATCTTTAAGGAGGGAATCTCCAGCAAGTGATGCCGCATCTAGTATGACTGGTTTTGACTCAAACAGCAGCAGCAGTTCATAATTAGGGCTTTCTGGTTTTCCGTTTTAACAGATTTTTACATATAAATACAGACAGAAAACAAGTTTTCCTTTGTCTGTATTTATATTGAAAAAAGGGAAAATACTAGCAAATTTTGCAGAAAACCGTGACTGTTCTTTCTTCTCCTTGCCGTCATTTGTTCGCCTGTGAAATGGATCCAAAAAAAGAAGAAACACTTTTGGTGCAAATGCCTTTTTCTGACATTTTTCTATTCCAAAATGCAGCCTTGGGAGGAGAGAAAAAAGGTTTTGGAATACCAAAAAATAAATACATAACTAAATAAAACAAGACAAAATAGTCGCAAAGTGGCCAGATTTGTTTTTATTCACACCCAAACACATTAGCGTCACTGTACAGAGTTTGCCTGTGAAGCGCTACTTTTCTTTTCATGTCCTTAGCTTTTCAAGCAAAAACACTAATTGGTTTCTGAATAATGAGTGTAAAAGCTTTAAGTTGTACTCTCTATGAGTTTTTGCTTTTTCCAGAATGTTGTTACTTTTTCTTCAGGCAGCATATTACTCTTGTCTAGTGCATAATTTGAATTGAGTTGCTTCAAGGTGTTTATACTGGGGCACAATTGGGTTGTAGCTGAGCGCAGTGTGAGTTTCTCTCAGTGGGGCAGTATGGGGTTCAGTGTGAGAGAGGATGTGGCACTCTGTGCCGATGACAGGAACTGCAAGGCTCTGAGACAAATGGTTACGCTAGCACTTTTAAGCGTATTTGGGACATTCTGTGAATGGCAAAGTTTTCAGATGAATGTATTGTGTTGATCAAAAACAACCGAGTGCATGTGTGCGTTGTCAATTTAAATAAATCTGGAAAAATACTAGCTGCAGCGTCGTCTTTTACTTGTGGCACATTTAAATGTGGATAAATACAGAAAAACTACCCCAAAAATAAATATGGATAAATACAGACAGAAATGGCAAAAATGTAATACCATAAAACCGAGAGCCCTATTTATAATTAATAATAATAAGCATATGGAGTGTGTGGTATCTAACAAAACAATACAGCTCCAGTGTAATTTGTGCACACGTTAGTCCATGAACTGCAATGGAACTACTTAATAGAAGAAGTCACACAACTGTTGCCGAAAATAAAAACTTGCAAAGAAGATCAACACAGGAGTGGAGCACAAGCCCTCCTCTCCATGATCTGTGCTTTAAGCAGAAATATAGAAGCACTTGTACTCACTCTTTAGAGTGCGTGTTTGCTTCTGAGAAGTGCCTGTACTCCCCAATTAAATGTACTGCAACAGGTCTGAGAAGTGCAGGTACTTTCCCTATAAAATTAAAGTACGCAGACAGTTTTACACAAAGAGCACGCTTTCCCTGTTTCGTCACAGCTCACTTTTCAAAAGGTGCACTGGGGGCAAACAGGGAAACTGTGGCCCGTTATGCTGAATTTGCTACTCTGAGGACAGCTGCGAACTCATAATGCCCTAGGGGTAGCGCATTAATGTGAAGTACAGAGAGGCTGCTTAAATCAAGCGCTCCGTGCTTCATTATGCAGGCTGTACCTACCTGCACTTTCACGAGGGGAGAGAGAGAGTGTCTGCACCAGCTTAGGGCGGTTGGCTGAGGTCCACTGGACCCCCTTCACCCCATGAGAGGACTGCCTTAAGGAGGCACACTGACAGTGCGCAACCTTTTTGTGGCACACTGTCAGTGCACATCCTGAGGACATCTTTAATACACCGCAGGCGTAGACGCGAAGAGATTCCCTTTTTTTTTGCTTAAGGACACACCCCCATGGAAATGAGGGAATGCGCTCCCAGGATAGTGCTTGCGCTACATGGGCACAGGAGCTATCAGTAAAGAAGGGGCTGCACACGTGCTTGCAGCCCCTTCTGTAAATCAAAGTGCCCTGGGGAAGCCCAGGTGCAAACGCCCGTTGCGCCCCCAGCGCACTTTGTGTACTACGGCCTCAGGTACTCAGTACCGGGCAGCACCATCCCATTTAAAGCCCTGTCCATGATGCTTCTTTTTCTGTTGATTATCCGAGCTCTGGCAGAGAGCTAATGCTGCTCTAACGAAACCCAAACAATGGTCCTCTCCCTCCGACATCTCACCCACTGTCATCCCAGATATCCCCTAGTGTCGCGAGGAGTGATAGATTAAGCCTTTTGAGTCCCTGTGAAAAGCTTTCTAATCCGCACAGGATCCCAGTGATGGAACTGCACAGATATGTCAATACAGCGCCGGAGCAGCAGGTAAGCGCCTGGGGAAGCAATACACGCCGAGGAAATGGGGTTCACACGCGAGTGACGCGCTGCAGCAGGCGAGCATTACAGCTCGCCAGAGAAAGCTCTCAGACTCTCGGACTCTGCTGCCTTCCTTTGTCAGCTGGTATTTCATGCCATCAGGGATCACGAAACAGACACTTTTTTGTTACACATGATGAGCAGTGATACCCCGGAAATTCATCATTTGTCATTGAGCGGTCTAGCGAGCTCTGTTTGGACATGTAGTGATGGGTGAGAAATATGAAGCTGCTCTCAGATAGATGCCTTGTTCCCAGAGGACAGGCGACAAATAGGTGATGGAGCATGGACACTTGAGAAATGATCACTTATAAGGTGTTTACATTCACTCTGTATTGCCTTTCTGCCATTAAGGGGTTGACTCTGTAACAGAAGAATACCATACAAAGGGTTAGGACTGATGCCCTTCATACTTTATTGTACTGTCAGTTATACTGCATTGTAGACTTTGCACAGTGCCTCATTTCCTCAACAGGTCCCCGAAGCGCTTTCAGAGGGCGAGTAAAAAGCTACAGCATTTGTTGTGCTCGTTTGTTACAGTGTGCGTCTATATTGTGACGTAAACGGTAAGAGGATTAGGGGCATATTTACAAGGAAACGACAGAGCACCCAGCTGTTGCAAATTTTGCAGCACCACACTCCGCCATTTCCTAAATGCAGGGGTCCGCCGTATTTACACGAATACAGCGCACCGCTGTGTTTCCCCTAGTGCTGCCGAAAAAAAAAATAGTTGCCTAGCGTCATTGCAGACACCCTTGCGCCACAGTGTAAGGGTGCAGTGGCGGGCACCACAAATGAAGGGTAGTGGGGCAGGTGGAGGGAGCATGCATGGGGGTGTTAGAAAATAAATAAATAATTAAACTGACCTTTTAGCATCTGCTGGATGGCTCCAGTGTTGCACCGCCTCTCCTCTTCCTGGGTCCCAGCATCCCCTAGTATAGACTCCCATCCAATCCCCATGCTGCAGAGCAGCGTGGGGATTGGCCAGAGCAAGCTAGAAAGACACCCTGCTCAGGCCAGGGAGTCCGTGGGGGTTTGTCCAGCCCGGATGCTCAATGCAGCCGGGCTGGAGAAACCTAAGTGTGCATGTGTGTTTTGGTCTGCCGGAGACAGCCAGCCAAACCCACATGAGCACTTTGGGAGTGGGGTGCATGCCAGGTAACACTCCTTCTGCCCCCTCCCATGCCTCAGCCCCGCCCTTCCCAACAGCGCTGGCAAGAGCATCGCTTTATTTTACATTTGCCGGCTCTGAGCCAGGCGATGGGGCGATGCTCTTCCACAATTGCGGAAGAGCTGCCGCTGCAAGGGTGCCTGTGTTGCAGGGAATGATTGTTTATGTGCAGGAATGTGTCCCTTTCTGCACATAAACAATCCATTATGGCAATTTGTTGCTTCCATGTGTGCTGCATTGTGCATGATTTAATGATTGTTTATGTGCAGGAAGGGACACCTTCCTGAACATAAACAAACATTAATGGCCTTTTTGTTCTTTCTATGTGTGCTGCATTCTGCAGCACACATAGAAAAAAGCAAAAATGAGGAGAAATAAAAGTATTTCTCGTTGCGCCATTCTCACGCCTACTATCGCATTACAGTCTCATAGCAATCTGGTCTTTATCTCACAAGAAATAAGTCAGATCTATTGCCCTTGTCTTGTTGTTTTCATAACAAACAGATCAGACCCAGGGCCTCTGACATAACTTTTTCCAATGAAAAGTCACTAACCTTTACCAGTGGTTTGTCATTATATCCAACTTAGATCTACTGTTCAGAGCTTAGTCTTTTTCACAAGACAATTATTGTAATGCAATCATAAAATAAAAAATATCTTCAAGATTACTGCTAGCAAAACAATGTACAATCCATCCTATGAGGGACAAACAAGAAATCATACAGAGCAAGTATTCTTACTCCGGTTTGCCAAGGAATAACCAACATTAGACTCATTGCTTATTATAGTAAACTGTAAGAATCCATCTAACCAAACGCCTGTCTAGGATATTTAATACAATCTACCTTTGAAGGTCTATTGGCATTAACTTATGCGCTTCACAATAAAGTTGGTAGCTCTTTTGCCTTTTGTAAAATCTTGGCTTAATGCTTGAAGGGGTGGAAGCACAACCACACCCCATGTCAGGGTGAACCACAAAAATTACTAAATTAACCTGTCCTTAAACTTCTGGTAGCTTGGCAATGTTTTACATAAAATAACAAAGCCGGTCTCCCAAATCCATCGATAGTAACTTGGATCAACAATTTGACTAAGCTTAGCCACGCTGTCTCTAGAACACACTCGATTCTCCTAACAAAATTCAATAAGCTGTTACATGAGATTCAATCCAAATGGGAAATGGAAGCAAAACAGGATATCCCAATCCTTAATTGGCTCCAAATTTTGTCCATAACTTTAAAAAATAAACTCACACCCTTGCTGGAAAGAAAGCAAACAAGATACTGATCCCTACATAGGTATTGGACATCGCAAAGGTTACATAAGTGTGAACTCTGTGAGAATCCCCTATGTTGGAATTGTGACAGCACAACTCGAGATCTAGCTCACATGGGGGCTTATTTACAAGCCCCTTGCTCTGTCGGTGCGTCACTTCTTCCCATATTGAAAGTGGCACACCAGCTGCGCAAAGGGCTTGTAAATAAGCCCCCATGCTATTTCACTGCTTGAAATTACACAGATTCTGGTCGGAGATCTTTCACTTTATAGATCAAGTTTTACAGGTTACTCCTTCCAGAAACTTCCACTATCTGCTGACAGGCCCCACAAACCCAAATACTATAATTAACAACGATCGCTATCTTTAGATCTGTTTAAGGAATGGGGCATATTGGTGTAGTGGAGAAATGGCATATTTTTCAGTAATACGCTGATGATGCACGATTGTATTTCCAGAGTAATGGTGCTGGATCAGAGGAGCTGATGACAGGGCTGGAGGGTATAGACTGGTATTCTTGGTGGAAAATAAATTGGATAAAGTCATGTCTTTTTTTCACTTGGAAGACTGCCTATCCATGAACAGAACCAGTTGTCCCTATTAGACCACAGGGGAAACTGGACACCGTTTGATATTTGGGGCGGAATGTCTATCATTCCAATGAAATCTCAGGAGCAGATTTACTAACATTTGACGCAGTGCAACACAGCAAGATGACTTACTGCGCTTCATGAAATCGAGAGAGCATGAGTGCACCATATCCATAAAGATATGCTGCCTTCCTGCTCTCCATCGACACTGGCGCACGGAGTGCAGCCTAGCGCCAGCGCCGGCCCCCTTGCAACATGGTGCAATGGTACCTGCATTGCATTGCAGGCAGGGTTGTTCTGTGCAGGAAAGGACACCTTTCTGCACAAAAGCAATCTTCAAAGGCCCTCTTTCTATGTGTGCTACAGAATGCATCACACTTAGAAAGAGGATAAAACAAGGAAGGCGTGGCATTTTGAAGCATTCCCAGGTTTACTAATGTTATTAAATCTATGAAAGCACCAAAATCCATGGGTGGATGTATAGGAACACTCACGCTTCTCCCATGGAACACCTTCCCGGGACAGAGTAATGCAAGGCAGCGACTTGCACTGCCTTGTGCTACTCCAGATTTACTATGCCATGCAGAGCCATGCAGGGTGGCAATCGGTGGCATAGTAAATCTCACTTAACAGCTTGCATTGCCTTGATTCACCTTGCATGACACAACGGCGACACAAGCACTTCGGAAAACTGGCCCTCCATTACTAGTGGGATCCATCATATTGCATGATACGTTACTTAATATTTAAAACATTGAGGGGTGATATTATAAATATGTGGGCATTAGATCATGCTGAGTCACCAAGATCGGAGTTGTAAAATGTATTTCTCTCACACGGGCAGATGGCTGTAACATTGCTACAAAAGGAAATACTGCGGCTATACCGACCAGAGAACATGAGTACACAAAACCAGGTGGATGACAGCGATCGAGCAAGAGATAATGGCGGATCAGTAGAAAAGATGTCTAGAATATACAATTATATAATTTGAGAAACACACATTTCGAGTATACCTCTTTTAGGTGTTTACACAGAATATCGGAATCAAAAATATCATGGGACAATTATCGTGTTAGGAATATCAAGAAAAGTTTATCGTGAAGGTAAGTTTTGAATGGCAAGCAAAGTTTTTTTTACTGTATATAACTCGTCTACGTACCTTGAGGATATATATCTTCAAGCAGTGGCGTAGCTAGAGCTTGTGGCGCCCGGGGCTATCCCTCAGATTGCCGCCCCCCCCCCCCACCCCGCGGGAGGGCATGCACTTCAAAGAGGTCCGAAAAAAACGTAATATCGCCTCGAATAGTTACCTTGATCATGCAAGTTACATGCACATACATGACACGGTCCAAGGCTACACAGTTGAATACACCGGTGACTGGCAGTACAAAAGAGAACACACAGACTGCATGATCTCTCTGGGGACTCAGAAAAACCTCATATGACATCCATCAGAGAGCTGCGTGAACAATTACCTGGTAATCCCCTCAACACAATGCAAACATGCACACACATGACACTGTTCATGTAACCTTCATCTACAGCTGACATTAAATGACCATACATCATGGTCCCACCATTAAAGCAGTGGGGACCTGCACGAACGTGATGTGCTCTGGGGACCCAAAACCAACTTAACAGTGTCGAAGCCTGTGATTCTTTATCTTTCAAAAACAGCAAATTAATTATTCACAGGGAATGACTCACTGTGTGCCCTTAAAACTAAACGCAGCACAAAGGGGTCAGTCAGCTCCACCTTGCCAACACAGACCAGATACAAAGCCCACTCTGGTGGCCCAAAGGCAACATCCAGGGGCCGCTCCCTGTCATTACTTCAAAGCAGCAGCAACCAACTCCCTGGGAATGAAAAGACGTGTGCTCTTGGTACCCAAAACCAGCTTGTAATAGTGCATCTCTCCTTCACAGCAGCCTCAGCACACACATGGTGCACAGCCTGCCTGGGGGCCCAAAGCTAAAATACAGGGAGGGCCGACACATTATGATCACACTCCTTAAACACAGTTGTGGGGGCCATGGGGACTTGTTCAACTCTATCCAAGACCCGGGACAAACTGTTCCGGCGCTGCGGCACTCCTTGAATATTCAGAAGAAACAAGAAATATTAAACCACAGTGATGTCGGCCAAGAATGGTCAATGTTTCGAAATAAAGAAATGTGCAGGGCAAATAAATAGATACAAGACAAAGACGACATCAAGCATGTTAAGTGTGATTGTCAGCTGCTAAAATTTAAGTGAAATACATCTAGATTAAAGGAAGTAGATGTACAGAGGTGAGTCTTGAGCATACCAGGTAGGCTGCATTATGCTAAACTTACATGAGATGCTGTTAGGTGTGTCTATTTAAATATATTGCCAAACTAATACCACACATACATTATGGCTAAATTAAAGAAGACAATAACAATCAAACTGAAAATTAAGGGATGTAAAGCCAGGGAATCGAACCCTGGATGTACATGAGATAATCATGGAGATTATGGGATGGGCTGTATTGTGCTATACTACTGTGCCCCCCTGTTATATGTGCCCATTAAAATCTATTACCAACATAAGTTAAAATAATTTGAGTAAGCTACATCTGAATTATACATTAGAGAAGAAAATTGTGCAATCTATATGACTTATATGGGGGTACTGCCAAAGAGATCCAACCCTTGATGTGCATGGACAAGTCACAGATGATACACAGTAAGAAGAGTTCTACTGTACATTGTTGTTTTGAGTAGTTCCAACGTCAGTTGGTAAATAGCAGCCTCAAAGTGCATAGCTGCCAAGCTTTCAGATTGCTGGGTGTGATATTTTCATAATTTTATTGCAATTATGAGTCCGCCGCCGCAGACATTTGTACCAGTTTTAGTCTTCTTAGAGTTTCTCATTGCTCAAATGGGTGTAATTACTGATATATATATATATATATATATATATATATATATATATATATATATATATATATGTTTCCCTCGTCTTCATTGCTTGAGTTTTGCTCGCAAAGAAGTGTCACTCATAGTCGTTGAAATGTCACTCACAACTACAATTGAATTATGAAAATGTCACACATAGCAATTTGAAACCTTGGGAGCTATGCTCATAATCGTTGAAATGTCAATCATAATTACACTGAAGTTATGAGAAAATGTCACACATCTGAAACCTTGGCAGCTATGCTGCCACTCTGCCACTCACTAAATATCCCCTCTGAAAACGTTTAGCTCTTACCTCACTCAGCCTCCAGCAGCACTCCACAGTGGTGGCAGCCAGAGCCAGGGTCTCTATGGCAGGGGTTGGTTCACGTCTGGGGACGGAGGACACAAAAGAACCTGGGAGGGCAATGCACAGCAAGACACACTCCGGACAGGGAGGGAACCTCATGGAAGAGGACGCGATGCAGGAAGAAAAAAGAACGTGCAATTACATGGTCAGGCTTGTGTCAGAGAGCAGCGGGAGGTAATGAAGGAGTAGAGGCAGGCAAATTGGTAGAGGGACTGTAGATGCACATACTTAGGGGGGCGACCAACAGGCGAGACAGGAAGAGAATGAGGAGGGCCAGTGTGAGGGAGAGAGGCCAGGGAGTGATAAAGAGAATGAGGAGGGTTTCCAGAAAACGGCATTAGCCGCTCGGGCAACCGGAGAGGGGTCTTCATTTTCCTAATGGGCTGGAAGTGCAGCAAATGGTGGGAAGCTGAGAGCCGCCTGTCCTGTGGGCTGAGCCTGTAACTTACCCCCAAGTCTACCCAGGACACAGGAAGGGAGCCACTGCCGAGAGAGACACGGGCTGGGAGGCAGTGCCAGGGCAGGGCTGCTCTGTGGAGTGCCATGCTGTCAGCTCCAGACATCCATTGTTTGAATGTAAATGGTCGAGGATCAACTAAGCCCCTGGGTCCAAGCTGTTACATTCTTCCTCAATGTGGAGTGGGATTTTAATGTGTGTAATGGGTCTTAATTTTGGAAGTACTGCTCAGATGCTGGAACCACAAGATTTGTCTGTTAACATTATTATACACCCAGTCACTGATCGCTTATGGAATGCTTTTTGAAGCCCCATGCCTCTTCTCTGTGGAGAGCCTTTCAGCTTCAAACCGTTTAGAGCTGTGCTCACCCATTCTTTGAACGTAAAGGGTTGAGGATCTTTAACACTGTGTGGCCATTCAACCCTAACCATACATATCACTATCCCCATCGCACATAAATGTTCATTGTAAAATACTAGCATGCATCGTAGCCAGCAGGATAAACCCACTGAGGCCCAGTCGGATGCCTCCAGATGAGGCAGCTTAAAAACAGTCACCACCACAGAGCAATGCCACATAACAAACATGCACAAATATTTTTGCCACACATCAGGCCTGGCTCCAGGAATTTTTATTTGGGTGGGCCAAGGGTGCATTTGGGTGGGCCACTGCGGGCTCGATTTGTCGCATATATGTCTGGGCAGGCCTGCTTCAGAGCCCTCCTTTATCTCTTCGTAGCCTTATAAGGACCAGTAAAACTCACTCTTTTCCAAATCTCTTTCTAAATATTATCACTCACAAAAAGTGCTTTTTCCATGTAATGTTCCTTTGATGGGAAGAGGATTTTTTTGAGGTGGGAGTATCAGGCAAGTGATACTACTCAGGCTCCATCTGTTTGAGCCTTCATGGAGGATCCCTCTTCATTACTACCTCCAGCTGACCCCGGACTCGGCAACGCTCTCCCTTACAGGCTTGATTATCCACTACTCCTCTCTCCAGTGCACCTTTTCTCACAGCTGTCCTTGGGCCCCAGCCCCATATCAGACACTATCGAGCTCCACTTTGCTTTTTCCCGGTAAAAACATTAGTAAAATCACCTTAAAACTTAAAACATTGAATATAGCAGTAAATATAATTAGCAGCACTTTAAAGCATGTTCCACAGTAGCCCTTATGACCCGACTGCTAATTAAATAAACAAAAACAGAAAGGCCATGACAGGGCCGGCTTTAGCGCTGATGCGAAAGTCTTTTTTGGCGCCACACTAATAACCTCTTTCTCTGTAAATACCTTTACTACCACCTTCCAACAGTGCCCCTCGTCCCTCCATGGCCCCCCTAGTGACCTCCTCCTCAGATTCCCTCACTGCCTCACGCCACAAGTGCCCCTCATCTCCCCATAGCCCCTCCCCCTCATGACCTCCTCCTTGGACTCCCTCACTGCCACCATCCACCAGTGCCCCTTATCTCTCTGCAGCCTCTCCCCCTCATGACCTCCTCCTCAGACTCCCTCACTACCACCCTCCACCAGTGCTCCTCATCTCACCCTAGCTCCCCCTCCACACCATGACCTCTTCCTCGGATTCCCTCACTGTCACCCAGGGCACAAGTCCTAAAAAAAGAAGTATGGGGACGCTGACGTCACAACAGGAAGTAATGTCACGAAAGTGGCTTGCACCATCAGACTCATTGCCTCCCCTCGCTCACCCCTTAGATGCCATTGCATCAGAGAAGCCAGCGCGTGAGCAGCGTTCTGAATGAGCTCCAATCTCGCCCCAGAGATGCCAAAGAGTAAATGTGTGGCTCCATTTGCTCCAGTAATCGAGCTCCCGTTAAAATAAGTGAGGGGACACCGTCCACCCGCCTGGTACCCCGACTCGAGCCCTGCAGTCACCCTCCACCAGTGCCCCTCATCGCTCCACAGCCCCTCCAACTACCTCCTCCTCAGATTCCCTCACTGCCACCCTCCACCAGTGCCTCTCATCGCTCCGTAGCCCCTCTCTCATATGCATTTGTTGTTTAGCGCTACTCATATCAGTGTAGTGTAGTGTGTCAGCACTTTACACCACAAACACATTATACAGAGACAATCAATCATACAAGTATGTAAATCAGTCTACAGGGAATGTCACATAAGCCAATGAGGATTACAAGGTGTAGGAATCACATGTCATCCATACTGGTGGGCAGTATATTTTGAGAGGATTTGGTCTGGGGAAACACAACCTTAGGATTTAAAAGAGTATTCCATGGGGATCAGCTTTACTGATAAAAATGTATCTCTGCTCAAACATACTCATTTTAGCAACATTAGAATGATGAAAGACTGAGGAAGCTCTAACTATATCACAAAACAAAAAAAACGATACCATTCATGTTTGTATGCAGCTCTTTGATGACAGTTCATTGGTCACTGTCCTATGTTAGGATTGTAACTTCTGAACTGCAAGTAACACAAGGATCTCTGTGACAAAGGCAGTAACCCACTGAGCTATCCACATAAAATACAGTTCATCTGCACTTAAAAACTACCAACAGACAAACGATTGCTCTCCAGCAGGATCATTAATCACTAGCGTTATCTGGGCATTCTGAATTGCGTTGTCATATTGTGTCCTGCATCGGCCATGAGAAGGATAAAAACTGTTTAAATGACGTGCACAGAAGTATGTGTCCTGCTGGGCCTGCACATATTTTTAAAAGAAAAAAAATAGTAACACATTCTCTTACCTACTAGTCGAACTCTGTGTCACCGTGCCAGTGCCTCCAACGTGCACAGCAGTCAGTTTGTAGACGGCAGCACATCTGCTCCGATCACTCAAGTCACAACAGGTGAAGAGCGGTTAAAAACTGCAACCCTCTTCACACTCTTATCCACAATGAAAGCGAGGACAGGGTTCATTTTATTAGCTGTCTCGGAGCACCTAACCACAATGCTGATGTTAGTTAGCGATTATATAGCGCACAAAATGAAACCTGTTCAGCATCGAAGCACTTTCGATAGTCTGGGCACTAGGGACTGAATATTGATAATCCTCACTAGTAATAGTTCCAGGGTTTCTAAACACAGTGTTCAGGTTTTTAGCATCTATACAGCAAAGTCTGCCATTAGTACAGCATGGCAGCGCATCCGTTGGTCCAGGTGCTGCAGAAGGGGCACCAGGCTGAATGAGGCATGGCGACTGCCCACGCCCACCTCCTCCTCCCCACCCAGCCATGAACAATCCATTTTATGGAGCATTCGATATCTAGCACTTGCTCGCTCTGGAGTAAATAATCTGCGTCTTCGGGCAGTGATGATAATTTTGGGTTTCCCAACAGAACAGAGGTCTAAAAACAATTGCCGGGCATCCCGTGTTTAAGAATGCAATCCTGGCTGAGAAAACGAAACCCCACCTCAGAGGATCTGTAGGGCCCTAGGGGTCAACAGCTCTGTCATAGAATGAATGCACTCCCATAAAGATTCCTGTGCAACTCGTGCCTCAACAGCTGCACTACCGTCTGTGGAGGTACCTGTCTCAATCAGTGACAGCAACCCTGCATGGTGAGTCCTATCCTACCCAAGTGAGTGCAATGTGGTTTGAGGCAGCGAGTCTGCCGGGGGAAGCTGGAATCCTTCCCGGTCACTGTAATAATCACGCCCCAGTGTTTATGGTTCAAACAAGAAGCAGCTAGAGATGCTCCCGAGTAAAAGCAGCAAGGAGCCCTTTAGCTGGCTGGAGAAAAAGGGGCATAGATATGAACTGCAAGGTAAACAAAATTTATAGATTGAGCATGCCAGGCAGTAAGCTAAGCACGCTCAAAAACTTCGAGCAAATGGTAACAGTAGGAAAGCGATTTGGTGAATTTCAGGAAGATATATACGGTTCTGACTGCGGGCCCTGCCTGGGTGAGGATAGTCCTGTCGTAGTGACTTATATCATGCCTCACGGACGGCAACCCTACTCCACAGTCATCGACCCTACTTGAGCATCTACAATACTACCAGAGTGGTAGCAATTGTGTGAGAGCAGCAGTATTTCTACTGGCAAGAGTGACCACAATCTTGTAACTGAGTGCGATCCTGAATCAGGGGGTGCGGTTCTGTCAGAGTGACAGTAATCCTGTATTAATCCTGAGTTATTAAGTGAAATCCAGAAAAACTGCAGTCTGTCTTGTTAAAGTGAAAACATACCTGCTTTTGTGCCCGAAGTTCTAGTTTTACTTTAGTACAGAAAACAGAGCGAATGCGCTTTTTTGTCAGTGACAGCAAACCTCCCTTAGTTACTTTAATTCTGCTTGCCTGAGCCTGATGCGATAAGCAGCTGCAGGGGTCAGGAAAGGGGAATAGGAATAAACAAACTTATTTTCTCCGACAATCCGACTCCGACCTGTGCAGCACAGAATTGGGTCCTCACGAGTGCGTAGTGGTGAAGCGCGTGACGCGTCACCACTACGTAACGTTCTCATCGCGAGGCCCTGGAGCAGGCTGGGTGACCAATACGAAGTCCTGGCTCTAGTCTTGCCGAACCGGAACCGACCGACGTCATGATGGCAAGGCAGCACTGCAGCAGGCGCTGACGCACTGGCGCACCACAAACAAGTAGGTCTGCTGGTCAGCGTCAGGTGCGTGCAGTGCGCAGCGCGCTCACCGCGCTGCTTGAAGACAAGTTTAACTTTTAACTGGGCCGCCGGCCGCGCGCGCTGTTGCGGCCGCGGCTGACTTTATAATTTATTTAGGGACAGTCAAATCTGTCCCTAAATAAATTATAAAGGCCGCCGCAGCCGCAACGGGCCACCAGTGCTGAGCGGCCGCCCTAAAAACAGAGCCGCCTGGGGCGGTCCGCCCCCACCGCCCCCCCCTAGCTACGCGCCTGTCTTCAAGGTACGTAGATGTGGAGTTAAGAATAGTAAATTTATACTTACCTATTAGCACTTACCGTCTCGATATTTTTGTCCTCAATATTTTTGCCACAATATTCTATCCATACGATATTTTGGGTCCGATATTCTGTCAGTGATCCCCCATTTTAATAACATGTATAAAACATATACCTCTTCCCTGAGTGGTAGGGTAAATGTATTAGGGAACTTTTACCATCTGATATGGGAATGCTCTAGAATCTAGAAGTTCTGGGCAAAATAACCGAGGGATTTATTGATATTATTGGGACACAATTGAGACTGAACCCACTATCATGTCAAGAGATGTCAAGAGATGGATAGCTATGTCTTGGAAAGTCTCCAGAGTACCCAGTTTGAAGAAGTAGTTGAATGATGCAAACAAGTTTTCTAACGCTGAAATGGCGACAATTTGTAAGATAGAGAAAGAGGCAAGCAGAATCAAGTCACATCATGCTTGGGAAGTTTAGTTAATGAATACAAAGGAAATGTGAGACAAATTAGCCACCGTGAGTCACAATGTTTGCAATGCTCTCGATATGTAGAATTGTCAGGAGATTTCACATGTCCAGATAAGGAAGATCATGTAGCAGTGACCACTTTGCGATTTCCACATCCATAACAAATGGTAAGTAAATGTAAAGAAATAATGTGGGTGTTGGAGAGTGACATTGAACTATGAAAATGTGGGGATGTGAGCCGTCTTCTCACCCTGCCAGAGAGCTTTCTGTTTGGAATGGAGTGATATGTAGTAAGTAACCACTGGTTTATGTTCCTGGCATATTCCTTAGCCCTGTGTAAATTGCAATTATACTGGACATTTACTGAAATGAGAGCTCTCACTTAGCCCTAAGTGTAGGGCACTGAAATGTTTTGTTAGATTATTTGGCACTGTCCTGCATGATTATATGCGGTTATGAAAACCAATGAAAATTTACTGAACCCCCCCCCCCCAACAATATATCACCAAGAATGGAGAGGTTAAAATGGGTGCCTCAGGCAGGTGAGGAAAAAGCTCTTTTTTCATTTCAAAGTATTTTATTGATTTTATATACACAAAAACATTAGCATTTCTTTTACAAGGTTACAAGGTTAGCCATTCGCAGTTTGTCTAACTGTTTATGAGCACTTCGAGACATATGTTTGGCTAACCCCACCTGCCGTGACTTGGTGAAAGAAAGAAAAAAAAAAGAGGCAAAAAGGAAAGGAGGTGATACAAAGACGTATTCTCGCCACTTGACGGGTAACAAATGTCCTCCTATCACTAAAAATGAATTTCAGACATAATTGAAAAGGTGCATGTACCAGGGCTTTGTACATGGCTTTTACCTATAGATTCAAACTTGGTAAGAACCATCAGAGGGAATCTGTTCCTCACAAACTGTTCACCCCTGGCTTTAGTACCAGGCACATTTATCTAAAAATCTGAAAAACCAAACAATTCTTCGCAACAACAAGGAAGGTGCAGAGAAAGAAATCTTTTGCAGACGCGGTTGTTTTTGCGTTTTTCTGTTTCCAGGAAAATTAACAAGCATTGGCATAGCCAATAGGTCTCGCCTTGGAGACCTTATAAGTGTTTAGCCATGCAACGGTTGATGTTGTTGCACCAAGGATATTGTGCTGCATGACTAAATACTTATAATGTCCCAAAAGCGAGACCTATTGGCTATGCCAATGCTTGTTTTTTTTTTGCAGTGGAGTGCTTATTTGACCTATGTACAGAGATATGAAGGAAAGAGGATGGAGAGTAAACAGTGGAAAGCAGGGGTGGTATGATTAGTGCTTTAAAAGAAAGAGGAAAGACAGAATGTGTGCATGTAAAGTGACCCTGCAGCACTGCAATTACACCAGTGCATGAGATAACAGGCAAAGCACTCACAGGCGAGCACTTACCTGATTACTGTATGCATTCTGTATTGTTAGCAACTTAATACATATAAAACATTTAATATTATATGCCTTATATGTAAGCGCTCCACTGTCCTATTGGAACGTGTAGGCGCTAAGAGCGGAGTCAAAGGGATGTGACATCATGAAAGGGGCGGAGGGAGGTGGATGGGACAGAGAGAGAGTTAGCAGGTGACAGGGTGCAGTGAAAGCATTCAGAGGCAGCTGTTTCTATGCACAGAGGGGCAGATTTATGAGCCCCTTGCGCCACTTTTGCGTCACTTTTAACATGGGAAAAGTGACGCAAAAGTGGCGCAAGGGGCTCATAAATCTGCCCCAGAGTGTCTGGACGATTGTCTTTAGAGACAGCAATGGAGTTAGTCAGCTGGTCCCACTGCACACCAAGCACTTTATGATACAATAATGAGAAATGCTTTGTCACAAAATCAATCTCTTGGGGCTCTCTCTTTATAATAGGCTGCATTCACATAAAAAAAAAAAAAACAAAGAGGGAAGGGAGGCCTGCGGGGGGGATGGAATTCAAGAATGGGTGAGGCGGTGGCACAGTCGTCGAGCTCAGTTCTGTCCCACCTCCATCAGGCCACAAGTGTGCAGGGGAGCCGTCGTGTGCCACGAGGCAGCTGGGTTCCAGGGAGAGAGGCGGCAAGAAGGGTGACAAGCACAAACTCGCTCCTGCGCTGGCAAGAGCTGTGCTTATAAAAAAAAAAAGCTGTACACCATGTCCTTGCTCATATTTCACATAAGATGCATCATTTTGAAACTCAGCTTTAATGCACCTGTCACTACCCAGGCATTAGAAGACGGATATTTATATTTTGTGACATAACTTTACGTGCAGTGGTGATGCAAATCGCTTCCATTTTTTTTATTTGAACAAGGTGTTGATTCTTTGAGTGGCCATTCCCTTTTTAGATTCACTTTATTTACTTTACAGTAGGGTGTATTCCTCACACACTGCAAACAAAACACTGAATATGACAAACAGAGCATGAGAAATGGAATGGTCCTTTAAAAAATGTACAAGCATAAAATAATTTCTTCACAAATTTTCATTTGTATCCAGTAGCGGTCCGTGGAGAGAGTCCGGTGGGGCAGTGAGGCGGGGCGGGGGAGGGGCAGGGTGGGGAAATGTAAACACCGGAATATGTATGAACGGAGGTAAGTACACATTTAAATAAATAAAACAAATTCCTTTGCGCGCTGCATCACAAAATGCGATGCAGCGCGCGGAACGAAATTCGTTTTATTTATTTAAATGTGTACTTACCTCCGTTCATCCATATTCCGGTGTTTACATTTCCCCACCCTGTCCCTCCCCCGCTCCGCCTCACTGCCCCACCGAACTCCCTCCACGGACCGCTACTGTTTGTATCGCCTACAGAATGAGATTTCACATAAATGCTGCACTATACGGTGGGGCAGATTTATGTTGCCTGGCGCATCCCTGCAAATCAGCAAGGATGCGCCAGGAATGATGCGTCACGCAAGTTTACCCTTGCGCCACACATGATGCGCCGCATTTATAATGCGGCGCATCATGGCGCAGGAATAAACAGATGCGTGACGCATCCAATGGCGTAAGGTTGGCGCAGTGCTTCAGTTGCGTCGCAAGCGCGACGCAACTCCAGCACTGTTCCAACCAACCCTATCCCTAACATGGTGCGTCAAGCCTTACGCCTGCTTCAAGCAGGCGCAGGGTTTTGGCGCATCAGCGTTGGGAAAGTGACTCAGTCAAATCTTATAGATTTGACTGAGTCACTTTTCAGGGGCGTTCCTGCGACGGAACGCCCCCCCCTATGTCGACACGCCCACGTGAAACCTGACGCAGGTTTTACGTGGCGCAGGGCTTTACATCGTGACGCATCTCCATAGATGCGTCACGATGTAAATATGGCGCAACGTGGCGCAGGGTTTACACCGCCGCTGCGTCACAAAAGTGACGCAACGGCGGCGTAAAAGTGGCGCATCTCCGACATAGATCTGCCCCGGTGTTTCATCTACTCCTGTAGAGAAGCTTCGAGTGACATGGTTTGTTTTGTCAGCTTCTATATTCTCTATGAAGCTTATATGCGAACCAGAAAAGCCACCCTCTACTGATAGCTCCAAGCGCGGACACTGTAGAGTTTACCAGAAACAGCAACTGCACCATTCTGAAGTCAAACCATGATATTTTGGAATGACCCCTCCTCACTCATTCCACCCCAGACAAGGTGAGCCAGAAACAAAGTGTAAAATCAGCAACTCTGACAACAAGGAACCCCGGGAAGGGACTGCACAGGAAGCACTGGTGAAACAAGCATCGCGGCACCGACGCTTTACTTTTAATGTTAAATGTAAAGCGCGGGTGCTGCGATTATAGCAAAAGTAAAGAAATAGATGTTTTTTTCTATTGCTTTACTTTTGGTATAATCGCGGCACCCGTGCTTTACTTATAACATTAAAAGTAAAGCGCGGGTGCCGCGATTATACCAAAAGTAAAGAAATAGAAAAAAACATCTATTTCTTTACTTTTGCTATAATCGCGGCACCCGCGCTTTACTTTTAATGTTAAATGTAAAGAGCGGGTGCCATGATTATAGCAAAAGTAAAGAAATAGATGTTTTTTTCTATTGCTTTACTTTTGGTATAATCGCGGCACCCGCGCTTTACTTATAACATTAAAAGTAAAGCGCGGGTGCCGCGATTATACCAAAAGTAAAGAAAACACGCTACACGACATGCTTTAGTAGGTGAGTTTTCAAAGTGCTGCTGAAGGCTGGCGGTTCGCGGGTGCACGGTCGCGTGAACGCAAGCTTGTCGCCAGCCAGCAGCACTTTGAAAACGCACCTACTAAAGTATCTCCGAGCAGCACATGCGCGCTGACTCAGCGAGACCTAAAAAGGAGTGTTCAAAATCCGGGACAATGTGTGGGACCAGCCATGTATTTAAATCCCAGTCAACAAACAGTAGTTTCAGCTTCTGGGTCTTTTGTAAGGTTTGGCATTCCAAATAAGAAGGAATATATATGAATAATTGTACAGAGCAGAAATCTGAAGCTTTATTTGCATTCTGGGACTCGTAGTTCGGATATATTAAAGGGGTAAGATAACTAGAAACTTCAGAATATAAAGTAAAAAAACATGGACTAGATGAATGTCGCACATTTGACAATGGGAAACATGAGATCTCAGATATAGTATTATAGACAAGGAGGCCAGAAGCAGTTTAAAGAAATGGTTGAGAAATGTTGAAACAGTTATACTTTTAATGAAAAGAAGTCTGAGACACCATCTTCCCTGTTTACATAGGTGCTACCCAATTCTACTTAGGAATACATCCAGTTTGGTTCCTTTTAGGTAATGCAATAATGAGCCAGTCAACCACCTGGCTCAACAGTAATTTGTTGGGGGTATTGCCCTGCATTGTATTAAGGTTCTATCCTCTCATCTTATTTTGTTTTTTGTTTTCCAGAGTTTTATATAGCGCGAACGTGACCCGAAGGTTTCAGGTATCAGAGCGCTTTACATGAGAACCAGTTGCGTTACACAAGGACACTTTGGGCCTCATTTACGAGAAGTGGTGCATCTCTGCTTGAAAGCAGCATTTGCGCCACTTCTCAGTGCGCCCTCCTTGCGACACCAATGATGCGTCATATTTACAATATGATGCATCATGTCATAAGGAAGGACAGATGCGTCAGTATAACTGACGTATCTGTCAGTGCAAAAAGTGGCGCATTGCTGGAGTTTTGTCGGAAGCCCAAAGCAACTCCTGCAATGCTCCTTTCACACGGGGTGAGCCCCACGTGAAAGGGCCTGCGTCACTCTTACCATGAGGCAGGCATAAGGTTGTGAAGCATTTGTGTCCTAGAAGCGGCGCAGCGGAATCTCGTAGATTTTGCTGCGTCACTCCTACGATCCTTTCTTGCGGGGGAACGCCCACCCTGCATACATTATATCTGGCGCAGGTATAATGTAGCGCAGGGGCTTACGAAGTGACGCATCTGCCTAGATGCGTCACTTCGTAAATATGGCGCAACATGGCGCATTATTTACGCCACCACTCTGTCACTAAAAGTGACGCAACGGCAGGGCAAAACTGGGGCAAGGGGCTCATAAATAAACCTCTTTTTTGTTAGGCACGGGGAGATTAAGTGATTTGTCCAGAATCACGGGATGCTGAGCGTCGTTGCCGAGACTCAAACCCGGTTCCTCAAATTTGAGGTCGCCCACCTTAACCGTTAGGCCACATCATCTCCCCAAATGCTCCTCCATTAAATGTCTAGGACAGGGGTCTCCAACCTTTTCCGTAGTGAGAGCTACTTCTGATCAGTGAAAATCATTGTGAGCTACTAAAGGCAGAGCAACTCGCGAATTGTTCCCAAAGTTCCCCCACGCCCAGCTTAATTGACTAAAGGGCCTCTACAGAGAAAGAGCTACCCATTTAGTGTATGTATGCAATGCACAACATGAAACCAGAAAATCTAGCAATAATCCAGGCTTTCCTCTTCAACAAACTGTGAGATCCTGGCCTCTACAGTCACCAGCTAAGTAGACTACAATCATAAGAAAGTATAGGATCCTGTGGAGCTGTGTAAAGCTACCAGAAAACTGAAAACAATAAATTGCATTTCTGTCTCTCATGCCTTGTCATCCAACACACGGTTCCATCTAAATGCACATCGGTGGTCATCACCCATAACACGAAACACTTCTCACAAAAGAATAACAACACCATTCCAACCACACACCCTACATGATGTAGCTTTCTGACCATGTAGGTACGTACTTCAGTGCCTCACAATTATTGCATCATGTCTTCTTTTTCTTTATTATTACACATGACGGCACCTTGAAATGCTTGAGTTCAGGGTGTGCACTGCACAAAAATCTCCCCTGACAGACTATAAAGGTGCTCCATGCAGTAATGAGCTACCCACATGTATGGTACCCATGACTTCCCTCTTAGTTCATTAATATAGCATTGTCATAAGGGACAGTAGGAGTCCATGACTGTTTCATGTTTAAAAACTATCACTCCTAAAAATGCCTCTCAATGCAGTGATATGATTTGATTGTCTGATGAAATGTTTCTCCTTGTTGGAGAAATACAAGTGGGTAATTTTTAAAAGGTACCTTTTCTGTATGACTTTTGTGTAATTATTTACAAAATGTTCAAATATGTGCAAGGAAGGGGTCATACGCCTAAGCTTGGCTCATGTTTCAACTTTCCCTGGTCATTGGCTGCAGAAAATATAGGCACTACAGGGGGTAGGTACTTTTTGCAAATGGGATGAATTTAAATTGATGTGTTAAGACTTAAGAGCCTTATGTTTATTTTGCCATCAAATTAAATCTTCATTTGAAATTTCTCCCATTATTTCATTAAATTAAAGCAGCGTTTTACATGATTTTTTGTTTATTAAGGTACGTCTTGCATGTTGTTCCTAGGCACAAAACGAAGCCAGGAAGTTATTTTGCATTTCTCTCATCATTTCACTAAAATGTAATGAAAAGAAATGTAAAATGATGTTTGTGGCCACAGCTGCCAAGTTTTCAGGTTGCTTACGTGTGACATTTCTATGTGTTTAGTATGTATATGTGTGACATTTCATTTCCAATGAGTGACTCTGTGAATAACACTATTATGGTTAAAACCAAGCAGTAATATCCATGCAAATAAATATTTATCACAAATTACCCAGTTCTGAGACATGAAATGTTCAGACAAAACCCTTAAACTGATATAAAACCCCTGAAATGGAAGGTCCTGAACCAGTGTCTGACCTTAGAACAGAGCAGGCCTCGAAAAATCGTACAAACATGACCTAACCTGCATGTCAAATAACTTCAATTATTTGCTCGCTCTTTAAAGAGAAAAGTATATTTTTTATTTAGCATCACAGTAAAGTAGTTTAGTGATAGTCGGACATAAACCAACCTCACAAAATGCATTGTCCTGTAAACATTAGTAGAAGGCAACACGGTCTATTTTCTTTAAAAAAATATAGGATAAGTGAAGGTGGAGAAACTTTCTTTAATCCGTTATCAAACAAAACTATTTTGCCCAAGACGTTTCAAGTGAAGGCTCAAATTGGACAAATATTCTCATTGCCACATTTGACAGATGGTTTGTTTTATCTGTGTGCTAGTTGTTCCTAAGTATACAATGTTTTATAGATAAATATGCCACTCTCTGCAACAGTAGACGATTCTATATTTGTCCGCAGGCCAAGCGTAAATCAGAAAGGATTACCCATATAGGCTGCACGTAAGGTTAAGGTATTTCAAACTACCTATCTTAAGACTTGTTATTACCTGAACTAAACATCTCACATCCCTATTTGGTTCCCCACAAAGTGCACCCAGATAATGGTTTGTAGGTTTACCTTAACTTTGTCTTACTCCTGGTGCTTGCTGTGCTGCTCTGCTGGCTCTCGCTTACGGCAGGGGCAGGGGCAGAGGCTCGCTCTCAGAAGGGGGCATGTGCAAGTCGAGTGAAATCATTCAAGGACACTGATAACTGCAGGCATCAGTCATCCCTCTGTGGCAGTAGTCAATTCTGGTACTTTGACGATGGCTTCACGCTAGGCAGAAGCTGCCGAGACTTTTTTCTTGACTGGGCCTGGGGCTGGGGAGAGTGCCCAGATTGCATGCTGCCTGCAGTGCTGGTTTACGGTGGCTGCAGAGGAGTCTTTTTATGAGGGCTCAGGTCAGTGTTCCCTCCTATTTTCACCAAGCTGCAACCATTGTCTGCCAGGGTGACCCCAGGAGGACTAAATCATTTTATGATGCCTAATCTATGCGGCACCAAAGAGCACGGCTTACTCTGTCCCACATGGCTAAAAGGTGAAACTTAACCCTAGCAGCTGCTGGCACCCGGAATAACAAATTTAAGCTGCCGCCACCAGTGTCTGCGCACCCTGTGTGGTCATGATAGGTAGGCAGGCCTTGCCAGAAATAAGAGGAAAGGCACCGCCCCTCTGAATCACACGTAGGCCCTGCCGGGTGATGGTCACTCAGGATTGGATCTTGTTTAGTTAGTGCCGTGATGCACGCTGTGTCAAGCCACGTGGTACCTCTGAGGCGGCAGCAGGGCAGAGAGTCTCAGCTTGATTGAATCACGCACTGCTCACGTCGGGCTGACGCCACCTAGTTTTCTAGAACGAATAAGAGGCCAAAAAGGCCTAAAAATAAACATAATGAGAATGATAGGGTACAAAAGCGGGCATCAGGATGCGAGCTACTGGCAGGTTGTTGACGAGCTACCGGTAGCTCGCGATCGACCGGTTGGAGACCCCTGGTCTAGGACGATTAGGGAAGAAACACTGAGGGGCACAGGGAATAGCACAGCGTGAAGTTCAGGAAATAAAATGCTGAGGTGGACTGAGAGTTCAATGCTGAGCAGCACATCTTATGTGTCTCGTTAGTCCAAATTGATACAGAAGAAGGTGTGATGACTTGACATTGACATGAGTCCCACTTTCCATCCTTTCTGGAAGTGAAGCTCCGGTAAGAATGAGGTGACACCAGCTTATGGGCTGATATAAGGTGTATTAGATAAAGGTGCCATCAGGTTATTTTGGATGTAGGGCTCCACGCTCCAAGATGCATCTGAGGATGTGATTGCGCCTATCCGTGCGGGACTTGTAATCATCACATATGGCAGCGGACAGAGATCTGTGCAGGGAATATGCAAAAGAGAATGATACAACTGGAACCATAGATACCATGACCAAGGAATCATGAAGGCAATACAGACGACAATAACAGTATCTGAAAACAATACTTCAGTTAGCAATGTAAGAAACAATATTATATTTACTTACAAATAGAGAAACTTTGGTTAATTCAATTTTTACAGTAAAAAGGGGCCTGATCAGAAGAAAAAGAATGGAGAGGCATCTCTACTTATTCCATTCCTTTATCATTTTCACAGTCAATACTGCAATGTATACTCCATTTGTTTCAGAACTCACCCCCAAAAAACGTCTAGTTTCATAGTTTGGTGGGTTGACTGGTGATGACACGTTCAGGTGGATCATCTGGTACAAAATGCATTATCTACTGTCAGTCAAAAATACCTTACTTAGCTGGAGAATGCTGTACCATGGCGGCTGGTCTTGGTGGAGTGATCCCTGAAGAAAATAAAGATTGCATCAAAAGTGAAACTCACTGTGGAAGTCGCTTTCTGATAGCACAGACCATAAGTTCCTGATAAACAGCTTTGTTTGCACCTTCATGTGGTGTTTGGCAGCCAGGAAGTTCAAACAGACTAGAAGGAAGGTGGATGTTAGAAATGGGAGTCTCTAGTTAGCAGGGTGTTTCTCTGCTAAGGGGGATAAACTACTGAATTAACCCCTGCTCACCCCCTTGGTAGCTTGGCACGAGCATTCTGGCTTATCTCAGAGGCAGTAGTAAAGCATAACCAACAGTAATACAGTGAAAACACTATAAAAGGACACTACATCCATTTTAGAAAGATAACCAATATTTTATCTGTGCAAACAAGACTAAAAATGATTAAAACAAATTCCACCATACAGTTCTCAGAAATCTCAATAATAAAAAATAGACTTAAAATTCAGTTCCCTGAAGTCGATAGCTCCGTCCGGGGCTATCACGGCGTCATGAACAACAAATCCAAAGAGTTTGGGCTGGCCGTGGCGTCGCGGGCCAACAACGGTGTCAGGAAGGAATATAGGTCATTGTCCCGCAGTCTTTTTTCCCGCATGGGATCACAACGCGGTCGTTAAAACAACCGCGTTGTGATTCCGCATACCATTACTCCGCAAGTCGTAACAACGACTTGCGGAGGGGGTGCGCTGGATGTTGGAATAGTATAATTTACTGTTCCAACTCCAGTCTGTGCGGACACTAGGGAAGGTTTTGGATGTTAAATCCAACACCCCCCCCCCCGCAAGTCGTTGTTCCGACTTGCGGAGTAATGGTATGCGAAATCACAACGCGGTCTACAGAAATGTAGGGCGTCGGTGATATCTCGAGCTCCAAAGAGCTGGCATCAACAGGCGTTGGTTCTGGAGGTCGCTGCAGGAGTCGTCAGGCCCTTGAAGTCACACATGCTACAGATCGAACTGCTCGCAGTTGAAGTCGGGAGCATCGGCAGGCGTCAGGGCTGCGATGCAAAGTCCAGCGGTGTGGTGCCCTCAGATTGTGGTGCGGGCAGCGGCTCTGTGATTGTCATCCAGCGGCATTAGTGAGACCAGGACTGCGGTGCGAAGTGATGCACTGCTCGTCACGGTGCTGGCAGGTCACAGTACAAGCAGCGGCATTGTGGTTGCTGAAGCGCTGTCGTCGACTCTATGAACTGGAGTCAATAGTGCAGGCGTTGGTAGGCCAAGGCTGCGGTGGGGGATGAGGGCAATGTGTCATGTAACTTATGAGTGGTGCACTCAAACCACGGTGCAAGCGGTAGCTCTGATATCGGCATGGAGCGGCAGCATCGGTGATACTAGGGTGGCGGAGTAAAAATCGAGGCAGTGCGAAGTGCGGTGCCCACAGGTCACGGTGCAAGCAGTGGCTCGGTGTCAGCATTGGACGGTGGCGGCGGTGAGACCAGGGTTGCGGTGCGAAGTGCGGCGGTGCCCTCTGAGGGGCCTTCAAGACACAGAGTCAGAAGCGGCATCGTTTATGGCGTCGTGTTGCTATTCTTCTGTCACAAAACACACAGTTCCCAGTGCTGGTAGCAGATGAACTTGAAGTCTTTGCTGTTCCTGACAATTCTTGAACAGAAGGCAAGCTCTACCTCTAGCCCTTGGAGAAACAAAAAAACAAAGAAGTTGCAGAAAGTTCAGCCCAGTCTTTTCTCTGCCCAAGACAGAAGCAGCCACTGCAGGACAACGAAGCAAAGCACACAGCAAAGTGGTAGTTCCTCCTCTCAGCGTCTCCAGCTCTTCTTCATGTCAGGTTTCAGAGTCTAAAAGAGTTCTAAAGTCCTGGGGCCTGGGCGTCAATATTTATACCACATTTTCATTTGTTCTTTTGTGGCAGAGTGCTTCTGTGCTTAGTCTAAACCAGTTCAGTTCTCTCTGGACAGCATTGTAAGGCAGACCAGGCACATTCAGGTGCAAGGAAATCTCCTCGCACTACTCTAAATGCAGCTAAGGTCAATTCAGCCCAGCCCTGACTCATTCAGGAAAGGCAGGACCCAACTCAACCCATCAGAAGGCACATCCCCAACCCCTGTCATTCCAAGCCAGACTGTCAATCCACAACCCAGCAGAGGCACACAGGATGGTTACGCAAAAAAATGCCTACTTTCTAAAAGTTTGTTGTAAGGAAACAATGGCTCGTGTGGATTAATACTTGCTAATATAATATATAATACATGATAATAATCCAAAAAAGAAAAAGGGTTAGATATGGTGTCAGAAAGAAAAGCACAGCCATACACATTAGAACTTTTGTAGACATTTTTTCTCTTTTTATATTTGCAATAAAAAGGTTTAGGAGAAGTAGACACAAATTCACAATGCAAATTAACAATATTTATACAAATTTCAAAGAGTGTCCCAGTGAAAAATTAACCTAAGCAAAAGAAAGTGACATAAAGTGCAACATACAGAAAGGTTTCAATTTTTCATTACAAAGGCAATCATAAAAAATTAATAAATCCAATTAGCAACACTCAGTCATTCTAAGTGTCGAAAGAATGATTCGCCTTTCACGTCAACGGCGTTTCGACCCTATGACAAATAGAGGGTCTCGTCAGGACAGTCTAATATAGGGACACCTAAGAAAAAATAATAAAGAAAAAATCTTGTCAGAATAAAATGCTCTTTTATCTCTAAAAAAAGAGTTTTAGAGGAGCATTAATATTAAGTCTCTCTACCTGGTCGTCATAGATGATATGTAACGTGTTTATATGCAGTGTCACCGTGCTCAATGTGAAATAAAATACTCACAAGGGCCCAGCCGGGTACTGTGTGAGAACAATGAAAAACTATTAGTGCCAAACTATATAATATAAGAATGCATGATAATCGAGATGCTAAAACTTTCTACTTACCCCTGTGAGTGGAGACTCACGAAGAGGCAGTAGCCCAATAGTTAGAGATCTAGTGTTGATTGTACTTAGCGTGAGAATCTGTTTTCAGAGAATAACGAACGGGAACCACATACGCGAACTGCTTGATAGCTGTCGCTTTTTTTCAAGGAGTTCTATCAGCTGTAACAAAGTATGGAAGGGGGAACACAGTGAGCTCCTGAGATTAAAGGTTGACCCAGTGTCTGCAGAAAATACCCGGTAAGAAAAGACAGAACCGTCCCTACCTCTCTCGAATGCTTCCGGGTGTACGAATCTCCCGTATTGCGCTGCAGCAGGAGAACGAAGTTCAATCTGCTTGGTACGGTCACATTGATTGGTGGGGGGACTGCTATATTTAAACGTGATTTGCTGGTGAACGGCCAATCAGGAATCCACATGTATAATGAAGCAGTGGAAGAAAACGTGTCACGTTGCTAAGTAACCAGTGCATTTTGTCGTTCCCAGTAAAAACGTCTTTGTGACATTGTTAATAAAGTTCTTGGCATCTCGGTGACTTGAGGAACAGAATTTAAACCAAAATAGGGTAATAAAATAATATCGCGTTAACAATAACAAAAGGTATCGTATTGTTAAACTTAATGTGACTCATTTTGGTATGAGTGGATGGAGTATCTAAAAATCGTTAAAAAGCTGAAGTGAATATTTGGTTTTTGTTCAGGCGCACGTAGACAAGAGCATATTGTATAAAGAACCCATCGTCAATTCTCCATTAAATTGTGTGAGAACATTACTCTACTATACACTGCTAAGTGACCAACGCATTTTGTTAAAAGACGTTCCGAGTCCAAACGTCTGTGGGACATTGTTAATAAAGTTTTTGGCACCGCGGTGATTTGAAGAACAGAATTTAGACCAAAAAATAAAAAAATAAATAAAAATAAAATAATATTGCGTTAACAATAACGAAGTTCTCTTATCGTTAAACTTAATGTAACTCATACTGGTATAAGTGGATGGAGTATCTGAAAAGCGTAAAAAAGCTGAAGTGAATATTTGTTTTTTTGTTCAGACGCACGTAAACAACAGCATATTGTATAAAGAGCCCATCGTCAATTCTCCATTAGATTGTGTGAGAACATTATGCTACTATACACTTTATACATTTTTTCAATTGAGGTTGACAATTAATTCATAGATGACGTTTGATACGAGAAGGCTTTCTTCCTGTCCTCAATAAAAGAATGTATGTCTATTAAAAACTTATCTGTACAAAAGACATATTATTTTATATAAACCATTATTACTTTAAACAAAACATTGTATTTCTTTGTAACAGTCAGACATTAATAGAGAATATCTTTGGTTATACATAGAACATGTTTCAGTTGATATCTTGCCGTACAAATATACCATCTCATATATACACAATCCAGGTTTACACATTACTGATTACTCAATTTTAGAGAAACAAGATGGTATTAAGAAAAAAACCTTTTAGGACGTTATTCAAGACTATGTGGAAAGGTATGAAGCTTAATGTATGGGCCAGCAGCAATTTTAGGTGAGGGTGGTAATGAACCCACGCCATTCCTCAGCTGAATTCAATCCTTGCATTATAGAGTTGGTGCGTTCGATCCAGCGGCATTCTAATCTTTGTAGTATCTGTGATAGATCTCCGCCTCTATTAGAGGCAGCCACTTTGTCTATCACTTGCCAGCGGATGTCATTTGCTGTATGGCCCTTCTCTAAGAAGTGGTTGACTAGAGGGGCGTTGAGGACCGAATTCTTAATCCTGCTACGATGTTGCCCTATCCGTGCTTTCACAATTTGTTGGGTTTGTCCGATATAGGGTAACCCACAAGGACACAGTATGCAGTAAACCACATTTTTTGTATTGCAATTTGCAAAAAAATCTAGCTGCTGATCGACTTTGCCATGTGAGAATTTTTTTGTATTAGCCATAAATTCGCAAGCAACACAGTTGCCACACTTATAGTGGCCTTTTACATCTGGTAAACCCCAAGCTGATTCCAATGATCTCGTAATTTGGGATGGGCTCTCCATTGATGACCTAATGAGATGATCCTTGATATTCTTGCCTCTTTTAAAGGCAAACATCGGAGTATCAATGCTGGAATCTATGTTTTTAATGATGTGCCAATTTTTTGTAATTAACTTACGGATTGAATTCGTATGTATACCAAAAGTGGTAACACAAATCAGTTTGTTTACTTTGGATTTCGCTTTTGGAATGAGTAATGTCTCCCTTGGGCAGAACCAAGCTCTTTTCAGAGAATTTTTAACTAATTTTTTGGGGTAACCCCTCAATAACAGTTTTTCTCTCAGAATATATGCCTCTCTCATATAGTCCTCTTTTTTGGTGCAGTTGCGACGTATTCGCAAAAACTGTCCATGGGGTAGTCCATCTCTAAGTGTACGCGAGTGGTGACTGTTGTAAGCAAGTAATGTATTCCACTCGGTGGGTTTTCTGTGTAGTGAAGTGTACAGTTTCCCATAATCATGTGATATGTTTAGATCTAAAAAGGCAATACATGAATCATGTATGGTGGATGTAAACTTCAAATGTGGTTGGACAGAATTTAAATAAAGAACAAAATTGTTAAACTCAGGAATAGTGTCAGACCAAATCAAAAAAATGTCATCTATATACCTTTTCCAACAGGTAATCTTGGAATGGTATATATTATCGTTATTCAGGACAAACTTATGTTCTAGATTGTCCATAAAAATATTTGCCAGATTCGGTGCAAAAATTGCGCCCATGCTGGTCCTGGAGCATTGTTGGTAATATTTGCCTTCTGACATAAAATAATTGTGTGTCAGTGCAATCTGTAGGAGTGCAATAATAAAGGAACTTTCTAAAAGTGGCATTTCAAACACATAATTTAAAAAACATCTGTACTAAAATATGTATTATTAAATTCTGAGTTCAGGCATACTAAACTCCATTCTCCTATCTTGTCCCAATGGAAAGTTATACTTGTAAGATGTTACAAAGTATCTCCCATTCTATCCTATGAAACAGATAGCCTAACAATAGTGAAAAACGAAATACACTGTATATCACTATCATGACATGTCTCACACACCAGTACATCCCCTACCTTTCAAATACACTGCACCCTGCCCATGGGGGTACCTTGGGCCTACCTAAGGGGTGTCTTACATGTAGGAAAGTGAAGGTTTAGGACCTGTTAAGTGGGTGGACTTGCCAGGTCAACATGGCAGTCACAACTGAGTGCAGACATTTCAGTTGCAGGTCTGAGACACCTTTACAGGGCTACTCAGGTGGGTGGCATAACCAGTGCTTCAAGCACACTAGTAGTATTTTTTTTACAGGCCCTGGCACACCGTGTGCACTTTACTAGGTACTTACCAGTAAATCAGATAAGCCAAACATGGAAACACCAATACATAAACATAATTTACCATAGGAGCACTTGCACTTTAACACTGATCGGCAGTGAGAAAGTGCACAGAGACACTAAACCAGCAAAAACACAGTCAAAACCAGGAGGTCAGAAAGCAAAAAGACAGGGAAAACACATCAAAGGATGCCAGGTCTAACAGTGGCCAATAACATGTCTGAGTCATTGGTTAAAACGCTTCTACATCTCAACTGGGAAAACTACCCTTTGGTTCCCCCTGTTGCTGATGTTGAATCTCCCTAGTAACACTGCCTCATCCTGGGATTCCCTTGAATCCCTTGGGCTTCTCATCGTGGGTTATCACGGGTCAAAATCCCATTAGAGTTTTCTCAACGGACAGCAACTAACAAAGGGCTGAATAGTTGTGAGACAGAAGGAGCTGGAAAAGTCAGCCTGCACTGTCGAGCAACTAAATCATTAAACAGAGTATCAATCAATCAATCAATCAATCAATCAATCATTTGTTAAGCGCACTACTTACCCGCAAGGGTCTCAAGGCGCTGGGGGGGCGCTACTGGTCGAACAGCCAGGTCTTGAGTGTCCTCCTAAAGGTCAGAAGGTCCTGGGTCTGTCGTAGGCTCAGTGGGTGGGTGTTCCATGTCTTGGCGGCGAGGTGGGAGAAGGATCTCCCGCCGGTGGTTGTTCTTTGGATGCGTGGGACGGTGGCGAGTGAGAGGTCGGCGGAGCGTAGCTGGCAGTTGGGGATGTAGAAGGAGAGTCGTCTGTTGAGGTAGGCTGAGCCGGTCTTGTGGAGTGCCTTGTGTGCGTGGATGAGGAGCTTGAAGGATATCCTCTTGTTGACGGGGAGTCAGTGTAGGTTTCTCAGGTGGGGATGATGTGGCCGTGGCATGGTACGTCGAGGATCAGTCGTGCCGAGGCGTTTTGGATGCAATGTAGTCATTTGATGAGCTTGGTCGGGGCTCCCGCGTAGAGGGCGTTTCCGTAGTTGAGTCTGCTGCTGACGAGGGCCTGGGTGACTGTCTTTCTTTTATCTGTCGGGATCCATCTGTAGATCTTGCGGAGCATGTGGAGGGTGTTGAAGCAGGAGGAGGAGACGGCGTTGTCTTGCTTGGTCATTGAGAGCATTGAGTCGAGGATGATTCCCAGGTTGCGTGCGTGGTCGGTGGGTGTCGGGGCTGCCCCCAGTGCCGTCGGCCACCAGGAGTCGTCCCAGGCTGAAGGGTTGGAGCCGAGGATGAGGCTCCATCAATATGGACAATGATTATGTTTGAGCACAATTACCCAAAAATATTTTAATATTTGATGCTTTGACAAGCCTACTACTACTACAGGTGAATCAGACTGGCAATGAAGAAAGATTGTCTCTGTTGTCCAGGAAAAAAGGATTGAAGAGACAGGGATGGCCACCCCCCTCTACAATCAGCCGTAATGCGGAATGCAACAGGATGAGTTGGACCAAGACCAGAGTGATGAAATAATTGCATCAGCTCCTAAACTTGAACAGGTCACCTTAGAATGAGCCAAGAAAGTGTGCTCCACAGTCATCGGGATAACTGATAGGCAATTTGCTGATGACGAAAGAACGTGGAGGAATGTGGACACCAATATGTTTTGAGCTCATTTCAAATACATCACATGACAAAGGGATCCAATATAGGCCTGGTGTCATTCTAAATTATGCTGCCAGAAGGCAACCCTCCTGTGTAATTTAGAGTTTATGGGCATAGCTACCTCCAGAAGGCTCCTCTGTTCTTCCAAGACCTTTAAATGGGTAGCCTAACTCCATAGTCATGCAGTGTGGCATGTGCAGTGTCTGACTGTCCTCACACTCTCCAACGTATGCTCAAGGCCAGAAGAGCAATTTAGGGACATATTTGCTAGCCCCTATTGCCAATGCAACATCACTTTCAGTGACGTTGTGATGGCGATAGGGGCTTCGCCTTATTTACAAGGCAGCGTTAAGCCACTTAACGTAGCTTAACGCTACTTTGTAAATAAGGCACCCTGTTACGCTGCGGGCCGACTTGTGAACCACGGCTCTACCTGTTTCCTCTTTGCCAGTTGTGGTGCAGCCCGTGGCGCCCCTCCCTACTCTTCGGGGGTGCCGCAGCACAGCATTGCTGCCCGCTGTGACCATTTCAACTGTGTCGCGGAAAGCACCGGCGACACCAGTTGCTTTTCGGGCACGCCACATACTTGCACGGCAGCCCATCTGCTTCCAGAGGCATCTTGAGACATTTCACTCACCTGGTGTGGGCATCTGGTGATCCCCCTTCCTTGGGGGCCATATTGTTGCTCTCCTCTTCACCTTGCTCCCAGAAGGCAATAGGGGAGGGTTACTTACTTTCCTAACATGGTCATCTTTCTATAATGCACTTCACTCTTTTCCCTATCCAAGATGGTGACACCTCTCCTTCCTGTTTTGTCACTTTCTGTCCCTGTATGGCACTTCATGTTCCTGTATGTCACTTCCTGTTCCTGTATGTCACTTCCTGTTTTTTTCTGTATATAAGGGATCAGAACCTTTCCTACCTTGCGTTGCAACACTTCTTGTTCCTGCTGGTGTGTCCTCGCTCCTGTTGGTTCCTGCTGGTGTGTCCTCGCCCCTGTTGGTTCCGTGGCTCCTCTTTTGGTGATTCCTTCCTTCCGTTGGTCCTTATTTTTCCCCTTGTGCCTTCTGCTCCAGCTTGTCTTCCAGTCTTCTCCTGGTTCCTTTTTGGGCTCCTGGTCTTCCAGTATTTTCTGGCTCCTTGTCTTCTCCTTCATTCCTGGAGTCTCATCATCAACATCAGAGGTTTTTCCCTCTGGGGTTTTCCTCTCGGGACTCCTTCTGGAGGGCACTGGCTGCTTAGGCTTTCATTGTCGGCAGCACCGTGGTTACCGGAAGGGGCGCCCCTATCTCAGCCAAACCAGGACTTACAAGGCCCGATGCTGGGAACCGTCCCAACACCTCAAGACTGGTAAGAAAGACCCTAAACCTGACACACCATTTCCCACTGTACTTAGTGTGAAAGGGGAGGGTAATGTGTGTTGCGGTGGGCGTTCTACTGCAACAGCCATTGATTTTGATGCTGCCCCCTATTTACAAGGGTGGCATAAATAGGAGTCAGCACCAAAATTAAGTCCAGGAAAAACCTGGTCTCAAACTGGCGAAACGCTTTATTTCTCCACGTTTTTGACTTTTCCATGTGTGCTGCGTTGTGCAGCACACAAAGAAACAATAAATTGTCATTGATTGTTTATGTGCAGGAAGATGTCCCTTCCTGCACATGAACAATCAAAAAAATGACCTTTTGCAACTTCTATGTGTGCTGCATTAAGCAGCACACATAAAAGTTACAAAACGATATTTAAAGATTGTTTATGTGCAGGAAGGGTGACCTTCCAGCACATAAACAATCTTCCCCTCAATGCAGACACACTTGCACTATGGTGCAAGGGTGTCTGCGATGGCACTAGGCTGCTCAGTTTAGCGCCAGAGCAGGGGGAAACGCAGGGCTGCACCATATTGTTGTAAATATGGTGCATCCCTGCATTTCTGAAGTTGCGGAGTGCAGCGTTAAGCCAGGAAGGCTAACGCTGCATTTCATCATTTCATTGTAAATATGCCCCTTAATGTTTCCACGGACCATGCAGCCAGTCTTCTCTCTCATTTTAATAAAGGCCTACTTGTGGTCTTGTGGAGGTGGACCTAACAGAGGCCCCTCTATGGGTCATGTTAGACGTGTCAGGGCTCTGTGCACTTTACCACTGCGAACCAGAGCTAAAGTGCATGCGCTTACTCCCTAATATGGTAACATTGGCTTACATCTAATTGGCAACTTTAATGTACTTATAAGTCCCTAGTACAGTGATACTACATGTATTCAGAGCCTGTAAATTAAATGCTACTAGTATGGGCCTGCAGCATTAATTGTGCCACCCACTTAAGTAGCCTGTCAAACATGTCTGAGGCCTGCCATTGCCACTGCAGCCTGTGAGCGCAGTTTTAGGTTTAAATCGTTTTATTGTTTTTGTCAACACAAACACATAAATAAACATCCCCGCATTCGTTTCAGGTACATTATAATTCGTCAAGGGACCGTCCCTTGTAGCACTGATCTAAGGCCAGTTGTGCGTAGAATCGCCGTGACTGAGACAAGTAAGGTATTGGATTGGCAGGGCCCATAGTGCTAAGACAGACAAACTAAATAACATCTCCCAACAGAGCAGTACCGCCATAGTCCAGGAGGGAGGCCCTCCAGTGAGCACTCAGACAAGACCCTGGCCCGCTATAACACTCAGCGGAAGGGGCGATGCAAAATCAAACCCCCCCCCCCTCCTCCCCAACCCCCCCCGCCCTCCCCTCGTCCAGTGCATGGGTCTGTGCCACCCCGCTCCATCCTGTCTCCCCCCCAGGCAGGCCCTCCAGCACGTGTCCCCACAGGGGGCCTACATCTCCGGCGACGTGAGTCGCAAGAAGCGGAGATATCTCGGGCAGGTCAGCTCCCTGAATTCAGTAACCAGCAGGGACCGGAACGGCTGCCAAAGGTCGTTGAACTGCTCCGTGTCCCCCGCCACTGTAAGCGACAGTTTCTCCATACCCAGTACATGCCATAACCTATGAAGCCAGCCCGTAATCGTGGGTAGTGTAGGGGAGCGCCAGTGTGTAAGTATATTCTGCATCGCCGACCCCAACGCAGTGGCTATCTGCCGACCCCTGCGGGAGCGTAATGGGTACATCAATCCGTTCGGGAGGCCCAGTAGTATGTACGCTGGGAAGCGCGGCAACTCAGTGTCGAAGTGGGAGTCAATATCATCTATCACCGCCGTCCAGTAGGAGGCTAGAAGCGGACAGCCCCAGAGGATATGCGTCAGCGTGCCCACCTGCCCGCAACCCCGCCAGCAGGTGCTATCTTTGCTGCGGTCCATGTCGTGTATCCGCTCCGGTGTGTAGTACCAATAGGTTGACACTTTGGTGAACGTTTCAGTCAACCCCATATGATAAGCCGAGTGTCTAGCCCTATATGCGACCTGTTCCCATTCCTTGTGACTCAAGGATCTACTCAGCTCTCTTTCCCAGCCCTCCCTCCCTGGGTTATAGAAGTGTGAGGAAGGCGGCTGAAGAAACCGGTAAAGGTCGGTGATAAGCTTCGTGTTGGACGTGCGAGAGAGAAGCCAACGCTCATAAGGGAGGAGCATCCTATCGGCCATCTCACGCACCTGTGGGTGCAACGCCCAGTGGCGGACCTGCAAATAACGCAGTCTGTCGCTCTCCGGGAGCGCGTAGACCTGGCGGAACTGCGGGAAGGGGATAACCCCCTCCGGGTCGTACACGTGGCACAGGGCCCGGCACCCCGCCGCCCGCCAGTGAGTGAAGGCCCCTATCTCCAGTCCCGGGGAAAAGTCAGGGTTGTCGATCAGGGGCGTAAGCGGCGAGGGGAATGTTGTCAACCCGTGTGTGGCATTGGTAGCGTCCCAGACCTGGAGGGGGACTCTCGTGACGAATGAAGCGTATAGGTTCGCCGGTCGGTGAGCCCTTCGCAGGAAGGGGACTTCCTGTAATGGCCTGCCCGCCACTGCCTGATCCTGAAAAAGCCAATGCTTGTCAGATTCCCACTTGCTCCACTCCACAAGGTAACGGAGCTGCGCTGCCTGAAAGTATTTGCGGAGATCCGGAATCCCCAGTCCCCCGGCCTCCGGGGCGAGCGTAGAAAGCACCCTCTTCATTCTGGGTGTCCTTTCCCTGCCAAATGAAGCGCATCAAGTCGGACTGCATCTGTCGGATCCAACCGGCAGGCGGTTGCAACGGTGGCGCGCTAAAAAGGTACAAAATCTGGGGTAGAACAGTCATTTTAACGGCCGCTATCCTGCCCAGCCATGAAAGGGTGCCACGGTCCCACCGGCCGATCTCCTCCCGGACCTTCTTACCCAAGGCGGTATAGTTAGCAGTCACCATAGCCGGGAGGGTGGGAGCTAGTTGGATCCCCAAATAGGGAACCAGATCAGTCGACCAGAGCATTGGGAAGCGACCCTGCAGGTAGGCCTTGGTAGCGGGCGCGAGAGACACATCCAAGGCCACCGACTTCCCCATGTTCATCTTGAAGCCCGCGACTGTGGCAAAGGAGGTCAATTCCTCGATACACGCCGGTAGGGCAGAGAGCGGATCCTCCAGTGACAATATGACGTCATCAGCATAAAGGCTAACGGCATGGGTAAAGCCCCCAAACTTCACCCCCTGTACTGCTGGGTTGTCGCATATCCTCTGGGCAAAAGGCTCCATGTAGAGGGCGAAGAGCAGAGGTGACATCGGGCATCCCTGCCTCGTTCCCCTCTCGATGTCAAAACTCCCAGAGCTATATCCATTCACTCGCACCGTCGCCGTCGGGGATTTGTAGCAATTGAGAATCATAGTGCGGAATGAATCCCCTATACCCACCTTCAGCAACACCCGCTCCAGATAAGGCCAGTGGACACGGTCGAACGCCTTCTCAGCGTCCACCAGGAGCAACATCCTCTCCCCGGGAATCCGCGACGCCTTTTCCAGCAGGTGCACTATTCTTTTGGTATTGTCCACTGTCTGCCGTCCCGGGACGAAGCCCGCCTGGTCCGGGTCAATAAGGCTCGGTAGGTGCGGGGCCAATCGGGCCGCTAGGATCCCGGTGTATATCTTGAGGTCTATATTCAGCAGTGATATCGGCCTGTACGAGCCGCATTGCACCCTGTCCTTCCCCGGCTTGGGGATAACCGAGAAAGAGGCTCGCAGCAGGTCCGGGGGGATGGCACCGGGCGCGGAGAACGAGTTGAAGAGGCGCGTGAGGAGCGGGGCTAACGTTGCACAGAATGTTTTATAAAAAAGGGATGTGTAGCCGTCCGGCCCCGGGGCTTTGCCATGCTTAAGATTAGCTATAGCGGAGATCACCTCCTCGACACGAATGTCCCTGTCCAGGTGCTCCGCCTGCGAAGGTGCCAAGCAGGGGAGCGAGACCGAATCCAGATACGCCGCCATCGCTGGCTCATCCTGGGGCTCCCCCGCATAGAGGTTCGCATAGAACGTGCGAAAGGTCTCCGCTATATCAGCATCTTCCGAGACCTCTACCCCCGTGGGGTCAGAAATCGCCTTCACTAGCTGCTGCCGTTGCGCCACTCTGAGTCTATTCGCCAGCAACCGGCCGCACCTGTCTCCCCCCGTGTAATAGGCGTGGCGCAAGCGCAACGCAGCGTACTCCGCCCGGTCCATGTCCAGCGCCGCCAGGAGCTTCCTCGCCTCCTTGAGTTGCCGCCAGATCCGGGGGGCCCCTGTTCTACTATGTATGTGTTCAAGTTCGCTAACCCGTTGGGTGAGTTCGTCCCTCTTTTGCCGTCGGTCTCGGTTGTCGGCCGCGGAGATCGCTATAAGTTCCCCCTGCAGTACAGCCTTCAAGGCGGCCCATTGGGTCGCCCGGGAGGTCTCGGAGTTGTCATTATGGGCTACGTAGTCCCGAATCGCGTCCGCAACTCGCTTGACCACCTCCCTCCTATGTAGTAAGGTATCCCGCAAACGCCAGACCCTCGGCGGGCAGGTAGTCGGTGGCAGGCAAAGCTCAGCGGAGACCGGGGCGTGATCAGATAGGGAAATCACCTCCATCTCTGTCGCGGCGGTGAGCGCACGCACCGGGCCCGTGACCAGGAGATGGTCCAACCTCGCATAGGTTTTATGTGCGTGGGAGTAATATGAATAGTCCCTATCCGTGGGATGCATATAACGCCATAGATCGTGAAGGCCCAGCTCCGCCAGGCGTGCCCGACACCCGGCCGAGAATTCCCCCGTCTGCGGAAAGCGAGTCGCCGACCTGTCGAGTGCGGAATCAAAGACCATGTTAAAGTCGCCTCCGAGGACAATATGTCTGTCCTGCGTTGCCGCGACATCCACCAACGCCGAGCGGAGAAAGCGCTCCTGTTGTTCATTGGGGCTGTACAGAGACCCTACCGTAAAAGAAAGCCCCCCAACTCGAAATCTGTACACCAGCAACCGGCCTCTCTGTTCTGCGTGCTTATGGAGGACCTCCCCCCGAAAACGCCCAGCCACCAGAATCGCCACCCCCGCTGTCTTAGTGTTGCAGGATGAAAAGAATTGTATCGGGAATTTGTGGGAGCGTAGTCGGTGGCAGTCCCGAGGCACCAGGTGGGTCTCCTGGAGGAGGCAAATATCTGCTTGGTTGCTCTCCAGTAAAGACAACACCGCTCGCCGTTTAACCGGGTTATTGAGACCCCTAACATTCAGGGTCACGATCTTAAGAGTGGTGGGTGGCATAGCGGGTGACAAAGAAGGTAGCGCTGAGCCTCCGCGTACGCGGATGCCGTCTCAAAGAGGCCGCCGCAGCGGCCAGTACCCCTGCGATGCACTGGACGTCCCTCCCTCCCCTCCCGGTTCCCCCCCAACCCCCAGGTCCCGCTCCCAGACCACCCCCCATCCCGCACCCTCTAACAGGTCCCCGAACCCCCACAAACTCACCCCCCCAATGAAATACCAACAACCCTTGAACCCCTTGCGCCCCCCTCCCCACACCCAACCCCAAACGCCCACCAACCATAGTCCCAGTCGAGTCCCAGAGGGACAAGGCCGTGGTAAAGTACCTGAGTGGACGTCCAGCCACTGTCCCCTCCCCGCGACCCCCCCACTCCCCCCCGATCCCCCAGACCTGCAAGATGAAGTAGGCTGTGATGATCTCCCCCCGGAGTGTTCTTATGCCGTCACTGCAGTGTCACTGTTGGCAGTGTCCCTGGCGACCTCGAGCACCGCGTCTTCCATGCCGGCTCTGACGGTAGAAGAGTCTGGCCTTCCGGCCCGTCCGCGGGAGCGCCGCCTTGACACTCTCTGCCAGCCATCTCTAGTCGAGCGCCCCCGGCATGGAGTAGACCCCTCTTCCTCCGTTGCGGTAATGCCTAGGACCCCATATGTCTCTTGCAATGAGCGCAGTTGATGCATGGCGCCGTTCCACCGGAAGATAAGACGGAAAGGGTGACCCCAGGCATATGGCATCTCGTGTTCCCTCAGGAAGTCCGTGGCAATCTTGAAGGCCTTACGTTTCTGCAGGGGAATTGCCGATAAGTCCTGGAATAAAGCGACAGGGTGGCCGCGAAAGGTCAGAGACCGTTGCTTTCTTGCCTCAGCCAATATGCGCTCTTTAAGCGGGAAATCCGGGAGGAAGGCCAGAATGTCCGGCGGCGGGGCCGACGCCCGTCTCGGCGGTCCCACCCTGTGTGCTCTGTCTATCCGAACACAGAAGTCCTCCGACTCCCCCAGGATCTCCCTGAACAGGGCCTGTAGGTAGCCCGCCACATCGGCTCCCTCCTCCGAAGACGGCACTCCCCGGGACCCGAATGTTATTCCTCCGGGACCTGTTTTCAAGGTCCTCGTTGTGTGCCTGGAGATCTATCTGTTGGTCCCGGAGGCGCAGCACCTCTTGCTGTAGCTGTTCGATTTCTTCGTCTCTCCGTTGGCTGGCGCCCTCCACGGTGGCCACCCATTCCCCCAGGCCATCCACCTCTCGCCGCACCTCTCGCACCTCACCGGCCACTTCCTGTTTCAATGTTTGAAAGTCATCTCTGAGGGAGCTGAAGAGGGACTCCAGAAATGATCTAGTGACCGGCGGTTCCACATCATGCGCGGTCCGTGAGCCCCCGGAAGAGCTCGGCGATGGCTGCCCCTTCTCCGACCTCTGGTTGTTCTTGCCGAGCATCCCCGGGAGGGTGCGATCCCCCTTCTTACCGCTTCTGCCACTTGCCATCGCGGGGAGAACACAGGTCCTCCAGCCGTCGCAGTGCCTCGCTCCAATCCCTGGCACCGTACCCCCGCACCCCACCTGATGCACGTCGCCAGTCTGTGCAGGTCAGTTGGGTGCCGTGCGGTCACATGTTCCCGGGGTCCTATGCCACTTTCCTTTGGCCCGTGCTCGCCTCTCCCGCACCAGGCCCGCTAGTCTACGCGGTTTCAGGGATGTCCACCCTTCCGGTCGTAGCTCCCTCACTCCCCCGGGGGCAAAGCCTGGCCGTGAGGCCCCCTCTAACTCGGGGGTTCCGCTCTGCAAGCCGCTGATGGAAGGAGCGACCACTCTCCCTATTCCAGGGGCTCCGCAAGGGTCTTGGGTTCCCTCTACCCCAGCCGGGCCACCCCAGCAGCGTCTCAGCCCTTACCAGGCGTGTTTGCTTCCGTGCGCTGCGGGGCCTCTCCGCCGCTCGTCCTCTGGGGGACCCGTCCCCTCCGCCGCCGGGCAAATGGTCTCCACCAGTCCCCTTGTCCGAGGTGAGCCACCAGGTTCCGCCGCACCGCCTTCACCCCACGGGGCACCGGGGCCGTCCTCCGTCCTCGACTAGTCCCTCCGTCGCGTCTCCGCAGCAGTGATGTCAGTGGGTGGCCTCGGCCGCGGCGTTCCACCTCAGCGGCAGCGCCGTCATCCCACGCTGGCCCAGGCGCCCTCGGGGATCGGCCATCTCGCCGTTCGCGCTGTGAAAGGGGTCGAAGCCTAGAGCCTCCGGGCCGTCGGCCTCCACTTGCACCCCGGTCGCTGCTGGGCCCCTCTCCGCACTGGCTCGTGCACGGACGTTAGGGTGCTCCGCTACAGGCCTCACCTCCGGCCCAGCCCAGGGATGCGTCTCTTCGCGCCTCCAGCTGCCTCCTCGAGCCTCTTCACGGCACGGCTCTCCCCGCGACTCAGGTGCAGGCGATTCCACCATGCGGAGGGGCTTAGCGTGGTGCGGTTCCAGTCCGCGCCCCGGCTGCACTACACGGGTCGCTCCGCTAGGCCGCAGGTCCCGGCGCCGCCCCAGCGCCGCTCCCGTCCTCCGCCGTGTCCCTGGGTCTCGGCTGGACTTACGCGGCCCACAACGAGCCGTGAAGGTGTCGTCGTCCGCCTGCCACTGCTACCATGCCCGTTTCTAGCAGAACGGGGGGAGATCCTGCAAAAACAGGCGGTTCAGGGGCCAGAGGGTGCGGGAGCTCGCAGAGAGTGCGACCGCTCACCCCGCCATCTTGGCCACGCCGTGAGCGCAGTTTTAAACTGCTATTTCAACTTGACAAAATAAACCTTTTCTCAGGGCGAAAAATTCCTTTTTAATACATATAAGTTACCCCTAGGGTAGGCATTAAACAGGCCATACGGCAGTATGCGATT
The DNA here is from genome assembly GCF_964204655.1 of Triturus cristatus. Lineage (NCBI taxonomy): Eukaryota > Metazoa > Chordata > Amphibia > Caudata > Salamandridae > Triturus > Triturus cristatus. Next base: position 1,063,559,358 of record NC_140593.1, on the reverse strand, counting down.
TATTTAAAAAGTTGGACGTGTACTTTTAGGTTTTATATGTTCTGGTAGTGAAGTACCCTTAAATTAGTTTTACACTACTGCAAGACCTACCTCTCCCATAAAATAACTTTGGGTCACCTTATAACATTTATTAAGTGATACATTTCTATTGGGAGCAAGTGGGAATATCGTGTTTGGTGTCTAAAGAATTATAATTTAAAACCCCCTTCAATGGTAAAGTCAGATTTTAAGTCACAATTCAGAATCTGCCGCTTTTAGAAAGTTTACATTTTCTTGTCCTAATCATTTGGTGCTTGCAGCCTGTATTCTGGGTCTCATGATTGGCGGTTGGTCTTTGTTTATTTCTCCCAGACAGTGAGACAAAGTGTTGGCTGGGCAGGCAATCTCTGAGTTGATGGGGGGAGCTGTCACCTACCACACCTCTGAGGGTGGAAATCTCCAGAACCTTCTCCTAATTCAAAGCTGAGACCAAGTATAAATATTGGACCCTTACATCCAGTTATTCAGTACGCCTCTGGGCCTGTGAAAGAGTCAGATGGACTTCTGCATGGCTCTGCAAGAAGGACTGATTGTCTGTTGCCGTGCTGTCTGATTGAGAAAGACTGGACCTGCAGCTAGAACCCAGGGCCACCAGAGTTACTCCAAGGACTTGTTCCCAGCTTCCTGATCAGAGCCTCAGGGGCAGAAAAGTCGCCAACCATCCTGAACCCAGCACATATTCTCTGCCTGCTGTGAGTCTTGCCCCCATCAAGTGGTGCAATTCCAGTCTAGGACCCATGGAAGTGGGCCTGAAGGTGCTCTTCCAGCCCAACTGTGGTCTCTTTGAGCAGACCAGATGCAGTGTGATGCATCTCCTCACAGCTCTGCATCGGAACTGCTGCTGTATGATGCTTCCCCGACGAAGGACTGCACATCGTAAACCTTCATTCACGACAACAATGCAGGCCCTCGCATTGCAAGCGCTATCGATGGCTTTATTGGAATTGCCACTGCGCGATGCATCTCCAACGCAGGATGGCACATCACCAATCACAGCCCTTTGGAACTGCCAATGCACGATTTATCTTTGACGCAGGATCTTGGAATGCTCCGCAACAGGATTTAAGGTGCTATATTCAGCAGGCCTAGCTTTGTCTCCGTATACGGCCCACAATCCCTCATTATTACCTGACCTTGTGACTTTGTCCTGGTCCGGCGTGACCAGATAACCACATTTGCCTCTTTGTGATTCCAATCACTGTTTTTGCTTAAATCTTCAAAATTGCCTATCTCCGGTTCTACTACTTGGATTTGTGTCGTTTTGATCTCAAATAATGTTTTAAATTTGACTCTTACCCAAATTAGTGTGCGATTTTCTGGAGTTGTGTTTTCACGTTATTACTGTTTGAAGTGCTGTATAAATACTTTGCACATTGCCTTTAAGTTAAGCCTGACTGCATTTGTGCCAAGCTACCAGAGGGTTAAGCACAGGATAATTTGGGGCTTGCTAGTGTGTCATCCTGACAAAAACTGTGGTTGCTGCATGAGTAGGGTTTCATCCCACTCAATCAGTATCCCCATTTCCTACAGATCACCACTGACTTTGAGAAGAATGTGCAAGGCCTCTGTGACCCTGTACCCACTGGCGCTACCACTGTGGGATGTCTTAGATGAGTCTGGGAGTTGCTATTCATGACTGCTGGAGGGCAAGTGTGGCATGTTGAGGAATGAAAACTTGTTGCATTCCCTGCCCAAACGTAAAGTCTCCTTTCTTACGTTTATTAAACAGTAACCCCTTATAAGGAGGAAAAGGCATGCCCCAGTAATAATACCGATCCTCCTTACAAAAAGGCAAACCTGTGTAGAAATGAGGTCTGTTTTAAGACTGGATTTGAACTGAAAAAGCACCAAAATCTAGAGAAGAAGGGCATTACATCACTCAGAAGCAACAAATGAGTCTGAAGTTAGTTTGCATGACCAGGTTAGTGAGTCTGCTCATTAATTACAGTTGATGCTTGGCAGTGGCCTAAAATTTATTTTAGTCTCAGTCCAGCAACTATGTCTCCCACAAAGCTGGAAGCCACAGTATAAAGCTGGGAATGCATCTGTATATCAGTCCCGCTGGGATCAAATAATAATGAAGGGTAAGATTCACTAAGGTGAGAATATTATTTCTTGGTACACAGGTTTTTACGGTATATTAGGACTTACATTCCATAGGACCAATTCACAAAGACATTTATGAGTATGGGAAAATGAACTCCTATAGTGCTGCTTAACATCCTCATAAATGCCTTTGTGAATTGGCTCCTTTATATGGCTGTTTCATTGAGCTGCCTCTTCTGCAATGTGCATGTGAACCAGAAACATTTTCAGTCCTGACTCTGTAGTCTGCGAAAGGCCCCACACATTTACTTGAATAGATGTTCTTGTTGTCCTCAAAAGCCTCATTGACACACACAAATAGCATTTAAAAAAAATCTTTTCTGAGAAACATCCACTGCATTGACAGCGCTGCACATTATTCCTTAGAAGAGTTTTGCTTTGTCTGTCAGTGAGACACTCACATGCCATGATTTCTCAGGGCTTAATTTGTGCCGGTGTTTTCAAATAGGGGCACTGGCAGTCATTTTTGGGGAACGGACCATCTTTTTTTTTTTTTTTTAAACTCTGTTTATTTAACATAAATAAACCTTGGTCATGTTATACAGTTTCGTATCTCACAGAGTATAATTGCATCCATTTTCACACGTGTCAGTACATACTTTCCAACTGAGCGGGCAGAGTTACATTACATAAATTGCAATTCACACTGTACAGTGGTCCTCTGGGGACAAGACAGCCGGCGGCTCACATATCCCCCCCCCTGTACGCATTCCACTTAGTCCAAATCGCTAGCCATTTTTTGGGACGTCCCCGTGCAACATATACAGTTTTCTCACGGACCATACACCAGTCCATATCTTCCTTCCATTTCTTTAACGTAGGCGGTGTAGCGGCCCCCCACAGTTGCACTATGTTACGCTTGGCCACTGTCTGCCCAAGTGTGACCCACAACCTCCCATGCACGGTTAAATCTGTGGGCTCCCACACATTCAGCAGGCATCTCTTGGCCTCAGGCAACAAGGGCACCCCCCACACCGCACTCATAACTTTCAGTATGTGCCACCAGAGGCCATGAATTACTGGGCATTCCCAGAGCACGTGTAGGAATGCACCTTGCACTCCACAGCCCCTCCTGCAAAGTCCGTCCACACTACTCCCCATGTGGAGCAGCTGGGTCCCTGATAGGTAGAGTCTATGCAAAATCTTTAGCTGTATCAGTTGTAACTTTGCCGATATAGCCACCTCCTTGGGTGAGGAGAGCGCCTCCTGCCATTCCTCATCGTCCACCTCCAGACCATCCCTTACCCATTTCTCCCTGAGTGCCACGAGGGGATCAGGGGTGTGATGGATGAGCTTTTTGTATGTGAGAGATATACATTTGTCTGGCAGATGCCCATCAAGCAGTCTATCCTCGAGTGGGGACGCCTCAGGGAGCTCCGTGCCAGATCGGATGGTGGCCTACAGGGCATGCCTTATCTGTGTATAACGGAAGTGTTCTGACGTCGCCATTTCGTATGTCTGTTGCAGTGTAGCAAACGTCACCGCTCCATCCCACCCCCACAGGTCCCTAATGTGCGAAATGCCGATGAGGTCCCATTTTGCTAAGCCTTTGGTTCGCCCCAGAGTACCCAGCCGCTCTGTATCCCAGAGGGGGGTTGCTAATGTAAGTTTATTGGCCCATCCCAGGGCTTTGGTGGCAACGTGCCATATCTGGACTGCGTGTTTAGTGGGGCCTGTGAGCAGGTACCTGGTAGGTCTGGAATATAGGGATCTCGTGAAGTCACCCCCCGGCAGCAACCACCTATCCATTCCGTATGCTGGGTCATCTCCATTTCTGTACTGGCATTGGTTTATTGCAGCTAGTTGTGCTGCCCAATAGTACTTCCTGATGTCTGGAAGGGCTATACCTCCATCATACCACCCCAGTGTGAGCTTGCCTAGCGCAATTCGGGGTCTACCATCCCACAGTAAGTCTCTCTGTAAGGACTCGACCTCCTTAAAGAATGCTTGCGGTACCATGTCTGGGTAGTTTTGAAGGGCGTATAGGAATCTAGGCAAAGCCATCATTTTGAATAGTGCCGCTCTCCCAAGTAGGGACAGGGGCAACTTCTTCCAGACCTCTACATCTCTTCGGAGCCTTTGTAATGGAGGTATCAGGTTTTGGTCGTATCGTTGCCTGACGTCAGTGGTTATGAATATCCCTAGGTAGCGGAAACCGTCCTCCGCTATCTGAATTGTGCATTCTCTTGGGAGGGGGGGGGCTGTAGATCAATGACTTGCTCCAGTTAATACGAAACCCTGAGTTTCTTCCGAAACTAGCAAAAATGTCTAACACCACTCGTGGTGGGAAGATAGATAAAGCAGTATATAGTCTGCATATAACGAGATCCAGTCCTCCCAGCCCTCCGTCCACCGGAGTCCGCGGATGGCCACATCCCTGCGTATCCAGGACGCAAGCGGTTCAAGTGATAGAGCGAATAGCAACGGTGACAGAGGGCAGCCCTGTCTCGTGCCTCTACCAAGCGGGAATACCTCTGACATTTTGTTATTGACCGACACTTTCGCAAGCGGTTCGGTGTATAAGAGGCGCACCCACCCTATAAACTTGGGCCCAAAACCTAATTTCTTGAGCACTGCAAAGAGGTATGCCCATTCAAGGGTGTCGAACGCCATGGTTGCGTCCAATGAAACCACCATGGCGTCCTCCTGGATTCCGGGGCAACGCCCCAGAACTCCGTGAAGGCACCTAAGGTTGAGGGCGGTATTGCGGTGAGGCATGAAGCCCGACTGGTCAGGGTGCACGAGTTTGGTGATGATAGTACGGAGTCTGTTGGCTAAGACTTTGGCTAGTATTTTGGGTTCCGCGTTAAGGAGCGATATTGGTCTATATGATGTGCACTCCGCCTTTGGTTTTCCTGGTTTGGGAATTGCAACAAGAGTGGCTATGCGCTGATCTTTAGGTACTATCCCCTTCTTCTGACAGTCATAGTACATGGCTTTCAGATACGTTGCTATCTTATCTGGTTTAAGTTTGTATAGTTCGATAGGGAGGCCATTGGGTCCTAATGCCTTACCCACCTTGAGATCACCTATTGCTTTGATTAGCTCTTCCGACATGAGATCGTCTTCCATTTGGTCTCGTTCCCGATCTGTTAGGGTGGGCAGCTGAATGTCTGCTAAGAAATCAGTGGAGTCGTCCTCCGTGAGGTCAGACTGTCTCCGGTACACTTGCTCAAAGTGTAAGGCAAGCTCTCTCACTATGTCGCCCGGCTCGGTTAGGATGTTCCCCGAAGTACTCATAAGTTTGGGTATCACCCGTTGCTCCCTTTCTTTCTTATCTAGCCAAGCTATGAGTTTGCCTGCCTTGTCACCCTGGTCGTATATACGCCCATCCCTGTCGCGAGCAAGGGTTTTCGCCGCTTCTGTAGCGATGGCTTTATATTCTGCTGCCCTGATTTGCAATTGGTGGGAGCTCTCATCATCAGGGTCCCGGCCAATTCTCTCCTCTAGCTGCATGATTGCGCGCTCAATATCGGTCAGTTGTTTTGCTTTTTCTTTACGCCTACCCGCTATGAGTGAGAGGGCCTGCCCCCTAAGAACTGTCTTGAATGCCTCCCACAGAGTGGACGGTGAGTCCACCGTGCCTTCATTATCTACAAAGTATTGATCAATTACTTTAACCAGTGTTGCTCTAGTCTCTGGGCCTTCAAGGTGCCATGGGTTTATTGGCACTAAGCCTCCGACTCTTTTGTCCCCTATTGTGAGGTGGACCCATATTGGTGAGTGGTCCGAGATGCCCCTAGGTAGATGAGTAATTTCTGTCGTAGGCATATCTGTCTGTACCGGGGCGAGAACGTAGTCGAGTCTAGACAGGGTATGGTGTGCTCCCGATAGGAAGGTATACCCTCTGCTGGTGGGATGGTGTTTCCGCCAGATATCGACAAGGCCAAAGGCATCAATGAATTGGGGGAGCCACTGTTGCCCTACTCCTATCTCCCGCGGAGGATGCCTATCCCATTCCCCTGAGACCACGGAGTTAAAATCTCCTCCAATCACGAGGTGCCTCGTCGGTAGGCCTAATAGAAAGGCACCTAGATCTTTATAGGATTGTACTTGCAAACCTGGCGGAATGTATACTGTAACCAGTATGAGTGTTCGGCCCTCCCATTGTCCTGCGACCGCGACGTAGCGTCCTAACGGGTCCGTCCATGTGCGCTGAATCGCAAAGGGGAATGTGTGGCGCACCAGGATCCCAGTCCCCCTGGACCCCGTTGTGAACCCCGCATGTGTTACCATTTTGTAGCCCCATCTGTTGAGTACTTTACAGGTGTTTCCCATTAAGTGTGTCTCCTGTAGTAATGCGACTTCAGGGGAGTGTCGTTTAAGGTATTGCAGCACAATACTTCTTTTTATTTTGTCCCCCAACCCGTTGACGTTCCAGCTTATAATTTTAAGACTTTTATCGGACCTTCTATTTTTATTATCAGACGCTGACCCAGGGCTAAAAAGATAAAGCAGAGAAGGGAGCAATAAGGAGAAGGAGAGCATATGAAAACAGCAACAAAGGGAGAAAGCAGTGATGAAACAGAACTTGTAAGAGTTAGATAAGAGACAAGTTGAAGGTGGTGGAAGAAGGAGGCATGATATGTAATCAAGGTAAGGCAGCCTTGGTATTCAGCAACTTTGACATTCGGCAGGGCTGGCAGTGGGCTCCAATGAAAACCTTTAGGGCCCTGAACCTGAAAGTATTTTTATATATTAACCAATGTTTGATCTCCTCAAATGGGAAATTAAGCCTGGCAATAAGTGTGAAATATTTTTGTCTGAAAACCTGTCCTATTGTATAAAGCTTTGGGCAACATCTTATGCTCTTTGAAAATACACATTACAAAAGCCTGTCTTCATAGTGTGCCATGCCTGTAAACTAACCGCATTTTGTAGGTGTCTTTCTCTTTTCACTCATATTCACTTGCTCGAAAAACAAAATGCCTCTGTAGACTTCAATAAGGGCATCCACTTTTCAAACCTATATCACCCTCCAAAAAAGTGTTCATTTTCCATTCACCACAAAAAGATCTCCCTTTAAAATGCCTGACTTTAGCTGCATTTTTGAGTCAGCGTTTGACTGGTATGGGTGTCCCAAATTGTTCCATTCCACTGTCAGACTCAAGCTTTCAATTATCCCTGCAAAGAGCTTTGAGGTAATATCTGCTTCTGCTGTTATGTATTTGTTGCGGGCGCGGCCAAGCAGTGAACGAGTGCAGCGGACATGCTGCCAATGCACCATCAGTTGGACAACACCCAGGGCCAGGAACCCAGACTCTTCCGCCACCCAATGGAACACCGCCAAGGAACTCCCTGACCTGGACTCCCGATGCCAATGCCTCTGTAGACCTCAATAAGGGCATCCACTTTTCAAACCTATATCACCCTCTAAAAAAGTGTTTATTTTCCATTCACCTTAAAAAGATCTCCCTTTAAAATGCCTGACTTTATGTGCATTTTTGAGTCAGCGTTTGACTGGTATGGGTGTCCCAAATTGTTCCATTCCACTGTCAGACTCAAGCTTTCAATTATCCCTGCAAAGAGCTGTGAGGTAATATCTGCTTCTGCTGTTATGTATTTGTTGCGGCCAAGCAGTGAACGAGTGCTGCGGACATGCTGCCAATGCACCATCAGTTGGACAACACCCAGGGCTAGGATCCCTGACTCTTCCGCCACCCAATAGAACACCGCCAAGGAACTCCCTGACCTGGACTCCCGAAGCCAAAACAATAGCTGCGTCTCCTCCTCCTCCCCACTTTCTACCTAAGGACCCTTCACCTGCCAACACTGCCACTTCTTCTGCAACACAACCTATGATAGATCTCGCACCACTCTTGTCCCAAGACCAAATACACCTGCAACTGCTCAACGCCCGCTCCCTCTGCAAACATGCCACAGAATTCTGGGACACCATCACCATCCTCGCCTCTGATGTTCCGTTCATCACCGAAATGCGGCTCAACCCCTCCTCGAACCCAACATCACTACCGCCACTCCTGAAGGGCATAGAGACTGCGCCAAAAAACATTGCGGAGTCATTGCCATCATCTTCAAGTAATCCATCAAATGCACCATCACCAACGACGACCCCCTGCCTCTCATGAACTCATCAGCTTTCTACTTTAAACTGACATGATGACCATGATAAGAGGCACCCTCGCCTGCAGACCCCCAGGACTCCAAGCAGTATTCTGTGATGCTATCCCCAACCCCAATGACGCCCTCCTGGAGAACCTGAACAACATTCGCCTCACCCAACTGGTCACTGAACCTACACACAAAGCCGGACACACACTCGACACCATTGTCACCTCCAGCGACAGACTCAAATTCAGTCACACCACAGAACTCACCTGGACTGACTGCACCATTGTACACTTTACCATCACTGACGCCCAACACACCATCACTAAGCGTCAAACCCCCCCCCCCCCACTGCAGCTGGAACAAGGTAACCGAAATTCAGTGGTCACAGGTCCCACCACCTCCCAACCCGAGGCCTCACCAGATCTCGACCAGACCTTCCATAACTACACTGCCTGAATCACCAACAGCGCCGACAGTGTTGCCCCACTAAAACCTATAAAACCCAACAAAACCACCATACATGCCAGCTGGTACACCCCAGAATCAGGACCACCAAGCATAACAGCCACCACCTGGAGAAACAATGGTGTACCACCAAGAACCCCACCGACAGAGCAGCTCACAAAACAGCCCTCTGCAAGTATCACTGGCACATCAAGGAAGCAGAGAAAGCAGTCATCACCACCCACATCAACTCCGCAGCCAACCACATAAAGGAACTCTTTAAAATGTCCAAAGAATTCTCCAACCCAACAGCCAGAGAGAACACCATCCACCCCTCCCAAGAACTCTGTGATACCCACTCTGACTACTTCCACAGCAAGTTCACCAACATCTACTACAATTTCAACCTCCAACCCACCACCCTCTACCCCAATGACCTCTACCAACCGATAAGCATTAGCCAAACCAGCAGCTCACTGAATTCCTTGAAAAAACCACTTACTGGACACCTCACTATCAGGATTCCGTGCCAACCACAGCACTGAGACCGCACTGATTTTTGTCATAGACATCAGAACACTCTTTGACTGTGGAGAAACTATGGCCCTGATCCTCCTCGACCTCTCCATGGCATTTGACACTGTCTCTCACAACACCTCATCAACAGAGTCTACAACAACAGCAAGACGCCCTCAAATGGATCACCTCCTTCCTTACAGGATGCACACAGAGAAACCAACTGCCTCACTTCACCTCTGCCCCCAAAGACATCATATACATTAGATCCCACGGCCTCAACTTGATGTCCTATGCAGACAATACTCGACTGATCCTCTCGCTCACTGAGGAACCCTACAATGCCAAAACCAATTCTGCAACGCCATGATCAACGTAGCCAAATGGATGAGAGACAACTGCCTCAAACTCAACTCTGACAAAACAAAGGTACTGATCTTCATGAAGAACAACCCTGCAGAACTCTGACCTATAGCCACATCGACCGACCATTCACGCTGTTCATTCCTTTGCCGGCCGGGCAGAGCTCCTTGATTTGCGCGGCAGTGGATGTGACTCAACTACACTCCTGTACTTAGAATCTGACTCATTCAACCCTTTATGGTTTAACAATTATGCAGTTTTTCCATCCTTGACAAGAATCTAACCCCTGGTGGATTGATCAATCCTTTCCCTAATCTCTGGATCGACACAGTCCTTTCCCTACTCTCTCCACTCCACTTAATAGCAGAACCGTGTATGGATTGGAGATTCAAGTGTATACGGATTGATATCTATTGAATGAACATTTTATATATGTTTTGTACAGCACTGTCTATATGTTATTCACTCAAAGCACTTTGTCACTCTAGATCACCTTATCACAGATTAAGTTTATAATTCTGCGTAGTTTTTAAACAACATATTTGCTTTCTGTGACAGCCTGACTACTTTATAACACATATTATAAAATGATTTTTTAAAATTAATTTACCAATATAATTCCTATTGATTACATCAATCTAGGTGTGTTTCCTTCTTTCTTTTCATGTATAAATGCTTAAGACATAGTTAAAGTAATTATTTAACTCCCGACAGAACCTACCTTACCTTAGATGCAAGCAATCTCAGCATCATCCTTGACAGCCAGCTGACCATGAAATAGCAAGTTAATGCAGTCACCTACTTCTGCTTCCACAAACACTTTGAATGCTCCGCAGAATCTTCAGATGGATCCCAATCAACACCAGAAAGACCATCACTCAGGCCCTCATCACCAGCCGCCTCGACTATGGCAATACCCTCTACACTTTCATCTCCACCCAGCTCCTCAGAAGATCCAGACCATACAGAACGTCACAGCCAGACTCATCCTGGACCTCCCCAAACGAACCCACATTGCTCCCCACCAAAGAGACCGCCACTGGCTCCCACTCCAGAAGAGATGCCATTTCAAGATCCTCACACACGCCTACAGAGACCTCCATGACCTAGGGCCTGCCTATATCAACCATTGACTGACCTTCTACCAACCCTCTAGACACCCGTGCTCCTCTTCACTCATCCTCGCACACAACCCCTGCATCCTTCTCAGCAGCAGTGATGACTGCACCTTCTCCTACATTGCAGCCAAGACCTGGAAGACCTTCCCCTCCAGCACCGTACAGCCTCCCAGCAGGCAGAATTAAGAAAGAGACTCAAGACCTGGCTCTTCAACAGAGACACAGCGCCCAGATACCCCTAGGGATGACAATGTTGCCCTTTACAAATGCTTATGATTGATTAATTTGTGGTGAACTAGACAGACTCTATGAGTGCTTATTTCTGGTATGTCAATTGCGATTGTTAAGTAAAGTATGTATTGGAAGAAGTGAATGATAAGACACTCGTACTGGTAGCATGAAACTGTTAATGTCTCTCCTATTTCCATAATCACAAGTCTATAAAACTTCTGAATTGTTATCAAAATGCTAATAAAATCTACCACATTAATATATGCATGAGGTTAAAGAACTCTGAAATTGTTTTCAAATTGCTGCTAAAGACTTCCATATTTGTATATGCATGAGTTCAAATAAGTCCCCAATGGTTTTCAAATTGCTGCAAACATTTCCCCTATTTGTATATGCATACATTTAAAGAACCTCTGAACTGCTTTTCTGAAAGCTTAACTGAAACAGGTTGCATCGCTCAGAAAAAGGTATCTCCAGAAGGATTTCAATGCTCACAGCACAATCAATTGTAAACAAAGTCAAGCATCTTTTGTAGCAAGAAGGCAGGAGGAAATGCAATGTCTTGCTTTTGTAACTGTATCAAGGGCACAACAAAACAATTCACCTCAGAAATCGTGACCTCTGTAGCAAAATTACATTTTAGGAGGGTGCCTCCAAGAAAGTATGTCTGAAAAGCCTGTGGCCTCTCCCCCACTTGTTGAAGACCATTTGTTCGTAGGGGAGCTCTATGCAGAAAGCGTATCCATGGTTCCCGACGCGCCATAACCTACTTAGTACTCTGGCTGGCATTGCACCGACAATATGCAGTCCCCAGAGAAAAATCCACATCGGTGAAAAGAAAGAGGCGTCGCCTTGATGCAGTAAGTGCGGCACCCCTTCAATAATCACTATTATCTTGAGCCCGTAAATGGCTCTTCTTTAGCGGCTAGGATCAAAAGGAACACTCATTATTCCACTGAACTTTTTGTAGACGTTTATTTCAATTTTGTTTAGAGACTATGGGGCCCATTAGGATGGCGAGCGGATCGTCCCCGCCGGGCCGGCGGTAGCCACCTCTGGCCCGGCGGGGATGATGCGTCCGCCATCCACACCTAAAAGACCCCCCGCCATATTAGGATGGCTGGGGGGTCCGCAGTGGACAGAAAGACCGTCGGCCGCTTTTCTCCCGGTCGACTCGTTGACCGGGCGGAAAACATGCATAATATGGTGGCGGTGTCTGCCATCCATATTATGACTACAGCGGAAAGCAGCCCTTCTAAGACGGCGTTGCTGCCATGGAAAGGCATGCGGTCTTTGCTGTTGGGGGCCTGTAGCGGGGCCCCAGGATGTTGGGGGATTGGGAGGTGCACATGGGGGGTACCTATGGTACCCCCCTGCATTGGCATGACATTGTTGCAGGCAACGCGCAGTACCTGTCACCTTGTGCATGTCAATGTACAACGTGCATTCCCAGCATTGTGGCGGGCGGTGCTGTGAGCTCCGCCTTCCACAATGATGGGAATGGGGGATGCCACCGCCGCTGTGGCGGTGGCATCCTAATTGCAGGTGCAGGACCGACGCACACCTGGCAAACAGTCCTGCATTCGGTTACGATGGTGGGCGGACTTTGTCTGCCCGCCATCGTAATAGACCCCATAGTGTTACTTGCAGACCGCAGAGAAATTGTGCTGCAATTTCTTCTGTAATGAGTGCCGTATTTATATTGATCTCTCCTGCATCAGCAGAGTGTAACAACAGGCCACCCTCTCCCCCGGAGGTACCATGATACAACATTACAGCATCATATATTTTTACGGTTTTTCATTACAATTTCAATTGCATGGTATGCTTACGTATGTGTATGTGTGCCGCAAAAACAGTGTGATTGTTTTTAATTTCTTACACTGCACTAGATCTGCTCACCAACAATGTATGCTGGAGTGATCACATTTTTCTTTCACTTGAAGGTGCTCACGCACGAAAAATAAAAATTACTCAATATCAAAAGACTCAAATACATTTACAGCCATAGGCTGGTACACCTAACTCTCCATTTATATTCCCATAGATAAACAAACAATGAATGCCTAATAAGGGGTAACTGTATATATTTTTATATTTGATATTTTTCTGCATGCAAATAGTGTGCGTCCAGTGTGAACTAATAGGAGTGGTACCAGGTAACTAGTTTACCAAGGTCCTGAAGAAGAGCCAACTAGGGGCCCGGCTCAAAACATATTAAAATGTTAGGAGAATAGATCCATTACAAATCTCTTAACCTTAAACTACCCCTATTTATTAACCATACCGACTAGAGGTTAAACTAAATTAAGGGACACCTACTAGCCAGGTATTTTTAACTATACACCAGCAACCCCCACTCCCGTACCTTCTTAGAACACTTCTTTATCATTATATATAACAACAGAAAGTGCTCCCACGTGGGCCGTAGGTCGCAGCATGCCCCGATACGCAGCATGAAGAAGAATGTCACCAAGGGGTAACCCTGGTGGGTGAGAGTTTTACAAGAAAACCTTTTTTTTTTAGTGGAGGGTTACTTGAACATAACTAAACTGGGTTTTCACAATAGTAGTTTATTAATTCAATATATATTAAATTGACTAATACCTAACGCCCACAACATTCTTATAGCATTGGGGTTCTGGAATAGTCTGAGTGTTCTCATTTGTCAGAGTGTGATGGCTAGAAGTTATATTAGTACTACCACTGGCAGCGCTGGCAGGGGTAATGGGTGAAGTAAGCTGTACTGACCCCCTGATGAGGGCCCTGCCCCCCCCTTTTTTTTTTAATTAAGCACTGCCTATTAAGAGTGTTCCTGTTCCATTTAAAAACCACAGCTGGCATGCTAACTATGTCTTGTCTGGTGTTTCTTGGCAGAAACAGTGTGGAACTTGTAGATGTGAAAAGCAACTATGGAAGTCTGCAAGATTATTTAGTTTTATTTTGGTTTTTACAACCCTATATTTAGAAGATTTGTTTTGACTGTGAACAGTGTAAACTATGGGATTACATGTAAATGCATGATGGGGAGACTACATCCAACTCTGGGCCTTTGGTTGTAAGAGCAGACAGGGAGACAGATGGTGCCGCAGGCTGTATACATTGACTGATTATGGTTAGCGTTTTTCTTGGGCACTTTACTGGCTAAACCAGGGGTCTCCAACCGGTCGATCGCGAGCTACCGGTAGCTCGTCAACAACCTGCCAGTAGCTCGCATCCTGATGCCCGCTTTTGTACCCTATCATTCTCATTATGTTTATTTTTAGGCCTTTTTGGCCTCTTATTCGTTCTAGAAAACTAGGTGGCGTCAGCCCGACGTGAGCAGTGCGTGATTCAATCAAGCTGAGACTCTCTGCCCTGCTGCCGCCTCAGAGGTACCACGTGGCTTGACACAGCGTGCATCACGGCACTAACTAAACAAGATCCAATCCTGAGTGACCATCACCCGGCAGGGCCTACGTGTGATTCAGAGGGGCGGTGCCTTTCCTCTTATTTCTGGCAAGGCCTGCCTACCTATCATGACCACACAGGGTGCGCAGACACTGGTGGCGGCAGCTTAAATTTGTTATTCCGGGTGCCAGCAGCTGCTAGGGTTAAGTTTCACCTTTTAGCCATGTGGAACAGAGTAAGCCGTGCTCTTTGGTGCCGCATAGATTAGGCATCATAAAATGATTTAGTCCTCCTGGGGTCACCCTGGCAGACAATGGTTGCAGCTTGGTGAAAATAGGAGGGAACACTGACCTGAGCCCTCATAAAAAGACTCCTCTGCAGCCACCGTAAACCAGCACTGCAGGCAGCATGCAATCTGGGCACTCTCCCCAGCCCCAGGCCCAGTCAAGAAAAAAGTCTCGGCAGCTTCTGCCTAGCGTGAAGCCATCGTCAAAGTACCAGAATTGACTACTGCCACAGAGGGATGACTGATGCCTGCAGTTATCAGTGTCCTTGAATGATTTCACTCGACTTGCACATGCCCCCTTCTGAGAGCGAGCCTCTGCCCCTGCCCCTGCCGTAAGCGAGAGCCAGCAGAGCAGCACAGCAAGCACCAGGAGTAAGACAAAGTTAAGGTAAACCTACAAACCATTATCTGGGTGCACTTTGTGGGGAACCAAATAGGGATGTGAGATGTTTAGTTCAGGTAATAACAAGTCTTAAGATAGGTAGTTTGAAATACCTTAACCTTACGTGCAGCCTATATGGGTAATCCTTTCTGATTTACGCTTGGCCTGCGGACAAATATAGAATCGTCTACTGTTGCAGAGAGTGGCATATTTATCTATAAAACATTGTATACTTAGGAACAACTAGCACACAGATAAAACAAACCATCTGTCAAATGTGGCAATGAGAATATTTGTCCAATTTGAGCCTTCACTTGAAACGTCTTGGGCAAAATAGTTTTGTTTGATAACGGATTAAAGAAAGTTTCTCCACCTTCACTTATCCTATATTTTTTTAAAGAAAATAGACCGTGTTGCCTTCTACTAATGTTTACAGGACAATGCATTTTGTGAGGTTGGTTTATGTCCGACTATCACTAAACTACTTTACTGTGATGCTAAATAAAAAATATACTTTTCTCTTTAAAGAGCGAGCAAATAATTGAAGTTATTTGACATGCAGGTTAGGTCATGTTTGTACGATTTTTCGAGGCCTGCTCTGTTCTAAGGTCAGACACTGGTTCAGGACCTTCCATTTCAGGGGTTTTATATCAGTTTAAGGGTTTTGTCTGAACATTTCATGTCTCAGAACTGGGTAATTTGTGATAAATATTTATTTGCATGGATATTACTGCTTGGTTTTAACCATAATAGTGTTATTCACAGAGTCACTCATTGGAAATGAAATGTCACACATATACATACTAAACACATAGAAATGTCACACGTAAGCAACCTGAAAACTTGGCAGCTGTGGCCACAAACATCATTTTACATTTCTTTTCATTACATTTTAGTGAAATGATGAGAGAAATGCAAAATAACTTCCTGGCTTCGTTTTGTGCCTAGGAACAACATGCAAGACGTACCTTAATAAACAAAAAATCATGTAAAACGCTGCTTTAATTTAATGAAATAATGGGAGAAATTTCAAATGAAGATTTAATTTGATGGCAAAATAAACATAAGGCTCTTAAGTCTTAACACATCAATTTAAATTCATCCCATTTGCAAAAAGTACCTACCCCCTGTAGTGCCTATATTTTCTGCAGCCAATGACCAGGGAAAGTTGAAACATGAGCCAAGCTTAGGCGTATGACCCCTTCCTTGCACATATTTGAACATTTTGTAAATAATTACACAAAAGTCATACAGAAAAGGTACCTTTTAAAAATTACCCACTTGTATTTCTCCAACAAGGAGAAACATTTCATCAGACAATCAAATCATATCACTGCATTGAGAGGCATTTTTAGGAGTGATAGTTTTTAAACATGAAACAGTCATGGACTCCTACTGTCCCTTATGACAATGCTATATTAATGAACTAAGAGGGAAGTCATGGGTACCATACATGTGGGTAGCTCATTACTGCATGGAGCACCTTTATAGTCTGTCAGGGGAGATTTTTGTGCAGTGCACACCCTGAACTCAAGCATTTCAAGGTGCCGTCATGTGTAATAATAAAGAAAAAGAAGACATGATGCAATAATTGTGAGGCACTGAAGTACGTACCTACATGGTCAGAAAGCTACATCATGTAGGGTGTGTGGTTGGAATGGTGTTGTTATTCTTTTGTGAGAAGTGTTTCGTGTTATGGGTGATGACCACCGATGTGCATTTAGATGGAACCGTGTGTTGGATGACAAGGCATGAGAGACAGAAATGCAATTTATTGTTTTCAGTTTTCTGGTAGCTTTACACAGCTCCACAGGATCCTATACTTTCTTATGATTGTAGTCTACTTAGCTGGTGACTGTAGAGGCCAGGATCTCACAGTTTGTTGAAGAGGAAAGCCTGGATTATTGCTAGATTTTCTGGTTTCATGTTGTGCATTGCATACATACACTAAATGGGTAGCTCTTTCTCTGTAGAGGCCCTTTAGTCAATTAAGCTGGGCGTGGGGGAACTTTGGGAACAATTCGCGAGTTGCTCTGCCTTTAGTAGCTCACAATGATTTTCACTGATCAGAAGTAGCTCTCACTACGGAAAAGGTTGGAGACCCCTGGGCTAAACCCTTATGTGAATGTGACTGTGTAAATGTGGATTCAGTGTGTAGGTTGGAGTTAGAGGCATCTGATGCTTGAATTTTTTGTTATGGGGTTTGCCGGTCAGACTGGCCAAGGTACTGGGCTCCAGCTGACTGTGCTGGTAACGAAGGGCCGCGGGGGAAGTGACCGTCGCAGACTAGTCTCCCTCTGGGGTTATCTGTGCTAAGACTGAAGCCAGGCAGGTATACGTCGAGTTAGGAGGAAGGGACGATTGTAAGAATTGGTATAAAGGAGTCAGGAGAGGCAGGTCCAGCCTCTTCCTGACTCCAAAACACCACTAAGGTGAAGGAAAATGTTTTGGAAGGACCACCAACCCACCCTACACATGTTAGAAAGTGGGGAAAAGATTCCTCAACACAGCGATTTCCAGAATAGCACAGGTTGCAGGTCTCTACTTTGGGTGGTGTAGAGTCACATGCAGGTGTATTCACCCCTCGGTGGGGGAGAGTGAAGAGAGCACAGGCAAAGAAAGACGGGGTGCAGGATTCTTCATACAGGTCAAAATGTTAATTGGAGGATGTTTGGTAGTGGAAGTGAGGGAGAGATTGGGAAATGGAAGGAGTTCAGTGACTGAAAGGGAAAGAATAAAGGCATGGGGTGAAAGTTTGGTGAGATGTGAGAAGTGTTCAGGGAATGTCATATTGAAGATGTTTTGACGCTTGTTAAATGTTGCATTAAGGTTGATTAACTGTTTTGCAACACTGTGCTAAATAAATGGCCTTTTATGCTAAATAGTGGTATGGCGTGTCATTATTGCACAAGAGAGCTGTTGGGCTGTTGTATTCAGGGAGGTCCTAATGGAGCCTCCCAAGCGTAGGATGGTTCATCACAGAATGAGTTGGAAATGACCCTTGGATGGCAAAAAGATGGCTGGGTTAGGTTATCCCGAATCTGGTCTGAGACAAAGATGAACAGATTCCCCAGTCCATGCTTGCAGTGAGGGTTAGGGCTGGTGGCAGCTTGGGTGGCGAGAGGAAGTTATCTCCAATAGTATCTCCTCAGAGCAGTAAGTAATTGATGGGGCCACGTCAGCACTAAAAGTCTTAACATATGGGTGAGAGAGCTGGAATGGGACTTCAGATTCAAAATCAGGGGCACAGCCTCTGCTATCTTTCCAGTAACCTGATTTCCTAATTTCAACACCATCCTTTTGGGTGAGAATGTCATGGCATATAAACCTGTTGACATTATGGTATTTCGGTTTGTACTCGGGCATGGAGATCTGTAAGTATTAGTTTAGAATTAATCATTAAAGTTGCCTTCTGTTCCTCTCAAAGCTAGCTATATATTTGCCTCTACGAACTATACCTCACAGTACACGTCCAATATATTTTACTGGAGCCATTTTTGTTACTGGGGGCCGGTTTTGCAGCAGTGCTGCAATATCGGCCCGTGTAATAAAATCAGCAGTACTGGGAGCTGTTTAGCTAAGCATCATTGCTTCACACTGGCACCTTCGCCCACCCCCACCCCCTGACCCCACAGCCGCACCAGGGGCTAGTCCCATAGAATTGCCAGGGTTGCTTTGTGTTCTCAGTCCGACCCTGCCTCGCCCGGTAGCTTGCCATCCCACCAGGTGAGCTGAGGTCAAGGCCTCTATTCCCCTTGCACAGGACCTCCTGTAGTATCATGAAATTCCTGTCTAACTGGTGGGCCTCTCTTTGCCACCTGTACATCCCCTGGTGCAGCATTTGCATAGATTGTGATACAGCGCGAAACCGGAGAAAAGGAGTAAAACCTACAATATATTCTCCTGCGTCGCACACCCGACGTCACACTAACTCGCTCATACATGCAGTCATTGGTGGGGCCCATAACACCAACACTCACACGTCACTATTCACAAGTCTGCACACAGGAGACATTAATGATTCAAGCGCTGGACATGTGGGGGATACCTTATAACCTATAGGGAAGGAAAAGTTATTTTACAGAATATGCATTATCGTTCGCTACCTATAGATTATTAATCCCAAACATCAAGGCACTCCACCCACTTAGTCGACGGACCAATTAGTTGGATTGGTTGATGGTGATTTAGAACCAGCTAAAACACTTTTAAGACTCAGAATCCTATTTTCTCTTAATCGAAAAACCACAAACTCATCATTTCTGTTAATCAATTATTTATCTAAAATGTCATTGCAATTAATATTAGCATTTATTCATCGAAAATTTTAGAATTTTCTAGATAAATCAATTCAAATCGCAGGACATTATATTTACCTATTCTGGCTATCTGGATTTTCTCTATTTCTTTTGGCACTGCACAATCGAATTAGCCGTTAAATTGTCCAAATAAAGCAGGCCAAAGCTCAAGGTCCGAAAGTTCTTTGCTCAGCACGTTACAGTCCCAAAGATCTCCATAGGACCAGAAATCGTGCAAGCGTCTGTCATTGCCTGTGGGGTCAAAGAGTGTGTGCACTCATAGAAACCGTCAAACGCCAGCGTAGACAGCATCGACCCATCGAACGAGAACGAACGCCCCTCCCTATTCTACTACTCTTTTTATAATACATTTTGGGATAACATGAAACATTTTTAGGCGGAGAAGGTCTGTGATTGGCTGATCGAAAACGTCCAATATTTGTTCATTAGGGTCTCCCATGGATTCTGTTGTTTCACTCCCGGAGATGACATAGTCCTTATGTTACAATATTTCTTGGTTTACTCGTATGATCCAATTGTTCATTTTAACCCGTTTTTTACTATCCGGGGTTTTTGGCAGTCCACCAAGATCCTATCCTTGACCGAGGACGTGGTGGACAGGGTTTATCATGAAGTTCACAGAGCCATCCGAGTTTGCGCAGTAGAAGTCGCGCTCACAAGACGGTGGCCACTTCTGAACTCGATTTCCGCTGCCATTTTGTGGTAGGCCCAAATGCTAACTTAAGCAAAACAAACATAAAAGAATAATTAATACAAAGAAATGTTGATTCTAATGTAATACCCTCACTAATCCCTTTATGTATTAGTATTTTCCTAGTTTATAGCGACATTTAAAGCGATAATATTTACCTTTTTGGATCCAACCTAGAATGCAAACATCACGTCAGCAACATAAATCATGCGGTATCTAATTACCACATATACTACTATTAATATGCATACGTATTTTAGTTATTTGAGTTATTTTGCCATGCAAATAGCAATTTCCCACATGTAATTTGTGTATGCAAGGGTTGAGTTATTTCCACACAGCAAACCGTTAGAAAAATTATAATCAGTAGGTTATATAGTTAATCTTTACATGCAAATAGAGGAGGTGTACAAAGTTGTGCTCTACCTGCTCCATCAATCCCCCCTTTGGTGATTTTTTACATCACCACACTACCTTTAAATTTGGAAAAATGTAGTGAATGGAAATGAATTCAGTTCTCTTAAAATTTTGTTAGATCACATTACTGTTTCACCTGTCTCTTCTTCTCTTGTTTTTCTGTACATATTGTCTTTCCACTTTTCTAATTCTACTTCTTCAAATTCCCTTTCTTTTCATTCTTTCTCTGTTTTCTTTACAATTTCTCTTTTTATGTTACTTCGTAATTTTCTTCTTTTGCTACAGAGACATCCTAATCTCGAAATTAATAGAAAAAAATTCACACACATTACGGGAAATAATATTTTACCAATAAAGGTACTACCTAGTTTTAGTAAAAAGTTCTTAATAGTAGAAAACTTTTTCCCAATCTTTTCCCAAATAGTTTCAGCCTCCAGTGGAACAATTTCCCCATGCAAGTCAGTTATATTCTTAATATACGTCTTCAAATCTTGACTTTCGTCAGGAATGTAAGTACAACAATGTTGAACTTTCAGCATTCCACAGACTCCACCCTCTTTTGCCAAAATTATATCAAGGGCAAGTCAATTTTGCATTACCATTGCACGGATGGCAACCATTTCAGTATTTACCAATAAAAATCCTCCAGCGGTGCTTGTTGACAAGCGATCCACTACTGTTGATAATTTTCTAATTTTATGTGCATTCAGAGATATTCCCACTGCTGGTATTAATGCTGTGAAAATGTCTCCTACAATTTCTGACCAAGATTCTCTTCTCCTACGTGTTAGTTGTCTACCTATCTCATAGGCACCATACTTTCCTCTTCCCACATAAAATATCTTTGGGAAAACGAAACCTAGATAACATGTGCCATACCTGTGATCTGGTAATCGATAATATGCTTTGTTCCCGCAGATAAAATATAATCCAGGAAAAAACGGATCATTTCCTCCTTTAAATTCCCATCCACCCATGATTCTATAAGTATCATGGCAAACACTTGTGCCTACAAAGTAATTATCATAAGCAGTTTGATTCCTTTGAATACACAACTTCCCTTTCTGAGGCCAATCTAAAGCCATTGTTGGACTAGCTTCTCCTTTCAAATGTTTTTCTCTTTCAACATCCCAGACTGCCTTTTCTTCTTTTCTCTCAGGTACCTTCCTTTGCATTTTTAATCTCCTTTCTTCTACCATATCTAAGAAAATTTTCTCCTCCTTCTTTAAACTACAAGTTAGATTGTTTCTAAATATTGATTCTAATGTTAATTCATTAGTTTCTAAGAATAATTCACCTAACACTTCAGCAGGATTTACATTATTCAGTTTATTGACTACAGGCACTTGTGAAAATATGTTATCTACATCTGAAAAATAATATTCTAGTTTCCCTATTTTGTAAAACAGACTTGCTAATGCACTACATGTTAGACCATATGTTACTGGGAGGTGATGATATGTCACTCCTTCAGACACTTATGCAGGCAACTGCATGAAAACGTAGCAGTCCCTCACATCCATTGTCTTCACATATTCATATAATAATTTTGAAAAAACGTTGTTAGAAAAACCAGTTATGGACCTATCTTTATGTAAATAATTTCTATCTATTTTAGTCGGGTAAATCTTTTGAATCTTTTCTACATTAGTCTTATTTTCGCTATGACCTTCTTTTGTTTATAATGTAACCTTAAATGAAACCATTAAAGCTAACGCACTCCACAGAAGCATTAGTAATCCTGTACAACAACACCATCTTCTAAGGAACACACATTTAGATTTTCTACTTTCTGTGTTTGCCATTTCGAAAAATTATCAGTGTCTTTTGACTTAGCCTCTTCTACTTCACAACTAGATTTGTCTAACCCAAGGCTCTAAGCACCTACTTGGTTCTTTTCAAATTATGTCTTTCCCGGTAAATTATTGTTTCTTCCTTCAGAGCACTTTTGGTCTCTTCAGTTTGGCATTTGATCGTCTTTCACTTTTCTTTCGTAATCTTGATACAGAATTTCCTGAACATCCGTCTTTTCCCCGATGTCGGACAAGATAACTCTCAGGATTTCCGATTCTTCGTCTTCCTCAACCACTTCTCGTACAGTCACCTTTAGATCTCCTTGGCTATCAGCCTCTTCTTTTACTTCAGGCAGTGCCACATATGACCGTTCCGGTGACTTATACTTCTGGTTAGGTTTACTTGTTCTCTTACTTTCTTCTGCTGTTGTTTGTTCAATGTCTTTTGATTTCTCTTGGCTAGATACCTCATTCACCTGTTCAGCTCTAGATGAATTTACTCGTGTCAATCTGTATCTCAATCTCTTTATCTCGTTTGGCCAAATTTCATCCCTTGCTGGCCTTTTCAACTTACTTCCTTTTTCATTTTTCTCAGTTCTCCATGCTCTTTTCCTCAGGACTCGACCTTCTCGTATTTCTTCATCACTGTCCTCTGATTCAGTTCCAACTTGACCTTTACTTTCAGTAGTCTTTCTTTCCACCAGTTCCTTTTTATTACCTACTTCTGTCCCTCCTCGTGGTTCTTCCACCCAATCTTCCTGCTGACTAACTGTCCCTTCTTCTACCTGGATGTGTGATTTCCCTACAATTCCTCGGGGGTCTTCCGAAAAAATATTTCCCTCACTCTCTGTATCTGGTACCTTACCATCTAATTTTTTTATTTCAGGTGGAATTTCTCTCGAATTTTCATTCGGAACTTCTTTACCAAGGATTTCTTTGACAGTCTCTTCACTATTTGTATTTCCACTCTTGTGTGCTTGTACTGGTTCAGTGTCTGATTCTGAGCTGGTGTCAGAAATCTGTAACTTTCTCCTTAGAGGAAGATTCTCTGGTGCAATAACCAAACTTGGTCCTAACTCCCCCTTTTCAGGAGTTTGTCTTGTTCTTATTTCTTCAGTATCTGATTCAGAACTTGTATCTGATTCTTCAAAGTATTCTCCTTCCTTGTTATCCACTGGGTTTGGAATTCGCAAGGTGTGACTAGCATGAATCCAGTTCTTTACTCCTGCACATTTTACAGCTGTTGTCGTGGTCAAAATCACCTGGCGTGGTTTTCCTCAACGTGGGACCAAACTGTTTCGTCTTCTGTGCACTTTTATTCTCACCCAGTTTCCTGGGCTCAAATCATGAGCTGGCTTCTTTTCAAGAGTGGTGGCATCCGATCCAACCTGATGGAACACAGAATGAACGGAATCAGCCAACCTCTTGCAATAATCCAACACCAAGTCATCAGATATAGGCAATAGCTTGTTGACTGGTATGAAAACACATTGCATTGCTCTTCTCATGACAATTTCATGAGGACTCAGACCTGTATTCCTATCTGGAATAGATCTAATAGTCATGAGTACCAGAGGCAAGACATCAGGCCATTTCAAACCTGTGGCTAAACACATTTTTCCCAGTCTGTTTTTAATGGTGCCATTTACTTGTTCCACCACACCAGAAGCCTCTGGGTGAGAAGCACAATGTAGTTTTTGTTGTACATTCAATCCTTCACGAATTAATTTCATGATTTCATTATGAAAATGCTTTCCTCTATCTGACTCAATCGTGACTGGAAAAGCAAATCTAGGATTGAACTCTCTTAATAGTAGCTTAGCTACGGTGATTCCATCACTTCGTCTAGTTGGGCATGCTTCCACCCATCGAGAAAACAAACAAACCATCACTAAAACATACCTCAACCTGTTACAGGGGGGTATTTCAATGAAGTCAATCTGCATTCTGGTGAAAGGCCCTCCTTCTCGTCCTATCGTTCCCAGACTTACCACTGTTTTCCTTCCAGGATTGAATTGCTGACATATAAGGCATCTTTGGCAAAGGCTTTCATCTACAAGTCTGAATTTTGCATTATACCATGTTTGTTTAAAGAGTCTGATCATGGCATCTCTTGCTACATGTGCTTGTCCATGATACATCCGCGCCATGGCAGAGACCATACTATCAGGCATGACTGGCCTTCCATCCCGATAAACCCACACATGATCTGTTTCCCTTGGTGCACATCCTGCTTTACCCACTGTCTCATTTCCTCATCTCCTTCTTCTTCCTGCAACTGCCTCACTCCCTCCCATGTCTTCACTGTGTTAGTAAACAATAAGGGACATGAATTCATTTCTCTTTCTATTCCCTGATTCACAGAGTTCTGATTACGTGCGCAATATTGGGCCATATGATTGGCAAACTGGTTGCCAGCTGAAATATAATCGTTTGACTTCGAGTGAGCTGCACATTTCACAACAGCTAACTGCTTAGGCAGCTGCATCGCTTCAAGCAATTTTCCAACCACTTCAGCATTCCTTATAGGAGTTCCACTCGATGTTAAAAACCCTCTTTGGGACCAAATTTGCCCAAAGTCATGCACCACACCGAAGCCACATTGACTATCGGTTATCACAGTCACTCTCACATTCTTTCCCAACTTACATGCTCTTGTTAATGCAAAAAGTTCAGCAACTTGGGCTGATTTTACTCCTTTTAGGCAAGATGCTTCCAATACAGCTGCTACCGTACATACTGCATACGCTGCACTCAGAATTTCCTCATCTGTTCTTAAGCATGATCCATCCACAAACATCACCTAGTCACTTTCTGTCAAGGGTACATCTTTTATATCAGGACGTGGTTTGGTACAAAAATCAAGCACTTCCAAACAGTCATGATCCACATCGTCTCTGACTTCCACATTCTCAGCATCAGGCAATAACGTTAAAGGATTTACATTCAGACTTCTCACAAGGCTCACATTTGTTGCACCTAGGATGACTGTTTCATATTTAGTCAGATGACTATGCGTCATGAACTGAGTGCGGCTCCTTGTTAAAAGGATTGCTTCATTATGAGGTACAAACACTCGCACAGGATATCCCATCACAATTCCTTCACTCTGTTCCAAGCTCTTACAAGTAGCTGTCACAGCCTTCAGACAACCAGGCAATGCTACAGCTACAGGGTCTAATATAGCTGAGAAATATGCAATCGGTCTTCGCAATTTTCCATGTTTCTGTATTAACACAGAAAGTGCACATCCATTTCTTTCGCTGCAATAGAGTTCAAATTCTTTCTCATAGTCAGGCATGCCAAGTTCTGGTGCTTCACACAAACTGTCTCTCAATTGTTTAAAAGCCGTCAACTCTTTTTTATTTAATTCCATGGGATCTTTTACATCACTTCTTGTCAAGCGTACCAAAGGGTTTGCAATCAGGGAAAAGTTACTTATCCACTGACGACAATATCCACCATTCCAAGAAACATTCTCACTTCTCTTTGCGTCATTGGGGCTCTCATTCCTTTTATTATCTTGATTTTATCTGCAGTTACTTTTCTCAGTCCTTTTTCAATTTTGTGGCCTAAATATTGTACTTCCTTCTGACATAATTGCAATTTTGATGGGGATACTTTAAGTCCTCCATCTGCCAAATGATTCAGCAATGCTATGGTATCCACTACACAAGCTTCTCGAGTTCTTGACGCCACAAGTAGTTCGTCAATATATTGAACCAGTATTAAACTTTCAGGCATTTTTAAATCTTCTAAGGACTTTTTCAATATCTGGTTAAATATCGAGGGGCTCTCTGTATACCCCTGTGGGATTCGGCACCATGCCATAATACGTTCGCCAAACCGGAACACAAAAATCTGTTGGCTTTCAGGGTGCAATGGAATGGAAAAGAAAGCATGACACAAATCAATCACTGTGTACCATTCTGCGTCATGAGGAATCTGATACAAAATAACAGAGGGATTTGGTACAATGGAACAACATGATACAACGATTTTATTTATCTTTCTCAAGTCTTGTACTATCCTTAAAGTTCCGTTAGGCTTTTTCAGACCCATTATTGGTGAATTACATGGACTACTCATTATTTCTCTCAAAATACATTGCTTAATAATTTTCTCTATTATAGGTGTGACTGCTGCAATTCTCTCGGGTGTCAATTTATGCTGTGGAATATTTGGGTAACTTACTCCTTCTTTTACAGCAATTTTTACAGGATCTACATTTTTCATCAATCCCACATCTTCTCCTGTGAAATCCCATACCTCTGTTTTTACTGTCTTTTTCAATTCTTGAGGCAATTCCTCCGGGTCAAATACAGCAAATGCCTCAGTAACTTCAGATTCCATATTAGCTATTGTCATTTTGTACAGAACATCCTCATCAGGAGCCTCAAAAGCTTTTCCATCAGGAGTACAGAATATTGTGCAATTCTTTTTGCACAGCAAATCTCTCCCTAACAAATTTACAGGGCTTGAATCGCACACGACAAAGCGGTGCATATCAGAAAATTTCCCTATGTTAACTTTGACTGGTTCAGTGAGATACGTTTTTATCTGTCTATTGGATACTCCAACTACTTGGATCGTTTCATCCGAGAGAGGAAGATTTTCAACATCAGCTGACCTAACAGTTGAACGAGTAGCACCAGTATCTACTAGGAAAGTTATGTTTTCGTCATTTACCTTTCCATCCACAATAAGGGCCTGTGTGGTCTACTTCTAGAGTTGCACCAAGTACGCACTCCTCTTCCTCCCCTCGGCACCGTCAATAGTTTTCTTCTGGCTCACTCTCATCGCGTTGTAGCCAATACTGCGAAACAGCACTAGCGCGCGGCAGCTTAGTTACCTGTTCTTCGTTGTAGAATCCTGTCTCATTATTGTATTTCTGATGATTTACGCTCTGTGGAAAAGGTGGTTTTGGCAACTGACTCTGTTGGGCAACAACCTGCTGCTGTCGTTGCGGCTGACAACTCACCTCATTCTGCACCTGTGGATTCAATGATGCATTATCACCATTAGCACTTGGGGGAAATGTACACTCGGTTTTCCAATGCCCTATTCTTCCGCAATTATGACATGGCCATTTCTTTTTAGCTTCATCTATATTAATCTGTCCTTTTCCTTTCCCAAAATTGGGTTTTTGTCTCATGCTCGTTCCATTTGCTTGTTCCATTAATTGAGCTTTGTGTCTCTCTGTCACTTTTACTTGAGCCCACATGGATTTTTCTTTTAATTTACGCTGCTTTGCTTCAATTTCATCACTAAAATATTTTGCATGTCTCAGTACTAAATCTATCTTTTTATTCTGCCAGTCCACTGTATGCTGTTTAATCATTTCACTTACTTGAGGTCGCAGCCCATACACAAATCGATATACAAAATGACTCAAATCCTTTTCACTCAAATTTTCATCACCACTAAACTGCTTAAAGGCAATAATCAACCTTTCATAATATGCATGTACAGATTCCTTCGCTTCTTGATGAGTTCTATCAATTTTTACCAAATCAGTTTTTTTAGGAGGTAATTTGTTTTTCAGAAAGGCAATTACTTGTTTATATTTTCTCATTACTTCTGGATCAGGGGCACCTGTTTTTGGATCTCTATGTTATTCCTGCATAGGCCAACTGATTGTTATTTTACATTCTGCCCATAAATCTGCTGGTACAATTATATCGAATAGACTATTCAAATCAATCCATAATACTTTTGATAATTTTACAAACCTGTCTACTTGCAGGTACCACTCAACCAGCTTCTCGCGCAGTCGAGGGAAATCATTGGTAAATGATAAAATATCTTGTCTGGTCCAGGGGACATGCACATAGCCTGCACCTGGAATCTCCCTCATGGGACACTCAGTTACCACGTTTTCTTTTTCTCTTACTGGAAAGGCTGCAAACGTCTTATCTGTTGCATTGTCTCGTTTCTGAAACCACCTATTTTTCCATTTATCTACATCTCCCCATTTTCTTAGTAAAAGAGTTGTTCGCCCTGTAGTATTCAGATTCTCAATATCCGTTTCGGAAAAGTCTACTCGGTATGGTTTTTGTAAAGACTTTACCTTTTCAAAGTCGATACCCATTTCATTTGCTACTTCTTCAAGTCTTTCATGTAAATTTCTTGCTCTCCATGTTATACTTTTCTATAGAAACAATAATTCTTCATCCTGATATGCTTTTAATTTTTCCGTGTGGATAGTCCCTACTATTAATTCTTCCAAGACAGTTTTCAACTTGGCCACATCTAAAGGTTGGGGTTCTGCATCTTTCCGCTGTAAACTCCTCAACCATTCACTTAGTTCTTATGAAGTAGGACCTACGGGATTTGGTTCATTTCTTGTTTGTTCTAAACCTTTTGGTGACCCTGGTACTGATTCTGTCGTCATTATTATTCTATCCACTAGACTCTGATTTACTGTCAAATTTTTAGGCGTACTTTGTTCCGAAATACCTACCGTTTGGCTCCATGAATTCTCGTTTGAACCCTTTCTTTGCATTTCAGTTTGTTTATTACTATTATAAGGCATCGTCAGACAATGCTCACTATCCTTTTGTTTATCAAAGATAGGCATTACAGGTCCTATGGTTACAGGAACAGTTACAGCTTCCAAGTTTTTAGTTAATTCTCTAATCTTTTCAGTTAACTCTAAAGTTGTCTTTGCTAATTCAGCTGAATTTTTATTAGCCATTTTACCAGGTTGTGTTTTTTCTGTTTCTCTAAAGGGATTATTTCTTCCTACCTCATGTGGTATTGATTCAAACTTTATATTTTGTGGTGTTTCTTTTACTGGGGCACTTGGTGTCAACAATGTGAAGTCTGATTCATACGGGGGTGGATTTTTATAAAACATGTCATCAAGAACATCATCCTCTGACTCATGCACACCGTACACTCCTGATTCTGCATTATTTCTTTTTTCTGTACACTTTCTACTACTAATCTCTTCAGCATTTCTCATAGGGAATAACCCATCAGTCATATTTGCACTTCGCCATCTCTTCATTCTATCATTATGATTTTCCTGTCCATACGATCTACCAAACATATATTTGTGCCTTCCGCCACTAGGTTGCCGTTCTCTGTCATACATCTTATCTTCCCATTCTGTCAAGGCTTCAAACTGTGTAGGTCTAGGTCTTGGTTCTAGTTTCATCATTCTTTCTCTCAAATTTCTCAAAACCGCTAAATTAAATGATCCATGTTCTGGAAATGCTAAAACTCCATCATCTTTTGTATACTTTGCCCAATTGTCTAACCAAATACATGTATGATAACCATATTTCGCAGCCATAAAGGATGCAGGTGATTTCGCTGGAAGAAGCAACTGTCCCTCTCTAGTCACAATCGGTTTGTCCTTTTTAAATAAGTTCTTGATTTTACTGAACCAGGACCTTTTCTCCTTTTCTGACGTGTCGTAATACATAATTTTCTTTATTTTGTGTCGCTAGCTTTCTTCTATGACTATTCTGTTTTCTTATCCAATCGTAGCGCGACTCTCACTAACGCATCAATCCAGAGCGTCTATGTCACTTTTGTAATTCTCTAATCCCAGCGCGACTCTCACTAACGCACCAATCCGCAGCATCTACGTCACCTTGTAATTCTCCACTCCTAGCGCGGCACACACTAACGCACCAATCAGGAGCGTCTACGTTTCTTACTGACTGGCCAATCCCAGTGCAGTCTTTCTGACGTCAGCTTTTCTTGCTACTCCTGCTTCTGCTGACCCCTCCTTTACAAAATTTATCGGCAAACTTTTTACATTCACTTTTTTACTAAAATTTTGTAACGACATAAAAACACCACCATTAACTGTTTCGCTAACAAAGGATAGTCTTGACCTTTTCCACAAGAATTCTGTCTTTCCCGAGAGCAGCGAACAGTCTGCCCTACCACGGAATCATTACATTCGTCGATAAAGTAGCACTTCCCTCTACTTTACCCTTCAAGCGAGCATTAGCTAACCGTTTCTCTAGAAATAAAACACCTGTTGGAGACCCAATGCTCCTGAGAATTAAGTCCAGAGTTTCACAATTAACCTGAATGCTATTTCATTTACACACATTCATATGGAAAATGTAGTTCACTCACACAGAATCCTGTCTTTCCCGAAAGCAGCAAACAATCTGCCCTACTACAGAATTATTACACTCGTTAATAAAGTAGCACTTCCCTCTACTTTAGCCTTCTAACAAGCTTAGGGAACACCTATTACCCTTCCAGTGATAAGCGTAATCAGAGTGCCTTTTGGACTCCTGGTACTTAAGACCAAAATTTCACAGGTGGCCTTCGCTACCCATACACTTCTTTTACACAGAAAATATCCCTAATGGCAACACACGACGATGTTACCAAATCGAACCCAGACAATGCGCTGTGCAACTCCAATCTTCACACGTTTTCCCCGTGTACCCACAGGGTACAATAATTCCGTCTTTCCCGAGAGCAGCGAACAGTCTGCTCTTCTAGGGAATCATTGCAAACTTCCGACTCCCTACGTCCCAGAAGTCGTCAATACAACATGGAACGCACCGCGACTTAACATAGAGTGTTAATACATAAACCAATACTTATCCAACATTCATAATCAATAATCAATATTCTAAATAGAGAAATCAATAAGAAATAATCAAATCTATAAGAAATAATCACCAAACCAATGCAATAAAACCATCATTCTGCTACCAGAAAAACTGATACAGCGCGAGACCGGGGAAAAGGAGTAAAACCTACAATATATTCTCCTGCGTCGCAGGCCCGACATCACACTAACTCACTCATACATGCAGTCATTGGTGGGGCCCATAACACCAACACTCACACGTCACCATTCACAAGTCTGCACACAGGAGGGATGAATGATTCAAGCGTTGGACATGGGGGGGATACCTTATAACCTATAGGGAAGGAAAAGTTATTTTACAGAATATACATTATCGTTCGCTACCTATAGATTCCTAATCCCAAACTTCAATGCACTCCACCCACTTGGTCGACGGACCAATTAGTTGGATTGGTTGATGGTGATTTAGAACCAGCTAAAACACATTTTAAGACTCAGAATCCTATTTTCTCTTAATCGAACAACCACAAACTCATAATTTCTGTTAATCAATTATTTGTTTATCTAAAATTTCATTGCAATTAATATTAGCATGTTATCATCGAAAGTTTTAGAATTTTCTAGACAAATCAATTCAAATCGCAGGACATTATATTTACCTATTCTGACTATCTGGATTTTCTCTATTTCTTTAGGGCTCTGCACAATCGAATTAGCCGTTAAATTGTCCAAATAAAGCAGGCCAAAGCTCAAGGTCTGAAAGTTCTTTGCTCAACACTTTACAGTCCCAAAGATTTCCATAGGACCAGAAATCGTGCAAGCGTCTGTCATTGCCTGTGGGGTCAAATGGGTATGCAGTCATAGAAACCGTCGAAAACGCCAGCGTAGACAACATCGACCCATCGAACGAGAACGAACGCCCCTCCCTATTCTGCTACTCTTTTTATAATAAATTTCGGGATAACATGAAACATTTTTAAGTGGAGAAGGTCTGTGATTGGCTGATCAAAAATGTCCGATATTTGTTCATTAGGGCTTCCCATGGATTCTGCTGTTTCAATCCCGGAGTTGACATAGTCCTTATGTTACTATAATTCTTGGTTTACTTGTATGATCCAATTTTTCATTTTAAAC
This sequence comes from Triturus cristatus, assembly GCF_964204655.1. Taxonomy (NCBI): domain Eukaryota; kingdom Metazoa; phylum Chordata; class Amphibia; order Caudata; family Salamandridae; genus Triturus; species Triturus cristatus. Next base: position 1,063,527,485 of record NC_140593.1, on the reverse strand, counting down.
CGTTTTTTACTGTCCGGGGTTTTTGGCAGTCCACCAAGATCCTATCCTTGACCGAGGACGTGGTGGACAGGGTTTATCAGGAAGTTCACGGAGCCATCCGAGCCTGCGCATTAGATGTTGCGCTCACAAGACAGTGGCCACTTCTGAACTCCATTTCTGCCGCCATTTTGTGGTAGGCCCAAATGCTAACATAAGCAAAACAAACATAAAAGAATAATTAACCCCGTCCCTGCTCATGACGGAACCACTCCGTCATGAGCCACGGTTGCCGTGTGCTCATGACGGAGTGGTTCCGTCATGCTGCGGCCGTTGGCGGCCGCTCCGCCCACGCGGTGCTAATTCCCCGCCTGTGCAGGCGATTAGCGCCGTGGGCGGAGTCATGACGGAATCACTCCGTCATGAGCACAGCTCAACCGTGACTCATGACGGAGTGGTTCCGTCATGAGCACGGTGCCACCGCAGTACCCCCAAACCCCCCCCCCCCGCGCCGCGGCGGAATTCCCGCCGCGGCGAAGGGGTTAATACAAAGAAATGTTGATTCTAATGTTATACCCTCACTAATCCCTTAATGTATTAGTATTTTCCTAGCTTATAGCGACATTTAAAGCGATAATATTTACCTTTTTGGATCCAACCTAGAATGCAAACATCACGTAAGCAACATAAATCATGCGCTATCTTATTTCCACATATACTACTATTAATATGCGTACGTATTTTAGTTATTTGGGTTATTTTGCCATGCAAATAGCAATTTCCCTCATGTAATTTGTGTATGCAAGGGTTGAGTTATTTTCACACAGCAAACCGCTAGTAAAATTATAATCAGTAGGTTATATAGTTAATCTTTACATGCAAATAGAGGAGGTGTACAACATTTTCCTCTACCTGCTCCATCAACTGCATAGGAGTTAACCAAGCAGGGAGAGGATGTGGCGTATAAACCAGTGCTGCCGACTTTGGAACTGGGGAACCGTGTTCGAGTCTCAGCGTTGGCGGCTCTTCATCCTGTGATTCCTGGTATATTACTTGATTTCCAAATACCTACAAAAGAAATGAATGTGTCCTTGTGTAATGTAACTGGTGCTCATGTAAAGCACTCCAATACCTACAGGTCGAACTCAATATCTTCGAGTAGAGTTCGCGCTATATAAAAAACGCTGAAAAAAAACAATATAGAAAGCAGAAGCCATGTTTCCAAAGGCCCTTCGAACAAACTCTTTATTTTTCAGAAACAAGGCCCTGAAGCACATATTTGTTTCTGAAAAACAAATAACAAATAGCCCTGGTGCGCAGGAAGGTTTTACCCTCCACTTGGGAGTATTGTTTTAGTTTTTGCTATTAAGAACCTCCATATTTGTTCCTGGCTGTCCTACACAGGAAAACTGTACACCAGGTAATAAAGTGGTGGTTCTTCTGATGTACATTGACCCATGGCCCTTTGGCAGACGGGCTGTCTGTTAAACATTTCTGACGGTGGAGCCAGCTCGGATGTGGCCACTGGAAACATGACTCATTGCCCACCTGTAAATGAGGTTGGTGGACATGGAGATTGGTGGGGTTGGGGCCCCACTAAGTTATGACCAGGCTCTCAATACCCCAAACTTTGCTGGCTTGGTAGACAATATTCTGCCCAAAGGCTCCCATGTCCAAAACAGGAGCTGCTTTGGGGGGTGAAGGGTGGACCTCCCATCATTTTTTTTTTTTTTTTTTTTCCAAAACCTTTATTATTCCAATAAATTGTACACTGCTATTCAGCCAACAACCCGGAGGCAGGCAGCTTGGTTATGTAGCGGTATACCGCCTTAGCGAGTCCTGGCCGTACATTTGAGCAGCATATCAATAATAGTACTTTAGTCAATAGTCAACAACACCAACATGAAGCGAGATCGTCAGGAAAGTGAACACTGTCGATGATAAAGGACACGACTGTCACCACTCTGGGCCGTGTGTTGCCATGCTTGTGCAGACATTAGAGGAACCACCTATGCGAGGTGCATTGCAACCTCAAGAACGACGACACCAGGCGTCACACATGCGTGCTCCTCTCCGCAACCCCATCTCAGGAGCCCCAACGCGCCAGGCTCACAATCCACCCTCTCAGCCATCTTCCAGCACTTCCGCTCCTGTCAACCAATCCACCAACGGCTGCCATATGTCTACAGGCTTTGAACGCTGCGGCATCTGGTCCCAGTAGGAAGTGAGTTGTTCCCTACAGTACACTGCTGATCCTACCCAGGCCGATGCTTTCGGCGGTGCCTTTTTCTTCCAGTGTATCGCTATTTGGCGCTTGGCAAGTAACAGTAAAAGGGCAACAAGCTTGCGCGACCCAACAGGCACCTTCATCACAAACCCCAGGAGGGCCACGAGCGGGTCTGGCTCCATAGTTGTACCCACGATCTTACCAATAGTATGGAAGACCGTATCCCAGTACCTCCGCACTGGTACACACACCCAAACAAGGTGATAGAACGTAGCCTCCCTCTCGCCACATCTCCAACAGTTCGTACCGGCCCGCAACCCCATCCTAAACAGCTGTATGGGCGTGCGGTAAGTCCTATGCAGGTAGTTGAAATGTATTAGCCGCAGTCTGTAATTAGGCGACAGGTTTTCGAGTTGGGTGCAACAAAACTCCCACTGTTTCTCTGTGATACTTATGCCCGCTTCGCCCTCCCACAGTGATCTGGAATCCACGTGCGCAACAGGCGTTGCGTTTTGAGTAGTCCTATAGATGCGTGTAATCAGTTTGCGCGAGGAGGAGTTCGAAAGTATGTCTTCCAAAGCTGCCAACGTCGGCGGAGCGTTTGGGAACATAGTGTATCTATGTTTACAGGCCGACCGCAGTTGGTAATACAGAAGTAGCTCCGATGCCGTCGGTTCAGGCGCTGCTGCCATAGCCTGCACCGTCAGGAAAGTGTCGTCCGGATACAAGTCTCCCGCCACACTCAGGCCACAGGTCTGCGCCCGGCGCGCCACCGCCGCATCCGTCAGTGGACCCAGCAGCGGGTTAGCCGCAAGTGGCATACTCGGCGCATATAGGTCCGCTATGCCCGCACGCTTAGCAATGTTCGTCCAAGCCGAGCGTATCACTTCAACGGTGTCAACGTCTTCTTGGGGGCGTTTGTAACTCTGGTACACCGCTGTCCGAAGTGGGCAGGGAGCCGCCACGTCCATCTCTATTGCCACGTGGGGCTGGTAAGGGATTGGGTGAGGCCAATAATGTAAGTATTGAGCCTGCGCACTGTACGCATATAGTTCAAAATCCGGGGCCGCAAGGCCGCCCTGTCGGAAGGGAAGTGTGAGAAGGCTCCAGGCGACTCTGGGCTGCTTACCCGCCCAAACCAATTCTATCATGGCCGAGCGAAGTCGGCGAAAGAATGCCTTTGTTAGTGGCACGGGGATATTCGTGAACAAGTAGAGGAATTTAGGCACCACCACCATTTTCGCAATTGCTATGCGGCCCATCAAGGACAGCGGCAGCTTCTTCCATCTCTGAACTTTGCTCTCCAACCACTCCATAGCCACACCAAGGTTGGCAAGCACCATATCCTGAACCGAACGGCTCAGCTGAATGCCCAAATATTTGACCTCGTCCGCCACCCAGTCGATCGGAAATTCCGTGTGGCACTTGTTCGTACCATCGGTCAGCGGGAACATTGTCGATTTTGACCAGTTAATATCAATGCCTGTGAGGCCGCTGTAACGTGTCACCTCTCTCATCAGCGGGTCAAAATTCTCCGACGGGTTCAGCATATATATGGTGATGTCGTCGGCATACATAGATACAAGTAGGCCACGCGTCGTGAATCCGATGCTGCGGTGAGTATGATGTTGCCTCAGGCGAGCCGCAAGCTGCTCGGTCGCAATAGCAAACAGCAACGGCGACAGCGGGCAACCCTGTCGGGTCCCCCTGGTTATGGAGATCGGGGCGGACAGCTGCCCATTCACCCGCACCCTGGCCGTCTGATCGTTATAAAGTATGCCAATACGCCTGGAAAAGGATGGGCTGAATCCCATGCGAGTAAACAATGTTCGTAGGAATTTCCACTCCAGGGAGTCGAATGCCTTAGTGGCATCCAGCAGTGCAGCTGCGGCCTGCAGCTTGGGATCCAGATAATGCAGGAGCCCGAATAGTACTCTCAAGTTATGGGAAGTTGACCTTCCCATCACAAAGCCCGACTGATCAGACAGCGCAATCTGTGGCAGCATATATTTCAAGCGGTCTGCAAGCAACTTCGCGTATATTTTTGCATCAAGGTTAATTAGTGAAAGTGGACGATATGAGTCGGGACATACCGGGTCTTTGCCTGGTTTAAGCAGCGTAATAATTAGAGCCTCGCGCATGGACTGGGGGAGAATTCCCTTTTCTACCGCCTCCTCAAAGACCCCGTGCAGTCTCGGGACCAGGATGTCAGCATATTCTTTATAGAAGGCCGCTGTCAGCCCGTCGGGGCCGGGTGCCTTACTAAGTGGCAGAGCAGCTATTACCGCCCGTATGTCATCTTGCGTGAACGGTAGGTCCATATATTGTCTAGCCCTTTCACTGAACCATGCTAGGGCAATAGTGTCCAGATAGTCGCCGAGCACCGTGTCCTCCGGTGTCACCCTGGAGGTGTATAAGTTCCTGTAATAGTCTGTCATGGTTGCCAGTATGGCCGGGGGCTCTCGTACCACGCCACCCCCCACCCCTTGTAGTTCCAGGACGTGATCCGACCCTAGCGGCACGCGCAGCAGGTTCGCTAGCGTACGTCCGGCCCGGTCACCCTCCCCATATCGTCTGGCCTGATGATCTTTAGACAAAAATGCAACCTCCCTGTCCGCTTCCTCTTGATACCTGGTAAGCTTCGACCTGAAATCTGCCCGCAACTTATCCGTCGGGGCATCTATCAACGCGGGTTCCAGTTGCGCAAGTTCAGTTTCTAATTTACGCAATGTCTCTCGTATGGATCTCAGCACTCCCGTCTTCAGTGACATGCAGTGCCCTCTTGTCACCACCTTACAAGCCTCCCATAACGTGCCCGGCGAGTCTACAGTGCCCCCGTTTATTGCAAAGTACTCCTCCAGTTTGTCCCGCAGCTCCTGCTGAAATACCTGGTCGCGCAACGCCCGGGAGGGAAACCTCCAGCTGAACGGCTGAACGTATTGGGGCGGTGTGGACAGTGTAAGGAGCACCGGGGCATGATCGAACAGAGATCTCGGCAAGTGTGTCACCTCTAGTACCGTCGAGTGCAAATCTCTGGATAGCAGCCAGTAGTCCAGCCTGGACCAGGCCGCCCTATGGGCCGTTATGCATGTGCCCGCGCGCACTCCGGGGTGCAGCGACCTCCAGGAGTCCACCAGCCCTGCATCCTGCATGATGTAGCCGAGCTCTTCCGACGCCCTGGGGTGGTGTTCCCTAGTCGTGCCCTGTCTATCCATGGTGTCTGATAGTACGACGTTATAGTCCCCACCCCACAAAATCGCTGCCGGGCCACGGGCCTGCACCTTATGCCATAGGTCCCCGTAGAACTCTGGATTGTCGTCATTCGGGCCATACACATTCACCAGTATCACTCTCATTCCGCACAGTGTTCCCACCAGTATAATGTATCTGCCTCCCGTATCCCTGATTTCCTCATGCGTCTTCCAGTGAAGTCCCTTCCTGATTAGTATCGCCACCCCTCTGGAGTTGTTAGAATAGGAGGCGTGAATGATCTCTCCCCATCTATAATGTTTGAGCAGCTGCGCCGCGTTGGCTGTCAAATGTGTCTCCTGTAGGAGGCAGAGGTCCACGTCTTTCCGGAGCAAGAAGGCCTGCACCAATCTCGCTTTGCGTCTGTCATTCATACCCCTTACATTCCAAGTAATGCATTTTAGTGTCTGCACGGCGACAGGCATATGAATAAAACTCGTTCCAGTCGCAGACCTGTTCCATGTTGCACTCCACCTGGCCCCTCCCCTCCGACAGACATCTCAAATCCTAACGGCCCAGCGGGCCACCATGCCCGGCAAAGGCCAGAGCATCATATGCTAGGTGACTGTCGACAGAGCAGTGAACATTGTACGATATACGTTGCAGCATCAAATCTCGCTTCCTCTGACCCAACTGTAGAACATAAACAAAACCCAACAGAATCCCCCAAACTCAATTGAACCCCATCCCCACCCGCTCCAACCCCCCAATTAGGTTGTGCAATGTCCCCCCAGGTCCCCCTCCCTACCATAGAAACTGTATCTACAGTCATTGGTCGTAACCGATGAGTGGGAATCATCCCCTGAGGTACGCAGGTTGGCCACCTACTAACCCTGTACTCATGCCAGGGTGATCGAGCGCTGACCCAGTGTGACCGCTCAAGGATCCCCCCGCCCAGTCCCGCAATTCTACACACCTCCCCACCAGCATCTGAAATTGACCCTCCAGAGCACCAAACATTCACTAGGACCCGGCCCAGCCCGGACAGGCAATACCCATCGGCATATCAAAAATCAAACGGTGACAGTCATTTAACATCACTTAGCCTGTCTCGCTGGTCCGGTCCGCCTGCGGTTGCTTGAGTCTTTTGGTCCTTCGCCAGTTGTTTGGCATATTGCAGAGCCGCTTTCGCGTCCAAGAAGAAGGATGGTTTCCCGGGCCCTTGTACCCGGAGCTTTGCAGGGTATATGAGGGAGTATTTGGTCCCCGTCTGTTGGAAAAGTTTTTTCGCCGGCAGAAATTCCCTCCGGGCGGCCTGTACCTGCATCGTATAGTCGGGATATAATGCAATATGATTGCCTTTATACTGCACATCGGTCATGTCTCTTGCCATACGCAATATCGTGTCTAAGGGTGGGCGTAGTTCGCGAAGTAGCACTTCGCGAAGCTACGCAAAGTGAAGTTCGCACTACGCGAGCTACGCGTAGCACTTCGCGAACTGCGAAGTAACATGTTCGCACTGTGCAAGATGTTGTTTTCAATGATTGCACAGTGCGGACAAGCAACCGGCACTGTGCAATCATTGAAAATGGCATCTTGCACAGTGCGAGCTGTAGTTTTCTGCTGCTCGAGTAGATTTTTCCTCGAGCTGCAGCTTTCTCAACGCGAACTGGTAGTTTCTCATCGCGAGCGGTCGCGAGCATACGCGACCCCTCCCAATGAGAAACCTGACCTTCTCGCGTTGGGAATCTCGCCGGGAGGTTTATTTTCCATGCTCGCGATCGCGAACAAGGAAAAAGTCTCGCCAGGATGGCATTTTGCTTGCTCGCGGTCGCCAATTTGACGTTGAGGACCGCGAGCAAGCAAAAAATGACCGCAGCACTACGCAACACTACGCTACGCGTGTTCGCACTGTGCTACGTGCAGTTCGCGTAGTGCGAAGTAGCGCGAACTTCGCAAACTACGCGAGCGTAGCGTAGTGCTTCGCCCAGGCCTAATCGTGTCCCGGTCCCTATAGTTTAAGACACGTGCAATGATAGGCCGGGGCGGCGCTCCCGGTTTAGGCCTGGGCCCCAATGATCTATGCGCCCGTTCGACAAGGAACAGCGATGATAAGCCCGACCCAAACAGTTCTTTCAGCATCTGTTCGACATATTGCTCCATGTTAGTGATGTCCGTTGTTTCCGCCACGTGATGCGGACGTTGTTGCGCCGCGAGCGCGCTTCCAAGTCCTCATTTTTTTGCTGTATGAGCGCCTGGACTTTATCCATGCCCCGCAGTGTTTTGCCGAGGTCGGTTTGACTTTCTTCCGTATCGGCCACTCGTGTTTCCAGTGACTCCACTCTCCCTTCCTGTTTGTCCATGCGAGACGTGATGCCGTCCATTCGCGCCGCCAGCGCGTCCATTTTGCCATCTATGCCATGTAAGCTCGTTTTCAGTTCCTGAAACATGGTTTTGATGTCCGCGTCCTGTGCGCCACTCCGTTCTTCTCGAGCAGGCTCAGCATCTCGGTGGTCCTGGTCTGGCGGTTTCTGTTTGGACTTGTCAAATGTAATTTTCGGCTGCCGCGTGTCTGGCTTGCCCATGATTGCCTCTTAGTGCAGTCGGTTGACGTGGGCAGTCGAACCGCACTCTCCCCACACACCAGGGTCTCACAACAGGCAGCGGGTAGTGCAGGCGCCACTAGCAGCCAACGAAGCTGCGTCTTCCAGATCGGGTTATACCCGTGATGCGACGATCCATGCGGGGGCAGATGTAGCGCGTTCCTCCAGGCCCAGGCCAGTTGTCGTGCAGCAGCTCCTCGTCTGTCCCCCAGAGCAATGCAGCACAGCTCGCATGGACATCCACAGCAGCGCCCTTGTCCCGTGTCCAGTCGCCCACCCGGCACGTCGTCCGCCAGGAGGGGAGCCACGCGACTCGGCGCCAGAGCCAGCCGACTTCCGGGTCCTCGCACAGCCCCACTACTGCCTCAGGGGTCACTGGTCCATAGCGCGACCTCTCCGGCACTGTCGTATGGCCAGGGGCAGGCCCAGCAGCCGACCACGTCCCTCAGGCCGCCGCCCCGGGGCCCCCGATGTCAGCCACGCAGCCGCCCCCGACGAAGATGGCCGCCACTCCACCGCCACCACCGGGTCTGCCGCAGCACCCAATCGCACAATCAAAGGCCAAGTGATCCGAGGGCACGGATCGGATTCTCTCCCCACGAGGTCTGGCAAAGTGGCCCTCCAGATCGGGGCCCAGCAGCTTCCGCCGATCGCCGGCACAGGTGCCCCCCTCTCAGTCCAGCTCTGGGAGCGCGGCGATCCGCCCCGGTCCTGCCCCTCGCCTCACCTCCACGCTGTCAGCGGCGGTCCACAGCACCGGGTGTCGCCGGCCCAGCCCCGGTGCTTCAGCTGCGGGGGGGGGTATGCGCCGGGCAGGCCGCGCTCCCCCCGGCCGGGTGGATCCGTAGATCGCCGCCTCACCGCTCGGTCCGCTCCTCACGCAAGCCCCTGGCGCTCACGAGCGCAACAGGCCGCCACGTCTCTCCGCCTCCAGCAGGCCGCTCTCCTCTACAGCTCCACAGACGGGGTCAAAAGTTCCAACGCACGGGGCGGACACTCGAGGCACCCTGCTAGGGTCAGGAGGTCCGAGCCCGCACACCAGTGAAGCACATAAATGAAGGATTTATTTGCTCGATCGGCGGAGCTGCGGTTTCAGGCAGCCATTCCGCTCGGCAGCCAAGCCACGCCCCCTGACCTCCCATTATTAACGGTATTTCCAAAGAGTGATCCCAAAGATAGTGGCCCATCTTCAGAAATAACACAAATGCCTCCATACAATGGAAATTTCGGACCGCACCGACAGCCTGTTTGTGGCGGTCTGCCCGACATCGTAATGAGGGCCTTAGTGACTGCAATTCCAGCATGCTCTTGTTGCATGGATAGATTGCTACCACTATATTGAGTACTCGAAATATACCATCAGAGCAAGTAATGAAATTGTGTATGTAATTCTGAAAAAGACCATCATTCAATGCATGCTAGTGTATCTTGGTATTTCTGCAGCCCAAAATGGTGGCAAATCTGTCAACACGGACCACGTCACCGAATAGCTCTAATTTTCATCAGCGTCAACACTATGGGATCTGTCATCCTTCCTCCCACTTCTTAATAGGGCGGGGTAAAGCCGAGGCACACAGAAGGCACTACACTGTCTTTTTTTGTCTCCCCATCTAAACTTTGCCCTACATGAGTGTTTTGTGTATTCTAACCTTTTCATTTCATTGTAATATTCAACATCTTGTGTTTTTCAAAAGGTGTGTTGTCCAATGTTAAATAACATGTACAGATATTGAAAGAAGCACCTATCTGTTTTATTTTTTAAAGCAACTCGCTTTGATAAAATGGCCATCTTGCGAGTATCCAATAATTACATCAGTTCAATGATCTTTAATTTACCATTCCAAATCTTTAAAGTTTTTGTTCCGAAAATCAACTAAACTCATGCGTCTTCCCTCTTTTTTAATTAAATAATTTTTGTTGACAATCAGGCTCTTTCTGGTGTATTCATGTTTCACAACATGTTTTGTTTGGGATGACTGTGTTATACAACTGAGCCTCATTATAGAAAATGAATTGCTAGCTAAAACAATTGTTTTATGTTTATCTGTTATACTTTCAATATAAAAGTATTTCTCTGTAATCAAAATAATTATTTTTTAGAAGAATAGTTCTGACATTCCTGCGCGATAGAGCATCTTTTATTTTCGTTTTTATGTGTGTTATGATTACCGTGGCGCCAGTGTTTTTTTATTGCTTTGTTTTCATAATGAAGCATTGCTTAATAGCAATAATATTTTCTTGGAATAATGTAAGGTAAAAAGAGTTATTATTGAGGGGGCGCTTTTTTCTCAAATGTTCTTTTATTTACCATCACCTTCCACCATTTGTTCGCTTATATTTCTCTATATCCTTAATTTCTTCGCCATATGTTGCGTCTAGATTTGAGTTTTAATTTAGAGTCATTGCCTCCCAGGCCCTATATCTGTACAGTAAGTTATTCAGTTCGAATTTCAGCTATCCTGCCCCCTGTTCACTATCGTTTACAGCACTAGCATATGAAGTGACACCAAACCTTAAGGAAATGCCAGTTCACCTTTTACAACTGGTTTTACTGGCTCCAATTGTCAGTATATGGATTTTTGAACGTGCAATGACGTGTATGATTATAGCTCCATCGTTTAATAAATTATTGATGTTTAATTGCTGATTTTTATCTAGCATCATTTTCCTTTTTTTATCCTCAAGGTACATACTTTATAGTCCAATGTGCAAACAGCAGTGTAATATAGCTGGAACCCGCTGAAACCATTTGTTACTGGTCATCTGGACTATCCTCAAGAGAATGGCAGATCTTGTGTTGAAAATCAGTTTTTTCAAGCAATTTCGAAAGAACTGGCTTAAAAACAGAGGGGGATATGTACAAGAACTGCCACTAACTAGGTTTGGCGTTAGTTAGCGGAAGTTTTCTTAACGCGGCCTATCACCAAAAACTATCGCCCTGTTAGCAATGTATTTACAAAACGTCACTACATGGCGATAAATTCAGGTAGCCGCAGTGACAACTGCTGCTAACACTAGTGTGAAGGCGATACAAATTCTGGCGTTAGCAGGCGAAAACTGACGAAAGGCCAATTTGCGGGCAAAAAACTCGCGTTAGTCAGCCCAACGTGACTTTTTTGCATCTAGAGGCAAAAATAGCCTATAAGTCTACCAACAATGAAAAATAGGAAACAAAACCTATGGAATACAGATTGGAGCAGCCAGGGCCAAGTGTAGCACAGATCAAAAATACCACCCCCCCCCAACGGCATAGATGACCAGCCAGAGTCCCCTGGGGAAGAGAAAATCCAGGGCTAAAATAATGAAAAGAGGCGCATCGCTGGGCAAAACCGGTGATGCATCACTTTTCATTGCGCACTCCATACAGCACCATGGCATCCAAAACCTTGAAAGAGCGGACAGTCCCTGGGGCCCGGAGGCCTCGCTGGGCCTGTGTATGGGCCCCGGAGTGGGATGTGGAGGTGCTGTGGAGTTGCTGGGCCATGGTGGTAGTCATTGAGGTATCGGCGATCACCCTTCCCTGGTGGTGAAGCCTGCCAGGTGGCATAGACACACTTTGCTGACCTGTGTGAGAAGACCACCTGGAACCCCTAGGAGCTGTGAACGGCGGAGGCGCTCCGGCGCACCAACATAAGCAGGTCTGCATCGCATACCATGCACCACCACTACACCGGGGTGCACGGTGGAGAGTACCAATGTTGGGCCGCCCCTCTCCGCATCACAGGTCTGAGGATGTTGCGCTGGCTGGAGGCTGTGGAGGGTGAGGCCCCGGAGCTGCACAGAACTTGTGGGGCGGGTGCACTGCAACTTCACGCCTAAAGGGGCCCTGTTGCATCACCTGCATCGGGAGGTTCCCCAGCGGACTTGGTGGGTACTGCTGTACCCTGGCTTGTGAAATCCCGCCTGGCTGAGGCTCCTGCTGGCTGAGTCACACATTTGGAGAGAGTGCAGCGGATTACACCGCGGTGTCAATGTGCAGGTGAAGAGAAGGTGGGACGCTTAGCGAAGGAGGCCCGAGGGTCGAGGCAGGCCCAGGTCTAGCACCTGGGGGTGACGCACCCCCAGTGGTGGCTCATCCGCTATGGCAGAAGAGCGTCGCCCCACTAATTTCAAGCAGTGGAAGAAGAGGAAACATAACATGATGATAACTTTCTGATGTACTCATGCTATGTTTCCTTTGTGGGTGGGAGGGTGGATGGGGCTGCTCTACTCACGGAGCAGGGCAGGGGTGGATTGGTAAGCCCACTCAAGTGGGCAATGACTGTTTGATCAGCCCTCTCAGGCCGCCCATAGCAGTCATGCGCACATCCCTGTTAGCAATGCAGGCCGCATTACAGCCTGCATGGAGAACATGCCCACCCCTCCAACCCCTGGCTATATGCCTTGTCACGGCGCTCAAGAACAATCACAATGCCGCATTGCAGAATTGTGATTGGCTTAGGGGAGGGAGCCTGGCTGCCTGCTTTTTGCTCCGGGAAGCAGACTCAGGAGAGCAGGAGCACAGAAGACAGGGGACCCGGCCTCGAGGTAAGAATCTTTTAAAAATATATTTACAACCCCTGCTCACCCCGCATCCCTGCACCCCCAGTGTCCTTTCCCGCGTTTCCCGCATCCCAGCTGTCCAGTCCCCTCCGCAGCACTACATAATGGCAGACGGTGTGCGTACATGCAAGGCGGGCATACCACTGGTGAGCCAAAGGCAAGCCCGTCTGCGTCTGTCTGCCCCAGGACCGCGCCCAGCACCAAGGACCCTTCCTCTCAGACACTCTACCGCTACGACGCCAGCACCCTCCTCGCCATCAACCGTAGATGCCACACCGCCGGCCATCTACCAACACTGTAGAACTCTCTAGCACCCTGGGCCTGTCGAAACTGCAAACGCACCTTCTGCCACATCAGCACACCAGCGCCTCCTGCCGTCCAGCCGACCAACAGCACAGCCGACCGGCTCAACTGCATCCTCCTCAACGTGTGGTCCCTCCACAAACACGCAGCAGAAATCTGGGACCTCCTTGACAGCACCTCTTCAGACATCTCCTTCTTCACGGAAACCTGGACCGGACATGGCCATCACCATCCATGAAGGCTACAAATTAACCCACACGGACCACCCCAAGCAGCCAGGAGGAGGCATTGCCATTGTCTAAAAAAGGCACACTCCGACTGACCATGCACTCTAATGACCCGACGGTGACCATGGAACAGCTCCACTTCCAGATCCGGTCCAACACCAACACCACTTCCACAGCACCCTCATCTACAGGCCCCCGGGCCATGAACCCCTATTCACCGATGCCATTGTAGACCTCATTGCACCCCAGGCTCTCCAATCCACTGACTACATCCTACTCAGAGACCTCAAATTTCACCTGGACAACCCCAGTGACCAGAACACCACCTCCCTCTTGGGAAACCTCACTAACATCGGACTTAAGCAGCTAGTCACCCCACCGTCCCACATAGCCTGACACATGCTCAAGCCCACCTTCTCTGCTAGCGGGAACTTCAACTACAGCCACACCACAGGACTTTTCTGTATTGACCATCATTGTTTACATCACGTCTTCACCACACCCACAGTACACTATCGCCATCTATGCCCCCCCCCGTTGCTGGATCAAGGCCACCAAAGAACTTCCCATCAACTCCCTCAGCACCACCACTCCACAAACTCTTATAGATGCCAACACCGCAGCGCGCAACCTCCACCGATGGATCTCAAACTGCGCCAACAACCTGGCACCCCTCAGGAAAAGACCAGGCAAACACTACTCCAAGAAGGCCAACTGGTTCACTCCTGCCTTCCACTAGTCCAGCCAGACCTGCAGACATCTCGAGAAGAGATGAAGCCACAACATCAATCAACTCCACAACACAGTCACCCTTGCACCATGGCGCAAGGCTGCCTGCTTTGGCGCATGGCAGCTATTCTGCGCCGACTTAGGGGAAGAAGACAGGGGGGCTTATTCATGAGCCCCTTCTGACAGTTTCACCCCGCCAGTGCGTTATTTTCTTGATGTACTTGCAGCGTGATTCTCGCACCACGTTGCGCCGTATTTGCAAAGTGACGCATCTAAGCATAGGCGTGACCTTGTGAAGCCCTGTGCACATTATACCTGCATCAGGTATGATGTATGCAGGGTGGACGATCCCACGGAACAAAGCCTCATAGGAGTGGCACAGTGAAATCCATCAGATTTCACTGCAACAATTGTAGGACGTCACTGCGTCAGTACCTCATGGCAGGCGTAAGGGTGACGCAGTGCCACAGGGATAGGCTGGCCCCCATGCACTGCTTGAGATGCATCATGCTTGTGACACAACTGCAGCAATGTGTGACTTTTGCGCTGACAGATACGTCAGGATTCCAGACGTATCTGTCATTAATTGCGACATTGAGCACTGTACAGTAAATACAGCGCATCCATGGTGTTGCAAGAAGGGTGTAGTGAAAAGTGTTGCAACTCTATTTTGTCGCAACAATGCAACACTTTTCATGAATGAGGCCCAGGAATGTGCCCTACCTTATTGATGATGTGCATTCCTGCCCTGTAGTTTTGTCGCAGGGCAGCACAGCAACATTCTTTGCAGTGCTATCCAGCACCAAACCTTCTGAAATGAGGCCCCAAGTGTTTGCACCATTTTTAAGACCAGCTATTTTCTGGTCTTAAAAAACTGCCTCTAACTGGAGATATAGGCAGTGTTTTTGCTTTTGCACCATACAAGGAAATCCTTGTAAATATCACAAAGTGGGGTTAGCTGCAGTTTTTGCACTGGAACGCATACCTTGCATCTAATTTTCGTTAAGTCCCGCTAACAGAAGTGCAGATCTTAAAGATTCACGTTTACGCCGGTAAAGTTGTAAATACGGTGATAAAAAAGGCGCCGTAATATCAAAACATTGACGCTACGCCCGTGTTAACTACTTGTACGTATGCCCCAGAGTCAGGTGAAGCAGTAGTATCCCTGTGACTGGACTCAAATGTTTTGTCAGTGTCAGAGCCAGTTAACTGGCAGCTGCTGGTGCTAAAGCATTAAAGACACCTTTAAAACTATAAACCTTAAATAAATGCCACCCAGCCTTCATATTAGACTTTTCGACAAAAATACTGCAGGAAACCGCTAAAGAAATCCAGTGGTGTGATTAGTCGAGCATGAAGTATGCTTTACATTGCAAGGCAGTACTTAGGGATTGTGTTGGAGCTGATAAGTACATGGCACTCATGACACACCAGGACAGGGCCCGTACCTTGTTTTGGGTCAACACTTGTGGACAAGAATGTTGGAATAATAAAGGGGAAAGAGAGGTCTGGTAGGTAAATGCATGGTGGCTGACATATGTTGATTGTACTGTTTTCCTTTGAGAGGAATCAGAGATGTGTTTCAAGATTCAGAAGAGCTTGACTGGTTTAAGGTGCAGTCTGTGGGAAGCCTTTAAAATGGTGATTTGGGGCAAGGCAATGGCATGTCTGAGGCTTAAGGGACTAGAAAGCGAGGCAGCCTCAATGACTCTATAGTTTGTCCTGGTTGAGCCGGAGCATAAGTATGTGGCTGTCAACGAGGAACAGCTGCTCCATTAAATAGACAACAAACACTTGATGCTAAAGCAGATGGTTAACAATGCAACAAAACAAATATGGTTATCTATATGAAACAGGAGACAAAACTGGTAAGCTGGTGTACTAGCTGTTCGCAGTTGATGCTCAAAGCAGTGTGGTGTCAAGGGCAAATAGTGTGAGATGGTCATTGAAACCCATGCATAGGTATTCTCAGCAATGGTGCAGGTTCATGCTCCCAGAGTAAATGAACCCTTGGAGTCACTAAAGCCAGGGCTGAAGAATGCAGATCCAGTATTGCTTCTCGGCAAGGAGGGCAGCAGGGTAGCATTCCTTCTTCTGCAGCATATGCAGGTTCAGAGGTGTACTGAAGAGTTGGGTCTGAGAGTCCATTGTTTATACCTGGTGCCCACTTTGAAGTAGGAATGGGTTCTAGATACTTACTACCTCAGAGGTGCATAGAATTTCCTGCCACCCTGACCTGACTCCAGCTTGTCTGGAGTCACAAAAGACCAGTGTCAAAAACGTTTGTGAGTGTGCTGGGAAGAGCCTTTGTGATATGCAAGCGTGGTAGGTGACAGCCCCTTCCCCATATCAAGTCAGAGATGGCCAATCCTGCCAACTCCTCTTCCCCCTTTGTCTCACTGCCTGGGAACAATACACAAAGACCAATTGCCAGCTATACCTAGTCAGTTGACCCAAGATACAGGCTGCAGAAATTAAATGACTGGGACAAGGCAACGCCAACTTTTTCAGAAAAGTGACTTAAAATCTGACTTTACCAGTAAAAAGGGTTTAAAAATATAATTCTTTAGACACCAAACTCAGCATTCCTATCTGCAGTAAAAGTTATTTTTTAAATCACTGCACCCTGCCCTATGGGCTGTTTAGGGTCTACCCCAGGGGTGACTTATATGTGTTAAAATGAAAGGTTTATGCCTGGCTATAGATTTATTTTGCCAGGTCATAATGGCAGTTTCAAACTTCACACACAGGCTGCAATGGCAGGCCTGAGCTTTCTTTGAAAGGCCACTTAAGTGGGTGGCACAATGAGTGCTGCAGGCCCTCTAGTAGCATTTAATTAGCAGGCCCTGGGTATATATAGTACAATTTTACTTGGGACTTACAAGTAAATTAAATGTGTCAATTGAGTGTTAGCCAATTTTACCATGTTTAAAGGAGAGGGTTGTATGGTGGAACCCCACATGCATTTACCCAGCATGACTTTACAACGCAGTCTATACCCTGACTGCGACGTTACCACGCATTACTTTACCACGCAAGTCATTACAGCGACTTGCTTTAGGGGGCGCTGGACTTTCGAATAGTACAGATTACTATTCCAACTCCAGTCTATGCAACAGTAGGTAAGATGTTGGACTTAAAAATTCAACACCAGTCCAACAATGCGCCTCCTACAGCAAATCGTTGTAACGACTTGTGTGGCAAAGAAAAAAGTGGTACTGTGGCAGTCAGGGTAGTGAATGCGCTGTAAAGGGTGGTCGTTGTAGTGACTGCGGGGTAAAGAATGTTTCCCTAAGGAGAGAGCACAAGCACTTTAGCATTGGTTAGCAGTGATACATTTTGCAGAGTCATAAGGCCAACAAAAATGAGCAAGCAATAATTTCGGGAAAGACATCTCTAAGGCTGACAGGTCCAACAGGGGCTTGAGGATGACAGGATGTCCCTTTTTGCAGATTATATGCTCCTGTTTATCCAATAGAAAAGATGGTTGTGTCAACAGCTGATGGAAATGTGTGAAGCCTTTGGGAGATTCTCTGGCCTGACAGTTAATTAGGAGAACTCTGTGCTCTTTTTTGAGTACACGGTTAGGATTTAAGTGCTCTGCTTGTAATGGTAAATTTATACATGTAAATTTAGTAGTGTGTAAATATACACCTTCACCTATGTGTTAGTCTACAGTTTTTTAGGGTGGGTGTAATTTACGTATTTTGCTGTAGCATAATTACATAAAATGACAGCAAAATTATATGGAATTACCAGAAGAATGCAATCCAGCATTTAGCGCTGTTTACTTTGCGCAAAGTGCACCCACACATTCAAAATGGACCAAGAATGCGTTTTGTGCTTATGAAATAGTGCTAAATACAACAGGACACAAACAGCAGCAGCCAGCAACCACTTGCACTTGCTAAGTTTATTTTTCCTGTGCTCCTGTGGTAGGGTTTTTGTGCCATACAACTCATAAATACTCAAACGACCGTAATCGCATAATTTTGGGTAATTGCGCGTCAAAATGGTATTGTGAAACTACCAAAATTAATCCTATTATTGTAGGGTAATTAAAATTTTACCCTGGCCTACATTTTTTCACTAGTCACACATTCCAAGTGTAGATTTTCAAGTCTCCATCACCGCAGTTTAGAGGGTAGAGACATCTAAGATTGAATTTACAAATGTAAACTTACTAATAAGAACATTTCACACATAGGTGGATCCCCACCACATCGGTGGAGATCTCAATATAGGAAAGTTTACAGAAAAATATTAACCCCTTGTGTGCCACGCCCTTTCCCCGCCCTGTGCCGGCCGTTGCATTAGCGGGCGGGGTTCATGACGAGCTGGACTTGTCATGGGCACAGCGCAACCGCGGCCCATGACGAGTCCAGCTCGTCATGGGCACACAAGGGGTTAAAGTGTATTATTCCTTAAAACATTATGAAAGATATTTTAATGTGAAATATAAATTTGAAATAATTTAAAATATTTATTATAAACCTAGAACAGATGGGGCATGGCCGAGCCAGCGACTAATATACTGCGGGACCGTCGCGCATTTAAACCCTCCCATCTCGCTCCAAATGCTGCCTGGTTATTCATAACTTTACGGGCTGAGGTCCAGCGAGCAACCGGCGTTCATTAGTGATGCTCGTGGGCTTAAACAACGGCCGAGACGTGCGGGTGTGGCAGGTGCACGTCCAGGCCTGGCGCGGCCCTTGGAGGCCCTGAGTCAACAGGGGTCTCGGGTGAGCCTGAGGGCGGGGCCCAGGAGGCACGCCTTGGACCTGCAGACAGATTCGGCGGCACACCTCAGCGGAGTGATGTGGTATTGAATGATGGACCGAGGGTGCGATACTGAATCCTGTCTTCAAACAATTCAAGGCCCCCAAGGAAGTGCGTGTTGAGCGGTGCGGCGCAACATTAAGTGCTAAAGTCAGGCTGAGACCGGGGATGACATACAAGGCGCCTTGACCGTTGTAAGGATGCTCCACAAATCTACTAGCACCCACTGGCCCCGAAATAACGAGCAGGAGCTTCAACTAATGGTGATAGGGGACAGGCACAGACACATCAAGAGTGACCCATTCCCACCCGCCTGATTGTGCTGGACTGCCCCTCCGAGCTGGGCCCCCGGATGCCATATTTCTACCACCAGCTCTGCTCGGCGGTGTGAACGTGGTGAGCAGATTGCGGCTGTGCCCATCTGACCTTGCTGCTGCGACAAGGGCCTACGTGGGAGCAATTTATTTGCGAGAGCTCTGCCATGTCCACTCCACACGCCATGCTGAGGGCAGCTACACATGATGGGGTGAACGGACCCCAAGCAACGCCATTTGAGCTTTAATGCTCCAAAGACTCCCAGACGGGAAGAAAACAAATGCCCATCCGAGGCTGGGGCCCCAACCCTGGAAGGCACCGCAGCCATTATGGCCGAACTAAAGGCTGGCTTTCAGGCCATCGACACTCACCTTAACGCCCTTACGTCTCGACTAGATGACATTCATGGACGTCAAGGAGACACAAGGCGGCTGGATTGGGGGGACAAAAAATCGCATATCGGCCTTGGAGGATGCGCAGCTGAATATCCATGAACGACTGGACAGAGCTGAGGCCCTATTAAAAATGGTGGCCGCCAAGGCTGAAGATTTAGAGGCACGCTCGCACTGCAATAATCGCCGCATCGCAGTAATAGCCGAGTCTACAAAAACTGGCCCCATGTCTAAATTTGTGGAGACTGTGTTGATATACCTCTTTAGAAAGGAGGCCTTCTCGGGTACTTTTGCGGTCGAAAGAGTGCACCAGTCAAAGTCCTTAACTATGAAGATAGTGATGCGGCACTGCGGCTGGCCCGGTAGCGAAGTTCGCTCTCCTACCAAGGATCAGAAATAGCTCTGTTTCCTGATTATATGCCAATGGTGCAAGAGGCGAGATGCAAATATATAGACATTAAATGCACGTTACAGAAGGCGAATGTCAAATACACAGTGCTGTATCCAGCTAGACTACGGATACAATGGGCAGCAAAACTCATGTTTTTGAAAGTCCCGATGAAGCGGGAAAATTCTGGAAGCATCATCAAAACATGAGTGCCCCTCAGAAACGTGGAGAAGACAGAGAAACTAGATCCTAACAGCCCTCAGATTCCCTGAAGACAAGACTGACCCACCACCCTGCCGCCCAAAAATGAGAAACTTTATGCCTCCACTGGTACAGCATAGGGGATGCAAAGACACCAAACTGTGGGCCAGAAATAAACTGTGAACATTTATGCAACATAAAACATTACCACCCTTGCCACTGTCTTAACTGAGGTGGGATTTAAGATAGACATCATGTTTATTTATGCATAGATGGCTTCTAAAGAGTGTTGCCTTCCCCCATTGGAAGGACTTTCCTCCTGTTTCCCCCCGCCACCCCTCTGGTCTTGTTTTTTTTTTTCGCTTTCCCTACAGGGTTTTCAATGAGATTCACCAGGTGCTCCTTTATATGCATCCGATGTGGTTGGGGGTTGGGAGTTATTGTCTGTTATGTATGTATTTGGTACAGATTAGTGCCTCTCCGCTTAAAGATCAGTGAGAAAAATGCAGCTGCACATTGTTATGGTTCATACTCTGCCACTTACATGACCCCTTCTGGTGTGTGCAGCACAGGCTTGCAGTTCTGATGTATGTCCTGGAATGTCAGAGGGCTATTGAAGCCTAGGAAGGGGCGTCAAGTTTTAGCCTATATTTCCAGGCATTCCATTCAGCTGGCATTCCTACAGGAAATAAGACAAAAAGGAGGGAGAAAGGGCTTTTAGAAGGTCCAGCATACATGCCCAGGCCAATAACAAAGAAGAGGGTGCCAGCCACAGGGTGCCCGATTTTCCCCAGCCACCCCTTTCTTCAATGGGAGCCTATGCATTCGGTCGGAACATATGCTTTCATTGAAATCAATGGGAGTCTGATCGAATCGTATCTGAAAGCATCCAGATGCATCGTAATCGGTCGGTCAGACTCTCCCAATCCGAGTCAGTGAGAAACAATTGCCAAACCGATTTGGTCGGAATGATTTCCAAACCACATTGGAATCGGGCCCATAGTAGTGAACTTACATGTTGGGAGTTCTCCCTATAGAAAATATATGAGAGATGGGTGTTAAGACTTCCACTAGTCAGTTTGTGAATTTCCGTTTGTAGTAAGTAAATAGCTCAAATATAGTTCGAATTTACATAACACAAAATGCAATTTTGAATTGTCCTGTAACTGGTAAACCAGCCAGCACTGTGAACATTCCCACTTTGAATACATGGGGGTCCAGGAATGTGAGCGGGAAGGCGGGAATGTAATTTAGCTCCCCTTCTGTAGACACTCTAGAATGATGTTAGTGGTTAGCATGGCCTAAAAATCTTTTTAAGATGGCGGCCTTCCTAAAATTCTCTATATGATCCTGTCGGCAGGAGTGACTTCTAGAGTGGCACTGGTGAAGTCCTGTCAATCAATTTATGATGGAATATTGGGAATGGCTAACATTCTTTTATATTAGTGGACAGCTTGTCTCATCAGAGTAAACAACTGGATGTTTGGGAGTAGAGCTGCCCCAGCCTTTAAAATATAGTGTGCTTTATTTCATGACTTCCCCCACTAGACATTTAATATGGTCCATGTATGCCAATGGAGATTCCTCCTCCCAATGCAGTGGTCCTACCAATTGGAAGTGGATGGAGGGTAAGGTGGCATGGGAGATTCCCTTGTGGGCCAGGAGTTCACAGTGCCTCTTGGGACCTTATCTCTATGTGTAAGCTAGGTTGCATTTGAGACGGTGACCATATTAATTAACTTGCGGAACTGTTAGAATAGTCGGGCCTCCATACGTCCCGATTCAATAGGCACTAGCAACTTTGAAATGCCCTGGGATCTCACCCTTGGGCCACCCATGTTTTGAAAATGTGGGTTGCAAGTCTATATACTTTGAATGTGAATGTTCCTGTCATATTTCTAACCCAGAGAGAGAAATGGGTGATGAACACGCGAGTCCTTGAAGATAATAAATGGCTGGAGGCAGTGCTTAATTTGTAGAATAATAACTGCA
The DNA here is from genome assembly GCF_964204655.1 of Triturus cristatus. Lineage (NCBI taxonomy): Eukaryota > Metazoa > Chordata > Amphibia > Caudata > Salamandridae > Triturus > Triturus cristatus. Next base: position 1,063,505,622 of record NC_140593.1, on the reverse strand, counting down.
GATGCTCACAAATTTTCTTAAGAGCCACAACCACTTCCCTCGGCTCCTCCCAGTTCCTCCAGTGGCTCCACCCACATTCACCACTGGCATGGCTGAACACCAGGTGTAATACCTGATCTGAATTTCTGTGAGCGAGCCATCCTAAAAAAAAAAAGGAGATATCACCCTGCTTAAATTTGGAGAAAAAAGTTAAGCATTTATAGCACAATTTTGGCAAAAAGGTAGCTTGATGAAATAAAGCACTTGTCTATGATTACATGATTTGGGAAAGCAGGGTTGCTGTGTTTGACCCGAGGTTCTCAAGTTTCACACTGTCCCATCAAGTCAAATTGATTAGATGAGTATCTCTTTCTGACATCAAGCCTTAATGCTTTTTCCTAAATTCATATCGGATGAGATTAGAGCAGAGGTGAGAAGCAGAATCCGCATTTTATTTCTGGTGGTTTTGCATGGTGCGATCCTGGACCGAGGGCAGACAAGCATCTCTCAACACTTGAGACTACATTATACTTGTTTTCAGGCAAAGTGAGACTTGTCAGATTCACAATATGTTGAGCCCAGGGATTCAAACCGGGTTCCCCTGTGTTTCATGGTGGGCTGCCGCAGTCACTATTCACATGATCACCTCTCGTGAAAGCTCAGCTAGTTTTGTGTGGGCATGTGATTCGAGCTTTGAATAAATGAAGACCCATGTACAATTTAAGCAGACAAAGTACTTAGACCCCTTTGCCATAACAAAAGTTTAGTGAAATTTGAATTTATTCAGAAACCCGCCTATTGTGGCTCACATAGATTTTTATATTTTAAACAAAAATGGAACCTGCAGAGACAATGCAGCAAATATGTGGAATTCATATTCAGCAATACTTTCCTGCAATTAGCTAACCTCTTTGAGCCCATTTCAATCACAAAGCGCATTATTTAATTGGATGGTGGGTGATGTTTTAAAAAGCTTTTCTTTTCTTCTGGTTCTCATCACCCTATCAGCCCATCTTTTCACTTCAATAAAGTCAAATGCAACTGGAACATTAGAAACGACCTTCTCATATAGATATCTGCCATTCCTTTTGGAAAATTTCCACTAATAAATGTGGTCTGGTACCCTTGCAATTCGGTTTCCACCACCTGAGGTCAGCAGACAGTGTGAATTAGGAACAGGTGCGAAGAAAAGAAAACAGTAGAAAAATGCACACAGTCCTCTTTATCAAGGCCAAGGCAAAAACACATGCATGCACATGACGCACACATCCCTCCCTCCTCCAAGCACCAACAATTATTTGCTCCACTTACCTGATCCATGAGGGGTGATTGCTGGTCACAGTGGGTCACTGTTGAGCTAATCGGATGGGTGCTCCAATTATCTTGTCCGGCACAGGTGGGTGTCTACAGGTCAGAATGCCCTGCAGTGCTTGTTGCCTAGCTGCTCTCAGTAAAGCTGCCACACTCCTGCAGCACAACAAATAGAGTGCTTGCGGTTTATGAAGTGTGCAGAGCAACACGTGCACACCTGCAGCCGACAATGAGTGCAGGTGGTAGTGGGCCCCGACCAGGAACAAGTCAAATGCAGGATTACACTTCATTGCAAGCTGATTAAAGAAAGCAAGCTACGCACTTTTAATCTGCTCTACAAAGTTGTGGAAAGTTTGGCCTCAACTCAGCTCAGCTATGACCCCCCCTCAGCCACGATTATCCAATGGAAATGACATGTGAAGGGCAGGCGTGCACTGCTGACCTCATGAACGTGATGATGATGCACATTCAACATGACTGAACATGGGATAGCATGCAAAGACATACTAGGCAGACACCAAGGAGGACAGATACATTCATTGTTAATAATTACTGGGCCTACCGCCCAGGGGAGACAAATCTCATAGACTTGACCCCATGAAATAAGTGCCGGTGCTGAGCACCAGAAACCATTGGCACACATTTAGCACTGGCTTGGGGCAAAGCTGTTCTCATGAGAAACTGCAACATTGGGCTCAGCATCTGTGAGAGGCAGGTTGCACTTTACCTTTCCTTTCACCTTCTTCTTGAGAGAGAGATGATAACAGCAATCTCCCTCAGAAGTGTCACCACTGTCATAGGGATTCACAGAAAGGAAAGTGAATAGACATCAAGCAAAGCACCAAGAACGATGGCATAACATTGCAGAGACAACATAGAGATACTTAACAAAAGAAAAAGAAAACAAACGGCAGAAAAAAAAACCTAGATACTACACATTCCAAAAACAAAAATAAAAGCATCCTATTCATAACACGACAGTTCTAACTAGAATAGACTAGCAAAAACCCTAACTCAGAAATTCAAATTAGAACATGGCTAACAAAGACAATGGAATGAGGTATTAGATGTGAAGAATGAGTGTATAACAGATCCTCAAACGTTGATATGCTCAAACTGCAAACCTTTTTGTAGTAAACGAGTGCGGATATCTCTTCCAATGATCTAGGAAATAGAATACCACCAGCTTGTATTCACAAGACATAGATTTGCATTTTGTGTAATTTTACCATAATTATGTCTAATTTTGCTGTAATTGCACATAATTTTGCAAAAACAAATTTTGCAAATTTTGCACAACCAAGTAAGAATATCTCCTTTTACCAAAGTCATGTGTATTTTTAACAATGTTTCTAGCAGACACACAGAATCTGCAGTTCTCACTGCTCTAATCAACTGAGGAGGTCTAGGAAAGACTTGGGGTTGCAGTTTGATGGACTCATGGCAACTTTAGGGTAAAGACACAGTATCATTACCTAATTCAATGGAAGTTTTAGCATAGAAAATACTTCATATTCACAGTAAAATGTCTGTGCTATATGCACAGGAGGCCCTCCCTTAATTGCTGGGATTGTCTTAACTCCTGAGGAGGGCTTCTGTCATATCATTCTGGGTGAGCCAAAGTTCCTGGGGAAAAGTTGCTGGCAGACTGCCTGCAGTACTTGCGTTACGTTTATTGCTTTATTCGAGGTAAAAACTCATAAAAGCATGAAACATTTATAACAAATTTACAATCTCTTATAAAAATCTTTAAAATAATAAAACATCATGACATCAATGATATTAAAATTCATCAATAAAAACTAAAGTTCATGCAGTTGTTTAGCCAGTATAAACACGAAGAAACTAAATTCTCATTGACTGGGAGAGCGGGCAATGGTCTAAATTCTTTTCACCTAGCCTGCTATTGGGCAAGAGATTTCCTTCTAATGGCCCAAGCCCAACCCAGAAATTTAGCAACTGCCACAGCAATGAATGTTGAAGGACTGGTGCAGATAATCCTTAGAGCCATGTCACTCTCTCTTGTGCCTAGCTGTTTGCACATAGCCCTCAGCCAGACACGTCGGGGTACTGAATAAGCCCCACACACAAAGAGTAAGTGAGCAATGGTCTCAGTACTTGTTTTACAGACTGGGCAGGCTTGAGAACTACCCTCTGCCCATCTTCCAGTTAGTGATCTAATTGGGAGAGACCCCACTCTAAGCTGGAAATATAGCTTCCTGTCCAGGGGTTTGGTTATAGTGTCCCAATAGGGCTCAAGGAAAGGGGAAGCTTTTACTTCAAGAAATAGTCCCTCCATGGTAGAAGGATCGGCTTTGTTCCAGTCCCGATGTTCTACCATTTCCCAATACTTTGCTTTTATAATTGCTTTAGTCGGGAACTGGGCCTCCTCTGGATTCTCCCATAGCTCATTCATGCCTAGAATCCCCAGCATTCTACGCAAATCCCCCAACCAACCTATCTTATGGAACTTATCGCAGTTAATTAAGTCCAGGAAGCCCCTTGCGTAGTGAGCGAGTTCAGGGGTGACCCAGATGCGCCGCCAGTATAAAATGGGTCTTAGTCTAGCCATATCTGAAATGGCTTTCCTGCCTAACTCACAACGCAGAGGCCTCATGGGTGTACTTTTGGGGAGGCCGATGAGGTTTCGAAGAAATTTGTTCTCGGCGAGCGTTAGTGGTGCTAAATTGCCATAGCCCCAAAGCTCTGAGCCATAGAGCGCCGAGCTAATGGCTTTGGCCTCATATACTTGAAGTGCTGGCACAATAGGTTTGGTCAAAGACCTTTTATGTTCAGCACCTATAGCACCAGTGTTTTGGCGAAATTTAAGAGCCGCCATTTCTGTGTGTTTCCCACACTTTGCGTCCTTGGCTATGTGGATACCCAGATAGACAAAATCCGAAACCATTTCTACCTTTTGGCCATCCATGAGGAAGTTCCCTCTAAAGCTGGAATGGGGATTAAATGTCATGAGCTTTGTTTTAGCTACATTTACTTCTAGGCCTTGATCAATACAAAAGCCCTCAAAGATATTCAGGGCGCGCTGCAGACCGCTGGGAGTTTTGGATAGAATGAGCGTGTCGTCTGCGAATAATAGGATTGGCGTTTTCACTCCATCCAGTGTTGGAGCATCTACAGAAGCAGACCACATACGCTCCACTACTCCGTTAATGTAAAGGGAGAAGAGCATCGGGGCCATGGCACAGCCTTGGCGAACCCCCCGTTCTACCGGGAACTTGTCAGATATTTGCCCATGTCTCCCCCACTGGATCTTTGCGGAGTTTGACTCGTGCAATCTCATCGCTAGCGATAGAATTTCAAGTGGCATGCCCATCTCAGCTAAGACTTTCCATAACAGGGAGCGAGGAACTAGATCGAAAGCTGCACGTAAGTCTATGAAGGCAGCATAAAGACTGCCCTTCGCCAGCTGTACTGTCTTCCAGTGCAGTAGCATGAACCGGAAGATCTGGTCTATCGTGCTAGTCAATTTACGAAAACCTGCTTGGTAAGGAGATAGAACATTATTTTCTTCCTCCCAGGCTATGATTTTTGCCAGGGTCATTTTACCTACGACCTTCTGTACTGTGTCTATAAGGCTGATGGGCCGATAATTCCCTGGTAAAGTTTTGTCCCCTTTTTTGTATATAGGGATTATTCCTGCCCCCAGCCAGGACTTTGGTACCGGAGCCCCTTGTGCTACTGCGTTGGCCAAATTCAAAATATACTTGCCCCAGCATGATTTCTCATAGAGAAATACATCTGCAGGCACCCCGTCAGGGCCTGGAGCCTTGCCCCGTGTGACTGAATCCAAGGCCAATGCTACATCCGCGTTATTAAAAGGAGGAACTTGGAATATAGCATAGGGCACATGCCCGTTCCTGTCCTCTGGACGGCTCCTGTATTGGGGACCAAAGTAGTCCAACCAGTTGCTCTGCGAAACATGGTTGGAAGGTGGTTCTGGGAGACCCCCTCTCCCCCATTTAACAATATTCCAGAATAATCGGGAATATTTTGCGGAACTGGCAGCTTTAAGATCTTATACAAACAATACTGTGGGTCTAATGTTCAATGCGAAAAATAACACCGATATGACAGAAGTGTGAAACCTCCCAAAAAGGTTAAGTTCCCATCACCCACCAAAGGTGGTTTTTCATCATCTGGGAACTATGGACAGTACCATAAATACCAACCACTATAATGATTGTGGTGGTACCACGGTAGTCCCAGGCGTGAATGCAAACGACATTGCAGTCGGTGGGGTGATGGTTGCAGTGCAAAAAGTAATAAGAACAGTGCAGTTAAAAATGGCTAACAAGACACTATAAACTTTATTCTGGTGCTGTCTTGGCAAATAACTGTCAAGATGTCGGTCTACATGTTTCGGCTATTGGACATAAGAGTCCAAGCTCTCATCAGGACCATGTTGACGCTACTGCAAAAAATGTGTAAAAATAATAAACAAATCCAGTGATAACTAGGTTGGTAACTAATACAACCTGATTGGTCCTGTGTGTCCTGGTTGAACTGTTACAGGTAATACTTGGTAAAAGAAACCTGGTCAAAACCAAACAAGAAACATCTCTCTAAACAACAGGATCTAGGCACCATATCCGTATGCAGAAAGACTCTATTTGGATTCCCTCAAGAAATAATCGGACGTGGGTGGATAGCCCTAATGATTTCCTCACCTACATATCTGATTCAGCGCCCTAGCCAGGCTAGTGAGCCTTGAGGCGTGAACCAGTAGGGCACTTTTATATCTACATGTCCGGGTTTCATCTTTATGATTCTTTGAATTAGGAACATAATAATTGCTTTTTGTTTCTTTTTTATGTATACACCCACATGATTCTGACATATTCGATCTGGTGTTACTTTTCCAGTGGTGTCACAAGCTGTTCTCCTTTAACCGGCAAGGACGTTCAATACGGCATCTACGCATAAATTTGCGTTTGGAACTACAAATCCCAGCATTCCTTTGACACACGACATCGCATGCGGTACTTTGTACACTGCCGCTTTCCGTAGTGGTCAACACGGAAGTATGCCTGTATACGGAAGAGATATATGGACACTCCTCCTTTCCGTCAGATACCTCCCCGTCCAGCTCAGTTGTCAGAGCGGGGTACCGACGGAGAGGTAAGGGTTTCTTCCATGAGTTTCTTAACTTTTCTTAACTTTTGTTGCTGGCGATCACCTGACGCTGCGTAAACGATGTCAGGAAATTCTTCCGGGTTTCCCTACACACGAGTTAGACTTGGTCTGTTTGTGCTGTAATCATGGCAACTTGCACGGAGCATGGTAATCGCTGTTTGGCATTCTTAAATCATACCAGGCGCTCTCGTTTGTGACTGGACGTAGATGAGAGCTAGCCGATTCCTTTCGCATTTTTGCTAATTCTTGGTTTTTAAACCTTTTAACATCGGACCTTAGTACCCCAATATTGTACATAAGATATCAACACGGGCCATTCTCTCTTTTTGCTTGCAATACCACACACTGGAGCACCTAAAAAGTGATATTCCCGCTGTTTTTAAATATAGACTCTGCCTTGTCTTTACACCATGTAGTCAAGTACTTTCGTTGGTGAATTCCTATATCCCCTGTGGATTAAAATTGTTATGTCCATTGGGGTAATACTGTTGTTTGGAATCTCCATTTGTAGAGCGGTGCCTCATGTACTGAGCGGATGCCAGGAGTGGCGAGGTGCGTACCCGCAGTTTTCCGGGTAAGTGCACATACAGATTGTTGAATCAACTATCGCTATGTAATATGCTTTTGAGTATTGATATAATCTCGTTAAAACAAAATAATTCTTTTTAAACATTGTTCTGTGATTAACACTGATATTTGCACAAGATCAAGTGAGGTTTTCCCACCATCGTTTTTGTCTGATTTCTTGTTTGGTTTTGACCAGGTTTCTTTTACCAAGTATTACCTGTAACAGTTCAACCGGGACACAAAGGACCAATCAGGTTGTATTAGTTACCAACCTAGTTATCACTGGATTTGTTTATTATTTTTACACATTTTTTGCAGTAGCGTCAACATGGTCCTGATGAGAGCTTGGACTCTTATGTCCAATAGCCGAAACATGTAGACCGACATCTTGACAGTTATTTGCTAAGCTGTTGATGCACTGTTTTTAGAGTGGCACCAAGACAGCACCAGAATAAAGTTTATAGTGTCTTGTTAGCCATTTTTAACTGCACTGTTCTTATTACTTTTTGCACTGTAACCATCACCCCACCGACTGCAATGTCGTTTGCATTCACGCCTGGGACTACCGTGGTACCACCACAATCATTATAGTGGTTGGTATTTATGGTACTGTCCATAGTTCCCAGATGATGAAAAACCACCTTTGGTGGGTGATGGGAACTGAACCTTTTTGGGAGGTTTCACACTTCTTCTGTCATATCGGTGTTATTTTTCGCATTGAACATTAGACCCACAGTATTGTTTGTATATTGTATGTGGATTTGGGGATTTATACTGTTGGTGGTCTTTAAACATATCCCTTGGACCCTTCCTTCATGTGAAAGGTTTGTTGTGTATAGCTTTAAGATCTTGCCAGTGCTGCTCGTCCCATTGTTTCTTGGCTATAGATACACTGGACTTGTATTTCCGCCTTGCTTCCCTGACGGAGGCTGGGTCTTTAGACTTGATGGCCATCCCCAGAGAAGTTCTAGCTGCCCTACATGTGGCGTTATACCACCCCGCCACATGAGGACGACTTTTCTTGCCCGGGTGCGAGCGTACTGCCCTGTAGAAATGGCTCTTTAACGAGCTAAAGAATTCACAGTGCAGATTAGTAATCTCAACCATATCTGTTCTGCTCCTCGATCCCGTATTCAAAATTACTTCCATGGCAGAGGTTGTAAGATCCAGATTTGTGCTAATACTTAGTAGCACCTCGTGATTAGCCACAATTTGGGGCCACTTGACTCGCCGCATGTCGTTCGATGGAACGATCTCTGCCATCGCTTGTGTTATAATATTTTGCCCCTCCAGGTTCCCCCCCCCCACAACAAATGAGTAATACAAAGGGGGTTGTGATCACTCTCTTGTCTGCTGACCACCCTCATATCTTTCATCAAATGCCAGATCGTTAAGCTACAAATGACATAATCAATCTGGCTTTTCCAACGGCCATTATCAAATGTGTTTGCCCCTTGTCCATCACTCAGTGTCCTACCATTCAGAGCTCTGAGCCCCCTTTCGCTGCATAAGGCGTTCATCTGAATTTCTTCGACTGACCATCTACTCACAGGTTTTAAGTCCAGCTTAGGGATTCCCCATTCGGTATCTGCATCTTCTCCTGATTGCCAGTCTTCTACTGTAAGGGGCTCAAAGGTCATGTTCAAGTCACCGGCAATTAATATGTTGTTCTCGTTTGGCTGGGCACCGATCAATTGGTCGAGTGCAGCCAAAACTTGGGATTTCCCACCATTATGACCTCTTCTATACAGATTATAAATATATAGGGGTTCCCCCGAAGGGATACAAAGCCTAATCAGCTGCATGTCCTTATTGCCTGTGGGGAGCTCTGCTATCTTGTCGAAGAGTGCCTGCCGAGCCCAAATGGTTAGACCCCATTTGGTCTTCCCTTTGGGCCTTTAACGGCCGGGACAAAAAAATTAAGGAAGCCCAAGAGGAAGAGAGGCTCGCAGGCCCATGTCTCCTGAAAAATACAGACGTCGAAGTCATTTATAAACAACGCCCATTCTGGTGAGTGCATTCTGGGGCCCAAACCCGCGACATTCCACGAAACTATTCTGCCCCTGACCCTGCTGGGATCACCCCCCAGTACAGCGGTGGATAGCGGCTGGACCCCTGGGCCACTGATATTTCGCTGATCGCAACCTCCTGCTAGCTCTTTAATGGCTATTCCCAATTCATTCCTCCCACCTGGGCTGGCCACAACATCTTCTGCCAAAGGAGAACCTACCAAGCCTGGATGTTCAGCCCCCTCCACCCTACTAGATATCTTAGGGTGGTTCCTGCCCTTTGAGCCCTGTTGGACAGTTGGCAACTCTCCTGACCCGTTATGACAGGGATCGCTCGCTGCATGCTGGAAACTAGTTTGGATTGAAGTCGTGGCATGTAGTCTGCCATTGGGTAAGGATTCTGTGGTTATAAGAGGCACCTTTTGTGTGCCATCCTCGGCAGCATTTATTATGCCCCCGAAGTGCAGTCAATCTACTCCCTCCAAGCCTGATAGGACCCCGTATCGATTATAACCATGAGAGTAACGATCAATCTGCTGATGGGGAGGGTGCCTTGGATGGCCGCCTTGATATTGGAATGGTGCCCCAAAATAGTCTACCTCATATAGGGCCATATGTAGGTAGCCTAATACCGGTCGGTAACGGCCGATTTTCTGTAAATATACCGTTACCGACCGGTATTTAGGCTTTTGCTATGTAGGGGGAACATTTCAGGATTCGGTAATTTACCGAATCGGTAAAATTATCGATTCGGTAATTTTACCGATTCGGTAAATACCGAATCCTGAAATGAGATGTAGGTGACACTCAAATGAGTGATGTGTAGGGAAAATAATTCGGTATTTAGCACCAAATATATGTTGGTGCTAAATACCGAATTCATTGCAAAAAGCAATATTTTGCTGGACTGACAGTGCCATGTGGCAGACATACATGCCCTTAGGGCATGTATGTGCGCCACATGTGCACACATGCAGGAATCAGGGGTGCAACAGGGTGTCAATTTGACACCCTGCCACCCTTGAATGTGCTCCCCCCATTACCGAATCGGTATTTACCGATTCGGTAATGAGGCATACCTTCCCATTGATTCAATCAATGGGAAGGTATGCCTCATTACCGAATCGGTAAATACCGATTCGGTAATTACCGAATTTCTCCAATTCGGTAATATTTACTGAATGATTACCTACATACGAGTTACCACTTCTTAAATACCGAATCGGTAAAGTTCGGTATTTAAGAAGTGGTAACTTGTATGCTACCTACATATGGCCCTTAGAGATGGAAGCCCAGTATGGCTATGCTGAAATTGTAGCAGGGGCATGACATTAATTACAGGGGCCACTAAACCTCTTGGATAAAAATAAGTCAAATCCTGGGTGGAAATTACACTACTGCCGTTTTGGGGGAACCAGTTTGTGATGTGTCTAACTGCTCTATTGTCACGAAAATTTATTATTACAATGTCCCCTTTTATGTCCTTTGTTCTTTGACCTAACCATGGGAGACGCCTGACATATAGAATTTCGCCACTTATATTTGGTGGTAAAGGGCGATTCTGTCTGAGCCAAAATATGGTCTTATTTTTCAGTTGGTAGACAGCTTCACTTCTACCCTCCTCTAGGGGTGGCACACCAGTAGGAACCACCACATACGGAACGGCTTCCGGGGGCAGTTCTACTGAATGCCTTTTGGGTGCAATAGACCTCACCGGCTTATCCATGCCGTACAATTTTTGGAGATTTGATGTTGGAACAGTTCTCAGAGGATTTATAATTCCACCTGCTTGAGCCCCCATGCTTTTACTATTTGCATTTGGCCCTATAGTTTTAGAGGGGGTTGCTTTCAACGGTTTTGTCTTGGCTACATTGGTTGTTATTGGTTCCCTTTGAGCCATGTTATTGTGGTCCGAAGCGGGACCGGAAAGGACTAGAGATGGCTTATTTAGATCCTTGGTTGCCCCTTTATTTTCCCAAATAGCCTGTTCCAAATTATCCAGTTGAACAGCAATTCTTTTTAACTTCTCTACTAACGGAGATATGAGTGATCTAATTAACTGTTCCATGCTACCCATTAGGTCGGTAGTAGATACATCTTTCAATGGTACATAAGGAGGGGTTACTACTACAGGTATTGATGGTACATTGAGAGAGGGGCTTTGTAGGTTCCCAGAGTTAGAATGGCTAGACAACTTTTTCTGTGGGCCATTCCCCCTCTTTCTCTTTTTTTTCGGTGGTGGACCTTGGGCGTGAGAGATTTTAGTTTTTTTTTTGGTTTTTTGGACAGACTTCAATAGTGGCAACGGAGTATCCTGTGGAATCGAATTACTCGGGGAGGCAGAAACATTCATGGTCGGGGCGTTGGATTCTGCTAGACAAGGGAATCTATCCCGCAAAAGTAAAGGGATACTGTCCTTGGGGATAACCCACAATCCTCCCTTACACAATATGTGCTCGGGAGTGGCGAGATAGCTAACTGCATCGGGCCCAGAGATGAACGCTTGTTCTTAATGAATTCTACTGAGCGTCGTCTCTCTGCCTGTCACTCTTCGAGTGAAATTTCCCTGTCGATATCCGAGGTGGCCCTGATGACAAAGTTGTCGAGTGTACCTCGACTGACTCCTCCAGCCATTATAGACTTATCTCTAACAAGAGACGACATCACGATAATGGGATCTAGTCGTGGTCGGGACTAAGGGGGCCTAGTTCATGGGCCCTAGGACAATAGCAATAGTCTCTTCAAGTTCACCAATTGAACATTTATAACACAATGCCGGATAGGGTATTTATAGCTTTTTATTAGCTCCGCTAATATATTAGGAGTCCTTTCCTTCGACGCGGAAGACAGAGTCGTTTTTAAAGCGCCTCCAGGTTGTGGGGAGCCGGGGAGCCTGGGAGTTGTAGTCTCCCTCCTCACAGCGGCCACGGAGATGACAAAGGCGGCGGCGGGAGGGAGACTTGGGCAGCGACAGAGAAGCGGGGAAAGAAGGAATCACACAGGTAGGCACAGGGATTCTAGTTCAGCCCAAGACGCTTGGCAGCACCCGTTCCACCGAAGACAGAGTCGTTTTTAAAGTGCCTCCAGGCGCGGATGATGGTGTGACAGCTTCCTGTTGTGGGGAGCCGGGGAAGCGGAGAAAGAAGGAATCACACAGGTAGGCACAGGGATTCTAGTTCAGCCCAAGACGCTTGGCAGCATATATTTATCCCTTTTCTTCCTTAGTTTTAGCGCTGAGGTGCCAAAAAGTCAACAGTCAAAATATCACCAAGTCACTGAGGGCACCCCCCTCTCTTAAACTTCTCACCTTATTCTCACCTTTTTTTGGGGGGGTTTATTCAGACCGTCGCTGCCTTTTCTTCCTTTTCTCCCTCAAAGCAGAACCGGAGTCAAATAGGAGTCAATAGGAGTCAAATAGCAGGCTTCTCAGTCCTGCTTTAAACGCCTCCAAGCGTTTGCCTCAGTGCTTCCTGCTTCCTGATGACATTGCAGCAGCAGCCGAGCAGGAGAAAAAAAAAACCTCAAAGCAAGTTGAAGCAGCTCACACGCCTCCCCCTTGCTGTCCTTGATTAGCGCGATGAAAGGGACGCCTGGCGAATCTACAGCATTGCGGAGCCCCGCTGAGCCTCTATGCCTCAAGCCCTCAAAAACACCGGCTCACCGGGACCGGAACAAAAGCGGGATGCAGGACGTGGAACCAGCTCTCTCCCTTCACCCAGCAGCAGCCGCCGGTAAAACGAGCAATAATTCTTTCCTCCTCAGGTTACTCAGGTTACTCAGCGCCGTGGAGCCAAAAGCTGAGAGCCACAAGAGCCCTGCAACCCGTTCGACTGTCAACCTTCCGGATACGGGGCGGGGCCTAGCCACGGTTGTTTCACTTGCCACACAAACAATCTCATTTGCACTCAGCACTGAGGCATCGAAGAGCCGGGTCGTTCACCCGCATACCACCAATGTCAACGTGCTCTCATGGGCTCTCATGCAGTACTTACATTTAGAGTTAACCGAAAATGGTTCTGTTGTATAATAATCCTATTAAATATGGGCTTTTTCATGAAAAAGTGTGACATTGCCAATTACAGAAGGGGACCTGTGGCACAGCAGGTTAGCAAATGGCAGTGTGTTATGGACAGATGCTCTCTGCTCAACAGCATCATTTATCAGAGGAGGGGATGTCCAAGCAGACATACAAAGATCTAGGGCCCATGGTGGGACTACCTTATTATTTGCGTTCAGGAATCTGTTCCTACGAGAATGAATGGATAGGTAAATTTCCAAAGACAAACAAAGAACAAATTCACAGTGACATGGTTTATCACTTTGTCAATCTATAAAGTACCAATACATTGATGATTTAACTTTTTCTGGGCTTGAGCAATATACAAGTTCGTAGTGCAATGCCACACTTTATCCTTAGCGTGATGACCAGGATTTGTTTTTTACCTCCGAGGTGGCAGAGTCAGGGGTAGGTTGTCGTGTGACTCACGCGCTGGTGAACTTTTAGCCTGCAAAATTAGTGTCACCCATTGGGGCCATATACCTACCATAATTGGGTCGGTTTTTATTAATACCAAGGTATATTATGCACTTAGGTTTATCTTGATCAGATTGTGATTGGATATTTTTACACACACCAACACTAACCCAATCACTTAGTAGACTAGGTCTCTGGTCCTGCTGAATTGCCCTTGATCGATAACGACTTTATATAGCAAGAAACATGTTGACCCTTTTTATGCACAATTTATGAGCTGGAACGGACCATTATTTCCGCATTCAGCCATCCACTGCTTTTAACTTGGACACGAGGACCCACAAAATAAAATTGCCAGGGTTTCGCTTAGTTTATTTTAACTGACCTCTTCCAATCTACATTCTGAGCACCTACACTCACACTTCACATATTACAAAATCTCAAAAGATCTCCAGCAAAGAGCCCCCACGAGGGGCCCGTTAGGCATTGCAGTGCCAGCCCAATGTGGAGCTGCCCTATGATGAAGCATGACACCCATCTGGGTGTGTGAGGGCTCTTGCTCCTGAGCAATCAGATCCCCTGATCTGATTCCTCAGTTTACTACAGATCTTCTTCCTAAAGAAACTGCATACTCTTTTTTTCTAGACTTATTCTTGTGTGGAGCCCATATGCTGGACCCAGATGTGCTCCTAGTTCCTCTTTTTATATATGTTTTTTTTTATTCTCAGCCACATATTTCTTGTTTTCATCTGTTGCTTACTTTGCAAACACAGTGATGAGGCTCTAGAAGCTTTATCAATCAATCAAATAATCTTTATTTCGGTCGTAGACCATAAAAGATAAGCAATCCATAACAACATACAATTATACAGAAAAAAGAAATGGGAATTGCAATTCATAAACAGTAAGTACAATAAAGATTAGATTAATTGACAGTAATTCATTAAAACAGTAAAAAAAGAGATTAAAAGATTAAAATGTCATAAAAACAGTAAGAAAATAGCATCAATGAGTGTTAATTTGTTCCAGGGGATTAGACAATAAAAGGGAACTTCTCCTGCGCCACACAGCATGCCAGAAACGTGATACCGAAAAAACTATAGGTAATGCAGTGTCTGTCTTCAGGATTCTGTAGGCAACTTTACAATGTGTAGTCCCCAAATTCCTACAGAGTTGAAGAAGCCAACGTTTTCTGATAAGTTTATATGTGGGGCAAAAAAAGAGGACATGTAGGTCACTTTCACTAGAAGCTCCACAGGTTGGGCAGTCAGAAGGATTATTTATCAACCATTTTCCTGTGAATGCTCTCAGGGGCAATGTTCCATTCCTGAATTGCATATATAATTTCCTAGAGGCATTAGGCTCCATCAGATCTAAAACTGACTCTATTTTGAAGTCTTCTTTAATATTAAAGAAGTCCATGGTCAGTGAGCCTAGCTTGTTATTGGTTAGCATCATGTTTTTGTTATTTAACCAAAAGGCGTTTGCCAATTCAGCTCTAGAGAGTATAGGGGCGTTTATTTCAGGATGGTGCCATAGAGCAGGAAAGCCTAATCTGAAAAGCTCTCTCTTTATATAAAGTAACCACGGTATATTGTCTATACCACGGGGGTCAATAGCGATTTTAAGTCATTTTGATAGTCCTCTAACTCTGGAGTTGCCCACAGCCTGCGCCAATACAATAGTGGCCTTAAAGCAATTTCGTCTTCAATATACCTCACTCCCAAGTCCATTCTGAGTGGTATAAGGGGAGTGCTGGATGCTAAGGACAATAGCGACCTTAAGAACTGGTTCTCAGATCTGCCAATGTCTCTGGTTAGACAGTGCCCCCATAGTTCAACCCCATACAGAGATGCAGCCCGTGCTTGTACTTTATATATCTCAATGATGGGGGCTATCGGTTTTGAGATGGAAGCTCTGTATAG
This sequence comes from Triturus cristatus, assembly GCF_964204655.1. Classification (NCBI taxonomy): domain Eukaryota; kingdom Metazoa; phylum Chordata; class Amphibia; order Caudata; family Salamandridae; genus Triturus; species Triturus cristatus. Next base: position 1,063,490,203 of record NC_140593.1, on the reverse strand, counting down.
TTTAAGGATCCCACCGCAAGTCTGCGTGAGTCGTAATTTAGCTTTTGATAGCTGGGGACCCCATTCCATCCTATCCGAAAGGGTGACACCGAGATATTCAAAGACTGAAACCCTATCCAGAGTAACACCATTTAGAGTAGGGTTAGGACCATTTTTTTTGGGCGGGTTGCATATCATGAATTTTGTTTTTGAGGAGTTAACCTCAAGGCCTCTCTGGGAACAAAATTCAGAGAAACTATCGAGGGCACGTTGAATCCCCATAGGGGATTTAGACACCAGAAGGGTATCATCAGCAAACATTAGTGCGACCACCTGCTCGTTGTTAAGTTTGGGGGCATCGATGTCCTTGACTCCCCTCAGGTGGGACACTAATGCATTGGTGTAGAGAGAAAATAGGGTTGGGGCCAGGACACATCCCTGTCTAACTCCACGGTTAACAGGGAACTTTGGGGTCAGATTGCCCCACTTACCGCACCTAACTTGGGCAAAATTATCATTATGGAGCCGTTTTATAATCCCCAAAAGGCAGGCAGGCATCCCCATCTCAGCCAGAACCGCCCACAAAGTTTGCCGAGGGACTAAGTCAAAAGCTGCTTTGAGATCGACGAAGATAAGGTAGAGGCTGCCACCCTCTACCCTCACGGTTTTCCAATAAAGAAGTTGTAGTCGGAAAAGTTGGTCCACCGTGGATGTCTTCTCTCTAAAGCCAGCCTGGTAAGGAGTTAGTATTCGTTTTTCATCCATCCAGGCTTGCACTCGATCTAGGATAATACGTGCAAAGAGCTTCTGACTAACGTCGATTAGGCTAATTGGGCGGTAGTTACTGGGCAAGAGAGGGGAGCCCTTTTTAAATACAGGGACTATCTCGGCACCAGCCCAGGTATTCGGAATGGGGGCACCATGGAGGATGGCATTGAAGAGTAAACAGAGATATGGTATCCAGACCTCTGGTTTATGCCTGTATAGGTCCCCTGGAATCTTGTCAAGGCCTGGTGCCTTGCCTACTGGAAGTCTATTTACAGCCTTTTCTACCTCCCTGGAGGATATACTATCGATAACTTCATTAATCGCATCAGGGGGGGAAGGGGCCTCAGCGGTGGGGGCGGAGGGAGCATACAAACTCTGAAAATGGTCAACCCATTGACTCGATGCAATATTGGGGTCATCGGCTATGCAGCCTTCCTTTGATTCTGATCTAACAATTGCCCAGAATTCTCTCATGTCCTTTTTGATAAGAGCTCTTTTGATGTCCTCCCATTTTTCGTATTCCCAGTTCTGCTTGGCCACTTTTACAGTCTGCTTGTATTTGATTCTACTCATAGCGACCGCATTCCTGTCGCCAGATTTTAGTGTGGCCAATAGGGCTGATTTTGCCTTCCTGCATTCATAGTTAAACCAGGAGAGTACCATCGCGGTTTTCTTTTTTCTAGGAATCAAGGGATTTAGATAGTTTTCCAGTATGGTAACTAGCCCAGTATGAATTTCGGAGACGTGATTTTTCCTGGTATCAGTGTCCTGGTCTAAAGTTTGACACATTTGTGCAAGGGCATTACATGTGGCCGAGTAGATAAGGCTGATTTTGTCAGGAGATTTTAGAATCAGCGTCCACTTAAGGCGTCTTCTGTCGCCAGAGAGATATAAGGGTTGGGGCCTACAGCTATTTTGCGTGGGGCTATTTTCCATCACTACAGTCAGGTCGAGGGTCAGCGCATTGTGGTCACTATCATGGCGAGGGTGGATCGTAAAATCCAGAACCCTCATCCATGTCTTGGCCTCAACCAAAATGTAATCAATACGCGAAGTCTGGCCAGGACGATTAAAAGTATGTTTACCCTCAAGATCTGACAGAGAGCGCCCATTGCAAGCTCTAAGTGAGTTAGCTAATGTTAGGGAGTTAATTTGCAGGGCTAGTGATGTCCAAGCCTTGGCAGGTGGAATTTGAAGGGCCTGTATGGACCATTGTTCATCTTCCTCCCTAGTAATTGGGTCAATAAGCCCCGGTAGGGGCTCGAATTGGCAATTGAAATCGCCAGCAACAATCAAAGTGCCCTTATCTTTTACTGATTGAATAAGTTTGTCCAGTAGGTCTAGTGTAGGCGATTCACTACCTGACTTAGTAGGGCGGGAGTAAACATTAACCAAAATAATAACAGAGCCTGAGGGAAACATAAGCTGTAAACATTGGAGATCAAGTGAATGCGTAGCAATTTCAGAAATTACACAACCCAAATGCGACCCTATAAACGTAGACAGCCCTCCCGATGGTCTTCCTCTAGGACCCGCAAGGGCTAAAGTGTTAGCTGTAAAAAAGCCCTTTTTTATAAAATCTTCTTTTGCCCAGGTCTCCTGCAAGAGACAAACATCATGCTGGTTAATAAAGGAATCCCAGTCGGGGCAGAGAAGTTTATTTACAACGCCCGCGACGTTCCAAGGTAGTACTTTTAATTGGTTTTTTAAGTGGAGGTTCCTTCTTTCAGGTCGTGAGACAATAGGCGAAGAAAGAGGAGAGTGAGTTATCACCTCTCTTGATGTGGGTCTGAGGGTGATGGATTCAGTGGGAGCGGTATTGTTTTGAGGGGTGGGGTAAGCATTGATGTCGCTTGTCGGGGGGCAGAGCGAACCTATGTTTGTTGAATCGAGATCGGTTAAATCTTCCAGTCAATCGACGTCCTCTAACGGAGCAAATCGGTTGTGTACGGGAACTCCAAATTGTTGGTTATTCAAATTAGTTCTATATGGTACATTTTGGGGTTGCCCATTATCTGAAAAAATAGAGTCGATGCGATAGGGGACTGAAGTCCTGGGTACCTGGGGATAGAAAAATTCAAGGGGGAATGCATTAATTGAAGTAGGATGACCAAAGGATAATGTTGGATGGCCAAGGATCGATTGATTGATCTGCGGACGTCTAAAATTGATAACCACGCAATCCCCCCTAAGACTTTTTCCCGTATGTCCTATCCATGCAACCCTTCTCACCATCAGGATCTCATTAGCCATCTCGTAGGGAAACTGTTTGTATCTTGCCAACCAGAAAAGGACTTTATTACGCAAATCAAGATGGTTTTCTCTAGTACCTACTCCAAGTTCGGGGACCCCGGTCAGTATGGTCACATACGGAGATGCAGCTGGAGGAAGATTAATCGTAGGAGGATTAGTAGCAGTAGTTGCAGGCTTGTTTTCCATACATTTTCTTCGGGTTGTGGTGGGAGTGACTAGGGGCTCATTCGTATTAGTAGTCTGTAATGCAGGGTTTTGGTTATTGGGGCACAAGTCTTGTACGTGACAAGCATGGAAAGGGGTTTTTCTAGTACCAGTAGTTGAAGGGGGTCACTCTGGTAGTGGGGAGGGTTGGGTTGCCTTTAATTGCCCAGTCTTACGTTGAACAACCACTGGGTCTAGTGGTAGTAGCTGGGGTGTTAGTGGAACGGTATTTTGCGTAGTGGATGTACTTGGCTTTGAATTACAGGGAGGGTCGGTATGTGCTTTCGAAAGACTTTGAACTAGTTTTAGAATAGGGGTCATTTCTTCCTTTATAATAGTCCTGCATTGGTCAATAATATTAGTCACCACTAAATGCACCCAGGCGGGGTATGGTATATCCTGAGAGGGTGGTGGTGGGATGGTAGTGTCAGGAATATGGTTGGTAGGATATGTAGTTTCCCTGCAGGGACTCCCCTTGGTCTTCCTAAGCTTTTTACCAACATTAGTAGCTTTCCTTTTCCCTTTAGTTTTCGGTGGTCTAGGTATAGAATCTTCACTAGCCATCGGTGAATTTATTTGGTCTTGCGTGGTTACAATCGATGGAAAGCAAGCCTGGCTAGTGAATGTTTCGTTCAGATCTTGGGCAGTTTGGTGGACAGGCGACCCCAAAACTGAGAGGTCAGGCGTTGGGGAAAGGCGATGCTCAGTTGATTCGATTTCCGAGGTGACCACACCAATTGCTTTCTGGAGCATTAAGTCAATTGCAGTTGGGAGTTTAACCCCAGAGACTCCTGAAATGGCTTGTTGTTTTGGGGCACATGCACGTGCCCCTTGGACACGCTTTTTAAGTACAGGTTTGGATGGCATGGTGTATCGTTTCGCACCCAGACCCCCAAATCAATAAAAGAACGCAATAATAGTTCCCCACAGTACCTTGTAACCCTCGTGTGGAAAGGGTAATGCCGGATGTTAAGGATATGGCCCGTCCCGGCCTCCTCTGGCCCCGGACGGCCACAGACGGCCCGCCCTCTGCCCGGGCTCAGCCCGGCGCCGCCCGCGCGCGTCCCGCGACGCGGTGGGAGCCAATGCTTTTATAGCGCCTCCGGGCGCGCTGTTGTCCGGAAGTGTGCAGCAACGCAGGGGCTCACGGGAGCTGTAGTTCCCCCTGCTACGGCCGTGGTCGTGGGCCTGGCGGAAGAAACATGCAGCGTTTGCACCCCGTTGGCTGTGGCTTGCTGGACCCTGGAAATCAGGTGAGTGGTGAGTGATAGGGCTTCGGCTAATGTCCCCCGCTCCACCGAGGGAGCCAATGTTTTTATAGCGCCTCCGGGCGCGCTGTTGTCCGGAAGTGTGCAGCAACGCAGGGGCTCACGGGAGCTGTAGTTCCCCCTGCTACGGCCGTGGTCGTGGGCCTGGCGGAAGAAACATGCAGCGTTTGCACCCCGTTGGCTGTGGCCTGCTGGACCCTGGAAATCAGGTGAGTGGTGAGTGATAGGGCTTCGGCTAATGTCCCTTTATCAATTTCAACACAAGACAAGTAATAGTTTATTTTAAACTTAAAATGAGTACAAACAATAAACAACATTTATGTATAATATTTTGCTTATTCAAGAAATTCAAGGTGAATAGTTAACTAACATATCGCATATCGTCAGAACTGAGAATGGATAGCTTGTTTCTATATAATATTATGGTGAATCTGTGAGATAAATACTCAAATCACCCACAATTAATACATCTTACATTTTGTTTTAGGTTTTTATTGGGTCTCAATGTCTTATCTCCTAATAAATAAGGTTTACAAACATTAAGATTCCTATAAAATAACGCATTTAAAAAACAGAAAAAAATGGATCTCTATCAAATGACAAAGTTAAAAGAAGACCACCTAGACAAGAGACTTCTTTCTAAAATACCTTTGACAATTTCAAAGGACACAGATACCTGCAAACAGTAACATTGCACTATATAAAAATGCAAAATAAAGTAAGTAATGATACATTTGAAAGGTAATGATCTCAGGTAAAAAGCATGAAATTAGTTATTTTAGACATACACATCCATAACAAAGGAAGAGTAGTGATGAAGTAAAGTATGACAAAGTTCTTTAAAAGAAGAGAAGAAGAGAATGGCATCTATAGTACACTAGTTGTTGAGAGGATTTTGTTTGAGTATCAACTCCACATGCATTTAAATATTCCCATGTATTTAGATATTCTCTGTTTTTGAAAGTCCTACAACAACAGTGATGCTAATCAAATTGTTATTTGTCTTAGTGGATGACAAGCCACTCAACAACATCATCAATCTGACGATAAAGGTGTATAAAGGTAAGTACAGATTACTTCTGCTAACTCAATATCTATGTGCATTGACAAAATATTTCTCCCAAATACAGATATTGAGTTAAGAGCAAGAAGGGCCTGATTTAGAGTTTGATGGATGGGTTACTCTGTCACAAATGTGATGGGTATCTGTTTTCCTTATCACAAAATGCACTTGTACTAAGGTGGTCTGGATATCCATCACGTTTGTGACGAAGTACTCTATCCACCAAACTCTAAATGTGGCCCCTAATCTGTACTTACCTCTACAAGTGTACCTTGCTGATATGTTGGTTGTCAATATTCTGGAATAAATATAAATGGAGGGAGATATTTTGTTCCTGTATATTGCAATATGCAACCAGCAAAACGACTTTCATGACCACATTTCTAACTCTGACAGTATTTATTTAGGTTACATATATATTTGTTTATTAGTAAGCTAACTCCAATTGCTGCTGTTCTGGCAAGGCATTGATTTGTTTCAAAATAACTTTTAAATATTGTACCTCCAAAGCCTTAGCATATCATCCTCCATCACCTACTGGGCCCACTGCCTAATTTTTAGGAATGCGAAGCAAGAAGTCAACGTTCTGCATTTGTCAATGACTAGATTATAACTCTGCATCCTTTTACAATTTTTGTGACGAGGCCAAAAGACAATTATGATAATAAGCCTGCAGAAACATAAAATCCTTCTAGACTGACATTGATGTCACAGGCCATTAAGCAAATAAAATGTCTGTGATAAGTAGTATGTCATAATAATATCAAAAACATTACTGTCTCAATTATTGACGATGATGACTACTGGCTTTCTTCATCTCCAAGCTCCATTTGTTAATAAAATAGTCACATTGAGCAGGCTTTTAATTTTATAGAGAAGTAGGTACTTGGTGTTTATGTCCAACATTTTTTTTCTGTTACAACACTTCCCAATGGCCATCATAGAAGCAATAGGTATACATAAGAATAGTTTTTAACCATCTAGATATTGCTACATAGGTGCTTAGACGTTTCTTTCAACCTCTTTAATGCTTTATCCTTGATTCCTTTTTCCAGTTATTTGCATTTGGGGCTCATCAATGTCAACTAGGCTGATGTGGCTATCTGGTAGGAATTAGTGAGCTCAATAGAGTTTGAATTTGTTTAACATATTTCAGTAGTTCTTAGTGTTGAATATCTTGATATCTCATTATTAGCGCGAATGTATTTTTTTTTTTTTTAAATCTTTGCAATACATCATGTTACGTTTACATTCCCGCAAATCCCATTAAAAGATCAAGGTGTCATCTAGGTGGTCAACCATAAAAAACATCAAAATGAATTCTAAAGATTACATTTTCCAAAACACTGCAATTTTGAAAGTGAATGATTTAAACCACTTTGCATATCTCTTTATTCATGAAACCCAGGGACATATTTACAAGGGGATATCGCCACCAGAACATCACTTTTGGTGACGTTCTGGTGGTGATTTCCCCTTCTCCTTATTTACAAAGCGGTGTTAAGCCGCTTAATGTGGCTTAACGTCGCCATGTAAATAAGGCCCCTGTTCACGCTTTACTTAGCGTGAAAGGAGCGTGCAATGGGTGTTGCAGTGGGCATTGCGCGGTACAATCACCCAATGACTGCGTATGCACGACATCGGACTGGAACTCACCGTTCACGAAAGTACCCACTACAATTGCGCAGGCCGCTGAATAGGCGTGCTTTGATCCAGTTGCAGGTTGCGCAGACCCATCAGTGTAAATGACACAATGGTACTCCTCGAGCGGGTGCAAAGTCAGAGGAGCCGGATGAACAAATTCATACTCCAAGAACTCCTGTGTCTGTAATGCCGCGTCAAAGATATATGTGACGTCAGGCGAAGTCAAGGAGGTTGCCCATTGTATCCACCTTGGATGCAAAGCCTTAGAATTAGGTACACTGGCTTTAGTGACCGCCTCAAGGGCAGGGTACGGTGTTACCACCAGCATGTGCTTCCCCTGTGATAGCGCTCGCTCTTTCAGGATCACCATCTGAACTGCTGTCAGTACCTTCTCGACAGCGGAGAAGCGCAGCTCAGCCGAAGTGTACACCGTGCTGAAGAAATTAAATCTCAATAAAGTTATGTTTGTAGTACGGTTAAACCTGCACAAACAGACAGCATATGGCGAGGCAAACCTGCAGGCAAAACGCGACACCCATAGTACACTAGTTACACAACCCACCGGCTTTGGACACACGATCTATCCCAGAAGACACACAGCTTAGTTACCCGGGATCACAATGGAGAGCTTTCTAGTCGGATGACAACGCCAGGTGTTACGTAAGGTCACTGCACCACTCCAGCTCATCGAGGCACCGTCTTTCCGTTCTGGGCTGTTTCATTCTCGGTTTTCTAGTCTCATTTGCATTCATTTGATTATAAAGGTTAAAATACCCTGATTGGTAGAGGAAAAAGCCCGGCAGTGATATCGTGTCTTGGATGACATGATACCATATGGACACCTTGTTGGTACAGCCCTTAGGTTTCAGAGAGGTGAGGTATATGGCTCAGGTTTCACAAAGGCCCATACAGCAGGCTACAGTATCCCACACAAGACACAGAACTTAGCTTTATACAGCAGCGCCATCTCCCTCACAAGTTACACACATTTTACATGTGCTTGTTTTAGGCAGACCTTCAGGTGAAAACGAATATACGGGCTTTGGCAATAGACACTAGACAGCATATCTAACAGGGACCGCAGGCAGGTACACTTAGTGGGCCAGGTCTCAGATAGCTATCCTCAGTTGACACCAAACTTCAGAACTATCTTAAAGGCTTAGGTATCAGATAAATCAGATAACAGAGTTATCTCTCTTGTTAAGGACGTCTGACAGCCAAAGGCCTTAATCTCAAACTAGAGATATTCATCCGTGAAATTGGAGAATTATAAGCACTTTGCATGATTGATTACACCTAATATAAATAGGTTAAGTAATTTGCTCAGGATCCCACTGACTGTCAGCAAGAAGCTGGGAATTCTGCACTTGAAATCCAGCAGCTCAGTTGCCTGTTCACTCTTTCCTCTACCTTGGCCACAAATGTATAGTGCATCAGGATTTTCAATACGGAGAGCTGACTTTGGTTACTTTGGTTACTTAGTTTAGGTTATGCAGCAAAAGTGTGTTTTTGTAAAGTACATTAAAGCTAAGCTTTTATACGATCTTATCTTTCATCGTGAATCTCATTTTTTGTTCTCCCTTCCTTTATCTCTCTTCTCTTACACTAACTTTTATTATCTTTCTTGCATATACCAACGATGTGCTATAATGGAGAAACGGAGGTAATGCCTCAATCGGTCATGTGCATTTGGGACTAACATTACACAATCAATGTTACTGCACCGATTTCCACATGTAAGCCTGTGTGCCAAGAATTCCATGCAGTATTACAGGATCCAGGAATACCACTGTGTGGTAATACCTCACCATTATTATAATCTTTTTGGAGAAACATGGATGACTGGCAACTTCTAATGGGGGCCGAAGTCTGCCACATTACCCTGAAAGAGGCACATTCCTTATCCTACTGACAGCCCTTTTCCACAAACCTATTGGCCCATTTGGAAGTAATCTCGAACCACCAAAAGAGTTGCGGTGCAATGCTAATGGCTAATTGTGCACTACATGCTTGGTGAATAACAATGACAACAGCTTAGTTATTTTTGCATGGTGCTTAAGGCTGCATTTATCATCAAATCATATAGGAAAGTTTTTTCTAGGGGATGTTTTGCTCAGTGAGGAGCACGGCTCTTTTCTTTCACTGTTACACCTTACGGTGACCTCCTATGGGCAGGGGAAGCATTAATCTGAAATTAGTTCCTTGTACCACAAGGGTCGCTGACAACCTTGAGAGCTGTGGTTCATGCACAGGCAGCTCCTCCGTAATGGCAGAGGGTCGCCCCACTGGTCAGAGTCAGTAATATTATTTTATTTTTCGGTCTCGCCTGACCCAGCGCTTGCGCTGGTCTGGCGAGACTTTAAGTAAGGACTTCAAAAAATGCTACCGCCGGCCACAGCTTGCAGTGCATGTGTGCGGGCGCGCGCTTATGCAGAGGCGCCATATGGCGTGATTACTGCTGCACGCGCACCTCTCGCGCACATGCACTGCAAGCTGTGGCCGGCGGTAGCATTTTTCCCCGCGATCAAATAAAACTATTGCCTATGGAGTCCATTCAACACCAAGCGTGGTGCCAATATGCTTTGCGTGGTTTTTTTTTTGTCAGTCCCCCCGGGGCACAATCAGGCATCCACTTCTGTCTTTTTTGCTGCGATCAGCTGTCCTGACAGAAGTGGATGCCTGTTTGTTTGTTATTTTTAAAGGTTCATAGTAGACCCTATTTCTCTCGCTATCTCCAAAGGCGCCCCTAAAAATCACCCTGCAACTCGAGTGCTTCGTTCTCTCTGATACCCGTCTCCGCGTTATGCTCTCTCCTCCCCAAGCCTGCACGGTTCAAAATCCAACGTTACCTGGCCTCATGTTGCATGCTCTTTAAAGCACTGCTCCTCTTCCACACGTGTCCTGCAGGCTACAAACTACGAGCTGCAGCCGAGCATTCACACAAAAGACCATAGAGAGGCAGAAGAAACTATCCCTAGCCCTTTCGCGAGAAATGCATTGCATCACTTCGGGCTACCGTGGCGGCCATCTTAGAATTCCCTACTCTTCGAATGAACTGATGCAGTGACTTCTCAGAAAATGCAAGCGACTTAAGAAAATAGAAACATTTTATATGAGGGACGTTATTCAGTTATTTGTAGATAGTTAAGAAAAAAGGTGCATCGGTTTAATAATTACATTTTACAGTGTTGTTTATTCGATACCCTATTTAGCTGTCTCACTTGAATTTTGGTGGAAAGCAACGCAGTCCTTTATGTACGTGAATCTCCTGAAATTTCCTTGACCGTTAATTTACGGTCCACTTTCGAGATGTCTGCCAGCCACATTTCCAGATTTCTCCAGTCTTAGTGCAAAATGTCGGCCATTCGAATTGGCCGACTTTACCAGATATGTTAGTTAATTGTAAAGTAGTGTGCTGTCTGTCTCGGGGGGGGGGGGGGTCTCTATCGATATAAGTAGTAGTGTTGGGTTCTTCATAAAAGAAGCAGAAGATTCGAAAGGTTTGTACGCTTTAGTCATACAGCAAAAGCCCTGCACCAAACAGCCATCTGTATCCGGTCTGCTTCGTAACTGTCGGTATATATAACCGACCCAGGGCACTATGCGGGGGTCCACCTGCGTCCACCCACTATATTCACAGGGTGGACGCCGTCCACTCTGCAGGAAGCTGAGCCCCATTGAAATATGATTTACTTGTCCCGGTTTAACTTCCAGGCACCAGGACGCATTTAGCTGTGCCTTGCCTACTTTCTTTCAGATCAGCAACGTGCAGGCAGTGAGTGGGCTTTCGTATTTCAGACTCCATCCAGCTGGGCCTATAACAAAAGCCGAATTTATGGGGCCATCAGGTCTCCTTTTGTTCCACTATCCTGTCTGGGATCTATCTGAGCAGCACAGTCAAATGTAGATGCAAGGGAAACAAATACTTTACAGAGGAGTGCTTTTTAGATTGAGCCTAGCGCAGCGCACATGCGCTGTTCTGCAAGACTTTATGTAAGGGCTTCAAAAATCTGCCCACATGCTCGTGCGTGTGCTTTTGTCACAGGCTATTGACCTTTGCGTGTATCTTTCTAAGAAAGACAGCACACAGTTGGGCAAAGGCGGGTGAATGTCCCACCTTTGCTCCACCCACGGCCTAATGCTTGCGGTTACCCACACGGTCGCCATCTGTTTTGAATTATCGTGCCCAGAAACGTGCGCGATAATTCAAAACAGATGGCTCGCTGTGGCGCTTGCGCTCGGTGTGGTATTTACCGAAGAGCTGTATGAGAACCGTCAACGCAACGTGCTGTGGTCATAACAGAGAAACATCTCGTCTGTGATCTGTTCTTGTGTTTATTGTAGAGAGTTGACTGCACGCTTCTATTTCTGGCTGATTCAGATGCAGGGAAGTCGGGGGAAACTTCCTTTGGTTAGTTAATCTTGGACTTTTTTTTTTTTAGTTTTATTGTATAGTTAATTAGAAGTCCTTGAAGCTGGCTGGAAACTTAATTATGCCACGTTAACTGCATTTATAAAGAGTAGCGAGTGGGACTTGTATACATACATCTGGAATCCAAGATGACAGTCCTTTCAGTGGTAGCTAATAGCGTTGCTGCTCGTCTGCAGTGTTTCAGTTCCTTTGCTGGGTTTTGTACAGATAGCAGGCACTTGGGTTATACTTCGCACAGTAACAGTCAAGTAAGAGCCTGCGTGTCAGTGGTGACATTAGTTGCATTGCATCATGTTTTAGGTGTGCTGAAAAGTGTTATAGATGGAAGTGTTTTTTAAGGTTATGCCAAAATTACACAGGTGATGTGCTGCATTGGGTCTCCCTGTCATGGGTGTACCTTTATGAGGCAAAGAATATCAGGTACAACTGCTTAACAGCACAACCAGTGTAACAGAAATTATTTCAAGTATCGGTTAACTATGAACAAATCACATTTGTTGAAAAACACACCTAATGTGACCTTTTCTCAGCCGAGCTCATCACTTGAAGAACTTTCTTCTGGTTTAAAAAAGAAACCCTGCATAACAGACGCAATCTGTTGTTTATTTAACCTAAGTGGACTGCGACCCAGGGACGTCGTGATTTTAAACCCTGGGGTGGTAGCAGTATTTAGATGACATAGATATAACCTATCCCTACAGCAAAATTTCTTGATTGGAGATAAACAGGACTCAGTTGTCAGCGCCCACACTCCTTTTGGTGTCCGATGGTGTTAATCGATGGTTTGCGGCAGTGCAATAAAACAGAGAGTCTTTTCCTTGCACCTCTGTAGTTAAACAACTGTACGTTATTAATATTGCCTTTGTGTTATTTTTTGCTTCATGTATCTCAAAGAGCGGAGTGAAGCCAGGCAGCTGCTCCAGGTCTTCGTCATTATCTAACTAACAATGCCTTACTCTGTCATGGGGCACCCTGCCCTACCCCCCCACCCCCACTCTACATCTGTGGCGCTAGCCTCTCTTTCTCTGATTCTAGGGTGTGTAAATAACCTGGAGCTTCCGTGTTTTGTTAAACATTCCTAAAGGTCCTCCCTCTCAATAATATTTTCTCTCCAATGCAAACTAAAACGATAATTTAGCTTGTGGTATTAGTTTTTTTATTTACCAATCTGAACTCCTGTGACCCGCTCACCCCCCCAAATAAAAATGGCGCCCAATTCTTTTTGTAGGCTTGCATGTGTAAGGGAACATATACATAACTACAAAATGACAGACCCGAGTTACCACACTTTAAAAAAAAAACACTTGTTCGCTATACATGGTGTTCTTTCACGTCGTCTTAGAATACTTTCGTTTTGAATCTGCAGTGCTGGCACATTCCCTTCAGCTCAGATAAAGCACAATGTCCCTGTGCTTGAGCCTGCAACAGTCTGATGCACCGCAAACTGGAAATCTTACTCTCTAAAATAATAGCCTTTTGGACTTGAAGTGAAGCAAACTTTCCATCACTCGCTTGGGTGGCACATTCCTGTTTCCTTTTATTACTCAATTACCGGCCAGCACATAGTGCACCCTCTGTAACTTACTTTTTTTACTGCTCCAAAACATGTTTGACATTATGACCGAGATGTGTAAAGTAATTTCTGGACTGTCAATCCTATGAACTGCAAAGTTTCTGACTCCTAAAATGGATTTACTAACTCATGCCGAAGGCTTTGTCTTTCTTAGACAGTGCCCCCCCTCCTTCCCACTCATCTGCAGTTTTCCCAAAAGACAAACCGCTCTTGTGTTTGTAGCCGGTCAAGCCAGCCTGCCATTCTAGCCAGCCTAGCCTTCCAGCCCAGCCGTTGACCTCAGCAACTCGGCAGAGCAACTCAGCACCGCTTTACTCCTGCTGTCCTGGCTATACATGCTTGATCGTCTGTTTGATCAGTACAGACCAATCAATGACTATGTCATGCAAAGACTAGGGGAAGCTACTGTGAAAGGCTTGACCGTTGAGATGGACCAATGGGGCCTAGTTAAATGCCTGACAGAGATGCTACTTCCTTTTGAGCTCTTCACACGTGAAGTCAGCAAGGAGGACTGTACTATGGGCCAAGCTATCCCATTGTTGCACATGTTAGAGCAACAGCTGAAGGCGATGTCTGAAACGTACACAGGTGTGGAGGAAAAAAAGAAGCATATGAGTTGGTGGAGAGCTTAGTCCTTCGCTTAGCTGAAAATACAAGGGTACAAACTAAGATTGTGTCAGACAAACATTACATTTGTGTCACAATTCTGGATCCACGGTACAAACCAGCACTGAACACTAAGACATTAATTCTTTTTCAGAAGTGGATGTTGCCCAGTACAAAACTTGGATAGCTGAGGCAGCCAGTGACTTGGAAAATGAACGACTGGTAATTAAAGGCCCGCTACTCCAACCCACAACAAGTACTGCAGCAGGGCATCCGGAGTCAAGTTCAACTTCAGAGCCTGAGGGCAGTGCGTTTGGCTCACAGCAGTCACCAACACTATCAACAACAACAAGAACAGGATCATCAGCCCCAGTAAAATCGGCACAGGATTGGTATCTACAGCAAGGGCTGGTTAGGTCCGGTGCTGATGCAAAGGCAAAAGAGGCCCAGCAAAGCAGAGCACCCCTGAGCATTGAGCAGATGGTCCAGGCCTATCTGGATGACCCAACAGAGGTCTACATTGATCAAACCCATTGGTGTATTTGTATGGGAAAAGGCACCAATGGCCAGTCCTCAGGATGCTGGCAATAAACTATCTGGCTTGCCCTGTCGCAAGTGTCTCTTCTGAGCGTGTTTTCAGTGCTGCTGGTGCTATTGTAACAGTGAAAAGGACCAGTCTCTCGCCCAAAAACGTGGAGAGGTTAACCATGATCAAAATGAATCAGCACTTTATAACACTGAATTACAAAAATACGTGAGTCACAGGAGGAAGATGAGGACAGCGACTTAGGTGACGGAAGTAGTGTGTTTGATTACCTACTTCTGGTTGAACCACCAGAGTTTGAGGACGAGCTATACTTCCCTGACACCTAGGCTTTGAACTTGTTTCTTTCTTTCTTCCTTATTTACTTTTATTATTTGCGTGTGTCTCTATCTTTCTGGTTCAAATCACAACAAATCCATCACCACCATCTTCTCTTTTTATTGCCTTATTGGAGTTGCAGCTGTGTGCATTTAAGTCCACTCCTCCAAGTCCTGCTCCATCCTCCTGACTCGCCCTAAATCCATTTCCCTCAAGCCAGACATTGGATGGAGAATAGTACAAGAAATGTTGCCTCGTCAAGTCCCTCCAAAAGAAGTAGAACATGATGACTATAGCTGTCCTCCTTTCCGAACCGAGCCGAGAGGGACTGCCCCTTAACTTAAGATGAGAAGGAACAGGTAATGATGGCATGCATTGGATGCTGACTCTGAGTGATTGGTGTTTGTGTTTTTGTTGTTGTTGTGCACATGAAGTCGAAGTGTAATAGTATTTAATCTACACACTAAAAGTGACTCAAGTCAATGTTTCCCTTCTTGTTGTTTAATAACAAAATTGTACTTCTACTGCAGGCCGATCCATTGCATTTTTGAATATGGAATCTGAACTCACTCGGTACACTACAGACTGCGTTGGACAACACCATGATGATGACCACATAGTATCTTCGCAGTCAGTAAGTTGGATCAGAGATGATTGATGGAATAACTCAGGGCATTTCAAATCACAAAGTGGCATAAAAGGTAAACAAGTCAACAACAACCACAGCAGACCTACATGTCTGTGTGTAGGGGTGGAGTCGAGTAGTCACAAGTGTAGTAGTGGTATGACTGACAGCCGTGCAATGATTTAGTTACTTACTTTGGAAAATGCTATGTTGATGTATATGTGTGCTCTGTAAATGTCCGGCTCAGTTAAAATCTAAGCTAAGTGGAGGTTGGGTGGGCGCCATGGGCCTGCTCTGTCCTGTTGCTGTTGTAGGTTAATGCTGGAAACATACAACAGAGTAGACATGATTTAGCCATGCTGCCTCTGAAAGTGTTTGCATTCCTCGGTAATTCATGCTTTTTTTCTCTCCTTGATTTCTCAATATAACTTTTGTTTTTCCATCTACACTTACAGGCCGGCCTTTAGCCTGTGCGAAACAGAGAAACACAACTCACGCTCACCTACCAATCCTCATCCCCCAGGCAGGCAGTGGCACCCAAGATTGACGGACGCAGCATCCATGAAAGGGAGGACCAAGAGGAATGCTGAGATGCAGCTCCCCAATTTGACCAGGATAACATACAATAACTTTAGTCTCATTCATTATCTTTTAAATAATTTGATTTATTATTTCTCTCCAATCATTATGACTGTGTGTTTGTTGTTGTTATTATGTTTGCTCTTTGCTTATAATTGATCCCTACAGATACTTTTTAATTTTCTTTGCTAGCTTTAAAAGGAAGCCCGGTACAACAGAACATAAAATGTATGTAATTTGGTTCTCTCTGAGGGTAGACAGGCAAGGCAAATAGCATAAATAATAATTAGTAATATACTGCTGCCCTGTACTGTCTACTAGTCCAGTTAGTAAGTACCACTTATCATTATTAACCATCAAGTCATCATCATCATGCATGCATTTCCTTTTTCTCCCTTAACAGATATGTGATGGTCGTCTGCCAAGATTGTGTGTGTTCAGTTGTTGTTGTCCATGTGTAGTGTTTTTCTCTGTCAAACCTTTCCCTCAAATACCCCTTCCCAACCATTCATCAAACCCGAACACTCTTCCCCCGGGCTGTGTGATTTATATTGAGGTGTGACTAAATTAAATTTACACCAATAATTGATCATACAATTGTTGGGGCAGATGTGGTGAAAGCAACACTAATTCAATTTCAAGGCAGAGCGAGGATATACTTCTGTTTGCCAATGCCCATCCATGCTCAGTATATTTGCAAGTCAATTTTTTTTCAAAAGGAACATAATCCATCATAATTAATTGCCGGCATCCTTACAGCACTAAAGGTTATGCTTGTGTCGAGTGACTCGAGTCAACTACAGTTTGTAACTTGTTGTACTAGGCTATCCTTGCCACCATTATGTTGTATTTTACTTTAGCATTGCTAATCATCATTATTATGGTTTCATGTTTGGCAGTCTTCTTGTGTACTGTACTGTACTTTGTTCTACTACTCCTTCCAGAGTCTCTCTCAGGCGACTGACTGTCTCATTTTCTTATTTTGCAAATGCTACTGCCAGTGCCTACTGTACTAACATCACAACCATGGCATCTTAGGAAACCAAACCATCATCATCATGCAGCCATCGCTGTGCCCAAGATTAATCATCAATCACAGGTAAAAGAAGTTTGGGGAGGCATAATTAATAATGGAAATTAATTAATTAATTTACAAACCCACACCCTTGCGTCCAGTTGCTAACTGCAGAGACTGGGAGGAGAGATTGACAGTACTAGTAGGACAAGTCACTCAGTGAGGGTACCCCATCTATCTGTTCGTGTGTTACAAAATCAGCAGATTATTTAAATCAAAAACTGGCTGTGGCTCTGCAGCAGCAAAGGAAGGAAACCGTGTGACGTAAAAGAGTACCCCCCCAAAAAACATTTACATTGTATGTAAAGTTTAAGAATACATATAATTTAATCCCCTAACAAAATAAACTAATGTAAAAAATCCCACAACACCTAACCCACCCCTCTCCCTAACCCCAACCAATGTCCAAAAAGATAAAGAGTCCAACCAATGTCCGTTAAATTCAAAAATAAAATTGTCTATAAATATATAAACCCCAACTTTTCCCCAACGTAGCCCAATGCCGACCCACCCAAAAAAGGAATAAAAAAAGGGCAATCCAACGGGATCTCTATCGGCCAGCTCGTAGTCGCCGGTTAATCACCAGGACCTCCTTTCCCTGCTCCTCTAGGCATGCCATTCGGAGGAGCATGCAGCGCTTAAAAGCTTGACAATTGCATCCACGAGGGCAGCAGTGCTGGATGAAGTGCGGCGGGCAGTTGCCAGATCATGGCGCTGTACCACTAGAGGGGCCTGGCTGGGGCCTGGGGCATTGGAGGAGGCTGCAGCTGCTGCTGCCTCCTCCTCCGCCAGACCCACCTGCCGCCGATATTCCATGCGGATGGCCTCAAGCTTCCGGCACCGGACCATGGCTGCCAACTCCTTCCTGCCTGCTTTTGCTTTGCTTTTGGTTGGTAAGGAGTAGGTATATAAAAAAAAGACTATTGTAACCAATACTGTTAGCAAAACAGTAACACAAAATTAATTCTACACATAGTGGCACAGTAGCACTAGCAAGCACAGTACATAACATTTGTGGTATCTAAGGACTCGAGTACACCAGTTTTCTTCTACTCAATTGTTTAGCTAAATTAAGTAACCTTGTTGTAGCTGGCATGCCAGCTCAGTCAGCTTGCGCCCAAGACAAACATACTCGTGACGCAGACTCACGTTATTTTTATTTACTACTGTCTGCAGGTGGGGAAGCTGACTACACAATCATCTAATTTTTTCATTTATGGGTGGCACTGGCCAGTGGCCATACTCTGTTACATCAAGGTCAACTGCTCAATTTCACTTTCACCCTGCCCTGACTATTACAACAAGGCAGATGATATCTGATCCAAAAGATCATTGCTTATATATGCGACGACATGAGGTACTCTGTTTTAATTGGTTGTGTAACCATGCAGCCGATAGGCCCCACATGGCAGTCTGACAGTCAAAAATAAATTAACACAGGTAGTGAGTGGGCCTCGGAGTCAGAGGATGGCTCTTGATAACAACATACATACACAATATATATGCTGTGCTTGCAAACTACTGTGAGTCAAGGGAGTATTCTGAAAATACAACTTCTATTCTCCTTGGCTTTTCTACTCTGGCACGGTTTATTTACTTTTACATTCTCTTTAAAGACTCTTCATCCAGTGACAGTCTCCACCTATGCTATGATGAATACCATCCAGGCATCCATCCATTCAAAGTAAACATGTCTATCATTCTTCTTATCCTCTCAACAAACCTTAGTTTGTTTCAACAAACTTTTTTTTTAAACCACCACCCATGTGTCCTTCCTTCCTTGCTTGCCTTAGAGTTTGACCCATGAAACACCCCGGAGGAGTCTTGCTATCACCCATACAGCAGGCATCTTTTCTTTCGCCTTCCACCTATCCTTCAACCACCCATGCATCTGATTCTATCAGCCACCTATGCATGCATCCCACAAATCCTTCTCTGCCAGTCATATCTATTACATCCTGCCCGTCCTTCCTCCTTCCATCCTTCTTTCCCTTTTCGTTCAACCCATCAATCAAGGTCATCTGACTCTTAGTCTTCTCCATGAAACTTTCCCAGCTGAGTTGAAGTCAGGTAGACGAGGCCATTAGTTACTCAACTACTACTCCCACCGCTAATGCTATTGCTCTAATGCTAATTAAAGGGTGTCTTTTTTAACCGTTGTTCACAACAACTTAGTCTCTCTCAACATACAGTGTACTGTACACCCTTGCAGCGAGTTTGTAACTATTGTCAATAAGTAAATAATATAAGTATAACTTACCACCGCTTGCCAATGCTGCTGGCTCACCCACCCCTGTGGCAGCTGCCGCATCCACTGCTCCCTCCTCGCTGGCATCGCCTGCCACACCACTGGTGCTCGGTACACCAAGAAAAAACATTACACATTTTTTAGATGCCATATACACCTTCCCCTATTTATTCTTTTTCACTAGCAAGATAGAAAAAAAAAGTTAAAATACATATATATACCACATACATCACTAGTACAAATTGGGTACTAGAGAAGAGTAGACACTAGTAGGGGTATGTCCTATCCTATAAAAAAATAGTAAAATATCTGGTTGGGCATTTTGTTGGTGGGAATTGTCGAAAAACCTCTCAAGATTAAGAAGACTAAAAGAGGGCAACCCAAAGAACTGGACTCAGTGGCTAGAACTACTGATGAATCTGAGTTTTAAAACCTTTTAAATAAAAATAAAGAGTGGCCAACTGGGCAAGCTTAGCTACAGACAGACCAATATAGTAGTAGTACAGGGAGTCAGAGCAGAAACAGTTAGAGGCAGGGATAACAAGAATTTAGAAACAGATAGTGTAGATTGAAGAAGATTTGGTAAAAAATAGAATTAGGAAACTGAAATAATAGTTCGGAAAAATAAGATGCAGTAAAAGTTAGGGAAATATAATTATTAATATTACCAACTGGAGGACTTACTGGGGCCAGCATCAGAGCCATGGGATTGGGAGGCATCTTGTTGCTGTCCAACTGCTCCTGCCGACTCTGACCCCATCGTCTTGCCCCTGGGTGCTGATCATGTAAGATATAATAAAGAAAGAGACAAACATTGATGATTGGTGTGAAACAAATACAATATTTTTAAAAACGCTCAAAAAAACATTTTTGGAAACAACAATTGCAATAAAATTGACCTATCTAATCTGATCGACTAGCAGTATTGCGGGATTCGCGGACCGTCTAGTTATTATTTATTAACACTAATCCTGTGTTCTATTCTGATTCCAGAATCCTAAGCCTAAATACCACCTGACCTAGCCCACCTATTCCAGAAGGGCCAATTGTTCACTAAGTCTGCATTTCCATTTATTTTAGTCCTCAAAATGCATAGATGGAGGACGCATGCATACATTTTTGCATACACCAAATTGTTGGTTGGTTGCTGCTGATGTTCTGCTAAGCCTATTACTCACTCTCTAACAAACTACAAAAGGTTCCACTAAGGACTGGAGTAAGCAGCACTCAGCAACACGTGACGTGACAGAGGGTGCATCACGCAGACCGCTTAAAAATTACCAACTAATACTAAGTAACGAAACTACCTATCAATCCACCACTATCTTAGTGGCAGGAGGACAAAGGAAGGACTAGAGTCTCTCTAGCATTACCTAACTTAAGTTCTCTAAAGTAAACTCTTACATAATCAGCCCAAGCGAGCGCAAAGTTGCAAACAAGTAAGATTAGCCGAACACCTGTGTCTAGAAGAATAACAATCACAGAAGATTTTTAAACGTAATTTACCTGCAATGTAAGCAGCAGCATTCTTGCTATTCGGAAAAAATTATATTCGCAATTTAGTAACACAGTCTAGAGAACACACAATACTACTAGTATTAGCTACTCATCAAGCCCCACGACTTCAACACCTAGCAGGTCCAGCAGGTCCTGCTCCCGGTCCAAGATGTCTGACCACCGGTGGGTCAGCTGGTTATGGGTGCGCCAGACCCCAGAGCAGCAAAACACTGCCCAGCGCACTCTCGCCCACCGGCGGTGACACTCCTGGGTAGCGCAGCAGGAGCCAGGCCTGCCCCCTGCTGCCAAGGTCAAGGGGAGGTGGTGCTGCACAAAAAAACAAGGGCGGCCACCTGGACCTCGCAAAAAAGGGACCAAACCTACACCCCTTGCGAGGGCGCAGAAACCTGCAAGGAAGGTGGATCTTATTGGGCGCAGGCACCTTGCCCTTGAAGCCGGTACCCTTATCCATGGTTCTGGTGTGGGCGGGGGCGGAAAAGAATATTTAGCAGTAAAAAATAAAGTCAGGGGAAGAAGTAGGAGAGTGAAGAAGGAAGTAATATAAAACAGTTGAAAAGTAAAAGTAACACAGTAAAAGTAGAAATAAAACGCAAAATATACACTTAGGGACAGAGAGAGATAGATAATAAATAAAAAAGATCCGAAAAACTGTAAAAAACAAAGGATTGAAAAGATAGGAGAGGGATTGAAAAACAGGCCCCAGAACCATGCAAAGAATAGGAAAAACAAGATGGCCATTGGCAATCGCGTGGTGAAGTTCGTGCGATATTGCCCACGAACACGTCATCCGCGTTGCCGAACGTCAAAAACATCTTGCGAGCATACGCAAGCACATGGGAGCATGCGGAAACCAGCAAATCTGCATGCTTGCTTATCTACTTGTACCGTTGCAGAGTTTTTGTTCTACTTCACGTAGCCTCGCATAGCGCAGCTACGCAAACTTCGCCCAGGGTTTGTTTTTATAGAAACTCTGTAGAAAAATATGACTTTAGAGAATACTGAAAGAAATCCCTACGGTGTAAAGTACTGTAATATTTGTGGATATATGTGTTGTAGACTTTATGGAAATGGCACGATCATCATGGTTTACGACATTCTCGGGGCATCCCGAATCACTGCGTAAATGGAAAATAGGTCTAAAAGATGGGTTTTAAAGACACTTATTATAAAAATATGAGTTTAAGCATGCTTTGAAAGATGTATGTAGTAATATGTGTAGTGCAATGTTCAGGATAGATTTTTTTACATATTATTTTGGATGTGTTGGTGGTCATTGAATGTCTGCTTTTGTTTTCCGATCACGCGACAATCACAACGTCCTTGCGAAAACTGTAAAAAAAAAACACTTTTTGAAAAAAGCTTCACAATGTTTTGGGTACTAGTGTGGCTCTGACAAGAGCCGTTGTATCGGTTGTGTGTACATGGCTGCTACACATAAAACCGGATGTAGAGTTTCAGGTTACTCAGAAACACCCTGTTGCCTTCATCTGTAAACGCACTCCATCATTTCTATAAATTCCATGCATGTGAAAACGCAGATTTTTGTTATAGATACAGCCCATGCGATGGTCTCTGAGGAATGCAGAAACAGTTTTATTACCATGTTTCCTGGCTTTCTCAATCTGTGGACAGAATTGACAAAATGTTACCCCTCTCTTGCCAAATGAAGTAATCGCCACATTTTAAGGTTACTGAAGTGAGAGATAACTATGCCAGGCTGGATAATGTTCAACAATGGAACAGAAGGAGAGTGGATGTGTACCAGAGAGGTGGCATGGTTGATGAGAGATTAAAGGATAAAGAGGATGGGTACAGCAGTTTAATGCTGATGTCAGATGAGGAATGTTTGACTTTTGTATTGGGTCACCACAATTACTATATAGGGGTGTCAAAGGTTCTGGAAGCATACAAAGATATGGGTAGAGGAGGAACAAATGCACTAAATGTTTTCTGATACAAGACAAGGACAGCACTGGATAGGCTTGCTAACTACGTTTGCTAGGGACCTGCCAATAAATTCATTCTTTGGGAGTTTCATTCCCTGGAAATGTATTTCATTATTCTTGTGGTTGCTTTAATTGTATTATTGAAGTCTCATTGTGGTCTTCCCATGTTTCTACTTATCCCGTCAATTCATTAATTTCTTTCTGTTTGTCTGTTTCAAGTGTTGTAGGATTTAAAAAAAGGGAAAATGATGTGCTGTAATATAACCTGATATGTGTTGTACCAGTTTACTTTAAGGAACCAGGGAACGTCCCTACATCATGGGTTCCAGGGTTCCATAGTTGCCAAGAGCTCCAGATTGAATCAGTTTCTGCTGGCTGGACTTGGGCTTCTTACAATGCTATGGTGTGTGCTCAATAAACTTGAAAGGCAAACAACAGATGTACCTGTGATTCCTTAGTTAACATGTTTATTGATCTACAAAACTAATGAATATCTTCCTGTGGAATGATTTATTGAACTTGTAACTAACAAGACAGATTTGAATTAAAATGGAAAGGGCTCAGTGCTTAATTAGTGCCTGTGGTTTCTGGTGCTCATCACGGTCACTTACTTCACAAGGCCAGGTCTAAAAGATTTTCCTCCCCTGGGCGGTAGGCCAGGTAATTATTATCAATAAATGTATCTGTCTTCCTTGGTGTCTGCCTGGTATGTCTTCGCATGCTGACCCACCCTGGTCCAGGCATGTTGAACGTGCATCATCATCACGGTCGTTAGGTAAGCAGTGCACGCCTGCCCTTCACATGTCATTTCCATTGGATAATCGAGGCTGAGGGCAGGGTCATGGCTGAGCTGAGTTGAAGCAGGCTGGGAAAGTTCAAACCAAACTTTTCACAACATCGTAGAGCAGATTAAAAGTGCGTAGCATGCTCGCAATGAACTGAAATCCTGTATTTGATGTGCTGGTAGTCGGGCCCACTACCAACTGCACTCATTGTCGGATGCAGGTGTGCATGTGATTTTCTACACACTATAAAGGCTGACAGCACTCTAATTGTTGTGCTTCATGAGCGTGGTAGCATTACTGGGAGCAGCTGTGCAGCAGGCACTGCAGGCCATTCTGACCTGTAGACACCCGCATGGCCTGCACAAGTTAATTGGAGTACCCATCCTATCAGCACAACGGTGACTCACTGTGACCAGCATTCACCCCTCATGGATCAGGTAAGCGGACCGAATCATTGTTGGCGCTGGGAGGAGGGGTGCTTGTGTGTGTCATGTGCATGCGTGTGTTTTGCCTTGGTCTTGAAAAAGAGGACTGTGTACATTTTTGTAGTGTTTTCTTTTCTCTGCACCCATTTCTAATTCATACTGTCTGATGACCTCAGGTGTGGGAAACAGAATTGCAAGGGTACAAGACCACATTTATTAGAAAAAACAAACAAAAGGAATAGCAGATAACTATATGAGAATTCCGTTTGTAATGTTCCAGTTGCTTTTGTCTTTATTGAAGTGAAAAGGTGGGCTAATAGGGTGATGAGAACCAGAAGAAAAGGAAAGCTTTTAAAAACGACACACACCATTCAGAATTAAATGGATGCACTTTTTTATTTAAATGGGCTCAAGAAGGTTAGCTAATGGCAGGAAAGGATTTCTGCATATAAATTCCACAAAGTGGCTGCATTGTTTCTGCAAATTCAATTTTTGCTTAAGATATAAAAATCTATCTGAGCCACAACGGGTGGATAAATTCAACTTTCACTAAACTTTCGTTACGGCAAAGGGGTCTGAGTACTTTTTCTGCTTAAATTGTGCATGGGTGCTTTTTCTTCATTTATTCAAAGCTCGAGTCACATGTCCACACAAAACAAAGTGAGCTTTCATGAGAGGTAATCATGTGGCCTAGTGACTGTGGCTGCCCACCATGAAACACAGGGAACCCGGTTTGGATTCCTGGGCTCAACACATTGTGAATCCATCAAATCTCTATTTGCATGAAAACAAGTATACTGTAGTCTCAAGTGTTAAGAAATGCTTGTCTGCCCTCAGTCCAGGATCACACCATGTAAAACTGCCAGAAATAAAATGCGGATTCTGCTTCTCACCTCTGCTGTAATCTCATCCGACCAGAACTAAGGAAAGAGATACTCATCTAATCAATTTGACTTAATGGTACAGTGTGAACCTTGAGAAACTCAGGTCGAACACAGCTACCCTGCTTGCCCAAATCATGTGATCATAGATAAGGAAAGTAGGATCTGCTTCTTATGGTTAACCCCACTTTTTTCTTGATGTAATGCTGTTTTTGACTAGTCTGACTGGGATCCTGCTATTCAGGACCCCAGTCTACCTGCTTTCTCCTTAAACTGTAATGTTATGCACTTAGGTACACCCCAGATTGGATACTAGGGTACCCTTGTCAGTCCCTAGTATATGGTACCCATGTACCCAGGGCATGGGTACCCCAAAGGTCCCCCATGGGCTGCAGCATGTATTATGCCACCCATGAGAGACCATTCAAAATGGAACTACAGGCCTGAAGCCTGTGTAAGTTGGTGCATGCACCACTTACTTAAGATATATAGGTTTACTATATCTAAGGGTCACTGTACTTAAAACCTATAAGTCACCCCTATAGCTGGCCTTCACAATCCTGAGGGCAGTTAGCTTGGTTCTAAGTGAGAGGGTGCATGAACAGGACACCCCTGCAGCCTACGTAGTCCATTCTCCCTGGTTGTCAGTTAAGTATCCATATACTATATATAGAGGGGCATTACGCAACCGCATGATGACCATCTCGATAACGGCTGCAACCAACCCTATCGTGTTTGGTGTCAAACATGTTGGAATCATACCCCCACACCGGTAACTGGTATGGGAGGTATGATTCCACCCACCAGGAAGGCCCTTCATGGGGCTCTCGTTGTTCTCGGTACCAGCCTTCTAGGTCCGGTCAGCACAAAATGATTGCTGCCTACCAGAGACACATTTCTGCCCTCCTGCTGCTGAGCCAAGTTCGAGCAGAGGAAGGCAGAACAATAGGCATCCTGTCACAGGGAGGTGTGACCACCTACCCGACAGAATTTAGTGTATTTGGGCTGGATGGGTGCACTTGCCAGTCCCTGAAACCCTGCAGGAGGGGCACATTTAGTGTCCCTCTGCATAGTCCAGTTCAAACCAGTCCTGGGATTCCTTAGCTCCAGCTCCAGCTCTGGCGTGAAACTGGGCTCTCCCATGTCCAGACCCTCCCCTGGGAGGGTCCCATGAATCTTTCCAACCGTCTCCCATGGGTTCTTAAGAGCTTCCCTGTTGTAGGACCTTAGATTCATTGTGGATTCATCTTTGATAAGATTCAGAACTGAAACCACTGCACTTCGACCGTCTGGTCACTCTGGACTTCGTCTCCCTCTCAGTCTGCTGCATCGTCTGTGCCTGTGCACCATACAGGATCCGTGCAGGACCTGTGGTGCATCCAAGACACCTGAAGATAATCTCCCTTGGAGTGATGGAGTCACTTACCCATATTTGCAGGCACCGCAACACTGCTGAAAGGTCTGCTGATCCTGAGCTCCTCTGACTCCGAAAGGCTAAGCAACACAGGAGGTGGGTTCTACGTCCCTTGAGGCCTCAGCTGCCCTTTCATTGAGTTTGAGGTCAGAAGCCCTCGTGGGGGCAACAATACCCTAACCCCTGTGCACTGTGTACTTTTGAAAATGCATGTGCTTGTTGGCAACCCTGTGACAAGTGCCTTGGGCTTCGAGTAGCCCCAACCTTCGACACCATTTCTTACAAAGATCTTCACCCACCTTGCACCGTGTGCTCCTTGGTCTGCTGTTTTGTGAAACTTCTCGAGGTCCTCCCGCGGCTCCTGTGCTTCCGGCCTGTGGGTCCAATTGAGGGCCATCTGTAATTTCCTTGGACTACCCTGATTGCTCGGGGCCTGTCCTGACTCCCCTACTTGTGGTGAGTCTGGTAGACCTTGCTGGTCCAAACCGTACACTTCCATGGCTTCCCGTGTGGGTTTCTTTTGCCAAGGCTTGTTGGTGCTCCTGCCAGACACCGAATCCCTCAGCACTCAACATCCATCGTGGGACAGCTGGCATCTGGCTTCTGGTTGTCCTCAGCATCGCCTGGTCCCTGCAGCTGCAGAGTCAAGGTCACTGTCAACTATCCTGAAGCACCCAACATCGG
This sequence comes from Triturus cristatus, assembly GCF_964204655.1. Classification (NCBI taxonomy): domain Eukaryota; kingdom Metazoa; phylum Chordata; class Amphibia; order Caudata; family Salamandridae; genus Triturus; species Triturus cristatus. Next base: position 1,063,463,371 of record NC_140593.1, on the reverse strand, counting down.
TGGGCATTCGTCTTCCTCGCTTGGTCCAGCTGAATCAGAATTGCTGCTGTGGAAAAGCTCTAAGTGGGAGAAACCTGAATCTTCCACCCAGCCACAGCGCACCTTCATCGGATTGGCTCGGCATGTTGGTCCAAGTCCCCCAGAAGTGCTTGGAACCAAAACATTTTTAAGTCCCAGTTTTCAGGATATATTAGTAAGAGTACGCTTTAACACCAGCCGAGTATGCAGGACCTTGAAGACAGCACTTTCCAAGGCCGGTCCAGTTGGAATTGGTAAGCTGGGAAGTTGCAGAAAAAGACTTCTTGTACCTTGTTGTGTCCCTGTATCTTGAACAGGAAGTCAGCCTTGTGACCGTTGGAGTCCAAGTCTTTCTCATGGGCACAAGAGGGAGAGCAGGTCTAATCTTCTAGGCTTTTCGCATGTCATAGACAGCAGGTCCAGTCCTCTTCTGTTCTTCCACATGTCCAGAAAATGGTCTGAGTAGGGTACTGATAATGCCACATTTATGTCTGGCACCAGTCTGTGGATGGAAACTCCTGGCCATTCCTTAGACAAAGGGATAAAAGATCCCAGGGGCAAGCCTTCCCACTTCTGAAGCACTTCATATGTGCTCTACTGCAAATAATCCACCAGTGCCCCTCTCTACCTACTACCAAGATGGCAGAACCTTTCTTCGCTTGTGAGAGCCCCTGTGCCCACCCAGACATGTGACAATGGAAATCAGCAGGCCCTCATCTGTGGTCACTATAAACCATTTCTGGGAGCAGCTCCTCTTCAATTGGGATTCATGCCTGGGATAAATGGAAGGGACAGGCTCTGAAATTAATCCATTTTCTTGGCCCAGACCACAAGTCTTCCAGTCAATAGACAAAACATGGCCTTTGGTCCTGCTGTGGGAGTAAGTTCACACTGTATTAAGGGGGCTATTTGTAGTGTTTCCTAATCGGAAATAACGTTATTCCTTTTAATATTGGATCCCAATGCTTTTCTATGAAACAGACAAACCTGCTACAGTCAAAACCGCTTATGGAACCTTTTCACTGTATGGACATGTTTTAAATTAAACTTTTACATGTCCTACTTTTAAATACTATGCACCCTGCCTTATGAGCCATAAGGCTATCTTAGGGGTGACTAATTAACATTTAAAAGGAATGTTTAAACCTGTCAAAAGGGGTGATTTTGACAATTCAAATTTGCCGTTTAAAACTACACAGACGGGCAAGAAATGGTAGGCCTCCTGGAGTCAGGTTTACACTGTCACTGTAGTGAATGGCCCAATGGGTGCTGCAGTCCACTTGTGGCCTTTAAGTTACGGGACTTGAGTGCACCTTTGTACCGTATACTAGGGACTTATAGGTAAGTTAAATATGCCAGATAGTGTAAGCAACTTTCATGGGGGAGAACAGGCACTTCACCACTGGTTAGCAGGGGTAGAATGCACACATCATTTTCTAAAGGCAGCAAAAATAGTTAAAGCTAAAATCTCATCTGCGAGTATACCACACAAAAGATGGTCATTTCCAACACTGTATAGCAATGCAATATTGAAAGTCGGAAATAAAAGGAAAGGGAGTTTGTGGCTGTTAGAAATGGGGTCTCTAGTTGGCAGAGATTTGCACCCTGTCCAAGTAGGGACCATCACCCTAATCAGGAAAGTTCAGATACACACCCTAAATTAACCTGTGCTCCCCCTCTGGTAGCTTGGCACAGAGCTGTCAGGCCTAACTTAAGAGGCAAAGTGTAAAGTATTTGTGTAACACTTAAATTACAGTAACTCAATGAAAACACCAGGCAAAGACTCCACACAAGTTTAGAAAAATGGAGAAGATTTATCTGGTTAAAACAAGACCAAAGTGACAAAATTCCAATAAATAGAAGTTGAAATATGATTTTTTTAAGAATCAACTGAAAACAGTGCTTAGAAGTCAAAGTTCGGGCTAACTGTGATCGACGGCAGGCTGGGCATAGGTCCCACTCAGGTTCCGCTGAGAAAATACCTTGGATGGAGCCTTTGTCATTGTTGCGCCCCGCAGAGAAGGTCCCACGTTGTCATCGAGCTCCGTTGAAGTGAAATCAAAGCTTCATCTTCAAGTCGCCTCTGCATCGTCATCGAGTTGCACTAGCTCTGGATTCTTCATCATTGAACAGTGTTAGCGTCGGCATCAACGGGGCACCGCGGTAGAAAATCTCATGTAGTCAAGGCAATGTATCAGTTTTTGCACAAACCAGCTACGGAACCCACGTTTGAGGCCCAGGACTGATGGGGGAACCTCAAGCAGGGGGGGATTCACAGATAACAGAGTCCAGAAGCACCAGCAGGATTACAGGAAATATTGAGTGTCCCTGAGACTTCATAAAACAGGAGGCAAGCCAGCAAGCCTTTGGAGTCACTGTGGGTTCAAGTGAGAGGGTCTAGTCCTCAACCTCAGCAGGGCAGAGATCAACAAACCGCAGGGCTGCTCAGCAAAGCAGAGAAGCTGTTCCTCAGAAAAGTCAGTTGCCGCAAAGTGGCAATCCTTTAAGCACAACATCCCAGGTTCAGTAGTGCACTCATTTGATAGATTCAGAGCCCTGATGCTTATACCCAAAAGTGCATTTGATGTAGGGGTTACGTCAAAGGAGTTCTCTGAACTTCACAAGGATCCTTTTCAACCCAGCCCTGGCTCCAGACTACCAGTGGGGGCTAAATCAGCCCTTTGTGTGAGGGTAGGACACAACGTATTCAGATGTAGGTGTTAGTTACCACTCCCCCTTCCTTCCTACAAAGGCTATCAGTATGCAGATGAATGCTGATGAATCTGCTGTCACACCCAGCCCTTCCTGTGTTGCGACTGTCTAGAGGGAATGCACAAAGTGTAGCTGTCACCCAGCTCAGATGTGTATTGAAGACAGTCTGCAGGCACACAGAACAAAATTAGAGCAGAGACAGATCCACTTTCTAAAAATGGCATTTCTAAAATGGTAATGTCAAATTTAACTTTACCTTGAAGAAAATGTATAACCACCATTCCAAATGTATTAAACATGAAGTAGCTACTCCTTTTCAATTCAGGAATTACAGCTTAAAAGGTGTTTTAAGGAATCCTCAATGCTATACTACGGAAGGAGTAGGCCTCACAGCAGTGGAAATGAATTTTGCTGTTTGTCACTGGCAGGACGTGTAAAACTTAAAAGTACATGTCCTGCCTTTTCGTTATACAGCACCCTGCTCTTGGGGTCACTTAGGCCCTACTTTAGGGGTGGCTATTGTGTAATTAAAGGGGAGTTTAAGGCTTGGCAAGTGGTTTTAAATGCCAAGTCGAAGTGGCAGTTAACTGCACACACAGGCTGTGCAATGGCAGGATTGAGACAGGTTTGAAAGGCTACTTTTGTGGGTGGCACAACCAGTGCTACAAGCCTACTAGTAGCATTTATAGTACAGGCCCTGGGGACATGTTATATCACTTTACAACGGACTTACAGGTAAACTAAATATGCCAATCAGGTATACACCAATGTCAACATGTTTAGGGGAGAAGCACAGGCACTTTAACATTGGCTAGCAGTGGTAAAATGCTCAGAGTCCAAAGGCCACAAATAGATACAGCAAAACATGAAGGGAATTAGGAAAAGGATGGGGGAAGACCACCCTAACTGAGGGTGGTCTACCCCTATCCTTTTCCTGTCCCCACTTTCATCTGGGGGGACACCGGTTGCACTTGTCTTCCTTAGGCTAAGGATGACAGATGCAACAGGTGTCCCCCTCAGATGAAAGTGGGGAGAGGGACCCAATCTCTAAGGAGTTCTCGTTACTAAGGTGGAAAAACCAGACAAACCGTCAGCATTGGCGTTGTCTACTCCTAGTCTGTGTTCCATCCTGAAGTCCATACCCTGCATGGAAATGGACCACATCCATAATTTTGGATTTTCACCCCTCATTTGCATGAGCCACCTGAGAGTCCTGTGGTCAGTCTGAATCAGGGAATGAGTAGCAAACAGGTATGGCCTCAGCTTCTTCAAAACCCAAAGCACAACAAAAGCTTCTCTCATCTCTGTTTCCTGGGGAGTAACCTCCTCGTGATGAAGGCTACAGTTTGGTAAAGGCCCTCTTTATTGGGCTGTGAAAGGACTCCCCCTATTGCATGTACTAAGACATCTGTCTGAATGATAAATTATTTGGGAAAGTCAGGGGCCTAGAGCACAGGAGCTGCGCACATGACTTGCTTCAGGAAGTCAAATGCTTTTTGGCATGCTTCTGAACAAGTCACATTCCTGGGCTGCTGCTTCAAAGTCAGCGCAGTCCAGGGGGCAACAATGGTGCCATAACCCTGACAAACCTCCTATAGTAGCCAGAGAGGCATAAGAATGCTCTGACCTCTGTCTGGGTTTTGGAGGACTGCCAGGCCATAATGGTTTCTATCTTGCCGTGAAGGGGTTGCACCTTCCCCCTGCCCATCAGGTGTCTCAAGTACACCCCAGAACCCTGCCCTATCTGGCACTTACTGGCATTGATAGTTAAGCCTGCCTGTTATAGGGCCTGAAGCACTTCCTGAAGGTGAAAGGGGTGGTCCTCCCAACTGCTACTGAAGACAGCTATGTCATCTAGGTGGGCAGGGGTGAAGGTCTCCAAAACCGCAAGGACCTTGTTCATCAGTCTTTGGAAGGTGGCAGGGGCCTTCTTTAGTCCAAATGGCATCACCCTAAACTGATAGTGGCCTTCTGGAGTAGAAAGGCTGACCAGTACCTCTATGTAAGGTCAAAGGCACTTAAGTACTGGGCAGCCCCTTACCTGTCAATGAGCAGTCGTGAGCAGCAAACTCCGCTCTGCCCACGGAGTTGGCAGAGTTTTGTTAACGCCGCTTCCACTTGAAGTGCGGAGTTCGCCCAAAAACTCTGACTCCGCCGCATGACGGAGTTTACCTTGCGCCAGCCCCCAGTAAAACTCCAGTTTCACAGCCTGTTTCTGTGGCAATAGACTAGGCATGCATGGGGGGCTGCCAGTGCCAGTTAGGGGATGGCTACTGCCTGCCAAATAAACAAAAGAGGAGTAAGGGGCTCCATGCTCCTTCACCAATCACCATCCGAGCCTGGAAGACGTGACATCAGGGATTACTTGTTCAGTGAAGGAAAGCGTAACCTGGCTCTGCACATGGTGTGGCCCAAAACGGCCTCCCTCCCCCTTCGCACCACAGTGGTTCTTCCCGTTTGTACTGGGAGCGCGCGTGCTGTCTTCACAGAGCGGCATCATGAGAATCCGGGTGCTGGGGAGAACAAAACACCCCTGCTTCCTACCGGGACATGGCCTGCAAGTTGATCAGCAGCATGCTCTCAGTGAGCTGAAAGATTCTGAGACAGAGTGACACGAGACCCGCCCACAATCTGGATAATAGTGGACCAGCACAGCCTTGGTGTGGCAATGCAGTTATTGAGGTCTGGAGGAGGCATGTGTAGGCTGGAGAAGGAGGACCCATCCATGTACAGCCCTGTGAAGACCCCTGAGGTAAGAGGCTGTGTGTTGGGGCAAGGGGCTGTGATGTACGGAGGAAGGCCACGTAGACAATGCAGTGTGACCTGTAGGCAGCCAGGGGTCCCATAGTGAGTTCCGCCGTGTTGTTCTTTCCCCAATTTCCCAGGCTAGCACCAGCAGACATTCCTTACTTCAGTGACATGGCATGTACTGTTGAAAGGGTGCCAGGGCAAATGGAGGTCACGGGGCTGTAGTTGGCACAAATTGATTGTTTATCGCTTGTGCCCCAATATTATTACTAATGTGAAGTCATCACCTCAAAATCAATGCCCACACAAGCTTTGTGTTAAATGGACTTAGTTTAATTTCTTTAAACAGTCTCTATCGCCATCTACTGAAATCGTTTTAAAGTATTTAACCATAACGCTCACATTACTATTGTCCTGCACAAGTCTGTGTTATCTTGGATTAATTAAATGAATACTCTGCCAATGTGTGGAACTCTGCAGAATCTGGCTGAGTTTTTCAGTAACTCCGCAGAATTGCACGGAGTGAAATTCCACGAGCTATGGCCAGACCTATCAATGAGCTCATCCACCCTAGGAATAAGATGAGCATCAGTGTTGGTCACAGAATTTAGCTCTTTCTAGTTCTCACAGAACCTCAGTTCAGAACAACGGGATTGGACCAGGGGCTACTGGAGGGTTCTGTCACGCTCAACTCCAGCAGCTTGGAAATTTCACTCTTGATGCTAGCCCTCACCTTATCCGACAACCCGGTAAGATTTATTCTTAGCATGGAAGTTGTCCTCTGTGTCCACATCATGGGTACGCATGTGGGTAATCCCAGGAGTAAGGAAGAAAAGAGAGGAGTACTGTTCCAATACTTGGTGGCACTCCCTCTGCTGTTCAGGAGTCAGAGTGGGGGAAAGTAATACTCCTTCCACAGAGCCATCCTTCTCCCGGGAGGCCAAGAGGTCAGGGAAAGGTTCACTCTCCTCTGCGTCAGTCTTCTCCATCAGCTTGGTGAGCTCAGACCTCTCAAAGTGTGGTTTGGGGTGATTGATGTGAAGTACCCGGTGGGGTTGCCTGGGGGACATAAGGGAATCAGGAATTGAGTTTTTAAAATCACTTGCGGCGAAATTTTAAAAATTGCACTTAGAAGCATATTACTCCACATCGTGCGGTGTATTGTTTGGACAATTAATTGCGTACTTGTTACTTAAACTATTAGCACTCTGACGATCTTACCGCTACTGTAGGGGTTCTAGGGGCCAGGTTCTGTCTCTGCTCAGTGTTCCAGCCTACCCGCCCTGGTCCGACTCGGTAGCCAATACCGTTGAGCGGAGGGCGGGTGGACAAGAGCAAGACACGCCCACTAACCCCGGAACAGGTGAGCGGTTAGCGCTCTAACTGCATTTCACTCAGGCTATTTAGCCCCTCGTCGGCCAAAGCGCGCAGCGGTTGCGCGCAGAGGGGCGCCTTTGACGGCGCCGAAGACAAGCCAAAGACCTGCCCGTCTGCGCCCGTCCGCGACAGGACGAGGCCAGGGGCCATGGGGACTGCTAAGACCTACACACAAAGGCATCCATCGGTGAGGCTCACTTATAGCTCACAGGTATTGAAGGGATATAACATACAATCGTTAAAGGGTGGCAGGGTAAATGAACACCCTGAGGTAGATGGGCTTCTGCCTTGCAAGCAACGGTGCACTGAGAGCACCATTTTTTCACGAGATCCGCCTGATATTGATTGTTCTATTTTAGTCGACCCAGATATCAGTGGGGCTTCAGGAAGCAACCATACCCTATTTGGGAGGAAATACATCTTGTGTAACAGTAGGTCGCTCTCGAAACACAGTGCTGAAGTCTGGGACTTAATCGCTTCCAAACAACCAGATTTATGCTACCTCACAGAAACGTGGTTGAAACCACATTCCACTCCTGCCATAACCTTGGGAGTCCCTAGTTACTATAAAATAGTTAGGCTGGATCACCCCACTAAAACTGGTGGGGGGATCGCAATTGTACATAAACAGGAAATTAGTATATCTGTTTTAGACGAAATAAGTTCCCCAGAAATTGAATTACTAATTTTTAAAATAATACTGCCATCAAATAATACTCAAAAGGGTGCATTAGTATATCGACCCCCTGGATCGTACAATAATTTCTCTAGCTTATTGACTGAGCTACTTGCCCCATATGTCAATAGTGACAGCGACTTTATTTTAGTCGGAGATTTTAATGTACACTGTGATAAGTCGGACTGTTGCGAGGCCCAATCCCTACTACTTGACCTGTCCTCATTAGGCCTTATGAAACGTAATTCTGGGCCCACACATCAGGCGGGCCATACCCTTGACTTGGTATTTTCCAATTTCATGCTGGTCTCTTGTCCACCAGCAAGGCAGGTTAACTGGACAGACCACTATGTTGTGGAATTCCTTCCTCCCTACCCGAAACGTATCTCCTCTCGAACTAAACAATTACCGAGGATACGTAGACAGTGGCACAAAATTACCGACACTATTTTTAAAAATATTTTTTATTGCCCACCTTTTGTTCCTCACGAAAATATTGATATGGCCGTTAAAAATTGTGAAAAAGCTATTGTGGAAACTATTGACAAGATTGCCCCTCTTAAACAATTTAAACCCAGACCAACAAAGAAACAAGAAATTTGGTTTACTGATCAACTTAGGACGTTAAAATTACATGCCAGGAAACTTGAAAAGAGATGGAGAACCTCTCATTTGATCGAGGACAAAAATAAATATTGGGACTCACTATCTATATACCATAAAGCCATTCGTGTTGCCCGCAAAACTCACATTGCATCGCAAATTACAGCTGCAGGAAACTCTTCAAGGATTTTGTACCAAGTTCTACAATCCTTTGTTAAACCGGCAGCATGTGAATCTTTGGATCTTGCATCCCAACAGCTGTGTGACGACATCTCTTGCTTTTTTACGAACAAAATAGACACAATCTATGACAAAATAGTTTGCACTAATAACAAACTGACCACAGATATGGCACCTCTGGAAATAGATGCTGACCCCAAACTGCATAAATTTACGTTAAGCTTTTTTCCACCCATTTCTTTACAAGAGACATCTGCACTAATATCACGGATTAAAAGTGGCAGTCCTGACGATATCATCCCAGCCAGGATTATGCCTGTCCTGACTAACGAGTTGTGCCCCATGATCCAAAGGTTGGTGAATCTCTCTCTGAGCTCAGGCACTGTCCCAAGAGAGTGGAAACGTGCTCTTATCAGGCCTATTAGGAAGAATACTGCTATCCCATGGTCCGATTTAACAAATCTCAGGCCCATATCCCTATTACCATTCTTAGGGAAACTGATCGAAAAATATGTTAACTGTCATCTGTCCAATCACATTGAACTTGTTGGCGGCCTGGACTACTCACAATCAGGGTTCAGGCCGAAACACAGCACGGAGTCTACCCTGCTGTCTGTTATGGATGACTTACATATGTATCAGGACAAGGGTTTCTCAGTAATCCTAGTTCTTTTAGATCTTTCAGCAGCGTTCGACACCGTGTCACATACCATTCTTATTGACCGGTTGTCGAACGCTGGCATTGAGGATAAAGCCATTGACTGGCTAAAGAGCTTCCTATCTGGGCGTTCCCAGAGAGTGATCATGGACACGTATCGATCAGCGGAGGTGGAGATATCTAAAGGGGTGCCACAGGGCTCTTGTTTAAGCCCTACCTTATTTAACATCTATGTGGCACCCCTGGCAAGAGTGATGCGCAGCTATGGATTCATCCCAGTATCCTATGCTGATGATACCCAGCTCCTCTTCCCTTTTAAGACCATGTCCGCCGAAATTAAAAACTCCTTTTCTGCGGGCATGAAGGCGGTGGCTCATTGGATGTCTTCCAACTTCCTTCAATGCAATGTCAGCAAGACGGAACTAATGTTGTTTGGAGAAGCCAAACTATTGTGGACCCCTGATTGGTGGCCTCCCGATTTGGGAGTAGCTCCGGAACCCAAACAGGTTGTGAAGAGTTTAGGGATTCGGCTGGATCAAGACCTGTCATTTGGACAGCATGTTAACCACACTGCTGGAATTTGCTTCCATACCATTGGCCTGCTACGCAGAGTTTTTCCCTTACTACCGGACTCTTTTAGGAGAACTCTGGTCCAAACATTGGTTCTGAGTCGTATTGACTACTGTAATGGCCTGTTGCTTTCTGCCAACGAAAACGTGCTGGCCAAGCTTCAGGTCATTCAAAACACTGCGGCTCGTCTTGTCCTTAATGTTCCTCCAAGAACTGCGTCCAAACCTCTTCTGGAGAAATTGCACTGGCTTTCCATTCGCCAGAGATCTAAGTTCAAGATATGCTGCTTGATTCATAAATGTTTAAATGGACAAGGGCCTATTTATCTTCAGAACAAATTTGTTCCTTATGTCCCAAGTCGTTCACTTAGGTCCAGTAACTGTCTTCTTTTGGTGACTCCCCGTGCAAAGAAATCTAGACACGGTAGTAAAGCACTATCTATCGTAGGCCCTACCCTATGGAATAGACTTCCCCTTTATCAGAGACAGTGCAAAGAACATCTCACTTTCAGGAAACTCCTGAAGACTGTGTTGTTAAGAAATGAGATCTAGCTCCTTTATTCCTCTGTTTTACCGGCTCCACAAAGCGCAGAGATACTCCAGCTGGAGTCGATTCTAGCGCTATACAAACCCACAAATAAATAAATAAATAAGGTCCACAACGTAGATGACCTAACCCGGCTTCTCAATTACCTCATTAGGCCCAGTCCAACGGTCCTGGAGGGACCTGGGCTCCACGGGCTCCATGACCCTCACTTTCTGTCCAGGCTACAATTCCACAATAGTAGAATTTTGGTCATACCACTCCATTTTAGACTGGCTGGCTTCTAAGTTGTCAGAAGCTTGCTTCCACAACTTAGACATTGGGCTACGAGAGGCCAGCATGTAGCTCACTACATCCTGGGGAACTTTCCTGGGAGCTTGCTCCCAACTTTCCTTCACCAAACTGAGAGGTCCTCTGACAGGGGGACCGTACAGAAGCTCAAAGGGGCTAAAACCCATTCCCTTCTGTGGTACCTCCCTGTAGGAAAACAACAGGCAGGATAAGAGGATATCCCCCTTTTTACTCAGGCCCTCAGGCAGACTTCTGATCATGCCCTTCAGGGTTTTGAATCTCTAAACAAGCCCATGTGTCTGGTGGTGGGAAAGGTGTGGAGAACTTGTAGGTAACACCAGACCATTTCCACAGTGACTGCATATATGCAGACATAAAGTTTGTGCCCCTGTCAGACACAACTTCCTTGGGGAAAATCCCCATCAGAGCCTTTGCCACCGCAGGTGCAGTGGTGGTGCAGTGGTGGTCCTCAGAGTGATTACCTCTGGGTACTGAGTGGCATGATCCACCAGAACCAGAATTAACCTGTTGCCTGAAGCAGTATGGGGACACATAGGCCCAACAATCCTTCCAGGGGAGCTTTTAGCTTTTCCCCTGTCTTTCCACTATCCTGGCAGGTCACACAGGTCCTACAGAATGTATCTACGGATGTCCTGATGTTGGGCCAATGGAAATGTGGGGCAAGCCTGGCAAAGCTCTTGTGTTGGCTCAAGTGTCTAGCCAGGAGTATTTCTTGAGCAAGCGCCAGCAGGAAAGGCCTTGTAGCATTGGGGGACCATGAGGGTCCTTGATATCCCACACACAGGAACCTTAGACTCACTGTAAAGGAGGTTGTCCTCCCAGTAAACGTGATACCTCCCAGAGACATCACCTGTTGCTTGGGCTTGGGCCTGGCGCCTCATGCCCTCAAGACTTGGACACCCCCTCTTGCCCTAATGACCTCTTCTCTGGTGGGTCATTCTGCCAATTAGCAGGTGTAGGAAGGTCACCAAGGGGAGCAATGTACTCCTGAGTGGACTTTGGGGCAGCCAATACAGGTGCCCCATCCATCTCACTGGGGGTACATTCAGGGGCTGGGTTTCCATACCCTCTTCCTTTACCCTTTTTAGCAGCTGTCTGGGCCATTATTCCAGGCTCCAGTCCTTTTTGACTCCCTTCCTGGGCAGCCAAGGACCTTGTTATGGCACAGATCCACATAGGTAACTCCAACATCTCCTCATGAGCCTTGAGCTCCACTTCTTTCCAGAGAGTGTGCTCAATGTCTTTACCCAACAAACAGTCCACAGGCATTGCAGGGCTCACATAAACCTGCAGAAGACTTGTAATCCCCCCACTCATATGGAACCAGGGCCACAGGATAGTGGCCCTACCTGTTGTTAGGCACCACAACATGTTCGAATGCATTGGGAATCACCTGCTCTGGGGAAACCCTCGGAGACTAAGTACCTTGCATATTGATGGCGACCATTTGCCTATACTTTGTATTGATTGATGGCACCTGGATCTTAGAAACCATCTTGCTGTCACCCAGGGACATGAGGGTAACCCCAAAAAAATCCCCCCATTAACAGGAACAAACTGCTCCCCCGGAACTATGCTAACCACCCCAGGGTTCGTACTTCCAGTGGGAGGGTGTGCTCCGTTTGGACACTTGCGGTCCCCGTTGTAGTGTCCATACTAACCACACTCATAGCTCTTGGCAGTTTTAGGATGCTTACTTTTGTCAGGGTAGTTTTATTCCTGATGGCCAGATTGGGGATGAGAGCCAGACCCTTTCCCCTGTGAGTCATTTTGGGGACCTTTAGATAACTCCTTTTTATCTTGCCCCTGTTTCTTCTATTGGGAACTCTGACTACCATATTGGGAGTCCCCCCACCCACAAGGTACCTTCTTGGACACTATGGTACTGAACCTGATATCTGGCTACGCAACAAGCTTCCTAGAATCAGTCATCTTGCTATCTACCAGCTGCTGGCACAGCTCTGGAAAACAATTATCAAGAATGGGCTCCTTCAAAAACAAGTTGTGCAAGCCTTCAAAATCATCTGCCTTGCTGCCCCTCACCCAGCCATTCAGTGCCTTACCAGTGTAGTCCAGTAAATCCAACCATATCTGTCTAGAGAGTTTGTGACTATCCCTAAATAGTTGTACTTTACAGGTGTCAAACCAAACTTCCTGACAAAAGATGGCCTTCATGGCAGTGTAGCTGGTCTGGTCCCCCACCTCTAATGTAAGGAGTGTGTCCCTCCCGACTAGGCATGTACCACCAAAGACTACCCCCCAGGACTCCTGAGACCCTGTGCACTTTTTAAGCCACTTCATAGATTGTCAGCCATTTATACACATCATCCCTCACATTGTAACTGCGCACCATATCTTTGGGAATATGAAACATGGGCTCCTGTGAGGAGACTGAAGTTATGCTGCTACCCATTCTACTGTTTTTGGACCCCACTTGTAGGGCTCTTATGTCCTACTCTCTCAGGCTGAGCTCATAGGCCATCCTCCTCTTCTCCAGAGCCTGCTCCTTCTCTAACTTGGCAAGCTCCAATTTCAATATCCTGTCCTGGTTCTTGTCTTCCAGCTCCTCTGGGGACAAGTTCCTTGATGAGACACTGCTCCCTGCTCTGGCAATAACTACTACTGCTGGCAAGTTGTTGGGCCTTTCCACAGGCAGTCCGAAATCCACATTGGCATCCAGAGTCAGTTCTTAGTTCTCCTTAGGAATTTCCTTCTCCTCATCCAGGTCATCACTCCCTGCACACTGGGATTCTGCCCAGGCCCTTAAGGCTTTTGAACCCAATTTGAACCCATTTCATAGACCTTCATCTGAGCCACGGTATAAGCCACCAACCGGGCCAGATTAAATTCCACAACTTCAGGTGCATTTGCAGGTGCTGCTTCCCCAGATAGAGACATTTTAGCAGAACAAAATCAAAGAGCTTATCAGGGAGAATTGAAAATTAAAACACGGGGCGTGGCTACGCAGCGTAGCACGATGGTCACACTGTAGAGTCGCTCTGGAGTAACTGATCTCCTCCCGTCTATCCGCCACAAAAATCTGCTCCCTGAGGCAGGATTCCGTTGTCGAAGGGTACACGGACCCAATCATCCAAGTCTCGAGTCTGTGGGACGCAGGAGGCTCGAGATACGGCCGTTGCCTGTGAGGGCCTCTTCCGGAGCTGAGCCGGGCCGCCGAGTGGAAGGTGGGGCAGAGGCACCGCGACGTATGATGGACTGAGCCTGACGCGACCCGCGGTGCTTGGGCCTGTGCCGGAGTGGGTCGAGCTACCTCAATGTGGGATCCCCAAGAAACAGCGCCGCTCCAACCTTGAGAGCAGTCGCTGACAACACCGGGGCTAAGCACAGCCCGCGCCTGAGCCTGGGAAACTCCCCGCACCACGTTTGGGCCCATACACCATTTGGCTGGCAAATCGAGGCACTGCCCTGGCTCCAGCTAGCGGGACTGGACAGCGGCATGCCCTTGAGTCTTGGCGGTGAAGGGAACGGGTCCTGTGGGCACCAGCAGGGAGAAACACACACACGTTGGAGTCACCTGGAGAGACGACTACTTTGGCACCAAAATGGAGAGGCGCACTCCACTCCTGCCATACAATAATCATTGGCAGCGACATATAGGAGGAGCCCCGGCTGCACTGCCTGTGCCATATGCCCCGGTGGGGCCCCGGTGGTCCAGGGGTCAGCAACTACGCAACCCTTCGTCAGCCCGACGGCGCAAAGAGGTAGACCCCATCCCTGCGCCCTACTGGCCAACAACGCACCAGTGCCCAGGTTAGAACGGGCCAAGATGTCAGGGGGAAGGGCCCGAAAGTAACCCAGCAAAATATATTGGACCGCTACACATTCCCTAAGGCGACACTCCAAGACCCATAGACCAAAGACAAACCAATGGGGAGAGCGGAGGGGGCAACCCCTGAACTAACTCTGAAGGACGTCATGGAGGCAATCACCGGAGTCAGAGCGTTGTTGGAGCAGAAGATGGACTCGATCTCTTCGGAGGTAACTCTCATCAGGGCATCCGCATCCTTGGGGTCCCGGAGAAGGACAGGCCACCAATCTTTTCGTCGAGGACTTTATCCTGAATCACCTGCAACCGAAAGGCCTGTCAACATTTTTTGTCATCGAGAGGGCACACAGAGTCCCTGGGGGGCAGGGAAAACCTTGAGCGTCCCCTCATCCAATACTGGCCAGACTGCTCAATTTCCGTGATAGGGACTCCATACTACAAAATCCCAGGGGAGCCCCTCCGTTTCGTTACCAGAATGCCGAGATTGCCTTCTTCCCTGACTTCAAGCAAGCTGTCCAGAAACAACGGCGATCCTTGCTTGCCATCAAAAAGCATCTCAGAGACAAAGGTGTGAAATATGCAATGCTGTTCCCGGCTCGGCTCTGAGTAGAAGTTGACAGAAAAGCCTGGTGCGGTAACTCTCCGGAGACAGCTTCTGAGTGGCTGGAGGGATGGAGATGGGCCAAGGAGCATAATTTCCACTGAGATGCCGGCCATATCGAGCTTAAGCACGAAACACAAGGTAGCTTGTCGGAGCCACGGAACTATCACCCAGATGAACTTTGTCTTTAACACGGACGGCAGCAGGTACTTCGATTCAGGGCAACACAAACTGATGGGTAGCCTCGAACTGCCTCTGAGTAAGATCCTGAGACTGGGCCCCCCTCGGAGAGGTGCAATGAAAGAGAAGTATGGTGGGATCAGGGAAACGGAGCACCACACACCCCACTTTTCTACTTTTAGTTCACCAGTTGGGTGACAGGCACTCTGCATTTCTTTTTCAAGTACATGGGCAGTTTCGAGCCCAGAGTGAAGGGGAGCAGGGAGAGGGGTAGTGGGGTTGGGGAAATTGAGTTTGTTTATGTTTTGTTGAATCAGAATGTATAACATGCTTCAATCTAGAGGATTACATGGACAGTACAGGCTCAAATGGGTACACATTGGGAAAAGAGCAGTAAGAAACTGAGTTGGAACGTCAATGGTCTTGGGGACAAGATCAAACGCTGTGTAGTGCTACAGTACATTAAGAGACAGGCTCCAGATGTGATCCTGCTACAAGAGACTAACTTAGTGGGCAACTCATGTAAGGCGCTGAACAGGTGGGGTTACAGTCAGGATTCACCACTGGATCCAGGGGGGTGAGCATAATCCTGAGAAATTCCTTCCCCTTTTCCAAATAATCCACCTGGTCGGACCACTGGGGTCGATATAAAGTGATTGCGGGATGGTGGGAGGACAACTTGCACATGCTCATGTCAGTCTATGTCCCGCCTGGCTTGCAGAAAAGCACTTTGAAAGATTTGGGCTCCATACTATTATCGTTCCCACAGGGGCTCCTGATAGTGGGTGGGGACTTCAATTCGATAGTCGCCGGCACCCCAGATCGGCACCCACCCTGTGAACTCGGGCCCTCGCACCGATGGCTCCCAGACTTTCTGGAGGCCCTGGGTCTAGAAGACATATGGAGAGCCTACCACCCAAACCACATCCAGCACACCTTCCATTCAGGGGCCCATAATAGTCTCTCCTGTCTGGATTATCTCCTTGTCCCCGCCTCTCAAATTGCACATGTACAGGAAGTCAGGCATCTCCGACCACTCCCCGGTGTGGGCTCAAATGGTTATGGGGCAAAAGAGGGTGGGTAAAATCGCCCTCATTAATCCATGGCATCTCGTAACCCAACAATTCAAAAAACCCCTCCTACAGGCCTTTGACCACTACTTTCAAGAAAATAAAGGGTCAGTTGAATCCCCCGAGACATTGTGGGAGGCTTTTAAATCAGTTATAAGGGGGCGGGTACTCTCACTGATAGCTGGGATACGAAAGGAGAAAATGAAGGAGCTAGTTGAGATCAAACAAGAAGTGCTTCGGATGGAGGAGGACCAGGGGAGGGTGGCACTCCCAAAAAATTACACACCCTGAAACTTAAGAGGGACGAGTACAAGGTGATAGCTACTGATAGGGCCAAGGCTATGGGCAGGGAACAAGAAGGCAGGATATATGACCTTGGGGATAAGGCCGGGAAACTGATTGCATGGTTAGACCAAAAAAGGTTGGCAAGTAGGCTGGTGCCAGAGTTCATAGATGAGACAGGACAGACCATCACTGACCCCCAGGAGATTGTTGATAAATTTGCCGCTCATTATAACACAATCTATGGCACAAGAACACCATACACTGAAAAAGACTCCCAACTACTACTCCAAGACCTAACACTCCCTATCCTGCAGGCAGACGACCAGAGCCTACTAGAGAGTGACTTTACAGATGACGAGATAACACAAGCGATCAGGAACCTCCACTCGGGCAAGGCCCAAGTTCTGAACGGTTTACCTATCGAGCTCTACAAACTACGGCCTGACAAACTAGCCCCGTACCTGTGCGCAATGTTCGAAGAGAGCAGGAAGGTGGGGAAACTCCCACTGGACCAGAGAATAGTGACACTGGTCACTAGCCATAAAGAAGGCAAGCCCAAACATGATTGTGACTCCTATAGGCCCATTTCCCTGCTCAACATGGAACCCAAGATCCTAGCTGAACTTCTTGCGAATCGGCTAATCAAAGTAATAAGTGGGCTGGTACACCCGAACCAGTCAGGCTTAATGCAACACCGCAATATGGCACTGAACCTACGCAGGGTACATGGAGTGATGGGGAGGCACGCACAATCCAGGCAGCGGCAGTCATACTTCCGCTGGACGCCACTATGGCATTTGACACCATTGAATGGCCATACCTGTTTGCAGTACAAACAAAGATGGGGTTTGGTCCTAGTTTCACTTAATGGGTAAGACTCCTTTATTTGGAACCTCTAGCCCACGTGGTGGTTAATAATAAAAAATCTGAAGTGTTTTCCTTGGGCCATGGGACCCGTCAGGGGTGTCCGCTGTCCTCCCTCCTCTTTGCCCTGGCCTTGGAGCCACTCGTGGCCTGGATCCGTAAGGATCCGGTGATACGTGAGCTGCGATGGTCTGCTACGTGGGAGGATCGTATCTCCCTGTACGAAGACGACATACTGTTGTTCCTCGCCTCTCTCAAAATGTGACTCAATTGCGTGCTAGACATTTTTGCAACCTTCGGCAGATACTCTGGGTACTCAATAAACTGGAGTAAATCTCTTATATTTGTTCTCAGTGGACCTCCACCCCCCCACCCAAAAACTGTCCGATACCGATCACCACAATCGGCTTTAAATACCTGGGTATTTTTGTCAGCCCAGATCATAATTTTCGATTCGAGCGTAACCTACTCCCACCCCTACAAAAGCTAAAACGAGACATACTTAGCTGGAGGGCGCTCCCGCTGTTGCTACTGGGAAGGGCAGCACTTTTCAAATTGATGTCGTTCCCACGCTTCCTTTATGCTCTTGAAAACTACCCAGACATGATTCCCGCACGATATTTCAGAGAGATAGAGAGTCTGCAAAAGGACCTATTATGGAATGGACGACCCCGTATAGCCCTGAACAAACTCACCCTGGGTTTGTACGACGGGGGGATAGACCTTCCAGACTTTAAAAAATACTACTGGCCCGTCCACTTCACAGCTATTAATCATGGCACTTACTGTCGCCCGGATGACCCGGGATTCGCTATGGATAGATGGCTGTTGTCGGGAGGGAACACTAGGGCGCTCTACTCGAAAACCCAATGATCCCCCCTGACAGGGCCGACCAAACACTCAGTCCAAACTTGGCGCGCAGCGAACAGAAGCCTGGGGTGGGAGCGTAAACTTATGTTGGCAACCCCCCTGTGGGATACCGAGACACTGGGTAATCTGTGGGCCACAAAAGGGTTCCACAAATGGGATCTTATCGGGATCTCCAGGATTGGAGACCTGTGGGCAAATGGCGAAATGATAACGTTCGCCACCCTTCAGCAGAAGCACGACCTAGCCAATTAAGAATACTTTAGATAGCTGCAGATACGACACACTTTACAAACACAGCTACCAAAAGGGTCTTCCCCTCTAGAGTCCTCCCCCCTCGAGGATAGACTGCTAGATGGCTACTTGCGCACAAAAGCTGTGTCACTGACTTATAAGAACTTGCTCAACAATACTGCAGACCGCCTCCAGCAACTACATGGGAGGGTGACAGCCTAGAACTGGACGATGAGGAGCAACAGGAAGCAGTCGCCTCCACACGAGAGGTAGCTATCTCGGCTAGACTGAAACTTCTACAGCTCAAGATATTGTATAGAATTTACATCACAGGGCCTGGTCTGGTCCGTATGGGGAAGAATGAGACGGGGGAGTGTAGACAGGGGTGTGGACAGGAAGGAACCTTCATGCACACACTGTGGGTATGTGACCACATTCAAAGGTATTGGTGCAAAATCCATGAGATCCTGAGTGAGGCACTCACGCACACTATCTGTCCCGAAGCGAAGAGATGTCTCTTAAATGTATGGGAGCCGACAGACCTGAATAGGGAAAGCAAGCTCTGGGTCACTTCAGGCCTCATGATAGCGAAGAGAAATATTGCAAAACAGTGGGGGGCCGTACACCCACCCAGGGCGGCGGCATGGATGGTTGACATGGACTGGTGTATGTTCAGGGCGAAAACAGTATATGTGGCACGGGGATGCCCCCAAAAATGGTCCTCGGTTTGGGGCAAATGGAATGATTACCAAGGCAATATCTGTAGCGCCCCCAGCGCCCCACTTCATGACGATCCACCTACACCAGAAGGTACATACTCCCAAATGTGTAGTCTTTGTATATAGATATCTTTTGTAACTATTACTGTGTATGTAATGTAACTCCTCTCTGCTGTGTAGTTGATACACTAATTCAACGTGTTTAATAAAAAAAAATTTAAAAAAAAGAAAATTAAAACACGCCAATTAGCACAGGACCGACAAACAATTTGACAATCAGGAGAAATAGGTTTGAATGGATCTAAGTATAGAGTTGTAGTAAACACGGAATCACTAAAAGGTATTACACAAACACAAGTTCTATCCTCACCGCTGATCACCAATGGTAAAAATGGGATCTTTAGTTGGCAGAGGTTTGCACCCTGTTCAAGTAGGGATTATCACCCTTAGTCAGGGTAAATCAGATGCACACCCTAAATTAACTTGCGCTCACCCTCTGGTAGCTCGGCACAGAGCAATCAGGCTTTAGTTAAGAGGCAATGTATGAAGTATTTGTGTAACACTTAACTCACAGTAACTTAATGAAAACACCCAAAAAGACTCCACACAGTCCAACATGACAAACATCCAATAAGTAGAAGTCGAGATATGAATTTTTAAAGAAGAAACCAAAAATAGTGCTTTGAAGTCACTAGCGGTCGAAAGGTTTCCTGAGTCAAAGTTTGGGCTGACAACGATGGATACAGGACCCAGACAGATCCTGTTGAAGAAATACCTTGGATGGAGTTTGTGTCGACAACGAGAGTCTACTGTATCACTGATCACTGTTGAGCTATGCAGCGAGGGTCCTGCGTCATCATCAAGCTCCGTTGAAGTGAATGCAATGCTTTATCGTCGAGCCGCCTCTGTGTCATCGAGCTGTGCTGTGTAGATTATTTGTCATCAAACAGTCTCTGCGACAGCGTCGAAGGGGCACTGCGGCAGACATTCTCATGCAGGCAAGGCAATGCTTTGGTTTTTGCAGAAATCAGCTGCAGAACCTACTTCTGAGGCACAGGACTGGAGGGGGCACTTCAGGCAAGGGTAGGAATCATGGATGGCAGAGTCCAGCAGCACCAGCAGGATTGCTGGAAGTTTTTTGTGTGACTTCAGAAAACAGGAGGAAAGCCAGAAAAGCCTTCGAAGTCACTCTGGCTTTAAGTTAGAGGGTCTAGTCTTTGTCCTCAACAGGGCAGAGATCAGCAGGCAGCAGGGCAGCTCCGCAAAGCAGAGAAGAAATTCCTCAAACAGTCAATCACCGCAAAGTGCCAATCCTTTCAGCACAGACGTATTTACTCCATCAGAGTTCTTCCCAGGTCCAGTAGTGTACTCATTTGATAGGGCCAGAGCCCTGATACTTATACCAAAAAGTGCCTTTAATAAAGGGGGTGACTTCAAAGGATGTTTCTGAAGTGCACAAGGATCCCTTTCAACCAAACCCTTGCCCCAGATTACAAGTGGGGGATAAACTAGCCCTTTGTATGAGGGTAGGACACGCTGTATTCAGATGTAGGTGTTAGCCACATCTCCCCTTCCTTCCTACAAAGGCTATCAGTATGCATATTAATCCAGAGGAATCCTCTGTCACACCAAGCCCTTCCTGTGTTGTGGCTGTCTAGAGCGAATGCACAAAGTGTAGCTGTCACCCAGCCCAGACATGTATTGGAGACAGGCTGTAGGCACACAGAGCAAAGTTATAGCAGAGAAATGTCCAATTTCTAAAAGCTGCATTTCTAAAATGGTAATGTCAAATCCAGCTTTGCCAGTAAAGAGGAAATATCACACCATTCCTAAGGTATTAAACATGAAGTAGCTACTCCTTTCCAATTAGGAATTACAGCTTAAAAGGTGTTTGTTTTAAGGAACCCCAATGCTAGCCATGGAAGGAGTAGATCTCACATCAGTGAAAAATGAATTTTGCTGTTTGTCAATGCCACGACACGTAAAACTTAAAAGTACATGTCCTGACTTTTAGTTATACAACACCTTGCCCTTAAGGTCACTTAGGACCTACCTTACGGGTGACTTATGTGTAATAAATGGGGAGTTTAAGGCTTGGCAAGTGGTTTTAAATGGCAATTCGAAATTACTGTAAACTGCACACACAGAGCTTGCAATGGCAGGCCTGAGACAGGTTTGAAAGGCTACTTGTGTGGGTGACACTAGTGCTGCTGGCCCACTAATAGCATTTAGATTACAGGCCATATGTACATGGCACACCACTTTACAAGGGACTAACAGTTAAACTAAATATGGCAATCAGGTATACACCAGTTTCAACTTGTTTAGTGGAGAAGCACATACACTTTAGCCCTGAATAGCAGTGGTAAAGTGCTCAGAGTCCTAAGATCAACACAAAGATGCAGCAAAAAGTGGAGAGAAGCGGGCAAAAAGTTGGGGGAAGACCACTCTAAGGATGACAGGTCCAACAGTGGCCAAATACAAAATGTTATCTAAAGTAGCCATAAACGTAATTGCCGGGATCTGGATCTGATACTAATCCATGCAAAAATGAATATGAGAGATAATTAGACTCCTTTAGGATTTGCAAAGATACGTCTGAGCCCAATTGGTATTTATAGCATTTAAAAAAAGAACAGGCAACTTTTCAGTCTTTCTTGTTCTCCAGAATTCAAAGCATGGCAGTTAACATTTTGCTGTTGTGACTGATCACTAACAAATGCCTGACTGAGAGAAAATAAGATCTATTGGTACTGTCTACGGGCTGTGTACTGCTATGAGCATTGCTTTCTTCCTTGAACTGCAAATTTCAATTGGCTGATATCTGAAGTGCTCATGCTTTAAAATGCTCCTGTTTTTCCTGAATCAGGAAGACCACGGCCAAGATCTTTCCTCACACCAAACATAGACCTGGTACTCCGCACTGCACTAACTACAACACTCTCCCCTAGAATGCCAATACTCTGCAGTCCTAGAGAAAAACGTTCTGAGGGCTGCATCCTACATCCTTCCACATGCCATGAACATGTACAAGCGTGAGCCCACGCTCTTGTCGGCCACAGACCTCAAGGCGCCCAGAGTATAGTAGCAACACTATAGCAAAAGTCTAACCAATGTAGAATGCATGTTAAGAAAGTGCTTTTGTTGCATCCAAATTTTGGAAGGGGCTAAACAAATGTCGAAAACATATACCATCCTTATTTTTGCACAAACAGAGACATAACAATAGCATGAAGCAGCACACATGAAAGTGACAGAATTGCATTTTAGAATTGTTTTTGTGCAGGAAGGGACACATAAATAATACTCCCCTGCACGCAGACACCGTTGCACTCTGGTGCAAAGGGGCCTGCGTTGGTGCTAAGTTGCTTAATCGCAGGGGCAAACGAAGGGCTACACCACATTCTTGTGAATATGATGCAGCCTTGCATTTCAGAAGTAGCGGAGCATGTTGGTAAGCCAAGGAGGCTAACAACACGCTCCACCGCTTCCTTGCACATGTCCCCCGTTGTTTCTCCTAGTCAACACTTACACATTGAAAAAGTGAGAAAAAAAAGAAGCTTACTTTCATCGATTGTGACATTTCACGATTTTGAGTAGTGCCTCAACTCACTAAATCGACGTACTGGGCGAGGGTGCTGTCATTTGCTTGCAATTTCGATTTCTAAAAAATATTTTTTTATCCTTTCTTTGTCCGATCGTAAGTAAATCACACGATCACAAATCCACAGAACCGTGGATGAAACGGCGTTCATGATATTTTGTTAAATTTTCTTCAAATGTTCACAACGCGATAAGCCTCAAATATTAATTATAGCAACATTAAGGAGCGCAGCGTCTTCTTCTCTAATATGTCCTTTATTGCGTGACAATTATGTAAATGCGTTCAGTATATTAATGCTGTTCTGCTGGATCAAATTAATAAATGCATGTGTTACTCTTAAATGTATGCGTGCGTACAGCTATCTCGAACTTTCAGTTCTTGGCAGACGGACAGCCCACCAAGCAGCCAGATATTTAAGCTAGCTTTAGTGTATGCATGAATTTACATATAATCTACATGTATCTGGAGGCATTGCTTGTCCATGTAGTCGTCCGCAGGAGCACAGTGGTTTCTATGTATGAAAAAACCCACTACACAATTCATGTGATTCAATAAAACATGAATTGACAGAACTCCCAGAGTAGCCATAGGTGTTTCTATTGCTTATCCCTTACCATCTTTATTGGAAATATAAAATATGTATTGGGAAACAAACACGGGCTTATTTAGCTCTTGGCGGCTATATTTTATTCTGCCCCCTGGGCGCCATCTTCCTTGGGGCAAAGGGGCTCGGCTAAGGAACGGAGGGGCATCTTTACAAGCTCATGTTGCCAGTGACGTCCCTTTCAGTAACGTTCCTTTGGAGATATGGGCTTTGCCTTATTTACAAGGCAATGTTAAGCCACTTAACAAGGTCTTGCTGCTGCGCTGCCCTACATCAAAAGAAAAGGGCAGGCTCTCTATCTATTAGATACGGCTCCTTCCTGTTCTTTTCCCCTACACCGGCACACAATGTTATGTCGTGCGCCAACGCAGGCCCCTTTGCACCATGGTGCAAGGTGCCTGCGTTGTGGGTATGATTATTTTTATGCAGGAAGGGAAACCTTCCTGCAAAAAAACAATCACAAGAGGCTTTTTCCTCTTTCTATGTGTGCTGCAGAATGCAGCACACATACAAAGAGGAAAAATGAGGAGAAATAAAGAAATTTCTCCTCGTTGTGCCTCCCTCGTTGCACCACGTTTTTAGCACTGTCTCAGAAATGGATGTTGCTGGTAACGCTCCCAGCAACACCCATGGAACATCCCTTTCATTCAGTTTTCTGCGTGAAAGGGGCACATATTTAGAAACCCATGAAAAGCCGCATAACATGGCTTTACGTGGCCTTATATATATGCCAGTGGCACACTGCGTCAATAGAACGTTCAAAAAAGTGATGTTCCGGAGGCGCAAAAGTGCCGGTAGGTCCTCATAAAAGAAGGTGTCAAGACTGAGGCTTTCCGTTCAACAATTAAGACTAGTTCAGTTGCCTCTACTGCCACAAAACAAGACCACAGGAGGAGCAGAAGGTGCAGATCATGCTGGGTCAGGGGCTTTCATCGCCCTCTGTCTTAGGGAAGAGTAAATGTTTGCCAATTAACACTAACATCTTCACAAGAATTAAGGGAAAACTCACAAACTGGAAATTAATTTCCAATACGTTTTACTTACTTGCCAAGTGGAATGCTGGTGTGTGCGACACCGTCAGTCAGTCCTGGCTCTTCC
Organism: Triturus cristatus; assembly: GCF_964204655.1. Lineage (NCBI taxonomy): Eukaryota > Metazoa > Chordata > Amphibia > Caudata > Salamandridae > Triturus > Triturus cristatus. The sequence goes on along the minus strand of NC_140593.1, from coordinate 1,063,439,061 downwards.
AAGCACCAGAAGGCTGCATTCTGGGATGTGCAGTTTGTTTGTTAACTGTTGGACTTGGCCCTTCTGGCAGGTTCACCCCTGAACTTTTTGCCTTTTATTGGTGACTTGGTGTGGTGATTTTTGGTTTCTGCGCACTTTCCCTGTGTCCCAGGGTAAAGTGCGTGCACACTCTGAGTGCATGTGGTGAGATAGGCCTGCCCTCCCATAGGAATGCATGGGGAATGTATGTGTCCCTAGTAGTTCCTGATGCGTGGGGTGTGCAGGCCCGAGTTTGGTATGTGCGGACTCGTGGGAGTGAATGCTGCGCGATGATGTGTGCGGCGTGCATGTACCTAGTGTGGAAGTGCCACTTCTAGAAGTGGGCACTTCTGTGTGCAGTGTGTCTGTCGCGTGATTGGCTGGTCGTGTCATGTGACGGGCTAGGGATTCCCCAGAGTCAGGATGAGTCACCCAGTGGTGAATGGGGAGATCAACAGCTAGATGGGTGGGAGGAGTACACCTGGGTCCTGAATAGGGCAGGGTTTTCCACACACAATGCTGGCCCCGCCCCCTGTGGTGCGACTGACGACCCTAGCCCTGCCAGTGAATAGAGTGAGGGGCTGAGCACATCAAGGGTGCTCCCCAACCAGCTGCGACTGGTTTTCCCCCTCACCCTGAACCCAGAACAAAGGGATTTGGTGTATAAAAAGGGGCTGTGTCCCCTTACAAAATGTTCTTGTTCTGCACTTGAATCTACCAGGGGCGTGCTGCTGCTGGGGCCCAGGGGAAGGCTTGCCTCCCTGGGCCCTGCCCAGCCCCTGGATGCCCTGGACGCCGGAGGACTTCTGGGACCATTCTTTTTGGCCATTGCCCCTTACTTTCTAGGGGCCTCTTTGCTGGGAGCTTTGCTGCTCCATTTCTTTGTGCCAGGACATCTGGGACCGTTTTCCTCCTTTGACTTTGCCCAAGACTTCGTGCAACCTTTTCTGCGCACTAGGAGCGCTTTGACTTGCTTTCCCCCCAAAGGAGGGGAGCCTGGGGGCTGCGCAGCGCTGTGCTGCCACCCTGGGTGAGGGAATCCCCATCGTGAGGATTCCCCCCATGATGCCTTGATTGCGGGTGCCACCCCGCTTATGTTATGTTGTTTCGGGTGCCCACCCCGCTCGTGGCTTGATTTGCGGGTCCACCCCGCTTCCGTTGTTCACTTGGCGGGTGCCCACCCCGCATTGTATTGCCTGTGATGGAGGGAGCCTACCCCTCTGTGCTGCCAAAGTTTGCCGCTGCCGCCCGCGGCCCGCCTGGTTGTGGGCGGGGCCGCGGGACGGAAGCGGAAGTGCCCCCATTTGCCCCGGAGCCTCGCAGGCTCCACCAGTGAAGTCCCGGTCCCGAGATGGGGGACCGGGCGAAGGCCGGCGCATCCAGGGACGGGGCTCTCATGAGGTGAGAGAGCCCCGCCAGTACAGAGAAGTCCCGGTCCCACCAGGGCGAAGAGAGTTCCCGCCCAGAGGCCCGGTGAGTGAGGGCTGAAGGGGGGGGCGAGAGAGAGGCACCAGTGCCGGTGCCGACAACCTGGGCGGCCCGTCGAGCAGCGGGCCGCCCCAACGAAGGGGCCACCATGTCTCAGTCCTGTTTCGGAGTCAGAGCGGCCCCGTATGGTAGTGGGCCGCTCCAACAGGGCACCGGTGTTTCTAGCAAGAGCGCGAGTGGCGCTCCAACGACGGGGCACATGATTTAGAGCCGTGAAGGCTCCAACGAACGGGGGCATGTTTGTTCAAAGCGCCAGGGCGCTCCAATGCGGGACATAGTTGTTTCCCGAGTCCCGTGAGGCTCCCAGGTGAAAAGGGGGCATGAGTATTTAGAGCCGTGAAGGCTCCAACGAACGGGGGCATTTTGTTTCTCGAGTCCCCGAGGAGGGCTCCAACGTTGTGGATATTGTTTCAGGGGCGATTGAGAGCCCCTGCTTTATTTGCCTTCCCCAGCTGCGCAGCACTTAGTGCCAGCTGCAGCGTTTAGGCCCTGCCTTGTCCCCAGCTGCCCAGCAAGTAGTGGGCAGCTGCTACGTTTAGGTTCTGGTGCGACCTGGACTATAATGTGATTTTGGGTGCTAGGAAATGTACTGTGTAGTATGTTTGGCGCACCCTGTGTTCATGCTTTTGGTGCTAGGAAATGTACTGTGTATAGTATGTTTTGCGCACCCTGTGTTGTGTACCTCTAAATGTGGTTAGTTCTGCCTAGGAGGTTGTTTTACCTTGTTTAGGTTGATGGTAGGGAGAATGTACTTCCCTGTGTTATGTACGCCCCTAGTGTAGGTATACTTAGGTGGCTAGGTCTAATACGTTAGACCAATGAGAATTGCATAATGTGATTTATGCCCCTGTGATAGATGCAGGATAGGTTTTATACCTGATGCTAGTGTGATGACGCTGAGGTCATTATTGCGCCAGTAGAGACTGGTTGTGCTCTACAGTTACTTTGTGTTATGTTCTACGTTTACTATTGGTGATTTGTGCTATGTTCTAAGTGCTAATTCCTGACAGTGGTCCATGTGGCCCTGTCCCCTGTATATATAATCCCTTGTAAATTCTGCCCGTGCCTGTTGGCACATTGTAGAGTGTGTGTTTTTATCTAATGTGTTGTGTATAATACAAAGGTTATTTTTATAGAATACCTTGTGTGGAGTTTCCTTTGTGGTGGGCCTTGGGTGATGTTGCTGGGTGCGCGCGCAAACGCTTTACACATCGCCTCAGAGATAAGCCTGACTGCTCGTGCCAAGCTACCAAGGGGGTGAGCAGGGGTTATCTTTGGCGTGTAACTTCCTTGCCCTGACTAGAGTGGTGGTTTCTGCCTGACTTTGGCGCAAGCCTTAGCCAACCAGAAATCCCATTTCTAACATTGGTGATCAGCGGTGGGATTTGGACTTGCGTTTGCGCTGTACCGCAGCAGCAACTGGCCGCACTACAAAACTCTGCATTTAGATAAATCACATGGTATAGGGATTATTGTTTTTAAATGTCATTTCTGTGGAAATGTGTTTCTTGTGCACGGTGAGTTAGGTGTCCCTAGCTCGGGAGGGTAGATCATCCCCCTTAGTGCGTTGTGTTTTCTGGATTCACCAGAGGGTGGGATCCAGTGGTGGCAGCAGATGTGTGTCCAGTGCATGTATTCCCATTCCCAGTTCCCGGGGTAGTGGTACCTGTGTCACGTGGTGGTCAGGTTGAGAAATCAGGGGCGGTAGAAACTGTCTTACCAGTCTTGGGAGGGGTTTGGGGATGAATGTGTAATGCGCTGGATGAATGTGAATGTCCCATTCCCAGTTCCCAGAGTAATAGTACCTGTGTCACGTGGTGGTCAGGTTGAGAAATCAGGGGCGGTAGAAACTGTCTTACTAGTCTGGGGGGTGTGTGTATGTGGATGAATGATGTGAGTTCTCTGAAATAAGGAGCTTGCTGGTTGATTGGGTGTGAGTTCTCTGGGATAGGGAGCTTGCATTGGGGAGTGATTCCAAAAGTAGTGGCTGAGGTGTCTTCCAGCCCAGCGTGGTGGAAGAGGTTCAGAGTAGCCCAGCTAGGTCTCGGTGTAGGGGCTCACGGCCTGTCTCTGCGGAGAAGGAGTGGGTGGGACTGCGTGTCTCCAGGTGCCCGAAACCCAGTGTCAGGGCCTGGATGGTTTCATTAGGGAACATCAGGTCGGGGGCCTAGGCTGTACCAATAGGTCATTTGAGGAGGATCTCCCAGTGTCTAGAGGACGTGGAGCATCTGTAATCAGAGCTCCAGTAGTCCTGGTGTCTGGCGGTACCGCTCCAGTTGGGAGGGTGCGGAAGTCCAGAGGGAGGGGTGAGAGGGGGAGGGATTCCCCAGTGGGAACCAGTAGGTCAGGGACCAGCCGGGAGGGCTGTGTCGCCACTGAGTGACCGTGGTGTTGCCACTTCTGTCCTGGGGGGTCTGCACGCACTGTCAGATGGACAGGAGGTAGTGAGATCAGCGCCAGGCAGACTGTCACACGACCCATTAGTTATGTGTCACCCTCGTTAAGTCCTGGTTCGCCAGGCATCTGACCAAAGGGTACGTCCCTCGGTTGGGGAGCCAGTAGTCGGTGTTTCCGGATCTGGACGTAAGGGCAGCTGTAGTCCTGAGGGCAGGTGGGGCTCATCTTAGGTGAAGAGACCCTGCTCTACAGTGGAAGGGGGTGCAGAGGGAGGGAGTCCTCGCCTCTGACCCCTTGGATCCCAGGTGGTAGACCAGTTGGTGGAGAGAGGTCCTGAACTGGTGGGAGAGTTGTGTTCTGGTGGGTGCTTCCCTGGGAGGGTGCGGAACCCCAGAAGTAGAGGTAGGGTGGGGCATTCTTGCCCGTGACCTCTGGTCAGCCTGAGGGTGCGGACCCTAGGTTGAAGGATCAGTGGTAGTTGGGAACTACACTGAGAGGGAGAGTGGAGAATGGCTTGTATGCCAGGGGTTACTACCCCCTACTCTGGGTTTGGCAAGGACCAGTGGTATCTGGGTGGCCTAGGGCCTGGTCCTGGCCGTGGACAACTAGGTAGTACCAGTGGGGTAGCCTAGTTGGGCCTGAGTTCTTTTCGGTTGTTTTTTTCAGATGGAACCATGTTGATTGAGAATGGCGTAGAACCGGAGAGTGTCCCTGCAGTGCGGGCCTGCGTCCGTGTTCTATCGCCCCAAGCAGGGAAGTCCATCACGGTGGTGATTGGTCTGCCCTGCGTTTTGGCTGGAAGGGGGTTGTGTTGGACTTGGCCCTTCTGGCAGGTTCACCCCTGAACTTTTTGCCTTTTATTGGTGACTTGGTGTGGTGATTTTTGGTTTCTGCGCACTTTCCCTGTGTCCCAGGGTAAAGTGCGTGCACACTCTGAGTGCATGTGGTGAGATAGGCCTGCCCTCCCATAGGAATGCATGGGGAATGTATGTGTCCCTAGTAGTTCCTGATGCGTGGGGTGTGCAGGCCCGAGTTTGGTATGTGCGGACTCGTGGGAGTGAATGCTGCGCGATGATGTGTGCGGCGTGCATGTACCTAGTGTGGAAGTGCCACTTCTAGAAGTGGGCACTTCTGTGTGCAGTGTGTCTGTCGCGTGATTGGCTGGTCGTGTCATGTGACGGGCTAGGGATTCCCCAGAGTCAGGATGAGTCACCCAGTGGTGAATGGGGAGATCAACAGCTAGATGGGTGGGAGGAGTACACCTGGGTCCTGAATAGGGCAGGGTTTTCCACACACAATGCTGGCCCCGCCCCCTGTGGTGCGACTGACGACCCTAGCCCTGCCAGTGAATAGAGTGAGGGGCTGAGCACATCAAGGGTGCTCCCCAACCAGCTGCGACTGGTTTTCCCCCTCACCCTGAACCCAGAACAAAGGGATTTGGTGTATAAAAAGGGGCTGTGTCCCCTTACAAAATGTTCTTGTTCTGCACTTGAATCTACCAGGGGCGTGCTGCTGCTGGGGCCCAGGGGAAGGCTTGCCTCCCTGGGCCCTGCCCAGCCCCTGGATGCCCTGGACGCCGGAGGACTTCTGGGACCGTTCTTTTTGGCCATTGCCTCTTACTTTCTAGGGGCCTCTTTGCTGGGAGCTTTGCTGCTCCATTTCTTTGTGCCAGGACATCTGGGACCGTTTTCCCCCTTTGACTTTGCCCAAGACTTCGTGCAGCCTTTTCTGCGCACTAGGAGCGCTTTGACTTGCTTTCCCCCCAAAGGAGGAGAGCCTGGGGGCTGCGCAGCGCTGTGCTGCCACCCTGGGTGAGGGAATCCCCATCGTGAGGATTCCCCCCATGATGCCTTGATTGCGGGTGCCACCCCGCTTATGTTATGTTGTTTCGGGTGCCCACCCCGCTCGTGGCTTGATTTGCGGGTCCACCCCGCTTCCGTTGTTCACTTGGCGGGTGCCCACCCCGCATTGTATTGCCTGTGATGGAGGGAGCCTACCCCTCTGTGCTGCCAAAGTTTGCCGCTGCCGCCCGCGGCCCGCCTGGTTGTGGGCGGGGCCGCGGGACGGAAGCGGAAGTGCCCCCATTTGCCCCGGAGCCTCGCAGGCTCCACCAGTGAAGTCCCGGTCCCGAGATGGGGGACCGGGCGAAGGCCGGCGCATCCAGGGACGGGGCTCTCATGAGGTGAGAGAGCCCCGCCAGTACAGAGAAGTCCCGGTCCCACCAGGGCGAAGAGAGTTCCCGCCCAGAGGCCCGGTGAGTGAGGGCTGAAGGGGGGGGGGCGAGAGAGAGGCACCAGTGCCGGTGCCGACAACCTGGGCGGCCCCGTCGAGCAGCGGGCCGCCCCAACGAAGGGGCCACCATGTCTCAGTCCTGTTTCGGAGTCAGAGCGGCCCCGTATGGTAGTGGGCCGCTCCAACAGGGCACCGGTGTTTCTAGCAAGAGCGCGAGTGGCGCTCCAACGACGGGGCACATGATTTAGAGCCGTGAAGGCTCCAACGAACGGGGGCATGTTTGTTCAAAGCGCCAGGGCGCTCCAATGCGGGACATAGTTGTTTCCCGAGCCCCGTGAGGCTCCCAGGTGAAAAGGGGGCATGAGTATTTAGAGCCGTGAAGGCTCCAACGAACGGGGGCATTTTGTTTCTCGAGTCCCCGAGGAGGGCTCCAACGTTGTGGATATTGTTTCAGGGGCGATTGAGAGCCCCTGCTTTATTTGCCTTCCCCAGCTGCGCAGCACTTAGTGCCAGCTGCAGCGTTTAGGCCCTGCCTTGTCCCCAGCTGCCCAGCAAGTAGTGGGCAGCTGCTACGTTTAGGTTCTGGTGCGACCTGGACTATAATGTGATTTTGGGTGCTAGGAAATGTACTGTGTAGTATATTTGGCGCACCCTGTGTTCATGCTTTTGGTGCTAGGAAATGTACTGTGTATAGTATGTTTTGCGCACCCTGTGTTGTGTACCTCTAAATGTGGTTAGTTCTGCCTAGGAGGTTGTTTTACCTTGTTTAGGTTGATGGTAGGGAGAATGTACTTCCCTGTGTTATGTACGCCCCTAGTGTAGGTATACTTAGGTGGCTAGGTCTAATACGTTAGACCAATGAGAATTGCATAATGTGATTTATGCCCCTGTGATAGATGCAGGATAGGTTTTATACCTGATGCTAGTGTGATGACGCTGAGGTCATTATTGCGCCAGTAGAGACTGGTTGTGCTCTACAGTTACTTTGTGTTATGTTCTACGTTTACTATTGGTGATTTGTGCTATGTTCTAAGTGCTAATTCCTGACAGTGGTCCATGTGGCCCTGTCCCCTGTATATATAATCCCTTGTAAATTCTGCCCGTGCCTGTTGGCACATTGTAGAGTGTGTGTTTTTATCTAATGTGTTGTGTATAATACAAAGGTTATTTTTATAGAATACCTTGTGTGGAGTTTCCTTTGTGGTGGGCCTTGGGTGTTGTTGCAGGGTGCGCGCGCAAACGCTTTACACATCGCCTCAGAGATAAGCCTGACTGCTTGTGCCAAGCTACCAAGGGGGTGAGCAGGGGTTATCTTTGGCGTGTAACTTCCTTGCCCTGACTAGAGTGGTGGTTTCTGCCTGACTTTGGCGCAAGCCTTAGCCAACCAGAAATCCCATTTCTAACATTAACATTGTAAGCAGTGGGTGAAAATCCCAAAATTGAAAATTTTGCTAGTTAAAAGTCAGAACAGCCTGTAGGAGTCAGGCACGACATATGAATGCCATATTTAAAAAGTTACTCTGTGGTTACTTTCAGTATTGGTACCACTTGATCGATGTTTAAAATCACACATAAAGCCTGTAGACATATTTCATTGAAGTGCACTAGTTTGGTCACATCATGCACAAAAAGATACACTGACAATGCGATACTTTTTTGACTTTCGAATAGTGTACAGAATAAATGTTTCACCGAGCTACAATAACAGGCAAAATGAGTATAGAAAGGGGAGAAGCAGGCAAGGTTTTCTAACAAGAGTGCGTAGGAAAAGTGAGTGTGAGAAAGTGTGCAAGTGACAGTAAGTAAGAGTGTGTGTGTGAGTTATGCTCAGTGCTTGAAATGGAAAAATTAAAGTGCAGGCACTCTCTACGGAAGTACCTGCTTGTTTCTGAGAAGTGCCGGTACTCTCCAATTAAAAGTTTTACTTTTCTCTTGAGAAGTGCTGGTACTCTCCCTCTCAAAATAAAAAAGTGCCGGTACTCAGTACCGGACAGTACCGGCCCATTTAAAGCACTGTTTATGCTTGTGAGTTTCCCTTTGGCATTCTGGAGGAAATTCCTTCCTTACATCCATGCATATGGGTGGGAACATTACCTATGACAAAATGCAGGCTCTGCCATGCTTGAGGCAATCTTTGGTATATCGGGCACCCGTGGCAAAATGCTGGTGCTGACAATGTTGGATGTAATTTTTGGAATAAGTGGGGCATCAATGGCAAAACTGCTTGCAGGAAGTAATCTTTGACACATGGTGGCTCCCTTGGTATACAGAGGCATTCAAGACAAAATGCTGGCACTGGCATATTGTATGCTATTCTTTAAGGGGAGCTCCGGTGGCATGTTAGGGGCCAACACATGACAAAGGTAATTCTTAACAAATGCAGAGAACTTGGGCACACTTCTGGCCCTGGAATACTGAAGGTAATTCCTATGGGGGAACCCATGGCATATTTTGAAAAAAAGGGGGCCAGCTCTTTGGGAAGACCAGACATTCTTGGCACCCTATGAATATTCCATAAGAGCCCTTTCTGTTTGGATGTATGTCGTTACAACGCACACTTTTACAACGCATGCACTTACAACGCATTTTTTACAACGCTCAATCCATTACAACACATGACATTACAACGCATGACACTACAACGCATTTTTAAAAACTACCTTTACAACGCATTCCATTACAACGCATACTACCATTACAACGCATAATATTAAATTGCATTTAAGGTAAGTATTAGTTAAATTGCATTTAAGGTAAGTATTAGATAGTATAGGGGTAAAAATTACTTTTCTAACTCCAGGGGGTGCAACAGTAGGGTAAGTGTAGGATAGTATAGGGGTAAAAATTACTATTCTAACTCCAGGGGGTGCAACAGTAGGGTAAGTGTTGGATAGTGTAGGGGTAAAAATTACTATTCTAACTCCAGGGGGTGCAACAGTAGGGTAAGTGTTGGATAGTGTAGGGGTAAAAATTACTATTCTAACTCCAGGGGGTGCAACAGTAGGGTAAGTGTTGGATAGTATAGGGGTAAAAATTACTATTCTAACTCCAGGGGGTGCAACAATAGGGTAAGTGTTGGATAGTATAGGGGTAAAAATTACTATTCTAACTCCAGGGGGTGCAACAGTAGGGTAAGTGTTGGATAGTATAGGGGTAAAAATTACTATTCTAACTCCAGGGGGTGCAACAGTAGGGTAAGTGTTGGATAGTGTAGGGGTAAAAATTACTATTCTAACTCCAGGGGGTGCAACAGTAGGGTAAGTGTTGGATAGTATAGGGGTAAAAATTACTATTCTAACTCCAGGGGGTGCAACAGTAGGGTAAGTGTTGGATAGTATAGGGGTAAAAATTACTATTCTAACTCCAGGGGGTGCAACAGTAGGGTAAGTGTTGGATAGTATAGGGGTAAAAATTACTATTCTAACTCCAGGGGGTGCAACAGTAGGGTAAGTGTTGGATAGTATAGGGGTAAAAATTACTAATACTTACCTTAAATGCAATTTAACTAATACTTACCTTAAATGCAATTTAATATTATGCGTTGTAATGGTATGCGTTGTAATGGTAGTATGCGTTGTAAAGGTAGTTTTTAAAAATGCGTTGTAGTGTCATGCGTTGTAATGTCATGCGTTGTAATGGATTGTGCGTTGTAAAAAATGCGTTGTAGGTGTAGTGCGTTGTAAAAGTTGCGTTGTAAAGGTTGTTCCCCTTTCTGTTTCCATGGCTTTTTAGCAAATTTATGTGAACAAGTATTATATAAATTGCACTATTCGACCCATCTTTTTTCAAGAAGTCTAGCTCACTCAGTGAGAATATTATGCCCATTACTTTCAAAGATCACGGTAAAGAGACCAGGCAGGGAGCAGAAAAGACAGTGTAAGAGCAGCTAGAACTGGCGTGTGCAGAAGGTGCAGGAGCAAAGATTTGGAAATACAATTTAGGGCATAGTCGAATCATAAGATTGATAAAATTGATCCCATTGCTTACATTTCACAACTGGATAAGCGTATTACACCCGTCCTACGTGCACTTCTTTCTAATTTCTACTCAAAATTCGGTCTAGTGAAACCGACTGGACCAATAATTCTGTAATCCCGGCTACCATGTCCAGCACTTCAGTGGAGGAATATTCTCCATCTCCCTAGTGGATTATAGACCATTATATGTAAATATATCTGCTTATCGGGTGGAGATCCCTGTGCCTTCAGAGCAGTTGCTCCTCTCAAGGCGCTGAAGGTTTATGTGTGGGGTCATGTTCAACATGGCTCATGAGTAAAGTGTGTTCATGTGTTTTTGCGTACGTGTGCATCTGTTTGTGTATGTCAGTGTATCTAAGTGTATGTGTGCTCAAACGGGGGATTAGCCAACTGACCCTTAGGGTCACCTCCGGGGTCCTGAGTTTAAGGCAAGCTGGTCCAATCGACCTTCAGGTTCTTTAGACAGCAGGACCATTTTTCTTCTGATTTCTCACAGGTGCCATTTTCAAAATAGTGATATAAAATCCAACTTGAGCACTACGTTGGATTTTAAATTACAATAAGAACAAGCCCTGGACCCATTTTTCTAGCTATTCCCAAACAGAATTTGGCACTTACTAAAGGTAATAGTGTAAACCACTGTTAACCTATTGGAGACCCAGCCGTGCCACAGTGAAAAATGGCTTTGGAGTTTTTTCATTGGCAGAACATGTAAAGCATTATATGTGTCCTACTTAAAAACATTCGACCCGCCCTAAGGACTTTTAAAGCCTACTTATAAGTGGCTTATAAGTATTGAAAAGGAAGGTTTAGGTCTGGCAAAAGGTTTATTTTGCTAGGTTGGAATGGCAGGTTAAACCTGCACACCCAGGCTGCAGTGGCAGACTTGGAGACATGCTTTGCACAGCTACTGCAGTGGGTAGCGCAATGATTGCTGCCACCTACTGGTAGCATTTGATTTACAGGCCCTCTATACATGAAGCTCCATATACATGTGGGATTTATAAGTAAATTAAATGCGTCAATCAATGGGATACCAATTTTACCATGTTTAAAGAGGGGAGAACAATAATCTACCACTGGTTAGCAGCGGCGAAGTTCACAGAGGTCTACAGGATGAGCAAATTTCCAACAGACCTCATTCACCCTCTCAGCTCTTCAAAGTTGCATCTAGACTTGCTCTATTTGTGTGCTGACTTCTGATTTTGAACTAGGAAAACTTGCAGATTCGTCCCATCAGTTTTTGAACAAACAAATGGCAGCTGCATGCTATCTATTATTAGTTAGTTTAGGGTCATCTATATTTTTTTTGTTTTTTTGGCACAATCTCTGCTTATGTTTGGGAACTTTGTTGTCTTCCATGGGCCTGGGAAGAGTTTGTGGAGTTTTACCAGAAAACTCTTCAAATTCCGCTGAGTTCCGTGAGCGGGCTGAGTTACCAGTGACTCTATACACGCTGTGCATTTTCAAAGAGCTCCCAAGGCAAACGTAGACCTGCTGCAATGAACACTTAAATAAACACGAAAGAGGAAGGTGCACCAGTCAAAAAAAGTCCAGATCTAAACAGGTATCTTTAGTATTCCCTTTTATTTTCTTTAAAAGACTCAGCTGAGTCTTTTAAAGAAAATAAAAGGGAATACTAAAGATACCTGTTTGGATCTGGACTTTTTTTGACTGGTGCACCTACCTCTTTTGTTTTCTCCTTCTACATCTGACCTTCAGTGGAGTTGTTCTACGGCGCACTCCGGAAGATTTGTGCACAGGAATGGAATATTAACCTTGAGATTTGGGGATTTTAAGTGCTAAACTAGTAGTCAGTCGTAGTCTCTTTTTTTCATAATATCACTTAAATAAACACCCATTGAGCCATTCCCCTTTCTTCAGCAGTCCGTGGGCACACGACGCAGCCATGATTTTCCAAAACAGCTTCATTAACAAAAGCGTCTGCCAGAAATGACTAGCACACCGCTTGTGTTCTGTGTCGTGCTTCTCTAGTTTCTATACACTCTCTTGTGATGTGAAATACCTGCTCCATCTGTGGAGCTGCTTCAAGACCCACCAAAATAAAAGCCTGTTTTCAGTTTTTTTACCTGCCAGTGAAAGAGGCACAAAATGGCGTTGGACCGATTCACAGAACTAATCTGAGATAAAATCCGAAACTTACTACTTTTGGTATTCACAGAAGGTATTTAGTAGTAGTAAAGTTAGAAATCCTAGCTTAACTACTACTAAATGCCTTTTGTGAATACCGAAAGTTGTAAAGTTCGGATTTTGTCTCAGATTAGTTGTAGTAAAGTTAGGAGTCCTAACTTTACTACTACTAAATGCCTTCTGTGAATACCAAAAGTAGTGAGTTTAGGATTTTTAGTCCTTACTTTACTACTACTACATGCCTTCTGTGAATACCAAAAGCAGTAAGTTTAAGATTTTATCTCAGAATAGTTCTGTGAATCGGCCCCATAGGTAGATGAACCACGCCACACGCCACTGAGAACGAACGAAAACAAAACAACCATTGCATGCAGATCTCACTTACACTTCCCACTGTCTTACTCTGTGAAGATCTCTCCTGCTAAAGAGGCTCCCTTTCAGGCCCTCAAAGATCTCAAGGCAGATCAAGCCTACCCCAAATGCGTGAGGTGTTCTCCTCCTCCAATGGCAACATTAGATGCACGTGACCCCCAGTATGGCTGCCCGCGCAGCCAGGCCTGCAGAATCGGTGTCACTCAGTATTCTTTCCCCCCTCCTTCTTGTGGCCTCTGCATCCCAGTCAGTCTGCCTCCATGGCAGTGGCGCCTCATCTCTCTCCCCTCCCCAGCAGCAGCACAGCTCCAGCATGACTCCCCACCCATTTCCTGAACAAAAGCAGTAGAAGAGAGGGTAGGAGGTTCAGCCCCATCAATGGGAAAGCAGTGCAATTGGCTTCTCTTCACGTATCACTATCAAGTTAAATTACCAAGCACGCTCTTGTTCCTTTTTACCAGAACCGGTTGCTCAACTGAGCATGAAGCAGCTGACTGATCCACTATCGCCCCCCCCCCCCCCGCTGGCATGAGGAGGCGTGGCAGTGAAATGAGGCGGCATGCAATTATGAGCTGAGCACACCGGTAAACTGAACTCCACTCCGCAAGCGGCTAATGGAGTTTTTGGCCGAACTTCATGCTCCAAGCAGAGTGCAGATTTCCCAAAATTCTGCTGGCAGAGCAGAGTTTACCGCACACCCTGAGTTTTTCTACCGGTCACTGTGCCACACCTCTTTAGTGTGTTATTTTTCTCTGCAGCAGGAATCCCCAATTCAGCCCTATGGAAATGCTGAAGTAAAAATTGTTTACATCACAACTGCAGAATTGTGACATGCAGTGATTACTTATCTTCAAATACCTATTCAACCCTGTGGATTTGTTATGAGCTGTGAACAGCTGGCTTAAATATGGCATCTTCTGAGGCAAACACATAATTTCATATTGGACAACCTATTTCTTTGAAAACCACAGAGGAGACTGTGAAGTTCATGATGAAATAAGGCTACCGTAGCTTGTACCGCACATTGTGACATTGTCTTTCTTCATCACACATATTTTTGATCCTTTGTGGATTATTAGAGGCTAGTCTTCCATTTGAATGTATCTTTTCACATTATGACGTGATATATGTAAGCTGTAATCAACTGGTTTGATATTGGGTCAAAATCAGAATCTAATGGTAAATCCCTGTCCCACTAAGGAGGGCTAAACAAGGAAACCCATCCTTAGGACATCATGAGCCTGATTTAGAGTTTGACGAACAGGTTACTCAGTCACAACTATGGCAAATATCCTGTCCGCCGTATTACCATTAGATTTTTTTTTTGATAATCAACTTTATTGTTATTAAAAACAAAGAGAACAAAAAATTCATCGGTAGCAAATCATTCTCATTATACACGCACAATGCAGCCATTAGATTTAATACACTTGTAATACGGCAGATGGCATATTCGTCACATTGTGACAAAGTAACCCGTCCCCCAAATTCTAAATCAGGCCCCCTTTATCTTTAGGTGCACATATTCTTTGGTGGTGAGTATACATTTCTCAGTTCAAGAAAATAACACCAGCAACATTAGAAACCCCCATCTCAGTGTCTGTGGCACTCAGTAGGCCTATCCCTCATTAAAGGCAAACAACTGCTGGAAGTCAAACTCTCAAATGACAGAATCCTGAAATAGCCTGACCCCTACCATCAGGTGTTAACAGGGTCACCTCATTTTCAGAAGAGACCGGTAAATGGTTGTTATCCAGACCTAATCATTGAGCAATCGCATGGGCTCTTGATAAATTTTGCTTGTCTGCTGCATAGCTTTCTTCAGTACTCTTCTCCTTAACACTTGTATGAGTCATGGAATTTGAGTATGTAATTTTTTTCTGCCACCACAGGCACTGCGCCACATTCATAATTGTTATTCTTGAATAATTCATATACAATATTTCACAAGATTCTAATTCAATATTAAAATTACAGCTGCATTTCATTTCTTCTCTTGCGTGATCATCATGTCTATCCTGGCTGGACTCATATTCCCACAGACTCTGGGCCTAATATAGTTGATTCAGCTTCTATCTCTCTCAAGGATCTTCTACAGCTACCATCCCATATCCCTTCCGGCATTGATAGTGAACCTCTCCAACATCATAACGCATCCATTTTTAGTGCAGAGGGCTATGATGCCAAATTTGAGTTTGGGCTGACCTGGATTCCAAATCAACCCTAATGGTTCTGATGGAAGATCCTAGGCTGGCAGCTGACCTCAACAGTTTCCATGATATTATTACATCTATCAGCAACATTTGATAATGGCATCCTGATAGCCAGACAAAAGCTGATAGGATTAGTAGGGACTTTGATTTCATGGGTTGGGCATTTCTTAATAATGTGTGTCTATGTGTTTTTGTACCTCCTTTCTTCTTCAGCACCTTAATTACCCTTATTTGTCCCTCAAAACTCTGCTGTCTCTCACACTACCTCTTTAACCATGTACGTGTCCACATTGGCCAACCTCCTTCAGCCCTTGGACCTCCAGTTTTGTTCTTATTCCAATTAAATGCAGCACTTTTCCAGCTTGAGGCGTCAGTGGCCAAGAATCAATGATTGTATCAGGAAAATTTGTTGAAACTAAATTTGAAAAATACCAAGATATTGGTAGATGATGGCAGCACAAGCATTTGGAATAACAATTACTGGCCTGTGGTAATGGAGATCTGCTATGCTCCTGAGGTACTGATGTAAAGATTGGGACCGGTGTACAGTCATCTCTAGTGTCTTGTTTCAAATCAAAAGATTCTGACCTGGGCTGCAGTTTCTTAAGTGAAAGATGGCACATGGCAGTACTCTCTATTTTGGACTCTACAAGGCTCTAATAAAATGTCATTCAAAATCATAAAGCCAGAATAGTGATGGGAACGGCCAGTTAGGTGAGCATCACCCTTGCTGAAGAGACTCCACTTGTTTCCGCTTGAGAAAATAATTTTTTTGAAGGGTTTTTTAGTCACAGAATGTTATATGGTAATGCTTCTAAGATTCTGAAGGTTTTAACTTTTTTTATCAACATAGGCATTTCACTACATTCAAGGCCAATGAGTCTTAAAATGAGCTTCTGTGTGTTGTTACTATTCGTATCGTGGGCACCCATTATAGCTCAATGTAAAAGCTTTGTATTTTTTTAATCATTTTTTTTTATTCTTAACAGCGTGCAGTATGAAGAGAGAGGGAAGAATTGTCATGTGACTAACATATCCCAGACCCAGGCTCTTGTTAACCCTTGTAAACTGCCCCTTTATCTAATACATGCCAATGTAATGAACTGAAACTTCCTTAATAATATTAGAGAGAATTTAGACACGAGATCCCCAGTGACAATGATTCATCTTATAAATTAAGTCACATACTGATGCACAGGCACAATTCACAGAGTTGTGTGCATGGGGGAATTTAGCTTCACCTACAAATAGGTTTTTTACCTCTGTGACCACAAATTATGATATTATAATTGTCAAATTATTTACTCACGGAGAGATATTCCTGCGAGTAAATCTACCCCCAGGACATGGTTTTGGAATGTCCTGAGTGGTTGGGAACCCTTAAAAGAGTACATGTTTGTCGTATTCACTTTCCTGATTCGCAACAATCCCTAAAATGGTGGGAAACTTACTCTTGTCGAAGACATGAGTAAACCTATTTCCAAGGAACAGATGTGCATGGAATACCCCCAAAACGGGTGGGGACATCAAAAAGGAGTTTCTTCTGAGGCTATAACATTCTCATCTTGGAGGAAAACATTGCACTCTTGTGAAGGAATTCTTGCATGCACAGTTGTACTCCCATGCACAACTCTATATGCAGGAAGTCCTTCCCACAGTCATACATGAGAATTCATAAAACATTTCCAGAAAAACTAATTAAACCCTACAACTGTTGAAGGTCACAGTCAGTTGCATCACTGGGGAGTGGGACGAGAGCATGGGTGCAGTGTGCTATCAAAACGTGGTTTTACTCCTGCAAACTTAGGGCCAGATGTACGACCAATGATTTCTGCAAGTCGCAATTTGTTAATCGCAAAATACAATGTACAACAGTGTCTCAGACACTGTTTGCGATTCCCAATGGGGCTGGAAATTGCATGCATCATGAATATTAATGGAGCTGTCGCACTTTGCGACCCCATTGGGAATGGCCGGCACTCCAAGGGATGGTGGCCTGATGCTTAAAGGAAAACAGGATGCATTTAAAAAAGAAGAATAAAACTTTTTAGTTTAATTTTTTAAGGGCAGGCAGTGGTCCCTGGGACCACTGCCTGCTCTTAAAAAATATTTGTGCATCCATTCACAAAGGGGAAGGGGTCCCCTGGGGCCCCCTTCCCATTTGCGAGTGGCTTACCCCTTCTGAGAAGGGTGGGAAACTGTGAGTGTTTTGCGACCGCAATTGCAGTCGCAAAACAATCATACATTGGGTATGGACTCGCTATTATGAAGGGATGCCCTTGGTGGGCCCCTTCCTAAGAGCGAGTCGCTAACTCTATTTTGCGAGTCGCTAATAGATTATCAACTCGCAAAATAGGGTGCATCCATTTTTTGGATTTGCAAATGGGCCAAATGCACCTTTGTGACCACAAAAAACGGTTAGTTACTTATGCATAGTTTTTTCAGTGAATATGTCTTCTGATAGACATGAGGAGCGGTTTTCTTATTCCCTTTGTAATTTTTCATTTTTCCCCAAAATGAAGCCCTCCCTTTGGCAAGCAGCCACATGTCTTGGCAAAACAAAGCAGATCCACCATGTTCCTTCAGATCTCATAATTCTGATTGGGCTGATCATAATTCATCTGGAGGTCACTGCACAGTTAGGGGTCCATTATGATGTTGGGAGAATCGCCACCGCCTGACCGGCTTTGTATCACTTAACGTTCACAGTTCATATGTTACAAAATTTGAAGTCATTGGGGCAAAGAAAGGTGACCCTGTAAATCAACAGACAATGTTGGCAGAAGGGTGTGTAGAAAATAGAGAGGTGTAACACTCCAATAACTGGGAGTGTTGCGGCCAAATGAAAGAATTGGATTGCATGCAAAAGGTAAAGGAGGCTATAACCTGCTCTTAAGGACCAGATACAACCTGGTGGACATGAATTCTAATGAGATTAAAGAAGTAAGAGGGACCAAATATTTGAGTAAATTTATATATAATATAGGAAATAAATTGAAGACTAAGATTCAAATGAAACCAATAAAGCAAGTGAAAAAGAGGCGAGATGTACGCACACATGCGCAATCTGTAGAGAAGAAGAAAAGTTGTGAATATGAATGGCAGAGTTAGAAGGTGGAGGCTGAAAGCCTAAAAAGGATAATCCAAGAGAGAGCAGCAGGGGTTGCCCCACTGCCTTGAGCAGTGTGAGGAAAGGAAACATAAAATGATAATAACTTTTAGTTATTATCATTTTATGTTTCCTTCCTTTGCGGGTTGACGGGCGGGTCTGCTCTGGGCACGCGGAGCAGGGCATGAGAGGAGTGGCTTGCCCACTCCAAAAAGTGTGCAGTGACTGTTTGGTCGCCCCCCCCCCCGGGACGCCTAAACAAGTCATGCGCACTTTACCCCTTGGCTTCCTTACAGCCTGCATGGAGAACAAGCCGAAGCTGCCATTCACCAGAATGCTAAAAAACCAATCACAACACTGCATTGCAACATTGTGATTGGTAAGGGAAGCCTTGCTGTTGTTCCTGGCTTCCTGTTCCACACCACGAGGAGAGAGCAGGAGCAAGGATCGGAGACGCAGCGGCGGGAATGGCGGTAAGGTAAGTTTGTAATTTTCTTTTTCTCTAAAGCTACCTTGCACCCGTGGCACCCCCACCCCACGCCTGCCCCACCACTCACTAGTCATGCTGGCCACTACTGGAGAGCAGATTAGTATTATGTAGCCTGGAAAATATGGCAGTGGCACATCTCAAGATCAGACAGCTGTCACGGTCACGTATCAGAGATCAAGATAATCAGACCTTACTCACATGTGGCAGCGGGTGTCACACTAGATTGGTTCCCTTCACATGGTCACCTGGTGAGGAGTCCCATATCACACAGTGGCACACAATCAACTGAAAGTCCATGCAGGGTGCAGGTTTCTAGCAAATTATTTGGAGGCTCTGCACAGACAACATCTATTACAGCATGTGAAACTCTGGAACATTAGTGGCAGATCAGATGCTCTATGCTTTTTTAGTGTGAGGGGAGGAGGCTTTGAGCTAAAGTGCCTTAGGCTTTACTTGGACAAGGTCCCGTCCCCCACTCATACAGTGAAACTTTTTAATAGGTTGACAGGTTGGAAATGTAGAAAGAAATGGTGCAGGTTGTTTTGACTGTGAATCCCAGTCCTTAAAAGAGTCATGTCAGTGAAGCTTTGTAACTTCAAATGGGTTCAGCCAGGTTGTTGGCCAATTGCTTGAAATTAGGTAATTTAAAGTTCATATTTGTTTCATTTAGGTGACATAGTAGAAAAATATTTCAATCTCCATGTCTAAAACATCCTTCAACACTATGCTGATTCTTGGTACGTTAACCCTGTAAAGGTTTATTTTTGAATTCACAAATATATAGGTAACTATATATTTGCTGTACATAAATAGCAAGGTGTTATATCTCATCAAGAATTTGGTATTTAATGTCTTTATAGTATTTTATCCATTTATTGCCCCAACAGTCTTCATTTAATCTTGATATTTGTCTCATCTACAAATTACACCCCTTACCAAGGGAGTTCTTCCACATATATTTTGTAGGATTATCTACAATAGATTTACTTCTTGCTGTGGATTGTAGAACTGTTACAAGAGCGCCTTGTTCTGGGGTGAACATTTTTTTGAGTCTCACCTAGTAAGTCGATATAGTTGACTTAATGATACATTTGGCCATATATCGTGCTATTTACATTTCTAAATTTTCTTTTTATACTTGTCATGATTTTTCCCTTACAGATCTTTGTACATAAGAATTACTTGAACTACAAATGACATTCTAGCTGCTATATGGTGCTACACATTGGCGGGTACATTTATATTCTCGTCCCTTCTGATTTTTATCTTTCTTGGAGATGGTTCTTTCTGGCTCACCTTACTATGTATTCCTTAATGTCTATTGTCTTCTTCATCAGGAGCCTTGACATTGTTTTAACTCTATTTTCATTTATATGAGCATTTCGCCCTGGGTGACACTTGATTTATGTCTCAATTGCACTTAATATATTGTTTCTTTGGACATTTAGGGTTAACATGGTGTATAATATGCTTTTAGCATGCTTTTAGTATCATGTGTTATGCCTCACATCACAGGATCATCTTTTTCTTTTGGTCTAAATTTAGTACAATCCTTTTTTTAAATATAGTCATAATATTAAATATCATGTTACCAATTTTTTAAAACGTGTATGTATATCTTCATGTTCTTTGTCTTTACAGCCCTGAGGAAGTCTTTTTCAAGAAGAAACACGTTGTCTGTGCTGGTTTAATCTTAATTGGTAATGTTTTGTAAATTGACTGTACCACACCAGGGATGCAAAATAATTTTATTTGTTCTATTTTAAAGTTTCAAAAACCAATATAATATTTGGAACAAATTAATTGTATCACTGTTATGAATAAATCAGCCTTTCTTTTTTCACAAAATTGGGATATTACGATATCTTGTTGTTAATGTTTATGTGCACCAGACATCAGTGAAACATCCTTTGGCATGATTGATTGCTTCATGTCCTCCACCCATTTAATAAATTATAAAAAGTATTTTAAAATCATTACAGTCTCTTCCCTGGGTTTCTTAATTCCTTGATGGTTGAGACCAGCTACAAAGTACTCTATAGTATTGATAAAAGTGCAATGTGGGGATGCAACAGTATCATATCCACTCACTTAAAGTTGGAACATATCAGGGGGCGAATAGAACACTAGGAGCCAGATGTACAATGCTTGTATTTTGCGAGTCGCAAATTGCGTCAAATTGCGACTTGCAAAATGTAATGTACAGCAGTGTCTGACACACTGTTTGTGATTCCCAATGGGGTCGCAAATTGCATGCTTCATCAATATTCATGAGGCAAGCGCAATTTGCGTCCCAATTGGGAATGGCCTGCCCTTACGGGGATTGTGGCCTGCTGGTGTCTTTGACTGCTTTTTAAATAAAGCTGCTTTTTTTAATGCAGCCCGTTTTCCTTAAAGTAAAATGGGATGCACTTTAAAAAAAGTGAAACTTTTCAGTTTCATTTTTTAAGGGCAGGTAGTGGTCCCTGGGACCACTGCCTGCTCTTAAAAAATATTTTCACACACATTCACAAAAGGGAAGGGGTCCCCTGGGGACCCCTTCCCGTTTGCGAGTGGCTTACCACCTGTTGGACTTGGCCCTTTTTGGCTAAAGTTCCCTAAACTTTTTGCCTCCCCCCCTAGACTTTTTTTCTGACATGGTTTTGCCAACTCAGATGCTTTGGGCACTCTGTCACAGCTGATCAGTGTCAAAGTGCAAGTGCTCCGTGTGTAAAGTGTAATGGTAATTGGTTGTCTATGATTGGTATGTTTGTCTTACTAGTAAAGTCCCTAGTAAAGTGCAGGTAATGCAAATGCTACTAGTGGGCCTGCAGCACTACTTGCGCCACCCATACAAGTAGCCCTAAAGAGAGAACTTAGGCCTGCCACTCCAGTTCCTGCGAGCAGTTTGCTAAACTGCCTTGTTGTCCTGACAAGTGCACCCACTTGCCAAGCTTACTCTTCCCTTTCTATGCACATCAAACACCCCTATGGTAGGAGCAAGGTGCCCCTGGGCAGGGTGCAGTGTATGTGAAAGGTAGGACATGTACTGAGGTGTGTACCATGTCCTAACAGTGAAATACTCTCCATTTTGTTTTTCACTGTTGAAAGGCCATCTTGCCCATAGGACAGAATAGGGAGGCTGTGTAATATGTTTCCAGCCCATCTTCCAATAGGCTTAAGATGGAGAGGTGAAGTTTAATGTGCCTGAACTCACAATTTAATAACACATCTTTTTGTGAAGGTGGTTTTTGCATTGTGTGTTCAGAAACCACATTTTTAGAAGTGGCTGTTTTTTTGTGTTCTAACAATTCTGTGTGTCTCTGCCTGGTTGTGGATTGACTGTCTGGATCTGAAAGTGATAGGATCTGGGGAATGTCTTGACCCAAGGGAGGAGGTGAGACAGCAACAGGATGACCTGCATCTGGAGTGTACTGGAGAGGAGTAGCCCCTGGAGGTGAAGAGGCCTGGGTTGCTGCCATAAAACAATGGCTCCATCTGAGTGATTAAGGATCCAGACCCCCACTATCAAAGGAAGAATGTGTCACTGGCAGGAAGATACCAAGAACTGGTTTGGACAGGGGTCAGTGCCCTCCTGAACACAAAAACGTCAAAGACATGTAGGGGTATAACTATGAGAGCTGAAACCCCTGACCGTTGGAATAGAACTGTTCAAGACTGTAAAGGATTGAAACTACTTTGGGGTGAAGAGAAACCTCTGCCAAGGAAGAAACAGCTGAAGAGACTCAAGGAAAGGACTGACCCTTGCTTT
This sequence comes from Triturus cristatus, assembly GCF_964204655.1. Taxonomy (NCBI): domain Eukaryota; kingdom Metazoa; phylum Chordata; class Amphibia; order Caudata; family Salamandridae; genus Triturus; species Triturus cristatus. The sequence continues at coordinate 1,063,416,863 of NC_140593.1, read as the reverse complement.
GTGTTCTGGGGCTGGCCTGCAGTTTGCTGATTTAACCAAGGAGAAGCTAAAAGGACTTTGCTGTGTGCTGTGTCTCCCTGCTTGAAAGGACTTTGCTGTGTGCTGTGTCCTGAAGTAACTTATCCCCAAGGGATCGGGGAAAGCTCGCTCCCTGTTGTGTAAACTCAGGAACACAAAAGTTTCCAGGTGTGTCTCAGCGACGCTGTGTGTGTGTGCTTTTTGCAGCCTGAGACCCTCGTAAGAATTACCCTGTGATCGTGGGTACCTGGAGTCCAAGCAAGTCTCAGCGACGCTGTGTGCGTGTGCTGTGTGCAGCCTGAGACCTTCGTGAGGATTGTCCTGTGATTGTATGCACCCAGAATCCAAGTGAGTCTCAGTGACGCTGGGTGCGTGTGCTTTGTGCAGCCTGAGACCGTGAGAATTGCCCTGTGACCGTGCACACCCGGAGCTAAAGTGAGTCTCAGCGACGCTGTGCACGTGTGCTTTGTGCAGCCTGAGACCTTCGTGAGGATTATGATATGATCGTATGCATCCGTAATTCAAGAGAGTTTTAGCAGCGCTGGGTGCATGTGCTTCATGCAGCCTGAGACCTTCGTGAGGATTGCCCTGTGACCGTACACACCCGGAGTTCAAGTGAGTCTCAGCGACGCTGTGTGCGTGAGCCCTGTTGCAGCCTGAGATCTTCGTCATTGCCATCGACCCGGAACGGCATCCCCAGAGGAGCTGGGCCGCCGGCCCGAGCCTGTCTTTGCCAAGGAGGGACCTCAAACCATCCCCGTTGGGGGGCCCGAGTTCCACTGCCCAGAATCAACGAAGTCACATCGGAGGCCAAGTCGTCAGGAGAGGAGAGTGAGGTCACACCCCCCAGGTAACACTGAGCGAGCGTGCATGCGTGTGTCGCCGCCTGGGGCAGGGTACGGTCTCGGAGAGAAACGCTCTCAACCTTTCCCATTCGTGCAGCGCGAGCCTCCACTCAAGCTCGTATCGCGGCCCGTACTTGCCAAGGAGTGGCAGTACCAGTGTCGGCGTGTGGAGCTGCACTTTGGTTTAACCCATACCCGTGTTGTGGGCATATGTTGGCAGAAGCTGATCGCGAGTCAGTACGAGTGGCATAGACACCGTCCAAAGCACCATGGCCGGAGTGCATTACGCATTGTATTATTTTTGCATTACAAACTGCCTGATTGTTGCATTACGCATTGCATTTTTTTTGCATTACAAACTGCCTGATTGTTGCATTACTCTTTGCATTATTTTTGCCTTACGAACTGCCTGATTGTTGCATAATAAACTGTATTATTTTTACATTGCAAAGTGCCTGATTCTTGCATTACGAACTGCATGGCATTGCATTGGGACTGCATTGGATCATAGAGAAGTGCTCATTAATACTGCAAGAACCTACAAGGGCTAGCTGGCCTAATAACCAGCCAGGTGAAATATTACAAATACGAATATGTTGGATTTTTATCGTCTGGTCTCATCATATATCTTTTTATATAAACATATATTTGTTTTTATGAAACTCGTGTGGAGCCCATTTGTGGTGTCATCATTTGGTTGCTGAGAGCGTGGTTGCAAATACTTTACACACTTGCCTTGAAGATAAGCCTGGCTGCTCGTGCCAAGCTACCGAGGGGGTGAGCAGGGGTTATCTGAGAAGGTGTCCTTCCTTTCCCTGACTTAGAAGCAAGGGTTCCTATTTGGCTTAAGGTACCTACCTCAGCCAACTAGAGATCCCCAGTTCTAACAATGGTGGTCAGCAGTTTGGGAGTTGAACGTGTATTTGCACATTCACTCACAGTGATTGATGTACATCACTGGTTTAGCACAGACCACGACGTAACCACATATTGTGTTTTGATATTAGGTTCTATTTTTGAGCGACCTTTAAGCCACACATCATGTCTCAGGGGAGTCAAGTAGCCAGCGAGGTTGCAGAATTGGAGTTCGACATTGAGGCATTGCTTACCTACAAAGTTGATCAATTGAGGCAATTCTGCAGAGCTTTGGGATGTTCCATGAAAAGTAGCGCCAAGAAGGAGGAGGTGCAATTGGCCTTGAGGGCCTGGTGGGAAGCCAAAGGGGCTCAGGAGACAGGTGATGTTGAGGTGGATGAGGATGCCCGAGGGAATGGATTTGGTCCACGGGATTTGCCAGTGGAAGGACCAGCCTCAGGGGCTCATAGTAACCATTCAGGGAGGAGTTTTTCCCCAGAGGAGCTGGAGTTCCTTAGAGGAGCACCAGGTGGAGGCCTAGTGCCTACTTGCCAGCTGTGTGAGGAAGAACACCTAGCGTCAGGAGGGCGTGTTGCATCTGTAACCAGAGCTCCCGCAGTCCTGAAGTTTGTGGGTGCTATTCCTAAATGGCAGGAACAGAAATCTAAATGGAAGGTTAAGGGAGAAAGGTGTCCCATCGCGGGAAAACCTGTGGGACAGTGCCCAGCCAGTAGGGCTAGGTCCCCTAGAAGTGACTGGGGTAAACCCACCTCTAACCTGGAGGGCAGGATAACTGGATACAGTATCCTGACCGATGGGTCTTCCAGGGGTACTGCTCTAGGTGGGAGTTGGCAAGGGACCAGCACCCCTGGAGGGCCCCCAATGGCCAGGAAGTACCCATGGAGCAGCATATTTGGCCCAGGGAGTAGTGACCAAGAGAACCCCCTGGGGTCAGGCAGGCATAGAACAGGAGGGTGTCCCTGCAGTAGCTGGCCTGCGTCCGTGTTCTATCGCCCCAAGCAGGGAAGTCCATCAAGATAGTTGATTGGTCTACCCTGACTTTAGGCTGGGAGGGGGTTGTGTTGGACTTGGCCCTTTTTGGCTAAAGTTCCCTAAACTTTTTGCCTTCCCCCTAGACATTATTTCTGACATGGTGTTGCCAACTCAGATGCTTTGGGCACTTTGCCACTGTTGATCAGTATCAAAGTGCAAGTGCTCCCTGTGTAAAGTGTAATGGTAATTGGTTGTCCATGATTGGTATGTTTGCCTTACTAGTAAAGTCCCTAGTAAAGTGCACTACATGTGCCAGGGCTGGTAATGCAAATGCTACTAGTGGGCCTGCAGCACTAATAGTGCCAACCACACAAGTAGCCCTAAAGAGAAAACTCAGGCCTGCCATTGCAGTGCCAAAATGCAGTTTATTAAACTGCCTTGTTGTCCTGACAAGTGCACCCACTTGCCAGGCATTACCCGTCCCTTTCTATGCACCTCAGACAACCCTATGGTAGGCCCAAGGTGCCCTGGTCAGGGTGCAGTGTATGTGAAAGGTAGGACATTTACTGAGATGTGTACCATGTCCTAACAGTGAAATACTCTCCATTTTGTTTTTCACTGTTGAAAGGCCATCTTGCCCATAGGACAGAATGGGGAGGCTGTGTAATATGTTTCCAGCCTATCTTCCCATAGGCTTAAGATGGAGAGGTTAAGATTAGTGTGCCTGGACTCACAATTTAATAACACATCTTTTTGTAAAGGTGGTTTTTGCATTGTGTGTTCAGAAACCAACTTTTTAGAAGTTGCTGTTTTTTTGTGTTCTAACAATTCTGTGTGTCTCTGCCTGGTTGTGGATTGACTGTCTGGAATCTGAAAGTGATAGGATCTGGGGAATGTCTTGACCCAGGGGAGGAGGTGAGACAGCAACAGGCTGACGTGCATCTGGAGTGTAGGGGGGAGGTGTAGCCCTGGAGGTGAAGAGGCCTGGGTTGCTACCATAAAACAATGGCTCCATCTCCTGCTGAGTGATTAAGGCTCCAGACCCCCACTATCAAAGGAAGAAGGTGTCACTGGCAGGGAGACACCCAGAACTGGTTTGGACAGGGGTCAGTGCCCCCCTGAACACAAAGACTTCAAAGGCATGTAGGGTTATAACTATGAGAGCTGAAACCCCTGAAAGTTGGAATGGAACTGTTTAAGACTGTAAAGGGTTGAAACTACTTTGTGGTCAAGAGGAACCTCTGCCAAGGAAGAAACAGCTGAAGAGACTGAAGAAAAGGACTAACCGTTGCTGTGTTCTAGGGGTGGCCTGCAGTTTGCTGATTTAACCAAGGAGAAGCTTAAGGGACTTTGATGTGTGCTGTGTTCCCCTGCTTTAAAAGACTTTGCTGTGTGCTGTGTCCTGAAGTAACTTATCCCCAAGGGCCAGAGGAGAGCTGGCTCCCAGTTGGGTAAACTCAGGAACACAAAAGTTTCCAGGTGTGTCTCAGCAACGCTATGTGCGTGTGCTTTTTGCAGCCTGAGACCCTCGTAAGAATTGCCCTGTGATCGTGGGCACCTGGAGTCCAAGTGAGTCTCAGCGACGCTGTGAGCGTGTGCTTTGTGCAGCCTGAGACCTTCGTGAGGATTGTTCTGTGATCGTGTGCACCCGGAGCTCAAGTGAGTCTCGGCGACGCTGTGTGCATGTGCTTTGTGCAGCCTGAGACCTTCGTGAGGATTTCCCTGTGACCGTGTGCACCCGGAATTCAAGTGAGTCTTAGCCTCCGCTGTGTGCATGTGCCCTGTTGCAGCCTGAGCTCTTCTTCACTGCCACTCACCCAGACAGGCATCCCCAGAGGAGCTGTGCCGCCGGCCCGAGCCTGCCTTTGCCAAGGATGGACCTCGAACCATCCCCGTCGGGGGGGCCCAAATTCCACTGCCCAGAATCAATTAAGTCACATCGGAGGCCAAGTCGCGAGGAGAGTAGAGGAGAGTAGGTCGCACCCCCCAGGTAACGCTCAACAAGTGTGCATGTTTTGTCGCCTGGGGCGGGGTGCAAGCTGGGAGAGAAACGCTCTCGGCCTTTCCCATTCTCGCAGCGTGAGCCACCGCTCAAGCTCATATCGCGGCCCGTACTTGTCGAGGAGTGGCAGTACCGGGGCCAGAGTGTGGAGCTGCACTTTGGTTTACACCATACCCGTGTTGGAGGCATATGTTGGCAGACGCTGACCGCGAGTCAGTACGAGTGGCATAGAGAACGTCCAAAACACCGTGATCGGTGCCGGAGTGTATTTTGCATTGCATTATTTTTGCAATACACACTGCCTGATTGTTGCATTACGCATTGCATTATTTTTGCATTACGAACTGCCTGATTGTTGCATTATGCATTGCATTATTTTTTCATTATGAACTGCCTGATTGTTGCATTAAGCATTGCATTATTTTGGCATAACGAAGTGCCTGATTGTTGCATAAACGAACTGTATTATTTTTACATTGCAAAGTGCCTGATTCTTGCATTACGAACTGCATAGCATTGCATTAGGACTGCATTGGATCATAGAAAAGTGCTCATTAATATGGCAAGAACCTACAAGGGCTTGCTGGCCTAATAACCGTCCAGGTGAAATGTTACAAATACGCATATGTTGGATTATTATCGTCTGGTCTCATTGTATATCTTTTTATATAAACATATATTTGTTTTTATGAAACTCATGTGGAGCCCATTTGTGGTGTCATCATTGGGTTGCTGAGAGCATGGTTGCAAATACTTTACACACTTGCCTTGAAGATAAGCCTGGCTGCTCGTGCCAAGCTACCGAGGTGTCCTTCCTTTCCCTGACTTAGAAGCAAGGGTCCCTATTTGGCCTAAGGTACCTACCTCAGCTAACTAGAGACCCCCAGTTCGAACTAAGGGTGGGCGACAAATTCCGTTCCGCTCGCGGAACTTGCGAAATTTCGGCATTTTGGCATTCCGCACGGAACGCAAAAATGTCGAAACTTCCGTGATCCACGGCGGCACGGAAATATGCAGGACAGGATTCATTCTGGCACGATGCTCCTGTCACTAAACCTCAACAGGAAGCACTTACAGATATAAAAAAAGCAAGTGCCCGAGGTGACGCTCAAATTCAGTAACGCATTAATCAGCACAAAACATTTATGAGCACGGTCGAGGCTAGGCAGGTGTGCTTTCTCCCCATATCTACCGTCAACAATTTGGTGTAATCCTTGATGGAGCTCTGTGCACTCATGAGTTTCTCGAGCGCAATCCCCGTGTAGTTCCTGACACCAGGAGGGTCTGTCTCCTCATCTGCTGCTCTGATCGGTATCTGGCCATTTATAAACAAGAGGCATGTGAACTGCACGGAAGCCCCGCCCGTTTGGCCCCGGCCCACACACCAGCGGTGTGCAACGTCTTCCTGCCCTTTTTCCCACTATGATGGACAGCTCACTCAAGGGACCCCGGCACCCGTCGGTGCGGTGGCAACGTTACAGACACACATGGTCGCTGTAGACATCTCTTCTGGCCCTTTACGCAGCTGTAGTGTAGGAAAAGCACTATACATTTACCCAACGAGGTAGCACTTACAGTAGAAAGTACTCCAGTTGAGTAGAGGTATTGCACAAAACGGTGGCATCTTCTTGGGTAACTATGCAGGGCAGTATTCCTTCTGGCACGATGCTCCTGTCACGAAAATTAAACCTCAACAGGAAGCACTTACAGATATAAATAAAGCAGGTGCCCGATTTGAAGCTCAAATTCAGTAACGCATTAATCAGCCCAAAATCTCCGCAAGCACGTGAAATTTCGCGTGTTCGCGGAGATTTTTCCAGTTTCGCGAAATTTTGCGAAAGCCAATTTCGCAAATTCCACTCACCTCTAGTTCTAACACCACCCTTTTGAAAAGGGTGGTAAACCGTGAGTGTGTTGCAACCGTAAATGCGGTTGCAAAACAATCATACATTGGTGTGAGACTCGCTATTAGGAAGGGATGCCCTTGGCACTCCCCTTCATAATAGCGAGTCGCAAACCATATTTTGCGAGTTGCTAATAGGTTAGTGAGTCACAAAATATGGTTTACGACCGCAAAAAAAGGTCGCACATCTGCCCCTAAATCTGATAACACAAAAATATCAAACTCGAGCCTCTCAAAACTGAAATGAGCTGAAATGCATATATGGATAGATTGTCTTCCTGAGCTTCACCATTGCCATGTTTTTACAATCTGACCATTGTTTTGTCATTGCTCCATACTGCTGTACAGAGATGCACATATTTCTTCAATACATTTTTTGAATTCCAATTTTCTTGCTATGACGGTATCCAATTATTCCTTTTACAGTATACATTTTAAACTGTTTCTGCTCTGTTAGGAATTTTTTCTTTACTAGCACAATATGTATACAGGTAGCCTTTACAAGAATGTTCACCTCAGGTCAAGGATTTTCTTTTGTTTAAGTGCAGAGCTGGGCTTCTAAAAAATGATCTTGTGATCATTGTTTCCCTTTTCTTATTACAAATTGCTCCTTTTTATCCATATTGAACAATGCTATGGACAAATTTCAGAAAAATGTAATGAAGGAAGAAGCTACTTACATTAAAAAAAACATTCAGAGGCCCCTAAACAAAAGGGAATAAAGTAGAAACAAAGCATATGTTGGCAGAAGCTGCTCGCGAGTCATTACAAGTGGCATAGACACCGTCCAAAGCACCATGGCCGGAGTGCATTACGCATTGTATTATTTTTGCATTACAAACTGCCTGATTGTTGCATTACGCATTGCATTATTTTTGAATTACAAACTGCCTGATTGTTGCATTACTCTTTGCATTATTTTTGCCTTACGAACTGCCTGATTGTTGCATAACAAACTGTATTATTTTTACATTGCAAAGTGCCTGATTCTTGCATTACGAACTGCATGGCATTGCATTGGGACTGCATTGGATCATAGAGAAGTGCTCATTAATACTGCAAGAACCTACAAGGGCTAGCTGGCCTAATAACCAGCCAGGTGAAATATTACAAATACGCATATGTTGGATTTTTATCGTCTGGTCTCATCATATATCTTTTTATATAAACATATATTTGTTTTTATTAAACTCGTGTGGAGCCCATTTGTGGTGTCATCATTGGGTTGCTGAGAGCGTGGTTGCAAATACTTTACACACTTGCCTTGAAGATAAGCCTGGCTGCTCGTGCCAAGCTACCGAGGGGGTGAGCAGGGGTTATCTGAGAAGGTGTCCTTCCTTTCCCTGACTTAGAAGAAAGGATTCCTATTTGGCTTAAGGTACCTACCTCAGCCAACTAGAGATCCCCAGTTCTAACAATGGTGGTCAGCAGTTTGGGAGTTGAACATGTATTTGCACATTCACTCACAGTGATTGATGTACATCACTGGTTTAGCACAGACCACGACGTAACCACATATTGTGTTTTGATATTAGGTTCTATTTTTGAGTGACCTTTAAGCCACACATCATGTCTCAGAGGAGTCAAGTAGCCAGCGAGGTTGCAGAATTGGAGTTCCACATTGAGGCATTGCTTACCTACAAAGTTGATCAATTGAGGCAATTCTGCAGAGCTTTGGGATGTCCCATGAAAAGTAGCGCCAAGAAGGAGGAGGTGCAAATGGCCTTGAGGGCCTGGTGGGAAGCCAAAGGGGCTCAGGAGACAGGTGATGTTGAGGTGGATGAGGATGCCCGAGGGAATGGATTTGGTCCACGGGATTTGCCAGTGGAAGGACCAGCCTCAGGGGCTGGTAGTAACCATTCAGGGAGGAGTTTTTCCCCAGAGGAGCTGGAGTTCCTTAGAGGAGCACCAGGTGGAGGCCTAGTGCCTACTTGCCAGCTGTGTGAGGAAGAACACCTAGCGTCAGGAGTGCGTGTTGCGTCTGTAACCAGAGCTCCCACGGTCCTGAAGTTTGTGGGTGCTATTCCTAAATGGCAGGAACAGAAATCTAAATGGAAGGTTAAGGGAGAAAGGTGTCCCATCGTGGGAAAACCTGTGGGACAGTGCCCAGCCAGTAGGGCTAGGTCCCCTAGAAGTGACTGGGGTAAACCCACCTCTAACCTGGAGGGCAGGGTAACTGGAGACAGTATCCTGACCGATGGGTCTTCCAGGGGTACTGCTCTAGGTGGGAGTTGGCAAGGGACCAGCACCCCTGGAGGGCCCCCAATGGCCAGGAAGTACCCATGGAGCAGCATATTTGGCCCAGGGAGTAGTGACCAAGAGAACCCCCTAGGGTCAGGCAGGCATAGAACAGGAGGGTGTCCCTGCAACAGCTGGCCTGCGTCCGTGTTCTATCGCCCCAAGCAGGGAAGTCCATCAAGATAGTTGATTGGTCTACCCTGACTTTAGGCTGGGAGGGGGTTGTGTTGGACTTGGCCCTTTTTGGCTAAAGTTCCCTAAACTTTTTGCCTTCCCCCTAGACATTATTTCTGACATGGTGTTGCCAACTCAGATGCTTTGGGCACTTTGCCACTGTTGATCAGTATCAAAGTGCAAGTGCTCCCTGTGTAAAGTGTAATGGTAATTGGTTGTCCATGATTGGTATGTTTGCCTTACTAGTAAAGTGCCTAATAAAGTGCACTACATGTGCCAGGGCTGGTAATGCAAATGCTACTAGTGGGCCTGCAGCACTAATAGTGCCAACCACACAAGTAGCCCTAAAGAGAGAACTCAGGCCTGCCATTGCAGTTCCATAACGTAGTTTATTAAGCTGCCTTGTTGTCCTGACAAGTGCACCCACTTGCCAGGCATTACCCGTCCCTTTCTATGTACCTCAGACACCCCTATGGTAGGCCCAAGGTGCCCTGGTCAGGGTGCAGTGTATGTGAAAGGTAGGACATTTACTGAGATGTGTACCATGTCCTAACAGTGAAATACTCTCCATTTTGTTTTTCACTGTTGAAAGGCCATTTGCCCATAGGACAGAATGGGGAGGCTGTGTAATATGTTTCCAGCCTATCTTCCCATAGGCTTAAGATGGAGAGGTGAAGATTAGTGTGCCTGAACTCACAATTTGATAACACATCTTTTTGTAAAGGTGGTTTTTGCATTGTGTGTTCAGAAACCAACTTTTTAGAAGTTGCTGTTTTTTTGTGTTCTAACAATTCTGTCTGTCTCTGCCTGGTTGTGGATTGACTGTCTGGAATCTGAAAGTGATAAGATCTGGGGAATGTCTTGACCCAGGGGAGGAGGTGAGACAGCAACAGGCTGACGTGCATCTGGAGTGTAGGGGGGAGGTGTAGCCCTGGAGGTGAAGAGGCCTGGGTTGCTACCATAAAACAATGGCTCCATCTCCTGCTGAGTGATTAAGGCTCCAGACCCCCACTATCAAAGGAAGAAGGTGTCACTGGCAGGGAGACATCCAGAACTGGTTTGGACAGGAGTCAGTGCCCCCCTGAACACAAAGACTTCAAAGGCATGTAGGGTTATAACTATGAGAGCTGAAACCCCTGAAAGTTGGAATGGAACTGTTCAAGACTGTAAAGGGTTGAAACTACTTCGTGGTCAAGAGGAACCTTTGCCAAGGAAGAAACAGCTGAAGAGACTGAAGAAAAGGACTAACCCTTGCTGTGTGTTCTAGGGGTGGCCTGCAGTTTGCTGATTTAACCAAGGAGAAGCTTAAGGGACTTTGCTGTGTGCTGTGTTCACCTGCTTGAAAAGACTTTGCTGTGTGCTGTGTCCTGAAGTAACTTATCCCCAAGGGCCAGAGGAGAGCTGGCTCCCAGTTGTGTAAACTCAGGAACACAAAAGTTTCCAGGTGTGTCTCAGCAACGCTATGTGCGTGTGCTTTTTGCAGCCTGAGACCCTCGTAAGAACTGCCCTGTGATCGTGGGCACCTGGAGTCCAAGTGAGTCTCAGCGACGCTGTGAGCGTGTGCTTTGTGCAGCCTGAGACCTTCGTGAGGATTGTTCTGTGATCGTGTGCACCCGGAGCTCAAGTGAGTCTTTGCCTCCACTGTGTGCATGTGCCCTGTTGCAGCCTGAGCTCTTCATCACTGCCACTCACCCAGACCGGCATCCCCAGAGGAGCTGTGCCGCTGGCCCGAGCCTGCCTTTGCCAAGGATGGACCTCCAACCATCCCCGTCGGGGGGGCCCAAGTTCCACTGCCCAGAATCAATTAAGTCACATCGGAGGCCAAGTCGCGAGGAGCGGAGAGGAGAGGAGAGTGAGGTCGCACCCCCCAGGTAACGCTTTAACAAGTGTGCGTGTTTTGTCGCCTGGGGCGGGGTGCAAGCTCGGAGAGAAACGCTCTCGGCCTTTCCCACTCTCGCAGCGTGAGCCACCGCTCAAGCTCGTATCGCGGCCCGTACTTGTCGAGGAGTGGCAGTACCGGGGTCAGAGTGTGGAGCTGCACTTTGGTTTACACCATATCCGTGTTGGGGGCATATGTTGGCAGACGCTGACCGCGAGTCAGTACGAGTGGCATAGAGATCGTCCAAAGCACCGTGATCGGTGCCGGAGTACATTTTGCATTGCATTATTTTTGCAATACAAACTGCCTGATTGTTGCATTACGCATTGCATTATTTTTGCATTACGAACTGCCTGATTGTTGCATTACGCATTGCATTATTTTTGCATTACGAACTGCCTGATTGTTGCATTATGCATTGCATTATTTTTTCATTATGAACTGCCTGATTGTTGTATTACGCATTGCATTATTTTGGCATAACGAAGTGCCTGATTGTTGCATAAACGAACTGTATTATTTTTACATTGCAAAGTGCCTGATTCTTGCATTACGAACTGCATAGCATTGCATTAGGACTGCATTGGATCATAGAAAAGTGCTCAATAATATGGCAAGAACCTACAAGGGCCTGCTGGCCTAATAACCGTCCAGGTGAAATATTACAAATACGCATATGTTGGATTACTATCGTCTGGTCTCATCGTATATCTTTTTAAATAAACATATATTTGTTTTTATGAAACTCATGTGGAGCCCATTTGTGGTGTCATCATTGGGTTGCTGAGAGCGTGGTTGCAAATACTTTACACACTTGCCTTGAAGATAAGCCTGGCTGCTCGTGCCAAGCTACCGAGGTGTCCTTCCTATCCCATACTTAGAAGCAAGGGTCCCTATTTGGCCTAAGGTACCTACCTCAGCAAACTAGAGACCCCCAGTTCGAACTAAGGGTGGGCGACAAATTCCGTTCCGCTCGCGGAACTTGCGAAATTTCACCATTTTCGCATTCCACTCGGAACGCGAAAATGTCGAAACTTCCGTGATCCGCGCGGAACGGAAATATGCAGGACAGGATTCATTCTGGTACGATGCTCCTGTCACTAAACCTCAACAGGAAGCACTTACAGATATAAAAAAAGCAGGTGCCCGAGGTGACGCTCAAATTCAGTAACGCATTAATCAGCACAAAACATTTGTGAGCACGGTCGAGGCTAGGCAGGTGTGCTTTCTCCCCATATCTACCATCAACAATTTGGTGTAATCCTTGATGGAGCTCGGTGCACTCATGAGTTTCTCGAGCACAATCCCCGTGTAGTTCCTGACACCTGGAGGGTCTGTCTCCTCATCTGCTGCTCTGATCGGTATCTGGCCCTTTATAAACAAGAGGCATGTGAACTGCATGGAAGCCCCGCCCGTTTGGCCCCGGCCCACACACCAGCAGTGTGCAACGTCTTCCTGCCCTTTTTCCCACTATGATGGACAGCTCACTCAAGGGACCCCGGCACCCGTCGGTGCGGTGGCAACGTTACAGACACACATGGTCGTTGTAGACAACTCTTCTGGCCCTTTACGCAGCTGTAGTGTAGGAAAAGCACTATACATTTACCCAACGAGGTAGCACTTACAGTAGAAAGTACTCCAGTTGAGTAGAGGTATTGCACAAAACGGTGGCATCTTCTTGGGTAAATATGCAGGGCAGTATTCATTCTGGCACGATGCTCCTGTCACAAAAATTAAACCTCAACAGGAAGCACTTACAGATATAAATCAAGCAGGTGCCCGAGTTGAAGCTCAAATTCAGTAACGCATTAATCAGCCCAAAATCTCCGCAAGCACGTGAAATTTTGCGTGTTCGCGGAGATTTTTGCAGTTTCGCGAAATTTTGCGAAAGGCAATTTCGCTAATTCCACTCACCTCTTGTTCTAACACCACCCTTTTGAAAAGGGTGGTAAACTGTGAGTGTTTTGCAACCGTAAATGCGGTCGCAAAACAATCATACATTGGTGTGATACTCGCTATTAGGAAGGTATGCCCTTGGCACTCCCCTTCCTAATAGCGAGTCATTTTGCTAGTTGCTAATAGGTTAGTGAGTCACAAAATATGGTAAGTACATGGGGCTGCAAAGAGCCAAATTCCCATTTACGACTGCAAAAAAAGGTCGTATATCTGCCCCTAAATCTGGTAACACAAAAATATCAAACTCGAGCCTCTCAAAGCAGGATCCTGACTTTAAACAATATCCAAAGGTGCCCAATTTAAGAAAGAGCTGAAATGAGCTGAAATGCATATATGGATAGATTGTCTTCCTGAGCTTCACCATTGCCATGTTTTTACAATCTGACCATTGTTTGGTCATTGCTCCATACTGCTGTACAGAGATGCACATATTTCTTCAATTAATTTTTTGAATTCCAATTTTCTTGCTATGACGGCATCCAATTATGCCTTTTACAGTATACATTTTAAACTGTTTCTGCTCTGTTAGGAAATTTTCCTTTACTAGCACAATATGTATACAGGTAGCCTATACAAGAATGTTCACCTCAGCTCAAGGATTTTCTTTTGTTTAAGTGCAGAGCTGGGCTTCTAAAAAATTATCTTGTGATCATTGTTTCCCTTTTCTTATTACAAATTGCTCCTTTTCATCCATATTGAACAATGCTATGGAAAAATGTCAGAAAAATGGAAACTGAAACAGACAATAGAACAAGTAATAATGAAGGAAGAAGCTACATATATATAAAAAAAGCACTCAGAGGCCCCTAAACAAAAGGGAATAAAGTAGAAACAAGGCGTTCTCAGTGGATTTTAAAAACATGTTCCTCAGTTTAGTGCTTGATATACATTTCTGTCAGTTGACGGTATGTTGCTTTTGTTCAAAAGAATTATAGAGAATTTTCTTGTACGCTGAAAAATTAGCCTCTCATTTTTCTTTAAAAACACTTTCCCTGGTGGAATTATGTTTAACATTAATTTAACGCTACTCAACTCTGAAAATCAAATTTCAGTAAAACTTATCCATAGCATGTTTAACAAACATCTAAGTGAAACCTCTAAAGATGAAGAATGGGGCAAACACATAACCATGTAATCATTTCTTGGTAGAGAGTTAGAATAAGGTCACATGGTTAAGAAGGATTTGCAGCTAAGTATAATTTCAGGGGTCTATTCCCTAATGTATTGCTCCTCTAGAACACTTTTATGTGCTGTTGCACACCTTTGTGTGCTAGCCCCAACACTTCTGATAATTGAGAATGTAGCTGGAATATTCATGATTTATTTCTGCTGTAGTAACATTTTTTATCTTATCACTCACCTTAGTTCTCTGTCACTTGGTCCTATGATGGATCTTGAAACGTACCGAGAGGGGTGGGACATAGGGGATCCAACTCCAGTTATCCAATGAGGACCAGGAATGGGGTAGCTGATATACAAACTAGTAATTAGATTCATATATGTAACTCTGAGAAATAAGCTATACAAGTAAAATATTATCGCTGCTAGACCAAATCTTGCTGAAGAAATTCAGTTAGAGCTATGCAGAATAATAACATTAGTATCTGAGGCCAGACATCTCTCTGTTTGAATTCCCTCCCACCATTGATAGCTCAATTGGAAACAAATCATAGAAAGACAGAACCAGGATTTGAGACTGGTTAGATTTTATCATAATCATTAAAGAAATAACTACATCAATATCAGATATTAAGATCTAAATTTGCATTTAAGAAAATCGGTTTTGGGTTGATCATTAACTACAATAGCTCAGGAAAGTTCAGGAACGGACATGAGGCATGCCAGCTCAAAGGTGCTTCCCCATGATAGGGAAATAAGTCGATCAATAGAGCACACAGTGTATGCGTCAGCCATTATAGTCTGCAACAAAGTTCCAAAGTAAAGAATTGTGATGTATGCCAATCCAAGAGAAGAAGTAGAAGGGCCTGAGCTCTCTTTCCATCGCATCAATATATAATTTATTCCTCAAGTTACGGGGTGACACCACCTGGGTCACCTCATCTGGTCAGACCACTCAGTCCATTGGTCAGTTCGTATAGGGTGATTGTGATGCAGCATAAAGAAGACACATATTATAATTGTCGAACCATCCAGTGTAATTTTTTAACAATAAGTTCTTTTGGAAAAAGCGCATGGGTGAGCTCAAGAGGACAGTTTCCCCTGGCGGATGTTTCCTAAGTAGCAAAATTGTTGCAAACAATCCTAGTATGCGAATGGGAACTCTTCCCATGAGACATAGTTTCTTTTCACATGGCAAGTTTATGAAGCCTTTCCCTGGCCTAAACTGACTTTGGTTAATGAAATACAGAATATAACATAAGGAAAAATATATATTTCATTCATATTCTTTGGGATTCTATATACTTACTCCATCTTGATTGCATTTTAGTTTTGATATAAAAGGCACATGTAACGATGATACATTACTGCTTTTTTAAAGTACTGTGTAAAATTGTGTCAAAACATATATTATTACTATAGTTTCTAGTGATTCATATTAGTACATGTATGACAATTATTCCCTGAAAATTTCAGAGCAATTGAATATAGTATATACGTGCAGCACCATTTTCTCTTTTCTCACTTGGTGCACAATTTCACGTATGCAAAACATGGAGTTTAGGATGAGACTCCCAAAATACACATGGTGTCATCTAATATTACATACATTTTCATAAAGTCTACACACACACACATTATTATTACAAAAGTGTAATTAGGAAAATCTTAGACTATGTAAATTTGTCACTTAACATTTTTTCTACGACGTTTACAAAGATACACCAATACTAGTGAATAGAATACAATCTATGTTACTCAAATGATTAATTTTCATCCAATTAACTATTGTCTGCATGCTTTTATGATGCAGGAACTAAGCCTTTTGAGGACTTTCTTATATTTCTTCAATCGTTCAGTTAGTACAATTGGTGCACGGTTGTCATTTTTTCTTGCAAATGTGTCTTGAGCTGTTTTATGTGTCAGTCAAAATGCTCAGCAGCTTATCTGCTTTATCAATTCATATGAAGTTAGTACAAATACAAATGTCTGTGCCCTCTTTGCCCTGTAACTAATATGAAGTTGGATGTTTCAGAATCATACACAAAGGCTTGTGAGTGTGCATAAAGGACTGCTCCTGTAATACTTCTTACCATACTAATTGTTTTTGTGAATTGGGTCTAATGTCTATGAAATCCCATAGCTCTAATAGGATTCCTCAGGTTATTTTCTGCTTGGACATATTGTTTTATTTACTTTGGTTGTGATCTCTGGCCTGCTGAAGAGGCCTTAAGTGCTATACACTTCAATCAGCATTGTTCACTTCACTACAATTATAGTCTATTTCAACATAGGACTGGCCTGAATCACTGGGCCTACATGTTCAGGTGCCATTTATTATATCTAACAAATTAGATATGACTGTATAAGGGCAGGACCATCCATGTCTCGCCATATATGAGCATAGGTTATGTGGCTGGGTAGTATGCAACAGATTCCCCAGAGTTGGAGGATTATCGTGTGGTCATTTGTGTCACGCGTGTTTTGGGGGACAGCTGCTTCCATCAAAACTCTGTTCTGAATTGCGTTTTTCCAGAAATTATTTCCTACGGTTCAGTGGCAGCTACTGGGATTATTTTAAGATGTTTAATCTCTTTTAACTAAAATTCCCAAATTTTAAATAGGATTTCAGTTATCTCAATTTGATTAAATGTTATGAAGGGCATAAACTATCTAATCATATCCATTTAAGGAGTGATGAAGGGAGTAATTGCACATTTGGCATTGGGAGGAGATTTCATTAAGCAAAACAGAGAATTAATTTTGTGTATAATAGAGAGTTTAATGGTAAGATTGCACACCTGCAACCTGTGCACCTGGTGCCAAATGAATTTTATACTCTTGTTTGTCACCTAAGGGGCTCTGTGGACTCCTTGGACACTGTGGCCTATTGATCCACTGTAGGCATCCTAATAATTCAAATAAGAAGGTGTTCAAATTCTTTGTAGTGAAGGGTTTTGGACGCACAATCCAGGATAATGAGACAGGCCACGTTTCAAAGACTTTGCTGTGCATCAGACGGGGAGTTCGAAAAATTCAGGACCGGTACAGATTAGTTCAAGCTTACATAGAAATGAAAGACTTGCTAGCTCTCATTAAACACTCAGGTCGGGCATACTGACCTTTAGTTAAAGCCTGAAGAAGAGAGTAGTTAGAAGAATGCTCCCTTTGAATGCAGGAATAAATATAAACACTGCTTTTACTGACCTGCACTTAAATCTCTCTCTTTAAGAACAAGTCCTAGAATTGATGAAGATCTCCCAATTTGATTTCCATCTCACAGCTCAACTCAATGGCAAAGAAAACTCATGGTGGATGAACAGAGTACAAATAAAAACAAGCATTGGCATAGCCAATAGGTCTCGCCTTTGGGACCTTATAAGTGCCTAACTAAATACTTATAAGGTCCCAAAAGCGAGACCTATTGGCAATGCCAATCGGCCGCTAAAGTGAAAGTAATCGCGGTAAAGCGCGGCGCGCGCGCCTGCGCACATGCACTGTAGCTCAAGGCTGGCCTGGTAGCACTTTTTGGAGCCCTCTCAATAAATCTCGCCAGACCAGCGCATGCGCTGGGTCAGGCGAGACCTAATGAGGCACAACCAGAAGAGTGGTGAGTTTCATCTAAGGACCTATTTATACTAGAAATAACAATTTTAGTGAAAAGGTTCAGAGACCCCAACCACATGAGGTGGCATGCTTCACTGGGCCTGCTTCTCCTCCAGAAAACAGTTCCACAACATCCGGAATACTAGAATAGGAAACTTAACCATAGGAGGAACAGGGATTCCACTGGACTTGTGTGAAAAAGTCTCTTTGCAGAAAGAAAAAAATCTTTTCTAGAGTCCCCTCACCCACCAGGGTTGCCCCTAGGTGGCATGCTTCATCATTGGAGTCCTCTCAATCCGCTGCGGATTGAGGCGTGCTGCGACTTTAGACACTACGTAGGAGCACTTGGATTTTGAAAATATGTGTGCTGCAGTGATGTGGAGTGGGAAACAAATAGGTTAAAAATACCTAGCTAGTGAGCTAATATTTTATTCCTGCTCCTAGTTTGTATGTTTAAAATCAGGGGTTAATAATAGGGAGAAACCTAACTGTGATGAGCATGGTCTCCCTAGTATTGGGTTGACATGTTTCGAGCTATCCCCTAAAAGTTCCTCTTCAGGACCACACGAGGGCCAGTCCCGTGCGTACCACTCCTAAGGAATCCAATGGATATGAAACGATGTGTATACACCTAGTACTTAATACATACGGTTATACACTGACATGCTGTATTTTTGTTTAGGCAGAAATGTGCCTCATGATCTGCAGGGGTAGAGGGGCTTGTAGTCACACCTTCGTCAATCCGCACCTCTTGGCAAATCACCTGATGGCACCCCTGAGGACCGCACCATTTCTCCTCCAGAATACACAACTTGTCTCTAACGGTGGGCTGCGAATGGAGCACTTTTAAGGTGGTGAATCTCTTCAAATCCCATATGACGCAACCAATTGGGTTGGAAAAATGTTACATGAAATCTAGAACAATCTTTGTACAGCTGTAGTAGATGTGCTGCTGAAAGGCTCTCTACTGTCTAAGGAAGAATTGAATTATGTTTTATTTTTGTCTTTCTGCCGCAACCATAAAAGCAAATTTGGCAAGCTACCACCCTTAAATATTTATTTTTTGACATGCTTCATGCTGAACTAGCCCTGATGTGGGTTTGCGAACTTACAACAGGGTAAAAAGGGTTCCGTGTTGCCTTACAGCTGTTCAGATTGCCTCACGTCTTCAGTATCAAAGTGTGTGTAGAAACAAATATGTGTAAAACCAATTTTAAACCCAATGTATTTTATCTTAACCCAATCAGATGGGATTTAGGAGAATGTCTCAATAGCAAGAAATATTTTTTCTTGCTGGATGCACTATTTTACTTTCAATTAAAAAGAAAAGAAGAGGTACAGTCCTTAGCTACAAATATGCCTCCTTAGTGGCAACCCATGTTAGACATGATGACCACCTCAAAAGGGGATCACTCAAATTTGCTCTGCATTTGTTGATCGTGAGCACACTTTATTCACACTCTATTGGCCGAAGAAGCCCATACAGAGCTTTGAGTGAGATTTGCCATAACATTTCCCCTAAACAATAGTTGATTGGTGTGAAATATTACGACATTCATTATGAAGTATGTCAGATGGTATAGCTCATATACCCTGGTGTTAGATACAGCTTTGATAAAATTAGGGAAATCGCCAAAGTTGAGAAGTTATGCCTGTTACCAAGCAAATAAACAAGCATTTGCACTGCAATCGGTCTTGTCTTTGGGACCTTATATGTATTTAGCTCTGCAGCACATGCCTGGGTGTTGAAGCATCTAATGTTCTTTAACATGGAGGGAAAGTAAGCACCAAAATGTGTGACACGCCAGGTATGGGAACACATGGAGAGAAATATTGCCTTTTAGCAGGAAATGGCATAGTCCAAAGCTCTGTTTTTAATATAAAATCTGGGCCTTTCGTGATCATATCACTGAAAATACAAGATGTAAAAAAATCTTATATTCAATGGGTGCCCATGGAAGACAATTTCTGTAGACTGGAATCTAGGGAATGCTAAAGCAATTCTGGTATTTTACTGACCTCTACTGGTCGTTTTCTATCAAGACAGTTAAATAAAGGCAGTTGAACAAGCAGAAAGCAGTTCTGGTGTTTTACTGAGCTCTACTGGTTGCTTTCTATCAAGACAATTAAATAGAGGCAGTTGAACACAAAAGTCCCTAAGCGGAAGCAGACAAGTCCGAAGGCTGATCTCCAGAGCCCACAAGTCCATACACATAAAAGTATATACTAAAGTATATACAAGAGGTCTCGAATGCTCGACCTAAAAATTAGGGGCGCATGAAATGAAATTAAACACAAAAGGATTCTGGTGTTCATCACATTTTGATAATGTATTGTGATGAAAAAATACATGTAGTACAAAACAAACAGCAAGAGTGATGTGTTTCCTTTAATCACACTACTTGTGTGTAAAAAGGTCCATTTTCTCATAGTGTTTATTGTAAAATAAACGTAATCAATGCGATTGCTACTAAACAAATCTTTTACGTACAGTCTCAGTTCAGAAAGGTCAAAAACACAAGTGCAAACCTCGATCTGCACCGGAGGCGTAGCTAGAGCTTGTGGTGCCCGGGGCTATCCCTCAGATTGCCGCCCCTGGGGGAAGGGTGCTGGGGAAAAAGGACAGCAAGCACTTGAAAGAGGTCCGAGAAACACATAGTATCGCTGCCAATAGTTTAAGTTACATGAACATACTTGACACGGTCCAAAGCTACACAGTTGAAAACACCGGTTAGAAATGACTTGTCTCAATGGAAATCTCTACATGAAAGAGTCACAATATATGAAGTAAAAAAAAATCTAAGACCTTGTCATTCTTTCATACACCTTGACTTCCGTGACCAAAAGAAATTATCAGAGCCACCGGTCGACAAACCCCTCGCCATGGATAAAAATACACTCCAAAGTCCAAAAGGTTGTGTGAATTCATTTTGCATTAACTACTACTCAGGATGATGTACAGATAGCCATTCGGTTCCTACTCAGGGTTTTAGCCTGTCTGTTACATTAGTAGATGTGCCAGTAAAAGTCAAGGCAAGTTTCTATTTGTGAATCGCCAGGACTCAGACTGAAGCAGCCAGTGAAAGACACCAACCAGGGCACAATTCCGGGGTGCACAGCATCCACCCACTATTTTCACAGGGTGAACGCCGTCCACCCTGCCAAGAAGTTGGGCCCCACAGAAATATGCTGAACTTGTCCAGGTGTCATTTTCAGACTCCTAGACACGTTCAGTAGCACCTGCACATTGTCTGCTTTTCATTCCCAGCAGCAAAGTGCAGGCAGCGAGGGAGGCTTTTTTAGAATCATCTCCAGCTGGACCAAAGATAAAGGCCAAGTTAAGGGGCCATTAGACCTCCTTTTGATCAGTGGCCTGGAACCTCACACTTAAATGTAAATACAATGGAGCGAAACAAAAGCACACAGCTTGTTATCTCTTAACAGGTACTTAAGAGAGGCATGCTTTTGACTTTGTTAGGTCCCTTTATGTAAGTGCATGAACTGTAAGTATCTCAGATGTGTTGGTCTGTCCCAGTATTTACACACAATTTAAATAGCACTATTTTACTATCTTTTATAAAGCTACACATCCCAATGCAGGGTGTCAGAGCGATTTAGATAACATACAGATTGAAAATAAATCATGCAAGCATGTAAATCAGTGTACAAGATGTGTTGCATGAGTCAGTAAGGTTTAAAAGGTGTAGCAGTGACATATCCTACAAAGCTCACTGTGCTATATGAGAAGACTTACTATTTATGAACTGCAAGTAACAAAAGGATCTGTGTTCAAAGTAGTAACCTTACCTATCTACATTAAAAAAATCTGTCATCTGCATATTACATGATGTGTTTTGCAGGCACATTAACCTTCTATATGACTTTGAGTCAGATCTGGGACTACACAAAACAGAAATTTCTCCAACCCCTCCAGTGTTATCTCACCAATTATTATTCCCTGATAGTTACTGGGCACCTCTGCATCAGATGTCTTAAACCTATAAAAATATTAGAAAATGCAGACTTTGTAACCAATTAAGCATAAAAGATCTACTAACATGCTTCTCCTTGTTGCCAATCTCTTTGTGGCCGGGTTTTAAAAAAAAAGGAAAATTAGTCGAGGCCCAGATTTTGCATCAGGATTGCGCCACTTCTTTAGCACAACTCCAAAGCAAAATCTAATTTGTTAAGTCTCATAATGGGCTTAAATGCACTCATGATATACCTAATAAAAAACAAATGTGTGAGATCATAATAGCTGACTGGCAGGCATTAAATTTGCAAACAAGCACACAGAGGCCACAAGGGCCTGCTATTGAAAAGCAACAACTCAATGAAGATGTCAGGAGATTAATAAATAGGTCTTTCACAGTGATTCTCGCACTACCTAAATATGCGGGTCCAGAACAGCTCTGCCTGGTATTGTGTGCATTCTTACTCACACAAGAAACACATCGTCCTATAATACGATACGACGCCCTACATAGGGATGAGTAGCACTACTAGGTGTGTAAATTGTCACTTGCTGTGTGACAATAGAGATATTTATGCCAGGACATCAGGGCAGGCTCTGGTTATGCTCATGGCACTACAATTCTGAATGCCTCACGTGCACCCAGCAATACCCCTTCTACATTGGTGGGGTCCAATAAAAATGTGTGTTGTCTATTAAACTGTTGTCTTGTATTGTCAGTGGCTCTTATTGCACAGCTTCGCTCCAGTGGTCCTAGAGCCTAACCGCTCTTTTTGGTGTTAATTCTTAGGGGAGCCATGTGACCTACTTTCTAGATGTCCATCGCTGTCATTTTAATTATAGTCAGCTGCAGCAGGCGTTTGCAGCAGCGTTAGATCTTCTGAGAGTTTCTCGTTGCAGCAGTGTTAGATCTTCTGAGAGTTTCTCGTTGCTCAATTTATATTTGTGTTTCCTCATCTTCATTGCTTGATTTTTGCTCCCAAGAAAGTGTCACTCATAGTGGTTGAAATGTCACTCATAACCACTCTGAAATTATGAACATGTCACACTTAGCAATCTGAAACCTTGGCAGCTATGAATGGCATGTGTCATGATGTAATTTGCTTATTGCCTAACTTGGTTAGTCCCCCCACTTATTTTTAAAGGACTTGTGAACTGTCTGGCTCTCACTAAAGATCCTTTCCTCCAGTCCTGCCAAATGCCACGCATCAGGCGTGACCCTAACGCATTTGAAGGCAAGGCCCCGCATCACCACATTAAAATTAATTATCACGCATAATAGCCCTCCCTGTCCTCAGCTGTCAAGGCTGGAGGACTGCCGTATAATAATTTGCACTGCATGAGGAAAGCTGTCTGCGCCGGTCCGCGCTGGCTGTTAGGTGTGTCATACATTCAGCCTCACTGCGCAGCATTCTGAATCATGTGAGGCACGTCAGGAGAGTGACTGAATCCCGGGCCCCTTTATTGATGGGGCCACGTTACTCGTGGCACCCGTGATGGATGGGTGTGGGGTTGCAGTGTGTCCAGCCCTCGAGGGAGTGGCTGAGGTTACAGGTTCCTGTGTAACACTAGAATGTGTCCTGCAGGACATTACATTCTCCCCCAACTTTAGTGAGGAACAAACAAAACGTTAGTCCAACCTGTGGGGACAAAACAAACAGTTATCTGAAAACCACAGGGTCCATCAGTCTTCTGAGTCAAGTGGCAGGACGACGTCAGACAGGAGCTGGTAACTTGACTTGCAGCAGGACCTTCTCAGCGGGCACCCGTAGTTTAACCTGGGGAGTTCAGGACATGACCGCTGGCCTGGAGACGTCCACTGCATACCGCCAGTACACTGATGATGACATGTCATACGATCTTGCATGGCTCCCACCTTGATGACATCGGTGATGGTCTGTGGTAAGTTCTTTCAGTTCTGTACAGTGGGTTGTGTCATGACCGTGGATGGAGTCTACAGTGAGAATTCACAGAGATGTTGCGGGACCGACTGTCCCTGTTGAACTGCTTGGCTGTGACCGGTAACCTGTCGGTGGGGCACTGTCTCTTCTCGCTCTCCCGCCTGGGGAGGCCTGTCGTCGGGGTTGCTGCGGGACTGTAGGAGGGCTGCGCTAGGGGCTGCTTGTGTGCCGTCTGGGGGCAGCTACAGGACCGCTGAGGAGCCGTTACTTGGTCGCACGCACAACCCTCACGGGTGGATGAGCCTTGGTCAAGACTTGCACACGCTGCTGCGGTTCTGGTGTAGGCCAGGTTCCCAGGTGGCTTCTGATTTCTTTTGGTCGGCGTGTGTGGCAACGGTGTAGGACTCCAGTCCACTTGTGCACTGGTAGTGGTGTTTGACGCAGGTGCTGATGGCTGGCATGATGGCGGTTGCCCGCCATGTGGTGACTCGGGATGACAGGTAGTGGTGACTTGCTGGGAGAGTTGGATGTCAGGAGGGACTTGGCAGCCATGTGTCTCGCCTTGCTGAGGTGGAGTGTCTGTGGTGGCTTGACACGTAGAGTGTACGGATCCTCTCTTGCCTGGCTTGGGGCCACTGCCGACTCCATACTGAGGCGGTGTGAGGACGGACACTCAGTGCTGATCTTCACCCGTGGCATCTGCGGCCAGGAGCAGGGATGCCACTTGACTTAGACTGCTGACGCTTGGGGATGGACGGTCGCCTGGGGAAGCGTAGGGATGAGACGCGGTTTGCGCTTGCTGCGGCTTATGTTCGGTTCACTAGTGGAGCTGTATCCAGGGACGTCGGTCCGCCTTGGTGGCTGTCTGGTGTGTCAGGGTGTGCTCTTGGCTTGCTGGGCGAGTCCTCGGTCTTCTCTCTTTTGTTGGTCTATTCAGCCCACCTGTGTTCCTCCGATTTTCGTGGTGACAGGGCTGTCACTCTCTTCTTTTTTTGAGGGCGTTGCGCTTGGACCTCGAGGCGGCACAGTCGTGGTGCAGCACCTGCCTTCGTTCCGGCGTGCTCCTTGCTTGCTGGGCAACGGGTCATCTGGTCACGTGTCACTGGTTGCTGGAGCGCATGTTGCTGTGGCGGTCTGCCACGTGGAGTGTGCAACTCCTCTCTTGCCTGTCGTGGGTCACAGCCGACTCTGTCTTGAGGCAGTGTGAGGGAGGACACTGTGTGTGGTCTTCAGCCCACTGCGGGGCTTCGCTGTGGCGGTGGAGATGCGGGTGCTCTCCTACCTGTGCTCAGCAGTGCTTCGTTGTGGAGATGTCTCCTGGTTGCTGTCTGTGCCGTCGGGTTCACTGGCATGGCTTTCTGACCGATTCTGGCTTTGAGTGCTCTTTGTGTGCTCTGTCTCATTTTTGGGCGCTTTCTTCTGGCACTTGGGGTGCCTGTGGTGTGGTTGGCAGGTGTGCCTGTTCACCGGCAGGGGCGGGTGATGCGACCTCTTCACCGGCGGTGGCGTTGGGCAGCCACGTGTGGGACGTGCTCTGCACTAGTCTTTCTTGCGCTGTTGCTGGGGGCAGTTCCCTGGAGACGTTGCTGTCTTGGCTGGTCATCCACTTCTTGCTAGTGGTGGTGGTTGTCTGTGTGTAGTTCCAAGTTTCTTGCGGCTCTTTGCGGGGTTTGTCAGTCTCTCCCCATACCTTGCAGAGGTTGCAGGCTGTGCTCTTGCTTATATGATGTTGGTTTTCGCTGGTGTGGCTTGGGGCTACTTTGGGGCTTGAGTGTGGCATCCACCTGGAGACATCGCTTTCTTCACAGGCATCCTGGCTGTTCTCACTTGCAGGGTGCAGAGGGCCACCCTCTGAGTATTCTTCTCTGAGGGCACGTCTTGCTGTGCCTGGTGCAATCCATCTCCGCTACTGGGCGTGAGCTATAGTCTTCCTGGTGTCAGCGGTGTGCACTCTGGGATCTGCTGACTGCTGTTGACGGTTGGTTAGCTGGACGCTGGGCGGTGCCCTGGTGCGGCTGGTCCGTGGGGTACAGTGCAGCTTTGCTCGTCGTAGGTCAGCAGCCGTCGGTCGCGGTGGGCAGTTAGTGTGCTGGACCACTCTTTGGATGTGCCGGTGCAGATCCTCCTGCTAGGATCCCATTGCAGTCTCCTTTTGCTGATCCAGTCACTTCCAGCAGGGTAGTGGGGTGTTAGGGCCTCTCCTCCGGTCTACGGTGCTGCCTGGGCTGACGGTCATGGGGCCCAGCAGGCTATCCGCTCTGGCCAGGCAATACGTCTGTCCTTCAGCGCGTTGCGCCTGGAGAGCCACCAGGTGGCGCTGCGGTCGTTTTGATGGCTTGCCCTGGTTGCCACAGGTTTTGAGTGCTGGAGGAGCGGGTGCAAGGCTCTGTGTGATGTCGACACGTGGCGCTGCTTGCATGTGTGCAGATGTGGGTCTGGCGTGCACTGTTGGCCACCGGGTGGCACTGACATCGATGCTGGTGGCAGTGGCGGCTGAAATGGAGTCCTCGGTTAGTAGCGTCGCATGGATCGGCACCCGTCCCAGGGCTCAGGGGTGACGAGATAGCTTTAGCCAGGAGTTTATACATGGTTGTGCAAATAGTATGCGGGCGGGGCTTTACCTTCTTGTGGTAGGCATCCGTGAACGTGTGCTCATGGAGGGCCACTTGCAGTGGGCAACGCTGGCGATGTCCTTCCTGGGTGTGCCCTGGGTGCTGTGGTGGCAGCAATGGGCTTTCCATTGCGTTCAGGGAATCGTTCCTCTCTTGTTGAGGGCTGCGTCCCACTTGCTAGACGCCTAAGGCTTGTGTCACCCTGTGATGGTGTGTGGTTTATTTACTCATGCAAGTAACTGGGCTGCTGTTGGAAGCAAAGTCCTTTCCTGGGGTCACAGGGTGCAGTCAGTGCTCTGCTGGCGTACGTGTTTGCATGGTGCCGGTATGCAACACGTGTGATGTGGCACCTTGACCACCAGGTAGCGCTGCCGCTATTTGCTGGGCTACGGCAACTTTCTTGCTGCAGCGGGCCGCGGGGGATGTCTGCGTAGAGACAGTAACTTCTATAGTTGCTCCTTACCGCTTCTTGTAGGAGGTGCGGTGCCGCTCTTGTCAGCCAGGTGGCGCTGCAGGCACCTCGTAGGCCAGGGTTCTCCTCACTGACACCACGCTCAATTCGAGCTGCCAATGCGGGGGCACTGGAAGGCTGATCATCTCAATCCCGGTCGGGCGGTCTCCGGAATGACCTCGGTAAGTGTGTGGTCTACTTCCCACATTCCTGCGTAGACGGCCTTACCAGTATGGCGGGCTGCTTCAGGCTGTGCTGGCCTTGCAAGCGGATTGCAGGGAGCATATCCATTTCCCCTGAGTTCTGCAGATTGGCCCCATGAGACGGCAGGGGGTACTCTTGCTTCATCTCACTGCTGCTGAGGTCGCTGAGGGAAGCAGGGCCGGCCTGTACTTCACTTTGCCGAGACGGAGGACCCTCCGCTGGCAGTCTCTTTTACAGCCCTGGTGAAGTCAGCACCGTCTCGCCGGCGCTCTTCTCTTCTCTCCTGCTCATAGCTCCAGCGGCGCAGCGGCGCCTGACATACTCCTCATCCCTCAGGCGGCACTGGTGGAGGGCGGTATCTTTCGCTTTGGTGAGTCCTCGCAGTGCCGGGCAATGACGGGCGGTACAGGGTGCGGCGTGGCATGCGGTGCTGAGGTCTTCGCGGCGCCTCCCTTTTTGTGCAGCAGACGCAGGGAGCGCTGTTGGCAGAGCTGTGCTGCCTGGTGAGGATCGCAAGGCTCTTTAATTGGGGCAGTGAGTGCCTGAGTAAGGCGGCGATCATGCTGTAGGCATGATGGGGAGACTCACGCTTTTACTGGTGTTCAGGCGGCTCCTGTCCTCCTCTAGAGAGACGATAAAACATCGAGTAGCAGGCATTCGGGGTTAGCTACCCGCCTCGTCGCCAGTGTGGTGTTGGGCCTCAGGCCCACATGATGGCAAGAACTGACACGGACACCAGGAGTTATGGTACAATAACTGGCCACGAGCACGTGCACCCGGGCTCTTTTATTGACGGGGCCACGTCACTCGTGGCACCCGTGATGGATGGGTGTGGGGGTGCCGAGATAGCTTTAGCCAGGAGTTTATACATGGTTGTGCAAATAGTATGCGGGCGGGGCTTTACCTTCTTGTGGTAGGCATCCGTGAACGTGTGCTCATGGAGGGCCACTTGCAGTGGGCAACGCTGGCGATGTCCTTCCTGGGTGTGCCCTGGGTGCTGTGGTGGCAGCAATGGGCTTTCCATTGCGTTCAGGGAATCGTTCCTCTCTTGTTGAGGGCTGCGTCCCACTTGCTAGACGCCTAAGGCTTGTGTCACCCTGTGATGGTGTGTGGTTTATTTACTCATGCAAGTAACTGGGCTGCTGTTGGAAGCAAAGTCCTTTCCTGGGGTCACAGGGTGCAGTCAGTGCTCTGCTGGCGTACGTGTTTGCATGGTGCCGGTATGCAACACGTGTGATGTGGCACCTTGACCACCAGGTAGCGCTGCCGCTATTTGCTGGGCTACGGCAACTTTCTTGCTGCAGCGGGCCGCGGGGGATGTCTGCGTAGAGACAGTAACTTCTATAGTTGCTCCTTACCGCTTCTTGTAGGAGGTGCGGTGCCACTCTTGTCAGCCAGGTGGCGCTGCAGGCACCTCGTAGGCCAGGGTTCTCCTCACTGACACCACGCTCAATTCGAGCTGCCAATGCGGGGGCACTGGAAGGCTGATCATCTCAATCCCGGTCGGGCGGTCTCCGGAATGACCTCGGTAAGTGTGTGGTCTACTTCCCACATTCCTGCGTAGACGGCCTTACCAGTATGGCGGGCTGCTTCAGGCTGTGCTGGCCTTGCAAGCGGATTGCAGGGAGCATATCCATTTCCCCAGAGTACTGCAGATTGGCCCCATGAGACGGCAGGGGGTACTCTTGCTTCATCTCACTGCTGCTGAGGTCGCTGAGGGAAGCAGGGCCGGCCTGTACTTCACTTTGCCGAGATGGAGGACCCTCCGCTGGCAGTCTCTTTTACAGCCCTGGTGAAGTCAGCACCGTCTCGCCGGCACTCTTCTCTTCTCTCCTGCTCATAGCTCCAGCGGCGCAGCGGCGCCTGACATACTCCTCATCCCTCAGGCGGCACTGGTGGAGGGCGGTATCTTTCGCTTTGGTGAGTCCTCGCAGTGCCGGGCAATGACGGGCGGTACAGGGTGCGGCGTGGCATGCGGGGCTGAGGTCGTCGCGGCGCCTCCCTTTTTGTGCAGCAGACGCAGGGAGCGCTGTTGGCAGAGCTGTGCTGCCTGGTGAGGATCGCAAGGCTCTTTAATTGCGGCAGTGAGTGCCTGAGTAAGGTGGCGATCATGCTGTAGGCATGATGGGGAGACTCACGCTTTTACTGGTGTTCAGGCGGCTCCTGTCCTCCTCTAGAGAGACGATAAAACATCGAGTAGCAGGCATTCGGGGTTAGCTACCCGCCTCGTCGCC
The DNA here is from genome assembly GCF_964204655.1 of Triturus cristatus. Taxonomy (NCBI): domain Eukaryota; kingdom Metazoa; phylum Chordata; class Amphibia; order Caudata; family Salamandridae; genus Triturus; species Triturus cristatus. The sequence continues at coordinate 1,063,387,900 of NC_140593.1, read as the reverse complement.
AGTGTGGTGTTGGGCCTCAGGCCCACATGATGGCAAGAACTGACACGTACACCAGGAGTTATGGTACAATAACTGGCCACGAGCACGTGCACCCGGGCCCTTTTATTGACGGGGCCACGTCACTCGTGGCACCCGTGATGGATGGGTGTGGGGGTGCCGAGATAGCTTTAGCCAGGAGTTTATACATGGTTGTGCAAATAGTATGCGGGCGGGGCTTTACCTTCTTGTGGTAGGCATCCGTGAACGTGTGCTCATGGAGGGCCACTTGCAGTGGGCAACGCTGGCGATGTCCTTCCTGGGTGTGCCCTGGGTGCTGTGGTGGCAGCAATGGGCTTTCCATTGCGTTCAGGGAATCGTTCCTCACTTGTTGAGGGCTGCGTCCCACTTGCTAGACACCTAAGGCTTGTGTCACCCTGTGATGGTGTGTGGTTTATTTACTCATGCAAGTAACTGGGCTGCTGTTGGAAGCAAAGTCCTTTCCTGGGGTCACAGGGTGCAGTCAGTGCTCTGCTGGCGTATGTGTTTGCATGGTGTCGGTATGCAACACGTGTGATGTGGCACCTTGACCACCAGGTAGCGCTGCCGCTATTTGCTGGGCTACGGCAACTTTCTTGCTGCAGCGGGCCGCGGGGGATGTCTGCGTAGAGACAGTAACTTCTATAGTTGCTCCTTACCGCTTCTTGTAGGAGGTGCGGTGCCGCTCTTGTCAGCCAGGTGGCGCTGCAGGCACCTCGTAGGCCAGGGTTCTCCTCACTGACACCACGCTCAATTCGAGCTGCCAATGCGGGGGCACTGGAAGGCTGATCATCTCAATCCTGGTCGGGCGGTCTCCGGAATGACCTCGGTAAGTGTGTGGTCTACTTCCCACATTCCTGCGTAGACGGCCTTACCAGTATGGCGGGCTGCTTCAGGCTGTGCTGGCCTTGCAAGCGGATTGCAGGGAGCATATCCATTTCCCCTGAGTACTGCAGATTGGCCCCATGAGATGACAGGGGGTACTCTTGCTTCATCTCACTGCTGCTGAGGTCGCTGAGGGAAGAAGGGCCGGCCTGTACTTCACTTTGCCGAGACGGAGGACCCTCCGCTGGCAGTCTCTTTTACAGCCCTGGTGAAGTCAGCACCGTCTCGCCGGCGCTCTTCTCTTCTCTCCTGCTCATAGCTCCAGCGGCGCAGCGGCGCCTGACATACTCCTCATCCCTCAGGCGGCACTGGTGGAGGGCGGTATCTTTCGCTTTGGTGAGTCCTCGCAGTGCCGAGCAATGACGGGCGGTACAGGGTGCGGCGTGGCATGCGGGGCTGAGGTCGTCGCGGCGCCTCCCTTTTTGTGCAGCAGACGCAGGGAGCGCTGTTGGCAGAGCTGTGCTGCCTGGTGAGGATCGCAAGGCTCTTTAATTGCGGCAGTGAGTGCCTGAGTAAGGCGGCGATCATGCTGTAGGCATGATGGGGAGACTCACGCTTTTACTGGTGTTCAGGCGGCTCCTGTCCTCCTCTAGAGAGACGATAAAACATCGAGTAGCAGGCATTCGGGGTTAGCTACCCGCCTCGTCGCCAGTGTGGTGTTGGGCCTCAGGCCCACATGATGGCAAGAACTGACACGGACACCAGGAGTTATGGTACAATAACTGGCCACGAGCACGTGCACCCGGGCCCTTTTATTGACGGGGCCACGTCACTCATGGCACCCGTGATGGATGGGTGTGGGGGTGCAGTGTGTCCAGCCCTCGAGGGAGTGGCTGAGGTTACAGCTTCCTGTGTAACACTAGAATGTGTCCCGCAGGACATTACAATCCCCTCTATCCGCCATTCAGGTCGCGCACCACACGCTCCTCAACTACGCTACATGGTTCTGGGAGCGTGCGCTGCAGAATTCAGGAAGCAGTAGTTGCAAGGAGGGCAGGGCACATCAAACGGGGCCATGCGTGTGGCACTGGAGGCCCTTTGCGGCAGCCGTTCTAATTTATTTGGGGACACTGACACTACTGTAATGACTGACAGTAGTGTCAGTGAGTGTCCCCAAATAAATTATATTCATCCCATGTGTAAATTTAAATATCATAGTATTCGTATGAAATTGATTGGCATCGTCACTGAATTATGCCCCTTGTTTGAAACTTAAATATCCATTCTGTATGAAATGTGTACTGTATGAATGCATGTGTTTTGTAAAAAATGTTATTGTTCATATTTTTTCCTACATATATTTTTCAGTAACACTTTCACCCTCTGATTACCACCCTGTGAAATGGAACCCTTTGATGCTCTTTCTCACAATCCCACCGGACCATTTAAGTATGACTTAGATTTGCAGACAGGTGAGTGGAAAGCGCTGCAAAATATTTGTGCATTTTCCAGAGCATTTCATTAGCACTTTCCTGTGATTGTCCACAATGTTACCCTTCCTCTTAAAGGGCAGTATATTCATAAATTGAGAAAACAATGCATATGGGCACCTCATTGTATGCATGAATTGCATATTATGCCTAGTTTCACCACGCACTACCAGATGTGCCATACTGCTTAAAAAATTCAGGTTGTGAGCTATATATATGGTATCGCAATGACAGTAACAATCCCACTAACATATGCAGTTAAGCATTTTTCATGCATGCAGCTAGACAATGTCCATGTGTACTTCAGGTCAATCCATGGAAAAAGCATCACAAGCAGGTTCTCAGTAATTTTAAAAATGGTGGGCAGATTTACAAGAAACTGACACATCTCTGCATCATAGCAGAGATGCGTCAGTTTACTTGCGCCACGCAAAAAAACCTTGCGCCACCATGGATGCATCACATTCACAATGCAGCGCACCATGGCACATGGATTGACAGATGCGTCACGCATCTGTTGGCGCAAAGGTCACGCATCCCCAGAGTCGTGTCGCAAGCACGACGCAACTCCAGCAATGCTCAGGAAGGCCTATACCTATTGTACTGCATCACAGGCATTAGGTTTTGACACAGTGGCGTCGTAGAAGTGGCACAGTGAAATCTTGTAGATTTCACTGCTTCACTTTTACAAGGCATTCTTGCGTCGAAACGCCCACCCTGCATACATTATACCTGACGCAGGTTTAATGTGGCGCAGGGCTTTACAACATGACGCATCACCCTAGATGTGTCACACTGAAAAAGTGTTGCAACATGGCGCATTATTTACGCCGCCACTGCATCACAAAAGTGATGCAATGGTGGCGCAAAAGTGTCGCAAGGGGCTTGTAAATCTGCCCCGATATGTGTTATATTTATAATCGAATATTATACGGATAAACAAATTGAGAATGTGTTTCTCAGCAAAGGGCTGGATGAAAATCCCTATGCTCAGACCAATATTTTCAATTCTCAATATCTTTTAATGGTTGGCAATAGTTCAGAAAGTTGTACTCTGATTGCTTTGGCAAAGTGAATTTCGTGTGTCCAAAATAACCATATGTGAGTCACACTAATCAGGTGATCTGCATCAGGGAACCCCAGGGGTGGCACATTTTTGTACAAAATAGATTTTAATGTGTTACCTTCCAACATACCTGCTGTGGTTTGATAGCAGAACATTAGCACAGTGAGAGCCACCCGCAGCAGGCTCACTAATCCACACTACTCCAGCATGTGTTTTCATTAGAGCAGTTTTCCCATGCGGTGCTTACAATTTACAGATGGGTATTTTAGAATTTTCTGAAACTTGCTATTTTATTATTCCACAATATTTCTATAGATTTTGGGTCTCTCTTTGCTCCTACATATCGAGAACTATAAATCCCACAATTTCTAGGGAGGCTACAAATACATTTGCACTCCCCCCCACTATCTCAATTACAGTAGTGAAATTGAACATGTTACAAGATTTTGTAATAGAGAAATGAAATGAAATTTTGTACTTGTATAGCACACTGCTACCCCAGCAACGGGGCATCCTGGCGCTGTACTCATACCGCTGTGGAACCCTTCCTGGCTTTTCCCTGTGAAATGTCCACCCCTGGGCACCCCCAAGGTGAAGCTAGGCATCCCCAGCACTGTTGGGGCCATTGTGGAGATTAAGCAAGCTATTGCCCAGCATTGCAGAGTGGGACCCATGATTAGAGTAGGCACCAAGGTGAGAATTATCAGGTCCGAGGAAATTGAGCCCAAGACCCGCCGGGGCAGTAATTGAACCCTGGTCCTGGGCCAGATCTCTGCATCAGGGTCTGCCACTCTAACCATTGAGCCACACTTCTCCACTAGAAGGAACTTAATATATAATGTAGCCAAGGAATTGTATTTATTTGGCATGTTCAGCTTATATGCCATCTGCGTAATAAAGCACAATCTATGTAAGAGATTAGATGGAAAAAAGAATTCTGGCAAATAGTTTAAACTATTAGGAGGAAGTTGAGAACAAATAACTGTTGGTAATATCTTAGCAGTGTCTATATAATATTGGTAATATGTTAACACTCACTGAGTCTAACATCTCATTAGTGTCTTTGCAAGCTGTTGGCAGAATATCATCAGCAACTCTGTATGCGTGTTAGACCTGGCATCTTTTGGAGTGTTTCCCCAGTCTTTTTGCTTTCTGACCTGTTTTCTTACTCTGTATTTGCTGGTTTAGTGTCTTTGTGCACTTTCGCACTGCTGTTCGGTGTTAAAGTGCAAGTGCTCCTCTTGTAAATTGTACTATGGATTGGTATTTACATGATTGGCATATTTGATTTACAAGTAAGTCCCTAGTAAAGTGCACTGAGAGTGACAGGGCCTGTAAATCAAATGCTGCTAGTGGGCCTGAAGCACTGATTGTGCCACCCACACGAGCAGCCTTTCAAAGGGTTCTCAGACCTGTCACTGCAGTGTCGACGTGCAGTTTTACTGCAATGTCCACTTGGCAACTGCACCCGCTTTCCAAGCCCTAACCTTCCCTTTTATGGCATATAAGTCACCCCTAAGGTAGGCCCAAGGTACGCCTATAGGCAGGGTGCAGTGTATGTGAAAGGTAGGACATGTACTGGTCTGTGAAACATGTCCTGATAGTGAAATACAGCGTAATTCGTTTTTCACTACTGAAAGGCTATCTGTCCCATAGGATAGAATAGGAGTTTACTTATAACATCTTAAAAGTATATCTCCCCATTGGGACAAGATAGAGAAACTGAGTTTAGTATGCCTGGACTCAGAATGTAGAAATGCATCTTTTACTAAAGATGATTTTTATATTCTGTGTTTGAAAATACCACTTTTAGAAAGTAGGTATTTTCTTGCTTAGCCAATCTGTGTGTCTCTGCTGACTGTCTGGCCTTTGAGGGACAGGGGCTGGGGATGTGCATTATCTTCAGACAGCCACTAGGGGGGTTGAGTTGTGTCCTCCCTTTCCTGGATGAGTCAGGGCCGGGATGAATATACCTGGGGCCGCATTACATAAGGTGCCCCGGGGGCGCAACGGGCATTTGCGCCCACCTTGTGCGCCCCGGGGCACTTTGGTATTATAGATGGGGGTTCAGACGCTTGTGCGTCCCCTTCTATAATACCGATAGAGCTGGCGCCCTCGTTGCGCCAGTGCAACTTTCAGTGGGTGTTGCCTCATTTGCATAGGGGCGTGCCCTATGCAAATGAGGGAATTCCTTTGATTCTGCACCTGTGCCATATTACGGACGCGGGCGCAGAGTCAAAGAAGTCCCCAGGAGGCGCACTGGTAGTGCGCCATTTTAAGGGTAGTGCACTGTCAGTGCGCCCCCTCAAAGAAGCCCTCTGCAGGGGGTAAAGGGGGTCCCATGGACCCCCCAGACATCCCCTTGCAGGCGGGTGCAGTCACTGACTACACCCGCCTGCAAGGTGATCTCTAATCCCCTTTGAAAGTGCAGGCGGGTGCCGCCTGCATAGTAAAAGCACGGAGCAGCTGCTCTGTGTTTTTTCCTGAATGGGAAAGCGCGAAATCGTGGGTGCCCTCAGGGCAGCACATTCACCATAATGTGGCGCAAACACTGCCAATATGTAATATGGCCCTTCGGGCTGCATTTAGAATAGTGGGAGGAGATTTTCTTGCACCTGAATGGGCCTGGTCTGCCTTGGACAGTGCTGTCTTGAATGGGCCTGGACTGCCTAGTACAAAGCTGTCTCCACCTCCTGCCGGGAAGCTGGGCCAGAGAGGGCCAAACTTTTTTGGACTAAGCACAGACACTCTCTGTCCAAGAGAACAAAGAAAAATGCTGTATAAATATTGGGGCCCAGACTCCAGGACTTTAGAACTCACAGGAATCAAGAAACCTGCCAAGAAGAAGAGCTGGAAGAGCTGTCAGGAGGAGTACTGCCCCTTTGCTGTGTTGGTGCTTTGTTGGGTTGGCCTGCAGTTGCTGCTTCTGCCGTGGGCAGTGAAAGGACTGGACAGAACTTTCTCCACTAGTGCTGAGTATCTCCAAGGGCTTGAAATAGAGCTTGCCTCCTGTTCACGAAGTCTCAGGGACAGTAAAGACCTCTGGGTACTGCCTCTGGAACTGTTTTTTCAGTTGCCACAGAGAGGAAAGCAGCGGGCTCCGTCACCGACTCCGTTGCTGGCTCCATGTCCTGAAGGCAGCGCAGAGGGCACCGAAGCATCTCACAACGCAACCCTGGTCTCAGCGATGACGACAACCGCCACCACCACTGAGCCGCTGCTTGCACTGTAACCTGTGGGCATTGCACCACCTCGCTTCACTCACCACCCTGGTCTCACCGATGCCGCCTGCTGACTTTGACACCTGTGACCCCACCGTGGCTTGGGGCCTGCTTGTAAGTTTCACAATACACTGCATCGTCCCACACCTTAGTCTGGGTTCGACCGACGCCAGCTCCCATCAACCAGCTCTGTCGCTTGCACTGTGGCCTGTCAGCACCGCAGCGAGCACTGCCTCACTCCGCACCACAGCTCTGGTCTCACCGGTACCACTGAGCCGCTGCCTGCACCGTGCCATGAGGGCACGGTACGCCGCACCGCTTCACTTCACATGGCAACCGCGACGGTTGCCACGACCGGCCCGCACCAAGGTTATTGGCCGCAACAAAAAGGTACTGTTTACACGTCTGCCGACACCTCAACCAATGGGTTCGGGCAGAACTGTTGGATTCTATTGATTTCAGCACCGCTGTAGCACTGAACGGAGCTACCGACTTCAAGGAACTGCATTTTTAAGGTTATTCTTGCAAAGTGCATATTTTTAAGTACTGTATGTTGAATTCTTATTGTTTTGGTCTTGTTTTGAATATATAAAGTATTGGATATTTTTCCAAACTGGTGTGGTGTCCTTTTTGTGGTGTATTCACTGTATTACTGTTGGTTATGTGCAAATGCTTTACACACTGCCTCTGAGCTAAGCCTGACTGCTCTCGCCAAACTACCAAGGGAGTGACCAGGAGTTATTTCAGTAGTGTATTCCCCTTATCCTGACTAGAAGGAGGGGCCCCTACTGGTACAAAGGTGCAAACTATTGCCAACTAGAGTACAGACCCCCATTTCTAACAATGCTGTTGCTAATATCTCATCATGGTCTATATATAATATTGGCTATGCCATTGCCTGTGCATGCTATTGACAATATCTCAGTGGTACCTAAGCATGCTGTTGAAAATATATCATCACAGTTTTTGCATGCTGCTGACATTTTCTAATCAGCCCTAAGTAAGTGATAGGCAATATCTCACCATAAGGGTGCACTTGCAATTAGGCCAGTGCCGTGTTCGCGGAGTTCTAAGTACCAAATAAACTCTGCTGTGTACCGCAGACTCCCGCAAGCAGCGGGGTGCGGTAAGTCACGCTGACGTTTAGCACCTGAAGTTTGTCCCGCGCTGCGAATGTCACCAGACACAGCGCAAGAGGGCGCTGCTTCTCTCAGTCGCTCGAGTTGATGTTGTACTCAAGCGTCAGTTTTCGCAACATGAGTGGTAGCGACCTGCCGCGACTACCCACGTTGAGAAACCTCACCAGGAGGTGGTCAAGCATGTTAATTTCCCTGCTCACACTCGCCAACTTAATGTTATCAAGACATGCAAGTGGAAAAACTCTGCTATGTGGAGTTTTTCAGAAGTCTGCGCGATGCGCAGAGTTGGAAAAACTACACTGGCAGAGCAGAATTCGTCGCCCACCCCTAGTTGCAAGATCCCATCAGTAGCTATACAATATATATGCTGTTACTAATATCTTACCAGCACCTCTGTCAGCTGTTAGCAACATCTCATCTTTACCTCTGCTTGCTGTTCACAATATCTAAAAGTGTGTTTGTATGTTTTGGCAATATCTCCTGTAAACCCTTGACTGGATATTGATCAATATTCATCTGGGTGTAATTTGTTTCTCCCATTTTCAATTAATGACGATTTCATTTGGACACTAATGGGGAAAGAGTATGGCTTGTATAAAAAATGATTGTAACGGGCTACATGGAGCTATAGGGCCCTTATGTGCAAGGGGTTTGTGTTTGGCTGTTTATGTGGAGGCATCAAGCTCTCTATTGAAACCCATTTGCTGAAGTAGTAGATTTTTATCATTGTATTTTGGGGTTTAACTTTATTGTCTCCCATGTCAGATGCTGTATAATAGCTCATGAAGTTCATGGATAATGTAGTCCCTAGGCTAGGTCCATTGACTGTGGATTTTAGCCAGTGGTGACAAACAACTGAAGTTGCTAGCAATGAACCGGCATCAGATGGCTACATGAAAACTGGAAGGCATAGATTTAGAACCTTTTTGTGCTTTTCAGTCTTTAATCATTTTAAGGTTGATAAAAAGTTTTTTTTGGGTTGTAACAAATTCTAATTAGCGCAGACAGCCCCAATCACTGTGTTACATTTCAAATCCTAAATTGTGTTTTTCCAGACAGACCAAGCACTCTTAGGGGCAGATTTACAAGCCCCTGGCGCCAACTTTACGCTGCTGTTGCGTCACTTCTGTGACGCAGTGGCGCCGTAAAGAATGCACCACAATGCAACATATTTACAACGTGACGCATCTAGGGAGATGTGTCACATTGTAAAGCCCTGCGCTACATTATACCTGCGTTAGGTATAATGTATGCAGGGTGGGCGTTCCGTCGCAAGGAAGCCTCATAAAAGTCACTCAGTGAAATCTACAAAATTTCATTGTGTGACTTTTATGACGCAACTGCATCAAAACCTTGCGCCTGCTTGAAGCACTGAGTGAAATCTACAAAATTTCATTGTGTGACTTTTATGACGTAACTGCATCAAAACCTTGCGCCTGCTTGAAGCAGGTGTAAGGAGTTACACAGCATGGTCGCAATAGGCATTCCTGACCATTGTTGGAGTTGCGTCGTGCTTATGACACGACTCCAGCAATGCGTTGCCTTTCCGACAAAAGCTGCGTCACGCATCTGTCTGTCCTTGCGCCACGGTGCGCCGCATTGTAAATGCGGCGCATCCATGGTGGCGCAAGGCTAGTTTTCCGTCACGCAAATGAACTGGCGCATCTCTGCAAATATGCAGAGATGTGCCAGTTCTTGTAAATCTGCCTCCATATATTTAATGGCTACCAGTGTGGATAACATATACCTCCTACCCCTTGTAGCCCTCACTTTCTTATGTAACAATTCCTATACACTGATTTACACATTTGTATGGTTAATTTTGGCTATAATATGTGTACGTAATGTAAAGCAGTCTGACACCCTACATTGGGATGGAAATAGTCGGAACACTGTGGTCTGACCACGCGTCTTACAACTGCACAAGCTCTACTACGCTTGCCTTAACCTTGCATATGCCGTAACTATGCATATACGTGGTTAATGCAGAACGCGGTCTAGCTGCTGGAGGACTGAAGCAGGAAGATGCCACGTAAGTGAGGCTGGGTTTTTTTTAGGGTTGGGAGGGAGTCGGGTAGGTTTTAGGGCAGCGAAAGGGGTTTGGGTAGTTTAAGGGACAGCACAGGTGGGTGGGGGTAGTGTAAAATAGGGTGCAGGGTTTTAGGCCTTAGGGCAGTGGGAATGGAATGGGTACTTGGTTTCGTTTTTAGGGGGTGGGTTGGGTTGGTTTTAGGGCAGTGGCAGTGGTTGGGGTCATTTAAGGGACTGCGCGGGGATGGGGGGAGTATTGTAGGGTTTTAGGCCTTAGGTTAGTGGGAGAGGAATAGGTAGTTGGAGTAGTTTTTAGGGCTGGGAGTGGATCAGGATAGGTTTTAGGGCAGTGGAAGGAGTTGGGGTAGTTTAAGGGACAGCGCAGTGGGATGTGCGGGTCGGGGTAGTGTAAGTTAGGGTGCAGGGTTTTAAGGCCTTAAGACAGTGGGAGGGGAGTGGGTTAGTTTTAGGGTGGGGGTTGAGGTAGGTTATAGAGCAGTGGAAGGGGTTGGGGTAGTTTAAGGGACAGCGTGAGGTGTGGGGGCTGGGGCAGTGTAGGATACTAGGCCTTAGGGCAGTGGGAGGGGAATGGGTAGTTTGGTAGTTTTGAGGGCTGGGAGGGGGTCCGGTAGGTTTTAGGGCAGTGGAAGAGGTTGGGGTAGTTTAAGGTACTTCGCAAGGGGTGCGGGGGATCGGGGTAGTGTTCGTTAGGGTGCAGGGTTGTAGTAGGCCATAGGTCAGTGGGAGGGAAATGGGGAGCTAGGTTTGTTTTTAGGGCGGGGAGGTCGGGGTAGGTTTAAGGGCATGTAAGGGGTTTGGGTAGTTAAAAGGATGGCACAGGGCGGGGTAGTGTAGGTTTTAAGGCCTTAGGGCAGTGGGAGAGGAATGGGTAGTTGGGGTTGGTTTTAGTACTGGGGACTCGGTATGTTTTAGGGTTGTGGAAGGGGTTGGGGTACTTTAAGGGACATAGTAGGATGGGTGTAGTGCAAGTTAGAGTGCAGGGTTTTAGGCCTTAGGGTAGTGGGATGGGAATGGGTAGTTGGGTTTGATTTTAGGGCAGGGGTTCGGTGTAGGTTTTAAACACAGAGGAGGGGGTTGGGGTAGTTTAAGGGATGGTGAAAGTGGGCAGGGGGTTCTGGGTAGTATAGGGTTTAAGGCCGTAGGGCAGTAGGAAGGGAATGGGTAGATGGGGTAGTTTTAGTGTTGGGGGTAGGGGGAAGCATTAGGGCAGTGGAAGGGGTTGGGGTAGTTTAAGGGAAGGTGTGCAGGGCAGGGTAGCATAGGATTTTAGGCCTTAGGGCAGCGGGAGTGGAATAGGTAGTTGGGGTAGTTTTTAGGGCTGCTGGGTGGGTGTTGGCTTTAGGGCAGTGGAAGGGATTGGGGTAGTTTAAGGGGGGGTTGTTTGGGGGAGACATGGTAGTGGCGACCTTAGCCACACATACCCCTTTAACATTCATGCCTATACCACAAAATTTTATGATAATGGCATGAGTGATAAAGGAATGTGTGGCTAAGACGCATTCGTGGTTGGGCTGTGTGGTAGAGGCACGCGTGGTAAAACCATTCGTGCTTCTATCATACGACCCCATTGGAATGCATAGTGCTGTAAAAGAAATTAAATACATGTGAGGGAGGAGCTTTGGAGAGTGGAGGGGCCTTGTTGGAGGGAGGTATTGAGGGAATCTGTGGAGAAGGTAATTCAGGAGATACCAACATATACTTTCTCAGCTGTCACCTCCAACTATAATGCCAGCCTTGTGTCTCTTGGTGCTTCAAAAAGAAAAGCAGATTGAGTTTAGTTATTAACCACTGTTGGGACAATCACTTGTTTCATAAAAGCATCTTTCTTTCTGTGGGAATGTTGTCAGGTGTGGCTGTAAAGTTGGCCTTTGTGCAGTCAACCCTGTGTACAGTTTTTGTGTCAAGGCAGTGCCGTAAAAGCCCCTCACTCTAGCAGCTTAAGCGGGGTCTGCCACTGGGTCCAATGGTCCAAGTGTCCCACTAAAACCTTATTAGTAGTTTCTGGGACTCTACTGACAGAAAGTCTTCAGAGAAATCTTTAGTAAATAACTAGGTGGTGAATACAGTGAAAGAGTGCTGTAGGCCTGGGCTGCGATGCACAGTGAGGAAAATAGAAAGGGAAATAATGAAAAACGGGAAAAGAGAAGGAATAAGACAAAATAAAGATGAGAGAAAAAAGATGGGCAAATAGAAAGGCGAAAGATGGAAAGGGAGGGTAAAAGGAGGTAAAGGGTTAGAGGAAAGTAGGAACAAGGAAAGTAAATGAATGAATGGATAGATGAAAGGGTGAAAGAATTGAGAGATTAAAGGGTGAAAGGATGGACGGACGAGAGAAAGGGAGAACGGATGGAAGAATGAACAGTTGAAGAGTGAAATGATAGACGGGTGAATGGACGCATGGAAGGATGCATGAATACATTAATGGGTGGGTGGATGGAAGGAAAAATGAGTGCATGTACAGAGGGTTGGCTGAATAGACAAAGAGTGACTGGATGATTGACAAGATGGATGGAAGAAGGCTTAAGGGGTGAAATGTAGTCTTCTAAAGGGGTCAGGTTTGTTCTCTTCCCATGCTTGTGTGATTAGAGGTTCTTTTCAACTGGGGGTACTTTAATGTTCTTGCTACTCCCTTGTGTCAAGGATAGGGTTTATGCTGGTTTCTTCAGTACCTGGAATTCCTGTTCCCGATTCACAAAGGAGGTTTCTGTGACCAAGTGGCAATTATTTCACTGGTGGGATGACCAACTGATTGTTTATACATTTTGCTAATTTTTTAATTCACAAAAATGACTGGTGGTCATTGCTGGTGGTGCATTTGTAAATGTCACAAATCCCAATGGAGCTGGTTCTGAAGGCAAAGGCCAACTGCATTGTCTCAGATATATTAAGTCAAGATAATGTAGTTTCTATGTTTGCGTTGTGGCGTGCTAATCAGGGCTGTTGGAAGACCTTTGCAGACGATGTTCATGTGCTCCTGCCCCACCTATGACATTTGCCGCAGGAATATTTATTCTTATTTCCCTCCTTTCTTCATAAGCTTTCCTCCTTAGCTGGTTTTCTGTGTGTGTTGGTATTTTGTCTGTGATCCTTTTCTGGGGCTTCTTATGGATGACCTTTATGTGTTTATTGTGCTCTGTTATAGGTGTGTGCTATCATGCTTGACCAGGCAATTAAAATCTTGGCTTAGTGTTATTGTTCCAGGTGAGTGAGCATAAGGTATTGTGCTGTACTCTGAGGTGTTTCTTTTATATTCAGAATTATAATGAAGTATTTCTTCATTATTTTAGACTTTTCTGGGTTTTTTACTTGATGCCTCCTCCCATTGGATTAATGTTTGTATCCCCACTTCTAACAGATTTTTTCCCTTGTCGCATCTCGACTACAATGACTGACTCCCGGGCACTTGAAGTACTAGCCCCAACATTAGCAGGCCAATGACGATTAGCCATTCCATTGAAGAAGTAACTCACTCACATACATTAACTATTAGGCTCCCTTGTTGGAACATAGCTGGCTTCAGGAGGAAGCTGGCGGACCCTGAGTGGATAAAATGTATCACCCACTTTGATGTGACTATGCTCCAAGAAACCTGGGCTCAGGAGCTGTTCACCTCAGACAGCTGTGAATGTTTAATTGCCCCAGCTATTGCCTTCCCTGGCCAAAGATCACAAGGTGGGCTAGCCACCTTGTACCGCATCTCCAAACACCTCAGGGTCATACCGGTCTTCTTGGGGCACAATGGGATTCAGATTTTATGGGATGGGCATTCCACAGAGTTACACCTCTTTCTAGTCAATCTAGTCTGTGACTCCGGGTGTCAGATAGAGCCCTTGTTTTCAGTATTTTCAGTCCTTGAGCAGAGGACTTTCTCTAATTTCAACTGTGTTAATATGTTGTTGGGAGTGGATTTTAATGCCAAATTAGGCTTAAACCTTATTGCCTCTGACCCTTTTCTGGCTGAAGATATCTCATTTTGCCCAATGACATCTGACTTCAATGGTTGTACAATGTTCTTGGGCATGTTCTGTAACTTGATGGATGTGATGGAGAACCTTCTTAACTAATGACCCAGATTTGAAGAATGGGGTAAAGGGTCAATTAAAACTTATGTGTTCATTTTGAGGACCCTTGAACAATTTGTAAACTTTGGGAAGGTACATGAAGTCTGCCACAATGACCATAACCCCACTGGGGTTGGGATGGTAATATCAGTTAATAGTCGCCCAGACCCCATCCTGGGACCAACTGGCTCGACCCCAAAAGACCAGGGACACAGGGTTAGGTGGCGAGCGTATTAATACCCACCTTGCTTAAGGTTTTATGTGACTCAAACTTTTGTCTGATTATGGATACCCTGATATCCCTTGAGGCTCCTCCCATCCTTATATTTGAGGCATTTAAGTCTTTAAATTATGCTACTATAACCATTTTGCTCGATCTATCTGGGCCCTATAGAGCTCCAAAGACTGGCTGGTTCGATAAAAGATGTAGGGAAGCCAACAAGCGTCTCCGGGAAGCTCTCAATGCCAAGCAAATAAACCAGCAGACGATCACAAGAACGGCTTATGAGAGAGCTATTAGAAATAGAAAATTGACCCTTAAAGAGAAAATGTGGGAGCAGGTAGCTACTACTTGCAACTCCGGCGATGCAATTCCCAATGACATAGGCACGAACATCACTCCTTCACAATAGATGGCGCAACTTAAAAAGGTGTATGCTTTAGATGCGGATGGGCCCTCAGTTGCCTCCAAAGGGTCTCCACAGTTTCCATTGGGTCTTACCTTTGGGCTTGAGGGTACATTCTGCCACTCTAGCTAGTCCTTCGAATAAAGCACCCAGCCCTGATGGGGCACCCATGGACCTTGAAAAGGCAAACATCCTTCTCTGGACTCCCTTATTAACCCGCACCTTAAATGCTGCCACTTCAATTGAAATCCCTAAATCTTGTAAATTTGCGGTCATTGTCCCTATTTTCAAGAAGGGCAGTAGGCAGGATCCGAGGTGCTGCAGACTGATCTCTTTATTAGACTCTGCAGTTAAAATAGTAGGTTGCATCATTTTACAACGCATTGAGGACTGGGCCCAATCAAACAATAAACTATGTTTAGCCCAATATGTTTTTAGAGAAGGCAGGGGAATCATGGAACACTTTCTGAATCTAAATCTGTGAATGGGGAAATATGTGGTTGCTAAGAAGGGTGCTATCTATCTGTCTATCATTCCTGGACCTGAGTAGTACCTTTAACCAAATCATTCGATCAAAGCTGGGGAACATCTTAGCCTGTCTTGGGCTGTCTCAGCCATCAATTGACTTCAACATGCCCTTCATACAGATGTCAGTGCATCAGTTAGATATGGCATGGGAGGGGAATGCACAGATTCATTTAGCATACTGCGGGGGTCAGGCAGAGCTATGTCCTGGTATAAATCAAAAGTGTGAACTCCTTTTTGGTAGCAAATGGGAAAGACATGGCGAGAGTGAAATCCGCACTTGTACCTTCCCTCTTATATGCAGATGACTCAGTGCTTCTCTTCCGCACCTACAACGGTTCAAAGGGTCTGGTAGATTTGTTCGTTAAGTCCGTAGATGATTTGGACTTTGATGTTAACATCACAAAAACACACTATATGGCTTGTGGGAGACAGACCTCCAAAATCAGACCCATTTCCATCAAGGGAAAGGCCATTTCAATGATGGCAATGTTTCCTTATCTAGAAGTTACATTTGACAAACAAAACAGATAGGTGCCATGCCTCGCTAATCATTGTTTGCAATTACTAAAGCATGTGAATCCCTTTTTAAATTTGCATCAATGGTGGGTAGCAAACCTATACTTCCACTGTTGCAAATGTATAGAATTACATTTCTACCAGTGATGCTATATGGGACTGCTATTTGGGGGCATCGTAACTGTCAGAGCATACAGTGCGAAGAAAATCGATTTTGCAGAAGATTACTGGGTCCCAATAGTACAGTCTTTTTCATACACAATGTACTGTACCTGGTTTATACTGAAGTCCTTGCCAAAATTGCCCTGTTGCTGCTGTGCGGAGTGGAGAACATACTGCTTCAATAGGGATATGATTGAAGACTATCTTGGGTGTGAGTATGGAGATAAAATCCATTAGCTAAATGACATCAGAAGTGCTGCCTCATCTTTGGGCCACCAAAAGCTACTTTCTAGCCCACAGCTGCTAAATAAAGGTGACAGGAAGTTAGTTAAAGAGTTGTTCTTAAAGCGTGCCAGAGGGAACAGAGAGACCATGGCCTTGGAGAAACCAACTCTGACAGACCTTTTATCTCATAAACTAGTGTTGGTCCTGAACCCTACCTCTTGTCGGTTAGAAATCTCTGGGAGAGATCACTTCTTACAAGTTTCGCCTGGGTACAATTTGATTCAACCTTTGCTTTCTTGCAGGTTAATACGAGCTGGGCTCTATCAAAATGTATCCCTGTGATGGCAGTTCGCCCCAGACCTTAGAGCACTTGGTATTATTCTGTGGGTATTATCCCCTTCAAAAGATATATTTGCTGCCCATTCTCAGATCAAGGGTTTTTATAAATTTAGGCCAGCCTTTTTCTATTTACAAGTATTAAGGGATAAAGCTGTGACTTTTGCGGTTTGATCTTTTTTGAAAAGCGCCTTGTACTGTAACAAAGTGGTGAATTCCTAAAATGCAATTTGCCTCTTATCCTAACACTCAAAGTGATTCCCGGTGCTGTGAGATGAATCCTTACCTTTATTCATTTAGCAGATTTTGTCTGTATGTTTTTATATTTTTATTACTCCATGATTACATATTTATAATCGAAAAATGATTTTCAATCAACAAAAAAATAGTGGCCTCTTTTATGTATGTATTGTGGAGATTGATGGTATTGTAATATTGTTCAGCATGATGGGTGCCCATGTGGCCTCCTTCCTTCCAAGGTAGTGTTTCTTGGTAGATGGGAGCATGAATGAGAATGGGCATAAATGTGTAAGTTTGAACTCTACACTTTGATCTAAACTAACCAGGCCAGTACTAATCAGACTCATAGAAAGGGTGCAGTCTTACTGTCTCTGTGCCATTTTGTAAACTCAGCCTGCCCCTTTTCTCTGACTGATGAACATTAATTTCCCTGTAGTTGGTTGTGGTTAGTGTTTCATACTATTCCTCGTGCATATGTGTCCTCACTTCCTTTCTAGATTTAATTTTTTTCATTTATTTTGTAATTCCAAACTGTTCATTTTTGCCTGAAAATGTGTCTGTCCTGCTTGGTGACTTTTTGCTTTCAAGAGCTAAGGTGGGATGGGCCCCTGAATTTGACAACCCATATTCCCGTGTCCTAGACTTAACTTTCACTCAATCACCTTTATTAACACACTTTTGTTCCACATCAAATTGAGCCTATGCTTCCCCCTCAGTTACAATTTCTTCTTCCGACTAGGTTGGCAGGAATTTTGTTTGACCCACTCAACCTCTTATCAAGGAAAATGGAGTCTTACTAATTATTCTATTTAAACAATCCCAATGTGGTGCCAAAACTTCCAGACCAGCTATCTCAAATAACAGCATCCAAGCCACTGCCATTTCGAATACCCCTTCATCATTTCATTGATTCTCTCCACAATACTATTGGACTGAGGGTGGTAGACCAAGGTGGTACAATGCCTAATGGCTCAGAAATCCTTCCATTTCCTCCAACCTGAGTTGGGTGGCCTTATCTGCTTTAAATATGATGAACACCATCACAAGCAAACCTCTTTATTACTACTCACATTGTGCTGGAGACTGTTATGGTACTCTTAAATACAACTTCCACACACCGAGTATATGGACGTCTACCACTACCTTGGCGAACCTCAAACTGTAGGGCAAAGTATACATTGGTCCAATCAAGTCCAAACATACTTTCTTCCAAGGCTGCCCAGATCTTAAATATAGCTCTAACCCACCACCAACTTTCAACCTCCACTCACTCTCTTTGCAAATTATACACTCATCTGCCATCTGTACCACCTCCTCATACAACTTAGGCCACCGGTATATCTCCTTAACTCTCTTGATGGTCATCAACTACCCCAAATGGCCTTCGTTTGCAATCATGTAAACTCTAGTCCTTAAGGAAGCAAGTAGTATAAACCTTTCCTCATGCATTTTTACAGCACCACACACCATGTTTAACTCTGTAAGGACTTTCACAAACTGTCCCGCTCTCGGACTAACCATTCCATGACACCAAGCCTGTCTAGTAAGCCCTTCAGCTCGACCAACATTTCATCTTTGTCTTGTTCCCTCTGCCATTCTTCTCTGCTGACAGCCCCACAACACACAGTCACACCGTATTTAACCGCAGCCACAATCTCATCACCATCAGGATAAGACTCACCTGCACATTCTTGCACTGGAAACCTAGACAAACAGTCAGCTTGTCTTTTTTTCCAACCTGGCAAATGTTTTATCATATAGTTGTAACCCATGAGACAGTATTCCAATCTCTTCAAACCAGATTGTAGGCTGTACACCAATAGTTTGTGATCCTTAAGTAACACAACATTCATTCCCGAGATGTAAGCCTCAAGAATCCCTTTGCCCAAGCTGCTGCTGATGCCTCCCACCCTATGACAGAGTATTTATGCTTCATGTGTGACAGAGTGTGAGAGGCAAAGGCAACAGTTTTCACATTGCCTGACTGTTTTTGTGACAAGATACCACCAATGCCCAATGTGCTAGTATCAACAGTGACTATAGCGTTACAATTTATTTGTCACATAGTGTTAAAATCTCTGCACACACAATTTCACCTTTCACAGTTTCAAATGCTACAATTTGATCTGAATTCCACTCAAATTTTGCTTCCTTTTGTAGCAAAAGCTTCAGGGGTTCTGTTTTCCTGAATATCTTTTGACAAATTTGGGATAATAGTCCACAAGACCCATAAAGGAACTCAACTCATCCTTGTCACATGGTTCTGGGGTGTACCAAATGAATAAAATGAATTATGAGATAAAAAGTCACATTTTATAAAATAACTTGATGCATGTTATACCAGTTTCCTTTAGGGAACCTTGGAACCCACAAGGTAGGGAGGTTCCTTAGGTTCCTTAAAGTAAACTGGTACAACACATGTCAAGTTATATTACGACATTTACCTAATTGCCTCATAGTTTATTGTTTTCCTTGGCTACATTTCACAACAAGTCGGCAGCCAGGGTGGGCTCCCAAGACCAAGACCAACCACTACTCTCCCTGAAAATATTATTCCATAAGTGGACTACCCAGGCTTAGGTACAGAAGGCGAGGAGACCAACATTGGCCTTCAGGCATCTCCATAACTATGTCAATTGAACAAAGTTTAACCATATTCAGATAAAGCGTCATAAGATTATTCTCACAAAACATTAGCTGCTTTTCCCCTAATTTGCTAATTCTTCTTCGGGGTACCTTGTGGGGCAGGTGCCTGCTTTTCTTACAATCCAGAGGCACAAACTAAACCATCCACCACAGGTAAGACATCCTGGGGGATATGCTCTTGCCTCCCAATACCCAGGTGTTTAGCTGGAAGGAAATTAAGGATCATGACAATGAGGTGACATCCATACTTGAAACCCAGAACAATGATTGTAGTCAGTTGTCTCTAGCCCTGATATTGTGCTGCACTTGGCTTTGACTAATGGAGTGCCTAATAAACAATTCTTGGCAACTGGGGTAGGGGGCTCTGGCCAATTCTGTCTCAAAAGTAGTGTGTGAAAGTGGAAATTAACTGTAGCAGTGTAGGATTTGGTTTGCACACATTTCATAGCAATAAGTGCATGTAATTAGGTACACTGTGTTACCAATATCTTTAATTTTATTTGTGGCCATCACAAAAATCAGCATTGGCATCAATGCAATGTTGAACAACACTGGTGGAAATTAACAAACATCTCTTGCTTTCTTTTGCAGCCCAAAGACCCCTAGAGCAAACCTATTAGTGAGTTCTAAAGCAACTGCATAAGACTGATAAAACAACATGACGTTTTCCACAAAGTTAATTTGCATGTGTATGGACTGAAGGATGGCTGTTGCATGTAGTTGGATGACCTTTTAGCATTTTGACATAAGATAGGAGCAGTGAAATACTTTTTTGTAATAATGATATTCAACACTGCACCAAGGATTCAGGTATACAGCATATTGAACTGAAAGCATCTGGCATGGTTCTGTATCCACTCCAAATATATTGCATGTTCATTGCCAAACCTCGCTATTTTCTATCCACTAGACTACAACATTTTGGCTCGTCTAGAACGTCTGGAAAGCACTGTACATCTGCTTAAACTTTAAGAAAACAAATATTAATTATATTTTGTCCTGTTTGTAGTTTATTGCTTGAAAGGAAGAGCATGTTATGATTCTACATGGCTGATTGGATTATTATGAAAGCAACTTCTGTACTTTCATCTTATTAACAGGATCTCAATTTTAGGCCACTTAGTATGCATGGAGCTGATTTTAAGTATGACTTGTTTGTCAGCTTAACATCCAAATCTTCAATCTCTTAAAGCAACAAGTTTCTTTTGATGGCCAGGGTTTCCTTCTGTTTAACACCAAATTAAAATATTCTAGTCTTGGCTAGATTTTTTGCAGCTTTGAATTTCCATGAAAAAACATTTATGGAATGAACTGTTTTCATAGTTAAATATGGAAAAAAGAAATGCAGAATACCAATGAATAATTTGAAAAACAAAAAATATGGACACTGGCTTAAAAAGGTTTAACAAATTTGGAAAGCCTAATCTAGCATTACATTTTCCCATTAGCTTTATTTTGGTAGACAGAGTTTGTCAGTCCTTAACTACATTAAAAATATCCCTCATCAATTGATTAATAAAATGATTTAGTAATAAAATCATCATCTCTAAAAAAAGACTTATCTAGATGGTAATCAACTGTGGAAAGAGGAATATGAGCAATTGCAACACATACTATATTCAACCAATAGGATAAAGAGCTCTTGTGGCTCTTTAATGCAAATAGAAACAAAACATTGACACATTAGAAAATCAGCCTTTTATGTATGCCCACCATGGATAAAAAAAATAAATAAATAAATTATGGACCTTATTATTCCTGCAATTTATATTCTGTGCATTGTGACACTGCTAAAACTCAAATATAAGATGTGTTTTTGTTTGAAAGTTAAATGATATATTTGGGCTAAATTTTACATCACTCATTTATTGGCAAAAATAAATAGCTAAATGGAGCACCATAATGCTCTGGGTGGGCTGTAGTTTAGCATCACTGCAATGACACATGGCATGAAAATGGGCATGTTCCATGCAGAATTTTCTTTTTTATTTATATGTTAGCTAAATCACCCCTAGAGTGTGCCTTGTAAACCCACATGGCTGGGTGCCTAATGTAATGTGGCATGTTATGCATTGGCAACCATCTTTCCTCATAGTGTACAATTGTCAGAAAAGCTGTGTTTACCTTTGAAAGTAAAGCAGCATCTTCCAGGAACAGACCTAGAGCAGATAACAAATCATTAATTCATATAAAAATTCTAGAGTGAAGATTCAAATTTATTTTTCACTTAGTTGCAAAAATGTAGTTCAATGGTGAAAGCTTTAATAGCTTTAGTGGAAAAACAAATGTGATATTTAGAAAGTGTACTTTGTGCTGACTGAGAGAAACATGATTTCAAACTGGTTTGCCTCACAGCCCTGCTCTAGAGGCTCAATAGGCATCCATCATTGGCTGTTAATTATCCTGCTTCTGTTGGACTATCTTGGTGTCTCCCCAGGAAGGCAGGGGTATTGTCAACAAGTGGTCATTGGACAGGGATTAATCATCTGGGAGGGGACATCAGTTGGAAGAACAAAGTGCGGCTTTGATAGTTCTTCCTTTGACTTTCAGATTCCAAAGTGGCTGACTAGAACTACTACCATTCATTCTAAGGGCCATCCCAGAGTTTGTGGCAACCAATCCCAACAGGAGAGAAAACCAACCCTGGGCATGAGAGAGTCGAGAAAACCCCTTCTCCATTGAGAAGTGGCTAGGGGAAGGATCAGAGCTTCTTCAGGTGAAAGGTGGTGGGAACTATCTTCTTTATTGTTCATAGACAAGTTTCCAGTGAAGCAAGAGAAGAAGTGCTGAAAAAACAGACATGAAACTGTGTGAAAGTAGTATAAACTAGATGTAGGGAATTCTCAAATTACTGACTAGCACATTGGATTAGACCGTCAATTCACCATCACCTCCTGTAAACTCTCTTGGAACTGGGAAGAAAACATCTTATGGGAAGAAGACAGCCTGACTGCTAGAAGAAGATGAAAGAACTCCTGACTTCTGCTGGCACCCAGGGACTGGAACTGCTCTCCAAGGGTCAAGTGACACGTGCTATTTTACCTACTACATGGACACAAAAAGTAGGACTCCTGACTCTAAGAAGGCCCAGCTGAGCCCTGTGGACTGGATCCTGCAATAGCTATGTCCAAAGAGAGATCTGCTGCCTCAAAGACTGCCTTACAGATCTAAGGATTGCAGGAGTGACCAGCAAGAACTTTAACAGAAGTTGGAAAAAAAGTGGGATTTACTCTACTTTTTTTTTATTTCCGGAAGATTAAGACAAGGTGCTGAGGCTTTCTCAGGTAAATTGGTATTTCAGGCTTCTCAATAAAGGTATCTGGAATCATGGAGCTCTACCCGGTTTTAGATTCTAGAGTTGCTTAGCACATGAATTGTGAATACCATAAAGAAGACAAAGTAAGAAGGAAAAACCATAGTCCGAGATGAAGGGGAAATCGAAGGGGAAATCTACTCCAGCAGTGAAATGACTGACCTCTGTTGGAAATTGGGTAATTGGTTGAGGGGGGTTGTAGAACTTGGCCCTTTTTGGCTAAAGTTCCCTAAACTTTCCACTTAGACCTTTTTTCTGACATGGTGTTGCTAACTTAGATGCTTTGGACACTTTGCCACTGCTAAACAGTGCAAAGTGCAAGTGTTTCCTGTATAAAGAGTAATGGTAATTGGTTGTCCATGATTGGTATGTTTGCCTTGCTAGTAAAGTCCCAAGTGAAGTGCACCATGTGTGCCAGGGCTGGTAATGCAAATGCTACTAAGTGGACCTGCAGCACTAATTGTGCCACCCACACAAGTAGCCTTAAAAATGGAACTCAGGCCTGCCATTGCAGTGCCTGCACACAGTTTGTTAAACTACCATGTTGTTCTGATAAGTGCACTCACTTGCCAGACCTTACCTTTCCCTTTCTATGCACATCAGACACCCATATGGTAGGACTAGGGTACCCCCTGGGCAGGGTGAAGTGCATGTGAAAGGTAGGACATTTACTAAGGTGTGTGCCATGTCCAGACAGTGAAATAATCCCCATTTCGTTTTTCGCTGTGGAAAGGCCATCTTGCCCATAGGACAGAATGAGAAGGTTGTGTAATATGTTTTCCAACCTATCTTCCTAAAAGCTTAAGATGAAAAGGTGAAGTTTAGTATGCCTGAACTCACAATGTAATAACACATCTTTCTATGAAGGTGTTTTTTGCATTGTGTGTTTATAAGTCACTCTTTTAGAAGTGACTGGGTTTTTGTGCTCTAAAATTTCTGTATGTCTCTGCCTGGTTGTGGATTGACTGTCTGGATTTGAAAGCGATAGGACCTGGGTAATGTCTTGACCCAGGGGAGGAGGTAAGACAGCCGCTGACCTGCATCTGGAGTGTAGGGGGAGGAGTAGCCCCTAGAGGTGAAGAGTCCTAGATTGCTGCTATTAAACAATTGTCCCATCTCCTGCTGAGTGATTGAGAATCCAGACCCCCACTAATCAAAGGAAGAAGGTGTCACTGGCAGGGAGGCACCCAGAACTGGTATGAACAGGGGTCAGTGCCCCCTGAACACAAAGACTTCAAAGCCATTGAGGGGTATAACTATGCGAGCTGAAGCCCCTGACCTTTGGAGAATGGCTTGATCAAGATTGAACAAGACTGGAGCTACTTCGTGGTCAAGAGGAACCTTTGCCAAGGAAGAAACGACCAAATAGACTGAAGGAAAGGACTGACCCTTGCTGTGTGTTCTGGGGCTGGCCTGCAGTTTGCTGTTTTAACCAAGGAAAGGCTGAAGGGACTTTACTGTGTGCTGTGTCCCCCTGCTTGAAAGGACTTTGCTGTGCTGTGTCCTGAAGTAACTTATCCTCAAGGGCCCGAGGTGAGCTTGTTCCCTCTAGTGGAAACTCAGGAACACAAAAGTTTCCAGGAGAGTCTCAGTGGCGCTGTGGGAGCGTGCTTGTTGCAGCTTGAGACCCTCGTAAGCAGTGCCCTGTGATAGTGGGCACCTGGAGTATCCAAGCGAGGATCAGCGACAATATGTGCATGTGCTTTTTGCAGCATGGACCTTTTGTGAGGATTGTCCAGTTATTGTGTGCACTGGAATCCAAGTGACTCTCACGACGCTGTGTGCGTGTGCTTTGTGCAGCGTGAGACCTTTGTCAGGATTGCCTTGTTACCGTGCACCCGGAATCCAAGTGAGTTTCACGACTGTGTGAGTGCGCTTTGCGCAGTGTGAGACCTTCGTGAGAATTGCCTTGTATCGTGCACCCGGAATCCAAGTGAGTCTCCACGACGCTGTGTGCGTGTGCAGCGTGCAGAGTGAGACCTTCATGAGGATTGCCTTCTTATCGTGCACCCAGAGTTAAAGTGAGTCTCAGTGATGCTGCGTGCGTGTTCATCGTGCAGCCTGAGCCCTTCGTGTGGAGTGCCTGGTGATCGTGCACCCGAAGCTCAAGGAAGTCTCAGCGACGCTGTGTGCGTGTGCCCTGTGGTAGCCTGAGATCTTTGTAGCAGTTGTGGCCCGGACCGGCAGCCCCGGAGGAGCTGAGCCGCTGGCCCGAGCCCGCTGTTGCCAAGTCCCAAAGATTGCATCGGAGGCCCAAGTCACAGGACGAAGAGAGGAGAGTGAGTTCGCTCCCCCCAGGTAACGTGTGTTGACTCCTGGGGCGAGGCGCAGGCTCGGAGGGAGATGCTCTCGGCCTCTTTCTCATTTCAGCAGTGCGAGCCTCTGCTTCGGCTCGTATCGCGGCCCCCCGTATTGCCAAGGGAGTGGCAGTACTGGGGCCAGAGTGCGGAGCTGCACTTTTTGTGTTATACCATAACCGTGTGGGGGGCAACTTTTGTCAGAGGCTACCTGCAAGTCAGCACGAGTGGCAGAGATACCGCCTAAAGCACCGTGATCGGTGCCGGAGTGTATTGCAGATTACTCTATTTCGCATAACGGAGTACTTGATTGTCGTATTACACATTGGATCATTTCTGCATAATGAAGTACCTGATTAGAGTATTATGCATTGCATTATTCCTGCATAACGAAATACCTGATTAGTGTATAACACATGGCATTATTTCTGCATAACAAACTACCTGATTGTCGTATGATGCATTGTATTGTTTCTGCATAACGAACTACCTGATTAGTGTATTACGCTTTGCATTATTCCTGCATTACAAATGACCTAATTAGGGTATTACACATTGCCTTACTTCTGCATAACGACGTACCTGGTGGTGGTATTATGCATTGCATTATTTTTACATTGCAAAGTACCTGATTGTTGTGTTACGCATTGCATTATTTTTACTTTGCAGAAGTGCCTGATTCTAGCATTACGATCTGCGTAACATGGTGTTAGGATTACAGTAGAATATTTAGAAGCACTCATTAATATTGCCAGTGCTGGCTGGCCTAACAACCGCCCAGAAGGAATATTACAAATACGCATATGTTCGATTTATATTGTGTGGTCTTATCGTATATCTTTTTATATAAAGTTTATACTTGTTTTTCTAAAACTCGTGTGGAGTCTATTTGTGGTGTCATCATTGGGTTGCTGTGAGCGTGGTTGCAAATACTTTACACATTTGCCTTGAAGATAAGCCTGGCTGCTCATGCTAAGCTACTAAGGGGGTGAGCGGGGCTATCTCAGAAGGTGACCTTCCTTTTCCTGATGTGGAACCGCGGGTGCCTATTTGGCCTAAGGTACCTACCTCAGCCAACCAGGGATCCCGGGTCTAACAGGGGTGAAACCCTACTCAAGCAAAAAACACAATCTCTGTCAGGGTGCAACACAAGCAAACTCCAAATTAACCTGTGATTAATCCTCTGATATCTTGGCACAAACCCAATCAGGCTTAACTTAGAGGCATTGTTTAAAGTATTTATGCAACACTTCAAACAGTAAAAACTAAAAACACAACACAAGAAAAATCACACAACAATTTAGAAAAATAGTGTACATTTTAATAAATTATTTGAGACTAAATCAACAAATTCCAATCAGTGGAACTGGAGATCTGCAGTTTTGGAGATTTAAGTGAAAATAGCGCCTAGAAGCATACATTGCCAACTGTAGTTATCTGATCAACCAGGACTGAGACAATGTCACAAGTTCAGGCTGACCACGATATAGTGCGTGCCAGATACAGGGACCAAACTAGGCCCGCTAAACAAGTAACTTTATTCCTGGTTGCGGATCATTGCAAAATCCCCGTCAAGGATGTGCTGTGCAGCGGCGGTTCCAAGGAACTGCGGGGCTATGATGCAGCATCTTGCATCGTTGTCAAGGATGCCACTGATGAGGGGTTTGTGATGCAAAGTCCACTGTCAAGAATTTGTTGCGCAGCAACAGTTCTGAAGAAGCTGCGGGGCTGAGATGTGAAATCCTCTGTCGAGAATTCGTCGCACAGCGGCGGTTCCGTAGATGATGCAGGCTGTGATCTGAGGTACTACCACAGCTGTGGTACCAAAAAAGAGCAACGAGGAGATGTGTCATGCTGCAGCAGTTCTGCCCACACAGGACCCCAGTTGGGCTCGCAGAACACCTTCAGGCCCACTTCCAAGGGTCCAGACTGGGATGGCAGTACCACTTGGGGGCTGAGCCTTTTCTGTCCCTGAGTCTCTGATCAGGATACCAGCCAACTAACCCTTGGAGTTACTCTGGTGGTCCTGGGTTCAAGATGCAGGTTCAGTCTTTAACTCTCAGCAGAGTAGTAGTCATGTTATGTCTTCCATAGGTCCAGAGGTGTACCGAAGAATTGGGTCTGATGGTCCATTATTTACCACTGGTGCCTACTTTGAAGCAGATGATTCTGGAGGTTTCCACCCTTAGAGTTGCTTGGAATTTCCTGCCTCCCTACCCTGGACCCAGTTTGTCTGGGGACACACAAGACTAGTGTCAAAACCCTTTGTGAGTGTGGTGGACAGAGCCTTTGTGATGGACAAGTGAGGTAGGTGATAGCTTCTCTCCCTCATCAAGTCAGAAATGGCCCATCCTGCCAACACTTATTCCCCTTTGTCTCAATGTCTGGGAGCAATACATAAAGACCAGCTACCAGCTACATCTAGTCATGTGACCCAGGATACAGGCTGAAGGCACCAAATGTTTGGGACAAGAAAATGGAAACATTTTAAAAGCGGCATATTCAGAAATATGACATAAAATCCAACTTTAACATTAAAGAGGGTTTTAAATTACAAAACTTTAGACACCAAACTCAACATTCCTACCTGCTCGTAATTGAAAGTTATTCATTAAATGTAATACGGTAATCCAATGTTATCCTATTGGAGAGACAGGCCTTGCATTAGTGAAAAATGAATTTAACAGCTTTTCACTACATAGGCATGTAACAGTTAGAAGTGCATGTCCAACTTTTTAAATATACTTCACTTTGCTCTATGTGCTGTTAGGGCCTACCCTGGGGTAACTTATATGTATTAAAAAGGAAGATTTAGGTCTTCCAAAAGATTGTAGTGCAAGGTCAAAATGGTTGTTTAAAACTGCACATACATGCTGCAATGGCAAACCTAAGACATGTTTAAAGGCTACTTATGTGTGTGGTACAATCAGTGCTGCAGAATCACTGGTAGCATTTAATACACAGGCCCTGTGTACAGGTAGTACCACATTACATGTGACTTACAAGTAAATTAAATGTGCCAATTGGGTGTAAGCCAATTTCAGCATGTTTAAAGGAGAGAGTACATGCACTTTGCACTGGTCAGCAGAGTGAACAGAGTCCTAAGGCTGACAAAAAAATGAGATCAGCAAAAATGGAGGAGTACAGCAAAATGTTTGGGGAAAGACCCCCTAAGCCTCACGGGTCCAGCTTTGTTCTGTTCACAGCTTTTGACTCCAAAACCAACAAACTCAGCAGGAGCTTGAAGGTGATGTATCCAACTTCGAGGGAATTTTGGACCTTGTTTCACTGAATGGCTTTCAGCTTCAAAAAATCAAATATTGTGCTGCTTTTTGTTTTGCCTTTAAGCATGTTGGCACATCTTCAATGTAAGGGGTTGAGTAGAATTTGTATTCAAACTCTGTTCTGAACTCACCAGAGTGTGTTTATTAAATTGGTCAGGGTACATCTATCCAAAATTAATAATTTACATTCTGACAGTCACTTATCCAACTTATATTGTTTGGTGCTTGCCTTGCCTTGAGACTCCCAATGGCATAAGAAGACATGCAACCAGCAAAAACGTTTGGTTCATTAGGGAGATGAGAAGTATAACAGTTAGTAATTAACTCTTTAGCACCATCCTTTTCCACCTATCACACCTTTTACCAAAATGGAGAGAGGTTTAAGTGGATGTCGCATAGGTGGGACATCTTTTGTCGGAAAATGCAATGCAACATTAACCGGTTGGGTACTACCTCATGGGTGAAGTAAGCATTGTACAGAAACTTCATCCTCTTGGTAATAGTGAGATTTCTTAACTATGACAACCTTTGCCATCAAAGTTTCAACATATGATCTCTGCAACTCCTACTTGTGGCTAAATGAAAATATTAATCATCAAGGATACAGGACGTGTATCTGGCCCATGGTGCAATTTAATTTCTCTCCACAAGTGTTAGTTTGCTGCAAACAAGATCCCATTGGTATGAATAGATTAAGTGAGCATAATATTGGAGAGGGAGATATATCAGGCAATGCCTATAAATAGTATCAACATTTTAAAATAGTATTTTAGTTACCCTTCCATTAGCTGCATATTTTACTGCACTGTCATATCTATTTATTTGATGTTACATTGATCTTATGTTTCTCAAATTTGCAGTTTTAAATGGCCCACCCAAGTTAACAAAATGTAGGTATTAAATTGTCAAGGGTTTCTCAGTCATTTCCATTTAATGAATCTGAAGGCTATTTTCAAATATATTTTATTTCCATTTTCTTACAATAAAACGACTACTTGAATACCAGACCATTGTTTTTGCATTTCCATTATGTGCCAATATTCAAACAACAAAGCAGTAATCATTTATTGTTATCTGTTCAGCCATTAAACCATCCTCCATTGAATATTTTAATGCCCCCATATACGCAATCCCCATGTGCTGTGCTCTCTTAAAATATTTGATTTTTATTCCTTCTTGAGCATTTTCTATCATTCTTTTCAAACACTGGAGAGCATGGGGTTGGTGTAAAGCCAGCCACAGTGATACCTGCCTCGCATCCCCCCATATTTTGTCGCAGCTCTTTGTAAATATGGGTAATTGGGGTATTATATGTGTTAGATATAGCTCAATTATAGTGGTTAAGTTGTGTTTTAGATATAAATATCTAACTGACTGAGACCTATTCATGTTGCATTCAGTTTGCAAATAGGTGAATGGTTCCATATCATCTGCATTAAATAATCGTTTAATGTTCAGATGCTGATGCCCTCCTACTTCCTGAGTCCTTGCAATTGTCAAACAGTGGTCTTCTTGACGTCTTAGAAAAATTCCTCTTGAAGTGAAGCTAGGCACTCCAGCTACAAAAAACTCATCTGACTCCAGGTTTAAAATGTAGGTTTTAGACAACAGAAGATGACTTCTGTTCCTTAGAGGGAAACATCTTAACCCAGCAAAAACCTCTAAGTGCCTGGACTGTTCAATCAGCTATTCAGCAACCCAGGAAAATACCAGAAAATCAAAAGGACGATGAAACACATTCTGGAGCGAGCGACCGGTAGAAGAACATTGCAGGGCACCAGCTTTGTCTCCTCCATATAAGCAGACAACCAAAATGACATAAAACAACAATGATTGAAAAAAAATACTATTTCTCCATCTGAGGTAGGGGATCACCATGAAAAGTAAGGCTAAATAAAATGTAATTCTCAAAAGAAAACCAGCATAGAAATTCAGTGTTTTAAAGTGCATGATTAAGGATTTAAACCAAATTATACTACATTGGTCACCACTGAATCTACTCTAACCAACTACACTGAAGAACTCCCAAGCCAAACAGAGAGCATCCTAAGCTCAAAAGCCACGCAACCAGAGAATGCCACATTGACACACTAGCAGGGCCCACATTAGAGCTCCCTAAACACTAGACTTCATATCCGAGACAGCTGTTGCGGACTGCATCCATTAGAAAGATAAGTGCGTCCATGGCAGCATATCATGACATCAATGCCTTCACGGTTTTGGTTTATGTGCCCAAAACAGAGATGTTTTGTATGTCAATCTGTGTTTTACCATCCCATTTATTTGTTTAGATTGTTCCATATTTTAGCTACATTTTAGCTACTGCAGCTAAGCCGGGGAGTACAACATGATTCCTCCATAGAGTGTGTGTACATAACCTTTCTCATTATTATATGTCTATCCATTTTAAGTGTGGGTTCCTCTGGAAATGAATAGGCCCATTTCTTTACAATGCAGAGTTGGTCCACTTCATAATACCTCTGGATAATTGACAATGCAACCTTACATTTTTTATTTTTGTTATATTTATAACGCAATAACTGGGATTTCGCGTCCAACCATAGATTGTTCAAATTATGTGTGAATCTGAAGGTTTTTGAAAATATCTGATGTTATCAGACCCTCAAGAGTGCCTGAAATCGTATATTGAATACTTCAATTAATATTTTTTTCTTGGTGACTTTGAAATGGATGTGCTAGCTGCTGTTTTATTTTTTTTAATATATTTTCTGAGATATTTGTTTTATTTTTTACAATATATATTAGCCATATGTTCATTTATTAAAGACACCATTGTTTACATTTATATAAATACTCCTATGATTATAAATTTAAAGGAGTTGTATTTCTATTTTTGTTGGTGTTGCCTAACTCTCCACATTTAATTGTTCTCCGCTCTAGATATTAAGTGATGCATCTAGTCCTTCAGGAAATAGCCCAGTCTTTGCCTGCCTCAAAATATTGTTGAGAACAATACCCATATATGGTGGTAATAAGGTACCTCACATCACAAATAGGGGAAAGGGTCTCAGATAGCCTTGTGCGGCAATGAGTGGACCTGTTATGGTGCAGGGGGTTTCTAACTGGAGGCCATTACTTGACTTGTGCCAAAGCAGTCTTGGTCATGGTGGGTCAGGAGGTATGAAAGGGCAAAACACATGCATAATCGGTAGACTTTCCCATTGAGAGAACCATTTTTGGAAAGGTTCGCCTGCCTTTATCCAAAGTGATTCAACATTACTGCCTATGACATATATTGCTGCTTGAGTTTGGTGTTGATCAAGTAGCATTATGTGATGATACTGCCAGACTCATAGTGCCACTATGGGGTTGTCTGGACTTTGACGGTGCCCCATCTTGCCCACCTTGTTCTCTGAGGAGGCTGAGAAACCACTTCAGAGATTTTTTTCTAGAAAGAGATCATGAGGGTTGGGAGGTGAATTGGAAAAGAAACACATCACTGCTATCACATTCCCCTTGACTAGGTGTAGATTTGTCTTATGAGTTTGAGTCTGGAAAAGGGTGAACATACATTACTACATAGTCTCCTGAGCGGAACTCATTAAAATACAGCATATTATATACCTTTCAGAGTGGGGTAACACTCTTCAGCAACATGTGCATACAAATGGTTGCTTGCAACATATAATATGTAACCCCCGACATGTAACTCCGCTCCGCCAGCGGAGTTTACGGAGTCTTGCTTACTCTGCGCTCAGTTGCGGAAGCGGAGTTTAGGCAAAACCCCTGACTCCGTGGCGTAGTGGAGTTAGCCGGCCCCTCCACCCTCCCTAATTAATTAGAATCTAAAAAAGGCACCTGCTATGGCTGCCTCCTCCTCGCCATGGCTGCTCTTCTTCCTCATCATGCATTTCTATTGGAAACCCCTAAGTTGTATGTCTTGCTTGTGCTCATGCACACATGCAAGACATACAACATAGGGGTTTCTAATAGACCAGGATGGCGAGGACGAGGAAGGAGAGCGGCCATGGTGAGGAGGAGGCAGCCACAGCAGGTAAATGTCTTTAAAAAAAATTAAAATTAATTAGGGAGGGGGAAGGGAGTGGAGCAGAGTTTTTTCCAACTCCGCGTAGAGGCACTATGCCAGCTCCGCCCGGGCTTAATAATATGAAGTTTTTATTTAAAGTCTAACTCTTCTGTGGTCCGATGATATAAGCTTATGGAAACTACTGCTTCAACTACCCTGAATAATATTGAATGCAGTGTACAATATGTTCAGAAAACCAAAGTCTTTAGAAGTAATAGGAAAGTATCACTCAGTAGACTAAAATGTAGTTTTAGTTCAATAGTCATTACACAATAGCACCTTTGAAGACATGTCCAAGTCCACACACACTGATAGCAGCATTCCATTGATAACCAGTTCCACAGAAGAATTATGACTGATAGACAAACAGGATTTCCAGATATGATCGTAGCACAAGCCATTCATACTGAGTGAAATGGGTGCAGACAAAAATCGCTAATGCGAAGTAAGGGTCTTCAGAATAAGCACCTGATGTACTAGAGTCCAAAGATGGCCGACACATTCTAGTTCATGTTTGTTCTTGTTTGAAATTAGATGTTTGCAATGTGAATGCCATCTTGATTTGGAAAAAATACACCAGACACTATTTTGGCTTTCATCTGACCTAGAGAATGTTACTTAATTGTGTATTCAATAGAAAACAGGTCAAATCAATAATCAATAATATAATGTTCTAAATGATTACATATACTCAATGCCTATGTCCATGTACCTTGATTGGTCCATGATGACTCTTCTCCCCTCTGACCACAAGAAATGCATACTGTGTTGTTGTTCCTGACAGTTACCTTGAAACATTTCATATACGTTTTGTATAAATACCCGGGCCAAATTTCACAGAATGTGTGATTGAAGTTAGAAACCCGAAAAATATTCCCTATTGAGTTTTTACACAGAGTAAAACTGAGAACACTGAATTGGCTGAATCTGTGCCTCTCATATCACAATTGTCCAAAAAACTAAATAAGAAGACAATGATTTAATAGGTCATTCTAAAGGAACATTCATGAGATTTCCCCCTACTCTCTGCAGGGTTAATTGGCAGTTCATCCCTAAAAGATTTTTTTTAATGGAACTACATAATGCACTTTACACTGTACATTTCTGAAGACAATAGTCAAAAGTCATAGGATGTACAGGTTCAAATAATCTGGGTGGGCGATTTGGCATTGCAGCCCATTATTTAAAAGAAATACACAAGCCATCTCATTTTGCTTCTATTTCCCACTTTCTTTGATTTTCCCATCCTGCCTTCACACAGACTTTGCTATCCTTACCCTTTTGTCTTGAAGAGGAAGACTAGAAAAATGAAACAATTCAACAGTTTTAAGAATCTCAGTCATTAAGACATTAGAGACGAGTGCTTCCTGTTATGCAGATTATACACTTTTAGTACCCATTCTTACCCTCTTGCTTGCTTGTAACAGTAAAACGAGGAAAATTAAACAATTCTCAGACATTAGGACATTAGAGACAAGTGCCTCTTTCGGAACCGCTATATTGCATTGATCTTACAAACCCAGACTACAATTAACAGCCCATTATACCTCAGCATAAATCCATCCATGGGTGTACATTAAAAAATGCCACTGACTTGACAAAAAACAAGTTACCAGTGGCACAGATAAAAGCCTTCAAAGTGTGCACCAATGGATGTAGGAGGACTATTTCTTTATGAATGGGTCCAAATGAAGACCCCTTAGTCTGGGATTTAACCTGATATAAGACACCTTTCCCTGGCCCCTTGGTCTCGTAAAGACTCCATCCCTTGCAATTAATTAAAAATCCTTGGGTCACTACTAACTTAAAGATCCCTTCAATCAGGTCAATGCAGTAGTCATGCAGGTGAAGTGTAACAGCTCAGCCTCAGTTCATGCATACCTAGTGTATATGTTAGTTTCAGTAACTAAGCTGGTAGCCTGACCTCAGTTAAGATCATCCGCATACCTACTGCAGTGATGGCTGGCAGGATTGAGTCTCTTGAAAATTTGTAAGCAAGTCTTACCGAAGCTAGAAAATGGTTTTTAGTCAGGTCAGGTCTGGAACTGTAGGTGTAACTCTTCTGGGCTTGGAGTAAGACACATCCCCCTCAGAGGCAAAGCTTTGACAATTGGGACCTAATCTCAAGAGGAACTAGGAATCCTAGAAGCAAAGAAAACATTCTTCCAGAAACAGCTTTATCCTTAACTTCAAATGCTCTGCAACAGTCTTTCTTAGAAATGGCCTCAACATTCTGGAACTCCCGGCCTCCTGGAATCAGTATTGCATCAACTTTGTTATCTTTCCGTTGCCTGTTAAAAACACATTTAGATTGTATCAGACCCAGTAATTCTGCATTGCACCACAGGATCACAGTCTTGTTCTCATTTTTACTGTCAGAGCTGATCTGAATTACATGCAATATCCACTTATCTGACTTCATTCTTCCTTTCCCTACTCTCTCCTTCCCTTTTATCTGGCTTTTACGTCCTCTCTCTTCTCAGCTCCCCCAGTTCAATCCCACCACCCTCTCTCCCCTTCTCTCTTCTCATATGCTTCCTCTCCCAACTGTAGCTCCCCCCAGTTCTCCGATTATCATCCTCCCCATTAAGGGGCTCATTACGATTTCAGACAGAAAGCCTCCGCTCGACAATTGGAAGCTTTCCAACCACGTCGGAGACCTTCGAACCGACTTGGTTGGTTTATAGACTGACCGCCCGATTACGATGTTCACGGTCCGAAAGTAAACCGGCCGGTCATTCCGACTCAGTTCCGACCGACTAGCAGAGTATTCCTGTAGGTCGGAACTGCACCATAACCTCCTATAGATGGCGTTTCCGCCGTTGGGATTACAATGTCAGTTTCCAAAAGCGTTTCTGTGCCGGCCTTTCCGACACGGAAAGGCTGTAAGAAAGTGACTTTTGGTGCCCCTGGCAGGACCCCCTAGACTCTGCCGTCTGCGTTTGGAGGCCAAGGAAGTACATATGGAATCCCTCTGTAAAACCCTGCACTGTGTGGCAGGTACCATGGGGTGCCTTCGACAGGGTGCAGGGTTTTACACCCACACCCCATTTCCTTATAGGAGCCTGTGTTACGGACAGTTCTCGGGCGTAACACGGGCTCCCATAAGAATCAATGGGAATCTGACTTAACAGTGTTTGGCCGCATCGTAATCCGGCAGTCAGAACCGCCGACCCCAAGTCGGTCAGTCCCAAGTCCGAGACAGTGTCGGTTGGAGGTTTTCCGCCTGATATTGTAATGAGCCCCTTAATGTCCTTCTCCATTCACCTAATTCAATGGTATCGCTTGTTCACTAATTGCAGTTGTATATAAGACCTTGAGTCACATCTGTTGTTACCATGGAAAGCGCATCTATACCTTTGGCGACCGTGGGCCATATTACTATTTAAAATAAATAAAACTGTAGCAGGTTCCTCTTCATTTCTGCTTTCTTACTCTTTCACAGTTTTCTTACCTTTCTCTTCCTCATTCTTTCCCCCTTTTCTGTCTCTCTTGCTCTGATTCAAAGACCCATGATTAAAAATTAAATTCTTGTTCCGCCACCTGCAACCAACCGCACAAATTAGGCACTGCTTATTGGTCTTAACCAGAGCCGATTTTGTGAACATGCACTTCCTCTAGGCCTTTCCATAATTTCACCACCTTGCATTCAGTATTCGTTGCCTTTCATGAGCATGGCTCATTAGATATTATAAATCTTGCTAATTCGATAGTTGTTATTCTCTCTTCCCTCCATTGGAAAGAAACTTTAGCTTCTATCAATCTGTTAGAGTGCCCGCACCACCTGACGATATCCTGCCAGCATTAATTACATAATTTGTAGGCAGAACTCCTTAAATAAATGTTCTTTTAATGATATGACTCACAATGGAAGGCCTGATCCGTGCCTGCTGTTTGTTCTGAAAAGGGTATTTTAGGTTCATAAAACTTTCACACAACAGATGTGCCTGAGGACTGCAAGCCGAGACCAGCACCATGCAAATGACCTTGTCAAGCAGAGCTGCAACTGGGAGGATGTGCTCTGTCTGTATAAGCTACATTTTAGTTCATTTGTTTCAGTTTTGTTTACTGCAGTCTTCATTTAATGGCTACTGTATAGCAAGTGGGAGCTCATTTTTCTTATCTCGAACACTTTTTCCCTGGAACAAGTCTACTGTTGGCAGG
Organism: Triturus cristatus; assembly: GCF_964204655.1. NCBI lineage: Eukaryota > Metazoa > Chordata > Amphibia > Caudata > Salamandridae > Triturus > Triturus cristatus. The sequence continues at coordinate 1,063,351,646 of NC_140593.1, read as the reverse complement.
GCAGACATGGAGACTGGAGGCTCCGTTTTTAAAATGAATAGTGTTTTATTATTTCAAGTCCCTGTCACACTACAACACTTTCAGTCTGTATTATTATTGTCTTATGATTGATTGTCATGCTAGCAGTCTTGAAAATGGTACTAGCTGGACAACCCTTTGCAAGTCAGAATAATGAATTCCAGGTATTAAATTATGGAGCCGCCTTTGGGAAAAAATATGCAAATATATTTATGTATTTCATGATTTATTTCTTCTTCTTGGGTTCCCGAAGCTGAATAAAAATAAAACAAAAAGTCTTCAATATCTTTAAACAGCACTGATGGGTATCCATTTAATATACTTGATCCAGAGATATCTAATATTTGCTTGAGGGAATTATGCCACACTGTGGACTTTATAGTGCCAACCAACAGTACGAAATCCACGGGTCTCAAAAGAACACTAAGAAAGAATGTGCAATGAAAGCTACAAACAGATGGATGTCTTAACTATTTAAACAGAGTAACAACATGTTAACCTCAAAACGCCAAAGGGCATTTCCCTTGTTAGGACCAAATCCCTCACTCACCACGAAGGTGACATGCTTCATCATGGGGATTCTCCTCTCCAAGGAAACCTAGTTCCTTGGAGGGCTACAACCCTCTCAGCCATAGAGAGGAGCACAGGGATGTTTTTCACTATTTAATAGGATATCCTAAATCCTCATGTGAAAAGTAGAAGTGTGAGTGAAGGCGCAGTGCCAAAAATTTTAAAAAAAATATATATAAGTGCAATAATGTGGTATAAAACTGGATAAGGGTTGTACCAATCAATATTTATTCAAATACACCCTTTACCAGGATTAAAAACAGCGCACCAGCGGTATGGATTTAAAACCGCTCTGGTGACGGTGAAAAAATGGTCGACATGTTTCAGCTAAATTGCCCATGAGTGGGACAGGCTTTCATCAGGACCTAAACCAAGTGCTACTGCAAACAACGTGAAAAACAGTGCAAACAAAGGATACAGAATATAGTATTTCAGTGTATCCGATCTCTCTTCAGGCAATCATTGGAAAGAAGAGGAATATATACCTGAAATGTAAAAAAATATTTAAAAAACTAAGTAAATCAAATGTTATACATGCATCTCAAGGTATGAAATGTGACTCAATCAAATAGAAAGAATAATGATTGCAAATTTCTTACCCGCATCTGCTGGGTACTTGATCCCACCTCAGCCTGGCAGCCGCTCAGGAAGGGGGCACCGCTCTAAAGAGGGAACGGTGTACATAGTAAGACTCAAACCATGTCCTTCCTATGCCTATGGGTGAAATATCACTCCTATAGAAACTCATGGAGGCATGTCTCTACACTAAATTACAAAACTAGGTAAGTCTCAGGGACCTGATCAGTGTGACACAGTACAAAATAGGAACTGACTAACAAAAATAGAGCCGGAGGTCTATTGTAGAATCATAACTAAATGAAATAGCTGGGAGAGCCCATGAGAAATTAACGGCTCTCGGTGAAAAGCACACGGAACAAATCAGTATAAGAATCAAACTGATGGTAGGAACACGTAAAGAACTTGAAATAAACATGTTCCAACTGATACTTCAAATATATTGCACTGTCAAACAAACATGAACCGCCAGCAATCTGATCGATCCTCTGAAGAATGATCATAATAAAAGAAAACTAGGACAAGACGTAATGACTAACACCTGAAACCTAAAGACCCTGAAAGTTGTGGCTCAAAGTGATATGGCCAAACCGATCCCAAAACACCAACTCTCTTAATTGCTGCAATTTACAAATAACCAGGTAAAAAACCAAAAGGGCCTCCAAAAGGTCCTGTCCACGCTCACCTATCCGTCGGTACTCCAAACGATGACTTTATAGTGCCACCTACTAAACATAAATAACCGTTTTAAGGAGTATTAGTCATTTTGGGCTAATTACATTTATCAGCGACAGCTCCCCCTTGCCAAACGCTGAGTTTCTTCACGTGCCTTGAAGGGCCCATTCTGTGAATGATGTCATAATAGATCTCAAAATCCACAGCTGATGTCATCAAAAAAAGTTCTACAACACCTATAGATGTGGAGCTCAGCAAAGAGAAGAGTTTTTTTTTATCTACAGTGGATGACCCCATTACCGCTGTAGCAATCCATTAATCCATCACACCAAAGCGTAGTAGAATAATCCACTTTTATTCGAGTAGCTCCGTACATACAAGGATGTTCACAGCTGCACGTAAGACTCCACAATGCCGTGACATTCCATGACAGGCTAGAAATACAAATTCTAACACTGCATAATACAGTTCTACACTCCACGCCCTCTAATTTGAGAATACAATTGAACCCGCCACTACACATTCCTCTTTCTTCAATGAAACAAAACAAAAAACAACAAACACACATAAGAATAACTCTCTCACACACAACTTCACCCAGACCTTTAGGTGCTCTGATAATCCTTCCACATCTGCTGGATTTTATAACACTGGACTCTCCAGAATCCTCCACAAAACGATTCAACAACCCCCTACCTTATTCTCACAAACCAGATGTTCTTTTCCCAGCATCCATTGAATTCTTCCTCAAATCTTCCTCACATTCTTCATCACCCACAAGATCCCCACGATTACATTTGTGTTCTAGGAATCTCTAACTATCTAGTACCAGAAGTTCCTGACCTTCTAGTTCCAATGTGGTAATGACTCCAACACCCAATATTTGTTCTAACCTTTTCCAATAACCTTCGCATCAACATTTCCATCCTTCTTACTTTTATTTATCCCATGCTTAGCCACAGCAGGGCGACTCATGTGATGAATATTCCCATTGATGCAGCGGAGTTTACCAGCTCTATACATACATACATACACACAACACTCATTTGGGCCCATATACATTCATACATTCAATGAGCTAGCAAATGTCCGCTGGTCATCAATTTTGATTTACCTTAGAGAACCTTTACACCAGTATTCTTACCAGCCCTGTTTCCTAAGTAAATTTACCTGTCGAAAGATCAAGTAGTAGATTAGAAGAGGGAGGAAAATGATAATAGTAATACCAATACATTCAACTTTTATTCAAAGAACCACAGAGTCAGTAGGAGTTTTAAAGGTTTATCTGAATTAATAATTTTTGTGAGTCAAATCAAATACACGTGAACTCATTAAGATCCTCCATCAGGAAAAGTAGTTTAATTAGTTTATATTTCCATTCACATTAATTCATCTCATATGATGACAGTACCCGAGGAGAGAAAGAACAGAGAGCAAATACGAAGCACAACCCCACAGAACTATATTTACCTAGAATGGTGTGAGGACCGAGACATCAGAGTATCAAGGATTCAGGACAGGTTCAGGACCGGGAAGGTGACCTCTTCTTGTGTAACACCAGCATTAGACCCCTCTCTGGTGCTACTCTCTCCGGCTCGGGCTCGTCTGGTCCCCTTCCTAGATGTGCCTCCTCGGATGGTCAGCGATCTTTCCCTAGTGTTGGATTCTTCAACCAGATTGCAGCAAATTCGGGCAGCATTTCAGCATAGCATCGGCATCAAGTGGGTCAAGTGTGTCTAAGTAACTAGAACTTACCTCTGTTATACCAATTCAAATGTATGATCCACCCTCAAATGTTTCAATTCCATGAACACCCCTCAATTTGATTGGAGCAGGCTATGGGGTGAGGACATCACACCATACTAAGTGCAATAATCTTCTTTGGTTCTATTGTCTAATTCCCCGCCCCTTAATTTTACTACCCACAAGCTTTATTCCCACAAGCATTTCATATGTGGATTGATAAATCTGTAATACAATGTTTCAGGTTCTTCCTCTCATAGGGTCAGGAGTTGATTTTCCCATGTCCTTGCTGAGTACATGGATTGGCAGCCATTCAATAATTTCATCAGTTTCAGAACGAGGAGGTTGCGCGCATGTGTAGTTGACGCAAAGGATAAGGATATCGGTCACCCTCCAAGGCCCAAATGCAAGCTATTAATAAAGTCAGAAAAGAACATGTTAGAATACAAAATTTAATGAATTCACTGTATACCACTTACTTCTACTCTAACCCCATTTATTTAATATTTCTTTGCATTAATGTCTTAGTAAAACTTGCATAGGTTATTTTCAGCACAGCATGTGCGTTAATGCGAGGGTTTCGAGTAGCCATGTTAAAAGCTATTGCGCAGCTGCAAAGATTTCCCACCAAGCTAGAGAAAACGCCATACTGCATAGATGTAGTAGACGCATGCGCAGAAAAGTTACCGCATTTTTGGCGGCCATTTTTAGGACACTCAGGTTATTCATTAGTAAAGCACATAGAAAAGCTTCCCCTAGATACAATATGTAAAATGTGATGCAAAATTAGTACTTACAGGCAGGTTGGTTATAATGTTACAGCTTATTCGGGAGGATTGCATACGAGCAAGTTTCTTTTTATTCGAAACCTTGCTCCATCAATCCCCTCTCTGATTGCATTTTATGCCATCACTAGCTTCTATTAAATCAGGTGACAACTTTAGCATTCTATCATTTCAATTTCTTCAAATCTTTTATTCCCTCCTTTATCTTTCATAAATTGTGATACTTTCATTCTTTTGTAGATGTTTCCCTTCAATTCTTCAAGTCGTATTTCATCTAATTTTCTTTTCCTACACTTCTCATTCACGTTGTACCTTTTTCTTTTTCCACTGCATTTGTGGCAACATATTATCATAAAAATTAACAAAGTTATGCCCATGATTGGCAATAATATTTGACCTAAGATACTCTTACCTATGTTAGAAAACAAACTGCTCATAGTGGAAAAACTATTAGTTATTTTCTTCCATACACTGTCAACCACCAGTGGATTTAGTTCCTCTTCCAAATGTGTAATATTTTTAATATACCTTCCAATTTCTACACTTTTATCAGGTATATATGTGCAACAATGTTGCTTTTTCAACATTTTACAGACTCCACCCTCTTTTGCTAATAAGATATCAAGGGCAAGTCGTTTTTCCAAAACCATAGATCTAACAGCAACTAATTATGTATTGATCAGTAAAATCCTCCAGCAGTGTCAGTAGATAAACGATCAACTACTGTTGATAATTGACAGATTTTACGAGAATTCAGCAGAACTCCCACTGAAGGTATCAATGCACCAAATATATCACCTACTATTTCCGAAAAACTAGCTCTTTTATATCGGGTTAGTCCATTACTGTCATTATTGCTTCCAGTGATTCTTTTAATATGATAAACTTTAGGGAATACTATTCCAAAATAGCAACTCCCATACCAGTGCTCAGGCAATCTAAAATAGGCTTTGTTTCCACAAATATAATAAATTCCAGGAAATACTGGATCAATTCCTCCTTTTAGTCCCCATCCCCCAATTACTAAGAAATTATGTTCACATTCACTGGAACCAATAAATGCATTGTTATATTCTGTTTTAAGTCTATGGAGACAGATTTTCCCTTTCTTTTCAAAATCCAGAGACATAGCAGCATGAGTCTTGCCAGTTACCAAAAGGTCTTCCCTTTCAGCCCATTTAGGTATCTGAGGTTTCAGTTCTGAGCCCTTCTTTGGAAATCCTGTCGTCTTTGTTCTACTAAATTCAAAAATATATTTTCTTCTTCATGCAATTTACATGTTAGGTTGCGTTTATGTGCATCAGCTATATCTATTGTCTTCATTGTTAGGAAATATTCACCCATGAATTGTGAGTCTCTAGTTCTAAGGACAGGGTTCATGCTCTTTCGCATAGGGACATCTGAAAATATTACATCTACATTTGAATAATAATACTGCAGCTTTCCAGTTCTATAAAACAAACTAGCTAATACACTACATGAAATACCATATGTCAAAGGTAAGTGATGATACGCTACCCCTTCAGCTACTGAGTTTGGCAATTTAATGCAAACATAACAATCACTAACTTCCATTGTTTCTACTTAATGTACTAGATTTGCAAATACATTTAAATCAGTTTCATTCTTATCCAGTATATGGTGTAAATCTAACACATCTGGTGTTTCTAAGTCTACTCTATCTCCTTTAATGTTTGCTACCTACGTATGTGCATTAGTACTATTCTGTTTGTCAGTAACCCTCAAAGAGGGAATAGCTATTCTAATATTACCCATATTATGAGGACTAATATTAAACTACATATACAGATCCTACAACACTTCTTTATACAGCTTTGTTTTGTTTTTCCAGTAACTTTATTATCAGACATTTTTGGACAAGAAGATTGTCTCTTCTTTAATTCAGAACCTGGTATGAGATAACACCTTAAGCATCTTCTCTCTTTCAAGTCGGTCTCACTTCTTCATCAATTCGTTCAACATTCATCTCTTCATCACTTTCTTCATTTAAGTAGAGATTTTCAAAGTCTTCAAGAATGACATATGTGCACTCAGGACCCTTGAACTTGTTATTCGATGTCTTCAACCTTTCACTCCTTCGTTTTGGTGTTACTGTGGAAGGTCCAGATTGACTAGATACTTTGTTTACCTGATCAGGTTCTTCACTGATTGTCTTAAGACGGTATCTCAGTCTCTTGATAATTCTTTGCCAATTACCACCTTTTTGACTTTTCTTAAATTTCACTGCACTGCCAGGTTCTTGAAGACTCCTTTTATTTTCCTTTAATTTTGGCACACCTTGATCAGCTTCGTCTTCAGATTTCCTCTCTATCTGACCTTGTCCAGGGCTTATTGTTTTGGCCTGTTCTGCCTGGATTGGTTCATATACCTCAATCTGACCCTGTTCAGGACTGGCGAAGTCTGGTTTCTCTTCTGTATCCTGAACTTGTGTTTCTATGCCTATCTGGTCCTGTTCAGGTCTTTTTACCTCTTTACCTTCTTCTGCCTGAACATTTTCTCTAAACCCTATATGTCCCTCCTCAGACTCATGAATGGGACTTTGGTTTTCTTCTGTCAGAGTATATTCTTCTCTCCTTAACTGTTCCTGCTCAGGTACCCTAATAGTCGTTTCCCTACGCTCCTGATCGAGTTCTTCTACACCTGACTGGTCCTCACTCTTTTACTGTCTGTCTAACTGTGTTTGGCTCCTAGCTCTTATAAATACTTCAGGTATGTCCACCACTGGGATCCAGTCGTCCTGATAAGTGCTTGGTTGTTCTTGGGCAGCTACCTCAGGATCTTCTATAGGAAGTTCTTCAGCTGCACAACCTTCAGAACATCAATTTCTAGTTTCAACTGAAACTCTTCTTCTTCAGGAGCTGGTACCCTTTTGGTATGACTTGCATGAATCCAATTAGGCAATTCTGCACACTTTACAGCTGTTGAATTAGTCAGTATAACTTGATGCGGTTTGTCCCACCTTGGTGCTAGGCACGTTTCCGGAGTGTGATTCTTCACAACTACCCAGTCACCGGGATTCAGATCATGCGCTTGGCTCAGCTGTCTGTTGACTGCGTCTTCCCCAACCTGATGAGAGGTAGAACGCACTCTGTCAGCCAACTCTTTGCAATACTCCAAAACCAAGTTATATTCAACAGTTTGTGTCCTGGTACACATGCTTGTCTCATAGCTCTTCCCATGAGTATTTCATGGGGACTCAATCCAGTATTTTTGTCTGGAATACTTCTGAGTCCCATCAGAACCAGAGGTAAAGCATCAGGCCATTCCAGTGGGGTGGATGCACACACCTTTCCGAGTCTTGACTTGATTGTGCTATTTAATTGTTCTACCACCCCAGAAGTCTCTGGATGGTAAGCGCAGTGCAATTTTTGTTTGACTTTGAATGCTTCACAAATTAGTAAAAGTTTTTCATTATTAAAATGAGATCCTCTATCTGATTCAATCGTTACTGGGAAACCAAACCTAGGGATGAGTTCTCTTAATAAAAGTTTGGCCACTGTCAAGCTGTCATTTCTTCGGGTCGGGTATGCTCCCACCCACTTTGAAAATGAACAAACTATGACAAGTATATATTTCAACCCTCGACAAGCAGGCAGTTGAATGAAATCTACTTGAAGTCTTACAAATGGACCTTCTGTCTTTCCAACCTTTCCCATACTAACTACAGTCTTCCTACCAGGATTCATTTGTTGACATATTAAACATCTTTGGCAAAGACTCTCTGCTACATTCCTGAACTTTGCGTTAAACCAATCTTGTCTGAAAAGTCGAATCATTGCATCTCTGCCCACATGTGTGTCTCCATGGTACATTCTAGCCATTGGTGCAAGCATACTGTCTGGCATAACTGGTCTGCCATCATAACACACCCACACTCCATCTTCTGCCCTTCTTTGACATCCTATTTTCACCCACTCTTCCTTTTCTCTCATGTCTACTGCATCCTGCAGATCTTTCACCTCCTCCCAGGTTCCCACTCCTGCAAGTAACATAAGTTGGCAGCTGATTTTAGGCAATTTTATGCCTCGCACAGTGTTGGGCAACCTGGTCAGCATATCAGTTACCGGCTGTCACATAGTCATCTCCTGATTGGTGAGCAGCACACTTAACCATGGCCACTTCTTTTGGTAATTGAATTGCCTCAATTAATTCTTTCACGAAAATTCAATTTTTAATAGGAGTTCCTGAAGAAGTCAGGAAATCCCTTTGCATCCATAGTTGGCCAAACTCATGCACAACCCCATAACCATATTGACTGTCAGTGAATATGGTTACTCTCCAATTTTTTCCAATTTTGCATCCTTTGATTAAAGCAATTAATTCGGCTAATTGTGCAGATCTGACCTCTGGTAAATAGGATGCTTTGACTATTCCAGTTAATGTACATACAGCGTAAGCAGCACTCAATCCTCCCTCCTCATGTCGCATGCATGAGCCATCTACGAATAGCTCATGATCAGCATTTTTCAAGGGTTCCTCTTATATGTCAGGACATGGTTTGGTGCTAAGTTCAGTCACGTCAAGACATTCATGTTCAACCTCATCTTTCACTTCTTCTTGGTTGGGATCAGGTAATAAAGTGGCTGGATTAAGAACAGTACACCTCACTATAGTCACGTTTTCAGCCCCCAGTATTATTCTTTCATATTTTGTCAGCCTACTGGGAGAAAGGTACTGCGTTCGTGTTCTGGTCAGCAGAATCACTACTGCATGAGGAACATACACCTTGACAGGGTGTCCCATCACAATTGACTCACTCTGTTCTATGCTTACACAAGTTGCGGCTACAGCTTTCAGGCAACCTGGTAATGCACAGGCCACAGGATCTAGGGTAGCAGAAAAATATGCCACTGGTCTTCTCATTAATCCATGTCTCTGTGTCAGAACTGAAAGTGCACAACTAGCCCGCTCATAGCAGAATAATGCAAATTCTTTTGAATAGTCCGGCATTCCTAAAGCAGGTGCTCCACACAAACAATCTCGCAACTTTCTCAAAGATCCCATGCTTTCATCATCCCATTCTATAGGATCTCTCTCTCTCTTTCTAGTCATCTGTATCAGGGGCTTAGCTAATAAAGCAAACCCTACAATCCACTGCCTACAGTATCCTACAACTTCAAGGAACATTTTTATTTCTTTTTGTGTTTGTGGTAACTGCATTTGTCTTATTATTCTGATTCTTTCAGAGGTCACTCTTCTAATTCCTTTCTCTATTTGATGACCCAAATATTTAACTGAATTTTTACAAAACTGAAGTTTCTCAGGGGACACCTTATGTCCACCCTTTGCCAAATGATTTAGCAGTGCAATTGAATCCGTAACACAGTCATCTAGTGTGTTTGACGCCACCAATAGGTCATCAATATACTGCACCAGATATCGAGGTGACCCTCCGGTCCCTGTTCTCTTATGTACCAAACTTTGCACCTTGTTGTACTGTGTCATGTTTAATGCTCGCTAAGCCTGACATTCTCTCTGTGATTCGTAAAGCTCCGGGTGTATTTTAAGTGGGGGTGTTCACTGGAATTGTATGACGTGAGGGGGGAGTATAATGCTACTTCTCTATATCATGTGCTGATACCTGATTGTTGTTGGAAGTCAATAAAAAGTTTATTTAAAAAAAATATACTGCACCAGGACTGACTCTCTGGGCAATACAAGAGATTCAAGGCTTCTTTTGAGAAGCTGATTAAAGATTGAAAGACTCTCAGTGTACCCTTGAGGCACACAATTCCACACGTAAACATGCTCTTCAAATTTAAAATAAAAACTGGCAATCTGGATGCAATGGAATAGAAAAGAATGCATGACATAAATCGATTACTGTGAACCATCCTTCTTTCCATGGTATCTGATAAAGAATCACAGCAGGGTTGGGCGCTACTGGGCAGCATGGTGTGAGAAGTTGGCCTGATGTATGATGTCACTAGTTATAGTGTACACCTTATATCAGTCCAAATACCCTTATGGTGATTGGTTGTAAAGTCAACCTTATAGACCAGCTATCCTAGTGGTAGCATGGACAAGAGCAGTCTTAGGCTAAACTCTGAATGGCATGTGAAGCCAGCTGTGATACCATATATAATCCCTTGAATACCAAATGAAAGGACACCACAACAGATATATATATAAAATAAAGTGTATTTATTCTAAGCAAACCCTCAGCACTCTTTATGAGTTTAGAGGTAAGTACAACACAGTCTTATTAATGCATACAGTAAGTCACACAGGTAAGTAATACAGTTAGGCCCTAGGGGCCACGCAAACCATATACTAAATAAGTGGTATAAGAACCACTGTCACGGAAATAGAATAGGCCTAGGCCTAGGGAATCGCTGGGGCTACCCTACACTAGCGTTAGTTAGGAAGTGGGAGGCCCACGGGATTCGTGTGCAGAGTGGAAACACTCACGCGTAATGCGTAAAAGTCAATAGCAATGTTACAGTTTAGAAATAGATAGATTTAGGACACTTCCGGAGTAGCTAGGAAGTTGAGACTTGAAAACTAGACACTAGGATAGTCACTATCCTGATGAGCACCGGAGTACCCAAGTTACCTAGCCCACAGGCTGCGGGTGCATAGGGGTGAAGATGCGTCGTTTTCGTCGTCGACTCCTATGGATGCCTGAAGAAAGATGCTGACAGGCAGTCAGGGGAGAGTGTCCGGTGGATCCCAAGGCTGGGATCAAGAAGAGAAGAAACCTGCAAGCAGAAGGGACAGAGTCAAGGTCACTAGCCAGTGACCACGTGGAACCAGGAAGGAACCAGGCGATGTCGTGAAGAGTTGCAGGTGAAGGTGAAGCTTGTCGCTGCAGCCAGGAGGACGAGGAAGCGTCGAGGACGTCCAGGACCAGGAGGCGAGCTGTCCCACGAAGGCTCTTGCTGTCGGCGGCGTCGAAGTTGGACTAGGACTCACCAAGCCTTGGCAAGCGGAACCCACGAAGAACAAGGGACTTGCTTCTGGTGCAGACCAGGAAGGTCTGGGGTGCTTCTTCTTTGCAGAGAAGCGGGGGCCAGTCTGGAGGAGCCAAACCAGCGCAGAAGATTTCAGGGAGCGTCGTCACAGAGGCCACTAGCCAGCGGGCAAGCAACCGGACAGACGCGGCAAGCAGGAAAAGGCTGAAGGGCCCCACGCAGGACTCGTGGAGTGTGGGGGGCTGGTCTTCGGTGCAGATGGTGCTTGGGGTTGGGGCTTCTCAATCCCCGGTGCACAACTTCGAGGGTACCTCAGAAGCTGCGCTGTAAGTTACTAGCCACTTTTCCCAGGTAGCCGGTCCCACGTCGCTCGTTGCCTCCACGGATCTCAGCTCTGCTGCAGATGTGGATGAGGGTCGGAGAAGTCTGGAAATCAAGGCTCTGGTCGGGCTCTGCAGTCGGTTCCTCGTCGAACGTTTCACAAAGCAAAGGGTAGTCACTTGATGGTGCCTGTTTGCACAGGGTAGCCACTCCTTGGCTACAAGGGAGATTCTTCAGTCTTCTTCTTTCGTCGAATGTCGAAGGTCCAGAGTTTCTGTTCAGTTTTGCAGGTTCAGGATAATCTAAAGTCTTGAGGCCCAACTCCCACTCTTATACTAATCTGGGGGGCTGGGATACCTGCTAGGTCACGCCTTATGGGTGGGACCTGGGAGGGGGTGGTTACACCCACTTCCCTTTGTCCAGTTTCGCGCCAGAGCTGGGGCTGGAGTGCCCCAGCGCCGGTTTGAACTGGACTATGCAAGGAACACCTTGTGTGCCCCAGGCATGTCTCATTCCTTTCAGCCCACCCTGCCCCAATACACTAAAGGCTGTCTGGGGAGGTGCTAGCACCTCCCCAAGCAGGAAACCTATTGTCCAGGCCTCCCTGGCTGGGATCACTCCCAGCAGCAGGAGGTCAGACTTGTGTCGTGGCAGCAGCATCCATTTTGTGATGCTGAGGCTTTGGTCAGAGGCTAACAGTTGAAGTATGATTTTAACATGTCTTTCCCTCTAGAAGGGGGGAATAATATTCTCATGTCCAGAAATGGCATGGGGGTATTATTCCCGAGTGTTAGACACCTTACACGACATGCTTTGATAAAGCCAAACCATAGTTACCATAACCGTCTAAGATTATAAGGTACTTTAAGAGTATATGGTAGGCTATATCATAGAACAGCTATAAGGACATGGTTCCGAAAGCTGCAGACAGGCTCAGCTCATGCTAGAGCACCATCTCACATGTTACCAAGCACTCTGCCTCCAGGATTGTCAAGGCCTGCCATAGGAGTGACTGATAGGTACACATGTGTCTATATGTAAGTTAGGTATAGGAATACTACACCTAAGCAAGGGGTGATTACACGACCTTGCCCCAGCTGAGTGATCAGCCAGTTGTGTCAAAATGGAAGGCCAGGCCAGGGGTGGCACAATACATGCTGCAGCCCCTGGTAGGCCTAGGGTACACCTATGCCCTGGGTACCTAGGGTACACTGTACAGGGGCCAATAAGGTGATCCTATCCAAATGGGTTATGCACCTAAAGTACATAGTATTAATTTAGAGAGAGAACAGCAGGGCTGTGGGTCTGATTAGCAGGCCCACAGCCACATCTAAGTCGAAAACCAGTAAAGCAAAAGCAAAAAGTGGGGGTGAACATAGAAAGCAGACCCTACTCTCCTACACAACCCCCCCCCAAACTTAGGGACATTAAACTAACCTTGACCAGTTGAGTCTTCATGTTCTAAGTGGAAATATCTGGAGAGTCCATCTGCATTGGCATGGTCAGTCCCAGGTCTATGTTCCACTGTGAAGTCCATCCCCTGTAGGGAAATGGACCACCTAAGAAGTTTGGGATTTTCACCCTTCATCTGATTTAGCCACAAGAGGGGCTTATGGTCTGTCTGAATCTTGAAGTGAGTGCCAAACAAGTATGGCCTCAGCTTCTTCAGGGCCCAAACCACAGCAAAGGCCTCCCTCTCAATAGCTGACCAACGTTTCTCTCTAGGGGTCAGCCTTCTACTTATAAAAGCAATGGGCTGGTCTTGACCATCTACATTCAGTTGTGAAAGAACAGCTCCCACACCTAACTCAGAAGCATCTGTCTGGACAATGAACTCTTTGGAGTAGTCTGGACTTTTCAGAATAGGTGCACTGCACATGGCCTGCTTCAGGTCATCAAATGCTTTTTGACAGCTTGCTGTCCACTGAACTTTCTTTGGCATCTTCTTGGAGGTCAAGTCATTAAGTGGTGTCACTATGGACCCATAGTTCTTAACAAACTTTCTGTAGTACCCAGACAGGCCCAAGAAAGCTCTGACCTGAGTCTGGGTAGTTGGAGGAGCCCAGTCCTTTATGGTCTGGATCTTGCTCTCCAGTGGTTGAACCTGACCCCCACCAACTAGGTGGCCCAGGTATACAACCTTGCTCTGCCCTATCTGGCACTTAGTGGCCTTGATAGTGAGGCCTGCCTTTTGCAGGGCCTCTAAAACATTCCTCAGGTGGACCAGGTGATCCTCCCAGGTGGAGCTAAAGACAGCAATATCATCAAGATAAGCTGCACAATAATCATCCAACCCAGTAAGGACTTGATTCACCAGCCTTTGGAAAGTGGCAGGTGCATTCTTCAAACCAAAGGGCATTACCACAAATTGATAATGTCCTCCTGGGGTCGAGAAAGCAGTTTTGGCCTTTGCACTCTCAGCTAGTCTGATTTGCCAGTAGCCTGCTGTTAGGTCAAATGTGCTCAAAAACTTAGCAGCTGCCAGTCTGTCAATGAGCTCATCTGCCCTAGGTATTGGGTGGGCATCTGTCCTAGTGACAGCATTGAGACCTCTGTAATCCACGCAAAACCTCATCTCTCTCTTACCATCTTGGGTGTGAGGTTTTGGCACAAGGACTACAGGACTAGCCCAAGGGCTCTCTGAAGGTTCAATGACTCCCAGCTCCAACATCTTTTGTACCTCAACTTTTATGCAGTCCCTGACATGGTCAGGTTGCCTGTAGATTTTACTCTTCACAGGCAGACTGTCACCAGTGTCCACCTCATGGGTGCACCAGTTTGTCTGACTTGGGGTCAGAGAGAACATATGTCTGTAGGCCTGCAGAACTTGTCTGCAGTCCTGTTGCTGATGGACAGTGAGGCTGTCAGAAAAGACCACACCATCAACTGAGCCATCATCAGGGTTCTGAGTCAACAGGTCTGGGAGAGGGTCACTCTCTTCCTCCTGCCCCTCATCTGTAGCCATGAGTAGCCCCATGTCTGCCCTGTCAACATATGCCTTCAATCTGTTGACATGAAGCACCCTGTGGGGGCTTCTGGGAGTCCCAAGGTCCACCAAGTAGGTGACTTCTCCCTTTTTCTCAACAATAGTGTGGGGTCCAGACCATTTGTCTTGGAGTGCTTCTGGGGCCACTGGCTCCAACACCCACACTTTCTGTCCTGGCTGGTAAACAGTCAGTACAGCCTTTTGGTCATGCCAAGCTTTTTGGAGTTCTTGGCTTGCCTCAAGGTTTTTAGAAGCCTTCTTCATATACTCTGCCATCCTGGAGCGGAGACCAAGTACATAATCCACTATGTCTAGTTTGGGTTGTCTGAGAGGTCTCTCCCATCCTTCCTTCACCAAACACAGGGGTCCTCTTACAGGATGCCCAAACAAAAGCTCAAAAGGGCTGTAGCCAACCCCCTTTTGTGGGACCTCTCTGTAAGCAAACAGAAGGCAGGGTAAAAGGATGTCCCATCTTCGCCTAAGCTTGTCTGGTAATCCTTTTATCATTCCCTTTAGGGTCTTGTTGAATCTCTCAACAAGCCCATTGCACTGTGGGTGATAGGGTGTGGTGAACTTATAGTTAACACCACACTCCTTCCACATTGCAGTCAAGTATCCTGACATAAAGTTGGCACCTCTGTCAGAAATGACCTCCTTTGGAAAGCCCACTCTGGAGAATACTCCAAGCAGGGCCCTTGCCACAACAGGAGCTGTTGTGGTCCTCAGGGGAATTGCTTCTGGGTACCTGGTGGCATGGTCCACTATCACCAGTATGAATCTGTGCCCAGATGCTGTTTGTGGGTCCATTGGTCCTACAATATCTATGCCCACTCTTTCAAAGGGGACCCCCACCACAGGTAGTGGTATGAGGGGGGCCTTTGTGGTGCCACCTGATTTGCCACTGGCTTGGCAGGTGACACAGGAGCGACAAAACTCCTTAGTATCTTCTGACATATGGGGCCAGTGAAAGTGAGGGACAAGCCTGTCCCAAGTCTTGTTCTGGCCTAAATGTCCTGCAAGGGGAATATCATGGGCCAAGGTTAGAAGGAAGCCTCTGAACTTCAGTGGTATGACCAACCTCCTGGATGCACCAGGCTTGGGGTCTCTAGCCTCTGAGTACAGTAGCCCTTCATCCCAATACACTCTATGGGTACCTTGAGCATTCCCTGCAGCCTCAGCAGCAGCCAGCTGTCTGAGGGGTTCAAGAGAGGGGCAGTCTAATTGAGCCTGCCTCAGATCTGCCCTGGAAGGTCCCCCTGTCCCAAGAAACTCAACCTGATCAGGTTCAAGTTCTTCTAGGACAGTTCCTTCAGGGCTCTCAGACCCATCCTCCTGGGAGGGCTGATCCACCACCTGAGGCAGGGGGGAAGGCACAGCCTTAACCCTACTGCTCTTTCTCTTGGATTGTGACTGGTCCATAGTTTCAGGATCCAGCACTTGTTCAGTGTTGCACTTTTTGGCCTGTGACCTGGTCACAGCAAGGACATGTGCATCTATCCCCAGCATTTCTGCATGGGTCCTATACTCCACTTCAGACCAAACTGAAGTTTCAAGATCATTGCCCAGTAAACACTCTACAGGAAGGTCTGAACTAACAACAACTTTCTTGAGGCCAGTTACCCCTCCCCAGGAGAAGTTAACAATAGCCACACTATGGGAGGTAGTGGCATTGCTAGCGTTGGTCACTAGGTAATTCTCACCTAGTATGATCTGTCCAGGATCCACAAAAGCAGGTGTCACCATTGTGACACTAGCCCCAGTGTCCCTGTAGGCCTGAGCCATTCTTTGGTTGATAAAAGGTGTCTGTCTGTACTTGCCCAGGTTACTGGGGCCTACAGTAGAGGACAAAGCTAAGTCCCCATCACAGATCAGGACAGCCTGAGTAGGCACTCTGACTAGGCCAGAATCCTCCTCAGTTCCCAGGGTTAACCCTACTACACCCTTTTGCTGGGAACCACCACTTACAGCTGAACTAGGGGGTACAGTTGCCTTAGGGGCAATGGTGGCTGGGGGCTTATCCTTTTTGGTGCACTCACTAAACCAATGTGAGGTAGACTTACAATAGTTGCACCATGGTTTCTTTTGGCCTTCTTTCTTCTTATCCTTTTTGGAACCACCCTCCCCCTGAGCCTTTTGGGGGCCTGGTGAAGACTTCTGGTCTTTTTGTTTCTGATCATTACCCTTCTGGTCTGCCTTTTTCTGATCACCGCCCTGGTTCTGGTTTTTCTGCTTAACTCTAGTCCTGACCCATCTATCTGCCTTCTTTCCCAATTCTTGGGGAGAAGTCAGATCAGAATCAATCAGGTGTTGATGCAATAGCTGGTTTTGACAGTTGTTAAGTATTTGTTCTCTCATGATCAAATTATACAACCCTGTATAGTCCTTAACCTTACTTCCCAATAGCCAGCCTTCCAGAGCCTTAGTGGCACAATCTACAAAGTCAGTCCAGTCCTGAGTCTGTGTCTTCTGGGTATCCCTGAACAACAACCTGTATTGTTCAGTGGTTAGGCCAAACCCATCAATCAGAGCACTCTTCAGGACAGTGTAATTATCTGCATCCTCATCACTAACTGTGAGGAGCTTGTCTCTTCCTTTCTCAGAGAAGGAGAGCCACAAGATAGCTGCCCACTGACTTTGGGGTACCTGCTGTACTTTGCAAGCCCTCTCCAAAGCAGTTATCCATTTGTGGATGTCATCCCCACACTTGTAGTGAGGGACAATCTTGCTCAGGTTTCTATTATCATAGTGCCTGTCTCTATCTCTAGGAATGTTGCTGCCACCAGTGGGTTCTAACCCACTTAACTTTTGTTCTCTAGCCAGAGCAAGCTTCTCTTTGGCAAGGGCAAGTTCTTCCCTCTGAATCCTCAGATTAGCCTCCCTCATTCTGGCTGCATGCTCCTTTCTCTCAGGTGAAGTCATTCCCCTGTGAGAGGAAGCATTAGAGATGTTAGAGACATGGGAGTGGATGGATTCCCTTGAAGGGGATCTGTCCCTCCTGCTTCTCTGTGAATGTCTACTTGTGGGCCTGTATGGGGGGATCCCATGCAAACTCCCATGTAAACTTAAGTTAGCCTGGCTAAGTCTCCTTACTTGGCTCTGGCTGTCTACCTCCCCATCTGAAGGCCCATCTGACTCCTCTGTGGTGGGTAGACCCTCCTCTGTGCCTAGGGCACCTTCCTGTGATGCCCTCTGAGCATCATACTCCTCTAGGAGTTGTCTTAACTGAAGGAGGGTAGGGTTTGCACCCTGTTTTATTCCTCTGGAGGTACACAATTGTCTCATCTCCTGGAATGTTAAGGTATCATACCTAGAGGGGGTCTTCTGCAGACCTGCCCCTCCTGAGAGAGCATCTACTTGATCTCCTCCCAGAGGCATGATCTAGTGAGGGTGTGGTGTGTGCACCTACCTACACTAGTTGTATCTACTAAACCTTTCTAGTAGTTGTAGTCAGGGTGTGTTATTCCCTTCAACCTACAACTACAAAGTCCAGTAGGACTTAAGTATAATAATCTATGTTATATGTACCTAGACAATATCTGTGTGATCTTTCAATTTAGTATCTCAAGATTACAATGGTATTACAACAGCAAGCTCAGATCCCACCGCTGCCACCAATGTGAGAAGTTGGCCTGATGTATGATGTCACTAGTTATAGTGTACACCTTATATCAGTCCAAATACCCTTATGGTGATTGGTTGTAAAGTCAACCTTATAGACCAGCTATCCTAGTGGTAGCATGGACAAGAGCAGTCTTAGGCTAAACTCTGAATGGCATGTGAAGCCAGCTGTGATACCATATATAATCCCTTGAATACCAAATGAAAGGACACCACAACAGATATATATATAAAATAAAGTGTATTTATTCTAAGCAAACCCTCAACACTCTTTATGAGTTTAGAGGTAAGTACAACACAGTCTTATTAATGCATACAGTAAGTCACACAGGTAAGTAATACAGTTAGGCCCTAGGGGCCACGCAAACCATATACTAAATAAGTGGTATAAGAACCACTGTCACGGAAATAGAATAGGCCTAGGCCTAGGGAATCACTGGGGCTACCCTACACTAGCGTTAGTTAGGAAGTGGGAGGCCCACGGGATTCGTGTGCAGAGTGGAAACACTCACGCGTAATGCGTAAAAGTCAATAGCAATGTTACAGTTTAGAAATAGATAGATTTAGGACACTTCCGGAGTAGCTAGGAAGTTGAGACTTGAAAACTAGACACTAGGATAGTCACTATCCTGATGAGCACCGGAGTACCCAAGTTACCTAGCCCACAGGCTGCGGGTGCATAGGGGTGAAGATGCGTCGTTTTCGTCGTCGACTCCTATGGATGCCTGAAGAAAGATGCTGACAGGCAGTCAGGGGAGAGTGTCCGGTGGATCCCAAGGCTGGGATCAAGAAGAGAAGAAACCTGCAAGCAGAAGGGACAGAGTCAAGGTCACTAGCCAGTGACCACGTGGAACCAGGAAGGAACCAGGCGATGTCGTGAAGAGTTGCAGGTGAAGGTGAAGCTTGTCGCTGCAGCCAGGAGGACGAGGAAGCGTCGAGGACGTCCAGGACCAGGAGGCGAGCTGTCCCACGAAGGCTCTTGCTGTCGGCGGCGTCGAAGTTGGACTAGGACTCACCAAGCCTTGGCAAGCGGAACCCACGAAGAACAAGGGACTTGCTTCTGGTGCAGACCAGGAAGGTCTGGGGTGCTTCTTCTTTGCAGAGAAGCGGGGGCCAGTCTGGAGGAGCCAAACCAGCGCAGAAGATTTCAGGGAGCGTCGTCACAGAGGCCACTAGCCAGCGGGCAAGCAACCGGACAGACGCGGCAAGCAGGAAAAGGCTGAAGGGCCCCACGCAGGACTCGTGGAGTGTGGGGGGCTGGTCTTCGGTGCAGATGGTGCTTGGGGTTGGGGCTTCTCAATCCCCGGTGCACAACTTCGAGGGTACCTCAGAAGCTGCGCTGTAAGTTACTAGCCACTTTTCCCAGGTAGCCGGTCCCACGTCGCTCGTCGCCTCCACGGATCTCAGCTCTGCTGCAGATGTGGATGAGGGTCGGAGAAGTCTGGAAATCAAGGCTCTGGTCGGGCTCTGCAGTCGGTTCCTCGTCGAACGTTTCACAAAGCAAAGGGTAGTCACTTGATGGTGCCTGTTTGCACAGGGTAGCCACTCCTTGGCTACAAGGGAGATTCTTCAGTCTTCTTCTTTCGTCGAATGTCGAAGGTCCAGAGTTTCTGTTCAGTTTTGCAGGTTCAGGATAATCTAAAGTCTTGAGGCCCAACTCCCACTCTTATACTAATCTGGGGGGCTGGGATACCTGCTAGGTCACGCCTTATGGGTGGGACCTGGGAGGGGGTGGTTACACCCACTTCCCTTTGTCCAGTTTCGCGCCAGAGCTGGGGCTGGAGTGCCCCAGCGCCGGTTTGAACTGGACTATGCAAGGAACACCTTGTGTGCCCCAGGCATGTCTCATTCCTTTCAGCCCACCCTGCCCCAATACACTAAAGGCTGTCTGGGGAGGTGCTAGCACCTCCCCAAGCAGGAAACCTATTGTCCAGGCCTCCCTGGCTGGGATCACTCCCAGCAGCAGGAGGTCAGACTTGTGTCGTGGCAGCAGCATCCATTTTGTGATGCTGAGGCTTTGGTCAGAGGCTAACAGTTGAAGTATGATTTTAACATGTCTTTCCCTCTAGAAGGGGGGAATAATATTCTCATGTCCAGAAATGGCATGGGGGTATTATTCCCGAGTGTTAGACACCTTACACGACATGCTTTGATAAAGCCAAACCATAGTTACCATAACCGTCTAAGATTATAAGGTACTTTAAGAGTATATGGTAGGCTATATCATAGAACAGCTATAAGGACATGGTTCCGAAAGCTGCAGACAGGCTCAGCTCATGCTAGAGCACCATCTCACATGTTACCAAGCACTCTGCCTCCAGGATTGTCAAGGCCTGCCATAGGAGTGACTGATAGGTACACATGTGTCTATATGTAAGTTAGGTATAGGAATACTACACCTAAGCAAGGGGTGATTACACGACCTTGCCCCAGCTGAGTGATCAGCCAGTTGTGTCAAAATGGAAGGCCAGGCCAGGGGTGGCACAATACATGCTGCAGCCCCTGGTAGGCCTAGGGTACACCTATGCCCTGGGTACCTAGGGTACACTGTACAGGGGCCAATAAGGTGATCCTATCCAAATGGGTTATGCACCTAAAGTACATAGTATTAATTTAGAGAGAGAACAGCAGGGCTGTGGGTCTGATTAGCAGGCCCACAGCCACATCTAAGTCGAAAACCAGTAAAGCAAAAGCAAAAAGTGGGGGTGAACATAGAAAGCAGACCCTACTCTCCTACACATGGTACAACAATCTTATTCATTTTCCTAGGATCTTGAACCACCCTATACTTCCCGTTAGGTTTCTTAATGCCAATTATAGGTGAGTTACAAGGGCTACTCATTATTTCTTTCAGGATGCCTTGTTCGACAAATCGCTCAATCTCTGTTGCAACACCTGCTTTTACTTCTGGACTCATTTTGTATTGTCGGGTATTCTGGAGTCATTTTGTATTGTCGGGTATTCAGATAAACAGCACCCTCTGTCACTTTTACGGGATCTACATTTACCATTAATCCTATTTCTTTTCCAGTAAAATCCCATATCTCTGCATTTACAGTCAGTTTGACTTCGGCAGGTAATTCATTTTGTGTCACCATCGAATATAATTCATTTACTTCTGTTCCCTGTTTAGCTAACATGAACTTGTAAACTCCATCTTCATCTGGGGTTTGTATTGCAACACCATCCGGTGTGCAAAATATGGTGCAATTCATTTTGCACAGTAAGTCCCTTCCAAGCAAGTTTACAGGGCTTGAGTCACACACCACAAATTTATACATTTCTTTAAAATTTCCAATTCGCACCTCCATTGGTTCTGTGATCGGGATTCTAATCCGTTTGTTTGAAACACCTACGATTTGGATGTCTTCACCCGAAAGGGGCAGGTTAGGGATGTCTGCTGTTCTCATAGTAGACCTGGTAGCACCAGTATCCAACAAGAAAGTGATATCATTTCCTTCTACTGTACCTTCTACGTATGGACCTGACTGATCTACCGGTAGGGATGCGCCAAGTACGCACTCCCCTTCCTCCCCCCTCAGGCACCGTCATTCCTGCTCATAATCAATTAGTGGGTGCTGCAAAAGAAACTGTGATGTCACAAAGATTTTCTTACCACTTCCTTCTGGAAATCCGGTGTCCATACTCTACTTGGCTTGACTCACAAAATTTGACTTAGGGGTAGGTGGCAATTGACTCTCTAGATCTAAACCCTGTTGCTGATGACTCATTAACACCTCATTCTGCGTCTGTGGATTTAAATTTTGATTCGGGCCATTATTAACTTGTTTGACTTTACACTTGTTTTTCCAATGCCCCAACTTCCCACACCCATGACAGGGAAAATCCTTTATTTGCCTCTTCCCGATTCAACCTTCCCCGTGATTTTCCCCCATTGTGGTCACCTTGATTTTCTGACTGTTTATTTACTTGAAGCTCCTGCTGTTCAGCCAATTTTACTTGAGCCCACATCACTTTTTCTTCTAAAGCTTTTCGTTTCTTATCAATTTCATCCCCACAATTTTTAGCATATTTTAAAATCTCTTCTATGGGCTTCGATTGCAACACAACATGTGTTGCTTAATCATTTGAGATATATCCAATCTTAGCCCTGTCACAAATCGATACACAAAATGTGTCATGTCCTTGCTTATTCTCTAAACTTTCAAACCCACTATACTGTGTGAACACCTGTAAAAGACGTTCATAGTAGGCGTGTACAGACTCATTCTTTTCTTGGGTTGTTCTGTCTATTTTTACCCAATCAGTTTCTTTCGGGGGAATTTTACTCTTCAGAAAAGTGATTACTTGATGATATTTTTTCATGACATCTTCTGACGGGGCTCCTGTCTTTGAATTTCTTGGATATTCCTCACTAGGCCAATCTATAGTAATTTTACACTCTGTCCACAAATCTGCAGGTACTACTATGTCAAACAGACCATATAAATCTTTTAGCAAAACCTTTGAAACTTTCACAAACCTCTCAACTGGTCTGTTCCACTCCCCTTGTTTCTCTCTTAATTTTGGGAATCATTCGTAAATTACAAAATGTCCTGTCTAGTTCATGGTACATGTACGTACCCTCCTCCGGGTACTTCCCTCATCGGATACAACCTCTCCGCCTTTTCCGTTTCTCTCATGGAATAATCAGATGTCGTTCGATTTACATGTGCTTCTTCCTTTTTCTTTGCCCATCTAACTTTCCATCTTTCAAGATCTCCCCACTTTTGTAGCAGAAATATCAACTCCCTGATCTGTAATTTTCTTCCAGACACATTCATGCTTTCCAAATCCTTATCAGAAAATTCTGCTCTATATGGTTTCTGCAACACCTTTGACTTCCCTATGTCAATTCCCATTTCTGATGCCAAATTTGTCAGTTTTTCATGGAATGCCTTTGTATTTCGTGTAATGCTTCTACAAATAAACAGCAATTCTTCCTCACTGTATGTGTTTAATCTGTCTGGACCCACATTTCCAGCAACCATTTCTTCCAATTCTACTCTTAATTTGAAAATGTCTAATAATTTTGACTGTGACTTTGGTTTCTCTATTTCTTGAGACCATCTCTCTATACCTTCCTGGGATACTATTGTTTGAGTTTGAGTTTAAAAATATTTATATAGCGCACTTTCACCAGCGGTTTCATGGCGCTGCAACAGACAGATCCCCAGAGTAGGAGTAACAAAACATAATGGGAAGAGATAAAAATAACAAGTGATCTAATTAAAAGATTTAGCAAATAAATAGGCTTTAAGTTTTTTCCGGAATTGAGGGTAAAGAGTTAGAGATCTAAGCTCCAAAGGCAGGGAATTCCACAGGATTGGGGCAAGGGTCGCAAACTTTGATCCTCCCCATTTCTTCCTCCGGAAACGGGAGACTGACAACAGGGATTGCGTGGATGAGCGTAGTTCCCTAGTTGGAACATAGGGAACGATCTCAGATGTTATAAAGGCCGGAGCCGCCCCCAGTCGTGCTTGAAAGATGATAGAAGCAAGCTTAAACTGGACGCGTTCACGGACAGGGAGCAGTGTAAGGATTTGAGAAGGGGGGTTACGTGGTAGGACCAGGGACTGGAGCAACCACCCGTCAACACCAGCTCGGTCTGATCCGGGTTAAGTTTCAAGTGGTTCTAGTTCATCCAGTCCTGGATAAAAATCATAATAGACTGGAAATTTGAGATGGAAGCAGAGGAAGAAGACAGATTGAAAACAAGTTGGAGGTCATCCGCATAATTGTATACGCTGACCTCCATTTGCTGCAATGAAAAAATAAGGAGGGCAATATAAAGGTTAAACAAAAGAGGTGAAAGGGAGGAGCCTTGGGGAACCCCGCACTGAACTTTCCGGAAGTCCGCAGAAAAGTCACCCAGGCGAACAGCCTGGGTGCGGTCCCTCAGGAAGGAGGATAACCATATCAGAGCGGTACCCCCGATCCCCGCCGCCCCGACACGGCAAAGTAAGATGGTATGGTCAACCGTGTCAAAGGCAGCTGAGAGATCGAGGAGAACCAAAGCCTGAGGCTGGTTGATATCCATTCCCTCCCTGAGGTTGTCAAGGACCGAGAGTACTACGGACTCCGTAGAGTGTGCGGGGCGGAAGCCGGCCTGGCGAGGAGCCAAGATCCCATACTCCTCCACAAAAGTGCTCAAAGACCTGGTAACATGGCGTTCGAGCACCTTAGCCATAAATGGTAGGAGGGAGATAGGACGGTAATTGGCGGGGACCGAAGGGTCTGCGCCAGGCTTCTTTATGATGGGAACAATAACAGCTGTTTTCAGTGGATTGGCAACAACCCCCTGGGAAAGGGAACTGTTAAGGAAGTGAAGAGGGGGATCTGGACAAGTTGTATAAATGTGGCGAAGGATGTGCGCAGGACAAGTGTCCAATGGGGAGCCGGATTTAACAAAGGGAATTATCGAGATCAAGGATTCCTTAGTCAGGGGGGGAAAGGCATCGAGTTGTCCATTAGATGGAGGACACTGAGGGTCAACAAAAGTCGGGGGGGGTGAGGGAATGTTGGCTTTAATAATAGCAATCTTCTCGATAAAGAAATTATTTAAAGAGGTCCTGGGAAGGGGAGGGCTTGAGAGATGTCCTATCGGAGAATGCCAAATTGTGGACAATCGAGAAAATTTCCCTCGGTTGATTCTCAGCTGCAAGAACCTTTGAGGAAAAGTAGGCCGTTTTTGCAGCCAAAATGGCCTTCTTATATTGAGCCAGGAGAGTGGTGAACTCAGATCTGAGTAAGGGAGAATAATTCCTCCTCCAGGCACGCTCGGCTCGGCGTATCGCTAGTTTGATGGTCTTAAGATCCTCGTTAAACCACAAGTTGGCATCCTTCTCCCGCTTTGAAGTCACCCGCTTCAGCGGGGCAATGGAATCACAGCTTGAGGAGAGCCAATGTTCAATGGCAACGGCCTGAGAAAGAGTGGATAGGCCTTGTAGGGTAGGGTAGGAGGAGGCTAATAATGCGGATAGATTCTCCGGATCCACTCGGCTCCATGGGCGGACCCAAACATTCTTTGGGAGCGGGGGCCTAACAGTAGGGTTGATGGGAAGGGTAAACGAAATCAGGTGATGGTCGGACCAGGTGCAAGGTAAGATGGACAGAGAATCTACCGGACAGTTCAAGGACCAAATCTGATCTAAAATATGTCCTTTGACGTGAGTAGGAGAATGAACGTGTGATACCAAATTGAGGGATTGAAGTGTATCTGAGAACTCTCTTGAGGAAGGACATTCCGCTGGGTCTGAAGGACAAAAGTTAAAGTCTCCCAGTAATAAGATGGAGAAGTTATTGACCGTAAGTGTGGCCAATACCTCCTGAAAATCAGAAAGAAAAAGTAGGGGTGACTGTGGGGGACGGTAAGTGAGAACACAAGTAAGAGGGGGAGTGGTAGATGTAGTACGAATGGCAAGGTACTCTGTTGTGGCAATATCTGGCAAAGATAGAAGTTGGAAGGGGAGATCAGCCCGGGTAATGACTGCTACACCACCCCCAGTCCTACCATCGAAACGATCTGCTCGTAGAGCATAGTATGGGGCAGGGAGAGTGGCCAATAAGGTAGGGAGAGAATCCTCACTAAACCAAGTCTCTGTTAGGAAGAGGAGATCAGGTGCGTGAAGGTCCAGCAGCACCGACAGTTCGTGTGAGTGGGCCACTGCTGACCGGGTGTTAAGATAATAGGCCGAGAGAGTCCTAAATGATACTAGGCTGGCGTCTTCTCTGGGAAAATGAAAGGGAATGGGGGGAGCGAAAGGGTGGGAAGATAACAAAACGGGGGCCAGATCAAGTGTAGATATGCGAGAGCAAGTGGAGGCGGGCAAAGGCCATGGGCCATGATGACTGCGGAGTTGTGAAGAAGTGTAAGTGATGACTTGAGCAGAGTGACGTGCCCCTAGCCCCGGTCGGCCGCGGACGGGCGCAGACGGGCTTGCCTTAGGCGTGCCTTCGGCGCGCAAACGGCGCTCCCGCTGCGCTCGTCCGCTGCGCGTCCGAAATCTGCACATGATATATGGATCTGTGGGAATGGGCTGGGAGGGGGGGGGTGTGGCCTCGAAAAGGGGCGTGGTCACGGCAAGCGCCGGAAATGGCGCCAAGAGTGTCCCGGTACTAGCAACCATGGCAACGCTAAATCCGCTGCGCGGCGTAGTCAGGGCGAGTGAAGTCTGCAAGCTACAGCTTTGAAGGGAGCAGAGGGTGAGTGATTAAAAATACAGAGAATAATGTGACACTCAAATTTTAAAAACACACAAGAATCGTGCTCCCGGCTTTCCGCCTCAGGAGTATCAGTCTATCTGCCCAGGCGTTCGTAGTCAGCGCCTTTAAAGGGCTCAGAAGGGGCCGTGGCCTCGAAAAGGGGCGTGGTCACGGCAAGCGCCGGAAATGGCGCCAAGAGTGTCCCGGTACTAGCAACCGTGGTAACGCTAAATCCGCTGCGCGGCGTAGTCAGGGCGAGTGAAGTCTGCAAGCTACAGCTTTGAAGGGAGCAGAGGGTGAGTGATTAAAAATACAGAGAATAATGTGACACTCAAATTTTAAAAACACACAAGAATCGTGCTCCCGGCTTTCCACCTCAGGAGTATCAGTCTATCTGCCCAGGCGTTCGTAGTCAGCGCCTTTAAAGGGCTCAGAAGGGGGCGTGGCCTCGAAAAGGGGCGTGGTCACGGCAAGCGCCGGAAATGGCGCCAAGAGTGTCCTGGTACTAGCAACCGTGGCAACGCTAAATCCGCTGTGCGGCGTAGTCAGGGCGAGTGAAGTCTGCAAGCTACAGCTTTGAAGGGAGCAGAGGGTGAGTGATTAAAAATACAGAGAATAATGTGACACTCAAATTTTAAAAACACACAAGAATCGTGCTCCCGGCTTTCCGCCTCAGGAGTATCAGTCTATCTGTATTGTGGCACTTATAGTTCCTGATGATGTTTCTAGTCTAACTTCCTTCGGACAACTGGGCAAATTTCTCTTCCGGGTTTCCATCATTGGCTCTCTTATGGGTAAATCCATTAATGATATTACTGATTCACATTCACTTGCTTGGTCATCTACTATCATCTTTTCTTTTCTAGGTTCTATGCTTGGGGTAGACATTATAGGAACTTTAGAACAGTTTGACTGTTCACCATACAATGGAACTACCGGACCGATGGTTACTGGTAGGGGTGGGCGGAATTTGCGAAATCCACTTTCGCAAATTATCGCGAACATTTTAAAAATCTCCGCAAACACGCGGAAATATTGCGAAGATGCGTAAGCTTTTTTCCCGCCCATTCGCGGTATTTTCTGCGTGGTCGCGGCTCGCCAACTTACCCATGCGGTTGCTCGTGGGCGCGGCCATCTTGTTTTCACTTGTTGCGCGGTGCATGATCGCGAGAAGAAAGACGTGATCGCGCGACGCATGACGTTACTGCGGGCGCGAACTGTCGCGAGACAGCGCAAATGACTACCAACAATCCAACATCTCGTGGAGAACGTGACCGAATCGGGAAAACTTGTCGGCGAACCCGGGGATTCAGGTAAGGCGATCGCGCGCACGTGAGAATGTATTATTTTACAGTGCGGGCAAGAAACAAATTATCGCTAAGCTGCGGAATGCGGAAATGTTGACATTTTCGCGCTTTCCGCGGAACGCGAAAATGCCAAATTATAGCAATTTCCGCGAACGGAACGGAATTTTGGCCCAGGCCTAGTTACTGGTATGGTCAATGCATCAGCATGTGTATTTATCTGTGTTATTTTCTGGATCAATTCATCAATATTCTTACTTATTGCTTCCCTTTCGTTTTCTCGAAGTACCCTGTCTGCTGTGTTGTGTACTATTTGTGGAACCAAAGGTGTTTTTATCATCCGGGCACAAGGAGTCATTCTATTAAATCCTTCATTATAAGGTGGAGGACTTTTCATCAATATGTCTTCTAAGTATCCTTCTTCTGCTTCTCCGCTACCTATCATTGTTAAGTGTTTGGTTTTCTCTGTACATTTACCTCCCGTCTGCTCTTCTGATGTTAATACAGGATATAAACCTTTTGCCACCATGGCTTGTCTCCATTGTTTCATTTGACTATCTCTAGTCTCTCAGGGAAATTTCAGATAATATTTGCTTAAGGTCCTGTTACTTCGTGGTCTATCTCGTTCAAAGGCTTCCATTTCCCGTTCTTCTAAAGCCTCATACTGAGTCAATCTGGGTCTGGGTTCTAATTAATTCATTCGTGTTCCTAAATTTTACAATAGTCTTCCATTAAAACTTCCGTACTCGGGAAATATTCCATCCTCTTTTGTGTATTCTACCCAATTTTCTAACCATGCACAGGTATGATAGCCTCTTTCCACAATCATGTATGATGCAGGCGTATTAGGAGGAGGAATGAGAATCCCTTCTCTACTCTTAATGGGTTTGTCCTTTATGAAATAATTCTTAACCTTTTGCATAAATCACATTTTTCTTTTTTCTCCGTGCTTGTGCTTGTTAAGGTATTGTTCGTAAGCAAACCCTATAAATCTTCTGTCTGGACTAGTCCCTGTTAATGTTGGATCGTACATGCAATCTCCACTACCTATTATTATTCTTGGGACTTCTCTTTTGATGATCAATCAGACACTCGCTTTAATTCTAATAATTCTCCAATACCTGCGCGTTTTCTATTCTGAGGACCAATTAACTTCTACTCTGCTCACTCCCTCAGCCACTGCTTGCGCGGCTTTTCTGTGACGTCAATATCACTCCTTACTACTGACCCCTCCTTTACAATTTCACATCAACCACACACCTCCTGTTTCAACCAATCCCAGCGCTCAGAGAGCAAATACGAAGCACAACCCCACAGAACTATATTTAACCTAGAATGGTGTGAGGACCTAGACATCAGAGTCTCAAGGATTCAGGACAGGTTCAGGACCGGGAAGGTGACCTCTTCTAGTGTAACACCAGCGTTACACCCCTCTCTGGTGCTACTCTCTCCGGCTCGGGCTCTTCCGGACCCCTTCCTAGATGTGCCTCCTTGGTTGTTCTGCGATCTTTCCCTAGTGTTAGATTCTTCAATCAGATTGCAGCAAAATCGGGCAGCATCTCAGCATAGCATCGGCATCAGTTGGGTCAAGTGTGTCTAACTAACTAGAACTTACCTCTGTTATACCAATTCAAATGGTGTGATCCACCCCCAAATGTTTCAATTCCATCTACACCCCTCAATTTGATTGGGCCAGGCTATGGGGTGAGGACATCACACCATACTAAGTGCAATAATCTTCTTTGGTTTTATTGTCTAATTCCACGCCCCTTAATTTTAATACCCACAAGCTTTATTTCTACAAGCATTTCATATGTGGATCAAAAAATCTGTAATACAATGTTTCAGGTTCTTCCTCTCGTAGGGTCAGGAGTTGATCTTCCCATGTCCTTGCTGAGTACATGGATTGGCAGCCATTCAATAATTTAATCGGTTTCAGAACGAGGAGGTTGCGCGCATGCGTAGTTCACGCAAAGGATAAGGACATCGGTCACCCTCCAAGGCCCAAATGCGAGCTATTAATAAAGTCAGAAAAGAACATGTTAGAATACAAAATTAAATGAATTCACTGTATACCACTTACTTCTACTCTAACCCCATTTCCTTAATATTTCTTTTGCATTAATGGCTTAGTAAAACTTGCATAGGTTAGTTTCAGCACAGCATGGGAGTTAATGCGAGGGTTTCGAGCAGCCATGTTAAAAGCTATTGCACAGCTGCAAAGATTTCCCACCAAGCTAGAGAAAACGTCATACTGCGTAGATGTAGTAGACGCATGCGCAGAAGAGTTCCCGCGTTTTTGGAGGCCATTTTTAGGACACTCAGGTTATTCATTTGTAAAGCACATAGAAAAGCTTCCCCTAGATACGATATGTAAAATGTGATGCAAAATTAGTACTTACAGACAGGTCGGTTATAATGTTACAGGTTATTCAAGAGGATTGCATACAAGCAAGTTTCTTTTTATACGAAACCTTGCTCCATCACCATCTTCTCGCGCCACTGTGTTTCTCATGACTCTCACAAGTTCCTTGGGTTCACTGAATGGACTCCGCCCTTTCCTAACTTTCCTGCCCGATTTCACATGGAACTATTTTCCTTCTTTGAGCAGTACATCCTTAGTGTGGTGTTTAGCATCAAAATCATTTTTGTTTTGTATTGTTAAGATGCTTTTCCCTACATCTTTAACATCCCACTCCAATGTTCTACTTTTTTTTCATCTATCCAGGGTTAATTTTTTAATACAGTACTCTGCCCCACATCAAAGTAAAAGGACTCTCACCTGTAGTCTCTTGGTGAGTTACTCCGTATGATCACACCATTGTCTTGATTTCACTTTCCCAATTCTTCTTTCCTTTTCTTGCTAGTTGTATGATATCTTTTATTACTTTGTTCACCCTTTCCACAACTGCATTTCCCCTGGGATGATATAGAGTTGTAAATATTTGTTCAATACCTGCTGTTTCCACAAAAAAATGTAATTTCCTCTGACTTGAAATGTACCCCATTATCTGTTAAAATAGACGATGGAAAACCTTCTCTAATGAAAAAACCTTTTCCAGAAACCTAATGACGGTGCTAGTATCTATTTAATGACAATCTCTAAATCCATCCATCTTGTAAGCATGTCAACTAAGATTAAAATGTACTTCCATGAACCATCATGCCATACCACGGGTCCCATAATGTTCAATGCAATCTCTTCCCATGGCAACCCAGAACATCCTAATGCAGACTTGGAAGGATTCAATGCTTTTTTGATTTGTCAGCATTATCACATTCCACACGTGTCCTAATAAAGCTTTCAACAACTAAATCCACTCTGGACCACCTGTATAGTACCCCAGCCACACAGTAATCATTCCAAGTATCCTGCTCCACTTCTCTGATCGGTAGGGATAATCTCCTCGAAAAATCCGCAGTCACATTCTTGATCCCAGTTACGTACTGCACTTCCTATACAAAATCCTGAAGCCTCATGGATAATCTTGCAATCCTTGCAGAAGCCCTTGAAAGTCTCTAAGTGGTTAGTAACTTCATTAATTACTTGTGATCTGACAAAGTCAAGGCATTAATAATCTAATAATTATTGACTTCTTGTCTAAAAGAAAGTATCGGTGACACGCAGACCACATGTTTTATGAGGACGTGCTGTCAACACCGCCATGAAGTGAACGGCTGCCTTACCTCCATCTCTGCCCAGACGTGAGGGGAACGGCCTGCTTTGCCCCTACCGCCACCAGCCTGCCATGAGAGGAACGGCCACAGCGGATTCATTGAGTCCAGTCTACCGGGAAGGGAAACGTCCGGCGCTGGACTACGACTCCCAGCAGCCCCAGCAGCCTTGCAGGCGACGCCTCCTCTGACGCCGTCTTTCGCGCCCGGAGACACGACAAGAGCTCCACCGGCCACTCATATTAGATTACCCATGCAAAGATTGGACATTAGTACTGTTTCCTCTCATTAACTTTTATGGTTACTGAATAACTGATTGTTAGCTAATGCTGGGGGGTTAATTTTTGTTACTGAAATAGTTCTGGATTAAGGCTGGACTGTCAAAAGATAGGGGGTGTTCTAATATACAATTGCCTGGTAGCCCGACTGATATAGGTACTTCTAGACACTGTGTAGTAAAGGGTACGTTTATTTTGTGTATTGATTGTGTTTGATACAACGAAAATGGGTAAGACAAAACTACAAAGTTCTAATTCCGGGCAGCCAGGGAATAAAACTAAACAAGCGAACATGACCCTATTGAATTACCTTACAGGAGCAGTTGGTGCTTTGGAAAGGCAGATATCCATGGTAGAAGAATCACTGATCAAGGATCCACAGGG
Organism: Triturus cristatus; assembly: GCF_964204655.1. Lineage (NCBI taxonomy): Eukaryota > Metazoa > Chordata > Amphibia > Caudata > Salamandridae > Triturus > Triturus cristatus. The sequence goes on along the minus strand of NC_140593.1, from coordinate 1,063,319,573 downwards.
TTCACTACCAACTAACAATGCCCCTGATTCACACGGAATTGGCACAGGGGAAGTAGGTCTCATAGCAACCATGGATCCAGAGCGCCAAAATGGTTGCATGCAGACGATTAGCGACGAGATATCTATTAGTGACCAAGACGGAGAGCCGCTTCCCCCGTCCAAAAGACAATGTAAGCCCAATACTAATGTTACTCCAGGACATTTGCCGCCACTAATACATCAGGTTCCCCCTGAGGTTGACAGTTCGAAACTTATAGATAATAGCAAACCCGGAAAAGATACTAAGCCTAAACATAAAGAAAAAAGTATGGCAAAAAAAAGTAAAAGTAAGATTAATGGACCCACCATAACTGACTTAACCAAATACATCAAATAATCTATTCGGGCCATAGAGTCAAGATTAGTAAAGATAGAATTGGAATTAGAAAGAATTATTGGAAATTCAAACAGGTGTCCAACAACGGAAGGCAAAATTAGTAACAAAGCAGAAGGCAGCACTGATGATACATCTAAACCTAAAAGCCAGACTGTGGCAGTTAACTCTACTCCTTCTGGTGAGGAGCCAAATAGGGGCTCCAAGAAAAAAACAGATAGAGGATATAGAAAGCCCAATGAAATCTCGTCTACTAGAGATCTGGCTAAAGGGTCAGAATCTGTAGAGAAAGGAAATGGCAAGGTTGAAAATCAACAGGGTGGCCGGAAAGCAAGGGAAGTCCCTCCCAATACACGAACACAAAATGACACTCGTGGATATTCGTCAGAACATCATATCTTAAATCTACCCCCAGCTGCGATACCATATACAGTTGTGCTGGTAAATGTCCCCCCGTCCTCAGAGGGTGAAAAGGAAACGTGGCATACTTTGAGGAATAGGGCAATTCACTGTCTGGGGACCAGAATAGGGCTAATACCAGAGATGTTTTCAGCCTTTAAGATGATTAGACGTGTGTCATGGGTGGGGGCCATCAGGAAATCTTATCGAGGTGACTGCTTAGTCCTCTCACTTGGGTCGCCAACCCTGTTCAGGAAATTTTCTGTAGAAGAGGCAATACTAATATCGAAACGGTAGAAGGTATAAAGGTCTTGCCTCTGACTTATTTTTATCAGCTAAACTCTCTAAATCGGAATAGGGGTTTGTATTCTTCATTACAACCCTTTAATAAAACGTTTACAACGTAAAGGTGGTAAATAGATTTAGACCTCTACAGTCCCTAGATGAGAACGATTGACTCCAGGACAGCGTAGATAAAAATATTTGTTCGAAAAATGTTGTACACTGTAATCTTCGGAAGACTTTGTTACTGATCCCCGTAGTGGCGCTTAATCTGGCACAAAGAGAGACAATGGCTACCGGGGATGAAATAGTGGAAACCCCAGCAGCAGGAATTGGTGATGCAAGTAGACACAAAGTTAAAGAAGGGGATGAGAGTTTTGGACAGGTCCAGCATGAGCACGTACCCGATAGTTCAAATGCACCTTCCACTGGGAGAATTAGAATCCTGTTTTGGAATATTGCTGGCCTGCAGTCAAAAGTAAATAATACCATCTGGACTGATTTCATATATAGTTTCGATATCCTATGTTTCCAGGAGACATGGTTACTGGATAAAGTTGATATAGATGGATATACGACCTTCCACACGCCAGCTGAACAGTCAGTACATGGGAGACATAAAGGAGGGATCTGTTTATATATCTCAAATATGCTATGTGGTAAAAAAATTGAAATGATAAAAATTACAATATATTATCAAATTGTTGCCATCCACTTGAATTCAAATGTAATAGTGCGGATAGTTAACTTTTACAACAACATTGAAAGAGGACAAATGGGTGACACTTTAAATTCACTTTGTAATGAATTAAATGAAACAAAGGTCCCGAACGGTGTTGATATGATTACTCTTTGGGGTGGTGATTTTAACAGTAGCATCTGTTCACAGGCAGACTGCGGGCGGTGTGGTGTATACGAGGAAGAAAGAGATCCTATGTTCCACTTTGTACATTCTGAGAGGGGGGAGAAGTTTAATGATATAATGGCTACACATGATCTGGGCTTTGCAAATATGTTGTGCTCCCCGCCTGTCAATTTCATTCATACATTTATTGGCAGGGGTTTTGAATCCTTAATTGATTCTATAATTGTACCTATTTGTTATGCAACATGGACTGGAAGTTTTAAAACCCACTCTAATGTTTTAAGTGACCATCTACCCCTGAGTATTGATTTAGTTATACCGAATCAAGTCAACCAACTTTTAATATAACATGGATGCAAAATATTGCCCTAGCTCGTCAAAATGGGTATTTCCTGCGATGGGGCAAGATAAACCCAGAGGAGGTCGATAAATGTATAATCGTTAATACATATGAACACATACTAGCTTGCTTGCAAGATAATGTAGATCATGATGATACACTGAGGGCCTTCTCCTATATTACGCTAGAGATAAAAAATTCCCTAAGAACTCAAAACAAGGTAACTCCAGCTAGGATCAATGGCTGGTTTGACTCAAAATGTACCAAAGCCTATACCCAATTGAAAGAAGCATTACATAAAACAGAGAGAAATCAAGAAGAAATTAGTGGGTGTAGCAGGACGCACAATTTAGCCAGAAAAAATAGGAAAAAATAATTGAAAGACCAGGCCTGGGATACGCTTTATGAAGCGTCATTGAGGAAGGACTGCACTTCATTTTGGCAGGCAGTCAATGGCCCTTTTCTTTCTAACAATTATGGTGCTAGGGTTGAAATTGCAATCAATGAAAAATTATGGGTTGACTTTTTTTCGAAAGTATACGGTGCCAAGGGGACTGAAGAATATTTAATTGACATGGAACCAATAGAACAGGAAGACAGTGTAGGCTTCACCCCTATTGAGTTATATATAACTCTGTATGAAGTTACAGCAGCAATAAATGCTAGCAAAGGAGGCAAAGCCCCGGGGCCAGACGGTATACCGATGGACATTTTTAAATCCATTCCAGTACTGTGGTCCCCGCTGCTGACTCAGGTATTAGAGGTGTGCTGTGCGAGGGGCTTTATAAAATCCTGGTCAGAATCGGTGATTATTCCAATTTTTAAAAAAGGGGAATGAGATAACCCTGCCTGCTACCGACCTGTTTCGCTTCTAGACTCTTTAGCTAAGATAGCAGGCAGGATTGTGTTAAATAGATTACAAATATGGGCTGAGGACAATAATATTTTAAGTACAGTACAATATGGTTTTAGACAGGGGTTAGGGACCATTGAACAGGTTTTAAATTTCACTATGTTATTGGGAAAGTATACTCAAGCCAAGGAAGGGAAACTGTATGTGACATTTGTGGACCTCTAGGCCGCTTTTGATTGTATTGTACATAATAGACTTTGGGAAATCCTGATGGATCCAAATGTTGACCCACTATTAGTGCAATTTATGAGGCAAATGGATACTGGGGCATGTGCTAAGGTGAGGTATGGCCTGAAGGGCGAATGCACTGCACCCTTCCCCATGGAGAGGGGAGTGAGGCAGGGCTGTGTCCTGGCCCCATTTGTGTTCTCCTTATATACCAACGCCCTAGAGGAGGAACTGGTGGCCAGGACAAGAGATCCTCCACAATACAAAAATAAGTCAATCGTGTCCCTGCTTTATGTGGACGACGCGGTGCTTATGGCCAGGACCAAGCTAGGTCTACTGAGCGCTCTTACGGCATATATTGATTTTATGGATGGTCGAGAGTTAAAACTTAATATTAAGAAAACCTTTGTAATGACATGTGGGAAGGGGAGAAACAAATGTAAAAGCTTGGTACTGGGGAAAGATAGGATATATACAACTGATACGTTTTCCTATCTAGGTGTTCTATTGGAACACACTGGCTCATGGCACCCAGCGATTAAAAGTAGGACTCTGCTCTTTAAGAGGTCAATTGGGGCCGTGATAAAATTCTGTAAAAAATTGGGTAAAAGACCTCCAGGGACCTTACTCAAAATTTATCAGGCAGTATGTTTAAGCATTGTGATGTATGGTGCAGGAGTCTTGGGGAACCATGATGTATCCCCAATACAAATAGTGGACAATATATTTTTTAGATTCATTTTAGCGGTTCCGCAGAGCACCTCAGTTTTTAATTGCCAACAATGAATTGGGAATCCCCTACATTTCTGACATGATTAAAATACAACCATTGCTACTATGGCATAGAGTATGGACGACTGCAAACACAGGGCTGAACAGGGAAATCATTGGAGACACCATGAGTCTATGCTATGCAAATAAGATCCCCTGGTTGAATTTTTTTCAGAATTGTTTTTTAAAGATTTGGATAAACTTGATTATTTTAATCACCCTGAAACTATGAGCACTATCTCCAGGAAGGACTTTAAATTGTTATTCCTGACGCACTTAGAATCCTTAAGAGTCGTAATGGAAATGAAGAAAAGTACTGTGACTCAGCACCACCTAATTCTGACAACTTTTAGTATACAACCATATTTGCTTTGGTGCATAGGAGGGTACGACAGGTATGTCCGTACTAGACTGAGGTTTAATAATTTCCATCGGTTAGTTAGTTTCCCCTTGGCAAATGACTGGACCAGAGATCTATGTCAATGTCCATGTGATAAGAGGTCTACCCCATCAACAATACATGTGATTTTATTTTGTAAATTGTATCATTGCGAAATAATAAGATGGATTTTACCAGAGTTGAAGAGAGGGGGGTGGAAGCAATGTCGTCCTGCTTTTTTATGTTTAGAAAAGTTGGAAAATGTCTACTGTGTGGGAATTATGGCCGTTTTTTTTAAAAGTGTACTGAGAAAAAGGATAAGTATAACTACTTAAAATTGGATGTTGGTCTGTTTATAATTTTTGTAGATTGGTAGGATTGAGATCTCTGTAAAGATGGAATTAATTACATATATATGTACGAAAGTATTCTTTTTTTAACCATGTTACTTTTATGATTTTTAATGTGGAAAACAAATCGAATAAAGTATATTTTGAATTTTGATGTGACAAAAGGGTTAATTTTCTGCACCAAATGAATTTACGAAAGTGTTCCATTGCCCAAACACACGCTTTGGCTTCTCTTTCTCTGACGGAATACTTTTTTTCTGTAGGCAATAAAGATCGAGAAGCAAACGTTATCACCACCTCTTTGCCCTGTTCCGACTTCTGAGACAAAACTGCACCCAGCCCAGTACCACTAGCATCTGTAGTGACATACGTATCAGCTGAAGGATCAAACACCTGCACTGTTGGAGCATTGTTAATAGCATTCTTTATCTCAATAAATGTTTTTTGACAAGTTTAATTCCAAAGAAAAATAGCTTGTATTTTTCTCAGAAGTTGCATTTCATGAGTCTTCTGTGAAAAATGATCAACAAACTTTGAATAGAACTCAGCCAAACCAAGGAAAGATCTAAGTTCATCCTTGGATTTGGGAGCAGGTGCATTCACTATTGCTTCAACCTACATTAATGTAGACTTTATTCCTTTGTTACAAATTTCATGCCCCAAATACATAACCACTTCTTTTCGCAAACTTGCACTTGCTTTCTCCAGCAGACAATCCATTGTCTCTGAGAATACTAAGTACTTCCCTGAAAGTGACATCATGGTGCTTTTTATTCTTCCCCTTATAGGAATATTATCTTGGAAGAACGTGACATCAGGTACATGACCGAAAAACTTTGACATTAGTCTCTGAAACACCGTAACAGCTTCCGCCAATCCGAACAGCATACATTTGTATTGGAAACATCCGAAAGGTGTGCAGAAAGTTGTAAGATGTCTGCTTTGGGATCCAAAAAACTTGGTGATTTGCAGCGGACTAATCTAATGTGGAAAGCATTTAGTCAATTTCGAAAAAGGGGAAATTGATCAACTATGATATTGTTATGGCCAACCTTCACAAATTTGTCTACCTATTCGTGAATATTCCAATGCCCCTTAACGTTACAGCTATGGTCCAACTTAATTACATTGATATGGGCCAGATGCCAGCCTAGGGCTCCATATTAACTACTCACACTGCCGCAGACACAGGAGGGCATGGGTGCCCCGGACATGCTCCTCTATGCCCTATGTGCACAGGCCCAATATTTGCATCACTGGGTTCATCCCAGGCCGTTTCAGCCGCATGTGGCAATTGAACTGGACAAGACTTCCCCATGGCCACCCACCACAGCCTTATCCCTGTCCTACAGGGCCCCCAGGTCTGAGATTGACATCACACAGTGCTTGCATTGGGCGTGGGTCGGGCACAGAAGGCACGCTGGCCTTGCAATGCGATATGCTCCTGCTGTCCCTGTGGCTTATCACCCTTCACTCCCGCCACTACATGACAAAGGTGTGACAAGTCGTGTGGGTAGACTAGGTATCCACACATTTGCAGATCTATACCCTGATGACCATTTTCTCCCTTCCCGTGGCCACACCCCCACGTGCTCCTGCACTGCTCGACGTGCTGCTTTATTATCGGCTGCATGCCATCTGCAGCGCGATCCACAATACTTTCCCATTCCGCCACAGACATTCCTAGTGCTAGAACATGTTTACACAAGCACATCACACCGTAAGTTATTAACACGCCTCTACCTATACATGCAGCAGTCCTCCCCTGCGCTTGTTCCAAATGTTTCAGGACCCTGGAACACTGTCCTTCAGGCCTCTTTGGCTGATGCCCAATGGACTTTCTGCTGCAGCCAGCTTAAAATGCTATCTCCTAAATATCATCTACGCCTCTTACACTTCAAATTTCCGCATCACCTATACGAACATCTAAGCAATTGCTGCAGATGGGGCTCGTCCCTGACTCTTGCTGCCACCGTGGCCACACACTCCATGCTGACTTCATACACCTACCCTGGCATTTCTCCGAGGTCGCACTTTTCTTAACTGAGGTCTTCCACACACTGGGAGAAGTCACTGATAAACCCATTCTCTTGTCTCCAGTAACTGGGTTGCTAGGGAAGGTAAAAGAGATTCTGTACATTTCTTATGGACTAGTAGTTATGATGCTCCTACTAGCCAAACATAGGGTTGCTATGCACTGAGGCAGGTCGAAGGCCCCCACAATACGGGAGTGGCTCACTGACATTGCCTACTGTCAGGTGTGGCTCACTGCGTCCTGGGAGCTCATGCCATTGAGATCCTGTCCCAGGGATGTTTGGGAGCCTTTTACCTCTTGTCTTCTACGACATGGCCCGGCCTCCCCTACAGAAGCCAAACACCCCTTTGTCGTTGGGCATCCTGCCTTGTGAACTGTATCCTTTGCACATACAGATGGATATCGGGGTGTGCAGGCCCTCTGTGTATTAATATATATGGTGGGGTAGACCAAAAGTGCCCACATTGACTCGCTGCACACTGCATATGCTACAGGACTGTATTAAGCTTAGTCCATTGTCTCTGACCATACATGTATACTGGCTTTGTAAATCAGTCTGAAATGAGTGAAGTTCACACTTTGATGGAAATGCTGATGCTTTGTACACTGCCAACTGTTATAAATAAAATAAAAACAATGATATTGTTGTTCAACCACCTTACGTCCACATATTGATATACATTTCCGTTGGATGTTGGGGCTACGACCAATGGAGAAACCCATTCAGATTCTTCAACAGGTTGGACAATGTCAGATTTTATTAACTTATCTAATTCTGTTTTCACTTCATCTCTGACAATAAATGGTATATTGCTGGCTTTGTGCACTTTGCGCGTGGGCCCTTCTTTGAGTCGTATTTGCTTTGTAAATCTTTTGAGCTTTTCATTTTCCCCCTTGAATATTGTGGAGAACTCTTGTAACACCCATTTCTTGGTGTCTTCACTCTCACACCCTATTAATACCTGTTCAGAACTGTTTGGATCTAGTATTATATGCAGGCTTTTTTTTATCCTTCCATTCAAGAACAGAAGGCCCTTATTTGGCAACTTATAATTTACACATTGCATGCCTATCCTTGAATCTAAATACCAATTCTCTATAGCGTAAGATATTTATCCTCTCACCTGTGCAGCTTTCAGGTGAAATATCTGCCGGTTCCAGCAAAACATCAATCTTCTTAATGAAAGGTTTTTCCCACACATGCTCCGCAAGGATGGTGTAAGGAGAGCCAGAGTCTGCTGCAAGCTATAACCTGATTCTACCTACTGATACCCAACACAATGGTTTAATAGATCCATCTGCTGTAATGATTAAAACCACTTTCTTACGAATACATCCTGCACTTGTTCCTTCATCACTATCATCTGAGGAATTTTTCTCCTCACTATCTTTTACACACCCAACCTTGGTACTAGACTTCTTATTGGATTTATTTCTGCATACCCTGGCATTATACCCAATGATACCACATTCCAAACACTTATCAAGTTTTGCGGGGGATTTGTCATATTTAGCTGAGTGCGTCAGACTACAAGACCAGTAACATACTAGATTATAGTTTCTCTTAAAATCATTGTTCTCTCCTTTCTTTTTATCTCCTTTTTAATCGCCGCAGGTTCCACTTTGTTATCCTCCACTTTTCCTACTATCAGACATTTTATCTACCAACTCACTTTTTTTTCTCTTGTGATAAAGTGGCTTTTGCACAATGTTCTGATAGTTCTGCCTTTTCATCATGGCAACAATGTCCTTGAGACTTCCTTCTTCCTCAACCCATAGTTTTTCCTGCACAGTGTTATTCTTGGTATACACAACAATTTGGTCTTGTACACCATGTAAGTAACCGAATTTACATGTGCTTGCAAGTTTTTTTTAAAGCCGAAACGTACTCTTCAATACTTTCATGTTTCTCTTGCTTTCTTGGAAAGAAAGCATGTCTGGTGATGACAATGAACACTGAAGGCGAACAATGATAATCAAGATCTAAAATAGCAGCTTTGAATACATCCATATCCCTTCCTGATCCATCCAGTTTCTGCAATTCATTATATATACTTAAGCCTTGTGGTCCTGGAAAATACATAAGAAATATTTTCTTCCTATCAGCCATTAATGCGTCACCCACATCTTCCAAATTGGCAATATATTTAAGGACGTTTTCCTTCCAGTCATTCCATAAAACTGAAAGTTCCCCAGGTGTGGCTTAAAATTCTTTGGGCAAATTTAAATGTAAGGCTGATCTCTTCTCTCACCAGACACTGGACCACTTTAAGGTGCAGACATGACTGCAGAAATTCTCATGGAACAGTTGTTTTATTAACAAAACAATTGCTGCAGTAGGTACAAAATAAACGTCTGCCCTGTAGTTCTACGCTGTAAAGATCCTTGTAGTATGCCAAAACATTTAGTCATAGAGAATAGCACATTACTGTTAATTCAGTGAATCGGCGAATCTCAGTCCCTTTCCGTAACTAACTAACTACTGCTGTACTATGTGACTAATTTGATATCGGGCACTTAAAAAACAAAGGAAATGGCCATTGTGTGTGACCTTTGCGTGAACTGTGTTTACTGCGTCTGTACGTACACGACCTGTGCATGATGCCCCACGTTGAAATTGACGTTTACGAAGAACTGCACTCAAGTGTTTGGAGTTCCGTGCAGGGTACCGCGACATACCAATGTTGGCGGTTGGGAAGCTTCCGTTAGAGGCCGTGGAATTAGTAGGGATTCTTACTAATGAATTGTAGAAACTGTACTCACAGCGTCACTGCCCAAAAGTGGTAAAAAAGATAGTTGCCACATGCTGAACGCAGAATACAGAAGATCCCTTGCTTTGTTTAGTAGATACCACATCCAAAAGTAATGCGCACATGCACAACATAGAAATTCCAGGCAGAAGTTGCAAATAAAAAAAGGAAAACTTCCCAATCCCATCCTAGTCGTCAAAAGATGGAGCGATCCATTAATCCATCACACCAAGGCATAGTAGAAAAATCCACTTTTATTCGCAAGTAGCTCCATTATACAAGGATGTTCACAGGTGCAGGAAAGACTCCAGAATGCGTGACATTCCATGACAGGCTATAAATACACATTCTAACACTGCATAATGCAGTGCTACACTCTACACTCTGGGGCAAATTTACAAGCCCCTTGTGTCACTTTTGCACCGTTGTTGCGTCACTTTTGTGACGCAGCGGCAGCTTAAAAGTTGCGGCCCATTTACAACATGACGCATCTAGGGAGATGCGTCATGTTGTGAAGCCCTGCACCACATTAAACCTGCGTCAGGTTTAATGTATGCAGGGTGGGGGTTCCGTCGCAGGAAGCCCCGTAAAAGTGACGCAGTGAAATCTACAAGATTTCACTTAGTTACTTTTACGTCCATGCTGCGTCAAAACCCTGCGCCTGCTTGAAGCAGGCGTAAGGAGTGACGCAGCATATTAGGCATAGGGCGCCCCTGAGCATTGCTGGAGTTGCGTCGTGCTTGCGACACAACTCCAGCAATGCGTGACTTTTCCGTCAACAGATGCGTCAGAATTTCTGGCGCATCTGTCAATCCTTGCGCCATGGTGCGCCGTATTGTAAATACAAAAAGAACTGTTGATGGACAGAATGCAGAACAATGTCATACATTCACCCCAGCACAGAGATCTGGGCCTAAATCCATCGTTTTTTTGCTCACCATGCCATTCCAGTTTGGACCAAGCCATTTGCAAATCAGTCTTGACCCTGAGCCCCATGATAACAGTCCAGCCCAAACTGCCATGCCAGGTCCTCCCTGAACTGGAAACAAGCATCCTAGGACCGGTTTCGGGGTTTCACTCCTCTTCAGTCAGGATAGCTTGATTCCAGTGGCATGGAGAGCATGGGACTCTTGTCTGAGCATACCCATCCCACTCGGGGTGACAAATACAAAAAGAACTGTTAATGGATAGAATGCAGAACAATGTCATACATTCACCCCAGTACAGAGATCTGGGCCTAAATCCATCGTTTTTTTGCTCACCATGCCATTCCAGTTTGTAAATACGGCGCATCCATGCTGATGCAAGGGTTTTGCATTTTGGCGCAGGGAAAGTGATGCATCTCTACAGATGCGTCACTTTCTTGTAAATCTGCCCCTTAGTGTTCTCTAATCTAAGAATGCAATTAACCCCACCACTACAATGGCCCTTTCTGATCAGAGCACAGAGTTAATCAAAAACCTCTTCTTATCTGCTTGTCCTTCTTTATTTACCTTTTGGCTACAAATTGGAACTCTCTGTCTTTACATACCTGCCCTAATGTTCTCCATTTTGACTTCAGGAAATTTCTTAAAACCAGTCTCTTTTCTGAGCAATTCATACTCACTGGTTATTTTCCAAATATTGTCCTGCATCTCCTGACCAGTACTGCCCAGTACCAAGATGCCTTTACGGGTAATAGCACTACATGAGACCCGCAAATAGATACATAATATATATATATAATAGTTGAATTTACAATGTTGCACTAAGGGTAATCAAAAACACTTAATTTCTTGTGGAATCAACTACTAATCTTCCAAGCCCAAGTTGATTTGCTAATTTTTATTTGTATTTGAAAGTACTGACCAAACCAAAAGGTACCCGATTACTGTATTAGATATTAACAAAATGAATGGATCAAATTTAAAAACAAACATTGGTAAATGTAGGAGGGTCGAGTATTATGTAGTTATACTGGTTGAGCTTCACTTTGCAATACTCTCACAATACCCTAAAGATGTTCCTTGGATTTACAATAATAAATCCTTAGCTCACTCTTGGTTAAGCGACAAAGAGCAGGCAGGCTTTACCGGAGGAACATTTATTAAGCATTTTAGAGTACCAACATCGATGATTAATAATTGACATGACTAGAAAGAAAACCAACAAAAATGTATAAAAAATAAAGCAGCTTTTTATATAAATGTGGTCACCAAAATGAAGTCAATTGAATAAGAATATCCGGAGTTATAGATTTTGGAAGCAAAATTAATTCAGTGCAAAACAAGACTTCAAAAAACGTTATCATTGCGGTCTATGGGAAAAAGCACTAATGACAATCGGTCACTTGCAGGTTGAGCTGTGTGGAATGGAAGGAGGGTAAAGGTGATGCGGGTCCCAGGACCAAGGCACGACAGTTAGTTTGATTTTACCTGGCTTAAGAAGCCTAGGTGCAGAGTTGTCCTGGCTGTCCTTGGTGCAGAAGCAGGAGCGGTGGTGGAGTTGGTTTTACCACTTATACGGTGCTAGTGAAGAGACATGTGCAAAAAGTAAAAACAAAGCCACTGCTGGCATTAGATGAAGGTATAGCGGTGGTCCCTAGAGTTGCAGCGTCAAGTAAAGGTGGTGGTTGCCAGACTGCCCACCAACAAGCCTTGGCAGTGCAAAGCTCAGCAGAAAGTCCGAAGGTCCAGGGGATTATGGTAACTGACTGAAACTTGTTGGAGGTCAGGATTACATTTTCCACAATGCACTGGACCATATACTTTTGGGTAATCACTCGGAGGGCCCGATGGCCAGCGATTCTTTGGTTTCGGTATGTTGTTCTTACCTGAGGTGTGCATTGGACTAGTGCCACTACTCCAAGGGAGTCTGGAGTTGCTTCTGGATGTCAAAGGGGTCCTGGGGTAACTGGTCTTCGATCTGGGACAAGTCGCAGTTGTGCAGTTCCATGAAGGTTGCCACAGGTGCAGAGTATCACGCCTTTGGTTTGTGTGAATTCTAATATCGCAGACTAGTGTCCCTTGTTGCAAATCAGATCAGAACTGAGGTTCTGGATCCAGGGGTGCCCCTTAAATGATAGATTTAGCTGTGCAGACCAAGTAGCCAGGTAGAGGTGTGATTAGCTTTCTAGGGGTGTACACCTCCTGAATACCTAATATTCCCACCTGGCCGGGTGCAAATATGCCTGGGACGGGGGCTGTTTCCTCCTTTGGGAGGCAGCAGGGTTGCATATCACAGGTGGTGAAAGCTTTGAAGCTCACCGCCTTGATGCGCCACTTCACTAGCCATCCTGTCAGGTAGGGAGGTGTGATCATCTAGGCCATTGTTTTTGACTCCTAAGAGAGTTCACACCTCCTGGCAGGGAGTCAGATTCCTGTCTGGGCGGCAGCAACTGCACAACAGACGCTGGGACAACCAGATGGGCAACCTCTAAGATAGTCATCTGGGAGCATGCCACATCGTCCTAGACACAAGATTCATGTCAGGGGTGATGAGGCACATTGTATGATACTAAACATGGCATATTTTGGGGGTACCATAATACAGCTGGCGACATCGAGTTTGTCCAAATGCTAGCCCATGTTATCCTATGGACTGCTGATCACCTATGGTAGCCCTTAAGAGAAAATGCTACTATAGGGGCATATAATCTTGTACTTATATGTTCTCACCTTTAAAATAATGTGCCCTGCCTCCTGGGCTCAGGAGGCCTTCCGTAGGAGTGACTGGTATATATTAAAAATAGTATATTGACTTTGCCACACATGGTGAGGAAAAAGTCGAATTCAAGCAGTTTGCCCTGCTCCTCCAGTCTGCAATGGCAGGACTGCTGTAATCTGTTTATGTGGGTGACTCAGGGTATCACAAACAGTGCTTCAGGCAGTGGTGACCCCTTTAACACCCATGCCTTTAGTACCATTAGCACTATATACTAGGGACTTTTAAGCAGGTTAACATCCTTGCCAATAAGGGTTGCCAATTCACATGTATCAGTTTTAGGGAGAGACCACTGGCACTGGAGCCTGGGCAGCAGGCTCCAGTGAACCTTCAGAATTGGAGCAAAAAGTGGGGTAAGTGGCCACACAAAAAGTGCACTTTCCTGCAGTAAAGTAAGTAAATCTGGCAATTTTTTCAGGGCATATTCCCATGCTCATAAAAAGCTGCAGTTGGGACGTTTGCTGCAGTACGGTAAGCTGTTCCCAGAGGTCCCTTATGTCAGACATAAGCCTTTGCTGCAGAAGACAGGATACCATACATTGTTACATGAGGTCCCTTGAGCCAGAAACAAATGCTTGCTATAGCAGGATGCAGCAACTTGCACAGCTAAAATTGTTCTAATAAATTAGACATAAATGCCTGCTTTAAGAGGGTACCTTAAACCTTTACTAGAGTGCTTTCAGTCATTACTAGAGCTCTGAAACATCAAAATAGCTGAGAAAATGAACAACAGGTTAGATGGCCTTGAATGACTGGTTTTGCTGTAAGTGGAAGAGAAAATGTAAAAAATTATCTCAACTGAGCATTTATCTCGAGAACATCACAGAGAGGGCAGCATATACCTCTACATAATATCTTTCTCAAGTTTAATGATTCTGATTGTTTCTATGTACTAAATAAATATCTCAATGCTGGGCTATGATGAAGATAGTCATTATGGACACTGAGTGCATCTCCTATATGTTTAGAAAATGGTGCTCTAATATTAATAGGAAGTGTCACTTATTTGTGGATTCACGATAAGTGACAGCTTCAGAAACAGGTGTTTAGCTTCCTAAATATGCAGTGCAGCATTAACCAGAGGTCGGGCAAACACAAGAATAGGGAAGAAAGCCACTGATTCATCCGCATGGAAAACCACAAGTCCACTCTAAGCATACGTTACAGCATTGGTAGCAATACGTCTGCGAATTACAGGTATAGGTATCTGTAGCAAGACCTATGTAGGATTGTGATCAGAATTATTAAGTTACTGGCAGGCAGGGGTGCTCCAGGCAGACATGCTTGCAGTTGCCCTTGAACTACCAGTAAATAAGATGATATGGTCAGGTTGTAGTGTTAGTAGACTAGATAAGAAAGAAATGTAATGGATAAGTGTCTCATTGGCATAGAAATGTAAATTGGTCTGGAACATATAGAGTATTAGAGGGTCTGAAATGTAATGTTTTTGAGCATTGTCAGAAAAGTCAAGGACAGTTTTATTAATGTTAACATTTCTAGTCATAGCAGACTATTGCGTTGAATGGTAACGTGGGGGCATATCACCAACAACCGGCGATAATTATCGCTAAGCGCACTTAGCGCTAGGATAATTATCGCCGGCTATCGCTGGTTTCTATCGCTGAGATAGCGCGCTATCAGCGACGCTTATCTCAAAAGCGATAGAAATACCAGCGATAGCTACATATTGTGCGATTATCGCAGGAAATCCAGCTATAATCGTACAACGATCGGCGAAACGTTGGCGATAGAGGAGGGCAGACTTATCCATTATATCCACCTTCCATTGGATATAATGGCTAAGTCAGATTAAAAGCAGGCATAAGAAAAGTAGCGATAAGCGCGGTTAGCGCTACTTTTCTTATCGCCATGCAAGTTAGCGGGAGGTTTGATAATAGGAGAAATGTCTGTTAGCGACATTTCTCCCGTTATATGGGGGAGGAAAGCCCACTTTGCATCTCATTAGAGATGCACAGCTGGGCGTTCAGGGAAAGGGTGAAAATGCATGGAAACACGCGCTAACGTGTCCATGCTGAGAGGGCGTTAAGATTATCGCCGCTTTAGCGGCAAAAAATGCCGCTAAAGCGGCGATAATGCCCTTCATGATATGCCCCTAAATTTCTAAAGACTGAAGGTTTCAAAACAAGAGAGCACAGCTGGTTGATTTTTAAGGTTTCGAAAACAGATCAGCATCTTTCTAAACTGTTCCAACCTTTTAAAGGTACCCATTGTTGGTCAAGAAGGTGAAGTGAGCAAAATTTGTCTCAGAGATCACAACAGCTGCCAGGGAACATTTTCATCAACATGCAGCAAAGGACAAAGACCAAGTGCAAGGATGTTGCCTCTATCCATTGTAGAAAGAACCCTAAGTCAACAATGCATCTAAAACAAAATCTCATGTGAATTTTCAGATGTCATTCAAGAGGTGAGACAACTAATGATTGCCAAGGGCATGCATCTTACAATAAAGGGCATTGTCAGTACTAAAAACGTGATTGGACCAAAGCAGTAAGGAATTGGACAAAATTGTAAATTAAGAGCTGTGAGAACCCCTATTGATCTAGCCAAAAGAAGAAATAGAAAAACAGGGTATGACTTATTGTTGAGTTCAGCATGAAATGACATACAACCCTCAAAGTTCCTGAGACAGCTTTTAGGCAAGGTGGATGTCATCAAGTAATGATAATTTTAGTTAAAAGCTGTCCACCATCTTAGTATGTGGTGAATGGAAATGCTTGGTCATGCACCAGATGTACACCATATTTCACAGCTGCTATATGTTTAGGTTAAACAGAAAGGATCACAGGGCGACCGCTAGTGACTTATAACGGCTGATAGGAATGCCTGCATCTTGACTTTTCCATCTACAGCACCACAATTCTTTTAAAAAAGAGAGTGAAAAACACTCTAGGCCATTATCCCCATTTGCATGTGAAAAAATGAGTGTCCCACTGCCCATTGTATCAAGATCCATATTCATCTTCCACTCGAACGAGACTCACCGGGACTTAATTCACCCACATTTTTAAATGGAATTGACATGGATGGCTTGGACCAATATAGATGAAGGCCTGCTTGGGGAAGGCCATGAACAGCAGCCTCACCAAAGAGTTCAAGCGGCAGATGTAACTCCAAGGAACCATTAATCACCAACATGATGCAAGTTGGACTTAGAACAACTAATCTGTTGCACAGTCCAGAAACTCATCCCATTGTACAGTACACAATGCCCGCCCTTTCTTTGTTTCTAGTGGAAGAACATGGGTCAGCTATGGCCCGGAGTACGGGCAGAGGGGCCACGCACCCCCACTTTTTTCCTGTCTGTCTGTCAGGCTAAGCAAGGGTCAGCCTGACATACACTTTTATTGTTCAGGTCAGACAGCCAGAAGCTAGACATGCGCTAAGTGTGCAGACGTCTGGCTGCCTGAGCAGAGATTTGCCAGGCTGAGGATTTCACAGCCCTATGGGCTTGACCTCCTCAGCCTGGGAAAAGTGCCTCCAGGCCCCTTCCCCTCGTGCTCCAGGCCCTACCCCTCGTGATAAAGAGGAGTGTCACTGATAACCCCAGTCCTGGGTGCGTCAGTGTTAAACCCTGAAGTGCCCAGGCACGAGTGTCAGTCAGTGACACCTCGTCACAGAGTGGGGTGGGAGCAGCAGTCTCACTGACCCCATCCCACTTTGTGACCAGTGAGGGTCTATTTCCTTCCCTTACTGGCTGACCTATGGTCAGCAAATGAGAGAAGGCACCAGTCCCAACCCTCCAGACTGCTGCACTAAAGGTACTTTTTATGTTTTTTGATGTTTGGGGTATGCTTGCATGTATGTATGAATGTATGTATGTATCTGTGTGTATTTGTATGTGAGCTGTTTTGCTAATGGGTGTGTGTGTATCGTGTAAATTCATGGGTGTGAGTGAGTGTGTATGTGTGCGTGTGTGGCCCCCTTTTCTGCTAAAATTACTGGGCGCGACTGCATGGGGTTGGACTGTTATGGCTCAACATTGACTCCAGGAGATGATGTGAAGTATAGAAGACCTAGATGGGGGTGAGTTGCATGAGGTGTCGGGCTGCTGGAGGGGTCAGGCCACAGGGGTAAATGAGTCTGATTTCTTTTTCTTCTGTTAAGTGGACCTGAAACCTTGACTATGAGCTGCCTCAAGTTTCATTCTCCTCATCTTCAAGCTTCAAGATGGCCCGAGACCCCTGGTACAACTCTCTGAAGGCGAATGATAAGAGGGTAGGGCATACATAAGCAATCAATCTGCCATAATAAAACATCCCATTGACTAATTGCATAGTTTACTCTTTATTTGAGCATATCAGCTTTCATACTTGTGCATATACTTGACTGGTGACCTTTGCGAGGATGAATCATTTTCAAAATCAGCTACGCCATCTACAAATTAATCACAACTGTTGCTGGTTTAACAAAACAACTCACTACCTCTTTTGGTTTCTGCACATTCACAGGCACAACGCCTATAGGCATAAGGCCGAGAAGTGCAAAAAATTGAAAATAGGGCAACAGGCAATCTCCGTTTACACAAATAGAATCTGGAGCAACATCCTTGTGTCTATCTTGACCACCCCACCCTGCCCAATTTAGGAAATAGGTGAAAACACACTTTTTTAAAGAGCACTCCGTCACGACGAAGGAACGGTCTACTTTCACTTTCAAAACTCAGCTTCCGCTCCAGTCACTTATTGACTGTATCTCCGCCTTTGTCCATCTACGGTGGTCCGCTGCCTTTTGGGTATGTTCACACCATACAAATACCACATGCATACAGTTGAACTGCATGGTAAATGCACATTCAAAACAGAATATCACCACATGTATTACAGTGCAGTCCAATGCATAACTGTACATCATATCTGGAATAACTGAGGTACAAAATACACAATTCATGATTGAGAATGATACTAAATAAATGAGCAGGCGCGTGCTTGAGGAGCATCACAAGAAAACATGAATAGAATAAAAAGCAGATTTGAGCCTTATGCTGCTTGGCCAATCGGGAGCCCTATGCAAAGGTATCCTGCACAGCTGCTTAGTTAAGTTGTAAATTTGTCATAACCCTGTAGCCCCACTACAAATTAAGCAGCGGGGCTGACATAATTAAATAGCTCTCCATATATCTGATCAGCCTAACTCACATACTTAGGGCCTGATTACGACTTTGGTGGTCTTACTGCCATGCGGCTGCCGCGGCAGTCCAAAATACACCGTCAAGTCGACGGCCTTCCACTCGCCATATTATGTTGTCTCTGCTGCCCCAGCAGAGGTGTTTCTGATGGTGGTGAATATATTTTTCATATGTGTCGATGCAGGTGGGTACATTTTAACTAAACATGTGTAAAGTGTACACATTTGCATGACACGTGAAAAATACCTTATGCGAGTACTTTCCCATTGATGGAGTCCGGGCAGTATGTTCCCAGTCCCATCAATGGGAGAAAAGTGTGAAATGGACTTCCTTGTATTTTGGCACTGACAGGGTAATTTTCTTCGCGGTCAAGTTGCTGCTGTGAAGAGGGGCCCTGTACGAAGGGGTCCATGTGGGAGACTGAAGGGAAAAGAAGGAAATTGGTAAGTTTTCACCCCATTTTCTTCGATTCTGCTGACTCGGGACAGGTGGTCTCCCTGCCACGGTCATCTCAGCGGAAAGGAACCAAGTGTTAGGAGAGAGGAGTTGGCCTAACGGCTAGACCAGTCATTCTCGAATCGGGGGAACTGGTTTCGAGTCTTGGCAATGACGCTGAACATCCTGTGATTTTGGGAAAATCCCTTAATCTCCCTGTGCCTAACAAAAATGAATGTGTCCTCATGTAATGCAACTGGTGCATTGTAAAGCGCTCCGATACCAGGTTTGGGTCAAGTTCGCGCTATATAAAAAATGTGTAATCCTGACAGCGGGAACCTAGTCAGTACCGCCCCTGAGAGCTGCTTTTCCCTCTGCTGCTGTGAAGGAGGTCTGCGAATGGCAGGGGGTGTTGTTGGTACTTCAGCAATTTTTCCTACAGCAAACCGCCAACATCATAATGGTAGCAGGCGGACCGCCGACTAGGCGGTGGTGAATTCGATGCCGCTTTGACGGCAGAACCGTGACCGCCTAACTCGTAATCAGGCCCTTAGGCAGAGGTCTGCATAACTGAACAGTTCTTCAGAATTATTGATGGGGAACACACATAATTCACAAGGGCTTTGGAAAACTGAGCAACCCAAAAGTATAATGGTATAGTTTTTTGCACAACGGAGCAGTGGGTTTCATTATTAAGCACTATATTACATACCACATAACATACATTGCCAGTACAACTTGCATAATTCACCAACAACTGCATTTGTAATGGGCCTAAACTGGCATGATGGCATTGCATGGCATAACTGTGAAGCCGAGAAGCAAATGGGAAGCCACCTGCATACATGAAAAGAGTATAGATCCTGAATATCAACCTTATAATATCTGGTGATCATTACATCAAAATTCAAATAAATCAAAAACATTGAGGAATAAAATATCAATAGTAAGTATTTTGTAGTTTTTAACAATATTATCAATGTTTAAAGTATCATATTTTAATTTTCGTGATTTTTTCATTATTGTTTTTATTATTGAATATTTTTATTTTTTTTGTGTTGTTTTTTGGGGGGAATTGAATGGATTCGGTTTGATTGCTTTTAGTGTTTTTTATTGATACATTATTTACATGGTTAATTATTTAAATTTATCTTATAAACTTATTTTTTTTAATTATATATTAACGATTGTGGGGTGCATTGCAGAATTACACTGGTAGTTTTATTTTTTTTAAATATATATTATTAACATTTTTTGTTGACTCTATTCCATATGTTTTTATAGGAAATTATATATTTACTTGTTCAATTCATTGTAGATTATGCCCCAAATGTATTTGTTATTTTCTTTCAGCTCCTGGAGTTTGTTGGCGGGATCCGTGGGTAGTGTTTAATATAAAATATCTTAAATAAGTAAGTAAGTAATAAGTTTATTGTTTAGTTAATAAAAACCTTAACAATTTTCACATAAATAAAGATTGATTCAGCCAAATTCATATTTAAAATATCAACAAGCATATCATGAAAACATTAATTCCTTGTTATTATCAAAGTCAGTAAAAGGACAAAGTCTTTCATCTTCCGATCAGGCTTAAAATATTCTTCTCAAGCTAGTTGCCTATGCAGAGTTCCAACTAATTAACTTGGTGTGTAAAGTTGGGGCAAATCATTCAGTGTGCAATACAAGATAAGTTGGTACAGGAACGTTAACCTGGAGCTCTGGGTCCATTGCTGACATAGGTGGTCAAACAATCTTCCATCTTGCATAGCAGCTTAACAAGTGCATCCTGTTCAGTGGACAGAGGATAGCAAGGTGCGTGCGAGTTCTATTCTTGGGTGTGAACATTTTTGAGGAAGATGCGTGTTCACTAGTGAATAAAGTGCCTAGTGCATTGTTGATGAAAATGTCAAGACTTTGATCACTTAATTAAATAAATAGCCTTAGCAATGAGTTAGAATTTTTTCTTATAATGGTGTATTCGCAAAAGGAAGATATAGGATAAATGGGGCTTAGCCCTAGTGTTTATGACTCACTGGGCCACGACGCTGCATGGTTCTTTTAATTGCAGTGATTGTTGGCCGCTTGTTCACCGAGTTTTGTCCCTGCCGCCTCCATGAATCGTATGAAGTGGCACAACAGCTGTGTGTCTCCACTTCCAAGGCATGCCTTCACTGCTTGTCTGCAGGATCTTATCCCCTTGTTGTTAAAGATGGGTTTCAGTAGCAGTCAGCGTTCAAATTGCAGATCCCCGCAAATGCACAAAAGGTGAAAAACGCTCTCTTCCACTTTCTCACATAAGCGGCAGATAGTTGGTGTCGGTAATTGTTTCCAGGGAGGTAAGTGTGGCAAGGTTGGTAGAATGCTCATTCGGAAGCGGAGGTATGTGTTTTTTCACTCTCCTATTGAATCCACGCCTAAATAAGATTGTGGGGAGGGCTTGGTGCAGCTCTGCAGAACAAGCCATCCGTGGGCCCTTTCTTTAAGCGCTGCCTTGTCTTCCACTATGGACAGCCTGTTCACTGTCTTGTTTACAAGATGCTTGAAGCTGTTGTGGGTCCCAGAGGCCCCTCAGAGATCTGCGAGGCCTAGTCGATTTACTGATGATGTCAATTATGCCATGGCTGCACAGTCCTTCCTTGCGTATATTGAATACCATAGGTGTGTGGTCAGTGTTCCTGGTTCTGACTTTTTTATCCTGTGCCAGCACTTGACATAGGCTCCTCTGGGAGTGATATTATGAGTCTGCAGGCCGAATTCCACCCTAATTAGGGCGGGCGAAACATAATCGGGTAGATTGAATACCATCCTTACCGATCTTGAAACTGTACTGTCCAGAATTACCGTGTCTCTTTCCCTCAGGCACTCGCTCCCATAAGTAATAGCTGGAATGAGCTTTGCTTGTAAAACCTGTACCAATGGGGTAAGACTTGGGCCGGCAGTTTTGTTTTTGATGGACTTTAGAGTTACTGTAATTGACATGCCTCTTCTGTTTAGAGTTACCGTAATTGAGTTGTTTCTTTTTGTGCGTTAAGTCTGCCTTTGTTGTCTATTATCACTCCCAAGTACTTATATTCTTCTACTGCTTCTATTGATGTGCCACCCAAATGCAATGGTGACTGGATGTTCTCTTTTTCAGGTTTAATTCCCTTACCTTCAATTTATCAAGACTGATAGTTAGGCCATTGATAGCTGAGTAGCAACTGGTTGTATCCAAGAGGTGTTGGAGACCGATAGGCATTCGGCTGATCTGCACAATGCCATCAGCATACAGCAGATTGGAAAGAGAAAACCCACCCATCCTTGGAGCAAGTGAATTACAGATGTTCAGTTCTGTTGAAAGATCAGCCATTTATAAGTTGAAAAGCGTTGGGCCAATACACACCCCTGTTTCAGCCCCTTTGATGTTGGGATTTTTGTGGACAGGCAATTTTCATCTCCCAGCTTTACTTGGACTCATGTGTTGGTAAGTAGGGATATTATCTGGTTAAGGAGAGAGCAGATGGTATTTCCAGTTTCTCAGGTTTGGGCCAGAGTTTGTTCCTGTCAATGTTGTCGAAAGCTGATGAATAATCGATAAAACACAAAGAAAGAGGGAGTTTTGCTGCTTTGGCACCGTCTAATTGTAGCGACAGGGCTAGTACATTCATTGTAGTTCCCATGCTCTTGCAGAAGCCTGTCTGGTGGGGATGATCGATTTGTCATTTGCCCAAGCTGTCAAGTCATCCAGGAGGAGACCAACGTAGTATTTGGCCTCAATGTCAATTAATGCTACAAACATGTAGCTGTTTGGTTTGTCCTTGTCACCTTTTTTGTATATTGCGGATATGATGGACCCCCTCCAGGAGTCAGGTATTGTGTCTCCTCCCGAGATTTGTTCATACAGCTGTAATAGTACAGACGCCCAATACTCCAGATCATTTTTAAATAGGATTGGTGAGATACCATTAGGGCCCGGTGAGCCCTCCTGCTTACCTTAGGCAATTCTATTCTTATTCTGATGAATTGTAAATGAAACAAGATCCTTTACCATTAGGATGGTTTGGTCGGGGGGAGAAGCCTTAAGGGTGTCACAATCCAAAGGTCACCCTCTTCTGAATTAAAGTGTGCCAGGGGGTGAGTTGCCTAAGCTTCTTCTGTAAGGTGTGAATTAACTCTTTGAGCATTTGGGTTTCTAAGCTATCTATTGGACGCCAAAACCTTGTGCTATTGTTGGTCTTTGAATCATACAATAGCCTGGCCCACAAATTATCTTCCGATTCCCTTTTTACTTCCCAGACTATTTTTTCTTATTTGCTTTTAATTGCGCTAGCTCCTTCTGAATGATGGGGTAATATCCCGATCGCCGGAGCCTACGTAATGTTTTATGTATTGTCTTCTCCAGCTCCTGGAGGTTTGGGATCCTAGGTCTAGAGAGATGATTCTTCTGGTTGTCTAATGGACGACAAATACTACCTAATTTTTAAATCATTTACATACATTGTTTAATTTGTTCATTAATTATTTTAATATGTTCATTTGTTACATTATGTTATCTATTTGAATTTCTGGGTATGTTCAGAGGTTTAGGATGCATTATTTTAAATGTCTTATTAAATTAGCCATAATGCAAATTAGCATTATTCTACTTAATTTTCTAACTTAAATATGTATAGATAGATGTAAATTAGCATTAATTCTACCTAATTTTCTAACTTACAAGTGTATAGAAAGATGTATTTTTGCATTATGTTCTATGGCGTGTTAAAGTTACAGTCTGCCTCTATTATTTTCTTTTACTATACGGTGGTTGGCCATGTATGGTACTTGGCTTACTTCAAGTCTAGACTGGAGTACATTTAGCCTGTTTTGTAACTATTAGGGTGGTAGCAAAAGTGCATTATGCCATTTGCAATTGCCTTACTGGTATGTTTATGTATGTTTTGTATTAACATAGCGCACCTTAGAGCCCGCCTTACACTTCCCTTAACCACACCCATTTTGTACTGTTTCCTATTTTGCCGTCCCACATTTTCTACTATATTCTAAATCTACATTTGTGTAGATCTCCACATCCAGGGAGGAGATCTCTGCATAGAAAGAATAGGAGAGGAGGAGGTAGTGAACTCCAGTCAGAGGAATAATGTAGTGTGTTAAGTAGCACTACTGATGTATTTTACGTACTCCACAATGCCTTTTGTGAATCAAGCCCACCTAATCTGCTTTTTTACATTTAGATTTATGAAATATAAAACAACAATTAGCAATATTTACATACACGTTTCTTTTTATTAGTTTCCTCTCATATTGAAGCATTATATTGCTTGAAGTTGTTTTATAAATTCTATTCTTTAATTTAACATACTATATTTGTGTTGTCAACATTTTGGTAGTGGATATTTTTGTAGTCAATATTATGGGCTTCAAGCCTTGAGAGGCACCACTAGTATATCTGAGCAATTCCTCACAAGCATCCTTGAAAATTATCATTGTCAAAAATGATGATCAACATAGACACAAATGCAAACTGTGCCAGGTATACCAGAGAAGTACAAAAGTTCTAGTTGACCAACAGCCTGCTAGTGTTTGTGAGTAGCACTTGTCAGGAGTGAATGTCGGGCCGTTACAGTATCGAGAAGCTTGAACCTCATACAAGAACAAAACTATGTTCTCATCCCAAGTGTGGGTTATATCACTTGCCTTTTCAAGAATTACAATTAGGTCCCAGCTTACTACTATACACATATAAAAACATGGCTACCCGATTCACTGAAACCATCCAAGGTTGTATGAGTCATCTTGCAATGCTGGCCACTTTTTGCTTTGCTGGCAATAACTACTGAGTTTTTCACTTCTTTTTTATTCTACCATGATTTCTCAGCAGATCCTATGATCTTATCCAAATGCTCTGTGATCTGTTAGGTTTTGAGAGGGGCAGAGGCATGAAAACATGTGCATAGGAAATGGGGCCTTGGCTGATCTGAACAACCTACCCCTTGTATTCTCATCTGGTTCTGGCACAAGATGAGACTTTTGCTAGTTGACTGCTGCCTCTAATGGTGTAAGCTTCTTAGGGCCTGATTGCTAGTTTGGCGAATGGGTTACTCCATCTCAAACGTGACGGATATTCCTTCTGCCGTATTACCAGTTCCATTCTGTTCCACTGAATATAATGGAACTCATAATACGTTGGACGGGATATTCGTCACGTTTGTGATGGAGTAATTCATCCGCCAAACTCGTAACCAGGCCCTAAGTATCCTCTGTGACATGGGAATACATGTGCATTCCATATGGCATACTTTTAGGTGGTATTCAACAGGTAAAAATTAAGGGCAAAGCAAGAGTTCTCGTTCAGCCCACCTTGACTCCAGAAGATCTCTCTGTATTTTTTTTGTTGCTAAGATGAGAGGGACAAATACTGAGTCAGGTCCAGTAGACATGGCAGGTAGAGCCTGTGCTGAAAATTCCCTATGCTCCTTGTGCTTTCTTCCTCTGCTTGTGCTGTGGTTTTCTCTCCCATCTTTAACAAGGAAAAATCCTTATATTTTACATCTTTCATGTGAGTTACCTGCCTCTTTGACAGCTATAGATATATTTCTAATTTTAGTTTACCTTCTTTCTTACCACCCTTTTGCTAGAATTGTCTGTATGTGGTTATTTAAGTCTTGCTACAGGCAGCGATAGCTTTCTGGAAGTCCTCATGCCATACTTCTTTCAAAAAATTATAATATGAGGTGCATAGGTAGAGTGGGCTTTAGGTCAGCCACCTTCAGCCATTAGCGTTCATGTGTCTTTCATGGCTTGCCATTGCTTGAGTGTTCATCTAACGAGTCCATTGCATGTTTTGGATGATGCCATTTTTATTGGTGATCCAGCATCATGTTATCCTTCTGTCAGACTAGAGCAGTGTGTGCCCTGTGATGAATTGATTCTGCTGACAAAGTAGTCTTATATTTGCTGGTTTATTACTTTTTTGCCTAATGGCATGCTTTTTAGATCACTTAGGGCCTTATTATGAAGTTGGTGGTGTAGCAGCGGACCCCCATGCCAGCCTGCCCCCATGCTGCCACACTGTTAAAGCCTATTGAAACGCCTGCCAGATTCTGACCGAAATCCAGGTCAGGCGGTCCTGCAGCAGCTGGCCTGTGGCGGTGCAGTGCTAAGGTGCATACATGAGCCTCAGCAAGGCACCACAATGGGAACGCCATTGCATTTTCCTGCAGGGCATGGACTGTCAAGTCCATGCCCTTTAGGACCTGGGGGTGCATGCATACAGGAGGGCACACCATGTGCCCCCCTGCTTGCATCCCCTGGCACAGAGGCAACAGGGGGCCCTGTAGGGCCCCCCTTTGTTTCCTCACCACCATACTTTTTATTGTGGGCTCACCGCCATGAAAATTGTTACAGTGCGGAATCTCCTAATATGCTTAGCGGCTGCAGCTGCACCGCTAGCATATATAGGGTATCAGACGACTCAATACTGCCAGTGATCGCGGATCCCTAGCTGCAGCAGCTGTTCCATGGCAGTCTGGCTGCCCTGCTTTTAGCAGGGCGGTCGGACCAGTGGTGCGGCAGTAGCTGGCCCGCCATCGTGGGTTGGGTGGTCCATCAGACCAGCAAACTCTTAATAAGGCCCTTAGCCTTTCATAAATAAACAGTGCAATGCCCTAATCACCCCTTCTGCATGCATCTGTTTTTGTTGGCTTTTACGAAATAACATGTTATCGAATTTACTGTCTTTTATGTTCAATAAGTAAACGTGTGCACATGGTGGCTGTCTGAAAGATGCAACAAAATACAGTTTTTTGTCAAAAGTATCTATTGTGCAAGATTTGGACTGGGTGAGTTCCTTTTTAGGTTCTCCCCTTACAACACAAACTTCCTTTTCTGATCCCTTTCATGCAATCTGGTCAGCAAAGCACACTTACTTCCAGCTTTCCTCTTGTTGTAGCCTTGGCACTGCTTTATCATGTAATTCTCTTTTTAGTGCTGCTGGGCACAACACACACAAAGTGGGCCAATGGTTCACAAACAACAAAAGCAAAACAAACACAGCTATTTGCCAATGCTTGTTCGATTTCGCTTCCCTGTCCCACCACATAATTGACAGCTCAGAGTTCAGCCATAAGCAGCTTTCTGTACCTGAGAGTTTGAAACAAATGGGCTATATTCTTTACCTCTCTGTGGGGATAGTGATAAACCATGTAAAATGCAATCTGACATTTCAGAGCTTGCATTTTGAATGTGATGAAAGCAAGCTCCTTGCCTAATGTTTAATGCCACTCTTAACATTAAATATGAATGAAAAAACTGTTAATTATTTACAGTAAACGTTGAAAATAAAACCCATACACACTTAATTTTGTCATGCCCTAGGGTCAGATGTTTTAAATACTTTGTAAAAGCATTTGGAAAATCAATCAGTTTAGTCACCTTGGATTGATTGCATTTGTGAATAAATACTGCCTACACTTTTCTTCTTAATGATATGAACCACTAACTGTGCGCACAATCTCTGCAACAGTTCCTGGTATCAAAAAGGGGAAGATCTTTTGTCCAGCAGACTTTTTGCGGGATATGCTTACTGTGAAACAAAATGGTCTCTTTAATTACAGCTTTCATAATCATGGTATTAACTGCTCCATATTTTAATTACAGCTTTGTTTCGGATTGCTGTTTTTCTTCTGTCGGTTAACTAAATTGCATTTTGCAATTATGCTTACCCCCATAAAATTCTCTTGGTGCACAGGAGCACTAAATTCAAACAATAAAGGAACTAATATGAATTAATGGAAATGCAATGCTTTGCTGGAAATATGTCCTGTTTCCATGGTTTCTAAATAATTAAACATAATTTGCGTACATGTTTAGGGTACCAGTTTGAAAGTTGTTGGTCATGTTTTCCTGTTGCAACCTATTCAAATATGATAGGACTAATTAAACATCTGGGCATAACACATACGAAAAACAGTATTACAACCGAGTCCGATGTTGCACTGATGCAAAAGCAGGCCACCTCCACGTGTCCAATGTTGGTCCATTTGGCAAATTCAGGCCAGATTTTCAAGATGTCTACAAGGTATAGTGTTACATAGATTTAATCAAATTCCTGATTATGAGATGAGAGTAGTGGAATTCCTATGTAATATTCAGCTCCACTAAATCTTGAGTTTTCACATGCTGGAAATGCGCACTGGTAAAATCTCCTTGGAAAAGGGCTGTTTTGCAGTTTGGACCCATTCCTTGGCCCCCATAGAACCCTCAAACAGGGCACTGGGAGTGGATTTATTCTCCCTGCCAGCCAAGGGTAATATCACTCCCAAAAGCCTCATAATAGTCACACCTCCACACATTTACCACCTGCTCCAAAGGAAAAGATAACACTGTAGGCCTCATGTCCACGGCCAGCCAGACTCACAGGGATGCGGCGGTGTTGGTCTCCGAACGCCCTATTACGACCAGGGCAGTCAGTGCCACCCTGGGACTGCTGCAACCGCCACGGATCAGAGATACCGCTCTGCCAAACTCATAGTGGGGCAGTTTTGGGCATTCCAGGTGGCAGTTTAACTCCATTGAATGCGGAGACACCATAGGAAAGAGAAATTGCAGACACCTGAAATCTAGATACATATGTATTCCTCACACATTTTTGTGGACTTAAATAGTAGGCCTGGGCGGTAAATTTCGTCCCACTCGCGGAATTTGTGATATTTTGACATTTTCACATTCCGCGGAGAGCGCGAAAATGTCAAAACTTTCGCAACCTGCCACGAAACTGAAGTATTTTTCTTGTTTGCACTTTAAAAATGCATTCTCGCTCGCGCGATCACGACTTACCGGGTCCCTGCGTTCGCCGACGAGTTTTCCTATCCGTTCGCGCGCGCCACAAGATGTTGGATTGTTGGTAGCCGGTTGCGCTATCCCGCGAGAGTTTGCGATCGCGAACACGTCATTGCGATCGCGAACAGGAAATAAGCATCGCGAGCAAGATGGCCACGCCCATTAGCGACCGCATGGGCAAGTTGGAGATATATTTCCCCGCGAGAACGCAAGAAAACATATCGCGAATGGGCGGGAAAAGCAATCTCCACATCTTCGCGAAAGTTTCGCGTGCACGCCGAGATTTTTTGCTCAATTTCGCGATAATTTGCGAAAGTCAATTTCGCAAATTCTGCCCACCCTTACTAAATAGGGGTCTTGTACATTGAGTGTGGTTGTCTAAAAGTCTGGCACAGTCTTGTACCCAGTTGATCGATGTAAACTCCTCTGATGAAACAAAACATAGTAAACATGGTACTATTAGAGATGTATGTCTCAAGAAAATATAGGCATCAAGCGATTGCTATGTGAACAAACCATTTGTCAATTGAACAGCGTAGTAGGTTATCTGTACCAGGTTATGTGATGTTCTCTTGAAGTTATCAACAATCAAAAGTGCAAAGATGCAAGGGCTTTTCTAGGGCAAATGGATATTAGACAATTACCTAAAGAGGCATTAGTAGGGGTATGCAAGATCCCCTCAGGAAGCAGCAAATATGGCCATGTTTTCAGGGCATGTGAATCAAAGAGTCCACTTGCTTAGTGCTCTAAATATCCGTATGCTAGTTGTGCACTTATATTAAGAGCATCTCTGAGCTGACCTTACTATTTACTGGTCTTTTGGAGCACTTGTTGGCCAAGGAACAGTAACCCAACACTCTTTAGTCATGAATAAAGGACAGTCTACTTCACTGACAACAGAGTGTTGCCCAACTTGGGGTCTACATTGCATTGATTGGATGCAGAAATACTGTTGAGTGTGGAGGCAATCCACAGAGGGTCACTTCATATATTTATATATATATATATGCCACCAGGAATCGCCCTGTAGGTTACGCAGCTTCAATGCGCAAAGACGAACACGGACCCAAGATAAGTGCTGAAAATTTCTTTAATCGGACAAAAAACTTTACACAGCCGCCATGACGCGTTTCGGCCTACAGGAGGCCTTGATCACATATATATATATATATATATTTTTTTTTTTGGAGTAAAAACCGTTATGAGGGTTTCTGTTAGACCTGGCATCATTGGCATGAGTCTCTCCTCCATTTTTTTCTGTTTGCCTCCTCTGTTTACGATGTTTTTGCTGGATTATTGCTTTGGGCACTGTGCCACTGCTGATCAGTGCCACAGTGCAAGTGCTCCCTATGTTAAATTGTTACATTGATTGGTGTTACCATGATTGGCTTGGTTGACTTACTGTTCAGACCCTAGTCTAGTGCACTGCGTGTGCCAAGGGCGTGTAAGTTAACTGCTGCTGGTGGGCTTGCAGCACTGGTTGTGCCACCCACAGAAGCAGCGTGTAAAATGTGTCTCAGGCCTGCCACCGCAGCGCCTGCGTGCAGTCCCTGACTGCCATGTCGACTTGGCAAGGAAACCTACTTGCCAGTCTCTAAACCTTCACTTTGCCACATTTCAGACACCTCTATGGTAGGCCCTAGGGCAGGGTGCATTGTTGGTAAAAGGTAGGTCATGCCCTGATGTGTGTGGCATGACCTAATAGTGAATTACAGCCGTTTTCGTTTTTTACTATTGAAGGGCTACCTGCCTCCAATAGGCCAGACTGGGCAGACTGATTATTAACTCCATTATAATCTATCTGACTCAGGGAGCATGGTAGCAAGTCGAGTTTAGTATCCCTGAACTCAGAATTTAATAACACACCCTTTAGGATGGATGGTTTTTAAATTCTATGTTTGAAAATAGCCCTTTTAGAAAGTGGCTATGTTCTTGTCCAACTATCTACCGGTCTCTGCTGGTTTGGTGTGTGTGTCAGGGGCTGGGTGGCTCCAGAGGTCTGAATGAGTCAGTGTGGGGTGAATGGGGCGTTTACACATAGAGTGAGGGAAGAGTAGCCTGCCCTGCCTGACACAATACTGGCTCCGCCTCCTGCTGGGCGACTGATAGCCCTGCTCCTGCCAGTGACAATACTGGCTCCGCCTCCTGCTGGGCGGCTGAGGACTCTGCCCTGCTCAGTGAATAGGCCGGTTGCCTCTGCCTGGCAACACCCACAACAAACCTGAGATGGTGGGAATTTCCCTGTTTGGACAAAGGGAACAAAGGAGCAAAGGGGTATAAGAGAAGGACCCCTGAACCAAGAACTCAGATCACTTCTGACGAGGAAACCTGTACCAAGGACAAGAAGCCTGCTGATCTAAGGACTTGCCTCCCCTTTCTGCCAGAGTGCTGTTTGGCTGTGGAGGAACCTGAAAGCTGCTTCTTTATTTTTGCCAAGGAACAAGGAGAGAGGAACTTGGTGTGTACTCTCTGAACCCTTGCTAGGAAATCTCCAAGGACTGGAAGAGTGCCAGTCTCCTGCTGAAGTCACAGGGCCAAAGGACTTCACCATTCGCTGAATTGCTGGAAAGTGTTGTTTCCAGTACACAAGGGAAAATCTGCAGTCTCGACGCCGCCGACGCCGCCGAATCCAGCTCGACATCGTGAGTAACGGCTCCAGTGTCCCGAGCCTTCGACGCCGGCCGCTGGGCCCGATCGACGCCAGCAGCAACGCCAGTGAGCAGTGGGTATCGGCCCCGGCTCCAAGTGACCCCGTCTCGACGCCGGTATCGACGCCAGTGAGGAGTGAGTATCGGCTCCACCTCCAAGCGACCCCGTCCCGACGCCGCTGCTGATCGCATCGACTCGACGCCCTTCTCGACGCCGTGAGCGCTGCTCCGGCCCGACATCCCTCGACGCCGCTGCGGATTGACCCGACTCCGAGGCACGATCGACGCCGACCTCGACGCCGACATCTCGACGCCGTGGATCATCGTTTCTTCGTTTCTCAAGGTACTGTACTTGTGGGGTCTGTTGCAACTCCAGGCTCGACGTAGCGCTCCTCGCGGTCGACGCCGAACCTTGGGAATCTTGTAGACTCGACGTCGTGTGACTCCTGTGGGGGTTACCTTGTTGCCAAAGAACTGTGCTCAGAAGAATACTTTGCTAAAGAACTATTTGCCAAGAAGAAACCTTACTTGAACTATTATTTTTCCTTCCAAAGAGTATTTATTAAGACTGTGGTATATTTTTGTCGTTATTTGGTCTTGTGCTAAGCCTTATATAAAAATACTATTTTTATAATAACTTCTGTGTCGTGTCCATCTGTAGTGTATTCACTTTATTACTGTATGTGGTCATAAATGCTTAACACACTGCCTCTGAGATAAGCCTGTCTGCTCTGCCAAGCTACCAAGGGGGTAGCAGGGGTTATCTGAGTGTGTAATCCCCTTTCCCTGACTAGAGTTGGTTGGTCCCTATTTGTCAGAAGTGTATACCTCTGCCAACTAGAGACCGCCGGTTCTAACATTGGTGGTCAGCGGTGAGGATTTGAACTTTGCATTTATGACTCATGTGCAGTGATTAGTGTACGCTACATAGTGAAAGCAGACCATAACGCAGCCACAGTCTGTTTGGTAGGATATTCTATTTTTGTTCTCCGCTTTCCTGGAGCTTATTTTTTTAAACACTGCCAGTTTTGACCATGGAGAATGCCGGAGCTACTACACCTGTGGAGATTGTTGTGGGGGAATTTGATAAGGAGAAGATAGATTCCTACACGCTAAAAGATCTAAAAGGATTTTGCAAGCAGTTTAAAGTTCCGACCACAGGTGTCTCAAAGAAAGAGGGCTTCCTCAAAGCGCTGAAGGCCTGGTTAGAGGCCAGAAATCCCTCTGATCCGGTGGTGGTACCGGAAGAGGAAGAAGAAGAGGAAGAGGAAGAGCCCACAGGTGGGCCAGTGTCATCTCCAGGCAGTAGTGCGTCCTCTAGGAGCCTTTCCCCCGAAGAATTAGAAGACAGGGAGAAGGAGAGGGGGTACAAGTTAGAAATGGCAAAACTTAAATTAGGAGGGCAGTTGGAATTAGAGAATGCAAGAAGCAAGAGAGAAGCTGAAATGGAGAGCAAAAGATTAGATTTTGAGAGAGAGAAATTAGCGTTTGAACGTGAGAAGATGGTGAGGAAGATGGAGCTTAAAACTAAGAGTTTAGAGTTGAATCCCTCTGGTGGCAGCACTCCATCCGTGCCTGCAGAAAGTAGGTTTTATTTTCCTAAGGATGTGATCAAAGATTACAGTAAGAATGAAGATATTAGCCAATGGTTTAAAGCGTATGAGTTAGCATTGTTGGCCCACCGGGTCCCTGAGAAAGATTGGGGAACGGGGTTGTGGAGCCGCTTTACAAATGAAGGGAGAGATACCTTGTTGAGCCTTCCTGCTGAGGATAGGATGTCTTATACTCATATGAAAGATGCATTAATGCTGAGATATGGCCTAACTCCAGAAAAGTACAGACAAACCTTTAGAGAATGTAAGAAGTTGCCTGGTACTACGTGGGTTGAATATGTGTCTTTTTTCTGCAGAACCATGGATGGTTGGATAAAGGGTAGCAAGGTTGATAGTTATGATGCTCTTTATGATTTGTTTGCTTGGGAGCACTTGTCTAATAACTGTTTTCCAGAGCTACGCCAGCACCTTGTTGATAGCAAGCTATCTAACCCTAGAAAACTTGCTGAGGAGGCGGACCGCTGGGTCAGTACCAGGGTCCACAAGGGTCCAGTGGGAGACTCAGCCAAAGGTGGGCAGGGTCCCCAGCAGAAGAGTGGGGGGGACAGGGGTAAACAGAGGGAGTTTCAGAGAGGGCCCCAAAGTAGTCCCCAAGGGAACCAAGGGAAGGGTTCCCAGCCTCCCCCTGTAAAGAAGCCAGAGGCCCCGACAGGTAAACCTGTTCACAGGGGCCCCATGACCTGCTATGCCTGTAAGCAGGTGGGACACCGTTATTATGATCCCCAGTGTCCCATGAAAGATTCGAATGCACCGCCGTGTGCACCCCCTCATCAGGTAGCGAGTGTAGCCCTGGGAGGGGATGAGATGGGTGCCCCCGGTGGGTGGGGTCCCGCAGAAATGTCCCTGGTCTCTTTAGGAGACGTGGAAATGGTCCCTCCAACCCCTCTGCCTAGTAACACTAAGAAATATAGGCAGTGGGTGACCATTAATGGCCATAGGGTGGAAGCTCTCAGAGACACCGGAGCGAGTGTGACAGCTGTCAAGTGTCACTTGGTGTCCAGAGAGCAGGTGGTCCCGCATGCATTCTACCCCGTTGTAGCTGCTGACAACTCACAGAGTCAGTGTGAGGTAGCTCAAGTTCCCTTTGAGTGGGGGGGGGGTCTCAGGTACTCTTCAGGTTGCTGTGAGGCCCGCCATGCCTGTTGATTGTCTCCTGGGCAATGATTTGGAGGACTCCCCTTGGGCTAAGGTGGAGAGAAAATCGCATCTGGAAATGTTGGGTCTGCCTGAGTGGGTGTGTGCGACCACCCGGTCCATGTCAGTCAGTAAGGGTGTTGATGGGGCCCTGGAGCCTGAAAGTATGGCCCAGGTCCCAACCGTGAAGAGAAGGGGTAGGGGGCGCGGGAAACCGTCCCCCATCGTTCCCGCGGTCCAGGAGGGAGCAGACCCTGAGGGGGATGCCCTGGAACCGACAGGAGAACAAGTGGCCGAACTGGGAGACCTGCCCGAGCTGACCCACTGGCAGCAGGATGGTGGTCCCTCCAGGGAGGAATTTTGTGCTGAACAGAAAGTGTGCCCTTCTCTTGTGGGTATGAGGCAGCAGGCCTCAGCCCAAACGACAGGTGATCAGTCAGGATCACATTGGGTCTACTGGGAGAACGACCTCCTGTATAGCGAGCCTAAGGCTGCTGAGCCTGGGTCAGCCCGTGTGCTGGTGGTACCCCAGCGCTTCAGAGCCTTCCTACTGGGGTTGGCTCATGACGTTCCGTTAGCTGGACATCTGGGGCAGGACAAGACCTATGACAGGCTTGTCACCCATTTTTATTGGCCCCAGATGAGAAGGGATTCAGATATCCATTGTAGGACCTGTCAAACTTGCCAGGCAAGTGGGAAAAGTGGGCGGAAGCAGAAGGCTCCCCTCCAACCTTTTCCCGTCGTCAGTACCCCCTTTGAGCGAGTGGGAATTGACATTGTGGGGCCACTGGACCCCAAGACAGCCATGGGCAACAGGTTTATCCTGGTCTTGGTGGACCATGCCACCCGGTACCCGGAAGCCATCCCTCTCCGCACAGTGACGGCCCCCGTGGTGGGACGGGCACTGATGGGTGTTTTCTCCCGCATGGGGTTCCCCAGAGAGGTGGTGTCAGACCGGGGCACCAACTTCATTTCGAATTATATGAAGTCTCTGTGGAAGGAGTGTGGGGTAACCTACAAGTTTACCACTCCTTACCACCCTCAAGGTAATGGGCTGGTTGAGAGATTCAACCGGACCCTAAAAGGCATGATCATGGGTCTTGAAGAACCAATGAGGCGTAAATGGGACGTCCTCTTGCCATGCCTGCTGTTTGCTTACCGTGAGGTGCCACAGAAGTCTCTAGGGTTCAGCCCCTTTGAGCTTTTGTATGGTCACCCGGTAAGAGGACCTTTGAGTCTGGTCAAAGAAGGCTGGGAGCAATCTCCCAGGAAACCTCCCCAGGATGTATATAGTTACATGCTGGCCTTTAGGAACCAGACTCGGCGCTTCAGAGATCTTGCTCAGGCAAATCTGGATAATATCAAAATGGGGTAACCCAGTATCCCTCAGAACCTGGGCAGTTTATCAAAATAATACAAACGGTTCTGTCGGGTAAACAGTATTATTTCTAGAAAAAACTTTCATTTGTTTGTTTATATGAACACACATAGAGACCATAAATACTTTTCAAAAAGGCTTTATGAATTGCATCATTCATAGATAACTGATTGCAAGGGCTGTCAAATGTGAAACATATTAGTGACAAGGTGACATAGTGCTCAGTGCTGTGGTGAAAAGTGCATAATATGTACAGTGTGACTTATGGAGGTACTGATAATTTACAGAGGCCAGTTAAGCGAGTATTTGGAACAGTCTGCAGATGGATTTAATGAGTCTTTTATGCAGAGTATTTCCAACTGATCCTTGAACAAGTGTCGACGTTTCAACCCAAGGTAGCGTTATTCGCTAGTCAAAACGGGTCTTCATCAGGACAGGGAGTGACAGCCAGAAGTAGGCCCAATGTAACTTGGGCCTACGAGGAATTCAGCGAGAGACAGGACGCTTGCCTGCGCGCTACCAAGGATGAATTAATTACTTCAAGCCGAGCTGGTATTGATGTGACTCGGTCCTTCGGATGATAGAACTTTTGTCTATCCCCTCATACCTGCCGCTTCGGACTAATCCCTTATGTGGCTCTACTTGACTCATTCATCAATGGATTTGATTTCACTCAAGGCCGAGCTGACATTGATGTGATTCGTTCCTTCTGACAATAGAACTTTTGTCTATCCCTACATACCTGCCGCTTCAGATTAATCCCTTATGTGGCTCCACCTGACTCATCTATCAAAGGATTTGATTTTACCTACCAAATCCCTAGCCAGGTTGTACAGGATACAACTGCTCCTGTTTGCCTACCTTCCCATACTGCCCCACAAGTTACATTGGGCCTACTTCTGGCTGTCACTCCCTGTCCTGATGAAGACCCGTTTTGACTAGCGAATAACGCTACCTTGGGTTGAAACGTCGACACTTGTTCAAGGATCAGTTGGAAATACTCTGCATAAAAGACTCATTAAATCCATCTGCAGACTGTTCCAAATACTCGCTTAACTGGCCTCTGTAAATTATCAGTACCTCCATAAGTCACACTGTACATATTATGCACTTTTCACCACAGCACTGAGCACTATGTCACCTTGTCACTAATATGTTTCACATTTGACAGCCCTTGCAATCAGTTATCTATGAATGATGCAATTCATAAAGCCTTTTTGAAAAGTATTTATGGTCTCTATGTGTGTTCATATAAACAAACAAATGAAAGTTTTTTCTAGAAATAATACTGTTTACCCGACAGGCAAATCTGGAGGCCAGCCAGGAAGAGATGAAGCGGTGGTACGATCAGAATGCCACTCTGGTTGAGCTTCAACCTGGTCAGAAAGTTTGGGTCATGGCCCCTGTGGAACCTTGTGCGCTCAAGGACAGGTGGACTGGACCATTTGAGGTTGTGGAGAAAAAGAGCGATGTCACCTACTTGGTGGACTTGAAGTCTCCCAGGAACCCCTTAAGGGTCCTGCATGTCAACCGGTTAAAGCCCCACTTAGAAAGGTCCGAAGTGGGCATGCTCCTTGCCACAGATGCTGGGATGGAGGAGGAGAGTGAGCCTCTTCCTGACCTCCTGTGTGCAAAAGAAAAAGATGGGTCAGTGGATGGTGTTGTCCTCTCTGACACACTGACCCCTGAGCAGCAGCAAGATTGTCGCCATCTGTTGGTACAATTCCCTGATCTGTTCTCCTTAATCCCTGGTGTCACTCAGTGGTGTGTCCATGATGTGGACACTGGGGACAGCACTCCTGTGAGGCACAAGGCCTACAGGGTGACTGAAAAGGTCAGAGCATATATCAAGGAGGAGGTCTCCAAGATGTTTGCCTTAGGGGTGGTTGAGTCCTCTAGCAGTCCTTGGGCCAGCCCAGTGGTCTTGGTCCCAAAGGCTGCAGTGCCTGGTGCTTCACCAGAACTTCGGTTCTGTGTGGATTACCGAGGACTCAATTCGGTCACCAAGACTGACGCGCACCCCATCCCCAGAGCTGATGAGCTCATCGATCGGTTGGGGGCTGCCCGGTACCTTAGTACGTTTGATCTAACGTCTGGGTACTGGCAGATCGCCTTGACTGATGGGGCAAAAGAGAGGTCTGCATTCTCCACACCAGATGGGCACTACCAGTTCCGTGTGATGCCCTTTGGGATGAAGAATGCCCCTGCCACATTCCAGAGGTTGGTTAACCAGGTATTGGCTGGGCTGGAAGATTTCAGCGCCGCCTACCTGGACGATATAGCAGTGTTCAGCGCCAGCTGGGAGGAACACTTGCGCCACCTCCAGGAAGTGTTGTTGGCCCTGCGCAGAGCAGGCCCCACAATCAAGGCTAGTAAGTGCCAGATTGGGCAGGGTTCAGTGGTGTACTTGGGGCACCAAGTAGGGAGCGGCAAGGTGGCCCCCCTGCAACCCAAGATAGATACCATCCTGGCTTGGGAACCGCCCAAAACCCAGACTCAGGTGAGAGCCTTCTTGGGTCTCACGGGTTACTACAGGAGGTTTGTCAAGGGGTATGGCAACATTGTGCACCCCTTGACCTCGCTGACTTCCAGGAAGCAGCCGAGACTTGTGATCTGGACTGACGCCTGTCAGAACGCCTTTGACACCCTGAAAACTGCAATGTGTACAGCACCGGTCCTCCAGGCACCCGACTTTTCAAAAGAATTCATTGTCCAGACAGACGCTTCAGAGCATGGTGTGGGGGCTGTTCTAGCACAGATGAATGAGGAGGGCCGAGACTTACCTGTAGCCTTCATCAGCCGGAGGTTACTTCCCAGGGAACAAAGGTGGAGTGCGATAGAGCGTGAGGCATTTGCTGTGGTCTGGGCGCTGAAGAAGCTAAGACCCTACCTGATTGGGACTCACTTCCGGGTTCAGACAGACCACAGGCCCCTCAGATGGTTAATGCAGATGAGGGGTGAGAACCCAAAGCTGTTGAGGTGGTCCATTTCCCTACAGGGGATGGACTTTACGGTGGAACACCGCCCTGGTACAGATCACGCCAATGCTGATGGTCTGTCCAGATTTTTCCGCCTTAGTGATGAGGACTCCCTGGGTGAAGGGTAGTTCTCCCCACATTTCAGCTGGAGGGGACACGTGTTAGACCTGGCATCATTGGCATGAGTCTCTCCTCCATTTTTTTCTGTTTGCCTCCTCTGTTTACGATGTTTTTGCTGGATTATTGCTTTGGGCACTGTGCCACTGCCGATCAGTGCCACAGTGCAAGTGCTCCCTATGTTAAATTGTTACATTGATTGGTGTTACCATGATTGGCTTGGTTGACTTACTGTTCAGACCCTAGTCTAGTGCACTGCGTGTGCCAAGGGCGTGTAAGTTAACTGCTGCTGGTGGGCTTGCAGCACTGGTTGTGCCACCCACAGAAGCAGCGTGTAAAATGTGTCTCAGGCCTGCCACCGCAGCGCCTGCGTGCAGTCCCTGACTGCCATGTCGACTTGGCAAGGAAACCTACTTGCCAGTCTCTAAACCTTCACTTTGCCACATTTCAGACACCTCTATGGTAGGCCCTAGGGCAGGGTGCATTGTTGGTAAAAGGTAGGTCATGCCCTGATGTGTGTGGCATGACCTAATAGTGAATTACAGCCATTTTCGTTTTTCACTATTGAAGGGCTACCTGCCTCCAATAGGCCAGACTGGGCAGACTGATTATTAACTCCATTATAATCTATCTGACTCAGGGAGCATGGTAGCAAGTCGAGTTTAGTATCCCTGAACTCAGAATTTAATAACACACCCTTTAGGATGGATGGTTTTTAAATTCTATGTTTGAAAATAGCCCTTTTAGAAAGTGGCTATTTTCTTGTCCAACTATCTACCGGTCTCTGCTGGTTTGGTGTGTGTGTCAGGGGCTGGGTGGCTCCAGAGGTCTGAATGAGTCAGTGTGGGGTGAATGGGGCGTTTACACATAGAGTGAGGGAAGAGTAGCCTGCCCTGCCTGACACAATACTGGCTCCGCCTCCTGCTGGGCGACTGATAGCCCTGCTCCTGCCAGTGACAATACTGGCTCCGCCTCCTGCTGGGCGGCTGAGGACTCTGCCCTGCTCAGTGAATAGGCCAGGTGCCTCTGCCTGGCAACACCCACAACAAACCTGAGATGGTGGGAATTTCCCTGTTTGGACAAAGGGAACAAAGGAGAAAAGGGGTATAAGAGAAGGACCCCTGAACCAAGAACTCAGATCACTTCTGACGAGGAAACCTGTACCAAGGACAAGAAGCCTGCTGATCTAAGGACTTGCCTCCCCTTTCTGCCAGAGTGCTGTTTGGCTGTGGAGGAACCTGAAAGCTGCTTCTTTATTTTTGCCAAGGAACAAGGAGAGAGGAACTTGGTGTGTACTCTCTGAACCCTTGCTAGGAAATCTCCAAGGACTGGAAGAGTGCCAGTCTCCTGCTGAAGTCACAGGGCCAAAGGACTTCACCATTCGCTGAATTGCTGGAAAGTGTTGTTTCCAGTACACAAGGGAAAATCTGCAG
This sequence comes from Triturus cristatus, assembly GCF_964204655.1. Taxonomy (NCBI): domain Eukaryota; kingdom Metazoa; phylum Chordata; class Amphibia; order Caudata; family Salamandridae; genus Triturus; species Triturus cristatus. The sequence continues at coordinate 1,063,279,545 of NC_140593.1, read as the reverse complement.
TCTCGACGCCGCCGACGCCGCCGAATCCAGCTCGACATCGTGAGTAACGGCTCCAGTGTCCCGAGCCTTCGACACCGGCCGCCGGGCCCGATCGACGCCAGCAGCAACGCCAGTGAGCAGTGGGTATCGGCCCCGGCTCCAAGTGACCCCGTCTCGACGCCGGTATCGACGCCAGTGAGGAGTGAGTATCGGCTCCACCTCCAAGCGACCCCGTCCCGACGCCGCTGCTGATCGCATCGACTCGACGCCCTTCTCGATGCCGTGAGCGCTGCTCCGGCCCGACATCCCTCGACGCCGCTGCGGATTGACCCGACTCCGAGGCACGATCGACGCCGACCTCGACGCCGACATCTCGACGCCGTGGATCATCGTTTCTTCGTTTCTCAAGGTACTGTACTTGTGGGGTCTGTTGCAACTCCAGGCTCGACGTAGCGCTCCTCGCGGTCGACGCCGAACCTTGGGAATCTTGTAGACTCGACGTCGTGTGACTCCTGTGGGGGTTACCTTGTTGCCAAAGAACTGTGCTCAGAAGAATACTTTGCTAAAGAACTATTTGCCAAGAAGAAACCTTACTTGAACTATTATTTTTCCTTCCAAAGAGTATTTATTAAGACTGTGGTATATTTTTGTCGTTATTTGGTCTTGTGCTAAGCCTTATATAAAAATACTATTTTTATAATAACTTCTGTGTCGTGTCCATCTGTAGTGTATTCACTTTATTACTGTATGTGGTCATAAATGCTTAACACACTGCCTCTGAGATAAGCCTGTCTGCTCTGCCAAGCTACCAAGGGGGTAGCAGGGGTTATCTGAGTGTGTAATCCCCTTTCCCTGACTAGAGTTGGTTGGTCCCTATTTGTCAGAAGTGTATACCTCTGCCAACTAGAGACCGCCGGTTCTAACAGTTTCTTTCAGGTAAAATAAAATAACGTTAAAAATGTGTTTTATTGTTAAATGCCATAGCTATGTTGTAGTAGACTAATGCCATGCATTTCTACACTTTTAGATGCCTGTGATTTCAGCTAACGTTGCACAAAGAAAATAAAGGTTTCTAACATGGCTAAATCTTTTTTTCCAATGGAATTCCCAGTTTAGGGTAGGGTAGGGTACCTGAGTTACCTGAAGCACTGAAAAAGTCATTAGGTCTGGGCTTGGCAAGCTGGAGTAATTGGTATTTTTTAAATAATTGTTTTTGCAAGCATATTTCACAAAAGTACAAAGGAAGAAAATAAAGGAAACATGCCACCTAGACGTTGTGGCCATATGACTGAATACAAATTTTAAATGAAAATATAATTGCGCATAATTATGATAGAAGATAGAACACTACAGGTGCTTCCTACAAGGCATGTCAATAGAGAAGAGGTGTAGAAACCATTCTTAGTTTTAATACACATGACAGGAAAATATAATTATTATTGGTGCAAAGAAATGGTAGTAATGTCTAGAAGGCAAAAGCTGCGCTCAGTCACTTTAGAAATGCAGCACTGTGCTGTATTACAGCAATACTGTGCAGGTCTGCGTTTCTCCAATGCACTGGTGCAACATTTAGCTGCCTAGTGCCAACGCAGACACCCTTGCACCATAGTGCAAGGGTGCCTGCATTGTGGGAAATCATTGTTTATGTGCTGAAAGGTGTCCCTTCCTGCATATAAACAATCATAAATGGCGATTTGAAACTTCTATGTATGCTGCTTGTGCTTTGCGAGGCATGCAGTATTCAGTATGGAGTGGAAACTCCATGGAAGCTCCGTCCACTCTCCGTCCATCTTTTTCATTGGCTTGTGTCTTTGTCTTTCCTAAATGCTGCCTTCCGATTGGTTTTAGGCTTGTTAGTTCCTCCTTATGACTGCCATGTCGACATCTGTATCCTTCAATGTCTACTGGCCCCTTTACTTTGAGTGTTGCACAGTATGTTTTATTTAGATTGTGAGCACTATTTTCTTCCTGTGCCTTCCCCTGCCACAGTTCGTGCCTTCTAACTCCTCCTCCCTCCCATTGTCTGTGGTGACTTTACCCCACCCCTGTCCCTCCCGTTGTCCATGGTGCCTTTACCTCCCCTTCCCTCCCGTTGTCCATGGTGAATTTACCAACCCCCCTCTCCCTCCCGTTGTCTGTGGTGACTTTACCCCACCCCCCCTCCTGTTGTACGTGGTGCCTTTACCACCCCTTTTCTGCTGTTGTCCATGGTAACTTTACCCCACCCCCTTCCCTCCTGTTGTCCGTGGTGACTTTACCCCACCCTCCTCCCTCCTGTTGTCCGTGATGACTTTGCCACACACCCCTCCCTCCCATTGTCTGTGGTGACTTTACCCCACCTCCCTCCGTTGTCCATGGTGAGTTTACCCCCTCCCATCCCTTCTCAATGGTGCCTTTACCACACCCCCGCCCTCCCATTGTCGTGGTGACTTTACCCAACCTCCCTCCCTCCCATTGTCCGTGGTGACTTTACCCACCTCCCTCCCATTGTCCATGGTGACTTTATCCCACCCCCTCACTCCCGTTTTCCATGGTGACTTTACCCCACCCCCTCCCTCCCGATGTCCGTGGTGACTTTACCCCAACCCCCTTCCCTCCTGTTGTCTGTGTGGACTTTACGACAACTCCCCTTCCCTCCTTTTGTCTGTGGTGCCTTTACCCCACCCTCTTCCCTCCTGTTGTCTGTGGTGCCTTTGCCCAGCACCCCCTCCCACCTGTTGTCCATGGTGACTTACTTCACCCCCTCCCTCTCATTGTCCGTGGTGGCTTTACCTCCCCTTCCCTCCTGTTGTCTGTGGTGACTTTACCCCACCCTCTCCCTCCCGTTGTCTGTGGTGACTTTAGCCCAACCCCCACCCTCCTGTTGTGCATGGTGACTTTACCCCAACCCCTCCCTCCCATTGTCTGTGGTGACTTTACCACAGCCCACTTCCCTCCTGTTGTCTGTGGTGACTTTACCCCAACCCCCTCCCTCCGGATGTCCGTGTTGACTTTACCCCACCCTCCTATTGTGCATGGTGCCTTTACCCCACCCCCTTCCCTCCCATTGTCTGTGGTGACTTTACCCCTCCCTCCTGTTGTCCATGCTGATTTTACCCCACTCCCCTCCCTCCTGTTGTCTGTGGTGACTTTACCCCCCTGTTGTCCGTGGTGATTTTACCCCCCCTCCCTCCCGTTGTCCGTGGTGACTTTACTTCACCCCCTTCCTTCCCATTGTCTGTGGTGCATTTACCCCACCCCCCTCCCATTGTCTGTGGTGACTTTACCCCACCCCCTCCCGTTGTCTGTGGTGACTTTAAAACACCACCCCTCCCTTCCGTTGTCTGTGGTGACTTTATCCCACCCCCTCCCTCCCGTTGTTCGTGGTGACTTTACCCCACCACTCCTCCCTCCAGTTGTCTGTGGTGACTTTACCCCACCTCCCCCTCCCTCCCATTGTCCGTCGTGCCTTTACCCACCCCCTCCCTCTAGTTGTCTGTGGTGACTTTACCCCACCCCCTCCCTCCCGTTGTCTGTGGTGCCTTTGCCTCCCCTTCCCTCCTGTTGTCTGTGGTGACTTAACCCCAACCCTCCTCCCTCCTGTTGTACGTGGTGCCTTTACCACCCCTTTGCTCTTGTTGTCTGTGGTGATTTTACCCCCTCTCTCCTATTGTCCTTGGTGACTTTACCACACACCCCTCCCTCCCGTTGTCCGCAGTGACTTTACCCCAACCCCCCTCTCTCCCATTGTCCGTGGTGCCTTTACCCCACACCTTCCATCCTGTTGTCTGTGGTGACTTTACCCCACCCCCTCCCTCCCATTGTCTGTGGTGACTTTACCCCACCCGCCTCCCTTCCATTGTCCATGTTGACTTTACCCCCCTCCATCCCGTTGTCTGCGGTGACTTTACCCCACGCCCTCCCTCCTGTTGTCCGTGTTGACTTTACCCCACCCCCCTCCCTCCCGTTGTCCGTGGTGCCTTTACCCCACCCCCCTCCCTACAGTTTTCTGTGGTGACTTTACCCCCTCCCTCCCATTCTCAGTGGTGCCTTTTCCCCACCCCCTCCATCCCATTTTCCATGGTGACTTTACCCCACCCCCCTCCCTTCCATTGTCCATGGTGACTTTACCCCACCACCCTCGCTCCCATTGTCTGTGGTGCCTTTACCCCACCCCCCTACCTCCAGTTGTCCGTGGTGACTTTACCCCCCTCCCTCCCATTCTCAGTGGTGCCTTTACCTCACCCCCTCCATCCCATTCTCCATGGTGACTTTACCCTACCCCCCTCCCTCCCACTGTCTGTGGTGACTTTACCCTACCCCCTCCCTCCCGTTGTCTGTGGTGACTTTACCCCACCCACATTGTCTGTGGTGACTTTACCCCCTCCCTCCTGTTGTCCTTGGTGACCTTCCCACACATCCCTCCCTCCCATTGTCTGCGGTGACTTTAACCCCAACCCCCTCTCTCTCGTTGTCCATGGTGCCTTTACCCCACACCTTCCCTCCTGTTGTCTGTGGTGACTTTACCCCACCCCCTTCCTCCCATTGTCTGTGGTGACTTTACCCCACCCCCCTCCCTTCCATTGTCCGTGTTGACTTTACCCCCCTCCATCCCGTTGTCTGCGGTGACTTTACCCCAGGCCCTCCCTCCTGTTGTCCGTGTTGACTTTACTTCACTCCCCCTCCCTCCCATTGTCTGTGGTGACTTTACTCCACCCCCCTCCCTCCTGTTGTCCGTGGTGACTTTACCCTACCACCCTCCCTCCCGTTGTCCGTGGTGACTTTACCCCCCTCCCTCCTGTTCTCAGTGGTGCCTTTACCCCACCCTTCCTCCCTCCCGTTGTCTGTGGTGACTTTACCCCACCCCCCTCCCTCCCGTTGTCTATGGTGACTTTACACCATCCCCCCTCCCTCCCGTTGTCCGTGGGGACTTTGCCCCACCCCCCTCCCTCCCATTGTCTGTGTTAAGTCTACCCCACTCCCCTCCCTCCCATTGTCTGTGGTGACTTTACCCCATCCCCATCCCTCCTGTTGTCTGTGGTGACTTTACCCCACCCCCCTCCCTCCCCTTGTCCGTGTTTACTTTACCCCACCCATCCGCCCGCCATCGTAATGATGCTCTTAGTTTGGTAAACTTTTTGTTCTTGTGTGGAGGGTATGCTCAAGGAAAACATAGCCCAATGTTTGTACATCCTTAGTCAAATGTGTGCCAGCTTGTATGTACAGGGGAAATGGAATTTTAAACTCAGCAAGGTGTGTCTGGTTTCATGCTAACTTTCAGCTCATTTCTAAATGTTGTAGCTAAAGAGATGTGTGCCAACTCGGTGATGCAGCGAACGCAAGGTAAATAGTTTTAGTCCACTGCCCCCCCCCCCACCCTGCCGCACTGCCCCGCAGCACTCCCTCTGCGATACGCCACTGCTGCTAAGGGTAATTTTTCCATTCCACTACTGTTATACAGCACAGGGCTTTGACGTTGCAATGTAAGCACAGGGTAAGAAATATCCCCTGTTAACGTCGCAGACCTTGTACAGATTTGTGTTTGCACACCTAATTTAGAGGCATACCCCATCAAGAGTCACTACAGTGCATGAGCTTCATGGGGAGTCACTAATTTTCAAGTACATTTTAAATATAATCAGATGTCCTTACATGACAGGGGACAATACATGGCAGGTAATCATATGTAAATGTACCTAAGCTGTTTCCTTAAATGACTAAATATATGTTTGTGTGTGTTAGGGGTGGATAATAAATTTCGCCCCTGTGGTGGAGTTCGCAGAGGTTTGCCCACTCTGTGTTACACTTGCAACGCGGAGTTCTGGCAAAACTCCTCAAACCACAATATGGAGGAGTTTTTTCTTGTGCATGGCTCGCCACCGGCAAGTTCACATCCTCTAGCATGAATTTCGGGCTCTAGGACGGCACCCGATGAGTTTTTCTCAACGTGGCCGGTCACAGGCAGTCGCAACCAATCTCCGTCAGAAAGCTGTCCCTCAAGTAGAAAATCTACTCAAGCGGTTGCAAAGAACCAGTGCCCTCTGGTGCGCCGCTTCATGCCATTTGCAATGATTTTGCTGCACCGAACAGGCTCCCGGGGCTACAAATCAGCACGATGCGCCAATTCCACCCGCTTGCGGAACTCCACAGAATCTCCCTGAGTTTTCATGTAACTGTAGAATTCCACGGAGTGAAACTCCACGAGTTCCACCCACCCCTAGTGTGTGTGTGTGTGTGTGTGTGTGTGTGTGCGCGTGTGTGCATGTGTGTGTGTAATCCCTTGTCTGTGACTAAGTTTTTGCATAAAACACAAAAACACATATAAGTTTAAGGATAAAAAAAGTGAAGGTTACTTAAAAAAATCATTAGTGTCATGGGTAACAGGATTTGATGTTATGTACAGGGTAATACCATTCTTGTGACAATGAAATTAACTGCATATTGTATGAAACTCTAACAATGCTATGTATGTTATGACTTTCCCCTGCCTTGCAAATTACATGGGTAGCACTTTTGTTACCAATATTCCACCAAAATATTGTTTCAGAAATATTGATTGACACAAATAACACGTGAACTATATTGTGATGTCAAAATGTTGTGGGACAGAATACTGAAAGCAAGATTTTTTACATCTTTTAGATTATTATTTCAAATATAGTTGTACTTAATATAGGTTTGTGCTATGTTATTATTTTATTTCATATGGAATAACTCTCGCTGCAGGGTAGCACTCTCGAAATTATACTTACCCACTGACCAGGGAGGGCTTGTGGTACCAAACCTCAAACACTATTATCATGCACCCCAACTCCAATGGGTAGCCAAATGGTTGGCGCGCCTTCATCTTGCCGACATGGCTACGACAATGCCTGCTTGGTGCCTGCCACGCACTCTTTACCTGTTCCACCCATGCATGCAGGCACCAATACCTGACCCCTTGCTGGTGGGAGTAGCATATTGCTGCTTTCGCTGCAGCCTTTACCTCACGAGATCTGTATACTCCTATGGTCTGGCAAGGGCCCTAGTTGGCCCACCCAGGGGATGGACCACCACTTAATCGGCAGAAATAGCCGCATGGCTCGTGGTGGGTCTTCACACCCTGGGGGATCTCTACCGTGATGGGGCCCTTCTACCATATGAGTCCTTGATGGAGGAGGATGATCTAGCCCCTGGCCATTTCCTCCTATACAACTCCCTGATAGCTGTGCTGGGTACCAAATGGGTGACATGACACAGGAATACCCGTCACACATTACCAAGCAGTACCTTTATGTGATGGAACTTGATTCATTGGTTTGCTGACTCGTTGCAAGTCCACACTGCATCACAGCTCACACCCCTCCGTTGCCGTTGCGAAGATGATCTGACTTGTCCCTGCACAGACAACGAATGGGCTGCATTGCTGGAAAGACAAGTTCACATCCCACGCAACGGTCACTTCTGCCTTATACAACTTTACATTATACACAGATCATACCTCGCCCCAGCCAAAATAAATCACTATTTCCACAGCACAGATGCTGCCTGCCCCCATTTTCAATTGGTAGATGCTGATTTCCTCCACTTGTTATGGACCTGCCTATCCCTAGAATTATACTGCCAGTGAGTCACTCACCATATGTCTGCCTGCACAGGACGCCCTGCATTACACACATGGGAAACATTTCTTCTGGGCTATTAACGAAGGGACAAGAAGCAAACAGTGACATCCTGCTTCTTTGACATAGGGTACCTGACAGCTAAGCGACTCAACACTCAGCGACGGCAATCACAAAAACCTCCAGTGCTCGTGGCCTGGACATCATCACATGAGCTCAGGCGGAAAGCATCGCCTTGCACATGGAGGACAGTCTAGTGCACCCAACTGGGACTCTATTCTTATTGATTTGCAAAACGCTACTCAGCATGCCACTGATGCTTAGTGTGATCCGCCAACAGGTAGAATAGAGCCAGCAGCAACCCAAGGGGCTGCCTACTTAGAGGGACTACACGGGCAGCATACCTCGTTCCACAAGTTCTACTCCAGGACCCAAATCTGCTGTCTTTTCCTGCTTAACCACAACGTGTGTGGCTGTTCTGGGTGGTGGGGAGAGAGGGATCAGATTTCTTTGATTATTGAATTTTGAATCGCTTGTTTCTTCCTCGATGAGCATGTGTTACCCTCTGAGTTGGTTGCTGTGCTTGCGTCGTATCTTCTCTCCTAAGTGGGTGAATATGCTCTAACAATGGCAGACTGATGTGTGGTCAACCTCACTCTACATCGTGCATATGAGCTGCGCACAACTTGTTGTTCCTCATGACACTGCATTCCTGAAGTGCTGTAAAGCTGATCTTACTGTAATGTGCCTTGCTGTCTGTAAACCTCATTATTTACCTGAAAAACAAATAAACAGATTCAAACAAAAAATAAGTTATCATTTTAATGGTAACTGTGTATATATCTTTGGGTATAATTTGGTTTTTCATGATTTGGAAATAAAGTTAAAGGATTTTTTTTTCAATTTCAATTTCAATTTCTTTTGGTGGGTTGGTGGGTTAGTAGGGGGATGAGTGGGAAAATAATGTCACTATTTATTTTTTAATTGATTATATTTTGTTTCTGAGTGTTTATTTGATTATCAATAATGTAAATCTGTTTTGCTTATTTAATAGTTTAAAACACATAACTATTCTTTAATTGTTGATTGTTTAATTGGATAATTGGTCTTGTTAACTATTTAATTGTTTTAAATCTATTGGATATAAATTGTTTATATTATGTTTTAGTTTTTTGTATAATAGTATAATAATATTATAATTGTCTACTGGTATTGGACTGGGAAGGTTGTTAAATGTAGTATTTTTTTTTTTATTTTAATAACATTTTATTTGTAATTTTATGTATACCTTTATAGGTTTGATTTAGTTTTTAGTTTTTAATTATTTATATAATATTAAAAAATATATGTCTGTGAAATATATTCCTTTGATATTTTAGTTCAGGTAGATGTATCTTATTTATCATTATTTTAAGGTTTTAAAAGTTAGCCCAAGTTTTCCAAAGTTCAACATTTACCCTTTTGTTGCTTACGATTAAGGGGCCGATTCCGATCCAGGTCGGAAAGCACTCCAACGAGTCAGATCCGGAGGGTTTTCCAACCGAGCCGGACCCCTACAGTCCGACCCAGCGAGTACGATGCGCACGTATGCTGTCAGACTCGGTTCGGTTGGACTCCCATAGAAGTCAATGGGAGCCAGTTTTATGATGCGTACATGCGCTCCCATTGACTGAATGGGTACGTCTCGAACAAGTGCGCCCCTTGCAGTGGGTACGCGTCGGTGCCATCCGTGCCGTACATGCCTGTGTGGGGGAAACCCATGTGTCTCCCCCTGTGTGCGAGTCGTACGGCTGCGGGTGTCGGAGGGTCCGACGCGGACCCCCGAAGTCCGACTCCAGGAGCTTTTGCATCGTACTGGCTCGCTCGTACAGCTGTACGAGTCGGGTGGAAAACACGCAAACGACTTGTAGTTTTTCCGGCCGGATCGCGTTCGGAGCCCTTCCGACCCAGATCGGAATCGACCCCTCTGTGGGTACAGTAGTTTATGAGCCCTCCAAAGTCCAATAGTTTCACAACTGTTAGTTACATCTGAGTGAGAATGACAAATCTGACCACTCCAAAAGCCTAACACTTTCTCATCTGTTGTTTACATTGAAGTGGAAATAGCAAATCTAACCTCACCAAAGTCCAACACTTTCCTTATGGTTGCTTAAATTGGAGTGGGAATAGTAAATATGACCCATCCAATGTCCAACACTTTCTCAAGTGATGCTCATGGTGAAGTGGGAATAATAAATATAACCCCTTCAAAGTTAAACACTTTTTCAACTTTTGGTCCAGTTGGACTGGGAGTACTTGATTTTCCCCATACCACTCTATTTTTCCTTCCCCTTTTTTATAAATTGTTTTAAATATATTTTTTAAATAGTGTTAAAAGCTAGTTAAACGAAAATAATTTTTATTATATACTTTATGAAGTAATTATTACTTTTAATATTTTTTATTGTAACATTGTTATTGCATACATTTTTTACTTTGTAATATCTATTGTTTGTATTTATAATGAATTACTATTTGGATTTCTTTTCCTATTAATTATGTTTAAAATATATTTTTTAAAGAACATTTTATGTTTATTTTGTGTGATTATTTTAATGTTTGCTTATTTTATGTTTTTAAGTAATGCATTTTTTATCTATTTTGTAAAGTATATTTTTAATAAAATGCAACTTTAATTTGAAAGTCTGTATAATGTGTAATGGTTAAACTTTTATGCACTTACCTATTTTTTGTAGTCAATATTTTTGATTTACATACAATGTATGTTAAGTTGAAATTTGTGCCTCCTACATTATTTTGGCAATAGTTTTGTGGGCAATAATTTTTCAGCAAATTTTGATCATACAGCCATTTTTCCAGTACAGATCAGACTTCTTGATTATCTAAATGAGAGTTATAATATTAATTTAACTATACTGTGGCTTGTCATTTTCATGACTATCTTCGATGCCATTCCGAATTTCTAACACACTTTGAAATAAATGGAATGTTCTCAAGGAATGTTCACAGAGGTGATATGGCTTTACCCTTAAGGCTTCTGGAATCAATATGCATAATTGAATTGGATTCATGTGAACTAAGAGGTTTGCATATGGGAGAAATGCTGGCAGTACCCTTAGGAAGTCATTAGAATTATGAATATAAATGATATATTTTGTATATTGATAGGCATTTGTTTATTTCTCTTTTTTCAGTTCACTTATAATAATCTGTTCATTTTTTAGCATCTCATGTTAATTTATTAATGCATTGTGTGTTAGTTTCCATGTGATGCTATTCCATTGACTGATTTGAACATTGCAATATAAACTGTGATTTCATGGATGTACAAGGCCATTTGGGCCCAACTTTTGATCCAGACATCAACACATATTGATGTAAAGATTTTTATTTTAAACAACTATTTTTATTTATCATTCCCACATACAGAAAACAAACAAAGTGCGTGTATCATATAAATGAGCACACAAAATAGAGTGCCACTCAGAGCCCTTGCATACTCTGAAATGATTACAAGTTGTAATCACTGCAGAGTATGCTAGAGTACTGAGTGGTATGCTGAGGTTTAGAAATAACTGCATCATTTTCAATTCTGCTGTTGGAGCAGCAGAATTTTAATTCATCAGTAATTCCACGTTACAAGAGTAATGCAGAATCATGAAAATTCCTCTGATTCCACCAACAAAATTGAAAAATCCACCCAGGCCTAATACTAACCTTTTTATGACCATTGAGATCATAACAATGTGATACTGTTGACTCTTCCATTTTTATTATTATATTTATTTAATTTTTTTTTACTATTTAAGATGACCTAAAGACACTATCCAGTTGGGTGTAAACAATGCTTTATATGGGGTGAACAAGGCTTACTGCCAAAAGTTGATGCCAATAGTTTTGGTTTTGAGTAGTAAACTGCACTAAACAGACATGGTTATGAAGCTGCTGCTTCATTCTATTGTAGTGAAGTTGTTTATATATAAATACTTAACAGTTACCACTGAAGCTACAATGTTATGGGACTCCCGATGGGGTGGCTACAATGTAGTGACTCCTGATGCTAGGCCATGCAGTGTTGTGACATACAACCAATTTAGTGGTGAATATGTCAATATATGAATTCAGGTACAGGCTTGTTAAGGCCTGTACATGTCAAAGCTGCCCCTGTGAGTCACTTGGGTATGAGGGGGTAAAATTATCTTAACATCAGCAGTCCCTCATTACAAGACCATGTGGCTCGCGCTAGCCAATGCACAACAGAGCAGCAACAATGTATACAATGGTTTGTCTTGTAGGGAGGGCTGGGTGAGCCCTGCATCTGTGCAGCATCCCTGTTTTCTCCCTTGTCCTCCCAGAGGCTTCTGCCCCCCTTGTTAAGTGGCACCAGCAGTCAAAGAACATGCAGCTGTACATTTGCAAGTGGTATTTTACCTTTCTCAAATGTGTGGCCTCATTTATGTGAATTTGGTCTAGTGTGCCACTTAAAGAAATAAAAAAAGACTTTGAAACCTTCATTGAATACCACAAATCATTCTCTTTGAAAGTGCACACTGTGTTCTTCTGCGTCCCATTTCCAAACTGAATTGAAAATTAAGTTTAATAAACTGCATGTAGGCATTATGATTTACCAAAATAAAAGTACTGACAAAATAATAAGAATGATGTACTCAATTAGTGTTGACATAGTGAAACTAAAGAAAGGCACATGGGGTAGACAATGACAAATATTTCACATTTTCTAACTACACCAAAAGAGGGCATCCAACTATAAGAGCATTATGACACGTATTGATGTCATTAAGAATACCTATCCTGTTTTATGCAAATCAGTGCTTAAAGTAGTCAGTAAAATTTGGTTACCAAGTAAATCTCAGCTCCTCTTTGTATCTCAAAGTAACACTTATGAAAGTATTGGTGCATGGTCCTTCTGTTATGTGACTCAATGTAATTCAATGTAAGTTTAACTTAACTAATACAGAATTGGGGCATATTTACAAGACCCGTACGCCACATTTGCGCCGCCTGTTGCGTCACTTTTGTGACGCAGCAGCTGCGCAAAGCCAGCGCAATGCAGCGGGGTATTTATAACGTGACACATCAAGGGAGATGCGGCATGTTGTAAAGCCCTGCGCCACATGTGGGTGTTCCGGCGCGGGGGGTGCGTTCCAGCACAGGAACGCCTCCTAAAAGTGGCTGAGTGAAATCTACAAGATTTCACACAGTCACTTTTACGGCCATGCTGCGTCAAAACCCCGCGCCTGCTTGAAGCAGGCGTAAGGATTGACGCAGCATGTTAGGCATAGGGGCACCCCGAGCCTTGCTGGAGCTGCGTCGCGCTTGCGACGCGACTCCAGCAATGCGTCATGTTTACGGCAGCAGATGCATCACGCATCTGTCTATTCTTGCCCCATGGTGCGCCGCATTGTAAATGCGGCGCATCCATGGTAGCGCAAGAGGTGTCTGCCGTGACGCAAAATAACTGGTGCATCCCTGCTGATATGCAGGGATGCGCCAGTTATTGTAAATCTGCCCCTTAGTAATTAGGGCAGTCTCTTTTTCCAGTCACGTGGACAGTAATTAAGGGAACAAGAATTGCTATTTCATGAGAAACAGGAACAATTTTGCTAAATGGGATGACTTTGGATCTTAAAGTTAGAACTACACAACCAACAATTGTAGCTAAAGTAGATTGTTGTGAGTATTTTTTTAATTATTAAGTATTTTTATACGTTTTGCACAGAGTAACTAATCTAGATGGTAGGTAGGTAGGTAAAGCTTTATTCGATAAAAAATATCATAAAAGCACAACATACAGTAATAAAAAGGGATCAAGTTAGACAGTAAAAAAATCAATTGATCATAGGTACATCTAAAGAAGATTATAAAAATAGTTAAGAACAGCATATGTAAAATACAAAGTGCTTGGTAGCCTGGAGTTCGTTGAAGTGCAATAAGAACAAATCGGAAAGGTAAATCAGTGCAAATGAAGGGCAATTTTTTTCTTTCGCAGCAGCCAAGCACAGCCCAGATACTTAGCAATACCGCAGACAATAGCAAGGGACGAGGCATCGGTTTGCAGAATGCGTAACACAGTACGATAGTCGCGGCATCCAAACATTCTACAAATCGGACTCAGCCACTTAGCTCTTGCTCTTCGATAATGGTAACAGGCAAATAAAAAGTGGGGAATAGACTCTTTGGGTGCTGTACAGCTCGGACAACCGACAGATGAAGATAAGGATCCCTTCCAACCAGCAGTCACACAGTTGAGGGGGAGGGACCCCAATCTAAAGCGCACATACAAGGATCTATCCAATGGAGACTGGATAAAGTCGAGATATGCTTCCAATTTGCGGAAAGGCTTATGTTCGAAAAAAGCCTCGCTCAGCTTCCCCGACTTTGGATTGTTCAACTCTCTTGAGTTTACCCAGCTCCAGTAGGCCTTCTTAAGATCCTGTTTCGAAGGTGGTATCTGGGATTCCCAACAATCTTCATAGCCAATGGATCTCAATGTTTGTTTTATATAGGTAATCCATTTTAGCCTCCTCCCAGTGTCCGCTGAAATAAGATCATTTAAGCCTGCAGCATATTTGGCAAGTTCTGGGATCCGTCGCAGTCTTGCCCAGAATAATAAAGGTCGTAAACGTGCAATGTCCTGAATGGAATGTCTACCTAGGTCATACAGCAAGGGTTTTAGTGGAGATGATGTTGGGACAGAAATGAGATTCCTCATAAATTTATTCTCCGAGACGACCAGGTCATGAATATTTTCGTAGCCCCAAATTTCCGCCCCATACATAGAACTAGACAGTGCCTGTGCCTCATATACCACAAGGGCCGGTGCCACAGGTCGACTAGTAGAGAGGTGTTGTTCTCTTATAATGGCACCGGATACCCTCTTGTGGCATAGAAGCATCTTGGTCAGGTGCGAACTCCACTTCATCCCTTTTGCAATACGTATGCCTAGGTAATCGAAAGAATCCACAATATCTAACGGTGTGCCATCCAGAGTAAAAGTATATCTAAAACGTCTCGGAGGGTTTATGACCATTAATTTGGTTTTTTCTGTGTTTATAATAAGTCCATAGGACTTGCAAAAAGAGTCGAATCTATTTAAAATTCTTTGCAGGCCAGCCGGGGATTTGGAGATCAGGAGAGTGTCATCGGCGAACAGGAGAATAGGGATCTTTTCACCTGCCAGGACTGGAGCATCAGCTGGGACCTCACTAAGGAAATCCACCACCCCGTTAATGTATAGAGAGAACAGGGTGGGAGCCTGAACACAGCCCTTGCGTACCCCCCTGTTCACCGCGACACTCCCTGTAGACTGGCCCTGGGCACCCCATCTAATATTAGCATGGTTGTTCTCATGCAAAAGCTTTAAAAAGGCAAGGATCTCATGAGGAACACCTAATTGGGATAAGACCTGCCACAATCGTTGGCGAGGAATTAAGTCGAAAGCAGACTTTAGGTCAATAAAAGCTAAATATAAAGTTCCCTTGCCTAAAACTGTCGTTTTCCAGTAAATCATAAAAAATCTAAAAACTTGATCCATAGTGCCTACCTTTTGTCTAAATCCTGCTTGAAAGTGTGATAAAACATCCCTGTTCTCAATCCAGCATCTCAATCTCATCAGGAGAACCCTGCCAACCACTTTCTGTACTACGTCAATTAGACTAATAGGTCTATAGTTGGCAGGGTCCTCCCTATTTCCCTTTTTAAAGATTGGAATCACCACCACGGCTTTCCAGGACTCAGGTACTATAGAACCCTTAGCTATAGCGTTCATAACAACAGAGATAAAAGAGTCCCAGGGAATTGGATCGTATAAAAGAAGATCGCCTGGTATGCCATCGGGGCCAGCCGCCTTGCCGGGGGCAATACTTTTAATAGCCAGGATAGCTTTGTGGGTCCCAAAATTGGTCTCCGCTGGGAACTCTACAGTAGGGGGCAAATCATCCACCACCGGAGCAGCAGAGACAGTCTCTCCCGCATATATAGCAGAGAAATGGTTGAACCATTGCAGCTCCGCTATATGGTTTGGGATGCTTGTTGTTTTAGCCCTTTTGGCTCTGTTTAGAAGGTCCCAAAAAGCTGTTGAGTTCCGGTTTAGAGCCCCCTCCTTGAGTTCCTGCCAGTGGTTTTCTTCCCAGTTCCGCTTGGCGACTATCAAGGATCTCGAATAGTCTTGTCTCGCCTTGCTAATTAAATTTCTATCCTGTTTCCTTAGGGCTTTGGACAGGGTCACTCTGGCCCTTTTGCAATCTTTAGAATACCATGGGTTCCCGCTTTTCGTGGAATCCACATTGGAACGAGTTTTCTCCCCAAGAATAAAGAAATCCCCTATTTTATTGATGGTGTCAAGATAAACAGAAGCTATAAGTTGGGGATCATCCATTTTGGTGCTAGCATCACACAGTTCAGTATGTTTTCTAGCTAGGAGCTCTTTGATTGAAGCGAGCTTCTCCTCGTGTTGTGAGATCCCATGCCATTTAAGGCGTCGACTACACCCTGCCAATGATACTTCCTTAGTTGCCATTAAAGGAGGTTCATTGTCCACATTGGGTATTGTCATCCAGAGATCTTTAATTTGTAAACACAGTGGGTTGTGATCGCTATCTATTGTGTCTTTAACAACCATATCTGTGATAAGCCCCCAGGAGTAGATGTCGAAAAGGATATAATCGATGCGTGATGGAGAAGTTAACCTGTTAAAGGTGAAGGCACCGCCCTTGTCAGATATAGATCTACCATTCACTGCACGTAGGTTAAATTCTTGAGTGAGTGCATTCAGTTGAATAGCCCTTTGTGACCATTTCTTAATCGGAGTGAGCTCTAGGGGCGGGATTCCCCAAATGAGGTCTGATTCACTGGACCCCAATAGATCTTCTGAGGCTAGAGGTTCAAAGGTACAGTTAAAATCTCCACAGATGATAACAGTAGAGTTCGGATCAATAAGAGTTAATTCGTGATCCAGGGCAGACACTGTTTGAGACATCTGTCCACCCGTCGAACCTCTAGCATAGATGTTAAAAAGGTCTAGGGTGGGACCACTATGTGAACCTTTTATTGTCAAATGGAGAAGATCGGGGGAAACATTCTTGTGGGACTGAACCAGCCAATTATGCTTGATATTTACCCAGACATGTAATCCCCCCGATGGGCGACCTTTCCCTGAGCTTAGGGCCGGTAGATAGTATGTAGAATACCCTGATTTGTGTAGAGGGATTGTGCTCCATGTTTCTTGGAATACACAAACATCAAATGTTCTAGTAAAATCGTGCCATTCCGGGATCAGGAGCTTTTTGGGGAGCCCCGCGACATTCCATGAGACAAGATTAAGAAGAGGCATAGAATTGTCGAGTGTAATAGTGGGCTGGATGTTAGGGGGCATCTCACAAGACAGAGAGGGCAATGAGAGGGAAGATGGACTTTCAAGAGGTGTGGTGATATGATTGAGAGCAATAGTAACCGGCTCCACAGAGCAAGACTTAGGAGAAAGATCTTGGACCAGTCAATCTACCCTGTTCAAGTTAGAATCGTTGCTTGCAACCCTCTTTCTACCCTCTGGTACAGGGTCGCTTGAGATCCAGAGCGGGGTACGCCTTATCTGGATACAGGAGTGGTCTGGGGCTGAGGTACGATATTCTAGGAGAACCAGATTTTCGGCCAGGATACTATTGGAGAATGTAAGCTCAATACAATCAAATTGGCTAGTGTAGTGTGACAATCTTCTGGCCTTGGTAATATCTTCACGGATAATTGACCTACACCCCCTGACATGCCTGACCCAGTGTATAGCTTTATTTTTAAGGGAATCCTCATTTTCGTAGGATTGATTATTAGTAAGTCTAGGTACCCTAACCATATAAGCTATGGTTGGGTTGAACAACAAGCCACCTGCAATAGTATTTGCTGCAGTATTGCCTCCAGAACAAAACACAGACCTCTGGGTACTGGGTCTTAAAGGCCCAGTTACTACAGCTGTAAGTGGAGTAGAGGAGATAACTTTATGGATTCTCTGGTTGTTCACAGTGTCCCTATACGATGGTATGCTGCAGCTAGTAGAGGGCAGAGGTGGTTTTCTGATGGTATTAGTCATATTACAAGCTGAATCATTAGCCCTGTGTGCGATTGGCAAGGGGCCAGTCTGTACAGAAATTAAAGGTACAAGTGGTGTTGGGACCCCAGAGCTGCTGTGGGTTGTAGACTGCATAGGAATTAATAGGACCCTCTTGCTCAGTTCAGTAACTATATTCTTCAAGGATTCTATCTCGGATAATAGTTGGTCAATTTTCTGTTCCAGTGACACCCCCTGTGAACTGGGAGTCTGAGCTACTTTAGAGGACGATGAACCAATAACTTGGGATGCAGATATTTCCTCCTCTAAGCCTTCCAAAATAGCAAACCTGTTAGAACAAGAGAGCTTGAGCGGAGTAATGAGAGAGGGGGATTCAGTAGTAGATATAGGATCCAGAGTGTTCTGCTTGTCTTTCTGGCAGGACTCATGGTCGTGGGGTATGGGTATGGGGAGAGTGAGTGTTGTAGGTGGGGCTTCCCTGGTTTTGATAAACATACTTGGGATCTTGCGAATGCAAGTACTAGGGGAAAGATCTGCTACGGAGTCCCCTGTGGTAGAGGAAGCAGAACTAGATTCCTCTAGTATGACTTGGCAGTTGTCGACAATGGCTTCAATCCTATCTAAAACGCAGTTACCTGCTGCATGATTAACTTTTTTAGCTTTCTTTCCCTTTTTAATGGAGCTACCCCCGCCTCCCTCCATAGATTTCCTTTTGGCCATGTAAAAATCACAAATGGGAATTAGCGATAACAACAATGCCTCAAACCTTGGCAAAATGAATAAACAAATGGAGCAGTATACAAAAGCAATACTTGAATCAGACTCTCACAATGGTTGATGCTGCATGGTATATAATAGTCACAATGTTTGTCTGGGAGTGGATAGGTCACAACAGCACAGTACCTTAGTGGGCGTGATGGCACGCACGAGGGGTGGCCCAGCCCTGCCTCCTCCTGCCCCGGACGGCCACAGACAGCCCGCCCTCTACCCGGGCTCAGCCCGGCGTCGCCCGCGCGCGTCCCGCGACGCGGAGGCAGCGGCAATCTTTTAAGCGCCTCGTGGCGCAAACAGGGCGTCCGCGGGTCCGGTGGCGCTCAGGATGCTGGGGGATGTAGTTCAACCCTGTCCGGTGTGGATGGCGGAGGCGGGGGACTGCAGCACAACAGGTAGGCAGCGCTAGTGTGGGCAGCAGCAGGAAACTCCTCGCAATGGCCAGCTGGACACAGGGACCCGCTCCGCCGAGGCAGCGGCGATCTTTTAAGCGCCTCGTGGCGCAAACAGGGCGTCCGCGGGTCCGGTGTCGCTCAGGATGCTGGGGGATGTAGTTCAACCCTGTCCACGCACTGCGGCCGCTGGTGTGGATGGCGGAGGCGGGGGACTGCAGCACAACAGGTAGGCAGCGCTAGTGTGGGCAGCAGCAGGAAACTCCTCGCAATGGCCAGCTGGACACAGGGACTAATCTAGATGGTTTAATGAGACCATTTAGGCATGTGTAAGTAAAGTGTTTATTTAGTGGAAACAACCACAATTAAACAAGAAAACAACTACCCTTTTAAAAAAAAAAAATAATGTAGCTTTATTCTGTAAACTACTGCAGAGCACAGAAATCAAGATATTCTCCAATAAATCGAAATAAGCTAAATTAGTCACTTTAATAATAGACTGCAATCTAAGGTATAGTAATGAATAAGATCACATCCTTGTGAAATGAAGTAAAGGGAAAATGAACTAAATTGACAACCTTCTGCAACCAAAAGAACAGCAAAGTAAAAGTAATGTCCTTCTTAAATCTAATGTAACGCAATGAGGGTAATTGTCATTTGTAATCAAATTTACCGTAATGCAGGGTAAAACAATCAAAACATTCTCTTTACATCCAGGGTAAAAGAATCGGGTATTTGTTATTATAATCAAGGACAAGACATCATTGTAATGTTTTACAACCTAATACAGGGTAAAGTTATCAGAGTAAGTGTTTCAAATGTAAAGCAATGAGAACTAACATGTGTAACCTTCTTTAATCAAGTTTCTGGTAAAAGACCCAGAGTAATATTTCTGTAATCTAATTAAGAGCACAGTAATGTGAATACTCTTGTGCAATCAAGAACAAGATAATTTAATTAGAGTGATCACATTTTATAATTAAAAGAATGGTAAAATAAATAATTGGCACAATTTATTTTACTATAGGATAAGGCAATCAGAGTATTCCTATGTAATCTGACACTCTGTAACAGAGTGGGAGTAAAGTTTTGAAGAGTCTTTTATCCAAACATTGAGATCCTCCATTCAGAAGGAACCTGGCAGAAAAATGAAATGTACTGAGAGGTGGTGTGTGAGGGAATTCTGCACTGCACTGGAACTTGCTACACATATTTTACGTCTACAAGGAAGAATCTATTTATGACGTAAGCTTACACTGTTGCCTCTGATAACCTTTCCTTTGTGTCTCAATAAGCTTATATTGTTTCTGTTTTCTGTCTTTTGTGTGCAATGTGAAGTCTTGCTTTACCTGGTCTCTGTATGTGACGGAAGCTTGCCCTCTTGTTGCCTATACTTTTCTAGCTGGATGAGAGTTTGCACTGCTATTCGTGTGCTCTATTTGGTCTTTGCTTGAGTTTAGTTTTACTTGAGTGTTTTCTGTTTGAATGAAGCTTGCGCTGCTGCTGTCCTCGCATATCTACTCTATGCAAGGGTGAAGCCCACACTACTGGTATTACTTGATCTCTGAGTCTTAGGCAAGATGTATGACTCCTACATTTTGCGATTCGCAATTTGCAACTCCCAAAATAACTAATGGGGTCGCAAATTGCCTGCCTCATTAATATTCATGAGGCAGGTGGTATTTGAAACCCCACTAGGAATGGCCAGCACTCACAGGTATGGTGGCCTGCCGTGATCAGCAGACCACCATACCTGTAACTGCTATTTTAATAAAGCAGTTTTTTTTTTTAATGCATCCCGTTTTCAATGGCATTCATTTAAAAAAGAAAAATGAAACGTTTCTGTTTTATTTTTTAAGAGCCGGGAGTGGTCCCTGGGACCACTGCCTACTCTTAAAAAATATTTTCGCACACCCTCACAAAGGAAAAAGGGTCCCCTGGGGGGCCCTTCGCGTTTTCGAGTGGCTTACCACCTACTTGAAGTAGGTAGTAAACTGCAAGTGTTTTGCGGTCACAAATGCGGTCGCAAACAATGGTACATTTCATTGTGACTCGCTATTAGTAAGGAACTCCCTTTCCTAATAGTGAGAGTTGCAAACGCTATTTAGCGAGTCACCGACTCGCAAAATAGCATTTGGACATGCCAGGACCCTTTTTTGCGGTCGCAAAGGGGCCCCTGGGGACTCCTTACCATTTGCGAGTGGCTTACCACCTACTTGAAGTCAGTGGTAAACTGCGAGTGTTTTGCGGACACAAATGCAGTCGCAAAACAATGGTACATTCCATTGTGACTCGCTATTAGGAATGGACTCCCTTTCCTAATAGCAAGAGTCGCAAATGCTATTTTGCAAGTCACCGACTCGCAAAATAGCATTTGTAAATGCCAGGACCTTTTTTGCAGTCGCAAACGGGCCGATTTGCCGTTTGCGTCCACAAAAAACAGTCGCACATCTGGCCCTTAATGAAGGCTGGGCCTTTAAACCACCAACACTATTAGCTTGTCAGTTCTTGTTTGGAATTTTACACTTTTTATTTCATATTTCAAATCGACATTTAACCACAATATTCACTCGTATGGTTCTTTCTCTGCTGTGCAGTGATATTTTGTGTCATAGTTGGTGTAGGCTCTGCATTCAAATCATGGCATTGTCCCTTGACAATGTTTTTGCTCATGTTAAGCAGTCAATATGTGTTCTGCACTACACACTTTTATGATTAGCTCACTGCTTCTCGGGTTACCAACGAGCATGGAAATGACGTTTTTTTGCAATACATCATGTTCTCATCATGTGTTCTTTGCAAAACTTATAACAAACCATGAGTGACACAAGGCTTGGGAAGCGATACAAAGGGTAGAGGGGAAAACAATGTGAGATGGTATGCTTTTTTAATTCACGTTTTTTCTGCTCATGGTTAAATGCAAAATAGTGTTTTAAAATTTAAGTAGTAAAACTCGCCATTAGTGTTACTGCTCCACGAACATGGCAGAATGACAGGTAAGTATCATAAATTGTCTTTCAGTTGCACAATATATGTATAGTGATGTTCCACATGTACGATGGTGTTTGTGTAGAATTATTCTAATGAATATCATTTTAGAAATAGAAACAACTGAAACATATGTTGCATTTATTCATATATGCTAATGACCCCGACTGCCTCTCATTTTCTCACTGTGACCAACGTGTGCGTTTGAGGTAGCCCCTGGTTACCAGGCTGTATGGCAAATAACTATTTACAAGTACAATGATAAGAGACTAGTTGATTACTGGCAAGTAATGCCATTATCAGTAAGTAATGGATGCATTACCTCCCCTCCCTCCCTCGCCTTCCTTCTTAACCCATGAGGAAATAGCAAGCAAAAACAGAGACAGACAACTGAGTGAAGAAGCACACCATTTTAATAACGTGCCCAAATCACAATGCAATCCCTTCATTCCTTCATAGAGGACAAGACACTGTGGGCCAGGACATTACCCAAACATTCCAGACCAGCAATCCAATAGTGGTGGACAAGAGTGGAAGGAGACGAGCAAGTCGCAGCCCTATAAATCTCCACCGAAGAGGTACCCATGGCAGCAGAATAATAGCACTCAAACACATCAGCCCCAGAAATAGGCCCAGGCAAAACCAGTGACAGACCAATGGGGCCTAGCCACGTTCCCACCAATAATCAGGAAAATTGAAAACAACTGTATAAAATATAAAAAACGGGAACAAACCCATCCTATTGACTCTTCCAAATGCCCCCATTCCAGCCAATACAGCCACATCGGGACCCGGAAACACAGCCCCAGCCACCAGTGGACCACCGGACTCAATCACGGCATACACACGAAAGCGATCCACCCCTCATGAACAAGGAGACACAAGAGGCAGCAGCGCCGCCGGAGGACCACCAGTAAGTCTCACTCTGGAGACAAAAAAGAACAGGAGGTGGTGGGGGCGGAGATGTTTTTATAGGCTGGGGCGGGTCTTGTGGGAGGTAGAGGGCCTCATTGGCGAAGAAGGAAGGCGAGGGAGGGACAGGAGGTAATGCATGATTACAGCTCTGTTGCATTATAAGTAAGCACATGGACTGCAGGTCCCATTCAATGGCCTGGAGCAGACACCTATAAACCTCTAATATCTATTAGGAATAATCAAGCTTGGGACTAGCTGTTTACATACGAATCTCTGTAGCAAATGCTTTAACCACCTGAACTATTTTACCATTATAAAAGCTTAAAATGTTTATGGGTCTCCACATCAGGGCTCTTAACGCCCTATGCCCCATTACCACAATCACACTTGGTCAGTATATGTTGCTGGTGAGAGTGTTTAGTAGGTAATGTTTGAGCTGTGTTAAACAGAGAACCCCGCCTTATTGTTAAAGGCCCGAAAATATTTGCCGCCAACTCAGCGTTTAATTTTTCTTTGGGTAATAACTCAAGCACCACTGTTCTTGAGTATTGATGCGTTTGACCCGCTGAAGACATTGGGACGTTTCAAAGGTGGCTGATACTCTTTCCTCACAATTGATGCAACCAGGGGTTGAAAACACCCCGGTAAGCAACATTAGAGAGCATGCAACTGCACAATGATTCCACATGGCAGGAGTGTAACAAAGGAAAATAAATCACCCTCTAAAGCATCAGATCCTCCTGCCTGAGAGAACCCGACCTGTGGCCTGTCCCAACCCTAAAACAACATAAAAATAGCTTTGCACTCAAGGGAGTAGCCCCAAAAATAAAATACCCCACATTTGAACTAGACAGCGGCATGGAGAATTCAATACCTCCTATTTTTTAAAAGGTCCTTGCAATGGTAAGGTTTCATTCTTCCTTTCTTTTCTTCTTCTTTTTCCTTTTTATGTTTCTTTCCTTCGTTCTGTTCCTCGTTCAATCCTGAAAGCCTTCTTTCCAACCCTGCTTCTCTCTGTCCTGAAATCTTTTGTTCTTTTTTTGCATTCTTCTTTCTTTCTCACTCCTCTTTCATCTGCCTCTCACTTATTCTTTAGTTACATTTGTTATCATTTCTCATACTCTCTGTAACCATGTTTAGTTACTTGCCCCACCTACCCAAAGCTGTGAAATGCTATGTCTTTATTTCAGTACTATTTATTCGTTTTTGTATCTGTCCCCTGACTTTCAAAGCCACAGTTGAAAAGGGCCACAATAAACCATGCTATCTTTAGTCCAGGGCTGCCCCCACTGAAGAGGGTATAGATTTGCAGTTTAAGATGTAAACATTTGTTATACAGAGGACAGGTCTCTTGAAAAAGGGACTAGGGCTAGGACAGAAAACAAGCCCTGGCACCTAAAGAAAGGCGGCCCCATTAGCAAATCAGATAGCAAAATATGTGCCCACGATAGGAAAGCAGGGTAATTCTGAATTTGTAAAGACAGGCTGAAGAGGAATTTTGAATTTATTTGCCATTTATAAAGCACCTGGTTACACCCAACAGTGTGTTCCCGCACTAATTTTCCAAGGAAGGAGAGAGTGTAGGCAATTGTGCTTGCAGCAAGCAATGTTTGTGGTAATATCAGGGAAATAAATAGCAAAAAGCTGCCCACCAGGCCATAAAACAGCCCCACAAATAGCCAAAACACCAACTTGTCAGACCAGTTCTTCTTGCATTGCCCTAGAATGAGTGAAAATGCACATATGTAGAAAAGGGCCATTAGTCGACTGACCTCTTACAAGGGTTACTGGTGCATACTGACAGGGGAGCTCGACCCCTGCTAACCAAACACCCACACACTCATCACATCCCATTGGCATGAAACAAAAGCTATTAGGAAGGCTCACATTCATCTCCACGGCTGCCGCGTGCGGCACTAAAAGGCTGCGAAGCAAACCTGCTATCATTCGACAGCTGACAGCAGGTGACAATGAGAGAGGATGGCAAGAGAGCAGCGATGGCTCTCACTGCCACGGAAAAATCAATACACAAGGCAGCACACCGATCATTTCCAGAAAGATATCAATGGCGTCTAGACAATTTTTCTTTAAATTGTGGTTGAATGCACACCAAGAGAGATAGGTCACGCATTACTTTGTCTGGGAAAGTCAAACTAACATGAACTGTTTCCTTTGACTACTTTACATATATATCTTCTGTTTGGCTAATTCATCCTGAGCTCTTGCAATGCTAGCTTGATGGCTACTTTTTACCCCCTTGGTTCCTTTCTAAATCCTCATCCCGCTTATCCCAAACGCTGCAACCTTCACACACCCTCTTGTTCCTTCCTTGATTGTTCTGGACTCTAAAAAGGCTCTTTGGGGTGCATGAAGAATTTTACAAACTTTCAATAAATGTTTTAAAAACACAGGCCAGGGGCTTTATCATAAAGGGGTACCTGATGTAGAGCCTGGTGCGCCTGATTTCAAGACACTGAGCTACTTCATAGGGCAGACACTTCACCGAGGTACTGCATGCCGACATGTAGACACTGGCTGCCGATCGAACAGAGAATTCACTTCAAAACTCTCTGTAGCACCCACAGATCCTACACGGTCAGGGACCCCAGATACTGCAGGGGCTCTGCACACTATGGGGCATATTCACAAGGAACTATCGCTGAGTTAACCGCACTTTATCACAGCCAAAGTTGCGATAAATGTATCGCCCCATTCACAAGCTGGTGTTAACAGCCCACAGCACCAGTTTACCCGCAATAGCAGCTGCAAAAAACATCGCCACGGATGACCCCTGCAACTATCGCTAATGAGATGCAGAGTAGGCGTTCCCGTGCAAAAAGCCACGACAACACAACTCCACAACATTCACAACGACCAGACAGAACTGCGATAAGAACACAAAACCGGTGATAAGGCGCGTTAGCAGCATGAAAATAACACCTGCTCTGACTTGGTGCTAAGTCGGACTGCAGCCTGCACCACGAAAGGGAGCACAGCCCACAGCCACATCGGAAGGGCAACAGATGCCATGGAGCCATTGGTCATGCGTCCTGGACACCCAAGAGGGCCACAACACTCACCGCCACCACCCCAGGAACCTAAACCCCACCGGATCACCCCCTGGACCACCACAGAGGCAGCGCAGACAAAGACAGCGGCCACCAGAAAATGCACCAGCCTCACAGACCCAACACCTGACAATGTCATTGCCCACAACAGGCCCAAAAGGACAACCATCCTATGCATCCTGATCAACAACGCCCAACAGGCCGAAGGCAGAAACACAGCGGACAACCAACATCCCACCCCACACAAAGCTGCTGGCTGTGCTGCACCTGTTTGCCCCTGGTAACCCCCAACCAACACCCGCCACAGTCGAAGGAGTCACACAGCCAGCCACATTCAAGTCCCTCCCACCTGACCTGGACAACACCATCAGCCTGTCACCCCAGACGCTATACGACCAACACAATGTGCAGGATCCGCTGGACACCAAGCAAGGACCATACGCCATAGCTGGATGCACGCACGTGTCGGGGGCAATCCACAGCACACATGTCATACCCGTGCCCCCTGCTGACACAGCACACAATCACCGCAGCAGAAAGCACATGTCTCACAGCAATGTGCAGACAACAACCCAAACACTGTGGAACCTCCACCAATCTTGCCTCTAAACACCCAGCCACTGTGCACGATTCCTCCAACCTCCGACAGTCCATCAGCAACCAGCGTCCCCAGGATGGCACCAAGGGAAATGCACAGACCCCTGGCAAGTTCAAAAGTAACACCCCACTCACATCAACTCCACAACAAGGCAACTCACAACTCTGGCACTGTACACGTCACAAAATCAAAACCAACATGCCAAACAACATGCCCACCCAACAGACACGACAGAACAACTCACAATGGTAACCTGGGCAAGCCCTGCACATGAGCCATCAACGGCATTGCACCTCAGCCGCACACTAGCCGAATGTGGGGAGAGGTTGCAACCAGGCATGTGTGAAGGAGGCAGGAGAACCATGATTGGGAAAGCACACAATTCCAAGAGTGGCGGAGATGTGCTGGACAGACCACAGTATGCAGAAAACACCCATATCCATGGCGACACACACCACTGGTGTATGGAGTATGGTGGACAGTGGACGCAACCATGTCCCCCCGGCCAGTGGGGGAGTTCGCGCAAATGTTGCCTGTTACGCCCCCCCCCGTAAGCGTGAGCAGAGTGGGATTGTCCGGCTTTACGCCAGGCCAGCATAGGGGTGTGAATAAAAAGCACGTATCCCTGGGCGTGGTCCACTTCCGGAAAGCCCAATGTCTCTGCCAGGGCGGTGCCTCTCACCACGCCATGACGCGGACACCATCCTCGTGAGTGGAGTTGCCTGCAATCCTGTGCGCCTGCCATTCCTCGGCCCGCTGCACCCCAAAACCGCCAGACCTGCCACTGCGCAGCCAGGCCACACTGATCACCTGCTGACACTGGCGTGTGTCAAGGAGGGTCCACCACGTGCCGGTGCAAGCTCCAAGCACCAGTTCCGTGACTTCTGCAGCCTCTGCAGACCATCGCTGGCCCCCCGACGCTGGCCCACATTACTCCTTCCATAATCACATACTACACCGGCACCCAGTAGGTCCCATATGTGAAACGGTGTCCTGAGTCCTGAATGGCAGTGACACCAATAAACAAAGGGGACCCCTTATAAACTGATATAGGTAGAGAGTCAGGGGAAAATCAAATTAAACACAGAAACCATACTCTACCCTTTATACTTGAACATGTACAGTGTATCATATACTTAAATACAAGCTAAAGACACTCTGGCTGGATCAAAAACAGAATATATATACACATATATAGACACGTATTGGGAATTAAGAAAAGATCAGGGGGAATAAAATCACATATTTTTTTCTCCTTTTTTATTGGTATTATTGGATTCTTTCCGACATGATCAAAATATACAGATCACATTTTTATATATGTAATAAATTCAGAGAAGCAATTCACATGAAAGAAATAGCTCAGACAAATGCAGTTGATGTACAGCAAAAAATAAGTGAATCACAGAATACAACTATAGTGCAAAAAAGAGAGAGAGCGACAGGTTCCCATTCAGGAAAAAGGCTTAATCAAACATACACTCATTCGTATCCAAAACACATTCATAAAACATCACACGACCACACTATGCATCATGGTGCAGACCGACAACACATATGGGCCCCACCCGACCAAAAACTCAGAAAGAACCCTTGTGAATATTCAAATAGATATATAGAGATGGTATCCAGGGTTTCTGAGAAGCACAGTTTCAAAGTTCAATCGGGTAGAGGGAAGAATGGGGCCCTGTTCAAAGCGCCGATGCGCGTTTCGGTGAAACAACTCCTAATAGGGAGTACCACCTTCTTCAGGGCGCAACAAACAGCACAAATGAGAACGGGACCTGTGTCGATAAAGAGGGACTGTTCGGGGCATGTACTTCCAAAATGAAGCTCCACGGAGAGCAAGGAAATAGCTCTAAATGTCACGAGGAGTCAAATCGTCAGAGCTTATAGGCAGGGGAACCTTTAGGAAGGTTACATTTTTTAAAGAAAAAGCCATTTCAGCGGACTCGACTCTGATATCAAGGCAGAACACAATATACAGCAAAATTGTCAGCTTACGGGTTTAATTCAGATCAGGTCAGCGGTAAAGATTACATACGCTTGAAGAATAGAAACAGCGTCGAAAAAGGTCGACCGGCGTCTTGACAAAAATGGTCCTAGGAAGTGATCACAAACACATATATTGTTCTGTTTTTGATCCAGCCAGAGTGTCTTTAGCTTGTATTTAAGTATATGATACACTGTACATGTTCAAGTATAAAGGGTAGAGTATGGTTTCTGTGTTTAATCTGAATGGCAGTGACACCAAAGCCTGGGCAGCGGCCACAGCACCAGACCCCCCCGATCAGTGAGGCATAGTTCCATATGGGCATCTTGCGACATGTGGTGCCACCAACCCTGTTCAACGCCAGCCAGCCACACGTGGTGCCACTAACCCTGTTCAACGCCAGCCGGCCACACGTGGTGCCACTAACCCTGTTCAACGCCAGCCGGCCACACGTGGATGAGGTCCCACATCCAGCACCTAGTCGTGAATCACGAATGACAGAGTCAACACCAGTGGTCGCACGGAGAGGAGTAAGAGGAAGATGTGGCTCAGTCCAGACGAAACCCAGGTCACAGTCACAGAGGTGACCGAACACTATCAACAACTGACCTGGTGCCATCAACCCTGTTCATTGCAAGTTCGCGTCACGTGGTACCACTGAACCTGAACTACGCAAGGGGGTAGGGCCATCCAACCACAGCCGGCGACACTCGGTGAATGGCCCGTGACGAGCACTACCTCAGGCCTACACTGCGGTCTATTAGGTCACACATGTGGAACTGTCTTATGGGTAAGATGTGGAGGAATCCACAACATTGGACACACCTCATTGCAGGTGGCATCCCCTAACTGCACTGGTGCCACTAACTCTGTGCACAATGAGACATGGGCACCATCTGGTTGGACCCTGGTGGCGTCAGAGCCCATGGCCTGGTGGTTTTCTGCTTCTTCTTCTGGCTGTAACGGACTTGGTGTCCGACATGAGTCTGTTCCATTCATCGCCACAATAGTGACTGTATCAGTGTGGGCCTGCCCTCTGAATCCTGCTCTGGGGGTACACCTTCCACTGTCTGTAGAGACACTCCGCGACAAGGCCCCTTGTCATCCCGTGGACCTGCTCTGCACCCGTGACCCTGCCCCAGTGCACCGCAAGTCAGCGGCCCGTGGCGGCAGGCCCGTGCAGGATGTTGTGCCTCCGGGCCACTAACTCTGTGCAGCACAAATCATGGGGCCTTTATGGCTGTATGGTTGTGTCCTTTACGATGTACACTGTTGTCGATTTCTGACTGCACCAGGCAGCCCTTGCCGGCTGGTGTGCACACACCCGACACACATCCAACACAGATGTCACTCGGTAAGTGTGCCTGCTAATAAATGTGGCCGTGCGCACTTGCCCGTAGCCATTCACAACATCTGAGCAAGTGTGTCCGTGTGATCATTGTGTCAGCTTGATGTGCACAGGCCCTGCAACATCACAGTGTGCTGTCTCCTGCGGACGTTGCCATGTCACCTCAGCGTTGGCAGTGACCCTGGACATGTAGCCCCGCACCTGCCCCCGGCATGCACAGGCTGCGTGTGCTGGTTCGGCAGGGGGGGCAGGGTGTGGTCCGGAAGCGGCCCGGTGCAGGAAGTGCGGTAAGTGTGTCTCTGTATTGGGGTGTTGTCATCACCAGGGCCACAGTTCACGATGTTGCAATGTGGCATGTACCAGGAGGGCGGGCCCACAGGTACGGGGACATGTAGGAGCGCTAGAACGCTCGGGGTCTTGGCACATGCATGCCAGGTGTGATGTGTATCAGTCTTGCCGATGCATGAGTCTGTTGCCTGTCCTCATTCGCTGCGCTGTCCCGGCCAGCCATTGGCTGGACACCTGTGTCCGCCCTGTCAGGACCATTGGCCTATACCCAAGTGGGCGCACACCTTCGAAGGCCAGCGTCGCGGTGTTGTTGGCATGGCGCTGGACATGCGCGGACAGGCATTAGAATGGTGTCCCATAGCAGTGCACGTGATGCAACCATGCAGTGCACACAAGTGCGGGTGCCCGTGGCAGGGCGGAGCAGCTGTGTGGCAACGTGACACACAGTGATTCTGCTCATGTGCATCATGCTGGGCATATCATCCATGATTGCCAGGGT
The DNA here is from genome assembly GCF_964204655.1 of Triturus cristatus. Classification (NCBI taxonomy): domain Eukaryota; kingdom Metazoa; phylum Chordata; class Amphibia; order Caudata; family Salamandridae; genus Triturus; species Triturus cristatus. Next base: position 1,063,249,045 of record NC_140593.1, on the reverse strand, counting down.
CTCAGATGTCCCACCACACCCACGACCAGTCTCTGTACGTCTCCTGTATGCATGCAGCTGGAGAAGTTAACATAGGGATGAAAGGTGCTTCGTCTGCACTATCAGGAGGTAGCACATCTGCAGCTTCGAGCAGGAACTTGCGTGTGCCCAGCACTCCCTGACAGGTACGATGGCATTTGCTTGCGAATCCCACACTATGCACTGCTCTGCGTGAGACCGACGTGTACACATCCCACACGCAGTGGTCCTTGGTCATAGTTGGCGTGTGTGATATGGCCTTCGCACGTACTCACATCCCACCCAAGGCCTGCACCCGTTGCACACAGACACTTCTCATTGCACCGAGCTGTGCCATTTCACCCTCCGGACTGTCTCAGGGCAAGCCAGTGCCGCTTCAAGCAGAGCCACTGACGCAATGGCAGACCATCCCGTACACATGGTCTACTCCAGTCACGTGAAGCTGTACCGTGCACGTCTGCTGCATGTACTGGGGGCACTGCCGGTGGCAGTGCTGCGGATCAGTTACCGGGTGGGCTTCTGCCTTGCACATGTCACCTGCATGCAGCCTGTGTTGCATTGTCGCTCGTGCATATTCGAGTGGTCCATGGATGTCTGCCTCTCCAACGTAACAGTAGCTGACCTGGATTTCAAAGCGTATGAAAGACATACAAATTTCAGCGGGATTAGGCTGACTATGAAAATGGGCAAATCTTTACATTTTCACTTAAATATGATTCAATGAGAAATCCTAAACCAGGCGGCAGAGGTGAAAATACACAGAGCGCAGTCAGTCATAAAGGTCTGATGACAACAACATCAACATCAGACCTAAGCTCTGCATTAGAAAGAGAATCAGAGCCTGAATTAAATAAAAAAAGTCAGTCCAAACATAAATTATCCCTAGCTGAGGAATTGGATTTTTTACGCCAGGACAAAAGGCAAACCCTGCACCGAGAAAGGCGCAACAAAAGAAGACGGGAAAGGCGAAAATGTAGTAGTAAGTGCAAAAAGCAAGAAAACGACAAACGTACGCTGGAGGCGCAAATAACTCTGAATCAATCCGATACTAAAACAATAATCAACATAGCGGAAGTTGACCTAAACAAAGCTGAACTGCAATTCCTGTCTTTAGGCTTGTCTTACTGCCCAGAAAGCAGCTACACACAAACCAGATCAGATGTATTGAAGTTCTTACGGGAACTAAAATTTAGCAAATACCATCTGCTTCGAAAAAACAGTAATAACACATTGATTGAGCAAGAAAGAGATCAATCATCAAGCACAATGGATTTGACTATGAGGGATCTATCACTACTCAGAGATCTCCAGGATCTACAAAAAGAAAATTTCAGCAAAGACAGCATCAATGAAGAGGCCAAATAAGCAACCATGCCAAAGACTTTGCTCCCAGGCACATTCTCCAGAACATATACATCCTTCAAAAATAAATCTACTTTCAATCCAATTATGCCAAGGGATTCATTGGATATCTTTAACGAACAGGTGGTGGCCCAAATAAAGAAATTACATTTCAGTCTTCAAAATGCAAAACAGAAACCCACATGCCAAGAGCAGAGATATTGCCAACTTATTTCTAAACTACAGAATGACAAACAAGTAGTAATTAGAAATTCAGACAAAGGTGGGAATATTGTCCTCTGGCCGACAAAAGACTATATCGAGGAGGCATTATCTCAGCTTAATGACAGCGCATGTTACAAAAGGAGCTCCACACAAACAGTCCGACTACACACAATGAATTCTACAGCAAGCTGTTGGCTTGGAAAAGTGTGGGGTTGTTAAGTCTGGAAGAATATGAATTTTTCAAAAAGGAACACCCTGTTATGCCAGTGATCTATTTTATCCCTAAGGTCCCTAAAAATGTTAGAAAGCCACCATGGAGACCAATAATATCTGCATGTGACAGGTTATTGGAAAACACATCCTGTTACATCGATTATTTTCTGCAGGACTATGTGAAAAGTTTCCCGTCCTACATACAGGACACCAGTGATTTTCTGCGGAGGATTAATGACATTGAGTGGCATGAAGGTTATGTTCTGATGTCATTGGATGTCACATCACTATAAACTAGTATCAGACACAAAGATTGCATCCGGGCATTGGAATACTTCCTCAGCAACAGTGCACCTTGCCTGGCACAACACAGCAAGATGCTCGTGAATATGACTTTGTTTTGTCTCGAGAACACTTTGTTTTTATTCTAAAATCAGGTCTATCAACAGCTACGGGGCGTTGCAATGGGAGCCAGCTTCTCTCCCAGCTATGCATGTCTACACATGGGCTGGTGGGAGGAGCTGGTTCTCAGGGGCAAATTCAGTCATCAAATACGAGAGCAAGTAATAACTTGGCTTCGGTTTATTGATGATGTATTTATTGTCTGGCATGGAACTGAGGAAAGTGCTCTAGAATTTGTGTCCATGATCAATGAGAATGACATTAACCTGAATTTTACTGCTACTGTTAGTTTGGATAAAGTAAATTTTCTTGATGTTCAAGTTAGTATAATCAACAAAAAATTAGTAACATCACTGCACCGCAAAGAAAGAGCGGGGAACTCTGTTCTGCATGCCACTAGCTCACACCCAATTCATCTGATTGAAAATATACCCTATGGGGAGATGCTGAGGCGAATATGCAGTAATGACTCTGAGCTAACTGAAATATAACAGAAGAGCAAGAATAGGTTTTTGGCAAGGGGCTATTTACCTAAAACAGTGGACAGAGCCATAGCCAAATCAAGATAGTACAGTAGATCTGATTTGCTCTTTGGCAAAAGTAGACACTGGGGGGGATTTGATAACGAATACAGATCAGAGCAATGACCCCATTAGACTAATATTGACGTATTGCAAATAGGAACACCAGTTGAGAAGTATTATTAGACAAAATTGGCCCCTAGTGCGTGATGATCCTGTTATAAGACTTCTACCCCAAAGCACCCTCCATTACACACAGAAAGACAGCATCTATGAGCAAGGCTCTGGTAAAGAGCAGTCCAGAAGTGGAGGAAGGGGGCACATGGCTGCATGCCAGAAAGGGTTTTCACAAATGTACATCCTGTAAGGCTTGCAAAGTATGGGGTGAAAAAGCATTCATATATAACCACATTTTGCAATAGAGAAAAAAAGATTAGCACACATCTTACTTGCAAAACAGACTTTGTTGTCTATGTACTGCAATGCACATGTGGGTTACAATATGTTGGTAGTACTAAACTACAAGCTCATCGGCGTATACTCCAACATATTACTAGGGCTAATTCCAAATCAGACCCTGTAGCACGTCGTTTCAAAGACACTCACAACAACAATTTGAATGATTTTACATGCTTCTTAATTGATTCAGTCCCTATTCAGAGAAGAGGAGGCAACAAGGAGGTGAAACTTAAAAGATTAGAAACGCGATTCATTCTTGATTTAGATACCAAAAGCCCTGGGGGGACTCAATCCACTGAAGATATATGCACCTGCTTGTAAATAGACTATGAAATATCTCAGTTTTGTATTCATACATACATATATATTCATATGGTTAGTCATTATTTTATCATATATTTCTTAATAATTTATTGCTAGAATTCAGAGGTATATGTTAAATTGATGCATGACGTTACCCCACAAATATGTGAACAGTGTAAATATTGAAAATATTTTTTTTTATAAGTAAGAACTCCGCTGCTACAGGAACGACTAATCAGAATAGCACTTATCACTTAGGCACTTTATAGTAAACCATAAGATTAGGTGGGTGTGGAGGATGCACATTTTGCACTTTATGTTGCAGTCATTTTAATGGACTTGTATGGACAGATTTGGATTTTAGGTATTTTATCGTGATGTACTTTTGCATAGCCTCAATTACCAATCAAGGTATTAAGACAAGCATTTTCTTAACAATTAACTAATACATTTAAGAATTTATTTATTTATTAGTTGTCTTAATATTTAGACAACAGATGTAAATGCACTGATAAACGTATCAATAATATTTGATGTAATTTCAGATACTGAAGTTGTAAAGTCTATAGTCTGTCATTGAAATTCACTAATCTGAAGTAGTCACTTGTCACTTTAAAAATGCTCATCCCTATAGGCAGTGTTGTCATGTGATCAAGGCCAGGGATGGCTGAAATGAGTAATGGCGGACAGCTCAAATTAAAAACACAACTATGAAATATGTGGGGTAATTAGCAGTGTGTGGCGAGGACGCGAGTTATAGTTACCTTAGGGCCCCACTTATAGTTACTTGAGAAAACTCTAACTATAAGCACTGAATTTCTATGCTTTTGTGTCTGTAAATTCTGAACCTAACTATAACGTCGCTGTAAGCTATTGGTTTTTTAGTGAATTTCACCGTTTTAACAAAATATATAAATTGTACTATGATTTGACCCATGAGTTCAATTTACTAAGATCCATTTTCAAACGTTTATAAATACATTTTATTAACACATTCATTCTCCTCGGACAAATAGGGGGTCTGTTGGTTATATTGCACACATTCACTATTAAAACAACACATTTAATACAAACATATGCTATTGCAATTTCTATAAGTGTATCATTGCCTGTGTGTGGGTGGGTGAGTGCCTGTGTGTGGGTGTATGAGTGACTGTGTGGGTGTGTGAGTGGCTATATGGGTATGTGAGCTGGTGTTTGAGTGGGTGTATGATTGGTTGTGTTGGTGTGTAAGTGGTTGTGTGAATAGGTGTGCAAGTGTGAGTGGCTGTGTGGGTATGTGAGTGGGTGCATGAGTGGCTGTATGGGTGTGTGAGTGGCTGTGTGGCTCTGTGAGTGGGTGTGTTTTTGTAATTGGGGTCTGGATTAGCAGATCCACCCAAATCCATGAGGTTCTGTGGATCCGCATGTGCTCAAAAACATTAGATTTCCATGAGGGTGTCCCTCACAGACCTCTCTGTTAGTCCCATGGGGTCAGGGTATATCTACCCTGACTCCTTCTATCACTTTTACATTTAATTTTCCATCTGGTAACCGTGTCCTGATGCACAAAATGGCAGTTGCAACTCTCGGGTTGCGGCCAGACAACCACAGCATTGCTGTTGGCGCATAGATCCGACCGGATCAGCGAATGATCCACAGCAGGTTGCCGTCTCAAGATATACATAAATCTTTTTACTTTAATAAATCCAAAACTACTGAACAGGTTTACATCTAATTACAAAAAACAGTGTTTCAGGACCAAGATCTAGTTTTCTGTCAAATGTGGTGTAATTCCGATCAGTGCTTTGGGCTGTAGTCATGTCTAAAATCCCTATGGGAAATTGCATACGGAATACGCATGTTGGGACCCTCCTTCTTCTTGACCCTCGCTTGATGGATCATACTGAAACTTTCCAGACAGCAGCAGAAGTGACTGGCAAACTCGTTTTGAAACTTTCATGAGGCCTACTCTTGGGGGAGGGGGGGTCCAAAACCGACCCTGCAGGGCCAAAAAACAATTTTTTTGTTTAATTTTTGGTAGAGTCGTGTTGGATCTGCGTCTCCCTTAAAAAATTAAACAAAAAAGAAGTACGGGTGCCCGCACTTCTTTAGTAATGGGCCTTTGGGTAAGCGTGTGCAAAATAAAGGAAGGGGCCACACGGGCCCATCTCACTGGGGCTTATAACTGCCGCAGGGACCACCACCTCACAGGCCTTATGCAGGATTAAAAGGGGGGGCTCAGAGACACCCCCTGGAACCTGGACACCATCACCTTCCCAGGGCCAACATCAACAAGAAAGGAGGAGGGCTGCTTGGCCCCAACTCCTGGAGCCATAAATCGCCCTGGGGACCGCCAACCCCCAGGGCCAGCTCCTGCTGTGTCCTGGGTTGCCCATCCCTGGGATATAGCTGTTTGCTGTGGCTTGGCAGAAGCTTCAGCGCTCCCGCCAAGCCACAGTAAACACTCCACTTCCAGCAAACAAGAGCATTGAAAATGCTGGAAGCAGAGCAGAATTGCTTTCAGACACAGGGAGCCGGCAGGGCTCGTGAGGGCATTCAGGCTCCCTCGCGATCTCAGTGGAGACTGAGGGCACCCAGAACAGAGGGGCAGGCCCCGGGGGATGTGGCCCCCGAGGCCAAATTCAGCACATAGAGGGGGCCACGCATCTCCTCCATCTCTATATGGTGGGCCCCATGGAAGGGGGTCCCCAGGGCCAAAATCGTCCCAGGAGGGCTACTGCTATTAAATGTTTTTTTTACAAAGGACGGGCCCTGGGGGGTGGGGTCCCTGGTCCCTCTCTTCTATTTTATGCATGCTGGGCCCCAGTGGATGGGGTCTCCAGAGCCAAAATTGGCCTGGGGAGGGGGGTGAGTGCCCCCCAAATAAACATTTCACTTTAAAAAGGCCGGACCCCGGGTGATGGGGTCCCTTGGGTAAAACTGGCCGAGGAGGGTCAACATGTGACCCCTCCACCATTGAAGAAAGGCCTGGCCTGGGGGGGATGGGATCCCCGGAGCCAAAATCAGCCAAGGGAAGGAGAGCCATGCAGCCCCCCTCCCCTATTAAAAGTTAGTTTTTTTTATAGCTGGCCCAAGAAAGTTGCCGGAGGCCTCGACCTCTTCCACCATCACTCTGCAAACACACCTCCTGGCACACTACTAGTTGGGGGATGAAGTCCCCTTGGCTCCTGAGGGTCCTTGTTACCTCCATTAAGTCCCACACAGCGGGATTGCTGAGCGGTCTTCAGAGGTCACGCCTCCTTTCTCCACCACTCTATAAACACACCTCCTGGCACACTACTGGTTGGTAGATTGATTCACCTTGGCTGCTGAGGGTCCTTGGGGGTCAAGAACCCCTCCTGTTACCTCCAGTAAGTCCCATACAGCAGGATTGCTGTGAGCTGGTCGGAGGACCCGCCCCCTTTCTCCAGCACTCTGCAAACATGACTATTAGTTAAAAAGAAAATAGAAATTCACTTAAAAAATCAAAGGTTACAGGGACGTTATAGTTAGGAAATGGAAGTTTAAAAAATTAGAAATTCACAGAAAAACACCAAAGGTTTCAGGGATGTAATAGTAAGGCTCAGATTTCACTTGTACAAAACAAGTGAAATTCAGCAGTAATAGTTACTGCAGCTAACTAACTTCCGCTCTAGCAATGCCCTGCTTATGACCTAACATATGACATCACTCATGACATGGTCAGTGACATCACTGATGACATCTCAAATGACATCACTGATGACATCATCAAGTGAGTATAAGTGTTTTTAAGAGTTTTTTGGTTCTACACATATATACTGTCCCGCCACAAAAATCAGATTGGGATACTAGTTGTATTACTAATGAGTGATACTATCTCTAACAAGTGTGATCCAAGTGGGTGTGAGAATGCCTGTATCAGAGTGTAAGTGGGTGAGTGAGTTGATTTCTAACTAAGTATGTGAGTGGTTGCAGGGGCATAAGTTATAGTTAGCTCAGGTAACTATAACTGCTGAATTTCACTGGTTTTGTACAAGTGAAATCTGAGCCCAACTATAACGTCCTGGAAACGTTTGTTTTTTTCTGTGATATACATATAGATATAGATATACATGCATACATACATATAGTGGGCTTTAGATCAAACCGTTAAATCTTATTGAATCCTTTTCTTGCCTGTCTTTTTTCGCTGTTCTTTACTCAACAAATTCCCTCCAAATTATTTTATTTGTTCCAGTTATGGAGTATTTTCATAACCACATTTCTAAGTAGATGACTTCCATAAGAGGGGTGGCCATAGAAACATACCTAATAATCCTACCCAAGAGTTGTGGCTTATGCAATCAAGGGTGTGGCTGAAAGCATATCCACTAAAATCCTATTATTATCACAGCATGCCATTGACTAGTAATTGAGTTCCTCTCGGTGACTTTATTATTATTGCATCTAGATATATCATGCAACAAACATAAACCTAATGCAATTCAGACAGATTGACCTTTCAAAAGTTTGTTAGGAGTATCAGATACATGAGAAACAATGATTTTGTTGTGAATAATTAGACAGCTTGTACAAAGCTGCCTTTACCATTCAATGCCTTCAACATCCAGCCTTTACCACGCATGCCTGCACACAGGTACTATAAATAAAGTGTTTAGGGGAGGGTAGTGGTAAAGGGTGGTAAGGAAAAGTTTAGGTTTGTGGTTGGTAAGGGTAATTTGAGGGTTTAGGGTGGGTAGTGGTAAAGGGTGGTAAGAGCAATTATAGGATTTGTGGGTGGGTAGTGATAAAAGGTGGTAAGGGTACTTTTTGTGTTTATGGGTGGGTACTGGTAACGGGTGGCAAAGATAATTGTAGGTTTTAGGGTTGGGAAGTGGTAAAGGGTGGTAAGGATAATTTTAGAGTTTAGGGGAGGATACAGGTAAAGGGTATGAGGGTACATTTAAGGTTTAGGGTGGGTAGTGTTAAGGGGTGGCAAGGATAATCTTTGGGTTTTGGGGTGGTAAGGGTAAATTTAGGGTTTAGGTATGGGTAGTGATAAAGGCAGGAAGGGAGGTTAGGAGTAAAAAAAGGGGGGATTCAGAGGGGTTCCCCCAAAATAAAAAATATAAATGAAATATATAAATATATTCTTTTAATATATACACATAGATATATATTTACACACACACACACACACACACACACACATATATATATTTATATATATATATATATATATATATATATATATATATATATATATATATATATATATATATATATATATATATATATATATATATATATATATATATATATATATATATATATATATATAAATTCACTTAAAAAAACATAGGTTTCACACATGTTATAGTTAGCTGGGCATTTCACTTGTGAAAAACCATTGAAATTTCCACGTTATAGTTAGTGCAGGCAACTATAACTCACGCGACCGCAATCCTCTGCTGATGACATCAGATATTACATCACTGATGACATATGTGTTTTTCTGAGAAAAAAAATATTTGTAATATATGTATAGCTAAAAATTAATGGAAGAAGACATGGGTAAATAAGTGTCTAAATACAGTATTAGCATCAACAGAGGATTGCGGTCGCGTGAGTTATAGTTGCCTGCACTAACTATAACGTGGAAATTTCAATGGTTTTTCACGAGTGAAATGCCCAGCTAACTATAACATGTGTGAAACCTACGGTTTTTTAAGTGAATTTGCAAGGTTTTTTAAATGCTAATTCCTAACTACAACGTGTGTGAAACCTATGGTTTTTTCAGTGAATTTGTACGTTTTTTTAAATGCTAATTTATGTATTTATTTGTTTAAAGTTTTTTTACCGTTCGCGCGCCGTGCGCGCGCTGTGGGCGCGCGGTGCCCTTCGCGCACCGCGCGCCCACGTTACGTAGTTCGCGGAATTTTTTCGTTTCTACCGTGCGCGTACGCTACGCGCACTCCGTGATTTTTCGTAAAAAAATTAAAATACATTTTTGCCCTTGGAGGTCCTTCTGGGACCCCCTGACCAAGGCTAGGGGGTCAGGAACTGTCCAGCCTGCCCCCTTTTCACGTTATCCACCTTTGTTTTTCACCCCCTCAGACTGCGAGAGACAAAATGGCAGCCGACACTTCCTGGTTTCGACCGATTCGAATGTTTACTAAGATCTAACAACCAATCAGAATCGCGCTCGCGCACGGCAGCGTGCGCGTACGGTAAGCTTACGGTAGATATATATATTGATTTAAATGCTATTTTCTCTGGAAATACTGAACAGATTTACACCAGACCTGCAAAAGGCACATCCCTGACCTGAGGACTACCTCTCTGCCAAATTTCAAGTAATTCTGTTCAGCCGTTCGGGCTGCAGCTTGGACTAAAGGTCCTATGGAAAAATGCATGGGGAAAACGCGTTTTGGGACCCCCCTTTTTCTCAGCCCCCGCTTGACGAATCCCCCCGAGACTTTCAGGGAAGGAGCGGAGCGGAGCGCCCCACCTATTTTGAAAATTTCACGAGGATTCGTCAATCGGCGCCAAAGTTATTCAAAATAGAATGTTGCGGATTTCCTATGGAAACACGGTCCTAACTATAACTATCTACTGGCGACCGCCAGTAGATAATATATATATATATATATATATATATATATATATATTCCCTGAAAAAACAAAGCATAGTGAGAGGTTATAATTAAGTGAAAATGCCAGTTAAAACATACATTTTAATGTCCAAAACCACTAAAATTCATCAGTTATAGTTATGTCATGTAACTATAACTCGGGTCCTAAAGTAACTATAACTCACACCCACCATGCACTGTATTGTCATCAATTATATCAATTTAGATTAAAGTGATGTTGTCAATGGTGTCGTAGATCATGTAATGAGTGATGTAATATGTGAGGTAATTAGCAATGCATGGCGAGGACACCACTTATATTTAATTTAGGGTCCACGTTACATTTACTTGAGATAACTGTAACAGGTGAGTGTCAGAGGTTTTGATAATTTAAAATGCATGTTTTAACTGACATTAGTGGAGAGGTGTGGCTCACTGGTTAGAGGCGGCAGACCCGTAAGCAGAGATTCGGCCAGGGACCAGGGTTCAATTCCCGACGCGGCAGGGTCGTGGACCAGGGTCAAAACGGACTCGATAATTCTCGCCTCGGTACCTACTCTAACCAGGAACACACTCGGTAACTCTGGGCATTAAGCTTGCCTCATCTCTACAACGGGCCCCCACAGACGCCGGGGATGCCTGATTTCACCTTGGAGATACCCAGAAAGGGACCATCTCACAGGGAAAGCCAGGACGGGTTCCCCAGTGGTCTTCAGCGCCGGGACACCTCCTTGTGAGGTAGCTGTTCGCGCTCTACAAAATGCTGTATTATTATTATTATTATTATTATTTTCATCTCCGTGAATTCCAAAGGTTTTTGTGAATACCTACCTATAACTGTCAATTCAACCTTTGTTTTCTTCAGTGAATGTGTAGGGTTTTTTAATGTAAGTCAATGTCATTTTATAGAAGCCAGGCCTATTAGTTTCGCCAAGAATTCTCTGCATTGTCTAGCAACAAACTTTTAAATAAAGTATTTACATCCAACAAATTATTAAACAAGCATTGGAGTCTTTCATTTATACTCTGTAAGCCAATTATTGGAACCTTATGACCAACCATAATTGTTTTCTACATTGCCAACTTACACAGCTCCAGCTCCAGCCTTGTTAATGCTTACAAAATATGATCAGCTTTTCTTGGGGCCATATCATGTAGTTCCCTGGCAAAAGAGGGTCATTTTATTAAAAATTATTTGTGGGCTCTGCTCAACTGCCTGCAGCTCCCACAATACTTAAAAATCATGCTGGTGGTGCCTCTGCCAGACTGGAGCACCACCATTCAGCCAAAGATTTGAAAATCAGACCATGAAGGGCAGTATGGGGTACTACTTACCCAAATCTGTTAATAATAAATGAGAGGCTCTGACCACTCATTTATTACTTTTTAAAAATATGTTATTATTGTTTTTGTGGGTGTCTCAGTAGTGGGCCACTGGGGAAGCCCCTAGGCCCCAGCAGAACAGCCGGGCTCTCTGCAAGGACCAGCCAAAGCATTTTTGAAATTATTTGTAACTCTGTGTGTCTCGGTGCCCACCATCGACAACCTGCAACATTTTTTACATTGCTGGCCGCAAAGGGAGCCCCATGGCCCTCGCATCCCTGCTGGCTACCCTGCCAGCCTCATCCAAGGTGTGGCAGGAGAAGCTTCTCTTTCTGTTCCCACCGGACGGTAGAACAGGAGACTTCCCTGTCCGCACTATCGTGACGCAGTAAATAACGGTGTCCTGCGGATGAAGTACCTGAGGCACTGTCACCGAGCCAGTCATCAAGCTTAGAGACCCCGGGGGTCATACATTAGCTCTTGGAGAGAGTCACATCTGGAACTCAACCTACTTACAGCAGGCTGGATCGATCCAGTGACAGCGAGATGTGACTTCAGAAATGAATGTTCCAGAATCTCTCCAAACCCTGCAATGACCTATAAAATATACTTTCTTCTCTCTGATCAAAAGAGGACCTCGGGGAAAAGGAACAGATAGAGACATGAACAAGCAGCTGGTTCTTCTATGTGGCTCTTTCTGTCACCTCTCTCTCTCGCTGGTTCACATCTATGGCCTAGATGTTAGCCAATTGATAAGTTAGACATTCTCAGAATAAATTAGGTGAGCAAAATCAAAAAATGGCTGTACTGTTTCTACCACAAAAATGGTGCCAGAGCCTCCATTCTCCAGAAGCACAGGGAAAAAAACAAATGCACCTCCAATATTAGGTGTCCGCCACAATTAGCAAATGTTGCGGAATGAGCCCCAAAAAGAGTAATGGAAAAAAACGCAGACAAAAACACTGCTAGCAAACTTCCTTAATCACTGGCAACTGTGTCGTTTCCCGAATGAGTCCAAAATTTCCTCGGGAGCTATACTGTGAGGTTAGGGGTGGGGCTGCCAGCACACTATCAACAAAGCACTAGCCTGCGATCGTTGACTCCCAGCGGCACATACTTGGAGCTATTCGTGGTGGGGTTGCATGCCCAATATTGGGACATGCAGTGGCATCTGCAATGGAGAAGGACCACACGCACCTCTCCCAATTACTTTTAACTTGACCCATGTGCGATGGAGTACCCGGGGTCTGGAAACGGCCCTGGGGACCCCAGACACCCTTCTCTTTTTTAGAACATTTGGCCCCCTTGGATGAGTTCCCCAGGGCCTGGAAATTACTTGGGGGGCATACGTCCCACCATGCCATTTATAAAACAATCAGCCCAGGGAGAAGAGGTACCCGGCACCTAGAAAAGGCTTGGGAGGTAGGAGGCACAGCCTGCTCCATGCACAATACTACGTGCCTCCCCCTCATCCCACTCTGGGGGGTTTTAAAGCTGGGGTTTATTTTTTAATATTTGCCACTCGGTTTTGCGAATCCTCCACAAATTTGTGGGAATTCTTTTTTTTAATAAAAATAGTTGTTTGCTCCTGAGGCGGACCCTTCCATTAGCCCAGTGGGGCAGGGTGTTCCTACCCTGTTGCGTTATATGTTGTTATGGTCTGGTATGACAATGCAGCTGTTGCCAATCAATTATGAGATCATCACTACTGAGGGGCTTTGGCTCCACTTATATATTGGAAGTCAGGAATACATGTTTTGATTAAGCCGAAATTATGTGCTACCACAAAACATTGCTTGCCCTCCAGACAGCTGTGATAATTTTGTTGATTCATTCATATGTCTAAGCTTGACCTTACAGGGTCACACACGTGACATTGAGATGCTATTAGAGTGTCTTAGATAACTAGAGAATGTATGGTGTTTTTCTCTGGCATCAGCACAGACGGGAGGAGAGCAGTTATTAACCAACTTGGATTTTTCGGTCTGGCTAGACAGTGCACATGTCACCTGAACTTTTAACCTACACCAATGTTATTCTACAGTTCTTTGCTTCCACAGATACACATATTTAATCATGTGCTATTTATTTGTAATGCTTCACACTACCATGCAACATTCCTTTAAAGCCAGACCTATTGGCATTGCCAATGCTTGTTTTAAACTTATGTTCAAGACAGGAGACTGAATTCCCATGTCCAAAATTGGCTGAAATCACCCCTTTGAGGGAAAAGGTGGCAGGCAATCAGCTCTTATCTCTAGATCAAATAACCGAGGGGTAGTGGGTAGGGCTCCATATTTCTAGTCCTCGCCTTTTGTAAATCATCTTATCAAACGACTGATCACCCCATGTACTAAGCCCAAGAAGAAAACAAAGAAGGACGCAGAGGTAAATTAATAGGGTAAGTCGAGATACAGCCAAGCCATGAGTCGGGTTTACCTCTAAGAGTCTGTGCACGAGCCGAACCATGAAAACGTTTGGCAGGTATATCGTGCAACAAGCATAATGTAACAATATGATATAATCACTTCATAATTCAAAGAAGTGTATTACTTTAACATGTGGCTACATTTCGCCTTAGTACATCAGATTATATCACTCTATAGACAGACATTTATTTTGTAGCTGGCTGCTGTGTAAGGTGAGACGGGATGAGAATGCAGAAAGAGACGTGGAAAAGTTGGCAGAGATGACAGATGAGTGAGTAAACCCCCCAGATATCCCATATGGAATAGAGTGGGTGGGGTGTGTGCTGAGAGAAAGTAGACGGCATATTCATTGATGGTTGCCAGCAGTGTACATGGTGAGAAATCTGTGCTCTAGTTGCCAGACTCCTTGCTTGAACGTCTACACTACAAAGTAAATGCTGATATATCTGCTAGCAAAAGACACACAATTGATGGACGGAATGCAGAACAAATCAAAACATTCACCCCCAGTCAAGAGATCTGGGTTAAATCCATCATTCTTTTGCTCACCATGCAACCCCAGTTTAGACCTGGCCATATGCAAATCAGTCTTGACCCTGTGCCTCAAGGGAACAGTCCAGCCCGAACTGCCAAGCCAGGTCCTCCCCGGATCGGAAACAAGCATCCTAGGACCGGTTTCGGGGTTTCACCCCTCTTCAGCCAGGATAGCTTGACTCCAGTGGCACAGTGAGCCCAGGACCCACGTCTGGGCATACCTGGCGCACTTAGGGCGAGAAAGCAAAAGACACACAATTGATGGACGGAATGCAGAACAAATCAAAACATTCACCCCTTGTCAAGAGGTCTGGGTTAAATCCATCATTCTTTTGCTCACCATGCCACACCAGTTTAGCATTTGGATATATCTGCTAGGCTTGATCTTGATTATTGCACCAATGGATTTATGTTATAAAAACGTTATCAGGCAATCCTGAGTCACTGTGCTGAGCTGTTGTTGTTTTCTTGCTCTTCCAATATGGAAAAAAGATAAAGAAAGTATAAAAAAGTGACAGTCTTTAGAAACATTCATGGCTTGCTCTTCAACGACATTGCCATTAAGAGACACGGGGGTCCAACAGGCAAGTCATTGGATGCAAAGCCAAAATGCAGCCTAGATTCTCATTATAGATGGAGCAACATTACAATCTATTAAATGTATGAGGTGTGTGTACAGGACACCTCCTGAACTCAAGTATTTAAAAGTGTGTTCATATGTGACAGTAAAAAAAGAGGCAGCTCTGTAAAATGAAATATTTGCCTGGGATCACACAATTTGGACACGCAGGGAAAACAGTATTGATTCTATGTTATCTGGTTTCACTTTTTGAAATGTAACCATCAGATGGGTATCTCTGTCACTCCGTCTCTTTTACATTAAAGGTCAATGTTTTGTCTTTCATTCTTGGCTCACGACGTAAAAAAAAAGACACAGAGAGAGCACTCAAAGCATGTATCTATTTGGGGGTATCAGACCCCAAAGACCCCTCACGATTCTACGCCTCACGACCCCCCAGTAGTGCTCACCATCACTCTCGTCTTCTCACTTCTGTGCCTCTGGTCGCAAGTGGCGCGGCACCTCTTTGCAGTCTGTGCCACCTCTCGCATATCCCTGGTCGCAGCATTATACATGTCTCATAGAGCACTCTGTCTCCCTCGAGTTGAAGGCACTGCCTCCTGTTTCATTTTTTTCAGTGGCGGTTGCCATTTTTTTCCTTCCTAGTGCCGCGGCCATTTTTGTTTTGTATGTGGCAAGGGCTCCACACTACTATGGGATGCCACATGGAAGCTGGTTCATCTCAGAGGTAATCCATTCCTCCGTACAGACTTGCATTTTGTTGGTGTAGATGCCATACCAATGTAAGGATCAATAGGTAGAGGGGAGGGAGCACCTCCCACCCCTACCACATAACTTTACCATTTTTCTGATACTTGCAAAAAAGAAACTGGCTGCCAGTGATTCGAGCATAGTAAATCCGGAAGTTTTTAATAGCTAGGGATGAACTCTGTATTGCACATGCGAATTTACACATAAGTAATGACATTATAACTGCTAATCATTTATATTAAGTTATGCCTAGTTGTCTTGCAAAAATGACTGACTAAATTAATGTACATAATGTACTCTGTAGTATGAGCTGTGGAAATTGTCTGATTAAGGTTATTATGAATTTTAGATGTATTGAAATGTTTTAATGGGTGTGTATTGAAGATAGTTCTAATTGTAAGATTTTAATTAATCATGCAATAAAAATTATTACCACATAACACAGATTTAAAGGTTATTAGAACATTGGAATGTTAGGAGCGCCATTGAAAACAATGGAGTGCTCCTGGCTTCTAATAGCCGGTAGATGCCCGGAGCTCCAACATTCCAATGAGCTGTGAACAAAGGCCTCACGGGCTCCGTGAGGCCCTTGTTTTAAACTTTAGAACATTCAGCCCTATAGTGGCCTTAAGGCCCTCCTTAGCGGGCCCTACAGTCATTTAAGGCCCACTCCCTTCGGCTCAAGCCTTTAACGGTTAGAGCGGGCCTCTAATGGCCGGTAGAGCCTGCTATGTCGGGCTCTAAGGCTATAATAAGGTTAATGCTATAAACTGACATAATATTTAAAATTAGTTAAATGAATAAGTAATTTTGCATTTTTTGCATGATTTCCCGGCTCAATATTAATTGAATGCGGCTCCAATGACAAGGAAACCTTTTAATAAATATATGTCAATATGTTGCTTGGTTTCATTCAGGTAAAAAAATATATATATCGATTGCTCTCTCAACCTTTGTTTATCGAAGCACAGTTCCTGTCCATCCTTCAAAAGTGTCATGTTTTGATGCAACCCTATTAAATGAAGATGGAGGAATTAATCTTCCTTCAAAATATGCTCCCGTTTAAAGGTTTTTTTTACTCTTCTCTCGCCTACAACTGTTTACAAAAGCTTTATGTATGTAGGCAGGTCACTGAATGAGGTTGCGGCTGGGTTTGTATTACAATCACACACTCATTTCACACATTACCAATTTCGAGCCAGGTTAACGCGGGCGGCTATATAGGGTTCGCTTATGGAAATTGGCCCGCCGAGCTGAATATGGTACCTGAATGGTACCCACGCTGGTCACGGCCTCAGGAAAAGGAAAATGGAAGGTATTATTAGAATGTGATGCCAGAGAAGGACGGCTTTATGTCTGCATGTTTTTCAGACGTTTCACTTAAAAAATGTGTAATAGCGTCTTTGCTGCATAACAACTCCCAATGTGACAAAAGATATTTCCTGTTGTGTTATTGCAGAGTGAAGACGTGGGTGGATTTAAAAGGTTGGCTCGATGGTGCGAAATTCTGAGCTAGTGCTGTCAAGGTTTTAACAAGAATAAGCAGCGTCTAGACATGGACACAGTCCCCATCATTTCATCGTTTATGCTGGGGGAGCGAGCCAAGTAATTAACGGGGAGAGCCACGCCAGAGCCGAGGCGGGTGGTCTGGCTGGGCTCTCAGAGCCTGTAATAACCTATGCGAGCTTTGAAAATATGGAGCTTGTAAACTGTGCAAGGAGCACCATATAAAAATATGAGATAGACTCTTTAAAATTAGAAAAGTGCATTTCCCTACCATGCAGAAGCGTTTCAACTTACCACTTCAGATCATAGCACTGCATTGAAAGGCATTTGTTTAAAAGTGACCATTTTTAAACATGAACATAAAAAGATTTATGCCACCACCCAGGGACGGAATGGGAACCCACAGCAGCCCTGGCATATTTTGTCAGACCACCCCCTGCATGGTGCGTAGCGGGCCAAACCACTACAAGGTGGGTTTGGGGGGGTTCCCCCCCGCCAAGAAAAGTTGGGCTGAAATGGTGCATTCTACAGCACATTTTTCATTGTATATTCAATTGTGTCAGCTTTTAAAGCATAGTAAATAATGACCTTCCAGTGCACCAGCATTCAACGAGCTTTGTTGGGGCTCTTCCATGATTCCCTCGGGGAACAGCCATTACAACGCGGTTTTTACCACGCGCAGCTTTTACATCGCATGTGTTACAACGCATGCGATGTTACAACGCAATGCCATTACAACGCAAGTCTTTACATCGATTTGCGCTAGATGGCGTGCTAACATTACAAAAAGTGTAGTTTACTATCCCAACACCTTCCCTACCGTTACGTGGACTGGAGTTGGAATAGTAAATTACACTTTTCTAATGTTAACACGCCATCTAGTGCAAGTCGATGTAAAGACTTGCGTTGTAATGGCATAGCATTGTAACATCGCATGCGTTGTAACGCATGCGATGTAACTGCACGCGTTGTAATAACACGCGTTGTAATGTCATACATCCGATTCCCTCACTATCACCCTCCAGCAGTGACTCTATCTTTCCATAGCCCCTCGCTCACATGTATTTCATTAGTTTTATAGTGCCTCTCATACCAGTGTAGGGTGTCAGAGCACTTTAGAGCACACACAAATACATATTTAAATCAGTGTATAGAAAATGATATAAAGACAAAGGGGAATATGTGGCTTCATCCATACTGGTAGGCATTTTTTAAGAGTGCTTGGTGTGGAGAAGCACAACCCCAGGATTCAGAATGTAACATAATGGTTAGGGTTGGCTTTACTGATAAGAATGTATTTCTATCCACAGGAACCCTTTTTTAGCAACATTAGAATAATGAAAGATTCAAAAAATGATATAACTTTAGAACCTGTACCATGTAGATTGCATGTAGCTCCTTGATGACACTTTATAGCTCACTGTGATAAATTATGAATGATTGTAACTTTTGAACTGCACAGTAACAAAAGGGTATCTGTGACAAAAGCAGCACCTCACCAAGCTGTGCACATAAAATACTAATCTGTGAACTGCTTTGCAGCAGGTATATAAACCCTCTGGGTTACCTTAGATGAGTCCAAACTGCTTCTAGACAAAACTCCTATCTCTCTCCAGCAAGCACATTAATTACCAGAGTTAACTTGACAATTTTGTTGTTGCCTGAAAACTACTGGATATACAAGGAACTCTGCAGCAGGTGCTTTCGAAACTGCTGCACTGCTACAAAACGGTCCCAAGTAACAAAACCGGCTCCCCACCCTTCCAGCCTCCCCGAGCATTGCCCAATGCCCTGTCGGGCCAGTCTCGTCTTGCCGCCACCCCATGACAGCAATGCCATGTCAAAAGTTGTCATTTGCACTTCGTATGTGGCCTAGATTCCTACCTGGAACAACACTATAGTCTATTTAAATCAGACACAAGAGAGGTGATTGTGTTGCACACTGCCTGAAGTCAAATGTTAAGTGCTCGCTCTCAAATGCAATGGGGAAAAAGGAAGCACAGTGAAATAAAATATTTGTCTAGGATCACAAAATCTTGGGTTATCTGATTTCACATTGTACCATTCAGCTCTTCGACAGGTATCTAGTTCCCTCTGCGGTTTCACATCGAAGAGTAATATTTTTTCTTTAATTCTTGGTGCATTAGTTAGATCGTTGGTGATAGGCACATTAAAGTTCAGCTTGTTTTGGGCTCGAGGGTCCAAGAGGACCTCATGCTGAACCAGAAACAGGCATCTGCCTTGTGTCTTGATCAAGCGTTCAATGGCTCCCTCACCTCTAGTTTATGCTATTCCAAAGTTGCTTTGATCCAGACCTGGATTCTATTTTAACAATCCAATGCATTCTGGGAGGTTTTATTTCCTACTTTATGTCAGATTATTCAATTTAAGTAAAACACTTGAAAACATTAAGTTATAAAGAAAGAACCAAGGGCTAAAGCATAGTGTGCTTGCTCTAGGGTGACCAAATTTTAACAACCAAAAATCAGGACATTTCACAAACACAGAAGTAGGACTACAATTTTGCATCAATGGAGGAGCTCAGAATGACTTAAGACACTGCTCATCAACATAGAAAACCCAGACTACGAGGCACTAAAGGGAATACATTAAATGCAATATTTACACAGAGTATCATATGTGTTTATCAAATTGATTTCTAAAAAGCCTAATAACTAATCCTGCAAGGGATCACTTAAAAATTAGCCTCCAACTGGCTTCAGTTGACCTTCTTTAAAAAACAGCACACGTGCTGAATATAGTTAGATCAGGCGGGACAGATGATCAGAACCTTGGACTGTCCCTGCAAATCTGGGATGTCTGGTCAGCCTACCTTAGTGACATGGAGCCATATGGAAATTGTTTGCTAGAGGCCTGTTTGTAGGCCATATGAAATAAAGATGACATCATTGGAATTTACTATTGAGGGTCATATAACTGTAAAACTGAGCTCTATTGTTTCTTTTATTCATTTGTAAGTAGCTTATGTGCTGGACTTTTCATTGCTTTCTGGGATTTGTAGTCCTTTTAATAATGCGATAAAATCTAGATTGCAAAAGAAAACACAAGGACTGGGTAACCTAAACACATACAGACCTGAGAAGGTTGAGAACTCTATAGAAAGTCATTGTTAGAGCAGAAGATAACAGAGAGAAGGAACTCTTGGGTGAGACAGGTAAATGCTTACCTCCTCCTGGGCTTGTAGTACACCAGGACAAAACATTCAAACCATAGCATTTAGGAGCTTTTTGAAATATGAAGTGCTTACATTTTTAGGTCCCACCTAAGAGAACACATGCACTGTAGCTTGCAAAATCTTTTGTACCTTAAAAGAAACTGAAAAGGGGTTAGAGCCCACCCATTACTTACCATTTGTTGGCTTCATTGTCACTCTCATTTCCTTGCTTCCCATTGGTCAGCATGTGCCGGATTCACTTTCTTCTATGTGTGTTTGTCCCTTCGATAAAGTGTGGACCATGCATTGATTAATTGCATGATTAGTGTCCTTCTTCTGCTCTAGCTAGGATCGTGGGACTTTTTTTTCTTTTTCCCTTAGCCATTATTGTTGCTTTTTCACATCATTGTTGCTCCCAAGGGGAGAGAGGATTACCCATATCTGCAGGACAGAGAGTGTTGTGTTTATTGTGTATTTGGTCCTTTGTCATGCTCATGCTCGTGCAGGGTGAGGCCTGAGGTGCTGCAAGGGTGCTATGCTAGATGGCAGGGACAGGACGGCATGATCTGTCCGTTACCTCTGGCTCTTTTCTGTTTCCTACGTTGGTCAGTTTGAGAATCGTCTCAGACATTTAGCATACTCTGTGATCCTGGGCACATTATCTAATCCAATGAAGATGCCATCTCCATATTTCCACGTACACAGTGTACCGCTGCTGCTGCATTTGCAGATTCCTGGCAACACCAGTCACATCCCAACTAGGCCAGCGTTTGTGAGTTTACTGAAGCCCCTCTGTAATTGTGTTTGTGCACTCCATTTAAAGGCCCGGATTCCACGGGGACGAGCCGTCTCAGCTAAGTGCTTTCCTCGTCAGGCATCTAATACCAGATGGTGTTGGGTAAAGAGCTGAATACTCAGCAGCCTGAAACGTGGGGGCATTAGTCTGGCAGTCAGGGGGCTTACTCGATCAGCCTCAACCTGACTTCTTGGACAGAGGAGCATGGAGTCGGTTTGCTTAATGGGGTTTCTCTATTAGCTCTCCTATCCTACCTTCTGTAAATGACTTGAACATTTTTGAAATTAAAGCAAGCGGTTATAATCCACTTTTATATTGCCATATGATTGCCTGCAAATATGAATGCAACAGTCTGACTGAGCCTGCTGCGTTCTTTCTACATTTGACTGTTTATCAGTTCACTCCTATGTATTGCAGTCTTTTCCTCGCTAACTTGCAAAGGGGAATATCAGCAGCAACCAGCGATAATTATCGCTAAGCGCACTTAGCGCTAGGATAATTATGGCCGGCTAGCATGGATTTTTATCGCTGAGATAGCGTACTATTAGCAACGCTTATCTCAAAAGCGATAACAATCCTGACGCTAACTGCATAACGTGAGATTATCGCTGGAAACCCAGCGATAATCTCACGAAATGTGGCGTTAGCTTGCTGATAGGGACTCACAAACTTAGCCATGATATCCACCTTCCATAGGATATCATGGCTAAGTCAGTCCTGAAGCAGGCGTAAGGAAAGTAGCGATAACAGGGGTTATCACTACTTTTCCTGCCGCTATTCTTCATAGCGTGGGGCTTGATGATAGGAGAAATGTCGCTCAGGAGCGCCCACTTTGCATCTCATTAGAGATGCAAAGCTGGTCGTTAAGAATTTGGGCGCTAATGCAAGGTTTCACGCGTTAGCGTGACCTTGCTAATTAGGCGATAAAATTATTGCCGAAAACGGCCGCAAAAGCGGCGATAATTTTCTATCGCCGCCTTGTAAATATGCCCCAAAGTTTGTTTAGGGAACTAGGAGATAAAACTCTTTCTGATTGTGGGTTTGACAGAAGCCATCATAAATAACAAGAATTGGCAAAGCCAATAGGTGTCTCCTATCTGAGAACTATTGGGCATGTAAATGTGTTTTTTAGCCATGTTGTGCAGCAAAGTGAAAAGTAAAAAAAGAGAAGGCTCTATGACGCAGCCAGTGCTGACTGCGTCATAGCGCTTTTTCATATTTACTTGCAACCATGCTGCACAACATGGCTAAAAAGAAATTAACAAAGTCAAAAGCTCTCACATAGGCAAGACATATTGGCTTTGCCAATGCTCGTTGTTTTTCATTTTGGGTGTCTTCCACCTCATTTGCAAGATTTACTTGGCCCCTTGTCTAAACTTCAGCCTTTGTGTCATTTTGTTACTTCCGTAATTCTGGTTTCCAACCTACGATCAGACCCTTTAGCCTTCATGTAGGTAAAATTACTTCAAAGAGAACAAATCTAGATTCAAAAGATAATTTGATTCGGACACTTTATTTGATCCCTCCCACTCTTCAATCCCTCTTTGATAGTTCATCCAACTGCTTCTAAGCAAATCGCTGTATATCTTAGATTACACACAGGCTCTTTGTGGTATTCCACACTGGGTTGCTAGCTGCCATGTGCAGAGTTTATGTCATACTGGAATCTTATCTATGTCATGGATTCTTGTAATGTGTATAGTTCTAATAATGTTCAGTTACAGTTTTGCCTGCTGGTTGATGGATGGGATCTTCTATGAGGAATAAACTTCTTTTACATCTTCAACCTGAGTATTGGAATTAATTGAAGAGGAATCTTACACTGGCGTAGTCGGCAGGAACCTCTGGAGAAGATCTCAACAAAGATCCCTGTATTTATCTGAACTTTTACAGATGTTTTATATTCCAACATATTTTCTGGCGTTTCATCAAGCTTGTGTGTGCAGCACAGCGGATTTATACCTGTGAGTTACCCTCCAGATTCCAGATCGAGATTTATACCTTGTCCCATGTGGAAGGCTTCATCTCGTAAGCTTACGCATCTAATGTAAGTGCCTCTTCTTCATCTGACTGTTTAAGTTTGCACTGGAATTGCCTTAAAGCTAGCGAGTGACACATGCTTCGACAGAAGATTGCATTAAATTGCGGCAAGAGAGGTGTGTGGAGGCACTGTGAAATCGCCGTGTGGAAAATCGCTTCTTTTATTGATTTGGCGCTGTTGTGCTTTGACTGAGGATCACATTAGATGCGGCGGGGGAAGTGTGTAAAGTCGCCGCGTGTGTGATCGCCGCGGGGAGGATATCGGATTTGGCTTTGGACCTTGTTGTGCCAGCGCGCTTATTTACGAACTTTCAAATCATAACAACAGACTGGTTTCAGCATCAGAATCCCCTCGCTCCACTGTCATCTCCTCGCGAAACTGAACTTTAAATAATAACATTGGTTACCTGGGAGTTGAAGAGCCGCAGAATTTCGAAGCTTCATCTGTCAAGGCTTCTCCCGTTCACCATTGTTGCGGCGTCATTTCTTTTCCCTTCATCACTCTCACGCTTCACCGGATCTGTGTCATTACGTTCACGCTTACTTGCGCAAGCGTGCGTGGTGGTCATTGTGTATCGTTGCTAAGCAACGAATAGCAGCGAGTATTAGGAATCGAGATCAACACGCATCCAAGGGTAAAAGCAGTTTAAAGACTTGAAATGTATAGCGTTTTTCAGCACAAGCCAGAAATAGAAGATTGGAATGTAACTTTAATGTTTTGTTAATTTTAGTTTCACTCATACTTGTGAAACCATATTTAGGTGATATAGCATATTACCTAAGAAAAAAAAAAAAGAGGAAAACCAGTAACATTTCTGTTATCTTATTTGACAATGTAATTTACCACATATATGGTAGAAATAATATTTTATGATACTATATATTTTCTTAATGTGATATTCATGTAAAAAAAAAAAAAAATTCTACTTAAATTGAAAGTTGTGAATAATATAGGTCACTTGTACATTAAGTGGGTGAGAGTAGCAAAGATGCAAAACGTTACAGCGGCCCCATTCTTCTTATCTTGTCCTGGTTCCCCTCCCATAAAATGGAAAAAATGGAAAGTTGTTTTCGAGAGGTACGCTAGAGTATGCGGACCCTCTTTAAGTGCTGAAAGAAAGTCATCACTGTTATTGCACTGTCTAGGATCTGAAGGTCAAGATGTTTTTGACCATTTACTAGATCTCTCAGCTGACGAATCTGGTACATTAAATGACTATGAGGTGTGTATTAAGAAGCTTGATAAGCATTATCTTCCAAAAGTGAGCACTATCCTTGAAAGATATCAATTTGCAAAAAGGATGCAAACTACTGACGAAACAATCGAGGATTATATTACACAATTAAGAAAATTAGCTTCCTCGTGCAAATTTGAAGGTCTTACTGATGAACGCATTAGAGATCAGTTTATGTTTGGCTGTAATATCGAAAAGATAAGAGAAGAACTATGGTTAAGAGATGAACCAACCCTTGATGAAGTGCTAACGGTCGCCAAACGGATTGAACATTCTTTAAAGTGTGTTGCTGTCATTAAAAAGGATTCAGAAAAAGGGACTAAAGTTGAAATAGTCAAAGTTAAATCAGAGAATAGTGATTCAACGCAAAAAAGTAATTCGGAGAAAGTCTGGTCTGAAAGAAAATGTTATAGATGTGGTAATGCGGGACATCTTGCCAATGATAAAAAGTGTCCGGCTCTCAATCAAACATGTTCCAAATGCAGGTTAAGGGGGCATGTAACAGCTTTAAGCAAAACTAAACGCAAAACCAGGGTGAAAGAAATTGATATATATCAAGGGGAGTTTGGCGAATCGAATGCTGAAGATCAGGTTTGTGGGCAAATTGTAGTGCAGGTTGAAAACAAAGGCAGTGGTAAATCCTGTCCTTATGATAACATCTTAGTAGAGGGTGAACAAACTAGGGTCTTGTTTGATTCGGGTGCAAAGATAACCATCATCTCAAATGAATTTTACAACTCCAAGCTTAAAGGAAAAGTTACCTTAATGAAACCTGATATAATTCCCTTGGCATATGGTGGGGAACCCATTAAACTACATGGATATTTTTCTGGCTTGGTGGAGTATAAAAATAGATTAATATCAGGAAAAGTTTATGTGTCAAAGCGTGGAGATAGCATCATTAGCTGGATTCATCAAGGGGATCTGGGAGTATTTCTTGATCCAAACGCTAATCCTCCTATACAGCTAAGAGACAGAGTACAATCGGTGGATAAAGGGGTTGATGACAGATATGTACAGGTTTTAAAAACGGAATTTCCAAACGTATTTAAGGAAACATTAGGTTGTTTAAAGGGATATAAACATAGGATTCAACTAAAAGGTGGTGCGGTTCCCGTGTGTTGTAAAGTGAGAAGTGTCCCGCTATCTGTTAAGGAAGACATGAGAAAAGAAATACAAACGTTAAGTAAGTGTGGGATTATAGAAGAAGTGGAAGGATCTGAATGGTTGGCTCCGGTCGTTGCAGCACGCAAACCCAATGGGAATTTGCGCCTATGCATCGACTTAAGGCAACTTAATAAGTGTGTGGTAGTGGATAGGTATCCATTACCGAACATTAATGAATTGTTAACGCTACTTGATGGAGCAAAAGTTTTTAGCACGATAGATCTCACTTCGGCGTATCATCAAATAGAGCTAGAAGAGTCATCTCGGGATTATACATCGTTCATCACGCCCTTTGGCACATTTAGGTTTAGGAGAATGCCTTTTGGATTGATATCCGCTTCTTCAGTTTTCCAACGCGTGATGGAGAAGGTGTTGAAAGATCTTCCGGGGGTATGTGTGTACCAAGACGACATATTAGTGTTTGCTAAGGATGATGTGGAACACGACACTAGATTGAGATCAGTTCTGAAAAATTTGTGCAATCACAATTTGACAGTAAAGGTTGAAAAGTGCAAGTTTAAATCTAAAACCATTAACTATTTAGGTCATAATATATCTGGGGAAGGCGTGAAACCTAAACCTGATTTGATTGAAACTATTACGAAGATGTGTTCCCCTACAGACAAAACGGAATTGATGAAATTCTTAGGTATGATTGAGTATTATGCCAAGTTTGTGAAGGGTTTTGCAGTAGTAACAGTAAACATGAGGCAGTTGTTGCGAAAAGGTGAAGAATTTGTATGGTCAGATCGGTGTGAGGATGAATTTGTGGCCATTAAGAAGAAGCTCAGTCAGGCCCCTTCCTTAAAAAGCTTTGATCCAGGGAGTAAATCCATTCTTGTAACTGATGCAAGTGAGAAAGGGCTCGGAGCGGTGTTGAAACAGAGTGGCCCAAATGGCATGAAAACTATCATGTTTCTTTCAAGGAGTCTTAGAGACCCAGAAACACGTTATTCGGTCGTTGAAAGAGAAGCGTTGGCAGTATTTTGGGCAATTAAAAGACTGAAGAAATTTTTGTGGGGCTTGAATTTTGAGGTTCATACGGATCATAAACCCCTAATTGAAATATTCAGCAAAAAAGGGTTAGATCTTATTTCTGGAAGAATTACAAAATGGATAATTGGGCTGCAGGAATACAATTTTGAAATAAGATATATTCCTGGGGTCGAAAATGGAGTTGCAGATGTGCTTTCACGTTTAGTTTCTGGTAGTTGTGAGCAGGATGAAGTTTTGGAGGACGATGAAGATGATGATATAGTTTGTGTAGTTGATCAGAACATTATTGCTGAAGAAAGATGGTTGAAAGAATTAGAGAGTGATGCGACTTTGGGTGAAGTGATGTCCTTGTTAGAAAAAGGGTGGAGCTCTAATAAAGATGGGTCAGAAGGTACAAGATGTCTTTGGGCAGTACGAAATGAATTATCAGTAGATAGTGGCTTGTTGTTTCGAGGGACAAGATTGATTCCTCCCACTAGCCTCAGAAAGGAGTTAATTGATTTGGTGCATGTGGCTCACTCAGGCTTGTCTAAAAGTAAAGAAAGAATTCGCATGTCTTATTGGTGGCCTGGAATGGACAGAATGATCGAGCGCATAATAAGGGACTGTGCTTCTTGTGCCATTAGTGATAAGAATAAATCTACGCATGTGCAACCGATGGTGTTGAGAAAACGTCCAAGTGGCCCATGGGAAGATATTGCCTTGGATATTGTAGGCCCCATACAAGGAAAAGGGTTGCAAGCATATATTTTGGTTGTTATAGACATGTTCTCCAGGTGGCCTGAAGTTTTTTTTTTTATCATCTATTAATACTAGTAATGTGATTGAGTGTTTGAAGAATTTGTTTGCAAGAGAGGGGCTTCCTAAGTCTATTTTATCTGATAACGGTGTTCAACTAGTTTCTAGGGAGATGGAGCAATTTTTGGCTGCTAGAGGTGTAATCCACAAAACCGCTGCTCTTTATCATCCAGAGGCCAATGGGATGGTGGAAAGATTTAATAAAGTGATTAAGGAGACCATTGCATTGGCTAAAGGAATGGGTACTGATTGGAAGAAGGAGGTCATCGGTAAGATTGAGGAATACAGATTAACTCCTCATGCAACAACTGGGAAGACTCCCTTCTTGCTGTTTCGGGGTAGGGTGCCCAATACTAGTGTTGAACCATATTGGGTTAACAGATATGAACTTTTAAAAGGAAAGGAGAGTGTGTGTGATGGTGATCATATGGTAAGAATAGAGGAGGAAAAAGCAAAGTTGAGAAAAGCATACTTTGATAGTAAACATGTTGTAAAGAAAACTAAAGTTAATGTAGGTGATTGGGTCATGATTAAATATCCTGGTTTGCTGGGAAGCTGTTCTCCTTCAAAATTTATGAAACCTATTAAGGTAATCAAAATGTTTAGAAATGCTATTCAAACGCAAGATCATCGCATATGGAATTTGAATAGAGTGGTCGTGTGTAGTGATGTGCTGAAACCAGGTAATGGGTTGGTTTCTTCTAATGAAAGATTTTCTTCTCATCAAACTAAGGGTGAGGAGGAAAGGGATTTAATTAGTCTTAGGACATCTTCTAGAGTGGTCAAAAAACCCAGTTATCTTGATGATTTTGTTGGGGTAATTGTTTGATTCTTTTGTTAAGAAAAGGAAAAAAAAATGTTTCTGTATAAGGAGGGGAGATGTGTGGTATTCCACACTGGGTTGCTAGCTGCCATGTGCAGAGTTTATGTCATACTGGAATCTTATCTATGTCATGGATTCTTGTAATGTGTATAGTTCTAATAATGTTCAGTTACAGTTTTGCCTGCTGGTTGATGGATGGGATCTTCTATGAGGAATAAACTTCTTTTACATCTTCAACCTGAGTATTGGAATTAATTGAAGAGGAATCTTACACTCTTCTTTGGATAAAGCAAACACAAGGAGATGATGGACGGAGTGCTGAAACTTTTCAGACACTCACCTCCAGTCACAGATCTGGGTTGAATCTATCATCATTCTTTAGCTCACTTTGCCACCTCAGTTCAGACCCAGCTATATGCAAATCATTCTTGACCCTGTACCTCATAGGAACAGTCCAGACCAACCTGCCAAGCCAGGTGTCTCCTGAATCGGAAACAAGCATCCTGGGACCGGTTCACCCTTCATCAGCCAGGCTAGCTTGAATCCAGTGGCAAAGTGAGCAAGGGACCTACGTCGGAGCATACTCTGCCAACGTAGGGTGAACAAAGCAAACACGGTGGGCCGAGTCACAGAACTAACTTAAGACAAAATCATAAACTTAATACCATTTTGGTATTCACAGAAGGCACTTACTAATTTTGGTATTCAAAGAAGGCACTTACTCATTTCGGTATTCACAGAAGTTAGGAGTCCTAACTTTAGGACTCCTAAATGCCTTCTGTGAATACCGAAAGTCTTAAAATTAGGATTTTTCTCAGTTTAGGAGTAGTAAAGTTACGACTCATAACTTTAGGACTCCTAAATTCACCTGGAGTGCTGACAACACTCTCAAAATATTTCTAAGACTTCACACAACAAAAAACAACAAAATATGGGATAAACTTGATAAATGCATTTCCTCTCAAAAACCTCCATGGTAACCCTATATATCCTGCAATATAGTAAGAAGCTAACTATGGAATAATATCATCAATGTTGGGCATTATTCCCCTCACCTTTTCCCTTTCCCTCTACCCTCTCCCCCTTGCTCCTTTTCTCCTTTTTATATGGTTTATTTTTACTGGCTCGCGTTCTCTAATAGTTTTTCTGATACTACCTTCTGGTATGAGATCACATGCTAGCTATGCTTTCCACTGTATCAGATTCAATACAGCATATTATTGTTATCTAAATAACTCAAGGAAACGTACAATCTATTTCTGTACAGCTGTTTCTTTTGTCTTTCTCATGTAACACTGCTTCCCATGCCTAAAGCTTGCATTTTGAAAACTCAATAAAATGGTTGAAATTGAAAAAGACATGGTGGCTTTACCGGTCACCTAGCCATTGAAGGCTAGTCATAATCTTACTATAATAACCACATATTTAAAGGACCCATCAATTAGCAGTACACAGGGCCAGCCTTCTTTCTGCACCAGCATAGAAGTTTCAGACAATGGATCAACAGAGATCCATCAATATCTGATGTTAAAAATGCTAAGTATCTCCTGTGCTAGAGGGTTGGATCACATTTTCCTTAAAAACCTTGTATCTGGTTTGAAGAGATCATTGATTCTTACAAACTTCAAGGTTTTCATCTCAAACTTCACCCGGATCCAATTTAAGTTTCTTTTTCCAAACTAAGTCCATCTTTCATTGCAAGGTTCTCACCTGATAGATTTGGAGATTTAAATGCCTCTTTCCAAGGGAACCTGTGAATAAACAGAATTATATGCACAGGGTTTCTTATTCCAGATAGTTTGGTCAAAACGAAAACCACAAAGCTATGCCCTCAATTACATCATTTGCGAATAAACTGTTTTATGGTCTACTGCCATTTCAAGTTGGAGATCATTTCCCATCTCATAGAGTTGTGGTTATAAAACATTCAAGTGTGTAACAGCAGACTAATTTTCAGTTCTGTTGTAGCTTTTCTCTTCTTTATGGTCACTGCTTGAAACTGGACCATGGTCTCAGAAGTGCTGTATGCTCATCATTTGTTTAGGGTTTCTTGCCAGCTCCTTTGTCTTCACAAAACATCACTTGGATTGTTCAGTTCTTCTCAGAATCAACAATATTATGGCAGTTAGATACATAAAGATGCTTGGGCGGAGGGAGTTGAAAGGACCAAATAAAGGTCCCGGAATGCTGCCTCTCAAACAAGTCTATAATACGAAAATGGTATCCTCAGACCAACAATCTGTGAGTAGAGTGTTAATTACATAACACACACTTGTTTTGAAATACAACCCTCACTCACTCTATTAGTGCCATGCTTCATCCGCGAGTCTCATCCTGGTATCCTACAAACCAGGGTGGGCTCGACCTCTGTGGAGGAAGCACTTTGATATTTCTTTTTTGGGGGAATTAGGAGAATATTAATACGTAAAGTAGCCCTTTAGTTTGATTGCCATTAGTAAGGTTAAAAAAGGGAATGTGAACAATGTCTATCGATATAATTCTCCAAGTATCCTTGTGTCAGCATGTCAGACATCTGATAAAAGGCCACTGAGGGTCCATGGCTTTCATCAGAACGAAGGTCCTGATCTGATTGTTTGCGGATACACTGCCAGCTCGCAGCGGTGGTAAAAACGCCAATAAGCAGGCGTCATCCGGATTGCTGTAATACAATATTGTTGGGTGCAGATTTAGATTCCGTATATAGGTTTCCCGATTTATGCCCTTATATAGGTACAATTCCCATTGCCCTTATTTGGACATAGATATCAGGCCCTTATTTAGACACTGTCCGTACAAACCAAATACAGGCATGGCCACCTACATCCGTCCATCCACGTCACAACGAATTCTTGGAAAACCAGACCCTTAAGCCTTTAGGAATTTCCCTCAGCTTGAATATTAATTTCTCCAAGAACTCATTAAGTATGCATGAACATCTATTCCTTAGGGTTTCATTCATGATGTTTCTCTGCCCGACTTTTATGTCTTTTACTGGCATTCCTAGACACCTTCAAGGTATAAATATACTAGCACTTGCCCTGACAAATTGAGGTTCCTGGAGGATTCGATCCAACCCAGACTACGCGGTTTGCCACGGCAAGTTCGGAAGGAGATCGAGTTCCAGCCTGATGCACTGACCTGACGCTGCCATCCTCCTCGCAGAGAATCCAGCACCAGTGCTCTCTGACTTCCCTTGCGGGGGGTTAGACTATCGAGTCCAGAAAAGAGATTCCAACCTCTCTCATTCTAAGGTATGGAGCTGACTAGAACTTAGAGAAACTTTTGGCAACTCTTGGCTAAACTAAAATATAGCTAGCTATACTTTAGAAATGGCACCTACTTCAAACCTCGTACTGCACTTAGGTTAGGTATACTGGGGTAGAAAAATTTAGAAGCATCAGATGAGTGTCATATTTTAGCTTATGTTATTTATGTATGTGTTTTGATTAATATATGTCATAGTTACAAATCATGCTATTGCAGTATTATTTTATCTTACTGCTAACCTTGTCCATATTGTACTTCACAGTCTGTCTTACGATTGTAGCAATTCATATCTCTTGCATGAGAAATATGACTGTTCAATAAACCATTTTATTGAAACGCCCGTCTCTCTATTTCTGTGCAACTCTGTAGAAACGAAGCATGCACAATTGACTGTGTGAAACTGTTATCTATTGTTTCCACGATTCTGAGACTGTTCCGATTCTAAAAGGAGACAAAGTTGTCGTGTTTATCCGGTTTCAGAGACTAATCCCTTCTTGTATGTTCGAGAAGTTTCTAGTGACCTCTGAGTTAGCTGGCACACACAAGCAATTAAGTTTAATATACTTGATAGAGACATACTGACCTTAGTCCTATGTCAAATCTATAGTGTATGTTATTCCAATGCGCAGAGCCTATCAGGGATATAGGAACTACACTACAATATCACCACAGGGCTGGTGGTGTGCCTGTAGTGCAGCCATGGTGGTGATAGAGATCAGGGTATCTTAAATATGCCCACTACCACGGATAGAGTAATCACACAGTTACACACACATACATTCATCATACGCTAGGGCCCATTTCACTAACATACACTCAAATACTCTACCAGCAATAAACCTGTGGAAAGAAAACGCCTAAACACCCTGCATCAATATCAGGTCGATCAGATCTGGTTTTGTGACTGTCCTAATCAATAACATAGTCTACACAACATATACAATAATGATCAAAAATATAAACCCAAGAAAGAAAATTCAACACCATGTTTAAAATTATATTGCTTTATCTAAAATTAGTCAAAGTAAAATCAATCAGAATAAATCATTTCTCATAGTTACCTATTCTAACTAAGTGTCAGAACGGGTCAGGACAAGTCTCTCGGTAAAGTCTTTCAAGACGAAGTCCTCAGCATCGATCCTCAGCAACGCAAGTTCACGCAGCAAAGGTAAAATGGCAAGTGGCAAAGCCCTCCCTAAGCTAACAATTCTTATAGTGAAAATTACAATGGAAACACACATAAAGTTGGCAAAATAAACTGTATCACTGAGCAGAGCGAGAAGGAAGGGATGTAACATTGCTACATCTGAAAATCTTCGCTCAGGAAAAGTCACAAGACGTGAACTACGGAACAGGAACCAAGAAACTATCAAAGTATCCAACTTGTTCAACTTCCCTCGGCAGCCGGGCCACAGTACATTGTTCGTTTCTGAAGCTCCTTTGTTTGCCAAGGACGTTCCATTTCTTTTGGAGATCCTCCAAACTGCTGATGTCCTCATGGAAATTTACAATAAGGACCATGGTCAGTTGTCTTCGACCTTTTTCCAGCAGGGGTCTCCCTTGCCACATCACAGAATATGCCACAGCCAGGCTTCGAAATACTGTCAGCTCGATTAAGGCCTTCATAGGCCACAATAGACCATCTTAATTAAAGAGACAAAATAAACGTTACTACAGCATAATGATTAAACAGTGTTAACCCCACTAATACCCTTATGTGTATGTATTTATCTAGCTTCGCGACATGAAAAGCATTAATTCAGACAGCGTTTTGTGCTCAAAATAAATAGCACACAGCAACGTTTAAACATGAAAACTTGCACGTTATTATTAAACAGAAACAGCACAAATAAGCTAACCCTCGTATAACTCTTTCTTATGTTAGAACAAACGGATTGATTAATAGAATCACACTTGCACAAGACAAATAATTAATTGTTAATTATTAATAAATTAATAAAACGCATAGACATGCCAGAGCTTCAAAAGCCCATGAATTTTCTAAAAGAAAACTCTGCTCCAGCAATCCCCCCTACGGTGATTTTATCACCAAATAAACCCAAAAAAAAAATTAGTGAAAATTTAATCCCATTTTAGGAGAAATCAGAAATGTCTTTTCCCCTTACACAACATTAAACACTAGTCACTCTTTCATCATCTCTCTTTGTCTCTAAGTAAACACTCTCCCTCAATTCTTCTAGTTCAATTTCTTGAGGTTCTCTTTTCAACTTCTTTTTTTTCTTTTCCTTATTCAATTTCTTCTTCCCTCCCCTGTTTTTACAACACACACACACCAATCTTATTATTAACAAAGCCACAATTATACAAGACAAGGGAAACAATATTCTACCTATAATTGTACTACCTATTTTTGCAATAAAATCTTTAACAGCTATCATTTTATTAGCTATTTTAGTCCACAAACTCCCAGCTTCAAGTGGTACTAATTCTTCATGCAAATCAGTAATATTTTTGATATAGACCTTCAGGTCTTTACTTTCATCAGGAATGTAAGTGCAACAATGTTGAACTTTAAAAATTCCACAGACTCCACCCTCCTTGGCCAATAGAATATCAAGGGCAAGTCGATTTTGCATAGACATGGCACGTACGGCACTTAATTCCGTATTCACCAAAAGAAACCCTCCTGCGGTATTTGTCGATAAGCGATCAACCACTGTGGACAGTTTCCGAATTCCATAAGCATTTAAAGAAATTCCCACTGCTGGAATCAAAACCCCAAAAATGTCACCCACAATTTCAGACCAAGTTTCTCTCTTAAAACGTGTTAATAAGTTAATATCTTCTACATCTCTTATTTTATCTGTATGAAAAATCTTAGGAAAAACCAGGCCCACATAACACGTGCCATACCAATGGTCAGGCAACTTGTAATAAGCCTTGTTCCCACAAACATAGTACACTCCTGGAAAAATCGTATCTTCTCCACCTCTGAAACCCCAACCTGTCGCAATGAAGTATGTATCATGGCACTCACTAGTTCCCACAAAATATGTATCATATTGGGATTTCCTTCTGGTAATACAAAGTTTACCCTTCTGTGGTGCATCTAGAGCTAAAGTTGGACTAGCCCCATTCTTCAATTCTCTTCCCATCTCAATGTCCCAAATGGTCTCACTCACTTCATATTTTCCCCCTTTCTCATGCATGTTCACTCTCCTTTCCTCTACCATATCCAGGAAAGCTCTCTCTTCTTCTTTCAAACTGCAAGTTAAATTATTCTTAAAAATATAATCTAATGTTAATCCTTTTTCTTCAATAAAAATCTCACCAAAAGTGTTAGCTTCTTTAGCTGGATTCAGCTCTTTGTTCATTGGCAAGTGCCCAAAAATACTATCTCTGTTAGACATCTTATAATCTATTTTCCCTAACAAATAAAAAACACTACTTAAAATACTACAGGAAATACCATATGTAGCTGGTAAATGGTGATAAGTAACACCCTCTGAGACGGATGCAGGTAATTGCATACAGACGTAGCAATCCCTTACTTCCATTGTCTTCACATATTCATATAACAGTTTAGAAAAAACATTACTAGAAAAATTATTAATCGACCTATCTTTGTGTATGTAACTACTACTTCTAATTGGAACTACTTTTTGTGAATTCTTCTCTATATTAGTCATATTTTCTATATTCATTCCAAATTCTACTCTAAAAGTAACTAATAAAACTAAAACACCCCATAGAAGCATTAATAATCCAGTACAACAGCAGCACATTCTACACCACCTCTTAAAGAAGGCACATCTATTTCTATTATCCTCTATCTTAGCCATTTTAGTTTAGCCTCTACTACTCCACTACTGTTTGAACTTCCTCAATTCTTCAACAATCCTTCAGCTTTCAGTTTATCCAAATGATCTCCTCGTTCACTTGATCCAAGTGAATCCTTCTTTCACTCAGTTTGGATATTTATCATTCTTCACTTCAATTTCTTCAACATCAAATTGTATCAGATCTCCAACGTCAGAATCCTCAGTACTCGACTCTTCTCCAATGTTAGTCAAGAGTACTTTCAGAATTTCACCAGTATCTTCCTCAACCACTTCTCTCAAGACCACTTCCGGATTATCTCGAGTCACTGTTTCTTCTTTTCCTTCTTCAGACAGTGTCACATAAGACCATTCCGGTGATCTGTACTTTTGGTTGGGTCTTTTAACTCTTTTTATTTCTACTGGTTCTTTTGATCTCCTTGATTCTTCTCCTTCAGCCTTTGAAGTTTGACTTGATATTTCATTTACTTGTTCAGCTTTCGATTAATTTGCTCTTATTACTCTGTATCTCACCCTTTTAACTCGGTTGTTAGGCCAACGATCTCCTTTCACAACCTTTTTCGGCTTTAATTCTTTAACACTCTTTTCTCCAATCGAAGTTCTCTTTCTCAGAACTCGACCCTCTGTTTGTTCATCCTCATCATCTGTTTCAAGTGCCTCTTGTTTCCGTTTCCCAGCAGTTTTATTCTTCTCCACAGATTTTTTCACCACTGTTTGAGACTTCCCTACTCCTGTCCCTCCTCGGGTCTCCGACACGCAATCTTCTTGCTGTCTACTTGTCCCTTCACCTAGCTCCTCATGAATGTTCCCTACACCTCCTCGGGGGTCTTCCGCAATCTGTCCCTCTCTATCTTCTTCTGATCCTGTTTCTTCAAGAATAATCTCAAGTGGTTCTTCAATCTCCTCCTCTTCTGATTCAGGAGTAGTCTCTGTGTGATTTCTTTTTTCTTTTCTTTTCCCTCCACTGCTACTTGAAACTTCAGGCTCTACAACAGAATCTGATCTTTTCTCTGATACTCGCAGTGATTCTCTTGAAGCTCTCTGTGCTTCTTTTCTCACTGATTCCGTATCTTCAGTATCTTCATCATCACTGGAATCTGACTCTTCAAAATACTCTTTACCAGTTCCTTCTTTTGGGTTTGGAACTCTCAGAGTATGACTTGCATGTACCCAGTGCTTCACTCCAGCACACTTTACTGCAGTCGTTGTAGTCAGAATAACTTGTCTCGGCCTTCCCCACCTTGGAATCAAGCAATTTCTTCTCCTGTGAACTTTTATCCTCACCCAATCTCCTGGACTCAGATCATGGGCTTGCTTCTTCTCAAGTGTGGTAGCTTCTTCTCCAACCTGGTGAAACACAGAATGAACTGCGTCAGCCAGGCCTTTACAGTAATCCAAAATCATGTCATCAGTTATTGTCACCAACTTATTGACAGGCACGAATGCATGGCGCATAGCACGTCCCATGATTATTTCATGCAGGCTCAAACCAGTAGTTCTATCTGGAGTAGATCTCATAGTCATCAGAACTAGAGGTAACACATCTGGCCATTTCATGCCAGTGGCTAAACACATTTTTCCAATTCTATTCTTGATTGTGCCATTAATCTGCTCAACCACACCAGAAGCCTCTGGTCGGTATGCACAATGTAGCTTCTGCTGTATTTTCAATGCTTCACAAATTAAACCTATGAGTTCATTTTGAAAGTGTCTACCTCTGTCAGACTCAACTGTAACTGGAAACCCGTACCTAGGAATCAACTCTCTCAACAGTAATTTTGCCACTGTTAATCCATCATTTCTTCTAGTCGGGTAAGCTTCCACCCACCTTGAAAACAAACAGACTACCACTAGAACATACCTCAGTCTGTTCACTTGGGGCATTTCAATGAAATCAATTTGCATTCTTGTAAAAGGACCTCCTTCTCTGCCTATTGTTCCCAGACTCACCACTGTCTTTTTCCCAGTGTTAAATTGCTGACAAATTAAACACCTTTGACAGATGCTCTCTGCAATTGTCCTGAACTTTGCATTGTACCAGGTCTGCTTGAACGACCTTACCATCGCATCCCTCCCCAGATGTCCTTGGCCATGATACATCCTTGCCATTGACGACAAGATAGAGTTAGGCATCACTGGTCTGCCATCTCTGTAGACCCAAACATGGTCTGTTTCTCTTGGAGCACATCCTGCTTTAACCCAATCTTGTTTCTCTTCTTCTCCTGCCTCATCTTGTAACTGCTTTACTTCATCCCACGTTTCTAGGACATTAGTAAACATCACAGAAAGAAAAGACATTTCCTCCATTCTGTCCCGATTAATTGACTGATTTGTCTTAGCACAATACTGCGCCACATCGTTGGCGTAACGGTTTCCAACCGTGATAAAATCATCCCCTGGACCATGGGCAGCACATTTTACAACAGCTAACTCCTTAGGCAGCTGTATCGCCTCAAGCAATTTTCCAATCAATTCAGCATTCTTTATCGGAGTTCCACCCGATGTCAAGAAACCTCTTTGCAGCCACAGCTGGCCAAAGTCATGCACCACTCCAAATCCATACTGACTATCAGTCAACACGGTTGTTCTCAAATCTTTCCCAATCTCACAAGCTTTTGTCAATGCCACTAATTCAGCAACTTGCGCAGATTTCACTCCTTTCAATGGTGATGCTTCCATGACCTCTGAAACTTTGCACACTGCATATGCTGCACATAGCACACCATCATCATTCCTCAGGCATGATCCATCCACAAACAACACATGGTCATTCTCAGGTAAGGGAATATCCCTTATGTCTGGTCTCGGTTTTGTACAATACTCAAGCACATCCAAACAATCATGATCATCTTCCATCTTTATACCCACATTTTCAATATCCGGCAAGAGTGTTGCTGGATTCACATTCACACATCTCTCAAGAGTCACATTTGAAGCTCCCAGAATCACTTTTTCGTACTTAGTCAGCCGACTATGTGACATATGCTGAGTTCTGCTTCTTGTCAAAAGAATTGCCACATTGTGAGGTACGAATACCCTTACAGGATATCCCATTATGATCTCCTCACTCTGTTCCAGGCTTCTGCATGTTGCAGCCACAGATTTTAGACAACCTGGTAAACCCACAGCTACAGGGTCAAGTGTCGATGAGAAGTATGCAATAGGCCTTCTCAATTGTCCATGTTTCTGGATTAACACTGAAAGTGCACATCCATTTCTCTCACTGCAGTACAATTCGAACTCTTTCTCATAGTCAGGCATACCCAAAGCTGGAGCCTCACACATTTTACTTTTGAGCTCTTCAAATGCTGCCAATTGTTCTGCATCCAGATCTAATGGATCTTTCATTTCACTTTTCGTCAGCTTAATCAGTGGCTTTGCTATCAGAGAAAAATTAATTATCCACTGACGACAATAACCCACCATACCCAGGAACATTCTCACTTCTCTCTGGGTTTTTGGAGCTTTCATTTCTCTGATTATTCTGATCCTGTCAGTAGTCACTTTTCTCAGACCTTTTTCAATATTGTGTCCAAGATAATGCACCTCTTTCTTGCAAAACTGCAATTTGGCTGGAGATACCTTTAACCCTCCATCTGCCAGATGATTCAGTAAAGCTATGGTATCCACTTCACAAGCTTCACGTGTCTTTGATGCCACCAGTAGGTCATCAATGTACTGCACTAACACTGAGTTTTCGGGCATGATCAAACTCTCCAACGATTTCTTCAATAACTGATTGAATATCGAAGGACTTTCCGTATACCCCTGTGGGATACGACACCATG
This sequence comes from Triturus cristatus, assembly GCF_964204655.1. Classification (NCBI taxonomy): domain Eukaryota; kingdom Metazoa; phylum Chordata; class Amphibia; order Caudata; family Salamandridae; genus Triturus; species Triturus cristatus. The sequence continues at coordinate 1,063,209,978 of NC_140593.1, read as the reverse complement.
CTAAAATACGCTGGCCAAACCTAAATGCAAAAATCGGCTGGCTGTCATGATGCAATGGAATTGAAAAGAACGCATGACACAAATCAATCACTGTATACCACTCAGCATCATGTGGAATTTGATACAGAATCACTGATGGATTTGGCACAATAGGACAACATGCCACCACAATCTGATTAACTTTTCTCAGATCCTGTACGATCCTAAATTTGCCATTGGGCTTTTTCAGTCCCATTATCGGTGAATTACACGGACTACTCAGTAGTTCTCTCAGAACTCCTTGCTGAATCATTTTCTCAATTATAGGAGTTATCCCTTCAATTATTTCTGGTGTCATTTTGTACTGAGGAATGTTAGGATATGTAATTCCCTCTTTCACTGCAATTTTCACTGGATCTACATTATTCATCAATCCCACATCCTCTCCTGTAAAATCCCAAACTGCTCTTTTCACTGTGTCTCTCAACTCTTGAGGCAAATCCTCCGGATTGAACACAGCAAATGCACCAATTAACTCACTTTCTCTATTTTCTAGAGTCATTCGGTAGAAAACATCATCATCTGGTGTCTCAAAAGCTATTCCATCTGGTGTACAAAAAATTGTGCAATTCATTTTACACAATAGGTCCCTACCTAACAGGTTCACTGGACTCGTGTCACAGACAATAAATCTGTGCATGTCTGAAAATTTCCCTATCTGTACTCTTACAGGTTCAGTAAGACGTGTTCTAATTTGTGTATTGGCTACACCAACTACTTGGATTGCTTCATCCGAGAGAGGAAGATTTCTAACATCTGTTGACCTGACAGTTGATCTTGTCGCACCTGTGTCTACCAAAAAAGTAACACTCTCCTCATTTATTTTCCCATCCACAAATGGTCCTGCCTGGTCTATTTCTAGAGTTGCACCAAGTATGCACTCTTCCTCCTCTCTTCGGCACCGTCAATAATCACCCTCAGACTCACTCCCTTCACTCTTTAACAAGTACTGCTGTACTTTGTTAGAACGTCTTGGTTTGTTTACCTGCTCATCATTGAAGAATCCCGAGTCCTGATTGTACTTTTGTACCCCTCTATTCTGCGGCAAGGGCGGTTTTGGCTCCTGACTCTGTTGTCTCACAACTTTCTGTTGCTGTTGCTGCTGGTTATTCCCTTCATTTTGCACCTGTTGATTTAAGGATTTACCCTCATTATTCACTAATGGTGGATTAGGACATTCAGATCTCCAATGTCCCAGCTGTCCACAGTTGTGACAAGGGAACTTTTTCTTTGCTTCCTCAAGACTTCCTTTCCCCTTTCCTGCATATCTGGGTCTATTTCCTGCATTATTTCCTGGATTATTCGCCTGTTCCACTAACTGTGCTTCCTGTCTTTCTGCAACTTTCACTTGTGCCCACATTGCTTTCTCTTTCAGCTTTCTTTGTTTTGCCTCAATTTCATCACTGAAGTATTTTGCATGTCTCAGAATCTCATCTACTTTTTTACTCTGCCAATCCACTGTGTGTTCACGAATTCTCTCACCAATTTCAGGTCTTAAACCATATAAAAATCTGTATACAAAGTGACTCAAATCTTTGTCACCCAGGTGTTCGTCTCCACTGAATTGTTTAAAAGCCAGTATCAGCCTCTCGTAAAAAGCATGAACTGATTCTTTTGCTTCCTGTTGTGTTCGATCTATCTTAACCCAGTCTGTCTCTTTTGGAGGAACTTTACTCTTCAGGTATACCATCACCTGATCATACTTCCTCATTACTTCTGGATCTGGTGCCCCTGTTCTTGAATCTCTTGGATATTCTTCAGTAGGCCAACTCACAACTATTTTACACTCAGTCCACAAGTCTGCTGGAACAATTATATCAAACAGACTATTCAGGTCAACCCACAGCACTTTTGACAATTTCACAAACCTATCTACCTGCCTATACCACTCGACGGGCTTTTCTCTCAATCGAGGGAAATCATTCGTAAATGATAAAATATCCTGTCTGGTCCATGGAACATGTACATATCCTCCTCCAGGTATTTCTCTCATGGGATAATGCTCCACTGGTTTCTCCTTTTCTCTCACTGGAAATGCTGAATAAGTTGTTCTATCTTCAGATTCCTCTCTTTTCTTATACCACCTATCCTTCCACTTTTCTACATCACCCCATCTTCGCAATAATGCCACCATTTCTTTAATCTGTCCTGTTCTACCAGAAGTATTCAAATTTTCTATGTCTTTCTCTGTGAAATCCATCCTGTAAGTTTTCTGCAAAACCTTTACTTTATCAATGTCAACTCCTTGCTCATTTGCTATCGCTCTTAGTCTATCATGAGTATTTCTTGCTCTCCATGTTGTGCTTTACACATAAACATTAATTCACCATCATGATGACTCTTCAGGATTTCTGTTGGAACTGTTCCTGTCACAAGCTCTTCTAATTCTATACGTAACTTAACCACATCAATAACTTGTGAATCCTTATCCTTTTTCTGAAGAACCTTCATCCAATCATTCAAATCATCAACTGTTATTTCTGCAGTTTTTCTCACTGGAACCACTTTTTTCTGCGGTTCTAAAATTGGCATCCCTGAACAACTGGGTTCACTAACATCCAATAGTTCACTACATGTGTCATGTCTTGTTTGTCTCAGGTCACTTCTTTCTGCTCTTTTATCTGAATCTCCTGAAGGACCAACTGAATTTGTCAAATTATTCCCAACATATGGAATCACCAGTCCATTCTCACCTGCTCTCTGTTTGTCAAACACAGGCATAACTGGACCTATTGTTACAGGCACCGTAACAGCTTCCAGATTCTTCGTTAACTCCCTAATTTTCTCAGTCAGTTCTGTTGTCGTTTTTGCTAATTTTCTGGCATTTTCCTCACTACTTCGATTTTCTCTCTCCCTGAAAGAACTATTACTTCTTGATTCAGGTGTCATTTTTTCTTTTTCAATAATACAGACTGTATCTCTTATCGGAGAAACAACTGGTGTACTCTCATCTGGTTCTGGTCTATATGGAGGTGGTCTCTTGTAAATCATGTCATTTAAGACCTCATCCTCATACTCTCCATATCTTCTCATATCTGACTCAGGAACCCTTTCTACAGAAGGAGCAGAAACTTCAACTGTTCTCATTGGATATAATCCCTCCGTCATATTAACATCTCGCCATCTTTTCATCCGATCATGATGTGTTTCACGATCATGTCTCCTCCCAAACATATTCCTGTAATACCCTCCAGATCTTTGCTTTTCTCGCTCATGAACTTCCTCTTCCCATTCCACTAAAGCCTCGAACTGCGTAGGTCTCGGCTTCGGGTCCAGACATGCCATCTTTTCCCGTAAATTTCTCAACACGGCCAAATTAAATGAACCATGTTCTGGAAATGCTAGAACACCATCTTCTTTAGTATACCTAACCCAATTCTGCAACCATATACAGGTATGTAATCCATATTTCGCAACCATGAAGGATGCAGGTGTTTTCGCTGGAGGTAGCAACTCACCCTCTCTCGTTTTAACCTCTTTATCCTTGGTAAACCACCTTTTAACTTTCCCAAAGAACGTTTTTTTCTTTTTCTCCTCTTGATAATACATTTTAGCGCTTACTAAAACTCTCTACTCTTTCCGTATTATAAATATACAATACGAGTTTTCAACCAATAGCAGCGCGACTCACACTAACGCACCAATCCTGGAGCGTGTACGTCACTAAACAGCTCTTCCAATCCCTGCGCGACTCACACTAACGCACCAATCCTAGCGCTATCCAATCAGAGCGCGGACCTTCTGACGTCAACAGCCGCTGCAGTTTCTGTCTCCTGTCTCTGTCACTCGTCTACCCCTCCTTTACAAAAACTCTCAGTAGACTTCGTGTCAAAATTTCTACAAAATCTATTAGTTACAACATAAAAACATCTCCATTGTCTGCTTCGCTAACCACAGGATAGTAAAAAGAGTCTATTTCTCAAGAATCAACAAACTTACATACATCTCATAACTGTTTCCTCTAGGACGTATCCAAAGAGTCTTACAATCAATAAATGTATATACATTCACGCACATTCATGCAAGAAAAATATAGTACATGCACACAGAATCCTGCTTCCCGAATACAGCGCACAATCTGTCCCACTACAGAATTATAACTCACAACAACTAAGCAGCTTACCTCTGCCCAGTTCTTCAAACAAGCTCAGAGAATACCTATTACTCCTCTCGCAATAAGCTTTAACGGCAATCCTTACAGATCCCTGGGACTTAAGACCAGAGTTTCACAGATAACCTTCACTACGATACACACTCCTTATATACCAGAAATGTTTTCTAATAGTAACATACAATAATGTCACTGATTCCGAACCCAGACAATGTGAACGCGCAACTTCAATTGTCACACGTTATTCCTTACAATCCCGTCTTTCCCGAGAGCAGCATATACACCTTTCTCTGCCCTACTACGGAACTGCTACCAGCTTCCAAATTCCAGAAGCACTACATATAACTCAACATGACGACTCCAACATATAGTATTAGTACATATACCAACATCAACCAAAATAAATCAATAATCAATAAGCTAATATACAAGCAATCTTATCTTATCAGATCAAGACAACCATCTAAAACCATCCTCTGCTACCAGGAAATTGATAGAGATCAGGGTATCTTAAATATGCCCACTACCACGGATAGAGTAATCACACAGTTACACACACATACATTCATCATACGCTAGGGCCCATTTCACTAACATACACTCAAATACTCTACCAGCAATAAACCCGTGGAAAGAAAACGCCTAAACACCCTGCATCAATATCAGGTCGATCAGATCTGGTTTTGGGACTGTCCTAATCAATAACATAGTCTACACAACATATACAATAATGATCAAAAATATAAACCCAAGAAAGAAAATTCAACACCATGTTTAAAATTATATTGCTTTATCTAAAATTAGTCAAAGTAAAATCAATCAGAATAAATCATTTCTCATAGTTACCTATTCTAACTAAGTGTCAGAACGGGTCAGGACAAGTCTCTCGGTAAAGTCTTTCAAGACGAAGTCCTCAGCATCGATCCTCAGCAACGCAAGTTCACGCAGCAAAGGTAAAATGGCAAGTGGCAAAGCCCTCCCTAAGCTAACAATTCTTATAGTGAAAATTACAATGGAAACACACATAAAGTTGGCAAAATAAACTGTATCACTGAGCAGAGCGAGAAGGAAGGGATGTAACATTGCTACATCTGAAAATCTTCGCTCAGGAAAAGTCACAAGACGTGAACTACGGAACAGGAACCAAGAAACTATCAAAGTATCCAACTTGTTCAACTTCCCTCGGCAGCCGGGCCACAGTACATTGTTAGTTTCTGAAGCTCCTTTGTTTGCCAAGGACGTTCCATTTCTTTTGGAGATCCTCCAAACTGCTGATGTCCTCATGGAAATTTACAATAAGGACCATGGTCAGTTGTCTTCGACCTTTTTCCAGCAGGGGTCTCCCTTGCCACATCACAGAATATGCCACAGCCAGGCTTCGAAATACTGTCAGCTCGATTAAGGCCTTCATAGGCCACAATAGACCATCTTAATTAAAGAGACAAAATAAACGTTACTACAGCATAATGATTAAACAGTGTTAACCCCACTAATACCCTTATGTGTATGTATTTATCTAGCTTCGCGACATGAAAAGCATTAATTCAGACAGCGTTTTGTGCTCAAAATAAATAGCACACAGCAACGTTTAAACATGAAAACTTGCACGTTATTATTAAACAGAAACAGCACAAATAAGCTAACCCTCGTATAACTCTTTCTTATGTTAGAACAAACGGATTGATTAATAGAATCACAGTTGCACAAGACAAATAATTAATTGTTAATTATTAATAAATTAATAAAACGCATAGACAAGCCAGAGCTTCAAAAGCCCATGAATTTTCTAAAAGAAAACTCTGCTCCAGCAGTGGCAGAATGCTGCAGTTCTAGTTAAGAGCTGCATCCAATGCCAGCCATGCAAAAATGCACCTGGGCGGTCGGGCATGCTGTTTCCCTGCAGCATGGTCTGTAGAAGCAACAGTGCATGCAATCATACAGATGGCATTGGGTCATACATAGCAGTCACCAGAAACATGTCTCCAGGGCACCCCCACCCTGGAGACATATTTTCAGCCCCAGAACTTGCCTTTCCACTAGTCTTTTCATGGTGGTGTCCCCGCCATGAAATGTCTACGGACAGGCAGGTTGAAATCCTGACATTGGTACTCATGGCGGCACCACCACCATTGACTGCTGCTCTCCCCACCACAACAGAGGCTCAGATTGTGGCAGTGATGGTGGTCTGAAGTCCGTCAGATGGTGGTCTTACTGCCTGCATTTCAATCAGGTGGTCGGACCTCCAGGTATGCGGGTCAGACTGCCAAAAAGCGAAGACGGTCCCAGGACCACCAACAACTAAATCAGGCCCTACGTGATTACCTTTATTGATGCATGGTATACGTCCTATCCGTACCAATCTGGTGTGTGTAGGATAAAGAAAATTCATAACATGCAGGCTGATTTTGCACGAAAACAAACATGTACTAGTTCCAGTAAAATTGAAATACATACAAAACATGAATAAATGTGAACCCTCTACAGAGTTCTTTCCTTGTTTTTACTCATTTTGAAAAAGTAAATGCTATATGCTTGTGCTGTTACTGTTTGTTTGCTGCTGCCAGTTGGGGGACTCCAAGCCCCAGAATCCTCTGCTCTCCCAGGAGGGAGGGGCATGCATCCTCGCGCTTCAAAAGAGCCCACAACCACCGCAGCGCGGGACTTTGCTTGTGCTGCCACTGTTTGTTTGCTTCTGCCAGTTGGGGCACTCCAAGCCCCAGAATCCTCTGCTCTCCCAGGAGGGAGGAGCACGTATCCTCACACTTCAAAAGCTCCCACAACCACTACAGCGCAGGCCGCACACGGGCCGCGCCTTGGAGAAACCCAGGCCAAGGGCTGGCCCGTCCGCGCCCATCAGCGGCAGGAAGAGGCAGGGCAGGGCCACACCTCTTGGTTTTATTACATGACTCAGGGAGCTGAAGTGACTCGTGCGTGTCCAGTTCTGCAGCCAAAGTTTGTCCTATTGCTTTGACTTTCCTGACCTGCCTACACAGTCCATGTTGCAACTGACCGTTGACTTTGACATCTGGGGATTTGTAGTGGGCCTGTTGTGGTTAACTTTTGTAGTTTTTGTATATGTAGTTTTATATATATATATTCACTGAAAAAACCATAGGTTTCACACATGTTATAGTTAGCGGAAATTTTACTGATAAAAAAACCAATGAAATTCCCCCGTTATAGTTACTGTAGGCAACTATAACTCACGCGACCGCAATCCTCTGCTGATGCTAATACTGTATTTAGACACTTATTTGCCCATGTCTTCTTCCATACATTTTTAGCTATACATATATTACAAATATTTTTTTTTCATAAAGACACATATGTCATCAGCAGAAGATTGCGGTCGCGTGAGTTATAGTTGCCTACAGTAACTATAACGGGGGAATTTCATTGGTTTTTTATCAGTAAAATTTCCGCTAACTATAACATGTGTGAAACCTATGGTTTTTTCAGTGAATTTGCAAGGTTTTTTAAATGCTAATTCCTAACTATAACGTGTGTGAAACCTATGGTTTTTTCAGTGAATTTGTACGTTTTTTTAAATGCTAAGTTACTTTACACCATTCGTGGTGTGCGCGCCCACTTAACGCAGTTCGTTCCGTGCGCGCACCGTGCGCGCACAGTAAGCACGCGGTGCGCGAAGCGCACCGCGCGGCCACTTTACGTAGTTAGTGCCGTGCACGCACGGTGGGCACGCGGTGCGCTACGCGCACCGCGTGCCCACGTTACGCTAGATGGGCCATGTACGCACGATGCGCTTCGCGCACCGTGCGCACATGGAGGACATATGATGCACTTCGTTTTGAAAGGTAATATTTTAATTTTTCGTAATTTTTATAAGCAATGCACAAATGGTGTCCTTCGGGCACCATTTGCACACGGGGTGGAGAGAGTGTGGATAATTTTTTTTTTTATAATTTTTTTAAAAAATATTATAGTTTTCCTCAGCTGGAGTGAGCCATGCACAATTGGTGGCCTTCGGCCACCAATTGCACACGGGGTGGGGAGAGTGTGGATAATTTTTTTTTTTTTAATTTTTTACCGTACGCGTACGGTAAGCGTAATCGGCGAAATTTGCCAAAAAATAAAAATTCCGTTTTTGCCCTTGAGGGATCTTTGGGGAGTCCCTCAACATGGCTATGTGTGTGGGAGCTGTCTAAACAGCCCCTTTACATGTTTTTGTCCTTTATATGTTAAACATCACTCTCAGTGCGAGAGAGAAAATGGCGGCCGCCGCTTCCTGGTTTCGGCCGATTCGAATGTTTACTAAGATCTAAGAGCCAATCAGAATCACGCTCGCGCACGCCTACGTACGCGTACGGTAAGCGTACCGTAAGCGCACCGTAAGCTGGCTCAGATATATATATTGATTTAAAGGCTATTTTCTCAGAATCTACTGAACAGATTTACACCAAACCTACAAAAGGCACTTCCTTGACCTGAGGACTACCTCTCTGCCAAATTTCTAGTAATTCTGTTCAGCCGTTCGGGCTGTAGCCCTGTCTAAAGGTCCTATGGAAAAATGCATGGTAAAAACGCGTTTTGGGACCCCCCTTTTATCTCAGCCCCCGCTTGACGAATCCCCCCGAGACTTTCAGGGTAGGAGCGGAGCGTAGCGCCCCACCTATTTTGAAAAATTCGCGAGGATTCGTCGACCGGCGCCAAAGTTATTCAAAATAGAATGTTGCCGATTTCCTATGGAAACGTGGTCCTAACTATAACTACCTACTGGCGACCGCCAGTAGGTAATATATTCTTTTTTCTAGACTTTTATATAGCGCAAACTTGACCCGAATCGGGTATCAGAACGCTTTACATAGCACCAGTTGAGTTACATTAGGACACATTCATTAAGTGATTTGCCCAGAATCACAGGATGTTCAGCGTCATTGCCCGAGACTAGAACCCAGTTCCCCAGATTCGAGGCCGACCGCCCTAGCCATTAGGCCAACTCCTCTCCTATTTATTGTATTATCTTATTCTAGCGATCCATGTACATGTGATAGTATACCCATTTGGTCTTTTTACAATTTTTGTTTATGGGAAAAAGGAAACATCCGGGGGCGTTGCCAAATCGCTGACTAGTGTCCACCCCCCAATGGGGGTGTTGGAAAAACAGATTATGAGTGTGGAGGAGTCCCTAACAAATTGCACTAATAACATCTCTGGTTTGACTCCTAATGAAACAGGTGCAACTGCTATTCCTAACGCTACTCTTACTTCTGATAGTTTACTGGTAATTGGGCAGTGGAACGATAAGGAATTAGAGAAGTATACCTCAAAATCCCCTATTACAACACCTCCTGACACCCAATCTGCCATTCAACCCCCAAGTAAACGCTTTAAAACTCAATCTATTGTGCCGTCCCTAACCCCTTTAGTGTCTGCATGTAGTGGAACAGGTGGGGGAGGCAATGTCCTAAGAAAACTTCAACTCAAAAGCAATCGTTGACCAAAAAAATGAATAAAATAGTGGCTGACCATCAGCATGCTGATTACGCATCCCTGTCTGCCCTGGTACAGTCCTTTTCTCATTCAGTTAGAGTCGCATTTAGCTCACTTACAGAACAGGCCTTTGAGTCCTCAGAGTTCCCTGGGCCTTGTGTCGCTGACGACTCCTCAGCTCCACAGCTACCACCCGCAGTGGTAAAGACCGCTTTGGCAGCTCCCACACTTCTTTACTGGAATGTAGCTGGTCTACGCTACAAATGCACTAAGAGCGAATGGTTTGATTTCACATCTAAGTTTCATATTCTCTGCTTGTGTATCTATGTGTCAAACACGCTGGCTCCCCTAAATACTATAGTGATTGCTACAAGAGTGTTCTATCAAATGGTCTCTCTCCAAATTTCTACACATATGACTCTGGCCATTGTTAATATTTTACAATAACGCCTGCACATCGGAAATCATTACAGTTCTCCATCAACTAGATCATGATTTGGAGAAAGCTTTCCCCAACAATTGTAGGGATCCAATTATCTTATGGGGCGGAGATTTTAAAATACGTCTCTGCCCTCAGTCATCTAATAAAGTGTGTGGCATGACATCTCCTCATAAAAGCGACATCACCCATTTCCTCCATTCGGAGTATGGGGATACTTTAAATGAATAACTCTTTAAACACAACTTGTGGTTTTGTAATGAACTTAACCATGCACCAGTTACAGTGAGGAGCACCTATAACGGCAGGGGCGAGAATGGCGTGATAGACTTTTTACTGTTTCCCCAGCGCTGTTCAGCACTGGTTTTAGAGTTCTCTATCCATGACATAGAGATCAGTGATCATTTCCCCCAAATGAGATGCACAAAAAGTTACCTCATTAGAAGAAATTGATATTTCCCATCGTATTACGTACGTGCTAAGATGGTCCCTGGTGGATCCATCTAACTTTTTAGTAAAACTAATTCATAAAGAGAGGGAGGCTTTTGAAGCATGTCTAGATAAAACTACAGATGCACACAAATTAATTTTAGCGTTCAACCTCATAAATAAGGGCATTGGAGAGGGGCTCCATGTAAAACAGAAAAAAGCGGAGGCGGGTCATTGTGGTTGGTTCGATTCAGCTTTCACAAAAACCACTAGAAACCTAAAACTAGCTTTAGCCAAACAGCCGTGATCTGTTAATGAGGTCCGGGAATTCAGACTAGCATATAAATAGGGCTCCCGGTTTTATGGTATTCATTTTTTTAACATTTCCGTCTGTATTTATCCATATTTATTTTTGGATCATTTTATCTGTATTTATCCCCATTTTATTTTGCCTCAAGCAAAAACAGAAGATGCAGCTAGTATTTTTCCACATTTATTTCATTGCCATTTCCGTCTGTATTTATCCATATTTATTTTTGGATCATTTTATCTGTATTTATCCCCATTTTATTTTGCCTCCAGCAAAAACAGAAGATGCAGCTAGTATTTTTCCACATTTATTTCAATAGGCAATGCGCGTTTGGTTGTTATAGGTTTAGATAGATTTATGTAGATGCTAAATGGGTAACTGCTTTTAACAAAGATCTTTTGGTTACTTGCAGTTAATAAATTGCAGTCCTCCTAAAGTAACCCTCACTGTCTTATGCAACACATCATATACATTGATTTACACACATATGATTTATTGTCAAGCGCTCTGACACCTTGCATTATGATGAGTAGGGCTATAGCGCTATAAAATAAATAAATCCAATAGCAGAATTTACATTGTTATTTGTGTAAATACTGGGATAAACCAACACATCTAACTTTCCTACAGTGCGTTTATATCTCTTTGCTCCACTGACCGAACTAAGTCAAATGCAGGCCTCTCTTAAGTACCTGTGAAGTGACAATCTGTGCGCATTTGTTTTCCCTCAATTGCTTTTAGGGATGCTTCTTCCTCCTCACCGGCCCCCACCATCCCATAGCTTCCAGCCAGGATACTTAACCAAAAGGAGGCTTGATAGCCCCTTAATGTTAACCTTTGTTATAGGCTCAGCTGAAATTTGAAAAGCCCTCTCCCCATCCTGCACTGGGACAAGCTTGTCTTCTCCTGGCACACAGCAGCAAAGGTAAACATACTCATTGGCATTTTTCCGTTTCTACTTATAAATACAGACGAAAGAAAAAAAATTCCATCTGTATTTATATGCAAAGATCCGTTTAAAGGGAAAACTGGGAGCCTTACATATAAACTAGCCATTAAACAACGGAAAAGAAGCATGAAGGAGGAAACGTGGAACAGACTACTTGAAGCCAGTTTGTCCAATGATAACATCACGTTCTGGCGTGTCATCAACTCTCCTTATTATAACTCCCCAGACTGCCCTCGAGCTGAGATAGCCATTACAGAGGCTGCATGGATAGCACATTTTACTAATTTGTATTCTTCTAATGAAGATATTGTGACCCCCACTCCTATTGCTTCTACTCATACTGGGCCCACGTCTCCCCCCAACGTTTCCATTTCTACGTGACCTTTGAATAACCTGAAATATCCAGAATTTTCCCTAGATGAAGTTTTTCTGGCAATGAAAGCAAGCAAGGGGGGTAAAGTCCCGGGGCCTCATGGGATCCCTATTGATCTGTTTAAATCTAACACCGACCTTTGGTGCCCAATCCTTACCTTGCTCTTCAGAGTCTGTCAGGAACAAGCATTTTTACATACTTGGCCTGAGTCTCTTATTGTCCCTATGTTCAAGAAGGGTGATCGTAATAACCCAGCACAATACAGGTCAATTTCTCTTCTGGGTTGTCTAGTAAAGGTGGCTGGTCGTATTCTTCTAGGCCAACTGCAGGACTGGGCAGAAACCAACAATATCCTCTCGGATCTGCAGTACGACTTCAGGTCTGGGCTTGGGACTACAGAGCAGGCCATTAATCTGGACCTATTTATTGGTAAATATGTCCATATAAAAGGAGGCAATCTGGTTTTAGTTTTTGTAGATTTATCTTCTGCATTTCATTTTGTGGCCCATGATAAGTTATGGTCAATCATGGCTAACATGAGCGTGGACTGCACTATCGTGAACTTTCTTAGAGATCTGTATGCCCAAGGCCGGGGTAAAATTTGTTATGGCCCCCTTCCTGTTTAACGTCTATCTCAACAGTGTAGGTGACACACTGGCAAGCAAGTGTGCGGACCTACCTCAGGTGGGACACTGGCCAATACCGGCACTTTTTTATGCCGACGACGCGGTTTTAATGGCTCGCACTCCACTTGGCCTCCAGCGTCTAGTTGACGAATTTGCCCAGTTCACGCAAAACCATGGTCTACAAATTAACATCAGTAAAACCTTTGCTATGAAAATTGGGAATACGATTCCCGCTGCCGTGACATCTTTCTTGAGGGTTCTAAAATCCAGTTCACACCGACATTTTCATATTTGGGGATTGTGTTTAGTCAAGCTGGGAACTGGCATGGGGAAATTATATAAAGGCGACTTCATTTTGTTAAAATGATAATGACCCTACTAAAGTTTGCTAGACAACTTGGCATTAAACACCGAGGGAACTGATGACCATCTATAAGGCCAAATGCAGACCCACTGCTATGTACGGGTCCGAGCTCTGGAGGTATGGGAAGATCGATACTCTCCAACTTGAAGAAAATGCCTTTTTAAGGAATCTCCTTGCACTTCCAAAAAGTAGCTCAACCTATGTTTGTCACTCTGAATTAGGAGTCCCTTACATAGCAGATCTGATCCGGATCCAGCCCGTTCTCCTCTGGCATAAGATTTGGTCATCCGAACACACCTCTTTCAATCGAGCCATTATTGCTGATTGCCTAAAATCTACGCATGCTCTCAAAATCCCCTGGCTCAAATTTGTGCCCAATTTCCTGACAGACCTCGCCATCCCGAGTATTTAAACCACCCCGAGAGCCTGATTACCGTTCAAAGAAAAGCCTTAAAATTGAAGTGTATTTCATCATTAGAGGAAACCAGACTATCTTCCGAAATTTTGAAACCTACGGTGTTGAGGAATCGGATGATTTTGACTAGTTATTACATGCAACTGTAGTTAGTCAAAGTGTATAACCCGCGCCACAGGTTCGTGTTGACCCGCTTTTGGTTGGATATTTTCCACCGTTTAATTAGTTTCCCTACTATTGCCCTTGTGATGATAAAACAGAGCACCATCCACACTCTGTTTTTCTGTAAATGTTTTTCTGGGCTGAGAAAGAAACTTATCGAACCTTTGTTATTACATCTAGGTTTTGTACAATGTCGCCCAGCTTTTGCATAGCTGCAAATGTTACCGAATTTATACACATTTGTAGTAATGTCACGATTTCTGTTGGCCGTTATTAATTACAGGAAGCAGTTGTAATTAGTAATTTAGTGATCTCGCAGTTGATGACTGTTTTTACATATAGCAGCCTTTTGTACTCTTTTTTAACTTGTATTCTGTTATTTAAACTTTGTCATGGTTGTATTTTGTAGCTTTTATGATTCACTTTGTGATTTCGAATAAAGCGTATTTTGATTGATTGAGTACTCAATAAAAAAGAAACAATTTTTGTCTTCCTTCTAGGAAACTCAGCTTATCCCAAATGACCATGGTTGTTGGACCTGCTGAGGAATCCAACACCGCCCGGAGAAGTCCGCTCCAATGAGGCCCAAGGAAGAACACGGCAGGTAGTAGAGTGGGCTTCTAAAGGCAAGAGTTTGTTGTCTGGACTAAACTGGTGGAGCCCTCCCCTCTCACCAAATAAGGTGTGCAAAATCACTGCGGCTGGCTGCATGCTCCACAACATCGTCCTGTGACAGAACATCCCTTACATCGCAGAGGATGGAGACCATGAAGAGCCACCGGTGAGGATCCTGAAATGCCAAATGAAGATGCTAGTGGTGAACAGGAGGGAGTTGACTTATGTCAAGATGTCATTGGCAGCATCTTCCCATGAGTGTAAATATATCTTTACATGTTATCACTTTCACTGTTACACCAACCATTGATGTGATGATGACAGAAGTATGTGGTGATAATTTGTTAGGAAGGGTAAGTTCAGGAAAATTCAGGCCAGAGGTGTTTGTTGATCAGCGTTTTGACACATTGACTACTGTGTTCAGTTACATTGTTAATCTCTGATTGTTTTGTGAAACTGCTTTTATATGGCCATTAGGGTCATTGTCGACATTGCTAAGTTAGCATGAGCTCTGCTGCCATGATGCTGAGTTTGCGCACGTTACTGTATGACTTTATTTTGCAAGAATCTGTTTGTGCCTTTCACATGAGAACTGTCTGCATTTTGCGTTCTCTGCCTGTTCCTGGAGTTTAGTCTGAAGATGATGTGCAAGGTCGATAAACAATGCCCCTTGTTATTCTGTTCTGGTCAGTCCTCAGCACCCAGACAAAACATGCGCTGCTGGAAACTCGTGTTTTGATATTACGGGGATGCATTTTGTTTAAACACACACTTGGAGAGGGACCTTTCCAGGGAGAAGAGCTATGCTGTTCCTATGATGTAAAACTTCCATCTCGGTACTAAGGTATGGGGTCTGCTGACAAAGCCCAGAGATCTTCCTTTATATAATAAACTTCACCTTACCAAGGTGAGGGTGGTGAGGCCTTATAGTCCTTTTTCCACTGTCTGTATATGATGCCATCCCCCTTTATATTCTATGGTATTGTAACAATGCTAACTGTTTTAGGTTTATGCATTTCACTGCTGGTAGTGGCTCGTATACTGCATTTTAGAGCACGATAGTTAAAATAAACATTTTGAACTATAACAGTGACTCTGACAATTCTAATTGTGGACAAGTACGAGTGAGTGAGCGAAAGAGTATGTTTTACTACTGAGATTCCTGAGAGAGTTGGGAGTTTTTTGTTCTGGGTTGTCTAATCATTTGTAGCTTCATGATTATGTGGGAGAACAAATGAGACACTATAGCTAGTCGGTTTAGGGATTTTGGGTACTAAGGTGGTAGGAAGGTTCAGCCCCTATACACAGGGGTCCTGTTTTCCTGCGCATAGGTCTGTGTATGTGCAGAATCCCCGCAACAACGTGTCCTCCAAAAGCTGACTTTGTAATGTGTCTATTATGTTGGTTTTTTTGGTTAAAGAAGCATGAACATGGGTAAGGGGTCGACAGTGCAGGACCAGAGACATCACCAATTAATTATACATCAACATCACATGTGTTGCATATGGAGGCAGCAGAAGGGCACAAAGTTCGTTGCATAAAAAAGTTCAACATGCAATCATGAACAGACATAAGGTTACAATCAGAAGTCCAAAGGCATTGGCGTTTCAATGCACGGGGAACATTACTGAGCGCTCGTGGGTTTCTTACTGTAAGGGTTCACGACATGTGGCACCGGCAGAGCCGGGAGTCTGTCTCAAAATCATCAACAAAAGAATACATCAAGGAGGAGAAGAAGAAGAAGAAATGAGGGGGGTGAAAGGAACATCAGAACAAACCAGCCCAACTTTGGCCTTCCCAGCCCTCTTCCATCATCCCAGTCCCGGCATGAAACAACAGTGTACACACTTCCCATCGACGAGCCCACCATATCCTAATTTATATGAGGGGCTGGCATGGTGCTATCATCTTGCCAGGCTTGTGCAGAGTGTTAGTTTAGGACTCTGTATCCAGTTTGTCTACACTTGCTCCAGCATCTGTACGGTTTGAGTGTGAGAGGTGTTCATTTTGGAAGTCATGTAGTATAGTGTACCAGTTGGCAGCTATTGGGATCTTATGTAACCCCAAAGTGTCTTCCCTGTGTAGTGCAATACTCTCGGCTTGGGCCCACAATAGAAGCAACTATTGCAAGGCTATCAGAGGGGGAGGCTCAGGAAATTTCCAACGCCTTGTGATTAAACGCTTAGCTACCAAGAATCCCAAATCAAGAAAGCGGGATGTGACCTTCTGTCTTGCTTCCGCGAAAGAGACCCAGGATGCACGTCTGCCACTTGTGCAATTCTGCATGACCCATGCAGGTGGTCCTCTGGGTCATCTCGTGTCGCCAGCAAGTGGTGAGATGTGGACAAGCCCACAACATGTGTCCGAGGCCAGCATCTAGGAGATGACATCTGGGGCAGTGGGCATCAGCTTGTTGAAACTATATGTTAACCTTAGCTGGGGGGAGGTAGGCCCTTTGGATTATGTAGTATTGGATGAGACGGAAGCGAGGGTTCCGAGAGACATGGACCAGGATCTCTAATATGGAAGCCCACTCCTTATCCATGCATGGATGGGCCAGATCCTCTTCCCAATGTCGCCTCAGAGGTGCGAGTGGTACTGATGTGTGTTGGCGTAGGGAAGCTGCAAACCATCTTGTGAGATGACTACCTGTCCCCATAACATGCAGGTATTGGACTGCGAGCTGTGCAGGAATTTTCCTCAACATATCCCCCCCCACTTGCCACCCTGTGCCGCAAGCAACAAATTGTGCCATAGAAATTGGCCCGGAGGCAGTCTCTCCTCTTCCACTAATGTGTCATAAGGTACTAGAGCACCATCACGATAGAAGTGTGTGTAGGCCAGCCTCCAGTCAAGTGGAGAGCTCTGCAGGCGAGGTGGTGATACCACCCCTGGGTGTTCTCAACAAGGGTAGAGCTGGTGCCTACGGGGAAGTGTATCATGTAAGGTACAGGCTATGATGGCAGCATCTATATGCAGTGACTTTGGTGGCTTTTCACAAGTGCTGGGTTGAAG
The DNA here is from genome assembly GCF_964204655.1 of Triturus cristatus. NCBI lineage: Eukaryota > Metazoa > Chordata > Amphibia > Caudata > Salamandridae > Triturus > Triturus cristatus. The sequence continues at coordinate 1,063,192,680 of NC_140593.1, read as the reverse complement.
GAATCGGAGGATCACCTGGTCCAGGCCGAGGACTGTGTGGCAGTGTCTGGGAGCGGCAACCCCACCACCAACCGACCCACCCATTGGAGCTGAGATGCAAGATAGTACTGCTCCATATTTGGCACTGCAAATCCACCTTGCTCCGTAGGCAAGTACAGTTTTGAGAATGCCACCCTACAGCAAGCTTATTCTAAATAAACTGTCTCAGGGTTCCCTCACACGAGCAGAAGAAAGGAGGTGCGACATATATAGGGCAGAGTAGTGAAAAAATAGAGTAGTCGAGACAGGACCACCATTTTGAGTAGAGCTATGCGTCCCATGATGGGCAGCGGAAGTGTGAGCCAGAACGACTCCTTGGACTTGATGACGGCTGTTGCGCTTACAAGATTACCATCTAATAGGTCAGCTGGCTGATGGCACAATGACCCCTAGGTAGAGGAACATATTTTGTTGCCATACCACTGGAACACTGCTAAGGACAAAGGCGTAAATGGAAATAAGCATCTCTTGGCCCAGTTAACCTGCAGACCAGAAAGGGCAGCAAATTTGTTGAGCGTCCGGGCTAGTGCATCATGCTCCAATCACATATCTTGAATATGCAGAAGAAGGTCATCAGCATACAAAAAGATTGTGTGGGTTTCGTCTTCCAGTGCAATACCCCATTCCGCCCTTGGGGCCCGGAAAGCCTAGGCAAGTGGCTCTATAGCTAAAGAGAAATGTAATGGGGATGGTGGGCAAGTACCCCTTCTGATTGTGATAGTGAGTACTCCTGCCTATTGAAATGGGATCTGATATATAAGATCCTGTCTTGACTATGGCCAACAGTACGGTGTAAACCAGTTTAATCAGATGCAGGAAGAAACTCCCAAACCATAGCGAGGCAAGGTGTAATTTCAGCAAATCAAAGTCCTTCTCAAGGTCCAGTACCAGGTAGAAAGCCTGTGGCCAGCAAATTGTGGAGTATTTTGAGCTCTGAAAGAAGCATCACAGATTCAATGTCATGCTGCAGGCTAGAACAAACCTATTCTGGTCAGTGTGAACCAGTAGGGGGACCAAGGGCCCCAGTCAGTCTGCTAGGACCTTGGCCAAGATTTTATAGTCAGTACTGAGTAATGCCAGGGGTTGGTAGGAACTTAGGGGACGATTATGGTGCCGGAAGGCCCACCACTGCCATTCGTGCGGTGGCGAGCATTCCGCCATCTGATGATGATTTTCTGCCTGACAAATTAGGATGGCGGGGGAATTGGACCGCGACCGTGGCGGGCGCAAAGACCCCCCGCCACGGACCTGACACAGGCAATCGTAACAATTGCTTGGCGGAGCGGTTTTCATCAGTAAAATGGCGCCAGTGCCTAGCAGGCACCCTCGCCAAATTATGATGTTGGCTGTAGCCAGCCTTTGCATGGCGGTAGAACCGCCATGGAAAGGCTGGCGGGGATTGGGTTGGGGGGCCTGTTGCGGGCCCCCCTTGTGTTTGGGGGAGGTGTTGTTGCACATTCCTTGCACTGCGTGGCAGGCATCACATGGTGCCTGCCACGCAGTGCAGGCAAATGCAAAACATGCATATTTACGATTGCGGAGGGTGCTGCAGCCAGCAGCACCTGCCGCAATGGTAAACATGCACTATACGACTGCTACGGTGGCGGTCGAATCATGATTGGAAGTGCAGGACCGCCGCCATACAGGCGGGCAGTCCCAATCACCCCCTCGATTCCGCCTGCCATCGTAATCAGCCCCTTAGTGCTGTGGGATCTCTGTCAAGTTTAGGTAAGGAGATGAGCAGGGCCTCATGTAAGGACTCGGGCAAGGTGAAAGCTTCATAGAGGTCAAGTAGTTGAGGGGCCAACACAGGAACATAAGCCTTATAGTATTTGGATGTAGGCCATATGGCCCCTGGGACTTGGCTGTCGCTAGGGCCCTAATGGCTTCTTAGATTTTAGAGAGTGTGATGGGCTCATACAATTCCGACGTTGCTCAGGTTTGATGGTGGGCAAGTGGAGGGTAGAAAAGAAGGCCTCAAGGTGATCTGGACCGAAATCCGTGATCAATATGTAAAGTGAGGTGTAATAAAGCATCAGTTTCGCATATATTTTGTGTTGGGTGTAGATGAGGTTCCCTGTAGAGGAGGTCAGCAAGAAAATAGGTTGCCTAGGCTGATCCTGGCATATCAGCCATGTCTGATGGTGGTCCGTGCAGTCCGACATTGCATGGATGTGAGGTGAGTGTGCAGTGCAGTTCAGATATCGAGCAGTAAGGTGTGCTTGCGTCGCACCTCTGCTAGTTGCTGAGTGTATGTCTGGTCAGTCACCAAGCATGTCTAAAGTTGCAGAGGCGTGTGCTCAATGCGTGTTATTTCACCAATTTCTAATTGTTTGCGAGCATTCCAGGCCAACCCTAAGCAGTGTTCCCTGATGGTTACCCTAAAGGCATCCCATTCAACCAACCTATCAGTGGCAATGTTATTGTTAAACTTGAAGTAATCTGCTGTGGCAGTACCTCAAGATACATGGAAGGATAGATCCTCTAGTGCTGTGGGTTGTAGGCGCCATGTGGGAATGGCAGGTATGCTGTTGCCCCATGCTAGCTGTAAGAATTGAGGGTTGTGGTCCGAGTGTGTTTACCCTAAGTAATCTGTTTGTTCAAAGGTTGGTAGAAAGCTTGCTATCCCTATGATTTGGTTGAGTCTAACATGTAAGTTGTGTGGCCAGGAGTAAAATGAGAATATGCATGTGCTGTGGTTGGGGGCATGCCATATGTCAACAAGTTGCCAGTGCAGGAGCTAGTCAATTAGAGCCTGAGCATTTGACGTGGTCAATGTGTGTGGTAGGAGAGGGAACGAGTGGTCCAGAGCTATATCGAGAACAAAGTTGTAGTTGCCTCCCGGGAGCCAAAGGATCCCGCTCCAACAGGACAGTTTGCTAGACAATGTATGTAAGAACGTGATTTGGTCAGTGTTGGGGACATAAATTGCCCCAAACAGGAGGCAAAAGCCAGCCAAGCGACCATGTATTAACACAAACCGACCATCAGGGTTTAAAACAACTTAATTCGCTGCAAAAGGGATCCCCGCTTCACCCAGACCAGTACCCCTGTGGCATAGGAGAAGTAGTCAGTAGTGAACACTTGTCCTCGCCACCACCATTGAAGTCTGTTGGCTTCAACCAGTGTCAAGTGTGTCTCCTGCAATAGCGCAATGTGTGTGGATGCTGTGTTTAAGGTAGGAATATACTGCATAACGGCAGGAAGGTGTATGCATGCCACTCACATTCTTGGTGATGATGTTAGTGGCAAATCAAACAAAAGGGGGAGAGAGAGGTGAGGTTTACTGTGGACTTGACCTCCTTTCTTACATTAACAACCAGAGTCCATCCGTAATCAAAATGGCTATCTTTCCAGTGAACTTTATAGTATTCAAGGAAAACAATATGTTTTCTTAAAATAACCATCACCCACCAAAATGTCCCTTGGTGGCATGCTTTATCATCGGGTTCTTCCTGCCCAACTGAGGGACGGGGCGTGCTGCAACCGACGAAGACGTAGGAGCGCTTTGTAGGGTATGGACTATAAAGTGATTAGTGATAAGAGTGGGAGGGTCAGACATGTGGGTTTAAAAAATACCTGGGTACGTAAGAAACTAAGTTTTATTAAATCCTGTAGCTGGTATCATTAAAAAGAGGAAGAGGAGAAACACACTGTGATGAGTGTGTGTCTCCTGGTCTACATGTTCAAGCCTATCCCCTAAGGCCTTTCATCAGAACCAGATTGAATGATCCCTAGTTCCACACCTAGAACAATACCTTATTGGTCTTCTTAATTATTATTAAGGTGAGAAATTCTCATGCACATACAATACCTAGTAGGTATATTTCTTGCATATGATCTGGAAAGGTAGGGCATTATTTTATTGTTAACTAGTAAATAAAGTTATATGATTAAAACACATCACCAACTATGGAAAAAGAGTGATATATTTTTCTAGTGCATGATTAATCCTTGCATTGACCCTGGTAGTGTTGGGCTGCCCTTAGAAAAACAGACAAGACAATACAATACATATAAGATAAATCACACACTCTATGAAGTAGTTAACTGTCTGCTACAGGAGAAACCCCATCCATGTCTGCATCGTAATGCTGGATGGATGACTGGTAGTGAGCAGATAATTAAATTAAATAAAAAAACAGAGTTCTTGTGAAAAAAAGCGTTTAGTACTGATGAAAACATACATGTATTTTGCTTTATTCAGACCTCATGAGCTCAACACAGGAGGGGAGGGGCGCTTCTAGTCGCACATTAGAAGATAATTTTATTTAAGGTGATCGGGAAGCTGATCAAATTTCAAAAGAAATGTACCTTGGAATTCCCAAGATAAATGCTTGTTATCAAGGGGGGCGCGGCTATGCCATACTCACATCATCGAAGCTGCACCCTCGCCCTGCATACTCTGCCTACCCGTGGCTCTGATGCTAAATATGCAAGTGGAGACCGTCCTGTAAAATGTCAGGCGATCTCGCGCTCATCGTCCTCGCATTCTTCGTAGTAGCTAGACCGCTATCCTGGACAAAATGGCCGCCTGTTGGTGGCACACTTCCTGTATTCACTCTACATTCCTTAGCCGGTTCATGGCTTCTCTCCAGCAGCGAGATTACTAAGTGTTGGAACAATAATTACAAACAAATAACGGACACCATTTTAAGTGTGCAGACTCATTATTCTTGAACAAATAGGTTTACTAGATATCGGGCAAGCAGAGTAAGGACTATTTGGCAAAAAGAGGGGGGTTTTGTGGAAACTGGGCCATTCGTGCCTGGGTCAATGGAAATTGCGGTATAAATTGGAGATTATTAAACCGAAGAAGGGGAACGAAGTGTACATTATGAACGATTGAGTGGAAAGGAGCCTGAGAGCTGGACAAGAGCCTCAATCGGCCAAGGAGACAGTGGGAGGTGTCTCAGAATATATACTCCATTTTCCACTAAAGGGTTGAGCAAAGTCAATAATTTGAATATCTGTTTCGAAGAGTTGTAAAAAGGAGACACAATAGGCCCTTTCTGAGGAGAAATTAATTTCTCTTTAAAGTGGTGTCATACTTGCTCTGTGATGTCTGGGGAAAAAAGGTTATTCTTTAAAGTGGGGGACCTTACTTTGCAGTGTCTTACTTGTTTAAGAGGCCACATTATGTCACTTGAGAACAATGTCATGAAGGGAAACATGTCCCATGTCCCCTATGAATGCTTCCCCTGCCCTTCTGTAGGTTTGGATCGCTATGGCATAGTTTTTGGATCAGGAAAAATGGCTCCATGGTATGCCATCGTTCAGCCCGTTGGTGTGCATGTCTGGTGTGCATTATCATTTCCCTTAAACTCCTACCTCTTTTGTGCGAGAACACTGGTTTTTGGAATTCTAGGGTTCCACTGTTCAGGATTCGCCAGTGTTTGTTCATTACCTTGCTAGCCTGGTTTGAAGCTGTATTGTAGGTGGTTATGCAGATAGGTCTTTCCTCCCTTGCCTTGGTGGCCTCTCCTCCAGGAGGGCCTCCCTGTTGTTTTTCTAGGCCGCTTCATAGCCCTGTCAATGACTCGGGTAGGGTAATTCCTTTTCACCAGTTTGGGACATAGATCCTCATCTTGTTGTCTGAAATCATTGAGGGCTGAGCAGTTCCGTCTCAGTAATTAGCTGAAAGGAAGATTGTCCCTTAGATGTCTAAGATGGAACTTGTCGTAAACCAGGAGGTGATTCAATTCAATTTAAGCACCTTATTTCGGCCAAAGGTCATAAAAGTTTTATAGTAACACAATAATTCGTAATACAATCTAAAATACATCCAAACGTATATAAAATATTCTCAATGAAAAAAGTCAGCTTTTTCAAATAAAATAGTTTAAAACAACGTAAACCAATCACCATGACATTCCATTATTGCCACCCCAGTAAGTTCTCTTTTTAAAATTAGAGAAAAAGCTTCTTATAATACAATAAAGGGAGCAGTAATTGGTTATTTTATACAATTCAGAAATGTTTTCGCAGTCATAAGTGTGTCGGAACTTGGTGCATCACAGCTTTAGCCCCGCTTTTTTCCTTATCAATCCCACTATAAACAAGTATCGGGATAAGGCAAATATGACGTGTGGTACGGTGCTAGTTGTCAATACTCTCAACGCCTCTTGGTGCTCTCTAAATCCCATTGAATTACATAACGGTCGGATCCATTTCCTCCTTGCTCTATCATCGACGAGCAGAAAAATAAAATATGTGCTGTATTTTCTATGGACCCTAAAGTGCGTGTAGTGTATAGAGTGCAAGAGCCATCTTCCTTGCCTCCCCCCCCCCCCCCCCCCCAATTTGCTGTATGGCGCTTAATCTGTAGGATATTGTACCTTAACTCTAGGTACAGAGGCAATTCTTTGCGGTTGGTTTTATGTGTGTTGTTGTCTTTAGTTATCACCTTTGCGAAATGATTTTAAGGTCCAGGAATACTAGTTCCTTGTTTGATATGGTGTGGGTGAACTTCAGGAACTTGTTTTGGTAGTTCAGCCATGTTAGGAACTGACGTGTTGTTTCTTCATTACCTTTCCATTAGATCAGAATGTCATCAATGTATCATTTCCACAACCCGATGTGAGGCAGGAGAGGGTTTCCAGGACTGAAGATTTTGTATTTCTCTAGGTGGTGTACATAAAGTCCCGCTATGCTTTTTGAAGGGTCTGGTCCTGATGAAAAGCCTTAGGGGATAGGCTTCAAACATGTAGGTCAGGAGACACACACCCATCACAGTATATTGCTCCTCTTCCCCCTTTTTAATAATACTAGCTACAGGATTTAATAAAACTTAGTTTCCATGTAGCCAGGTATTTTTCAAACCCACAAGACTGACCCGTCCACTCTTATCACTAATCACTTTATAGTCCACACCCTATAAGGTGCTCCCACGTCTCTGTCGGTCACAGCACGCCCCGTCCAGCAGCAGGGTGAGAAGAACCCGATGATGAAGCATGCTACCAAGGGACATTTTGGTGGGTGAGAGTTATTTTAAGAAAACATATAGTTTTCCTTGAATACGATGATGTTAGTGGGTAACATGGGAACCGTGTTGAAACCCGGCATGTGGCAAGGCTGTGAGGGAGGGGATTCCCTGTAGTATGAAGTAGTAGTGGTGGATGAGGGGGACCAGGAGGACCGGGGATTCCCAGAAAACCAGTCATCAGAGCAGAGGAACAACAGATTGCCACCCAAACTGCCAAACGATCTGTGGCAATTACCGGCCTTGTAGGCTGGCAAAAGGGAGTCCACAGGGGGGACGATGTGAAAGCCAAAATTGCAATGCCCAGTTTGCAGGATGCAGTGATACTAACTAAAGTGAGGAGCATATATATATATATATACCAACAGTGTACCATATTATATATACTATCTGTGCACTGAGGCGGACGGCACACTCCCAGGGATGGGGCCTGTGCCAGCAGCAATATAAGAGAGATTAGTGAGTATACAAGCACTACCATATGAAAATAAAAGAGAAAACAGAGAAACAGATTGAATTTCATGAGTGACAGCCATAAATTACTCATATAAGGTCATTGGCAGTCTAGGGAGTCATAGCTGGTAGGACCAATGAGTCAGTCCTGGAAGGCCAAATTGTAGAGGAGCCATCGTCACTGTAGTACTTCATAGAGCTCACATCTGGATCCGGACTCTGAGCGTGGTCCCGCATTGAGGATGCCATCTGCAAGGCCTGGCATCCCTCCAGGATTACCTGCTCCAGGTTTGGTGCAGAGCCAGGCTGTTAAGGGAGGCTCTCCCACCTGCAGTGTTTGTGGCAGCGGATCCCCGTCACAGCCCTATGTCGCAGCACCCCATTAGGAGGAGGGCGCAATGTTGTGAGCCCGGCAGATCCCATCCAGTCCCACGTCTCCACAGCAGAGTCACAGAAGTGCGTGTACCCATAAGCTATCATGCGAAGACAGGAGGGGAATAGCAGCGAATATTGTATTTCCAGTTCATTAAGATGTTGCTTGACAGTGAGAAATTAGCTCGTCTGACGGTACACTGCCATAGTATTGTCAGGAAAGATCATGACAGAGGCATTGTCTACTTTTATTTCTTGCAGTTTATGCGCTTCGCGTAAGATGGAGTCACGGTCCCTGTAATTCAGCAGACAGAACAAAAAGGGCCTGGGGTTGGTGCCCGGTGGTAGGCAGCTGGCAGGTACACGATGGGCCCTCTCAATAGAGAAGAGGGGCGCTGCATCAGGGAGCAGGGTACGGATCCAGGTCTCAGTGTAGGTCATCACGTCGAGGCCCTCCACTCCCTCCGGAAGGCCCACCACAAGTATGTTATTCCTTCTAGATCGACCCTCCATGTCTTCCGCTCTGCATTTAAGTGTGTGTACACGGTCCACCAAGGTCTGTACTGGGAACGCTGATTTGCATGGTGTCAGTTGGAGTTCAGCCAGCATGTGCTCAACATTATGACCTTGTCCACCAATTTTTGGCGGTCTGCATGTAATAGGGTGAAGTCCGTTATCACTTTATCAATTCTGCTTTCAAGTGAGAACGCATCTGCTTGAGAGATGCTCCAATCTTCTCCACCACCAGTAGCCAGTTGTCGTGAGGTGTCTCGGTGGTCATTCCATAGCTGATGGTTGTCATCATTTTAGCCAAACCTTGCCAATCGATAATGTTTCTCCCTCGGAGGACAAAATATACTTTGCTGAACGTATATCTGCATAAACATTCTAATCTGGAATGAAAATACCGAAGCATATCAATCTCTGTCCCCCCAAATGCTTTTAGGTTGACATCAGATTGCGTGAGAACAATACCACTCTTCCAATTATGATAAAAAGTAACATCTGACAAAATGGTTATTGGAGAGTCCGAGTCAGCCATGACCTGCATACGGACATCACCAACAATCATCTTGCACCAAGGTCCTTTGGCCTTGCATACATCAATTGAATTGCACTCAATAGTCAAAACAACATTACAGTTTTTCAGATCAATTGTCTATGTCGTCAGTGACTTCAATGCAGTTGACCTTTGTGAACTTCTTGGCACCTCTGCAGACTGCCTCAAAATGGCCATTTTTCTTACAGGACATGTATCTTTGCCAAATGCAGGACAACTGGGAAAACTACCAATGTGGCTTTTTGAACCACACCTGAAGCACACCAGAGACTTCCTAATAGGCTGTTTGGAAGACTTGTTGCCAATGTTCGCTGCACATAGGGATTCATCCTCAACCATGTGTTCACTATGAAGGGATTTACCTTCATTAAGGAGTTTAGAAGAAATCATGGCACCCACCAATGAGGCCCCGGGTTGGGTGTTGCACACATGGAGGCTCCCCTCACAGTTCATTGCTTGGTGACCAGGGGGGCCATCTGCAGTGTAATGCGTGCTGCTTGCTAGGGTCTGAGAATAGTGCTGCGAGATGCGTCTCCACTTTGGCCACCGGGTGTCTGGGAGTATCAGTGACAGCACCATCAGACAGGGCCTGCTTGCTTGCACCTTAGCGTGCGATGGGTGCCATAGCACGAGCAGCCCAGGAAGGCACCAGGTAAGTTTGCTCATCAAAGAGCGTATGAAGAATTGTTGGGCTTATGGGACACGCTTTCTCACGCCAGTTGTATCAGTGACGCTGCAGTGCGAGAAGCCCCAGTCACATGGACGATAGTACTTGTGAAGTAAGGACTCAGGAACCTCCACATGAGTTCGACTGCAGCCTTAACTGTGATGTTATGGCATCAACTTCATGTGCCCACTTGCTGACACCTAAAAACCTTAGGGTGTTGCAGCACGAGCAGCCCAGTGTTGTTCTTGATCTGTCATTGATAGGTTTCACTGTGCCGGAGCTTGGGTGGCAGATAGGTGATGTCGGTTGGGTGGCCACTACTCCTCAGGTTAGTAATATCACAGGTGCTAGATACCCGCCCCCAGGCGGTGGGAGGAGGAAGGGCAGGCTGTGTCTTCCGGTGCATAAGGCCTAACACCACAGGGAGTACATGGCGAATGGCGGGTCATGCTGGGGTGCCCGGTGTCCCGGGCGGGGTGCAGGCCACCTCTCTGTCCAGTCACCTCAAGGAGTCCCCATCGCTGGACAATGGATGACTAGCGCAAATTGGTAAGTCTCCGAGGGCACTCAGGGATGTGCAAGCCCAGGCTGCAAGCTAGGGAAAGGCGCAGTAATGAGGCCTGGTGGGCTGGTCTGGGAGATTAATGTAGTATATACTGGAGAAAGGCAACATTTCTCAGGATGGTCACAGGCTCTGTCCCTACAATAAGACCAGGCCAGTTGCGGCAGAGATAGTATCACAGCACCAGGCAATTATCCCCTCTGGGGGGCACGCCTCAGTCTGTAGCAACATGGTGATGGGGCCCAGCTTGGAACCCAACCCGGGGCTGATGCAGACAATCCAGCCACCATCTCACAAGGAGGCAGCCAGGCGGGGCATAGGGTCCTGTGAAAGCAGCTAAAAAGAGCCTGTGGCTGCCATGCTAGAGAATGATGGCTGTATTCTCAACTGCGGCACATTCTGGGCCCAGTACGACAGCCAGACCGGCCTGAGGCCGTGATGCCTTCCACAATCAATTTCGCACCCGTGACACGTAGTAGCTTCCTCCCCTGTCGTCGGTCTCTGTCAATAGCCTGGGCTCACTGAATGTGCCAGGGACCACCCCATGTCCCCTACAGTGTCAACTGCACATAGGTTGCAGCCCAGGCCACTGCATATCTCGGAGGTCCCCTGGATCCTCTTTGCCTATCTGTAGTCTCCCTGCCTTGACCAAGTGCCACGACGGGGAGACAATGGAAGAAAGCAACCCTGCCGTGATCATTCCGCAGGATGTGTACAGTGGTAGGAGATGGTGTCCACCATGCTGAAGCCATCGTTTTTTTGCTCGCCATGCCATTCCAGTTTGGACCCAGCCATATGTAAATCAGTCTTGACCCTGCACCCGTGCTCTCCATGCCACAGGGAGGACCTGGCCTGACAGTTCGGGCTGGACTGTTTCCATTGGGGCGCTGGGTCAAGACTGATTTGCATATGGCTGGGTCCAAACTGGAATGGCATGGTGAGCAATAAAACAATGGCTTTAGGCCCAGATCTCTGTACTGTGGTGAATGTATGACAATGTTCTGCATTCTGTCCATCAATTGTTCTTTTTGCATTTGTCACTCCGAGTGGGACGGGTATGCCTAGACGTGGGTCCCATGCTCTCCATGCCACCGGAGTCAAGCTATCCTGGTTGATGAGGGCTGAAAGGCCGATAACGGTCCTAGGATGCTTGTTTACAGTCCAGGGAGGACCTGGCCTGGCAGTTCGGGCTGGACTGTTGCCATTGGGGCGCAGGGTCAACACTGATTTGCATATGGCTGGGTCCAAACTGGAATGGCATAATCAGCAAAAAAACGATGGATTTAGGCCCATATCTCTGTACTGGGGTGAATGTATGTCATTGATCTACATTCTGTCCATCAATTGTTCTTTTTGCATTTGTCAACGGAGACAGTGGCAGGCACGGGGTGATCCTGGAGACATGATAGTGTGGTCATGACTGTGGATGGCTTGTGGTGTCCAGAATTAGCTTCTGATAAAGGGGCAATAGCACAGAGCTTCCCTAGTATGCATCCACCATCTTGGCTAGGCCTGGGCTAAAAATCCGTTCCGCTCGATAAGTTGACATTTTCGCGTTCCGCGGAGAGCGCGAAAATGTCAAAATTTCCACAATCCGCATTTTACCGAAAATTTTTTGCTTGCACGCGCTGTATGTAAAATAATACATTCTCGCGTGCGCGCGATCGCCTTACCTGAATCCCTGCGTTTGCCGACAAGTTTTCCCGATCCGGTCGCGTTCTCCACGAGATGTTGGATTGTTGGTAGCCATTTGCGCTGTCTCGCGACAGTTCGCGCCCGCAGTAACGTAGTTCGTCGCTCGATCACGTCTTTCTTCTCGCGATCCTGCACCGCGGGACAAGTGAAAACAAGATGGCCGCGCCCGCGAGCAACCGCATGGGTAAGTTGGCGAGCCGCGACCACGCAGAAAATACCGCGAACGGGCGTGAAAAAAACTTCCGCATCTTCGTGATATTTCCGCGTGTTTGCGGAGATTTTTGACATTTTCGTGATAATTTGCGAAAGTGAATTTTGCAAATTCCGCCTACCCCTAATCTTGGCTCTGCTGGCCATGCCCCCGTAATGTGTCTATAATGTTATGTTTGATTGGTAATCTTTTTGTTTTAATCTGTTTCAGGTTCCTTCACTATGTCATCTTCATTTGGACATTTCAGATTTGTGACATATGCAGGTATATGGTGCTGTTTCTAAGTACAAAGGGACCATGGGTTGATTCTGAGAAAGACGGACACCAACTTTGGGTGTACAAATATTGTACAAAGGTAACTTGTACTGTGATTGAATAGAAGATTGCATTGGGCTTGTTCTCTGTCGTGTGTTGGTAACAAGGCAATATGTGTGCCATTATTAGCTCAAACCACATGATAGTGGAGCCAAATCATGCTAAGCTCCCTTCACATTGTCAAAATCCTCATTGTGTGCAAAGTGTGTGTAGCTGTTGATGTGTCATTGGAGGACATACTTCTTGTGGCACACCACTGAAACGTGGTTGTGACATTCCACCAGATACTGCAACAGTGGATTGAAATGATCATGTGACTACAAAATGTAGTACTGCCACATTTTTGTCTATTTGTGTTATTAATGTGGGATTCCTCACGTGAGCCAGAAGATCTGGCTCCAGCTGATGACAAGAGTCAATGATAATTTGCCTATTCAATGTAATTGTTTTGGATATATCCCCTTCTTCCATGTGTTGACTAGGTCTGGAACTGGAAATGTGAAAACTGGCACTGAGTATTAGTGTCATGTATGGACTGTTATGTTAGTGAAATATTGACAGACAATATATTTGGGTTGGGAACTTAAGAAATTATTTATGATTACACAATTGTTGGAAGGTGGATTTTTAATAAGAGGTGTATGCATCTACCACTAGCAATACGGCCACCAATGCGGTATAAAGTCCAGACAAGGTCTCAATAAATTATTCCCTTGCTTAACCCTTGTTAGCTGGGAATGAGCAGGCAGGCTTAACACAGGTATGTAAAGCATTCAAAAACACCAATACATTAAATAAGTAAGACACAACACACAATAAAAAACCCAAACCAATTTATAAAAATAGGACATATTTTTATCTTTAAAATGGCACCAAAACAACAGACATCCAATATAGGGAACAAGAGATATTAATTTGTAAAGATTAGACACTTTATAGTGCTTAAAAACATATAGCACCAACTTGGGACATGTGGTCACGCTTGAATGGAACAAAGTCAAAGTTTGAGGCTGACCGCAATGGAGCCCTGGTTAGATACACTAAGCGGAAGGCCCTGGTCAAATTGTTACCTTCACACTTAGAAACTTTTTGGGAGAATCTTATATCGACAATGACCACGGCACTTTGTCAGCCGGATTCGTGGCGGGTTCACTGGCTTGGTTCAGCGTGTGCACCCGGTCAACTCTTAGAAGTCTGCAGCTTGGGAGCTTTCAGCAGGATTAGCCTGAAATCCAGGCAGGGTCGTGGTTGAATGTAGCCGGCTTGACTCTCGACGTTGGGTCTGGGAACTTATGGAGCTTTTTCCAAAGGTTGTTCAAAACTTCTCCAAACTTTTGGAACTTCTTCCTGATTTTCATCTTGAGGGTTCAAAGTATCCAAAACACAAATGCAAGGTTCTAAAAGCTCTGAAATGCTCCTTGAAAGATTGGGACTACAGTTCCCACAATGCACCTATCCAAATCCTTAAAAGTCCACTGGACGCATTCCAGGCTGGGGACTTCTTGAGAAAGTTGGTGCAGGGAAGCTCTGTTAAGCATTTTCTTTCAGGGAGTCCACGCCTTAATCCCTTGTGAAGCAAGGCAGAGTCCTTAGGGCTGTAGTTTCAAGTGTGCAACAGGAGCAGTCCTTCAGAGAGCAATCCTGTGTGGTGCAGACCAGGGTTCCAGCAGAGCAGTCCTTCTTTTCCTTGTAGTTTCAGGCAGAAAATGTGAGTTGCTATGCAGCTCTCATATATTTATTCAATAATCTGGGGTGACAAGCACCCTGTCCAATGAGGTGCCTGGTGCCACCCAAAAGCATGACAGCTTCCTCCAAAGTGTGGCATATTCTTGTGCCACAAAGCACTGCACTTTAAAATTCAAGATGGAGATGTTCTCTCCTTTGGAGTAAGAGCTGGCTAAACCACCTACTGGTGTGGCTGATTTCCATCAACACTCCCCCTTCTGCAAATTCCATTCCCGGGCCTGTCATCTGGCTGGGGGTAAAGAAAGTGGGGATAGGCCTGGATGGCATTCCTTACTGTCCTGCTCTCTTTGGAACCCAAGTTGATTTACCCAGCCCCCGACCTGGCAGAGCTCCCCCATCAGATAACCGCTGCTCTATGCAGGCCACTTATCACCTCATCAAAGCAGCTTAGCTAAGTCTGTGAAGGCTGACCAATCAGGAAAGGCTGCTGAAGGCTGGATTTTGGCTCATAGGAAGTCCTATAACTTCTTTTCTGTACAAGTTATGAGAAATTCAACAGTGGCATGTTGTTAGATTTATCATTGCCAATCTTTTATGTCCTTGAATTCCATTGTACCCCCTCCCTAGCAATATTTATACTTAAATATGATATCCCAATGTTAGCCTAAAGAGAGAATAATCTACATTGGGAAAAAATAAATTGGCGGTTTTTCACTCACCAGGGCTTATAAAACATTTTTAATAATGTCCCTGCTTATAGTTACATGGCACCCTACCCTTAGGGAGCATCTAGGGGGGACCTTGGGAGTGACATATGTAAAAATAAGTCGAATTTTATACAATTTACTTTAAAGACCAGTATGAGTTTTGAGTTGTGAATTTATTGAACTAAACATGAAGAAATTAAACAGGGTAAAAATGAAAAAGCAAACCAAAAAGTGAAGAAGTCAGTCATGGTGAATGAAACCAAAGTTGAAGCTCCTTCTTAAGGGTTTGGAAATAATCTCTAGGGGAGGTGACCAGAGTCTCCAGGAAAGTACACGTCTCGGGGTCCTCTACTTCCTTGGCCTCCGATGATGGCTCTTGGGAAGGGGGTGGAGGCCGATTGCCCCGTCAGTCCCCCGCTGGAGTAGTGAAGATGCCTTAAGGGTACGCTCCATCTGGTGCTTTTGGTTGCCATCTCCACCCTCACAAAGCCTTAGAATCTTCCAGTGATGGGAGTCACTCCAAGTCAGACCCACAGTCCCCCTGTGCTCCAGCCCAGCCACTCACAGACAGCATGATCTCCCATTGAGGATGTGAGGGTGAAGAGATGGTGCGATCAACACGTGGTTTCTCTCCGGGGGTGGGATCTCCCCAACACCCGATTGGCTGTGGATCTCAGCGTGTATGGCACAACAACGAGGGCAGCATCTATCTTGTTTAACTCTGGGGCCTCTGCTGCCCCCCACCACTTCAGACGGAGGGCAGCCAGCCTATCTGTAGGCCCACCCAAGGGTGCTTCACTTCCTGCACTTAGGCCTGTGGTCAGGACTCAGGCCTTGGGCTGTAGCAATCTAGGTCACTCCTCAGTTGTGGCTTGGGCCCCAGATAGGCACTATTATTCGCCAGCCTCCAGTCCTAGGGCATCTCCTCACTAGGCCCCACTGCTCCCCCAACCTCTCTCAGCAGCAGCGTACCTTCAGACCGCTCGCGGGAGGGCGCAAGGCCTCCTCTGACGCAGACCGGGGCTCTCAGCAGGCCAGGATACAGATTTGGAGGAATGCGCCATGGGATCACCGCTGCTCGGGTCACCCACAGTGGCCAACAAGGCCCCTCCACTTTACAGCAGCACTGCAGCCGTAGGGCCACTGTCGCAGTCTCTGGTGCTTCCCGGGGGCAGGCAAGGGCAATTCAGTAAGTATGTGAACCTGCTGGCACACAGTCAAGTGGTGCAGCACGGCCGTCACCGAAACACGTCACCACTGGAGCTGCCGCTCTGAAAGGCCTGTAGGCGTTCAGCTCATCCCATGCTGCCAGTGCTTAGGGCTCCATGCCTGGAGTGCACCGTCTGGGGGGGGGGCGCCATGATCTTTGGCTGCAGTTTAGCCCCCATAGCCTCTCGCTTAGGTCATATTTGAGGGCAGGCGGGAAGGCCGGGCTGCGGCGAGGACGGAGGGACAGAGAAACACGCCCTATCCAACTGCCATCTTGGCCACGCCTCACTTTGTTCTTTTTGGAAGACATCTATACATTTGAAAAGGGTTGATTTCTAGTGTGGCTTGGAAGGCATTGTGCCTTGTTTCCACAGCGTTGTCGGTTTTGGCTTGTTGAACCATGGTACTGTTGTAGACATTCCACTATGTTATTTGGAATTTGGGTGTGTATCATAGGCCAGAGTGGTGCAGTCTGCCAATCTGAAAGTGTTTTCAGAGTAGTCCATTAATGCACATAGTGCCACATGTATCAACATTAGGAAGAGCGATTACTTAATCGCGATTTTCTGCAAATCGCAATTTGGTAATCGCTATTCCTGATGTAAGAAATTTGAGGAGTTTCATTTAGCGATTCCAAGGGGGTTGCAAATGGAAGTACCTTGTTAGTATTAATACGGTAGGTCTCTATTTGCGACCCCCTAGTAATCGCTAAAATCATGGGGATGGTGGCCTGCTAGGATCAGCAGATCACCATATTCGTGATTGCTTTTCAATAAAGCAATACTATTTTTTAAATGCAGCCTTTTTCCTTAAAGGAAAATGGGTTGCATTTAAAAGAAAATGGGGACCGCTGTCTGCTCTTAAAAAATGTTTTCGCCACCATTCACAAAGGGGAATGGATCCTTTGTGGACCCCTTCCTATTTGCGAATGGGTTACCATCAACTTTAACTTGGAGGTAAAATGGGAATTTTTTGTGACCGCATTCACAGTCGCAAAACATTCCTACATACTGCTGCGATTCGGTATTTGGAAGGGACGCCCGAAACACGCTCCTTCCAAATACCAATTTGCAAACCCATTTTGCGATTCGGTAACATGTTACTAAATCCCAAAATAGGATTTGATACATAGGAAAAGCCTTTTCTACGTTCGCAAATGGGCCGATTCTGCGAATCTGCCTGTTTACAAAAGCAAAATAGGTTCATACATGTGGTTTAAAGTTTTTATTAATTTCTTTGGTAAAACGGGGATTCTGTTAGCATGTTGCAGTGATTTCTACGCCTGTTACAGGTATATATGCCAGAGCTATTCACTTTTTCAAAAGCAAACTGTCTGTTTTTTAAATATTGTACACTTAGTACAGATTTTTGCCGTAGTTTTCAAATGCTTTGGCTGAAAATGTAATATCAGTCTTTTACGGCTGTGAGTGGGTATAGTTTAAGTATTGTTTGTATCATTGCCTGTTCAAAGTCTAGTATAATTTTATGTGGAGAGTAGTTGTTAGATGTTACTGTGGTTTAAATGTTCATAGTAAGTTGCACTTTGACTGCAGTGCATAAATGAGGAGTATGTTAGTGTTATGATATTCACCAAGTATGTTGAATATCTGTGTGAATGGTGGAGGGCATATTTTAAAGGTTACATCCATCATGCACATGGCACATTGGCTTAGTTGTAGGAGGTTATTTTCAGTTGCAAATATGATTATTCTTCTGTCATTATTGTGGTTATTAAGTAGGAGGAAGGGTTCTTCATTGTGTGCAGTGGTTAGGCCATTTTAAAGTAGGATTCGCTGGTAGCTGACCTGTAATTTGCTCAGATACTTTAACGGAGTATGCCTTTTAAAATGTTAGTGGGCTCTTCAGAACTAGTGCTTGCCTCTTTTAAATCTTGCCGTACGTGCCAATCTCTGTTACATTTGAGGGGTTGTGTTCTCTGACATTAATTGCAATATAGTTTTCATTGTAGATCTCCAATAACAAGCATTTGCATAATATTTAGGACATTTCCATTTCACTTTCTCGGTGCTTGCTTTTTCTTGGCTGTATGTGTATTCCATCTGCAAGAGCAATTGTTTGCCTTTCTGTGATGTAATATATGTGGCTTTTTCTGCCATTTTTTCTCAAAGTAGCATAATTTTAAATTTTATTATTTTTGTTCAAAATCACAATTTTGTTTGGTAATGTAATTTAAATATGCTTTAAAATGTTTAACATTTTATACTCACAGATGTGCTTTTGGTTTAAGTTGCACTTGTTTTATTTGCATTTCTCTTTGATATAGTTGAGGTTTAGGTCAGGTGGGTTATCTTTGTTTCTTTTCTGTTGGTGAGAAAATGTTTGTTTTAGGTTCATGCCACAAAGACAGGTTTGCTTAGTTTTCTAGGGGGGTTTAGTTTTAAGTTTAACATATGGGGGTTGTTTTATTTTTAGAACTGTGTTTTTTTACTTACCCATGTTTGTTGTTTTAATGTATTATAATGCTTTGTGTAGTTTGTGTATTCATTGGTATGTTTTATGTTTATTGAATGTATTTTAATTTATAAAATATTAGTTTATGATTTAAAATGTTACTTTTCCTCATTTTTAGCGATATTATTGCAGTCAGTGTGTATTTCTATATTTTTGATATTGCCTGTATAGTTAAAAAGTAGACAGTATTTTGTGTTTCGATACTTGTGTGTTCTATATTGTTATCTTTAGATATTTGCGATAGCAATATTTTAGTCATCAATATTTCCTTTCTTTTAAATTGAGTTTAGGATGGCGATGTTTTTTGTAATCAAAATTATTTTGATGATATATTGATGAGATAAGAATATTTTCCACAATATTCTGTCATGGAACCCTAAGAAACATCTCTGAACTTCTTCACTCTGATTGTGCACATCTAATTCAGAGGTTACACCAGATGCATATTTATGTGTACATTCTTCTTGTTATTTGATCAATTTACAGAGCACTTAGACTACAACACTAAACAAAAAATAAATACTAAAAGACCCATTAAGGTAGATCATGGTATAAAGTAATATCGATGTCAAGCGAATATGAGAAGGTAAGTGAGATGGATGGGTAAGAGTAAAAAGAAACTCCATAATTTTGAGAGAGTATGCTGAGTTGTTGACAGAAAAAATAAGTTAGCATAATATGGTTGAATGATTTTAAGACTTTGAAAAAGGAATGGACATAGAATGCAAATGGAACAAATATCATTCCACAATTTAGCAGTGAAATTGTAATCTATTTATGTACAAAATGTTTTTTCCACTCCAATCTGCTGTACAAATTGCCAACCTCTCTTTCATTGTTGTTTAAATGTTTCAACTTACATGAGGACAGTTTTCTCTAGGACTTCAAAATTAAGATGTGCATAGTAAGAGACAACAAAAAGCCCATGTTGTTTTCCTCAAAAAACTCTATTAGTACTTTCACTGAATTTGATGGCTAGACAAGATTTTGCCAAAGAGCGCTGAGCTCTAGAGAGCTTTATTGAGAGAGCACAGCGGGCAGTTGGAGGAGCTATCAGACACACAACATATGTTCACTAAAGAACAGTATAAAAGATGCAAGCAAAAAAAAAGATGCATGATGGATTAACACTAGGTATCATAGAATGATGGTTTCTTTCAATGACAAACAAAACAAAATTGAATGTTTCTCTTCCCAAACTCCTTATTTCCCTTTATATTCAAGGCATTAGGTTCTCAGGAAGCTATTGTTAAAAATGACTCCAAGATAACCGGATACTGAATAGTGAGGTCAATTCCACTAACTCCCATTATCAGTTAAATCACAGCCTGTATCTAATCTCCAGAACTGTAAAGGAAATCCAAGCTAAGGAGAAAAGGGCATTTGAAGAAGAAAAACACTTCTGCTAGCAGGCTGGTGGATGAAAGACCTGGACTTGACTCACAGATTCCAGGTGGCACACGATTATACATTTTCAGCACCAGAAAGAAGATAATTGTAGCACCTAATGTAAAATCAATGTACATAAGCACCATGGAGACCGGACATAAATGCTTACCCCTGGTTTGGAGAAGTTATGTGTGACAGTGTCAAAATTTGCAGACAGATAGAATAAAATCAACAAAAGCATCAAGGTAGATATCACCAAGTAATGCCAGTGTTGCCATTTCTGTACTATGGACAAGGTGAAAATATGGTGTACATCATCCAGAATGTTATTAGATACTAGAAATTCAAATAGCTGTTCAGTCACCAGGACTCAAGGATCTTCACGACAATTGGGTAGGGTAATAGACTGATAGAAAAATTGAAAGGATTCAGCTCAGATTTTTTCAGCAATGGCATTATGACCCATGTTTGAGAAGATACATTGCACCACATCCTAATACGGAGGCATTTATGATGCCAACCAAAGGAGGTGCTTTCTAGGAATTTGACAAGTAATGGGAAAAAGGCCGAGTCTGGTCTGAATTGCATCCAAATCAGCAGGAAAATTGCCAGGCCAAGCGAAATAAAGTTGAACTACAGACTGGAAAATGTAGATAAGATGGACTCATTGGGTTTGGAGGTGCTTAATGTTTTTCTATACAATCTTTGATATTTTCAATTGTAGTAATAAAAAAGGTTGCCAGGGTGTCACAGAATTATTGAGAGTGAAGATCAGAGCTTATCCTTCCAATACCAACAAGTAGGTAATAATCTTAAAAATTACCGTTTGAGTTTCAAATGCTGCAGATTCTATTGCTGTAGAAGCTCCTCTTGAGATCCTTGATCACTATTTATAGGGAGAAAGTGTGGCCTTGTATATTTTCCTCTTTCTAAGGCAGCATGAGCAATGCCAAATACTTTCAGAACGTTTAGGGGCCCATTTGGATGGGGGGCGGACAGCCTATCGGTGCTGGGTCCGGCAGCCAGTGGTGCAGCGGTCCCGCACCTGCAATTAGGATGCCACCGCCACTGTGGTGGCATCCTCCATTCCCAGCATTGTGGTGGGCGGTTCTCACAGCACCGCCCGCCACAATGCTGGGAATGCACAGTGTGCATTCTCATCCACAAGGTGACAGGCACTGCGAGGTGCCTGCCACCATGTCCATGACAATGCAGGGGGGTTCCATAGGTACCCCCCATGTGCACCCCACACCCCACCCTACCCTGGGGGCATGCAACGGGCCCCCGACAGCAAACCCAGCATGCCGTTTCCGTGGCGGCGAAAGGCACGTCTCCGCCTGCATCCAAATATGGATGGCGGTGTCATGCAGACACCAGCACCGTATTGAGCACCTTTTCCGCCCGGTCGACTAGTCGACCGGCAGAAAACCAGCAGACGGTCCCCCCGCCATACTAATATGGCATGGGGAAATGGGTGGCGGACGGCGACGGATGTAGGGCGGATCGCCACCGCCATGCGGGCGGTGGCGATCCACCATACATGCTTGTGTTCTTTGAAGCATGCGTAATTCTTCATTAAAGCAAGGCTATAATTTATGACAGATTTTATTACGTCTTCTAATAAACAGTGCAATGTTATCAAGTACGAGTAATGTGATGACCCTCGGCTTCATAGTATGCTTTGGAAGCAGAAGCTTATTAGGGTCAGCAAAACAAGCATAAATCACAGGGCCTCTATATCAGGGTTTTGTTTTTTTCAATTTCTGGAAGAAAAGGAAGAGCAATGATTGAATTTCGCTTATTCATGAAGTAACTAATTTAACTCAAGTCGATAATAGTCGGTCCAACAAAGAGGGGTCTAATTTGAATGTGAATGGCACCATCCAGGGCCATGATAAATTTAAAAACAATACTTTTCGTGGACATGTTCATCTAGCTTTTAGCCTGTTTGAGACCATAATTCCCCAGGAAGCAAACAATCCTTTCCACTGTTTTGTAATAATAGCTTATCCACTATTGTGCCCCCATTGGTTGACAAGTTTGACAGATGGTTCATAGATATGGACCCGGTTTTGCCATTTTTCTGACATCAGTCCAGCCCTTTGCATTAGAATTAAAACCTCTGCATGGGCCATTCTAGGAAGTTGAATGAGATAGGTTTGCAAGAATCATTTTTTACAGGTAGGGTGTTATTGCATGACAAAAATCGGAGTCTCTTCTAGGTTAAAATTAATTTTCCACTTGATATAAAGCGTAGGATGCTTATTTCAGGTGAAGCTTTCTGGACAGATTACACTTTTTTGCATATGCTTACTGGAAACCTCTTTCTGTCAGACACTCTTTTAGTAGAGCTTTAGGACTTAATTTGCATGCTGGCAGGGAGGAAATACCGTCACAACGGCAATGGTGTTCCCTTCCCAACCATATAGCAGTCCGACCACCACATTTAAATGTGGGGGACCATTGTTACTGCCATTGCCAAACTTATCCGCCGGCCCCATGAAGTAAAGGCAATGCAAGAATTGGCTATATGTCCTTCCACCCAATTAGGATGGGCCGACATATTGCTGTTTTTTTTGTGGTTTTTTTTACTGTCTAACCTTGGCAGAAAGGAACAAAAAAAAATAGCAAACTGTAAGATGTATTGACAGGTATCGCCGTAATGGCGGTTCCTACCCATACTTTGGAAATTACTGCCTAAATTTGGCGGGCGGTATCTCCGTCAGGGCAATGGAGTAATTTACTCCGTTGCCCTGGTAGACAAATGGGTTATACACCAACAATTAAATTTGGCTTTTAGTTTTCACCTTGTATAAGCTACCTTTAGAATAACGGGCACAAGACTTCTTTTAAGTTAAAGCTTTCTATTCCATTTTTGAGTTTGCTCATATACGTTTTTTTTAACAAGCACCTACCTGCAAGGGGATGGGGTATTTGTGAAGTCCCAGACTTCATGATTTTGCAATCTCTTTAACACTCACATATTTTCTTAGCCTCTCACCTTGTTTAGGTGACTATGTAAGATTTCAGTGGCTAGCAAGGTGTCCAGAGTTTCATAATGTCAATGATGAATGAGGAACAAGTTGCACAAAACAATCCTTCAACACAAGAAAACACAACCACCATAAGAGGGTCAGTAATTCTGAGGGAAGATGCAAGTGAATAAAGATGCTTTGGTTTGTATGAAAAATTAGCTAATGCCACATCATATTGTACATCTACATTACATAAAGTGTTTTTAAAATCTTTAGCTTTTTAACCATTTTCTTGAAGCAATCCTTTTCCAATGAAAACTAACCTTGAAGGTAAAGGGTAAAGTAACCACGCCTCCTCGAAAATACTTTTCCCAAGATACACCTTACTACGCACACCATAAATTATTGCACTATGTCACGTACGCCTCTTGGGAAATCACGTTAAATTACAAATATAAGGCATGATAGCAATTATGTTTAAAACTGTCTAATCATACAATAGGCTTTCTCAAGCCCAAGGTTCTCCTTGGAAGTATTTGGTGCCAGGCTTGTTTGCTTGCTTTACTGACTGTAGCAAAATGAGTTCTGAAATATCTGACTTTTGTTGTGAAGTATCACTAACTGAGTTTGACTCACTGTACATGCTGTTAAAATACATTGGGAGTTGGGTTTTAAAACAAGGTCCACTGCTGCACAGCTGCGGTGGGAGATTCTACGTTGGCTGCAACGGAACATATGTGTACACACATGTGCAAGCATGTGCATGCTGAGTAGGCCCAGGTCGCAAACTCGGCTCCGCCAGCGGAGTTTACGGAGTTTTGCAAAACTCCGACTCCACGGCAGAGCAGAGTTGGCCCCTGCCCACACCCAATAAATAGTTTAAAAAAACAAACACTTAATTGATCTGGCATCTCTAGGCTCTCCTCTTCCTCGCCGTGGTCTCTCCTCCTCGCCGGTCGCAAACCCCTACGTTGTACGTCTTGCGAGGACTGCGCACTGTGGAAGGGTGGAGCGGAGTTTCACTTAGTTTTTTAAAAACTCTGTGTAACTCCACATAGTGGCACTGCGCTTACTGCACCCAGGGTTAATGCTGAGTGAGTGAGACTACCATCCATCTGAGCCCAGTTTCTGTGCAAAGGAAGCAAAAGTGACCTTCAGGGACTGGTGCAGACCTTGTATAAGCCTTTTAATATGAGTGGTCATTCATAGGGTAAGTCTGTAGTTCTTAACCGAAAAGAGTGTGTCCTTTACTGTACTATATATTATGGGTCAAATCTGCAGCAAAGTGAGACCTAGAGAGTAGCGCGATGCACAGATCATATGGTAAAAATGTATCCGGAGTGCAGATTTAGTGTTATTTTTCTCATCTTTGTGCTCCTTCTGGCGCTTTGGGGATCTGTCATATTGCTCTGACTCAACTCCTGGCTTGGTTTCCACTGCTGGCTTCCCCAGCTAAACCAGGCTAATTTGTCTGTGGCCAACATTAAAATCAATAGGGTCCCCACATATTTAGCCCTTTGCCGTGATTGGGCCTTGTACCCCGCCGGGACACTTCAGAGTAGCCGTGCGCGCTATAAATAGAGGATAACATAACATAACATAACAATGGTAAGCATAGGAAGGAATCTGCATATGATAACTACTTTCTATGCTGCACCAGGCTGGTAAGGCTCAGCCCAGGGAGGCCAAAGGGTAAGAAGTCAGACATCTGGAGTAGGCCTGGGCGGGAAATTCTGTTCCGCTCGCAGAATTTGCGGAATTTGGGTAATTTTGTGTTCTGCAGAGAATGCGAAACTGCCCAAAATTCTGCGTTCCGCGGCTTCGCGGAATTTTTTGCTTGTTCACGTTCCAAAAACGCGTGTTCACAATATATTTCTCCCCGAGCATGCAAACAGCATTCGCGGAATTTCTGCGTTGTCGCGGAGATTTTTTACCGTTTTGCGCAGCTTTGCGTAGGGCGACTACGCAAATTCCGCCCACCCCTAGGGAGCCAATTACAGGAGGACCTACCATTTGGTGTTTTGTAGGGAAAGGACCAGGCAGCTATGACAGTTTGGGGGCATGTTTCAGGCTCTGGGAGAGGTCTTTCTGCAGACCACTTCAAATCGTCATCTTGAAATGTCCCAAAATGCTGTGTAGTAGGTGTTGGGAGAGGGGTGGAATGATTATGTGCTATCCTTGGATTCGGCACAGGTGCCTGCCTTCAGGACCTCTCCACCCCACTTAAAAACCTCTGCACAGGAGAGAGAAAAGAGAATTAAGGTCGATTTGAAGGACACTGAAGAAGACTGGAGCCCTGTATGGGGTGCAGGTGTGCCCTATACTTGGACTGGATTGGACTCTTTGGATCCTCCATCGCCCCTCTCCCCAGGCTAATATTAGCCCCAGTGACCCCATCCCCCAGAGGGCACATGGACCCCTCCCCAGTCCGCTTCTCACCTGGGGAAACTATTTCTCAGGGCCTGCATATCTTGTGCAGGAGGGTCACATCACCACCCTCCCAAGCTGCTTTTGGCCCAGGGGGCCCCACCCCTGGGGCCCAACACATGTTCTTAGGGGGGCACTTGGCACGCTCTTCGGGCCACTTTTGACTCCAGAGATCCCATCCCCTGGTGCATTTTGTGGGGGGAGGGGGAATTGGCCCCTATCCCTGGGCCAATTTTATGTCTGGGGACCCCATCCCCGTGGTCCAGCTGTATTGGAAAGAGGGAGGGGGCACGCAGGCCCCCTCCCGGGCTGATTGTGGCCCTGTAGACCCCAACCCATGTGGCCTGGCCAACAAAGGGTGTGTGCCTTGGTGCCCACCCAGGACACCCACCACACTTTCATTGGGGTTTGCAGGGGAGACCTAAGGCTCCTGCAGCCCCAGCATGTCCCCTGCCTCCAGTGGGAGCCAGCATTTCTCCCGCCCACAGGGAGCAGCTAAAAGTGCTACTACCTGTGGGCAGGAGCAATCTTTTCATCTGTTTGCACCAAGCAGGCGGGAGCATGTTTCATGCTGTTGCCTGCTGGAAGCAGACTTGGGGTCCCTGCCCGTGCCAGTGCGGGCACATAACCCGCTATGTCACGGGTGTGGGCATGGGCTGCCCCTCGGGGATGGGGTCCCTAGGGACATTAATGACAGTGATGTCATCAATGATGTCATTTGAGATGTCATCAGTGATGTCATGAATAATGTCATAGAACATGTCATGAGTGATGTAATATGTGAGATCAATGCAGTGCATGGCAGGGATGAAAGTTATAGTCATCTCTGCTAGCTATAACTGGTGATTTTCTATGTTTTGTTTAGTACAAAACGTTACTATTGTCACTGACGTATTCACCTAACTAAAACGTTACTTTAACCTTTGTTTTTCTTAGTGAATTTCTAGAGTTTTTTAAACGTGAAGTCATATTGTATTACCATATGTAAAGCCAACCCCCCCACGTACAAAGCCTTTAGCAGTGCACAGCAGCAGGTTGGCCACAGGGTTTGCCCTGTGGAAATGACCTGCACTAAACCCCCAACAGGAAGCCAACCCCATGCTTTCGCCCATTCACAGCAGAGGTTTTGCAACAGGGCCTGCCCTGTGATCAGGCCCTGTGGCCAATCCAACAGGAGGCATCCGACCCTCCTGTAGGCAGCCAAAGTCAAGCTACTCAAAACCTTTTGTTGCACATGGCGTGGGGTTGGGCTCGGGCCTAGCTTGCAGCCAGGCTCTACATCCAACTCTTTGCAGGTCACCACCTAGAGGTCTTAACTATTTTAAATGGGAGGTGGCATGTGGCCCCCTCCCCCAGCCTCTTTACGCCGTAATACATCTGATGGCCAAATACTTGTGTGGGCTGACCCAAGAAAGTTAAAAACTTTTACCAAGCAACAGCAGGAGGTAACCAAAGCAACCAATTGATGTGGAGGGCCTATGACAAAAGGTTATGAAGACATTCTAGACAAAACTATGCTTTGCTCTGGCAGGAGCCTAAAGAATGTAATGCTTGCAGAATGCATCTATACTGGGAGGGTGGGGGTAAGCATTTGCCATGCTCATTTCTCCTATATGTACATCCCTATAGAGTACCACCATAGCCATCTTGGCTCCAATTGATAACGGACTGAGTGTCAGTCTTACACAGTGCTGCAGGGAAGAGATATAAGAAGTGTCCATCTGCCAATGGTGGCCTAAGGGGGCTGCATCATTGCTACAAAAAGTTATAAACATTTTTTGCGAATAGCCAAGGAAGCTTTTGATTTCACAAGGTTAAAACCTAAGAAGGTCCTCACATCCTAGTTGTGCAGTGACTCTTCAATCAGGGAAGCGCAAAGACATGAAAACAAGGTAGGTTAAAAAATCACATTCAAGTGGAATTCTTTTAGTACCTTGTTGGCAAAGGTGGGATGAGTCCTCAGGCCCACCTCGCCCTGATCAGGAACAGTGTAACAGACTAAAACATTTTTTTTAAACCTGTTGCAGTGAAAAAAAATATCATAAAAGACTTCTTTTGGTATACAGTGCATACATGAGATTGCAATGTGTGATGATTCAATGGACTTTTGAGATGTAAAATGGTGCCTTGTGCATTGCAATGCATGTACCCCGTAGGCGGTGAAAACATACACTAAACCGCGAGTATTTCCTTCTCACCTCGTGCTATTAGCTGAGGCAGAGCCAAACCCAATGTATATAGTTTGAAGTCCAGTAACGTAGGGGCATATTTACAAGCTGGCGATAAAAAATTATCGCCGCTTTTGCGGCCGTTTTCGGCCGAAATGCGGCGATAATTTTATCGCCTAATTAGCAAGGCCACGCTAATGCGGGAAACCTTGCTTTAGCGTCGGGATTCCTAATGCCCAGGTTTGCATTTCTAATGAGATGCAAAGTGGGCGTTCCTGACCTGACATGACAGGAGAAATGTCGCTAAGCAACATTTCTCCTATCATCAAGCCCCACGCTATGAAGCATAGCGGCAGGAAAAGTAGCGATGACCCCTGTTATCGCTACTTTCCTTACGCCTGCTTCAGGACTGATTTAGCCATGATATCCTATGGAAGGTGGATATCATGGCTAAGTTTGCCTTGCCCTATCAACAAGCTAACGCCACACTACATGAGATTATCGCTGGGTTTCCAGCGATAATCTCACGTTAGGCAGTTAGCGCTAGGATTTTTATCGCTGAGGAGATAAGCGTTGCTATCAGCGATAAAAATCCACGTTACCCGGCGATAATTATCCTCACGCTAAGAGCGCTGAGCAATAATTATCGCCGGTTGTTGCTGATATGCCCCATAGTTTGATGTCCAGTAACAATATACTGAACCCATCTTGCATAACTGTCCCTACACTGAAAGTCGGGGAAATCAGAATTCTACTCCCAGACAGATCTCAGGGGTCCCCAACCATAAACATTTAAAATGTGTTGTAAAAGTACTTTATCGGCTACACGTCTAAGCCCACATTTTGTGTGCAATCTTTGTCACCGAACTCAAACTGCTGAAAATAAAACCTTGAGACGATATTAAAGTATTTACATTTTTTAACCAGGCTAGTTGCTAAGTAGAAAACCATGCGAACATTCTCTAACTCGCTTATTGTACGTAACAGTGTTCTAGAAAACAACATGTATGTCGACCTCAGAGTCGGTTCGTAAACACGTACATATTTAAATAGTGCTACTGATATAACTGCACTTTTGACCTGTGTTCTAGATCAGCAGGCTGGGACAGGATCATCAACTTGTTATGTCTAGTCTGAACTAAACAGCACATCCAGCTATCAATATCAATATCACGTTTTATTTTTCTTCGTAAAAAGGTTTAAAGATAAACTTGATCTTCTATAGTTTGTTTCACTACAGCTGTTTAACAAGTGGAAAAATACGATCAAACCAGAGAAAAATGCACAGGACGGGCTGCACACATTCCAGTTCACCAACAGAACATTAACCAGCCTGTCTTTGTTGACCCTGAAAGTCTGTTTCAGTGACAGAGGGAGGATCGACACATTATTCGCATGCTGGCCTTCTCCCTCATGACGCCCCTGCCAGTAGAAATAAGTGAAGAACCAGGATGTACAAACATGTGACCTGAAAAGGTGCAAAAATAACTACAAACAAGCAGCACCAACAGAAAACAAGCCCTGGTTTGACTATACCTGGGGGCAGGCGGCTGTGAGCACGAGCTCGGGCGTAGGGCATGTGGGGGTTAATGCAGGGCAGGGTGCAGGGAAGAGGCGGACAGGAAGTTAACTGCAGATATTGATGAGGTGTTAGTGAAGCAACTGCTGCAGGGGCAGACAGGGGAGTGTGATAGGGCGGAAGTAGCACACTGGCACTGCCAAAACTCCTACGCTCTACCCCAGGTGAGCAAAGAGCATGAAATTTACCTGAAAGAAGTCATAAAAACCTTTTCCTCCAGCGGTAATGAGTCTGCAGGGACGAGACTTCCTTCCGGGCGGCCCTCCCTTCTGTATAGTGGTGACGTGGGCGCAGGAGTCCTGGTTGCTAGGCGACCCTCCGGCTCCACTCTAGTTGCAGGACCGGTGGTGATGAAATACCAGCCCTCAGTGCTTCTCTCCGGTCACGGGCTTGCGGCGGTGATACACGCAGCGCTTTCCGTGCTTGTTAAGAACAGATAGGTGTGCCGGCAAGGCGGGCTTCACGGCTTTCCCGGCACCGCCGTTAATTGGGAAAGCCCCACTGTTTTGTCACGCATGCGTACGATGTAAGACATCGTGCGCATGCGAGACAAAGAATGCCAATATACCCACCAATGAAATCACAAATAAGCATTGAAAATGCAATCTGACTCGTATTTCCACGAGTTCGATTGCATCTTAAACGGCAGTGTGCACGTCAAAGAAGGCATAAACGGGAGGGGGTGGGGGGAGTGTGGCAGTCCAAGAAGTTACGGACTACGGGAGGGAACAGGGAGAGGCAGGGAAACAAAACAGTTTTTGAAGTAAAGGGGCCGATAGCCATGGAAGGACAAAAATGTCGTCATAGCAGTTAGGAGGCGGGACTCATAAGCCAGCAACCAATCAGAATGCAGCATTTCAGATTTGAGCCAATCAAAAGCATGGGCAGAAAGTGGGCGGAGCTTCCTCCACTATACTGTATACAGCATCTCTCGTCGAGACAGAGCATGCGCTGCCTAGGCGAGACCTAATAAGCATTTCCTATTGAAATGCTGTGCTAACTATAACTACCCAGTGGCGACCGCCACTGGGTAATGTATAAATGGGAATAAATGTATATTGGTATTGAGATGTTATTACTACAGCACAAACCTAGACAAACAGCAGTGAAGTGCTGTATATGGTCCCAGTCAATGAACAATGATTACGATAAATCATTACATGTCTTAATGAAGGTCATGGAAATGCTTTTTTTACAATCACAAAGTTAACAGTGAGTTACCGGAACAAATGAATATCATTTTCAGATAGCATAATCCTTAGTGATTTTAATGGTGCTGTATTAATTTATTGTGACATATTTCTGGTATTATCAATGTGGTGACCGCCCCTGGCCCTAAAAACCCAAGCTTTTTGATAACTATGCTGCATTGTACTGTGTTTATTGTATGTGTGGGGTGTGGGCATTTATTGTGGTTATACGATTCAAGACGTGCTAAGGGTGTGAACCGTTAAGATGGTGTCACCAGCACCAGCCATCATGCATATATTTGTAAATTAATTCAGAGTATTGAGCTGTGTGTGTGTGATAGTATTTTTCCTTTAGAAAGTAAAAGTACTGACTGAAAATTACTTATTGGGTTTTATTTGTTGCATGTCTGTGGACTGGGGTACAAGACCACACCACTTCCTTTTAGTAGGGCTTGGACACCGCTGCCGCGCAAGCCTGAGAGTCAAGTACTACAACGAGATACTTGGTTCCAAGTGGATGGGAAGTTCCAAACCTATCACTTGAAAAGGACCCCCATACTTCCCAAACCTTTAACCCAATTTCTTACACTGACTGACTCTATACAATTTTAGCCAAACAATAGCATCCACTCATTTTCTGACCTCCCACCACTGTCAATTTCATGACTCCAAAGAAGTCCTTGAATTCTTCCCTATTTTCTTCAATTGAATAGGGTCCTAAAGCATGTGCCTTGGATGCAAAAAAAGAACGTTTAAGAACAAATACTATGCTCCAGAAAGCATATAGTAATGCTGCACCTTTGTCACTCATTAAATCTCATAATTTATCTACATTACCTGCGTGTCAACACTGATATCAAAACAGACTCTACTGCAGAGGAGGAAAATCGATGTGCTACTTTATAACTCTAATTGAATATTATAGCAAACTGTTCATCACAGCATTAACTGTAATTTTCCTACTTTAAAATATTAATTATGTCTCTCTTTCTCTTCTCAATTGAACATGACAATTTTAAAACAATTAGTAATTACATTGATTTTGTAAATGTATGCCTGTAGAAAACCACTGAAAATCAATGTTTATTTACAGTGGCTTCTGGTATGCTAGAAGAATGACAATTACTGTATATTTTGAATCTACCTTTATATGGCTTCATTTCTCATGTATAAATTCATATTTGCTTTATGCAGTAGCTTGTAAGACATGAGGAGACAAATTTACTCTATTTTTTCTGTAATGCAGAGCAGCTACCAAAGTTGATGTGCTGTATTGCATGAAAGGGAGAGAGCAGAGCAATTATTTTGGATGAAGTATTTGTGCTCATTCAAAATTGGCAATATGTTGCCACGATGCAGTAGCGACTGCGATCGGATGGGGTGGTGGTGCAGGGAGGGCAGGGGGGAGGAAGAGGGAAATATATTTTTTTTTAAAACACTCACCTGGGTACGCCCGGCCACTGCCTCTTCTCCGTCCTCTTCATCTTCTTCTTGTCTGTAGTCCCGGCAGCAGGGAGCACTAAGGCTCCCCTAAGCCAATCACAATGCTGCAATGCAGCATTGTGATTGGTCTGAGCGCCATGGTTCTACACTCAGACGGGGACCTGGAACCTGGGCACGTTCTCCACCCAGGCTGTACAATACAGCAGGTGGAGAACATGCAAAGTGTGCATAACTGTTTGGCCTGGCTTCAATGGAACCGAGCGCCACACACACAAAACAAACTGAGCCACTGCAGTAGGAAAAATAAAATGATAATAACGATGTGTTATTATCATTTTATTTTATATTTTTGAACTGCTCGGAGAACAGTGGGGCGACGCTCCTCTGCCTTAGCGTAGGAGCCGCCCCTGCCACAATGCCAGTAAACAGGGTAACCTACACACATGCTGTATCCCTCCTGTATCACATAAGACATAATACTATTGGAGCACTCATAGATGTATTTCAACATGTTGTGTTGTGGCAAATATAATATCTTTGCTGGCAGTCAAATGCAATAGTCCATATTTTCTCCTCAAACAAGCAATCCGGAACACAAAAGAAGTTGTGAGTGTAGTTGTGTTTATTGTTTTCATGATGTGATATAAAATACAGATTTTACATATTTTAGATGACAGGGGGGAAGCAATACAATAAACTACACTCACCACTTCTTCTGTGTTCCAGATTACTTGTTTGAAGAGGAGAAAATAAGGACTAATGCATTTGACTGCCAGCAAAGATATTATATTTGCGACAATACTTTTTGCTAAAGTACCTCTATGAGTGCCCCAATACTATAATTTCTATGCATTTTTTTCTGGAGTTAATTTTTTTAAAGTAGTTGCTATCTTAGGCTAAGAAATTAAAGGGGCATATTAACAAGGAACAGGGAAAATTAACGCTAAGGGCGCTTAGCGTTACGTTTTTTAACGCTCGCTATCGCTGGATAATATCGCCTGGTTATCGCGTTATTAACAACGCTAACCGCCTAGGCGATAAAAAATCCAACGATAGCAGCATTTTGGGAGGTTATCGCTGGTAATGCAGCAATAAAACTACAAGGATAGGGATATCCTTGTTGATAGCCCATAGTGGATTTAGCCATGTAATCCACCTACCATTGGATTACATGGCTAAATCTGAAAATTAGCAGACGTAAAAAAGCAGCGATAACCGTGGTTAGCGCTGCTTTTTTTGTCTCTAACAGGGTTAGCGTGAAGCTTGATAATAGGAGAAAAGTCGCTTAGCGACATTTCTCCTATTATTTTGCTCTGGAACGCCCACTTGGCATCTCATTAGAGATGCAAAGGGAAGCGTAGTGATAAAAGGGTGCTAACATGCGATTTTGCATGTTAGCACCCTGTTGTTGATAGGGCGATAGTTTTATCTCCGCTTCTTTGGCTTTTAAAGCCGATAAAGCCCTTGTTAATATGCCCCAAAATGAGTTAGACAATAAACATAAGTCATGTCCAAAACCGTGAACTATCCAAACCAACAGAAATATGGATTAAGATGGTCACATCAGTGGGTAAAAAGATAATTCTAGCAAACTGGAAACCCACAATAAGTGTCAATAAAAAGTGGCTAACGGAGTTCAGTGTTGGCTACAGTGGAGCAGGCTACTCTGAAATCAACAAATAAAGAAAATAATGTTCAGGCAATCTAGAGAAATGTGTGAGTAATGACACAGAATAAATGCAAATGGTCCATGTTTGTTACACTATGTAAGGAAAATGGATATTTGCTGTAGTTAATTAAGCAACTGAATTCACAGAATCATGATTTGTGGAATTCTACAATTGAATATTTAGAGTTGGACCGAGAATTGGCTACCAGCACCCTACAAACTCGTATATTTGTGGGTTTTCTCAGAATACTCCAGAATTCATGGTGCTGGAGTGGAAAATGTTTATCCAAAGGGAAACAATTTTGTTTTTCTGTTGAGCAAAAAATAACAAGTTACAGCATTTACTAAAACGGATCTTCCAGCTAGTGGCAAAGGTGGAAAATCAACATTT
Source organism: Triturus cristatus (assembly GCF_964204655.1). NCBI lineage: Eukaryota > Metazoa > Chordata > Amphibia > Caudata > Salamandridae > Triturus > Triturus cristatus. The sequence goes on along the minus strand of NC_140593.1, from coordinate 1,063,159,019 downwards.
CCCACTCTAAGAAATCTACAATAACAGCTGGAAATCTAAACCAGACATGAGACCTATGGGAGTAAATGTCATACTTTTCAAACTTAGACATTGTGACATCTGCCTTGGGCTCTTAATCCTTCGTTTACATTGCAGTTTGGTTGTGTTGTTAAATGTTCTTCACCCCTCAGTAGAGAACAACATACTATTAACCGAATCAGTCACTAGCCTGCCTGCACTTGCAAAGAGATTAATGCTTCTAAAAAGTCATTCTGTCAAATAGATTTGTGCAAGTGTAATTAATTGCATAATGTTTACAAAATAAAAAGGCACATTTTGCATTGATGTATGCAGTTCATATATATCAAATATTGCATGAGTGTAAGTGGTTAGTATTTATCATTCGAGATATATTCAGATTTATTTCATCAATAAATAACGGTTGGGAAATGAAAATTATATGTTTCCTATGTGCAATGAAAACGCAAATATACTAGGTGTTAGATACTGAACTGTCTGAAGATACAGCCCACAATAGGCAGTTGTGTAGAAATGATGTGATGAAATGCCATAATTAAAGGAAAATAGTGAACGTCAAGTGGGGAATCCCACATTTCACAAGGAACAGTGAACTGAATTAAAATGGTGCCACCATCTCTTTATACTTTTCCCTTGTATTAATTGGGACATTAATTTAACTCAATGTAATGTTCAAAAAGCATTTGTTTTGAAAAACCTTCACATTTACTCATCTTTACCAAGTGTGGGTCGACTGAAGAGTTTGTGAACTATTCGATTTGAATGTATGTCGATACAATGCGAACCAAAACAACGTATACTTTTACATCGTTGTTTTTAGTTTGCATGTACCGTTACTACGCAATTTATAATTGCGGATACCATTAGTTCGCATTTCTTTGAAAATGCATTAAAAGTGCCATTACATCGGATTGAAATACACCGTATAGTTTAACATCGCATTTTTTCCTTTTATAAACACCCCAACACTTAGAAACGTAATACAATATGTTTAAAAACATAAATAAATTTAAATAAACATCCCAACACCACGCTAAATACTAAATGCAAATACACTACCCTACACAACACAAACTTCACAACAATACTCTAATCCCTCAAACACTACCCCCAGCACGACCCTACCATGTGCCCCAGTCCTGCCCCTGTACGCAAACACACTTCCCTGCACGACTCACCCGACACTACCCTAATCCCTAAACGACTACTCTACACTACTCAAACACCAATACACTAGCATTAACCCTAAAACTCTACCTCCTGCACAAACCTCCTCCGACCTTCAGTCCTGTCCCTACATCCAAACACTCCCCTGCACGACTCCCCGACACTACCCTGAACCCTAAGACACTACCCTACACTACACAAACACCACACCACTACCCTAAACCCTAAAACACTACCCCCTGCACGACCCTCACCCTTCCCCCAGTCCGCCCCTACACTATAAAACTACCCTGCACGACACCCCAACACTACCCTAAACCCTAAAACACTACCCTACACTGAACAAACACCACAACACTACACTAAACCCTAAAACACTATCCCCTGCGCAACCCTCCTCTAAACACTATCTACCCTAAACACTACCCTAAACCCCAAAACACTACTCCTCAAACACAACACTACCCTTATTCCTAAAAGACTATCCCCTGCATGACCCTACCTCTACCCTACACCCTTTAAAACAGCCGCTTTAAACGAGGTTGCATGAAATGCCCATTGATGGCTTGCTGGAAGGACCATGATGAAAGGAGGACGCCCAGGCAGCCATTAACACCCCCTTAGGATTGCTATTGTCATTGGATTGTATACATTAACTGCCATTGAAGATAGCCCCTGATGGGCTGCCTCAACATTGCAGGTGTCTATTGATGGGATAGATTTTTTTCGTCTCTTATGTCCTCTTCACTGAAACAAGGAGATTTTTCCCAAAAAATATATGCCCAATGTTATCCCACTCAAAGAGTGGTGGCTAGTGGTGAATTGGGTAATTTGATATTTGCTCAAATAGTGGGAGTCCTGTTGAAGAAGTTATGAATATTTGTTATTCAAGTCATTGTCAAGAAGTACTCAATTCCAGATTCCACACACTGTTGCACATTTAAAAAAGTGTGCGGGCTCCATTCACCTACCACAGGAAGCTCTTGCATACCACAAGTTTGATCTCCTTCTTATCAGAGTTAAACTTCTGGATAGCCCACCTCCATTCACAAAGACAATGGGCCTCATTTATGGAAAATGGCACATCGCTGGGGAAATACAGTGATGCAACACTTTTCATTGCTCCATCCTTGCGACACCATGGAGGCGTCGTATTTACACTATGTTGCTCCATGTCTCAAGGATTGCATAGATTCGTCAGGAATCCTGATGTATCTGATGGCGCAGTAATGACGCATTGCTGGAGTGTTTGGGCGAACTGACGCAACTCCAGCAATGTGTCATGTTTGGGCGTACTGACGCAACTCCAACAATGTGTCATTGCACATGGGGTGAGTCCCATGTAAAAGGCCCTGCGTCACTCCTTACGCCTGCTTGAAACAGGAGTAAGGGTTGTGAGGCAGTGAAGTCATCTGAGTGGAGCAGTGAAATCTCATAGATTTCATTGCGCCTCTCCTATGAGGCTTTTTTACGTGGGAACGCCCACTCTGCATACATTATACCTGACGGAGGTATAATGTAGTGCAGGGCTTTAGAAAGTGACACATCTACCTAGATGCGTCACTTTGTAAATAGGGGGCAGTGTAACACATTGTTTACACTGCCCCAGCATCACAAAAAAGTGACGCAACGGCGGTGCAAGCCCTCATATATAAGGGCTAATATCTAAAAAAAGCAGCGGACAGGTGGCTCTTTGAGAAACTTGAATTTTGCATTTATTCGTGTAAGGGAATCTCCATACCTGTCTCTTATATAAGTATCAAGGATGCCAAGCATTGCTCAAATGTTTTTCACTGAAAATAAACCATTTTAAAATTTGGGGTAGTACTGGAGGACCACGGTAAAGTCACAACTACGTATTCCGAATTATTATCAACAACACAACAAGCACAGAAAAGCGCGCACGGCTCACGGAAAGTCAGCTTAATATACCAGCTTTAAAAAGCTTCACTTGAGATTAACGGTGTCATTAAATTTCATGATGCTTCCCATAGCAACTGTTGCCAGGGAGCAATGAGTCTGAAGCTGAAAAAACAAGCACTTGACTTCCTGGTATGTCAAAAGCAAACGCACAGGTTTTCCAGCAACGACATTCATTCAGTCGGCATGTCACGATAAATGCCACCTTGTCATGATGAGGCTGTATCACACGGGTACTTATCGTGTGTTGTTTCTGCTTGGGAAACCTCTGTGAAAATATATTACGTACAGTCGTACACCATTATTAATGTTAATTGCGAAAACAGGAATGTAAGCAAGCCGGGAGTGCGTTTCTGATAAACAGAATATTAAACAGCGGATGATATATGGTCTGGTTGTGGAGTGTAATGAGTTGATCCCCCAGGGGTCATCATTTGAAACTGCTATAAAACCTCCCTCGCCTGTTATCTGTTTAGAATATGCGAAGGTGACACAATTATTCTAAAACATCTATCCCTTTCTGAGCCACACTCTATCTTTTATGACGGTGACATCTGACCCGGAAATGAACAGTGCTCGTTATCTGCCGATTCCTCTTGAATCGTGAGCTGCGTTTTGATTCGTTTCTGGGCCTCACTGTGTGGTTTAATAATATAGCAAGCTGGGCGACTTCTCTTTAAACCTTGAGCCTGCCTATTGAAATGATGACTGGGGTAGACAAGGACTGCATTTATGAACATTAATTATTAACGCTCCTGTGCTTGTTTGCTTCCTGACATTCGATTAATAGTGACCCTGTATTCAGACTGCGTACATACGGGCTACAGCAGGCCTCGCTCACTAAGTTTTTCTTTGCATATGTCAGAATGACGCAGTGAAAAAGTTTGAAACTTTGAAAACTGACAGAGGTTCAAAAGATAGTTTTACGTATAGGTTCATGAATGCCAAAATGTCCACCATGCCTACAGATTTACAATTATAAGTGGCGTCTATAAGAGTAGTTGTTGGTATTTCCAGGGCAGGGCGAAGGGGTGGTAACAAACATGCAGAGCAAATTAGGCGGACATCCAAAAAGTCACAATTTTGCATATTTCAAGTTTAGAGTAAAATCTATCAATTTAGTTTTAGTAAATTTGAAATGTTTTAATTAACTTTATAAAACCCTTTTTTTCTCTCAGTTCAAATTATTATGTCATCTCTTCCTTTCTTCACTCCCACTTAGAACTGTGTTGATGAAGACAAGCAAGGAACAGGATGCTGAACTTGCAGTCTCCACTTCACCTCGGCTCCATACGACAATCAAGCACCCCACAGTAGAGCCCAAATACCAGTGGCGTAGCTAAATGTACTGCCACCCGGGGCGTACCCTAAGTGTGCCGCCCGGTGCAGGTAAGAGCGGTGGGGTGGCCAATGGATGACTTGTTCCGGGGGTCGGTGGTGGTTCTAGGGGCCATAGGCCGACTTGTTCTTGGGGGCGGGGGGATGGTGGTAGTCGGCAGACATGACTTGCTCACCTCCGCCGCACCCCCCTAGCTGCGCCACTGCCAAATCCTCCTTTGATGCCTCCGGGACCCGGGTTATTCTGCTCCGACCCCTGGATCGAATCTTCAAGGGAAAATAAGGTATGTCTGAGGCCCGACGTTTACCCTACAGTGAAGAGGAGAGAATTGCGGCTGCCATCTTGGACACAATGCCTGCCCAGGGACGAGATGATTGAGGCCAGGTCCCAGCAGCTCCCGGCAGATACCCTTCTGGCCCCAGGAGCAGCAGTACTTGCGAGTCCAGGCCAATTACAGTGGTGGTGAGGAGGGATGTGTCCTGCGTCTGTACATGGAGCGGTCTGCTCCCGCCAGGTGAATACCACAATGTTGAGGAAGTGAGTCTGTGAGAGCTGAGGAATGTGGGCACCGTGAAGGTCTGGGGACACAGAACGCTGCAGACTACTGCATCCTGCAGAGGCTGACTTTAAGACTGGGTGGCACCATGTTGCTGACTTTTATACTGGGTGTTTCCCCTGGAGAACATTAGTGGAGATCACTCACAGCAGAACATGGCATGGCCTCCATTTTCAAGATAATGCGCAGAAGCTATTGAACATGTGGCAAGGGTGGATCCATGCTGCTATCAAAACTGCATGACTGATACGTGTGCATGGGCCGCCTAGACTTCAAGGACTGCACCCTAGAGCACCTAGTGACATGGCCTTCGGAACATCAAGGGGCTGAGTTGGGTTTGTCGCTTCCTTGCGGTCAGCATGATCTGGCTGGGCCCCTAGGAAAAGGGAGTCCCCCACCTTGAGCCAGACAACATCTGTCCTATGTTCCTAAATCCTATGTTCAGCACCTTGGACATTGAAAGTGGTTATGGAGGATGGGAAAGCTATGTTATTTGCCCTGAGTTAAACATCCAATGCACATAACCTTCGCCATAACATAAATCTGTTCTGAGTGATCTTCAACAATCCTCAAAATGGACCCCCAATTGAGGCCATAGAATTGGGAGATCCAGGAGCCAACAATTTCTAGGAGCTTGAAACTGCCTTGGCTGCTAAAATGGGCCTTGAGTCTCCTGAAGCATCATGTAACACGCACCAGGGGTGCACTGAGCTACTGACCAAGCACATGCAACCTGCCCTTAGCCTTTGCTTCACAGGCTCTCTTCTAAAGACCCTCCAAATCAATAGACCTCTTAAATCCTAGCAACTGTTACAGCACATTGTACTTGGTGTAACAACACATGCATCAGAGGTCCCCTTACAGATGCAAAGGGATTCAATTTATTGAGATTCACCAGAGACCATCTCCAGGCGATCAGGGGAGACTCTGACTTGCCCCTCTGAGAAGGGATCGGGCACACAGAGTTCTCTCCAAAATAAACCGCCCGGTTAGCGTACCAGATATTCTCACTCAAGTTCACTACTTTGACGATAAGGAAAATATCATGAACATTGTTAAAGGAAATCCAGAACTCATTTTTCTGGGTGCAACTATCCAACTATGCATGGTCTCTCTCTCGTCACCCTCAGAAAGTGAAAAGATTTCCTGACCACTCACTGACTGCCTAAAAGATTACAAAATCAAATATCTGTGAGGCTACCCATTTAGTCTTATCTTTTATTGGAAAGGGAAACAGCATTACGTAAAATCTCTGTCAGAGGCCAAGGCAATGCCGGGGTTACCCTCAGACTCAGATACGAGGAGAGCAGCCCAGGAGCATGCCTTAGACTACAAAGGACTATGACTAGAATGGAAAACGATTCACAGACAACCCGGAACCTGATGGAGAAAAGACAGAACTCCTGCTGAAACGAGGGCTGATGTCTTTTCCCACCTCAGAAACATGAAACAAGAACAACGGCCATAGGCAAACTCCTCACCAACTACTTAATGTCTCATGAGCACGTGGATCGCAGGACCAAAATAACTCCATGTGGGGATAACAGTTGAGCTAAAGTGAGAGGTCCTAGCTGAAACTTTTTTCCAGGATCCACAGGGCCTACTTCGAATAGGACCCCCCTACAACTGGCCTCCCTCACCATATTCCATACAACTGGCCATATTCTTCTTGTCCTTCTATTTAGAAGATCATACCACTAGTGGGACCTCTGTAACTACCCATTCCACTGATGAACAAGACCCTCCAGTTAGGCCCTGTTGCCGGTTAACAGTTTGCTCTCAAAGTCTTTTGTCTAATTCTTCACACTTCTCTATACCTTCACACTCAGTGGGTGGCTGGGCTTCCTGAATGCAGCAGGGAACCCTATACTTGTCACATACGACACAAGACACTGATATGTTCTGGCGACCTATACCCCTATGACAACCTCTAACCTACACACATTTAAACTCCTTTCACTAAATGTATGAGGGCTGAAGTCCCTTAATATACAGCAATAGGTGTGGTGATATCTCCTGCACCAGGACCAGGGTGTTATTTTCTTGCAGGAGACTCATCTCCTTCGGAGAGACCACCATTCCCTGCACTACTCTAAATATCCTCATCAATACTGGGCATCACCCCAGCTAAATTGGCATGTGTAGCCATCCTGTGCAAGGCTCGCATCATACAGAAACTCCTAAGTATACACAGAGGGGTTGAGGCAGATACCTTATGTTAAAAATTCTATAAGGAAACACACCCCTCATGATGCTTAATATATATGCGCCAAAACCTCCCAGGACTCTTAAATTTTCACTATGCTTTAAGAACTACAGCATGTTCAGGATGATATTATTGTGGGGGGTGGGACTTTAATCTGGCACAGGACCCAGACTAGGAATAGGAATATAACACATACTAGGGATCCGGGGCAGTGTCATCACTTCTCAAAAAAGAAATGACTGAAGTGGGACTGATAATTGCATGACATCACTTGCACCCAGACACCAGGGACTGCACATTCTACTCTCATGTCCACTCTACCTATTTGTGCATAGCCTACACCTTCATCTCTCAGTCATTTTATGCACATTAGACGCTGTACTAATTTCTGCTATATCAATATTTAACTATGCCCATCTGGAACTAATGTGGAGGGAGGGTCACCATCTCTCTGGAACCTCGCCACACTGGCGCCTACACCCCCAATGCTTGAGAGACCCAGTGAACAGGGCCACTATCTTTGAGGCAATCAACAACTACTTTACACTTAATAATTCACTTGACATCTCCCACCACACCCTCTGGGTCGAATTCAAAGCTACCATCAGGGTTACCATGATCACTATATTCACATACAGAGCTAGGGAGGAACAAATAATTAAACAGAATCTCACTTTCAAAATCATGGCACTTGAAAAGCATGATAAACAACACCCGCCCAAACTCACCCAAAGGCAATTGGCCATCCTGAGGGGACAGGTAAAATGACATATAGCTAACCAGGCTGAAAACTCTCTACTGGCTCTTGGGCAGGGCTTCTATGACAAAAGAGACAAGATAGGTAGCCTTATAAACCCCAAAATTGGACTACACAGACCCAAAATGTACATCACACCAGTCAAATACCTCTGGCAAATGGGCAACACTAGAAAGGGATTAACAGGCTACTTTCATGCTTATGAATAGGCCTGGGCGAAAATTTCGTTCTGTTCGCGGAAATTGCGATAATTTGACATTTTCGCGTTCCGCGGAGAGCGCAAAAAGGTCAAAATTCACGGTTTCCGCAGCTTGGCGATAATTTGTTTCTTGCTCGCGCTGTAAAATAATACATTCTCGCGCGTGCGCGATCGCCTTACCTGAATCCCTGCGTTCGCCGACAAGTTTTCTTGATCCGGTCGCGTTCTCCATGAGATGTTGTATTGTTTTTAGCCATTTGCGCTGTCTCGCGACAGCTCGCGCCCGCAGTGACGTCATGCGTCGCGCGATCACGTCTTTCTTCTCGCGATCATGCACCGCGAGACAACTCAAAACAAGATGGCCGCGCCCGCAAGCAACCACATGGGTAAGTTGGCGACCCGCAACCATGCAGAAAATCTCGTGAACATGTGGGAAAAAAACTTCTGCATCTTCGCGATATTTCCGCTTGTTTGCGATAATTTTAAACATTTTCGCGATAATTTGCGAAAGTTAATTTGGCAAATTCCGCCCACCCCTACTTATGAAGCACTCTGTAGTAAGGGAAATGAAAACTCTAAGAACATACAAGAATGCTTAAAGAAATGCATATGATGCCTATCTCCCCCTACCATAGAGAATTGCTAAAAGCACCCATAGAGCAAGGAGAACTGAGACAGGTGCTTAAATCAATGCCTACGGGCAAATCTCCAGGCCAAGATTGCTTCCCTTTGGGATTTTATAAAACGTTCTTCTCCCCTCTTCAAGCTCACATGGTATCCTTCTTTAACTCTTCCCAACAGACAAGCCTCACTCCTACCACGTGTAAAGCTGAAAAAGGCCTAATTTCCAAACCCCATAAAGACCGGTTATTTGTAAATCCTACTGGTCAATTGAAATTTTGAAAACAGATGCAAAACTATGCATGAGGATTCTGGCAACACAGTTGGACCCTCTATTACCTGATCATATTAACCCTGACCAGGTAGGTTTCTTCTGCAAATGTTAGTGAGCTGACGATATCAGACACCAAACCGACTTGGTCTTTCAAACTTAACATCCTCGCTTTATTAATATCCTTAGATGCTGAAAAAGTATTCAACCGGGTCTGCTGGGCAGCTCTTAGTGCTGTATTGGACAAGATTCGCCTTGGCACAAAGATGGTTGACAAAATCATGTCAGCATATACCTCCCCAACTGTGATCTTTCGGATCAATGCACTCAGCCCATTGACCTGGCCAGGGGGACCAGACAGGGATGTCTCCACTTGCCTTTGCTATTTGCAGGAGTGTTGGAACCCTTTGTAATGAAGATCAGGGTCAAGACATATCAGGTATTCCATTTGATGGCCATATACACAAAATCAATCTATTCGCTGATGATATCCTCCTTATCCTACCTTTCTGTGACAAACCTTGCTGCAACCCTCTCAAACCTGACACCGATGCTTGATGCATTTGAGCAAGTATTCCGGTTATAAAATCAACAAAGAGAAATCAAATCTCCTTAACCTAATGGCACGACAGATCAAATCTCTCATCTCCAAACTCTACCACTCTTTAACTGAGCCACATTCTCTGTACGATACCTGGGCCATAATGTCAAGAGGCCTTTTGGCAGATGAACGAAAGCCAATTCAGCTGCTTATTGTACACGAATCCTAGAAGACTTGAGGAGATGGTGCCCCTTGGCTAGGGCAGATTAATGTCATCAAAATAAATTTCCTCCCTAGAATGTTGTACCTTTTCCAATGCTTTCCTACCCCTTTTCCTTAGGTAGATATTACCCAACTTCAATACAAATTGTGATTCTTTATTTGGGGTGGTAAAAAAACCCACACATCTAATAAGATACTCTTGGTTCCTAGAGTAATGGGCTGTCTGGCATGTCAAAACCTAGAGTACTACTGGGCGGCATATCAGTGTTATGCATCAGAATGGAGAGGTTAGGGAGAGCAAAAAGCATTGGTTTCATATGGACAGATCTGCTGACCTCTCGGGGTCTTGCTTGACTTCCCAGCCATTTTAGAATAAAAAGGTAAAATATTTTGACTTCAACAAAAATAGTCCTTGAGATTTGGGTCTAGTTCACGGTCACTTTCCCTTCCCCAAACACTCCTTTAGCAAGGAATCCCAACTTCATCTCTGCTCTGGACCCCAAGTCCTTCCCTGAATGGACTGGAGAAAAGTGAGGAACACTTCAAAACATTTTTAAGGGGACAATGTCACATCCTTTGAGTAATGTAAACAAGAATACAGACTTTCAGAGAAAACCCGTCTCCAGGACTGCCAGCTGAGACACTGGGCATTACACCCTTTGTACAAAGCAGCTGCACACACTTGAAAAGTTATTTTGCATATTTAACTGCACAAAAGTACTAATATCACAAACATATCAAGTACTACAGACCTCTAAACCAAACACCCTTCACACATTTCAAAAGCAGCGGGAGGGAGACTTGCAGCCAGAAATAACGAGCAAGACCTGGGAATAAAAAGACATTCTCAAGATACTTGGAAACATTTCTCAAAGGGAATCAGCAAATAAAGTGATGTACCAGTAGTACATGATCCCAGTAAGGCTGAATTAAATATTTTCCTCCAAAGCGGCTACTTGCTGGAGATGCAATTAAGAACATGGCACTTTCCTACGTATATGGTGGACATGTGCATTAATACAAACATTTTGGATCGAAATACTGGAACACAAGGGGACAGTGTGCAACGAAATCCTGATTTCAGACCTAAAAGGCATGATTGGCTACTCATGCTACCTATGACATGGATGGCTATACAACGTAATCAATTAATCAATCAATCAATCAATCAGGATTTATAAAGCGCAGCTAATCACCCGATAGGGTATCCCGGCTTGTGCAGGTCCTGAAGTCTTATTTGAACAGTCGAGTCTTAAAGGGACTGTCGGAATTCCGGAAGTGAGGTGATGGTCCGGAGGTGCGTGGGGAGGCTGTTCCACGTTTTTGGCTGCGATGTGGGAGAAGGAGCATCCTCCACTTCTGCGTCAGTAGATGCGGAGAGTATGGGAAAGTGAAAGGGAGGTGGAGCGTAGTCTTCTCAATGGTTGGTGAAAGTTCAGGAAATGGTTAACGTTGGTGGGTCCTTGGTTCTATAGAGCCTTGTGTGCATGGGTCAGCAGTTTGAAATGGCATCTCTTCAGTATGGTAAGCCGGTGGAGTTTTCTGAGGTGGGGTGTGATGTGGGTTCGTTGGGGAAGGCCGAGGATGAGTCTGGCTGTGGAATTCTGTATTTTCTGAAGTCTCTGTAGAAGATGTGCAGCGATTCTTACGTAGAGGACATTGCCATAATCCAGTTGACTGGTGATGAGGGCTTGTGTCACAGCGCGTCTTGTGTGTATGGGTAGCCACTTGAAGATGTTACATAGCATGTGCTGAGTGAGGAAGCAGGCAGAGGAGATGGCGTTGATCTGTGATTTCATAGTGAGCTTGTTGTCAATGATGATTCCAAGATTTCTGATGTGGTTGTGGGTCCTAGGTCAGGTGGCCAAAGGAGTCGTTCCATGTGTTGCTGCTGCTGCCAAAGATCAGTACTTCAGTCTTGTCTGTGTTCAGCTGCAGGCAGTTTTTCTTCATCCAGTCAGCGACGTTTGTCCTGCATCTGTGGAAGTTGGTTCTGGTGGTGTTGGGGTCGTCAGTGAGTAAGAGTTGAGTGTCACTTGCGCAAGAAATTATGTTGAGACCGTGAGATCTCACGATGTTGGCCAGCAGGGTCACACATGCATTGAAGACTGTGGGGCTGAGGCATTAGTTCTGAGGGGCACCGTAGGTGATCTCCTTGGGCTTAGAGGTGAAAGGTGGAAGGTGGATCCTCTGGGCTATTCCGGTGAGGAAGGAGGCGATCCATATGAGTGCGTCCCCTTGGATGCCCATGTGGTGGAGTCTTTTGATCAGTGTGTGGTGGGTTACGGTGTCGAAGGCTGCTGAGACCTCGAGGAGGATCAAAGCTGCTGTTTCTCAGTGGTCGAGGAAGGTTAGGATGTCTTGGTGGCTTCAATCAGGGCGGTTTTGGTGCTGTGATTGCTGCAGATGCCAGATTGGGAGGAGTTGAGTAGCTGGTTTAGCCCCTGGTGTATCATGAGTTGATTGTTGATGATATTTTCCAGTAACTTCGGTGGGAATGGGAGCAGGGAGATTGGCCTATGGTTTTTCAGTTTGCTGGTGTTGGTGGAGGGTTGTTAGTGTAGTGGTCTGACTTTGGCATGTTTCCAGGCATCCGGAAATGTTGCGGTGGTGATAGAGGTCTTAAGTAGGGTGGTGAGTTCCTGTCCGATCCTTTGATTTCCTAGGTTGAAGATGTGATTTGATCATGGGTTTGTGGGAGCTCGAGAGAGTATGGATTTCTTGGTGGAGGTAGTGTCCTAGGTGGAGAGGATGATTCAGGTGGTCAGTGTGTGTGATTCGTGCCGGGTACGGTGGGGGATTATCTGTCAAGGAAGTCTGTAGGTGTGGGTTGGGGTTCGAAGTTTCTGTATATGGTTGCAATCCTATTGTTGAGGAAGTCCGCAAGGTTGTCTCACAGCTCCTGTGAGGGTGTGATGTTGTTTTCACTGGCAGCCAGATTGGAGAATTTCTTAACAATGTTGAAAAGTTCCTTAGTGTTGTTGGCGCTGGTTTTGATGCATGCGGCAATGGCTGTCTTCTTTGTTTCCCTCAGCAGGCAATGGTAGAGCTTGAGGAAGGTCTTGAAGGCTGCCCTGTCTGAGGTGCCCTTCCTGGTGCACCATCTCCTCTCCAACTGTTTGCTGTCTCGTTTAGCTGTACCTGCTGGCCTTTTTAGAGGACTTTCTCTGGATGTTTCTCTTGATGGGGATGATGCTGTCTGTGCAATTGGTGATCCAGGCATTGAAGTGTTTTACTCCCTGTTTGAGGTTGGTGTCGTAGCAGGGTTGGAGGTGTAGAGGGCATTCGCCCGGCAGCTGGTCTCTCAGATTTTATTCCACCTCTGGTGGGGGGCGTTAGTGATGTTGGGGTGGCGGTGTGGAGACTGGAGATGTTTGAGTGGACAATGGAGTGTAGGGTCGTGAATGATCTGGGTCAATCCAAGGCTGCTAATACTGTCAAGGAGTTGTGCAGTGTTTTTGTAATTGGGGTCGTTGATGTGGAAATTTAGGTTGCCAAGGAAGATGTAGTCCTTGGAGTCTAAGGCTAGGGGGCACAATGAAGTCTGCGATGGTGTTGCAGAAGCTGGAGCGAGGTGCCTAGGGCTGGTATGCGAGGGTGCCTCTGAAGCGTCTTGTTGTCCTACTGGAGCTTGCAGTTGAGATGTTCCATAGAGGTGGTGGTGTTGTCGGTGGTAGTGGTACACTTTGTGATCTCTTTGTGGATGATGATGGCTGTTCCTCCTCCCACCTTGTTGGTGCGTTCCTGGTGAGTGATTTAAATCTGTCAGGGATTACTGTGGCAATGTCTGGGGCGGATGGGGGTTGAGCCAGGCCTCAGTGAGGGAGACTATGTTGTGCGCAAGTGTGGCGATGAGGTCCCATAATTCAATGGGCTGCTTGCATAATGAGCGTGTGTTGAGAAGGGTGCATGCGAGTTGGTGTTATTGTTCAGGTGGTGTCTGTGGTGTGTTCAGGGTGGGGCTGGTCGGTGGGCTGGTTTTTGTGCAGTGGCAGGTGAAGTGGCAGTGGGTGCAGGTGAAACGTCCTACCGTGGAGCGTGGGTCAGCATGATGGCAGTGTTTGTGGCAGTGTTTGTTGCTGCATCCTGGTTCGAAGGTGTAGATGTTGTAGAGCTCGGCAATGGTGTATCTTTAGGGGGAGGGAAAGCCATGGGTTGTATCGCTGGGCACGGTCCAAGCATGGATGAGCAGAAACGGGCTTGTCGCGCTGCGGCCTTCATTAAGTAAGTACCGGGGTGGGAAGGGCTTCTGTTGGTGGGAAGAACGGTGAGTTGGAAAACACAGTTGGGAAAACCCCAGCAGGAAAACCCAGGCAGCTGCGGTGTCACTGGATCAGTCTGGAACAAGCAGGAACTGGAGGCCACAGCCAAGTGGCAAGCTAGGTGCCTAATGATATTGCCCTATATTGGACTAAGAGAGAGCCTTCCCTATTCCCGAGAGCACTCTGGTGTCATCGGTTATGGCAGACCCTTACAAATAAACAAAAGACACAGAAACTAAACCGCTTTGATAACAAAATCTATTGGCAGCTGGCAACCTGTAGAACTAGAATATCTTTACTTTACCCTCCAGAAACTTCAGGCACTACAACTATTTATCTAAGGGAAATACAGAGGAATACTCCTCCACCTCTCATGTTGAGTCCCTTAAACAGCCTCCCTTACCTATGATACGTTATTCATATACCTTTACATACACATTCTCTGTTGACAATCAGGAAGTCTCCCTGACAGCAGTATTGTAGATATGACACTACTCTATGTGTTACTGACACTCTTCCCTATGCAGTTTATTTTAGCTTCTTCAGCACACCATACCACTTACTCCTCTCCATTTCCTATCCCACTTTCTTCTCTGTCCTCTATGTTTATGCATCATTCTGGATGTTACTCATGGGACGAGGAGGGAGGGAGGTTTATTCTCTCTATTAATAACTCTCTTGATAAATGCTTAGATGGAATTTTGTGGATATCTGTAGAATTGTGACACAAGCCCAATGATATGTCACAAAAAGGTATACTTATACTATTTTATGGTTTGAGAAAAAGAGATTTGAGAAAAAACGGTGTTGATCAGTGCTCCTTTCTCACTTTCTACAAAAGTTGTCTCTTGAACTTCCAAATGTAACTTTAGTGTGTAAATAGATTTACAATATATATGGGAGTTTTCAATCCCTGTATAAAAATCGGTCTCTAATTTTTAGGTCGAGCCTTAGCGCAGCACGCATGCGCTGCCCTAAGGAAACGGCCTCTTGCAGCTGAACTCCACTTTTCACAAGCTCGTGCCTGTGTGGATTTTTCAGCATTATTTTAATTGGCGTTTGCATGCGTCTTTAAAACGTCTTTAAAAAAAGACAGCACGCAATTGGGTAAAGGCGGGCGCATGTCCCAGCCAATGTAATCGCCCACGGCCTAAGGCTTGCGGTTACGCGCACGTGCACCATCTGTTTTAAATTATCATGCCCAGACGCGGGCACGATAATTGAAAACAGATTGCCTGGTGCTCGCTCTCGCGCGCACCACTCGCGGGCTTATTCTTGCCTGCCTGCCATCAGGACATGGGTTAGTGAATGCCCCCATTTACAGCACCTGCCTGTGTTAAGGTGGCTGTTTCTCTTGATGTGCCGTCAGGCTTTATTTGATCTGCATACATACTCCCCTTTTCTGTTTATGGACTGCTTGTAGAGGTGCAACTTGTCTCCATGGCTACTTCAAAGCGCTGATCGGTTAATTAGCCACAAATTTCACTCCTGATATTGATGCAATTTTTGGTGAGCTGGTATTGCAAGTCTTCTGTGTGGTTTTTTTTATCACACTTTCCACTGGAATGGCACTGAGGTTGGAAAATTCTAATGATTCAGCCCGTAACCTTAGCCAGCCTGCTTGGCGAATATGTCTATATTCTTGGTGAGTACTGAGTCCTGATTCATCTGGAGCATAGGTTGGCATTTAAAACGTAATATGATCACAATTGCATGACACAGCCTTTGACAATACACTGACAATTCGAGGGCTAATTGGTCTCTTGGTTGATTGTTATGCTAATTTGTAACTTGATTTATTTTAATTAAACTGTAACCACTTGAGTGTTAAGGTTATTGTGTAACCAAGGAGGCAGTGCTCAGCACCCAATGGCTTAGCTTAACAACCTAATGGTTTCTGGGAGTTGAAGTTCTGGATGGCTTCAGTCGGTCCATCTAAAAAGAATGCTTTGTTAATGAAAACCCCAGATAGGCAGCACTGTGTCCTTGGTTGCATGGAGTTGTCTGGTAAACATATTAAGTGTGCATTGCTGGCATGTTCGAGAGAACATTTCCTTTAACCTGGAGGCAATGTATCTTGTGATATCAACCTCAGGGTCACATAGCATTAGCACTGAGAGGCTGTTGGTGGAATATGGCCTGAAATGAGCTACAATTTGCAGGAGACCGTGGGTACGATACAGATAAGGTGGCTTGTACTGGAAGCTCCTGTGTGCCTGAAATATCCCCAGATATCTCACACTGTCTCTTTTCTGTTTTGGATAAAAAGTTCGCTTTTTGGTGCATCCTTCTAGGCCTTCCTTAATTTAAGGTCCAATCCACTCTACTAACAGACTGTTCTTCTGAAAACCCATGCACAAAATACCACAGGATTCAATCACCCATGCTTGACTGAACCTCCAAGCACTTTGGATCCAGCCCCCTTCTTCAGAACAGTTGTCGAGTTCACCTTTTGAAACATTCTCCATACCAAGGCTTGCCTTCTGCTCGAATTCTCATTTCGTCAGGAGGCAGAGCTGAGGGTGAGTAATACTAGCTAAATAAAAAATAAATGCAGGCATACCAAAGAATTTGCTATTTCTTTTTCTGTGTACTGGGTTTGACTTAAAGATGGCTACATTACAAATAAAAACAAAAACTGGAAGGCTGCAATAATAACAAGAGTTATGTGACAACACTAGACATCTGTTAGGGTTTGGTTCTTCTGGGAGCTAGGACCAGCTGCAATTATGGGGTATGTCCTTGGCAAGCTTCGGAGAGGAGCAAAGAGCCAGTAAGGGGCTACAGGATTCCCCAAATTGGTGCAACCGCATAGACCTAATATTACTGATTGAATGGAGCAGATTTTACAGTGCTGTGAATGTAAGTGTTTTTGCTATATTGCTTTGTATAGCATCAAGTGGCGATTGGGTGAGAAATGCTGTACAGCATGGCTAAAACTCATTGGCAAAACCAATGTCCCATCGGCGAAACGGGGTGGCTTTGCCAATGCTTGTTTTATTACAGTCGGGTTGTGACATTTCTAGTCTCATGCAAAAAGAATATGGCATAGCTGCTCAACTGTAATACATTATTGCATTTGAGTTGTGACATCAGAGTGCCTGCTACTAGTATCCAATCTAAAAGGTGAATGATGAAGTATCATTTTAGCTCATCTTTAAACAGTTTACTTTCTTATGATCTGTTTTTCTAATAGAGCAGTGATCACCACGAAGAAGAGATTCATGGCAATATGTTTCTTTTTCATACTATGGTTATTCATGTCACTTCTCATTCTGAACTATGGGCTTTTTTGATCTAAATTACATTAACTAACTGCTTTTTAGTGTGTTTAATTTCCGACTACAGATTCTGCTTCTACTCTTCGTGTCTGCAATCATATTACCCAATCATATTACTCCTTACATTGAATGACCAAAACACAAAGGATTTAAGCAATTCACAGGATGGGTGATGATTTGGCTATGTATTATAAGAAATGAAACACCCTCTGGCATATGCTAACAAGCCTTTGCAATGCAATAGGTTTCACATTTATGAGAGTTTGAGCTATTGGCAATGCAGTAGCTTAAACTCTCGCAGATGCAAGACCTATTGCATTGCGGCGCTTTCACATTCATGGAGGCAGCGCCCCTTTCTTTAGACAAGCCGCGTTGAAAGAAAAGGGGCGTGGCTGAAATTAAGGTGAAACAGCGACATGGGGCTCTTTGACAAAAAAAAATCTGTTGTCAAGTCGACAAGCAGAGGTTTTATTTTGCAAAAGCGTCCATGCCGCGCTTTCACTTTAATAGCGGCCGCGCACCTTCCTTTAGACATGGCCTCCATGAATGTGAAAGTGATGCATGGGCGCTAGTAATAAATAAATAAATAAGTCCGGCCGCTATGCTAAAAGCAGACCGTGCTGCTAAAATAAAGAAAGAAAGAAATGCGGCCACTATAGTTAAAGCGGACCACCATTAGAAAAAAAAATAAAAGCGGGCGGCTTGCTGTGATGTAGTGCGTGGTATAGGGGCAAATCTTTAAACAAAATGGTGCTCAGAGCCAACCAAGATAAAGCAGACCGAGTAACAAGACAAGTAAAAGGTCCAGTCGTTATGGGAGGTAACAAATGCAGACAAGGCGGTACCAAGGAGGGACTAAGAAGCCTAATAACGACTCGGAAGCCAGAAGTTACGAAGGACAATGACACAAGCCAATTAAAAATATGGCCGAGAGTGGGCGGGCCTTCAAAGCCATACTCCAATACTGCATGCCTCACAGCAGCGCATGTGCTGCCCAGGCTTGACCTAAAAAGACATTGGAAGCTACCTCGAAGATCCATGATCCTATAAAGGATCTCAGCCTTTGGCCTCGTTCATAGCTCTGGTGACAGAACTCCTTGGGGACTTGCAATATCCTTAAAATGTACAGCTGAGGATACTTTATCCCATACATAAATGTTCATGAAAAATTGAAAGTTACCCCGGGTGGGTATACACCACATTTGTATGGGATTACATGGACAGCTACTCTGACACTCCCCTGAGGATTCCAAAAACAAAAAACATAGGAGTATGTAGGTTACACACATGTGAGTAAGTTACACAAATCTGTGCGCGCAGTATGTTCTTGAACTTTTGAACATTGTTTATGCTTCCTCCAAGTTGTTTCTATTTACATTAATATGTCAGTTGTAATTGTGAAAAAAGACTTTGTAAATAGAGCCCATAATCTCAGTGCATCATTTACAAAGCCTTCCACCCCAACAAGCATGAATATTTGACCACATTACTTTCATTTGTCTAATGCAAACCACCTGGTGCTCAAATTTGCTTATATTAGAAAGTCACAGGGAGGAAACGAGAAAACCAAGAAAGAAGTATTTCATTTCTGAGCCTCCACCCTTGAAACGACCTCCCTCAAAGCACAAAACTTCTTCCAAAAATCTTGACATTCAGGAAAATAAATTAAGACCCTGCCTCCTTTTCTATCCTTCCTCGAACACTCGGCCTATCTGTATAGATTATATGGAAGGAACAGTCAGCAGGACAACAGATACACTCCCTCTGTTACTGTAATGTGAGTGTGTACTGTCTCTATAAATGAATAAAGCCTACCTATAATAATTTATATTTTATATACCCACTTCTGAAACATTCACCATTCTTCTGTAACCACCATGCGATGGCATGTCATTCTGATTTTTTATATAAGACACTTCACAGCCCTGCAGGATAAAGAGCCTGCTATATAAATACCCTCCAAAAATAACAAATAAATAAGCAAATGCAAGGACAGGTAGTCCCCATTGTTACAGTGGGGTCATGGGAAGTGCTCTAAGGGGCATATAAACTATTGGAGGTCTCCAAAAATGGCATAACAAAATAATTGTCACTATAAATCCTTTACAAGAAGCATGGCTTAAAACACCTGAACTAGAAACCTGTGTTTGGCAGGATTTGAGTGAGTCCTTGTGTGGTTTCTGTTAGTGCTTCGACACAATAACAAACACAAATACCTAAACAAATCAGACCTATTTGATGTGCAAATGCTTGTTGACCCTAGTTATTGATTCAATATGAGAAAACTAGTAACAAGTGTGAGATTTTATTAAATAATTAGAAGTGAAAAGATTTCATATCTGAAAATAGGAGATTCTGAAAAATTCTTTCAAAATAATATTGTGAATTAAACATTGCGAAGATCTGTTGACGAAAGAGTGTCGTTCTCAGTATCTCAGTCGTCTCAGTTCTCCCTTTCACATCACTTTCCCCCTTTTTCACCCCATTTCTATTTTTTTGGAGGTCATTCCATCTACATGTCTTAAACTCAAGGTCACAGCTTCAATGAAGGGTGGTGGGGGTGGGGGGTGACACTCCCCAAATAAATGAATTCTTTCCTTGGTAGTGAATGAAAAACAAAACAGTGTCTTTTGATGTAAACGGGAAAGAGTAGAGATACCCTGCTGGTGACTGAATTTCAAAATGTTAAAACAGATATCCTGAATTCGTACTTACTTCCCTGCTTGTCTGAATTATGTAATCCAAAGCAAATATTTTATTTCACAGAGCGTATTTTTTCTTTGTGATCACATATAAACACACATTTAAATACTTGAGTTCAAGAGATACTCAGTAGTATCGGATCTTATGTTTGACTTAATAGACTGTAATGTTACTCTATCTATAATAAGAATCTAGGCCAGCTTTAGGGTTCATTGGCTACTGACTTGCCTCCTAGTTCACTAATGACATTGTCGTTTGGGGGCGTGCAATGAATATTTGTAAAAACCATCACTTCTAATAAATGTCTGTCTAAGCCAGGGGTCTCCAACCTTTTCTGTTATGAGAGTTACTTATGATCAATAAAAAATCATTCCAAGCTACTAATATCACTAGCATTGAATGCCTTTATGTGGGTAATACATAACAGCCATAGCTTAAATGCCCATGGCACCAGGGTAGTAATAAACCTTGTCAAAGCCACATAATTTATCACTCAGATATCAGCTTTTAATATATTTTGGACATTCGACCATCTGCTTATCAGTTCAGAGAATACACATTTTTGCTTTCAATACACATTTTTAAATTTTGGTATAATATAGTAATTCATTCAAGCAAAAGCGTCTAGGTCAGTATGCCTGACTGGACACAGGAGAGCTACTTCTAGGTAGCTGAAGAGCTATCAGTAGCTCACGAGCTACTCGTTGGAGAAGTGATATAATCTGATGTATTAAGGTGAAACGCTTCCGCATGTTAAAGAAATAAACCTTTTTAATTTTGAAAAGATTATATCACATTTTCACATTATGTGTGCTGCACGATATACATGCCAAACATTTTTATGGCTTGATCGTGCAAGGACTCTTAGGGCCAAGCCAGACCCACGGCTCCGCTCTGGCTCGGCCCCACCCTATTAATTTGCCTGCGTACATGCCTATATTTGCACTTGTGGCTTAGTACTTGATAAACTGATTTGTAAAAGACAATGACTAGAAATATGAAGCCCTGCCCACGTACACCGATTTGACAACTCTACCATCAAGTATTCCTGTAGCAGAGCCAATGAAGAATGTGTGCAGTGAAAATACATTTAAAAAATGGACCCCGGGGCATGGACTGCAGGCCTCTGTGTTGTACATGACCGTAGTCCTGAGTTCACAGGGAAAACTACCAAGCCCAGGCGGGATGGGCAGGGTCGTAGCTTAAGCAGGAGTGTTTAGGGTGTGATACCCCTCGAATGCATTCTTAGTTTGATAGCTGGGTCTTGGGGCACTGAATCAGATGTATCTGTGTCACTGTTCATCATTGTTCTCATTTCACTAAGAGCTTTACATTTGTTCATTTGTTGCATCGGGTCTAGAATATATATAGTGAGAGGGTTTACCAAAAAACATAATAAATCTCCACCTATAGAAGTACTCCTTGAATGGGTGGAAATTTACAATTTGTTTGGAATTTACAAACATTGGCAGTAGTAGGCTTGGAAATCTGCGCCAGTCTCAAGTTTACTGGCATACTACTGGCAATCAAACACCCAAAAGGTGATGGATTGATTGCAGATAGATTAACCGGTAGCAATCGCTTAGGTTGGCATTCCAACCATCGTTTTCCACCCACCTAAAGCATATCAATACTGACCCTGTTCAGAGTGGAAACAGTCTATCCCGTACCTTAATCATCTCACCTTTCCACCTATAGCCCACATTTTTTTTAATTGGGCAGTTTGCTATTCCCCCCCCTACCCCAATCTCAATGGCTCAGTTATTCCCCGCTTGTGCTTCATCTCCTTCTCTTACATCACTGTTTTTCACTCTCTCAACCATATTTAATTCTTTTCATCTCCTTCACTTCTCCAAGCCCTCTCACATAGACTCATATACATACTTGCCTCTGGTGCTGTCAATATTTTGACAGCTGTTAACCTCCTTCACCAACTTTCCCCTAGGACTGTAATCACAATTAACACACATATGCTCCCTGTGCTCTTTGCAGAGAGGCCGAGCATTGGATGAACATGTAGTCTGAACACCTCTATGACAGACACTGTGAAACATTTGCACTGCTTCCGGCCTCAACTTCAAAACTCTCTGTTGCACCCCGACATGAACACCTGCCCACACCCTGAACTCACGAAGAAACCGAGAGGGGGCTCGATTTTCAAAACAAGAGGTTTATAGGACCACCAAATTATAGTTCAAACACCAATATTAATATTGTTAGTATTTACATTTATTTATTCTGTCAATGATTCAATTTCTCTATCCAGTAAAAAAAAAGTATTGTTTGTAGGGAAGCACTTATGTTTCTTCTCATTTGTGGTGCATTAATAAACGAAAGCTTGTTTCACGAAAATCACATTTTCGGGGCTGTAAAGTTAACATAAACGAATTCTCAACTAATAACTGAACAGTAATGGCACCATTAAGAGGTCATCCATAGTTGCATAAAGGTGTAAATATTAGCTTTCTTTCATACAGACTGCTGCAAATCTATGCATTCATAATAACAAACTTCAAAGCGCTACATTAACAACGTTTAATATTTGATAAAGTCAAAAGGACCAACACTGTGATTAAATAACCCATTGTTTTAAACCAGATGTTAGTGCAATATATGGTCTTGTAAAATATTTAAAGGATAGTGGCCATGTTATACGTATACAAAATTATACATAACACCAGTGAACCTGGCATATCTGCCATGGTTGCTAGATGAGTGAATAAGCCCCATAGTGATAACGATTGTTAATGAAGACCATAAGCTTCTAATACAAAATATGATGTTTTGCAGAAAAAAAGTTTCGGGGTCTCCAATTAGTTATATGGAGAATATTCAAAACTTCTCATTACAATGTATTATAATATATACATTTACATCAAGTTGTTTTCTATTGGTAATAACAGTGAATAAAGGAATATACCATGAACAAAAAATACTTGTCATGGGCCATGTTTTGGTGAACCAAACCACTGACAAGAAAGTATAGTAACAAACAATATTAGTTGTTGATTTTTAATTCTGTGACCCCATAACCTCTTTGTTTTATCTCAAGTGTACTAATAGTCGCGTAACAAAACCTGAGGGAGGCCCCTCTGCAAACAAATGGTGACGGCACCCCTCACGATACCCATATCCTTGAGTTATTACCACCTTACAAATGTGCTGCACATCTGTCCCCTGCATCCACATGGCATCAGCCGCAGTTTCCGCGAAACATTAAGCGTCAAAGATGAAGCATTTACGAAGGTCTGATCAGCATGCTATGTATCAAGTTGTGTTCATATTTCTGATAATAATAATAACAATAATTTCTATTTACAAATTTTAAACTTAGGAGATAACTATATATGACCCTCACTGGCACATAAATAGAAAAGTACATTTGTCAGGGATGTGCAGATGCAAATGAAAGCTATCCACAAAAAGGTGAAGACCAAGGGGGTTATTCATAGCTTGGCCAAGCAAGTTGGTCTATCATAAATTGGTGGAACTCCCGTTCTGCCAAATTGACTGTTCCCTTCCCCTTTAAAGTCTCATTCTGAGTGACCCATCATTGCAACTGGTAATTTTGCCAATTCCGCCTTCTGAAGATACTGATTGTACCGGTAACTCTGGAAGGTGGAGTCAATGGGTGCAACATTGAAGGTCAAAGAGGCAGAAATACCCTTGGGGTTGTCTATTATGAGTGGAGGACGAGAATTGAACTGTTCCTTTGGAGCACAGTCATTTTACATCCATTTGGTTGGTTCTCTTTCATTATAGGTCTACAATATCCCTAACAGCTTACAATGTACAGATTCAGAACCTATGGATGTGTTGTGCTGTTCGTCCCTGGCATACATAATGGCAATGCTCATGAGAATGATGTCAGATATTTTGATGCTGAGGATATGGTCATTGTCGCAGGAATAGGATTTAAAAGTAGTGTGCGTGGTATGCCTTACCCCACAGAGGATTTATAATGCCTGTTGTCTTCTGGATCATAGTGCAACAGATATTATTTCTGCTGTGGCAAAATCTTCCTCCTTGCAACCAGTGCTGTGGGCTGTACATTTTTCTGATGGAATATTTTTATAAGCTTGTAAACTTACAGAACTGTTTCTAAAAAACGAAGTCTTTAGGGGAAAGAATGTGGCCTAACAGCTAAGGCTGTCGACAGCGGAACTGGGGAACCGGGTTCGAGGCTCTGCAGGGACGCTCAACATTCTGTGATTCTGGGCAAATCACCTAATCTCCCCGTGCCTAACAAAAACTAATGGGTCCATCTGCAACGTAACTGGTGCTCATGTAAAGCTCTTTAATACGTTTGAGTCTAGATAGCGCTATAAAAAAGACTTTAGATTAAAGGTTTGCATAAGTCAATATAGACACTTTAAAAAACAATAATATTATGTTGCCTTCCCCTTTATCACTTCTCAGCCAACTCCTGCTAGAAAAGGTTGGTTCCCTCACTGTGTGACTTGAGAGCTGCCTGCGTTCCACAAGGTTTCATTTAAATACCTATAAGGTTGCTTCATGGTCTCCTCACTAGTCCAACATTGACAGCTCTTTGGCAAAAAGTGGCTACTGAGCAGTTTGTGTTGGTAAAGTCTTTTAACCAGTTGGAAAATGAAAAATGTCTAAAAACAGCAAGAACGCTTGAGGAACTCCCTCTGGGTAGATCCAGGGGCATATTTACAAGGAGTTAATGCCACCAGAACGTCACTTTTTCAGACGTTCTGGTGGCGTAAAGTCCTTCGCCTTATTTACAAGCCTGTGTTAAACCACTTCACATGGCTTAACACCACCTTGTAAATAATGCCCCTATTCATGCAATACTTAGGGCCATATTCACAAGGAGCCATCGCCGAATTAACAGCACTTTATCGCAGCCAAAGTCATGATAAATTTACCTCCCCATTCACAACCTGGTGCTAACAGCCCACAGCACCAGTTTACCCGTGATAGCAGCCGCAAAAAACATTGCCACAGTGGATCCCTGCAACTATCGCTGATGAGATGCAGAGTAGGCGTTCCCGTGCCAAAAGCGGTGAAAACACCACTCCTCAACATTCTCAACGACCAGCCAGACGGCGATAAGAACACAAAACAGGCAATAAGGCGCGTCAGCATCAGGAAATCTACACCTGCTCTGACCTGGTGTTAAGTCGGACGGCAGCCAGCACCACAAAAGGGAGACCAGTCCAGAGCCACATCAGAAGGGCAACAGATGCCATGGAGCCACCCATCTTGTGTCCCAGACTCCCAAGAGGGCCACAACACCCACCGACACCACACCCAGGCCAACAACACCCCCAGCTCCCCCGGGACCACCGCCAACCCCAGACAAAGAAACTGCACACCAGTACCACGAATCCCAATACAAACATTTTGCCTGATGTCGCACAAGCAGGAAATTCAACAGACCTGCGTGGCCAGAAAATGGAGACTCATTCAAACAGCAATGCAATCACCAACACAAAACACGATACAATAAAACGCCGAGACAACCCTTAGGATGAGTCCTAGCGGCTCCTCATTGGTCAATCCGTAGCACACAACCTGGAAAACCAAATCCAAGAGAAGAAGGTGTGCCATGCGCCCACCAAAGGAAAGAGAGGGAGAGAGCGAGGGAGAGAGATGGAGTGAGATTGCACAAGCAGCGCAAAGCCTCTCGGCCACCTGACTCCACATGCCAACATGTGTGCGTGTATCGCCATCCGTACACCATGAGCCCAAGGCCGGGTCCGAATCTCAGCGCCAAAGCCACATCAAATCCCTAAAATGCAAGTAGTAGTCAGACAAACATTAGGGATGAAAGCTCCATTGTACCAATGCAGAAGGCGGGAGGACACCTGCACCTCTGACGTTGGTCCAGAACGCTCCTGGAACTCCCTGAGCGAGATGCCATGGCATACGGGTACGACTCCCACACCACGCATTCCGCAAATGAACTCTCGGACTCATCCGCACCCCACACACAGAAGCCCCTGCCTGTGGTACCCACGCATGGGATGCCCTTGACACACACGGAATCAGAAAGCCACTCTCCCCAACATTGCACACATATTCGAATCATTGCTCAGAGCTGTGGCATATCTTCCACACAACTGCCACAGTTCAGAAGAGTGCCGGTTCCACGAGACGCACCAACGCAATGGCAGGCCACATCGGGTACATGCACAACCCCCATCACGTACCGTGCTCATAAGCTGTATTTACTGGGTGCAGTGCCACTGGCAATGCTGCGGATCTGTTACCAGCTCAGCTTCCGCCTTGCCTACCTCACCTGCATCCAGCCCAGGTTCCACTGCCAAACATGCACATTTGAGTGTCCCATGGATGTCTGCCTGTCCAACACAACTGTCGATGAATTGGACTATTACCTGTGTCTGCGCCGCCCTGTTGGATCATGAACTGGAGTGTAACCGAGACAGCCGTGCATGGGATGCCCTGACATACTGCGTATGTATTGGTAGTTGTGCATAGGAGATTACACAATTCCTCGTGTGCAGTAACCTCATCGAGGCGCTCCCCTATTGGGCTGTGATGCGGATTGGGGAAACGGCGTGGGTTGGGCACACCTGGCCGGACCACTTTATGGATTGGTTCACCCTGGTGTTCCTTCAACACGACAACGACGTACTATTGGAACACATTGCACATGAAGCTGCACGGGCATTCATGGACGAGCAACTACGTTACTGCAGTCACATCTGATTGTCACCCACAGCACATGTCCCAACAACTTGTTGCATAGTGGGGGTTGCTCACATATCCCACCACAACATAGAAAACGTCCGCCTTTGTCTGGGCTCTGGATGCATGTGCGCTGTACAACGCCTGTGTACACACACCTGTGCAAGGTGATGCATGTCCATGCCCGGTGCAACACAGCGTCGTTTGGCAAAGTTGCCAATTCGGACACACTGCTGGGGGAGAACACACACATCGCAATGTAGCACGACATGTGAACCTGTCGGACCCTCACACCTGATCACCATCAGCAGAACTGACAATCGGCGCACTCTGGAGGCAGAGCACCATGCAGATCCCATGGGCAGTGAGTCGTGCCCCCTCACACGGGGCAATGGGTATACGCCAAACAAAACATGACTCATCCAGCAAGGCAAGGTGGACTGAGAGCGTTGCCATCGTGATGCATGTTGCCCATTGTAGCCCTGACATTTCCTGAACCTCAACAAGTACCATTGCTGCGTGTAAGTGCCTCAAGCATTTCCCTGCCTGTTGTGGCCGTTGCCTCGACCGTACTGACACGCACATGCCAATAAAGTAAATGCAAATCCACTGGTGTCTAACTGTGAGGTTTGTTGTTTGGATTGTCCACTCGTGTGCCACAATGAGCATCGTCCCTACACAGGGAGGAACTGACTGACACTTGTGCAATGGGGGGTGTCCCTTTGGCAAGCTCCACCTCTGTGAGCCAGACAGTGTTTTTGGATTGGTGCTGGACGTCATGTGCACTTATGTGACTACAGCAATGTGAGTATGGTGTCCAACCTCTGACCATGTGGAGCAATGTCATATATCACAACAGAATGTGTCCACACAGCTGTGTGTGAGTGGGTATGCAACGTGAACTTCTGGTATCACATGTGGTATAGGACACCACTCCTGGCCTGCTTTTGTTTGGGTCAGTCCTACACACAGCCCTATTCAGTACATGGACGTGTGCCTACATTGGGTGTTGTGAGATTGTTGTTGATGTGCAATGGCGACACAGATAATACTCACCTTCACAGTCAGTCAATTGGCCATGTGTCTCAGGGATACACATGTGCATAAATGTCAGTTACCAGGGTGTACCTTCATGTGCAAACATTGTTCCTACATCCAGCCACAACGCCATACGTGAGTGAACATAATGATGACACATCTGTGTGATTCAGAATGTTTTATTCTAATTCAGATGATTGATGGAGCTTGGGCTGTACCCTGGTTAACTGCTGCCTGAGGGACATTCAAAAGTAAGGGGGACAAAAGAAGCTTAAACTAGTACAGGATGCTCACAAAAAGCATGCAAAGCGAGCAAACTGTAATTACTCCAGTGAGGTTTTTCAGCCATAGGTACTGAAGGGCACTCCCGTAATAGTCAATTCATGTAATTATGTTCCAAAAAAACTTGGAACAATTGTGCCACAACTGTGCATTCTTCAGCACAATTTCATTAAAAACATTTTTAAAAGGTGTGGGATGAGACTGGCAGTTCAAAGAAAATTAGGTATACAATTCCACATGGTTTATTTGTGACTGAAATGCATGTCTCATTTTCATTCATTGCTGCATTCCCCTTCCTTCATTTTTTCATCCTGCCCCTTCCAAGTACATTGTCAGTCTTTGTGACTGACAATGTACTTACAAAGGACGTCTTGGAAAAATGAAAAATTCACCAGAACTCACAATCTCAGGCGGTAGATGGAAGAGGTAGAAATATCTTAAGAGCTCAGAAAGCAGAGATACAGCTACAGTTCTGCTCTGGCCTCAAAGCGAAGCAGCCATAACGAAAGCAAAGGCTCAATCAAGGTAGTTGTTGAAATACCTTCAGTGATTAAATGATAGCCAGAGCAGGAAGTGCCCTCCGGCACCGAGGAAAAAGCGATCAATAAGTCTCCCATTCTCATCATGAATTGTGTTTGTTTCCTTCTCAAACTTCAGCCTTCGAGTTTTTTCTAAGTATACTTACTTGGCTCCCAAATACAAGTTTTTATTTGGACAAATAAACTCCAATGTGCAAAATAGAAGAAGGCCATTTTCATGAAACAACAGCTTTGACATTAA
The DNA here is from genome assembly GCF_964204655.1 of Triturus cristatus. NCBI lineage: Eukaryota > Metazoa > Chordata > Amphibia > Caudata > Salamandridae > Triturus > Triturus cristatus. Next base: position 1,063,130,178 of record NC_140593.1, on the reverse strand, counting down.
ATATTAGCTTTTTGACTGTAAATACAAGTCTAGTTCGTAAGTATTACCTTGGCATACCTCGACAGAGTTTGCCTTACATTCAAATATCACCATCGCATTGAAAATGTCAAGTATTTCCACCACGTTTAAGCCATGGATAGCCAGGGTATGCCAAGAGTCACCACTATTATGCCCACCATTAGGACAGGGGTACCATTCTACCAGGCTAGAGCACCACTGCCACACATGCCATGGAAGGCTAAATATATGCCAGTGATTACAACCACTATACCAGTGATATCCAGTGACAGTTGGCAATACATAAATATGGGGGGGCATGCACCCAACTCTCCGCAAATGATGCTCCCGCTCGGTTTGGCTCTGGTCTCCCAGTGATGGTGGTGTCCAAGAGCACGAAAGGGAAGGCCTTCCCTTCCACCCAGGGGACCGGGAATCCCTACCAATCCTGGAGCTGCTCTCATGCTGTTTTTAGCATGAAAGCAGCTCCAGGATTGGTGGGAGCAGGCTAACCCAACACTCATTTTGAGGCTGGAGGCCTGTGCCAGCAATTCCTCGGCTGTTTTACACCCCAGGGATTGCTGGGTCTACAGTGTGCATGTCGGGCTGGGAATAGGTAGCCAGCCAGCCAACCCGACATATGCACTGAAAAGGGCAGCAGTGATCCTGTAATAGCAAGATTTAGCCCCGCCCCCCCTGCCTCACGCTCGTGTTGTACACAGTGCGAGCTGGTGGCAAAATAAAATAGCTTTATTATACCATTGTATTTAGTAGTGTTTGCCTGCTGCACTCACAGCAGGTGGGGCAAAGCTCCTCCGCCATTTAGGAGGAGCTGCCCCAGGTGGTAACATTATGCTAAGTAGGAGTGGTCACCTTTGTGCCATGGATTCCAACATGTCAAGACGATTCACTTATATGCCATGCCCAGCATTAAATGGGGATTGGGCACCTTAGTGTCATGGATACCCACAATATGTCACACATTGCCACTTTTATGCACAAACAGTGCTAAATTACTCATGAACATCCCTAAGGGTGCACATAACGTATTTTGTTTTCATGGTGCAAAACATGCAGGATTGAGCCCATAAATGCTGGGAGAAGGGGTGGAGACAGACACAACGCACTTTACTGATAGCATGAAGTGATGCAACAAATCCCAACATTATATAGGAAATATACTGTTTTCATCTTTTTTACATTTAGGATATCTTCCAAACCCCACAGAAGGTTACTGAGGAGTGGGAGTTATTGCCGGGTAAAGGGGGAAAAACACTCTCTTGGAAGCAAACCTAGAGATACACACATACTGTAGCGATTTGCACACAGTTTTAAGCATTTCCCTATGGTCTTCACACACAAATCTCATACTCTTATGGATAGTTCACCAGAGTTCTATTGTAGGTTGTGTGCACTTTGTAAATAATATTTGATTTATTATTTTTGGTATGCCTTCGTTTGTGGCCGAATTTCCTGTAATCTTAGGGGAAAACCTAGCCTATCCTGTGAACCTAAGCCTGTGACTCCCTAAGCAGTGGTAAATATATAAAAATATAGATGAACATTTATATGGTACAAACTACACAGAACAATTGCTTGGCTGTTTTACAATATTGGTTGTTACTCCATAGCTGAAAGGTGCTAACGGTATCATCATCGAAGTATGACAGGCGGATGCTAACTTACAGTGCTCATTTTATCCATTTCAGGATGGCAGATTGATTCTAACCACAGGGATCTCAACAGAGGGTTTCCAAAGCCGCTGAGCAATTTTTAGTACGGTGGTAGACAACTCCATTCTCCTATTGCATTGGGGATGGTACAAGGAGATGCAGACTCACAACAGCACCTCATGAATAAGCCACATCATCTAGCCCTACAGATTCTGAACACTCTTAAATTGCATGATGGGAAGGGAGACTATGTCAAAATACCTGAAAGAGTGAGCCTATTGTAAAAGTCCCAACATCTTGAATGACAGCGGCAAAGTATTCCTAAGTGTGTCCATGTATATCCATGCTTCAGTAAGAGTGATCCTTATGTCTCTCAAAGGCAGCTTTCAGGGAAGTGAGGCTTAGAGTTTTGAGAGCCATATTGCTGTCACCAACCGGTACTCTCAGTAGCTCTCAAAGGAGATTGATCATGTTAGAATCCGGGGTCTCTGGTTGGCGCAGGTATGCACTTGCGACAAGCACGGACCCTTTCCTCTAAGTCAGGGCAAAGGATCACCTCTTTAAAAATAACCCCTGCTCACCCTCTAGGTAACGTGGCGCGAGCAGTCAGGCTAAATTTCCAGAGGGCATGTAGGTTAAGCGTTCAAGTTGTCACACAATAATCACCACCCCACCACACAAAGACACAAGGCTGTATTTATCAAAAATAGAAGTCTTTATATAAAAGGTTTCTTGCTGGCAGGTTGCACAAATACAGTTCTCTTGGTGAATTAAGTTTCCAGTTACTTGCAAAAGCTTAAGGGCAGTCCACAGGTTTCAAAATAGCACAGTTCTATTTGAAATAAGTTCTTTGGGGGGTTTGCGCACTTCATAGTGCTTCAAGTACGCTTCGTACCGTGATTTGGGTACGTCGTGCCGTTTCTCACGCTTCCCGCGTGAGCGCCGGTAATGTCTTTCAATACTGTACTGGTAGTACCAGAGCAAGGACGCGCCGTACACGGACGGCAGAGCTGGTATGGCCCAAACACTGGCAGTACGAGTCAAAACCACAGCACAAAGTCCTCAAAGCACTTGAGATGTCAGTACGGTCCGTACTAGCGCACCAGACAGTGTGATTTTAAAGGCGGGTACGGCTTCAAACACCAGACGCTTCTGATGTAAGTACGTTCCGTATAAAAGCAAGTACGGGCCGTACTAGCGCACCAGACTGGGTGATTTTAAAGGCGGGTACGGCTTCAACAAAGTACTTTTAGAGGCAAGTACGAGTCGAACTACGGCCCCAGGCACTAGTAGTTGAAAGGCAGTTAGGCTCGTACGAAGGTTAGTACGGGCCGTATTTCAGCGCGCAAAGCCACAAATACCTTTTGTTCTGCACGGGAATGGTCACGGCGGCCTCGGGTTTCGACGGAGCGGTGTCCCACGTCGCGGTGTCGTCCCTCGCTGTCAGAGGGCGGCGGTCCTTCATGGGGCACCCGAAGAAGGTCTTAGCCACACGACCAAGGGCAGAGGAGGGGAGAGCAGCCCCGGGGCAATTCTCAGCGCGCTTGCAGCGCGATCGGCTTCTCAGTTGATCACCAGGGTGCACAGGGCCTCGCGGTGATCTCGACGGCACAGGGTCGCCAAGGCTCGGTGCGCAGGCCTTCAGGTGCCTTTCTCCGCGTTGCGAGCTACGGCTCGGAGGGGCTGGTACTTGCGGTGCTTGGACCAGGTAGGCAGGTCCTTGCGGTGCTCGTGGTAGTCCAAGGTGGCAGATGTCGCGGTGTAGAGAAAGGGGGAGAGGCACACAGGTTCTCGGGGGATCAGCGTCATGGGATTGCGTCCAGCTACTTCTCCTCTTCTGGGGGATAGGTTGCGCCCACTGTTCCTGGGGCGCAGATCTGGGGGCAAGTTCACAATCAAGCCCTTGGAGATTGTTTAGCACAAGTTGATTCAAAGTCTTTTCCTTAAGTCTTTTCCTCTCCTTCCAGCAGACAGGCACCCACTGCAGGCCAGTCTCTCAGGCAGAGAGACAGTACTCCTCCTTCAGCTTCTCCAGGTCCTTCTCCTTCAGGCAGAGGTTCGTCGTTGCGCAAACAGGGTCTGATTTCTTAGGAGCAGGGCTCCTTTTTTTAAAGCGCAAATCTTTTGTTCTTTGTCGGCAGGGGGCCTGGGCCTGGCTCAGTCCAGTTTTGGAGCACTTTGTTGTGGTGACTCTGCTCTTTCCTTTCAGCAGCAGGGCAGAGACATCAGCCGCTCCACAGGGGGCGGAGCCGGCTTTGTGGTGGCAGAGCACAGGTCTATTCAAGAGTCAAGGTGTACTCCTCCCACCCATCCTGGTGTAATCTATCTACCCACCACCTGGCAGCCAGCCTGTCTCCTGGGATTCCCCAGCCCTGCTCTTCCCTGTTACTAGGCAGAACACACACACACAGCGCAGAGGCGGACTGAGATGGCCAGGTCAGTAAATACTAACTTTCTAAAAGTAGTATTTACAAACACAGGATATTATAATAAACTTTACTAAAAGAAGTATTTTATTATTCTGTGCTCAGGCATACTAAACATGACTTTCTACCATGCTCTATGAGTCCACTGGGATTACAGGGTGTAGTAAATCCAGCAGCCCATTCTGGCCTATGGAGAGCAGGTAGCCTTCAATAGTGAAAAACGAAAATGGCTGTAATTCACTATTAGGACATGCCACACACATCAGGGCATGTCCTACCTTATGCCTACAATGCACCCTGCCCTTGGGCCTACCAGAGGGGTGACTAATAGGTAGTTAAGGGAAGGTTTAGGGACTGGCAAGTGGGTGCACTTGCGCAGTCAGCGCGACAGTACCAGACTGCGCGCAGGTTCTGCAGTGGCAGACCTTAGACACATTTTACCAGGCCGCTTCTGTGGGTGGCACAACCAGTGCTGCAAGCCCACCAGCGGTATTTGTACTTACAAGCCCTGGCACTCCTGGTGCACTTTACTAGGGACTGACAGTAAACCAAATGAACCAATTATGGACACCAATCAATGTAGACACTTTTCAAAGGGAGCACTTGCACTGTGGCACTGATTAGCAGTGGCACAGGGCCCTGAGCAGCTAACACCAACAAAACACAATGAGGCACATCAGCAAAAAGTGGAAGGGAAACTCACGCCAAGGTGCCAGGTCTAACACGTGTCCCCTCCAGCTGAGATGTGGGGGGAACTACCCTACCCCAGGGAGTTCCTCTTCACTAAGGCGGAAAAACCTGGACAGACCGTCAGCATTGGCGTGATCTGTGCCAGGGCGATGCTCCACCATAAAGTCCGTATCCTGTAGGGAGATGGACCACCTCAACAGTTTTGGGTTTTCACCCCTCATTTGCATCAACCATCTGAGGGGCCTGTGGTCGGTCTGAACCCGGAAGTGAGACCCAAACAAGTAGGGTCTTAGCTTCTTCAGCGCCCAGACCACAGCAAATGCTTCTCGCTCTTTCGCACTCCACCTTTGTTCCCGTGGAAGTAACCTCCTACTTATGAAGGCTACAGGTTGGTCCCAGCCCTCCTCAGTCATCTGTGAGAGAACAGCCCCTACACCATGCTCTGATGCGTCTGTCTGCACTAGGAATTCTTTGGAGAAGTCAGGAGCCAAGAGCACGGGTGCCGTGCACAAGGCAGTTTTCAGGGTGTCAAAGGCCTTCTGACAGGTGTCAGTCCATATCACTTTTCTGGGCTGCCTCCTCGAAGTCAGCTCTGTCAAGGGGGCAACAATGCTGCCATACCCCTTGACAAACCTCCTGTAGTACCCTGTGAGTCCTAAAAAGGCCCTCACCTCTGTCTGGGTCTTTGGGGGCTCCCAAGCCAGGATGGTTTCTATCTTGGGTTGGAGGGGCGCCACCTGGCCGCTCCCCACTTGGTGTCCCAAGTACACCACTGAACCCTGCCCGATCTGACACTTGCTTGCCGTGATCGTGAGGCCTGCCTTGCGCAGTGCCATCAACACTTCCCAGAGATGTTGCAGGTGTTCTTTCCATGTGCCACTGAACACTGCGATGTCATCCAGGTATGAGGCGCTGAACTCGGTCAGCCCAGCCAACACCTGGTTTACCAACCTCTGGAAGGTGGCAGGGGCATTCTTCATCCCAAATGGCATAACACGGAACTGGAAATGCCGATCTGGTGTGGAGAATGCAGACCTCTCTTTGGCCCCATCAGTTAAGGCGATCTGCCAGTACCCAGACGTTAGATCAAACGTGCTGAGGTACCGTGCAGCCCCTAACCGATCGATGAGCTCATCAGCTCTGGGGATGGGGTGCGCATCAGTCTTCGTGACTGAATTGAGTCCTCTGTAGTCCACACAGAACCGGAGTTCGGGTGTGGCACCCGCCGCTGCAGCCTTTGGGACCAAGACCACTGGGCTGGCCCAAGGACTGCTGGAGGACTCAACCACCCCTAAAGCAAGCATCTTTGAGACCTCCTCTTTGATGCAGGCTCTGACCCTGTCAGTTACCCTGTAAGCTTCACAGGTAAGCTGTCTCCTGTATCCACATCATGGACGCACCAATCTGTGATACCAGGAACCATGGAGAACAGGTCAGGAAACTGCCCCAGCAGCTGGCGGCAGTCATCCTGTTGCTCAGGGGTCAGGGTGGGTGAGAGGTTAACTCCATCCACTGACCCGTCCTGCTCTGAGGCCACCAAGAGGTCAGGAAGAGGTTCTGACTCCTCCTCCGTCCCATCATCGGTGGCCAAGTGCATGCCCACTTCGGACCTCTCCAAGTGGGGCTTAAGGCGATTGACATGTAGGACCCTTAAGGGGTTCCTAGGAGACTGCAAGTCCACCAAGTAGGTGACAGAACTCTTGCGCTCCACAATCTCAAAGGGTCCTGTCCACTTGTCCTGGAGTGCACAAGGCTCCACAGGGGCAAGGACCCATACCTTTTGACCAGGTTGAAGCTCAACCAGGGTGGCATTCTGGTCGTACCACCGCTTCATTTCCTCCTGGCTGGCTTCCAGATTTGCCTCAGCAAGTTGCCTGAAACGCCTAGTCTGGTTCCTGAAGGCCAGCATGTAACTAAATACATTCTGGGGAGGTTTCCTGGGAGATTGCTCCCAGCCTTCCTTGACCAGACTAAGAGGTCCTTGTACTGGGTGACCATACAAAAGCTCAAAGGGGCTGAACCCCAGAGACTTTTGTGGCACCTCACAGTACGCAAAGAGAAGGCATGGTAAGAGGACATCCCACTTACGCCTCATGGGTTCCTCAAGACCCATAATCATGCCCTTTAGGGTTCGGTTGAATCTCTCAACCAACCCGTTTCCTTGGGGATGGTAAGGGGTGGTGAACTTGTATGTCACACCACACTCTTGCCAAAGGGATTTCATATATTTCGATATGAAATTGGTCCCCCTGTCAGACACCACCTCTAGTGGGAATCCTACTCGTGAGAAAATTCCCATCAGTGCCCGTCCCACCATGGGGGCCGTCACTGTCCTCAGAGGGATGGCTTCAGGGTACCAGGTGGCATGGTCCACCAAGACCAGGATAAACCTGTTGCCCATGGCTGTCTTGGGGTCCAGTGGCCCCACAATGTCAATCCCCACTCGCTGGAATGGGGTACTGACCACAGGGAAAGGTTGGAGTGGAGCTTTCAGCTTCCTTCCACTCTTGCCACTTGCCTGGCAAGTCTGGCATGTCCTGCAGTGAGTATCAGAACTCCTGCGCATTTGAGGACAATAGAAGTGGGTGACAAGCCTTTCAATGGTCTTGTCCTGCCCCAAATGCCCTGCTAACGGCACATCGTGAGCCAGCCCCAGTAGGAAGGCTCTGAACTTCTGGGGTACCACCAGTGCACGGGCTAACCCAGGTTCAGCAACCTTAGGCTCTGAGTATAGGAGGTCGTTCTCCCAGTAGATCAAGTGAGTTCCGGACTGATCACCTTTGGCCTGGGCTGCAGCCTGCTGCCGCATACCCTCTAGGGAGGGGCACTCTTTCTGCTCCCTGCAGAATTCCTCCCTGGAGGGGCCTCCTTCTTGCTGCCAATGGGTCAGCTCAGGCAGGTCCCCCAGTTCGGCTATCTGTTCCCCGGTAGGCTCCAGGGCATCCCCTCAAGGTCTGCTTCCTCCTGGGCCGTGGGAACTTCAGGAGCCGGTTTCCCGTGCCTCCCTTGCCCTCTCTCTAAGGCCGGTTCCTGGGCCTCTCCCTCAGGCTCCAGGGTCTCTTCAACACCCCTACTGGCTGCTATTGACAGGGTGGTCACGCACGCCCAATCAGGTAAACCCACCATCCGCAGATGGGCTGTCTTCTCCACCTTTTCCCAAGGGGAGCTCTCCAAATCATTCCCTAGTAGACAGTCTACAGGCATGGCAGTTCTCACAGCGACTTGCAGAGTACCAGAGACCCCACCCCACTCAAAGGGAACTTGAGCCATTGGACAATGACTCTCTGTGTTGTCAGCATTGACAACCCGACAATAGGCATGGGGTACGACCTGCTCTTGAGATACCAGGTGCTGCCGCACTGCAGTCACGCTGGCTCCTGTGTCTCTAAGAGCCTCTACCTTCTTCCCATTGACGGTCACCACTTGCCCATATTTCTTAGTGTTAGAGGGCAAGTTGGCTGGAGGGACCATCTCACTGTCTCCTAGTGAGACTCAGGTCATCTGGACGGGGTCCCACCCACCTTGGACTTCTACCTCCTCCCCCAAGGCTACTGTAGCCACTTGCCTGGGTGGAGCACCAGTGGGTGCTGGTTTCACATATTGGCGACACTTGTGATCACTGGCAAAGTGACCTAGCTCACCACATTTATAACATTGAGGGGGCCCCTTGGGAACAGGTTTACCTGTCGGGCCCCTGTCTGCTTCGGGGGTGGGGGAGGCTGAGAACCTTTCTGCTTTTTCCCTTGGGTATTACTTTGGGGGCCTTTTTGGAACCCTTTCTGTTTTCCCCTGCCCCCCCCCCCACTCTTCTGCTGGGGACCCTGCCCACCCTTGGCGGAGTCTCCCACGTGACCCTTGTGGACCCTGGTGCTGACCCAGCGGTCCGCCTCCTCTGCAAGCTTCCTAGGGTTAGTCAGCTTGCAATCTATCAGGTGTTGGCGTAGCTCAGGAAAACAATTAAGCGACAAGTGCTCCCATGCAATTAAATCAAAGAGACCTTGGTAATCATCAACTTTGCTACCCTTCACCCAGCCATCCAGTGCTCTGCAGAAAAAGGTTACATACTCCACATACGTACCCCCCGCAATCTTGGCACACCCCCTGAACCTCTGTCTATACATTTCAGGAGTTAGCCCATATCTGGTCATTAAAGCTTCCTTCATGTGGGGGTAAGAATTCTGCATGTCAAAGGGCAAATCTAAAAGTGTGTCCCGCCCCTCACTGAGGAACCGTCCCCACAACCCCTCTCCCCAGTCTTTCTCAGGGACCCGGTGGGAGGACATGGCTACCTCATAGGCCCGGAACCATTGCCCTATGTCATCATTCCTGAAGAACTCTTTAACTACATCTTTTGGTATTTACACCCTTGACTCTACCTGCACCGGCGTTGCGCTGCCACCAGAGGGAGTGTTCTCCAAACTTTTCTCTTTTATCGCCAGTTCCCTCATTCTGGCGTCGTGCTCCATTTGGATCTTTCTTTCTTCAAGAGCCATCTTCTTGCTCTCCAGCTCCAATTGGCCATTCAATTTCAACTTTGCCAAAGGAATCTCATGATCTCTTGCGGCCTGTCTGTCTGCCAGCTCCTCTGGCGACAGGCCTCTGCCAGCACTATGGATGCTCTCTGCTGGCTCCACTAGGTCCACCTCAGGTACAACATTCTCCGCTGCACCCCTTGATTCCATCCAGGCTCTCAGCGCCGTGAGGAAGTGTGCTTTGTTTGAGCATCCTTTGCGTGGAACCTTGAACTTCTTGCAGAAGTGTATGAGTTGGTCTTTGGTGTATTTGTCCACTTTCGACTCATCCCATTCTAGTTCCATTCCAGAGGCTTCAGATGCTGTATTTTCTGTGCTGTTTGAGCCCGGCATGGTTTCAAACGCAATGGATCTTCTTTACCTTGGCAAGCGAAATTAAAGTTGAAAAAGTTCTGTGGTTCAAGCTACTGGACTGTCCTCACTGTGCAATGGTTAGTAATCACTGCGCAGACACCAAGAACGCAAATCCGCAAATCCTCACCGCTGCCACCAATGTTAGAATCCGAGGTCTCTGGTTGGCGCAGGTATGCACTTGCGACAAGCAGGGACCCTTTCCTCTAAGTAAGGGCAAAGGATCACCTCTTTAAAAATAACCCCTGCTCACCCTCTAGGTAACGGGCGCGAGCAGTCAGGCAAAATTTCCAGAGGGCATGTAGGTTAAGCGTTCAAGTTGTCCCACACAATAATCACCACCCCACCACACAAAGACACAAGGCTGTATTTATCAAAAATAAAAATCTTTATATAAAAGGTTTCTTGCTGGCTGGTTGCACAAATACAGTTCTCTTGGTGAATTAAGTTTTCAGTTACTTGCAAAAGCTTAAGGACAGTCCACAGGTTTCAAAATAGCACAGTTCTATTTGAAATAAGTTATTTGGGGGGTTTGCGCGCTTCGTAGCGCTTCAAGTACGCTGCGTACCGTGATTCGGGTACGTCGTGCCATTTCTCACGCTTCCCGCGTGAGCGCCGGTAATGTCTTTCAATACTGTACGGGTAGTACCAGAGCAAGGACGCGCCGTACACGGACGGCAGCGCTGGTACGGCCCGAACACTGGCAGTACGGGTCAAAACCACAGCACAAGGTCCTCAAAGCACTTGAGATGTCAGTACGGTCCATACTAGCGCACCAGACTGGGTGATTTTAAAGGCGGGTACGGCTTGAAACACCAGACGCTTCTGATGTAAGTACGGTCCGTATAAAAGCAAGTACGGGCCGTACTAGCGCACCAGACTGGGTGATTTTAAAGGCGGGTACGGCTTTAACAAAGTACTTTTAGAGGCAAGTACGAGTCGAACTACGGCCCCAGGCACTAGTAGTTGAAAGGCAGTTACGGCTCGTACGAAGGTTAGTACGGGCCGTATTTCAGCGCGCAAAGCCACAAATACCTTTTGTTCTGCACGGGGATGGTCACGGCGGCCACGGGTTTCGACGGAGCGGTGTCCCACGTCGCGGTGTCGTCCCTCGCTGTCAGTGGGCGGCGGTGCTTCGTGGGGCACCCGAAGAAGGTCTTAGCCACACGACCAAGGGCAGAGGAGGGGAGAGCAGCCCCGGGGCAATTCTCAGCGCGCTTGCAGCGCGATCGGCTTCTCAGTTGATCACAAGGGTGCACAGGGCCTCGCGGTGATCTCGACGGCACAGGGTCGCCAAGGCTCGGTGCGCAGGCCTTCAGGTGCCTTTCTCCGTGTTGCGAGCTACGGCTCGGAGGGGCTGGTACTTGCGGTGCTTGGACCATGTAGGCAGGTCCTTGCGGTGCTCGTGGTAGTCCCAGGTGGCAGATGTCGCGGTGTAGAGAAAGGGGGAGAGGCACACAGGTTCTCGGGGGATCAGCGTCACGGGATTGCGTCCAGCTACTTCTCCTCTTCTGGGGGATAGGTTGCGCCCACTGTTCCTGGGGCGCAGATCAGGGGGCAAGTTCACAAGCAAGCCCTTGGAGATTGTTTAGCACAAGTTGATTCAAAGTCTTTTCCTTAAGCCTTTTCCTCTCCTTCCAGCAGACAGGCACCCACTGCAGGCCAGTCTCTCAGACAGAGAGACAGTACTCCTCCTTCAGCTTCTCCAGGTCCTTCTCCTTCAGGCAGAGGTTCGTCGTTGCGCAAACAGGGTCTGATTTCTTAGGATCAGGGCTCCTTTTTTTAAAGCGCAAATCTTTTGTTCTTTGTCGCCAGGGGGCCTGGGCCTGGCTCAGTTCAGTTTTGGAGCACTTTGTTGTGGTGACTCTGCTCTTTCCTTTCAGCAGCAGGGCAGAGACATCAGACGCTCCACAGGGGGCGGAGCCGGCTTTGTGGTGGCAGAGCACAGGTCTATTCAAGAGTCAAGGTGTACTCCTCCCACCCATCCTGGTGTAATCTCTCTACCCACCACCTGGCAGCCAGCCTGTCTCCTGGGATTCCCCAGCCCTGCTCTTCCCTGTTACTAGGCAGAACACACACACACAGCGCAGAGGCGGACTGAGATGGCCAGGTCAGTAAATACTAACTTTCTAAAAGTAGTATTTACAAACACAGGATATTAAAATAAACTTTACTAAAAGAAGTATTTTATTATTCTGAGTTCAGGCATACTAAACATGACTTTCTACCATGCTCTATGAGTCCACTGGGATTACAGGGTATAGTAAATCCAGCAGCCCATTCTGGCCTATGGAGAGCAGGTAGCCTTCAATAGTGAAAACGAAAATGGCTGTAATTCAGTATTAGGACATGCCACACACATCAGGCCATGTCCTACCTTATGCCTACAATGCACCCTGCCCTTGGGCCTACCAGAGGGGTGACTAATAGGTAGTTAAGGGAAGGTTTCGGGACTGGCAAGTGGGTGCACTTGCGCAGTCAGCGCGACAGTACCAGACTGCGCGCAGGTTCTGCAGTGGCAGACCTTAGACATATTTTACCAGGCCGCTTCTGTGGGTGGCACAACCAGTGCTGCAAGCCCACCAGCGGTATTTGTATTTTCAAGCCCTGGCACTCCTGGTGCACTTTACTAGGGGCTGACAGTAAACCAAATGAACCAATCATGGACACCAATCAATGTAGACACTTTTCAAAGGTAGCACTTGCACTGTGGCACTGATTAGCAGTGGCACAGGGCCCTGAGCAGCTAACACCAACAAAACACAATGAGGCACATCAGCAAAAAGTGGAAGGGAAACTCACGCCAAGGTGCCAGGTCTAACAGATCAGATAAGGGGTTGAGTTTGGGACCCCTGTACATGATGCGAGAAGCCTTGGACATGAAGACAGTGTTAGGAGCATTAGACATGTGGCCAGACAGAGTGATATGCCTGGTACAAATAAACCCACTGTGTGAGGAGCAAGAAACATGATACACATGAGCTCTTGACCTCAGCCCATGGGCAGGGTTCTATGTAAAAATAAATGAATGGAGAAACAAAAACATTTAAACACTAAAAACACAATTTCTGGGGGGGGGGGGGGGTTGTAAGGGGGAGGCAGACCCCTATTGTTCATTCTATTTTTTAAACAGGACCTATCCCCTATTTCTTCAAAATAGTTTGCCGTATGTCATTTTTAATAATCTTCTTTCAATATAGTGCCATTACTGTTACCTATTAACAGAGTTCCTTGATTTCTTTTTGGCCTGTAGTGTTTCTTATGAACTTATAAACACAGAAGACCAATCTCCAAGGACTATCATTGTGGGAGCTTCAGCTCTCAAGGGAAGACAGCATGGAATAGTTCCCCCCCCCCCCCCCCCCCACATTCACGGAGAGTAGAAAGGATATGGACTTTTCTCCGTGTTATAATCCTAGCTTTCTCATTTCACTCACTGGTGTGCTCCTGGGCAAATCTTGTCATCTCTTACTCTCTCTGTGCTGTTGCCTATTCTGACAAAATTGAAAGTGTTTAAAAACAGGCTAACCTGGGAGTTAGGAATTATATAATTTAGGTGGCCATTTACATTGTGGAAATAAAACCATTAACGAGCATGCATTCCTTTTTGTGCATTTCTAGCAATCTCTGGCAACCATGAGATGGTTTGTATCCCAGGGGTTAATCGCAGGAACATTAGACTCTTTGGAATGCAGGGAGACCTGGTTCGTCTGACAGTGAGAGGTTTTTTGTGTTATATTTAAAGCCCCAGTTGATTGGTGGAGATGAACAAACCGCACTTTGATTCACCAGATTTAAGGAGCCTGGGTCATCCACTGCCCACATATCGACAATCAATAAACAAGGGAGCATCAGTGCTGGCAGTCTAAGCGGAGGGGTGGACATGGCGCCGAAATTTGGTAGGGCGGAAGGCATCCGTTTACTATTTAAAGATGGCAGAATATTGGTGACAATAACCAACTGTAGGGTGCTTGCTGTATAAGCACTTAGAATACCGGGCTCATTAGAGCCTAGATGCAGGGCAATGGTATGCAGCTCTGGCACCTCAAAGGGAAATGTGCACAAAGATGCACTCATACACGCATCGTCCCAGACTTGTCTCCTAACTTCCGGTCCTGGGCCTGACAGATTACATGTACACTATTGCTGCGAAGGCCCACAGCTGTCAATCACAGTGACTATGCAATGTCGGGCCGAGCTATAGTGGTGGTCGGTGACCCATGAAAATGGTAGGTTGACATATATAACATTAAACAATAATAAAATAAACATTTACAGTTTAAAATTAAAAAAAAAGTTTAACTTACCTTTTTAGCCTCCAGCGCGAGCTCACCCAGCTCCTCATCCAACTCAGACACTGCTCTCATGCTGCATGAGAGAAGAGTCTGGATTGGCTGGAACAGGCTGCTTCAGCACTCCGAAGAGAACTGAAGGCCTGTGTCTGCTCTCCAACCTGCTGTCTATGACAGCTGGGTTGGAGAGGTTGAATTGTGCATGTCTATTTGGCCATAATAATATAGCTGGCCAGACCGACATGCACAATTCACACTGAAAGGGCCACTCGTTATTGCTGCCAATCAGAAGCAATGACGCACTAGCCCCACCCTGTCCTCTCAGTTTGGCCGAAAGCCAGAAAACTAAAATGGTAATAAAATCCTTTCATTGCCATTTTGTTTTTCCACCTTTTTGCAGCTGTGTGGGGAGGGGGGCGGTGCTCCTCTGCTCCTATGGAGGAGCCGCTGCTGCCGAGCTAGTCCGTTTCATAGAAAAACAATTTAGGAGCTGGCATCAGCCCAGCGGGAGCCAGCCCTGCAGGTGCAGACGCGCACATGGTAGAAAAGGAAGCCGAACAGAGCCCGCCCCGTTTGTGCCCCTCTGCAAACTCTAAGCCTGCCTCCATATATCTAAGAGGCTTATTACTCAGAGGTGCAAATAACCAATCATTAAATGTGTTGTGAGGAACGAGCCAGCTCTGGCTGAAAGAAAAGCAAATAAGCTATTTTGTTTCACTTCAGCCTTGGGTAAGGTAAGGGCAGTGCCACCTCGGAGCAAGCTGAACACTGCAACTGCTGTAGAAAGGCACTTATAGTTATAGCATAGAGAAGCCAATGGGCTCGCTTCATCTGTAGAAGACTGGGGGACCACCCGCACTAAAAGTGCTGCAGGTAATTTTTTTTACACCCCTGTTTTTGGTGGCTCCAATACAGCACTGGGCACACTTCCCTCACTTTTCGTGGCTTCCTAAGGGTTTACTTGACTCATTTCACTGTGCGCACTATACCTGACTCTTGTTGCATGAAAAACAAAACTACAGTAACACAGGATCTGGGAACAGGGAATACCGTTAGGGATTAGGGACATAGATACCATGCAACATGAAGTAAAACGTGTGAAATGTAAAAAGGGAATGCATAACTTGCTTGGAATCAGAGGTGGCTGCTGTCAAAATAATGTGGTGGGGCAGCGCAGGGGAGAATATTTTGACCCAGTGACAGGCACTGCCAGAAACCTGCAATGCCCTTGGGCTCAACACCAAAGCTCCCAATCGTGGTCCGTTCCAAACAGTGTTTATAAAGGGACACGACTGAGAGCTCTGGAGTTGCGAGTTTCACACAGTTCCTATCAGTGAGTCAAAAGAAACATTTCATTGAAACAAAAAAGTTTAAAAGTGTACTTACCCACTGCCTTGGTGCTCTGCTCCACTCCCGGTAGTCCGTAGCTCCAGCACAGGCTCCCAGAGTCTAGTGAACTCTCCTAACCAATCCAGACGCTGCTCTCACGCTGGCAATACTATTAACCAGCATGAGAGAAGCACCAGTATTTGTTGGAGTGGGTTGGTTTTGCACTCACCCAAGGACGGGCAGCCTATACCTGTTCTCCACCCTGCTGTGGTCCTCCTCGACCTGTCAGTGGCCTTCGACACGGTGGACCATAACCTTTTGTTGGGCTGTGCCAAGGCTTGGTGGGGTTTGACGCTTGATTAGATTACCTCCTTCCTAAAGGACCACTCCCAATCGGTACATCTGACCTCGTTCAACTAATCTAAAGTTCAACTAGACTGTGGAGTCCCTCAGCACTCCTCCCTCTCCTCTCATCTTTTCAATTTATACGTACGTCCCCTAGTTCACTCACTGAAAAACAGAAACTGTGCAATATAAAACTATGCGGATGACATGCAAATATTGTTCAGAATCGACATCTCTCCTGAATCTAAGGAAACCTCCCAATCCATGATGCTTTTCATACATGACTGGATGAATAGCAACCACTTGAAACTAAATTTGGACCAAACCGCAATCACCTTCACCAAAAGCATGATAGACTATTGAATGGCATCTTTCTGACCCCCGAGATGTGAGCCCCCCACCCCCAAAAAAAACTGTAAAAAATCTTGGCGTGCATATCGACAACGAACTTTCCTTGAAGCCCCAACTTGGTTCAGTGATTATCTCATGCTTTTCTTGCTCCGCAAGAATAAGAAACATTTCTACATTCTTTAACCTTGAAGCCCTCACTTAAGTTTTTATTACCCTAGTTCTCTCTAGAATTGATTATGCCAACTCACTATATGTAGGTCTACTCAAGGGCCTCAATAACAGGCTCGAATTTGTCCAGAACCTGGCAGCCCTATTAATATAGCGACAACCCAGACAGTGCCACATCACCCCTTTAATGAAAGATCTCCACTGGTTGCCTCTGGAACAGAGGACCATCTGCAAAACCAGTTGCATTGTCTTTAAAACACTTGATGGTGAAGTATGATTAACTAAAGAAAATGTCTATTAGGCAGATAAAAGCTTTTTTCATTTCAAATCAAACCCTGAAGAATCAATCTTCTCTACAGATGCTATGTGGCAAATATAATTCCATAATGTGCACGGATGGTTCCTTACATAGACATTGATAACAATGAATGCTTTCCAAAATATCCCAAGATTTGTGAGGTTCCCAAAGGCTGCAAAACATTTCAAAAACATTTTGCTTGAAACATGTATTTCAAAAGAAAAAAGCTCATATACCTTTCACATTTTGCAACACACAAAGAGTATCAACTTTGCAAAACTGTGTAAGTTCTGTACATCTCTATAAAACAACAGATAGCTGGCAATAATTCTAGGAAGAATCTAGTGAACCACCTGAGGGAGAAGAGGGAAATGCTACAGCCTCATTAATAAGAAAGAGAGCTCACCAAAATTCACAATATAATGCCTCAAACGTGTAATTGAGTCACTTCAGAGCCAAACCAAGCTGATTTCCTAAACTGAAGTATGTCCTTTGATTAAATCCTTTTGAAGTCTTGCATCAGAGAGCACATGCGCTGGCACTTGCAAGACATTTTGTTAGCTTATAGGGAGCTTCTCTTTGGTCATCGTATGCCGGGTTCACTTCCTCTTCGTGTGTTTGGCCCTGCCCTGGAGCCTGGCCAAGTCCTGCTGCCTTGTTCCACAGTGTGTTCTTCCACTGCTTGCTCGTTCGGAGGTGCTGTTTTTTACTTTTAGTTATTTGGCCCACCATCGTTGCTTGCCATCGTCGTTGCTTGTGCTGTCATTGTTGCCTGCCCCATCATTGTTCCTTGCCCCACCCCACTTCCCCATTGTGCTGTTGTCCCTCCCAAACCCTCCTATGCTGTGTTGCTTCTGCCATCCCGCCCTACCACTCCCATGTTGTATTGCTTCTCCCATACCTGCCATCCCCCTCCTGCATTGTATTGCTTCTCCTGTGTTACCTAACCTCCTCCCACTCTCCTGCTGTCCCTCGAATTGCTCGCCCCCTCCTGTCCTCCTCACATTGCCCATGTTGCCACACCCCCCACCAGCCAAAAGCCATAATAAAAAAGAGTGCTATGACGCAGCCAGCACTGGCTTCGTCATGGCACATTTCTTTCTAACTTTATTTTTTTGTTTTTTATTTTGTTTAAGTTGTCATGCCCTGCTGTGTGGTTGATTGCCCCTCCCACCACATCCCGTGTTACTTGGCCCTGCCATCCCGCCACAAAACAAAATCATTGACAAGGCCAAATGTTTCTCTCAAACACCAGAGCTATTTGGCTTTGTCACTTTTTATAGCCATGTTACATCGCAGCGTGCCCCACTGTCAAATATGTCAGCAGGCATCCTGGTATCGAATGGATTGGTATGACGTTCATTGATCATGAATGGTTAAACATGGAAACAAATTTGCTTGGGACCAATTCATGTGGGTTACTCAGTCGAACGGACAAAGAACAGTATTGTTTTAGAGCAACCAGTTACTATACGCGGCACTTTGCAAGCTTTGGTTGAATCCCTGCATTTCCTATGAGTGTTGCTTAAAGTTGCTAACATGTGTCCAATTATTTGGTAGAGTTGAAGTGCAGCTTAAGCCTTCCTTATGAGGAATTCCTTTATTTGCTGCTGCTAGTGTGATAGTGATAGGATGGAGTGCATCTTTCCACGTGTCACTGTCGGGGAAGACTCAGGATGTTTTCTAGAGGGGACATGTGGAGTTAAAAGCTTGCAAAATGTTGAAGGTGCTAAATTGGGTAACCTATTGGGATGCCTGGGGAGATGTGGAGACTACATGGACAATTGCAGGAGGACACAACATATTTTTATAAACACTACTCAGTCAACATCCATCTCTCAAAAATTGTCTTTATTCATTGGTGGAGCCTATGGTAACCATACGGTAATATGGGACATTCATATCTTCTTCTGACTGGCCTTACATTCTTGCCTATGTTTCCTTTGATCTCATGATATTGGACAGGTTGTGTTTTTTTGGAATTAAATTTTGGGACAAATAAAGGCTAATCCAACAGTATCAGCTTATTCATATTGAGTGGTTATAAGAATGTATCTCAATGTAAACTGGCTAACTTACTTAGTTTACATGAAGTTATAAACACTAAAGTTAACTAGAAAAAGGCAGTCAAGCGATCAGTGAACTCTTGGAAGGCCCATGAAGCTTTTGACAGTAAGGAAGTTGGGCTATGAAAAATTGCTATGATGCAGCCTTCAGTCTAGTCCCGGGGTCTACAACCTTTTCTGTAATAAGAGCTACTTACGTTCAATGAACCTCATCAAGAGCCACTTATATTATTAGTTTTGTAATACTGACCACGAATATTACAGTAGTGGCCACCATATGCAAGATCACTATTTACGATCATCTCAGTGAGCCAGGGATGATTGCGAGCAGCAATGTAATAAAGTCTTTGTCAGTATGTAATGACTCTACATGGGTAATACATAACAGCCAGAGCTGCAGTGCTTCTGGCACCAAACTAATACCATTTGTAAAAGTCTCTCCAATGCCACGTGATTCATCACTAAAATATCTGCTTTTACTACATTTTGGAAATTCAACCATTTTTCTCCATATATCAGCTTATGAGTTCTGAAAATAAACTTACTTTCCTCTCGAATATACATTCCCTATTTTGGTATAAGTATATTAATTCAACCAAACAAAAGTTGCTAATTTAGTAGAGTGGTCTCCACACAGGAGAGCTACTTACAGATAGCTGGCGAGCTAACCGTAACTCTCAAGCTACCTGTTGGAGAAACCTGGTCTAGTCACACTGGACAGATTTTTACTGTGGTTAAATATTTGTCTGATCTATGTTCCTAGGTCTATCCAACAGTGAGTATTTATAGGTCAACCTCATCTCATATTCAGGTCTTGGTGATGTCTCACGAGGGGACTTGGTCATTTTTTTCAAAGATTTTTACCTTCTTCCATTGACTTCCATTATAGCATTTATTTCCTTTGATTACAATTTTTTGGCTCTTGTACCTTGTTTTCTTATGATTTGAACTTACTGTTTTTCTATTGAAACAAGGCCCGTCAATTCGACAGGTCCAAAGTCATTGTCCAAGGAAACAAAGGATGAAATTCAATGTATAAGGGTCCAAAGTATGACTATTTGGTACTCGCAAATTGCGACTGCTGTCCCATTCATTCCTATGGGCCTCTAGGCCAGTGGTTCCCAAACTGTGCGCCGCGGCGCCCTGGTGCGCCATTATGAGTAGCCAGGGGCGCCGTGCACGATGTGGGAAAGATAGTGTTTGGACGTGTTTAAGCAGTAAAATATTATGCGTCTTTTGACGCTCTAACAGCGCCTGAATGCAGGATGAAGCTTATTCCAGCCGCAACATACGGGGGAGTTACAAATACCACCTGCATAATCCGGGAACATGGTTTGGCCCAAGAGCGCACTGCCGCCATACGTGTGTACGTACGTGCTTTCACAGACGTAGCCTCCGCTTACTGGCATACGCAGCTCTGACGACCATTGAGCATTATTGCTGCCCGCCGTGTTCTGCCGTGCCTCGTGGGACCCTCTGCACAAGTTACAAATAGGTAAGACTAGGGCTGAATCACTGCTCGCTCATTAACTCATTTATTTGGTTTATTTTGAGAAGTTGAGTTTGAAAGGGACAAGTTATAAATGTGCTGTGGCCCCCGCAGTCTCGTCGAAAAACAGGACAGCATCTGACTTAATGAACACGAAGTAGGCCCCTCGCAGAACAAGATGATTTCAAATATATCTACAACTTGTAAATGTGAAATACAGTCATGTATAATTATATCCTGGCTGCTGTTCCCACACTTTGTGTGAACTTGAAGAAACACCGTGCCTGATTTTATAATCAGAAATTCCAGTGGGCAAACTCGCGGCTGTGGAAATAGGCCGCATTGCAGCCAGGATTAATTTCCTGCCCCCAGACTGACCCTCCGTATATATCTCGATGTATAAAACTTTTTCTGGAGCTGATACTACCCGTCCCTATTACACTTCTGAGGGTTAGCCACCTGCAGAAAACGTCTGTTTACGTTCAGTTTCAGGATATAATATTCTGAAAAAACATGGCTAACTCACTTCTTGGAAATACTTTTATGGAATCTTAACAGGTTCCAATGATCATAAAAGAGCTCAGACTGGTTGAGCACGGATGTGGCAAAGAACCGTGTTTACGTCTACGCCACGCATTTCTAGTCTGTGTAAGGTAGCTATGAAAAGTATAAATCAGTTGGTATAAATGCTTTGCTGCAGAGATCATTCTGCAAACTGCAGGTCGCAAATTACAGTCCAGTGAACTTAACTAGGCACTTTCTGCAAAAGGGTGCGTGCAGTCTGCAAGGCACACATTTTTAGCCAGTCCTTCAATAAAGATAAGGTTGACAAATGGATTTATTAAGTGACAAAACAAGTTTGTAATCCCTGAACACAATTTAAGGGACATTGTTATCACTCACCGTCTATTTCCTGAAAAACGTTTCTGAATAAAAAAAGTAATGCATGTTTTAGAATCCATTCACAGCTGGCTTGAAAATGAAGACAATTTGCACCAAAAGCAATATTTCTCAGAGACTTCTCCGAAGTATGTACCCCGGAAGAAGCTGCTAGTGTCACATCAATTTCGACAGATGACAGAAGCAGGAGTGGGCTGTTAGGCGTGGGGGCAGCAGACCTATGTGATAAAAGGCACCTGGGCAGGGACCGGCAGTGGGCACACATGTGGTCAATTCAAAGTCATTAATGTCCTGTGCCCCACACTGACCTGGGATATAACTGGGTCTACTACCACGTCCACCTTGTGCAACTGACTCTACCTTATCCATACCAGCATGCTACAAAACTGCCTCTTGCCCGTCCATTCTTCCTGCCATGAGACTGGCTCTACCCCAGCCCCACTGAGCTGGCTGGATCTTACGCAGCCCTGTCTTCTGCCATTCATCTTGTTCTGCCCCCAACCTTACTGTCCTGCCCTGCCTCAGCCCCTGTGACCCGGAGTGTGCCTACTTATAGCTCTGCCAATGCTCGCTGACCTGGCCCCACTGACAGTATATATTACTTGCTGTTCACCAGCCCTCCCAGTCTGCCACCCAAATGACTGCCTCATCCCTACTGTACTAACTTTACTAGGCGACTGACTCTGCCCTTGCACAGTGACATGGCATGCGACTGTCACTGCATCACCCGGCGTACTGCCATCTTTCTGGTAAGTAACTTGACCTGACCTGTTTTGGCCTGCCAGGGAACCTTTAATGATCAAAAATGCTCCAAAACATGACTTCCTCTGCTTGTCATCAATTGTAAAATAAAAAAGCATCCCAATTAATTTAGGAAGACAAATGGGAGTACTCCTAGGTCGGGGTTTCATCCCCCCACCGGTAAAATAAAATGTGGGGAGCCATGGCCAACTGCCAATTTAGTCAAGGGAGCCACAGGTCAAAAAAGTTTGGGAACCACTGCTCTAGGCCAATGGGAATGGATGGGAAGACATTCCTATTATGATTCGCAATTAAGGAATGTGTAGGAATCGCTAATATTTTAGCGAAACCTACATGCATAGGCAATTGCAATTCTTTTATGGCGATTCCTTAATAATCGCTATTAAGGAATCACAATTGCCTAGCTTGATGCATGTGCCCCATAGTGTTTGTTTTTCCATTTGATCACACGCTACATAGTTCTTTTGCTTTTTTACACTTATCCCGTGAGGTGCAAGCAGTATTGTTTGACGACTGTCACCTTTGTTTGTTTAGAGTTTTACTATTTTTCTAGTTTGTATGGAATCTAGTTAAAGGAGGTTTACTCTTTTTATTTAATCCTTATCTTTTAAATGTATTGCTATATTGACTGCTGTTTCTCCGCACACCACAATGATTTATCTGAGCATTACTCTTTCTACTCACCCATGCAAAATAAATACACTACAGAATGTTATTAGGGGAGATGCCGGTTTGTCTCTGTCGGTAGCCTGTGGGTTGTGTGAAAGACCCAGTCACAGATCACTTTCAGAGAGTGGCCTCTCTCCCGCATAGCCTGGGTGGCATGCCTTTTTACTGAGAGCTTTAAAAATGTTATTTAAATTTTAAATTAATTTCTCCCCAATTCACCCCTGATCAGTGTTTATCAAGCCTGCTCATGCAGAGTTCACTGTCATTTAGTGCCTGAGAATGCCAGGAGTACATTTAAGTCATTTTGGAAATTTCAATTGTGTTGCTGCAACAAAGCCACTTTTTTTTAGAGGCGATTTCACAAGACACCAAAAAACACTGAATTTAAATTAGTCATTTGGCAGGAACCAAAGATGACAAAGAGCTGCAAAGACTGTGGGAAGATTGTTGTAATTGCAAACACTAATTAAAGAGCACTTAGGGTGACCAATTCTGCAAATGGAATCAGCAGTAACAACACAAGCAAAAAACACATGATCAGTCCAATCAAGGAAAATTGAATTCTGACAAGCATCAATTGCAGAAGAAGAAGCAATTATGAAATCTAATATGTTCTGTCTCTTTTGAGGGAGCATGGTAATGAGCTGAGTAGCATTCATTACAGACAAAAGCTTAGAAAATTGGCCAAACATTGTCCAAAACACTAAGGGGCATATGTATCAAAATCTCCATTTGCGATTCTCAAATAGCGATTTTTTGAGAATCGCTTTCTGAGAATTGCAAAACGGGATGTATCTAAAAACTCGCACAAATTCCTTAATTGCGATTAGCAAATTGCGAAATCGCAATTAAGGAATACCTTTCCATTCATTCCTATGGGCCAGGAGGCCCATAGCAATGACTGGGAAGTCTTTCTCAATTTGCGAATCGCAATTTGCTAATCGCAAATTGAGAATATTTTCAAAGGTGCAAGGGTGTCATGATGACACCCTGATGCACCCCTGAAATCAGCATGTGTGCACATATGGCGCACATACATGCCCTAAGGGCATGTATGTGCGCCACATGGCACAAAATGCCAAAAAGTGCATTTTTCAAAGAAATCGCAAATTACCACCAACTTGAAGTTGGTGGTAATTTGCGATTTCTTAAGGAGAAATCGCACAACTTGGGTGCGTGTTACATAGCATTTAAGGAATCGCAATTTGCGATTCCTTAAATGCTTACGCAAACTTAAGAAATCGCACAATTAGCGATTCCTCAAGAATGCGCTGCTGAAATGCCTCACACATCTCATTTTGCGATTTTGTATTCGCAAGCGCTGTTTTTTTGCGATTCGCAGCGTTTGCGAATACAAAATCGTTTGATACATATGCCCCTAAGTATTAAAATCCACAAAAGGGTTTGTCGTGCTAACATTAAGGTGACATAAGATATGCAAATTCTACAAAGTGTTGCAGGAATTAATAACAGTCCTTAAGAGGACAATACATAACAGTTGCTAATTGAAAGAATTTCACTCATTGTTGACTTGTGCTCAAAAGAAGTAAAACTTGGAGTTGATTAAAAATAGTTTAATATATTGCCTTAAACTGCTATAAAGAAGCTGCCCCGCTCCCCAACTTTTTCGATAACATAGATGGTAAGTATGAAGCATAGGGAATCCTTCCAGTCATAGGTTATCTAATCATAGTACAGAAGAAAAAATGTTTTTTATTCAATAACCAGTCTCAAGGTCTTCATGCAGAGTGTTTGGCAGGGCGACAGTCACAATTTAGAAGTGAGCAAGAAAGAAGGGGAAGCCTGCTTCACAGTATGAAATATAAATGCCTAATGCGTAGATGCATGCCAGTGCTTTAAGGGCAGTTATGACTTTTTCGCTTTCACCAAAATCACAGGTATACCACTGGTCTCATCTACCTCTACCCCTTCAGATTCTATGCATCATGGAAGAAACACAGAGGTTGGTTGAGAAAAAGTGTGCTTTTGGATAGTTTTTTCCCAAAATTCCAAGGCTAACTATGCCTTTAAATGTCAATTTGTACACCCATTGAGTGGGATTTACTGAACTGGAGAACGCCTGTCACCTGTAGTGGAGCACTCCAAGGGTAATTGGGTTTACACCGGGCAGAAAGCCTATTACAAATCCTGGCCACGTGTAAAACAGATGAATTTGGTCATAAACCTAAGTCTGCAGCAAAATTTACTTTTGTCAATAAGGCCAATGAGTTGAGTTTGATTAAACATATTTATACATAAATTAGGAACACTAGATTACAACGAAAAGGACCCAGTCAATGCAAGAATTAACAGTGCACTGCTAAAATATTTGACTGCCACACTAACTTGAATGGAACTTTAAGACGTCTAGAGGTTAAATTCCTTCCCCACCCTAAAACCCCCAAAGAAAATCATGCACTAGCCATTTATATGATACAATGTGACATGTCTCTTTATAAGTAACAGAAAGCCAGCCACATTGGTGATATGATGTAAACCACCCAGAGTAAGGGAACTATAAAAGCAATAAGAAAGAACATAAACCAAGAGTAACCTTGGGAAGTTTTATTCAATTCTCCTACATAATAAAACCAAAAATAAGGGTTTTCTTGCACATTGAGGAAAGGCAACTAAAAGCAAGAAGAACACTAGATGAGCATCAGCCAATATTTTTACTTATTTGAGAAGTGATACAAAGAAAACATATTAACAAATATAAAACTTTCCAGAACAAAAATGTATTGTCCTTAGAGCAATCATTAAATTCATTGAGTGTTTTTTAATTAAGCTTTAAAGTCTGGAGGCGGAGCTCCCTCTAGGGAAGGAGATGCTAGAAACACCAAAGATAGAGTATTCAAGCAAATAATTCTTAATTTTAGAGGCAAATAAGTTTAAAGGTGTGCACCAGAGGGCTTTCTAAGGCGTCTACACAACCTTGTGGAAAGTATTAGTTGCACCATTGCATTAATCAAAGTCCTTATGACAGAGTACCTGGTTTTGATGGGGTGTCAATAAATCTCTTCAAGGATAACTTGTAATTTTGGGCCCCACTTTTGACTAATGTGATGAGAAGCTCTGCAAAGTGCAGACCACCTTAGTCTTAGTCCCACACGATCATTGTACCAATCTTTAGGAATGGAAGATATTGGCATATCCAGGTGCTACGACCCTATCTTTTCTATTGCAAAAATTGCTCGTAGAATTCTTTGAGACCGTCTTAAGAAAAGGGCTGAGAAAAAACATATTCTGTGTAACCTGAAGTATGGTTTTCATGCCTGGATTGGCATGGTCAAACACTCAATTAACCTGTACTTTCTGATCACTAAATATACTAAAGCCAAGTTGGGAAACCAGTACTTGCCATTCATAGACCTTTGTTCTCCTTTCAACCATTGTGACATTTCGGCAGCCTAGTGCCAACGCAGGCATCCTTTCAACCATTGTGCCATTTCGGCAGCCTACTGCCAACACAGGCATCCTTGCGCCATTGGGCCTGTGTTGTCAGCAGGATTGTTTTGTGCAGGAAGGAGAACCTTCCTGCAGAAAAACTATCCTAAGAGGCATTTTCCTCTTTCTATATGCAGCACACATAGAAGGAGGAACAAACCTGGAGAAATAAAGATATTTCAACTCGTTACGCCTTACTTCGGAAGGTGTAAGAATTTGGCACTTCCCCAGGTTCCCATGATCTTGTAAATCTGAAGCAGCAACAAAATCCATGGGTTTTGCATGGGAAAACCCACTTCAACAGCCATGGAACTCCTCTCGGGCTAGGAGTAAGGCAACGCAGTGCTTTCACTGCCTAACCTTACTCCATATCTATGAGGCCATCCAAAGCCATGCATAGTGGCTTTACGTGGCCTCATAGATATGTATTTGTAATTTGCGCGATCGGAGTGTCACAAAAAGTGAAGCTCTGGTGGTGCAAGGTGCTCGTAAATAAGTCCCACAATCTCTGACATCATTTATTTGTTTTTTTTGTTCCCTGGGCCACCTATTCCAAATGTACTATTTACTGGCAGCTAATAGCTGATCCAGCCACATATTTCGCTTCAGAAAAACAAAGGTAAAACTTTGAAACCTTCCACAATTTCTTGCACACACAAAGGGAATAGTTAATCACCAACTTATCAGGTCTAAACAATTTTTCACACATCTAACCATTTTACAGCTGTTTTCTGGGCTAGATGTGTGTGAAATTCATATAAATTGCTTTGGCATGTTTATGCAATATTGCGCATAATTCTGTACAATGCAAAACCGGCAGTTGGCATCATATTTTAGAGCAAAATGCACTTGTGCATCCGTTTTGGATGTGAGGATGCCTTTCCCACAAAAACGGTGGAAAAAACAAATGCCACAAACGGAAGCCACACACATTTTGGTATTTCTTACTGTTCCTATTCATTTGCACTCAACTTTTGCTGGAACTGATCGTAATTACACAACACGGCATAATAGTGTAATTGCTGGATTTTTCTAGTGACAAGCGGAGTGCAAAATTAAAGAAATGATGTGAGATTATGAGGGCATTGTAGAAACTTCACCCAAGAATATGGTGGACTATCTATGTCTCTTCTCCGTCTTGGCTTTTGCTTTGCATTCTGGTGATTGCAACGCAGTTTATCCCAGTTTCAGGCTACTAGTAGCCGAATGTACAGCTAACACGAAGTCTGGAGCCTGGAAACTTTGAAACTCTAGAAATGGGATACATTAGTCAGCACTTGGAAATGTAGGGTGTACAAAATGTACATGCATGGGAAACAGCAACTACAATGCAGTCTTTACCACGCATGCCATTACAATGCAAATATTACAACGCATGCATCTTTACACGCATATCATTAACACGCATATTTTTACCATGACCTGACTTTACAACGCATGCATTACCACGTAAAATGTAAGTATTTCGCAGGTAAGTGTAATATATATATATGCATGCATGCGTGTATGTGTGTTTGTGTATGTATGTATATATATATTCACTTAAAAAACCATAGGTTTCACACATGTTATAGTTAGCTGGACATTTCACTCGTAAAAAACCATTGAAATTCCCCCGTTATAGTTAGTTCAGATAACTATAACTCGCGCGCCCGCAATCCACTGCTCATGACGTCACATATGACATCACTCATGACATGGTCAGTGGCATCACTCATGACATCACTGATGACATCATCCTTGTGATAGAGTGGCGGTCGCGCGAGTTATAGTTATCTGAACTAACTATAACGGGGGGATTTCAATGGTTTTTTACGAGTGAAATGTCCAACTAACTATAACATGTGTGAAACCTATGGTTTTTTAAGTGAATTTGAAAGGTTTTTTAAATGCTAATTCCTAACTATAACGTGTGTGAAACCTATGGTTTTTTAAGTGAATTTGTAAGGTTTTTTAAATGCTAAGTTATGTATGTTTTATTATATTTTTTATATATTTATTTTATAATAAGCTACCTATGTATATAGTTATAGATTGACTGTATCCTGTAATATGGAATGGCTTGTTTAAAATGTTTTTTTAAGGTTTTTCACCGTGCGCGCACCGTGCGTGCACTCCGCGATTTTTTGAAAATAAAATGTTTTTTTCACCCTTCGGGGTCCTTCAGGGACCCCCTGACAAAAGCTAGGGGGTCAGGAACTCTCTACCCTGCCCCCTTTTCACGTTCTCCACCTTTCTTTTTCACTGTCACACACAATACACACAAAATGGCGGCAGAAACTTCCTGATTTCGACCGATTCGAATGTTGACTGACATGTAACCACCAATCAGAATTACGCTCGCGCACGTTATGGTGCGCGCACTGTGCGTGCTTATAAATATTTATGTATGTTTAACTGCAATTTTCTCAGGAATTACTGAACAGATTGACACCATATATGCAAAAGGCACATGCCTGACCTGAGGACTACCTCTTTGCCAAATTTCAAGTAATTCTGTTCAGCCGTTCGGGCTGTACCTTCGACTAAAGGTCCTATGGGAAAATGCATGGGAAAAACGCGTTTTGGGACCCCCTTTTTTCTCAGCCCCCGCTTGACGAATCACCCCGAGACTTTCAGGGTAGGAGCTGAGCGGAGCGCCCCATTAGTTTAGAAAATTTTGCGAGGATTCGTCAACCGGCGCCAAAGTTATTCAAAATAGAATTTTCAGATTTCCTCGGTCCTAACTATAACTATCTACTGGCGACCGCCAGTAGATAATATATCTCTCATTAAGAAAAATCCAGGACACTCCAGGATGCGTTTCCCCTTGTTCACGGTATATATAGTGAACAAGCCAAAAGGTGAAACGCGTTGGTAGAGGGCTGTTTTCTGCAATAAATTAAATTCAGCATCCTGGAGTGTCCTGGATTTTTCGCAATGAGAGAAAAGTTGGTGATATATTTATATATATATATATGATCCCTGCAATCCTGGCAGGAAAAACGAGCCACTCCAGTTTTAAAGTTGCAAAATGTTACTGGTTTATTTTCGGCAACAAAGATGACGCGTTTCAATCTCCAACGAGATCTTGGTCACAAGGCATTTTTTTTATGGGCTTATAACTTTGGCGTCGTTTGACGAATATTTACGAAATTTTCCAAAAAGTTCCTCTTTTCAGATCAGCTCCTATCTTGAAAGTTTGTGGGTGATTCGTCAAGGGGAGACTGACAAAAAAGGGGGTCCCAAAACGTATTTTCTCCATGCAATTTCCATAGGAAACTTTAGACCAGGCTACAGGTCAAACTGCTGAACGGAATTATGCCAAATTTGGCAGGGAGAAAGGTCTTGGTCCAGAAAGCACGCTTTTGTTGAAAAAGTGTAAATCCATTCAGTAGTTTTTGAGATATATAAGGAAAAATATATATATATATCTGGGCGGAGCCTAACTCCCGAGCACGAGCTTGCCTCTGATTGGCAGCTAACTGTCATGATCCGAAACGCCGCCCAGCCCCTCACCGGGACATAGAACACCAACATCCAGAATTCCAGGCACCGCCCGGCAACCCGTGGCCTCCGGAAGCGCATATAGCGCAGATCCACCCAGGAGGCGGGGCCAATGATTCCTCTCATCTGGTCTGAGTATGTGAACTCGGACGCGATCTCCGCTTCCCGCTTGTCTTTTGAATCCGGTGCAATCTCCGCTTCCCGCTGGACGGGGAACCCTGGAAGCTTCCAGGATCTCCCTGTGTGCGGCACGGCGGTGAAGCACTCACCCAGCGGGCTCCGCCCGCGAAGCCGAAGGCTCGTCTCTGCTTGACGCTCTGTCTCCGGGCAGCGAGCAAACCTCCAAGCTACCTCTTGTCTCCTCTTGGTGAGCACCCCGGCGCTCCTCTGCCCCAGGATTCCGGGAGTGACGTCGAAGCGCCGGGTTCCCTCACCGGGAATCTCTTCAAGTGTCTCCGCGCCGGGAACGGGAGAGACCCGTTCCGGCTCCTAGCGCTCCTCCGCCCAGGGATTCCGGGCGTGACGTTGTAGCGCCAGGAACAGTATTAGTCTGACCTGAGGCTTCCCCGTGCAGGAACGGTAGAAGCCCAGGATATTACCAGCGCTCCTCCGCCCTTGGGGGTTCCGAGAGGCGTAGAGTTGTAGCGCCTCCACCAGTCAACTTTCAACCTCTTCTTGTCCCTTGGCTTTCCTTCCCGGCTACCCGTGACGCAACGAGGTAGTCCCGGGCTACGCTCTGCCTTTCACCAGCCCCGCGAAGCGCTTCCCCTCCAGCGGGACACCGCAGTTCAGGTGTCACGCGGAGCTACATCGGAGGGAGGAAAGGAACCCAGGTCAGTGAGCTGAGGAACTCAGGCCCAGGGTGGTGGCAGAACTCTGAAGGACCGCCTTAGTGTAACCTGTCTCCTTCTCTCTTTTCAGGTCTCCTTCCCCGCTGTCCCTATCCTTCCTTCCCTCGCCCACCTGTCTTCCGAGTCCGAGGGTGTTATACATACGCCGGACTGGGGACGGATGGGAGGTGGACCCAAACCTAGCATCAACGTCATCCCGAGGAGAGGATCCCAGGGCAACATAACAGAATCATTGGCCCACAAATTTTCCTCCTCCTGATTACGTTGGTGTTGGTCATGGCCTCCTTGGACGACGTGTTAGCGGCGTTGGCCCAAGTACAACTAGAATTAGCAGCGTCCAGAGCGGACTCTGCAGCTTTACACGCACGCCTGGACCGCTTACAGCGTAACCCCTTTGACGTGGGTCCTGCCCCCCCGGTGCCCATCTCCCCGGTAGTGGTTGAGATGCCCACACAAATCTCTTGGCCCCCCTGAAAGGTTCCATGGGGACATACAGAAGGTGCAGGTCTTCCTGACACAAATACAGCTGCACTTTCACTGCAAGCCGAAACTTTTCCTCACGTATCAGGCCCGAGTGGCGTTCTTGATATCGTACCTAACCGGAGAGGCAGCACAGTGGGCTATACCTATTGTAAGGAGAGATGATGCCCTCCTCTACGACTGGGAGTCCTTCCGGCAGGAGTTCGAAAAGACCTTCGACCGCCGGGCCGACACCTTCTCCGCTGATCGTGATCTCCTTGACCTGCGTCAAACCAGTGCGGACTACTTGGGGTACGTTAACAGTTTCCGATGGTTGGTGGCCGAAACAGACTGGCCGGAGTCCAAGCAGACGGCTATCTTCTACCGCGGATTGATGGAGGAACTAAAGGACGTCATTGCCCAAATTGACCTGCAACCAGCCACTTGCGCAGCCATGATAGAACTGGCTTCCCGGCTTGAATACCGGCTTCGAGAAAGGAAAGGAGAAAACAACAGAAAGGACAAGCACCCCTCTCAGCGGGAGACGCCCCGGTCGTCGGATTCGTCAGCCTCCTGAGGTGACCCCATGGAGATCGGAACGGTGAGAGCGTCCCTGACCCTTACTGAGCGGGATCACCGACGGAAGCAGGGCCTCTGCCTCTACTGCGGCAAGAAAGGGCATTTCTTGCGTGAATGCCCGGTGCGTCCAAAGTCCAATAGGCCTAGAGCAAGCCTAGCCACGGCCTGTATGGAGGAAACGGCGTCGGGAAACCTACGCGCTTGAAGGGTCTGGGAAGGAAGCCTTCAAGCTGTCACTTCATCCCTTCCCTGGAAGCTGACGGTTCTACAGAACCCGACCACCTGTTTCTCACCGTGCAGCTAACCCTTGACCAGAGCCCCATGGCTGTACGGGCAATGATCGATTCGGGAGCCACAGGCTGCTTTATGGACATCACAGAAGCGGAACGGTTGAGGATTCCTCTGCACACGAAACCCGTGCCCGAGCTGGTGTATGCGGTCGACGGCAAAGAGCTGGAATCCGGTCCCATTCGACAAACAACCCCGTTGTTATGGCTCACCATAGGAAAAAACCATGGCGAATGGATTGCTCTCAACATCATCCAAGCACCAAGATGCAAGCTCATCCTTGGGCTACCTTGGCTACAGCGACACGAGCCTTCCATCCACTGGTCCACCTCCTCGATCACTTTCGAATCCCCTTTTTGTCGGGCCCAGTGTTGCCCACGGGGGGCCTCGGAGGAAGACACGCAAAGGGGCTCACAATACGTGGCCACCGCGGCGGAGAAGGAAGTGTCTCTCCCCGATTGCTATGCTCGGTATGCGGCAGTCTTTGACAAAGGAAAGGCCGAGGAGATGCCACCCCACCGCGAGTATGACTGCCGCATCGACCTGGTTCCAGGAGCCGAACTTCCCTGCTGCCGAGTGTACGCCCTAACGGGCCCGGAAACCAGCCACCTAAGAGCATACCTGGATGAGTATCTCAAACTGGGGTTCATCCGCCCCTCAAGCTCCCCAGCAGCTTCACCCCTATTTTTTATTCCCAAGGCGAACGGCGAACGACGATGCTGTATCGATTATCGCTCGCTCAACGCCCAGACCGTCAAGAACCAGTACCCCTTGTCTCTCATCCCGGTGCTCTTGGAGCAAGTACAGGGGGCGCGGATCTACACGAGATTGGACCTCCGTGGGGCATACCATCTGGTACGGATCCGCGCTGGCGACGAGTGGAAGACCGCCTTTAAAACCCGATTCGGCTTGTACGAATACTTAGTGATGCCTTTTGGACTGTGTAACGCCCCGGCCGCGTTCCAATACTTCCTTAACGAAGTATTGAGGGAGTTCTTGGACCGCTATGTCGTAGTTTACATCGACGACATCCTGATCTTTTCATCAAATCAGGAAGAACATGTCGGTCACGTCCAAAAGGTGCTGGCGGCCCTGGAAAGAAACCGACTGTTTTGTAAACTCACCAAGTGTGAGTTCCATGTCACCTCGGTGGAATTCCTGGGGGTCCTACTCACACCAGAGGGACAGATCATGACGGAGCGCAAGGTGCGGGCGGTGGCCGAGTGGCCCCGGCCAACATCCGTGAAAGACATTCAGAGTTTCCTGGGCTTCTCAAACTTCTATAGGAGATTCATCCACCAGTTCTCGCACTTGGTAACACCACTCACCAAGCTAACGCGCAAGGGAACTCCCTTTCTATGGTCAGCAGAAGCCCAGAGGGCGTTCGAACAACTGAAGAGAGCCTTCACCAGCGCTCCCATCTTGCGACATGCCGACCCTGAACTTCCGTTTCTGGTCGAGGCGGACGCATCGGACGAAGCAGTCGGAGCAATCCTCTCCCAACGGCAACCCGACACTGGAGTGCTCCACCCGGTCGCCTACATGTCCAAGAAGCTGAGTCCGGCCGAACTCAACTACACCATCTCCGAGAAGGAACTGCTCGCCATTTGGGAGGCGTTCCTGGAATGGCGACACTGGTTGATGGGGGCCCGACATCAGGTGACGGTGTACACGGACCATCGAAACCTTCAATTCCTACGATCGGCCCGCCACCTATCCCCCAGGCAACAGAGGTGGATGCTCTTCTTTGCGGAGTACCACTTCTTGGTCACCTATCGACCTGGAGCGCTCAATCGAAAGGCCGATGCCCTTTCCCGCCAGAACACCCAGGACCTTCCCAGAGGCACCTCCGAACACTCCATAGTCTCGCCTGATCTGGTTGTAGGTCGCGTAAAGACCGACTCCTTCTTACAGAAAGTGAAACAAGGCCTTCGCACCTTCGCCTGGACCACCTGGTTGAAGAGCCATAAGGAATGGCGCATCCACCAGGGTCTTCCCCTGAATGGTTCCCGGCTCCTAGTACCCACGCCCCGGCTTCGCAAGATTGTTTTCTCCTGGTGTCACGAGCAACCCTGTGCGGGGCACATGGGAGGGACCAAAACCCTGGAAAGGGTGCTAAGGCAATTCTGGTGGCCCTCCGTCAGACCGGACGTGTTGCAGTGGGTCCAGCAGTGCACGATCTGTGCGCAAATGAAAACCGACCATCTGAAGAAGCAGGGGCTCCTAATGCCTCTCCCCACGCCGATGAATCCCTGGGAAAGAATCTCAATTGACTTCGTGGTGGGACTGCCAAAAGACCAGGGATGCACCACCATCATCGTGGTAGTGGATTACCTCACCAAAATGGGCCACTTCATCGCCTATAAACAAGTCCTGTCGGCAGGGGTGTTGGCGTCTATCCTGTTGAGACAAGTGGTGCGGCTTCATGGACTTCCGTTAGGGATAGTGTCTGACCGGGGCTCGCAGTTCACGGCCCGGTTCTGGAAGGTATGGTGCGAACAACTCGGCATCCGCTCTTCCCTCTCCACGAGCTTCCACCCGCAGACGGATGGCCAAACCGAGCGTCTCAACCAGACACTTAAACAGTACTTGCGATGTTATGTGGACCAGGCGGCGAACTCTTGGGTGGATTTGCTCTGGGTGGCGGAAGTGGCCTACAACAACGCACAACACTCCTCTACACGACACACTCCCTTCTTCCTAGCCTCAGGGTTCCACCCTCGCTTTATACCCTTCCTACTCCCTCGAGAGAACACGTCCCTCCCCGATCTCCAGTGTCGGTTAGGGGCCATCCGCTCTGCTCTCCGACAAGCCCGGTCCCACCTGCAGGTCACAAAGGGGAGGTATAAGGCCCAGGCTGACATGCATCGTCGGCCCGCTCCAGTCTACCACAAGGGGGACAAGGTGTGGTTGTCCACCAAGAACATCCGATTCCAGAAGCCCAGCGTCTTTAACCCTAAGTACATCGGACCCTACCCGGTGGTGCGACACGTGAGCCCGGTGGCAGTACAGCTCCGGCTGCCTCCTCATCTCCGCATCCACCCGGTGTTTCACGTGTCTCTGCTCAAGCCTTCGCTGTGCCCCATTCGGAAGGCTCCGGCTCCGGTGTGGGTCCACCAGGACCGGGAGTACGTTGTGCGGCGTGTCCTAGACTCCAAGGTGGTGCGGGGTCGGCTATGGTACCTCTTGGCCTGGAAGGGGTATGGCCCGGAGGAGAACTCCTGGGAACCGGCTTCTGCGGTGCATGCACCTCGCCTGGTGGTGGACTTCCACCGCCGCTCTCCCTCCCGGCCAGGGGGCCCCAAAGGTCGTGGGGGCGCCGGTGTGAGGGGATGTGTGATCCGAAACGCCGCCCAGCCCCTCACCGGGACATAGAACACCAACATCCAGAATTCCAGGCGCCGCCCGGTAACCCGTGGCCTCCGGAAGCGCATATAGCGCAGATCCACCCAGGAGGCGGGGCCAATGATTCCTCTCATCTGGTCTGAGTATGTGAACTCGGACGCGATCTCCGCTTCCCGCTTGTCTTTTGAATCCGGTGCAATCTCCGCTTCCCGCTGGACGGGGAACCCTGCAAGCTTCCAGGATCTCCCTGTGTGCGGCACGGCGGTGAAGCACTCACCCAGCGGGCTCCGCCCGCGAAGCCGAAGGCTCATCTCTGCTTGACGCTCTGTCTCCGGGCAGCGAGCAAACCTCCAAGCTACCTCTTGTCTCCTCTTGGTGAGCACCCCGGCGCTCCTCCGCCCCAGGATTCCGGGCGTGACGTCGAAGCGCCGGGTTCCCTCACCGGGAATCTCTTCAAGTGTCTCCGCGCCGGGAACGGGAGAGTCCCGTTCCGGCTCCTAGCGCTCCTCCACCCAGGGATTCCGGGCGTGACATTGTAGCGCCAGGAACAGTATTAGTCTGACCTGAGGCTTCCCCGTGCAGGAACGGTAGAAGCCCAGGATATTACCAGCGCTCCTCCGCCCTTGGGGGTTCCGAGAGGCGTAGAGTGGTAGCGCCTCCACCAGTCAACTTTCAACCTCTTCTTGTCCCTTGGCTTTCCTTCCCGGCTACCCGTGACGCAACGAGGTAGTCCCGGGCTACGCTCTGCCTTTCACCAGCCCCGCGAAGCACTTCCCCTCCAGCGGGACACCGCAGTTCAGGTGTCACGTGGAGCTACATCGGAGGGAGGAAAGGAACCCAGGTCAGTGAGCTGAGGAACTCAGGCCCAGGGTGGTGGCAGAACTCCGAAGGACCGCCTTAGTGTAACCTGTCTCCTTCTCTCTTTTCAGGTCTCCTTCCACGCTGTCCCTATCCTTCCTTCCCTCGCCCACCTGTCTTCCGAGTCCGAGGGTGTTATACATACGCCGGACTGGGGACGGATGGGAGGTGGACCCAAACCTAGCATCAACGTCATCCCGAGGAGAGGATCCCAGGGCAACATAACACTAACACTTCAAACAAGTGTTAGCAGCCATCTTTGGTCTCGCATCGAGTGAAAATAAAACAAAAGTCAATTTAATATACCGGAGCTCTGTTTGTGCGAGATACCCCTTTCACGCTCCCTCTACCCACATCAACAGCTCGCAGCTATGCCTTTAGAAGCCAGTCTGTCGGCTCACAGCTCTCTACCTTTGTGAGCCAGTACGCTGCTGCATCGGCTCGCAGCTCTCTACCTCTGTGAGCCAGTACGCTGCTGTGTCTTCGCGAGCGGACGGCCCGTAGCTCTCCCTCTGCGAGTCGAGCCCACGGGTTGCAGCTCTCCCTCTGCAAGCCTGGGTGGGAACTGTTGAAACTAGGAACTGTTGGCAGCCATTTTGTGATTTAGTCCACGTCAGCTCGCATCTCTCTGTCTACAAGACATTGAGTCCGTAGTTCTACCTCTGTGAGGCAACTCTGAAAACATACTGGAGCTCTGTCTGTGCGAGATACCCCTTTCACGCTCCCTGTCCCCCCATCACCAGCTAGCAGCTATGCCTTTAGAATCTAGTCCGTCGGCTCGCAGCTTTGCATCTGGAGCGGTCGGGCCCGCAGCTCTACCTCTGCGAGCCAGCCCATTAGCTCATAGCTGTGTGTCTGCTAGCAGGCCCGTCGGCCCGTTGTTCTCTCTGTGTGAGTTAGATCACAGCTCTCTCAAGCATAGCCCCCATTAATCTTTTCGGGCCCGCAACTCTCCCTCTGCGAACCACCGGCCCGCTCGCAGCTCTTCGTGTGCGAGTTCTCGGGCCCGCAGTTGTATCTCTGAAGCCAAGACTCGAAATATACCGCAGCTCCCTCTCTGCGAGATACCCCCTTCACGCTCCTTCTCCCCACATCACTGTCCCGCAGCTATCCGTTTGCAAGCCGACGACCCGCACCTTTCCTTATACCAGTCGGCTCGCAGCTCTTCCTCTGCGAGCCGGCCCGCAGCTCTTCCTCTGCGAGCCGATGGGCCGCAGCTCTCTCTCTATGAGCCAGCCTATCGGCTCGCAGCTCTTCCTCTACGAGCCAGCCCGCCGGCTCACAAGTCTCTCTCTGCGAACCACCAGTCGGTTCACAGCTCTTCATCTGTGAGCCATCGGGCCCGCAGTTGTACCTCTGCAAACCAGTATTGGAAATATACCGCAGCTTTCCCTCTGCCAGAAACTCCCTTCACCCTGCCTCGCTGCACATCACCGGTTGTACGTATCCTTTTGCAAGCCGACAGCCCGCAGCTCTCCCTATGCGAGTCGGCCCTTAGCTTTCCCTGTATGAGCCGGCCCTCAGCTCTCCCTCTGCGAGCCATCACGCAGCTGTCCCTCTAGGAGCCGAAGGCGCCTCAGCTCTCCCTGTGCAAGCCAATCCATGGGGAGGACGATTCACTCCCACTGTGTGCTATTTATATACTAAATAAAGCTCTGTTTGTTTAGTTTTTATAAACAGTACTCTCAGGGGCACAAAGTATTGGTTGCAGTACTAAAGGACACGTATACGTGAATTAAAGTAATTACGAGGTTTACTGCTGGTGTTAAAGCTCCGTACACAACTGGGCTGGCACATTACCAAAATGGGAATGAAACCTTACTTAATCTTTACCCCCTCTCCATCCCCATGTCAGTCGTTTTTGTTGCTCTCTAACAGTTGATCTGTTTTTGGTTATGTACATCCAGAATGAAATGTAAGCCTGTACCATATCTTTGTTAATATGGTGCAGTGTTATGCTTGCGAAGTTGCCGATAGAAGTGTTAGGGTAATGATGGTAACATTTACATGTGCCATTTAGTTGAGAATATCAGTCTAATTATACAGATAACACATTTTCAAATTAGTGTCTACAAAGTTATCTGTACTGGGTTGCAGAGGAAGTGCTCTTGGACGGTGGGGTGCGTGGGACAGTGGGTTGGGGCGGGGGGAGGGGAAAAGTAGGAGGTAGTAGATTCAAATATAAAATGGGAAGGTGAATCTAAATAATTAAATAAATACTTGCTGTATGTCCGGTGACACTACCTGCCACCCTACTTTTCCCTTATTCCGCTCAACTTCCATACAGCATTTCCTCTGCAAGCCGCCAGTGAAACTTATCTAATTGTATGTGAATATTTTAACATATTGGACAGATATAACAAAGAATTGAAACTTTTTTTTCTTTCTCAGAAAATTATTTTGTTTGGATTAAAAATTGAAAATGCCTAGAAGAACTTTAAAAAAAGGAAAGACAAAAAGGCCATCTATTTAAAGAAAAGTAAAAAATGTGGATTACAAGTAAATGAGAGTACTACAAAAAGACTTTCTTCTGGTAAAAACACTAGACAATTTAAAAAAAAGTATTACGAACATTTAATGAAAATGACATCACACAAAGGAAAAAGAAGAATTTTTCAAGTAAGGAGAAGCAGACTTCTACTTCAAAATGCAAGAAAAAAAATCATGATAAGGAAAGAGTATTTGTTACCCGTCCACAAAACAATTTCAAGAAATTCGTCAAAGACTTTTTTGAAATAGAGTAATTCAGAATTTAATAAAAGGATGCCGAAAATATAAAAAGAAAGTGCTGCAATTGAAACAGAAACAGCATATTGAAAGCATAGTGGATACTGCTTTGAAATTAAAACAAAAAATATTTGTTTTGATTTTGAAGAGTATGAAACTGTTGGTAAAACAATGAAGATTCTGAAAGACAAAAGTAAAAAAAAAAAGTCTTGTGAACAGAAACAACTTTTGCAAAGTCTTTAGTGGAGAATGGAAACATACGTCTAATAGTGAACCTTTTTTTAAAGAAGAGAGTTACTTCCAAGAAAATAGTTTACCATTTGCAGTTGATACTAGAGGTCTTTGCTACAAAGTTCTGAATGGTTGTCCTGTTCCAAAAGAGGAAATGGTTGGTATTAGTGCAGAACAGTTAATAGCTAAAGAAGTGCAAGTGAAACGCACACAAGCTCTTGTATATAAGTGGGGTTGTAGCAGTATTTGTAGTATTCAACAGGAATCTATTAATATAGTGCAAAATTTGTTACGAGAATATATACTGAAAAGTGTTAAACAGAAGATTAGGTTGTTACAGGGACTAGATCCATGTAATGTAAGAAAATATACTGAGAACCATGGTCATCCTCTGGCTTGTCTTTCACGAAAAGTGTGTAAAAGAGTTTTTCATCACTTGAGGATGTTAGCAGTACACCATTCAGAAATGCGGACGTTTGTAAGGAAACTGTACTATGTAACAAATCCTGCAATATGTTTAAATGAACTGAATACAGCTCTTTTACAAGGTTCTTTATCAGATGTACAAAAAAAGTGTGATGACATTGAGTTCCGATATTTTGGTTCAGAAGAGCAGTACATAGAAAGTGAAAGTTTGACAATTACAGATGTTCAAGAAGATGGGAAAGTAATTAGGATTGATCAGTTTGAAGAAGACATTGGAAAGTTTAACATATTGTGCTCTGAAATTCAAAACTATGTTTGTGTTTGTTGTCGACGTACTAATTATAAAATTCAAATTAGAAATGTTGATTTGTATATGAAATCTGAAAAGAAGAATAATGATAAATGGAAGGAATTTGCAATGTACTTGTTAGTGGAAGGTCAATTTGAGGTAGACAGTGATCAATGTATTTGTAAATATTGTTCTAACAAATTAGAAGAGAACAAAATGCCACTAGAGCAGTACATAATAAGTTAGAATTAGTACCTATTCCAGAGGAACTGGCAGATTTGAATACATATGAGGCAGTTCTAATACAATCTGTTCATCCATTTCAAACTATAATTTGCATGGAACCTAAAACAGGTAAACTGCCACCAACAGAATTACAAAGAGGGTTGAAAGGAAGAGTGGTGTACTTACCTTTGAATTTTAAGAAAAATATTGAAATTGTTGGTGGAGACAAAGAGGAAAATGAAGCAGTGGTCATTCTAGTAAATGAAGTGCCAACAAAGAGTCGGAAAATATGGCAAGAATTTTTGGATGTTAATAAACTTCAAAAGGCTAAGTAATATCTTGTGGAGAACAATATTTATTATACAAGTGTAAATATGGAAGAACAGGTAATAAGTTTGGAAGATGAATCTGAAATTTCAAGTGGTCAAATAGAGAAAGTGGACAAGTCAAGGCGTGAAGAGATTTATGAACATTACACAATATGTCCTCTACATTCAAAAGAAGTAATAGGAAACAGCATTGAGTTATTTCAAATGAAAAAAGCAAAGGGAACTCCAATGAGTGTATGGGAGAAAATCTTGGAAGCTCGTTGTTTTCCACAGCTATTTCCTACTGGAAAAGGTGGGCGATATGATGATCGACCTGTACGGATTCCAGCTTGTGAATATCACTCAACAAGATTATACTCTGAAGATCCTAGATTTCGATAGTGTATTCCATATATATTTTACCTTTTGTTTGAAAGTGATCTGTCTTCTCTATCCTATGCAGTGAACGACATACTTAAAACTGGAGTTCATCAATCACTTCTTTCAGCGAAGGAATTTGTGGAGAAAGTTCAACAAACAGATGAAAATTTAGAAGCACAGTTAATTAATTTGATGGCATGTCAACGAGGAACAAATGAGTATTGGTATCGTCGTCATTGAAAACTGAAGTGTATGTTACGGAACTTAGGAACACCAACATGGTTTGTGACACTTAGCTTTGCAGAGTATGCATGGGAAGATTTGCTTGAATTTCTACGAGAAGCAAATTCCAATATAAAGAATGTTGAAATGAAGACACCTGGAGAACTGTGTTCTTTGGATCCTGTAAATGTGTGCAGATATTTTAATCATAGGTTTCAAGTTATGATGTCTTTCATCTGCAGTCAAAAGAATCCACCTCTTGGAGAAGTTACCGATTTCTTTTGGAGAAAGAAGTACTAAGCGAGAGGTGCTCATATTTATATGCTATTGTGGATCAAGCATGCACCTAAATTTGGAATTGATTCAGATGAAATAGTATTGTCTTTCATTGAACAGTATTTGACACGTGAGATTCCAAGAGAAAAAGGAGATAGACGCTTTAGACAGCAAGTTTTACGTTTCCAAAGTCACCGTTGTGGAAAGTACTGCAGACGAAAATACAAGTCTAAAGTAAAATTTTATACCAAGTGTCGGTTTGGATTTCCACGTCCAATATTTTCTAAAGGAAGAGTAAATTCTTTTTTTTCTTCTGTAAGGCACACAATAACTCGCATATCTCCAAAGAATACCTACAACTTGAAAAGAACAGAACTGTCAAAGTATATTAATGACTACAATCCAGTTATTTAAAAAATGTGGAATGCATACATGGACATCCAATTGCTGTTGCACGCTACATAACATCATATATAACTAAATCAGAAAAAAACGGGATGAAACAATTGTGGGAAGGAATTGTACAAGAGAAGAGCCTTAGCAAAAAATTGTACAGCTTTACTTTGAAAATGCTTTCCCACAGCGAAATTGGATCCTATGAATGTTTAGACGGGGAACAACCTTTACAACGAATTTTGACAACACGTGCAGTTACATCGCGGATTTTACAACGAACGCGATGTAACCACGCGATGCCATTACAACGCAAGTCTTTACATCGACTTGCGCTAGATGGCGTGCTAACATTACAAATAGTGTAGTTTACTATCCCAACACCTTCCCTACTGTTAAGTGGACTGGAGTTGGAATAGTAAATTACGCTTTTCTAATGTTAGCACGCCATCTAGTGCAAGTCGATGTAAAGACTTGCGTTGTAATGGCATCGCGTGGCTACATCGCGTTCGTTGTAAAAACCGCGATGTAACTGCACGCGTTGTAAACACACGCGTTGTTACGTAATACATCCGTTTAGACCGCTTGTCCTCTTCAAGTTTATATTAAAAAATCACGAGGGATCATTTTGGTAAGATTAGGTCTTGCCTGCTCGCGAAATAGAGTGTTGAAATCATTAGAAGAAATTGAATAAGTAACAGCAAATGAACCAGACAGTACAGAAATTCTTAAGACTAATATGTTGGATACATACTATCCGAAAAGGAGTCGACATCTGGAACAGCTATGTCTGCATGAAGTACTTCAACATTACAGCTTCAAAAGAAATGTTAAACAGAATTTAAAAGAAGGAAAATATGCAGTAGTTGGATGTCATGGATGTTTAGTAAAACACACAAAAGGTAACCTTATAAACCACAAGAAACTCAGTTGTGAAACTGCAGATAAGCGAGAATTTTACTATTTAGCACATCTCCAACTGTTGAAACCATAGCTTAGCGAAAGTGATTTACTTGGAGATTTCGACTGCTACGAAGATTCTTTTAATGCATGTAAAGATAGCATTGCATGTTCAATTTTCCCTACATATTTAAAAATGTTGAATGATGAAGTTTAACAGGAAAAGACTATTACAGCTGAAGTTGCTAATGAAAGTTCCCAAGATAGTCAAAGTTCTGGTCCATGTAGTCAAGATCCACTTGGACAACCAATAGTGGAAAATGAAGCAGCGATTGCTATGCATGAAGTCGAAATTGCAATGCAACAAGCACAAGAGGAGAATATTACATTAGAAAAATTAGAAGAACAAGTAAACATTGAACAGAAAGAAATATATGTACAAGTGAGAGAACAGATAGAACATGGTTTGTTACATGAAAAAAAAGAATGTGTATGTTCATTGTTTAAACCTATTCTGATGTACAGCAGTGGTCAAGCTGGACAGGTAAAAGTTAATAAAAGCTTTGACCAGTTATCTTAAAAAATTTGCTGCGCACAATGTTAAAGGAATTACTTTGCATAAATTACTGATGTTACCAGTTGAGCATGATAATAAATTAGAATATCAGAAGTTGTCTGGAGAAGCTTCTTATGAAGTGCCAAGAGTGCTGAAGAAGATGAAACTTTTAATTATCGATGAGGTGAGCATGGTCTCAAACTTAATGCTTGCTTTCATTAGGCCTGGGTGGTAAATTCCGTTCTGCTCGCGAAATTTGCGGAATTTGGGTAATTTCACGTTCCGCGGAAAACGCGGAATTGCCCAAAATTCTGCGATCTGCGGCTTCGTGGAATCTTTTGCTTGTTTGCACTTTAAAAATGCGTGTTCGCGAGATATTTCTCCCCGAGCGAGCAAACAGTGTTCGCAAACAGGAAAAAAGCATCTTGAACGGGCGGAATAAGCAATCCCGCGTGCTCGCTGAACTTTTCGGTGCTTGTGGAGATTTTTTACCGTTTCGCAGAGCTTTGTGTAGCGCGACTACGCAAATTCCGCCCATCCCTAGCTTTCGTGCATTTAAGAATGCAACAGGTATTAAAAACAGATTATGACGTTCTCTTTGGAGGCAAACATTTAATTGTGTTTGGAGATCTGCTACAACTAACTCCTGTAAAAGGAGAACCAGTCTTTAAAACTCTTCTACATGAAGACACAAGGAAATCTTTGGGAAGTTTTGGAAATGTGAATCTCTGGTTCAATTTTTAATATAAAGAACTGACTCAGAATATGCGACAAGCAAGTGATTAAGATTATGGAAATATTCTGAAAGATTAAGAATTGGTGTTCTAGGCAAACATGGTAAACAAGCTTTACAAAGTCATCTACTAAAGAACTTGTTTACAACTGAAAACACACCAGCAGCAGTACTGTACAAGAACATTGCAGAAAAAAAATCTATAGTTTGCTTAATGCCTACAGTGGAAGAGTTTTATACATTTAATCAATAGCTTCTGAAATTAGAAAATCAAGAAATAGTTCACATTGAAGCTCTTGATAAAATCGAGCATC
The DNA here is from genome assembly GCF_964204655.1 of Triturus cristatus. Taxonomy (NCBI): domain Eukaryota; kingdom Metazoa; phylum Chordata; class Amphibia; order Caudata; family Salamandridae; genus Triturus; species Triturus cristatus. The sequence continues at coordinate 1,063,086,546 of NC_140593.1, read as the reverse complement.
AAGGAATAACAATTCTTCTTTCAAATAGACTACAGATTAAATTGGATTCTTTGGAAAAGTCTATATCAAAAACTGCTGGTGTAGAATTGTTTTTGGATGTGTGTATAAACTTTCGGGTAATTTTGAGGCATCATTTGAAGATAGAAGAAGGTCCAGTGAATGAAGCAATGGGGAAAGTTGTTGAATTTGTAAAATATCAAAACAGAAATGCAATTGAATTCTTGAAAATGAAATTTGATCAGATTACAGAGGTAAGACAGATTGGGTGTTTTGCAGTATGTTTTTTGCTGGTAAAAGACTTCTATGTTCGTAGAAAACAGTTTCCTTTCTGTTTAGCATATGCAATAACCATTCATAAATCTCAAGGTTTAAGTGTAGATACTGCTTTAGTAAATTTTGGAAGAACTGTGTTTAAAGAGGGAATGGCATATGTTGCATTATCTCAAGTTAGAACATTGTCTGGTTTGTATTTAATTGATTTCAATGAAAACAAGGTTAGTGCTGATGTAAAATTTGTAAGAGAATATAATCATTTACAAAGACTATGCACCAATTTTAGGTGAATATTCTATTTATGAAAAACGTGTTGTGTGTTCAAAATGGAAACATGTTGATGAATCAAGTGTGGTTGAAAAGCAGAAAAAAATTCAAAAGAAAAAACAAGATGCAAAGAAACAGAAAATACAAACAAGTGATGATGTTGTGGGATACCAATTAGAAAATGCTTCTGGTGTCAACCTTTATGGTAATGTTATTCTAAACGTTATATTTTATCTAGAAGATCTTTATGGTGAAATTATGGAAAGTCAGGAAAAAAGATTATGTTCTGCACTTTACACTTTATTTGAACAATTGAGCACTGACAGAAGTAAGGTCCACACTGCTTCTGGTATTCGTCAACTCTTGGATACATGTACTGGATCTTTCACATTCAACCCTAATATACAACAAGATGCACAAGAGTTTCTGATGGTTATGCTTGGAGTATTAGAAGATAAATGAATCGAGATTGAGAGTTTATTTTGACTCATTTACAAATGGGATCACAAATGTGAACAGTGTTCATTAACTTCAAGCACTATAGTTGACAGAGAACAATTTTTATATTTAACAATACCTGAGTGCAAATCTGTACCTTTTCTGAAATTAGTAAAAGAAGCAAATCATGATATGAAATGTTCTTGTTGTCAATCAGAAATGTTATCTACATCATGCCTACAAAGAAATGGAAAATATTTCATTTTAATGCCACAACGCTGTAGACTAAATGGAAGAAAAGTGGAAACGTAAATTAAAAATGTTGTTGCTACTCAAGTATCTATTTCTGGAAGAACTTTCGCAACACTGGCTATTGTTTTCCAAGCTGGAGCTACTACCACATGTGGACATTATACTGTATATTTAAAATGTAATAATGGTTGGAGTCACTGCAACGATACACACGTGGCAATAAAACCGAGATTGCCTTATGAATTACCCAACTCATACTAGATATTTCTTAAACAAAAATTTTAGATACTTTATTTGGCCTAGAGGGAAAATGGGAAGATGCTTTAAGGAATTCATACTGGATGATTTCCCCCCAAAATTTCGACTCATTATTTTGCCTTGAGGAAAAATGTGAACAGAAACTACAGAGTAAAGGTAAGATTTAAACACTGGAAATAGTATTGAATGTGTTATTTGAGTTGATTTCGTATTGTGATTGCAAGAATTAGTCATTTGTTTTTTTTTAACATTCTAGTTGATTGGTTTTTTTCCCAGCTGTTTATGATGATACTACACTGACATCACTGTGAATAGTGAAGTTAAGTCGAATCTGAAAACAGCAGAAAAAGGAAGAAAAATATGTTTTAAAAATGTTAAATTATGTTGTATTAATTTCTGAAATATATTACATTAAACAAATGTTTTACAGTTTATTTTATTTTCTGTAGTGGAAAAGTTAGAAAACAGTACTAATGACAAATAGCAGAATAGTATTTTAATATTTAAAAAACCTTTGAAATTCACTGAAAAAACCATAGGTTTTACAGACGTTATAGTTAGAAATTAGCATTTAAAAAACCTTTGAAATTCACTGAAAAAGTCATAGGTTTCAGGGGCGTTATAGTTAGCTGGACATTTCCCTCGTACAAAACCATTGAAATTCCCCCAGTATAATTAGTTCAGCTAACTATAACTCGCGCCCCCGCAATGCACTGCTGATGATGTCACATATTATATCACTCATGACATGGTCAGTGACATCACTGATGACATCTCAAAAGACATCACTGATGACATCACTGATGACATCATTCAGTGTCTGTGTGTTTCTGTAAAGTTTAATTTTGTTTTATATATATGCCAAGCTATATTGGGGAATGAGTGGGTGTATAAGTGTCTGTATGGAGGATTTAGTAGGTGCGTGACTGACTGTATAAGTGAGTGATTAAACATATCTTACTGAATGCATGGGTTAGTGACTAAACTGTGTGAATGTCTGTATGCGTCTGTCTGTTGGTGTGTAAGCGGATGCATGGTTTTGTGAATAAGTACACGAATGTCTATATAAGTTATTGATTGGTTGTCTGAGTATCTGTATGGGTGCCTGACTGTTTGTGTGGGTGGGATGTGTGTGACTTTGTGCATAGATGTGTCAGTGGGTGATTCACTGGGTGCATGGTTTCAAGACTAGGTCTGTGATGGACTGTATGGGTGGATGAATATGTGTATGGTTGTGCTAGTGAGTGAATATATATTTCATTAGTACATGTGTAATTTAGTACATATGTGAACGGCAGTATATATGTATGTTGGAGTACAGAAATGACTATAAGTGAGAGTGTGTGATAGTGTGAGTGGCTGTATAGATGAGTGTGTGCTTGTATCATTGATTCTATAAGAGCATAAGAATGTGCTAGTATTTGTATGAGTAATTGAGCTAGTGTGTGTATAACTGTATAGGTGAGTAATTATTTGCATGACTGAGTACGTGTGTGAGTACCTCCATGGATGAGTAGCGGTGTGTGAGTGTCTATATAGGTGTATGAGTGCATATGATAGTCCTGTACTGAGTGACCATAAGTATGAGTGACTGTATGGGTGAGTGAGTGGATGGGTGTTTAGACCTAAGACTGCGATGTGGTATGTACTTATTGGTGTTGGAGTGTCTATGGTTTTGAGAGTGGCAGTATGTAATTTAGAGTGGGTGTATCAAAGGTTATATTAGATTGTGAGAAGATGCATCAAATGATCACATGGATGACGTCATCAGTGATGTCATCAGTGAAGTCATCAATGATGTCATCAGTGATGTCACTGACCATCTCATGAGTGATGTAATATGTGACGTCATCAGCAGTGCATTGCGGGGGCGCAAGTTATAGTTAGCTGAACTAACTATAGCAGGGGAATTTCAATGGTTTTGTATGAGGAAAATGTCCAACTAACTATAACGCCCCTGAAACCTATGGTTTTTTCAGTGAATTTCAAAGGTTTTGCAAATGCTAATTACTAACTATAACGTGCCTGAAACCTATGGTTTTTTAAGTGAATTTCAAAGGTTTTTTAAATACTAATTCCTAACTATAATATAAAATATCGAATTTTAATTGCACAACGCTGTAGACTAAATGGAAGAAAAGTGGAAATGAAAACTAAAAATGTTGTTGCTACTCAAGTATCTATTTCTGGAAGAACTTTCGCAACACTGGCTATTGTTTTCCAAGCTGGAGCTACTACTACATGTGGACATTATACTGTATATTTAAAATGTAATAATGGTTGGAGTCACTGCAACGATACACACGTGGCAATAAAACCAAGATTGCCTTATGAATTACCCAACTCATACTAGATATTTCTTAAACAAAAATTTTAGATACTTTATTTGGCCTAGAGGGAAAATGGGAAGATGCTTTAAGGAATTCATACTGGATGATTTCCCCCCAAAATTTCGACTCATTATTTTGCCTTGAGGAAAAATGTGAACAGAAACTACAGAGTAAAGGTAAGATTTAAACACTGGAAATAGTATTGAATGTGTTATTTGAGTTGATTTCGTATTGTGATTGCAAGAATTAGTCATTTGTTTTTTTTTAACATTCTAGTTGATTGGTTTTTTTCCCAGCTGTTTATGATGATACTACACTGACATCACTGTGAATAGTGAAGTTAAGTCGAATCTGAAAACAGCAGAAAAAGGAAGAAAAATATGTTTTAAAAATGTTAAATTATGTTGTATTAATTTCTGAAATATATTACATTAAACAAATGTTTTACAGTTTATTTTATTTTCTGTAGTGGAAAAGTTAGAAAACAGTACTAATGACAAATAGCAGAATAGTATTTTAATATTTAAAAAACCTTTGAAATTCACTGAAAAAACCATAGGTTTTACAGACGTTATAGTTAGAAATTAGCATTTAAAAAACCTTTGAAATTCACTGAAAAAGTCATAGGTTTCAGGGGCGTTATAGTTAGCTGGACATTTCCCTCGTACAAAACCATTGAAATTCCCCCAGTATAATTAGTTCAGCTAACTATAACTCGCGCCCCCGCAATGCACTGCTGATGATGTCACATATTATATCACTCATGACATGGTCAGTGACATCACTGATGACATCTCAAAAGACATCACTGATGACATCACTGATGACATCATTCAGTGTCTGTGTGTTTCTGTAAAGTTTAATTTTGTTTTATATATATGCCAAGCTATATTGGGGAATGAGTGGGTGTATAAGTGTCTGTATGGAGGATTTAGTAGGTGCGTGACTGACTGTATAAGTGAGTGATTAAACATATCTTACTGAATGCATGGGTTAGTGACTAAACTGTGTGAATGTCTGTATGCGTCTGTCTGTTGGTGTGTAAGCGGATGCATGGTTTTGTGAATAAGTACACGAATGTCTATATAAGTTATTGATTGGTTGTCTGAGTATCTGTATGGGTGCCTGACTGTTTGTGTGGGTGGGATGTGTGTGACTTTGTGCATAGATGTGTCAGTGGGTGATTCACTGGGTGCATGGTTTCAAGACTAGGTCTGTGATGGACTGTATGGGTGGATGAATATGTGTATGGTTGTGCTAGTGAGTGAATATATATTTCATTAGTACATGTGTAATTTAGTACATATGTGAACGGCAGTATATATGTATGTTGGAGTACAGAAATGACTATAAGTGAGAGTGTGTGATAGTGTGAGTGGCTGTATAGATGAGTGTGTGCTTGTATCATTGATTCTATAAGAGCATAAGAATGTGCTAGTATTTGTATGAGTAATTGAGCTAGTGTGTGTATAACTGTATAGGTGAGTAATTATTTGCATGACTGAGTACGTGTGTGAGTACCTCCATGGATGAGTAGCGGTGTGTGAGTGTCTATATAGGTGTATGAGTGCATATGATAGTCCTGTACTGAGTGACCATAAGTATGAGTGACTGTATGGGTGAGTGAGTGGATGGGTGTTTAGACCTAAGACTGCGATGTGGTATGTACTTATTGGTGTTGGAGTGTCTATGGTTTTGAGAGTGGCAGTATGTAATTTAGAGTGGGTGTATCAAAGGTTATATTAGATTGTGAGAAGATGCATCAAATGATCACATGGATGACGTCATCAGTGATGTCATCAGTGAAGTCATCAATGATGTCATCAGTGATGTCACTGACCATCTCATGAGTGATGTAATATGTGACGTCATCAGCAGTGCATTGCGGGGGCGCAAGTTATAGTTAGCTGAACTAACTATAGCAGGGGAATTTCAATGGTTTTGTATGAGGAAAATGTCCAACTAACTATAACGCCCCTGAAACCTATGGTTTTTTCAGTGAATTTCAAAGGTTTTGCAAATGCTAATTACTAACTATAACGTGCCTGAAACCTATGGTTTTTTAAGTGAATTTCAAAGGTTTTTTAAATACTAATTCCTAACTATAATATAAAATATCGAATTTTAATTGCACAACGCTGTAGACTAAATGGAAGAAAAGTGGAAATGAAAACTAAAAATGTTGTTGCTACTCAAGTATCTATTTCTGGAAGAACTTTCGCAACACTGGCTATTGTTTTCCATGCTGGAGCTACTACCACATGTGGACATTATACTGTATATTTGAAATGTAATAATGGTTGGAGTCACTGCAACGATACACACGTGGGAATAAAACCGAGATTGCCTTATGAAATACCCAACTCAGACTTGATATTTCTTAAACAAATATTTTACATACTTTATTCGGCCTAGAGGGAAAATGGGAAGATGCTTTAAAGAATTCATACTGGATGATTTCCCCAAAAAATTTCGACTCATTATTTGGCCTTGAGGAAAAATGTGAACAGAAAGTACAGAGTAAAGGTAAGATTTAAAAATTGGAAATAGTATTGAATGTGTTATTTGAGTTGATTTTGTATTGTGGTTGCAAGAATTAGTAATTTGTTTTTTTTTAACAATCTAGTTGATTGTTTTTTTTCCATCTGTTTATGATGATACTACACTGACATCACTGTGAATAGTGAAGTTAAGTCGATTCTGAAAACAGCAGAAAAAGGAAGAAAAACAATGTTTTAAAAATGTTAAATTATGTTGTATTAATTTCTGAAATATATTACATTAAACAACAGTTTTACAGTTTCTTTTCTTTTCTGTAGTGGAAAAGTTAGAAAACAGTACTAATGACAAGTAGCAGAATAGTAGTTTAATATTTAAAAAACCTTTGAAATTCACTGAAAAAACCATAGGTTTTACAGTCGTTATAGTTAGAAATTAGCATTTAAAAAACCTTTGAAATTCACTGAAAAAACCATAGGTTTCAGGGACGTTATAGTTAGAAATTAGCATTTAAATAACCTTTGAAATTCACTGAAAAAACCATAGGTTTCAGGGACGTTATAGTTAGTTGGACATTTCATTCATATGAAACCAGAGATATTCCACCGTTATAGTTAGTTCAGCTAACTATAACTCGTGCCCCCGAAATGCACTGCTGATGACGTCACATATTACATCATTCATGACATGGTCAGTGACATCACTGATGACATCACTGATGACATCTCAAATGACATCACTGATGACATCATCCACATGAAAATGTGATGCACCTCCTCACACCTGAATATAACCTTTGATACATCCACTCTAAAATACAGACTACATTTTTGAAAAAATAGACACATCAATACCAGTTACTACATACCCACTCACTGATTTCTAGGTCTACACACACATCTACTCATTCACCCATACAGTCACTCATACTTGCAGTCATTCATCAATACAACACTATCATATGCACTCATACACCTATACAGACACTCACACACTGCCACATATCCTGAGTTACTCACACAGCTAGCCAGTCATGCAAAGAATCAATCATACTTCCATTTACTCACCTATACAGTTATACAGACACCAGCTCACGTATTCATACAGATACTAACACATAATTACTCTGTTATAGAATCACTGATACAAATACACACTCATCCATGCAGCTACTCTCACAATTACTGACTCTCACATATAGTTATTCATATACACCATCACTCACATATACTGCCTTTTACATATGTAGTTACTTGTACATGTACCACTGAATCATCCATTCACTCACCAACACACCCATACACACACTCACCCACCCATACAGCTGTTTCCACATGCACTCTTGAACCCATACACCCAGTGAATCAACCACAAACATCTATGCACAGAGTCACACACCTCCCACCAACACACATGCACACACTCAGGCAGCCATACAAATACTCAGGCAAGCAATCATTAACTCATATAGACACTCATGAAGCTACTCACTAATCCATGCAGCAGCTTACACAACAACAGACAGACTGATAAAGACTTTCACACAGTTTCATCACTAACCCATGCATTCAGTAAGACACATTTAATCACTCACATACACAGTCAGTCACGTACCTAGTAAATCCTCCATACAGACACTTATACCACCACTCATTCTTCAATGCAGCTTGGCATATATATAAAACAAATTTAAACTTTACAGAAACACACAGTCACTGGATGATGTCATCAGTGATGTCATTTGAGATGTCATCAATGATGTCATCAGTGATGTCACTGACCATGTCATGAATGATTTAATATGTGACGTCATCAGCAGTGCATTGCGGGGGCGCAAGTTATAGTTAGCTGAAATAACTATAACAGTGGAATTTCTCTGGTTTTGTATGAGTGAAATGTCCAACTAACTAAAACGTCCCTGTTGGACTTGGCCCTTTTGGCAGGTTCACCCCGAAACTTTTTGCGTTCTCCTAGCCTTTTTCTGTAACCTGGTGTTGGTGATTTTAGGCCTCTGAGCACTTTAGCACTGGGGGTCCAGTGTAAAGTGTGTGCGCTCTGTGTATGTGTGGTGAGATGGGCCTGCCCTCCCATAGGAATGCATGGGGATATGTGTGTCCCTGGTAGTTCCTGGTGTGAGAGGAGTGCAGGGTCGAGTTTGGTATGTGCAAACTCGTGAGAATAAATGCTGCGCAATGGTGTGCGCAGATTTAGGGTGACTGGTGGAGAAGTGCCACTTCTAGAAGTTGGCCTTTCTTTGTACTGTGTGTCTGCCTGCCTGATGTGGAGTGCATGTCTGTCTTGTGATTGACAGGAGCGGAGAGGGCTGGGGAATTCCAGGAGCCAGGGTGAGTCTGCCCGGTGGTGAATGGAGAGATCTGCATGTAGATGGGAGGGAGGAGTTGCACCTGGGACCTGAATAGGGCCGTGCCTTCCCTCCACAATGCCGGCTCCGCCCCCTGTGGTGCGTCTGAGTACCTAGCCCCCACCTGACAAAGGAGAGAGGAGCTGAGCACAACAAAGTGCTCCAAAGCTCCCCCAAACCAGTTGCGTCTGGTTTTTCCCCCAGCCCTGTGCTGTGTCACAAAGGGAAAATGTTGTATAAATATAGGGGCTGTGACCCCATGAAAATGTTCACTCTTGGCTCAGTGTTCCTGATGGAGGGGGGCTTGCTGCCGGTGGGGCCCACGAAGGACCGCCATGGGGGTTGCCTTCCTGCTGGAGGGCCCTGTGTGCTGGCCCCTGTGCCCTACATTTCCCCCTGGATGCATTAAGGACTTTTGTGACCAGTTGCTCCCTTTCTTTATGCCCCCAGGACTTTGGCATCATCTAGCTCCTGGAAGCACTATCCTTTCATTGCCCAGCTGAGGAGGAGTGTGGGCTGCGCAGCGCGATGCTGGTCGCCTCGTTGGAGGGAATCCCCACCGGAGGGATTCCCCCGTGATGCTGGTCTCACGGGTGCCCACCCCGCATTTATCGTTGTTTCGCGGGTGCCCACCCCGCTTTTGTAATGCTGATGCATTGAGCAGGTGCCCACCCTGCGTCTTCGCTTTAATTTTAATTAATGCGCGGGTGCCCACCCTGCGTCTTTACTTTTATTGATTGAGCGGGTGCCCACCCCGCTTTATATTCTTAATGAAGAGCGAGCCTACCCCTCATGGTGCAAGGAGAACCGCGATCACCGCTGCGGCCCGAGTCGCGGCAAAAGCGGAAGTCAGGCAAGAATGTACCTGGTGGCGGGCGGGACTTCTGGTTTTGCGGAGGAAGTCCCGCGCACGCCCCGGCAGCCTGAGGAGACGTCTGGAACCCCGCAGGCTCCATGCTGAAGTCCCGGTCCCAGGAGAGGGACCAGGCGAAGAGCGGAGTGCCGGCCCTGGGGGCCGCGAGGAGGCCCAGAGGAGGTCGTCGTCAGGAGTAAAGAGGAGGTTGACGCCTCCTAGCCAAGTGAAGCCGCGCGAGTGGAGAGGAGACCAGAAAGAGGAGCGGAGTTCTCCCCCTGGAGCCCCGGTGAGTGGGTCTACATTTAAGGGATGTTGGTGCCTCCGGTGACACCCCTTACTGATTTGGCTACAGAGCTCCGGAATGGGGCCTGGGGCCATTTGTTTTACAAAGTCCCAGAGTGGGACTTGGGGGACATTGCTCTTCGAGGTCCCAAGGGCACAGTCATGCCAGGGCCTTCTTACTGCAGTCACAGCTGCGCCGCACCAGCGTGGGCAGCTGCAACGTTTTGGGCAGATTGGCAGAGCAGTCCCTGAGTGGGACAGGAGACAGGAGGCACAGTGGTGCCAGGGTCTTCACTTGATCCACAGCTGCCCAGCTATTAGTGGGCAGCTGCAACATTTAGGCCAGTGCGCACTTTCTTCTGCTGCATTGGCAGCCAGCCCTGACATTGTGGACAGAGGGCATTGGGGCCCCCTGTGAGAGGCCATTTGGCCTGGGGTCAGTTGGTAAGGTGCTGTGTGCACTTTATCTGGGCTAGTGAGGCCTATGGCGTAATGTGATTTATGCTGGTGATAGCTAATGCTTAAGGTGTATATGCTAATGAGGTTTGGGCCTAATGTTAGATGCCTAATGCCATGTTATGATGTTTTGGGGAGTGCCTATTTGCGTAATGTGTTTATGCTTATGGGGTTGGTGCATAACGTGTTTACGATGGTGAGGCCCATTGCGTAATGTGTTTATGCTGATGAGGTTTGGGCCTAGTGTGGGTTTATGTCTAATGTGATTATGTGGTGCTCGGAAATGTAATGTATTTACTATGTTTTATGCACCCTGTGTTGATACCTCTAAATGTGTTTTATGATTACGAGGTTGGTTCACATATTATGGTTTTTGCTAGTGGGATTTAATTCCTAAGGTAGTTATACATGGGCGGTTAGGGTCTAATGCATTGAGACTTCTGAGAGCATTGCATAATGTGTGTATGCTGCTGAGGTTGGCGCAGAATGTAATTCGCGCCTGATGTGATGCTGTGCATAATGTAGTTTATGTTACAGGCCGATGCTAAGTACAGTGATTACCAGTAATTACTGGTTGTGTTCTATGTGTATGATAAGTTTTACTTTTACTAAGTTCGCTTTGTAATGGTTCTGACAGTGGTCCCTGTGGCCCTATCGTGTATATAATCCCTTGTAAATATTGCCCCGTGCCAGTAGGCACAGTGTATATTGTGTGATTACTATTCTAATGTGCTATGAGAATATAAAGGCTATTTTTATATATAACCTTGTGTGGAGTTCCTTTTTGTGGTGTACCTGAGATGTTGTTGCTGTGTGCGTGCGCAAATGCTTTACACATGGCCGCCGGCATAAGCCTGACAGCTCGTGCCAAGCTACCAAGGGGGTGAGCAGGGGTTATCTTTGGCGTGTAACTTTCTTGCCCTGACTAGAGTGGGGGTTTCTGCCTGGCTTTGGCGCAAGCCTTAGCCAACCAGAAATCCCATTTCTAACAGTCCCTGAAACCTATGTTTTTTTCAGTGAAATTCAAAGGTTTTTTAAATGCTAATTTCTAACTATAATGTCTGTAAAACCTATAGTTTTTTCAGTGAATATATATATATTAAGAGGCAGAAAAGCATTACGCGTAAATAAAGAAATTCATAAAGCATGGTTGGTGTGGCCTGTTTCACTTACCGAACAGTGCATGTTTTCTTTTGGAATATGGGAGATGGCTGACACATCTGTGATGGGCCCCGACCCGCGAGGCTGAAGCGCTCCTACTGTCAGGTGTCGTTTGGAGCATAAGTGCATAATGGGTGCCCGCCGGCTGCTATATTGGTCATTGATGGAGTATTGATGGAAGGGCCACGTTGAGAGGCCCACCTCGACTTTGAGAGTGAACTTTCAATCAGCTAGGGTTCACGAAAGGAATTTCCTATGTGCTCCGTGCCTGGGAACACTAATTTTGAAGGCAAGTAACAAACTGAATAAGAACTGGATGGTAGCAGAATTTTTCTTAAAATGAACTGTGACTTTTCACTTAGCCACATGGAATGTCCGTTTAAAGGCGTTATTTGTGGTGTTTGGTACACAGTAAAAGCAAGTCAAAAGTTTTGCCAAGAACAGCATTGAATGATTTATGTGTTTGAGATCGTCAGTAATGGTGCAGTATGGATGGTGGTGGTGCAGGTGACTTTAGAATATACCAAATTAATGACTGCGGGTGAAAAATTATGAAAATACTATATTTTTGGGATGGATTTACCTGAATGAAACTTGAAAGAAGAACTTTAAATCCCTGCAAAATTGAACTATTTAGAACTTCAATAATTGTCACTTACTGTCTCTTTAAATCAAATACGTGGACATTGGTCCGTCTTCAATGTTTTTAGTCACGTTGTTTAAAAGCTAACGAACCCACCCATGGAATATTTGCATATGATTAAGACTTGTTAGAGTCGAAACGCGTAATGCTTTTCTGCCTCATAATAAAGAAATTCATAAAGCATGGTTGGTGTGGCCTGTTTCACGTACCGAACAGTGCGTGTTTTATTTTGGAATATGGGAGATGGCTGACACATCTGTGATGGGTCCCGACCCAAAAGGCTGAGGCGCTCCTACTGTCAGGTGTCGTTTGGGGCATAAGTGCATAAGGGGTGCCCGCCGGCTTCTATATTGGTCATTGATGGAGTATTGATGGAAGGGCCAACTCTTGGTGGCCAAAGTCACTGGGGTCCCCCCCGGCCCCCACCGACCACGCATGCAACCTGGGAGTCATCCTCAACTCGAAACTCTCCATGACCAAACAAGTCAACGCAGTCTCCTCCACCTGTTTCAACACCCTCCGCTTGCTCCGCAAGATCTTCAGATGGATCCCGACAAACACAAGGAAAACTGTCACCCAGGCCCTGGTCAGCAGCAGGCTCGACTACGGAAATGCCCTCTACGCCGGAACCTCGTCCACGCTCATCAGCAGACTACAGAGAATCCAGAATGCCTCTGCACGCCAAATCCTCGACGTCCCGCGCCACGACCACATCACCCCCTTCCTGAGGAACCTGCACTGGCTCCCTGTCGACAAAAGAATCTCCTTCAAGCTCCTGATCCACGCAAACAAAGCACTCCACAAAACGGCCCAGACTATCTCAACAGTCGACTCTCCTTCTACGTACCCAACAGGAAACTCCGCTCCGCTGACCACGCCCTGGCCACGGTCCCACGCATCCGCAGAACTACTTCCTGAGGCAGATCCTTCTCCCATCGCGCCGCCAAGACCTGGAACACCCTCCCCCTCCACCTACGTCAAACCGAAGACCTACTGACCTTCAGGAGACGACTCAAGACCTGGCTCTTCGACCAGTAACATCTTCCCCCCCCCCCAGCTCCTTGAAACCCACCCGGGTATGTAGTGCGCTTTACAAGTTACATGATTGATTGATTGAAGGGCCACGTTGACAGGTCTGCCTCGACTTTGAAACTGAACTTTCAAACAGCCAGGGTTCACAAAAGGAATTTCCTATGTGCTCCGTGCTTGTAAACACTAATTTTGAAGGCAAGTAACAAACTAAATAAGAACTGGATATTAGCGGAATTTTTCTTGAACTGTGACTTTTCACTTAGCCACAACATTGAACTGTCCGCTTAAAGGCATTATTTGAGGTGTTTGATACACAGTAAAAGTAAGGCAAAAGTTTTGCCGAGAACAACATTGAATGATTTATGTGTTTGAGATCGGCAGTAATGGTGCATTATGGATGTGGTGGCCCAGGTGACTTCAGAATATACCAAATTAATGACTGCAGGAAAAAATTATGAAAATACTATATTTTTTTGATGGATTTACCTGAGTGAAACTTGAAAGAAGAACTTTAAATCCCTACAAAATGAAACTATTTAGAATTGTAATAATTGTCACTTACTGCGTCTTTAAATCAAATACGTGGGCATTGGTCCTTCTTCAATGTTTTTAGTCACGTTGTTTAAAAGCTAACAAACCCACCCATGGAATATTTGCATATGATTAAGACTCGTTAGAGTCGAAACGCGTAATGCTTTTCTGCCTCATAATAAAGAAATTCAGAAAGCACGGTTGGTGTGGCCTGTTTCACGTACCGAACAGTGCGTATTTTCTTTTGGAATATATTTACATATATATATATATATATATATATATATATATATATATATATATATATATATATATATATAGGTATAGATATATGTGTTTTAGACTTTATGGAAAAGGTGTGATCGTCGCGGTTAAGGACGCAATCACGAAGTCCCAAATAACTGTGAAAATAGAAAATAGGTCTGAAAGATGGCTTTTAAAGAAACTTAGTAAAGAAATATGAGTTTAAACTAAGCCTGGGCGTAGTGGGCGTAGTGGGGCTACATGGAGCAGCGCGTAGTGTGCTCAAATCTACGCACACTCGCGCGCTCCGCTTAGCCCCACTACGCGCCACCCGCCTCCCGCCCACCCTCCCTTTCTTGCGAGAAATGCGCATGCGCGGGTGTCCGCGCATGCGCATTTGTCACAAGAGGTTGGAAACGAGGAAGAGGGAGCACCGGAGACGCCGCGCTGCAGGTAAGTCTTTACATTTAATTATTTTATCATGCATGATATTATTTTAAAAGGAGGGCGGGCGGGTGGCAGGCAGCTACGCTTCGCCCTGGCATGTGCGTAGCGCTGCCTGCTTCGCCTACTTCGAAAAGTGCGAAGCAGGCAGCGCTACGTACACTACGTGGGCGAAGCATAGTATAACGCCCAGGGTTAGTTTAAACATACTTTGAAAGAAGTATGTATATAGTAATATGTGTAGTGCAATGTTCAAAATTGATTTATTTACATATTATCTTTGGATATGTTGGTGGTCAGTCTCTGAGTGGGTTTGTGAGTGGGAAAATAAGTCTTTGAGTAGGTCTGTGACTGGGCGCATGTCTCTGAGTGAATCTGTAAGTTGGTGTGTCAGTGTCTGAGTGGGTCTGTGTCTTTATGCATTAGTGGCTAAGTGGGTCAATTAGTAGGTGCATGTGTTTCTGAGTGAGCCTGACAGTAGGTGCATATGTCTCTGAGTAGTTCTGTAAGTGGGTACATGAGTGCCGAATGGGTCTGTGTGTGGGTTCATTAGTGTCTGAGTGGGTCTGTCAGTGGGTGCATGAGTTTCCGAGTGAGTCTGTCAGTGGGTGCATGAGTCTCTGAGTGAAAAGAACAATTTGACAGAAGCAGTCCATTCAGCCCAGCTACTGGAGGTCACGTAACTAGTTAGCATGGAGTCTTGTTTTCTTGTTTGTTATTGGAACTAACCACAACCCACAGAATTGAGAAACACAGCTCTTTCTCGATTCTGTGGGTGATGGTGCATGGCTGTTCTTAGTTGGTGGAGCGATTCGCCTGGTTAATTCTGAGACCTATCGTGACTTCTCCATGCTAACTAGTTATGCGACTCCCAGCGGTTGGGCTGAATGGACTGCTTCAGTCAAATTGCATTGCTTGAATAAAATTGGATTCAAAGAGATTCACAAGACTTCTGAATAATTACTTTGCACTGAATCATGGTTATTGGATGAATTGCTGGAGAAGAGTATAATCTTTGTGATTTTCAAAAGGACACACATTCATTGAATAGAACACACCTTTTCAATTGTTGTTTTGACCTTGTGTTTTGGTGGCCTCTTGGCAGTGGGGGTCACAAAAAGTTGAGCGTTTGGATAAACAAAGACTTAATGAACAACACACCAGTGTGAATTTTCTAGCCCACACTGCTAGTGTGAATTTTCTTGGTTCTATGAGAAGGTGCATGAGTCTCTCAGTGGGACTGTGAGTAGGCATATGAGTGCATGGAGCTTTGAGTCGAACTGGGAGTGGGTGTTTCAGTCTCTGAATGAGTATGTGAGTGAGTGCATGAGTGCCTGAGTGAATCTCTGAGTGGGTACATGAGTTTCTGAGTGAGTCTCTGAATAGGTGCATGAGTGTGTGAGTGGGTCTGTGAGTGAGTATGTGGCTCTCTGAGTGGAACTTTGAATGGGGGCATGAGTGTCTGAGTGGGTATTGCAGCATATGCATGAATCTCTAAGTGGGTCTGTGAATGCATGAGAGTACGAGTGGGTCTGTGAGAGGATGTGTGAGTGTCCAAGTGGGTCTGTGAGTAGGTGCATCACTGTCTGAGTGGGAGCTTGAGTTTCTGAGTTAATCTGTGAGTGAGTGCATGAGTCTTAGAGTGGGTCTGTGAGTGGGTGTGTACATCTGTGAGTGGGTGTTTGAATGAGTGTATGAGTCTCTGATTGGGTTTTGGAGTGGCTGAAGGAGTCTCTGAGTGTGTCTATGATCGAATGCATTAATGTCTAAATGAGTCTGTGAATTTATTTATTTTCAATATTATTGCCAATATTCACAAATTTGGCTTGATGTTACATGGGGGGTATGCTAATGGTCATGATGAATTCACAAATATCACATGTGAATAAAAAAACAGTTTTTTGACATATTAAACACATCAGAGGTTCCTCAAAGACCACTATATTCCAGTCATGGGGCTAGGGTACATCCAACCTTACCTCGTATGTCCCATACAAATACTCAGGCAACCAATCAATAACCCATATAGATCCATATAGACACTCATATAGACACTCATGTAGCTACTGACCAACCCATGCAGCAGCTTACACATGACTGATACAGACATTCACACAGTTTAGTCACTAACCCATGCATTCAGTTAGACACATTTAATCACTCACTTATACAGTCAGTCACGCACCTACTAAATTCTCCATCCAGACACGTATGCACTCACTCATTCTTCAATACACCTTGGCATATATATAAAACATATTTAAACTTTATAGAAACACATTGTCACTGGATGATGTCATCCGTGATGTCATCAGTGATGTCATTTGAGATGTCATCAGTGATGTCATCAGTGATGTCACTGACCATGTCATGAATGATGTAATATGTGATGTCATCAGCAGTGCATTGCGAAGGCGAAAGTTATAGTTAGCTGAACTTACTATAACGGCGGAATTTCTATGGTTTTGTAAGAGTGAAATGTCCAACTAACTATAACGTCCCTGAAACCTATGGTTTTTTTCAGTGAATTTCTAAGGTTTTTTAAATGCTAATTTCTAACTATAACGTGCCTGAAACCAATGGTTTTTTCAGTGTATTTCAAAGGTTTTTTAAATGCTAATTTCTAACTATACCATACCAGTCGCGTTTCCAGAGTGGTGGAGAAAGGTGAGCGTGGCCTCCGAAACACCTCTTAGCAATCCTACTGTGTGGGATTTACTGGAGGTAACAGGAGGAGTAGTTAGCCCCCAAAGTCAAACTTGGGGGCCAACTATCCCTTTTATTACCACCAGTAAGTCCCACACAGCAGGATTGCTAACTTCTTATATCAGGCCCGCCCCCTCCCTACACCACTGTGCAAACGTGCCCCTTAGCACATTGTAAATTGGGGGATTAAGTCACCTTGAATCCTGAGGGTCCCTGGGGGCCAACTAGCCCACCAGGTACCTCCAGGAAGCGGCACAGAGCTGCTTTGCAGAGAGGTGGTCCAAGGCCACGCCCCTTTTTACACCTATCTGCAACTCAACTCATGAGCACATACTAGAGGTACCTGGTGGGCTAGTTGGACTCCAGGGACCCTCAGGATTTAAGGGGACTTAATCCCCCAACTTACAACGCTCCAGAGAGCCCGTTTGCACAGTGGTGAAGGGAGGGGGTGGGACCTGATGTGACAAGTGTGCAAATGCGCCCCGTGGCTAACTCAAAGATTGGGGTTTCACAAATGTAAAATTTGTAAAGCCTGCCAGTATGGGGTGTCAACCACTAGCTATTCTTTTGGTGGACCGGGCAGACAAATCAAAAAGGCCTTAAACTGTAAAACGGATCATGTGGTGTATGTGCTGGAGTGCCCGTGCAAACTGAGATACATTGGGAGTACAATCCTGCAAGGACACAAGCGGGTACTCCAGCACATACGTGCCATCAAAAACAATGATCAGGTCTTACCCACTTCCTTGAACGGCATGAGAACAACCCAAAGGATCTCAAATACTTCCTTTTAGATTCTGTCCCGAAAACCAAAGAGGAGGTGATAGGGAAAAGACCCTCCATACATTAGAGAAGCACTATATCCTAAATCTTGATACGAAGCATCCTAATGGATTAAATAGCTCGGAAAACTTACATGCCAGTTTAAAAAGATAAAGGCCTTCAGATTTACAATGGGAACCCTGTTAGCAAATCCTACAAGTAAGACTTGACCAAATAAAACAAATAAATTCAAATTAAATGAGATAATTTGAAATATTCAATATGATATAATCCTTACAAAACATAGCCAGTAAATCCGGACTGAGTAAGTTTACTTTACATGCTAAAAAATCTCGCCAATGTTTTTAAATCACCATTTTCTAATTTATTAGGCACGATTCACTTTTTCTAGTAAGTACAACATTTTGCACTTTGTTAATTGACAACCAGTCATTTTTGATCTGTGACCATAAAGGACAAGACCTAGACTTAGATGAAAATTTGAGCCCAGACCTAGGAACTGGTGAGATATATAGAAGGAGCACAATATTAATGCAACCGCTACAGATGAATAAACAATTGGGCATTTAGACAAGGTTAGTAAATGATCAACAGGAGTTTCATATATACAGGAAATGTAATTGCACTAGCAATACTGCAGCAATAATGGTAATGGATTTATCCAATTATTCCTAGATTTTATGTTTTTATTTATTTATATGTTTTTATGCCCGCAATCCACTGCTCATGACGTCACATATTACATCACTCATGACATGGTCAGTGGCATCACTGATGACATCATCCTTGTGAGAGAGTGGCGGTCGCGCGAGTTATAGTTATCTGAACTAACTATAATGGGGGAATTTCATTGGTTTTTTACGAGTGAAATGTCCACCTAACTATAACATATGTGAAACCTATGGTTTTTTTAAGTGAATTTGCAAGGTTTTTTAAATGCTAATTCCTAACTGTAACGTGTGTGAAACCTATGGTTTTTTAAGTGAATTTGTACGTTTTTTTAAATGCTAAGTTATGTATGTATTATTATATATTTTTTTAAGGTTTTTCATCCGCAATTTAAAAAAAAAAAAAATGTTTTTTTCACCCTTCGGGGTCCTTCAGGGACCCCCTGACAAAGGCTAGGGGGTCAGGAACTCTCTACCCTGCCCCCTTTTCACGTTCGCCACCTCTCTTTTTCAGTGTCGACCCAAAACAAACAAAATGGCGGCCGACACTTCCTGATTTCGACCGATTCGAACGTTGACTGACATGTAACCACCAATCAGAATTACGCTCGCGCACGTAAGGGTGCGCGCACAATGCGCGCACGGTGCGCGCATATAGATATTTATGTACTTTTAACTGCAATTTTCTCAGGAACTACTGAACAGATTGACTCCATATATGCAAAAGGCACATGCCTGACCTGGGGACTACCTCTCTGCCAAATTTCAAGTAATTCTGTTCAGCCGTTCGGGCTGTACCTTCGACTAAAGGTCCTATGGGAAAATGCATGGAGAAAACGTGTTTTGGGACCCCCCTTTTTTCTCGGCCCCCGCTTGACGAATCACCCCGAGACTTTCAGGGTAGGAGCTGAGCGGAGTGCCCCATTAGTTTGAAATTTTCGCGAGGATTCATCAACCGGCGCCAAAGTTATTCAAAATAGAATTTTGAGATTTCCTATGGAAACACGGTCCTAACTATAACTATCTACTGGCGACCGCCAGTAGATAATATATATATATATATATATATTCATCTCCATTTCAACCTCAGTTTTAAGTAAAGTCTCTTCACGATGAGGTAAGGACACAGCAGCACTGCCGGTGATTCATTAAATCCTTAGTTTATTAGATAAATCTCAACATTGGGGTGCAGACACACACAGGAACAAAGTGTTTCAGCCGTAGCCCTCAACAGGGTCATTGTTACCCTGTTATATATATGTACACCATAGGCCCAGTAGAAGGCAGAAGCCGAAACGTGTTAGCCTGGGAGATTAATATGATTTTCTGTTTAAATTTTGCACTTTAAAAATTTTGTTATTTGTTGGAGTAATGGCCTGGTGATACATTGAAGAATAAAAAGAAAAAGAAAAAAGTATACAACTTACAAGCTGTGGTTTCTGAGGAGATTTTGCTGCTGTGCAACTGGTCATCATCATCATCGTCTTTATTTCGGTTTTACAGTACCATAAAAAAGACAAACACATGAATCATAATGCAAATGTACAAGCACAGAAAAAGATCAGAACTAGACAGATCTCATTATTAAATGACTCTACCTATCGGGACGCATGCTAAAGTGCTAATGCATTAATAAATATTGTTTATATCTCGATTGCTGGCTGGTGTGTACAACCCGATTGAGCAGCATCAGCCACTTTAAAAACCCATGCCCCAAGTGACCAATAAAAAGGATATAAATTATTTACAAAACCGGTATGCGAATATAAAAAACACACCCATCTGGACTGATCATTATGATTTCAGTTTGTCTTTTCCATGCCAGTCAGGGAAATAGTTAAAGCCCTCCTTCTAATAGCCCAAAGCTGGCCTAAAAATGTTGCAGTTCCACAAGCATAGAGTGGTCTCGCATCTGACTTTAAAATACGTAGTGCATCTTTGTGGCTGTATGTCCCGAGTTGTCTACATACCGGAGCTAGCCAATTCCTTCTAGGTCTGTCATAGGCAACACAAGCAAAAAAGACATGGCCTATTGTTTCATAAGGGCATGAACAGGAGGGACAGCCCTTAGGCTGTGATTTATTTGTCAGCTGGGAATTAGTGAAGGCATTAATAGGTAGACTGCCATGTCTGAACTGAGTGTACAATTTCCTGTCTGCCGGCACCTTAATAAAATCTAGATAGCATTCTAGCCGGCTGATGGATTTCACATCAGTAAAAACATCAGTTAAGCTGCCATGACGGATTTTCAGGAAATTCTTCTGTCCTACCCATGCCCAATACTGAGATTTTAAGTGGACCCTAGAGTATCTGGGCGGGAGACCATCAAGCTCCTTGGGCACGCCTATGCCTGCCCGGATGGTGTCTATGTGTTTAATCCTCCCAATTTTATGTTTTTGTCCTAAGCAGATACTACGGTGAAAGCAGCGGCATAAGGGGCCAGGTCAGGGGTAGTGACCAATCTATGCCAAAAGAGCAGAGGGCATAGGCTTACCTGGTCATTAATAGACTTGACATTCAGGTCAAGTTTCAAGGGGAGAAGAGGAGTGCTTTGGGGATACCAAGCTCCTAAGGAACTTATTTTCCACTATTGAAAGAGTGTTTACACTTGTTGAACCCCACAGTTCTGCCCCATAAAGCACGCTACTCACTACCTTGCAACTGTACAGTTTGAGGGCGGGGGCTACAGGCTTGGTATAAGTAAGGCAGTACTCACGCCGCAAAGTCCCAGTTAGCTTGGAAAATTTCAGGGACGCCTTCTCTAAGCGATTCTTCCAAGCCATTCCCTCGGACAATTTGATTCCCAAGTACTCAAAAAAACCAACCCTCTCAAGCGGAACATTGTCTAAGACCAAGTTACCTTTAAAAGATTTGTGGGGATTTAGCATAATCAACTTAGTTTAGGTAGTATTGATGACCAGACCCCCCGCAATGTACTGCTTATGACCTCACATATTACATCACTCATGACATGGTCAGTGACATCACTCAAGACATCACTGATAACATCTCAAATGACATCACTGATGACATCATCCAATGACTGTGAGTGTTTCTAAAAGGTTTAAATATATATATATATACACCAAGGTGTATTGATTAATCAGTTGGTGTATGGATGATTTAGTGGGTGAATGACTGACTGTATAAGGGAGTGATTATACGTGTCTCAGTGAATGTATTATGGGTGAGTGACTAGGTTGTATGAATGTCTGTATGAGTCTGTCAGTTGGTGTGTAAGTGGCTGTATGGTTTGGTGAACAGTTACAAGAGTGGCTTTATGGGTTATTGATTGGTTGTCTGAGTACCTGTATGGGTGTATGAGTGTCTGTGTGGGTGGGTTAGGGGGTGTGTGACTACCTGCAAGGATGAGTGAGTGGGTGAGTCAGAGGCTGTAAGAGTTTGTGAGTGCCTCTGTGAGGGGCTCTTTGGGTGAGTGAGTGTGCATATGGCTGTGCCAGTGAGAGAATTGATGTGTCAGTGGTATATGGGTGAGTAACTGCATATGTAAAAGGCAGTATAGGTGAATCTTAGAGTATATATGTGACTGTGTGTGAATGAGTGGTTGTAAGAGTGGCTGTGTGGGTGAGTGTGTGCTTGTGTCATTGACTGTATAGGTGAATGAGTATGTGTTAGTATCTGTATGAATAAGTGAGGTGGTGTGTGTATAACTGTATAGGTGAGTAAGTGGCTATGTGATTGACTCTAAGGGTGAGTGAGTAGGCGTGTGAGTAGCTCGATGGGTGACTGACAGTATGTGAGTGGCTGTATGGGTGTATGAGTGGATATATCAGAGGATGTATTAGTGAGTGAGTTGGTGTATGAGTAGCTGTATGGGTGAGTGAGTGGATCTGTGTGTAGACCTATGAATCAGAAAGTGGGTATGTACATACTGGTATGGTTGTGTCAATGGTTTTGAGAATGGTAGTGTGGAAGTTGGAGTGGGTGATGAAAGGTTATATTGGGGTGTGAGTGGGTGTGTGAGAGGTTCTGTGGATGATGTCATCAGTGATGTCATTTGAATTGTCATCAGTGATGTCATCAGTGATGTCACTGACCATGTCATGAGTGATGTAATATGTGAGATCATAAGCACTGCATTGCGGAAGCATTAGTTATTGTTGGGTTAGCTAACTATAAGGGCTGACTATCTCTGGTTTTCGTATAAGTGGAGCCTGAGCCTAACTACATCGTCTCTGCAACCTTAGGTTTTTTCAGTGAATTTCTAAGCTTTTTGTATTCCATTTCCCAACTATAACGTCCCTGTAACCTTTGGTTTTTTCAGTGAATATCTAAGGTTTTTTAAATACTAATTCCTAACTATAATGTCCCTGTAACCTTTGTTTTTTTCAGTGAATTTCCATGATTTTTAAAGTATTAGTCACGTTTGCAGTGTAGTGGAGAAAGGGGCCGGGACCTCCGACGAGCTCTCTAGGATTCTACTGTGTAGGATTTACAGGAGGTACCAGGAGGGTTTCTTGGCCCCCAAGGTCCCTCTGGAGCCAAGGGGATGCCATCCCCTAAGTAGTAGAGCGTTGGGAGGCACGTTTGCAGAGTGGTGGAAAAAGGGGGCATGGCCTCTGACAACCTCTCAGCAATCTTGCTGTGTGGGACTTACTGGAGGTTAATAAACCCCTAGGAGGGAGCCCAGTGTGCCTCCTACATACATTATATGCCAACATGGTTTTAGGCCATGGCGGGGTCCCAGGGGGGCACCAAGACCATGGCTTGAGGGTCAGGGTATTCCTACCCAGCCCTATATTGTTTAATTTCACTTTTTGGGGGGGACTTGGCTTGAAGCCGAGTCCCAAGATGGCTGCCATATGTCGTGGTTTAGGTTTTGGCAGCCAATCAGAGCAGTGGATTTCCCTGCACGAGCTCTCTTTGTTTGCGATGCCTACTAGACCAGAGATATCACTATAATTTAAAACTTATATTTCTCAAAAACAACTGACCAGATTTACACCAAATAAGCATAAGGCACTTCATTGAACCAACATCTACCTCTACCTACCCAAATTTGGTGTAAGTACATTCAGTGGTCCGGGCTGTAGGTGTGGCTAAAAGCTCCTATGGAATTAACATTAAAAATACACCCTTATTTCGCACCCCAAATTCTCAGTCCCCACCGCATGGACCACCCCCAAACTTTCCATGACAACCAGAACCTACCTTGAAACGTTTTGGGGAAAATGTCATGAAGATTGGTCAAACAATGCCAAAGTTATAGCCAAGTCAAAAAATGCTTTTCCTATGGAAATTATGTCCTAAATGTAACTACCTACAAGTGACTGCCAGTAGGAAATATATTTATATAATATATATGTATATGTGGGTGTATGTGTGCGTGTGTGTATGTATGTCAGGTGAAGGGCGCTTGGCATGGGTATATTTAGGGTTGTGGTTGGATATGGGCTTTTGTGTGGAAAGGGAGTTTTTTAGGTTTAGGGTGGATATGGGTTTTTTGGTGGCAAGAGGATTTTGAGGGTTTAGGGTGGGTATGGGTTTTTGGGTATCAAGTACATTTTTAGGGTTTAGGGTGGGTATGGGATTTTGGGTGGCAAGAGAATTTGCAGGGTGTCAGGTGGGTGTGAGTTTTGGGCTGGCAGGGGAATTTTCAGGGTTTAGGGTGGGTATGGGTTTTTTGGTGGCAAGGGGATTTTTAGGGTTATGGGTGGGTATAGGTTTTTGGGTGGCAAGGTGTTTTTATATATATATATATATATATATATATATTACCTACTGGAGTCACCGGGAGGTAGTTATAGATATAACCTATTTTCTATTCAAAAAGCATTTTTTCTTTTGTCAATATCTTTGGCGCCGTTTGACAAATCTTCGCAAAACTTTCAAAACTAATGAGGCGGTCAGGTCAGCTCCTGTATTGAACATTTCGGGGTGATTCGTTAATCGGGGGCTGAGAAAAAGCGGTGGTCCCAAAACATTTTTTCTCCATGTTAATTTCCATAGGAAACTGTTGACCCAGCTACAGCCTGAATTGCTGAACGGAATTACACCAAATTTGGCAAATGATAGCTCCTGGTCCGGAGTGCACTCTTTTTGTTAAATGGTGTAAATCCGTTCAGTAGTTTCTGAAAAATGTAAACATTTTTCAGATATACAAATGTCATCACGGAGGATCAGCGAACCCTCCCGATCTCGTGCCTGCAATCTGATTGGCTGCCAACAGTTGTGTTGGCAGCGAGTCACAAGGAAAAAGGTGACAAAATGTGAGTAATTAACAAAATGGGGCAGGGCGGAAACAACCTAACCCCCTAGGCCTACTCAGGGGGTCCCACAAGGACCCCCAGGGCCATAAAGCACAATCTCCCATGTTTAATTTAGTTAGGCCCCCAGGTGGGCAAGGTCCTGGAGGCAAATATGTCACTAGAATTGGGGGCCCACTGGGGCCCGTGAGGGCCCCTTCAGCTCCGGGACCGCCACCTCCCTGGGGCTTTATTTGTTTTTAAAATACGCGGGGGCTCCTGTCACCCCTTCCCCCGCAGCCCAAGGACCACCACCTCCCAGGAGCTATATTTATTAACTGCGGGGGAGTTAGAAATAATATTAAAAAATATAAATTAAAAGTTAGAGTTGAAAAGTGAAATGTGTTGTAGTGTATTGAATTTGTGCTTTTGTTTTCTGGATTTGCGACGAGTTCGCGAATCCGGGAAATATTTAGAAAGAGTATATATGTTTAAACATATATATGTTTCACTGTTGGGTTATAGGTTGACTCTAAAAAGAGCCGTTGTGTTCATTATGATTTTCTTCTAGCTACATGTAAGTCTGGATGCACAGTTTAGGGTTGTTGAGAAATACTCTGTTTCCCTCATCTGTGAATGAACTCTATTAGGTTTCAGGTACGTTATAGTTAGGAATTAGCATTTAATAAACATTGAATATTCACTGAAAAAACCACAGGTTTCAAGGACGTTATAATTAGAAATTATCATTTAATAAACATTAAATATTCACTGAAAAAACCACAGGTTACTGGAACGTTATACTTAGGCTGACATTTCACTCGTAAAAAAACTGAGAAATTCAGCTGTTATAGTTAGCTGAGCTAACTACAACTCATGCCCAACAATGCACTGCTGATGATGTCACATATTACATCACTCATGACATGGTCAGTGACATCACTGATGACATCATCTACATAATCTCTGATGCACCTACTCACACCCCAATATAACCTTTCATACACCCACTCCAAATTTCAGACTACCATTCTTGAAACCACTGACACACCAATACCAGTACATACATACCCACTCACTTATTCATAGGTCTACATACACATCCACTCACTCACCCATACAGACACTCATACAGCCAGTTCCTCAATAATGCAGCTGCTGATATATCCACTCATATACCCATACAGCCACTCATACACCGTCTGTCACCCATAGAGCTACTCACACACCTACTCACTCACCTAAACACTCAATCACACAGCTACTTACCCATACAGAAACACACATACACTCACTACTCATACAGATACTAACAAATACTTACTCCCCTACATAGTCGCTGACACAAGCACACACTTACCCATACAGCCACTCTCA
This sequence comes from Triturus cristatus, assembly GCF_964204655.1. Classification (NCBI taxonomy): domain Eukaryota; kingdom Metazoa; phylum Chordata; class Amphibia; order Caudata; family Salamandridae; genus Triturus; species Triturus cristatus. The sequence goes on along the minus strand of NC_140593.1, from coordinate 1,063,060,479 downwards.
CAATCACTCACTCACACATACAGTCACTTATATACTCCAACTCTCACATATACTGCCTTTCACATATGCAGTTACTGACCCATATACCAATGAGACATCCATTCACTCACCAAGCACAGCCATACGCACACTCACTTACCCATACAGTTCCTCACAGATACACTCATGAACCCATACACCCAGGCATTCACCCACTCATACATCCATGCAGGGAGTCACACACCCCTTCACCCACCCACTCAGACACTAGGGGCACCCATTCAGGTACTCAGATAACTAATCAATAACCCATATAGGCACTCATGTATCTACTCACCAACCCATGCAGCCACTTACACACTCACTGACAGACTGATACAAACATTCAGACAGATTTCTCACCCACCCATAATCACTAAGACACGTTTAATCACTCACTTATACAGTCAGTCACGCACCCACTAAATCATCGATCCAGACACTCATACACCCATTCTTCAATACACCTTGGCATATATATATATATATATATATATATTATCTACTGGCGGTCGCCAGTAGATAGTTATAGTTAGGACCATGTTTCCATAGGAAATCTCAAAATTCTATTTTTAATAACTTTGGCGCCGGTTGACGAATCCTCGCAAAATTTTCAAAACTAATGGGGCGCTCCGTTCAGCTCCTACCCTGAAAGTCTCGGGGTGATTCGTCAAGCGGGGGCTGAGAAAAAAGGGGGGTCCCAAAACGCATTTTCCCCATGCATTTTTCCATAGGACCTTTAGACACAGAATTACTTGAAATTTGGCAGAGAGGTAGCCATAAGGTCAAGCAAGTGCCTTTTGCAGGTCTGGTGTAAATCTGTTCAGTATTTCCTGAGAAAATAGCATTTAAAAGCATATCAATATCTATACGCGCGCAGGGTGCGCGCACCATGCGAGCACCCTAACGTGCGCGAGCGTAATTCTGATTGGTGGTTACATGTTAGTCAACGTTCGAATCGGTCGAAATCAGGAAGTGTCGGCCACCATTTTGTTTGTTTTCAGTGTGAGAGTGAAAAAGGAAGGTGGCGAACGTGAAAATGGGGCAGGGTAGAGAGTTCCTGACCCCCTAGCCTTTGTCAGGGGGTCCCTGAAGGACCCCGAAGGCAAAAAATATATATATTTTTTTTAAATCGCGGGGGTGCATTCACCGTGCGCGCAGGGTGAAAACCAAAAAAAAATAATAATACATAAATAAATTAGCATTTAAAAAAACGTACAAATTCACTGAAAAAACCATAGGTTTCACACACGTTATAGTTAGGAATTAGCATTTAAAAAACCTTGCAAATTCACTTAAACCATAGGTTTCACACATGTTATAGTTAGGTGGATATTTCACTCGTAAAAAACCAATGAATTTCCCCGTTATAGTTAGTTCAGATAACTATAACTCGCGCAACCGCCACTCTATCACAAGGATGATGTCATCAGTGATGTCATGAGTGATGCCACTGACCATGTCATGAGTGATGTAATATGTGACGCCATGAGCAGTGGATTGCGGGCGCGCGAGTTATAGTTATCTGAACTAACTATAACGGGGGAATTTCATTGGTTTTTTACGAGTGAAATATCCACCTAACTATAACATGTGTGAAACCTATGGTTTTTTAAGTGAATTTGCAAGGTTTTTTAAAAGCTAATTCCTAACTATAACGTGTGTGAAACCTATGGTTTTTTTCAGTGAATATATATATATATATATATATATATATATATCAATGCTCCAAGACTCACACAACTTGCAGTAAAAGTCCAGCACTCGGAGGGTCGCTTCACAGATATTTATTGAGCCACACAAGAAAACAGACGCATTTCGGAAATTCCTTCGTCAGTGTTTACAAAACTCGCGGTGTGGCAGCATTTTTAAATTAACATCCACGTGATAGCGGAAGTGACATCTGTAGTCAAAGACTACTTGAATTCATCAGTCATGGTGGCGGCCATCTTTGCATAGTATGTTATATATACAGTGATGCATGGGAACTCATGAAAAAACCCTCTCACAATCCCAACATAAAATTATTATGTACACAGGAAAATATCAGTATATAAATATATACATGTTCAATGATAAATCCTCTACTGTCATGATTGCACGCTTTTCGAATTCAATATCCGCAAGTGTGGATAGATTTCAAACAACATAACGCCGTATATCGGTAAGGTCAAAATATGTACAGCAGTGAATACTCAATAGTAAATTATCTCCTATCGTGGCAATTCAATTCAAAGCTCACGCTCGGCATTAGTAAATCGGTCATGGACACTATAACACTGTGTATCGGTAAAATCAAATATGACGATCTAACAATACTAAATAGTACATATACTGCTGTCAAAATTGAAAACTACCCCACTGAAAGTCAGTGAGAACAATAACAGTTATGAGTGAGAGGGTATAGATACATGGCTATCCCGTGGGATGTTAGATCCACCATGTCAATGTGAAATACACGAAACAGAAAAATTACATGAAACAGAAAAACCAGAGAAACATTTGGTTAGATCAGTTTCCTAAGTGTACTGTGAGTTCCTTCCCGCTGTTGAGTCCTTTGGGTGCCTTAGTCTGTAAATCAATGATATAACGGGATTCTAATCTACGCAGATTTAGAACCCTATCATCACCTCTTGCATTCATAGGGACATGGTCAACCCCATAATATTGCAACAGCTCCCTGTTGCTTTGATGTTTAATTGCAAAATGTCTGGCCACAGGATAATTCGCATCCTTATTTACTATGGCTCGTTGGTGTTCGAGAATGCGTAACTTGACACTATTGATGGTACTTCCAATGTATCTAAGCCCGCAAGGACACACTAAACAGTACACAACATGTGATGTAGAACATGTAATAAATCTTTTGATCACTTTCTGTTGTGTGACACCTGAGATGTTATATGTAAGGACTCTTTTGCTGCTGGCACAGGCCCTGCATTTACCACACGGGAAGAAACCTTTCATCTCTTTTAGAGTCCCTGTATTAGATGTAATCGGTGACAGATGGCTCTGGACTAATCGGTCCTTCAATGATCTCGCTTTGCGGAAAGTAATTAAAGGTCTAGTTGGAATATCTTTGCCTATTACTAAATCTGTTTGAAGGATGTGCCAGTTCTTTTTAAGCATGCTTCTTAAACAATTTGCATCCTCAGAATATGTGGTGATCATGCGGAAGGTGCCTGTATCAGGGTCTGCATTGTCCCTTATCTTTGCTTTTATTTGTTCTTTGTTAAAGAGCTCTTTGCGGGGAATTCTCTGTACTTTCTTATATGTGGTCTGTAACAGACCCAGATCATAACCTCTCCTGCTGAATCTAGCTATGCAGCCCATAGCTGCTTTCTCAAAATCCTTGTCACAGGAACAATTACGTTTTAGGCGGAGGAGTTCACCGTAAGGTATGCTATTAATTAGTTGGGGAGGATGGCAGCTGTCGGCGTGTAGAATCAAATTACCCACCGTGGGTTTCCTGAACAGTTCGGTCTCTAGTCTGCATTCTTCGCATACACTCTGAGATCTAAATAATTTACTTCAGTTGGGCTGATATCATAAGTAAATCTCAGATTTAGATCGTTATCATTTAATTCATGGATGAACTCCCTCGCTTGTTCAATAGATCCCCTCCATACTAGGAAGAGGTCGTCAATATATCGGTACCAGACGACCACATATTTTGCCCATTTCTCCCTGTTGCCGGTCATGGCCACCCGCTCCTCCCACCAGCCTACGAATAAATTCGCATAGCTAGGGGCGAAGCAGGTGCCCATTGCTGTACCGGAGACCTGTCTGAACAATTCATCCTGGAACAAAAAAATGTTGTTAAAAAGACTTGTTCAATAGATCCCCTCCATACTAGGAAGAGGTCGTCAATATATCGGTACCAGACGACCACATATTTTGCCCATTTCTCCCTGTTGCCGGTCACGGAGGAGTCTACCTTGCAACTCGGATTAACATTCTGCCCATTGGCATCGGCAATCGCATTGGCCGCGCGCACCCCGCGATTTTTATAGAAAAAACAAAATGTTTATTTCACCCATGGGGGTCCTTCTGTGACCCCCTGACAAAGGCTAGGGGGTCAGGAACTCTCTTCCCTGCCCCCTTTTCACATTTTCCACCTTTTTTCCCCCTTTCCTTTTCAGTGCGAGAGACAAAATGGTGGCCGACACTTCCTGATTTCGACCGATTCGAATGTTGACTGACATCTAACAACCAATCAGAATTTCGCTCGCGCACGGTGCGCGCGTATAGATATTTATATGCTTTTAAATGCTATTTTCTCAGGAAATACTGAACAGATTGACACCAGACCTGCAAAAGGCACTTCCCTGACCTGAGGACTACCTCTCTGCCAAATTTCAAGTAATTCTGTTCAGCCGTTCGGGCTGTACCTTCGACTAAAGGTCCTATGGAAAAATGCATGGGGAAAACGCGTTTTGGGACCCCCCTTTTTTCTCGGCCCCCACTTGACGAATCACCCCGAGACTTTCAGGGTAGGAGCTGAGCGGAGCGCCCCATTAGTTTTGAAAATTTCGCGAAGATTCGTCAACCGGTGCCAAAGTTATTCAAAATAGAATTTTGAGATTTCCTATGGAAACACGGTCCTAACTATAACTATCTACTGGCGACTGCCAGTAGATAATTTTTTTCTTTTATTTAATTTTACTGAGTTTTATATAGCGCGAAGTTGACCCAAAGGTATAGGGTATCAGAGCGCTTTACACGAGCACCAGTTTCATTACATGAGGACACATTCATTTTTCTTATATATATAACATTCTTAAACTTTTTAGAAACACTCAGTCACTGGATGATGTCATTGGTGATGTGATTTGAGATGTCATCAGTGATGTCACTGACCATGTCATGAGTGATATGATATGTGATGTCATTAGCAGTGTATTGCGGGGGCGCGAGTTATAGTTAGCTCAGCTTACTATAGCGGCTGAATTTCTGTGGTTTTGCACCAGTGAAATGTCAGCCTAACTATAACGTTCCTGTAAACTGTGTTTTTTTCATATATATATTAAGGAGCTACATAATATAGTCATAAAATCGAACAGTTGTTTTACATTGTTGTTCCTGTCCACAAGGAGTACTGGTTTCAGTTTTAACTGAATAAATTAACTATGAAAATGATGGGCGTGAGCATCTCGATTAGCATTCTCATTTTGTCACATTATTGTGTACATGAGCTTTAAAACTTTTGTAACTTCTTGCTGATATCTTACACATCTGAGTTATTTTTGGACTTATCCTGCTTTCACCATATGTTTTCATGGGACATTTTCTGAAGCATTACTTTTATAAGTCAATTAACAAAGAAATACAAACATAAAATGGCTAAAAAGCCTGTTGGAGACATGAAAATGCAGCAGGGAGCCGCAGGTGTACAGAGTGGTAGCATACATCCTGCAAAGTTATGTGCATTTGTTAACACTGGACGTCGGCCAATAGAAAAATAACACTCTCAGATCAAAACGAATCCCAGAGTCATAAAAAAGAGGCGCAAAAATGGCAAAGATCACGGAAATGCAATTCTTTGTTTGTAAACATGTTTGCCTGGGAATCCCACAGCCTTCCACCTGGGGACACATGAAATTTGACATGTGGATTTTGTACTTTTTTCACCACTTCCTCCTCCTTATGAAATTCCCTTTCTGCCCACTACTTTCCTGGGTTTGCCACAATATTAGAGCGGACGGGAGGAAATCAGTGCTTGGTAACCGATTAACATAAATTATTAATAGGGTAGAGCTCTGGGACACTAGTCAGGAAAGAACCTCTTAAACATATGCAGTGTTGAGCAATGGAGTATTGGTTAATTCTATGTGACTTAAGCGCTTCAAACCGGTATTACGTTGCTTCAAAGCACCCTTCTGTTGATTCTACGTCTGTAAATAACAAGTGTTCTTATTAACAAATTAGATAGTTGCAGACCTCAGAAGCATGAAAGTCTGAAAGGCGTTGCTGTATTTTCAAACTTGTAACCTGCAGCTCGCAACTTGGGTCAGCGGCAAGATTTTAACTCGCTGAGACCTCCTAACAAGTTTTGACTGAGACACACACTCCCCTAATTTCAAGTCTAAAGATACTGTGTTCATTGACAAACTGAATGGTGCATGTAACAGCCACAAAGGCCCAGATTCGCTAAAGCTTTGCGCTGGGTTTGCATTACTTTTGTAATTGCAAACCTGACAGCAAAGTGTGATGCTGGGAATTTACTGTCCAACGCCGATTTGCTTTGGATAGTTTCCCAACTTATACAAAGTTTCACTATGTGCTACTTTGCATTGCTTTATGTCAAAGGGGGGATCCATGGGTGGTACATTGGTGTTCCCATGCAATCACCTATGTGTTTTGGCACAAATACTTGCCTCCAAACACTTGTAGACCAGGATTTGTGCAAAAACATATGATTTCTCGACGCAACCTTGACCATGAGAAATGTTTACTCTTCTCCTTGTTTTTCCTACTTTTCATGTGTGCTGCACTGTACAAATAGTTTTTGTACTCAAAGGATCCTCTTCCAGTACAAAAATGATTCTTTACAGAAATCACACTTCCTTGGACTAAGATACAAGGTTGTATGCGTTGGTGGAACAGCACCATTTTTCTGTAGCCATTTCTCTCATTCATGCTGACCAGTACAGCAACTTTTGTGGAGTTTTTGTAAATCTGGTCCAAAGTGTCCTAAGAAACATAAAAGGCCATGTTTTTGCTCAATACTGTACTTTACCAATGGGAATCTTATCTGTTTATATTCCATCACCAAACTCAGTTTTGTTTTTTAACATGTTTTTTTTAAGTGTATGATATTGCTAAAGGTCCAGATACATATACATCTGTCTACATGCTTGTGAAACAACGCACAATAGAAGGCATGTGCTTACCATGTATGCCCAAAATAATGCATGTCACCATGTTCAATGTAGTTTTTGTTATTATGAACCAAAATAAACCACAGAAATAACAGCAAAATCAAAGTTGAAATATTGAAAATATACCATCCCCCCCCCCGTCCGAGAGATCAGCATTCCTGCCAACTGCCCTCACTCTAGGTCTACCATCCTGTGAGGTACATGCACCCCAGAACATTGTATATGTGTCCATTCAAGTCTGTGCACCAACCCCTCTAAGAAACTCTGAATATCAGGTATACTTTACGGCAGATGGGTGTCATCCTTGGAGGTGTCTTTGAATTCTTCTACAGTCATATCCCAGGCCTAGGCAATAAAATATTTCCTTATGCCTGCATGTCCCTCCCTGTGAAGCAATGTGCTCTCTGCACCTCCCCAAGAGACCACCACCCTAGCCCAGCCTGACTAGGCGGGACTGTAGGTTGTTTCCACAGAATTGTAAAGGAGCACTTCGCTAAAAGCAGGGCCAGGTTGACAAATTGAAGTGCAGTCTCCTATTTAGGGCGAGGAAAGAGTCCCAAGTGTACCTCATTTGGAGATTTAGGCATGAGGAGGCTAGTCGCAGTGCCTAACACTTGTAGTAGTTGATTCCAGTAGGTCTGTAAAAAAAGGCAGTAACATAGCATGTGGAGAAGGTTCGCATACAGGAGAGAACATTGGGGGGGGGGGGGGTCCGTGTTCGATTCAGGGAAGATTTCTATTAATTTGAGTCAGGGTGAGGTAGGCTCTATTAAAAACATTAAACGGAATGTATTTAAATCCATCAATTCTAGCCACTGTGTCAGGGTATTCCAGTATCGTAGCCCATTCAGTGTCATGACAGGACCTCACCAGATCAGCCTCCATGGCATTTTTAGGAGTTGATAAGCTGGTGTTGGAGTGCCCTATAAAACAATCATATCAGTTTCTCTCATGAACCAGCTTTGCACAGTGTCTGATAGACCTTGTGGGTCAGGGGTATTTAAAGGTGAATATGAAAGAGAGTGTTAAAAAAGTGCAAAAAGTGTTCATACCGAAGAAATTGCCTAGGCGGGAAATCTCAATCTACCACAAGTGCATGAAAACTTATCACCTCACCATTAAGAAAGAGATCACCTGTGGTAGAGAGTCCAGCCATATGCCAGTGTCATAAATTACCCTTTCTCAAGTGACTGGTTGTCTTGGGCAGACCTAGCAGGAAGACCTGAGGAGCAGGGGGGGGTCACTATGCTTGTCAACTTGTTCATCGTAGCTAAATAGACCACCGCTAATCAAAGCAGGCCAGTGGCCTGAGGTTGGGGGTCAGTGGGGAAATAGAAGATAATTCAAGAAACCATCCCTTTAATCAGCCATTGAAAGCCCTGTCTCATACAGGGAATGGCCAGAAAGCCAATGAGCCACCCACTGCAGTTGTGCAGCTAAATAATAATGTTCAAACTCTGAGAGGGCCAACCCTTCTGCATCCACCAGACATTTCTGTGTAGTGAGAGACAACCAGCGCTCTCCAGATCAAGGTGACCAAAAAAAGTCTAGTTGTTGAAAGAAAGAATGTGGGAGGAGAGGAAGATTAGTAAAATAACAAAAGAACCATGGTAGCACTACCATATTTACCAAAGTCGCAAAACAAATTACCAGCAGTGCAAAGCAGACCAAAAAAGCGATTTGTGTTCTGAGTGCTTGCATTGCTTTGCCCAGGGTTCCATCACATAAATCCCAGGACATATGATAGATGTTGGTACCCAAGTACCTAAACGTAGCCATTGTAAATCACAACCGGGAGTTTAACAGAGGATGAAGTGGAGGTCTGCCCAATTGTTGTAAAGACAAAATACAGTATTTATGCCAAATTCAACTTGAGGCCCTATATGGTATCTGTATGATGGTGGAGACATCAAAGTTTTAGTCGTAGAAGTACAAGAGGAGATCATCGGCGTATAAGGACACTATGGGGCGACTTCAAATTTGACAGTGAGGAACCACCCCACCGCCAAACCCGCTTGAGAACCGCCTGCCGTATAATTACTTTTTTAGTCATTGGTGGATGTTCCTTTGCTGTTCCCACGGCCTGTGCCTATTTTATAGGCACTGCAACGGGAACGTCAAAGGAAGTTCCAGCACAGCATGGACTGTGAAGTCCAAGCCGTGCTGGAACTGGGGGTGCATGCACACAGGAGTGCACATGTTGTGCACTCCTAGGTGCATCCACAAGGCATGAGGCACAAGAGGGCCCTGTAGGGCCCCTTTCGTTCCTCACCGTCACTGTTTTCATGAAAAAAAGACCTCCATGAAATCAGTGGCAGTGAGGAAAGTTGGAACATGCTTGGCAGGACAGCGGCAGTCTTGCCAAACATACTGCTGCCTCTTGACCACCGCACCACCGCCACGTAGTCAGCGCGGACAGCATGACCAATAGGGTCCCAGGGAGGCATGACCACTAGGGTCGGAATGTGGTGATTGCAAGACTGCCACCGCCACCCCACCACAAGTCGATTTGTTATCGGCCCCAATGTGGGTAGTGCTCCAGACTGGTATCCCCCAGGCTGCCCTGAGAAGATGTGCACGGGCTGCTACGTATATGACACGGAGAAAAGATACACCACCTAGTTTTTAGCTGAGCCAAAGGGGCCGGGTATAAAATTTGCATCCATTTCCTCCAAAAGGGGCCTACTCGGAATAATTGCAGCACCTTATGCAAATAATGCTAAGGCAGGGAGTCGAAAGCTTTCTCTAATAAAACACAGACCACATGGGGAAAGGGGATTGCCGATTCATTCTAAATGTGCCAGTCTGCAAAGGTTGAGGGTGGTATTTTGCCCTAAAACAAAGCCTACCTGGTCTTCATGAATTACATTTGGTAGTCCCAGAAGTAGGCAATAACCTATGGGAGTCACCTATGGTAGTCACAGTCATATGGATGGATGTGGAACAAACAAATCAGTCCAGTCATGTGTGTGGTTTATGGACTGGTGAATAAAAGGAAAATTCTAATCCTGTTAGGTAACTAAGGTGCCAGGTATAGGCCAGTGCCCAGTCGGTCAAATCACCAATCTCAGTTAAGTTAATCATTGCAAATCGGTCCACTCCATAAAATTGGGATTTTAAATAGAGTTACTTATGACTTAATTTGCTCCCCTAAGCCCTCAACTACAGCCTTGCAAGAAATAGCTTCCTTAACCCTTTCTATGCTGCCCACCACATATACCTAGATGAAAAGATGACTGTTGAGTGCAAGGCGTGAGCGAGACCCTTCTTGCCACCCAAAGAGTTTTGACACCACAACAACATTTTCATGAATATAACATCGTCATGTTGTTAAGATTAAAAACAAAACATGTTTACAGGAATCCAGAAATGCATTATTAGTTAATAAATATTACCATCCTGAACATTGCAGACACAAAAACCAGAGAATCCATTCTGGTACGGTCAGTTCCCTGGTAGGCTCATCGCAGGAGGCTTTTTCCTCATTGCAGGATGGGCTATCATGAGCCAACCATGCCACAAAGGTAGATTATAGTTTCAGTTTCATGCCATGTGAGCTGGTTTGAAAATCTTTGCAGGGCTGATTTTGGCTACCTGTTTAGTCCTTCCCTGATGAGGAGAACCCACTGCTTCAAAAATATTGTTCTTGAATGCCCAGATCATCATTTCATTTAACAGCCATTTAAGGGATCATCCTGGGAAATCATTGATTCTAAATGCCCTGGCCAAGACAAATCGTCGCCCGACCCTATGGACCATTACAGGGGGCAGAGAGTCCTGAGGTATCCGCATCATGCCACCTCATACGGGAGATAGACCAACACCATCAACCCACACCAGGAAATTATGCAAGTCATTAATCCTCTACCGCAAAAGATTTGAAATGTACAAAATCAAAGATGGGATAATAGACTACTGCTACTACACTGCTAAAAAACTTTACCACTTGTACCACTAAAAGTTGGAAACACAGCAAACTTACAAAATATGAACATTTTAAAAGCAATGAATGCCTCACACAAAAACATGGACATTTTAGGAGCAATTAAGACAACACTGAGAATCTTCACACATGTAACTATACCCACATCTACATTCTATACCCTCTAATTCTGTAAAAACATTAGGCCATCTTCCTTTACCTATACTCCAGTACCTTCATCACTACCTACACCCTTGCACCTCATACCTGTCAAAGCAACAATAACTCTTTCTCTACCTCTAACTGTGTCCCTCCAACATTGTTTCTTACCTATACTCCAGTAACTCTATTGCTACCTATAGCCTGATAGCTCTAACCCAGCCTATTCAACTCAAGTCATAAGAAAATAAAGTTACAATTAAATATTGTTCTAAAAGAATGTAAAATATTTACATATAAATCTACAAATATATACAACAATTATTTATTTTATAGAAATGGTGCAAGATTAACTTATACTAATGGGTTGTATTCACTACTCCAACTCAAAAGTAAACATCATTTGAGGAAGCTTTGGTCTTGGATGGTGGTGGAGGTATCAGAATTACCATTACAACTCAGCAACGCTGGGGAAACCGTTGGACTTGGCAGGCATCAGATTTACTATTCCCACACCAAACTGTGCAACACCCGTGAAAACACTGTATTCTGGATGGTCAGATTAATTTTCCTACACCAAAATAAGCAGCACTGAGGCACACATTAGAAGTTGATGTGGTGTTCTGTATCTAAGGGGTGATGTAGGGATCTAGAATGTAAGTTGTATCAAGGGTGGGATGTATTGTGTTTCAAGCTCAGTCAGTGGCTGGGTCTTGAGTGTGGATGAGGTCTCCGCTGATTCTGCACGAAATACACCTGAAGCCTCACCAAGCATGATGGATGAACTTCACATTTGGCGACGAGAGACATGCTGGATGGGTCACTATATTATTTTTGATTTATCTACAAAAACAAATCTTCCAAATTCATTTAGCTTGAGCAGAGACTTCCACACTGCTTCTATTGCCCTGCAGTGCCCTACGAGGATCAAGACTTTATCTTCATCGTCTGCATCGTTTAAGAGGATTGGTTTACTTCTTCTCCTGGATTTATTGCATTTTCGGTCATTTTCAAGAGCTCCACTGGCAGTTGCGGAACATGCAGGATTTGCTTCCAAGGCCGCACTCTTCTCCTGAGCAACAGGAAGAAGCTCTAATCTGGAACGTTGTTGTGTGTCGATTGCAACACGCCACTGTGACATGTGCATCGCTGCCAGAGTTAGGCGTTACCTGGCAACTAGAGGAGAAATCACTCTTGAATGGCTAGATCAGCCTTTAACAGCCATTTGAGGGACTATCCTGGGAAATCATTGATTTTAAATACCCTGAACAAGAAAAGTCCTCCCTCGGCCCTGTGGACCATTCCACGGAGCAGAGAGTCCAGAGGCATTTTAATCATCATCTCTTCTGCTTCTGGCCGTAGCCTAGACCCAAAAGTTGTTGAAACCCTGTGGTTCTTGACAACGCAACCTGCAGAAGGGCATCGGCTGACAGCACTATCCATGCATGTCACTTCAGCGTGTCTGCGGTGACACGCTCAACTTTATTATTCCTCTCACTGAAAGTTTGTCTGCAGCTTAAACTCATCTTCGGTGGCACGCTCTCCAGTGCAGCCTGTTAGTTGAAGGCATGTCAGCAGTGATACAGTCACCTTTTCTATTCATTTCACTTCATTGCTCAGCTTGTGTCTCCTCACACAAGAGCTGATCAATGGAGATACGCTCAGCTTTTCTAATAGTTTTATTGCTGAGTGTGTATTCTCACTTTAGAGTGGGTCAGTGGTGATACAAATGGATGATTTCTGCTCCCTCTGTATTTCAGAGAGCTATGGAGTGCCTTCTTCTGGGATTGAAAGTGTCAAGGTGTATGAGGATGATGTCCTGGTGTTTGGTGTGGAAGATGTGGAACATGATGGCAGGTTGTGTAGAGTTTTGTCGAGACTATGTGAGGCTGGCCTGGCTCTGAGAGCAGAAAAGTGTAGGTTTGATGTTCAGGATATGTAGTATTTGGGTCATGCTGTAACCACATCTGGAATCAAACCAAAGTCTGCCCTAGTGAACACCATTTGTAGTCTTCATGCACCACAGAATAAAGACGAGCATGTGAAATTTCTGGGTATGACTGAATTTGTGCCTAGATTTGCAGAAAGAACTTTTTTAATGAACAAATTGTTGAAGAAGGGGAAGGAATTTGGTTGGAATAAGGATTGCAATAATGAGTTTGAAAATATAAAACAGTGTCTGAGTGCAGCATCCAATCTAGGAAGTTTCAATCCGGCAGAGGAGTCTTATGTAATGACAGACACCAAGCTGGTCTGTATTTATTGGATGAACTTCACAGTTGGTTTACAATTCCAACTCCAAAAAACAAACAAACTGGGGAAAGCATTGACTCACAAGGGGTTAGATCTAATATTCACACTCGAATAATAAAATATTATTTAAAAAATATACCTTCAAAATATAAATGTTAACATTTAAAATTTAACATTAAGATTTAATTCACAAAATGTCATATTTAATTCATTCGAAAAAAATAAATAAATAAAATACTTCCCTAAATTAAAAAATAGAACGCAAAAACAACTTTACTTAAAGTAAGTACCTAAAGTCAAAAGAAAATTCTCTACAATTTCTAGCAAACAATTTAAATACAATTTTATAATGCATAAAGAGAAAAAGATAGAAAACAATATAAAACTTAAAGCAAAAATATTTATATTAGAATATAAAAATAATAAACCATTATTAATAAAAAATAATAATAAACTAAGCACATTAATTTATTATATTACCCACACAAAACCCTTATAAAACCCATCCTAAAAAAATACCAATTACTAATGTCTATAAAATAAAAAATAAATAAAACCAAAACTATTACCCGCCTAAAAAAACAAAATATAAAATAAATTACATATTAAACTACCCCTCCTTCTACCTCTAACTGTGTATCTCAACCATGTTGTATGCACTAGCACATCTTTCCATACCTATAACCCAATACCAGTAACTCTGCCTATACAATAGTACCTCATCCTCTACCTATAACTGAGATCTACTGCTGGCTATACCCCGAAACCTCTACTGCGTCTTGCCTAGAGCCTAGTAGCTCTATACCATGTACATCTTTGCACCAAAGTGAAAAGGTGTGTGCAAGATGGCTAGCATAGGTTTTGTCCTGATAGAGTAACCTTGTAGTACAAAATACAATGATTAGACTAACTTTAAACTTTCCCTACATTGCATGTGTGTTGTGCAGTACAGCGCACATGCAAAGTTGGAAAAGTTCAAAGGAATTAAAATATTTCACACTGTTAGCGCCTGACTGAAGGAAGGGGTATTTTTTGAAGCATTGTTAGTAGATAAGGTTTTGCGTCAAAAACTGTGGTTGATATCACAGGAACACTGACATACCAACCAATTGGACAACTCTGTAATGCAAAGTAACACAAAGCACTATGGGGCAGATTTACAAGCCCCTTGCATCACATTTGCGTCATTTTTAACATGGGAAAAATTGCGCAAATGTGACGAAAGGGGCTTGTAAATCTGCCCCTAAGGGCCTTATTTCCAAGCCCCTTGCGCCACTTTAGCGTCATTTTTAACATAGGAAAAGTGATGTATGGGTGGGGTAAGGGGCTTGTAAATCTGCCCCTAACTGCGTTAATTTACAGGTCATCTTGAAAAAAGTTTGCGCTCAAAAGTAAATAGTTTATCAACACTTTGTGCTAGGTTGCGTCACTTTCTGCGACCCTGCATTGGCTCAGGGTGTTGGTAAGTTTCCCCCCTGGCTGCTGTATCTTTACTGATGTTAAACAGTCCACCTTCCCTACCGAATTTACCATCACATTCGTAAACTAAAACTAAACTGCAATCACACCGTGGCCACTTACGCTCATGCCGCATTTTGTGCACCGGCGAGGGGCACCTTCTGTAATTTGATCATGGGTCGAGTCCTCGATGCACAACATGAGCAGAGAAAACAAACAGAGAAACTAACAATACAACAGGCATATTATCAACGGCCAGCGATAATTATCGCTGGCCGTGCTTAGCGATACGTTTTTTTATCGCCGGCTATCTCTGGAATGTATCGCCCTGGTAGCGCGTTATTAACAACGCGTTTCTCCAGGGCGATAAAAATTCCAGAGATAGCGAGGTTATCTCCGTTTTGCAAGGAACATCGCTGGTTTTCCAGCGATGTTCCCTGCAAAACGGCGATAACCTTTCTGATACGACCCTGTGGTCGTATCTGCATAATCCACCCCCTATGTAAAGCATAGGTAAGTGTGGATTTTAGCAGACGTTAGTTTTTGGCGAAAACGGCCGTTTTCGCCAAAATCTAACGTGTGCTAAAATCCTGTGGGCTGCCTTGTAAATATCACGATGTGGACATCAATGATATTTGCAAGGTAGTCCATCCGGGGAACGCCCAGTGACACCCACTTTGCATCTCATTAGAGATGCAAAGGGAGGCGTTGGGAAAAAGGGTGCTAACATGCGATTATGCATGTTAGCACCCTCTTGTAAATAGGGCGATATTTTTATCTCCGCTTTTTTGGCTTTTTAAGCCAAAAAAGCGAAGATAAAGCCCTTGTAAATATGCCCCAAAGTGCTTTATAAGCAGACACTGAAATACCTGCCAAGGATCCCTCTCAGGTGCACGCTTCAATTTACAGAAACATATTTCTTAACTCAGACGGAGGCGTGGATACCATAAGCGTCATGCACTGAGCAAGGCAAGAAAGCAGGTTAGAAAATGAACGGCCACTGAAAGGTGCCGCTCAAATCGATTTTATTTTTCAAAAGCATATAAATGTTTCAGAACGACAGCTCTTAAATTTTTCAAAACTTTTAAATTAGGAGCTAACAAGTTCATGAATAAAAAAGTAGCTCCTAACCGCTGAAGCATTTCAAAGTTATTTACATGTTTATCATTTATTTACATTTCATGGTGTGGATGTCTCTGGAGAGCAGCGTTCTTGTTTTCCGGAGAACTCAGCAAGGAGGGAAGCATTGGTGTCAGATAATCTTACAGGCACACCTGCTCGAAGCACCTGGAACACGTCGTTAGTCTCAGCGTACTGGCACCACTTCAGTCTCCATCAATTTTTAAATGATCGATAAATATTCCAGCATCTGTAGAGCTGCCTTCAATGCGTGTCATAGACGAGACGTTACATGTGCTTGTATTAATGTCTGCGAACAAATCCCATTTGGATGTCTCTCTTGCTGAGAACAGCAACACCCACAGTCAACACAACTTGAGCAGGGAGTCTGTGGGAAATATTAAACTAGATCTGCAGGGGTGCTGGAAGAAGGGGTGCAGGAGGGGCTGCAGCACCCACCCCCTAAAATCAAGCTGCAGAACTCGGAACAAATACACAGGCCTTTACCTTTTCTTGTTATCTTGTTTTGCATTTTATTTGTGTTTAAAGCCAAAAGTCAGGTGTCATGCAGTGTCCTCTGACAAACTGCTTATTCTTTTAACATGGAGACCGGTGTTTACTTTTCTTTTTTCTGACTGCTCCATGAGGACATTTTCTAAAGTGAACCAAGTGACAATTTTGCTGCGACCACCAACTGTGAAAGGACAAACCTTAGGATGCCTAATGTTATTCTGACACACCTGTATGTATGTAACATATCTAATACAATAGTATGTACTACATTTATATACTAGAGAGTGAACTATAAAAAATAGCTCAAAAAGTAGCAGCAAGGAAAGTATAAATAAGGCACTTTAAAAAAAAAAATCTTAAGTGTGAGGGGGATAAAGTTTTTAACAAGATTAAACCAACCAAGACTTTATTTGTGTGACACGCAGATAATAAGTAGGCGTTGAAACCTGATTTCCACACATTATCATTTGTGTGCCATATAGGTTTATCAGTAAAACTGCATTTCTGATGTTAATTTAGTGGCCTCTTCAAGAGACGATTTCAATGAAATATGTGCTCTCTGCACCTTACCACTGGACGCTTTTACACTTCGCTGAAAATTTGCTCCAAAATGCTCCCCTAGAGACATACTGCCCCTCTACCTCTCTCGCTGAATGGGTGTGGCTAATTATGTTATTTGTGTTACGCTTAGATTTTACTCAGTCCCTATGACTTCAGTGATGAAACATTGATGGTAGCACAACCAGTGGCGTAGCTAGCCCTTAGACCGCCCAGGGCGCATTGAGGAGCGGTGGGGGGGGGGGGCTGCTAGCGGTTTTCTCCCTGCCCCCAAAACTCACGCCACTGAGCACAATCATTCTGAAAACTGTTCTACCACAATTGGAATTAAAAGAAGATAGCATTGCACTTCACTTGCAGACCTGCATGGGCATTTGTAAATTTGCTCCTGCATGACTCCTTTCCATGACTCCTTCCCATGACTGAATGGTGAGCAAAAAAACGATGGATTTAGGCCCAGATCTCTGTACTGGGGTTAATGTATGACATTGTTCTGCATTGTGTCCATCAACTGTTGTTTTTGCATTTGTCACCCCGAGTGGGACGGGTATGCCCAGACGTGGGTCCCGTGCTCTCCATGCCACTGGAATCAAGCTATCCTGGCTGAAGAGGGGTGAAACCCCGAAACCGGTCCTAGGATGCTTGTTTCCAGTCCAGGGAGGACCTGGCTTGGCAGTTCGGGCTGGACTGTTCCCATGAGGCACAGGGTCAAGACTGATTTGCATATGGCTGGGTTCAAACTGGAATGGCATGGTGAGCAAAAAAACGATGGATTTAGGCCCAGATCTCTGTACTGGGGTGAATGTATGGCATTGTTCTGCATTCTGTCCATCAACTGTTGTTTTTACTCCTTTCACATTTGAAGCAAACGTCTGAGACTTTTAGGGGATTCACAAACAGGCACTGGAGCACTCCTAGAAGCTATACCAGTCGTACATTTACTAGAGTACACGCAGGTGGAATAGTTATGGGACTTATTCACAAAGGTAACTGAAACCTTTGATTAGTTTTACTACTTTTCAGTAATCGTAAACTGCACTTTTGTAGTAACTTACACTTTTGTAGTAACTGACCTTTGTAGTAACTTTCACTTTTCTAATAAGTCCAGCACTACACATGGTCAACCACTGTTACTGCAACACCTTTCCATTGAAAATAACAGAGGTAGGGCCTTACTCCAAAAGTGTAAGTTACTACAGTAACTTAGTAAGTATAAGATTTCACAAAAGTGCAGTTTGTGAATACTGAAAAGGAGTAAATGCACTCTAAAGTGTAAGTTCCTACAAAAGTTCAGGTTGTGAATAGCACTTTTTAGTATGTTTTGTAGTACTACAAAATGTACCACAAAGTGCAGTGTATGAATCAGGCCCCCAGTGGGCCGAATTTCCACGAGGTAGAAATTCTGCTTATGCAAATTTGGGGCACAGGTGCATTCGCGCTTTTATTTATTTGCCCATGGCATAAATATTTTCCTGGTGGAAGAGTCCCTTCCACTACACTGTCATTAAATATAGGAGCTCCATATCCATATGCATCCAGGGGATGTGCTTGCTCCTGCACTTTACAGGAGTAACAGTATATGCATTTTGATTGTGAGAAAGTACCAGAAAGGATATATGAATGCACACAAAGGTAGGTATTTGTGGGAGTTTACAAGCTATCACAGGTACACATACCTGGAAATGTCCACAAACCTGCCTCTTACCTTAAATTTGTGACTACGGGCCTAATTTCGAGTTTGACAGAGAGGGGTTTCCATTGCAAAGATGATGGAGTACCCTCTGCACCAAACTGAGGTCATTTAGAGTTGTTGGACCTTCAGTATGTCAACAGCAGAGACTACTCTGTGTCTGCCACTGATATACACCACTGATGGCTGAACAGAGTAAGGGCCATCAGAGGTTTTGCCATTTGTCCACACGCTTTATTTAGAGTGGGTGAACAATTGGCAAGATTTCACTGTTCATCACTGGCAGGTAAAGCCTGGAGGTAAAGGGCATTGAAAACTGCAAAATGACCCCTACGCCATGGGAGAAAATTCCCATTGCAAGGGGGTCATTGTTTTTTTACTGTCAAAAACAGAATTTCCCCCACTGTAATTGTGTTTTAGAAAATACAAAAATTGATGAAAGTTTGACGTACAGCTTTGTCATGTTGACGGAGCTATCCATAAAACGTTTAAACCATTTACAGAAACCACGATGATGGTGGGACCCGGAAATGCTAGAGATGCTCACTGGGCCGGCGGACATCTCTAAATTTGGCAGGAGAGTACTGTCCTTATGGCGGGAGTAAAGTTTGAGTGTGTCAAGAAATCGCCAAGCCATTTCACAACTCTTTACCATTCCATTCCAACAAACTTTATTTCGGTCTATAAGACCTTAAAAAGTGAACAATACAAACAGTAATACAAAAAATACATGGGAAAAGCCAATGTATGGACATAAAATGAGAACAAAACTCAGTTAAAAACTCCAATAAAATTCATCATGACAGAAGAAGATTAGTAGATTTAAGATGCGACTAGTCAGCGACCACCAATTACCCCTTGTCAAGTTAGTAGCTTCAAATTTCCATTGTTCAAAGATGTTGATATTTAAAATATAACATGCTGGAAACTGGTTAAAAGTGAATTGAAAGATTAAAATGACTAAAATAAGTAAGAAATGACAAAAGGGGGACTATAAAAAAGATTTTTTAGACTTACAAAACTGAATTTACAATGACATCCGGTTGTGCCACATATAATTCAAGAAGTTTGAGACAGCAAAAACTATGGGTGGGTGGGGGTCCATTCGCAATAGTCTAAATGCCTCCGCAAACTGCCTACACCCCAGGTTCCTGCAAAGTGGGACTAGCCATCGCCGTCTAGCAATTTTGTACCCGGGACAAAAAAAGAAAACAGGGATATCAGTCTTGTTAGTGCAGTTACATGCAGGGCACCCCAGGGGGGAGGCTTTTCAACATTTGTTCGTGAAGGTACGAAGTGGCAAAGTCCCTATTCTAAACTGGAAATAAAGATTCCTTGCCGAAAGAGGTTGGATGGCATCCAAAAAGTGCTCGAAGTGATACTCAGCTTTGATGTTTAAAAAGTCAGCTGTTAGATGACCAAGTTGGCCGTTCCCCAGAATATCAGCTAGTTTGAGCGATCTATATGCTCTGACTAATGCAAAACCCGAGATGGTCAGACACGCTACTTCCGGATTGCTCCATAGGTTTGGAAGGCCCAGCTTGTGGCATGTGTCCCTTATGTGTGAAAACCATGGCAAGTTGCCCGCACACGGAAGACCCAGAAACTCCTTAAATTCTAACTGATGTCCTGCGAGTCCCGGGGTAGCCCACAGTCTGCGCCAGAATGTTAGTGGTTGGAGACCAATCTCCTCTGCAATGGGTCTAATACCAAGATCCATGCGTAAAGGAATAAGAGGGGTACTTGGTGGAAGACGCAGCAACTGCCTCAAGAGACTATTCTCAGTTTTAGACAGACCATGGGGGGCAATGACCCCAAAGCTCAGCCCCATGTATTACAGCGCTCCTAATTTGCACTTTATAAATCTCGGCCACCGTGTCAGCCAGTTTGCAGGAGGCGCTCCTATAAGTTTTTATTACTCCCTATACCGTCTGGGCAAGTTTGAGGCTTGCTTTAGCTAGTTGTGGGCTCCAGTCAAACTTTTCAGGCAGCGTGACACCAAGATAGTCAAAAACAGTCACCCACTCTAGCAAGGTACCATTTAAAGAAGGGTTAGGGCGGGAGGTTTTAGCTGGATTAAAGACCATGAATTTGGTTTCTAGGGTGTTGATCTCCAGCCCCCTAGTTGCACAGAATGTTACAAAGCTATCAAGAACCCTTTGGATGCCCATGGGTGCTTGGAAAGGAGCAAGGTGTCATCCGCAAACATCATTGCTGGCACCTTGCTTTGCATCAGCTTAGGGGCATCGTTGTCCACTATCTCATTTAGTTCGGCAACCAGAGCGTTGATGAAAAGACAAAAGAGGGTTGGGGCAAGCACGCACCCCTGCCTTACTCCTCTATTGACTTGAAAACGGGGGGTTAGTTCCCCAAATTTCCCGTACCTCACTTGGGCATAATTGCCTACATGCAGTCTCATGATCAATGTCAAGAGATAAGAGGGGATTCCTTGTTGTTTGAGAACCTCCCACAATTTATCTCTAGGTACCATATTGAAGGCAGTTTTCAGGTCGACAAATATCAAATAGAGGCTGCCACCCTCCATTGATACCGTCTTCCCGTATTATAGCTGTAACCTTAATATTTGGTCAATAGGGGAGATGTTTTTCCTAAAACCTGCCTGATAGGGACTCAAGATAAGTCCCCTGGAATCTTGTCTAAACCCAGTGCTTTGCCAAGAGACAGCTTCCTAATTGCATTTAGGGCCTCAGCTAGGGTGATCTTTTGGTCCTCATCAGCTACTATCCCGGGAATTGGTGAGAAGCTGCCAGGTTCTAAGTCAGTGCCTTCTTCTGTGGAGTATAAGGCTTGGAAGTGAGACTTCCATGCCGCTGCAGTAATATTGGGCTCTAGAGCTGGCTGGCCTTCGTTGCTATCTGAGCACACTAGTGACCAGAACAACTTCATGTCTCTATTTGAAAGGGCTAATCTGATGGCATCCCATCTATCTGACTCCTAGACCTTCTTTGCTTGTTTAATGCAATCTCGATAGCAGCACCTCATTTGCTTGATCAGGTGTGTATCACTACTTTTGATAGAATCGAGGAGGGCTCTCTTGGCCTAGCGACAAGTGTCATTGTACCAGGTTGATTTGGAACCCTGCTTTGCTTTGAGATGTAACGGGGGTTAAATATGTTAGCCAAACTAGTTGTTAGTTCTATGTGCAGCACCTCTATTCTATCGATAGATTGGGGAGAATTAATTTCTCTAACAATCTCCCCCATTTCCTAAATGGGCTTTATAGTTAGAGAGAATAGTGCATCCATCTTGTCAGGAGACTGCTTTAGTGTCCCCCATCTAATTTTCCTCTTATTGTTAGGGAGAATTAGATTGCTAGCTATTGGGGCACTCCTGTCCATAGGGTTGTTGAAATTTGGGAGCCGTAGCTCCAGTTTCAAGGCATTATGTGGCAGGACAGCGAAATCAGCCACCCATTTCCATGATCTTGCTTCAACTAAAATGTAATCCAGCAGGGAGGATTGTCCAAGTCTATTAAAGGTTGACTTCCCTGGTCTGTCTGACTTGGTGTGGCCATTAAAAGCTCTCAGAGAGTAGGTTAGTGTAACTGCGTTGATCTGAAGTGCCACCGGTGTCCAAGCCTTGATTGTTTGAAATTTAGGGTCGGGGATTAGCCATAACCGATCCTCAGCACTAGAGAGTGCATCAGAAGAGGCAACAAGAGGCTCAAATTAACAATTAAAGTCACCCCCTAAAACCAATCTTATATTCGGGGGAACAGTAGCAATGAAGGTGCTCAGTTGTTCAAAGGTCTGTAATTCATGGCAGATACTTACAGGGCGAAAGTAAATATTAATAAAGGCAATTTTGAGGCTAGGTGGACAGGTAAGTATGGTGCACTGGATGTGATTAGACAAGGTGTTCAAGTGGTCCACTTTGCAGTCCAAATGTGTAGCAACCCAGGTACAGAGGCCCCCAGAGGGTCTACCTCCCCCCCCCTTTGTAGCTGAGATGTTAAAGGTTGCATACCCCGTCCTCATAATATCATCCCTGGCCCAAGTTTCCTGGAACATACACACGTCATAACTACCTACAAAAAGCCCCCATTCAGGGGAGTCCAGTTTGTTTTTAATTCCGGCGATGTTCCAGGATATAATTCTCAACTTATGGTAGGAATTAGGGTATTCACAAGAGGGGAGATGACTATTAGAATCTGGGGTTAAGGTATTCTCATGCTGGGCCAAAGGGACTGCTTCCACTCCTTCCCTAGGGGAACCGCTGCTAGATGCGCTAGAGAATGGAAAATCGTGCACAACCGACAGTGGGTTTCCCTGCTGGTAATCAGTTAGCGAGAACCCTGGAACATGCCTGACACCACACGGAATAACCTGAATCTTCTGCCCACTGTTGAAGCCTCTTGGTTCCCTACCTAAACTCCTATGCCCACTTTTCGGGTCAGATCCACCATTCCACGCAAGTCAAACCACCTCCTCTAAAACCCCATACCTGTTCGGAACTGGGATGTTAAAGAAGAGAGGTCTGGGGTAAGGGGCCACTGTAGATTGCCCATAGAACCTATTGACTGGGGCACAGATGTCAGTGGACCTATTATGATTGCGACTGTGGAGATAGAAATAGTCCAAAGTGTGGGCCCTGAATCCTGTAGGTAGCGCTTGGGGGCTATGAATGTGGCTAGCCAAGATGCGTGCTGTCTGAGGGCTGGTAAAATTAATGACAATACAGTCCCCATGCATTGTTTTGGGTCTCGTGCCCACCCAGCCAACTCTACGAACCATTAAAATCTCTCCTGCACGGTCGTTGGGAAAACTGCCCATGTCTAGCCAGCCAGAATAGACACTTATTCCTTAAGTCCAACTGTGTTTCCTTCTGGCAGACTTTGATCTCAGGTACTCCAGTCAATATAATGACATATGGAAGTGAAGCTGGGGGTAGATTAATAGTCGGAAGCATCACAGCTCCAGTACCTTCCTTAATAGCCACCAGAGAATCCCCATCTATCCCATCCGCCCGGCACTATTTGGACAGGCGCTTTAGCATTTGGGTCCATCATTTTGGAAACAGGATCATAGGTCCCTTTCGGAGTAATAGAACCCCTGGGGCCAGTAGGAAGCCTCCAGGCTTGATTCGGATGGAAATCAGACCCTGCTTGATGGGGAACAGTAGTTACTGCTAACTCAGTATTACGTGCATCTATTCTGATAGCTTCCGTTGGCACGTTTAAAAGTGCCTCCCTCGGGGGTCTATACTCGCCTGAAGGTATATGAGGAATATCTGGGCCTAAACCCTCCCCTGTGACAACAGCGGTCTGTGATGACTCTTTTTGGCCAATCCGTTTACTCATTGCAGTATCCAAGTGTTCCAAGCACCCCCAAAGTGGAACAAGGCTATTGTCTATTCATTCTTTAAACCGTGCAAGAACAATGTCCAGAACGGTCTCCCCAGCGGTGTCCAGAACAATACCCCCCGGAGTACTACATATAGGTACGAGGAAAACAGCATCGGTCTGTGTACTGATGGTACAAGTTTGTATCACCTCAGGATTAGCATGCCGGATCTTTTTCACGTGTGTACCCGCACCCCTTCTTTGCTTCACTGGTGGCTCTTTCATCTTTACCTCGCTATGGGGTTTAGAAGTCCGTGTCTGTGTCCGTGTCCTTGAGACTATGCTTGGCCTGATTACAGGATCCGAAAAGGAAACTTCCAAGTCAGGTGCAGGAAAAGGAGAAGATACATGAGAAGACTGTGGCTGGCCTTGTATGATGGAGGATGAGCGAGTCTGAGAAACATCACCCAAGATGATTGAACCTAAGGAACAGCGCCTCTGCAAAGATAGAGGACCTGAAGAGAGTCGCCTCTCAGTCAGTTCAATCTCGTGACTCAGCATTGATTCGGCCCTGACAATAAAAGCGTTCAAAGTCCCCACAACTCCCTTACGTTTGCTCATTGTGGGACCAAAAATAAGCACCACCACAGACACCAAATATGGTAGAAATAAACTGCACAAATACGCCACAGTACCTGGAGGTTGTGGAGCTAAGTCCTAGTATCCTGTGCCACCATTGTTAGGGGGGGTGGCCCAGCCTAGCCCAGCCTCCTCCGGGCTCCAACGGGCATGGATGGGCCCGGCCTTGGTGCTGCGGGAGCCCCGGCCCCTTTTGTGCGCCTCCTGGTGCGAGAGTGCAACATTGGCGCCTCCTGCTGTGCGTGTGTCTGTGGGGATTGGAGTCCCGTGTCAGAAATGCAGGAGGGTGGCAAAGGGCAGACAAGAGTAGACAATCACAGGCTCCCGGTACAGTTCTTAATAGTACAGTTTAAGTGTGGCTGAATGGGTGCAATGGGCACCAATCACCAGACTACGGGATACTGGGAATGAGAGGAAATGAGGGGGTGGAGGAGGTGGAGGGTTGGGGGTGGACAGCAGGGCACATTGGCAGACTGCAAGCCGTACCCAATCTAGTGAAGAACCAGCAGCTTAGGGGCCTGGCGGCGCAGGGTACGCCTTAATCTCCTGAGTTCACCTGCTTTGTCGAACAGAGACACTGGACACTCCGTTAGGCGTAGAAGATAGGGTTTATTAGCTGCAGCTAAGTACAGTTGTCCCAGAAGTACACTCGGTATGTTCTTAGGAGACTGACACTTTACTTCGTGGGGCACAATCTTTTATAACACACATATTTACAAAGAACACTCCCAATGCATACAGGGTTAACCAATGAGAAGAATGTGAAAACAAGATATTAAGTAACTCAAATAAGCCTCCCTTCCAACTGTGTTTGTCACCCTTCCCCACAAGTTAATCAGTGGTAGTGTTTATAAGTCGACTTGCAGGTGACAGGACACATTTGTATGCCCCAGAGCACAGTTGTGAAATGAGAGAATACGAGTAAAGAATAGCGAAGGCCAGAGGATAAGATAAAGTCAGGAAAGAATGGGGCGAACCAACAGATAGTTGAAACAGGGATCAGTCAGACCAGACGAGGATTAGTGGAGTCGGCCGGACCCTGACACCAGCTATAAACAGAGGCAGGAGGTTTTTTGACACGTTGCAGTAGGATGAGGGAAAACAACACTTCGTTCACCATGCCGCCTGAGTGAGGGCAACACAAAATGGCAGAAAGACACAAAATGGTGGCTAAATACGAACGGGATCGTAAACTGAATTACCTCAGACCCTCCTTTTGCCATTACTCAGGCAAGACACACAGACTAATTTTAATCTGAGTCGACGTCAATGGCCATGAGGTCATCAAGCTGTTGCTGCAACATCATTTTAATGCTCTCCGTCTTCCGTGGCACAGGCTTTGGGACACACATAGTAGCACAAAGACCACAGATGGCGGGGCCACACTGCATACAGAGACAACAGGAAAAAATGATGGCCAAAACCACTCCAAGGAGTGTTAATACCTTCCATCCCCATTTGGATAGTAATCCCCAAAACCATTCCACTAAAGACCAATCTCCTTCGTCCTGATGAATCGACTCGGAGATCACATGTAATTTGGAGATGGCTTGGTATACCGTAGGGGTGTCGTCAGGTATATAAATGCAACAGCTAGATCCGATCAATTTACAAACTCCACCACGATCCGCAAGAATAACATCCAAAGCAATCCGGTTCTGCAATGTCATGAGACGATCCGCCTGAAGTTCAGCTGTGAGATTGCTCAAGGCTCCCACAGTGACATCTATGGTAGTCTCAACAACATGAACCAATTGTCTCATGTTTCTACTGTTGGCCATTGGGCCCCAAAAAGGAAGAAATCCTTTAAGGAAATCACCTCCCTCTTTTCCTGCCGTGTCTTTAGAATCGAAGGAGCAGTGTATGTAGGGGGGAGAAGAAAGGCTATATAGCATGTTCCTGAAAAATCCGTTGGTAGCCACGTGTACGCTCTATCGTGGCAGACAAAATACGTGCCCTGGGATGGCACTAACGGTGGTGAATTATGAGATGTGTGAATGTATATGGGAACAAACACTTTTTTCTTGTCCAGTGTCAGTAGTCTGGCCATTTACTTGTAAACAAAAGTTACCTCGATGAGGCACAGTCCAAATTGGTGGAGATTTTCCCTGTTTAATTCTATCTGTAAGGCTAGTGGCGTAACGAGTCACGTTCCAAGCATCATATGCCCATTTCTCATCAACAGGAATCTTACTATTCTCCACAATTCTAGCCATAGCCACTATTCCTTTTATTAGAGAACTATGACTAAAATCTTGTCCACTACCATATGAACCAGCTGGACGTCTAAATCGGTTCTGATATGCATTTGAAAACATCACAAAATATGCCCAAGCGGAACCTTCATAAGAAAATGGAAGGGCTAAATGTGGCATCCCTTTTTCTGTGGTATGAGGCATAAGTCCACACACCCAACAGTCGGTTGTGTTGACTACCAATTGGTGTTGATGCAATAACTGGACAAATGAATTGTTAAAATATTCTGTTCTCCTGATTAGTTCATGTTGGGGAAGCGTATATAATTGATGTGGGGAGATAGTAGAATAAAAAGGCAAAGAAATAGAAGTAGGAACAGATTTGTGCTGCATAACATGAACAATCCAACCTATACAAGCCAATAAGATATTAGAAAACATAAGAACACACAATGGTATGCCACATTGACTGTACACTAATTTACAATATTTCTTTTTCATCTCTTCCTTCTTATTATTGTTTCCCAATTTGACATCCATCCTCTAAAATTGTTGCTCACGGCAATCTTCATTACTCACTTGGCTGTGATTATTAGCCGTCCTATGACACTGCAAGTCCTGGGGGCCTAGCCACTATACAGGTCACGAACCAAGACTCCTACCGTGACCCTGCAACCTGGACAGATGATACATGTCACGAAAGAGATGAAAATCTCAGGCGTCCTTGACCAGTCTAGGCCTTAAATTATATCGAGTTCTGTTCAGTACAGTTTGGTCCTGAAATAGTGTCTGTGGATCTGTAGTGTTCAATCGGAGATGTGGCGGTACTGCTTCTTGTAAAACGTCGTCATCTTCTTTTTCAGACCGAGCTCCATCTAGGTGTGCACTACTGAAAGCTACAAACCGAGGGACCCTTTCGCCTTCAAAATCACCTACACCCTTATGGACCCACTGGTCAAAAGGCAAGGGCAAAGGGCACCTTTTTGCAGTGCACGCCATGGATCCAATTCTTTTTCCCTTCGACTTTCACTGCTGTACGTGTTACCAGAAGAACCTGTCGAGGCGCCCTCCAACGAGGTTCCAAATTCCTTGTCCTCTGAACATTTTTCACACAGACCCAGTCTCCCGGTTGGATAGAATGACCTGGGTCTGTGGAGGCCTCTGGTAAAGCGTTTTGAACCTGTTGGTGGAGAACACGTAATTTAGTGGTGAGGTCATGCAAGTAGTCAATCAGCATTGGATACTGTATGTCAGAATACTTTTTAGGGCGAGGGACTCCCCAAACATTAGCCGGGCGCCCAAAAACAACCTCGTATGGGCTGAGTCCCAAACGAGAATGTACAGCTGTTCTAGTGGATAGGAGAGCCAAAGGTAAAGCATCGGGCCAGGCAAGTCCCGTGCTAGCCTGTACCTTTGCAAGCTTAAGTTTGAGAGTGCCGTTATAGCACTCTACCAGACCCGCTGATTGGGGATGGTTCGCCGCATGGAATTTCTGGACGATACCAAGACCGGCACACACCTTTTTCATAATTTGGCCCACAAATTCACTTCCATTGTCACTCCAGACAATGCGCGGCAAACCATCCCTAGGGAAGAACTCTTTTAGTAGAACTTTGGCAGTGGACAAAGCAGTGTTGTCTTTCAGGGGGTAGGCCTCTATCCATCTGGAGAAGGCACACACCACCACCAAAACATATTTGAGATTGTTGCATCGTTCCATGTGAATATAATCAATTTGCAACACCTCAAAAGGATATGTTGGGGGAGCAAAATGACCTTCTGGAGTTGGGGTTCCCTTTCCTGGATTATGCATCAAGGAAACAATACAATGCTTCACTAGATCATCTGCACATTTTGGAATCCCTTCGTTCAGCCACACTGGAGCCAGAAGCTTACATATTCCTTTCGCACTGATGTGGACTGGACCATGTGCCATAGCAACCACAGGCAGTATATATGCATCTGGTAACAGCCAACGCTGATGTTCTGACAATTCTATTAAACATCCCATCGCGTCTAACTTTCCTGTACTCTCTTTCCACTTACTCAACTCTTTCTCTGTAGCCTCTCCTTGAATCGATCTCACACTTTCTATTGTATCCTCACACATTCCTTTTTCCTTGACCCAATTTGCAGGGCCCGCAACATACATGCGACTCATAGCATCTCTGGCTGTTTCTTTCGCTACCTCATCCGCAAAAGCATTCCCGCGACCAACATCATCAGTAATCCTCTTATGTGCACTACACTTTATGATTGCTATCTGGGTAGGCAAAGCAAGTGACTCAAGAAGATCAGCTACCAACTGACCATGCTGTATTTCAGTACCGTGGGAGGTTCAGTACCGTGGGAGGTACATTCACTCTCTTCCCCTTAGATAATACACATGCTCTGGTCAAAGCTATCAGTTCAGCCGCCTGAGCTGAATTATGTCTGATGCGTGCTGTCTCCACGATTGTATGCAAGGTGGTAACAGCGTAAGCTGAAGTTGTTTCACCATTAGGGAGTTTAAAACAAGAACCATCCACCCATAGGATCCCATCCGGGTCCATTAGTGGTGTATCCTTCAAATCAATCCTACCTTTTGTCTCCTCCTCAGTATGGAGAAAACAATCATGTTGTTCCTGAATACCTTTCTCTTCTGGAAGAGGTAACAATGTGGCTGGATTTAAAGTGTTACATCGTTTGATGTGCACATGACTAGCCAAGAGCGTCAGTTCATACCCAGACAAGCGAGCGCTTGTAAGATGCTGTGTTTTTGTCCTATTTAGCAAGGTATCCACTGCATGTGGTACCATGACAATAAGAGTGTTATCAAGCACCACTCCAGCAGATTGACGAATAGAAATTGCTGCTGCTGCTGTAGCTTTATGACAACTAGGCAATGCCTTGGCTACTGGATCTAATGTAGCCGAAAAGTAGGCACATGGTGTTAAGACTGACAACGCACAACGCACCTCCTCTGACATAGTCCTTGGTATTTCGGGAAATTGGTTGGGGAACTGTGATCTGTGAACTGTGTGATTTGCAATATATTTTAAACTTTGTGTGTGTTTTAAAATCGCCGTCTTGACTCGTTTAGTATCCGGAGCTATGTTCAATGCTCCTTAGCCCATTTACGTAAGGCAGGTCACAGCTTCAGCTGCTGCAGACACTCCCCCCTCACGTGACTAGCACTCGGCATTATTAGTAGCCGATGATGCGAACGCGTAGCGGACGCGTGCAGTGGGCGCGCCGCGGGCACCCCGAAGGGTCGCCAAAGGCGAGCCCGTCTGCGCCCGTCTGCGCCTGCTCCGGGCCTAGGGCCATACTCCCTGGTCATGCTGATTTAGGGCTTCAGAGCACCAGGATACGATACTCCGCTTCTCAGCTGAGGGAGTTTAGCTCAGGGGCATCCAGTAATCGGTGTGTGCTTTTACCCCTTGCTTCCTCCCCATCCTTCTTACCTGCCACATGCCCAGGCTGCAATTTTGCACTTTCCCCTCCTTTCTCTCGAAAGTACACTCCTGGCCCAGGATCTACACGCCATATTCATGTAGCTCTCATTAACGCTCGCTCTCTCCCTAGTCATTGCTGGGAAATAAGGGAACTTATTGTATCTCAGGAGCTTGATATTCTGTTCATCACAGAATCATGGGGAGATGCTTCTTCAGGCCCGGATTTAGCCATAATTTATAAAGCTGACTTAAGAGTCAAGACTGACCCTATAAGTCGACAAGACTGTGAAGCGCTTCTCTTTTCCATTTTACTTAATCATAATCAGGTCTTTAAAGGGATTCTGTTATATCGTCCCCCCGGCCCACACTCGCGCTTCCTTCAGGCCCTTGAAGAATTTCAAGAATTTTCCATAACTCATCCGGATTTTACTATATTAGGAGATTTTAATTTCCATTTAGAGGACCTAGGGGATAAAGACACCGCCCAACTAATAGCGGACCTATACGTGGCCGGCCTATCGCAACTGGTCGATGCTCCTACACATCAAGCTGGACACACGCTTGATGGGCTGTTTACTAACAATCCTAAGATTTCCTTTTCTTCGGTTATTTCTGTGGTATGGTCGGACCATTCTGCAGTAATTTTTACTATTCAAGTTAACAACCGTAACACCTCCAAAATCCCGCCCCGTACTTTTGTCCGTACTAGAGCCTGGAATAACCTGGATCATTCACTTCTCTTCCAGACTCTGGCGGACTCCCGGTATGAGGTCTCCTCTAATCCCAGCAAAACGTCCAGCAGATATCAGGATTGGATTTCTGATGCAGTGAACCGTGTGGTTCCGGTGAAATCTTTTATCTCTAATAGGATATCACCTTCTGCTCCATGGTTCACGGAGGATCTTCGCTTACAGTGTCAATACTGTAGGAACCTAGAAAGGCGTTGGCAAAAGCATTACAACCCTGTCGACAGGCAGACTTATAAAGACGCCCTTGCACTATATAAAAAATCCATTGTAAGATGCAAAAGTAATTTCTTTCTGGCCCAAATTGAATCAGCTCAAAATTCAGCCAAAAAGCTGTATCAGGTAGTTGACATCCTGTCCAATCCACCTACAGGTCCTCCGATAGAACCCTCCCAAGTCCTGTGCAATGCGCTGGCTACTTTCTTTTTTTCCAAGGTCTCCACGATTTATTCGTCATTTTCCCTTCCTACACATCCTGTTGCCCCTGATCTTCCCTCTCATACACCTATGTTCACCAATTTTCTCCCTGTTTCATCTGAATATATTGGTAGGTTGGTCTCTTCCATCAAGTCCGGCTCTCCTTTTGACCCTTGCCCCCCCGCGATATTGAACACTCTCACTGAGGTCATAGCACCTTCTCTAACGGACCTCTGTAACTCCATTTTTCAATCTGGCATTTACCCGGAAATTTGGAAAAAGGCAGCTATTAAACCATTACTTAAAAAACCCTCTTTAGACCCCACCGAATCAGCCAGTTACAGGCCTATTGCTTGCCTACCGTTTCCAGCCAAAATATTTGAGTCAGCGATGAACCTGCAACTTTCCGAATTTATTGACCACCATAACTTTTTGGATGATACGCAGTTCGGATTCAGGAAATATCATGGCACCGAAACGGCCTTGATAAAAGCATCTGATGAGATTAGGACCATCATGGATCAGGGGGGGGCGGCGGTCCTTGTGCTCCTTGACCTTTCCGCCGCCTTCGACACGGTCGACCATTCCATCTTGGTCGACCGTGTCGCATCCATGGGGGTAACTCATCTCGCAAAGAATCTCATCGCCTCATTTCTTGCCAACCGAACTCAAGTGGTTAAGTTGGGTAATTTCTACTCACCCACTTTTGTTCTTCCTTGCGGGGTTCCTCAGGGATCCTCGCTAAGCCCCACACTATATATATGTGGCGGATCTGGCGAAGGTTATAAAAGCCTACAAGCTGCGGCTAACCACCTATGCTGACGACACCCAACTGGTGCTGTCTATTCAAAAAGATGGTCCCGCAGTTGCTGCACAATTTCAGGAAGGGATGATGGCTATTAGCTCCTGGATGGCGGACAACAGTTTAAAATTGAATTCGGACAAGACCGAGGTGCGGACCTTTGGCACGCTTTCTCCTGAGTGGTCCGCGATCTGGTGGCCCATTGACATGGGTCCCCCTCCCACTCCAGTAACCAAGGTCAGGAATCTCGGTATCATGTTCGATGACAAACTGTCATTTAAGTATCATGCCAATGCTGTGGCGGCATCTTCCTATTATATACTTAGAAAGATCAGGAAGCTGATGCCATACCTCCCTTCAACGGCAGGTAAAACTTTAATTACTACACTTGTTTTCTCAAAACTGGATTATAGCAACGGCCTTTTCCTTAACGCTCAGGAGCAGGTTCTAGCCAAGCTTCAATCGGTACAGAATGCGGCAGCTAGATTAATGCTTGATGTTCCTTTCCGTCGCCCTACATCTGCGGCCATTCATCAGCTGCATTGGCTGAGAGTAAAGAGTCGAATAAAATTCAAGGCTCTATGCATTGCTTACAAAGCCATTCATGACTCGGGTCCTAAGTTCCTCAAGGATGCTTTTCGGATTTATGTTCCCAATAGAACTTTAAGATCAGCTTCTACTCATCTGCTCCCAGTGCCACGCACCAGAACCTCCACATGGGGAGACAGACGTTTTTTGGTAGCAACTCCTAGGCTGTGGAACTCCCTCCCCTTTGTCATAAAAACTGCCCCTACACTTATCATGTTCCGTAAACTCCTGAAGACTTGGTTATTCAACCAATAATCCCTTCGGATGCCTTGGTCAGTAGGATGTTCTGTATGCGCCGAGACACCTTAGGGTATTCGTGCGCAATAAAAATTGAAAAAACATAAACATAAACAACCCTCTCTTTCATGGAAATAGAGCGTGAAGGGCTTACTGTAATCCGGAGTACCCAACACAGGAGCAGATCACAGGGCAGCACGTAAATCAGAAAAACTCTTCTGACATTCATCAGTCCAAGGAAGGGGTTGGGGTGTGTTTTTTAAAGTGAGTGCCAACAAAGGTTTAGCCAACAAAGAAAAATTTGGAATCCACTGTCTACAATAAGAGGTAATGCCCTAAAGGCACGCACTTCTCTTTGTGTGGATGGCACAGACATTTGTGCAATTGCTTGAATACGTTCTGGGGTCAGTCGCTTTCCCTCCTTCGACAAGAGATGACCTAGATAGGTAACCTCTTGGCGGGCATATTGTAATTTAGAAGGTGAAACCTTATGGTGAAGGTCAGACAAGTGACGCAATAGTGCAATAGTCACGTTTTTGCAAATATCCTCTGAATCAGCAGCAATCAATAAATCATCCACATACTGAATAAGGGTAGCACCTGGCGGCAAAGGGAAAGCATCAAGCTGGCATTTCAGAGCTTGGCTATAGATGGAGGGACTTTCACAATAGCCTTGGGGTGCGCACTTGAACCGGAAACTTCGGCCTCCTAAAGAGAAGCCAAAAATATCCCTACTCTCTTCAGCAATGGGGATGCTGAAGGAAGCATTTTTCAGATCGATAACAGAAAACCAAGCTGCCGAGGCAGGTATCATAGTTAACAGGGCAGTGATATCTGGAACAACAGGAAACTGTGGTACAATAATTTTATTAACCTCCCGGAGATCAATAACAAAGCGATAAACAGGAGGCTGAGAAGGATCAGTGCGTTTAAGAACTGGGAGAACAGGACTATTGCATACATTTCCCCTCGTCTCCTCGACCACACCCATCTGAACCAAATCATAAATAATAGCAAAAAGTGCTCTTTCACCATCATTGGGAATTTTGTATTGAGGGATGCGTGGCAATTTAGCATTGGGCTTGAGGGTAACAAAATAGTGTGGGATCTCAAGACAACCAACATCATTTGGACCCGTAGCCCAAAGTGTTGCAGGGAGAGAGAGCAATTCAGGTGGAAATTGATCTTTAGACAAATACATTGGAGAAGCCAGTTTCTGCCCCAAAACGAGATGTACACCAGAAGGAGAACAATATATCGTTGCATGCAGTCTTTTCAATAAATCCAAACCCAACAGATTTTCGCCGCAACCAGTCGTTAAAAGAAGCGGAGCTTCCAAATCATAAGAAGCAATTGTAATAGGCAGAGGACAAGAGACCGGGCTATGAACTGGGGTGCCAGAAAATCCTACGGATACGTTTGTTAAGCCAGACAAAGATGCCCCAGGGAGTTTGGAGTGAATAATAGAACTTCTCATCGCACCAGTATCTAAAAGAAATGGCTCTGAAACACCCATTCTAGTGACATTAACATAAGGCCCATTCTGATCTACTGGAATCGATACAACTCCCTCACTTTGTCTATGGCTGTCCTAGTTAGCGTGAAGACCGTCATTCTCCCCTTCAACATAGTAATCATCATTGTAATACTGTGTAGACTGAGTATTTTGCTGATCAAAGTAGTTCGTAGAATGTGGAGGTGGAAGGGAATGCTGTGTCTGGGGTGACATACCTCGACCTCTACCCCTGGGCGTTAACTGGGAACCACCACGACCTCGTGGAGTAGATAGTCCTCCATTACGCTGTAATAAAACCGGGCAGCTATTCTTAAAGTGACCTTCCTCCCTACAATAGGCGCACTGGTTAGGACCTAACAAAGGCCGCGGAATATAGGGCTCAGGTTTTTGAAACACCCTCTGAAATTGGGGAGGCTGTTGAAACTGAGCAGAGCGAGGAGGATAAGCTTGTTGCAGAAGAACCTTTGTTTTTAATTCTTTAGTCTTCTTCTCTTGCTTGTCTTTTTCCTCTTTGTCCCTGTTTTCATAATATTGAGCAGTAGCCAATATCTGGGCCGAAGAAGAAACAGCCCATGAACTTTCAGAGTCTTTCAACTTATGTGACAACTCTGGGAGCAAATTGAATACGAATTTATCTACAAATAATCGCTGTCCACCCTCCGTAGTCATATCCTGACCACTGTGATCAATAAACGTCTCCTCAAAACGAGTGAAGAAATCGGAGACACTCTCATCTTTCTTCTGTTTGCACGCGGCTAATTTATCCCAATTAACTCGTAAGGCGGGCATCATTGTTTTCATTAAAGTAATAATCCTACCAGGGAGTTCTGTGATCAAAAACATCAGGCTTAGCACCACCCACTTGTGCTCTATCCGAGGCAGTTATAGCATCCCATGTACCACCCAGTTCTTGAACGTGATCCTCTCTACGAACCCGAGCCCATAACCCTTGTGGGTCTACATTTCCCATCAGCATGTCAATATCCGCTAAGTTCATAATACAGGCATCAACAGTCTGAGACAATTCTTTATAGTAACCAGCAGGGTTTTTACGGGGATCCGGTAAAGATTGTTTGAGAGCCAAAACATCAGATCTCTTCCAGGGCACATGTACCCATATACGCTGGAAGTGAGCGGGAATAGCTGGGTTATTACCTGCTTGCGCAACCTCTTCCCTCCATATCGGAGGAACCTCTCTCATTGGGTAATGTTTCAATGTCTGCCGAACAGCAGGATCAGAATCAAGAAAAGTTTGTGAAGAAAATAAGGACCTAAAAGTAACAAGTGTCCTTACGGCGTCCTCAACCTTAGAACCCACAATGAGTCCTTTATCGAAATTAGCCTGAACATCCAACAAACCCTGGGGAAGTAAATCCAAATCCATATCCTCCCATTCTTTAGCGAGAGTGTCACACATAACATTAAATACATATCTCTGAGTGGGCGCCTCCCACTGATGAAAGGTGATCATGATATATTTCACACTATACTGGGGACCCTTCTCGATCCATTTGCGAGCGAGAGAGTCCAATACCACCCGTTCGTCGGAACCTGGACGTTGACTACGAGACTGTCTTCGAGAAAAAGCCGGAGACATGTTCAGGGTCTCAAAGAAAGGGGACAAGAAACCAGATATTCGTTTGCGCACAGTAGGAGAATTAGACATAAGGACAGGGGACAAGGTATTAGGCGCTACAGGAGAGGAACTGGCATTTATAAGGGGAGCCGAAGGCAAAGAAGATTGAGGTTCAGGAGATGGAGACAAAGGAATCGGTGGCACGAGAGGTGGGAGTGGCAATACCGGAAGAGGCAAATGTGGAAGAACCGGAACAGGTGGGGGGACAACAGGTAACTGAACAGGTTGTAACAACGGGGGTGCATTAGCACCTTGTACATAGGGTGGAGGCAATCTCAATAGGTGAGACATCAAAGGGTCTTCCTCCAGATCCTTACTTTTATCAGAAGGGGAATTAGGCAACACCGGATAGCATCTATCTATTGCCATACAATGCTGTCTCTCTGAAATTTCCATTGCATTATCAATCTCACTATCTTTAAACTGCTGGGCAGCCTGTATAATCGTCATATTTTGTGCTTTCTTATCTCGTTTTGCCTGCTTAATTTCTTTCTGTTTGGCTTCCTTACGCCAGAGGCGGAAAGAGTCAAACATTGCCGGCCGGGCATGTCTTTTGAACAATATCGCTTCCAAATTGTCTAATATGTCAGGCTCAAAACTACCATTTTGAGGCCACTGTAGAACGCCATCGTTCTTCGTGTATCGGATCCATGCCTTATTAAAGGCGATGGGACCGACACCATGTTTTGAATAAAGCTCATAGGTGGGAGTTCCAACCGGAGGAATCGGACAAGAGTCCTCCAGCCGGGAATCCCTATTACAACCAAAGCAACAGAACTTCCTAAACTTATTCAGACCAGGCATCGTTATTTCACTGGACTGTTCACAAACATCAAGGGGTTAAATCAAATAATATAGCACAAACGTACTCACCCCTCGGCTTCGGCTTTTGCAATAGCCGAATCAAAGACCCAAATCAAAACGAAATAGTGGGAGCTACCCACCAATACTTAACTAAGTGTCTTCTTACGCCAACAGAGGCCCGTCTAATGTCTCGCGATACCAACCATCATCAAAGGGACCAAAGCAGGGCGGCAGTCAGGGCAGCAGTCGTCAGCAGCCGTCAGAAAGGAGAAACCGCGCTGCCAAAGACCTTCAGACCACTTTGACATACAGGGGTCGCTTGACGTGGTTCGCGATTCCTCCAGAATTTTCCTGTGGGGCTCCTCATGATCCTCGGGCAAGAACTGCTACCTCTGAAGCCGCCCTACATTGGGCGCCAATTGAAGAACCAGCAGCTTAGGGGCCTGGCGGTGCAGTGTACGCCTTAATCTCCTGAGTTCGAACAGAGACACGGGACACTCCGTTAGGCATAGAAGATAGGGTTTATTAGCTGCAGCTAAGTACAGTTGTCCCAGAAGTACACTCGGTATGTTCTTAGGAGACTGCCACTTTACTTCGTGGTGCACAATCTTTTATAACACACATATTTACAAAGAGCACTCCCAATGCATACAGGGTTAACCAATGAGAAGAATGAGAAAACAAGATATTAAATAACTCAAATAAGCCTCCCTTCCAACTGTGTTTGTCACCCTTCCCCACAAGTTAATCAGTGGTAGTGTTTATAAGTCGACTTGCAGGTGACAGGACACATTTGTATGCCCCAGAGGACAGTTGTGAAATGAGGGAATACGAGTAAAGAATAGCGAAGGCCAGAGGATAAGATAAAGTCAGGAAAGAATGGTGCGAACCAACAGATAGTTGAAACAGGGATCAGTCAGACCAGACGAGGATTAGTGGAGTCGGCCGGACCCTGACACCAGCTAAAACAGAGGCAGGAGGTTATTTGACACGTTGCAGTAGGATGAGGGAAAACAACACTTCGTTCACCGTGCCGCCTGAGTGAGGGCAACACAAAATGGCAGAAAGACACAAAATGGTGGCTAAAAACGAACGGGATCGGAAACTGAATTACCTCACTAGTTGGGCCGCTTCCGCAGTCTTGCTGGGCACTACACTCTGCGGCCGCCAAAGTGACGGTCGCCCTTTCCGCTCCCTGCTCACCTCAGCTGTAGCTCTCTCCCCAGCTACCTCCATGGATTACCTCACCCGTCACCCATTGACGCCACCAACCTCAGTGACCTTAGGAGTGGGGGGCCAAGCTGGGGGCCAAGCCAGTCCCAGCTCACAACTCGGTAGCTTTCGGGCGGCTTTCCAGCTGCGGCAGCGTTTCTCAACGGCTCTCACGACCGCTCACAGCCTGCTCTGCTCCTCGCACACGGGCTTGGCTCTTTACCACATTTTGGTGCTTTTAACGAGCTGCTCAGATTCAGAAACCCAAATGCATTAAATAATAAAGACGTATACCCATTAGGTTATGTGCCATGCTCTCGTCTTTAATCATTACACAAACTAAGGTGTTGCTGCAGTGAGTCACAAGCCCAAATCGTTTCATAGGGAATTAATAACTCCATATAATGAGGGACACTGCAGCCGTTCACACAACTGGGTCTTGGGTAAAACAGGTCACAATCTTTTGCAGGAACATACATTCTCCAATCTACCTCAGGCCTAGGAACCTCAAACACCTTAGAAATAGGCAATACTCTATGTTTACCTATCACTTTACTTGTGACAATGTTGCCTCTACGCACAACGTAGAACTTGGGTCATCTCACCTAAACTAGATGGATCTAACAGGACTCTGAACTCTTTTGTAGGCAAGATGAAGTCATGTGAACCAGTGTGCTGTGCTATCCCTACTGTCCCTCACTGGGGTTTCACTAAATGGCGGGGACGCCTTTGATCTCTCACTGGGAAACTGGGCTTTCAATCTGGCTGTGTTCTAGCTCTGAGCCAAAACCCATGCACCCCACTCTTCAAAAAAAAGTAGTATTCCACATTTACCTCAATGCCTGGGGTGATAGTCCTATTAATAATGATTCGTCACATGTCAACCCACTTACTAACCCATAGGAGAGTGGTGGATGTAGAGTCAGTTAACTTGCTTTAACTTACATTGCTTGCCCTGTGCTACAGCGATCCATTCCTGGTGTCGAAGACATTCCTGAACCCTGTCTTGGGTAGGCATGTCCAAGGAACGAATGCTCTAGGAATAATTTATAGAGAAAAATGAGAATTTACATCTAGGACACCCTAATTAGAAGAACTATTGCCCATTTCACATTATTTTACCAAATAGAGTAGACAAGATATCTATATATGTGGATGTATTCCATTTACATAAATAAGCAACTTTATCCGTTATTAAGTTTAAGGGTATAACTGATTGGACTGTGTTAGGAAAGAAATATGCAGGATGGTCTTTAGAATTTAGACATAGTTGAATGCCTAACGCATTAATAGCCAAAGTAGACATCTGAAGCTGGGGTCATATTTATAATGTGAGGGCAAAATAGTATAAGTAAGAACTAGTATGTGGTCCTGCTTTAGCTATATAAATGCGGGTGACTATAGAAGCGGAATAGAAAACAATGGTTAAATATGTAATGTTTTCTAACAATAAAGTCAATGTTTACCGCTGTAGTAGGTTTGTAACATAGTCTCTATTAAGATATGGACATCAAAATTAAGGGTTAAGAAATTATAGTATAATGATGCAACAGTTTATACAAATAAAGTTAGTTCTCAATGTCCTAAGTATGGAAAAAACCAGCATTTAAAATAGGAAGAAATAATAATGTAAACGCGTAATGTTATCTACATTAATAAAGTTAATCTTCAATGTTTCTATTCTTAAAAAGTAGTTCAGACTACTAAAATGGCCGCGGCATACGTCATCATAAGTGTCGTCGCCACTGTAGAGTACAAAAGGGGAAGAGGCAATGGCGGGTGGTTTTCCTGAAAGTGAACTGAACCCCTGATAGCAGAGACGCTTCTTTACACATAAGGTGAGGAAAGGACGCGATTCATGAATAAAGTTAATTCTCATTGTCCTAAGTATGGAAAAAAACGGCATTTAAAATAGCAAGAAATAATAATGTAAATGCGTAATGTTATCTACATTAATAAAGTTAGTCTTCAATGTTTCTATTCTTAAAAAACACTTCAGACTACTAACATGGCCGCGGCATACGTCATCATAAGTAGCAGCGCCCCTGTAGAGTACAAAAGGGGAAGTGACAATGGCCGGTGGTTTTCCTGAAAGTGAACTGAACCCCGATAGCAGAGACGCTTCTTTACACATAAGGTAAGGAGAGGATACGATTCATAAATAGTTGGTGGGCGGCCTTTAAGTTCCTTGATCGGGCAAAGGGAACTGTGAAGTTGAGCCAGAGTCTTGGAAATAGAATCATTATATCGTAAGGTGATAAAACAAAATAAAATAGAAATTAAAACAGTACACATCAACTTAAGGTCGAGTCGCCACTGAAATACTGAGCGCACGTTGGAAAAACATTAAATTAATTTCCAACACAGGATGCGGGATATTAGTTCCGAGATTGGTACAGTGAACAGTAATATGTCTAAAGAAAGTTCAGAAATAGGAGGCTTGTGAATATAAAACAGCATGACCGTTTTTCGTCTAAATAAATCTATTGTTTTTGACATTTACAAGAGTGTTCGTTTGGAAAACGCATGATATTCATAATTGAAAACTCGAAGAGACCATGTGTGTTTTTACTGGTGGGAGCACTTGTTTGCCTTGAGAAGTCAAACTATAGAATGTTATTGATGAGGAAGGGCTTAGGTCGCAAACTTTAAAGCGAAGCTTGTAAATACATAAAGTAGTAGAAGAATCTTTATCAATCTATATTACCACATATTGCGGTCCGGTTGGGACTTCACATGATTATTCAACTAATGCAACAGAATGCAAAATAGCGTATAGGCATCGTAAACAATTAAAGAAATAGCAATACTTGAGAGTATCCTTTTGGTTTTTGTTCCATTTCAAACCCAGGATTGTACACTAGACCAAATTGATAAAAGGCGGTTGTATTTCCAAGAAGGGATACCGAGAAGGCTCCCAACTAGAAAGCCTACGATTACATATATGATTGGGCTTAAAAAGAAAGAGACAAGGATCCAATTATAATAAAGGGTAAGTGACTCAATATAGGTGATGTACAAAGAATATATATAAGTATAATAATAGAAAATTGTCCCAACTAAATATATAATATCTAAACACAGGGTTAAGGAAGAACATACCCATCATTTACCTCATTAGAGGCACAAGAAAAGGAATATGTAAAGTCTCTGTAAGTATGGAGTTATAATAAATATCTGTAATTAATACCATAAGCAATAGACATCCCCGTAAAGCAGAATTTATGGTACTGTCAACAGGTGAAATCTCTCCAGATTCTTTGCTTTGACGGAGGTCTACAGAGGGATCAGTAAGAAAGACCTACTGTCCTATTTAACACTTTATAGTGATTCCAACCAAGGGTAAGCGATGATTTGGATAGAGATCTTTTATGGTAAAGGCTCTTCATGTAATAATGGAGTATAATGGATACCCAGAATTAAAAGCTTTTTAAGTGGTCCCACCAATATGCAAAATAGTTTATAATTTAGATTACTAATTTTTGCTTTGG
Organism: Triturus cristatus; assembly: GCF_964204655.1. Lineage (NCBI taxonomy): Eukaryota > Metazoa > Chordata > Amphibia > Caudata > Salamandridae > Triturus > Triturus cristatus. The sequence goes on along the minus strand of NC_140593.1, from coordinate 1,063,018,886 downwards.
GATAGTGTTAGGAGTTTGAGTATGCATTGAACCAAAGAAACTATAGGTTTGCGCACACGTAATGTTTTGCATCTAACTGTGTATATTATTTATTTATTTTTTGATATATTGGTCTGGTTTTAAAGAAAAATATCTGTTTTATAATGTGAGTCCTTAAGAAGGTGTTTACAAACCACAAGATACACCGAAATGCGTCGACAAAAGAACATAGGAAATTTGTATTGTTTTTAACATAAGTAGATGTTTTCAAGACTGCAGTAGAATATATTATATTTAGAACTGTATATGAATTATATGGACTGTGTCAATAATTGCTGAAAGAATTACCAGAATATGAAAACACACTATATAAGCTGCTAAATATCTGTAATTGTTTTGGAAATAAATATGTATAAGGAGGTGTAATCAATGTGTTTTTATGGTAAATATTAATTTTTACTTCCTGATGTGGATGCAAATAATAAAGTGATAAGAATATATGGTCTGTTTACGTTGTGCTACATTGTTTAAATTTAAGTGTTTTCTTTTGGTTCAGTGCAGACTGATTATAGTCTAAATATTATAGTAATAGTCAACGACACAAAAGGGAATCTTTTATTTTTAACTCTGTTTTATTTTTAACTAGGAATAATGACTCCACTTTGCCTTGGGGAATGGTCAGCAGAGGAAATCCCAGCAGCTCGTATATGGTCTGTTTGGCAGATTCTCATTTTCCTAGTTGACTGAAACCATCATCCAGGCCCTGCTGAAATATTCTCTTCTCACCCATGCACAGCCACACCAATATAGGGACATAACGAGCCAGTCTTTTTCGGGTGCTGTTACTTATACATATATTCATTCTGTAGACAAACCATGAACCAAGGAGGTAGTACTACTCTAAGGAATCAGCAGTGTGTCCATGGTTTCAGAAGGACTAGAGGTACACTGGTGAGATTGGTGAGTCGTTTCCCTTTAAAGCTGTAGCATGCTGGCCTATGGCAGCTGAGGAGGTGGGAATAGCTAGCCAGCTTGGGTCGAGGTCGGGACTTTGGTGTCTCGAAATGCAACAGTAATATTTAAGCTTCAAAAAGACACTGGAAAGCTGCTTGCTTAGCAGCTTAATGTTTTATTGGCTCTTAGCTCTCGCTAATTCATTAACTATAGTGGTCATACATCTGGTCCTAGAAGCGCATTGCAGTTGGGAGTGTCACCAGGACAGTTGTTTCTGTGGTCGATCCTTTGCTGCCCTTAGCTTCTTTGATGAATATTCAAGAAGAAAGATTTTTTTTTTATTTCTAGACATATGATGCAAATGCTGGCAAAGGCACTCTTTTTTTATGAATGGGGCCACCTACCACCAGTCACCAGGATGCCTGCATTTTCTCTCTTTGGAGCTCCTATCCACCCCATGGGGCTACTTCTTCTGTAGCCTCCTTTTATGTCACTGTCTTCAGGACTGCACAACAACAAAAGCAAATGCAATGACCTCACCACTTTCTTCCCTTATCTTTGGCTTTTAAAACCAGCCTCTAGCCCACTATTTTTAAATAGTATTAAAGATGAGGATGTTTTTCACATATTTAATTTTAAGTGTTTTTTGCCATATGCTCCCACTCAGGCTCCTTGCTAAATGTGATAGTGCTGCTGAGGCAAACTCCCACAATGAGAGCAGCAAAACCTCACTAACCAACAACACCACCAAGTCTCTACTCATTTCACTGAAAATATGGTAAATTTCGAGCATGGGATCATTTATTGTATAGTCTTAGAGATCCTGACATGGTGGATGTATCTGGAGAGGAATGCACATAGAAGTAATTTCAGAATAATCTGGAATGGAGAATATGTAGCAGCAAATTCTGAAAATGTATACCTTGGGGTGAGAGGTGTGTAGATTATGATTGTAACACAGTGATGTATGATGTGATAGGGGCAGGACCTTAAGGGTTTGGGGGGAGGGGAAGGTGGTATTGGTTAATTGTAGTAGGATTAAGTAGTGATGTTTATGTGATCTTTGTATCCTGATAAAATTATTTGGGAAATGTCTACTTTATAGTAGGGTTAAGGGTGTTGTTTATGTTATCTTTGTATCCTGATCAAATTATTTCCGGAAATGTCAAATTTATCAAAAATTCTAATTAAATTGTTTACAAAAAAAGAAAAGTGTGAAAAGAAACCTGGGAAGGTACAGAAGGGACAAAAGTTTTGTCTGTTTGGGTTCCTCCAAATCTGGATGGAATGAATGCAACAACTAATACATGCTAATTCTGCAGACTGGAGGCACAATCATCTTGCAAGAAGCAGTTTCCGGATGGACGCGCCTTTGCCGTATCGCGTAAATAACTTGAATGGCTAGACTCCAACCGAATGGTGGAAGTTAAGTGAAGATTCAATTGAGGCTCCAACCGGCTGGTGGAGACCTGACTCCATACTTAATAAGAGGAATTACACAACCTGCAGATTTCATCTACTGAAGTATCTGCTGATTTGCTGTCAAAACCCCTCCCCTTTCCAGTCCTGAGGAAGATCCGCCTTGATGCGCCTGACATTTGCACCACTTACAGGGTCGAAACGTCGACTTGCTGCATATATCCGCACACTGCTCATGATCACAGTTTATATTTATCAATGGATCCTACAGCATGTGTGAAAAAATAAAATGGACATAACAAAATCCCCTCTTTCCTAAGCTCATTGTCACATGTCTAATTGTCCTGTATATAGTGTACTGTCATTATCACCAATAACTATGTGTCACTTTTTTCACCACAGTCACCTATTTCTCACTACAATTGAATTTGTAAATTGTGACAGCCCTAAATATTTGATATTCAATTTCAAATATATTGTTGAAATTCTAATTTTGGTGTGTGTTATTTCATTTATTGACACACATGTTACAAATAAGGTTTTACTTCTTGAATTTACTAAGCAATTGAGAATCCCCGACAGAACCAATTGTTAGACTTAATACTTACACCCAGGTTCTGAGGGACACCGGGTTACCCCATTATCTTTACTACTACTTTATAGTAGGGTTAAGGGTGTTGTTTATGTGATCTTTGTATCCTGATCAAATTATTTGGGAAATGTCAAATTTATCAAAAATTCTAATTAAATTGTTTACAAAAAAAGAAAAGTGTGAAAAGAAACCTGGGAAGGTACAGAAGGGACAAAAGTTTTGTCTGTTTGGGTTCCTCCAAATCTGGATGGAATGAATGCAACAACTAATACATGCTAATTCTGCAGACTGGAGGCACAATCATCTTGCAAGAAGCAGTTTCCGGATGGACGCGCCTTTGCCGTATCGCGTAAATAACTTGAATGGCTAGACTCCAACCGAATGGTGGAAGTTAAGTGAAGATTCAATTGAGGCTCCAACCGGCTGGTGGAGACCTGACTCCATACTTAATAGGAGGAATTACACAACCTGCAGATTTCATCTACTGAAGTATCTGCTGATTTGCTGTCAAAACCCCTCCCCTTTCCAGTCCTGAGGAAGATCCGCCTTGATGCGCCTGACATTTGCACCACTTACAGGGTCGAAACGTCGACTTGCTGCATATATCCGCACACTGCTCATGATCACAGTTTATATTTATCAATGGATCCTACAGCATGTGTGAAAAAATAAAATGGACATAACAAAATCCCCTCTTTCCTAAGCTCATTGTCACATGTCTAATTGTCCTGTATATAGTGTACTGTCATTATCACCAATAACTATGTGTCACTTTTTTCACCACAGTCACCTATTTCTCACTACAATTGAATTTGTAAATTGTGACAGCCCTAAATATTTGATATTCAATTTCAAATATATTGTTGAAATTCTAATTTTGGTGTGTTTTATTTCATTTATTGACACACATGTTACAAATAAGGTTTTACTTCTTGAATTTACTAAGCAATTGAGAATCCCCGACAGAACCAATTGTTAGACTTAATACTTACACCCAGGTTCTGAGGGACACCGGGTTACCCCATTATCTTTACTACTACTTTATGGTAGGGTTAAGGGTGTTGTTTATGTGATCTTTGTATCCTGATCAAATTATTTGGGAAATGTCAAATTTATCAAAAATTCTAATTAAATTGTTTACGAAAAAAGAAAGTGTGAAAAGAAACCTGGGAAGGTACAAAAGGGACAAAAGGTTTGTCTGTTTGGGTTCCTCGAAATCTGGATGAATGAATGCAACAACTACTACATGCTAATTCTGCAGACTGAAGGCACAATCATCTAAAGGCAATCAATGTAAGGTAAATTCGCATTCTGTATCCTTCGTTCTGGGGTTTCTAATTCCAACCAATGAGCATATAGTGAAATTAGATTGATAAATTCAATTTCTCAAATGCAGATATAATGCAGAACTTGACTTTAGACTCAAATCTGGACAGTATACTAAAAGCAGCTCTGATCCTATTCAGTCAGTTAAGGCACCTTTAGATTCTTGTCTAATGCCCTCACAATGTATGTTCAAGAGTTTAGCTTTTTGCTTTCTTGAATAATTTTCAATAGCAGTAATTAGAATGATGTTCAAGATTAATATTCATGTAATCAAGTTCTCAAGATGGACATAGAGAAATCTTGGAATATTCTTGATACATGGTCAAGAGGCTATGGTCTCCTGAATAGTGATTTCAAAGTGCAAAAAGTTTCCAAACAAGGAACACTTGTTTAGTTTTCCTTACTTTGGCTTGGATCTATGGTGAAATTAAATTTTAAATGACGACAAGAATCTGCAAGACGACTATGGAACTAAGGAAATTGCAGGTCGGTGCTCCCAACCTCCCGCCCCTGGGATTTGACATTGGTATGCAGCAGCACAATGCAGTGTCACTGCTATTTCCTTCAGCAGGGGTGTGCATGGAGGTACCCCTAATTAATATAGTTATGTATTAGTCACAGTGCCTGATTTAGATCTCGTCGGATGGGTTAGTTCTAGGGGTGGGCGGAATTTGCGTAATTGCGTTACGCAAATCTCCGCGAAACGGTAAAAAATCTCCGCGAACACGCAGAAATTTCGCGGGCACGCGGAATTGCTTGTTCGCGATGCTTTTTTCCTGTTCACAATTGCTGTTTGCGTGCTCGGGGAGAAATATCTCGCGAACACGCATTTTGGGAACGCGAACAAGCAAAAATTTCGCGAAATCGCGGAAAGCAGATTTTTGAGCAATTTCGCGTTCTCCGCGGAACGCGAAATTCCGCAAATTCCGCGAGCGTAACGGAATTTACCGCCCAGGCCTAGTTAGTTCATCACAATGGTGACAGATACAACGAAATATAAATTCCATAGGATATAATGGGATTTATATTTCGTCGGATAGGATATCTGCCAACATTGTGACAGAGTAGCCCGTCCGCTGAGATCTAAATCAGGCCCACAGTCTGACATTTCGAACAGCAATGTCATACAAAAAACGAGTTAGTATATAGCATGATAATAATGAGGAGCCTTGAACACAATGCAGGATACATGATTAGAACATCATACAAAGATGCAGATTTGTGATGAGTAAAATACATACGGCACATAGATGGGTAACATGATGCAGTTTTACAATAAATCAATTGGCAGGTGAGGTATGATATGTGTTTTTTGGCATACTTTGTACCCGATCTCTTGAGCTTGATATTCAGGCTGGGTTTAAGCTCATTCAGTGTGGGGCTGGCACAGATCAGGAGTCAGTGTATTTAAGTGAAGGGGACGCAGAAGATGAAGAGATTGGAATCTGAAGGTGCCACAGTGTGCTTTCAATGTGACTAACCACTTCAGGTTGTTAGATCACTAGTTTCTGGTTCTTGTTCTGCAGGTGAGACTATGGGCAAAGGTGTGTAGAGAAATACCATGCACCACTGTGAACACAATTGTTAACAACAGCTTGTAAGGGGTGTTGTTTTTAGTTTGGAAGCACCCACCTTGTGCAAAAGGGTGTGGTGAAGGATTTTTGAGACAAGGTGAATAGCGTCTTTGTACTGAAGTTCGTTTTCAACAACAGTGGTCCCCAGAAAGTACAATGGAAACCAAAGGAATGAATATAGACTCGATCGTAGCTATATTTAGTGGACTTGTCCAGCCGGACAGAGGTCTGGTATTTACTTGTAGGTTTAGGATATAATCATTCAAAACAATACATGAAATGGGACACAATCCTGTGTCCTACTTAGCCAGTAGAGTACATAAAGAAGGGAAAAAAACGAACAACAGGGGGCTCAGGCAAAGCTTTTCCGGTTTGTTACACAAGGAGGATATACAGTGTTACAAGAACAAATCACTACAAAACACCTTTACAGAGGAATGAACGAAAGGTTTTTTGCGTATAAGGTGTATTAGGGTGTCGACGGCATTTTGATCCATTTGAAGGATGAGCGGATCATCATCAGGACTTAAATAACATGCCTGTTAAATAGAGCCTCATTAGCCTGGTGGAGCAAGGGGGGAAGGAAGATACATAAGCAAAACAGTCAGGAGGATTACAGATAACTAGGAAACTTAATAGTGGCAACGCAGTGACAAAAACATGCATTTCAAACTCTGAAAGTTCTGGTTAGCAGCATGCATTAAGATACAAGAGCCACATAGGAAGAGGTAGGTTGTGAGTAGTATGGGACGTGAAAAAGGGGCTGGTGTGCTCAAGTGGTATATGGACCATGTATATAAAACGATGTGTAGACAAGGTGTGGTGGTTAACCTAGTAAGGTAAGGCCACGATGGGGCATTGAGAAGAACGGTTATATAAGTCGTTGTGCCATGCTAAATAGTTAAGTGCACAGACAAGCGTATGCAGGAGTGTCAAACAAGGCGAGTGCAATCGCTCCGAAATAGATTACAATCATGAGCCATGCTGAATAGCTAAGCGTACAGACAAGTGTATGCAGGAATGTCACTCAAGGCGGGTGCAATCGCTGCGAAATAGGTTAAAATTATGACGAGTGAGGGTGGGGGATTGTAGAACATGCTTGGACTGTGGAGGTTACTCAATTATACATTGGAGGCAGCAAGGCTGAGTAGGAACTGGTCACATAATTAGTCAGGCGTCTTAGTGCGATAGTATCGGCGGTGATGTTGAGTCTAACCAAAGATTGTGGGAGGGTAAAAAAGTGCGCAGGTAGCATCTAGGCAGTAATTCAGAAACAAATGAACGGTTGTAACGTTCTGACAGTTGCATACATAGGCTCAGTTACATACTAAATAAAGAAACTCAGTGCGGTGAAAATTTTAGATGGCGGCATTAGAAGCACTTGGATTAAGGAGAATAGCCAGTTGTATATATAGTCTCAAACACGTGCTAATTAAAGAACTTCTGTAGAGTATAATTTCGAGATGACAACATTAACATCAATAGGATTATGGAGAATAGCCAGTGCATATAGAGAACAGTACATAAGTATAAGCGATGGCGTGGTCAGAAGTGATCAGAAGTGAGGGGGAGGCGCTAATGTGAGGAGAAAAACATGCAACAGGGCTCATAGAGTCATGTCTTACCGCAATTCCAGAATGGGGGCACTTGGGCGAGGAGACAAGAGCTGCTATAATGGCGGCTCCTAAAGGAAGGAACTAAGTTTTAACGCGGATCTACATGGTTGAGGGACCGTGTGAAGGGAAAGAAACTCACCAGATATGATGAATTTCAGCTCGGATACGGGGGGAGTCGCCTTCGCGTACTCTAACGGCTCAGTCGCCTAAGGAAGGGGAGGCAAATTAGTATGCAGACAGCAATTGGGAGGTATAAACGGGGGAAGTGGGGCAAGTACTTACCAGTATGTTGCGGGAAAGTTGCTGAATAGCAGGATTCTTCCGGGTGTGATGCCAGAGCGAGCATCACATGACCAACTTTGTAACCCTGCGGGAGCAGTGATTGAAGCAATTGGGTCAGGTGGGAAAGTACTAGAAACTGGTACGGGACTACGGGACAAAACCCCAAAGCCACTATTAATTTTCCTAGTTATCTGTAATCCTCCTAACTGTTTCGCTTATGTATCTTCCTTCCCCCCTTGATCCCCCAGGCTAATGAGGCTCTATTTAACAGGCATGTTATTTAAGTCCTGATGATGATCCGCTCATCCTTCAAACAGATCAATACGCCGCCGACACCCTAATACACCTTATACGCAAAAAACCTTACGTTCATTCCGCTGTAAAGGTGTTTTGTAGTGATTTGTTCTTGTAACACTGTATATCTTCCTTGTGTAACAAACCGGAAAAGCTTTGCCTGAGCTCCCTGTTGTTCGTTTTTTCCCTTGTTTATATCCAAAACCTACAAGTAAATATGAGACCTCTGTCCGGCTGGACAAGTCCACTAAATATAGCTACGATTGAGTCTATATTAATTCCTTTGGTTTCCATTTCACTTTCTGGGGACCACTGTTGTTGAAAACAATTGTCTCCCAAGGTCCCTGGTCGACTTCTCTTGGGTTCCCTTGTTGTTGCAGAATTTGTACTGAAGTTCAGCACTTTGTCCGTGTACAGATAGAATATTGATGGAGGCCTACAAGAAGACATCATCAATATGCTATCTTGCTTAGTAAAAGAGAATTATTTAGTGGAATTGGGGAAGTAATCATATTTTTTATGCTCATTACTTGAAACTGCCTTGGCTTGGCAGTGCTAGTAAAGAAGTCATTCATTTGCATGTTCACCACTGACAGTAGCCACAGCAGTGGTGAGGACAAGCTAACAGAGAAGAGCTGGGTGGCTGCAGCAGGTGCCGCATATATCCTCTTTAGGGAATGTGTGCTGCTCCTCTGACTTTGATGAGGTCCTCTGTCCTTACCCCTTGACAGCATTGATTCCTATGTGTTTGTTTTTTATATAAATGTATGTGTTGGTATTTGTAGAGCATGAACCTAGTTCGAGAGCAACAGCCAACTGGACCCCAGCACCACATCCTTTCTAGACAACATCCACAACATTGGACTCTGCCAGATCGTGACCGAACCCACGCACTCAGCAGGACACACCCTTGACCCCCTCTTCACAAAAGGAAACTCCATCACCTTCAGCCACACCACCGAACTCCCATGGACTGACCATCGATGCATCAACTTCACCTTGAGAACACCCACCATCCACAGACACCAGCACCTGCTCCCACGAAGAAACTGGACCAGAATCACTGACGACCAGCTAACCTCATCACTCAGCAAGTCCACCCCAACCATCGCGGAAAACGACGACCCTAACACCGCAGCCAGAACTCTGCACAGATGGATCTCCGACAGCGCCAACACCATAGCCCCCCTCAAGAAAAACAACAACACCCACGCCAAGAAAGCTAGATGGTTCACCACCGAACTTCGAGAGTAAAGACACACTTGCCGCCATCTCGAAAAGGCCTGGAGGAACACCAAATCCACAGAAGCCCACAACAACTTCAGAGCTGCCACCAACGCCCACCACCAACTCATCAGAAAAACAAGGGAAAAAGCGATTGAAGACAGAATCTCTACTCATGCACACAACAGCAGAGAACTCTTCAACATCATCAAGGAGTTCGCCCAACCCACCAGCGAGTTCACCAACATCCCTCCCTCACAAGACCTCTGCGACAAACTCAGCACCTTTTTCCACCACAAAATCAAGATCATCTACGACAACTTCGACGAAGACAACCAACACACTGAACCCTCACCAACCACCCCCGACACCCTGAAGCCAGCGATCGACAACTGGACAGCCCTCACCACCGAAGACACACTGAAGGCGATGAAGTCAATCCACTCTGGGGCCCCAACAGACCCCTGCCCCCACCACATTTTCAACAGAGCTGCCGACACCATCGCACCCATGCTCTGCCACACCATCAACCGCTCCTTGGCGACCGCCTCATTCCCCAACAACTGGAAACACGCTGAGATCAACCCCCTCCTGAAGAAACCCTTGGCGGACCCCACCAACCTCAAAAACTACAGACCCATCTCCCTGCTCCCGTTTCCAGCGAAAGTCACTAAGAAAGCCATGAACAGCCAACTCACCACATTCATCGAAGAGCACAACATCCTTGACTCTTCCCGATCCGGCTTCAGAAAAAACAAAGTACGGAAACCGCCCTCCTCGCCGCAACAGACGACATCCGCACCTTACTGGACAAAGGAGAAACAGTAGCCCTCATCCTCCTCGACCTCTCAGCGGCGTTTGACACAGTCCCTCACCGCACCCTAATACGCAGACTCCACGACGCAGGGATCCAAGACAAGGCCCTTGACTGGATCCGCTCATTCCTCTCTGGCAGAACGCGGCAGGTCAGACTCCCCCCTTTCCTCTTGGACCCTACACCTACCACCTGCGGAGTCCCCCAAGGGTCCTCCCTCAGCCCTACGCTCTTCAACGTCTACATGGCTCTGCTCGCCCCCATCATCAGAACCTACAGACTCAACATTGTGTCATATGCAGAAGACACCCAACTCATCCTCTTCCTATTCAACAAACCCAACACCGCCAGACACAACTTACGAGAAGGCATGGAAGCCATCGCCAAATGGATGAAAAACAACTGTCAACAACTAAACACCAACAAAACGGAAGTACTCATCATGGGCCCAAACCCCGACGCCTGGAACGACACCTGGTGGCCCCCCGCCTTCGGAAGCCAGCCCACCCCCATGGACCACGCACGCACCCTGGGAATCATCCTGGACTCAGAGCTCAAAATGGACCGCCAGATCAACTCTGTCTCATCCTCCTGCTTCCACACCCTCCGCCTCCTACGTAAGACCTTCAAATGGATCCCCCCAGGAACACAGAAAGACCATCACTCATACCCTGGTCACCAGCAGCCTCGACTACGGCAACACACTCTATGCCAGAATAAACAAAAACCTCACCCACAAGCTACAGAACATCCAAAACCCCACCGCAAGACTGGTCCTCACCGTCCAAGACACTGCCACATCTCCCAACACTTGTGCACACTCCACTGGCTCCCCATCGAAGCTAGAGTCACCTTCAAGATGCTAACCCACACTCACAAGGCCCTCCACGACACCGGACCAGCATACCTAAACAGCCAACTCAAATTCCACGCACCCCAAAGGACCCTACGATCAGCCCAGCTCTCCTACGCCGTGGTTCCCCACACCAGAAAGACCAGATCGGAAGGCCGCTCCTTCTCCTTACGCGCGGCCAGAGCCTGGAACGACCTTCCACTCCACCTCAGACAGACAACATCACTCCCCATCTTCGCAAGAAACATCAATACCTGGCTCTTCGACAGACCCCCTCCTTGATGGACTGTAACCTGCAACCCCCCCCCCCCAGCGCCTTGAGACCCTTACAGGTGAGTAGTTGCGCTTAACAAACACCTGATTGATTGATTGATTGAGAGTGCTGGACAAATTGTTGTGTCAGAGCTTCTGAAGAGGTGTGCCTTCAGTTCATTTTGAATTGTAGGAGAGTTGGTGCTGAATTCAGTGCTTAATTTGTGACGGTGTTTGCCAGGGCTCAGCACCAGCACCTTTTTCTAAACACTGGCAACTATTCATCCACCACGTGGTGGTGCAGTGTGCACTCTTTTTTTCAGCGAAATTCCTCAGTGGTGTTTGGATATAATATTTAAAAACTAGCACTTAGGTACTGCTGGCATTGGCATTTGGCAGTAATGCCAGGAGCTGGAGCAGCACCAGCTGTAGTGGACGTCAGAGAAATACTTTGGGCCCTGGCACTTACTTTGTTAGAAATTAATCTCTGGTGCTGTTCTGATGTTGATAGCGATGCTGCCTTTTTAAGCAAGAGAGGGAGTGAAGAGGTTGACAAATTGGTGGACTCACCCTCCTTTGTGTATCATGAAAAACCAAAAAGAATCCACCCTAGTAAACAGAAGAGTAGTATCCTTCCTAGGTCAGTTCAACACTGTCAAGAAGTGTGTGTCCCCTAAAGATATATAGGGAAACACAATGTTTTGTTAAAATAACACTCACCCACCAAAAGGTCCCTTGGTGGCATGCTTCATTATCAGGTTCTTCCCGTCCCGCTGCGGGACGGGCATGCTACAACCGACAGAGACGTGTGAGCATTTAGAAGTGAAATGATACTATGTGTAATGTGAGAGTGGAGGGGTCAGAGTGAATAAAGTGGGATTAAAAATACCTGGCTGTGAGGAAAATGTAATACTCCCTCTAGCTGGTATTGTTAAAAATGGGGAGTGGAGGATGTATGCTGTAATGGTCTACTACCTCCTTAGCCCACATGTTTCGAAGCCATCCCCCTGGCTTCTCATCAGGACCAAAAGAATGATCCCTACACCACTCTAAACAGAAAACAACAATGTGGTCTGCCTAATCAATCTTGCAGAATACAGTGCACATTCATAACATACACTTAATACTGTAGCCACTTGGTATAGTCTCTTAAATTAATCTGGAAAGATAAACAAACAACTTGGTTAAATGCAGCAACATAATAATTGCAGGACCACATCACCAGACTTGTGGAAGGTCTAAGTAGTGATATATTTTTTACTAAGTCCACGACCGCTTATAAATTAAGTGGGTGTCGTGCTGCCCTTGAAGGAGATGCTGCTCCAGATCCCAGGAGCATGAACAGAGAATATTTATGTCAGAAGTTTTTTCATACCTTTTTACAATGTTATGTCTCCAGTCTGGTGAAATCTCATCTATTTCAGGAAGACTGTTCTGTATCAAATAGTGCTTTATACATAAATATAGTAAAAACGACTGATAAAGTACATGTAGAAATAAAGTAGCCAGGAGGACCAATGCTAATTCTAGCACTTCGGCTCCTAAAATAACATAAAACGTAAATAACATAAAACGTAAAGTTGAATTGAATGAATCAAACATGACAGAGAGCTTGACTACCAGATGGTTCTTCGCCACAGTTTTTTGGTGTGTGGTCGAGTAAATCTTTCAATTTTGTCTTATCCTTTATGCTTTCTTGGTATGAGTGAAGTTTCCAATGCTGCTGCTGCCTGTTGTCCACCAATTCTCTGGCTGTCAGTGAAAAATTCACTGCTGCTAGCTGTGCACTACTTATTCAGAGAGTGTGTGTCAAGTTTGCACGGCTGTTAGTGGAATCTGCTTTGTGTGGGAGGGGCAGGAGTACCACTAGAGTTCTGGGGTGAGAACATTATCAATGACTAAAGCTATGGTCGGATGTCATTAGAGATGTTATCAATGAAGTCATTGAACATATGATGAGTGATGTAATATGTAGGGTACAAGCGGTGCATGGGGAGAGAGCAAGTTATAGTTACTTTAGGGCATGAGTTCTATCTACTTGAGATGTTAGTTTAAAACATGTTGTTTTAGTTAACATGTTGACTTAACTATAACCAGGGCTGCTGGAATTATGCTGTGGGAAGGGCCACATTAAGTTGCAAGGTTGAGTAAATTGTGTGGCAAGAAAACGCAAATTATGCAGTGCAATGCGGCACATTTTGTGATTGTGTTACTTCATTATTTTTTCATTTTTACACTGTCTGGGCATTGATTACATTTCATTAGTACCAATTTAACACCCAAATATAGCAATAAGCAAAATAAAAGGTGAGCAGTCAAGCTTTCTAAAGGACCTTCCCCTGTGAAGGACCATGAGTTGCTGCATCTCTTGTAACTTTTTAACCGTTTCAGCTAGAAACAGTTTTTTAGTTAAAATCTGCAGATTATGCAGTAGATGATAGATTATGTGGCAAATGTGGCACATCTAAAATTAGGCGATAAATGCAGTGGACACATAACTTCTGTGACCCTGATTATAAGACCTCTTTCACCTTTGTTTTTTCAGTGAATTTCTAAGGTTTTTGTAATGTAAAGTCAAATGCTATCATACCTAACTATGATGTCACTTTAACCTTTGATTTTTTTTGAGAATCTCAGAGGTTTTTTCAACATTAAGTAACAATAGAAAGGCTGTCACTTAAATCAAGGCAGACCTGCTGGCTTCCTCAAGCATCAGAAATCCAAAATAGACAAGGCAGGCCTATTGGCTTTATCAGTCGGCCAGCAAATCAACATATATAAAAGAGACCTATTGGCGTTGGCAACAAATCACCACAATAATTATCAATAACTATAATCCAATGTATTTCCATATACATGGCTTTGATTAATAATAATTACTGTCACAAAATGTTTAAAATAAAGCATTGTATTCAAAGCAACCATAAACATACACTGAGTCTATTTTCACACTCTCAGACCATAAGAAATGCAGCCATAAAACCAAGCACAAGAGGTCCCTGCACTCCAGCTGAAGAGCATCCAGCTCCATGTATGAGTGTTTAAAAAAAGGTGGTAAGCTCTCCTGGGGTAATGTATGCGTTCTGAGGGGGGCTCCTGTGACCACTACAGCCCCCAAAACAATTAAGAAAAGGCCTGGTGCTATCCCTACCATTTCTAGGGGCACCACCAGGATATACAAATAAAAAGCCCAGGGCATTATGGGGAGGGACAGACACACACACACACACACACACACACGCACACCCACACACACGCACACACACACACACACACTATTATTTTATTCATGTTTGATTAATTAAAATCATTACATCTAAACAGCCATGCACTACAGTTTCGCATGAGTACAATAACCAACAATTTGGGTAAAAACCTATAGAAAGATGTAAAATACAATCTATGATGTTTCTAAAAAGAGTGCAGCACCCTATGAGCAAGTTTTACAATTATTAAAAATAATAAAAGATAAAAAGTAGACTCATCAATTTTTTACACTTCTATGCTCTGGACGAAACAGCTGGAGTTATTGGGGGGATTACAATGTGCTTTTGTTGGATGCGTGTGGCCACAGGGACTCGGCTGTGTGCACTGGGGACCCTTGATAGGTAAGAAAGGTCTTAAGAGCTTCTTGGGTCTAGCTTGTTATCCCTTACTCAGTTCTGCGACATGTACACTTAAAGGGAATGAGCATAGTGAATTTTATCGTAGTCTGGTTTTGCCACCCGGCTCCACTGTGTGAAAGCCCACAAGGTTGGTGCAAGGTGTTAAGAAAAATGAAGTGGCCACCTGTATTACAATAATCTGTGGGGGCTGAGGAAACTTATCAGTAAGGGCTGACTCCGGCCCTCGAGGGAGGATGAAGAGAGCACCAGAGGAGCACATCAAAGTTGAATGGCATCTGTGAATTTCACCAGTCTGGCTAAGGTGTTAGGCGAGTTATCAGAGAAGGGCTGATACAAGGCCTCTCTACACAGTGATAGTTAGGATGTAGTTTCCATAGGAAGAGCATTTTTTGTTTTGCCAATAACTTGGACATCGCTTGACAAATCTTCACAAAATTTTCAAAACTAGTTGAACGCTCATTTAAGCTGCTATCTTGAAAGTTTTGTGGTGATCCATCAAGCGGGGTCAGAGTAAAAGGAGGGGTCCCAAAACCTGGTCACCCCATGGTAAATCCATAGGAAATATTAAACAAGGCTACAGTCTGAACTGCTGAACGGAATTTCATCAGATTTGGTAGATAGGTAGCTGTTAGTCCAGAAAGCAACCTTTTTGTTAACTGGAGTAAGTCATTCAGAAGTTACTGAGTTATTTAAATACATTTCCAGTTGTATATATAGGGATCCGCAGGATCTGCGACCCTTTCCAATCTCATGCTTAGATCTGATTGACTGCCAACACTCAAACCAGGAAGTATTGACAGCCATCTTGTAACTCGGTTGAACCAAGTCACAGCAAAGAAAAGATAAAAAAAAGCAAAGGGGGCAGGGTAGAAACACCCTGATCCCCTATACCAAAAAAGCATTAAAAAAAAAAAATACAAGCAAGAGTCACGCTGGATCCGCGACTCCTGCCAAAAGTATTTTAAAAATGAAGCCCGCACTTTGTTTTAAATCGGCCCCCGGGTGGGCCAGGTCCCTGGGGCATATTGATTAATGAAACCCAGTGCCTTGGGGGCTGCCACCTCCCAAGGGCTAAATATGTTAAATGCATCACACAGCCCCCCGCAGCCCCGGGGCCACCGACTCCCTCGGGCAAATGGTTATAATTAAAGTGGGGAGCAGCAGGGCGCCTCCCACCCTGGGAGACCACCACCTCCCTAGAGCTATATCGAACAACAGAGGTGGGCCATGTGCCCCCTTCCTCTTGAAGCCATACATGGCTCTGGGGACCGCCACCTCCCAGGGCCAGCTCCTGCTCCCTCCCAAGGTGCCCACCCTAAGAAAGTAGCTGTTTACTATGGCTTGGCAGGAGCTTTCCCTCTCCTGCCCAGCCACAAACTCTGCTCCGCTTTCAACAAGCAAGAGCATTAATAATGCTCTCGCTTTCAGAAAGCGGAGCAGAATTGCTTTTAGACAGAGGGAGCTGCACGTTCAGCAGCTCCCTCTGTCCAAAAGCAATGCTGGCTCCTGCAGGATGCGAGGAGCTGGCAGGGACAGCGGGGGCCATCAGGCTCCCCCTCAGTCCCCAACTTGAGAAACTGGGTGCCCTGAGTGGGACCAGGACACCAAGTATTGTGGCCAAGCCCAAGGGGATGGGGTCCCCGGGGCCAAAAACAGCCCGGGAAAGAAGGGCCATGTGGCCCCCTCTTACTCTATGAAAAAAAAGAAAATTAAAAAAAGAAAAAGCTGGACCCCGGGGGATGGGGTCCCCAGGGCCGTAGTTGGCAACCACCGCTCTGCAAACATGACTACTAGTTAAAAAGCCATAGAAATTCACTTAAAAACCAAAGGTTACAGGGATGGTATAGTTAGGAAATAGATTTTGAAAAACCTTAGAAATTCACTTAAATACACAAAGGTTACAGGGTAGTTATAGTTAGCAAATAGAATTTAAAAAAACCTTAGAAATTCACTGAAAAAAACAAAGATTACAGGGCTGTTATAGTTATCCTCAGAGTTCACTCACACAAAACCAGTTATTGTTACCTGAGCTAACTAGAACTTACACCCCCCAATGCACCTCCTATGACCTCACATATTACATCACTCATGACATGGTCAGTGGCATTACTGATCACATCTCAGTAAGAGACTTACTTAGGTCTATTGCCTATGCAGCGAATCAAGGAGATAATCCAGTGAGTGTATAGGGCTGTGTCTTACTCCAAAACATTACAATTGCCCTGTTCACCCCTGTCCGGATAAACTCAAAGGCCGACTGTCTGTTTGATGTAAATATGTAACTTTAATAGACAATACTAAGAAACAGCATTCTAAAAAAAAGGGGAAAAAAGCACTGGAAGTCAAAAATAATTAATCAATTGGTAGCATATCAAACGCCATGTTTAACTTAATAGCGTCCATTTACTGATCATTATTGCAAAACAAAGTCACATCCGTTGCATACTTTAACCCTTAATCTGGGTCACGGTTTCTCCAGGAACTGACCTAAAAAAATTGAAAAATAGAACAGATTGTGTACCAGCTGAGGAGGTCTGTAATAGTGTGAATTGAATGTATGTAATAAACGAGATCCCGTGTGGAACCACAGTACACTCAAGATGGCAACATGCCTCCTGGATATAAGAAACTTTAAAACCTATTTTTACCATTTAGATTTAAAAGATTACATTTTTCACTAATTGCTAGTTTTTGTAATTAATTATTTTCTTTTATTAAAAGTCCAGCACATTTATGAACAGCCCCACCCCTTTAATTTGCACCGGCACTTTCCCTCTCATGTTAAGTTTAGTGTCCCATGCAATATTCTGAACTCTGCATTCGAACACAGCTCAGGTCTATACAGGGGATGAGCCGGGATCACATGCGGGCCAAGCCACTGACAGCTGAGTGAACATAAAAGGTCAGATGACAGCAAGGGTAATGAAAGGAGAAGGTCATGTGAAATGTGACAAATAGCTTCCTCTATCATCGCCTTTAGAGGCTCATTCGCAGAGGTGCAGCTGATAAAGTGTGACGTGTCAGAGGTTAAGCCTGCCACAGTGCGCGTCTCCATGATGGACGGTCAGGCTGGTTGGGGTGCCAACATGAATTCACAGTCAGTGGCAGAGACATACAAATGCTCTTGGGTGGACATGGAACATGTACTAAGGGAATTTATCATTAAAAGCTTAATTGTGGTAAAAAGCCTGTGACCCCCGAAAGTACTCCCTAAGACAGACTTAGGGAATTCTTGACTAAGGATTTTGTTGGCTTTAGACTGTATTTCCTGACCATAGGCTACCACAAAATAGCCTTTTATGGATTTATATGTTCTTTAGACTGGCTTAATTCGAGGGAAAGCATTAATTGTCTTCTGGCTTGTGACACAGTGAGGGTAAGGAAAAACCGCCATGTTTTGTGAAGGTTTTTGTCCTACTTTAGGACAGCGTTATGAATCGCCCTACACGCTATGGACAGTCATAGGAGTGTTGTTTTGGGCTTAAGATGGTGCATAGACTGTTTTAAGCCAGAGAACAGCCATAGTTAACCAGGCGCATTCTTCTTGGCGTAGTCTTAAAACTAGGAATAGAAAGTTGGCCCTGAATTGCATTGCGTTATGTCCCGCCTTAACGAATATGTGACGTTACAACGCATGTGATTACATCGCATGCCGTTGCAACGCAAAACTTTACCCCGACTTTCTGTCGGGGAGCGCTGGAAGTTGGAATAGATTAATTTTCTATTCCAACTCCAGTGTGTGCAACAGAAGGGAAGGTGTTGGAGTTAATCCAACACTTTCTACCCCCTGCAGCACACCTTTTGCGTTGCAACGGCATGGGATGTAAACACGACGTAAACATGTTAACTCC
This sequence comes from Triturus cristatus, assembly GCF_964204655.1. Lineage (NCBI taxonomy): Eukaryota > Metazoa > Chordata > Amphibia > Caudata > Salamandridae > Triturus > Triturus cristatus. The sequence continues at coordinate 1,063,000,230 of NC_140593.1, read as the reverse complement.
GTATATCCAGGCTATAGGTTGTCATAAGATTAAGATTAAGATTTCTGAATTTACACAGTATTTAGCATGCCTTATGCCAGGGAAACCCCCTAGTAAATTAGACATATGCTAACTGGTTTAAAGACAGCCTTGAGATAGTTTATAAAACTGGGGGGGGGGGGGAAACTTTGTGAATCATGCTTAAATTTGCTAAATTCTGCAAGGACTTTATTCAGCTCCTCGAGGGTTTGATCAGTTCTGCCTGTGCTTGCAATGCCAGATCATTCCTTGAAGCGGAACTGAAGCAGAGAACAACTGTGCCACGTTGTGTTCGTTTGAATGCACAGGGATGCAACATATTTACAACAATACGTGCTCTTCCCTGCGCTGGCACACAAACTGCTGCCATGCGCCGGCACAGGTACCCTTTCACCATGGTGCAAGGATGCCTGCGTCGTGGGAAGATTGTTTTTGTGCAGGAAGGGGCACCTTCCTGCACAAAAACAATCAATTGAGGTGATTTCCTCTTCCAGGGCGTGCTGTAGAAAGTAGCACACATTGAAAGAGGAAAAAAACGAGGACAAATTAAAACATTTCTGATTGTTGCGTCTAGCATTCTGATGCATATCCAGGTTTACGTTTGCTCGTAAATCTGGAACGCATCAGTGGACATTGGTGTTGCTTGCGTATACCCACAGCAACACCTATGTCACGCCCCTAACATGCAAAGTGTTGTGTGAAAAGGGCGATATTTAGGAGCACATGTAAAGCCACGCTGGGTGGCTTTACGTCTGCTTGTAAATATCACGCAGCAGGTTGCGCCACCGGTGCGTCAAGCAAGATAAAGCACTGGCGGCGCAAGGGGCCTGTAAATAAGCCCCCAAATTTTTAGAAGGGGCTGAGAGAATTATCATATAGTGCAATTTCCAAATATACTGGCTAAAAGTCAAAGGTTTTACAGACGGCTCTGAAGAGATGCTAGTGAAAATATGAAATATTAAGGTAGGTCCTGGTCTGGCACGGCCCCCAGAACACCATATCCCTCTGCGGCTCTAAATCATGGATATGCCTATTATAAAATTAAGGGCTGCTCCATTGGACCTGTGTGCCCACAGGGTCCTCGACCCACACAGCCATGAAATTATCCCTTTTTCCCCCAGCTTACTTGGAAGAGGGTGTCTGATCGTTTTATCTAGCAAGCCAAGATCCCCTTATCTGTTCAGGATAGAAGACAATCTACTTGATTCCTTAATCCTTAATCCAGCTCGCTGACTTTTGTTTTCATTTCCAAATATTGCTTTCATGGACCAATGAAAGAGTAGGCACATTTCCCCAAGTTTCGCTAACAACATAAAATTTCACAACCTCATCAGAAAGTTTAGTTCCGCTTAATTTATTGAGCTTTTAAAAGACAAACAACTGCAGTTAAACATAAATCCTGAAAACTAAAACGTCAAGAAAAAGAATCCACCATCAAATTTTAGTTTAAACACTCAGCAGGCACACAGAGCAATAATTCATGGCAGCAGACAAACTAAAGGTGTAAATACATCACCCATAAATGTCATTAGGTTATTACAAGGCTAATATCTTCAATGTAAAACCATTTCAAAGACGTAATCATTGAAATACAATTTTGATTTTGATTTTATGATGAGGTCATAAACATTAAATGCCCTTTTAGTATGTCCAAGAAGGCTTCTGTAGAAAACAATGCATGAGGTGCTTCGTCAAGCCTTTTACTAATAAGACCATATCAGCTTAATCTGTTTTTTTCCAAAGGAATATTTTTTCGCACACCAAACACATACAGGCACATGCATCAAGCACAAAACCGGTCGCAAACGGGCAGATTCTCAGAATCTGCCCCTTTGCGACCGGTATTTTTGCATTTGGGATGCATCATCCCAAAAGCAAAAATCGCTTTTTAAGGAATCTCAAAATAGCGATTCCTTAAATAGCGATTGCATTTAAGGAATCCCTAATTGAGATTCCTTAAATGCAATGCATTACAGTTTAAAAAATAACGATTTCGCTATTAGCGTGAGCAAATTACCATGAGGCTGGACCTCATGCAACATTTGTGCAGAGTGAACATACATGGGTGCAATAGGGTGTCATTTTGACACCCTTGCACCATCGAAATTGCGGGAGCAAATTGCGAGTACCTACTGGTACTCGCAAATTGCTCCCGCAATCTCCATTTCATTCCTATGGGCCCGGAGGCCCATAGGAATGAATGGGACGGCATTCCTTAATTGCCACTCGCAATTTGCTAGTCGCAATTAAGGAATTTGTGGGAATCACTATTTCTTTAGCGATTCCTACATGCATAGGGTTTTGCTATTCCTTAATTGCGATTCCTTAATAATCGCTATTAAGGAATCGCAAAACCCTATGATGATGCATGTGCCTGATAGACCAGAAGCAGCGCAAAACTAAGCCTAGATTTATCAACATTTGGCACAATGCAAAGCAGCAGGACAACATGCTGAGCTGCGTCAAATGGAGAGCTATTATCAAAAAAGGTAGCTTTGGAATTCCACGGCAATAGTGTCGTAAAGAAACTCCACTTCGAGTTATTTGCTTATGCAATAAGGGCATTTATTTTGCCAATTCTGTTCATGTAATGAAGAAACGGTTCATACTGGTATGACACGACGGGCTTGATTTACGAGAAACTAACGCAGCGCCACAAGTTATTTTGCTGCGCCGTGCTGCATTAGTTTCGAAGCACAGTGATGCAACATATTTACAACAATTTGTTGTATCTCTGTGCTTTTCCCTGCACTGGTGCACAAACTGCTGCCATGCGCTGGCTCAGGCACCCTTGCACCATGGTGCAAGGATGCCTGCGTCGTGGGGAGATTGTTTTTGTGCAGGAATGGGCACCTTCCTGCACAAAAACAATCAATTGAGGTGATTTCCTCTTCCAATTACTGCTGTACAATGCAACACATATTGAAAGAGGAAAAAAACGAGGAGAAATGAAAACATTTCTCCTCGTTGCGCCTTGCTACGCACCCCTGGGGTAGCGTAGCATTCTGACGCATTTCCAGGTTTACTATTGCTCATAAATCTGGAAATGCATCAGTGATGGGGGTTGCATGGGAACACCCACAGTAACACTCATGTCATGCCCCTGTCTCGCAAAGTGTTGCGTGAAAAGGGATGATATTTACAAGCACACGTAAAGCCATGCAGGGTGGCTTTACGTGTGCTCGTAAATATCATGCAGCAGGTTGCGCCGCCAGTGAGTCTTGCAAGGTGATGCACAGGCGGCGCAAGTGGCTTGTAAATGAGCCCCAACATTTACATCTCTCGAAAGACAAGGTGCTCCTGCAATGTGATGGTGCAGGAAATTGAATGAAAAAAGAGCTCTTGTGCTATGTACAAAAATATATATAAATGTGAATGATTAGGACAATATGCTGTTATGAAAAGCACTCATTATATGAGTGTTGAAAACCACAATCAAGATTTACAATCATTCCACATATATAAATGTCAACATTTCGACCCCTTGACACAATTTCTTAGGGCAGGGTCATCATCAGGACAAAGTAAGAACAAGAGACCTCAGAGTATTGGGGCAAAGAGGCCCTCACCCAAAGATGTATCAATCGCAATTTCGACCCCTTAACACAATTACTTAGGACAGTTTCATGGGAAAGCCCTCTGGTGTCTCCTGTTCTTACTTTGTCCTGATGATGACCATGTCCTAAGTAATTGTGTCAAAGGGTCGAAACTTCGACAATAATATATGTGGACTGATTTTAAAACTTGATTGTGGTTTTCGACACTCATATAAGTGCCTTTCATAACAGCATATTGTACCAATGAGTCACATGTATATATTTTTGTACATAGCATATGCGCACTTTTTCACTTTATTTATTTTCACTGTGCTGTCACTTTGTAGGAACACCTTGTCTTTCGAGAAATGTAAATGTTTTGCCATATCAGTATAAACTGTTTTTTCATTACATGAACTGAATTGGCAAAATAAATGCACTTATTGCGTAACCAATTAACTTGTAGAGGAACTTCTTTATGACACTATTGCAGTGGAATTCCAAGGCTACACTTCCACCATAGGGACCTTTTTTTACTAATAGTCCAGCTCAGGTCCCTGGGTTACTAGGGTGCTCCCTTTTTTCTAATAGCGTCAAACAGAGAGAGCAGGAATGTACTATATTTACTACCATATTGTGCATCCTGCTCTCTCTCTGTGCTGTTGCACTTGTGGCTGCCAAGTGCAAATGCAGGTACCCTTTTCCCCACGGTGCAAGGGTGCCTGTGTTACAGGCAGGATTGTGTTTGTGCTGTAAGGGGCCCCATCCTGCACAAATATAAACCTCAGAGGCAGTTTCCTTTTTCTATGTGTACTGCAAAATGCAGCACACGTAGACGGAGGACAAAGTGAGGAGAAATAAACATTTTTTCCTCTTTACACCTCACATGCAAGGCATAGCATTTTGATGCATTCTCAGGTTTATTAGTATTGATAAATCTGGGACTACGCTAAAAACCATTAGTGAATGTGTGAGAACAGCCACAATCCACCCATGGAACATCTTCCCAACACAAGGCAGCGACTTGAGCTGCCTTCTGTTATTCCAGTTTAACAAAGCCATGCAGAACCAAAGAAGGCGGCTCTGAGTGGCTAAATCTGACCTATGGGCTTGTGTTGCCTTGCGTCGCCTTGCGTGAAGCAAGGGCAATGTAAGCCCTCGATAAATATGTGCCAGATCACAATTAATTTCCTTCTTAGTATAGATAAAGGGAAGGCTGTGAGATATCGCTGTGCCTAGTTGAAAGAACTGTATATGTGATAAAAAAGACCATGCTTTTTTAGGGATTAATTTTGCAGTATGGTGGAGCAGTATCTTGGTGAATATCGCTCAGCCATAGTATGATTGGTCTAAAGTTTAAGGGCCCAAAATTAACAGGTCCAGAAACACTGTCCCCAAGACAACAGGATGCATATCTTCATCCCTTATAACAGATGCTAAAGAAGGGTAGGGGTTGCACACAAGAGCACAGTCAGGTCACTGCCTGCCCACCATCAACCACGATCAGAGCAGACAACTCTCCCCCAGCCTCACACGGACCACCCCCTGGCTCCACATGACTTTTCAACTTTCGGCCTCCAACCAGCGACTTGCTGAAATCCTCCATGATCCCATTTACTAGGCGGTAGTAAATGGAATAGAAAAAGGGTTGGTTATTGGGCTTGGAATAGGGTTTGGCATGCAGAAATAAAGCCATTATTAACTACTTCTTATGTATTGCCATTCTGGGATCAAGAACTTGTGATGTCCATTATTTGACGTAGGGATACCGGCCGGAATAAGATTCACCCCCACCACGCAACTCCACAGCAAACAATGGGCAACCTGTGAAGAGGACCTTTGTAGACCTCCATATTGCTATTCCTCCTTTATTAAAAGAATTAACCTTTTCAAGTCTCTCCTTCAAACAAATGTAGCTAAATATTCCTGAGCGAGATGATGTCTATATCAAGCTCCTCCAAAAGCGAGAGAATTATCTTTTGTTATCATATGTGAATCGGACTGTGGCAGTCATAGTGCGTTCAACATACACACCTAAGAGCACTGGTCCAGATATTGCTCCAAATGAGGAATGCATGATAATAAATATGAATTTGAAGCTGTAAAGATTGGAAGTTGTTCTCAATCCCAGATAAGACGCAAAGGAATGAAAAGGTATAATCTCTGCATCGCACCCACAAGCTTAGGGTCTCGAGAGGGGCTGCCAAAAGTCCTGCATCTGTACTATGTTCTACATTTGCGAGTCTAGCCTCAGGGGCTTATTTACAAGCCCATTGCGCCACCGGAGCATCACTTTTTCTGACGCACCGGTGGCGCAATGGGCTTGCTCATCTTTGCACGGCTACGTAAAGTCACTCTACGGGACTTTTCATGGCCTTGTAAATATGGGCCCCTTTCATGCATTACTCCGCTCGAAAGAGGCGTTCTATGGGTGTTGCTGTGGGTGTTCCCATGCAACATCCATGGAACTTGATGCTTTCCCAGATTTACAACATTTTGTAAAACTGGGAATAAGTTAGAATCTTACGCCTCACCAGGGAAAGGCTAGGAATGGCGCAACGAGGAGAAATACTTTTATTTCTCCGAATTTTTTCCTCTTTCTATGCGTGAAAGAGAAAAATGCCATTATTGATTGTTTTTGTGCAGGAAGGTATCCCTTCCTGCTCAAAAGTGATCATCCCCACAGCTCAGGCACCCTTGCAAAATGACACAAGACTGCCTGCGCTAGCACATGGCAATCAGTTGTGCGCCAGCGCTGGGGAAAGCACAGGGTTATGTCGTATTGTTATTAATACAACGGATTCCTGTGCTTTGAAAACTACGCAGCACGGCGCAGCTAAATGGCTTGCAGCTATTAGCTGCATCATTTTATTGTAGATGAGGCCCTCAGTTTGTGAAGAGCCTATACACTCCTTGATGCTAGAGCGCTCTAGAAAACGTTAAATATTGACATTTCCATGTGGCATATCTACAATGACGGCGATAAATAAATGCAAAGCGCGCTTAACGCTTTGTTATTTATAGCCGTCTATCTCTGGAATTTCTCGCCCTGGTAACGCGTTATTAACAACGCGTTACTCCAGGGTGATAAAAATTCCAGAGATAGCGTGAAATCGCCATTTTGCAGGGAACAGCCAGCGATGTTCCCTGCAAAACGGCGATAACCTTGCTGATACGACCCTGTGGGGTGGCATAATCCACCCCAATGTTAGGGATAGGTAAGTCTGCTTTTTAGCAGACATTAGTTTTTGGAGAAAACAGCGGTTTTCTCCAAAAACTAACGTGTGCTAAAATGCTGGGGCAGCCTTGTAAATATCGCGATGTGAACATCAGCGATATTTACAAGGTTGTCCTGCCCAGTGACGCCCACTTTACATCTTATTAGAAATGCAAAGGGAGGCGTTGGGTAAAAGGGTGCTAACATGCGCTAACGCATGTTAGCACCCTCTTGCTAATAGGCGATAGTTTTATACCACTTTTTTGGCTTCAAAAACAAAAAAGTAGAGATAAAGCCCTTGTAAATATGCCCCCCATGCTATGAAATGTTAAGTGACCAATTACAAAACTTTCAAAGAAGCAGCCCTTTGAAAGTTTCCAAATGTCTTTCAAATCACCGAATGTTTGCTTTGATACGGATAATGGGCAAAGGTTTGCACAAGCACACGCCCCAAAACAATGTGCTGTAGGCCAATTGGTGTTATGTCAACCAGATATGTGGTATTTACTAGGGCTGTAGCACATATTCAAGTGAGAGCCTAATCTCGAAATCAGCAATTTTACTTTAGAGAAGGATGAACAGAAATATAAATCTGCAAGGACCGTGTGAAGCTAACAATTTCGGAAGTTTATGAAGTTCCATTAACTTCCCCTGCAGGTGAAATTGCCCGCAAAATCAAGTACTGAGAAAGCCAGTATGTCTGGATTGGGCAAACCTGCGAAGTGTTTATTTACTTTCTTCGCAAACATATGTAATAAAACTTAACCCCTTCGCTGCAGCGCGAATTCCACAGCAGCGCTGGGGGGGTGAGAGGTGAGCGCGGCGCCGCCATGCTCATGACGGAACCACGCCGTCATGAGTCACGGGCGAGCTGTGCTCATGACGGCGTGGTTCCGTCACAACTCCGCCCACTCTCTATTTCGCCCGCACAGGCGGGGAATTAGAGCCGCGTGGGAGGAGCGGCCGCCAACGGCCGCAGCCTGACGGAACCACGCCATCATGATCACACGCCGCCCATGGCTCATGACGGCATGGTTCCGTCATGAGCGTACAAGGGGTTAAAAGTATAAAAAGTAAAAATCTGCTTGCAAAAATGTAGATACAAAATTAACCGTCACAAGAATAGAAAAAGGAAACGTGACACGACAGCTCTGGCACTGAAGTGCATTACTTTTTAGATTGTGCACACGTGCAAGAGCAAAGAGCCAATATTTACAGCGAAATCAGCCAATGGCAGAAGTGGGCTGATCCACTGAGCCTTGGTTTAGGCTTTAGTGGGCGGAAGCAGATTGTGAATGGCTCTTCAATGGACCAGTGGGCAAACAGAGCCGACTTTATGCCACTCTTTGATGGTTTGTCGTCAATACAGTAAACCAAATGAATAAAAAAGGATTTTGCAAATCTGAAAGGCCAGTGGTTTTCCTTTTCTGGAGAAACAATGTTGCATAATATGCAGGTTTAAACAAAAAAATTGTATCTAGCTCAAATGGATCAAAAGTTACAAAAACACAGTGAGACGTGATGCGGTGAAGTGAAAGGCCCTTCTCTAACATTGACTGGTCACATTTCTGTTGCTTGCTGCTGTATGTGGGGTTTTGACTGGTTGTAATGAGGTAAAACACTTGCCCAGATAGTGTCAGCATGTGTAAAAATGGCACAATACTATCACAAAATGTGCCACATTATATTGCATAATTAATTTGCCTTTTCTAGCTGCACAAATTAGTCAACACTGCTGCGTACTTTTGTCCTCTCTTGCCGCATAATTTCAGTAGCCCTGATTATCTATCTATCTATCTATCTATCTATCTATCTATCTATCTATCTATCTATCTATCTATCTATCTATCTATCTATCTATCTATCTATCTATCTATCTATCTATCTATCTATCTATCTATCTATCTATCTATCTATCTATCTATCTATCTATCCATCCATCTACCAACTTAACTGAAATGCCTTTTTTTCGAATTTTATACACTGGCATAGCACAATGCCATCCACTCGGAGCTAAAAAAGCAGCAAATCCTTTTACCCATTTTGCATCCATATATTTAAGCATACTATCAGATAGTGCTGTTAACAGTGAACTGAAAAAGACAAATACTTTTAGCATTCCAGGCCCAATATTACACATATAGGGCCAGATGTAAGGTGCTTGCATTTTGCAAGTCGCAATTTGCGTCAAATTGTGACTCGCAAAATATAATGTACAACAGTGTTTGTGATTCCCAAAGGGGTCGCAAATTGCATTCCTCATCAATATTCATGAGGCAAGCACAATTTGCTAACCTATTGGGAATGACTAGAACTCCCAGGGATGGTGGCCTGCTGGGATCAGCAGACCACCATGTTTGGGGCTGCTTTTTAAATAAAGGATTTTTTTCAATGCATGCATTTAAAAAAGAAAAATTAAACTTTTCAGTTTCATTTTTTAAGGGCAGTGGTCCCTCTGCCTGCTCTTAAAAAATCTTATCTCACACACTCACAAAGGGAAAGTTGTCCCCTAGTGACCCCATCCCATTTGCGTGATTTACCACCTACTAGTAGGTGATAAACTGCGAGTGTTTTGCGGCCGTAAATGCGGTCGCAAAACAATAGTTCATGGCAGTGAGTCTCGCTATTAGGAAGGGACGCTCCTTCCGAATAGCGAGAGTAGCAAACGCTATTTTGCGAGTCAGTGACTCGCAAAATAGCGTTTGTACCTTTTGTACCTTTTTTGTTACTTTCGCAAACGGGTCGTTCTCCAGTTTGCGAGCGCAAAAAAATGGTCGTACATCTGGGCCTTGTATTGGTAAAAGATCATCCAATCCAACCTAAAGTAAATAAAAGCAGCTCACGGCGCATTTGTTTTACTATTATTAGAACTCGTCAGAGAAGCATTGCTTTCTCTAGATCAGGAGTATACAACCTTTTAAGTAATAAAGGCTACTTGTGTTCAATGGAAATCATCCCGAGCAAGTATTATTATTACTGTTGTTACTAGATAGTGACTGCATCAGACAAGAGTTACTTAAATAAATTAGTGTTCAACATATGTAAAATTAGCAACAGTGATCACCTCAATGGAGAGTTGCCAGCAGTAATGTGAAAAAGGCTTTGTCAATTTGAAGTACCTCTACACGGATAGTGCATAACAGATATAGCTGCAATGCCACGGGCACCAATGTAATGTTATTAACAAATAGTCTCCAATGGTGTATAATTGATCAATCAAATATTAGATTTAAGTATATTTTGGAAAGTATGAGTTTTTAAAATGGATACATTTTCATCTCAAAACACTTTTTTATTTTGATATACATATATTAAATCAACGAAGCAGAAGCATCTAATTTGGTAGGCTGGGCTGCATACTGGATAGCTACTCTCAAGAATCTGGAGAGCTAGAAGTAGCTCACAAGCTACTGGTTGGAGGATCCTGCTCTAGATATATATTTATGTGTTTTCTAGAGTTTCTTTCTAGGACATGGCCCAGAATTTGTTTTTCAGGGCCACTGGCACTAAGGACTTGGTCAATGCTCCAACTGGAAATAGGAAACCAGTTGGACTGCAACCACACCACAATCCACTATGCAATATTTGAGTGAAATGTGTTTCAGCTAGCAATCAATCCTACAAGGAATCACAAAGATAGTTAGTGGAAAATCTACATTCTATTTCTTTAAGGAAGAATACACTCAAGAACTCTAGGAAACTATTGATTCATTTTAAAGATGTATCTTTATAATGAAACCATATCCTAGTTCAAACAATATGGAATTGTTACTACAATAGAGATAAACAGAATGGTAAATGCAACGTTTACTAACAATGTGAACAGCAAGAAATATTCTAACATATTGGCTGTATTTTTCATAAAAATACGACTGTCATAGCACAGCATATGTCATGGACCAGCGACTTGGTATGCAAGAAAAAGATACTCTGTGCAGGGGAAGTCCAAAGGAAAACGGACACATGAGGATTGCCATGTCAATGGGAAAAGATCCTTTATTTCATTCTTTATAGCATTTGTCAAAAACAAGTAAAGTGTTTCAGTCATACTAGACCTTTGTGGGACCCACAATCCACCGGGCAAAACAACCCATTTAAGTGTGGAAACATAAAAAAACATACTTGGTTGGCCACTCGCAGGTGGTTGGGTGCAGGGCTTGGTCACAGGCTGGTCCCTGCATCCATCCTTCTACTTTGCATTGTCAATAGGATGGTCAGTGAGGGAGTTGGGCCAATATGGTAAAAAAGCACAGAATTTCACTGAAAAAGAAAAAAGTTTAAGTGCTCTTAAAGTTGTTTATGGTAATAATATCGACCTTTACATTAAAGAAACCTTGGAACTCCTCTGGGAAAAAAAGTTTGCATTGTTATAGTTACGTAAGATAATAAGATCTTACCTTACTGTGAAAAGAAATGAATTCACAGAAAAAAACAAAAGTGAAAGTGATGTTACAGTTAGGTATGATAATAATATGTAACCTTACATTAAAAAACCTCCAGAAATTCACTAAATAAAACAAAGGTTAAAGTGTTGTTATAGTTAGACTTCATAATAATATAAAAACTACAGTTTTTAAACAATAAAAATCATTGCAATTCACCAGTTATATTTTTCTGCTTATGACCTCACATATAACAATACTCATGACATGTTCAATGCCATCACATATAAAGATTGCTCCAAAGATTACAATTTCTGGCCAGGCCAGAGGCTGACATTATGCTTCCTTTTCTTGCTTTAATTTAACATTAGCTAAGTTCAACCATAAAAATATTACACTTTTTAAGTTAACGAAGAATGCGTATCACTTTGTACAAAACAATAGGCAGTCTGATATGTGTATAGTGCACTTTATTATGAGCAGAGGGTCTACTATTATTTAAGGAGCAGAGTATCAATGCTTTTGTAATACAGGCAGGGCCACTGGAATTATGTATCAGGGCAGGGCCAAAATATGTGGTAGGGTTGAGTAAATTATGTGCAAGTAAAGACATATTATGCAGTATAATGTGGCACATTTTATTATACTATTGCTTTTTTTTTTTTAGAGTTTTATATAGGGCGGACTAGACCCGAGACATCGGATATCAGAGCGCTGTACATGAGCACCAGTTTCGTTACGGATGGACACATTCATTTTTGTTATGCACGGGGAGATTAAGTGATTTGCCCAGAATCACAGGTTGCTGAGCGTCATTGTCGAGACTCGAACCCGGTTCTCCAGCTTCGAGGTCGCCCGCTCTAGCCGTAAGGCTACATCATCGCCCCACTTACTTCACTATTTTGTCACTTTTACACTTGTTACCACTGTCAGGGCATTGATTGCACCTCATTAGTACCAGTTCAACACACGACTATAGCAATAAGTAACATAAAATGACTAATCAAGCTTTGCAAGATGGGCCTTCCACTTCATGGCAACACATGGCACTGCATTTCTAATAACTTTGGAATCGTTTGAGCTAAAAACACATTTTTTTAAAAGAAATCTGCAGACTATGCAGCAGATGATGGATTATGTGGCAAATGCAGAAAATCTATAACTATGCAAACAACACCGCACAGTCACATAATTCCAGTTGGCCTGAGTTAAGGTAATAGATTCAAAAATGAAAAGAGGAACATGCATAAAAACACATTTTGCCATCCTTGTCTTCTATCTTCTTCACACGAAAAGTCGTCAACATAATCAGGGGCGCCAAAAGAATACAAATGCATACCAGGAAGGGAAAACTATCTGCAAACAAAATGATCACAAAGAGGGATTAATAGATGCCTCTGTGTCTTTTATAAAATCAGTACTTTCTTGACATTAAGAGTTAGGGAAATCAACCCACTGTTTTAAGAATGTCCTCCACAACAGCATGTGTCTAAAATGCATGAAAGGAAATATAATGCTTGCCTGCTTGCCTTTAAAAAATTCAGGTCCTTCAAAGGGCCACCAGAGAGATGCTGAACTTCTATGCAAGATAAAAAAGGATGCTGATTTTGATGGTTTTGTAAATGATGCAGCTGATTTTTAAGATGCGGGTTAGCAAGGGAAGCCAAGGGAGTTCCTTTAGTATGTAGGGGATATGGTCATATTTATGTATTTCTTCAGATCCTGATTGAGGCATGCTGCAGCAAGTAGGATGCCTTTAAGGACACCAGTGTGGATTCTGAGAGGTCATGAAGCATGGTGTTACCATCAACTAAATGAGTACAAGGCCTTAAATAACATTTCTGAAGTCTCTTTCTGGAAGAAGCGATTTCACTAGGCATCTTTGCATGAGTGTGAAGCTGGTGTCCATGGTGAATCCATTTGACATGGCATTTAGTGAAATTTGGGGTTTGATGAAGCAAGATTTTTGCAAAATATTCTTCCTTGATCAAATCTGCTCATAAGCGTGTTATTAACAATTATTATCCCAAAAAAAAGGAGGTTGCATATTGGTATAAGAAACTCCTTGATGCAGATGACGCAGATCTCCCTCCACAGTATGTGGCCTGGAATCAGTCACCCTTGGACTCTAAAGCTGCAGACTTATATGACTTATCACTTCAAACCCTATATAAGTTTGTTAAACCAGCACCCCTAAAAAAGAATCATTTTTATGTTATTAATAGACTATACTATACCCCTGTGAAAATAGCGAGATTTGCTCTTCTAGTCTCCCCTAAATGCCCAAGATGTGACTTTTCTCAAACTGATGATATACATATATTCTACGAGTGCTTTAAATTAAGCGGGTTCTGGCAGAATGTGGAGCGTGCTCTTGGCGCCATCTTTTTAAGTCAAGATCAATTTGAACCTTACTATAGTAATTTTTGGTATGGATTTTGACTTGATGAATTTACTGCGGCCAATTCAAAGGGGCTTGTTACTATACTTAATTCTTATTGCTTGAAGGGAGATATGTAAACTTTAGAAAGACCCACGGCCTCCAGCACGGACGCCGGCGCATGCACATTTGTGTAAAGAAGTTGGCAACGAGGAAGAGGGAGCCCCGGAGACGCCGCGCTGCAGGTAAGTGATTCTATTTAATGTTTTTATTCTACTTGATATTATTTTAAAACGAGGGCGGGTTGGAGGCGGGCGGCGCGTATTGGGGCTACGCGGAGCACACTACGCGCTGCTTCATGTAGCCCCACTACGCCCAGGCCTGGTAAAAATAGAAGCTACAATGAACTAATATTATGAGAGAGTCTTCACTTGAAAACAATATGCATTAGCAATGTGCACGTAGAAAAATGAATTAGCAATAATAGACATGCTTACAGAAAATGTCTTGTGAACAGTTTATTCTTTCCTCATGACCAGAGAAAAATATTTGATCATTAAAGTTTGATTAATGAAACATTTTGGTTATGCTAATGAGATTAATTAGAATATTGAATCCTCTGAACTATTGATTATTGTATGTTATTTTCTTCTATTTCTTTTTGTCATCGAAAGTGTGTTTTCTATTCTTTAGAAAAACCAACGATTTTCCTGGTTTCTCTATGAAGGCTTAAAACCCTGCTAAGAGTATTTTTCCTTCCTAACGTAGGGGCATATCAACAAGGGCTTTATCTCTGCTTTTTTGGCTTTAAAAGCCAAAAAAGCAGAGATAAAACTAGCGCCCTATCAACAACAGGGTGCTAACACGCAAATTTGCATGTTAGCACCCTTTTACTCTATGCTTCCCCTTGCATCTCTAATGAGATGCAAAGGGGGCGTTCCAGAGTAATATAATAGAAGAAATGTCGCTAAGCGACATTTCTCCTATTATCAAGAATGTCGCTAACCCTGTTAGAGACAAAAAAAGCAGCGCTAACCGCGGTTAACGCTGCTTTTTTACGTCTGGTATTTTTCTGACTTAGCCATGATATCCTATGTAAGGTGGATATCATGGCTAAGTTTGCCTGTCCCTATCAACAAGGTAACGTGAGATTATCACTGGGTTTCCAGCGATAATCTCACGTTAGCCTGTTAGCGTGAGGGTTTTTATCGCTATTGAGATAAGCGTTGCTAATAGCACGCTATCTCAGCGATAAAAATTCACGCTAGCCGGCGATAATTATCCTCACGCTAAGAGCGCTGAGCGATAATTATCGCCGGTTGTTGTTGATATGCCCCGTAGGCCTCAGAAGAATGTAGGGGCATATCAACAACAACCGGCGATAATTATCGCTCAGCGCTCTTAGCGTGAGGATAATTATCGCCGGCTAGCGTGAATTTTTATCGCTGATATAGCGTGCTATTAGCAACGCTTATCTCAATAGCGATAAAAATCTACACGCTAACAGGCTAACGTGAGATTATCGCTGGAAACCCAGCGATAATCACACGTTACCTTGTTGATAGGGACAGGTAAACTTAGCCATGATATCCTCCTTCCATAGGATATTATGGCTAAGTCTGAAAATTACCAGACGTAAAAAAGCAGCGTTAACCGCGGTTAGCGCTGCTTTTTTTGTCTCTAACAGGGTTAGCGACATTCTTGATAATAGGAGAAATGTCGCTTAGCGACATTTCTCCTATTATTTTACTCTGGAACGCCCCCTTTGCATCTCATTAGAGATGCAAGGGGAAGCGTAGAGTAAAAGGGTGCTAACATGCAAATTTGCGTGTTAGCACCCTGTTGTTGATAGGGCGCTAGTTTTATCTCTGCTTTTTTGGCTTTTAAAGCCAAAAAAGCAGAGATAAAGCCGTTGTTGATATGCCCCGTAGTTTGTCCTTCATAACTTCTGAAGTGCTGATTTATTTGTTTAGTTGTGCACAAGGTATATCACTAGGATTGCCTCATCCTACGGTAGAATATTTCTTTTCATCGAATAATTGTGTCAACTATGTTGCAAGCTGATGTGGAAATGAGCGCGAGGACACAAAGTGACTACAATTTGTTTCCTACTTCCAAAGAGCAATGATGAAACTTTATTTCAAACAAAGAACTCTAACAAAGAAATCCGGATGATCTGACTGAGACGACAATCACCTCATAAATTTGACCAATGGAATAATGAGGCGCTGTGAATTTGTAACTTTTGAGGGTTGACCTTTTAACATTTTGGGGTATAATTATTACCCTGAGAAAAGAACTTGGCAGTAGCTGTTGCTATGAGAAGAGAGTCTTGCTACTGTACTCTCTGTGCTACTCTGGCTGGCTATTATCCTTGCAATTTCCTGAGCAAGACTATCCTGATGACTTTACACTTCATCTGCTGGTGATATTGCTCAAGCTATACCTTTCCGGCCGGAGGGTTAGCTATTTCTGACGTGTGCACGCTGTGCATTAGTATTCTCCAATCCAGGTTCGTATGAAATTCTGAATTGCATACTGATTTTGCAATGATTTATTCTTTTGTCTCTCCCTCTCTCCTCTCACACTTGTTATTGAAAATTTTGATGTATTTGTCATGAGCTTTATTTCTTTATTGTGAAGTTACCTGTATTAACAGCATAATGAAGTAATGACATTTTCCTATGTGCATCTGTATTGGCTAGTCATATCTTGAAAATATTTAGATAAAAGAAATCTTAATAAGTATTCAGACTTTGTCTTTATTAATGAGTTATTTGACATAATGTATTTTGTAATTATTGTTGTTAGACTGGCTTTTCCTTCATTATAGGTCCCCATGAGGGATATAGCATCCGTCTCTTATTACCAAGTCCCTATTAGCTCTACCGAAGAACTATCGGGGGACCTGATGTTTGTAAGTGTTAATTGAGAATATATGCGCCCAAAATGTTAGTTATAGAAAAGGTTTCTGATCATAATAATTTGGTGATACATTGAATGATTATAAAATGATTACTGCTTCCGCTGGATCAGGTTCAAAGCCATCAAGTTGAAGTTGATGTAATAGGCCAGGTTTGTACTATTTTGTTCTTGACAAACAAAAAGAATTCTGTTTTGGTGGGGTTCAGCTTCTTTTAGGCACTGGCCATCCAGGTCTGGATCAGCTGCAGGCATTGCTTGAAAATACGGACGTTTACAATGGAGGAGACTTACAAGCAGAGTTGTGTATCATCGCATAATTGTGAATTTTGATGGTATTATCCATGAGGATTCCCTCGGGTGGGTTAACGATGACAGGGACAGTTTGCAACCCTGGCGGGAGGCCATTGGCAATAGCGATCTTTTTGGATTTGTAGGCGTCCCCGTGAATGAAACAATGTTGGTTAGAAAGGTTGGAGGTGAACACTGCCTTTAGAGACGGAAGGGTGTGGATGATGAGAGTGGGAAGAACAACAATATTAAAGGTACTTGGGAGGTTTAGCAATATCAGAGGGCAGGAGTCATCTTCATCTGTGGTCAGGAAGGCATTGTCTATGATGTATAAGGTAGCAGTCTCCATGCTGCAGCATGATCGGAAGCTCTATTGGTAGTTGTGCAGGATATGGTTAGTACTAGTGTGGTCATGGAGTTGTGCGCAGAGTGCTTTTTTGATGATCTTGCCAATGAAGGGTGGGTGTGTGACTGGCCAGTATTTGGAGAGGCTGTTAAAGACTAGTTTAGGTTTCTTTGGGGGTGGGAGGTTCTGACCTTTCTTGAAAGCTTTTGGAATGATTCTTTGATTGTATGAGGCATTGGCAATGTTGAGTAGAGGTGAGAAACCTTCCTCAGAAAGAGCTTTGATGAAGCACAAGAGCTAGACATCTTCTGCATAGAAACAGTGGCGGCTCCTCCGCTAAGGGGGAGGAGCGTCGCCCCACTGCTTTTTTGCAGCGAAATAAAGGAAAAATAAAATAATAATAACTCAACATTATAGTTTTATTTGTTTTTGCCGCTGGGTCTCTGTGGGGCAGGGCTGGTCTGCTCTCAGACCAGGGGAAGGGATGGTGGGCATACTCTGTAAGTGTGCATGAATGTGTCTCGGGCCGGTAAAACATTCATGCACACTTTACATGCTCCCCACCCAGGCTGTACTCCTAGGTGGAGAACATGCCCAGGCTCCCACTGCCTGTCTGAGTGCCAACCCACGCCGCTCAGACCAATCAAAACGTGAGTATGTCAGCAACATTTGAAAGAGATAGGGCTTTGAAGGTTACCCATTGTGGGATTCTAAAAGAAGGGGGTGGGTGTAAGAAGAGAAGCAGGGTTGGTTTTGTTGATCTGATGTTGAATCGTTTGTATTCATTCACTAAAGAAGTGGTTGATGGCATTGCAGTTGACTGTGGAGTGTTGGATAATGAAGGTCAGACAGCAGACAATACAGTGCTTGATTGACTCGAAGAACATTCTGCTTCTGTTGCATGTATCACTGATGGTGTTGATTTAGTACTTTGCTTTGGCTGATGTGATGAGCTGTCTGTGTGTTGCACAGAGAAATTTCAGTATCACAAGATCCTTGGGAGTTCTGTTTTTCTTCTCGTTACTTCCCTGGCTGTGGATGGAGCATTTATTATCAGTGATGTTGAGAAGACGAGGTTGAGGATGTGCCCTCCTTTAGGGTATGCTGTTTGGTGACGTTCTGCATTACATTGAGTGTTTTGCTGAGATTGAGGACGGTATCGCGTGTTTTTTTTTATTTTTGTAATTTGAGCTTGTGTTCTCTAGGAGGTTTAAGTTAGCCAAGAGGTGGGTGTGTCAGCTACATTAAAAGGCAGGCTGATTACAGAAGGGCCACGTATTGAGAAGTTTCCTGACTTTGGGAACACTTTATTCTTCTTTGAGCTCCTTTGGCAGATGATTTCGGACTTTGCCACCTGCTTACGTCTTGCAGAATATAGGAATTTCTGAAGAGTATATTATTAGACCTTTGTGAGCACGGACAGTGGTATTTTTAATACATTTCGTGAAGAAATAAGGCCCTTGGTCATAAAAAGCAATGTGTGCCAATACAACCTTCATGACTCTACATAAAGGATTGAATTCAAAACTGCACTGAAATCTCCAGCACCTATAATTAATCAATGAGGAGCATTAAGGTCAATTCCTAAACAGCTCCCGAGTTATTGCGTAACATATTACCCATTTGTAATATTATTCCTCATGGCATGCAAATGTTGGCTAGCAACTCCCTGGTGTTTGTCCTTGAAGGATCCTGCAGGAGAATTCTCACCATCATTAGTCGATCACAAAAAACCCGTGACAAAGCAAATGACATCAATAACAAAGATGCCAAGTCTTGAACTTGGTTAGAGCGCTAGTTTAGAAATTCAACGCAATCTTGATTGTCAATAGACACATCTATGCAAATTTCCTGTTTGCAAAGTATCTCAGGAGAACATAAAAAGCCATAGCCTTTGTGCATTGCAGATTCTTCAACTTTTCTTATGTATCCCAAGACAAACCCGAAAGATCACCATCATACTCCCTCCTTTGGAGTTGCTGAGAGCCACTGCCAGACAGGGACAGGATTGCCAACCTTTTCCTGAGAATCTACGCAATGCTCTTCAAGCACCTTTCACGAGCACTACTTCCACCTCCACCAAGCTTCTTTACATTTTGATTACAATTACCATTAGTTTGACCCAAACTCAGAACTACCCTACTTTTCATGAATTTCTGACCTTGAAGAACTTTTAATAAGTTTGGGTGATGGTGAATATGAGAACTAGAGCAAGTCAAAGTTTTAGTAAACAATAAGCCGAAGGGCCATTGTGGTTTCTGGCTAGAGCTGTTCACACGCGATGATCAAGAAATAAACTTCGATGTAAGACATGTTTCTTCATGTGACAATAGATTAATTTATGTAATTTTGTATTTATATTAGATAATAGAGCTTATCATCGGGATAAGCTCTGACTCCAGGCAACTAGCTGTGTGATATTCATGCCACAGGTTCGAAACTTTGATGGATGATGTTAAACTTTTAACATTACCCATCTCAATGAGGCTCATTTTATCATCTTCATGAGAACTAAAGATTTGGCACTACTGCCTGCTCTCTGCACCTGGTGCCTTAAACCGTGAGCTCCCCTGTAGGGGCTACACCCTGCCATCGGCCTGAAGCAGAGAGAAAACGATGGCACTGTCTGCAGCATGAGCATTAACCCATAGCACTATCTTGCTGCAGGTTTTAGTGTGCTGTCCTTTGGTTTTACAAACTGTCTCACCCTCCCCGAATCCCTGCACCAATTCCTGCATTTTAAATTGTAATTTGAAAGAATATTTCATGACTCCCAGCCTGAATCCAACCCCGACCCAGAGAACAGCTGAATATCCCAGGGAGTTTATTAAAGATTTAGTTGTGGAGAAGTTCACTCAGGCATGCGCGAGGCCATCTTTCTTTTCAGCCAATCCATCCATTGACTTTGAACAGCACACTGCTGGCGTTTCACATAAGTAAAGGGATAGGAGATGGCTTTTGACAGAACAATTACTTTTTAGATAAAAGGATCAAGAACTGGGAGAATAAAATGCACTTTAGCTACAGAATAAAATCTAGCGAAGAACTGCCCCGATTGGGATGCATTGTCTTCCTTTGTTTATAAACGAAATATATAGCATGAGAGTTACTTGCTCTCAGCTGAGACAAAACATGCATTAAAGCATCCACCCTGGGGTATATACCTATGGAACAGACTGTTTCTTTAGAAAAAAAGGGATAACCTCCATTCACAGTGTTCCACTGTACAACACAACATCACACTGCAATAATGTAACACTAAGACACAACAGCACAAAACATCACAACTGCAAACAAATGCAACCAAGTAACACAAACAGTAACATAACACAACTACACAGCAACACAAGCTAGTAGGACAAAAACAACACAACCACATTGACAATCTAACACAACACAATTTAAAATGTGTTGTTGTTTAGTTTTATGTTGGTGTATTATATGTTGCATTTTTTTGCTGGTGTTTAATGTGAGCATGCTGTTTTGCATTGGCAAGTTGTTGTAGTGTGCTTTGTGTTGTCATTGTGTTGTTTTCTTACCTTTTGTTAATGTTTTGTGTTGAATATGAGTTGTTTTATTTTGGATTGCAATGTTGTTCTGATTGGATCAAAGTTTGCTGTGTTCTGCTGTGTTAGTGCCATTGTGGTTTTTTATTCCAATATAGAGTTGGGGAACTATGATGTTTCTGTGACTCAACGTTGGTTCGTCTGCATTAATATGCACATATTATCTTGCCACCTACACAAATCTGTTCCACCAAGAACTGCCTTAACTGCCACCAAGGACGTTCCATATTGCAAGCCATGCTTTGTAGTCCACAGAAGTGTGAAGTGTAAAAATGCATCTGACATATCTGAGGGTTTGTAGTGGGAAATCAGGTCATATGTCATTTCATTAATTTCGCAACTCGCTTGTAAAGTCCTTTGACAGAATATTAGACATTACAGTGCCAAAACGGTTTGTCCCTGAACTCTGATGTCAACAGGACAACCACTCTTATTCCAGCCTCCAGGACTGGCTAAATAAAAAACGGTTATCATGCCTTGTACTTATGCATTATCTATTGTTCTGCTGCACTGCAGAGCAGAAGATAATGCTTTGAACTTCTGACATCTAACTGCTATCTCTTTTCCTGTGAATAAAAAGTCACATGATCCATTAGTAACAATCTCCATTATACACTCAGCTGCTGCCTGACCTTCACAAAACTGGAAGCCTGAGGGCCCCACCTGGTGGACACAAAGAGCATTTTTATTCTTTTGGAATGATGGCCAATTGATGAAAGGCCTTGCTTTTGTGCGTTTTGCTTTTGAGAGCTCTGCTCACAATAAGCACAATATATTTGTCTCAAAGCCCTTTATCAATAAGTGCAAATTTTAACAAACTCAGTCGTAGTAATTTTATCGACTTTAGAAGGATGAAGGGCTGCAGCAGACTGTCTGGAATTAATTCTGTGATCTATAAGTCTCTAAGCAGGGACTCATTCCAATAAGCTACCTCGATATTTGCTCCTGTACTTTGATCAACGATGTCTCTGATTTTACGGTGAGTTGTTAAGGCTACTTTCTACTATTCTGTACTGTTTCAATGGGGCGCTTGACCGTATGCAAAGCAGCATTTATTCTTGTAAAACTTTCAGAATGTGCTCTCTGTAACCTTTCGATTACGTCAGGGAATTCCATGTAAATAAGGGGCATATCAGCAACACCCGGCGACAATCATCGCTCAGCGCTCTTAGCGTGAGGATAATTATCGCCGGCTAGCGTTGATTTTTATCGCTGAGATAGCGTGCTATTAGCAATGCTTATCTCCTCAGCGATAAAAATCCTCACGCTAACTGCCTAACGTGAGATTATCGCTGGAATCCCAGCGATAATCTCACGCAATGTGGCGTTAGTTTGCTGATAGGGACTCACAAACTTAGCCATGATATCCACCCTCCAAAGGATATCATGGCTAAGTCAGTCCTGAAGCAGGCGTAAGGAAAGTAGCGATAACAGGGGTTATCGCTACTTTTCCAGACGCTATGCTTCATAGCGTGGGGCTTGATGATAGGAGAAATGTCGCTTAGCGACATTTCTCCTGTCATGTTAGGTCAGGAATGCCCACTTTGCATCTCTGGGCGTTAGGAATCCCCACGCTAAAGCAAGGTTTCACGTGTTAGCGTGGCCTTGCTAATTAGGCGATAAAATTATCGCCACTTTTCGGCCGAAAACGGCTGCAAAAGCGGCGATAATTTTTTATCCCCTGCTTGTAAATATGCCCCTAAGTAATGTATAAAAGGACAATAGGTATAAAGGCTATAGAAAGGCTGCAGAAAGTCGTTTGGCCCTGCTTGCCAGAGGCATAGCCATGAAAGGTGCAGCAGGTGCAATGTCACTGGGGTTCAGGGGTCTGAGTAAGTCACTGTACATTGGTTTTGACTGTAGTTTAGTAGCAGGTATCTGTGGGCCCACGCTATCC
Organism: Triturus cristatus; assembly: GCF_964204655.1. Lineage (NCBI taxonomy): Eukaryota > Metazoa > Chordata > Amphibia > Caudata > Salamandridae > Triturus > Triturus cristatus. The sequence continues at coordinate 1,062,977,675 of NC_140593.1, read as the reverse complement.
AATACGTGAGCCTTCTGCATTTTTAGGTCTTGTCTAAGACAGAGCATGCACAGTCTCTTGCAAGAGGTATTTTTTTCTAACAGTGTGCTGAGAGGCCGCCCATTGCTTACCATTGGTTGACTTCATTTACCTGGTATTCCCCCAGATTTTAGCCTTCACCACGCTATTTTTGCTGAATCCATTTTTGTTGGCATTAAAACTGCGCACTTTACTCCGGCAACAAGTGATAAAATGCTTGTGTTCTCCCTTCCAGACTTGGTAAAATGGGATACACTTAATTGGCACATTAAACTTATTTATATTTCCCTAGGAAATGGTATTACATGTACCCAGGGCCTGAAAATTAAATGCTTTAAGCAGGCTGTAGCACTCATTGTGCCACCCAATAGTGTAGCACTGTAAAACATGTCTCAAGCCTGCCACTGCAGACAGTAGTGTAGTTTTAAACTACCTTTTCGTCCTTGCAAAATAAAACTTATATTTTAAGACATATAAGTCACCCCTGATGTGGGTCCTAAAGGCTCATAGGGAAAGGTTCATGGTCATTAAAACTTAGGACATATGTATGTAAGTTTAAGATGTTGTGGCAGTGGAAAACCACCAAATTCTTAACTTCAGCAAGGCCATCTCTCCCATAGACTAAAACTGGTTTTCTTATTCCATTTAATAAAAGATAACTTCAGTTTGGACACAGCTAGAAAATACTTCTTCCACTAATTTGAATTCCAATTTAAAATACTCTTTAATGGTAAATTTTGATATTAAATCACTGTTCTGAAAATGTCAGTTTTAGAAAGTTGTTTTTTTGAAAGGCATATTTGGTTTAGGTAGAAAAAACTTTTTAAAACTGACATTTGTAGTAAAAACATCAGAGTTTGCAGAGATTTGCCTACTCCGCACTCTGTGGGGAACGCGGAGATAGGGAAAACTCCGCCTCCATGGCAGAGCGAGTTAGCCGCTCCCTACCCCCTTCCAAATACTTTAAAAATAATAAAAAGAAGGCAATTACATGTGCTTCTTCTGCCTCCCCTGCCTGCCTGCTCTTCTTCTTGCTCCTCCTGTGTCCTTTTCATTAATAAAAACACTACGTTGTAGGTCTTGTGCATGCGTACCCTCAAGAAGTACAATGCAGTGTTTTTTTCAATGAAGAAGGACGTGAGGTGGCGAGTAGCAGGAAGGAGAGTGGCTAGGCAGGGGAGGCGGCAAAAACACTGGTGAGTGCCTTCTTTTTATTTTTTTTGAGAGGGGGCAGTGTAGAGGGAGCGTAGCGGAGCTATGGGTAGCTCCACTGAGTTTTTTTCAAACTCTGTGGAGCTAATCGGGTGTGGCCGAGCTACTGACCAAGATGGTCGCACGGCGTTGAAGCTCCTCCGCTATGCCAAACATCCTCGCCCTATCCTGCATATTCTGCGCTGAAATTGCATTCCGCTGAAAGCCAAGATCAAGGTCATCGTATGGTGTTGAGCTGAGCAGGCGGAGGGTGTGTAGGGCAGTCTTTGTCCGCTTCGGCCTGTGAAGCCTGGAGGCAGGGGGCTCGCGCTCGGCCTGGATTGCTGGGCTGCTCCTGTGTGCGCGCTGGCTGACTTGCCTACGGAGGGCACAACATAATTGGGTACCACTGAGACATGTGCGGCTTGGCCCGGTTTGCGGGCCGGTGAGCGGGCGCATGTGGCCCCCCATGCTCTACAGAGGATTGGACTGCCCACCCTTGGAGGCCCTGCGGAGCACCATACAGTGAGTGAGTGTGCGGATCGTCTGCAAGCGGGGGTGGATCCGGCCTAGGGGCTAGCCAGTGAAACAGCCTCCTAGCGAGTGTCACTGCGGCAGTGACACTTGAAGCCCAGGCAAGCGCCAGCATGTGCTTTGTGTGTCTTACCCCTCTGCTATTAGCCCCCTGTCGAGTGAAGAGGCCCACGCCTGCTGTGGATATCGATGGCGTTGAAGGCGAGTAGGTGCCCCCTTCACCTGGCATGGATAAGACTCCCCCACACAATGTGTTTCATTGTGTACCGGCCGCTGTGTGCTGGCGAGACATGAGGCAGCCTCACTCCTGCTGTGACTGCACTAACCTTCATTGTGAGGGGCCATAGCGGTGCCCCCCCCCTGCTAATTCTTGGTCGGAATGTACGTTATATGTAACTCTGCTATTTATGCAATATATACTCGTTACATTCCACAGGTTGGTTGTGGGGCGGTTTCCCTGCTTGGTTTTGGGCAGGGATGGGTGTGGGGTGGGGTGATCTGTTGTAGGGTTTTTTTACTGCGTACAAAGTTAAAAGTGCACCATGTGAGAACAGATATTTGGTACCACACACATGCACGATTAGACTTGAAGTGTTACCATGTTTTCTGGGAGTAGGCTGGACACATTTTCGGACCTCACATTTGTCACCTGGAATGTACGGGGACTTAATAATGTTACACAAGGGAAGCAAGTTGTGCTATACCTACAGCGTCATCATGTGGATGTCATCTTCTTGAAAGAGACGCATTTGCCGAAGTCATCCTCTATTTGCTTTGCTTCCTTCTGGGGCTCCCACCGCTATTTTGCAAATTACAGTTCATACGCTAGGGGGACCCCCGTTTTGATACATAAGCGCATGGCCTTTCAGGTGGGAACTGTCCGCGCCGACATTGAAGGTCGCTATACGATGGTAACGGGGTGCTTAATGGGCTATCGGGTGGCCTTTGTTTGTGTTTACTCTCCGAATACAGACAACCCAGAGTGTTTTCAGGACCTCCACACGCAACTCTTACAACTTCACACAGACTACATTTGTATGGGTGGAGATTTTAATTTATTGTTAGACCCAACTAGGGATAGTGCAACTGGCTCCTCGGATCCCAAGCCGCATGCTCGCGCTGCATTGTTGGAGCTTTGCGACTCGCTGGGTTTGCTAGATGTGTTGAGACTGTGCCGCCCGGGGGAAGTAGCCTATTCTCACTACGCGGCACAATATGAAACCTGGACCGGACTTGATTTCTGGTAGGTATCCCCAAACTTAGTCTCTTGGTTTCGGGAGTTGAAACACCTTCCCAGAACGCTTTCCGACCACTCCCCAGGTGTTCTTATGCTCCAGGTTCCTAGGCCAGAGGGTAGTGAAAGACAGTGGAAATTCCCTGGTCAGGCGCTGATGGATGCAGTGTTCAATGCTGAACTCCGGGCAGCTATTATAGACTACTTTGAGCTCAATTAAGGTTCAGTAAAGTCGTGGGCTGTACTATGGGTAGCAAGTCAAGTTTCAAAAAGCTTTATTCGACAGCATGTCATAAAAGCGAATACATCCTAACAGTTCCATAAATACTAAGGTAAAATAGCTTAAAAATACATTAAATCATTATGCTGGCGGATAACATCAGATAAAAACATCATCAATGGATAAAAAATCTTGAAAGATCAAACATTAAATAAAATTAATAGGCATTTCTTGGTGACAAAACACTCATTGATCAGCTTCAGTGGATTTCAAAGCACGAAGGCGTAATGTCCAAGCCCACCCCAGAAATTTAGCGACAGCAATTGCCAAACAGGGGGTGCAATCAGATTCTAAAATTCTTAAAGCTTCCTTGTAGCTACGTGTTCCAAGATTTAGGCATACTGGCTTTATCCATCTACGGCGGGGGGCAATATATAGCGGACACACAAACAACAAATGACCAGCATCCTCAATCAAATCTAAACAGTGATGACATTTATCATCCTTGGAGATTGACCATTTGTGGGAGAAAGCTTTTACAGGGAGAGACCCGATTCTGAACTGGAAATACAATTTCCTATCCATGGGCCTCTCTATGATATCCCAATATGCCTCATAAGATGGTAAAAAATGTTTGTCAAAGAAGCGGCCAGTCAAGTTAGAGCCTTGGCCAGCACAAGAGGCAGATGTCAGGGTCATATCCCAGTACAATTTCTTGAGGATTGACTTTGATGGAATACTTGAACTGTTTATGTCATTCCATAAATACCCTAGCTCCAGTTTTGTAAGCAAGTTCTTAATTTCTTTAAGCCAAGTGATGGAATGAAAACAATCAGCCCTAATTATGTCCTTTAGGGCACTAGCATAATGTTCAAGTTCCGGCGTTGTCATGATCCGCCGCCAATACAGAAGTGGACGTAGTTGTGCCAGATCCTCAATTTTTTTCCTCCCTAGATCGTATTTTAATGGGATCATTGGGGTACTTTGGGGAACACCTGTTAGGCTGCGTAGGAACTTATTTTCGGCCAACCGTAAGCCACTTAGATTTGCAAACCCCCATAGCTCCGAACCATACAGCGATGCACTAATAACTTTCATATTATAAATTTCCAAGGCAGGCCTAATTGGCTTAGTCAATGAAGATCTATGCTTGGAAATAATTGCACCTGCAAGCTGGTGGAATTTTAGAACAGTCATGTCAATGTGATTTGACCATTTCATATTGTGCTGAAGCGATATACCTAAATATGTAAAAGCCTCAACCTGTTCCAATGGAATACCATTATATTTTATTACTCCTCTAAAATGTTGTCGTTGGTTTCGACACATAAATTTAGTTTTAGAGGTATTTATCTCGAGACCCCGGTCCTGACAAAATTCAGCGAATACGTTTAGCGCTTTCTGCAATCCGCTTGGGGTTCGTGAAACCAACAACGTGTCGTCCGCGAACATGAGAACAGGCACTCTGGATCCTGCCAGAATAGGGGCATCAGTAGGGCACCTGCCAAGGTAATCGACTATCCCATTTATGTATAAAGAAAATAATGTTGGTGCCAGGACGCATCCCTGTCGAACACCACGTTCAACGGGAAATGGGTCCGTCACCTCCCCCTGGCTTCCCCATCTAATTTGTGCATAATTGTTCTGATGTAGGCGGACGAGTAAATTTAGTAATTCCGGGGCCATACCTGCTTGTGCGAGAACCTTCCAGAGTTTAGAGCGAGGCACCAGGTCGAAGGCTGATCGCAGGTCAATAAAGACTGCATAAAGGGTTCCTTTGGACAACTGCACGTTCCTCCAGTAAAGAGCTAGGAAATAAAAAACTTGGTCAATAGAGCTGGTGCAAGGTCTAAACCCGGCTTGATATGGTGACAAGATGTTGTTATCCTCAACCCAAGATTGGAGTTTATTTTGTACCAACCGACCTATTAGTTTTTGTGCTGAGTCTATAAGACTAATAGGTCTATAATTACTTGGGAGTGATTTGTCACCCTTTTTATAAACCGGGATTATTTCTGCCCCTTTCCATGAAGGGGGAATGGGTGCGCCCATGGCCACTGAATTAGCTAGCCATTGAAAGTATTGGCACCAAGATAGTCTATCAATTAAAAACACATCCGCAGGTATCCCATCCATTCCAGGTGCACGGCCCGCTGTTATACTATCCAAAGCCAGGTTGACCTCTTTGATTGAAAACACCTGTGTTTGGAAATAAACAGTGGGAGGGAGTGTTTGCTCTTCTGCGGATGGGACAGAAGCATACTGTGGTTTGAAGAAATCAACCCATTGGTTTTTTGCCACGTGGTTTTGTGGGGAGGGTGCAGAGCCGCCTCAACCCCATTTTAATATGGCCCAAAATCGTTTTTGATCTTTTGCCAAGCATGCGTGTTTCAAATCCTGCCACTGGTTCTCATCCCAGTCCTTCTTAGCTGCTACCTGGACTTGCCTATAGAGCTTCCTGGCTGATCTCACATCTTCCGCTACTCCTGATCTCAGAGCAACACTCAAGTTCTTGCGGGCTATTTTACAGGATTTGTTAAACCATCCCTCTTCAGGTGGGCAACCCTTAATGATTTTCCCACTACTAGGGGGTTTCATAAAAAACCCTTGCAGTTTAGTGAAAAAAACGTTATGGGCCTCGAGCATAACTAGATGGGAGTCGGAGTTAATTAATTTAGGGCCTAGATTGGCCACCTCATAAATGATAGTTTTCTTGAGCTCATCCAAGATTTCCACCTTCTCGATGAATCTATCCCATTTGACATGTCGCATATTATTTGATGTGACGATATCCATAGTTACTTTCCCCCCCTCAGTTTTAGATTCTCTAGGGGTATTTGGTAAATGTAACTCTAGGCACAAGGGATTATGATCACTTTCATCCCGTGTAATTACGGACATGTCATTCAGACTACTCCAAACTCTAATGTCCACCAGGAAGTAATCGATTCGACTGGCAGACCTTCCGTTATCAAATGTGCTTGCACCCTGTTGATCTGATTTAGTGCGCCCATTAGCGGCTCTAAGCCCTCTTTCTAAACAAAGGGCTTTGAGTTGGATGGCTGCAGCGGACCATCTCTTGACTGGGGGAAGGTCCAACTGGGGAATACCCCACCTATTGTCCTCTTCAATAGCAAGGAATTGGTCCTCCGGACCAAGAGGCTCAAAAGTTGTATTAAAATCTCCTCCAACAATTTTTATCATTTCAGGGGGGAGCACTACAAGCTGGTGGTCTAAGACATTTATCACATCTGGCGAAGTACCCCCAACCATCCCTCGAACATAAATATTACAAATAGCCATACTCTTATTGTTGGGCCAGTTTAGGATTAGAGACATTATATCTAGCGATGGGAGATTAAGTTGAGTGATTTTACAACATAGTGACTGACGTACCCATATTATCAAGCCACCAAGTGGTCGGCCTTTAGCTTTTTTAGTGGCAGGTATACAAAAGTTAAGGAATCCAGGGCGAAAGACTGGGGCCACAGACCAAGATTCTTGAAATAAAATAATATCAAAATGATCCACAAAACTACTCCATACACCGGAATGCAACTTGTTATTTATACCTGCAATATTCCAGGATAGAATAGCCAGCCCTGGGTCAGTTGCGGGAGGAATGAAAGGGTATTTGATCAATGGTCCTATGGTCTCACCAGTTTCCCTGTCCTGACAAACACTAGCGGGACTTGAGGTATCTGGTGCGACATTTACCAATGAATCAGATGCTAGGGAATCAGGTAAATTATTGGTCAGTGTATCCTGTATCTCACCTGTTATCTTGCCCAGACAATCAGTAGTAGCACTTAGATTAGCTGGTAAAGCACTTTCCAATGGGTTGGATGCTAAACACATCCCACCAAGATTATTTGAGGAATTAGACCCCAATGGGTCCATAACAGCAGTGTCGGTTCTTTGATAATTCCCTAATGTCTCAGTAACTCTAATGCTTGCAGAAGGAATAGGGTCTGCCACAGTTACGGCCAACCCTATATCCGTATACTCCACACTAGATCTATCTTTGAGTCAATCACAGTCATTTAAGCCTGACAACACCTCAAACCTATTCTCCAGGCTAATGTTCCAATTGCTGGTGGAGACGCTCCTACCCCCTTTACTTGGAGACGGTGTCCACCCTGATCTTGGTAATCCTTTATGAATGCCTCGATTTCTCATGTAATAAAAATATTTGAGGGTTAACGGGATGATGACACCTTGTCTTCGTTGCGGGGGATTTAAGTTGGCCAAGATATCTGGGAGGACATCGGGATTGGAAAAATTTAAAACCACACAATCCCCTTTAAATTTTTTCGGGTGATGCCCTAGCCATTGAACCCTTCTTGCCATAATGATTTCCCTGGCTAGTTTCTGCTTGCCCCAAGGAGACATCTTCATATTATTCACCAGCCAATACAAAGATTTACTGATCAAAGAAGATGTAGTTTCCGATTTGTCAGTAGTCAAAACAGGAACATTGGCAAGAACTAATGTGAGTGGTTCTGCCTGGGGAATACATTGAAATTGGTTATTTGTCACTGTTAACGCCTTAGGGGTGTCTGTACTTGCCTTCGAGAGATTTTTATTAATTCCAGGTGACTGGATTGGGATGTTCGCTTGCACATTTCCTATTTTTCTTTGCCCTCCATTCGGAGGTATCCCATTTAGGATACATACATTTGGGGATATAGGTATAGTTCTAGCGACTTCATCCACAGGTCTATTTATTATGGCGTTTAACCTAGCTATCTCTGCCATAAGATGGTCAATTTTGGCTACCAATGGGGATATAATGCCTCCTATTTTAGTATCGATCATATCTATGATCTTTTCAGAGAGCACAGTATCTGGATTTATGTTGGAGACTGACCCTAATGCATCTTCTTTGCTAATACTTTTATTCACAATAGTGGCCCTTTTCCTCCCTGTACGGGACCCATTACTTTTAAACTGGGACTTTCTGCATGCTCTAACTAGCCTACTTCTCAAGGGAAGAGCAGGCGACTGAGAGTCAGCTTCTGTAGCCGCCTCATCTATATCTAATACAGTTTCTATTGGCGACTTAGGAGCTAAAGGCGGACAGGAATCAGGTATGTCACTATCTACAATCATTAGATCTAGGGACATACTACTTGTTGCCTCTGAAGGAGAAACCAACGGTAAACCAGACAAAGGAATCAGTGGTGGAGAGCTAGGAGAACATGCTAGCCCCAATGAAGTCCTCCTATCGTTGTTGATTTTACTGACAATCTGGACCAAATAATTGTCCATAGTGTTAGTCATTGTAGAATTCCTTGCTTTGGACATTGTGTCCATCTGTGGCGGCTATCTGCAGATAAATCTGGAAATGGTGACCCTACACAATGGATGTGATCCTCAATAACAGTACCTGTTTTGTGGCAGTCCCAAAGAGGTGGCTCAGTGACACGGACGACAATGATGTGGCCCGTCCCGTCCTCGCTCGACCACGGACGGCCACAGACGGCCCGCCCTCTGCCCGGGCTCAGCCCGGCGCCGCCCGCGCGCGTCCCGCGTCGCGGGGGATGTCCGCAGTTTTAAGCGCCTCCGGGCGGGATGCTGACGGTGGCGGACTTCCGCCGCTAGGGAGCTTGGGGGATGTAGTCCCCCCTACACACTGCGGCCGACGGGAGATGACTGTTGCGGCGGCGGTAGGAGGGAGAGGTGAGTGCCCCGGTGCTGCTCCGATGAAGAATGCAGGCAGAACAAGAGTAGAACAGCGCAGGAACCCAGCGAAGACTATGGGTAGCATTTAAAGCCTATACACACGCAGTATGCCTTGCAAAACACTCCGGTGTGTTGAAAGATCTAAGGGGCTCGTTGTCTCACATTGAGCAGCAACTCGAGGCGCTAGACCTGGAGAATCGGGAGTATCCTGCTCAGGCTGACTGAAATCGCTGTTTGACGCTATTACTTGAGTTCAAAGAAGCAGCGAAACGTGAGACACTTTTTTGAGGCAAATGCGCCACAGCACAGCGTTATGGTGAGGGTAATTGGCCTGGCTGCACCCTGGCACGTCTCCTGCGGCCTGTTACGGGCCACTCTTCCATCCCCTGTATTTGCTCTCCTGATGGTAAGACATTGACTGACACCTGTGCGATACAGGACCATTCCTAAACTACTATGCGGGGCTATATTCCTCGCGTGCGGCGCACAGCGATGAGGTTCGCAAGGAATACTTTGGCGAGATTGCACTCGTTTGGCTGGAAAAGGGGATGCGGAGCCTTTTTCCCCTGAGGAAATCGTGAGCGCAATCAATGCCATTAATGGTTCGTCTGCCCCGGGACTTGACGGCTTCACCAGCAATTTTTACAAAACCTATAAAGACCTCTTACCACCTTATCTACTTGAGGTATACAATGAAGCACTTTAGTGCAAAGAATTGCCACCTACATTGCAAGAGGCAGTAATAATCCTCATACCTAAGGCTGGGAAAGATCCCCTCCTGGGTGGTTCCTACAGGCCGCTATCACTTTTGAATTGTAACAGTGCAGCGGAACAGGGGAGGAGCAGCAAAGGTAGAACATTTAGCCTACTCCAGTGGGTACAATACCATCAGGTTGCGTAGTCGGAGGTGCTGAGTTAGTTTGCAGCAGGTACTCCTTTAGAGGTTGCCAAATGTCTTTTGGCCTAAATGTAGGGGGCTGCAGGGATGCATATAATTCACTATTGGAGTTACAATATGTGAGACTCGGAGATAGGGTTCTTGGGTGACCTGGAGAAACAGGGCGGCAGAGCCTCTCTCGGTGTGAGCCTCATCGGTCCTGAAGTCCCTCCTTGGCAGGTCAGCTTTTGCTGCGGTGGTGTCTGGGTTAGACACTTAACAAACCTTGGTTAAAGCAAATGTTCCAGTACCCAAGGTATTGGTGCTGTGAGGCTCCTGGAGGGTCTAGCTTCTCGAAACTCACTGGAGAGACGAGGATGCTCCCTCAATGGGCCCGATGGCCAGAAAAACAGAGTATCGGACAAGTGCAGTCGGTGTCTGCAGCTGCAAAGGGATGGCTCCTCCATCCCAAGTGGGATGCTGCGAAGTTGATGAAGTGCTGGACAGTCCTACAAGGGTTTGGGAGGATGTTCAGCATTTGAGTGAGTCTATTCTTGCAATTGTTGGGACAGCTGCAGCCAGGTATTGTTTGGCACCAGTTTCGGAGCTGGTCCTCAGTTCTTGTGAGGTCGACTCCTCTTAGTCCTTCTTCTGTTCCCAAATGGATGAATCTGTTCTTCTGGTGTCCAGGGAGCCCCAAAATACTCAATTTAGGGGCGTTAAGGGGAGTGTAGGGCAGTCGCCAATGGGCTACTTATCCAAAGGGTGAATAGACACCCTATATGACCCTTTCCTGTGAGGAGTGGGCGTAACCCTGACCCAGAGTTCCTAGTTTCATCAACACCAGGATGGTGAAACCCTTCCTCGACTGTCCACTTCAGGGTAGCCACCTTAGATGTGTGCCAAGCCTAGAAGTGAGACACGCCTTCTGGCTATCTATTTCCTGCCTGCTCTGGGCCAAATGGGCCCCAGGGCAGGGGTTGGCATCCCTCATGTCTGGGGGGAAGTTGGGTTGCATATCAAAGGCGGCAGAGGCTTTAAGGCCTATGGCCTTGATATGCTAAATCACTATCCATCCTCCTATGGGAGGCATGAGCACCTTCTTCCAGAGTGTGCAATGTGTCTGAAGTCTAGAAGCACAGACTCTCCCTGGCAGTAGGTCAGAAATCCGTCTGTGGTGGCAGGCTGGATGTTACTAGTCAATTAGCACACTAAGAGACTAGTAGGTTTTCAGGGGGAACCACTAAGGTGCCCTCTGGGTGTATGTCATACTAAATCTAATACTGGGATCAGTATGGATTTTTTAGGACAAGGTGTTTGATACACCACTACTTTCAGTGAAGCCATTATGCAGTTGGGTAACTCATAATGATCAGTGTCCAGAACATGCATTTAAAATGGTTTTCTGAGTACCTGCAATGACTAGCAATAGAACTGGGCATATCTGCCCATGCAGATGTGTCCTCACATATCATATAGTGCACCCAGCCTTAGAGCTCTAAGGTTTGCTGTAGGGGTGACTTACATATAGTACATGAAGCATGTGTGGGCATTGAACACAGGATGTGTGCAATGTTGTGTTTTTAAAATGGTTTGCACCATTTCAAGCATCCTGCAATGCCAGACTGCATGTGTTTGAGTGTGGGTCCCTTAGGGTGGCATAATCCATGCTGCAGCCCATAGGGACCCTCTTTAGTACCCATGCCCTGGATGCTATGGGTACCATTTACCAGGGACTTCCAGAGGTGCTAAAGTCCATGCCAATTATGTTACAATTGAACATTTACCTTGTTTTTAGGGAAAGAGTACTGGCACTGGGCCCTGGTTAGCAGGGACTCAGTTCACATCCATTCAAGAACTCAGTACAAGTGGGCAAAAAGTGGGGGTGGCCATGTCAAAGAGGGCACTTTCCTACAGCTGCCCTCTACAAGCGAGGTCATGGAGATGCCCATGCCCCCCACATAGGCAAAGGGGCAAAGCGGTTTAGGGGTTAAATAGAACAATAAAGCAGCACTTTCAGGTTGTAGTGGTCGTAATGTTAATCAGGAGTGTAGTGTTTGATATATAGCACCGGCTGCAAAATGATATTGTCACTCTGGTTTGTAATTTAACCTCCATGGTGGTTCAAGGTAGACTCTTTCTGGACAGACCTCTGATGCAGACAACTGCTTCAGATGTCCAAAGGCCTACATGCTTGATGATGCAATAAGTGTTTTGAATTTGTTCACTTTGTCCATGCCTGTAATCATTTGCGTTCAATATCAACTATTCAGAACTAGACAGTAGAGTGGGAGCGATACTGGTGTCATGCGATATTCATTGCGATGCTTGACTTTGAAAACTGGGGTATTTGGGAAACATTGACAGCTTCTGGAGTCCTCCTTAGGGCTATCTCTGCGCCCAGGATCCTTTCACTAGAGAAGCAGCAAGTCCACCTCATTGCATCGCATGTGAGCATAGTATGGAGCTGCGTGTGGGTCACTGCCAGTCAGATGAAGAATGGCTGATGGGTGGCTCACAAGACACTTGTAGTACTGTTTGGAGTAGGAGGGTTATGTTCAAGGCTCACTGACATCTGCATTAGGACAGTTGTAGGATGAGCATATTGAGTCGATGGTCTGGCTGTTACTTTTAAGGGCTGGAACTTAACAGAATGATATTTATGATGTGTCTGACAATAGTAGGGTTGTGAGTCATTCTACAAGAGGTGATTTCAGTGGACTTCTGACTGGAACTTGCAAAATTGATGGACTTGGTTAGTCACACTTATGACATGGATGACAGTATCTCATTGGTTCTTTTTTGTTTAAATTTCTTTATTCACTTTTTCTTAAGGTTACAAACAGGGTTAACACATATAAGTTAAGCTAAGAGCAGGAGACATATGGCTGAGGCAACAACATGTCAGGAGTACAGGTGTGTGTGGTCATTCCAGTTTGTTATGGGTTGAGGTCGCAACCAGAAGAATATCGGCCGGGACCAAGAGGAGGCTTGTGTGTACTGACGATATACTATTCTGAGAGATGATGACCTTGAATCGGCTCAGGTGTGCATGAGAGGAGGGTTTGGGGAATTTAGTTGGGGTCGCGGAGTCTCAGAGTGCATCACGTTGTGTGCCCAGGTTATTTACTGTGCGATTGCGTCTGCTGTTAGAGTGCTGGGGATTAGCCCTTCACCCAGGCGAGGAGTGCATGCGTTGGTATGTGATGAAACTAAAAGGGCAGGGGAGGTGCAAGAGGGCCTTCTCATTGGGAATATTAGTGATTATTATTTTCAGGTTGCATGTCTGACGCGGGAGAGCAAGGCGCCTGGCTGGGTTTTTTAAGTCTCTGAGCATGGCATCACATGCTGTTGCGAGTAGCATCTCGCGGAGGCCTAGTGCATCCTCTTGGTGCAATGCCACGCTTTTCGCTTGCGCCCATCTGAGGAAAGAATGGTGCCAGGCTTCCCAGGCAACAGGATCTGCGAGTTTCTAATGCCTGGTGATCAGGCACTTGGCAGTGATCAGGCCTAGGTCGATGAAGCGTTACGGTGTTTTGTTCTGTTTGGATCTATGATACAGACCCAAGATGCAGGTCTCCCATGGGTTTGCCACCATGCGATCAGTGCATTTTGGGAGCTGGGTGGTGACAGCGTGCCAGTAAGCAACCAATGCGGGGCAATCACAGAGCAAATGTAACAGGTTTGCGTTCATCAGGTGGCATCAGGGACATTTAGCGTCCGCACAGTGTTAATATTTACCGGTGTAAGGTATGCTCTGTGTATGAAGTAGAATTGTCTGAGGCGGAAACATGCATATCTGGGTATATGAACAGGGCCTTGTAGTATAGCCTCCCATGTTTTGTCAGTACTGGGGCTTTGCAAGGCCGTGTCCCAGTGGTTTCTTAGTGAAAGTTGCTGGTGTGCTGTGTGCATGCGCAGTGAGTCAGCAAACCATTTGATTAGCCTTCTCCCTGTTCCCATAGTGTGGATATATTATATGGTATGGTGTATTGTCGGTTCTTGCGACACGTCCCCTTAGCCCCTTCTTAATTCTGCTATTAGAAAAGCATGAAGAAGGAATTGTCCGTGGGGGAGTCCTTCCTCCGATGATAGTGTCAGGAAAGGGGTCAACTGTCCGTCCCTTTATAGGTCTTTCAGTGTTTGTATCCCTGCTGTTTCCCTTGTGGAGTGCTCTGCACTGGTAATATATCTTTGCCCACTTGGAGTGCCCAGCAGCAGGAGGGCAGGTGAGTACAGAGTGTGGTGTTTGGTGAGAAATAAGGTGCGCTTAAAGCATCTGTGGGCTACTGCTAACATTTGTTGCTTTGGGGTTTTATCCCTGCTACCCGAATGGAAAAGCCTCAGAATGGATGAATTTGACCAGGCCTGATGCCGCGTGGCCGTGTCTTGCACGTGCTGGTCGCTCATCCACCTGGCGATCCACTGGAGTCGTGCTGCCAGATAGTAATATTCCATGTGAAGTACTGCAAATCCCCCTGATCCACCGGGAGGTATAGTTTGGATAATGCTACTCGGCAGCGTGAGCCACTCCAGATGAATTTGTGCATCACTGTCTCAAGGGATTGAAACATTGGTGGATACATATAAAGCGGCAAATTCGCGAAAGACTATAACAGTCTGGGTAGCAACACCATTTTTAGTAAGGCAATGCTGCCCATAACCAATAATGGTAGAGTGCACCAGAATGGTTGCCAGTGAATTTGTATGCTGGGGATAGAAAGCCTTGGGTCTACGGCAGTGGAGTTAAAGGGGTACAGGCACAGTTTTGTCTAGTTGACTCTGAGGTCAGACAGGGACACAAAATCTGTGTTTGTGGTGTCAATGGAACCTCAAGGGCCTTAACCCCTTCGCCGCGGGGGTAATTCCCCCACGGCACAGGGGGGTCGTGCGCTGTGCTCATGACGAGCTGAGCTCGTCACGACCCCGCCCACTAATTGATTCTCCCGCACAGGCGGGGAATCAATCACGCGTGGGCGGGCCGCGGCCATTATGACGAGCCCAGCTCGTCATGAGCACAGCTCCACTGTGGCTCATGACGAGCTGGGCTCGTCATGAGCACGCAAGCGGTTAACGTCTCTGACATAGAGCAATAGGTTGTCCGCATAGAGCAAAATGGCATGTATTGCGTCACTCTGTGATTTTCCCCAGTGTGCCCCCCCCCCCCCCAAGCCAGATAGTGGCCGCTAGCGGTTCCATGGATAGAGAAAATAACAATGGTTATAGCGGGCAACCTTGTCTGCTGCCATGTCTAATGGGTATTGGTTTGAACAGATAGGGCAGGGTGTACAGGAGCCTGATCAGACGGAGAAAGCGAGGGTCCAGGCCGCACATGGCCAGCACAGGGATCAGGTATTTCCATTCCACTGTATCAACCATTTTCTCCAGGTCTGGGAGTAAGCACCCGGATCGTGGCCATTGCCTCGGCACAGATCTGGCCACACGGAAAAAGCGTCTCAAGTTTAGTAGTGTGCTACGGTTTGGGACAAACCCGTTGTGGTCCGTGTGCACCAATGCAGGGATCAGAGGGGGTAGCCAATCTGTCAATATTTTTGCCAAGATTTTATAATCGGTATTAAGGAGAGCCAGAGAGGTGTACTAGCCTAGCCGCTTTGGGTTTTGGTTTGGTTTTGGTAGGGAGAACAGCAGGGACTCACGTAGCGATGCCGGTAGTTGAGATTTCTCACATGAGGCCTCACAGAGGGCCAGAAGGTAGGGGGCCAGTACCGTGACATACAGTTTATAATATTCGGCCGGTTGGCCATCAGGGCCAGGTGCTTTCCTGGTGGCCAATGATTTAATCGCGGCTTGTATCTCGATGAAAGAGATCGGTTCATCTAGTTCGTCTTGCTGCAGTGTTGTGAGAGCAGGTAAGGGGAGGGGGGTAAGAATCTCCTCCAGGCTATGCGACCCCGGTACTGCGTTAGAGCTATAGAGTGTTTTATAATGCGTTATGAACTCGGCGTGTTTGTCTAATTGGGTGTGGAGCATGTTCCCCGTGCATGAGCGCAGTGTGAGAATTGGCTGCTATGTTTGTTCCTGCCTGATTAACCATGCCAATAGGCGACCTGCTCTCTCTGCTGAGGAGTGGGAGCGCGCAGAGTGGGCAGCTTAGTTTAGGCAATGCAGTCTTTCCAACAGTTCTGCATGTTTGTGCTTTGCCTCCGTTAGGGGGTGGGTTTTTGCAGGGTCATACGCTACCGCTGCCTTCAACTGGAGAAGCAAACGTGTGTGCTACCTCTTTGCCTAGTTGTTTGCGGATGCTCCAGGTCAGGCCCATGCAGTGTCCCCGGATCACTCCATTATATACATCCCATTCCCAGCCCGCATCCGTTGTTGTGCCTGAGTTAATGTCGAAGTATGTGTGTATGGCTTTGCCTAAGAATTCCCTATCAGGTGGGTCTTCCAAGGCGTTCGGTTGGAGACACCAAAGGTGTGTGACTTGGTTGGGGCTGGGCCATTTAAGATGGATGATATGGGGATTATGGTCTGAAGGTGAGCACCGCAGGTAGTCATCATGGTGGCAGTCAGGGAGCAGTGTTGCTGTCCCTACAAAATGATCAATACAGATGCGTAAATTGTGGGGGGGGGTGAGAAAAATTAGTAGAGTTTGGTCATTGGATGTTGGGCGTGCCAAATGTCTGTCAGATGCCAGTAAGAGAGCCGGTCACGTAGACAGGATCTCATTGTTGATAGATGTTGGCACACTTCTTTTTCTTTTGAGATATACAGGGTGGTAATGCTGTTGATAAATTATTATGGCTTCAACTGTTTTAACAGATGTAACTCTTCAACCATTGTAACTTTCTTCATTGTTTTGGCTGTTGACGTCTTGACAATGAATCCAGAGTGATTTTTCCACGGTGACTTCCATTGAGCAAGAAGACCATGGTGCCACTTCGACATGGCTGTGATGGCAGGCTGGTACTTGTTTGGATGCAGCATGTTGGATTTTGAGATCCTCTGTGCATAACATTTGCCAGGGCAGTGCAGGTGGTAGATCTACTGCCTCTCTTGAAGTGAGAATCTGAGACTTCAAGCTAAGTGAAGCATCTGTGGTCCTTCTTGTCTTGGATTGTAAGGCATGTGGCGACTTCCATTAGAAGAGTTGCTGCAGGAAGCTACAGGAAGACACTTGAGTGTGCCTGGAGAGGCTTCCCTTTGTTCTGCCAGCACACATTCACCACATTCACAAGTGAATTCACTGCACTTACTGAATGGCTGCTGTGACCATGGAGCAGACACAAAAGAGTGCTGGGGCAACTTAATTCATTGTAGACCGAGGCTCCTGGAAGAGCAATTATATTTTTTTCATGTACCCTCTTCAGGTGAGGAGTGCTGACCATATGTGGAAAATAGGAAGGAAGCAACCCTCTGGCTGTTTCGTCAGTGTCACTGTGGACATACTCAGGTCTTCTTTGCCAGAAGTAAAATGCGAAGTGGGTCGCACACCGCTCGTCATACTAGCAAATAGCCCCATAGGATTCTGGAGAATGTAGTGACAGCAGCGGGTACACCTATGCCACGAGTATAAAGTTTAAAATGCCATCCCTGGACACGTGTTTCGAGGTAATTGCCTCTCATCAGCAGGGAGCAGATACGTATGCGGGGTGCTGTAGACTGCCAAAAATTATCAGGTATAGTACCTCTCACGGCGCGCGGGTGCGGGATCCGGGCTCGTCAACCCATAGCTCAGGGAGCTTTAAATACAAAATGCGAAGTGGGTCGCAGACCGCTCGTCATACTAGCAAATAGCCCCATAGGATTCTGGAGAATGTAGTGACAGCAGCGGGTACACCTATGCCACGAGTATAAAGTTTAAAATGCCATCCCTGGACACGTGTTTCGAGGTAATTGCCTCTCGTCAGCAGGGAGCAGGTACGTATGCGGGGTGCTGTAGACTGCCAAAAATTATCAGGTATAGTACCTCTCACGGCGCGCGGGTGCGGGATCCGGGCTCGTCAACCCATAGCTCAGGGAGCTTTAAATACAAAATGCGAAGTGGGTCGCACACCGCTCGTCATACTAGCAAATAGCCCCATAGGATTCTGGAGAATGTAGTGACAGCAGCGGGTACACCTATGCCACGAGTATAAAGTTTAAAATGCCATCCCTGGACACGTGTTTCGAGGTAATTGCCTCTCGTCAGCAGGGAGCAGGTACGTATGCGGGGTGCTGTAGACTGCCAAAAATTATCAGGTACAGTACCTCTCACGGCGCGCGGGTGCGGGATCCGGGCTCGTCAACCCATAGCTCAGGGAGCTTTAAATACAAAATGCGAAGTGGGTCGCACACCACTCGTCACACTAGCAAATAGCCCCATAGGATTCTGGAGAATGTAGTGACAGCAGCGGGTACACCTATGCCACGAGTATAAAGTTTAAAATGCCATCCCTGGACACGTGTTTCGAGGTAATTGCCTCTCGTCAGCAGGGAGCAGGTACGTATGCGGGGTGCTGTAGACTGCCAAAAATTATCAGGTATAGTACCTCTCACGGCGCGCGGGTGCGGGATCCGGGCTCGTCAACCCATAGCTCAGGGAGCTTTAAATACAAAATGCGAAGTGGGTCGCACACCGCTCGTCATACTAGCAAATAGCCCCATAGGATTCTGGAGAATGTAGTGACAGCAGCGGGTACACCTATGCCACGAGTATAAAGTTTAAAATGCCATCCCTGGACACGTGTTTCGAGGTAATTGCCTCTCGTCAGCAGGGAGCAGGTACGTATGCGGGGTGCTGTAGACTGCCAAAAATTATCAGGTATAGTACCTCTCACGGCGCGCGGGTGCGGGATCCGGGCTCGTCAACCCATAGCTCAGGGAGCTTTAAATACAAAATGCGAAGTGGGTCGCACACCGCTCGTCATACTAGCAAATAGCCCCATAGGATTCTGGAGAATGTAGTGACAGCAGCGGGTACACCTATGCCACGAGTATAAAGTTTAAAATGCCATCCCTGGACACGTGTTTCGAGGTAATTGCCTCTTGTCAGCAGGGAGCAGGTACGTATGCGGGGTGCTGTAGACTGCCAAAAATTATCAGGTATAGTACCTCTCACGGCGCGCGGGTGCGGGATCCGGGCTCGTCAACCCATAGCTCAGGGAGCTTTAAATACAAAATGCGAAGTGGGTCGCACACCGCTCGTCATACTAGCAAATAGCCCCATAGGATTCTGGAGAATGTAGTGACAGCAGCGGGTACACCTATGCCACGAGTATAAAGTTTAAAATGCCATCCCTGGACACGTGTTTCGAGGTAATTGCCTCTCGTCAGCAGGGAGCAGGTACGTATGCGGGGTGCTGTAGACTGCCAAAAATTATCAGGTATAGTACCTCTCACGGCGCGCGGGTGCGGGATCCGGGCTCGTCAACCCATAGCTCAGGGAGCTTTAAATACAAAATGCGAAGTGGGTCGCACACCGCTCGTCATACTAGCAAATAGCCCCATAGGATTCTGGAGAATGTAGTGACAGCAGCGGGTACACCTATGCCACGAGTATAAAGTTTAAAATGCCATCCCTGGACACGTGTTTCGAGGTAATTGCCTCTCGTCAGCAGGGAGCAGGTACGTATGCGGGGT
Organism: Triturus cristatus; assembly: GCF_964204655.1. Taxonomy (NCBI): domain Eukaryota; kingdom Metazoa; phylum Chordata; class Amphibia; order Caudata; family Salamandridae; genus Triturus; species Triturus cristatus. Next base: position 1,062,958,337 of record NC_140593.1, on the reverse strand, counting down.
GCTGTAGACTGCCAAAAATTATCAGGTATGGTACCTCTCACGGCGCGCGGGTGCGGGATCCGGGCTCGTCAACCCATAGCTCAGGGAGCTTTAAATACAAAATGCGAAGTGGGTCACACATTCAACCCCACACTCTTCCTACTCCCTGCTGACGAGCGGCAACTACCGCGAAACACGTGTCCAGGGATGGCTAACGCTACTCTGACTTGCACGCACCACTGAGCATAGGCGTACTTGCCGACGCTGACTACAGGGACCACAGTTCTTCGGGGTAACACGCTAGTGGGTGGAGCAGTGTGCGACCATTTTGTTTAGTTATTTAGTGGCTCCCTGAGCCCCGACAGCCGACGGGCTGTAGGTTACGCACCTGCGTTGCTACGAGAGGTACCAGACCTGATATGATTTTAGCAGCCTACACATGCAACCCCACACTCTTCCTACTCCCTGCTGACGAGCGGCAACTACCGCGAAACACGTGTCCAGGGATGGCTAACGCTACTCTGACTTGCACGCACCACTGAGCATAGGCGTACCTGCCGACGCTGACTACAGGGACCACAGTTCTTCGGGGTAACACGCTAGTGGGTGGAGCAGTGTGCGACCATTTTGTTTAGTTATTTAGTGGCTCCCTGAGCCCCGACAGCCGACGGGCTGTAGGTTACGCACCTGCGTTGCTACGAGAGGTACCAGACCTGATATGATTTTAGCAGCCTACACATGCAACCCCACACTCTTCCTACTCCCTGCTGACGAGCGGCAACTACCGCGAAACACGTGTCCAGGGATGGCTAACGCTACTCTGACTTGCACGCACCACTGAGCATAGGCGTACCTGCCGACGCTGACTACAGGGACCACAGTTCTTCGGGGTAACACGCTAGTGGGTGGAGCAGTGTGCGACCATTTTGTTTAGTTATTTAGTGGCTCCCTGAGCCCCGACAGCCGACGGGCTGTAGGTTACGCACCTGCGTTGCTACGAGAGGTACCAGACCTGATATGATTTTAGCAGCCTACACATGCAACCCCACACTCTTCCTACTCCCTGCTGACGAGCGGCAACTACCGCGAAACACGTGTCCAGGGATGGCTAACGCTACTCTGACTTGCACGCACCACTGAGCATAGGCGTACCTGCCGACGCTGACTACAGGGACCACAGTTCTTCGGGGTAACACGCTAGTGGGTGGAGCAGTGTGCGACCATTTTGTTTAGTTATTTAGTGGCTCCCTGAGCCCCGACAGCCGACGGGCTGTAGGTTACGCACCTGCGTTGCTACGAGAGGTACCAGACCTGATATGATTTTAGCAGCCTACACATGCAACCCCACACTCTTCCTACTCCCTGCTGACGAGCGGCAACTACCGCGAAACACGTGTCCAGGGATGGCTAACGCTACTCTGACTTGCACGCACCACTGAGCATAGGCGTACCTGCCGACGCTGACTACAGGGACCACAGTTCTTCAGGGTAACACGCTAGTGGGTGGAGCAGTGTGCGACCATTTTGTTTAGTTATTTAGTGGCTCCCTGAGCCCCGACAGCCGACGGGCTGTAGGTTACGCACCTGCGTTGCTACGAGAGGTACCAGACCTGATATGATTTTAGCAGCCTACACATGCAACCCCACACTCTTCCTACTCCCTGCTGACGAGCGGCAACTACCGCGAAACACGTGTCCAGGGATGGCTAACGCTACTCTGACTTGCACGCACCACTGAGCATAGGCGTACCTGCTGACGCTGACTACAGGGACCACAGTTCTTCGGGGTAACACGCTAGTGGGTGGAGCAGTGTGCGACCATTTTGTTTAGTTATTTAGTGGCTCCCTGAGCCCCGACAGCCGACGGGCTGTAGGTTACGCACCTGCGTTGCTACGAGAGGTACCAGACCTGATATGATTTTAGCAGCCTACACATGCAACCCCACACTCTTCCTACTCCCTGCTGACGAACGGCAACTACCGCGAAACACGTGTCCAGGGATGGCTAACGCTACTCTGACTTGCACGCACCACTGAGCATAGGCGTACCTGCCGACGCTGACTACAGGGACCACAGTTCTTCGGGGTAACACGCTAGTGGGTGGAGCAGTGTGCGACCATTTTGTTTAGTTATTTAGTGGCTCCCTGAGCCCCGACAGCCGACGGGCTGTAGGTTACGCACCTGCGTTGCTACGAGAGGTACCAGACCTGATATGATTTTAGCAGCCTACACATGCAACCCCACACTCTTCCTACTCCCTGCTGACGAGCGGCAACTACCGCGAAACACGTGTCCAGGGATGGCTAACGCTACTCTGACTTGCACGCACCACTGAGCATAGGCGTACCTGCCGACGCTGACTACAGGGACCACAGTTCTTCGGGGTAACACGCTAGTGGGTGGAGCAGTGTGCGACCATTTTGTTTAGTTATTTAGTGGCTCCCTGAGCCCCGACAGCCGACGGGCTGTAGGTTAAGCACCTGCGTTGCTACGAGAGGTACCAGACCTGATATGATTTTAGCAGCCTACACATGCAACCCCACACTCTTCCTACTCCCTGCTGACGAGCGGCAACTACCGCGAAACACGTGTCCAGGGATGGCTAACGCTACTCTGACTTGCACGCACCACTGAGCATAGGCGTACCTGCCGACGCTGACTACAGGGACCACAGTTCTTCAGGGTAACACGCTAGTGGGTGGAGCAGTGTGCGACCATTTTGTTTAGTTATTTAGTGGCTCCCTGAGCCCCGACAGCCGACGGGCTGTAGGTTACGCACCTGCGTTGCTACGAGAGGTACCAGACCTGATATGATTTTAGCAGCCTACACATGCAACCCCACACTCTTCCTACTCCCTGCTGACGAGCGGCAACTACCGCGAAACACGTGTCCAGGGATGGCTAACGCTACTCTGACTTGCACGCACCACTGAGCATAGGCGTACCTGCCGACGCTGACTACAGGGACCACAGTTCTTCGGGGTAACACGCTAGTGGGTGGAGCAGTGTGCGACCATTTTGTTTAGTTCTTTGCCAGAAGTGTTTCTTCAACTCTAGTTCAGAGCAAGATCTGAACTTCATCTTCTTTGCTGGTGTAGCAGCAACTGGGCATACCATTGTGGACCTGCAGGTCACCGTTCTTGATCTCGGGGTGCTAGGGCATGGAACTTGCTTCATGTAAAGACTAGCAGTACCATGATATGGTAGAACCTTTGCTGGTTTTGAGTGCAGGCACCTTGGGTGTCAGATACAGACGCTCCTCATCTTTTCAGATTTTTGGACAGTCCAGTGTGAAACATGCCCCACACGCTCCCTCAGAATCTATTAGGGTCATATGGTCTGTGAGAGGAGTGTCACAGGACCAGTGGGCTGAAAATTGAAGCAGTTCTGCATGATGACAGTGTGGAGCATGCCTTGTGGTCAGGGCTTTAAGTGGGATGAAAAAACTGGGGGTCTCTCAAAGGGGCGTGGCCAATGTAATTAAGGCTGTGCTTTAAAACACCCAAGCTAAAAAGCTGTGCTTAGCGTAGTGTGCCGCCAACTGGTATTTTGCTGTTTCTGTCATTGCATCCAGATATATAATACAACAAGTAACATCATACTACAAGTCAAGACTATTGGCTTTGTCAATGGTTGTTAGTTGCATAAGATAAATAAGCACCAACTGTGGCTTGTATATAATATTGAAAAAGCTTCCACTTAAAGCCCTGGTGACAGCAGGACAATGTTGCTGCTCCTGAGTTTCAAAAAGAGAAGGGAAATCCAGAGAGAAAATGACTCCCTTTAAAGGATTTCTCTTCCTCTATAACGCTCGAAAAAATGGACCGCCTGTGCCAGGGCACAAAACAGACCCTTTTCGAGGCCCCCTTTAAAAAACTGCCGGTGCTCAGACCCGGAGAGAGTCAGCCCACTTAAAGCCCTGTCTGTGGTTCTGTAGCTCATATTGCTCTGGTTCAGTTCAAGCAGGGGCTGTTCTCAGGGCTGCCATTGTTGTGTTTCAGCCTATTACCTGTTTTGTTTTGTTTTTTGAGGGGGGGAGTTCAACTGGATTGAAAGCACAATCAGCCATCAATCTTATTGGCCCGGTCACATGACCTGCTGCGGGCGGAGGATGGGTATGTGCGAGCATGAGAGACAGCCCTGTAGGGCAGGGGCTGTCCTTTGCAGATTTTCTGGTGGACATAGCAGGAAGTTCTATTTAATAGCCACAAAAATCCCAATTGGGATCCCTATTGGCACTGCGCAACCACTGCCCCATAACAGGGCCAGCTATAGGGCAGTGCGAGTGGTGCAGCCGCACCTGGCGCTGACCACCGTGGGGAGGAGCGCATTGTTTAGAAATAACATGCTTTTAAAAAACACCTTGCTGCAGAGTTTCAGGTGCGTCCATCAGTTCACAGGCAGCAATAAAAATGTCGAGATAGTTCTGGTGATTATTGTTCCTGGTAGAAAGAGATGTGAGTTTTGTCTAGTGGCAGTTTCCACACATTATAAAGTCACGCAGAGGGTTAATATGCCTGCTGCAAAGAACATGTACCATGAAAATCACCAAACTGTATTTTATGTGAATAGCCCAGTAGGTTACTGCTTTTGTCTGCAATACTTATAAAAATAAATAGATTTTGTACTTTTTTTTAATTGCTGATCTCTGAAGAGGTCTAAAACAATCAAAATTGACTATGATTATGATTACTGCTTTTGTCAGATAGATCCTTTTGTTACTTGCACTTCTTAAGTTACACCCTAATATAGCACAGTGACCTCTGAACTGTAATCAAGCTGCATGCAAACTGCATGGTATAGGGCAGAACCTTATGTTCCTTCCCCCAGTCTTTCATTAGCCTAATGTTGATAACATGGGTTTGTTTCGGCAGAAATACATTCTTATTTGTAAAGCCAACCACTGTGTACCTTTTAAATATGAGTTTGTGCTTCTCCAGATCGCGCTCTTAAATTATACAGCCTACTAGTTATGGTGATTTGTGAGTCCTACACCTTGTACTCCTCATTGTCGTATGTAACATTTCCTTACACAGGTATGATTCATTGACTCTGTTTAATGTGTGCGTGATGTACAGTGCTCTGACGCCCTTGCTGGCATGAGTAGCGCTATGAAACGAGAGAAATGCATGTGATAGAGGAGCTATGGTGAATGAGCCGCACTGGTGGAGCGTGGCAGTGAGGGAATTTGAGTAGAAGCAGTTTATTTCGGGGGGGGGGGGGGATGGGGGCAACACAGATTTTCGCAATGGGGTCCACCAGCGCCCTTGCACCACTATGTGCACTTTGAACCAGCTCAGCCTGAACTAAAAAACAATGCCCTTTAGATAGGGTGACCAGGCTTCCCGGGCTTGCCGGGATAGTCCCGGGCTTTCACCAGCTGTCCCAGCAGATATTGTTACTTTTGGCTCATGTCCTGGTTTTTAGAGGGGGGTCGACTGAAAACAGTGAGAGGCACTTTTTGGGTTGTTGTAAAGCTGTGCTGCTTAGCAGCTTTCATAAGTAAGCAATTTAATAGGTAAGATGTTGCTTGTAGAAATTACATATTATTTGTTTTCTTAATGCATCTTCTGTGATCCTGTGTTGATGAGAGCTGTCATTCGGTGGAAGAAAAATATTAGTCCTTCTTCTATTTTTTTCAAAATGCCTCGGTTTTTAGTTCCCAAGATCTGGTCACCCTACCGTTAGAACGCAGACTGTATTGTCTCTTGGGTGAAATGCCCCAGAGAGGGTCGTTGGTAACGGTAAGAGGTGCATTAAGAAACCTCGCCGTGGTCGAAACCAGCCTTTGCAAAACTATAAAGAGATTAGAATGACATATTGCAGAGGGAATTGTTCAGACCTGCCAAGAGCATTGGCGTTTAAATGGCCTTCGAGCTATAGTCCGATGGCATGAGGCGCAATCGGTCAAAATGCAATTGTGTTGAGTAGCCTGGCCGAGCGCAGACCACTGCGTGACCCCTGTTTGCATCTATTAAACTGTGTACATAGAAGCTTTGCTTGGCTAATGTCTGTTTCAGTTTTTGTGGACAGCGCCCATTTAATAATGTCTATGCAGCAGAGTCCAGTATAGGGCGTGTCACAGACACACCTGCAGTTGGTGCAAAACCAGCAACATACACAGTCGAGGGCACGAGCATAGAAAAGAGAACCTTTACAAAGAACAGTCGTCACAGCCTCTGATTTACACACGCTTCCGGGATGACGCAGTATTATTCCAATTACAGTGAATAACCGATAACCTCGAGTGCGAGGATGCGTACTTGACGTGATTTAGCTGAGAGTCTAAACGTCCTCACGCCCCTTGAAAGTGCCATAGAGTTGTGGCGGGTGGATAGATAGGTGCAGATAAGTACAGCTAGATAATATAAATGAGTCATGAGCAGGAGCTATATGGGTAGACAGCCAGAGGCGCACAGTCGACCACAACTATGGCTTTCACTTCACACCCATTGAGTAGAGAATGTGGGGCGTTGCCCTTGTTCACGTGAGGGCCCAAGGCACAGGAGTTAGCTGTCAATCATGCAGCAGGCAGGGCTTTAAGTGGGCCGGGTCTCACCGGTCCTGAGCACCGCCAGTTTTTTAAAGGGGCCCTCGAAACGGTCTCCATCGGGCTCTGTTTTGTGCCCTGGCACAGGCCTCAGGCTGTGTGACGTCCTGGTGACATTTGAAAGTGGTGGGGCGTAAAGGAAGGGTCTGAGTGTGTGTTGTGTCGCAAGCAAGCCTGATTGACTAAAGGGGAATTGCGGGACCCTCACCCAAGGAAATTTTGATGAACAACAAAAAACAAGCATTTGCAATGCAAATAGGTCTCGTGTTTGTGAGTTAGAGCTATTGACATTGTAAATGGCAATGTTATTTACCTACACGTTTTATTTTTGGAGTGAATGTATGTAGTGTGCAAAATCTCTTGGAAAGGTCCTGCACTTTGTAATAAATATATTGAAAAAGACGCAAAGGGTGGATTGTGTCAACAATTGCTTGGCACGTACCTCATGGGTGAAGTGTCGCCACACATGCACACCGTGGTGCTTTATTAATGCGAAACTCATTAATAAAAGTAGTGCTTATAGACTAACCAAAGCGATAGGGATCGGAGCATGTGAACCCGAATCCCGGGCTCTCTCTCATTTTCTAGACTATTTGACTCACTCTCCTGCGTCTTGGTTATCCCCCAAACACTGGGAGGCAATGAAGTTTGCCAAGGGGGTGGGTGGTGGGGGGCTAACGGGGGGACATGAAAATGTATTCATTGCCCAGTTGTAAAAGGTCGCCCAGTGCTATTAATTAAAAGTGTGCAGATTTCATTAAGATATTAAGAGTACTTTACTCGCATCTATGAGAAAATTGACATTAACTAAACAAAATGCCAAAATGCATGTCAGTTTTCACAGTGTTTTAGACAGTACTGGTTGTTTAGTTTCATTGCATTAATTTTTGTATTTACTGTTTTACACAGCATCCAAAGTAGGTTACTGTTATGAAGTGAAACTGACACGAAGGTAAGATTTCAGTCCTTTATTCTTCACTCCTCTCTCCATCAATGCTCCCTGTCACCAACATTCTAATGTCCCCTTCAGGGACATGGGGCAAACCATATACAATGGGGGTGGTCTGGGAATGTACCAACTATGGTCATATCTATGGTAACTTGCCCTGGTGTACATAACATGGCGTTAACCTGGCAAACTAGATACGTCGTAACACATCTTCCCCCTTAACGTGAATGAACAGAATTAAACAATACAAACGGTTACATTTTTTTCCTACTTGTACCTAATAAAGTCTTTGTGCCACCCTGGACCCCCGCATGATCTTCGTGTGACAGGTAACCCCTCGATGTCAAGGTTATGTTGCGCTTCTGCTTGGACATTATTTTGGTTGTGTGTGCTTTGTGGTTTCACTAACCTGTCCATGCTCCACATTTGGTTATTATCTAGTATGGCTGTGTTTTTTCTTACATCCTTGATGCGCATAGGTCCTGTAAATTTGGTTTCACCTTCGCACCTCCTCGGCACCCTAACACATACCCAGTCTCCCACTTCCCACTGGGGAGCTTTAGTCCCGTGTTTGTTGTCATACTGGGCTTTGTATTTGCCTTGATGTGCATCAACTTTTTCCCTGAAAGCGTGCTTGTCCCTTGTTACCTGGGATCCCCCTCCTAACCAATACGGGAAGAATTTGGTACCTGGTTTCCCCCCTCTCAGCGCTGAAAAAGGGGAAACTCCCGTGACCGAATTGGGAGTGGTGTGATACGCCCACAACATTTCCTGTAACGCCTGTTCAGTGGGTATCCTGTTTACTACCGCTAACTGTATGCACCCTTTAACCATGCGGTTCATTCTCTCCACCAATCCATTAGCTCTGGGACAGTACAATGCTGTTCTTAAGTGTGTGTGATATTAAGTTTACTCAAGAACTCTGTCATGGTATGGGATGTGAATTGGACCCCATTATCTGTCACTATTGAGGAGGGTATCCCCTCCTGTGCAAATGTGTCCTTCAGAAATTGAATTACCGATATGGTCATTATCTGATGGACCATTTTGACCACCGTCCAGTGGGAGTGAAAATCAATTAGAACCAGAGCAAATGGTTTCCCCACCCCCTTCAAGTTGAGGGGACCAATGATGTCTAACGCAACCTTCTCCCACGGTTTGTCCGGTAGAGCTACAGGTGACAAAGGTGGCTTCCTGGTTACCCTAGACTTGTCACTGTTGGAGCATGTGGTACAACTCCTCACCTTTGCCTCTCCTAAGGAGTCCATCTTGAGGAACCAATACCTCTCTCGTAACCTTGCTTTCGTCAAGCTTCTGCCCAAGTGGCCCTCATGTACCAGATCGATTATCTTATCCCTCATGGGCTCTGGTGGAACTATTTTCTCGTTTCTGAACAGGATGCCTTGATCCACACTAAGCTCCACCTGTATCTCCCAGAACGCTTTTAACTCTGCACTAATCTGTTCTGAAGACTCGGGCCAACCTTGTATGGTGTAATTAATGATTTGCGTCATGTTGGTATCAGAATTCATGCCTTCTAGCCACTCTTGCATGGTGATGGTGTCTAAATTGACCTGGAAAACTGGGTATTCATGCGTTTCAAATTGTTCCTCTTTGTTAATGGGACCTCTAGACAAGAAGTCAGCTGCCACATTTTGAACCCCCGGTACATATTTGAGTGTGAAGCAGAACCCTTCCAAGCCAAGCAACCACTTCGCTATGCGGGGAGTGTTACATGGACTATTTTTGGGATTGAACATGAAAATCAAGGGTTTATAATCAGTACGCATGAAATGTTTCACACCCCAAAAACAAGCCAATGCTTCTCTCTCCACCACAGAATAGTTCTTTTCGGCTTTGGTAAGTGACCTTGACGCAAATGCGACAATCCTCTCCTTGCCCTCAATAATTTGTGAAAGCGTTGCACCCAACCCTTTCCCACTAGCATCCGTTGTGAGGAAAGTCTTGCGATTGTGCTCGAAGTTGCACAAAAATGGAGCAGATAGAATGCCTTCTTTCACTTTTGAAAATGATGTTTCATGCTCTTCTGCCCACTAAAATTGCATGTTATTTTTTGTGAGGTCCCTCAGGTTGGCCGTTATATCCGAGAAGTGGTCTACATACTTTGCCATACACTCGGCCAACCCTAAAAATGACTTTAGCTCGTCTTTGTTTGTAGGTGCAGGCGCGTCTCTTACCGCTTCCACTAGGCAGTCTTTGGGTTTGAACCCTTCCTTTGAAATGCAATGTCCTAAGTACTCCACTGATTCCACCCCAAACTGACACTTCTCTCTCTTTAGTGTTAGCCCTGCATTTCTGAATCTGGATAGAACTTGTCTTAACACATTGTCATGCTCTTCCATATTCGCACCATATATCAGCACGTCATCTTGGAAACAAAGCGTTTTCGGTACCCCTTTCAAGATATGCTGCATAATTTTTTGAAAGACCCCTGCCGCAGAGGCCAGTCCAAACGGCATGCGGCAGAACATGAAGGTGCCCATGGGTGTGGTGAATGCGGTGAGCTTCTTGGAGTCAGGATGTAGCTCCACTTGGTGGTATGCCACGGAGAGATCCAGGACGCTGAAGTAACTTGCCTTCCCCATGGTGCTTAACATCTCGTGGATGCGTGGTAATGGATGTTTTTCCACTAGTATGCTATTATTTAGATCACGAAGGTCAATGCACACCCGAATGTCCTGACTATGACCTTTTTTTGCGATCACGATCGGGGCAATCCATTCAGAGCAATCCACCGGCTGAATGATGTTATGTTTTTCTAACCTATCTAGTTCCTTCCTCAACGGTTCCCACATAAGATGTGGAATGGGTCTAGTTTTGTGGATCACTGGTTTAGCATTCTTTTTTAGCTGAATTTTGTGCTGGAAGTTCCTAAGCAATCCCAAGTTCTCCGAAAACACCTCTGGAAACTCACCAGCAATGTTCCCACTCAGCCCTGAGGGATCTATTATCATCACTTGTTCTGGGTTATTCGGGTCCAATTTGATCCCTAGTTCCCTTTGATGCTGCCACCCCAGTAGGTTAGACCCGTTCTCCACTACGTAAACTTTACCTACCGTTCGTCTGCCTTTGAAGGAAATGAGCGACTTAAACATTCCCTTCATGTGTATGGGATCTCTATTATAGCCGCTAGGAGCTATATCAGCTTCATCCAGCTTGTCCTGTCCTTTCTGTAGAACAGCTTCAAAATCTGAGAAGTTCACCAGTGTGAAAGGCGAGCACGAATCGGCGAACATCTTCACACTTTTCCCATCAAGAGTCACCTCGCATACCGGGTAGCTCTGGTGCTCTTGAACCCCATTCTCATTCACTTGTAGTACTATTTTCTTTACTTGTGTAGGCGTCGTGGTGACTTGGCTTCCCCCGATGTCTTCGGGAAGCACCCACAAACTCTCGCAAGATACCCTTTCTTATTGCACTTCCTGCACCAAGCATGCCTCGCCTAGCAATTGAGATCATTTGCCATATGGTTGTTGCTTCCACACCGGTAGCACTTGAATTTTCCATTCTCTGAGCTCGCCGTCTGGCCACGCCAACTTTCATTCTTCTTTGCCGAATCATGTTTGATTTTGTACACTTCAGCTTCTTCCTCCGTATTAATTATCTCTGAAACCTGCCCATTGGACTCCGTCAAATTTATTTCTTTCATACAGATCGCTGTATGCTCGATCGATTTAGCAATTTTAATAGCTTCTATGAGATCCGGTTGTTTCTCCAATAGCTTCCTTTGTATTTCTTTGCTGTTAGTACAGCGTACTAACTGATCTCTGATCAGTGAATCATTGAGATCATTGAATGCGCACAGTTTGCTCAAACCTCTGAGGACCGCAACGTACGTGGAAACATTTTCCTGCTTGCCCTGTATGCGACTGAAAAATTTATGTCGCTCCAAGACTACGTTTATTTTGTCCCCAAAATGATTCCGTAACTTAGTTAACGTTGTGTCATAGGCATCGTCATCTTCTTCCTCTCCCTCAGGCTCCGGTAGTGATTCAAAAATTTTCCTACCATTTGACCCCAAATTATGTAGTAAAATATGCTGTTTCCTGAAAGCGCTGAATTTTTCCCCTCCTATTGCCACTAGGTAAGATTCAAATACTTTCTCCCAATCTTCCCATGGAATAGTTGGTTCCCCCATCTCATTCAAGAACGGTGTCGGTTGTAGCATGCTTGCGGCTGCCATCGTGAGAGAAACAAGATAGTTTGATTGGGTAAAACAGAACCAGGCGAGAGGCTTTAAAGAATAATGCCTAAAAGCCACCCCACTAATTACTAAGCAGGAACAGCCCTAATTGCATATGTACGTTAGGCAAACTGGCATACAATATAATCTCAGACAGTAGTAGCACTAAGTATGAGAATGGCTGAACATATGAGTTTGCTGTAGCGTCACTACCTAGCGAGAACACCAGAACTATGAGCTGCACTTCACCGATGGCTCATAGTAGAGTATCATCGCTGGAGGTGTGTGTGCCACCGGTCATAGGCACGCCCCAAGAAAACTCCAACTTCCTCCTCAAAGATGAATAGCGACTGTTTGAGAGTTGTCATGAAAATCAGAGGTGTGCGTGTCACCAAAATGCTGCCACGCAGAAATACAAAATTTCCACTAACAAGGTAAACGCACTGCCCCAGTTCTCTTATTGGTGAAATACTTCCAAAATCCCTTTAGAAACGTTGCCCCTACCAAATAAAGTTTACTCCCAAAAGAAGAAGGGCCGTGTGCTGTGGTGTGCGCGTCACCGAAGATTTAGTTATACACCCACAGGAGTGCGTGTCTCCGAAATAATCACGCTGCCTCTACTGACAAGGGGTGTAATGTGGTGTGCGTGTCACCGAAGAATGCATCAGGCACGCTAAGGAGTGCGTGCCTCTGAAAATAGACGAATCACCTTACCGGCGTTATGACCCAGGACAGCCTTCAGACTCACAGGCGAACGTCGGCTGGACGCTTCTTGAGGTAACCCGGCAACGGCGTTTGACGGAGGAAGTGTCTCCAGGCTGCTTCTGCGCACACTGCCAGGAACCAGGAACGCCGTTCTGTCGAGAACTGCACCACAGTTCACTGCCAGCAACGGGACTCGGGTAGTTACTGACACGTCTTAACGAGGCGATTTGCGGCACCAGGGCACACCCAGCACCAGGGCACTCCCGACAGGTAGATGACCAGGTGGAAAGATCAGGCGCCCCACAGTAGATCACGATTCCTCAGTGACCAGGAGACTGCCAGCCCAAACGTGAATAGAAGCTTTCCAGGAGCTTTGACTTCTCCACAGGCTGTTCCCTGCAGAATCACTGCTTCCAGAGCTTGAACTTCTTCACACGCCACCGCCGATATGAACCGAAGTTCTCAGAAAGTACGCCGTCAGTTCCGTGATTGATAATGCAGCATTGCGACACCAGATGCGACACCACACGACCAACTGATGGAGTGATGCAGAAGGGGAGGAGTGAGGTACATCTGCCCCCTCACGCAGATCGTCGCCAGTATTATGAAGTGAAACTGACACGAAGGTAAGATTTCAGTCTTTTATTCTTCACTCCTCTCTCCATCAATGCTCCCTGTCACCAACATTCTAATGTCCCCTTCAGGGACGTGGGGCAAACCATATACAATGGGGGTGGTCCGGGAATGTACCAACTATGGTCATATCTATGGTAACTTGCCCTGGTGTACATAACATGGCGTTAACCTGGCAAACTAGATACGTCGTAACAGTTACCTAACCCCAAACTCCTGAGTTGTTAAATGACCCATAGAAGGGAGTGTTTTACAGTTGAGCAAATGTGTTCAAATGTAATTTTGGTAGTGCCATGGAATGATCAACCAATGAGGTACTCGATGAGCAGGTATTTAACTACACGTTCAAAACGTACGGTATTGTGGCTGTTGTTTGTTTGTACACAACCACATCTCTGAATGTGTTTATTAACACAGAGTTTCATCTACCAGACAGTGCTCACAGAGGGGCGACTAAAGCACAGAACAAAATGAATTCATTTATCCAGAGTGTGAAGGCACACGGAAGGCTTAGGTGCCTGCCCGGAGACGCTAAGGATCCCAGCGCTTCTACAGACTCTGCCGTGCTCCTCTGCACCAGCAGGGCACAGCTCAGAATCTGACGCTTCTGCTAAGAATAGGTGAGGGGGATGAGGTTGGGGCATGCGGAAGTTGCCAGCAGATTTCCAGGTTATTGAAAGTGATGATTCTGACGTGAGGCAATGGAGACTGACATTGTCTGTTTGTCTGCACCAGTCTATTTCTTTACCATCTACCGGGCTCACTGTCATGTATCCATTCATCTCTCTTTGTTAGAGGTGCGCAAGCCAATATATTAACAGGTAGAGCCAGCCGGAGACAAGCCAAGCGTATTCACGAGTCAGTGGACAAGCCGTGAAAATGATCGGCATGTTAAACATACAGTAAACATGATGTAAATGTGCGATAATGTCTCTTCAGAATTCAAAAAAGTGCATTTCTTTAGTGTGTCACCTCAGTACACAAAATTATAGCACTGAATTGATTGAGAGGAAGTTATTAAAAGTGCTAGTTTTAAGCATGAGTTAAAACACTGCCGCCCCACCCACCCAACAACAATGCCATTTATGAACTAAGAAGCATCAGTTGCCATGCATACCCCGAATGTTGCCTAGAGTCTTATCATATTTAGAGTAATATTAAAATCGAGTTCATTTAAAAACGAGAAGTTTTTGTACAGCACACATCTTGAACTCGCATATTTCAAGGTGGCAATAATAAAGATGAAAACGGAAGTGCTGGCAGGCAAGAAAACACGAACGGGAGTGGGTGGGGGCAGGGGAGGGTGAGAAGTCACAGACTGAGGGAGGGGGCGGTGGGGTGGGGTGGGGAGACAGGGAAGAAAATAGTGTTAGGAGTAAAGGGGCCAATAGCCGTGGAAGGATAAAAATGATGAATGAGGAGGGACTAACAAGCCTCAAACCAATTGGAAGCCAGCATTTAAGACAAAAGTCAATGGGCAGAGAGTGGCTGGAGCTTCCACGAAGCTTCCACACTACAGTATATACTGCATGTCTCGCAAAGCGATGGCAGTGCATTCGCACCGCAATGCTAGGCGAGACCTAAAAGAAAATAGTGTCAGGAGTAAAGGGGCCAATAGCCGTGGAAGGTTACAAATGATGAATGAGGAGGGACTAACAAGCCTCAAAACAACTGGAAGTCAGCATTTAAGACAAAATCCAATGGGCAGAGAGTGGGCGGAGCTTCCACGAAGCTTCCACACTACAGTATATACTGCATGCCTCGCAAAGCGATGGCAGCGCATTCGCACTGCAACGCTAGGCGAGACCTAACAAGGACCAAATGGTGCAAGTTAAACCACATTTCAGAAAGCAGGAATATTTATAAAAGTAATTAGGATATGTAGTCCTGAAATAATTAAACACATTTAAAACTGTCCCATACCGTGCTTCATTCCTGCTTCCACCCATGCCATCCATTTAGCCTGCCTGCATTATTTTGAAACAATAGGGATGAAAATAATCGCCAGATGCTCATGTTACACTTCATGTAACAGCACATAGGCTGCTCTTGAAAATGCAAGTTTACGATAAGTAGCTCACGAATGCTATTGGCGCTCCCTGCAAACAAACCAATTGCCAACATTTTAAACTGGCCTACCTTGAACTAGAAGAAACCTCCATTGGGCGCTTCACGGTTCAGCAGAAATCAAATCCTTGTTTTCCTTGCATCAAAGCATTGTTACTGTTGCTAGCACAGTGCATTTGGCGCTTTAATCATTCTTTACAGTGCTGCTGCTCTCACGTTTACAGGGAGCAGCGTGACACAGGGCAAGAAGAGGGCTGGGTTGGAGCTACGGCCGACTCACCTGCCCTATCTCAGTAAAGTGAGAGGTATTAGCTCCTAGAGAGTTTAGAGTGTTAGAGCGAGGCTGGCGCTATGGGCAACCCACCCACCTGCCCCTGATGAATGAGTGTCAGGAGTCAGTCTATGTGGGGCTGGAGGAGGGAGAGAGAAAGAAGAGATGAGGGATAGAAGGGGGAGAGAGCATAGGGAGAGGAAGGACGAGAGCAGGGATAAGAAGAAGGGGGAGAGGAGGACGGAGAGGATTGCCAGTACTCCAGAGTAAGCGTCTGTGGTTTTAAAAATCTTTCGCGATCGCAATACAAGGCAAAACACTTTTAATGTAAAACCAGTACCTACTTCCTCTACAACGTAGAGTGACTGATCGAGACAGGAGTGCAGCAAGAACATGAGCCACACTGAGACAGGAGTACAGCGTGACTGATCATAGCTCCCCTGCAGAGGAATACAGCCCGAAGTAATGTCACCTGTTCTTGTGACTCTCAAGTCATAAGTAATTCTCTCTCTGAGCCTTGCCTGTGTTACAGTACAGCTTCAATTGCATTTAGTGGCACACTTTTGTTCAAGTAAACGCTGCCTAATTATGTAATACGGTCAGGTGGCACAGAACCAGGGACGGCTGTTTCTTGAATAGGCCGTCTACACATACACCAGGTGTGCTTCTTGGGTCTGCATTTCGCCTGATAGCTTTTAGCCCCCAACCTCCACAACAGTGCATTTCCGGATTCAACTCCACTGTCAGTTCTTTCTGTCAGAGAATATCTGTGTAAAATTCCAGCGTACAATATTTTTTTTTACAGCCAACGAGCCTCACACATTGCAGTCCCCATTTTGAGATAGCAATGTCACACTCTAAAACAATTTTTACAGTGCCTGTGCCTCATAGTGCCATTATCGGCAACTTCCCCCACCCACAGTCTGAGCATGCATGAATAAATGAAGACACAACACAACTGTTGTTATAGGAAAATATTGCTGCAGGTTTATTCCATACAAAAGTATGCAATATGGTGGGTTATCTTACGGGCGATCCAAGGGCAGGCAGCTGTACCAACCTATGCTGCCTCGCCCGCCTGATGAGCCAGCACTGTGGGGAACCCAATCAGTGCTACACCTTTGGGTGATCCTGCTCTGGATCACGTAACCCGTTGCTCCCTTATTACTCACGCCCTTTTCAGGGCAGAGCATAGCAGGGCAAACCCCCGGTTGGTCAGGCCCCCAAACGCCCGAAGGCATAACGGGGCACCGTCGCGGTTTTCCAGGAACCTGCCCTGAGGCTCCTGGTCTTTGGCTCTGGCACCCCTATTGTGCCGCGCAGAGGTACCCTTACTGTACCCGTCTGCTTCCAGATCACCCTGTAACTCCGCCACAGCTCTGGAGGCGGCCCCCATCGTTGCCAGAGCCTCCCACCAAAACAGCTCATTTCTCACCTGCAACCTGCTTTCTAGGGCCTCATGCATGTCCAGTGGATCGTGTCCATGCCCACCTGTGACAAATTCACCCCAAGTTTGTCAACTTAACCTTAGGCGTACGCCTGGATGGCCCATGCCACTAAGACAGCTGTCTTCTCACTTGCCACCTCTCATTTCAAAGGCCCCTTGCAATGCCAAGGGAACAAAATCCATTCCCAATGGTGACAATGGACCCCATCTTTATCAAAGTAGCCTTTAACATTAGCCTGAATCAGCTCATGTCTGATGAAACCCAGACCCCTCTGGTCTGCAAACTTACGCCATGAACTGTTCACTCTTACAGGGATGTTCAACGGCCTCCTCTGACTTAGCTCCATGCCACCTCTGCGGGGGATCATCTCAAACCACCAGAGCTCACATTGAACCATGTCTTTGCTGATCTCACGTAAGTCAGCCTTCATGGCTTGTAAGAGTGACCTTCTCCCATGGCAATGAGTTTGTTGCCCCATAGGTCTGTCACTAAGAAATTGGGCGGGAAACCCCCTTCGGCCAATCTCTGAGCAAGGGTGTCCCCCTGCCCTTGCCATGCATCCCTTATTCCTTATGGGAATTTCGCCTCCTCAGCTCCCTCTGTGGTGAAACCCCCCTTGGCATACCAGCCTAGTTAACCTGTCTGCATTAATACAGTACGCACTGTCTGCAATATGGTGCCTAACATTCAGGATTGACTAAGTCCTACCTTCCCTCCATACTAGATTATTCCCCGATAGGGGGGGGGGGGGTCACACTGCCCACTCTGTGCAGCCCAAGCAGTGGAAAACTTTCCTGCCCGGTTACATTATTATTATTTTTATTTTTTTGGTTGAATCCTGGACGTGCCAAATGTTTTTACCTAGTAGCCTTTTCTGCTTGACACCCTGTTATCCCATTTATTGGGACAGCAGCACACTATGTTGGCTGACAGCGTCCCCACCCAGCGTGGCTAATATAGCTAACCTGGCGGGGCATTAGAGCTTAATTGCAGCAACATGCCACCTACCCTTGGTTCTGGGGTGCACTTACTGTGCCCCGTTGACCAGACAATTGAACAGACCCCTTTGATTGCTAAATCCTGGTGAACACATTATTTGGGTCAAATCTGGTTTGAAACAATATATGTATTGTGCCCACTGTTGGCGACATCTCACCCTTTCGTGTAGTGACAACTTACACAGCGCACCCCGCTTGCTTAACTTGTCGTTCATCACAGAGGCCAGTACCTGCTATCCATCTCTGACCCTGGATGCTTAAACCCGCAAAAGTGTCGGAATCCCAGATTCCCAGTTTCATGTTTAGCTGCAGTACACCTTCAGTGGATCCGCTGGGAGATACCACAAACCGCATTGGTCAAGAAAACCTTAAGAAGTACACAATTTTCTCTTGGGCGTACCTCTAAATGAGACTGGCTCCACACAGCTGTAAGGCCAGACACACACATATATTAAAACTATTTACTGGTTTTTGCCACTTGGCACCCTTCTGGTTGGTGATGCGGAACCTCCTACTCGCTAAGTGGCCGATCAATTCAACATCCCTCCTTTCCTGCAGGATTGTTGCCAGTTCAGTTGGATATGTGGTGACTGCACCCAGACTTACCAGGCAGCTTTATTGCTGATAATGTGACCTGTTGACCTTGGTGGAATCTCACGCTTGCAACTTGTAACTACAGCGATTGTTTAACTTCAAATGGTACTGTGTATCCGAATGAACTGTGCACAGGTAAGACTCCCACATGCGCAGTTGTTGTGAACAGCAAAGTGGATGGCCAGGACGTGTTGGAGGCCTCCCCCCTATCCGTCTTTGCTGTAGTTTTCCCCCAGCGGCACAGTCCGCTGTAGCTCAGCAGACAGGTGAAAATATATTCCAAGCCTTCTTATGTGTTGTTCACAGGGTGAAAATTGGTGACACTTTTAATACCACTGTTGGTGGTGATGGGTGGAGTGCTGGCCATACTGCCAGCATCTCCCCTGCTCCGTCGGGGTTTCCTAAGCACCAGTCCCATACCCTCCTAGTCCACCCTAGAACTTAACTGGGTTGATCCCAAAACCAGGGATATGATGGCCCGTTAGCCACTGGGCCAGTATGTGGGGACTATCAGGGACCTAAAGCTATTATCTATCTCAAGCAAGGAATAGCCAACCGCAGCTCTCAATTGCTCCCCGATTTATCTTCACCGGCAGTTAACATGGCTCAATTATTACTTGATGTCCTTGTATGGGTCCAACCCAGCACCCAAAGAAGTGCTTGCTTCCTACGTGAGGTGATGCAGCCTGGCATATACTATGCTATGCGCAGAGAGCACCTGCCCTGTAATCCCCTGGCTGCTTGTCTGGCCTTCCTATATGCCCAGGGATACCTAAAGCAATGCTTCAATTTCGAACTGGTGTGACTGTGCAGGAAGTGTAGTGAGCCTTCGCCTGCACTAGTCACCCAACAAACAAGTTGGCCCTGACTAACCTTGTGTTTTGGTGCCAGATTTGGGAAGGTGTTTCCCCTGTCCTATCCACTGTTGTGTTGTTGGAATGCTGAATGCAAGGTGGGGATGTTAACCTGCCTCAAACTCTGCGGACACCACAGCCTCTGCAAGCTTGCGAGATACTAGAATTTTTTTTAGATGTTCAGTAAAAGTGACACATTGGACTTGTCCCTCAAACTTAAGCCGGGCACCTCTAGGTGAGGTCTGGCTCTCTCAAACTTCTGCTAATGTGTACCAGGGGGCAGACCAGTCAGTGGGAACAGGAGGTGAACAGTACGTCCGGCTACCTGCCCTTTCTAGGATCCGGGCATGTCTAGTGTTTCTTACTACGTTATTGCCCCTTGTGTTTCCCCAAATTTCTAAAACACAGCGCACTTGTAAGGTGACAGCTGCCCACACCCGCCAGGCTGCCAGGGCCAAAGGGCGGGTGGTTGTAGCTTAACTTGAGCAACATGCCCCTCATTAGGCATCGACCAGACATCAGCGCAAGCAATTTTGGTGATAAACTAAGGCACCAATTGAAAGGTGTCACTCTGGCATGCGAATGTATGTCTATTGTACATCAGACCCAGAGTGCCCTGCTTTGCTTCGGCTGGGTGGAACTCGTTTACTGCGCCACCCGTCCAGCCTATGGAAATTGTGCAGAACTCCCGCATACGGTGGTCGCGGCATCTGTCAACCTCGTGACATTCACTTGCATATAATGAACATGGCGCAATCCCCAACCTTGACTCACAGACAATAAAACGGCTTATCTTGAGACTAATTTGTACTCATGTTATGCAGAAGGAAAGATCAAATTATTGAACCTGCATTTCGAATGGCTGTCCAGAGTTGCCAATAATTAATAAGACATGTAACAGGACCTATAGCCAGACTAGGCATTTGATCTTGGGCCCCTATGGTAGATAAGCAATTGTGGTCATGTTGTAAGAATATTGACCAGTTATATACTACCAAGTGGACAGTACACTTACAAACCAGTACTCTCGGCTTTCTCAATGCTTGTCGGATGCTTACCCTCACTAAGCCCCAATATGGCTTTGTTGGAGAAGTATACTGAAAATGCTACCCTTCTGAAATGGTGAGACTGTGAAAGACGTATAATGACTAACCGTCCAACTGGCCCGAACTCCACAGGAGGAAAATACCGATTGGTTTGTATAAGCATAGGTTTATATTTATTGACCTCTCAGCCTGTGGAGTAACCCAAAGACCTATTCACATTAAATGTGCTGGAGATCTGCGTTGTACACATACTTTGCTGCAGTGGTGCTGAGCCACCGTGCTACTGCTGCAGATCAGAGCATATAAATTCTCCCCACTTCCACAGATAGAGTAATTTCACAGATACACGCACATACACTCTTCATTCACTAGGGCCCATCATACCAACATACACTCTATTACTCTATCCGCACTGAACCTGAGAGGAAACTCCTTGAACACTCTGCATCTACACTAAGGCCGATGCGACCAAATTGATATTGCTTTGAGTCATGATTTAGGTTTAAATCTTTTTTATTGAGTTTTTCACAAACAGAATGCCTCGGACAGCCTCAGCAGCGTCGCCTACAACCCTGTGGGCCGGCTCAGCACTGTGGTAACGGGGGAGGCTTACTCAAACTCCAATCCAGTCCTGTGGGAAATCAGTGCTAACACAGCATGTCGCCTACAACCCTTCAGGGCCGGCCGCGTATTCTGCACAAGGGGACACTGTGGGTTACGATTGGGGCACTGAGCATCCTGTGTAGGCAAACCTGCTAGGTACCCCTCTATACGGTGCTCTAATGTGGCCGGTCTCCACAGCGGTTCCACGGCTAAAACCGGTCCCACGGACTGCGATCTGCCAGGACATTCAGAAAAACCAAAGAACAAAACTCCAATCCCGTCTTAACCCCCCCCTCCCCTCCCCGGTCCTGTCTTCCCCTCCCTCCCACTCCCTCCTCCCCCCTCCCCAGTCCAGTGCGTGCCTCTAGTAGAATCCGTTCTGTACGCCACTCCATCCAAGGGCCCCCTCCCGCTGCAACCTCACTCCCTCCTAAGGGGCGGTATTTTCTTGGGTAGCAAGCCTCAGGAGGCGAAGGTATCTGGGGCAGGTGAGCTCCCTGAATTCTGTGCTCAGCAGGGACCGGAATGGCTGCCAGAGGTCATTAAACTTCTCCGTGTCCCCTGCTACTGTCAATGAGAGTTTCTCCATGCCCAAAACATGCCAAAGCCTGTGTAGCCAACCCATGATCGTAGGGGGTGTGGAAGAGCGCCAGTGCATTAAGATGTTCTGAATGGCGGACCCCAAGGCTATGGCGATCTGTCTGCCTCTGCGGGATTTCAAAGGGTACATCAGGTCGTTGGGAAGGCCTAGCACTATATAAGCTGGGAGGCGCGGTAACTCAGTCTTAAAGTGGGAGTCGACCGCATCAAGCACCTCCTTCCAGTAAGCCCCCAGTACCGGGCATTCCCACAGAATGTGTGTCAATGTACCCACCTGCCCACAGCCCCTCCAACAGGTGTCTTCCTTACTGCTGTCCATGGCGTGTGTGCGTGCAGGGGTGTAATACCAATATGTGGAGACCTTGGTGAAGGTTTCGGTAAGTCCCGTGTGATACGCCGAGTGCCGAGCTCTGTAAGCTATCTGTCCCCATTCCTCGTGGCTCAGGGTCCTGCCGAGCTCCCTCTCCCATCGCTCCCGCCCCGGATTGTAAAAGTGTGAGGGGGCACCTGAAGGAATTGGTACAGGTCGCTGATGAGTTTGGCGTCAGTCGTGCACGTTAATAGCCAGCGTTCATAGGGGAGTAGACGTCTGTCCGCCGATTCGCGCACCTGTGGTTGCAGCGCCCAGTGACGGAGTTGCCAATACCGCATCCTTTCGGATTCCGGCAGCGCATAGTCCCGTCGCAGGTCCGGAAAGGAGATAACACCTTCCGCATCGTACATATGGCACAGGGCTCTACATCCCGCCTCTCGCCAGCGGTGAAGTGCGCCCTTCTCCATCCCCGGTGTAAACTCCGGGTTGTCCGCCAGGGGTGTCAGCGGGGAGGGGAACGTAGTCAGCCCATGTATAAGATTCGTAGCATCCCAGACCTGTAGATGCACCCTAGTGATGAAAGAGGCATATAAGTTGGCCGGGCGGTGCGCCCTGCGAAGGAAGGGAATCTCCTGCAGAGGACGTCCCGCTACCGCTTGATCTTGGAAAAGCCAGTGTTTATCCGACTCCCACCTGCTCCATTCCACTAGATGTCGCAGCTGCGCCGCTTGAAAGTATTTGCGAAGGTCCGGGATGCCAAGCCCCCCTGCCTCTGGCGCTAGCAATGAGAGTACTCGCCGCATTCTTGGCTTCTTGCCCTTCCAAATGAAGCGTCCTAGATCCGACTGCATCTGTCGGAGCCATCCCGTTGGCGGGCGCAGCGGGAGCGCCCGAAACACGTAGAGAATCTGTGGTAAAATTGTCATCTTAACCGCCCTTCCGAGCAGCGATAGAGTGCCCCGATCCCAGCGTGTGAATTCGTCCCTAACTTTCCTGCTCAAAGCGGTGTAGTTGGCTGACACGATCGCCGACAACGATGAAGCCAAAAGGACTCCCAGATAGGGTACCGGGTCCTGGGACCAAACTATAGGGACTCGGTGTTGCAAAAGAGCTCTGGTTGCCGGCGCCAGGGAGAGATCCAAGGCCACCGACTTGCTCATATTCATTTTAAACCCTGCCACCGCCGCAAAGGAGGTCAGTTCTTCGATGCACATTGGGAGCGCCGAGAGCGGGTCGTCGATGGAGAGCAGCACATCATCGGCATATAGGCTAACTGCATGGCTGAAGCCTCCGAACCGCACGCCCTTCACCCCCGGATTATCTCGGATCCGTTGGGCAAAGGGTTCCATATATAATGCAAAGAGTAATGGTGACAGCGGGCACCCCTGCCTCGTGCCTCGCTCAATGTCGAAGCTCTTTGAGGTGCACCCATTGACTCTTACTGTGGCCGTGGGAGACCTATAGCAATTAAAGATCATATGGCGAAATTTGTCTCCTACTCCCACCTTCATCAACACCTGTTCTAAGTATGGCCAATGTACACGGTCAAACGCCTTCTCTGCGTCCACCAACAGCAACATCCTTTCTCCCCGGATACGCGATGCTTTCTCGATGAGGTGAAGGATTCGTTTGGTATTATCGACCGTTTGTCTCCCAGGAATGAATCCCGCCTGATCCGGATCGATAAGCTCCGGCAATAGGGGGGCAAGACGTGCCGCTAAGATCCCTGTGTACAGTTTGAGATCGATATTGAGGAGAGATATCGGTCGGTAAGAGCCGCAGCGCGATCTGTCTTTGCCCGGCTTGGGGATCACTGCAAGGGACGCTCTTAAGAGGTCCGGCGGGATGGCTCCTGGCGTCGCGAAAGTGTGAAACAAACGCGTGAGGATAGGTGCCAGTAGCGCGCAGAACGTTTTATAGAAAAGCGACGTAAAGCCATCCGGTCCTGGGGATTTACCATGTTTAAGGTAGGCAATTGCGGATATCACTTCCTCCCGTCTGATGTCCCGCTCTAGAGCCTCCGTCTGGGAGGGCGTGAGGGACGGCAGTGAAACCGAGTCCAAATATCTCTGAGTTGCGGGCGCATCCGGGACGTCTCCAGCGTAGAGACTCGCATAATACCGGCGGAAACGTTCCGCGATGCCAGCGTCGTCCGTGACCGTGGAACCCGACGGGTCGGTGATCGCTTTCACTGTGTGTTTCTGGCGAGCAACCCTGAGCTTACTTGCCAGTAGCCTGCCACATTTATCTCCCCCCGTGTAGTAGGCGTGTTTAAGGCGTAACGCTGCATATTCTGCACGATCCATGTCTAAGGCCGTCAAGAGTTTCCTCACTCTTTGAAGTTGCCGCCATATTCTAGGGGCCCCCGTTCGACTGTGCATGTGTTCCAGTTCGCGGACCTGCTGCGTGAGCTCCTCCCGTTTCTCTCTTCTAATGGCGTTATCCACCAAGGAGATTGCAATAAATTCCCCTCGGAGTACCGCTTTCAGTGCCGCCCACTGTGTCGCTCGCGTCGTGTCCGAGTTCTCATTGTGTGACAGGTACTCCTGGACCGCTGTCGTTACCTGCGCGATCACCTCGCGTCTGCCGAGGAGCATGTCCCGCAACCGCCAAGTCCGCGGGGGACTGGAGGTCGGCGGGAAACTGAGGGTAGCGGATACCGGTGCATGATCCGAGACCGAGATCACTCCTATGTCTGCAGCTGTAGCCAGCTCCCGCACCGGGCCGGAGACCAGGAGGTGGTCTAGCCTTGCATATGTCTTGTGTGCGTGCGAGTAAAACGAGTAGGTTCGCGCCGTGGGGTGCATGTGACGCCAGAGGTCCTCTATGTCCATCTCCGCCATCATGGCCCGACATCCCGCCGAGAACTCCCCCGTCTGCAGCGACCGTTGGGCGGATCTATCAGCTGCACCGTCAAAAACCATATTCAGGTCGCCCCCTAGGATGACATGCCTGTCCTGCGCCGTCGCTGTCTCCTCCAATGCCGAGCGGAGGAACTTTTCTTGCCGGTCGTTCGGGCTATATATGGACCCGATCGCAAACGTGTGACCAGCTATTCGGATTCTGTAGACCAGGAGCCTGCCCTTTAATTCCGCATGTTTATGGAGCACCTCCCCTCTAAAGTGCCGGGCTACAAGGATCGCCACCCCCGCGGTTTTAGTGTTGTTAGAAGAGAAAAATTGGGTAGGGAACGCGGAGGACCGTAGCCTGCCACAGTCCCGGGGTAAGAGGTGAGTCTCTTGGAGCAAACAGATATCCGCGCCGGTGTTTTCTAGTAGGGAGAGAATAGCACGCCGTTTTATCGGATTGTTTAAGCCCTTGACATTGAGCGTGACAATTTTAAAAGGTGTCTGCGGCATGGTGGAATGTCATCGTTACCGCTGTGTCTCTTGTGGAATGACAGAGTGTAGTGTGCATACCACTCTGGTACCGGCCTTCCCGGCCACGCACTGGACTGCCCTCCCCCCCTCTCTGAGTCTCCCAACCCCCCCTTCGTCTGCCCCAACTCCTTTCTTCCCTGCTCTTCGTCCCCCAAACCCCCCTCAAAACTCCCCAGCAACTCCCCCACCCCTTCCCCAACAACATATCCGGAACTCCCCGGTGACTCGCCCACCCCTTCCCCAACAACATGTCCGGAACACCTCTCTCCTTCCTACCAAGTCCTGGAGTATCAATGTCCAAGTCCGGCTTCCAGGGGAGCAGGTCTTCGGTATAGTAGATCAGTGGACGTCAAGCCCCCACCCCCTCCCCACCCGCCCCCCCCCCCGCCCCGTCCCCCAAACCTGCTTTGCAAGGAAGGCTGTGTTGTACTCCCCCCGGAGCTGCTTCAGGCAGTCAATGCGACATCACTGACTTCCGTGGTTCCGGCTACCTCCGGCGCCGCTTCATCCGCGCCAGTCCCGGTGCCAGGCGAGTCCGGTCGTGCGGGCCGCCCCCGGGTCCCGCGCCTCGATACCCTCCGCCATCCATCCTCCTGAGACCGACCCGGTCGTTGCTCGGCCAACTCGTCATCAGGTGCGGCAATACCCAAAATTCCACAAGTCTCCCGCAGGGAACGTAGTTGGTGCATAGTACCGTTCCAGCGAAAGATGAGCCGGAAAGGATGTCCCCAGGTATAAGGCGTGCCTTGTGTTCTTAGAAAATCCGTGGCTACCTTGAACGTTTTCCGCTTCTGTAGCGTGATGGCCGACAGATCCTGGTAGAGGGCCACTTGATGGCCTCGGAACGTCAGGGGTTGCTTCTTCCGCGCCTCCGTCATGATGCGTTCCTTGAGCGGAAAATCCGGAAGGAATGCCAATATGTCCGGGGGTGGTGCCGCTGCTCTTCGTTGGGGTCCCACTCTGTGCGCCCTGTCAATTCGGACCGGGAACCCCTCCGCCTCTCCCAGCACTTCTCGGAACAGGGCCTGCAGATATCCCGCCACCTCTTCCCCTTTGGCCAAGGAGGGCAGCCCCCGGACCCGTATGTTGTTCCGCCGGGATCTGTTTTCAAGGTCCTCAGCATGGGCTTGGAGATCGATCTGTTGATCTCTGTTAGACCTGGCACCTTGGCGTGAGTCTCCCTTCCTCTTTTTGTCGCTGTGCCTCATGTGTTTTTATGGTGTTGGCCGCTCAGCGCGCTGTGCCACTGCCAACCAGTGTCACGGTGCGAGTGCTCCCTATGTAAATTGTATATGTTGGTTGGATTCCATGATTGGATTGTTTGATTTACTGTCAGACCCCAGTAAAGTGCGCCGGGGGCGCCAGGGCATGTAAATGCGAACCCCGCTGGTGGGCTTGCAGCACTGGTTGTGCCACCCACAGAAGCGGCCGGTAAAATATATCTAAGGTCTGCCATCGCAGAACCTGCGTGCAGTCTGGTACTGACACGCCGACCGACAAGTGCCCACACTTGCCGGTCCCGGAAACCTTCCCTTAGCTGCATGTTAGTCACCCCTCTGGTAGGCCCACGGGCAGGGTGCATTGTACGCCTAAGGTAGGACACGCCTGGATGCGTGGCATGTCCTAGTAGTGAATTACCGCCATCTTGTTGTTCACTACTGCAAGGCTACCCTGTTCTCATAGGCCAGTATGGGCGGCCTGGATTATTACACCTTATGATCCTAACCGACCCAGGGAACATGGTAGGAGATCGAGTTTAGTATGCCTGAACTCGGAATAATAAGGTACATCTTTTCGCAAGGTTTATTTTAATATTCCGGGTTTGCAAATGCCGCTTTTAGAAAGTTGGCCTTTGCTTGCCTAAACCTTTCAGCCGCCTCTGCGTGTTGTGTATCTGATGTCTGGCTGGTGTGAGTGACAGGGCTGGGGGAACCCAGATGGGCAGGGCTAGGCAGCCTGGTATGAATAGGACGATCGACAGGTAGATGGGTGGGAGGAGTGCTCCTAGGTTCTGAATAGGACAGTGCTCCGCTACCTCGATGCCGGCTCCACCCCCTGTGGAGCGTCTGATGACTCTGCCCTGCACTCTGAAAGGAGAAGCCTGCATCACGTAAACAAAGTGCTCAGAAACCGGACTGAACTAGGCAAGGGCCCCCCTGGCCTGGGAGAACAAAAGATTTGTGGTATAAATGGAGGAGCCCTGCTCCTAAGAAACTAGATCCGCTTTTGACCAAGAAGAATCTCTGCCTGAGGAGGAGGCACCGGGAAAGCTGTAGGAGGAAGACTGTCCCTATCCTGGGGGATTGGCCTGCAGTGGTGACCTTGCTGCCAAAGGAGAGAAGAGAAACTGTTGCTGAAGACTTTTACTTTACTTTTACTTTCAAGACTTGTGCTTTTCCAAAAACGATCTCCAAGGGCTTGGAACTGAGCTTGCCCCCTGAACTGAGCCCCAGGACCATTGGGCTCTACCTGATCTTCACTCGCCTGCTGCTGGACTGTGGTGTCCTTTCCCTCGCCGGAGCTGTGACCCTCGTGCCCAGTCCCTCCCTGAGCCGTGACCAGGACTGCTTAGCCGCCCCCGCCTTGGGAAGAGCCTCGCTCGATCGGAGCCGCTCCCCCTACGCTGTGCTGGGCTGCCCCGTCACCTCGCTCGTGGAGGCTCGCTGTGCACCTTCACCCTCCCGCCGGAATCGGCGTTTGTGAGCATCTCCAAGCCTCGGACGGCCCGGACGCATCGGCGTGCCCGGCTGCCCCGCTTTGTTCACCCGCCACCTGCAACACCCCGCTCCTGTCGTGAGCCTGAAGATCAGACCCCCCATCGTGAAGTGTGGGAGCCCCGGACGCCGCCTCGCTCTTCTGTCGAAGAGCCGCTGAAATCCCGCACCCGCCTTTGCGTCAAGAAACAAGGTACTGTACTTACGAACTCGACCGCGAGCTCGCATCGGATCCAGGGTCCGCAACGTTCTTATTTCCCTGTCATCTGCTGTGTGCTCCCCGGGCGCTGCCTCAGCACGAAGTGCGCTGAGGCCTACAGTTACCTTGTGCCCGCCTAAAGAACTTTCCGTAAAACCAAGAGAACTTGACCGTATTTCCAAGAATTGTGGCCCCATCAGTTCAACGTTACTGGGCCTTGTATTTGAATCTGCTGAAACTACATAAAAGCTTATTTTTATATACCTCCTGATTGGTGTCCGTTTGTGGTGCATGCAAGGGGTTACTGTATGTGTAATTGCATTTGCTTAACCGTGTACGCCTGAGACTTAGCCTTGACTGCTCGCGCCACGCACCTAGAGGGTGAGCAGGGGTTATTCTGGGGAGTCATCCTTCGCCCTGACAAGAAGTAAGGGGTCCCTGCTTGTTGTGGGTTCACACCTGCGTCAACCAGAGCCCCCTCATTTCTAACATTGGTGGCAGCGGTGAGGATTTACGGATTTGCATTTGTGGTTTGCGTATAGTGAATCACTGATCACCACGTAGTGAGAGCAGACCAGTAACACAGCCACAAGGCTAGCATTTGTTTTTGTTTTGCCAAGAGTCTCCGTTGTTAGAGCCATGCCTGGTTCACTTTCCGCCGGAAGGGCGGCTTCCATAATCTCTGGATTTGAAGACGTAGATTGGGAAGAAGGCGCACTTCTGGATCGTACCAATGAAGACTTGAAAGGTCTTTGCTCCAAGTTCAGGATTGCCCAAACTGGATTGAAGAAGAAGGAGCAATTTGTGAAGGCGCTGAGGGCCTGGTATGAGTCAAAGGCACCAGAGAATCAGGTGGAAGTGGTTCCACCAGAAAGTGTCCATGAGTTTGGCAGGTGCCTGTCGCCAGAAGAGTTGGCAGACAGGGCCGCAACCCGGGCACACGAGGTGGAAATGGCAAAACTTCATGGGCAGATGGATATGGAAAAACAAAGATTAGCCATGGAAGAAAAGAAACTACAATTAGAGCATGACATGAAGCTGAGGGAGCTGGAGCTGAAAGCAAAAAGTTTGGAGCTTAATCCCTCTGGTGGCAGCACACCGCCAGTACCGGCGGAACCAAGAGTTTATATTCCCAAGGATGTAGTGAAGGAGTTCTTCAGGAATGACGACATCGGGCAGTGGTTCAGAGCCTACGAGGTAGCCATGTCTTCCCACCGGGTCCCTGAGAAAGATTGGGGAGCGGGGTTGTGGGGAAGGTTCCTGAGTGAAGGGCGGGACACACTGTTAGATTTACCTGTTGATGTTCGTAATTCTTATGCCCATATGAAGGAAGCATTGATGGCTAGGTATGGGTTGACCCCTGAGTTATATAGACAGAGGTTCAGGGGTTGCACTAAGATTCCCAATAGTACGTATGTGGAGTATGTGACTTTCTTTTGCAGAGCACTGGATGGTTGGGTAAAGGGTAGTAAGGTGAATGATTATCAAGGGCTTCTTGATTTAATGGCATGGGAGCACTTGTCCAGTAATTGTTTTCCTGAGCTACGCCAGCACCTGATCGATAGTAAGCTGACTAACCCGAGGAAGCTTGCTGAGGAGGCGGACCGCTGGGTCAGTACCAGGGTCCACAAGGGTACCGTGGGAGATTCCGCCAAAGGTGGGCAGGGTCCCCAGCAGAAGAGTGGGGGGGACAGGGGTAAACAGAAGCAGTTCCAAAAAGGGCCCCAAAATAGTCCCCAAGGGAACCAAGGGAAGGGTTCTCAGCCTCCCCCACCCCAGAAACCGACCGGGGCCCCGACAGGTCCTCCTGTTCCAAAGGGGCCCGTAAGATGTTACAGGTGTAACAATTTGGGGCATTTTGCCTCTGATGTAAAGTGTCCATTGTTTGGTAAACCAGCACCCACTGGTGCTCCACCCCGGCAGGTGACTAGTGTAGCCTTGGGGGAGGAGAGGGATGTCCAAGGTGGGTGGGGTCCCGCAGAGATGTCCCTGGTCTCGCTAGGAGACCGTGAAGTGGTCCCTCCAACCCAGCTGCCTGAGAACACTAAGAAGTACAGGCAGTGGGTGACCATAAATGGCCATAGGGTGGAAGCTCTTAGAGATACAGGAGCCAGTGTGACGGCTGTCCGGTGTCACCTGGTGTCTCAGGAGCAGGTGGTCCCCAATGCATTCTATCCCGTTGTTGCCGCTGACAACACAGAGAGACACTGCAAGGTGGCTCAGGTTCCCTTTGAGTGGGGGGGGGTCTCTGGTACTCTTCAGGTAGCTGTGAGGCCCGCCATGCCTGTAGACTGTTTGTTAGGGAACGATTTGGAGAGCTCACCTTGGGCTAAGGTGGAGCGGAGTGCTCACCTGGAGATGTTGGGTATGCCGGATTGGGCGTGTGTCACCACACGGTCCATGGCAGCCAGTAGAGGTACTCAAGAGGTCCTGGAGCCTGAGAGGGAGGCCCAGGAACCGGCCTCAGAGAGAAGGAGCAAGGGGCGCGGGAAGCCGGCCCCTGAAGTTCCCACGGTCCAGGAGGAAGCAGACCTTGAGGGGGATGCCCTGGAGCCTACAGGGGAGCAGATAGCTGAACTGGGAGACCTGCCGGAGCTGACCCATTGGCAGCAGGAAGGGGGTCCCACCAGGGAGGACTTTTGCAAGGCACAGAAGGAGTGCCCTTCTCTCGTGGGTATGCGGCAGCAGGCTGCAGACCAGGCCGCAGGTGATCAGTCAGGATCGCATTTCGTTTACTGGGAGAACGACCTCCTATATACAGAGCCTAAGGTTGCTGAGCCTGGGTCAGCCCGTGCGCTGGTGGTACCCCAGGACTTCAGAGCCTTCCTACTGGGGCTGGCTCACGATGTGCCATTGGCAGGGCATTTGGGGCAGGACAAGACCTTTGAAAGGCTTGTCACCCACTTTTATTGGCCTCAAATGCGCAGGAGTTCCGATACTCACTGCAGGACATGCCAGACTTGCCAGGCAAGTGGAAAGAGTGGAAGGAAGCAGAAAGCTCCACTCCAGCCATTCCCTGTGGTCGGTACCCCATTCCAGCGAGTGGGGATTGACATTGTAGGGCCACTGGACCCCAAGACAGCGATGGGCAATAGGTTCATCCTGGTCCTGGTGGACCATGCCACCCGGTACCCGGAAGCCATTCCTCTGAGGACAGTGACGGCCCCCGTGGTGGGACGTGCACTGATGGGAATTTTCTCCCGAGTGGGATTCCCTCTAGAGGTGGTGTCTGACCGAGGTACCAATTTCATGTCCAAGTACATGAAATCTCTTTGGCAAGAGTGTGGTGTAACCTACAAGTTCACCACCCCTTACCACCCCCAAGGAAACGGGTTGGTTGAGAGATTCAACCGAACCCTCAAAGGCATGATAATGGGCCTAGAAGGAGCCATGAGGCGTAAGTGGGACGTCCTCTTACCATGCCTTCTCTTCGCTTACCGTGAGGTGCCACAGAAGTCTCTGGGGTTCAGTCCCTTTGAGCTTCTGTATGGTCACCCAGTCAGAGGACCTCTAAGTCTGGTCAAAGAAGGCTGGGAGCAATCTCCCAGGAAACCTCCCCAGAATGTATATAGTTACATGCTGGCCTTCAGGAATCAGACTAGGCGATTCAGGCAACTTGCTGAGGCAAATCTGGAAGCCAGCCAGGAGGAGATGAAGCGGTGGTACGACCAGAATGCCACTCTGGTAGAGCTTCAGCCTGGACAGAAAGTATGGGTCTTGGCCCCCGTGGAGCCGTGTGCGCTCCAGGATAAGTGGACCGGTCCCTTTGAGGTGGTGGAGCGCAAGAGTCCTGTTACCTACGTGGTGGACCTGAAGTCTCCTAGGAACCCCTTAAGGGTCCTACATGTCAACCGCCTCAAGCCCCACTTGGAGAGGTCCCAAGTGGGCATGCTCTTGGCAACAGATGCTGGAATGGAAGAGGAGACAGAACCTCTTCCTGACCTCCTGTCCGCCAAGGAGCAAGATGGGTCAGTGGATGGTGTCATCCTCTCTTCCACCCTGACCCCTGAGCAACAGAATGATTGTCGCCAGCTGCTGGGACAGTTTTCTGACCTGTTTTCCCTGGTCCCTGGTGTCACTGATTGGTGCGTCCATGATGTGGACACTGGGGATAGTCCACCTGTGCGGCACAAGGCCTACAGGGTGACTGACAGGGTGAGGACATGCATCAAGGAGGAGGTCTCCAAGATGTTTGCCCTCGGGGTAATTGAGTCTTCTAGCAGTCCTTGGGCCAGCCCCGTGGTCTTGGTCCCAAAGGCTGCAGCGCCGGGAGCCACACCCGAACTCCGGTTCTGTGTGGACTACAGAGGACTCAATTCGGTCACTAGGACCGACGCACACCCCATCCCCAGAGCTGATGAGCTCATCGATCGGCTAGGGGCTGCCAACTACCTCAGCACGTTTGATTTAACGTCTGGGTATTGGCAGATCGCCTTGACCGAGGGGGCCAAAGAGAGGTCAGCATTTTCCACCCCAGATGGGCACTACCAGTTCCGGGTTATGCCATTTGGGATGAAGAATGCCCCTGCCACCTTCCAGAGATTGGTCAACCAGGT
The DNA here is from genome assembly GCF_964204655.1 of Triturus cristatus. Lineage (NCBI taxonomy): Eukaryota > Metazoa > Chordata > Amphibia > Caudata > Salamandridae > Triturus > Triturus cristatus. Next base: position 1,062,925,673 of record NC_140593.1, on the reverse strand, counting down.
GTTGGCTGGGCTGGATTCGTTCAGTGCAGCCTACCTGGATGACATCGCAGTGTTCAGCTCCACTTGGGAGGAACACTTGCGTCACCTCTGGGAAGTGTTGATGGCGCTGCGCAAGGCAGGCCTCACGATCAAGGCGAGTAAGTGCCAGATCGGGCAGGGTTCCGTGGTGTACTTGGGACACCAAGTTGGGAGTGGCCAGGTGGCACCCCTCCAACCCAAGATAGAAACCATCCTGAATTGGGAGGCACCCAAAACCCAGACGGAGGTGAGAGCCTTCCTAGGTCTCACCGGGTACTACAGGAGGTTTGTCAAGGGGTATGGCAACATGGTTGCCCCCTTGACAGCGCTGACTTCGAAGAAGCAGCCCAGGAAAGTGATCTGGACTGACACCTGTCAGAAAGCTTTTGAGGCCTTGAAAACTGCTATGTGCACGGCGCCCGTGCTCTTGGCTCCCAACTTCTCCAAAGAGTTTATCGTTCAGACAGACGCTTCAGAGCATGGTGTGGGGGCTGTTCTTTCACAGATTAATGAGGAGGGCCTAGATCAACCCGTAGCCTTTCTTAGCAGGAGGTTACTTCCACGGGAACAGAGGTGGAGTGCTATTGAGCGTGAGGCATTTGCTGTGGTCTGGGCGCTGAAGAAGCTAAGACCCTACTTGTTTGGGTCTCACTTCCGGGTTCAGACGGACCACAGGCCCCTCAGATGGTTGATGCATATGAGGGGTGAGAATCCAAAGCTGTTGAGGTGGTCCATTTCCCTACAGGGTATGGATTTCACGGTGGAACATCGCCCTGGTACAGATCACGCCAATGCTGACGGTCTGTCCAGATTTTTCCGCCTTAGTGATGAGGAACTCCCTGGGGTAGGGTAGTTCTCCCCACTTTTCAGCTGGAGGGGACACGTGTTAGACCTGGCACCTTGGCGTGAGTCTCCCTTCCTCTTTTTGTCGCTGTGCCTCATGTGTTTTTATGGTGTTGGCCGCTCAGCGCGCTGTGCCACTGCCAACCAGTGTCACGGTGCGAGTGCTCCCTATGTAAATTGTATATGTTGGTTGGATTCCATGATTGGATTGTTTGATTTACTGTCAGACCCCAGTAAAGTGCGCCGGGGGCGCCAGGGCATGTAAATGCGAACCCCGCTGGTGGGCTTGCAGCACTGGTTGTGCCACCCACAGAAGCGGCCGGTAAAATATATCTAAGGTCTGCCATCGCAGAACCTGCGTGCAGTCTGGTACTGACACGCCGACCGACAAGTGCCCACACTTGCCGGTCCCGGAAACCTTCCCTTAGCTGCATGTTAGTCACCCCTCTGGTAGGCCCACGGGCAGGGTGCATTGTACGCCTAAGGTAGGACACGCCTGGATGCGTGGCATGTCCTAGTAGTGAATTACCGCCATCTTGTTGTTCACTACTGCAAGGCTACCCTGTTCTCATAGGCCAGTATGGGCGGCCTGGATTATTACACCTTATGATCCTAACCGACCCAGGGAACATGGTAGGAGATCGAGTTTAGTATGCCTGAACTCGGAATAATAAGGTACATCTTTTCGCAAGGTTTATTTTAATATTCCGGGTTTGCAAATGCCGCTTTTAGAAAGTTGGCCTTTGCTTGCCTAAACCTTTCAGCCGCCTCTGCGTGTTGTGTATCTGATGTCTGGCTGGTGTGAGTGACAGGGCTGGGGGAACCCAGATGGGCAGGGCTAGGCAGCCTGGTATGAATAGGACGATCGACAGGTAGATGGGTGGGAGGAGTGCTCCTAGGTTCTGAATAGGACAGTGCTCCGCTACCTCGATGCCGGCTCCACCCCCTGTGGAGCGTCTGATGACTCTGCCCTGCACTCTGAAAGGAGAAGCCTGCATCACGTAAACAAAGTGCTCAGAAACCGGACTGAACTAGGCAAGGGCCCCCCTGGCCTGGGAGAACAAAAGATTTGTGGTATAAATGGAGGAGCCCTGCTCCTAAGAAACTAGATCCGCTTTTGACCAAGAAGAATCTCTGCCTGAGGAGGAGGCACCGGGAAAGCTGTAGGAGGAAGACTGTCCCTATCCTGGGGGATTGGCCTGCAGTGGTGACCTTGCTGCCAAAGGAGAGAAGAGAAACTGTTGCTGAAGACTTTTACTTTACTTTTACTTTCAAGACTTGTGCTTTTCCAAAAACGATCTCCAAGGGCTTGGAACTGAGCTTGCCCCCTGAACTGAGCCCCAGGACCATTGGGCTCTACCTGATCTTCACTCGCCTGCTGCTGGACTGTGGTGTCCTTTCCCTCGCCGGAGCTGTGACCCTCGTGCCCAGTCCCTCCCTGAGCCGTGACCAGGACTGCTTAGCCGCCCCCGCCTTGGGAAGAGCCTCGCTCGATCGGAGCCGCTCCCCCTACGCTGTGCTGGGCTGCCCCGTCACCTCGCTCGTGGAGGCTCGCTGTGCACCTTCACCCTCCCGCCGGAATCGGCGTTTGTGAGCATCTCCAAGCCTCGGACGGCCCGGACGCATCGGCGTGCCCGGCTGCCCCGCTTTGTTCACCCGCCACCTGCAACACCCCGCTCCTGTCGTGAGCCTGAAGATCAGACCCCCCATCGTGAAGTGTGGGAGCCCCGGACGCCGCCTCGCTCTTCTGTCGAAGAGCCGCTGAAATCCCGCACCCGCCTTTGCGTCAAGAAACAAGGTACTGTACTTACGAACTCGACCGCGAGCTCGCATCGGATCCAGGGTCCGCAACGTTCTTATTTCCCTGTCATCTGCTGTGTGCTCCCCGGGCGCTGCCTCAGCACGAAGTGCGCTGAGGCCTACAGTTACCTTGTGCCCGCCTAAAGAACTTTCCGTAAAACCAAGAGAACTTGACCGTATTTCCAAGAATTGTGGCCCCATCAGTTCAACGTTACTGGGCCTTGTATTTGAATCTGCTGAAACTACATAAAAGCTTATTTTTATATACCTCCTGATTGGTGTCCGTTTGTGGTGCATGCAAGGGGTTACTGTATGTGTAATTGCATTTGCTTAACCGTGTACGCCTGAGACTTAGCCTAGACTGCTCGCGCCACGCACCTAGAGGGTGAGCAGGGGTTATTCTGGGGAGTCATCCTTCGCCCTGACAAGAAGTAAGGGGTCCCTGCTTGTTGTGGGTTCACACCTGCGTCAACCAGAGCCCCCTCATTTCTAACAATCTCTGAGGCGCAGCACTTCTTGTTGCAGGTGTTCGAACTCTTCGTCCCGTCTGTGGTTGGCGTCCTCCACTGCGACCACCCGGTCTCCTAGTCCGTCCACCTCCCGGCGTAGTTCCCGCACTTCGCCTGCCACCTCATTCTTCAGGGCTTGGAAGTCCTCCCTGAGGGTGCTGAAGAGCGACTCCATAAAGGACCTGGTAATGGGGGGTTCGCTGCCGCCCGCTTCCTGTGTCCCTCCAGAGGGCCCGGGGGACTGCTGCCCTCGATCTGCTCGCTGTTGGTGGCGTCCTAGAAGCTCGGGGAGAGTGCGTTCCCCTTTCTTCCCTCCTCTACTGCCGGCCATAGTCTTCGTGGCCCTATGTCGCTCGACCTCTCTCCTCTCGGGCCCGCGTCCCGCCGTCGCCGGACCCGTGGCGGTGCCCGGTCTCCACACTGCTGGGACGTCGAGTCCCGCGCTCGGTGCCGTCACTCCTTCGGTGCGATAAGCCACTCCAATTCTCTCCAGGGGCCGTTTCTGGTCTTGGCCCGGCCCCCTCGTTGGGGCTCCGCCGTGGCCACCCCCGGCTGTGCCACACCTCTGAGGCCGGAAAGTCGCGACGTCCTACATTCAACCCCTCTCTGCTGCTGAAGGGGTCTCCGACCGCCAGTCTCCCTCTGCTCCTCCACCCATTTCAGGTGTCAGGGGTCACTCCATCGTTGTGCGACGGGGGGAAGCCACCCAGCTGTCGCCGCACCTGCGGGGCTGGTAGCTGTCCCAGGTAGCGTCAGCTCTTGGCCCCCGATGGCTGCGCCCCCCCCTCAAGCCGGGGGCGCCTGGCCGCTCCGGGTCTCACCTGCTGCTCTCTCTGCGGGGCTGTCGCGCTTGCGTAATGGCGGCTCCAGTAGTCTGAGGAGGCTCTTCGCGAAGGGTCGCTCCCAAGGTCCGCCGATGTCCTCTTGTGCCCGGGGCGGGTGAGGGCGTCTCCCACGGCCGTGCTGGTGCAGGCTCCTCAGCAAAGCCCCCTGCGCTGGTGCCGGTGCTGGCCGCCGCTGCCCTCGGGTGCTCTGGGCCCTCGTGGGCGGCCGCCGTCTCCGCTGCCTCCCGTAGCCTTCAGCGTCGAGGTAGAGCCCCTCCCGTGCCGGGCGCTACCTGTTGCTGCCTCCGGATGTCCTCGCAGCCTTCGGTGTGACACCCAGCACGGGCTGCAGTTCGCCGTGCGTCGTCATCTCGCCCCGCTGCAGGCCCCGGCACTCGCGCAGTTCCACAGCCGGACGCAGCCTCACGCAGCCCGGGTTGAAGCTCCGCCCTCTCTCGGCTCTCTGGCTCCGGCCGCGCGCCTTCCGTTTCCAGGCTGTCTCGGGCGTGGGGAGCCTCTAACCGTCTTGCTCCGGGATACCGCTGCCTCCGCCGGTACTGCGCTCGTGATCCGGGGGGAGAATCAGCGCATTAACCGCGGTTGGGGGATCGACGGAGAGGGAGCCGGTAGGAAAGGCGTCCGCTCACCCCGCCATCTTGGCCACGCCCCTTGAGTCATGATTTAAACAATAATAGTCACAATAAGGAATTCAAGAACTGACAAAGAAATAATCACCCGACACTGTAATTCAAACATAAGGTAATTTATCTAAATTAGTTCAAGTGAAAGTCAATCAATAGCAAAATCGTTATTCTCATATTTACCTATTCTAGCTAAATGTCATAAATGGGTCAGGACAGGTCTCTCAGTAAAGTCTCTCGAATGGCCGTCCTCACAGCATCAATCTTCACCAGCATGGGTTCAGAAAGAAGTGGCCTCAAAAATCCCGAATGCAAAGACACCGACCCTCTCTAGTCTAGTATATTTATAACAGAACTAACGAAATAAATGTTACAAACATATTCTGAATGTCCGTTGAGCCGCTGAGCAGAGCGAGCAGGAAAGGATGTAGCATTGCTACATTTAAAAAAAAATCTCCGCTCAGGAAAAATCACAAAAATAAAAAGACGGAAGAAGGAAACTCAATCTTGAAAATGTTGCATTAGTAGAAGCTCTTCCTCAGAATCATAGCAAAGTCATCACAATTGTGAATAGTTCATTGTGGCTTCATTCTCAACCAAGGACAACTCAGCGGATTGGCAGCACGCCTGGAATCGCTGTCATCATAGAAGCTTTTCGAATTGTGCAGAGGCTGCGATCAGGTGACTTTCAACCATGTTCAGCAAGGCCTTCCGTCACATCTCATTCACTCGAACGTAGGCTGTAAATGGCAGCCATTTTCATTTAGGCCAAAACGGACCATCTTAATTGAAAGAAACACAAACAACATTACTACATCATCGCAATGATTAAACAGTGTTAATTTCCACTAATACCCTTATGTGTATGTAATTATCTAGCCATCTGCGACATATTTAAGCATTAGTACACGTTATTAAAAAGCATGATTATAAAACAAATAGCACTCTCGTCATTTATTTAAACGCACATATTATTGAGCAACATATATGCATTCCCACGTGTAGTTTCTCTTATTAGTATGTCGATTAGTCAAAATCTATCACGAAAAACGATAATTAGTGATTACAGATTAATGATTTTAGCTATGACACATAGACAAAACTGGAGCTTAAAACCCAATAAATTTTCAACAGAAAACCCTGCTCCAGCAATCCCCCCTTTGGTGATATTATCACCAAATAAAACCCCCCCAAAAAAAATGTTTGTCCCAATTTAGGAGAAATCGAAATGTCTCTTTCTTTCTTCCCAACTTACACACCAGATTCCCTTTCATCATCCCTTTTTGTCTCCAAGTAAACACTCTCTCTCAATTCTTCTAATTCTATTTCTTGTGGGTCTCTTTTTGACCTCTTTTGTCTCTTTTCAATATTAGCTCTAATTCTTTTCTTTTTCCCTCCCCTGTTTTTACAACACAAACACACCAATCTTAATATCAACAAAGCAACAATCACACATGTCAAAGGAAACAACACCTTACCTATAATAGTACTACCTAATTTAGCAATAAAACTCTTAACAGCTATCATCTTATCAGCTAATTTAGTCCAAATACTCTCAGCTTCCAGTGGTACTAATTCCTCATGCAAATCAGTAATGTTTTTGATATAGACCTTCAGGTCTTTACTTTCGTCAGGAATGTAAGTGCAACAATGTTGAACTTTCAGTATTCCACAGACTCCACCCTCCTTGGCCAATAGAATATCAAGGGCAAGTCGATTTTGCATAGACACGGCACGTACGGCAACCATTTCCGTATTTACCAAAAGAAACCCTCCAGCGGTACTTGTCGATAAGCGATCTACCACTGTTGACAGTTTCCGAATTCTATATGCATTTAGCGAAATTCCCACTGCTGGAATTAAAGCTCCAAATATATCACCTACTATTTCTGACCAAGTCTCTCTCTTAAAACGTGTTAGTAAATTAATATGTTCTACATCTTCTATCTTATCTATATGAAAAATCTTTGGGAAGACCAGACCAACATAACATGTGCCATACCAATGGTCAGGCAACCTGTAATAAGCCCTGTTCCCACAAATATAATACACTCCTGGGAAAACGGGATCTTCTCCTCCTCTGAATCCCCATCCCGTTGCAATAAAGTATGTATCATGGCACTCACTAGTCCCAACAAAATAATTATCATATTGGGATTTCCTCCTGGTAATGCATAGTTTACCCTTCTTTGGTGCATCTAAAGCCAAAGTTGGACTGGCCCCATTCCTCAACTCCTTTCCCATTTCAATGTCCCAAATTGTCTCACTCATTTTATATTTCCCTGCCTTTTCATGCATGCTAATTCTCCTTTCCTCTACCATGTCCAGGAAAGCTTTCTCTTCTTCTTTCAAATTGCAAGTTAAATTGTTCTTAAAAATGTAATCTAATGTTAATTCCTCTTTCTCAATAAAAATTTCACCAAAAATGTTAGCTTCTTTAGCTGGATTCAGCTTTTTGTTCATAGACAATTGCCCAAAAATGTTATCTTTGTTAGACATCTCATAATCTATTTTCCTCAACAAATAAAAAACACTACTTAACACACTACATGAAATTCCATACGTAGCTGGTAAATGGTGATAAGTAACACCTTCTGAAACAGATGCAGGTATTTGCATACATACGTAGCAATCCCTAACTTCCATTGTCTTTACGTATTCATACAACAACTTTGAAAAAACATTGCTAGAAAAATCATTAATTGACCTATCTTTATGTATGTTAATGTTACTAATTCTAGTTGGAACTATTTTCTGTGAATTTTTCCCTACATTAGTCATATTCTCAGTATGTATCCCAAAAGTGTCTATTGTAACCCTAAAGGTAACTAATAAAGCAAGTACACACCATAATAGCACTAATAAACTAGTACAGCAGCAGCACATTCTACACCATCTTTTCAAAAAGGCACATCTACTTTGATTATTCTCCGTGTTAGCCATTTTACTACTTTGGCAGTGTCTTTTGACTTAGCCTCTTCTACTCCACTACTGAGTTTAGAACTCTAATTTATCTCAAAACAGCTAATTTCAAATTTTCTCCTTTTCACTTTCTCCAAGTGACTCCTTCAGTTCACTCAATTTGGATTTTCATCACTTTTCACTTCTTCTTCAGCAACATCGAATTGTATCAGATCTTCAACAACATCCTGTGCATCCGACTCTTCTCCGATGTCAGTCAGGATAACTTTTAAGATTCCAACAGACTTTTCCTCTCCCTCAACCACTTTTCTCAAGATCCCCTACGGATTGTCTTGATTCACTGCTTCTTCTTCTTCTCCTTCAGACAGTGCCACATAAGACCATTCCGGTGATCTGTACTTTTGGTTGGGTTGTCTAATTCTCTTGATTCTTCCTTGTTCTTTCGATTCTCCTTGTTTTCCACCTTTTGTTTTGTTTTGACTCGACACTTCGTTCACCTGTTCAGCTTTTGACGAATCCACTCGTGTCAATCTGTACCTCAGCCTCTTTATCTTGTTAGGCCAAATATCTCCTCGTACAACATTTTTTCGGTCTCCCTTCTTTATTGTTTCTTTCTCCAATCCAAGTCCTTTTCCTCAGAACTCGACCCTCATGTTTCTCATTCTCACTTTCATCCGATTCTGTTTCATCTGCCTTTTGTCCCTCAGCAATTCTTTTTTTCTCCACAGACTTCTTTTTCACCACTCGAGATTTCCCGATTCCTTTCCCTCCTCGGGTCTCCGACACGCAATCTTCTTGCTGTCTACTTGTCCCTTCACCTAGCTCATCAGAAATGTTCCCTACACCTCCTCGGGGGTCTTCCGCAATCTGTCCCTCTCTATCATCTTCTGACCCTGCTTCTTCAGGTGTAATCTCAAGTGGAATTTCAACCTCCTCATCTGATTCAGGAGTATTCCCTGTGGAAGTACTCTTTTCTCTCCTTTCTTCTCCACTGCTCGTTGGAACTTCAGGCACTCTTACAGAATCCTCTGAAACTCTCAATGCTTGTCTTGAAGCGTCTCTTGGAAGGAAAGAATCACCTGACTCTCTTTCTTCTTCAGCTCTTTCAGGATTCTTTTCCCTTCTCACTGGCTCCGTTTCTTCATCATCACTCGAGTCTGATTCTTCAAAATATCCTTTACCAGTCCCTTCTCTTGGATTTGGAACTCTCAGAGTATGACTTGCATGCACCCAGTTCTTCACACCGGCACACTTTACAGCAGTTGTCGTAGTCAGAATGACTTGTCTTGGTCTTCCCCACCTTGGAACCAAGCAATTTCTTCTCCTGTGCACCTTTATCCTCACCCAATCCCCTGGACTCAGATCATGGGCTTGCTTCCTTTCAAGTGTAGTGGTGTCTTCTCCAACCTGGTGAAACACAGAATGAACTGCGTCAGCCAGGCCTTTACAGTAATCCAAAATCATGTCATCAGTTATTGTCATCAACTTGTTGACAGGCACAAATGCATGTCTCATCGCACGTCCCATTAGGATTTCATGCGGACTCAAACCAGTAGTTCTATCTGGAGTAGACCTAATAGTCATCAACACTAGAGGCAAGACATCAGGCCATTTCATTCCAGTAGCTAAACACATCTTACCAATTCTGTTCTTGATTGTGCCATTTATCTGTTCAACAACTCCAGAAGCCTCTGGTCTGTATGCACAATGTAACTTCTGCTGTATGCTTAGTGCTTCACAAATTAAACTCATGAGCTCATTATAGAAGTGTCCACCTCTATCAGACTCAATCGTTACTGGAAACTCATACCTAGGGATCGGTTCTCTTAACAGTAACTTCGCCACTGTTATTCCATCATTTCTCCTAGTTGGATAAGCCTCCACCCATCTCGAGAACAAACAGACTACCACTAGAACATACCTCAATCTGTTCACTTGGGGCATTTCAATGAAATCTATTTGCATTCTGGTAAAAGGACCTCCTTCTCTGCCTATTGTTCCTAGGCTCACCAGTGTCTTCTTCCCAGTGTTGAATTGCTGACAAATCAAACATCTTTGACAGATACTTTCTGCAATCAACCTGAACTTTGCATTGTACCAGGTCTGTTTAAAAGACCTAATCATGGCATCCCTCCCCAGGTGTCCCTGGCCATGATACATTCTTGCCATTGTCGACAACATGCTATTTGGCATGACTGGTCTTCCATCTTTACAGACCCAAACATGATCTGATTCTCTCGGAGCACAACCTGCCTTAATCCAATCTTTCTTCTCTTCCTTTCCTGCCTCATCCTGCAACAGTTTCACTTCATCCCAAGTTTCTAGGACATTAGTAAACATCACAGAACAAAAAGACATTTCCTTTTCTTGTTCCCGATTAATCGGTTGGTTATTCTTAGCACAATACTGTGCTATGTCATTGGCATATCTATTACCAAGGGTAACAAAATCATCTCCTTGTCCATGAGCAGCACATTTTACAACTGCTAGTTCTTTAGGCAGCTGTATCGCCTCAAGCAACTTCCCAATCACTTCAGCATTCTTTATTGGAGTTCCACTCGACGTCAAGAAACCTCTCTGTAGCCACAATTGGCCAAAATCATGCACAACTCCAAAACCATACTGACTATCAGTCATCACAGTCACTCTCAGATTCTTTCCAATCTTGCAAGCTCTCGTCAATGCCACCAATTCAGCAACTTGAGCAGATCTTACTCCTTTCAAAGAAGATGCTTCCATCACTTCTGAAACTTTGCATACTGCATATGCTGCACTCAGCACACCATCGTCAGTCCTCAGACAAGATCCATCCACAAACAATACATGATCGCTCACATGTAGAGGAAGATCTCTAATATCTGGTCTTGGTTTCGTACAGTAGTCAAGTACATCCAAACAATCATGATCAATTTCATCCTTCACACCCACATTTTCAGCATCAGGCAACAATGTCGCTGGATTCACATTCACACATCTTTCAAGAGTCACATTTGATGCTCCCAGAATGATTTTCTCATATTTAGTCAGCCAACTATGTGACATGTATTGAGTTCTGCTTCTTGTCAAAAGAATCGCCACATTATGAGGTACGAATACCCTTACAGGATATCCCATGACAATACCCTCACTTTGTTCCAAACTTCTGCACGTAGCAGCTACTGATTTCAAGCAACCTGGTAAACCCACAGCTACAGGGTCAAGTGTCGATGAGAAGTACGCAATAGGCCTTCTCAGTTGTCCATGCTTTTGTATTAACACTGAAAGTGCACATCCATTTCTCTCACTGCAGTACAACTCAAACTCTTTCTCATAATCAGGCATTCCCAAAGCAGGGGCTTCACACATTCTGCTCTTCAACTCTTCAAATGCTGCCATTTGTTCTCCATCCAACTCCAATGGGTCTCTCACCTCACTTTTAGTCAGCTTAATCAATGGCCTTGCTATCAGGGAAAAGTTACTTATCCACTGACGACAATAACCCACCATCCCCAGGAACATCCTCACTTCTCTTTGGGTCCTCGGGGCTCTCATTCCTCTGATGATTCTGATTCTGTCACCAGTCACTTTTCTCAGACCTTTTTCAATATTGTGTCCAAGATAATGCACCTCTTTCTTGCAAAATTGTAATTTGGCTGGAGATACCTTTAACCCTCCATCTGCCAGATGATTCAGTAAAGCTATGGTATCTACTTCACAAGCTTCACGTGTCTTCGATGCCACAAGTAAGTCATCGATGTATTGCACTAGCACTGAGCTCTCAGGCATGATTAAACTCTCCAATGACTTTTTCAATAACTGATTGAATATCGAAGGACTCTCTGTATACCCCTGTGGGATACGACACCATGCTAAAATACGCTGTCTAAACCTAAATGCAAAAATAGGCTGGCTGTCATGGAATTGAAAAGAAAGCATGACACAAATCAATCACTGTGTACCACTCAGCATCATGTGGAATCTGATACAAAATCACTGACGGATTTGGCACAATGGGACAACATGCCACCACAATTTTGTTAACCTTTCTCAAATCCTGTACAATCCTGAACTTCCCATTAGGCTTCTTTAGCCCCATTATCGGTGAATTACACGGACTACTCAGTAATTCTCTCAAAACTCCTTGCTGGATCATTTTCTCAATTATAGGCGTTATTCCCTCAATTATTTCTGGTGTCATTTTGTACTGAGGAATATTAGGATAAGTAATTCCCTCTTTTACTGAAATTTTCACTGGATCTACATTATTCATCAATCCCACATCTTCTCCAGTAAAATCCCAAACTGCTGTTTTCACTGTGTCTCTTAATTCTCTAGGTAAGTCATCTGGATTAAAGACGGCATATGTACCCACAATTTCACTCTCTCTATTATCTAGAGTCATTCTGTACAAGACATCCTCATCCGGTGTCTCAAAAGCTATTCCATCCGGAGTACAGAAAATTGTACAATTCATCTTGCACAATAAATCCCTACCTAACAAGTTCACTGGACTGGTGTCACAGACCACAAATCTGTGCATGTCTGAAAATTTCCCTATCTTTACCCTTACTGGTTCAGTAAAACGAGTCTTAATCTGTGTGTTTGCTACACCCACTACATGGATTGCTTCGTCCGAGAGAGGAAGATTTCTCACATCTGCTGACCTGACAGTTGATCTCGTTGCACCTGTGTCTACTAAAAAATTAACACTTTCTTCATTTATTTTCCCATCCACAAATGGTCCTGCCTGGTCTATTTCTAGAGTTGCACCAAGTATGCACTCTTCCTCCTCTCCTCGGCACCGTCAATAATCACCCTCAGACTCACTCCCTTCCTTCTTTAACCAGTACTGCTGTACCGGGTTCGAACGTCTCTGTTTGTTTACCTGCTCATCATTGTAGAGTCCCGAACTGTACTTTTGGGAGCCTCTATTCTGCGGCAAGGGCGGTTTTGGCTCTTGACTCTGCTGCTTAACACCCTTCTGCTGTTGCTGCTGATGATTACACCCCTCGTTCTGCACCTGTTGATTCAAAGATTTATTCTCATTACTTACTAATGGTGGATTTGTACATTCGGATCTCCAATGTCCCAGTTGACCACAATTGTGGCAAGGGAACTTCTTCTTGGCCTCCTCCAAGCTTCCCTTTCCTTTTCCTGCAAATCTGGGCCTATTTCCTGAATTATATGCCTGTTCCACCAACTATGCTTCTTGTCTCTCTGCAACTTTCACCTGTGCCCACATTGCCTTCTCTTTCAGCTTCCTTTGTTTTGCTTCAATTTCATCACTAAAATACTTAGCATGTCTCAGGATTTCATAAATTTTTTTACTCTGCCAATCAACTGTATGCTCTCGAATTCTTTCACTAATCTCAGGTCTCAGGCCATATACAAATCTGTATACAAAATGACTCAAATATTTGTCACCCAGGTGTTCATCTCCACTGAACTGTTTAAAAGCTAGTATCAGCCTTTCATAGAAAGCATGAACTGATTCTTTTGCTTCCTGATGTGTTCGATCTATTTTAACCCAGTCTGTCTCTTTTGGAGGTACCTTGTTTTTCAGAAACACAATAACCTGATCGTATTTCCTCATAACTTCTGGATCTGGAGCTCCTGTCTTTTGATCTCTTGGGTATTCCTTATCAGGCCAACCTATGGTTATTTTACACTCAGCCCACAAGTCTGCCGGAACAATTATATCAAACAGACTATTCAGGTCAACCCACAGCACTTTTGACAATTTCACAAACCTGTCTACCTGCCTATACCACTCGACGGGCTTTTCTCTCAGTCGAGGGAAATCATTTGTAAATGACAAAATATCCTGTCTAGTCCATGGAACATGTACATATCCTCCTCCAGGTATTTCTCTCATAGGATAAGCATCCACTGTTTTCTCCTTTTCCCTCACTGGAAATGCTGAATAAGTCCTGTCCACTGATTCTTGCCTTTCTTTGTACCACCTGTCCTTCCATCTTTCTACATCACCCCATTTCCGCAACAAGGAAATCATCTCCTTAATTTGCCCTGTTCTGCCTACATTATTCAAATTTTCTATGTCCTTTTCAGAAAAATCCACTCGATAAGGTTTCTGCAAAGCCTTCACTTTATCCATGTCTACTCCCAATTCACTCGCTATTCCTCTTAACCTATCATGTGTACTTTTAGCCCTCCAGGTGATACTCTTGCACATATATAACAATTCACCATCATGATGATCTCTCAGAATTTCCATAGAAACCGTTCCTGCAATAAGCTCCTCCAATTCTATGCGCAACCTGGCTACATCAATTGCTTGAGATTTTTTCTCTTTCTTTTGAAGAACTTTCAACCAATCATTCAAATCTTCAGTTGTTATTTCAGTAGACTTTTTCACTGTGCTCACTGGTTCTGCCATCCTCTGTGGTTCCAATATTGGCAATCCTACACAACTGGTATTCAATCCTGAATTAAACTGTACATTTAACTCATCATCGCCTATGGTATGCCTCAACTGATTTTCTCTCATCCTTATTCCTGACTCTCCCGAAGAACCAGCTAATCCATTCCCTATATATGGGACCGTTAAACCACTTTCACCCGTCCTCTGCTTATCAAAAACAGGCATAACCGGACCTATGGTTACAGGTACCGTAACAGCTTCTAGATTCTTTGTCAGCTCTCTGATCTTTTCAGTCAGCTCAGATGTTGTTCTGGCTAATTCTCTTGTTTTCTCATCACTAATTCGATCCTCTTTCTCTCGCTCTTTCTCTCTTTCCCTTTCCACGAAAGAGCTACCACCTTTCAAATCAGGAGACACAACTTCTGTCTCAATAATGCGCAAAGTATTTCTTATTGGAGTAGCCACTGGCGTGTTCTCTTCTGGTTCTGGTCTATATGGAGGTGGTCTCTTGTAAATCATGTCATCCAGAACCTCATCCTCATAATCATTAGCTCCAAACCTTTTCACTTCTGCATCAGGTACCCTCCCTGCTTCCTTCCTGTCCTCTTTTTCATCAACTGTCCTCATAGGATATAATCCCTCTGTCATACTCGCATCTCGCCATCTCCTCATTCGATCATGATGAGTTTCACGATCATATTTCCTCCCAAACATATACCTATACTGGCTCCCACTTCTCTGTTTCTCTCGCTCATGCACCTCATCTTCCTACTCTACCAATGCCTCGAACTGTGTCGGCCTTGGTCTCGGCTCAAGACACAACATCTTTTCCCATAAATTTCTCAACACAGCCAAATTAAATGAACCATGTTCCGGAAAAGCTAAAACACCATCTTCTTTAGTATACCTAACCCAGTTGTCCAACCATATACAAGTATGATACCCATATTTCGCAACCATGAAGGATGCAGGTGTTTTCGTCGGAGGTAGCAATTCACCTTCTCTTGTTTTAATGTCCTTATCCTTGTCAAACCATGTCTTTATTTTACCGAACAATGATTTCTTCTTTTTCCCCTCTTGGTAATACATTTCAGCGTCTACCAAAACTCTCTAGTCCCTTCCGTACAGTTACAAATCTTTTGTCCAATAACAGCGCGACTCACACCAACGTACCAATCCTGGAGCGTCTACGTCACTCTGTACTTCTTCCAATCCCTGCGCGGCTCACACTAACGCACCAATCCCAGCGCGAGCACTGTTCTGATTCACTATCCAATCAGAGCGCGGTCTTTCTGACGTCAGTAGTCGCTGCAGCCGCTTTGACTCCTGTCTCTTGTCACTCGACTACCCCTCCTTTACAAAGCCGTCTCCGTTGGCCTTGTCTCACAATTCTACAAAATCTATTAGTTACAACATATAAACATCTCCATTGTCTGCTTCGCTAACCACAGAATAGTAAAGAAAATCTTTCTCACAAGAGTCCCGCTTTACCCTGAAACAGTGCTTACTTCTGCTCCACCACGGAATTAATACTCTCGTTGACACAGTAGCACATCCCTCTACTCTGCCCTTCTAACACACATCCAGTAACTGCTTCCTCCCGGACTGTTCCTAGGAACTTTCACAATTAACTAAATGCTCATACATTCACGCACTTTCACACTAGAAAATGTAGCACATGCACACAGAATCCTGCCTTTCCCGAGAACAGCGAACAGTCTGTCCCGCTACAGAATTATAACACACGTTAACCAAGCAGCATTTACTGCCCAGTCCTTCAAGCAAGCTCAGAGTATACCTATTACTTCTCCAGCGGTAAGCTTTAACCGCAAACCTTACGGATCCCTGGGACTTAAGACCAGAGTTTCACAGATAACCTTTGCTACCATACACACTCCTCTTATACACAGAAATATCTCTAGTAGTAACACACGACGATGTCACTAATTCCGAACCCAGACAATGTGACGCGCAACTTCAATTGTCACACGTTCTTCCTGCATACGTACAGGTAATTCCAACAATCCCGTCTTTCCCGAGAGCAGCACACACTTCCCTCTGCCCTACTACGGAACCGTCACCAGCTCCCAAGTTCCAGAAGCACTACATAAAACTCAACATAACGACTTCAACATATAGTATTAGTACATATATCAACATTAATCAATGAAACCGAAAGCCTATATACAAGCAACCTATCAAATCAATACAATAATCAAAACCATTACTCTGCTACCAGGAAATTGCTGCAGATCAGAGCATATAAATTCTCCCCACTTCCACAGATAGAGTAATTTCACAGATACACGCACATACACTCTTCATTCACTAGGGCCCATCATACCAACATACACTCTATAACTCTATCCGCACTGAACCTGAGAGGAAACTCCTTGAACACTCTGCATCTACACTAAGGCCGATGCGACCAAATTGATATTGCTTTGAGTCATGATTTAAACAATAATAGTCACAATAAGGAATTCAAGAACTGACAAAGAAATAATCACACGACACTGTAATTCAAACATAAGGTAATTTATCTAAATTAGTTCAAGTGAAAGTCAATCAATAGCAAAATCGTTATTCTCATATTTACCTATTCTAGCTAAATGTCATAAATGGGTCAGGACAGGTCTCTCAGTAAAGTCTCTCGAATCGCCGTCCTCACAGCATCAATCTTCACCAGCATGGGTTCAGAAAGAAGTGGCCTCAAAAATCCCGAATGCAAAGACACCGACCCTCTCTAGTCTAGTATATTTATAACAGAACTAACGAAATAAATGTTACAAACATATTCTGAATGTTCGTTGAGCCGCTGAGCAGAGCGAGCAGGAAAGGATGTAGCATCGCTACATTTAAAAAAAATCTCCGCTCAGGAAAAATCACAAAAATAAAAAGACGGAACAAGGAAACTCAATCTTGAAAATGTTGCATTAATAGAAGCTCTTCCTCAGAATCATAGCAAAGTCATCACAATTGTGAATAGTTCATTGTGGCTTCATTCTCAACCAAGGACAACTCAGCGGATTGGCAGCACGCCTGGAATCGCTGTCATCATAGAAGCTTTTCGAATTGTGCAGAGGCTGCGATCAGGTGACTTTCAACCATGTTCAGCAAGGCCTTCCGTCACATCTCATTCACTCGAACGTAGGCTGTAAATGGCAGCCATTTTCATTTAGGCCAAAACGGACCATCTTAATTGAAAGAAACACAAACAACGTTACTACATCATCGCAATGATTAAACAGTGTTAATTCCCACTAATACCCTTATGTGTATGTAATTATCTAGCCATCTGCGACATATTTAAGCATTAGTACACGTTATTAAAAAGCATGAATATAAAACAAATAGCACTCTCGTCATTTATTTAAACGCACATATTATTGAGCAACATATATGCATTCCCACGTGTAGTTTCTCTTATTAGTATGTCGATTAGTCAAAATCTATCACGAAAAACGATAATTAGTGATTACAGATTAATGATTTTAGCTATGACACATAGACAAAACTGGAGCTTAAAACCCAATAAATTTTCAACAGAAAACCCTGCTCCAGCACTACCATCCTGCAGTACAAGCTTCCACTAGGCCAGCCCGCTGCTCCAACGAGGTGGCAATGGTTCTGCACATAATCATAAATTGGCAAACACACCACCTCTGCCCAAATCTGGACGAGTGTGTCTGTGCACTGTCAGTAACCTTCCTCAAAGTGGGCATGAAAGAATTGAACAGTATCAATTAAAAGCCATTCTAAGCAGGTGCACCCAATAATTTGGCCCCAGAGCGGCTGGTGGTACTACAGCATGTGCTGTTGATTACAAGTAAATGCACTTCTGACCTCAAACCATCAGCATGACGTGTTTTAAACGCGTCAGAGCCCCCCACGCGTGCTGGAGAAGGCCATGCCTTGCCCTTGCCTGGTATTTTTGCCGCTATGTCATTGCATCCCTATAATTACTACAAAAGGAGCATTACACCTACAACAAGCCTGTCTATTGGCTTATTCAATGCTTCTATTTGCATAAGATAAATAAGCCACAATTATAGGTCAGTTGCATAGCCAACGGAGAGCTAGCCACCCCCATCCATAGCTGCCAAGGTTTCAGATTGCTATGTGCGACATTTTCATCATTTCAGTGCAACTATGAGTGACATTTAAAGGACTATGAATGACACTTTCTTGAAAGCAAAATCAAACAATGAAGATGAGGGAGACACATCGATATCAGTAATTACACCCATTTGACCAACGAGAAACTCTAAGAAGACCAAGGTTTAAGGCTGCTTTTGTGAGCATTTCCGCGCTTGGGGTGTGCATATGTGTGACATTAACATATATCGGATACTTTGGGAGGCAAAGTGCCTGGTATGATATGAAACCGACGTAGCTCATCTGAAGCAGAGTATCACAAATAACACAGTCAGTCTGAACAGCCTGGGACCATTAAGTACAGGAGATGGGCACATGCAAACTACAAACCGGTGCGACTGAAAACTCGCTGAATTACTGAGGGAAGAACATGTAATATCAGGAATGAGTTCTGATACTGGCATAGCCACTGTCTGCTGAGTTAATAGGTGTTGCATGGTAATAAAAACCACGACCTGTGGATTTCTGTAGCTCGCCTAGTCAGTCACTCCTGTGATCTTTTAGGTGCTGTTTCTAGGCACAGGGGGATTAGCTGCGTTTCTCAGACTCGCAGGATGTTGAGCCGATACCGAGTCTCAAACCGGGATTCCCCGCTCCAAAGTCAGCACTTTTGGCCATTATGCCACTTCCTCTCCTCTCACAATAAGTTTCCCTAAAGCACTTAAAGAGTACCCTTTCAGAGTGCCTATCAAGTTTGCAGGTTTTTGCCAGATACCTAGGGAAAGAGGCATAGATTATATTCCCTTGACACTCAATGTTCATGTGATTATAACCAGCTGGAGCTGTCCATGGTAAAATTTAGGCTCATTTGCACTAAGAACGTTTCCATCCGCCTGCGCTGGGTAAGCATGATATGCCACACCGAAAACACTGCACTCCATGACGTGATATCTTTTGATAACAAAATAACGACCCTGCCTCAGAGCTGCAGGGTTTTACGTATATTGTGTGACCTACTCGGATAGCCAGTCCTGGAATTTTGCCAAGAACAGTTTTCAAGATCGGCTTTACATTTAGCGAAATTCCCACTGCTGGAATTAAGGCTCCAAATATATCACCTACTATTTCTGACCAAGTCTCTCTCTTAAAACGTGTTAGTAAATTAATATGTTCTACATCTTCTATCTTATCTATATGAAAAATCTTTGGGAAGACCAGACCAACATAACATGTGCCATACCAATGGTCAGGCAACCTGTAATAAGCCCTGTTCCCACAAATATAATACACTCCTGGGAAAACTGGATCTTCTCCTCCTCTGAATCCCCACCCCGTTGCAATAAAGTATGTATCATGGCACTCACTAGTCCCAACAAAATAATTATCATATTGGGATTTCCTCCTGGTAATGCATAGTTTACCCTTCTTTGGTGCATCTAAAGCCAAAGTTGGACTGGCCCCATTCCTCAACTCCTTTCCCATTTCAATGTCCCAAATTGTCTCACTCATTTTATATTTCCCTGCCTTTTCATGCATGCTAATTCTCCTTTCCTCTACCATGTCCAGGAAAGCTTTCTCTTCTTCTTTCAAATTGCAAGTTAAATTGTTCTTAAAAATGTAATCTAATGTTAATTCCTCTTTCTCAATAAAAATTTCACCAAAAATGTTAGCTTCTTTAGCTGGATTCAGCTTTTTGTTCATAGACAATTGCCCAAAAATGTTATCTTTGTTAGACATCTCATAATCTATTTTCCTCAACAAATAAAAAACACTACTTAACACACTACATGAAATTCCATACGTAGCTGGTAAATGGTGATAAGTAACACCTTCTGAAACAGATGCAGGTATTTGCATACATACGTAGCAATCCCTAACTTCCATTGTCTTTACGTATTCATACAACAACTTTGAAAAAACATTGCTAGAAAAATCATTAATTGACCTATCTTTATGTATGTTAATGTTACTAATTCTAGTTGGAACTATTTTCTGTGAATTTTTCCCTACATTAGTCATATTCTCAGTATGTATCCCAAAAGTGTCTATTGTAACCCTAAAGGTAACTAATAAAGCAAGTACACACCATAATAGCACTAATAAACTAGTACAGCAGCAGCACATTCTACACCATCTTTTCAAAAAGGCACATCTACTTTGATTATTCTCCGTGTTAGCCATTTTACTACTTTGGCAGTGTCTTTTGACTTAGCCTCTTCTACTCCACTACTGAGTTTAGAACTCTAATTTATCTCAAAACAGCTAATTTCAAATTTTCTCCTTTTCACTTTCTCCAAGTGACTCCTTCAGTTCACTCAATTTGGATTTTCATCACTTTTCACTTCTTCTTCAGCAACATCGAATTGTATCAGATCTTCAACAACATCCTGTGCATCCGACTCTTCTCCGATGTCAGTCAGGATAACTTTTAAGATTCCAACAGACTTTTCCTCTCCCTCAACCACTTTTCTCAAGATCCCCTACGGATTGTCTTGATTCACTGCTTCTTCTTCTTCTCCTTCAGACAGTGCCACATAAGACCATTCCGGTGATCTGTACTTTTGGTTGGGTTGTCTAATTCTCTTGATTCTTCCTTGTTCTTTCGATTCTCCTTGTTTTCCACCTTTTGTTTTGTTTTGACTCGACACTTCGTTCACCTGTTCAGCTTTTGACGAATCCACTCGTGTCAATCTGTACCTCAGCCTCTTTATCTTGTTAGGCCAAATATCTCCTCGTACAACATTTTTTCGGTCTCCCTTCTTTATTGTTTCTTTCTCCAATCCAAGTCCTTTTCCTCAGAACTCGACCCTCATGTTTCTCATTCTCACTTTCATCCGATTCTGTTTCATCTGCCTTTTGTCCCTCAGCAATTCTTTTTTTCTCCACAGACTTCTTTTTCACCACTCGAGATTTCCCTATTCCTTTCCCTCCTCGGGTCTCCGACACGCAATCTTCTTGCTGTCTACTTGTCCCTTCACCTAGCTCATCAGAAATGTTCCCTACACCTCCTCGGGGGTCTTCCGCAATCTGTCCCTCTCTATCTTCTTCTGACCCTGCTTCTTCAGGTGTAATCTCAAGTGGAATTTCAACCTCCTCATCTGATTCAGGAGTATTCCCTGTGGAAGTACTCTTTTCTCTCCTTTCTTCTCCACTGCGCGTTGGAACTTCAGGCACTCTTACAGAATCCTCTGAAACTCTCAATGCTTGTCTTGAAGCGTCTCTTGGAAGGAAAGAATCACCTGACTCTCTTTCTTCTTCAGCTCTTTCAGGATTCTTTTCCCTTCTCACTGGCTCCGTTTCTTCATCATCACTCGAGTCTGATTCTTCAAAATACTCTTTACCAGTCCCTTCTCTTGGATTTGGAACTCTCAGAGTATGACTTGCATGCACCCAGTTCTTCACACCGGCACACTTTACAGCAGTTGTCGTAGTCAGAATGACTTGTCTTGGTCTTCCCCACCTTGGAACCAAGCAATTTCTTCTCCTGTGCACCTTTATCCTCACCCAATCCCCTGGACTCAGATCATGGGCTTGCTTCCTTTCAAGTGTAGTGGCGTCTTCTCCAACCTGGTGAAACACAGAATGAACTGCGTCAGCCAGGCCTTTACAGTAATCCAAAATCATGTCATCAGTTATTGTCATCAACTTGTTGACAGGCACAAATGCATGTCTCATCGCACGTCCCATTAGGATTTCATGCGGACTCAAACCAGTAGTTCTATCTGGAGTAGACCTAATAGTCATCAACACTAGAGGCAAGACATCAGGCCATTTCATTCCAGTAGCTAAACACATCTTACCAATTCTGTTCTTGATTGTGCCATTTATCTGTTCAACAACTCCAGAAGCCTCTGGTCTGTATGCACAATGTAACTTCTGCTGTATGCTTAGTGCTTCACAAATTAAACTCATGAGCTCATTATAGAAGTGTCCACCTCTATCAGACTCAATCGTTACTGGAAACTCATACCTAGGGATCAGTTCTCTTAACAGTAACTTCGCCACTGTTATTCCATCATTTCTCCTAGTTGGATAAGCCTCCACCCATCTCGAGAACAAACAGACTACCACTAGAACATACCTCAATCTGTTCACTTGGGGCATTTCAATGAAATCTATTTGCATTCTGGTAAAAGGACCTCCTTCTCTGCCTATTGTTCCTAGGCTCACCAGTGTCTTCTTCCCAGTGTTGAATTGCTGACAAATCAAACATCTTTGACAGATACTTTCTGCAATCAACCTGAACTTTGCATTGTACCAGGTCTGTTTAAAAGACCTAATCATGGCATCCCTCCCCAGGTGTCCCTGGCCATGATACATTCTTGCCATTGTCGACAACATGCTATTTGGCATGACTGGTCTTCCATCTTTACAGACCCAAACATGATCTGATTCTCTCGGAGCACAACCTGCCTTAATCCAATCTTTCTTCTCTTCCTTTCCTGCCTCATCCTGCAACAGTTTCACTTCATCCCAAGTTTCTAGGACATTAGTAAACATCACAGAACAAAAAGACATTTCCTTTTCTTGTTCCCGATTAATCGGTTGGTTATTCTTAGCACAATACTGTGCTATGTCATTGGCATATCTATTACCAAGGGTAACAAAATCATCTCCTTGTCCATGAGCAGCATATTTTACAACTGCTAGTTCTTTAGGCAGCTGTATCGCCTCAAGCAACTTCCCAATCACTTCAGCATTCTTTATTGGAGTTCCACTCGACGTCAAGAAACCTCTCTGTAGCCACAATTGGCCAAAATCATGCACAACTCCAAAACCATACTGACTATCACAGTCACTCTCAGATTCTTTCCAATCTTGCAAGCTCTCGTCAATGCCACCAATTCAGCAACTTGAGCAGATCTTACTCCTTTCAAAGAAGATGCTTCCATCACTTCTGAAACTTTGCATACTGCATATGCTGCACTCAGCACACCATCGTCAGTCCTCAGACAAGATCCATCCACAAACAATACATGATCGCTCACATGTAGAGGAAGATCTCTAATATCTGGTCTTGGTTTCGTACAGTAGTCAAGTACATCCAAACAATCATGATCAATTTCATCCTTCACACCCACATTTTCAGCATCAGGCAACAATGTCGCTGGATTCACATTCACACATCTTTCAAGAGTCACATTTGATGCTCCCAGAATGATTTTCTCATATTTAGTCAGCCGACTATGTGACATGTATTGAGTTCTGCTTCTTGTCAAAAGAATCGCCACATTATGAGGTACGAATACCCTTACAGGATATCCCATGATAATACCCTCACTTTGTTCCAAACTTCTGCACGTAGCAGCTACTGATTTCAAGCAACCTGGTAAACCCACAGCTACAGGGTCAAGTGTCGATGAGAAGTACGCAATAGGCCTTCTCAGTTGTCCATGCTTTTGTATTAACACTGAAAGTGCACATCCATTTCTCTCACTGCAGTACAACTCAAACTCTTTCTCATAATCAGGCATTCCCAAAGCAGGGGCTTCACACATTCTGCTCTTCAACTCTTCAAATGCTGCCATTTGTTCTCCATCCAACTCCAATGGGTCTCTCACCTCACTTTTAGTCAGCTTAATCAATGGCCTTGCTATCAGGGAAAAGTTACTTATCCATTGACGACAATAACCCACCATCCCCAGGAACATCCTCACTTCTCTTTGGGTCCTCGGGTCTCTCATTCCTCTGATGATTCTGATTCTGTCATCAGTCACTTTTCTCAGACCTTTTTCAATATTGTGTCCAAGATAATGCACCTCTTTCTTGCTAAATTGTAATTTGGCTGGAGATACCTTTAACCCTCCATCTGCCAGATGATTCAGTAAAGCTATGGTATCTACTTCACAAGCTTCACGTGTCTTCGATGCCACAAGTAAGTCATCGATGTATTGCACTAGCACTGAGCTCTCAGGCATGATTAAACTCTCCAATGACTTTTTCAATAACTGATTGAATATCGAAGGACTCTCTGTATACCCCTGTGGGATACGACACCATGCTAAAATACGCTGTCTAAACCTAAATGCAAAAATAGGCTGGCTGTCATGGAATTGAAAAGAAAGCATGACACAAATCAATCACTGTGTACCACTCAGCATCATGTGGAATCTGATACAAAATCACTGACGGATTTGGCACAATGGGACAACATGCCACCACAATTTTGTTAACCTTTCTCAAATCCTGTACAATCCTGAACTTCCCATTAGGCTTCTTTAGCCCCATTATCGGTGAATTACACAGACTACTCAGTAATTCTCTCAAAACTCCTTGCTGGATCATTTTCTCAATTATAGGCGTTATTCCCTCAATTATTTCTGGTGTCATTTTGTACTGAGGAATATTAGGATAAGTAATTCCCTCTTTTACTGAAATTTTCACTGGATCTACATTATTCATCAATCCCACATCTTCTCCAGTAAAATCCCAAACTGCTGTTTTCACTGTGTCTCTTAATTCTCTAGGTAAGTCATCTGGATTAAAGACGGCATATGTGCCCACAATTTCACTCTCTCTATTATCTAGAGTCATTCTGTACAAGACATCCTCATCCGGTGTCTCAAAAGCTATTCCATCCGGAGTACAGAAAATTGTACAATTCATCTTGCACAATAAATCCCTACCTAACAAGTTCACGGGACTGGTGTCACAGACCACAAATCTGTGCATGTCTGAAAATTTCCCTATCTTTACCCTTACTGGTTCAGTAAAACGAGTCTTAATCTGTGTGTTTGCTACACCCACTACTTGGATTGCTTCGTCCGAGAGAGGAAGATTTCTCACATCTGCTGACCTGACAGTTGATCTCGTTGCACCTGTGTCTACTAAAAAAGTAACACTTTCTTCATTTATTTTCCCATCCACAAATGGTCCTGCCTGGTCTATTTCTAGAGTTGCACCAAGTATGCACTCTTCCTCCTCTCCTCGGCACCGTCAATAATCACCCTCAGACTCACTCCCTTCCTTCTTTAACCAGTACTGCTGTACCGGGTTCGAACGTCTCTGTTTGTTTACCTGCTCATCATTGTAGAGTCCCGAACTGTACTTTTGGGAGCCTCTATTCTGCGGCAAGGGCGGTTTTGGCTCTTGACTCTGCTGCTTAACACCCTTCTGCTGTTGCTGCTGATGATTACACCCCTCGTTCTGCACCTGTTGATTCAAAGATTTATTCTCATTACTTACTAATGGTGGATTTGTACATTCGGATCTCCAATGTCCCAGTTGACCACAATTGTGGCAAGGGAACTTCTTCTTGGCCTCCTCCAAGCTTCCCTTTCCTTTTCCTGCAAATCTGGGCCTATTTCCTGAATTATATGCCTGTTCCACCAACTATGCTTCTTGTCTCTCTGCAACTTTCACCTGTGCCCACATTGCCTTCTCTTTCAGCTTCCTTTGTTTTGCTTCAATTTCATCACTAAAATACTTAGCATGTCTCAGGATTTCATAAATTTTTTTACTCTGCCAATCAACTGTATGCTCTCGAATTCTTTCACTAATCTCAGGTCTCAGGCCATATACAAATCTGTATACAAAATGACTCAAATATTTGTCACCCAGGTGTTCATCTCCACTGAACTGTTTAAAAGCTAGTATCAGCCTTTCATAGAAAGCATGAACTGATTCTTTTGCTTCCTGATGTGTTCGATCTATTTTAACCCAGTCTGTCTCTTTTGGAGGTACCTTGTTTTTCAGAAACACAATAACCTGATCGTATTTCCTCATAACTTCTGGATCTGGAGCTCCTGTCTTTTGATCTCTTGGGTATTCCTTATCAGGCCAACCTATGGTTATTTTACACTCAGCCCACAAGTCTGCCGGAACAATTATATCAAACAGACTATTCAGGTCAACCCACAGCACTTTTGACAATTTCACAAACCTGTCTACCTGCCTATACCACTCGACGGGCTTTTCTCTCAGTCGAGGGAAATCATTTGTAAATGACAAAATATCCTGTCTAGTCCATGGAACATGTACATATCCTCCTCCAGGTATTTCTCTCATAGGATAAGCATCCACTGTTTTCTCCTTTTCCCTCACTGGAAATGCTGAATAAGTCCTGTCCACTGATTCTTGCCTTTCTTTGTACCACCTGTCCTTCCATCTTTCTACATCACCCCATTTCCGCAACAAGGAAATCATCTCCTTAATTTGCCCTGTTCTGCCTACATTATTCAAATTTTCTATGTCCTTTTCAGAAAAATCCACTCGATAAGGTTTCTGCAAAGCCTTCACTTTATCCATGTCTACTCCCAATTCACTCGCTATTCCTCTTAACCTATCATGTGTACTTTTAGCCCTCCAGGTGATACTCTTGCACATATATAACAATTCACCATCATGATGATCTCTCAGAATTTCCATAGAAACCGTTCCTGCAATAAGCTCCTCCAATTCTATGCGCAACCTGGCTACATCAATTGCTTGAGATTTTTTCTCTTTCTTTTGAAGAACTTTCAACCAATCATTCAAATCTTCAGTTGTTATTTCAGTAGACTTTTTCACTGTGCTCACTGGTTCTGCCATCCTCTGTGGTTCCAATATTGGCATTCCTACACAACTGGTATTCAATCCTGAATTAAACTGTACATTTAACTCATCATCGCCTATGGTATGCCTCAACTGATTTTCTCTCATCCTTATTCCTGACTCTCCCGAAGAACCAGCTAATCCATTCCCTATATATGGGACCGTTAAACCACTTTCACCCGTCCTCTGCTTATCAAAAACAGGCATAACCGGACCTATGGTTACAGGTACCGTAACAGCTTCTAGATTCTTTGTCAGCTCTCTGATCTTTTCAGTCAGCTCAGATGTTGTTCTGGCTAATTCTCTTGTTTTCTCATCACTAATTCGATCCTCTTTCTCTCGCTCTTTCTCTCTTTCCCTTTCCACGAAAGAGCTACCACCTTTCAAATCAGGAGACACAACTTCTGTCTCAATAATGCGCAAAGTATTTCTTATTGGAGTAGCCACTGGCGTGTTCTCTTCTGGTTCTGGTCTATATGGAGGTGGTCTCTTGTAAATCATGTCATCCAGAACCTCATCCTCATAATCATTAGCTCCAAACCTTTTCACTTCTGCATCAGGTACCCTCCCTGCTTCCTTCCTGTCCTCTTTTTCATCAACTGTCCTCATAGGATATAATCCCTCTGTCATACTCGCATCTCGCCATCTCCTCATTCGATCATGATGAGTTTCACGATCATATTTCCTCCCAAACATATACCTATACTGGCTCCCACTTCTCTGTTTCTCTCGCTCATGCACCTCATCTTCCTACTCTACCAATGCCTCGAACTGTGTCGGCCTTGGTCTCGGCTCAAGACACAACATCTTTTCCCGTAAATTTCTCAACACAGCCAAATTAAATGAACCATGTTCCGGAAAAGCTAAAACACCATCTTCTTTAGTATACCTAACCCAGTTGTCCAACCATATACAAGTATGATACCCATATTTCGCAACCATGAAGGATGCAGGTGTTTTCGTCGGAGGTAGCAATTCACCTTCTCTTGTTTTAATGTCCTTATCCTTGTCAAACCATGTCTTTATTTTACCGAACAATGATTTCTTCTTTTTCCCCTCTTGGTAATACATTTCAGCGTCTACCAAAACTCTCTAGTCCCTTCCGTACAGTTACGAATCTTTTGTCCAATAACAGCGCGACTCACACCAACGTACCAATCCTGGAGCGTCTACGTCACTCTGTACTTCTTCCAATCCCTGCGCGGCTCACACTAACGCACCAATCCCAGCGCGAGCACTGTTCTGATTCACTATCCAATCAGAGCGCGGTCTTTCTGACGTCAGTAGTCGCTGCAGCCGCTTTGACTCCTGTCTCTTGTCACTCGACTACCCCTCCTTTACAAAGCCGTCTCCGTTGGCCTTGTCTCACAATTCTACAAAATCTATTAGTTACAACATATAAACATCTCCATTGTCTGCTTCGCTAACCACAGAATAGTAAAGAAAATCTTTCTCACAAGAGTCCCGCTTTACCCTGAAACAGTGCTTACTTCTGCTCCACCACGGAATTAATACTCTCGTTGACACAGTAGCACATCCCTCTACTCTGCCCTTCTAACACACATCCAGTAACTGCTTCCTCCCGGACTGTTCCTAGGAACTTTCACAATTAACTAAATGCTCATACATTCACGCACTTTCACACTAGAAAATGTAGCACATGCACACAGAATCCTGCCTTTCCCGAGAACAGCGAACAGTCTGTCCCGCTACAGAATTATAACACACGTTAACCAAGCAGCATTTACTGCCCAGTCCTTCAAGCAAGCTCAGAGTATACCTATTACGTCTCCAGCGGTAAGCTTTAACCGCAAACCTTACGGATCCCTGGGACTTAAGACCAGAGTTTCACAGATAACCTTTGCTACCATACACACTCCTCTTATACACAGAAATATCTCTAGTAGTAACACACGACGATGTCACTAATTCCGAACCCAGACAATGTGACGTGCAACTTCAATTGTCACACGTTCTTCCTGCATACGTACAGGTAATTCCAACAATCCCGTCTTTCCCGAGAGCAGCACACACTTCCCTCTGCCCTACTACGGAACCGTCACCAGCTCCCAAGTTCCAGAAGCACTACATAAAACTCAACATAACGACTTCAACATATAGTATTAGTACATATATCAACATTAATCAATGAAACCGAAAGCCTATATACAAGCAACCTATCAAATCAATACAATAATCAAAACCATTACTCTGCTACCAGGAAATTGCTGCAGATCAGAGCATATAAATTCTCCCCACTTCCACAGATAGAGTAATTTCACAGATACACGCACATACACTCTTCATTCACTAGGGCCCATCATACCAACATACACTCTATAACTCTATCCGCACTGAACCTGAGAGGAAACTCCTTGAACACTCTGCATCTACACTAAGGCCGATGCGACCAAATTGATATTGCTTTGAGTCATGATTTAAACAATAATAGTCACAATAAGGAATTCAAGAACTGACAAAGAAATAATCACCCGACACTGTAATTCAAACATAAGGTAATTTATCTAAATTAGTTCAAGTGAAAGTCAATCAATAGCAAAATCGTTATTCTCATATTTACCTATTCTAGCTAAATGTCATAAATGGGTCAGGACAGGTCTCTCAGTAAAGTCTCTCGAATCGCCGTCCTCACAGCATCAATCTTCACCAGCATGGGTTCAGAAAGAAGTGGCCTCAAAAATCCTGAATGCAAAGACACCGACCCTCTCTAGTCTAGTATATTTATAACAGAACTAACGAAATAAATGTTACAAACATATTCTGAATGTCCGTTGAGCCGCTGAGCAGAGCGAGCAGGAAAGGATGTAGCATCGCTACATTTAAAAAAAATCTCCGCTCAGGAAAAATCACAAAAATAAAAATACGGAACAAGGAAACTCAATCTTGAAAATGTTGCATTAATAGAAGCTCTTCCTCAGAATCATAGCAAAGTCATCACAATTGTGAATAGTTCATTGTGGCTTCATTCTCAACCAAGGACAACTCAGCGGATTGGCAGCACGCCTGGAATCGCTGTCATCATAGAAGCTTTTCGAATTGTGCAGAGGCTGCGATCAGGTGACTTTCAACCATGTTCAGCAAGGCCTTCCGTCACATCTCATTCACTCGAACGTAGGCTGTAAATGGCAGCCATTTTCATTTAGGCCAAAACGGACCATCTTAATTGAAAGAAACACAAACAACGTTACTACATCATCGCAATGATTAAACAGTGTTAATTCCCACTAATACCCTTATGTGTATGTAATTATCTAGCCATCTGCGACATATTTAAGCATTAGTACACGTTATTAAAAAGCATGAATATAAAACAAATAGCACTCTCGTCATTTATTTAAACGCACATAATATTGAGCAACATATATGCATTCCCACGTGTAGTTTCTCTTATTAGTATGTCGATTAGTCAAAATCTATCACGAAAAACGATAATTAGTGATTACAGATTAATGATTTTAGCTATGACACATAGACAAAACTTGAGCTTAAAACCCAATAAATTTTCAACAGAAAACCCTGCTCCAGCACTACCATCCTGCAGTACAAGCTTCCACTAGGCCAGCCCGCTGCTCCAACGAGGTGGCAATGGTTCTGCACATAATCATAAATTGGCAAACACACCACCTCTGCCCAAATCTGGACGAGTGTGTCTGTGCACTGTCAGTAACCTTTCTCAAAGTGGGCATGAAAGAACTGAACAGTATCAATTAAAAGCCATTCTAAGCAGGTGCACCCAATAATTTGGCCCCAGAGCGGCTGGTGGTACTACAGCATGTGCTGTTGATTACAAGTAAATGCACTTCTGACCTCAAACCATCAGCATGACGTGTTTTAAACGCGTCAGAGCCCCCCACGCGTGCTGGAGAAGGCCATGCCTTGCCCTTGCCTGGTATTTTTGCCGCTATGTCATTGCATCCCTATAATTACTACAAAAGGAGCATTACACCTACAACAAGCCTGTCTATTGGCTTATTCAATGCTTCTATTTGCATAAGATAAATAAGCCACAATTATAGGTCAGTTGCATAGCCAACGGAGAGCTAGCCACCCCCATCCATAGCTGCCAAGGTTTCAGATTGCTATGTGCGACATTTTCATCATTTCAGTGCAACTATGAGTGACATTTAAAGGACTATGAATGACACTTTCTTGAAAGCAAAATCAAACAATGAAGATGAGGGAGACACATCGATATCAGTAATTACACCCATTTGACCAACGAGAAACTCTAAGAAGACCAAGGTTTAAGGCTGCTTTTGTGAGCATTTCCGCGCTTGGGGTGTGCATATGTGTGACATTAACATATATCGGATACTTTGGGAGGCAAAGTGCCTGGTATGATATGAAACCGACGTAGCTCATCTGAAGCCGAGTATCACAAATAACACAGTCAGTCTGAACAGCCTGGGACCATTAAGTACAGGAGATGGGCACATGCAAACTACAAACCGGTGCGACTGAAAACTCGCTGAATTACTGAGGGAAGAACATGTAATATCAGGAATGAGTTCTGATACTGGCATAGCCACTGTCTGCTGAGTTAATAGGTGTTGCATGGTAATAAAAACCACGACCTGTGGATTTCTGTAGCTCGCCTAGTCAGTCACTCCTGTGATCTTTTAGGTGCTGTTTCTAGGCACAGGGGGATTAGCTGCGTTTCTCAGACTCGCAGGATGTTGAGCCGATACCGAGTCTCAAACCGGGATTCCCCGCTCCAAAGTCAGCACTTTTGGCCATTATGCCACTTCCTCTCCTCTCACAATAAGTTTCCCTAAAGCACTTAAAGAGTACCCTTTCAGAGTGCCTATCAAGTTTGCAGGTTTTTGCCAGATACCTAGGGAAAGAGGCATAGATTATATTCCCTTGACACTCAATGTTCATGTGATTATAACCAGCTGGAGCTGTCCGTGGTAAAATTTAGGCTCATTTGCACTAAGAACGTTTCCATCCGCCTGCGCTGGGTAAGCATGATATGCCACACCGAAAACACTGCACTCCATGACGTGATATCTTTTGATAACAAAATAACGACCCTGCCTCAGAGCTGCAGTGTTTTACGTATATTGTGTGACCTACTCGGATAGCCAGTCCTGGAATTTTGCCAAGAACAGTTTTCAAGATCGGCTTTATTGGACAAATTACGAAATTATTCACTGAACAACTGTATATAGACTCCCCCTGGGCACTTTAGACGGACGTCGTGCTCAGATCACAGACCCTAGTAGGGCATGTACTCCCCTTATTCTCCCGCGCAAACATAGGCGCCCCGGCTGCCCGGCCTATTAACCTGCGCCCTCTTCTAGCCATCCCCCAGCGGCCGGAACCTCGGTAAAACGTGCCGCCCTAGCAAACCTGATTGCAGGTTGGATGGCGGCTTCTCTCCCAGTAAAGAATAGTTACACCTGGAGATTGTATCCGCAATAAATCTGTAATTCATGAAAACTGCTGGCTATAAATAGGACTCTGAAACGCAGCTGGTATGGCTGGACTGGAGATAATACACTGGCGTGACAACCTTGCGAAACTCAGCCAATGCCAGCTGTAGCAGAACCGTCATACACATTTATGTAACTGGCAAAACATTTACAATGTGCGCAAGGACACCGCAGCAGGTCTTCACACCCGAGTGAAACCGCGACCATTGCTTCTGCCGGCTGAAGCATGCTCAGTGGTACCTATTACCCCGACACTCCTGTTAGCCATCGGGACGCCACAAGGATCTGCTGCTCTGTACCCCCCCAACCATGCGCCATGCCTCAATCGTGCGGCATGCAACCGAATCTACAATCCCTCAACAATAGCCACTGATCACAGCATGATCCTGAAACTGTCTGTTGATTTGCCCGCACTTCAGCCACACGTGAAGGAAGGCCCATAGCGGATCCAGCTTCTTTCCTGTCCCTGCAACCTGAAGTCCAATTGGCCCTGCTGTCACAATCATAGTAATGCGGGACCCGCAACCTCCACCCAGCAACCTTCCCATTGACTATTCACAGTCCAGACCCGCGAGCCATGGACTGGGCATGAACTTCCGGTACCATGTTGACCTTTTTTTCCCCCCTTTAACTCTTCACAACAGCGGGCCTCCACCTTCCTCTGGTGCTTCGGCTCGGCCACGCTGGAGGCCCGTTTGGTTTTGGGTCCTGCGGCTGAGGGTGCAGCATGGGGACTGGCTGGGGGCCGGAGCGAGGGGGGCCTGCCCGAGCAATCAACTGCTTGGCCAGCCCTTGCCGTGGTTCACGTAAAGAGCTAAACTCTGCCCTCCCCGCCCCCCCCCCCCCCCCCCCCTCTTTCAAAGTCGCGCCATGACGGGGGCAGGAGCTGTCGGACCGGGCTTGATGGGATATCGTATGAGTTAGCGCAAAGGGGGTGTGGTTTCATGGTCCCCACGATTCTCCCCGCGCTATAAAATTAATGTGTAATGTGGCTGTTTTGTGTTGTAATTATCAGGTGAAAAGCGGCAAGGGAATGTTTGGGGGGGGGGCAGCAGGTGGCCGTGAATCCCGGTCTGGGTTATTAAGTCGAAAGAGGGAGGGTGGGCAACTCACATCACCATCTGGAGACCTCCCGACAAACAGCGCCCGACTGACAAACGCCAGTGACTATCTAACGACCTGAAGACGGCGTGGCTGGTGCAACAGTGGACGCCAGGAGGGACGGGGGAGGCATATATACCCTCCCCCCACCTCGATGCACTGGATGTGACGCCCATATGGCGCCCTGGCAAGCGGACTCCTACAGGAACCCAACCACTAGCGAGGGGTGAGCTGGTGCCCAAATGGCACTAAAGGGCTGTCCTTTTGGAATGGCCCCCTGAGGGGGCCGCGGACAG
This sequence comes from Triturus cristatus, assembly GCF_964204655.1. Lineage (NCBI taxonomy): Eukaryota > Metazoa > Chordata > Amphibia > Caudata > Salamandridae > Triturus > Triturus cristatus. The sequence goes on along the minus strand of NC_140593.1, from coordinate 1,062,892,272 downwards.
CCGCATTCTCTCTGTTAACTCCAGTGGTCTCAGTCATGCAGCGTCTCTCTCCCATGGATTTTGTTACCAAAATCCACCTAATCTCTCCCACAAAGAACCCTTTAACCACATGCCCCAACTGCGCTTGCAGCACTGATGGACTATTTACATTGCAAACATTTGCATTACATAATACCCCAATCGGTGACCCACTGCGTCTCCTGTTCGAGATCACAAAGAGCCCGTGTTCGTATCTCACACATCCTGTGCTATTCTTAGCTGAGGACCCCTCACTAATAAAAGTCATGCAGCGATTGCACGACTCTCACTCCAGAATTAACAAGGTGTGTTTGGTGCCAGTGTGCAGAGGAACAGGTGATCCGCACCCTACTCCATACCCAGACTGGTGTACTGTAACCCCGCTGCATGCTAGAGGTGGACAATCAATCTATCCTCAGTAACACCGTATTATTAGACAAGGCGTGGAGCGCGCGCGCTTCCTTGATGCCTGACCTTTCCCTCGTTTTGAATGTATATGCACACGGTGCCACAGACACGGCGAACACTACTACACTCCGTTATTGTTGGTCCTCCTCTGCCTGCGCTTTGTCCTACCCACAATCAGCCACAGGCTATTATTACCAGGGTACTTTGTCAGTAAATATATTGGCAAATCAAGCTTGTCAGGTATGACCTTGCAATCTTACTGTTAGTGTTTAACTGTCAGGGATCATACATCTAGCCTGATCCGAAGATACAACTGGAACCTGTGATACAAAACACACGCAGCCAAAAGAACAAAGTCACTACTGATGCATAAGTCAAGCAACAGTATTAATTTGCAGACACAGAAAGAACATTGAAATGACGCCCTCCGCTCTGCATCTCACACGGCAGAGGCATTGGGGATATGTGTCTATCCGTTGGTCGCCCACTCACCTTGGAGTTTGATTTCAGTCAAGGCAAGCTCCTCAGACTCCCAGGGAAACATGTGTGTGAATCTGTTGAGTTGCTTGTCGCATTCTGAAAACGAATCATTATGCGAGGGTTCCTACAAAGAGGCCAAAGAAAACCTCTCTTGGAACACAACACCCTCCGCAGCAAAGTCTTAGAATATCCCGGGGAGTTCTGTTTACCAACAGTGGATGTCAGCGGTAATTGCGCTCGTGAATTCAAATGCCTATTTGTTCTTAGCAGTGAGCGCCAGTGTCAGCAGAGGAGCTGCGTGGGTCTGTGAGGATCTGTCTAACTGTGGAAGAAGCTTTAAGCTGAACCTCAGAGCTGGGGAAACAGTATCTTTTTTCAGATGACACTTCCTTGCCTAAGACCTGCAGGACTGCCCCAGGCCCACAAAGGGGGCCCTATTAAGAGGGCGGCCCCCCTTAATGCCACACGATGGCACACGAGTCAGCCACCCTCTAGGGTCAACATGCCCACGTCACATCCAGACAGGAGGGGGGGGTGAGGTACTTATACCTCTCCCGCCCACTGGTCGCCCTCTTTGTTCTGCTGCCCAGACGCCGTTTCGGTCGTGTGGACTGCTTCCTGGATCGTCCTTGGGACCACGAGGTTAGTCGCCTTTAACCCCCCCTCCGCCCCCAGCCCATTTGGGGTCCCACCACACAGGCCTTGCCCTGGAGGGACCCAGTCCAAGTTACCAGCCCGGCCCCCGTGTGGTCCGCATTCTGCGGTACCGTGGGGGTCGGGGGTAGGGAGCGGAACACGGGTCTGGGCTGGGCGGGAGGAGTGACGGTCCCGCAGGCAGCAGCCGCTCTGGCCTGCCCGGCATAGTACCCCCAGGGGCACCCCGCTGTCCCCCCTCCCCCATAATAGGTTACCCAAATGACACACACAAGACAGTTGGTGTTGGGTAACAATGCTGCAGGTTTATTACATAATTCCAGAATATGTAATGGGTGGGCTATCTTACGGGCGATCCAAGGGCAGGCAACCAACTGGGTCGCCTGCCCGCCTGATGAGCCGGGCAGCGCGGGAGCGATGCCCGCCGTTGCTGCCCTCCAGGTGATTCTTTCTACGATCACGTGCCGTTGGTAATTCTACTCACGCCCCCCCCTCTCGGGGCGGAGCGTCGCATAGCAAGCCCCCGGTTGTTCAGGCCCACAACCGCCCGCAGGGCTAGCGGGGCGCCGACACGGCTTCCGGGACCTCCCTTGAGGCTCCTCGGTTTTGGCTCAGGCACCCCCTATGGTGCCGCGCAGAGGTACCCTTTGTACCGGCCTGCTTCCAGATCGCCCTGTAACTCCGCCTGCAACGAAAAAGAAAACATTACAACGCTCAGAAACCCCCCCCACCCAACGCCTACGCCGGGTAAGCGGTAGGGAGGGAAATGGCGAGGTGGGCGACAAAGAGGTCGCCAGGAGGGTGGGGGAAGACTAAATAGCCTCCCCCTCACACCAGGGCCAGGAAGTGACACGCATTGCGCGTCACTTCCGGCCAGCCCGTAGAGGAGAGGGGCTCCGGTCTGCGTCCCCGCCCCCCCCCGTGGGAGACGGGGTGGAGGGGTGACCGGTGCCCCGGGGGCACTAAGGCGCTGACCGCCGATTGGCCCCCTGCGGGGGCCGCGGTCAGCGGCATAGTACCCCCAGGGGCACCCTGCTGTCCCCCCTCCCCCATAATAGGTTACCCAAATGACAGACACAAGATAGTTGGTGTTGGGTAACAATGCTGCAGGTTTATTACATAATTCCAGAATATGTAATGGGTGGGTTATCTTACGGGCGATCCAAGGGCAGGCAACCAACTGGGTCGCCTGCCCGCCTGATGAGCCGGGCAACGCGGGAGCGATGCCCGGCGTTGCTGCCCTCCAGGTAATTCTTTCTACGATCAAGTGCCGTTGGTAATTCTACTCACGCCCCCCCTCTCGGGGTGGAGCGTCGCATAGCAAGCCCCCGGTTGTTCAGGCCCACAACCGCCCGCAGGACTAGCGGGGCGCCGACACGGCTACCGGGACCTCCCTTGAGGCTCCTCCGTTTTGGCTCAGGCACCCCCTATGGTGCCGCGCAGAGGTACCCTTTGTACCGGCCTGCTTCCAGATCGCCCTGTAACTCCGCCACAGCCCTGGAGGCGGCTCACCGTCGCAGCCAGGGCCCCCCACCAACCCGCTATAGTCTTACCTGCAACCTCTCCAATCTAGGAATTCCTGCAACTAGCTGGAAGGGAACCACCCTTGCAAAAGGAAGAGTTTGAAATTCTGCCACCTCATTACCGTGTGACAGCGCTAGCGGGACTCAAACCCTGTGAGATCCCTTATATCCACAGGCACCAGACTTACCAGTGATCTCTAGCTCCTGGTGTTGTAGATGGCCCCATCTGTGTCCCCAAGGCCCGAGACGCTATCCTAGGGTCTGCTGAAATAAAGGACCCGTAGGGCCTGAGAAGATGTGCCAAGAACTATTCGCCCCCCATGCGGAAAGGTTACCCCCTTCACAATTCTGGGCCTGCCCGCTTAGGCTATTATGGCGAGAAGGGTTTTACTTAACCTTTGGACTGTTCCCTCTGATTGCTAAACTTGGAGCACAGGAGTGCTCCTGGCTGCAAGCGCATGACCATGGGCAAGGGGCGACTCTTGCCCCTGCCCACCATCCCTTATTCCTTATGGGAATTATGCCCCTACAGATCCCTCAGTGATGAAACCCCCTAGGCATACCAGCTGCGGGAATCTGACTAGCTTAAGCATTGCGCGCTGTCAGTAAAGTTCAAATGCAAAATCAACAATTGATGGACAGAATGCAGAACAATGTCATACATTCACCCCAGTACAGAGATCTGGGCCTAAATCCATCGTTTTTTTGCTCACCATGCCATTCCAGTTTGAACCTAGCCATATGCAAATCAGTCTTGACCCTGTGCCCCATGGGAACAGTCCAGCCCGAACTGCCAAGCCAGGTCCTCCCTGGACTGGAAACAAGCATCCTAGGACCGGTTTCGGGCTTTCAGCCCTCGTCAGCCAGGATAGCCTGATTCCAGTGGCATGGAGAGCAAGGGACTCACGTCTGAGCATACCCTTCCCACTCGGGGTGACAAATGCAAAATCAACAATTGATGGACAGAATGCAGAACAATGTCATACATTCACCCCAGTACAGAGATCTGGGCCTAAATCCATCGTTTTTTTGCTCACCATGCCATTCCAGTTTGAACCTAGCCATATGCAAATCAGTCTTGACCCTGTGCCCCATGGGAACAGTCCAGCCCGAACTGCCAAGCCAACTCGTCAGCCAGGATAGCCTGATTCCAGTGGCATGGAGAGCAAGGGACTCACGTCTGAGCAGTTCGGGCTGGACTGTTCCCATGGGGCACAGGGTCAAGACTGATTTGCATATGGCTGGGTTCAAACTGGAATGGCATGGTGAGCAAAAAAACGATGGATTTAGGCCCAGATCTCTGTACTGGGGTGAATGTATGACATTGTTCTGCATTCTGTCCATCAATTGTTATTTTTGCATTTGTCACCCCGAGTGGGAAGGGTATGCTCAGACGTGAGTCCCTTGCTCTCCATGCCACTGGAATCAAGCTATCCTGGCTGACGAGGGCTGAAAGCCCGAAACCGGTCCTACGATGCTTGTTTCCAGTCCAGGGAGGACCTGGCTTGGCAGTTCGGGCTGGACTGTTCCCATGGGGCACAGGGTCAAGACTGATTTGCATATGGCTGGGTTCAAACTGGAATGGCATGGTGAGCAAAAAAACGATGGATTTAGGCCCAGATCTCTGTACTGGGGTGAATGTATGACATTGTTCTGCATTCTGTCCATCAATTGTTATTTTTGCATTTGTCACCCCGAGTGGGAAGGGTATGCTCAGACGTGAGTCCCTTGCTCTCCATGCCACTGGAATCAAGCTATCCTGGCTGACGAGGGCTGAAAGCCCGAAACCGGTCCTAGGATGCTTGTTTCCAGTCCAGGGAGGACCTGGCTTGGCAGTTCGGGCTGGACTGTTCCCATGGGGCACAGGGTCAAGACTGATTTGCATATGGCTGGGTTCAAACTGGAATGGCATGGTGAGCAAAAAAACGATGGATTTAGGCCCAGATCTCTGTACTGGGGTGAATGTATGACATTGTTCTGCATTCTGTCCATCAATTGTTATTTTTGCGTCAGTAAAGTTCATGCATTGAGGATTGACTAAGTCCTGCTTCGCCCCTCCCCTCATTCTCCCCAGTAGGAGGGTGGCAGGGGGGTGCCCCCCCTACAAACCCAGAGCATCCCAGCGGTGCCAAATTCCTGCTCCGTTGAAGTGGAGATTTAGTGCACCCTGGGCGAGACAAATGTTCTATTGACATACTGTCCCCTTGTGTTTGCCCCGCTGGCACCCCAGTTCTTGGGAAAGCAGCACCATATGTTGGCTGGCAGCGCCCCCTGAGTGCGGTAAAAGTGTCCGTAAACCCGGATCCCAGACTCCTGCAGCAGCAGTACGCGACCAGTGAATCCGGTGGGGATACCCCCAACCGCAACGGTCCTCTAGACATTAAGAAAAGCCCTACTTTACCTGGGCCTATCTCCAAATGATGGTGGTTTCACCCAGCTGAAGGCCGGAGGCCCGCCTAAGGAGCCTGTTTACTTGTTTTGCTACTCGGCCCCCTTATGGGTAGGCCTCCGAGTTGGGGCATGCGCGTGCTCCCAGGGCACGGAGCTGCTGGAGAGCAGATGTCTGTTACCCACACGCTGATACTTTATCTGTTGCTAAATGCCCTACCGCTGGAAGCTTCCCAAGTCTACGTGGTGTTTACCAAACTTTTGGACGACCGCACCCTTGCTATATAACAACTATACCACCCACAAGCCGCCCTGGCTAAAGCGCGGGAGGATAGGTCTTCATTGAAGCAACCCGAAATCTGTCTTTGGTTGCAGGGGAATGCCCCCTAAAGTACATCTGGACCTAATTCTATATGGTTCCTTCAGCTACTCCTCCTGCAGGCCCAACTGGTTATTGGTTATTGTGCCCAGCTCAGTGAGCTGCAGGCTGGTGTCGAGCGTCCTCTCACATGGGCTCGAAATGTACATTTCAAGATCACAGCGCGAACTCGCCGCCAAAGGTATTGGCGCGCTTTACATGAGCACCGTATTTACATTACACATGCCGGCACAGGGAGCGTAGAAGATTCGTACCATATAACACGATCCCCGTGCCAACTCACTCAGGCACCGCACCCGATTAACCATTGAGGTGCAGGGTGTATAGTAATGCCCGTAACCGCGTAATGTGAACAATGCATGTACTTATGTCATGTATCTGCTTTATAGGAAGCCAGCACTTACATGATGCATATTTATATAGCGCAAACTCGACCAGAAGGTATTGGAGGACTTTACATGAGCACCGTAATTACATAACACCTTCAAGCAGGGGGTGTTCAAGAGAATCGTACCATATTACACGCTCCCCGTACCGCATCACGCGAGCACCGCACCAGATTATACCATTGAGGTGCGGGGGGTTTAGTAATGCCCGTAATCGCGTAATGTGAAAATGCATGAACTTGTATCCTGTATCTGCCTTATAGGAAGCCAGCAATACATGTTGCATTATTATATAGCGCAAACTCGACCCAAAGGTATTGGAGCGCTTTACATGAGCACCTTATTTACATTACACATCTAAGCACGAGGAGCTTACAAGGTTCGTACCAATTAACCCTTGAGGTGCGGGGGTCTGCAATGCCCGTAATCGCATAATGCGGACGCGACCTCGAGGGGCGGAACCTGGCTTCCTTAAACCAGTGTCCAGCTCGCAGCCGTCGGACTACCCCCCTCCGCAGGTCACCATGCCTAACGCACGCAGCCCACTGCATGCCCCCCCCGCCCTCAACTGCAGCATAGCCGCGGGAGGGGGGGCGATAACCGTATCCAGGGAGCGCCACGGGGGTAGCACCGCTCGCGACCCTCGGGGACCCAGGCAGCTCCCAGTCTTGCAGTGCTGGTGTATTAGGGCCGTGAACCCAGGCTAATCTCCTAACTGCTCCCCCGACGCAGGGTGTACGGGTTCTTTGCCGGCCGCACCCCCATCCATTTACTTTGCTCGCGAGGGCCGCTGCCATTGAGAAGTATGCCCCGCGGGCGATAGGCCGACGGACACACGATCAATACAGTGTGTAATGAGCACTTTACCCTACACTGAATCTCGCTGCGGCGGCGCTTGGGCAGGGGAAGGTTTAGACCTTTCCCGCGAAACCCCCCGAACCCTAGATCGATGCGGCTGCCAACCTCTATCTCGCTGCAGCCGATGCATGGGCAGGAGGTAGTCTAGAAGGCATTGAAGCGCTTTAATTAGCACAGTGTTTCCATTACACATTCGCCAACCCGACTTGCAGGAATTGGCGGCAATTCTTGTGCCCATACAACCTATGCATCGCGCATCCGCCCTGTTTAGGCAGCCAACCAGCCTGATATATCGCGCAAATGACCGGAGGTATTGGAGCGCTTTACGTGTTCCTCACCGACATTGCAGGAATTGGCGGCGATTCTTGTGCCCATACAATCTCTGCATCGCGCATCCGCCCTTTTATGCAGCCAACCAACCTGTTGCCTACTATGTAGCGCAAAATACCCGGAGGTATTAGAGCGCTTTACGTGATCATCGCATTGCCCTTACACTAAGCAGTGGGAGCTCTGTACCGTAATACCGATCGAATACAAAAGCGTCCCGCGGTATTAGAGCACCTTACATGAGCGTCGCATTCACCTTACAGAGGGCACTGGGAGAGCGCCCTCATAAGCATCGCATTTACATTACCCAAGGCCCTGGGTGCTCCGTGCCTTAATAAACATTCGAGTACGAAACGACCGAAGGTATTGTGGCGCCTTACATAGGCCTCGCATTCACTTTCACACAGGGCACTGGTGCTCCATCCCGTATTACCCGCTCAAATGCTTGCATCCCGCCGCCTGAATGCGGGAACACGGGTGAGGTTGCGGGCGTGCCAAAGCGGTGACGGGTTACTAACCCCCCCCCCCGAACCCTCAGCAGTCGCGCAAGCAGCGTGAGGGGGTCGGGGGGACCTGCTTCCTTAAATCAAGCTTCATTTTGGGGGAGACCGCGAGGCTCGAAATCCGCGACCACACTAAATACTGTCCTTATTTAAATCCGTTATATGGCGTGAACTCGACCCGCAGCGCTGTACATAGCATCGTACTTACATTACATACTCAGGCCCGGGGAGATTAAGCGATTGGCCCCCGAATCGCCGGGCGTGGACGTGGCCATGGGGCACGAACCCTGGTTTCCTGCACTGACTCGGCAGTGCGGCCGGCGGACCACATCGCCCATGGAGATCTCGACCCGCGGGACCTGGAGCGCTGTACATAGCACCGCATTTACATTACATCGCAGGCACGGGGTGATTAAGTTCGTTTGCCCAGAATCACCGGGTATGGATGCGGCCACGAGGCTCGAACCCTGGTTTCCTGTACCGAGTCGGCGGGGCAGCCAACGGACCACAGCACCCACGGGATCTCGACACGCAGGTCCTGGAGTGCTGTACATAACATGTATTTATATTACGCATTCAGGCATGGGGAGATTAAGTGATTTGCCCAGAATCACTGGGTGTGGACGCGGCCACAGGGCTCGAACCCTGGTTCCCTGTCCTGAGACGGCAGTGCCGCCGACGGACCGCATCGCCCCCGGGGATCTCAACCCGCAATTCCTGGAGCACTGTACAGTGTCCGCTACCACGTGGCCGAACCCCGGATCCTTGCCACTAAGGCTGCAGAGCAGACGGTGGGCCACCGTAGCGCAGGGAAGAGGTCCGAGCATCGCTGGTGAACAGACGAGGGCGCAGCGGGGGGAAGCTAACTGCCCGACGACACCCCGAGCGGCGCGGGCACCCGCAAACGTGTGGGCCTCTGTGAAGCACCTAGCCCTCCCCCCCCCCCCAGTGAAGCCGTAATGCTGGAGCGCTTACATGAGCACCGTATTTACCTTACACATCCCGGCACTACAGGCGCCCCTACCATAAGACTGCCTTACTTCGCGTGTGCACGCACCCTCCTCCATGATACTGCATCTTTCCTCGGGCTATCGTTGCACGGGGGGGTGCCGGCATCAGTGGCCTGCAAGCGCTGAGGCTCGCCACGCATCCCCGCACATTGGCTGTACACCGGAACAAGCGGCCCGCACCGCACCCTCGGCGGCCTCGTAACGGCTCCCACCGGGCGCCGGGTGTGCGGCTTATTGGCCGGCCGCTCCCATATACCCTTACTTACGCATGTTCACCGGACCTTAATGAAAAGTGAGGGAATGCATGTCAACGCTCTACATAGCACCAGTTGCCTTACAGCAGAAAACCAGTATTTGTTAAGCTCGAACTTATAACGCCTAGGGGTTTCTACGCGCTGGGGGCCATCGGGGACATTAAGCGAGCAATTGCCCAGATTCACACGGTGCTGGGCTGTGCAGCCTACCTGCCCTGGAGATCGAACCCTGATCCCCGCGACGGGAGTCGGCCGCTCCACCACACCCCTCTCTCCGCTATGACACATTCCTTTTTGTTAGGCACGGGGAGATTAAAGGAAGCAGCTGTTTGCCGATCGCCATGTACCCATCGGGTGGGGGAAGGCTAAATAGCCTCCCCCTCACACCAGGGCCAGGAAGTGACACGCATTGCGCGTCACTTCCGGCCAGCCCGTAGAGGAGGGGGGCTCCGGTCTGCGTCCCTGCCCCCCCGTGGGAGGGGGGGTGGAGGGGTGACCGGTGCCCCGGGGGCACAAAGGCGCTGACCGCCGATTGGCCCCCTGCGGGGGCCGCGGTCAGCGGCAGTCGTGGAGGCCGCAGCCTCGATCTCGGGGGCTTTTCCTCATCAGCACAAAAACCACCCCCCCACGCCGCAGGCTAGAGTCTTTGCGCTGCACCCCTGTCCCCTGGGGTGCGCGGCAGCATGGCTTAGAGCGAAGAAATCCCATGGCCCAATCCCGTGGATGGTCGGCTGTGCCCAGCACCTGCTGTGGTTTCGGTCTGCCATGTGGGGGAGAGACAGTTCCCAGGGGAAAGGGTAACAGCACCCCTCACCTGGTCGTGGCCGGCACTGTGACCGGGGAGTGAGCAGTTTAGAATTTTAGGCCGAGAGCATGTAGAGGGCCGTCTGGGACCCAACCAGACTGGGGCCCCTGGGTCGCCGCCGCCGCTGGTTGCGAGGATGTTGGCAGCGCGGGTTGTGGGGGGAATAGCGAGCCTCCCTTCTCCCTCTGTATTTAGCCACCATTAGCTCCCACATCGTGGGAGAAATTACCCCCACCAGCAGGCCGCCACCTGGACCCTGACCCCCGCACCTGCCTTCACCTACCTCTCAGGGGTGGAGGCGATTGAGCATGACGTAATTGTTGCGGGGGAGGGGGTAGCCCACCAGAGTGTGGTCGTGGCTGGACCTGCACGGCGAGAACAGCAGAGCAAACCGGGCCTTCGCACTCTCCCCCAGCCCCTTGTCTTTCCCGACTGGCGCCTTCCCAGGGTTGTAGCAGGCTCCGCCCACTAGCTTTCCTCGTTGCTCGGGGCGACTTCAGCCACTCGACTCCTCCATGCTACTCTCCCGCCGTCCCGGGTGTTTCCATAGCGGGTCCAAGAGGAGGGAGACACCTTCTCTCTGCCCTTCGGGGCATGCCAGAATCAGCATCAGGGTTGGGGGCCCAGGGCGGACGGAGACCGCAAGCATCGGAATAGGTGCAGGCCGCGGCTGCTCTGGTCACTTGGTGTGTTTGCGGTGGGGGGTTGAAGGGGGGCAGCGAGGCACGCTCGGACGGTTCCACGCGCATGGCGGTAGGAGGGCAGTGTGGCGGGTATCCCAGCCCTTGTAAAGCGTAACACGCGCTGCCCCTGCCTATCCGGCACTGCGGGGCAGGCAGCGGAAGTCTGGGTACTCTAGGCTCTCATGTCCGACCATCAACACTCTATCTGGCGCCCCTTCCAAATGCTCACGGTGGGGGCGGGTGCAATCTCTCTGCAACTTTCCGCCTCTCGCCTAAGCATACCTTTTGTAGGGAGGAGAGCGGTCTTGTGTCACCTTTCTGTCCTTGGTTCCCTGACCGGCATGTCTTTCGGTGCCTACTCTCGCCTTAATGCCAGGGTTTTGTCATAGCGATGCTGGTAGCCACGAGGTTCATCCTTTCTCTATAAGATGCTAGCAGTGCATCAGAATGGGGTGTCATGGCAACGGGGCGGCACCGATAAGAACGAAGCCGACCATCCGCTGTGACAGGGGGAGGAACAAGTAGGGGGGCTGTTGTCGCCATCTAATGTACACCCCAATGCAAGGTTTGACCTTACCGCCTGGACAGAGGAAAGTAACTAATAGGGAGGGGCAGTTGTTCATATTGTCTGTTTTTTGTTTCAGACTTGCACGGGGTTTACCGTTTGCCATCCAACCCCTAGGGGGCAGGTCTCAGCAAGGCTCACCGCAGGTACAGGGTACAGGGCACACTGTGGCCCTCTGGTCAGTGTTGCATGGTATCTGGGTCAGCGCTGCCCGAAAGGGAGTGTAACATTTTTTCTATTCGCAGGACCCATCGGAACAAGCATTCTGACACCACACAGAGAGGAGATTGCGGGGAACAGGATTAGGTATGGCCAGGGCGCTCACTAGGGGGGGAAGGCTTGCGGGCGGAACGCGGGACCATGTTACGGCTACTGAACGCGGGGCGCATGGCACTCTGGGTACAGGACTCAAGACGTGCCGGGAGCAATAGCTAACCTTCTCCTTTTCCTCCTCGCATGCAGAAGTACCTACAGTATCGGCAATAGAACGCACGCAAGCATACAGTCTGACACCTTTTCCGGATTAAGTAAGTACAAAGGTTGGGGATGGGGGCAGAACAGCTGGTGACGTGAGGGTCTTGGAGGTCCAACCTAGACACAGTGTGAAGCCCAGTCTTCTTTTGTGACACCAATATTTGTCTCCTTAGATTGAGTGGACCGTGGGACCTGCAGTTCGGCATGGATGGCCAGGGCTCTCCCCCTCTATTCTCGCAGACGTCTCAGGTGGAGGACTCTTTGCCGGATACCTCCCAAGACGCACAGTGGGTGGCATTTATCCAGATGGCCAAGACCAAGGTACTGGCATGGGCCACAGGGATCTTGAAAGCAGGCGATCCGGAGGTCTCGGGTGTCGTCAGCGAGCCTCCCACCCCAGAGCAGGAACAGAATGCGGAGGCAAGGCCCTCGAGGCCCAAGCGGGTCCGCAAGCCCACGTCAAAGAACTTCCCGGCAGACCCGCCACCTGCCAAAACCAGGGCGTTGCCCGCTCCCAAGGAGTCTGTTCCCCCGTTGGTCTTCCCGTTGGTCTCCCCCCAGCCCATGGGGCTGGCAAACCCTCTGGACAGTCTAACGGCCGCAGCTAACTACGCCACACGGGAAGATCCAGGTAAGCTCACGGAGACTCTGAGGAACTTTATGGCAGAGCTCAGGGCTGGTCAGACGGGCACCTGCTCCCCGCAGCTGGGCAACTTATTACCCACGGGGGACGGAGGTGCGCTTACGGCGGCTGTGGTGTGGGCAAGCCAGGGGAGCGCGCAGCATGCACAACAAGCGGCCTCCACACCAGGGTCATGCAAGTCTCACATGGCCTCAGGGGGGGTTTTGCCGTCATCTACCCCCTTCATCCTGCCCCCGTCAACGACTTCTAGCCTGGGGACAGTGTCGGGTACGGCGGACATGCCGGCCGCGGTGGTAGGGTCACCAACTCTATCCAGCATTGTGAGTGTTAGCTCCTCAGCCAGCAATGTGGATCTCCCGTCAGGACCAAGAACAGCCCCAGCGGTCCCCCTGCCCGCAGTTGTTACTCCACTTCAGCTGAGCATGCCTACCGTTCAGGCCCGACAAGTTGCAGCAGCCCCGCTGCTGTCAGGCCGTTGCTCCCTAGCCTGGCAGGTACCTCAGGTGGCCAAGGAGGCAATTTGGAGGCGGGAATTGATAGATATTTTCTCCCTGCTCTTGCTCGGTCAGGATGGCATAGATGCCAGCAAAGCGGGAGTGAAGGAGGAGGACAAGATAGTTAAGTTTCAGGCTTGGCCTGAAAAGAGCATTGAGAATTGGCTGGACGCTTTTTCTATATTGTCAGCAGTCATCTTGGAAAAACAACCTGAGTTGGGTCAAGGGCTCTTACAATACGGCAGGTTGATTCACAATGAGGCTATGAAGTGGGGGGACAGGGCTGGTTGAATTACGACAGGGAAGTCCGGAAAAAAATCTCCATGTGTACTGAGATGGCGTGGGACCAGAAAGAGGTCTAGCTATGGTTAGACCACATGGGATCGCGCACACTACAGAGCACAGGGGAGCAGCCTAAAATGCAGAGCATCAGGCAATCGTTCCTTCCACACAGACACTCGCGGGGCCAGGCAGTCTTTTCGGGGAGGGAACAGAGGGGGGAAAGACAGAGGGGGGTTCCAGAAGGTCTCCCCCGGTGACCTGCCGATTGTTTAACTCTGGTTCGTGCTCTTAGGGTAAAACGTGCAAGTTCTTGCAAGCATGTAACAGATGTGGGGGTCCTCACCCCACGGTCTCATGCCACACCCAGCAGGGACGTCAGCCCGCCGCCAAAGGGAAGCAAGATAGCTGAAGTTGGGGGGCACATTTAGACCCCCACCCTCTTCACAGGTGCAGCGCATCCCTTGTCCCCGTGAATGCACCAGGCAACACCCCTTTCACCCACCCCCGCCGTGGGCCATGCCCCAGACCACTTGCACACAGTTAAGTGCCCATCACCAATCTGCCTGACCAACGTATTGCCCCTCCTCAGACAGTACCCTAACAAACAAGACAGTCTGTTGCTGCTAGCCGGATTTAGCGAAGGTTTCAAGATCCCCTATGTGGGCCACCCAGGGAAGTAGGGAGGCCAATAATCTCAAGTCAGCGAAGGAACTACCGGCTGTAGTCAGAGCCAAGGTTGAGAAAGAAAGGGCCCTAGGCAGGGTGGCGGGCCCCTTCCTGCGGCCCCCGCTGGAAAACTTTGTGGTCTCCCCCCTGGGGGTGGTACCCAAGAAGGAGCCAGGGGCATTTCGCTTAATTCACCACCTGTCATACCCGGAGGGAAACTCGGTCAACCATTGGCTGGAGGAGGGATCCTGCTCTGTGACGTATTGTACCCTGGACGTAGCATTGGACTTAGTCAGGAGGGCGGGCAAGGGGACCTGGTTAGCCAAAGCGGACACTGAATCTGCTTTTCGTTTACTGCCAGTTCACCCAAGCAGCTAACACCTGCTCGGTTTCAAGCTGCATGACAGGTACTTTTAAAACAGATGCATGCTCATGGGTTGTGCAGTGTCCTGTGCCTACTTCGAGGCTTTCAGCAATTTCCTTCAATGGGCTCTACAATCAGCCTACGGGGTCGTAGGGGAGACACATTACCTGGACGACTTCCTTTTCTTTTTTTCTTTTTTTTTGCATATTTATATAGCGCGAACTCGACCCAAAGGTATTGGAGCGCTTTACATAGCACCGTATTTACATTACACATTCAGGCACGGGGAGATTAAGTGATTTGCCCAGAATCACAGGATGTGGACGCGACCTCGAGGCTCGAACCCTGGTTTCCTGCACCAGAGGCGGCAGCGCAGCCGACGGACCACATCCTCTCCCCTCTCCTCTTCATCGGGGGTGAGGGCACACAGGACTGCAGGAAGGCCCTTGGGGACTTTGAGAAGCTGGCCTGTCATTTGGGGGGTCCCTCTCGCACCAGGGAAGACGGAAGGTCCGGGACAGGTGTTAACATTTTTGGGGATTGAACTTGACACTATAGCTGGGGAATCCAGGCTGCCAGCAGACAAGGTCCAGGACCTTGCACTTCATATCTAGTCAGTCTTATGCCAGGACAAGGCCACCCAGGGTTTCCTACAGAGCCTCCTAGGAAAGCCAAACTTTGCGGCCAGAGTTATACCAGCAGGGAGGGTGTTTGCGCGTAGGATAGCCAGGGCAACGGCCAATGTCAAGAAGAAGCATCACCTGGTGAGGTTAAGCAAGGAGATGAAGGAAGACCTGAGCATGTGGGCTAGCTTCTTGGAGAGCTTCAATGGCTCAGTCCTATGGAGGATGCCTTGGGCGGGGACCCCGGAACTGGCATTATTCACAGATGCGTCTGGCAGAGAAGGTTTCGGGGTGATCCTAGACAGGGAGTGGTGCGCACAGAGATGGCCCAATGTGTGGCACAAGAAAAAGGTCACGGCCAACATTAAAGTCATGGAATTGTTCCCGATAGTGATAGCTTTTCACCTATGGCCCGCAGTACTGGCAGCGAAAAGGGTCCTGTTCTGGTCCGACAACCTAGCGGTGGTACAGGCCATCAATTCACAGTCAGCGTCTTGTCCCCTAGTCTTGTGTCTATTGAGAGAACTGGTGCAAGTTTGCCTATTTAACAATATTGAATGCAGGGCGCGACACATTCAGGGGGTGCAGAACACAGCAGCTGACGCTCTCTCTCATTTTCAGTGGCACAGATTCTGGGAGATGTGGCCGAGAGCGAGAGAAGAGATGACCCCTTTCTCACCACACCTGTGGTTCCTTCTGAAACTGAAAGGTGTTTGATGGGGCCAGGCTAGCTGTCCCTAGCACCTAGGGACAACAAGCGTTATAGGGCATGTGTGGCCAAGTTTTGTGCAGTGGCTGGCGCCTGGGAAGAAGGGAGGTCCTCCCTGGAGAGCAGGATTCAATTTTTCATTGTATGGGCCAAAGATCAGGGGAAAAGCCACCCATGGATTGTGGGTCACATGTCGGCAATCAGTCACCACGCCAGTGTAAGGGGGCAGGACGATCCTACAAAATCATCCCTGATCAGGGCGCTCTCAAGGACTGGGCCAGGAGTGAGCCACGGGCACCAGACAATAGGTCACCTATAGATTTTGAGACTATACAACGGATGCCGGACTGGGTGCACATGGCGACCCATTCAGCATTTGAAGCTGCCCTCTTTTCGGCCACCTTTAGCCTGGCCTTCTTCGGGGTACTCAGAATTGGGGAGCTGGTAGCCAGGTCTAAGCAGGACACATCTGGGGTGGCCTTGAACAAGCAGGATGCGGCGCTGTCTGGGGATGTCCTCACCATATGTGTAAGGAGATTGAGTAACTGACCAAGCAGGGGAAGGGAGGGTGATCTCGCTGCGCAAACTAGATAATGCAAAATATTGCCCGGTGCGCCTAGTCTCGACTTACCTGGCTCTGCGCCCAGCGACAGAAGGTTACCTGCTGCTGCATGCAGACAGTACACCCCTTAGTAAGTTTCAAGTGCAGCGCATAATGGAAGTTTGCTTGGAGTTGTGAGGCAACAAGGTTCAGGGCAAACGCTTCTGCAGCCATTCATTCCGGATAGGGGCAGTGACCACAACCTTTAGGGCAGGCTTGCCGGCTGAGCGCATCAAACAACTGGGGCGGTGGGAGTCCCAGTGCTACAAGAGATGCATACGGTCCTGAGGGCACACAGTTAGGCCTGGGGATCGGGGGAGGGTAGGGATGCGCTGGCAGGATTAGGGGGGCGAGAGGGTAAATGTTGAGGCACCAGATGCCGGTGGCTTGCAGTAGAGTGTAATGAAGTACATTTTGTGTTAGATGTTGTAATGATGTTCAGTCTTCAATAAACGAGTTTGCAAACCTTCACCTCTTTATTTACCAGGAATGAAGGTCTGGGTGATTGGCCATTCAGGCGTCTGAGGGTGTCACGGTGGGCGGAAAACAGGAAATGAAGGCACAACCTTACTGCCTCAGAGATTATTTGGCTGGGATTCCCAGACATGCGATGGAATCTTTTGATGAAGAAACTTCCACAGAGACTGGGGGGGGTAACTCTCCGCCCAATGTGTTGGTGATTCACCTGGGAGGGAATGACCTGGTCTCTCTGGGTAGAAGGGCACTGCTGCAAGAAATGAGGGCCACAATGTGTGAGTTGAGCAACAAACTGGGGACCTGTGAATTATGGTGGTCTGAAAATACCCCCCGGCTGGTGTGGCAGGGGGCACGTTCAGGGGAAGCCATGGAGACCTCGCGCAGGGGAGTTAACAGCGCCATGCGTAAATTCACCAAACAAAAGGGTTTTGGTTTCATCCGGCATGGTTTACTGCACGCAAAGTCCATAGGGTGTTTTAATAAAGATGGGATACACCTGCCCAGAGTGGGAATGGACCTGTTCTTGCTTGATCTGGGGGAGGCCCTGGAATCAGCAGGGTGTAGGTAAATAGGCCTATCGTGTTGGGTGTCCCTGGGGTGACGGTGGCCACACCCAGTGCTGTGGCAGTTACAAGGCAATCCAGAGACTGTAAGGTACAGAGGAGTATCCTCTGAATGAGCACCACAAGAGTGCAAAGGCCAAATATCCCCAGGGAGGTCCTCGCGTTGGACCCTGGAGGAGCGACGGCACCCCGTTAGTCCTATGGGCGGGTGTGGACCTGAGCAACCGGAGGTTGCCTGCAACGCTCTGCCCCCTTTTTGGGGGCTTGAGTAAGGGGGTGCACTGGCGGTCCACCGGAGGGAGGGGGTATCCCCTCCCCCAAATCTGGCAAACACCGGTTGGCTAGGGCCACGGTGTAATTCGGCTCATCAGGTGGGCGGGCGGCGAGGGGCTGCCTGCCCTGGGATCACCTGTAAGATAACCCACCATGTTGGCATCTTTGTTATGCAAATAAACCTGCAGCCATTTTCTCCACAAAAAAGGTGTCTGGTCTGTTTATTTCTGCAGGATATTGCTGTGGGAGGCATGGGGAGTGTTGCCGATATTGGCGCTATGCAGGGCTGCCCCGGGCCCACAAAGCGGGCCCTCCTAAGAGGGCGGCTCCCCTTAGTGCCACACGATGGCACACAAGTCAGCCGCCCGGTGTTTTGGACCCTCTAGGGTCCACATGCCTGCGTCACTTCTGGACAGGAGGGAGGGGCGGGGGCGAGGTACTTATACCTCTCCAGCCCACTGGTTGCCCTCTGTGTTCTGCTGCCCAGATGCCGTTTCCCTCCCCACCGCTTACCCGGCGTACAGGCGGGGGGGTGTTTCTCTAACTTATTATTTTGTGTTGCAGGCAGGATTACAGGGCGATCCAAAGACACTAAGGTACGGAGGGTTACCCTCTGCATGAGCACCACAAGAGTGCAAAGGCCAAATAACCCCAGGGAGGCCCCCGCATTGGACCCTGGAGGAGCGACGGCGCCCCGTTAGTCCTACGGGCGGTTGTGGACCTGAGCATCCTGAGTTTGCCTGCAAAGCTCCACCCCCTTTCTGGGGGGCATGAGTCAGGGGGTGGACTGGCGGTCCACCGGAGGGAGGGGCTATCCCCTCCCCCAAATCTGGCAAACACCAGTTGGCTAGGGCCATGGTGTAATTCGGTTCATCAGGTGGGCAGGCGGCGAGGGGCTGCCTGCCCTGGGATCGCCCATAAGATAACCCACCATGTTGGCATATTTGTTATGCATATAAACCTGCATCACTTTTCTCCACAAAAAAGGTGTCTGGTCTGTTTATTTCTCCAGGATATTGCTGTGGGAGGGATGGGGAGTGTTGCCGATATTGGCACTAAGAGGATTGCCAGGCATAAGCAGTGCATTTCGAACAGTCTTTCCTTAAGTTGCTGTTTGGGTGGGTCAAGTTTCATTCAGGAAGGGCGAGAAGGAATGAGTCTGTCATCGGTTTTCATAGTGGCGCTGGATTTGGAATATGTGACAATGCACCAGTCCCAGCCGGCAGGATGGGCTGTGGAAATGGGGTTGTGGGGGGTTGGGGGCAAGGTGAGAGGGGTTTAATTAAATAAAATAAACTCACCGTCCCGTGCCGCCTCAGCTCCTGGCTCCTACTCTTGCAGTTCGATGTTTACCGCTCTCATCAGGAAAGCCAGCCACCCACAGGCAGCCTCCCTCCCCCCCACCAATCACAACGCTGCAATGGCAGCGTTGTGATTGGTGAGGCGCAGCGGAGAGCGCGCCAGCCGGGCCATTTTCTCTATGTAGGCTTCATGCAGCAGCCTACATAGAGAAAAAGAGGGAGTGCGCATGACTGATTTGTTCAGCCCTGGGGCCGACCAAACAGTCAGTACTCACAACAGTGGGTAAGCCACTCGCCCCTGCCCTCGAGCGGGACCGCCCAACCACCCTCCCACAACTAGGCAGTCCAGGCACTTCTGCTCTCTCACAATGAAAGAAGCAGAAATATAAAATGGTAGTTTTAACATTTTATGTTTCTGCCTTCTCGCTCTGCGAGAAAGCAGTGGGGCAACGCCCCCATGCCCCTATAAAGGAGCCGCCACTGCACAGGCAGTCAATTTTTTTCCAGACTGCAGTGACAGCAGGCGCCAACATGTGCGCGTGCTCACAATGCTCACTTCTAAATAGTGTGGGTGCGCTCACTTCTAACTAGTGTGTGGGTGCTCACTTCTAATTTGTCTGGGCGTGCTCACACTGCTCACTTCGAACTAGTGTGGGCGTGCTCACACTGCTCACTTCTAACTAGTGGAGCAGTTACGGCATGACATCATGCCAGGTGAGTGTTGTAGGAGAAGGGAAATCTTTTAAAGAGAGTCATTTTCCCTCTGGATTTCCCTTCTCTTTTTGAAACTCAGGAGCAGCAACATTGTCGTGGTGTCACCAGGGCTTTAAGTGGAAGATTTTTGAATATTATTTGCAACAAGCCATAGTTGCTGCTTATTTATCTTATGCAACTAACAACCATTGACAAAGCCAATAGTCCTGACTTCTTTTAGGTATGATGTTACTTGTTGTATCATATCTGGATGCAATGACAGAAACAGCATAATACAAGTGGGGCGGCACACTATGCTAAGCACAGATTTTTTGCTTACGTGTTTTAAGCCCCACCCTTAATTACATTGGTCACTCCCCTTTATGAGACCCCCCCGTTTTTTCATCCCACTTAAAGCCCCGGCAGCAGGTGTAGTGGCACAGGGGACCGGAGCTGTGAGGGCCCCTCTGCCACCCAGTTATGGACTTTTTTTTTGTACATACCGGTGTGTGGGCACATTTAGCTTGCATGCGCTCGGCCCCTGCCAGGCTTCCCACGCTTGCTGGCACCCTTGCTAGGCCACTGGACAGGTAGAATCTACCAACAAATATGTGGGCAGAGACTCAGACAGCGCTAGAGTACCACAATGAAAAGGCAGGCAGAACGTTTGGTGGTGAGTAAGCAAGCTGACCAGGGACGTCATTTAGGGGTCACCAGGAGTCGCAGTTATGACCCCTGGCTTGGCCCCTTGCGACTCCCTAGCACTGTATTTGCGACCCCTGTCCTCAGAGTTGGCAAAATCAGTGCCAGGAACGCAGTAGCAGCTCATCATTATGACGTTGGCTGGGGCTCCACTTTATTTGTGTTCTCTCGATTTTCTTTTATTACACTAACAGTTAATAATGTCTCATTGTTCACTATTAGTGTGATTAAAAAGTGGAGAGTCGATAGCTGGAGTATGACCTTCCCTGGCAGCAAATGTAAGTAAAATAAATGCTTTTAAATGCATGTTGTGTGCATGCTTGCAAGTGAGTGTGGGTGTTGACGTGAAAGAGTGTGTGTCATTGTGAATGTGTGTGTGTGTATGTGTAAGCATGTGTGTATGACTAAAATTGAAGATCAAAAGAAGTGTGATGTCCCTACCACTACCCCGGGCATTTTGGTGAATTGACATTCATAAAGCTGACAGATGAGCAAGCAGCCAGGCTGGTAAGCAGATAAACACACAGGTAAGGTGGCAGGCACAGGAGCTAATAAACGTAAATGAACCAGTTACTTATCGGTAATCTTCAATATCCCGATTAGGGGTACTCCTCGTGCCAGCCCTTACATCTGAGAGACAACCGCCAGATGTAAGGACAGGCACGGGGAGGACCCCATGAGTAGCTAATAATAGAAAGCAGCAGTGGTGGCTGTTTGCGGAACAGAAGTGGTGGGGCAGCGTATGGGAATAAAAAAAAGAAAAGATTGCTTACCTGCTGACCGCCACCGCTGTCCCCTTCTGTTCCTGTCTACTCCCGGCAGCGCACAGGCTCCCAGACTCCCCTAAGCCAATCACGGCACTGCTGTTACTCTGGTAGTACTATTGCCAACATGACAGAAATGCCGGGATTGGTCTGAGTGGCCTAGTTTGGTGCTCAGACAGGGCCTGGGAGCCTGTGTCTGTTCTCCACCTGCCAAGCACAGCCCCGCCTTGCCCTAGACTGCCTCAGTGCTGAAAAATAAAATGAAAATTATATTGTTTTATTATCATTTTATTTTTTCTGTTTGCACTGCTGAGACCAGTGGAGAGACGCTCCTCCACCTTAACAGAGGAGCTGTCGCTGGCAAGCAGGAAGATAGGCAGAAGGACAGGCAGGGTTTAGGTAGGCACATTAAGAGGCATAAAGATAGGGAGTAAAGCCGGCAGCCGGGCAGGAAGTTAGGCAGGAAGACATTAGGTAGACATAAAGACAGGTAGACATTCAAACAGCCGGTACAGCAACATGTAACATTTTTGGCCTAATTACGATACCGGTCAGACCACAACCGACTGCTCGTCGGTTGCGGTCCAACATCCATCTGCTCCTACGGTCTGACCGACGCATTGGGATGTGTTCGGTCGGAGGCAGCAGTTTGAGGGACTGACCGATGCTTTTTGGTCGGAAACTCCTCATAATCCCTTAAGGATGGAGTTTCCGCCGTCGGGATTATGATGTCAGTTTCTGACAGCCATTCCATGCCGGCCTTTCCGACATGGAAAGGCTGTTGGAAAGTGACATTGGGGGCCCCTAGCAGGGCCCCCTTACCGCCCTCTGCATTTGGCCCTGGGGGGCACCCATGGTGCCTCCCTACACATCCCTGCACCGTGTGGCAGGCGCCGTGAGGTGCCTGCCACAAGGTGCAGGGATGTTTAAAAACGTCAATTTTTCAAGGGGCGCTTGTGCTGTGGGCGGTTTCGTTCTTCCACATAAGCTCCCATACAAAAATGGAAGTTTGCTACCACACCATATTCGGTTGCATCCTAAATGCGGGGTCAGAACAGGCGGTTCCTTCCCCACAACGGTGCATCCGTTTGACCGACATTGTAATCAGGATCTTATTGTTTTTGTTTGTATATATAATACATAAACTCAAAAAAAGGCATGCAGCCATTTTGGTCAAAATCGATATTGCAGAGAGGCTCTGGGTTTACATTCAGAATAGAGACTGCCCTAGTAATAATATGACTGGAGAGTGGGTGCTGAGTGCATAGATGGCTGTATATCTGAATGTGAAGCTGTAAACTGAAGAACTTAGCCTCTCTGACCTTTCTGAACTAGTAATATGTTTTGCTCCCTTACAGCCACTGAATCTAGACCATCCTAGATCTGCAGTTTATCCAACCAGGGAACTAAGACAAAATCCTACCTCTTTCCTCCCCTATTGCATCTCCCCATCCAATCAAATCCAAGGATCTGATCACATCTTCATCCCACCTAACCCTGCATGCGACCTCCACACAGGCTATATGCTTGTCTCCTCATGACTTAGGCTAGCTGCCTAATTGAATGCAGTGATCCCTTTACCCCACACTGACTAGTAAGGGTCTTACAATATTTCTGTATTGCAAAAATGGCATACAAGAGCTTTATGGCAATGAGAAATACCTTTAGGGCAGTGCCTAATTTTTGTTGGTGGTTGCAAGTGATGAGCACCGGCACTCATTGTTGGAGACAAGAATTTATTTTTCATCATCAGAATTTGACTGAAAGGCAGAAAAGGAAGAAAAGGGGAATCGAAAATGAAAGAAAATCAACAACAAAGGGGACAAAGCAGGAATTAACTGAGATAAAGAGATATGAAGTGCCGGGTGGTGGAAGAAAGAGACACGAGGAGAAATCAGTGCTGGGCAGCAGTGGAATTCAACTCTTCTAGAAGAAGAAAGGAAAAAAAAGACTTTTTTTCTTAATACACATTAAGCATTGTTTTATGGAAATAGGTGATGAGACCATTAGATACAATGAGGGAGCTGTCATTGTTTTAGTTTGCTACACTGTTTTAAATGCTCAGATGCACGTGAATTATTTCTTGTGCTGGTGAAACTACAGTTGGTTTCTGCTGGATGGTCCTTGTCCTTATACAATTACTGAGGTATTCTGATGCAGTGGCGGCTCCTCCGCTAAGGCACAGGAGTGTCGCCCCACTGCTTTTTGCAGTGTAAACACATAAAAAATAAAATGATAATAACCTGAGGTTATTATGATTTTAGTTTTAACCGTTGCGGCGTCTTTGTGGGGCAGGGCTGCTCACAGAGCAGGGGGAGGAGTAGTTTGCACTCCCTATGTGAGCATGAGTACTTGGCCGTCCCTCTCGGGCCGCTCAAAACATTCATGCACACATACCGTGTTCTCTGTGCAGGCTGCATTACAGCCTATGTGGAGAACATGCCCACCCCTCCAGCCCCTGGCTGAGCACCTTGTCACAGCACTCAGACCAATCACAATGCTGCATTGCAGCGTTGTGATCGCCTGCAGGCAGCCTGGGAGGCCTGGTGCTTCCTGCTTCCTGTCACCCCACTCCAAGAAACCAGGAAGAGGACGTAGGAGAGGCGGCAGCTGGCCAGTAAATGGTTTTCTTTAACCTATTCCCCCCACCCCACCCCACTGCTGCTAACAAATAGCAGCCGCCACTGTTCTGATGGGCTTCTTTGTAAGATTTTTTGTATATATATATCTTGATGCTCATAAGTTTGTGTCAGTTGGACTGAATTATATCTGATGCATGAATTAGATTGTAGTACACAAAGAGGGTCCCTGAAACATTGATTCAATATGGAGAAGCAACCAGGGAAAAATACTAGTAACATAAATCAACAAGAACTTCTCCAACTGACACAGAATGATACACATAGACAGTGCCCTGATGAAGGTTGCACCACTCGCTTCCATCTGCTTGTAACTACAGAACGCGCGTCTGCGCATCTCTGTCTATGTAACACTGTGTTTGATTATCTCAGTATCTTTTAATATTGCACTGTTACTGTAATTACCATATGAATTAAGACCCTATGACCTGTTTGCAGTTTATGTCTTGGTATGTATATTGTTCTTTTATATGACTGTATGTGATTGTCCTGTCTGAATTTGTGATGTAGTGTATTTATTTTTGTCTCTGTTCTCAGTGTGTTTAAATGGCTCGTTTGTTTATTTCTATGTGTGTGGAGCTCACTATATATATATATATATATATATATATATATATATATATATATATTTATATATATACATTATCTACTGGCGGTCGCCAGTAGATAGTTATAGTTAGGACCGAGTTCCCATAGGAAATCTGAAAATTCTATTTTGAATAACTTTGGCACCGGGTGACGAATCCTCGCGAAGGTTTCAAAACTAATGGGGCGCTCCACTCAGCTCCTACCCTGAAAGTCTCAGGGTGATTCGTCAAGCGGGGGCTGAGAAAAAAGGGGGGTCCCAAAACGCGTTTTCCCCATGCATTTTCCCATAGGACCTTTAGTCGAAGGTACAGCCCGAACGGCTGGACAGAATTACTTGAAATTTGGCAAAGAGGTAGTCCTCAGGTCAGGCATGTGTCTTTTGGATATATGGTGTCAATCTGTTCAGTAGTTCCTGAGAAAATTGCAGTTAAAAGTACATAAATATCTATAAGCGCGCACCGCGCGCGCACGGTGCACGCACCATAACGTGCGCGAGCGTAATTCTGATTGGTGGTTACATGTCAGTCAACATTCGAATCGGTCGCAATCAGGAAGTGTCGGCCGCCATTTTGTGTGGGACAGTGAAAAAGAAAGGTGGAGAACTTGAAAAGGGGGCAGGGTAGAGAGTTCCTGACCCCCTAGCTTTTGTCAGGGGGTCCCTGAAGGACCCCGAAGGGTGAAATTTTTTTTTTTTTTAAATCGCGGCGTGCGCGCACCGTGAAAAAACCTTTAAAAAAAAACATTTTAAAATGTTTATAAGTTTATAGAAGATATTAACTATGCTGTTCAACTTTATCCAAATTCAAAAAAAAAATAGCTGAGCCATTCCATATTACAGGATACAGTCAATCTATAACTATATACATAGGTAGTTTATTGTAAAATAAATATATAAAAAATATAATAATACATACATAAATTAGCATTTAAAAAACCTTACAAATTCACTTAAAAAAACCATAGGTTTCACACACGTTATAGTTAGGAATTAGCATTTAAAAAACCTTGCAAATTCACTTAAAAAACCACATGTTTCACACATGTTATAGTTAGCTGGACATTTCACTCGTAAAAAACCATTGAAATTCCCCCGTTATAGTTAGTTCAGATAACTATAACTCGTGTGACCGCCACTCTATCACAAAGATGATGGCATCAGTGATGTCATGAGTGATGTCACTGACCATGTCATGAGTGATGTAATATGTGACGTCATCAGCAGTGGATTGCGGTTGCGCAAGTTATAGTTAGCTGAACTAACTATAACGGCGGAATTTCAATGGTTTTTTACGAGTGAAATGTCCAGCTAACTATAACATGTGTGAAACCTATGGTTTTTTAAGTGAATTTGCAAGGTTTTTTAAATGCTAATTCCTAACTATAACGTGTGTGAAACCTATGGTTTTTTAAGTGAATATATATGTATATGTATATATATATATATATATATATATATATATATATATATATATATATATATATATATATTCACTGAAAAAACCATAGGTTTCACACATGTTCTAGTTAGCTGGACATTTCACTCGTAAAAAACCATTGAAATTCCCCCGTTATAGTTAGTTCAGCTAACTATAACTCGCGCGACCGCAATCCACTGCTGATGACGTCGCATATTACATCACTGTATTTACTAAGATACTGTTAATAAGTCAGTTATACAATTAATTTTACAAAAAAAACCATCCATTTAGACACTTATTTACCCATTTATTCTTCCATTAACCTTTAGATATACATATATAAAAAATATCTTTTTTCAGAAAGACACATATTCACTGGATGATGTCATCAGTGATGTCATTTGAGATGTCATCAGTGATGTCATGAGTGATGTCACTGACCATGTCATGAGTGATGTAATATGCGACGTCATCAGCAGCGGATTGCGGTCGCGCGAGTTATAGATAGCTGAACTAACTATAACAGGGAAATTTCAATGGTTTTTTACGAGTGAAATGTCCAGCTAACTATAACGTGTGAAACCTATGGTTTTGTCAGTGAATATATATATATATATATAGATAGATATATATATATATATATGTTAATATATATATATATATATATATATATATATATATATATATATATATATCAAAGCTCTATGGTTCCCACCTGTGGAGACACACTCTGACATCCACTGCAGCAACCTTCATGAGGTAAAAGTCGGATCGGCGGGCGGATCCAGTTTACAGCATGCCTGTCGATTCACGCCTGACGCGTTTCGTGCTCATTGCACTCTTCAGAGGCGCGACAGTCATTTTGGCATATAGACCAAATTCGAGTCGCCCATTGGAGGGCTCATATTTTTAAGTAGGATATGACCTCCATGCCAAAATGACTGTCGCGCCTCTGAACAGTGCAATGAGCACGAAACGCGACAGGCGTGAATCGACAGGCTGACTCTTCTTCCATGGCATCGTAGGCTCACGTAACACTCGACCGAAATGTGCAACTGCTTAAATTCAATTTCAACACCCCAGTGGGCGTGGCCTGTCGTTAGGCCTTATGGTCTCTGTAGTTTGCACCGAACATGAACCTCAAGTGAGTACAGTCTGTGAGACATGAAATACATGATTCTGCCCCAGTGGAAAGATGGCATTCCTTTTGGCAGATCTGTTGCATCTTTGTGCCTTCATGAAGCAGGCTACCGTCCTTTACGGTGACGCCCAATGGCCGTCCCTTGGAAACGCTGGGCTTGCAGCGGGGCTCCTTCCGCGGCCGGAGCAGGCCGCTTACATCAGTCAGTTAGAGTTGCCCCCACTGGAAGAGCCACGAACAGGTAGGTTGTAGTCCTTATTTATTTATTTTACGAAGGCTGCACACAAATATGGCAAGGAATATATATACTATTGTTAAATGTCACTACCCTATATGTCTAAAAAAATGTAAAAACAAAAAAAGAAAATGTTCATATCTAAAATCAATAAATGATAAATAACACTGGTCTGATGTATGGTACTTTTATAATATAAACGCATTGTTTTTTTATTTAGACTTTGGAGAAGTTCTTGTTGATTTCTGTCACTTGAATTAGATTGTAGTGTATGGGATTCTGCAATTCCTGCAAACAGGCCTGCCTCTAATTTCTTTATAATCATCGACTTGTGATGCACTCAGTCGCCGATTATGAAGAAAAGACGCCAGAGCCCAACTGTATTAAATGATTGCAGTCGAGTTCTGACACAGGGCCGAGGTGAAAGGCAGGTCAGGTAACAGAACAGCTGTTTGAGGCAACGAAAAAGAAACATTGCTTTTCTTTCTTATTCCCTCTTTTTCTAGTTTCCTGTGACTAGCAGAAAGAATATGATTATATTTTGCATTCCTTAGATAATTATTGAAAGTTACAATCTTTCTGCATGTATCTACACATTCTGAGCTATTGCAGCTTTTTAAAAAACTGACTTGAATTGATCTCTTTCTAATATCTTTGTGCAACCAATATGTAACAGGTTTTTAATGCGTTAACTTTTTACTACCGGTTCTATTTTTAAACTTCATGTTTGGAAATCTGCTATCTATATGATATGAAAGAGCTATGCACCAAGGACTTAATTGGTTTGTGGGGAAGGTGATGGTGGAACCATATATTATATGAGATAATGTACCCACAGCCATACATAATAAGGATAATGCAGGTCACCTTGGAGTTCCGTAACCTTATAAAGGAACTTGGCCTTTCACTTCATTCCTCTATATGGTCCTTGAACAACTCATTGACTTGCAATATCCATATAATATACTGCAGGGCTTACTTTATCCCTTTGATGGAACGAGGTGGATAGGCTACACAGGCTACACTGTTAATTGTAACCTTTTCTTCTGTACTGTACTATGTATATTTTATTCTGCGACTAGCTGTATGTTCATTCAGTGCTTTGTAGGGAGGTGGCACTCTGCTAATTTGAAGGAAGAGAAGCATTAGTTTTCAAAGCCCCACTGGACCAGATCACACACCCAGAACCATGAAGAGCACTAGGGGGCAGCCTGTACGCAACATGTGATCCGCCTCAGCAGCTGTTTGTATCACCACCATGTTGTCACCAAACGGCTAACCGCGGTGCCACATTGTGTGGAGAATCCCCACTCTACGATAGTCACCCACAACATGATGATAAATCAGTGGCCATTTTAGATGAGGCGATAAAGGGATTACCCTTGCAATAAAAGAGTCAGAGAGGATAGTGCACCGAGCACTGAACCTGCTAATGTTAATGCAGTACCAGAGAATGGACAGGGAGATCCATGAACACGTGATAACAAAAGGGAATTCTTTCATCTAACAAAGCCGCCAACATCATTAAGCTGAAGCCGTGGCCATCATACACGAGGATATTCCTACAATAATCCATCAAAATGCAGAGGCTGTCCAATTTGACATCTCTGTGCTCTAGTTAATACCAAACCTAGATGAAACTGACCTAATTTCCTTTGCAGAAATGATAAAAATGTCAAAAAAAAGTGTGAAATAAAGTTTTCTTATCCAAAACACAGCTCTGCCATTGTGTGCTCTTTTTCTTAAAATAATTTGTGTCCTGGCATCTATTTTAGACCAGGTTACACATTTTGGCTAAAAGAATTGTTCAAAATCGCAAGTAACTAATAATCAATTGTTCATGTTTGTTTCCTTTACGTTGTTCCAATGTAACCACAATAGGATTTTTACGCAAACAAAATCTCATTCATGCAGCACGGCGTAATGGCATAATCTCAGGAATTTCATGTAGCATTTTGTTATGTCTGGTTATTAAACTTAGAGTGTTAGCCTGTGTGGCAGGGTTTCATTAGGAATGTTCATGGGTTGCTGGGTGATGGTGTCAGAGGATTCCAGGGTTTCAAATGTATGCGAGGACGTTAATTGTCGAAGGCGGACGTCTTTTGTTGCCTCTGCTGTGTTGACCAGTAATAAACTAACTTCAAGGATTCACGACTTCTGAGTTTATTACCACAATTTTATTGGCGACGATTCTGGTCTACACAGCACTCGAGCCTACGCGAGTACTTCAGCCTCGTCGAGACAAGACAAAGAAAGACTGTCTACTTCAAACCGAGGTGGGTGAGGAGCTTCTCCGACGCCTCGAGACTACCAGGATTTCCCCAATCGCAAAACACACCCTTACGCAGCTGCAAGGTAAGGGTGTCTATTTTTTTTAAAAAAAAAAAGAACAAAGACAGACGAGCAACCGTTTTTCGTGTAAAACACGAACTTACTTTGACCAGAGGAAGATCGATTCATCTGCCGCCTCATCTTGGACCGCGGAGTATTATCGCTTGCCTTCCTTCTGTGTCAGTCGTTTTTGGGGATTTCTCTCGTACTTTCAGACTTGCTGCGCATGCGCGAACTAAGGGCTAATTTTTATTTGCTTTACGCACGCGCGAACCGGCAACACGTCTGACGCTTTCTGTTCTAGTTGCCAAGCAACAATCACCGGCACTCAAGTGCTTCAGCTTCTGTGCTGCAGTCGAGTCTTCGTTTTCACAACTAAGGATTACCGTTTCTTCTGTGGTTTGCTTCTGTGATCCACACACATATACATACATATATATATTTATTTCACGAAGTTTGCAGATCCTTCCTGTGATCTGCACACAGTCATTTTTCTTCAGTTGTAAAGAAGAAGAAGCAGATTCTTCCTGTGATCTGCACACAGTTATGTTAGCAGATTCTTCCTGTGATCTGCACACATTCATTTTTTCTTCAGTTGTAAAGAAAAAGAAGCAGATTCTTCCTGTGATCTGCACACAGTCATTTTAGCAGATTCTTCTTGTGATCTGCACACAGTTATTTTTCTTAAGGAAAAAAAAAGCAGATTCTTCCTGTGATCTGCAGACTAACACTTTAAGATGTTTTTTTAGATACTTAAGTTGGTTGTTACATTTCTGATTTTTTCTCTTTTCGTTTTTTTTCTCTTCTTACTATCTCTCAAAGCTTTTTCATCACAATTCTATACGTTTTTCTTTCCATTCACAACCAATATGCAATCTGTCAGTCCACCTCCTGCTTTTCTGGAATCTGCGGGGGATCCACCAGTTAGGTGGGAACTGTGGTTTGATGCGTTCCAAACCTATTTGGGTGCTATTGGAGCATCCAGATTCGGCGATGAACGTAAAAGATTTTTACTCCTTCATTCACTTGGTTTTGAAGGGAGGTCTATCTTCAAACATCTTCCTGAGGTTGTTCATGCTCCAGGAGAAGACATAGATGTATTTCAAGATGCAGTGAACAAACTTAGGACAAGGTTTCACAAACAACCTAGTCTGATGGTTCTTCGACACAAATTCTTCAAGAGGCAACAAAAAGATGGAGAGGATGTTGACATGTATGTTTCTGCGTTAAGGAAACTTGCTTCTGAATGTCAGTTTGAGACATTTTTAGAGAGTATCGAAACTTCACAAATTTCTTTAAAAGAATTGGAAGACAAGCTTCCAGACCCGGTGAATGTGATTTCGTCCAGTTCAAAATTTAAGCGCAGTGACCCCAAACCAGAGGTTAAAGATAACGAGTCTAAAAAATCCATTTCAAAGAAAAATATGTATGTCTCACACGACCCCAAGAATATGTGCAATAGATGTGGTAACAAACAACATCAGAAGGGGATTAGATGCCCTGGTATAAATGTTATATGCAGTTATTGCAAAAAAACAGGGCATTTTGCCAAAGTTTGTTTCAAGAAGAAATTTAATGAGCAAAAAAGGTCTGTTGCATGTGTGTTAGAGTCAGACTGTGAGTCAGATTCAGAAACAATTGGTGTTATTCTAGATAGTCCTGATCATGTTTTAAAGATTTCTGATGAAACAGATTGTGTTGATCCGATCGTTGAGATTTTGGTGGGGGACAAAGCACTTAATTTACTTGTAGACTCTGGAGCTAGGATAACAATGATAACCAAGGAACTATTTGAGGAAACTTGGGGAGATAGGAGTCTATTACCCCCTGATCGCTCGCCAGTATCCTATGAGGGTCGTAGGATAGAACTGTTGGGTTACTTTGAGGATGAACTTCGATTTGATGGTAGAGTGATCAAGGGCAAGATTTATGTTGCTGTCAAAGGACTAAACATTTTAGGATGGTTTCACCAGGGACTATTTGGGATGATCCTAAAACCAGGTTGCAGGGTGCAAGTTTTAACAGTTTCTGATGGTGGTTTTGATGGCAATATAAAATGGGAAGAACTTTTTCCTACTGTTTTTTCTAAGGGGTTAGGAACGATCCGAGGGTTCAAGCACCGAATTATTGTTAAAGAAGGGTCACTACCGGTTAAACACAAGCTGAGGGGTGTCCCGTTCAGTGTTAGGGAGGACCTTGAAGCAGAGATTAAGCGTTTGTGCCAGGAAGACATCATTGAAGCAACAGAGTCGTCTTTATGGCTTTCTCCTCTTGTTGTAGCGCGCAAGAGGTGTGGTAAGTTGCGTGTTTGTGTGGACCTTAGGTCCCTGAATAAGGAGATCTGGGTGGATTCTCATCCTCTGCCAAAAATTGACGATTTGTTTGCATGTGTCAGGGGTTCGAGATATTTTTCCAAATTAGATTTGGCAAATGCTTACCACCAGATTGAACTGGAGGAGGAATCTCGTCATTTTACATCATTTATTTCTCCTCTGGGAACTTTCCGCTATAAACGTATGCCTTTTGGTTTGGCTTCTGCCGCGTCGGTTTTCCAACGTGTGATGCAGGGTATGTTGGGTGCTATCAAAGGGGTGCTGGTATTCCAGGATGATGTGCTGGTTCATTCCCAAGACATTACTTCGCACAACGTTTTGTTGAGGAAGGTCTTCGAAACGTTTAGAGAATATGGAGTGGTTGTGAAGCCAGAAAAATGTAAATTTTTATGTGATGAAGTCGAGTACTTGGGGCATCACATTTCTGGCGAAGGTATTCGTCCTAGGCAAGGTTTGTTGGATGCCATTATCAATGCGCCCATTCCAAAGGATAAAACAGGGGTAAAATCTCTGTTGGGTTTATTGGAATATTATTCTAAATTTATTCCAAACTATGCCTCGGTTGTTAGGCCAATCAGCTATTTGTTGAGGAAGGGTGTGGTGTTCGGTTGGTCGAACGAGTGTAGTGCAGCTTTGGAGACTGTGAAAGTTCTACTTAAGAATAGTGAGGCACTCAAGCCTTATGATCCTTCTCTCTCTACTTGTATCACGGTGGATGCAAGTCAAGTGGGTTTGGGATGTGTTGTTACGCAAGATACTCGAGGTGGTGAAAACACTATTGCTTTTGCATCCAGAGTTTTAAGGGATGCAGAAATGCAATATTCAGTAATAGAGAAAGAGTTGTTGTCTTGTCTCTGGGCTGTGAGTAAGTTTCGTACGTATGTTTGGGGCAGACGGTTCACTTTGAGGACCGATCATAAACCCTTGGTGAATATTCTTGGTGCTGGTACTAGCAAGTGTTGTTCACCGAGAATTGTGAGAATGGTTTCAAGGCTTATGCAGTACCAATTCGATGTGGTCCATGTTTCTGGTGGTAAAAATACAAGAGCGGATTTCCTGTCCCGATTTCCTGTAGGCTTGGACCAAGGGGTCTGTTCAGATGAATGCCAAAAGGATGAAGACGATTCAGATGATTGTTTCATAGCTGCGGTAGACATTGCTGTTGGAGACGAAGGGAGTTGGCTAGAGGCCATTGCTCAGGACGAAGTGCTTCAGCAAGTGAACCATTATGTGAGGAATGGTTGGCCTAGAGAGAGTACTTTGGTGCATTATTTACAGCCATACTGGAAAGTTCAGTCTGAGATTTCCATTGAAGGGGGGGTTTTAGTTCGGGGAGAACGACTTATTCCTCCTCTTGGTGTCAGGAAAAATATTATTCTCAGAGCTCATGAGGGTCATCTAGGTTTGACTCTCACCAAACGGAGAGTTCGAGATGGTTTCTGGTGGCCATCTATGGATTCGGATGTCTCAGAAGTTGTTGACAGGTGCGTCATATGCAGTAAAGCCGATAAAGGCTTGAAAGTAAAGACCCCACCACTCTTGCCAGTTGACTGTCCACCGGGTCCCTGGAGTAAGTTGGGGTTGGACATCATGGGGCCAATAGAAGGTCTGCAGAATGGTGGACGTTTTGTTTTGGTTTTGATCGATTATGTCTCAAAATGGCCAGAGGTTAAGGTTGTTAAGGATATTTCTTCTTCTACGGTGATTATGTTTTTGAGAGAGGTGTTTATTAGAGAGGGGTTTCCTGAGACATTGGTCACGGACAATGGCACTCAATTTGTTAGTGCAGAGTTTGAGTCTTTTCTAAAGTCTTCCAACATTAAACACACGAAAAGTTCGCTGTATCACCCACAGTCTAATGGCCAAGTGGAGCGCATGAACAGAGTGGTGGGTGACTGTATCAGATGGGCAAAGAGTGAAAGAGTTAATATACAAGGTTCCATTGATAGCATGCTTTGGTTCTATAGAACTACTCCCCATTCCACCACTACAGTTTCTCCATTTGAGCTATTGAGAGGACGTAAAGCTAATACATGTTTCCGACCAGGTTGGATGAATAAGTGGATCAAATCGTTACATGATGTCAACGTTCTGATGGAGATCGTGAAAAGGAATGTTGGGTGTGCTCAAGTCAAACAAAAGCGGTGGTATGATAAGAAAAATTCCGCTAAGCTTGTTGAAGTGCAGGTGGGGGATTTTGTTAGGATTAAATCTTCCATACATGTCAAGAAGGGAGAAAGTAAGTTTGGACTACCCATCCGTGTCATAGAAATCGGAAGGAATGCTGTAAAGGTTGAAGGGGGTAGTTGGTGGAATGTTGGTAAGATTGTTAAAGCTAGGGAAACAAGTGGGACAGGAAAGCCTTGCTTTCCTGATGCTTTAGATGCGGGTCGTAGAACTGGTGATGTGCGTTCTACTGTGAGGAGGAGTAGTAGGACAAGCAGAATTCCCATGCGTTTTCGTGAGTGAATCTATGTCGTAGAGTTTATGTGAAATTTGGGGTTGTTTCATGTTCTTTTTTGTGTAACGTTTATTTTGTTTTGAAAAATGAGAAAGGGGGATATGTTATGTCTGGTTATTAAACTTAGAGTGTTAGCCTGTGTGGCAGGGTTTCATTAGGAATGTTCATGGGTTGCTGGGTGATGGTGTCAGAGGATTCCAGGGTTTCAAATGTATGCGAGGACGTTAATTGTCGAAGGCGGACGTCTTTTGTTGCCTCTGCTGTGTTGACCAGTAATAAACTAACTTCAAGGATTCACGACTTCTGAGTTTATTACCACACATTTATAAATTATGCGAAATTACACAGGCATAAATGGAATTTCGCACAGCCTACTTAAAACAAGGTTAAAAAACTGTACAATATGTACATCCTCCATGTTCTTTACAGATGCCACTGCATACTAGCACTATTTCTCGCCAATGATAGAATGGTATGCCCTTGAAAGGCTCCGTAACACTTGAAGCTCCTGGTTGTATTCTTTATTCTGTAGTTATACTCCTAGCTTGATGGTAAAAGGATCTACTACTTTATTGAGTAGTAACATGCAGACACTCTACACAGTTGTGCCTCTTTCCTCGTTCCCACATCCCATGCGATGTAACTACAGTACTCCCTCTCCTCCTTGTATGTCCTCTTGTGTCTCCACTGTCCCTCTGTTCTCTCCTCAGTTCCATGAACAACTCAAGAGAATACTTGTCTAACCACTCCTGGTCATGCTTCACTGTACTGCTCAATCCCAAAAAAGTAAGCAAGAAAAAGCACCACAGACATCACTTTAAATCACCCCAAACATATCATCTAGTTACAATACATTACATGAATGCCATCTGTATCACCTCAAAAAACTTTCTGCTGCCCTCCTCAACACCATCACTGCATACTATAGCACATCATCCACCGCCACATTGTCAAGCCCCTCTCCATGCAACATTATACTGCACAATATGCAGAGCGTCAAAGTACTTAGCTCAGCACTACACTACCATTCAACAGTATACTATCAACCATTATGACATGCCATCTGACACTTGTTCTAGACACATTATGCTGCCTGACTCCAAACACCCAACATTTCTCGAGACACCATATCTCAAACATCACATCCTCCCAACATTCAACATCCTAATAACATGCTCCACAGGAAGAATAAAGCTACCACATCACACACTCCAACTCAAAGTCCCATATCCCACAAGAAACACCACCACTCCAATCTCTCGCGATGAGGACTGTCCAGAAAACGTAATTGACAAGAGGATACATTAAACTAGTTAGGAACATAACTCAAATAGCAAGCTGCTCACACAATCACACAGGAAATGTTTGAATTTTCTCAAACACCCATGGGATGCATTCATATCAACTTGAGCTCAGAGGAAAGTCCCTTTGCCAACCCTCTTTCCTGAGCACCTACTGAACACATACTTTATGAAAGTACATACACACATTATGATCAGAAGAAAGAACATGCACGCTCACACCCACCACCTCTGGCAACTTGTGAACTTGTGGTCATTGTAAGTATGCCAGTGCCTCTTACGTAATAAAAAAA
The DNA here is from genome assembly GCF_964204655.1 of Triturus cristatus. NCBI lineage: Eukaryota > Metazoa > Chordata > Amphibia > Caudata > Salamandridae > Triturus > Triturus cristatus. The sequence continues at coordinate 1,062,856,662 of NC_140593.1, read as the reverse complement.
CCTTTTGTTTTGACTAATTGCAACACACCCAAATCCCAGTGTACCAATATGCTATCAGAGGGAAAATCATCAACAGACACCTCACCTAATACCCTAACTCCTCAACACCACTCAGTCTGGTTTCAGACCCAACCACAGCAAATAAACTGCCCTCATCACTGCCATGGATTATGTACACATGACTCTGGACAGAGGAGACACAGCAGCCCTCTTCCTCTTCAACCTCTTTGCAGCATTTTACATGGTCTCTCACTTCATCCTATTCAACGCCTGCACAACATTTGAATCCAGAGACACATACCCTGATGGATCTGCTCCTTCCTGACTTGAAAGGCCCAGTCAGTCAGTCTGGCACCATACACCTCAGACGCCCACAACCTCATCTGCAGAGTTCTGTCAGGGTCCTCCCTAAGCTCGAACGTCTTCAAAGGATACATGATCCCTCTTGCCAGCATCAGCCACTCTCACAACATCAACATCCTCTCCTAGACCAATGACAGACAACTCATTCTCTCCATCACAGATATGACGCCCAATACAAGAAACACGTTCAGTGCCTGCATGACTGAAATCACCCACTGGATGAGGCGTCTGAAGTTGAACACTGACATGACTGAAATCGTGATCTTCTGGAAAAGATCTTCAATGTGAGACCCCACCTGGTGGCCAACAGAGCTAGGACCAACACCTACCACCACCATCACCCATGTCAAGAACCTCAAGATGGCCATTGACATTAAACTCAACGCTGTCAACGCCTCATGCTTCCCTACCCTGAAGATGCTAAGGAAGATTAACAAATGGCTCCGAATCAGCATTTGCACAACTGTCATGCCCACACTTGTGACAAGCAAGCTGGACTACGGGTACACCTTCTATGGAGGAATAAAGAAAAAACTCACCAGAAGGCTGCAGACCATTCAAATCTTGACAACCAGAATCACTCTCAACCTTCGATGCTACACTCACTTCACACCACACCTGAAGGACTTCCTCTGGCTCCCTGTACACAACCACAATTCAAACTCCTCACCCACACTTTCAAAGCACTACATAACACTTGCCCAGTATACCTCATCTATTGCATCTGCTTTCACAAACCTTCCAGAGACCTCTACTTATCTGGACTCCTACTTGCACACATCGCGTGTATACTGAAAACCAGATGCGGTGGTTGAGCCTTCTCCTACTCGCTCCTAAAGTGTGGATCGACCTGTCGCTACACCTAAGAGCCTCCTCCTCAATTCTTAAATTGTGCAAGAAGCCTGACTTTTTGAGTAGTTCCACTAGGCCCTAGGTTTGGCACATCTGCTCAGTGCCAGGGTACCCTTCTGAGTGATAGCGTGCTCCACAAATTTGCATAACATAAAAAAGGTAGTTGTGTTCGCAATTTGAGTAATTTCTGCTTGCGCAATTCTGTAAAATTTTGGAAAAATTATGCGTAATACATATCTGATATTTAATGCTATAATGTGGCATAAATGTGTCTGTGTCCAATTTGGCTTCAAAAACAACATAAAACACTAGTGACGGAAAAAGCATTCACTTACATTCTGTTAGTTTGCATTGTCACAGTACTCCTACAATAGGATTGTTACCCAAATGGACTTGAGATTTTGAGAAGTAGAATAATGGCATAATTTCTGGAATTTTATGTAACAAGCATAATGAGAAATGTTAGAAATCACATGGCGTTAGGTCAGCATAATTACAATTTTATCCGATACATGATAAACAATGCAACAAGGGTTCACTTTAAACCTAGGAACTCAAACTGTAGAGAAAAACTTGAAGGACAAATTCAATCTTTTTCACAGCCTTTGTTAGTACCTAAGTAGTACCTAAGTAATGGGAGAATGTTGTGCTGTGCAAGAACTGTAGGTAAAGTTAAAGGCTCCATAAGTTGACACTCTCACTTGCTCAACAATTTGTAACTTTTGTGACAACATAATAAACGTTCAAAACTTGGCCTCTTAACTGTAATTTCCTCTCAGCCCAAGATGATTTGCCAGTAGTGTTGGAATTACATTTCTGACAGTCTGGCACTGCCAGATGGGTCAACTTAAACGTGAACGTGTGTGGGTTACTTGTTTCTTTTTTTGTTGGTCCAGTTATGGGCTACAGAACTAAAAAAAAGGCTTCCAAACTAGCTCACCTGCCTGACCGGCCAAAGTGCCAGTCCATCGTTGTTTGGTAGTAGAGGTAGTTTATTTCTAACACTTGAAATGGGGGAACAGCATCTTCAGCGCAGTTGGAACCACAATGACTTTCACACGCAAACTTTTACAAAAAATATGCCTTGACCACACATGCCTTTACAATGAAAATATGACAATTTAAGTATTTTACAGGTAAGTATACACATACACATATTTAAATATATATTAGGGTAGTGTTTCCCAAACTGTGGTCCACGGACCCCCAGGGGTCCGTGACACATTCCCAGGGGTCCCCAGACAGCAGTTTTAAAAGACTACAAAGTTCCTTGTATAATTAGCAGTTTTCGAGCAAAAATAAAAATGTCAATATAATGTCAGTGATTAATGTACCTGCTGGAGAGAGATGAGAGTGTTGTCCAGTGGCAGCTTTGACTTATCTAATGTAGCACAGAGGGTTAATATGCCTACTGCAAAGAATGTGTAACATGCATTTTAAAAAACAGTATTTTTTGGGGGGAGGAGCCTAGCGCGCAACCAAGATGGCCGCGTAGGTGCGAGGCTCCCGAGGACCTCCGTGACCTCCTACACATATCCTGAAAATATCCTGTCCTAGATGAGGGGACTGTTTTGGTGAGCCCGAGCTGAGGTGGCACCCGTTTTCCGCTTCCAAATTGGACCTCGGACACCGGCGGGAACACCGATCGAGGTTTGCGGCCTTCTCCACGCCGGACCCCGGATTAGATCTGTGGGGCTATCCGGAGACAAAGTGAACAACAGCGGCGGGCAGGGCTCGGCGACTCGCGTACCCCGCACTTTCACTTTCGCTTTTGCACCCTCCTTGCTGTCTTGGCGAGGTTGGGTCGCGGGGCACTGTGAGGTGGTGTGGCCTCGTTGGGGTGCCCTGCCGGCCCGCCGGCTGTGATCCACCCCGCGGATCTGTGGTGGCCCCCCCCCGGAGCCCGTGAACCGGCTTGCCTGCCCTTTACGACGTGATTGGCACGATCGGAGGACTGGAACCATGTCCACAAAGCAAGATGGTGACCGGGCAAAGGTGAAATCGACCCGACGTGGCGCAGCCCAGCAGTCTAACAGCATGGACCGCTACACCCTCCAGAAGGGATCTCCCGAGGTGCCGCGTAGGTCCCCTGAGGGCCCGACTGATGCTCCTGCTCTGCCCGCGGATCTGACCCTGCGGGATGTCATGGGTGCTATCGCCGAGATGAAGGCCTCGGTGAGCCAGCGTTTTGATACACTGGCGCAGAAGATAGACTCGGTCCTCGTGGATGTTGGCTTGGTGAGGGCCGATCTATCCAAGACCAATGATCGGGTCGATTCTTTGGCCCACACCACATCGGGCCTCACGACAGATGTGGCGACCCTCCAAAAGGAGGTGCGCCGGCTTGGCCAGGCGAGTGCGCTGATGGACCGCCGCTTGGAGGATTTCGAGGGTCGGGCCCGGAGGAACAATGTCCGCATTATCGGGGTGCCTGAGGGACGTGAGGAGGCGGCGGCGGACCTATTCGTGGAGGACTTGATTCTCACCCATCTCCAGCCCCGGGAGCTGAGTAAATTCTTCGCGGTGGAACGGGCCCACAGGGTTCCCGGGGGAAGGCCTAAGACCGGAGCCCCTCCGAGGCCTCTCATTGCCCGGATTTTCAACTTTCGGGACAGAGATGCTATTCTGCAATCCTCCAGACTACAGGGACCGGTCAGACTCGACAATATGGACATACATTTTTATCCGGATTTCACTCCAGCGGTCCAAAAGCAGAGATTGAGCTTTCTCGGAGTCAAACGTCGTCTACGGGACCTAAACCTCAAGTATGCGATGCTTTTCCCAGCTAAGTTGCGGGTGGAGGTGGATGGCCGCACGCACTTTTTTGATCGTCCCAAAGCGGCTGGGGACTGGCTGGATACTTTGTCTGGGGATCGGGCTCGGGGGGGTGGGGGGGGAGCGGTTGGGGGAGAGGGCTCGCCGGATCAGGACTGAGGGACTAATATTAGGCCTCGCTCTGGACAAAATTGATGTCATTTTGGACTGTTCGTCTGTTCGAGTAAGTTCCCCTCCTGTGGAGGTCGTGTGGGGTCTCTTGGGGGTTCTCCCTCCTCCTCTGGGGGCTTAGTTAGTTTAACCATCTATGGGGCGACAGGCACACTGCACTTTGGGGGGGCTGTTCGGGCTCATGCAGGGGTGCAGGGAGGGGGGAGTTTTGTTGGGGTGGGTGGGTTGGGGTGGGGTGTTGTTCGTTTTTACCACAAGGCAAACCCTTTTTTGTATTGGTCTTAAGGTGCTCTCGGGGGGACGAATGATGGCTTTTGTGTGTGATGGGGGGTAGGGACTTGACTTTGTTGTCTTGGAACGTTAATGGACTGGGGGATAGGATCAAACGAGGTGTGGTCCTGCAGTATTTGAAACGAATCTCACCCGATGTAGTCTTTCTGCAGGAGACACACCTTATTGGTAATTCTTTTTGTGCCATGAATCGGCGGGGCTACCGTTTAGTGGCCCACTCGGGCTTCACGTCGGGCTCACGGGGTGTGGGCATCATGGTGAAGAACTCGCTCCCGTTGGAAATTGATGAGGTGCTCCATGATGATAGGGGACGCTACACTGTCTTGGTGGGGAGAATGGAGGGCAAAGTAGTTGTCTTTGTATCAGTATACGTCCCACCGGGGCTACAGTCGACCACTTTTGCAGACCTGGGGCGCCTCCTCCTTGGCCCTCCGGGGGGGCTTCTGGTGGTTGGGGGGGACTTCAATGCGGTGGTTTCTGGGACTGTGGATCGTCACCCCCCTAGGGACCTCCCCCGGGCACAGGCGTGGCTGTCCGGCCTCTTGTATACACTGGGATTGGTGGACTGCTGGCGCTTAAAACATCCCACGCAGCTACAGTACACTTTCCACTCGGGGGCCCATGGTAGCCTCTCACGGCTTGATTATGTCCTTGTCCCGGCGGCCTATGTTGGGAGGGTGGGAGAGGTGCGCCATTTGGCGCGGGGGATCTCAGATCACTCCCCGCTCCTGTTACACCTTGATGTCTGCCCGAGGGGTGAGGGCAGGGTAGTTCCAATCAATGCCTGGTACCTGCGCGACCCCATCATTCGCGCTGACTTGATTAAATCCTTACAGCAATACTTTGATGAGAATGTGGGGTCCGTCCCTTCGGCTATCTCCCTGTGGGAAGCCTTCAAGACAGTTCTCAGAGGGGAGGCCCTATCCCTTATTTCCCATGCCCGGAGGCGCGAGCGGGAGGAGGTGACCCGGGTGGAGGCCGACATTGCCGAATTGGAGGGTGATCTAGAGGGTGGGGTGACAGATGCTGCGCTACATGTCCTACAGCTTAAGCAGGCGGCCTACAGGGCCCTCGTCACGGAGGCGGCCAGGGGCCTCAGTAGGGAGCAACAGGGGCGACTGTATGAAGTGGGTGATAAGGCTGGTAAACTGCTCGCGTGGTTGGATAAAAAGGAGAGAGCGAATCGTGTGGTCCCGCTGATTGAGAGGATGGATGGTGTGAGTGTAACCGAGCCAGAAGAAATTGTCTCCTGTTTCGCGGATTATTTCCGTGAAGTGTATTCCCCGGTTTCTCCCTGCTCGGAGGAGGATTCCCATGCCCTGCTTAGGGATATCGCGCTCCCTTCCCTTTCGGAGGAGGACAGGGTGTCGTTGGATGCCGCTCCCACCTCCGACGAAATTGCCCTCGCCATACGCTCGGTCGCCTCTGGCAAGGCCATGGGCCCCAATGGCATCCCTATCGAGTTGTATAAGTTGCGACCGGATGCATTGGCACCCCACCTTCGCGCGATGTTCCTGGCGGCCCACTCGCTGGGCTCCCTCCCGCTGGACCAGCGTCTGGCTACAATCGTGGTGATCCACAAGGAAGGGAGACCTCGGGACCGGGTTACATCCTATCGGCCTATCTCGCTCTTAAATGCGGAGCCCAAAATTCTTGCCAAGGTGCTGGCCAATCGGCTGGTCGGCGTGGTGGGCGATCTGGTCCATCAAGACCAGTCCGGCTTTATTCCCCATCGCAACACGGCCCTTAATCTGCGGCGCTTGCACGGGGTGCTCGCACGTGTTCCATTCGTGCGGGAACCGGCCATACTGGCGTCCTTAGACGCCACCACGGCGTTTGACACGCTCGAGTGGCCATACATTTGGGCGATGCTGGCGAAGTTTGGATTTGGCCCGGGTTTCATCAGTTGGGTCAAATTGTTGTACTCAGGCCCATTGGCGCAGGTGGTGGTAAACGGAAGAGTATCGGCCCCATTCGAGCTGGGCCGGGGCACGCGGCAGGGCTGCCCCTTGTCACCGCTCCTGTTTGCGCTGGCCTTGGAGCCCCTGGCGGAGTGGCTGCGGTGGCATCCTTCCATCCGTGGTCTCCGTTGGACCCCCGAGTACGAGGACCGCGTGTCCCTATACGCTGACGACATCCTTCTGTACCTAGCCTCCCCACGTAAATCACTAATAGTCCTGGTTGATGTTTTACGTTCATTTGGCCGCAACTCAGGCCTTGTCATCAACTGGGCTAAATCATGTGTGTATGTGCTCTCCGGGGAGGCTCCCGTCCTCCCGTGGGGCTGTCCGATCCAGATTGCCTCTCAGGGGTTTAGGTACCTGGGTGTCTACATTACTCTGGACCCGGAGGCCCGCTACGAGCGGAACTTGCTTCCCCCCCTCCAGCGCTTGAAGGAGGACGTCGCGCGCTGGCGGCGCCTGCCGCTTTCGCCGCTCGGCCGGGCGGCGCTGTTTAAGATGATGTCGTTGCCACGCTTCCTGTTCGCTCTCCAGAACACTATGGACTTAGTCCCGGCGCGCTACTTCCGTGAGGTGGAGAGTCTACAGCGCCGCCTGTTCTGGGACGGGAGGCCGCGTATTGCCCTGGCGAAGTTGACGCTCCCATGGTACGACGGGGGGATTGCCCTCCCGGATATTAAACGGTATTACTGGGCCTCCCAGTTAGCTGCAATCAACCATGGCCTCTACGGGCCCGCCTTGAACCCGGCATTTGAAATGGACAAGATGCTACTGCCCGGTGGCGACTACAATCGAGCGCTCTACTCTGGCGCGCCCGACGCTCGCCTGACGGGACCTACGCGTGTCATGGTGCGAGTATGGCATGCGGCTAATGCAGCTATGGGGTGGAAGGACCGTTTGACCCGGGCGTCACCGCTGTACGCATCTGAGAGGTTGGGCTCCCTGTGGACCTCGAAGGGCTTCGAGAAGTGGGACACGATAGGCATCAGTAAAGTTGGGGATCTCTGGACGAGGGGGGGATTTAAAACATTCGAGATGCTGCAGACGGAGTTTCAGCTGCAGGACAGTGAATACTTTCGGTACTTGCAGGTCCGTCATGCGCTGGGCTCCGTCTTCCCAGACGTTGCCTCCATCCCGGAGTCTTCCCCCCTGGAGGACAGAGTGCTAGATGGCCATGTCCCAGACAGCACGATCTCACTTATTTACAAAAAATTGATCAATGACCGCTCGGGCTTGCTAACTGGCCTCCGAGAGGCTTGGGTTGCCGATGGGCTGGAGTTGGACGACGAGGACTGGATTTCCGTGGTGGCCTCTCCGAAGGAGGTGGCCATTCCGGCTCGCCTTCGCTTCGTCCAGCTTAAGATACTCCACCGGGTCTACATGACGGGGCCAAGGCTTATGCGTATGAGCTATACTGAGGATGGGTTGTGTAAGCGTGGGTGTGGTGCTTTGGCGACCTTTCTGCATATTTTGTGGGAATGTCCGAAGGTGGAGCGATTTTGGCGTGGTGTGCACGAGGTCCTGCGAGTGGTTACGCGTGTCGCGCTGCTGCCTGAAGCGAGGAGGTGCCTGTTGAATGTGTGGGAACCAACTGACTACTCGGCTCCGCAGATGTGGTGGGTGACTCTGGGATATATGGTAGCTAAGCGTGATATTGCCCAACTGTGGGGATCCCAGAAGCCCCCGGCGGTGTCGGCCTGGAAAGAACGCATGGACTGGTGCATGTTTCGAGAAAAGGTGGTGTATGTGGCGAGGGGTAAGCCTGGGACATGGGTGAAAGTATGGGGCCCCTGGAACGCCTATCGCGGGGGTATCTGCGCGCCACCACTGCTGCCTGCTGCCTCACCAGCCCCGTCCCCTTAGCTGACTCCTTCCCCCAGCCCTGGGCACAGGGTTTCCCCCAGTCCTTGCTCTGTTCCCCTTCCCCTCTTTAGACTCCTGTGGATACTTGGGGTCCCCCATTCGGGGAGCACGTGCTGCTACTGTCGATTGCGGGTTGCCTTGTGGGTGTGGTTTTTTCTTGTTGTTTGTATAAAATGAAACCGTATTGTGGGGTCCGACTGATATGGCCCACGGCATTGATACCTCCTGATTATGTTCCTCTGCAACACCAAGTGTTTTATGAACGTATGTCATATGCTCCTGTCATCCTAGCGGCCGGCCGGAAGGTTGTAGGCCCATACCTGTATATTCTTGAGATTTGTAATAAACGGTTTCAAAAAAATAAAAAAAATAAAAAAAAAAAACAGTATTTTATGTGCATAGGTCAGTGGGTTACTGCTTTTATCACATAGATTCTTTTGTTACTCTACAGTTCATAAGTGACAACCGTAATCTAGCACAGTGACCTATAAACTGTCATCAGAGAGCTGCTTGCAAACTGCATGCTGCAAGTTAGTAACTTATGTTTTTTTCCAGTCTTTCATTATCCTGATGCTGCTAAAAAGGTTTCTTTAGGTGGAAATACATTTTTATTGTTAAAGTCAATGCTAGCCACTGTGTTATGTTCTGAATCCTGAGTTTGTGCTTCTCCAGACCAAGCACTCTTTCAAAATGCTTACCAGTATTAATGACATATGAATCCTACACCTTGTAATCCCCTTTGCCTTATGTAACATTTTCTATACACTGATTTACACGTATGATTCATTGTCTCTGTAGTGTGTGATGTAAAGTGCTCTGACATCCGACAATGGTATGAGAGATGCTAAAAAACAAATGAAATACATGTGACAGAGGGGCTATGGAGAGATGGGAGACACTGTTGGATGCTAATAATAAGGGAATCATTGAAGAACCCCAACAAAGATTGTCATATCCTGGTGCATACTAAGGTCATCATTTACTATTCTTTAAAAGCTAATACAATTCAATATATAATGATAAATGTGTTGTAGAATGCACCATTGTTTCCTAAATTGTCTTGGGGGAGAGCCTCCCAAAGCCCCCTTTGTAGTGGTCAGGCTCACTCACTGCACTTGGTGTGCACTGTATAGGGACTGGTCTAAAAACATTTGCCAGGGCTGCTTTGGGTTTTTCAGACTGGCCCTGGCAGGAGCAGGAGGCTTGTACTGTGAAATAAAACCAAGCATTTAAACGTTAGTAACGGAGATGCTGCATCAACTTTCCCATTAAAAGATTTCATTTTTGCAAATTCTTTTAATATTCAATACTAAAATCCTTAGTAATTTGAGTATTTGTTTTGTGTCCACACATGTTTATTTTTTCCGAATTACTGTTTTACTGTTTGAATTTTAAATCATACAAATTGCTTGGGGGTCCCCGGCTTCCAGTGGTGACCCAATGGGGGTCCTCAGGATTCAAAAGTTTGGGAACCACAGTATTAGGGTGAGTATGGGTTTTTATGTGACAAGGGTATTTTTAGGGTGGGTATGGGTGTTAGACCTGGCACCTTGGCGTGAGTCTCCCTTCCACTTTTTGTCGCTGTGCCTCATGTGTTTTGCTGGTGTTAGCTGCTCAGAGCACTGTGCAACTGCCAACCAGTGCCACAGTGCAAGTGCTCCCTATTTAAAATGTATATGTTGGTTGGATTCCATGATTGGCTTATTTGGTTTACTGTCAGACCCCAGTAAAGAGCACCAGGAGTGCCCAGGGCTTGTAAATACAAATGCTGCTGGTGGGCTTGCAGCACTGGTTGTGCCACCCACAGAAGCGACCTAGTAAAATGTGTCTAAGGTCTGCCATTGCAGAACCTGCGTGCAGTCTGGTACTGTCATGCTGACTGGGCAAGTGCACCCACTTCCCAGTCCCTAAACCTTCCCTTAACGTCATATTAGTCACCCCTATGGTAGGCCCAAGGGCAGGGTGCATTGTAAGCATAAGGTAGGACAAGCCCTGATGTGTGTGGCATGTCCTAATAGTGAATTACAGCCATTTTCGTTTTTCACTATTGTAAGGCTACCTGCTCCCATAGGCCAGAATGGGCTGTTAGAATTGTTACATCCTATGATCCTAACAGACCCAGGGAACATGGTAGAAAATCGAGTTTAATATGCCTGAACTCAGAATAATAAAATACATCTTTTAGTAAAGTTTATTTTAATATTCTGTGTTTGCAAATACCACTTTTAGAAAGTTGGTATTTGCTTGCCTAACCATTTCAGCCAGCCTCTGCTATGGTGTGTATCTGCCTGTCTGGTTTGTGTGAGTGACAGGGCTAGGGAAACCCAGAGGGGCAGGGCTAGGTAGCCTGGTGGTGAATAGAGAGATTGACATCCAGATGGGTGGGAGGATTGCACCTGGACTCTGAATAGGGCTGTGCTCTGCCACCACAATGCTGGCTCCACCTCCTGTGGAGCGGCTGATGTCTCTGCCCTGCACCCTGACTAGAAAGACAGAGTCATGTCAACAAAGTGCTCAAGAACTGGTTTGGACTGGGCAAAGGCCCCTCTACCCCAGAGGAACAAAGGAATTAGGGGTATAAGTATTGGGACCCTGCTCCCAAGAAATTAGATCCTGCTTGACAAGAAGAACCTCTGCCTGAGGAGAAGGAACTGGGAAAGCTGTAAGGAGGAGTACTGTCCCTGGCCTGGGGAATTGGCCTGCAGTGGTTGCCTTGCTGCTGAAAGGAGAGGAGAAAGACTACAAAGACTTTATTTCAACTTGTGCTTAAAAGATCTCCAAGGGCTTGTGCTGAGCTTGCCCCCTGAACGAAGTCCCAGGACCAGTGGACTTCACCCCCAGCTCCCCAGAGTCTTTTGGAAGTGCCTGCTGCTGTTGTTGGGCCTTCTGAGGGACTGCGTGTCGCAAGGAGCTGGAAGCGTGACTCAAGAAGGAGAAGCGTGCCGCCGTCGGAGCTGTTGTCGTCGCATCTCGCGAAGGGTGTCGCCGCTGCAGCATCGCATCGAGCGGAAGTGTCTTGCATCATTCCGGAAGTGTCTCGCAACGCCGAAGAAGCGTGTCGCCATCGCAGCCATCGTAGCTGACGCATTGCACCGCATCAAGAGAAGAGTCTCGCATCGAGGAAGAAGCGTGTCGCCATCGCAGCCATCACAGTTGTCGCATTGCACCGCATCAAGAAAAGCGCCTCGCATCCACGGAGAAGCGTGCCGCCGTCGGAGCTGCTTTTGTCGCATCACGTAAAGGAGTGATGCTGCTGCAGCATCGCATCGAGCGGAAGCGTCTCGCAAACGTCGGAGAAGAGTGCCGCTGCCAAGGCCGCTGTCGTTGCATTGCATAAAGGGGTGACGCCGCTGTAGCATACGCATCAAGTCGAGTCTTCTCGCAACATCGGAGAAGCGTAACGCATCTGGAAGATCTTCAGGCCTTTATTTCTTTGCACCAAAAACTTAATCGCATCAGCATCGTTGCAACACTTTCGTTGCCCTGCGTGTCGCATCTAAGGTACATTGACTTAAACTGTCGCATTTAAGAACTTAAGAGAACTAAGCAAACTTCTACCATCTAAAGTAACAGTATTGTGTATTTTTGTCGTTTAAGGGTCTTGTGGTAACTCTATATAAAGAATCCTTATTTTTAATATAAAAACCTGTGTGTTGTCCATCTGTAGTGTTGTCACTTGGTTACTGTATGTGTTCACAAATGCTTAACCTATAGCGCTCTGAGATAAGCCTTGTCTGCTTGCGCCAAGCTACCTAGAGGGTGAGCAGGGGTTATTTTAGGAGTGTAACCCCTTACCCTGACTAGAGGAAAGGTTCCCTGCTTGTCACCAGTACCTACCTGTGCCAACCAGAGAACCCGGATTCTAACAATGGGCTTTAGAGTGGCAAGGGTCAGTTTAAGTTTTAGGGTGGATACAGGTTTGTGGGTGGCAAGGGAAATTTTAGGGTGTAGGGTGAGTATGGGTTTTTGTGTGACAAGGGTATTTTTTGTGTTTAGGGTGGGTGCGAGTTTTGGGGTGGCAAGGGTATTTTTAGGGTTTATGGTCAGTATGGGCTTTTGGGTGGCAAAGGTACTTTTAGGGTTTAGTGTGGATGTGGGCTTTTGGGTGGCAAGGGTATTTTTAGGGTTTAGGATGAGTGTGGGTTTTTGGGTGGCAGTGTTATTTTTAGGGTTTTGGGTGAGTGTGGGATTTTGAGTGGTAAGGGTATGTTTAAGGTAGGTTTGGATTTTTTGGGTGGGGAAGGTATTTTAGGGTTTAGGGTGGGTATGGGTTTTTGGGTGGCAAGGGAAATTTTAAGGCTTAGGGTAGATATGGGTTTTTTGGGTGGGACATGTATTTTTAGGCTTTAGGGTGGGTGAGGGTGGCCTCTGACCACTTCTCAGCAATCCAGCTGTGTGGGGCTTACTAGAGGTAACAGGAGGGCTAGTTGACCCCAGGGACCCTCACGAGGCAAGGAGACTTCATCCCCCAACCAAGAGCGTGCCAGGAGGCACATTTGCAAAGTGGTGGAGAAAGGGGGCATAACTTGCGTCCACCTCTCAGCAATCCCACTGTGTGGGTCTTATGGGAGGTAACAGGTAGGCTAGCTGGCCCCTAAGGATCCCCAGCAGTGAAGGGGACTTCATCCCCCAAACAAGAGCGCGCCAGGAGGTGCGTTTGCAGAGTGGTGGAGAAAGGGGAAAGACTTCAAATAAAACTTAGAAATCACTAAAAAAACAAAGGTTACAAGGACGTTATAGTTAGGATTCAGATTTTACTCATACAAAACCAGAGAAATTCAGCCTTTAAAGTTAGCTGAGTTAACTATAACTCGCACCCCCGCAATGCACTGCTTATGACCTTACATATTACACCACTCATGACATGGTCAGTGACATCACTGATGACATCAGTGATGACATCTCAAACTACATCACTGATGACATCATCCAGTGACTGTGAGTGTTTATAAAATGTTTATGAGTGTTAAATATTATATATACCAAGGTGTATTGGTGAATCAGTGGGTGTATGAGTGACTGTATGGATGACTCAGTGGGTGAGTGACTGACTGTATAGGTGAGTGATTAGGTATCTTAGTGAATGTATGGGTGAGTGACTAGTTGTGTGAATGTGTGTATCTGTCTGTCAGTTGATTTCTAAGTGGGTGTATGAGTGTGTTAGTGGGTATGTGAATGGCTATATGGCTGATTGCTTGTTTGTCTGACTATGTCTATGGTTGTCTGGGTGTATGTGTTTGTGGTTGAGGAGGTGTGTGACTGCCTGTATGGATGAGTGAGTGGGTGAGTCAGTGGCTGTATGGGGTACTGTTGCATGTGTGAGTGAGTGTCTGTATGGCTGTGTCTGTGATTGAATGAATGTGCCAGTGTGGGTGAGTAACTGAGTATGTGAAAGGTAGTATACATGAGTGACAGGATATATGAGTGACTGTATGTGTGAGTGAGTAAATGTGAGAGTGGCGATAAGAATAAGTGCATGCTTCTGCCAGTGACTGTATAGCTGAGTTAGCAGTTAGCCGGGCAAAAGAGTTAGGCTCATATTTCACATGCACAAAACCATAGAAATTCAGTAGTTATAGTTACCTGAGCTAACTATAACTTTCACCCCAGGAATGCACTGCTTATACCTCACATATTACATCACTCATGGCATGGTCAGTAACATCACTAATGACATTACTGATGACATCTCAAATGACATCAATGATAATATTATCCACAGAACCACTCATACACCCACTGACACACCCACACAACCACTCACACACCCACTCAAACACCTGTATAACCACTCACACACACCCACACACATACACGCACTCATAGATTCAAGGACCACTCACACATCCAGGTACATACCCATACAACCATTCACACACTAAGTCAACCACTCACACACCCACTCACACATCCACACACATACACACTCACAGATCCATAAACCACAGGCACATCCAATCACACACCCATACACCCACTCACAGATCCATACAATTACTTATGCCCCCAGCCACACACCCATACAACCACTCACACCCCCATACGGACTCATACACCCACTTACACACCCATTCAGATACCTATACAACCACTCACACACTCACTCACACACCCATGAAACCACTCACACACCCACTCACACATCCACTCACACACCTACACAGCAACTCAGACATCTACTCACACACCCATGCAACCACTCACACACCCAAACAACCACTCACACACCCATACAACCACTCACAACCCCAAAAACCCACTCACAAACCCATTCACAGACTCAGACAGTCACTCACATACCCACTGACAGACCTATACAGCCACTCACACACCCACTGACAGGTCCATACAGCCACTCGAATAATAATAGCTCTTTATTGTTTAATTTTAAAAAAAACATTTACAACTGAACATGCTAATAATTGAATAATCTGGTTTAACTATAATAAAATTTTAAAAACAATTAATCAATAAAATAGAATTCAATGATCGTGAATGTCTGATAATGTTCTGATGCAATACGTCACCCTAGGTTTCATGTAGTTTTGGATAAAACATCTTTTAGTTCAGAATCTCAACTCTAACTGAGATGGAGGTTTGGCTTCAAGAAGTCTTGACGCTTTATGAACAAATTTCGCAAGCCCAATATTTAACTTGGTGTTAACAGGGTTAAGGGCAGCCAATATTGCTTGACGGCAGGAACGTACACCCAATTTAATACATTGGCCTCTCAATAACTGCCGTCTGGCTTGAAGTAGTACTGGGCATGCACAAACAATATGTTCCATTGATTCAGTATGGTAACCGCACAACCTGCATGCAATGCTACAGCCCGACCGGCGCCATGCCGGGAGATTCTTCAAAAAGGGCCATTCTCCCATCCTCAAGGCTAAAAACTTGCGTTTCCAATAAAGTGCATATGTGCTAGACAGATAGGGCAACTGGACACCCACTTCGTAGTTGGCAATTACCGCCCAGGCATGTCCCCTCTTCGATAGTGTTGCCCTGTCTGAATGAAAGGACCACAACCTAACAGATTTCTTTATGACAGATTTTAACACTGATGGGGAGAGATTTAAGTCCCATAGGTCTTTTACGCCTAAAAGCTGTAAGCTGGGATCCAAGTATTGTCGGTGCTTTTGACTGGTAGGCTTTTTTTGTATTTCCTGCCAGAGTCGGGCCTCCAAAGAACCCTCCCGGGCCTGACGCAGTCTATGGCACAGTTTAACAAAGGCACCTACCTCCACACCGAGGTGATCTTGGAGTCCCAGTTCTAGTCTCACCTGGGCTGGCGATGCAGATTTTGGCAGCCGGAATGCTCGTTTGAAGATTTTTGTAATTAATTTGTTTATTAATTTACTGGTTGAGCCCTTGGTGATCTCATGACCATATGTTAGTGCGTTGATTACTTTGGCTTTCATTACTTTCAGCATAGGTGTAAGACTGGGACCTAGTAGCTGTTTTGACAGTTTTGCAGCGGCCACCTCTAATGAGAGTGCTTTTATTTGTAATGCTTCCTTGTGCTTGCCAAAGGAGCCGCTTGCCTCCAGGAAGATGCCCAAATATTTATAACTGGGAGTTGAGTCCAGCTTTGTTTTATTGAAGAACCACCTTTCTATTGTCCTTTTTTGCTTCCCAAAGGAGATAGTTTTGGTTTTTGACAGGTTAAGTTCTAGATGATTTTTTGTCGAGTATGGTAACAATTCGTCCAATAACCTCTGTAAACCCACTTTTGTGTGGCTTAATAGCACCAGGTCATCGGCATAAAGTAGGTTGGTGATGCGGGTCCCGTCAAGTTTAGGGGGATGACAATTTACTCTATCAAGTGCTGGGGGAAGGTCCGATATGAATAGGTTAAACAGGAGTGGAGCCAACACACAGCCCTGTTTAACGCCAGTTACTGTTTGGATCTTCCTGGAAACATGGCGGCCTTCGCCCAGCTTGATTTTAATCCAAGTTTCAGTATGAAGCTGAATTATTGCCTGTAGAAGAGACTGTGGTAATCCCCATGATTTTAATTTCTGCCATAACAGGCTTCTGGGTACGCGGTCAAAAGCTGCTTTGAAGTCTACAAAGCAGCAATGTAGCTGTGTGTGTTGGCATGCTGCTTTATCCATCAAAACTGTTAGTGTTAGCAGATTAGTTATTGTCCCGGTTTTGGCTATGAAGCCTGTCTGATTAAAGGGGAGATGCGCGGTTGTTTCAGCCCAGGCCTGCAGCTCCTCTAATAAGATGTTTGCAAAATACTTGGACTCCACGTCAAGAAGTGTGATCATTCGATAATTTTTTGGCTCGTTTCTCTTTCCACCTTTATAAATCGGGTGAATGACTGCTCCTCGCCAGGATTCTGGGATCGTGTTGTTTAATCTGCAATAATGGAACAGCGGGGTCAAATAATCTGACCATAAATTAATGTTGGATTTAAACATTGCTTGGGGGAGGCCGTTCGGACCGGGGGCTCCATCCGCTCTTGCTTTCCTTATGTGGTTTGAGATCTTATTTTTTTGTACTGCTGGCAACACCGTAGGCACTGGTTGAATGTCATTCCATTCCATAGGGTCCTTTTTTGCCGAGTCTTCTGAAGAGGTGTTTTTGGGCCAAGCTCTCCCCTGGCTCTCTAGACTCAAGAAAGTGGACTTAAGGCTTGCTGGGCTGGCAGAATCGAGGCCAACTTTATTGTCGTGTGCGTCTCCAAAATGGAGAGATAGAAACTTGCTCCAGTCTGCTTCACTGATGTTTGCGCTGCAATGTCCAGTTACACTTTGGTTACTCCTGTTCACTAAGGACCAAAATTACTTCGGATTAGGGTTTTTACTTTCGTGGATGAGCTTCAGCCAAAATCGGTCCGAGGCCTTTAGTTTTTCCTTTTGAATGGTTGTTCTGAATAGGGCTTGCGCTTGCTTGTAATTATTAAAGTAGATTTTGTTACTAGGGAACTTTCTTGAAAGACGGAGTGCTCGATTCCTCTCGGTTCTTAATTTCCTTGTGGCTTTTGAGATGAAAAATTGAGAGGTTTGGTTTCTCGGGCCCCTCCTTAGGGGAAATTCATTGAGAAGAAGATTTATAAGAGAGCCCACTGACAGGTCCATACAGCCACTTACACACCCATACAGCGACTCAGAGACTCACTCACACACTGATACAGGCATACAGCCACTCAGATGACATATGTTAGAAATAGCATCACTCATTAGTAGTTCAGAAAGAATAGTAATTTAACTTATGCAGTAGCTTAGTATATATCTTTAAGTCTCAAAAACGTTCATGAAACACTTACACCCACTGGAATGATGTAATCAGTCATGTCATTTGAGAGGTTATCAGTGGTGTCACTAACCATGTTATAAGTATTGTAATAAGTGAGGTCATTAGTAGTGAATTGCGGGGCATAAGTTATAGTTAGCTTGGGTAATTATAACTGCTGAATTTCTATGGTTTTGTGCGTGTGAAATCTGAGCCTAACTATAAGTCCCTGTAACCTTTGTTTTTTCAGTGAATATATATATATATATATATATATTACCTACTGGCGGTCGCCAGTAGGTAGTTATAGTTAGGACCACGTTTCCATAGGAAAACCTCAACATTCTATTTTGAATAACTTTGGCGCCGGTCGACGAATCCTCACGAATTTCTCAAAATAGGTGGGGCGCTACGCTCCGCTCCTACCCTGAAAGTCTCGGGGGGATTCGTCAAGCGGGGGCTGAGATAAAAGGGGGGTCCCAAAACGCGTTTTTCCCATGCATTTTTCCATAGGACCTTTAGAACGAGCTACAGCCCGAACGGCTGAACAGAATTACTAGAAATTTGGCAGAGAGGTAGTCCCTAGGTCAAGGAAGTGCCTTTTGTAGGTTTGGTGTAAATCTGTTCAGTAGATTCTGAGAAAATAGCCTTTAAATCAATATATATATCTGAGCCCGCTTACGGTACGCTTACCGTACGCTTACCGTACGCTTACCGTAAGCTTACGGTGGCGTGCGCGAGCGCGATTCTGATTGGCTCTTAGATCTTAGTAAACATTCGAATCGGCCGAAACCAGGAAGCGGCGTCCGCCATTTTGTCTCTCGCACTGAGTGTTGTTTATCAAACATGATGGCCAAAAACATGTTACGGGGCTGTTTTGACAACTCCCTCCCACATAGTCATGTTGAGGGAGTCCCCAAACATCCCCCAAGAGCAAAAACGGTTTTATTTTTTTTTCGGCAATTTCGTGGGGTACGCTTACCGTACGCTTACCGTACGCTTACCGTAAGCTTACCGTACGCTTACGGTAAAAAAATAAAAATAAAAAAAACACTATCCACACTTACCCCACCCCCTGTGCTTTTGGTGGCCGCAGGCCACCAAATGTGCAGGGCTTATTAATAGAGAAAAAAAACGTAATTTTGGCAACATGAAATTATAAAATCGAAATAAAAAAAACACTATCCACATTGACCTCACCCCCTGTGCTTTTGGTGGCCGAAGGCCACCAAATGTACAGGGCTTATTAAAGTTGATAAAAACCGTGCACGGAACGAACTGCGTTAAGTGGGCGCGCACGCCACAAATGGCGTAAAGTAACTTAGCATTTAAAAAACCGTACAAATTCACTGAAAAAACCATAGGTTTCACACACGTTATAGTTAGGAAATAGCATTTAAAAAACCTTGCTAATTCACTGAAAAAACCATAGGTTTCACACATGTTATAGTTAGCTGGACATTTTACTGATAAAAAACCAATGAAATTCCCCCGTTATAGTTACTGTAGGCAACTATAACTCACGCGACCGTAATCCTCTGCTGATGACATATGTGTCTTTATGAAAAAAAAATATTTGTAATATATGTATAGCTAAAATTTAATGGAAGAAGATATGGGCAAATAAGTGTCTAAATACAGTATTAGCATCAGCAGAGGATTGCGGTCGCGTGAGTTATAGTTGCCTACAGTAACTATAACGGGGGAATTTCATTGGTTTTTTATCAGTAAAATGTCCAGCTAACTATAACATGTGTGAAACCTATGGTTTTTTCAGTGAATATATATATATATATATATACACATATAGATAGATAGATAGATAGATAGATAGATAGATAGATAGATAGATAGATAGATAGATAGATAGATAGATAGATAGATAGATAGATAAATGTAGATAGAAAGTTAGATAGATTTGTATTTATATATATGTATAGATATATGTGTGTATATATAGATAGATCGATAGATAGATAGATAGATAGATAGATAGATAGATAGATAGATAGATAGATAGATAGATAGATAGATAGATAGATAGATAGATAGATAGATAGATAGATAGATAGATAGATAGATAGATAGATAGATAGATAGATAGTGCTAACAAGGTGCAGAGGGTTGGAGTGCCATGGATGGAAAAATGTGTGTGTCATAGGCCTATGTGAGTGGTGTAGGTGCAGGGCATGAGGACCAGAGTTGTGCTCTTATCTCATTTCTGTCTCTGCACCAATGCATGAGGCAAACGGAGTGAGGATTAGGGTGCTTACACTTAAGAGATGCAGGCAAGCAGATGTTCATGCAACCTGTCAAATCAATAGTCCACGTAATCGGTCATGCAAGCAGTCATGCAGTGGTTATGCAGGCATGTTTGTTGGATAATTATCAACCCTTTATTACTGGGGTAGAAAGGGGAAGGGGCGTGACAAAAAACAGGAAAGCCTTGAATGTCTGATGGGAGTTGACTCAAAAAACAAACCATCGAAGACCAGACACTTCTTGCAATAAGCATACTTCTTGCTACACTGCAGTTGCCAAGAAATAGTATGTTGTTGTTGTCTATGAAAAGTCAATAATACTACTGAGGAGTGAGCCTTCATGTTTTGGGGAGATTTGCGCCCTCTTCCCATTTCCCACATTCAGAAGTACTCAGAGTCAGGGATGTAGCTACCAATGGTGCAACAGGTGCAGTGGCACTGGAGCCCAGAGCCCTCAGAGGCCAATGAACTCGAAAATGCTGTATTTCTCTACCTCACCAGCAAAGCAGCAATTTCCCTTGCTTCCCCCAGGGCCCATGGCATGCTTGAAACTTTCCTGCTCAGAGCATCTCTTTCCAAGACGCAATGCGCCAGCAGATGAGACGCTTGTTGAACTTTCGAGCTGACAAGTGGCAGATAAAAATTCTCCATTACCGATACTGGAGTTGGATGGACAGTAATACATCAGATGGTATTTGATGTAGAGAGATGTTAACGCGGTGAAACTGGATGAAAGAGATTGAAGCAAGGAATGAAACACATTGAACCAGCAAGGCCTGTCAGTCACAGGCTATCTGCTGACAGGTCAATGAAGCCTGCAGCACAGCAGCAAAACTTGATGATGTGAGGTGATATGAGGGGGGGGGGGCATACATCAGGGAACTGACGTTCACCTTGTACAAAGCCTTAGTGAAGGCTGATCTGCTTGCATTAATTAAGCATTCTTTGACATCACTCCTTCCGCACAGCTATTGGAAGTGTTTTCACACCAGCACCAAATTGCAAATTGAGCGAGCAATGCCAGTTCTCAAAATATTATTTTTTTAAATGGGGTTAATCATTCATTTTGGTAGCCTGATTTGCTAGATATGTTGGCTAAAAAAGCTGTATTTTTAGGCAGCTCTGTATAGGATTTCAGGAAGCTTTCAACACTTCAAGGCCTGTCACAATATCCAATATATATTTGTTTGTCTGCAGAAACAAATCATGCCTTGTACACAACGAATGTTTACAAGGGTAGTAGTCTTCATAGCGGCCCACCTGTCGGTGACTATGTCTCCTAAATAACAGGCCAATCTGTGCCACTTTGTTTTTTCATTCTGTGCCCCTGTATTTTGCTTTCTGTACCCCTGTGCTCTGTTGTCCCTCTCCCGCCGTCTTTTCCCGCCGTTTTTTCCCCGGGTTTTTCCTTGCGTTTTCCCCCGCCGCTGAGCCCCTGCGGACCCGCCCCCTTCACTCCCATTGGCCGCCCCGCTCCCACCTCCCAGCTGCTCCTCCCTCCTTCTGCGTTCATATGGAGGCCGCGAAGCGGCCGCGCCGCTGGCGCGCCCAAGGTGCGCCTAAGGCAAGCCCGTCTGCGCCTGTCCGCGCCTGGACCGCACCCAGAGCCAGAACCCCTGGACCCCGCACCCCCCGCAACGCCAGACTGCACTACGACGCAAGCACCCTCCACGCACTCAACACCAGACGAGACCACCCCTACTACCGGGCCACCCCGAAACGCACCCAGGGGCCTTTCACCTGCCGGAACTGCAGATTCACCAGCATCCAACCCTCCACACCACCAGCCAGAGAACCCAACCACCTCTGCTGCATCCTCCTCAACACCCGCTCCGCTCGCAAGCACGCCATGGAACTCTGGGACCTCCTAGACTCCACCGCCCCCGACGTCGCCTTCCTGATGGAGACCTGGCTGAACGCCACCTCAGCACCAGACATCGCCATAGCCATCCCACAGGGCTACAAGATCTCCCGAAGAGACCGCATCACCGGAGTGGGAGGAGGAATCGCCATCATCGACAAAGACTCCATCAAAATCTCAACGAACACCGATGACACCCTCACCACCGCCGAGCACATGCACTTCCAGATCCACACCGACCCCAACACCACCCTCAGAGGAACTCTCATCTACAGACCTCCCAGACCCCGCCCACAGTTCAGTGACACCATCGCCGACCTCATCAGCACCCACGCCCTCACTTCCACGGACTACATCCTCCTCGGGGACCTGAACTTCCACCTCGAGAACAACAACGATGCCAACTCCACCGCCCTGATCGCCAACCTCGCCAACCTCGGACTCAAACAGCTTGTAACGACACCTACTCACGCCCCTGGACACACGCTCGATCCCATCTTCTCCGCAAGCCCCCACGTCTCCTTCAACCACACCACCGAACCACACTGGACCGACCACAGATGCATCCACTTCACCTTCAGAAAACCCACCACACACCACCGCACCCAACAGCTACCACGCCGCTGCTGGGGCAAGGTCACCGAGGACCAACTGACTACCGCCCTCGCCCTGAGACCACCCACCGACCCAGACACCGCCGCGACCAACCTCACACAGTGGATCAACGACTGCACCAACACCCTCGCCCCTCTCAAGACCTCTACAACCAACCACACCAACAAGAACACCGCCTGTTTCACCGAGGACCTCCGGATCTCCAAGCACACCTGTCGGAAGCTGGAGAAGAAATGGCTCCACGACCGAACACCAGACAACCACACAGCCCTCAAGAGCGCCCGCAGACACCACCAACTCATCAGGACCGCCAAGAAGACCGCCTTCAAGGACCGCCTAGACAACAACGCACACAACACCAAAGAGCTCTTCAGCATCATGAAAGAACTCTCCAACCCCAGCTCCAACACCAACGACATCTCGCCATCTCAAGACCTGTGCGACTCCCTGGCCACCTTCTTCCACCACAAGATCACCGACATCCACGACAGCTTCAACTCCGACCCCCCCGCACCCACCACCTTGTCCACCACCCCTGCGACTACCACTCGCACCAGTCGCCTGACCGTCTGGTCCAGCGTCAGCGACGAAGACACCATCAAAACCATGAACTCCATCCACTCCGGATCCCCATCGGACCCCTGCCCTCACCACGTCTTCAACAAAGCCAGCGCAACCATCGCGCCCCACCTCCGGAAAACAATCAACTATTCCTTCGAGACAGTAACCTTCCCAGAAAGCTGGAAGCACGCCGAGATCAACGCCCTTCTGAAGAAGCCCAAGGCGGAACCCAAGGACCTCAAGAACTTCCGGCCCATCTCCCTGCTCCCTTTCCCGGCAAAAGTGAACAAGAAGATTGTCAACAAACAGCTGACCCGCTACCTCGAAGTTAACAACATCCTGGACCCTTCCCAATCCGGTTTTCGCAGCAACCACAGCACCGAGACCGCCCTCATCGCCGCCACTGACGACATCCGGACCCTTATGGACAAAGGAGAAACAGCCGCCCTCATCCTCCTGGACCTATCAGCAGCCTTTGACAAGGTCTGCCACCGCACCCTATCAGCACGCCTCCATGACGCCGGTATGCAAGAGAAGGCCCTGGCCTGGACCACATCCTTCCTCTCTGGCAGAACCCAGAGCGTCCGCCTCCCACCCTTCCGCTCCAAAACCACCGAGATCATCTGCGGCGTCCCACAGGGATCCTCCCTCAGCCCGACGCTGTTCAATATCTACATGGCACCCCTCGCCCACGTCGCACGACAACACAACCTCAACATCATCTCCTACGCCGACGACACCCAGCTGATCATATCCCTCACCGAAGATCCCCACACCGCCAAAGCTAAGCTCCACAGAGGAATGAAGGTCTTAACCGACTGGATGAAGGACAGCCGACTGAAGCTGAACTCAGAGAAGACAGAGGTCCTCATTCTCGGACCCACCCCATCAGCCTGGGACAACTCTTTTTTTTTTTTTTTTTTTTATTGAAAACTTCATATACCATATATTACAATACAGCACAGCCTAAGATACATCCATTGATAGCTATACAAAATGAAATATTAATAACCAGTGAAAAGGAAAAAAGACAGAAACTTTCAAATAGGGTAATGTAAACGGCATGACTGATATTTACTCCATTTGCTCTTTCCATCTCCGTACTGGATCCCAAATTCTCAGACCCAGCTGCCTCCCCTTTCTGCCTTTACGCTCATAAATCCCTTTTTCTAAATTATAGGCTGCCAAAAGATTGGAAGCCTGGGACAACTCTTGGTGGCCCACGTCACTAGGCACAGCCCCGGAACCCACGGACCACGCACGCAACCTGGGGGTCATCCTCAACTCCACTCTCTCCATGACCAGGCAAGTCAACGCTGTCTCCGCGTCCTGCTTCAACACCCTCCGTATGCTCCGCAGG
Organism: Triturus cristatus; assembly: GCF_964204655.1. Classification (NCBI taxonomy): domain Eukaryota; kingdom Metazoa; phylum Chordata; class Amphibia; order Caudata; family Salamandridae; genus Triturus; species Triturus cristatus. Next base: position 1,062,832,485 of record NC_140593.1, on the reverse strand, counting down.
ATCTTCAAATGGATCCCCCTCGACACGAGAAAAACCGTTACCCAGGCCCTCATCACCAACAGACTCTTCTACGGGAACGCCCTCTACTCAGGAACTACAAACAAGCTCCTGAGACGACTCCAACGCATCCAGAACGCCTCGGCCCGACTCATCCTCGATGTCCCCAGCCACAGCCACATCCCACTCCACCTGAGAGGCCTGCACTGGCTCCCCATCAACAAAAGAATCACCTTCAAGCTCCTGATCCACGCACACAAAGCACTGCACAACACCGGACCCACCTACCTCAACAACCGACTCAGCTTCCACACCCCCACCCGAAGCCTCCGCTCAGCCAACCTCGCCCTCGCCACAGTCCTTCGCATCCAAAAAACCACCGCCGGTGGCAGATCCTTCTCCTACCTCGCCGCCAAGACCTGGAACACTCTCCCCACCATCCTGCGACAGACCCAGGACCTGCTGGCCTTCAGAAGACTCCTCAAGACCTGGCTCTTCAACCAGTAGCACCCCCCTCCCCAGCGCCTTGAGACCCTCTCGGGTATGTAGTGCGCTTTACAAATGCAGTGATTGATTGATTGATTGATTGATAGGTTGAAAGGTCGCCTCGGGTCGGAGAATGTTAGAAAAAGTGTGGTGAACCATAAAAGTATTTTTTATTTATAGAGGGCATCTAAGGCAGTTCCCAATGAGGGCTAATCAAGACTGTAAGGAGTCAGGGGCATGGCTTCCATTTTTTCAGGAGGTGCAGTGGCATTTGGGCCCAGAGGCCTGAGTGAAGTGGCGGTTGGTGACCCATGAAAAATGGTGCGTCTACATAGATAAAATTAAACAATATAAAATAAACATTCACATTTTAAAATGAAAAAAAAAGTTTCACTTACCTTTTCAGCCTGCAGCACGTCCTGTCCTTAGTGTTCTCCAGTGTGCTTCCGACTCCTCCAGCCAGCTCCCGACTCCTCCAGTGTAAGGTCACATAGCTCCTTATCCAGTTCAGACACTGCCCTCATACTGCATGAGAGAAGAGTCTGAGGGGTATATTCACAAGAACGTGTGATAACTACCACAAGAGTAGCGTAACGCAACTTTCAATATTGCAGCACATCGCAGGAAAATAACCCTGTGACAACGTGGGATTCACAAGGCGGTACCATGCGATAGTCTGCCGAAACCGCGGACAATTTCTGCGATGAAACCAGCTCGATGGAGATAAAAACACAAACCACAGCACCAAAAAACCTGCGATGGGCCAAAGCGCCACGAGGAAATCAGCGATAAGCACCGCCAGGCCTGCAACACACACCTGGCGGGTGGGAAAAATCGCCATAAAAACAAAAAAAACACACACACACAAAGTGACCTACACCCAAGCACCACAGAGGCAGCCGGAGCAAGCGCAGGGGACGAGCGCAACCCCACAAGCAACCCCGGAGGACCAGCCTGGGACATCGGGGACAGGGAAGGGCAAGGACAAGAAGACAAGAAAGACGAAGTTCAGACCGCAGGCGAACAGGATCATAGTCACGGAAGTGATGAAACACCATTAGCAACTCTTCGTCACCTCCAACGGGTCACTGGGCACCAAAATTGCAATATCGCGGGACATCGTCGACAAGGTGAATGCCATCGGAGAGCACAAGCGGACAATGGACGTGGTCAACAGGCGATGGAATGACATCAAGTGGAAGCCCAAGGAGAAACTCTCTGCCAACCAGAAGGCAGCAACGCAGACCGGAGGTGGGGGCCCAGCGCCACAGCTGGAGCTGGATGACATGGAGGAGCTGGTGTCGACAGTCATCAGTGTGGAGACTGTGGCCGGAGTCGGGGGACCGGACACTGCTCGACAGGACACAACACAACTGCAACAGGGTGAGTGACCACCAGGTACTGGGGGGATGGGTGGAGATGGGCACAATGGCACACATGCACAATCAAGCAGGCCACAGTACACACCCACAATGACACTGGGTCATCGCCCAGATCCACAGACTGTCACAATGTACAATGCCATGCTGTCAGAATCTCAACCTGTACCATGTGTCTACACACATGTGGACACATTGTAATACACAATCTCCCCTTCACATCGCAGGGGCACCGTCAACACCTCTTGCAGAGCAGTCCCAGCCGCTCTTTATGGATGACGAGGAGGACAGCGCCCGCATCGTCACCCAAACCATCCAAGACATAATTGACCTCGTTCGCCACCCACCTCCAGGCTCAGGGCAGCCCAGCTACATCGATGAGACCCCACCCACCACCCAAACCACCCAGCAGGAGGCACTCACAGCCCCGGCACCCTCCCAAGACCTCCAGGAACAACACATGGCCTTCCAACGCTGTGTGCTGGAGTGCCAGATGGAGACGGCTGAGCAGGTGCGGGTGGGCTTCGGCATCATGGCTGCCTAACTGGACGCCCTCCTTGGGTGTCTATGTCCGCCCCATGGTCTCCAACAAGCCCTGACTGACATAGCTGGAGAGAAGAACACCTGTCCGCTCAGGGTGTCTCCAGCGATGCCAGCCGTGAGCTGGCACACATACAGAGGCTCATTGAGGACATGGTGCGGATGGAGGTGGAAAGGATGGCAGCCACCGCTGCACATCATCAAAATGTAGCTGGCATTTATCATGCCCTACTGACCTCCACCATGGCATTGCCGCCACAAGGCGTGGCGCAGATGAATGCTGATGCCTGCACACCATCCACATCCACGCCCCTGGTGTGTCAGTGCCACCCAGTGCGCAGCCGGATTCACTCAGACCCCTGATGTGTCAGCGGCACACAGTGCAGCAGCCGGATCCACTCAGGTCCCTGATGTGTCAGTGCGGTAGCCGGTTCTGCAACACCCACAGGTGGGGCAGGGCACACACCCGCGGATGAGGACGTGGATAGGATTGTGGTCCGAAGGACCAGGCACTAGCATTCATTTCCGCCACCTGGCCTGTTTCTGCTTGGTCACGCACATGGCCTCATGACCTTACACTGACCCACGACACACTCCGATGCACTCACATTGGACCGCGACATGGACTGCCACTTCCGGATTGGTGACCAATGACACTGCGACCAGGCTGCGGATTGTAACCTTCCCTTCAGCAGGACATGTCGTCCCCGGATGGACTCTGGCTGGCCCTCCACGGGCCCATATTGTGTAGTGTGCTGGGTATTGCCCTGAACCGCTCCAGCTGCATAACTGCACTGGATGTGCAATAAGCATCCATTGACGCACTGCTGTGTCACGTCTTTCAGCAGTCATGTATGCATGTGTGGATGAATGTAGGGGCAGTGATTACCCTTGCGTCAATGATGCTTATCCTGTGAGATGCCAGTCAGAGGGTGCTACATTGCATTTTAAGTACCAGGTCCCGTGGACACTACAACGGGGACACACGCATCACTCACTTCCATGTCCGGACATATACTGAACCACGCCCAGAGCCCACGTGTCACTGTGGCAAGCCCTGCGCTGGTCCGGCATACGGCAGGCCAGACCACTCCGCTTACGCTCAGAGAGGGGCACACATAGCTACCTGTCACAGGCGTACTCGCTGGTGGTGTGCAGGTCACTGGTCTAGTTGTCAGCATGTCACAGCCACTCCCTGAGAGCAGATTTGCGCGCACACCACACCCATCAGGCATAGGTGTCACAAGCCATGTGACTCCGCCAACATAAGGGGCCGACGACGTCACATTCTCCTCTGACCGTGGCGACTGGATGAGGTATGCCACGGTTCACAATCATGAAGGGCCCAGGAGTTTTATTGCGCACAGCATTAGTGGAAACCCAGGCCTGCGTACGGCAGGGCCGACCACCACATGGTGCTGACTGTGGTTGCACAGGGTTAGTGGCAACCCAGGCCTGCGTACAGCAGGGCTGACCACCACGTGGCGCTGACTGGGGTTACACAGGGTTAGTCGCACCGGGCGCATTGCAGAAGGCACAGGCACCCCGCCACGGGACGGTGACTTTGGGTGTCAGTGACACCTTAAGTTGCTGAGCGGGTGAGCACCCTGCGATGATACCCCGTCCCGGCGGTCCGGGCAACTCAGGTTTCGTGTGCCCTGCTGGACCGCAGTGTAGGCCAGAGCCAGCGGGCAGTGCGGGCCTACCGCCTCGTGGCCTCGCTTCCGGGTCACAGACTTTGTGGCACCCATTGGGCTGATCATGTATGCAAAAGACACATAATTGATGTAAGTAATGCTGAACAAATCAAAACTGAGCAGGTGTGCAGCCTGCGATGTTGCCGGGTGTGCTGGTATGTCCTCTGCCATCTGCCATGGAGTAATCAAGACCCAGCATCAAACATGAGACCTGGTGGCCTGCGGAGCTTGGCTGCATGGTGTGGAGGATGCCATATCCGTGGGCCCCGGGCTTGTGGCTTGCAGCGGCAGGTGGGGGGACGTCTTGTCTACATGCCAGTGGCGGAAGGTGAGCAGTGAGGCCTGGGTGTGCATGGGCGGGGATGCTCCATAGTCGGCGGGTGCCTCTGTGATGCCTCTGCCTGGGTGTGCATGGGCGGAAGGCGCTGTTGTCTTGTGCAAGTGTGTGTACTGTGCCAGTCATGTATCTGGACTCTGTTTCAGATGATGGCTCTGACTCAGATGTGTGTCCTGGTGTACTGCTCTACATACCGGCACGTGGTTGGAGACACACCGGTGGCAGCAGGTGAGAAGTGTGGCCTGGATGCGCAGGGGCGGCTCTCTCTCTTTCTCTCTCGCTCTCTCTCCCTCTTCTTCTCTCTCTTTCTCTCTCTCTCTCTCTCTCTCCCTCTCTTCTTCTCTCTCTCTCTCTCCCTCTCTTCTCTCTCTCTCTCCCGCTCTTCTTCTTCTCTCTCTCCCTCTCTTCTTCTCTCTCTCTCTCTCTCCCTCTCTTCTTCTCTCTATCTCTCTCTCTCCCTCTCTCTCTCTCTCTTCTTCTCTCTCTCTCTCTCTCCCTCTCTTCTTCTCTCTCTCTCTTCTTCTTCTCTCTTTCTCTCTCTCTTTCTCTCCCTCTCTTCTTCTCTCTCTCTCTCTCTCCCTCTCTCTCCCTTCTTCTCTCTCTCTTTCTCTCTCTCTCTCTACCTCTCTTCTTCTCTCTCTCTGTCTCTCCCTCTCTTCCTCTCTCTCTCTCCTTCACTCTCTCTCTATCCTTTGGTGTGCGCAGGACATACCTTGTCATCATGTTTTTTGTCTTGCAGACTGTGACCTACGGACTGTCCAGCGGGGAGCCGCTATGTGTCTTCATTTATTTTCGGTGTTCATGTTAATAAAGTTTTATTTGTTTCTTCGAAAGAGAATGTGTGATGCTCATTTCTGTGACGACACATGCATTTCAACTCTTGTGATTGTGCGACATCATGCAGAACATGTTGTACATGTTTTTGTGTAGCTGATGTGGCATGTCTTTGTTGGGGGGGCCAGGGAGGGGTGGTCCGGGGGGTGGTGTCGGTGGGTGTTGTGGCCCTCTTGGGTGTCCGGGCCGCATGATAGGGGGCTCCATGGCATCTGTTGCCCTTCTGATGTGGCCCTGGGCTGTGCTCCCTTTTGTGGTGCTGGCTGCCATCCGACTTATCACCAGGTCAGAACAGGTGTAGATTTCCTGGTGCTAACGCGCCTTATCGCTGGTTTAGTGTTTTTATCACCGATCTGTCTGCTCGTTGAGAAAGTTGAGGTGTGGTGTGGTAGCGGCTTTTGGCACGGGAACGCCTACTCTGCATCTCATTAGCGATAGTTGCAGTGATCCTCTGTGGCGACGTTTTTTGCGGCTGCTATCACGGGTAAACTGGTGCTGTGGGCTGTTAGCACCAGCTTGTGAATGGGGAGGTAAATTTATCACGATTTTGGCTGCGATAAAGTGCCGTTAATTTAGCGATAGCTCCTTGTGAATATGCCCCTGAATTGGCTGGTGCAGGCTGCTTCAGAGCTTCGAAAAGCACTGAAGGGCCTGTGCCTGCTCTCCAACCCAGCTGTCTATGATAGCTGGGTTGGAGAGGTTAAATTGCGCATGCCTGTTTCGCCGTAATAATGTAGCTGGCCAAACCAACATACTCAATTCACACTGAAAGGGCCACTCGTCATTGCTGCCAATCAACAGCAATGACGCACACGCCCCACCCTGCCCTCTCAGTTCAGCAGAAAGAATGGAAAACTCAAATGGTAATAAAATCCTTTCATTACCATTTATTTTCCTAGCATTCTGCAGCTGTGTGAGGAGGGAGGGCAGCTCTCCTCTACTACTATGGAGGAACTGTCGCTGCCTGAGGGGACAAATGAACCCTGATTATTGCTGCAGTTTACAGTCCAAACAGCAGGCGTAGGCCTGTTTCCTTCCTTGCACTAGGGACACGATGGACAGGATGTGCCACTTCTGGAAGTAGCAAATAAAGAGAAAGGGTTTCTTGAAAATGGAGTGAGAGGGGTTAGATTTGAGAACTGGAGGAGCAGAGTTCAGATCTGAATTGGGCTGCCCGAGATAGATTGAATCACCCATCAATAGCATATACCTCGTTCTCACTGGAGAAATATGTATTTACAGATCTTATCCCCTTCTGACTCTGAACCAAAGCAGTGAATATTAAAAAACCTAACTGATATGTTCTTCTAATGCTTAATCTACGTTACTGCTTACAAGGAACTCAGGGCCTCATTTATGAGATAGAACAGCAATGCAACAGTTTTCACTGCGCCCTCCTTGCGACACGATGGATGCGCTATTTAATGTACAAGCGACACTGTTGATGGACGGAATGCAGAACACATCAAAACATTCACCCCCAGTTAAGAGATCTGGGTTAAATCCATCATTCTTTTGTTCACCATGCCACCCCAGTTTAGACCTGGCCATATGCAAATCAGTCTTGACCCTGTGCCTCTTGAGAACTGTCCAGCCCGAACTGCCATTTAGGTCCTCCCTGGACCAGAAACAAGCATCCTAGGACCCGTTTCGGGGTTTCACTGCTCATCAGCCAGGGTAGCTTGAATCCAGTGGCAGAGTGAGCCTGGGACTCACGTCTGGGCATACACGGCGCACTTAGGGCGAGAAAGCAAAAGACACACTGTTGATGGACGGAATGCAGAACAAATTAAAACATTCATCCCCAGTCAAGAGATCTGGGTTAAATCCATCATTCTTTTGTTCACCATGCCACCCCAGTTTAGACCTGGCGATATGCAAATCAGTCTTTATGCTGTGCCTCATGGGAACATTCCAGCCTGAACTGCCAAGCCAGGGCCTCCGTGAATCGCAAACAAGTATCCTAGGACCGGGGTTTCACCCCTCATCAGCCAGGATAGCTTGAATCAAGTGGCAGAGTAAGCCCGGGACCCACGTCTAGGCATACGTGGCACACTTAGGACGAGAAAGCAAAAGACACACTGCCCTGTGCAAATCAGTCTTGATGCTGTGCCTCATTGGAACATTCCAGCCTGAACTGCCAAGCCAGGTCCTTTCTGAACCGCAAACAAGCATCCTAGAACCGGGGTTTCACCCCTCATCAGCCAGGATAGCTTGAATCCAGTGGCACAGTGAGCCCGGGACCCACGTCTAGGCATACCCGGTGCACTTAGGACAGGAAAGCAAAAGACACACTATTGATGGATGGAATGCAGAACAAATCATAACATTCACCCCCAGGCAAGAGATCTTGGTTAAATACATCATTCTTTTGCTCACCATGCCACCCCAGTTTAGACGAGGCCCTATGCAAATCAGTCTTGACCCTGTGCCTCATGGGAACAGTCTAGCCCGAACTGCCAAGCCAGGTCCTCCCTGGACTGGTAACAAACATCCTAGGACCAGTTTTGGGGTTTACGATGGATTTTTAGGCCCAGATCTCTGTACTGGGGTGAATGTATGACATTGTTCTGCATTCTGTCCATCAATTTTTCTTTTTGCATTTGTCACCCCGAGTGGGACGGGTATGCCCAGATGTGGGTCCTGTGCTCTCCATGCCACTGGAGTCAAGCTATCCTGGCTGATGAGGGGTGTGACCCGGAACCGGTCCTAGGATGCTTGGTTCCAGTCCAGGGAGGGCCTGGCAGTTCAGGCTGGACTATTCCAATTGGGCGCAGGGTCAAGACTGATTAGCATTTGGCTGGGTTCAAACTGAAATGGCATTGGGAGCAAAACAAAAAAACGATGGATTTAGGCCTAGATCGCTGTACTGGGGTGAATGTATGACATTGTTCTGCATTCTGTCCATCAATTGTTCTTTTTGTATTTAATGTACGGCACTCCATGTCGCAAGGAATGACAGATACATCAGGAATCCTGGCGTATCTGTCGGCGCAAAAGTCACGCATTGCTGGAGTTGTGTCGCAAACAAGACACAACTCCAGCAATGCATGGGGTAGGCCTGTGCCTATGGCACTGCGTTACCCTTACCCCAGCCATGAGGCAGGGGTAAGGTTGTGAGGCAATGGCGTTGTAGAAGTGTTGCAGTGTAAATCTCATAGATTTCACTGAAACACTTCTACAAGCCAATTCTATGTTGGAACGCCCACCCTGCATACATTATACCTGACGCAGGAACAATGTGGCACAGGGGTTTACAAGGTGATGCATCTGTATAGATGCGTCACCTTGTAAATATGGCGCAACGTGGCGCATTGTTTACGCCGCCGCTGCATCAAAAAAGTGACTCAGCGACGGTGCCAATGTGTCGCAAGTCCTTCATAAATAAGGCCCACAGTATTTAAGAGACAGGGGGCCTTATTTATTATTTTTTGGCATAGGGCAGCACCCAATGGAATCCTGCTGTGCGTTCCAACGTCAAAGCAAAAGGACACAAATGCACTGTATCTATGTGATACGGTGCATTCCTGTCCTTTTCCCTAGAGCTGGTGCACAATGGATGGGCATGCGCCAACGCAGGCACCATGGTGCAAGGGTGCTTGCGCTGTGGGGCTGAATGATTTTGTGCAGGAAGGGACACCTTCCTACACATAATCAATTCAATTCAGGCGATTTCCTCTTTCTATGTGTTTTCTGCAGCATACATAAAAAAAAGAAAAAAATGAGGAGAAATTAAAACATTCTGATGCATTCCCAGGTTTACGATTTCTTGTAAATCTGGGAATGTGTCAGATTCCATGGGTGTTGCGTGGGAACACCCACAGCAACACCCATGAAACACCCCTTTCACGCATTGTTCTGCGTGAAAGGGGCACATATTTACATGACTATGAAAACCCACGTAAAGTGGCTTTAGCTGGCCTTGTAAATACGCCGGAGCACATTGCGCCACTGGAATCTAAAAAAAGTGACGTTCCAGAGTCTCAAGGGGCCTCAGAAATGAGGCCCAGTATGTTTGTACTTTTGGCTGTTTTGTAACTCTGCATCTGCCCTAATTTACCAAAATACCAGGGGTAGTTGAAGAGACATTATCCAACCGTTTAGCCACTGATGATATCACAGGAAGTGACATCACTTTACTTTATGACCCTGACTATGTTGACTCTTGGGTGCCCTTAAAAATCCCTTCTACATGCCCTGAGGATACAAACTAATGAAATAAAATGTCCAGTTTTGGATGAGCAACAAAAGTAAACAGAGCTCATGTGTGCCTGGTTTTCCTTCAGTTTCTGCCACTGCCTTTATGATCTCTCAGGCCAGGGTCGCAAATGCAGTGTCTGGGGTCAAAAGGAGCAAGCAAGGGGACGCAGCTGTAACCTCTAAATGGCATCCACGTGACTCAGCATGTGCAGGCCAGACACATTCACCATACTATTAATGGTTCACACCTGAAACGTACTCCTTAAAATGGAAGCAAGAATACAGTGGGTGGCCACAATAAAAGGAGTGCAACTATAATTTTTATACAGCTATCAGTGTGAGATTTGCAAAGGTATCTGACAATGCTGCAGGACAGGCAAAGGACATGGTAACTAAACTTTTAGAAACATATTCAGGTGTTAAATGCGGGCAACAGCCTTTGCAACGCGGACTGAGCCACAAGTGCCATTTCCCCACAAGCGGAACAATGCTTGCCTGAACCACTCATCTGCCTTAACCATGCATATGCGTAGTTAAGGCAGACAGGGATCTAGATTTCCGGATGGGCGGGGAGAGGAATACGAAGCGTCAGGACAGGAAGATCTGGATGCGGACAGGTAAGTGGGGCAGGGGCCGGGTTTGGGGGTATGTTAGAAATGGGGGTCTCTAGTTGGCAGAGGTAGGTACCTTTGTCCAAATTGGGACCCTTCTTCCTAGTCAGGATAAGGGAGTTACACACCTAAAATAACCCCTGCTCACCCCGTTGGTAGCTTGGCATGAGCACTCAGGATTATCTCAGAGGCAGTGTGTAAAGCATTTGCACATAACCAACAGTAATCCAGAGTTACAAAAGGACACCACACCAGCTTTGAAAAATATCCAATATTTTTATATACTTAAGACAAGACCAAAAACAATAAAAATCCACAATACAGTACTTAGAGATCTTCAGTTATCAAAATATCCTTGAAAAACAGTACCTTCAAGTCGATAGCTCCATCTGGGGCTCTCAAGGCGTCGTGAACAACAAAATCAGAGTGCGGTGCCCACAGGTCGCATGCAAGCAGCAGCTCAGTGGTGGCATCAGCAGGCATCGTCGGTGGGACCAGGGTTGCGGTGCGGCATTGTGGTAGTGCCCTCTGCAGTGCCTTTAGAACACGGAGTCGGCAGCGGCGACGTAGACGGCATCGGGTTGCTTTTTCTTCTGTTGCAGCACAAAACACACAGTCCCCAGTGCTGAGGGCAGAATAACTTGAAGTCTTTGCTGTTCCTAAGACTTTTTGAACAGGGGGCAAGCTCTACCTCAAGCCCTTGGAGAAACTCAATAAAGAAGTGTGTAGAAAGTTCACTGCCCAAGACAGAAGCAGCCACTGCAGGCCAACACAGCAAAGCACACAGCAAAGTGGTAGTTCCTCCTTACAGCTTCTCCAGCTCTTCTTCTTAGCAGTCTTCTTGGTCCCAAATAGTTCTAAAGTTTAGGGGTTTGAGCCCCACTATTTATACTCCAAATTCATTTGCCCTCTCAGTCAGAGAATGTCTGTGCTTCGTCCAAACTAGTTTGGTCCTCTCTGGCACAGCTTCCCAGCAGGAGGGGGAGAAAGCATTGTCCAAGTCAGACAGGACCTATTCAGGTGCAAGGGAAATCTCCTCCCACCACTCTAAATGCAGACCAGGCCTATTCAGGTACTAGTGACAACTCCTTCCACTACTCTGAATGAAGCCCAGGTCTATTCAGCCCAGCCCAAACTCATCCAGACTCTCCGGAGCCACTGCACATCCCCAGCCCCTGTCACACCAAAGCCAGACAGTCAATACACATCCTAGCAGAGGCACACAGGATGGCTAAGCAAGAAAATACCTACTTTCTAAAAGTGGTATTTTCAAACACAGAATGTAAAAATCACCTTTACTAAAAGATGCATCTTTAGATTCTGAGTTCAGGCATACTAAATGGTATTTTCCTATCTGGTCCCAAAGGGAAGTTATATTTATAAGATGTTATAAATTAACTCCAATGCTTTCCTATGGGCCAGATAGCCTTTCAATAGTGAAAAAAGAAATTAGCAGTATTTCACCATCAGGACATGCCACATACATAAGGGCATGTCCTACCTTTCACATACATTTCACCCTGTCCACAGGGGTACCTAGGGCCTACCTTAGGGGTGACTTACATGTAAGAAAAGGGAAGAATAGGGCCTGGCAAGTGGGTGCACATGCCAATTCGACATGGCAGTTACAAACTGCACGCAGACTCTGCAGTGGCATGTCTGAGTTACCTTTTCAGGGCTACTCATGTGGGTGGCACAATCAGTGCTGCAGGCCCACTAGGAGCATTTGATTTACAGGCCCTTGGACACTCAGTGCACTTTACTGGGGACTGATTAGTAAATCAAATATGCCAATCATGGGCACACCAATCCATAACACAATTTACTCAGAGAGCATATGCACTGATCAGCAGTGGTAAAGTTCCCAGAGTCCTAAAACCAACAGCAGGTTGGGAAAAAATAGGAGGAAGAAGCAAAACGTTTGTGGATAATCAAGCAAAAAGGGCCATTTCCGACGGGGTCGTTTTTAGGGGTTTGGGTCAGTTTTAAGCTCAGAGGGGGTTGGGGTAGTTTTTCAGGAAGGGGGCGGGGTTTTAGGCTCAGGGCAGAGGGAGTCAGGGTAGTTTTAGAGCTTGGGTCGTTTTTTTGGAAGGGGGAGGGACTTAGGGCTCACGGCGGGGAGAGGGGAAGGGGTAGTTTTAAGGGCAGGGTGGGGTCAGGCTTTGAGCAGGGGGGCAGAGGTTGAGGTAGTTTTTGGCAGGAGGAAGGATTTCAGGCCTCGGAGAGGGGAAGGGGTTTTTTTTACAGGCAGGACAGGGTCGGTTTTAGGGCTCAGGGCAGGATGGCCGAGGTAGGGGACAGGATTTTCGGACTCAGAGCAGGGGGGTCGGGGTAGTTTTGGGGCAGGGACTGAATGTTAGGACTTAGGGTGAGGGTCAAGGTATTTTTAAGGACTGGGACGGGGTGGATTACAGGGCTGGGCTATCAGGTGTTAGGGCGCAAGGCAGGTGGACTGGAATATGCAATTTACCATGCATATCCCTTTAGCAATCATGCCTTTACAATGAAATTTGTTGTAAAGGCATGCATGGTAAAGGAATGCGTGATTAAGATGCATTCATTGTTCCAACAGCGTTGTTGAGGCAGCCGTAGTTTAGCCATGCATGCTTCTGTCATACAACCATTAAATGTAGCATTAAAATATATATTTAGCAGCATGGTCACTGTGTATAGAGGGGTAGGATGCAGGTGGTTACATATCAGAGAGACATAATGCTCCACGTTTGTGCTTTCTTTTTACAATACACCGTAATTACGAACTTTAGTTTAAACAGAGGTCAGAGTGGGCGGGATCTATGGGGCACCAAGTGCCCATCTTTTTTATTTTAACCAAAACAGATCCCCTCCTTCTTGTGAAAAGATAACCATCCAGGGACAGTTAATTCTGACAGCAGACCTCCAGTTGAAATGAAAGGGTAGGGAGTCTCCTGTGCTGTGAAGCAGAGGCAGCTAAACAATGAAGAAGCTTCCTGCCAGGGGGTCTGCTGCCTGACAGCAATGCAAATGTGCGCAATTGGCTAATCTGCAAATATAAAGGCTGCTTGGATGCCATTATTGGCTTTAATTGAGGGAGTCACTCGAAGCTTAGTGATGACAAAGAATTATTCTTTTTTAGAGGTACTGTAAGGGTGTTAGCAGCTGATCTGTGGAGTGCCTGGTTTAAGGATACCTATAAAAATGCTTGCAGTATGTACAGTGTCATTGCGTATTATTAAAATCTATATTTTAAAAGCATTTTTTTACCTTGTGGCAGCCTCCCTTATACTGTATGTAATGCAAGGTTAAAATAATGACTTATTCACAGTGCTTGCTAACAAAGGCTGGGACTTCGTAGTACTAAAAATACATGTGTGTTACATGTATTATTTTATATGCAGTTACCTGAAGGTGGCAGGCCAACAAAACAGTTACAGCATATCTTATTTTTTGACACGTTTTTTACCTTGCCCCTATGCTCACAGTCCTCATTGCACTCTGGATCACAGTTCCCATACTTTTTTATACACTTTTACAGCTGAGTTTAAATTAGTGGCTAAATTGCATTAAAAAAGTATGGGAACTGTGATGCTGTGCGCAAAGAGGAGCGGGGTGAGTAAGCATAGGGGCAGGGCCAGAAAGGAAATATTATGTAACTTATGTAAAAACAAAATATAATGTAACTTTTTTTCAGTCTTTCACCTTCAGGTAACTACATATAAAATGATGTACAGCATAAAGGAAAAATAAATGAAACTTAAGTCAATCAGTTGGAAATGCAGTAACGTACATTATAAAACCTCTATTAGTTAATGTACTGTAGAGGTCTGTGTCTATTACCAGAGAGCCACAAAGCTGAATCCTAGTTGGTGCAGTGGACAATAGTGACTTGTGTATGTTTAGTGCTACGAGATCCCAGTCTCTGACAGAAAGCACTGTGAATATGTAAGTCATTATTTTAAACTTGCATTACACACAGTATAAGATAGGCCGCTACAAAATGCACAAAATGGCTTGATAAAAAAAGTGCTTCTAAAATATAGATTTTAGTAATACCCAGACTTGTACATAGAGCAATTTTTATAACAGTTTTTTTTTTAAACACCCATATTCAGGTCGTCGCTAGTAACTCCCTTGCAATACCACTCAAAAAGAATAAATCTGTCTCATCGGGAAGCTTCAAGTGATTCCATCAATTAAATGCAATACTGGCTTCCAAGCACCCTTTAGATTTGCAGATTAACCAGTTGCACACATTACATTTCTTTCAGGCAAGCAAGCACCCTGGCAGAAAGGCTTGTTTAATTAACTGTGAGCCCTTCCCTCGGTTTCACAGCACAGGAGACTTCCTGCCTTACATTTCAGGAATTAACCGCCGCGGGACAGTTATCTTCTCACAAAATGTAGTGGAACTGTTTTACTTAGATAACAAATGTATGGGCACGTTGTGCCCTATAGATCCCGCCCACTTCGATCGCTAGTTTAAACAAGCATTTGCAATGCATCGGTCTCGCCTTTGGGGACTTATATGCATTTAGCTATGTAGCACATTAGCCTTGGTGCTGAAACATCTATTGTTTAATATGGAGGGAAAGAAAGCACCAAACTGCGTGACACGCTCGAACTCGAACTGAAGCAATTAGAGCACTTTACATGTGCACCAGTTACATTACACAAGGATACACTCGTTTTTGGTAGGTACGGGAGCTTAAGGAATTTGCCCAGAATCACAGCATGCTAAGCTCTAACCTAGTCCCCCAGGTCCAATCACGCAGCTCGCCTCTTAAGCCACATCCACTCTCAAGTGGCCGTATTCCCTGCTTCTTCTTTTAAAGGAGCCTACGGGCGCTGGCAGAAATAAAAAATAAAAAAATTTAATAAAAACCACCTCTGCTGTTCCAGCACCGGACCATAACATTTCCCCACCAAGCCTCGCTCTGAGTTGCATTTGTAGCATTGTCAATATCTCGAATGCTTACAAATGCGAGACAGGTTGGGTGGAGGAGCGAGTGAAGAGAGAGACACGAGAAAGAAAGCAAAACCAGCGCGGTGCTCGTGAAAGGGCACCGTGCTGAAACTAGATCGTGATCCTGTTATATTTATTTGCAGACAGTACATGAAACATGTATTGTTTAATATGGAGGGAACGAAAGCACCAAACTGCGTGACACGCTCGAACTCGAACTGAAGCAATTAGAGCACTTTACATGTGCACCAGTTACATTACACAAGGATACACTCGTTTTTGGTAGGTAAGGGAGCTTAAGGAATTTGCCCAGAATCACAGCATGCTAAGCTCTAACCTAGTCCCCCAGGTCCAATCACGCAGCTCGCCTCTTAAGCCACATCCACTCTCAACTGGCCGTATTCCCTGCTTCTTCTTTTAAAGGAGCCTACGGGCGCTGGCAGAAATAAAAAATAATTTTTTTTTTTTAAAAACACCTCTGCTGTTCCAGCACCGGACCATAACATTTCCCCACCAAGCCTCGCTCTGAGTTGCATTTGTAGCATTGTCAATATCTCGAATGCTTACAAATGCGAGACCGGTTGGGTGGAGGAGCGAGCGAAGAGAGAGACACGATAAAGAAAGCCCAATCCCCTTTAAAACAAAGCCCCAAACTAACTACCATCCTACCAAAAAGAAGCCCAAACAAGGGGAGCTGCAAACCGGGAGGTGATTTGGAGGCAGCAAAGCTCACGGCCATGTTTGAATGTAATGTGAGTTGATACCAGAATGCCTCGGATGCTTTAACAATTTAAAAGTGAAGCAGTGCGTCGCGCTTAATAATTAAAAGTGAAGGCAGCTGTGACACTTAGAAATAAAAGTGATGGTGGGATAAGTGAAGGCGGCCGTCGCGTTTAGATGTAGAAATGAAGGCGGGCTCAGACTAAGTATTTTAAACTAAGGGCTGCCCTCACACTCAATATTTAAAAGTGAAAGCGGGCGCCGTGAGGAATATTTTAAATTTACAAATCACCAGGTGCCCAGTGCCTTTTAACCATGCTGCCTGTACACAGAGCGCACTGTAGCAGCAGCAGCTTTCACAAGAGGAACAAGCCCAATCCCCTTTAAAACAAAGCCCAAAACTAACTACCATCCTACCAAAAAGAAGCCCAAATGACGATCGACTGCGAAGTAGTACTCAGGAAACATGCAGTAAAGGGGCCAATAGCCGTGGAAGGAGACATGGCCATCATAAGGCGGGACTAGCAGCCTGCAAACTAATCAGAAGTCATCAGCTTGGCCACAAGCCAATGAAAAAGTGGGCTGCGGAGTGGGCGGTGCTACCCTCACCTATAGTGTATACTGCATGCCTCGCAAAGCGATGGCAGCACATTCGTGCTGCATCGCTAGGCGAGACCTAAAAATGATAACAAAGATTACAGCTCCCAGAATGCATTAGGTTTGTTAAATGAAAGTTGTTGCCAGATGAAAGGTAAGACCTCTTGTAACCTAATGGTGGAATCTCGCTCTCTCCCCCCTTCTCTCTCTCTCTCTCTCGCTCTCTCTCACTCTCTCTCACACACACTCCCTCTCTCTCTCCGTATCTCGTTCTGTCTCTGTTTCTCGTTCTCTCCCTCTGCTCGCTCCCTCGTTAGATGGCCATGATGTAAGAACAATATTTATAATGTATAAAGAAAATAGACTCCAGTGAACTCGCGTCTTATCAGTTTAGTTAAAATGCACTGCGAGTTCTTAATTCTTATCGCCCACAATTTTTGCAAATAGTATACCACATACAAGTGGGTCTCACCCTGGCATAAACATTTTCTTATGCTCAAACGATTTTTCTTCACTTTAGCAAAACAAACATAAGCATACGTGAATTAAATGAATATGCCTTTGTAGAGACCACGATTTGTTATCCCGAGATTTATCTGGGCGAATTGATTCACAAAACAGGAAGGTGAGTTCTTCACAAAGTTCAAGCAATTAAAAAAACCCTGCTCGTACAAGTGTCCTGCTGAACTGCATTCATACCGATCTGCCAGAGAATAAACAAAGAAAAAAACACAAACGTGAACACGTCGTTGTTCGGCTTCAGATAGTCTTAGGTAACTCAACCACACAGTTCATTATCTCTACCAAGCCTCATACCTATATTAAGTCAAGTTTGCATTAAAAAAGGATGCGAGCACATTCAGGGTCCTCCCGATCGCTTAACAGATTTTATTAGAAATATCAAAATATTTGACGTCATGGTTTCCTCGTCGGCAAAATGTATTTTTACTCACCAAAATGCTCTCCGGGCAAAGGCTTCTGTTTTCTTCTCCAAGGCCTTTATCAGAGGGTGAATGGCAGAGTGTCCGATCTTTAAATATTCACCCGTTGGGCATGTAGTGTTGGCTACATTTTGTGCGTGCCCACAACAGCGAGTACGCTACTTTTCATTGAGGTTGGGCAAAACTGCATTTTTGTGAAATTTCAAGAGATTTCACAAAAGTTACCCATACTTACATCGTGATAAAATGTACTTGCTAGCACTCTTCACGAGAACTGAACATGGTGCATAGGGTATGTTCAAACGTCATGCGAGATATTGGCCAGTCTCCAGCGTGCTAAATTTCCAAGAAATTTTGCAACTGTGAAATCTTAATAAGTTTCACAAAAAAACTGAAAATTGTGCAATATTTCACTCCTGTAAATAAAGTTTTTGCGCGTGCCTAATTTTTTTGCACTGCTATTCACAGTAGGGGCCCCTTGGTGCTAAAACAAATGGTGAACTTTAGAACGCATTGGTAGTACACCAAAGAGATGTGATGCCAAGGTCCCAGATTGAAGTAGATAGACTATGGAAGGAGTAAGGTTGTGGGGTAAAGTACTGTGTGTGAGTTGTAGGCAGATGGGCATGGATGTTGCGGTTGACCCTGGCCAGGTTGATGGAAGTATGACAGTTAGACAAAAAAACTCAAGGGCAGGTCGTTGCCCGACCCATTCTTTGTTGCCCCTATAGAGAACTTAATAATGTCGCTGTCTGCAGAAGATGGCAGTAGGTGAACTTGTGCTCAGATTCAGAAAGGAATGGGCAGTGATTTACGTATGCCATTATTATTTAAACAGGAAGGATCTTCAGGCAGGATTGAGGGCATTTAATGCTTTCTGTGCATTGAATGAAATGTGCTGCTTTTACAAGGGATGGTGGAAAGATGCCAATGGTGAGGGAAAGGGCAACAACAAATGAGTGGGTCAGTGCAGGGTGCTATAAATCGTATAAGAATGTTATGTGTGAAAGGAACAACGCCAGAAAGGATTCAATTGGTAGGTTTACTTAAGCGGGGATGAGCAAAGGCCCAGTTCACAAAGTGAGCATCCGGGAGCCAAAGCCATAACCCAACAGAAGGTCCGATAGCAAAGTTCACCAAATGGCTCCTGCTTGCTTCTAGGACTAAGGAGCACAAAGGCACCTGAAGTGAGGAGAGAAGCATGCCTAAAAGACTCCTGGAAGTGGGCAAGGGGCCCAGGATACCAAGGTGGAACGTCGTCAAAAAGGTCATGGCCTCCGGAATGGCCTGCTGATGAGCTTGATTCAAATGGGCCAATCAGCCCATTGTTAACAATGGGATTGTATGGATAAAGGGAGCTTCTCCCTCTGCCTGGCAGGCAAGAATCTTCTCACCAACACTAGGACAATGATTGTAAAGGGTATGATCGAAAGGTAATAAATCGCAGCAGAAAAGAGCAATCAGACTCTTCTGAATAAAGACCCCACTCACAAATTGGCTAGAGGGAGGACATCAGGTAACACAACAGGCTTTAAGATGCCAAACGGCAGTGTCAGCTGGAAAAGAAAAGGATGGGTTTTCTCTTGAAGTAGATACAGCACTCTCGGCCCAAACCTGCTTGGAGCTACGAAAACAAATGATGGACGTAATGCTGAAAAAATCATACATTCACCCCCAGTCAAGAGATCTGGGTTAAATCCATCGTTCTTTTGCTCACCATGCCACCCCAGTTTAGACCCAGCCATATACAAATCAGTCTTGACCCTGTGCCTCATGGGAACAGTCCAGACCGAACTGCCAAGCCAGGTCCTCACTGGACTGGAAACAAGCATCCTGGGACCGGTTTCTGGGTATTACCCATCATCAGCAATGCTAGCTTGAATCCAGTGGTACAGTGAGCAAGGGACCCACGTCTGGGCATACCCATCCCACTTAGGGTGAAAAGTGCTACGCAAACAAATGATGGACGGAATGCTGAATAAATCTTACATTTTCCCCCAGTCAAAAGATCTGGGTTAAATCCATTGTTCTTTTGCTCACTATGCCACCTCGATTTATACCCAGCCATATGCAAATCAATCTTGACCCTGTGCCTCATGGGAACAGTCTGGCCGATGAAGGGTGACATACCCTGAAACCGGTACCAGGATGCTTGTTTCTGATCCAGGGAGGACCTGGCTTGGCAGTTCGATCTGGGCTGTTCCCATGAGGCACCGGGTCAAGACTGATTTGCATATGGTTGGGTATAAACTGGGGTGGCCTGGTGAGCAAAAGAACGATGGATTTAACCCAGATCTCTTGACTGGGGGTGAATGTCTGATTCGTTCAGCATTCCATCCATCATTTGTTTGCGCAAGCCTGCTTGGAGGCCGACGAACAGGGACAAGCTGATGGTTAGCAAGTTAAGTCTGGAATCTGTAGGAGGTTTAACAAAAAGGGAATTGAAGGCAAAGACACTCAGAGCAAGTGGCCCAAATAGAAAGCAATGATTATTATTAATAACATTTGCATTTCCATAATAATTTATTGGGCATGATTAACAATGCCACCTGTGAATAATCACCTTGTTGTTTGTTCTAAGAAATCTGTGGCCATTCAACCCACAGTGTGTCTCAGTGATTATATTGGTGAGTAAATGCTGTTTGTTTCTTGGCTGAGAGTGGCCTGAGTGTTTGGGTTAGCGATATGTGGACTCCGCGACTTCATGATTTCAAGTTTGTTTCTATGAGAGACAGTGGCAAAACCCAAAATGATGGCTCACCTGGAGAAGGGGATGAATGGTCCCTGAGTCTCCCAGATCTCACAGCTACATTAGCCTTGGGCTGAAAGAGGCCCCCTAAAGTATTGTGGGGACCCCTGAAGGGTAACTATCCTCCACCCCTTTGGCTGTAGGATCTGCAGCTGCCTGCGTTATGCCCCCGGTGTGAGAGGGTTCTTACCTTCCAACAAGTAGCACTTCTGGATTGTGGGGGACAAATAAATGCTATGTGATCCCTGAATTGTGAAAATCATCCTCCCTGTTTAATTAGTCTTCTGTTTGCCTCTTCCTTCTTTCTCTTGCTGACGCAGCACATTAGTGACATTTCTGCAAAGCATCCTTGAACACAGCATATCATCGACTTCCTTAAAATCAGGTGTTTGTTAAGCGCGACTACTCACTCGTAAGGGTCTCAAGGCGCTGGGGGTGTGGGGTGGGGTTTCGCAGGTTCCAGTCCATCAAGGAGGGGGTCTGTCAAAGAGCCAGGTTTTGAGGTTTCTTGCGAAGATGGGGAGCGATGTTATCCATCTGAGGTGAAGCGGAAGGTCGTTCCAGGCTCTGGCCGCACGGAAGGAGAAGGAGCGGCCTCCCAATCTGGTCTTTCTGGTGCGGAGGGACCATGGCATAGGAGAGCTGGGCTGATCGTAGGGTCCTTTGGGGTGTGTGGAATTTGAGTCGGCTATTCAGGTATGCTGGTCCGGTGTCATGGAGGGCCTTGTGAGCGTGGGTTAGCATCTTGAAGGTGACTCTAGCTTCAATGGGGAGCCAGTGGAGTGTGCACAGGTGCTGGGAGATGTGGCAGTGTCTTAGCAGGTTGAGGACCAGTCTTGCGGCGGCGTTTTGGATGTTCTGTAGCTTGCGGGTGAGGTTTTTGTTTATTCCGGCTTACAGTGCATTGCCGTAGTCGAGCCTGCTGGTGACCAGGGCGTGAGTGACGGTCTTTCTGTGTTCGAGGGGGATCCATTTGAAGGTCTTCCGTAGGAGGCGGAGGGTGTGGAAGCAGGAGAACGAGACAGAGTTGATCTGGCAATCCATTTTGAGCCCTGAGTCCAGGATGATTCCCAGGTTACGTACGTGGTCCGTGGGGGTGGGCGGGCTTCTGAAGGCGGGGGGCCACCAGGTGTCATTCCAGGCATCTGGGTTTGAGCCCATGATGAGTACTTCCGTTTTGTTGGTGTTTACTTGTAGGCAGCTGTTTTTCATCCATTTAGCAACGGCTTCCATGCCTTCTCGAAAGTTGTGTCTGGCGGTGTTGGGTTCGTTGGATAGAGAGAGGATGAGTTGGGTGTTGTCTGCGTATGACACAATGTTGAGTCCGTAGGTTCTGACGATGGGGGCGAGCGGAGCCATGTAGACGTTGAAGAGCGTAGGGCTGAAGGAGGACCTTATAGACCTCAAATGAAAGGCTGAGCCTAAATGCTGTCCGCCAGCCTGCCTCGGAGGGTCGGTACAGGATAAATACCCTGGCTGTATTCCGATTGATAAATGAAATTACAAGAGTTTGGCTGGCAGGGTTACTCCTTCACAAACGTGACAGATATCCCTTCCGCCAAATTACAATTCCATTATATCCTATGGAACTTGTAATACCGCAGACGAGATATCCTTCATGTTTGTGACAGAGTATCCCATCCACCAAACTCGTAATCAAGCCCTATGCCGCTCCACTCTGTCAATGCACTCTGCTCTGCACCACTACACTATACGCCTCTCTACTCTATACCACTGCACTCTTTGCTATTGCATTCTACACCACTACACTCTATGCCACTCTATTCTGCAACACTGCACTCTATGTCCCTGCGCTCTATGCCAATGCCCTCTACTCAGTACCACTCCACTCTACGCCAGTGCCCTCTATGTCAATCTACTCTTCACCACAGCACTGTTCAACACTACTCTGCAACGCTCTATGCCACTGCACTCTACACCAATGGACTCCACACCACTCTAATCGAAACTACTTCACTCTATAACACTCTAATCTGCAACGCTGCACTCTCTGCCACTTTGCCACTCTACTCTGTGCCTCTTCACTCTATGCCACTGCACTCTGTGCTAGCTCACTTTACTCTGCACCACTCTACGCCACTCTATGCCAATGCACTCTACCGCCAAAGCACTCTACGTCAAACTACGATACTACTCTCTACGCCACTCAGGTCTACTGTACACCACTGCACTCTATGAAATATCACTCTATGCCTCTCTAGACTACTCTGCAACACTCTACTCCGTGCCAGTGCATTCTACCACACTCTACTATGCACCACTGCACTGTTTGCCACTGCACTTAACACCAATCCAGTTTAAGCCACCCCAACATACTCTACCCAACTCCACTTTATGCCACTCCACTCCATGAGGCTGTTGGAAAATGGCCTCATGTTGGAAAATGGCCCTCACTGGAGGGTCACCCCAAACGTTTTGTCTTCCTCCTCTTTTTGCTTAATTCTTTTTCTTGGCCTTAGGACTCTGATCACTTTACCACTGCTAACCAGTGCTAAAGTGCATGTGCTTCTCCCTTAAACATTGGTGTATACTTGATTGGCATATTTAGTTTATCTGTACATCCCTTGTAAAGTGGTATACCATATACCCAGGGCCTGTAACCTAAATGAGACTAGTGGGCCTGCAGCACTGGTTGTGCACGCACAGAAGTAGCCTGTCAAATATTTCTCAGGTCTGTCATTGCAAGGCCTGTAAGTGCAGTTTTACTGCCACATCGACTTTGCATTTAAAAACACTTCCAATACTTAAATACCCCTTTTATTACACATAGATCACCCCTAAGGTTGGCCCTAGGTAGCCCTAAGGGTAGGGTGCTGTATAAGCAAAAGGTAGGACAAGTACTTTTAAGTTTTACATGTCCTGGTAATGACAAACAGCAAAATGTGTTTTTCACTTCTGAGAGGCCTACTCGTCTCATAGACAAGCATTGGAAATTCCTTAACACACTTTTAAGGTATAATTCCAGATTAGAAAGGAGTAGCTAAAACATGTTTCATATGTTTGGAATGGTAATGCTAAATTCTCTTTATAAGTAAAGTTGGATTTGACATTACTATTTTAGAAATGCGACTTTTAGAAAGAGGACAGTCCTATGCTCTTAACTTTGCTCTGTGTGCCTGCAGCCTGTCTCCAATGCACGTCTTGGCTGGGTGATGGTTACACTTTGTGCATTCCCTCTAGACAGCCACAAACACAGGAAGGGTGGGTGTGACAGAGGACTCATCGGCATTCATCTGCATTCTGAAAGCCTTCCTGGGCAGGAAGAGGGAGAGGGAGAGGGAGCTCACAGTTACATCTGAATATTGCTGTGTCCTGTCCCCACACAAAGGTCCAATTAAACCCCACAGATAGCCTGGAAGACAGGACTGGGCTGAAAGGGAGAGTTGCTTTAAAGTCACCCCCAATTCAAAGCCACATTTCGGTAAAAGTACTGGGGCTCTGACCATACCAAGACAGTACACTACTGGACCTTGGAATAACTCTGCTGGAGTAAAGACTGCTGTGCTGTAAGGATTGCCACTTTGCCTAGACTGACTGTTCTGAGGATCTGCTTCTCTGCTTTTCTGAGCTGCCCTGCTGATCTCTGCCCTACTGAGGCCAAGGACTGGATCCATGTCACTTGTACCCAGATTGACTACAAGGGCTTGCTGGCTTGCCTCCTGTCTTGTGAAGTCTCAGGAACACAAAAGATTTACTGCAATTCTGCTGCTGCTGGACTCTGCCATCTGTGGGTCCTACCATTGTCTGAGGGGTCCCCCTTGAGTCCTGGGCCTCAGAAGTGGGTTCTGCAGCTGTTTTGCTAGAAAACGGATGCATCATCATTACTGCACCGGTTGGAACAGACTCATCACCCTTCGACGCAGAGGCTGTTCAATGGCAGCGGTTCTACAGCCTGCGTGGCCCAACGATGATGCTCTTCGCGGCTCAACGATGACTCATTACCTGTATTTCAACTAAACTCGATGACAACGCAGTGACCTAACTACCTGGAAAAGATTGATGCATCATGCCCTCAGCATCAACGCTTTGCTTCATCCAAGGTACTTCTGTAGCGAGACCTACGTGAGTCTCGTAGCCAGCCTGCCCTCCATTGTGGTCAGCCTGAACTTTGGATTTGCCCCAGTCCCTTATGACCTTAAGTAACCTTTACTTCTAAGCACTGTTTTTAAAACTTCAAATCTCGACTTCTACTGATTGCATTTATGTTGTTTTTATCTTGATTTAGTCACGTAAATATTGTATATTTTTCAAAACCTGTGTGGAGTCTTTTTGTGGTGTTTTCATTGTGTTACTGTGTTTGTGTGTGTGTGTCTGTGTGTTGCACAAATACTTTACACATTGCCTCTTAAGTTAAGCCTGCCTGTTCTGTGCGAAGCTACCAGAGGGTGAACACAGGTTAATTTAAAGTATGTATCTAGCGTACCCTGACTAGGATTGGGATCCCTACTTTGACAGGGTGCATACCTCTGCCAACTAGAGAACCAGCTTCTAACAGACACACTAGTCTGCAACACTGCAATTAATGCCACTGCACTCTACACCAATGCACTCTACACCACAACTTTATGTCACTGCATTCTACCCGCACCACTCCAATCTACACCCACTTCACTCTACCATGAAACAATCTACTCTATGCCACTGCATTCTACGCCACTCTTCTCAAACCCACTCTACTCCACTCTGTGCCACTGAACTCTACGCCACTCTAGTCTGCAGCACTCAACTCTGCACTACTGCACCCTATGCCACCTTACTCTACTCTGCACCACTCTACCCTATGCCACTCTACTGTACTCTATGCCAATGTGCTCTACCACCAAACACTCTACGTCACTACACTCTATGCCACAACACTCTATGCCACTCTCATCTACTGCGCACCACTGTACTCTACGACACATCACTCTATGCCTCTCTACTCTACTCTGCACCACTCTACTCTATGCCAGTGCATTTTTACCCGACTCTTCGATCTACTACTGTACTCTTCACCACTACACTCTACACCACTCCAGTCTAGACCACTCCACTCTACTCTGCATGACTACACTCTACGCCATGCCACTCTATGATACTCTACAATGCAACACTGCATTCTAAGCCACTGCATTTCACACTGAAGCACTCCATGCCACTCTACTCCGCTCTCTGCCATTGAACTTTATGCCACTCTAATCTGCGCCACTCTACTCTGTGCCGCTGCACTCTATGCCACTGAACTCTATGCCACCTCCCTCTACTTTGCACCACTCTACTCCATTCTATCTCATTCTAAGCCAATGCCCTCTAATTCCAAAGCATTCTATGTCAATACACTCTACGCCACTACACTCTTTGCTACTTTAATCTACTACACACCACTGCACTCTGACACATCACTCTACACCTCTCCACTCTACTCTGCACTACTCTACTTTATGCCTGTGCATTCTACCGCAGTCTACTATGCATCACAGCACTCTTCACAACTGCACACTACACCACAATACTCTATGACACTGCAGTCTATGCTGTACCACTCTACTGTGCAACACCGTACTCTATGCCACTGCGTTCTAAACCAATGCACTCAACACCACTTTACTCAAAACCAATGCATTTTACACCACTGCACTCTATGCCAAGTGCTCTGCACCACTGCACTCTGTGCCACTATACTCTACTCCGCAACACTCTACACCACTGCACACTATGCCACTAAATGCTATGTGCCACTGCACTCTACACCATTAAGCTCTGCATCACTGCACTCTGCACCACTCTGCTTTGCACCACTGCACTCTGATGACACTGCACTCTACCCTGCATCACTACACTCTATGCCACTTCACTCTATGCCGCCGCACTCTACCACGATCTATTCTGCAAGACTGCACTGCACTCTCTGCCACTGAACTCAATGCTACTCTACTCTGTACCACTGCACTCTATGTCACTGCACTGTATGCCACTGCACTCTACTTTGCACCATTCAACTCTACGTCACTCTACTTCACTATAGGGCAATGCACTCTACACCACTACACTCTACATCACTCCACTCTATACCACTCAAATCTATTCTGCATCACTGCACTCAACACCACTACAGTCTACACTACTCTACTCTCTGCATTCTACCCTGCACCACTCCACTCTACCCGGCACCACTCCACTCTGTGCCACTTCACTCTACTCTGAAACAATCTACTCTACAACATTCCACTCTACCCACTGCGCTCTATGCCACTCTACTCCACTGTTCGACACTCCACTCTACGTCAGTGCACTTTACTCTGCACCACTGTACTCTACACCACTCTACTCTACGCCTCTGCACTCTATGCCAATGCAGTCTACACCACTTTATTAAAAAAAACAATATACTCTACGCAAATGCTAATCTACACAGCTCCAATGTACTTTACGCCACTTCACTCTATGTCACTCTACTCCTCTCTATGACACTCCGCTCTAAGACACTCCACTCTATGATGCTCTACTCCATTAAACTCTACTCCACTATACTTCACTCTATGCCACTCCACTCTACAACACTATTCTCCACTCCAAGCCACTCTACCACACTACTCCGCTGTGACACTTTACGTAACTCCCTTTATGTCACTCCGTGCCACTTCAGTCCACTCTATTCTACAACACACTACTCCACTCTGCTCCACCCCACTATTCCATTCTATGCCACTCCACTCTATGACACTCAATGCCACCCCACTCTACACCACTCGACTCTACAACACTCTGCTCTACTCTAAGCCATCCCACTCTCCTACAATACTCCACTCTATCCCACACCACTCTACAACAATCTATTCCACTCTATGCCACTCTACTTGACAATGCTCTACTTCACTCAATGCAACACTTTCTATGCCACTCCACTGTTCTACACCACTCCACGACACTCCATGCCACTCTACTCTACAACACTCTACTCCACACTGACGTTCCACTCCACTCTATGCCACTCAACTCTACTTCACTCTACGCCCTTCCACTCTATGAAATTATACTCTCGCCATGACACTCCACAACACTCTACACCACTCCAGTCTACGCCACTCCATGATACTCCACTTCCTCCAATCCAACATCATTCCACGACTCTCTATGCCACTCCATCACACTCCGCTCTACTCCAATTAACGACACTCCAATCCACACAACTCTCCTTTACCCCACTAACTTTTTAGCCATGGTCAACATGGCTAAAACATATTGGAAAGCCAATAGCTCCTGCAAAGGAGAGACCTGAAGCCAGATTGGAAGCCCTGTTGGAGAATAGTCTAGTGGATCTCCACCCACATTTCAGTATAGACTGTTTTCTTGATTATTTTTTCCAATTCACGATAGGCAGGTGAGTGCGAAAGCAAAGATGAAAATTGTTCATAGGAAAAGACAAACAACCACAATGTGGCTAGCTTGTGAAGGGCCGAAACTAGGAATTTTAAAAGTGAAGTAATATCTAGACATCTGATTATCATTAAAAAAGAACTGGTATTCCATAAATAACACCTGGGGAAATCAGGAAAATGTAACTTGAAAGACTTGAATCTTTTCTACTCAATATTGGGAGGAATAAATTTGCTTTTTTCCGCAATTCAAGTTACATCTTTGATCTACGACAGTAAAAGCTGTTTTAATTCAAGGTACTAAACGTTTTTCTTCGCATGCATGGAAACTTTTGAAGGAGTAGAATTTACAGGCAGAAAAGGATCCTTGAGGGTTTTGACTGGTGTCTTGAAATAAGCCAAAAGACTTGAATTTGGGATGCAAGTGTTCTATATAACACTGGCAAAAGTCACCTGAACTTTGTTCGACCTTCGTCAAGCAAAGGGAGGAACTTTGAAAAGACAGTTCCGTTTTTAACACATAACTGCCACATTTTCTATATTTGCCAGCTGCCTATGTGTGAAATGTACTTGCTTTATGTATGACACTCTGACAGACTTAGGGCCTTATTGTGAGTTTGACAGTCCTCCTGTAGGACTGTCATCACTACGCCCACAGGTGGACCACCAAGCACATGGTGCATTCACCTGCCAAATTCCGACTTGAATCCAGGGTGGGCGATGCTGCAGCAGTCTCACGGCGGAAGCTATGTCAGGCTCATAGGAAAGCCTTAACAGCAGACCACCACAGTGACAGCGCCTGCAGCACATTCCTATAAGGTGTGGCATGCACCATGTTGTGCATGCCACACAATGCGGGAACAGGGGTGCAATTTCAGTGGGAGGGGCACATCAAGCACCCCAAGGCCGAAAAGTGTCAGGGGGCCCTTTTAGGGCCCTCCTAGTGCATCAACCACTCTTTCCATGGTGGGTTCACCGCCATGAAATGGGTGGTGGAAGTGCAACTCGTAATATGCTCGGCGGTGCCGCAGCAGCACCACCAGCATATTCCTGCCTCTTTCCACTGCGCCACCACCACAGGATCCTGGATTCCACCAGAGGTGGCGGTCTTGTGGCAGTCCGACTGCCACACTCGAAATTCGGCAAGCTGACACGCAGTGGTGGAAGCGGTTGGACCGCCACCATGCCTATGGCGGACCTAGGACTGCCATACTCAGAATTAGGCCCTCAATCACGATCACTTAAACAAGGTATCTACAGTTCTACATTTAAAATGAAAATAGCACAACTAAAAGTGCCCTAATTGAGCCACTTTCCTGCGCTAACCAACAGGATCCCAATATTAAAGCTTCAGTACCTGATGCTGCACAATTAAAATTGTTTGTGGATGACACTAATGTTTTAAATCCAATTGAGAAAATAGGTGAGTTTTCTAAAATGGGAGGGTATAAGATAAACCAAGCCAGAAGCTCTTCTCTTTAATTGCTCTTCAGATGTATTGCCTCTTATAATGCAATCTAACTATTCCCTTATTACACCTATAAGGTACTTATGGATTTTTGCAACCTCTATTTTAGGGGATTTGCTTAGGCTAAATGTTAAATCTACTTTAGATAAAATCCATAAGATATTAAGTCAATTGCAAAAGTTCTCTATGAAAATTATGGATCAAGTTGCCCTCGTAAAAATGTGTATACTCCCGTTGATTTTATCTGTGTTTGCATACATCCTAGACAAGGTCCCACAGTCTTTATTTGTGTCTATGGAGGCAGCTATTCAATATTTTATTCGGCAGGGTAAGAACCCCAGATCAAAAATGGCTGCAATCCAGCTGGATCTCGAGGAAGGAGGGTTGGCGTTGCCTAATGTGAAATGTTATTATCAGGCGTCATTTCTTGACTGGCTTGTGAGGTCTTCTTCCAGCTCTTCCAGTGACACTAATTTTTGTTTAGAGCAAATGGTGAAAACATCAAAAATTGGTTTAGTTTCTTTTTTTAAAGTCCTAAGGTTTCCAAAGTAGTCAAGATATAAGACACCACAGCTTGTTGTAGAAAAGATTCACTAGGATATGTGAAAAATGGGAAATTCCTAGGTTACACCCCAGCTGAAAATAACAGACTGTAGGCTATTGGGCTTGCGTATCTCTATTCACACTAAGCCCGGGCGGAGTTGTCGGAGTGACACTATGCGGAGTTCTAGGGAGTTGGAAAAAAACTCTGTGGATCTCCGCTCCCCTCTGCTCCCCTCCACCCTCACTAATTTAATTATAACAAAACAAAAGGCACTTACCTGCTGTGGCGTCTCCGGACTGCCTCCTCCTCACTTTGGTCTCTCTCTCCTCCTTGTCCTCGCCATCCTCGTCCACCCAAACCCCTACGTCCAAGCAAACCCCTACTTGCGACGTACAACGTAGGGGTTTGCGTGGACGAGGATGGCGAGGACGAGGAGGAGAGAGAGACCAAAGTGAGAAGGAGGCAGCCGGGAGACACCACAACAGGTAAGTGCCTTTTTTCTTTTTTAGGATTAAATTAGGGAGGGTGGAGGGGCGACTAACTTTCTCCGCTACTCAGTCGGAGTTTTGCCTGAACTTCGTAAACTCTGCTGGCAGAGCGGAGTTCCCTGCCCAGGGTTAATTCACACATGTAGTAGGTGTGGCAGACTGGGGTTTCGGAGGATAAAAGATTTTTTCCATAACAATTAGTTGTCTCAGTGGCAGCGATTGGCTAATATGAATTCCGATCGCTTTTCTTTAGCTTTGTCCAAATCAAGCACTTTTGAGCTGGCTTTGCAATAAGGGAGGGAACTTTTCCAGATTCCCTTAGTACAGGTTATTTTGTGTCTAAATTACTGGGCACGGGGAACATGTATAGATTGCTGTACGTTAAAGGTAACGAGACGTTGATTTCAGATCTATTACAACGAATCGAATCCTCAACAGGGTGTAATTTGGACATGTCACAGTGGAAACCTTTTAATCGTATTAGTTCTAGGCAGTGCGAGCTGCCAGTTCAAGAAGAATTTCTTTTTATAATAAATGGATGCTGTATTCTACTCCAGCTAAGATTCATAAACTATACCCTGGGGTAGAGTCTAAATGTTTTAGATGCAATAATATAAATGGGGACCAGCTCCATATTATGTTTACTCAAAGTCATTTCATGGGGTTCTGGGCAGATATATTTGTAGAAATTAGCTCAAGACTTAATATACTTCCAGACGCGTATCGAGCACTATTAGGGATCCTGGTTCAATCAGGGGAAGTGTCAATTAGACAGAGTTTGCCGCTATTTATCTCTATGCTGGTGGTAGGATCAATAATTTTGACAAATTGGAAGTCAGATACAGTCCTCTCGATAGCCCAGTGGATTAATAAAATGCATAGAGATCATTCATGTGAAATATTATATGGAAAACGCTTAAAGTGTTCAAAATTTGTAAGAATTGGAAGAAGTTGATATGAATTATGAACTGATTAACTATGCAATTATATTGACTATTAATAGATTTTGGAAGGAATTGAGGGTATCTTCTTTATACTTGATTTGCTTTGCATTGTTGAGTTTTTGAATTGCTATTTATATGCTAAGATTCTGCTGCAACTGTATACATAAAAAAGTTTTAAAAAAAGACTAAAAGTACCAGAATGCAATGTATTATGTATAAAATCTATGAAGTAGACCTGTGTCAGGTGTCAGCCTAGTTTCTTTTTTATAGCTTAGACAGTAATGTATTTGTTTCAAGCAAACACAATCCCTGGGATTTCAACATACATAATATAGAGTTGTTTTTCCCGTCCATTGTGATGCTTGTGGCATTCCCATTTACATTGAAGAACTGCACTTACCAGAAGACAAAGTAAAACATTTTTTTTAAATTGCTCTACTTAGACTTCACATGGGGAAACTTTGGTTTTCTGGACTCTTTTCTGCAGTTGTTTTCATACCTTGCATTTCTGGAAACGACGTGAAACCCTCAAATCAAATTTTTCGCATTTTAAGTGCACTTTTAAGGACAATGTAGCAAGTTGCATTATTTAGCATTTTCTTAGCCTGTGCATAATAAATGTTTTGGAAGCTACACCATGAGGAGAACATGCTGCCTCTTGTGGTTCAGAAGAGCAGCACTTTATTAAGGCTTTTGAACTCAGAAGCGCACGTCATGTTCCAGGGAAAACCACACCAAAGAACCCCTGTGTATGTAAGGATCCAATTACAAAGCGTGGGAGCTAGAAGGAGGATGAGGAACCAGAGGCAGGAAACGGCACTTGATGCTTGGGCATGAATTGAAGAGTGTTGCCAGAAACGTGACCATCCTCCACACATGCTTGTAGAGATGGCTGTCGGAATAAATGTTCATGTTTCAGGCACCGAGAGTCGACGTGTTCTTTCACATTTAGGCTTTCTCACTTCCAATTCAAGTTACAGCATTCTTGCATTATGTCCAGACGAGTTTGCAAAGTATAACTTTTTTGTTTTTGAGGTGTTTTAATGAAACCATTGTCTACATTGTACATGTATTGTCTGCCATTAAATAACAGTGCCGACAAGGGAGGTTTGGGGGCAGCCAACCGGAGGGAGGTCTGTCCCCCGGGCAAATTGGGAAGGGTCGGGGCAGGCCAGGTGGTCTGCCATTTCGTAGATGGCAGTTTTGAATTTACATATTTTTGGGCTTGTTAAAATATGCCCAAAGGTAGCTCAAGGTATACGGGCTATCCAAGTGCGCTCCCAGCCACCATTTTAGGCTTGGTGATCTGGTGGCTGGGAGCGGAGAGTAGAGTAGTGATTATTTCAAGTTTAGCGCTTTGTCTGGATTTTTGGTAGGAGAGATAGACAGATTAGTATAGCAGTGGTGAGAGAGGCATATGTTTGAGGATTATGGAAGATTACCGTGTATTGGAGGTCTTACGACTCCTGAGTGAGGCCCGAAGAATGGACCTCGTCGTAGCTGAGGCCAGAGGATCGTTGCGCCCGTCGCGACAAGCTTCAGCGGGAGAGGCCACTGTGGTCGCAGAGTACACATCACTGAAGAGAAAGAAGGAGAGTGCGGTGAGTGAACGGGGCAACCCGTATGCCAGGAGAGCGTCCCGAAAGCGTCCTCACAGTTAGAGGCAGGTGCAGGTAGTGAGGCGCCGGGGAGGGTGGCAGGAGGCGGTGCTCGCCAGCAGCACGTGACGCGGGTGCTTCTTCAGGGGCAGTGGAGTCATGTGGCGAGGGGTGGGCAAGATAGGCAGGCCTCAGTTCGATAACGAGTGCTGTGCTCGTGCTGAGGATCGGTCGTTTAAGGAGGCAGGGGGGTGGAGGCGGATTCTTTTTGGCTGGGGAGGGGGAAGGGGGTAAGCCCCACCAGTAGTTCAGGCCGGGGGGGACGAGTGGGGGGATGGGAGGGTTTGGATGAAGGGCCCATGGGTAGTGAGAGGGATCAGGGCCAGCCTGGGGGGCGGATAGATGGGTACTGGGAGTATGTAGACGGGAGAAGAGGACATGCCTGATGAGCTGGAGCCGGCATGGGGCATGCAGGCTTGAGAGGGCTAGGACATATTCACGTCCAGGATGTGGGGGGGCTGGACAGGGTCAGGCAAATAGATGCCTACATGGCCTGGGGAGGTTCCCTGCAGGGAGTGAGGAGGGCCAGGGACCAAGGTAAGGGAGGCCAGGGTGGGTGCTCAGGCGAGAAACAGGCGATGGTTAGTACAGGGTCCGGCGTAGTGCTTGTTGCAACCTCGCTGGCCCACACACCCGGCGGGTCTCGGTGGTCCACAGGGGCAACGAAGAACAGTAACAAACAGGGGATCCCGGAGGAGTACCGGCGGGTACAGTCGGCCCCTCCAGAGGCACGGAGATGTGGGTCCGGTAGGGCCCCTAGGGTAGAACCATACTAGGAATGGCCCCAGGAGTCGGGCAGGAGGAATTCGATCTTGATGAAGAAAGCCTTGAAGAAGGCGAGTTAAAAGAAGATGAACGGGATGGGGGGGGGGGCAAACTAATGTTTTGGCTAGTATGTTTCAGGCAACGGCAGAAAGGCCACGGAAGGCGTCGGGCCTGCGGTGAGGCCAGCAAGGACATCTGAGCGTACGGGGCCACTGGCGAGGCGGACTGCAGCTATACCGGCACCTTCCTTGGAGCCAGGTAAGGCCACAGGTGCAAATGAAAAGCCTGTAATGGTCTCAATGAGTATAGGGGGGAGGGTCATTAGGGAGAAGAGAGTAGGCTACTGAAAGGGAGGTACGTCACGGACATTGTAGTGGGCACAAGTGAGGATGGGGACATGAAGGGGACGAAGGTAGAAAGTAGTACAAACACCGAGAAGGTGTCGGAAGAAGGGGAGAAGGCAGGGGACAAGAAAGAAGGGCCAGAGAGTAAAAAACTGAAAATTAAGAAACTCCCATACATGGGGGTGACAAAACTATTGGGGGCGCATTTGATGCTGGCAACGAAAAAGCGCATTTGGAAAGGGGAATATGTGGAAATGCTTAAGCTACTGCATAGGGAGGTGAGGGAAAATGAAGGGTCCAATGAGGAGGAATACTAGTTAGCCAAGCGGCGAAGGGTCCCGTTGACAATAGAGAAATGGACAGAAGTGTTTTTGATGTACGCAAGCGTGTATTGCGAAAAAGACCCAGAGCGCTGCGTGGCATTACTTAAATATATGGACGTCATCAGAAAGGCCAAAATCACAGGAGGGTGATACGCAGGGGTTCAAGATGATGAGGAATTTAGAGTGCGCCTAGCATGGGACCCCGAAGCAAAATGGGGGGAGCTGGACACAGACATATGGCAACATACAATGCGAACAGCAAAGGGGGGTAAGACCATATTTACTGCCAGCGGACTGCCTTCAGTTTACCAGCCCTTTCAGGGGAGGCCCACTCGGGGAGGGGTGGGAGGCACGGGAAAGAGCCAGACAGGAACAGGGGGGCTTGCTGGGATTTCAACAAAGGGTTGAGTACTTGCAAGTTTTGTAAGTTCCGCCACGAATGCTCGAAGTGTCGTGGGCAGGTTTGGGGCGGGTGGCAGCTATCATCAAGGAGGCCAGCACTGGCAACAAGTGGGAGGTAATACAGGGGGACACGAACAACAATTTACTGGACATAGGGGAGGTGAAGGACCACGGGGGCCTGGGCTAAAGGGCTCGTACTCCGGTTAAACTGGAGAAAGTTGAAGCAGACTGAGGGGATGCAAAGATCATGGAGCAGCACAGGTTTTGAGAGACGGGTTTAGATAGGGGTTTCGTTTGGGGTACACAGGTCCAAGACATAGGAGATGGGCGAAAAAGTTGCAGTCAGCCGCTGAGCACAAACTGATAGTGCAGGACAAGCTAGTTAAGGAGGTAAGGGAGGGTAGGATGGCAGGGCCTTTCGAGGACTGGCCCGTGGAGACGTTGGTCTTGTCTCCCATCGGGGTAGTGCCAAAAAAGGAGCCAGGACAATACAGACTTATACAGCATTTGTCATAGCCAGAAGGGTTATCAGTGAATGACTTTATCGATGAAGAGGCAGCCACAGTATCTTATTCATCGGTTGACGTTGCCATGTCACTGGTAGTGACCGCAGGCGCAGCTGCACCAATGGCAAAATGTGACATAAAATCAGCATTTCGGTTGCTTCCAGTTCATCCAGATGATTGGGATCTTCTGGGTATCCATTTTGAAGGGAAATGGTAAGTGGATAAAGCACTGCCGATGGAATGCTCTATTTTGTGTACGTTGTTTGAATGCTTCAGCACATTTTTGCAGTGGCTATTTTCACGGCACACAGGACACCAGTTGGTGACACATTATCCGGACGACTTTTTCTTAATGGGCTCCCCCTGCTCCGCAAACTGCCAGCAGGCATTGGAAAGTTTCCAAGGGCTGATGGGAGAGCTCGGGGTGCCGCTGGCACCATAGAAGACAATGGGCCCCAGCACGGCACTGTCTTTTTTGGGGATTGAGATGGATTCTGGGGAAATGAGGGCGCGCTTGCCAGAGGATAAGAAAGTGAAAATGCTGGAGTTGCTGCTGGACTGTTATCCTGGGGGAAAGTAAAAGTCAAAGAAATACTGGTCCTTTTAGGTCATCTCAACTTTGCTTTCAGAGTATTGAGGGCAGGGAGGACATTCTGTAGGAGGTTGGGGCGAGCATTGTTGGACGACATTTACCTCACCATCAAATTCAGGTATCGGCTGGAGAGGACTTGATGATGTTGAACGTGTTTTTACAGTCCTTTAATGGGATTCCGCTGGCAAGGGAAAAAGACCTGACATAGCACGTACAAATATTTTCAGATGCAGCAGGCAGTTTGGATTTTGGCTTGTTCTGGCAGGGAACTTGGTGCTCAGAACAATGGAAGGACGGGGGCAGGAGCATAGCTTTCTTGAAATTCTTTCCTTTAGTGGTAGCGGTGACACTGTGGAGGGAGGAATTAGCTCATAAGAAAGTTCTTTTCCGGGTAGACAACATGGCAGTGGTGGAAATAGTGAACCGCCGGTCTGCAAGGGATGAACAGGTTCTGAAACTGCTCCAACGCCAATTCCGCTGCATCTGTGGTACGTAGGCGACATATGCGGCTACAATTGGTGGTAGGATCATTAGCGGAATCCACCAGGGTGGCCTACAGTTTAGCCTGGAAGGAGTTCTTGCGGTAAGGCGCCCAGTGGTGCGCTGAGGGTGGGCAGAGGGCAGAAGATGTTGTTCAATTTATATTAGACCTTATTGATAAAGGTCTCTCAAGGGTCATAATCGCTGGGAAGCTAGCAGGGATTGCCTTTATGGGGAAGCTACTATGGGGCTACCCGCCAGGGGCAGTGAAACTAGGAACTAGAATTTTGGAGGAGTGGGCGAGGGAACAAGGCCTGGGGCAGAAATGTCGGAAGCCACTATCCTGGCGTATGCTGAGGCAGGTGCTGGCAGTACTGCCGGAGGCATGTAGGGATGAGTTTTAAACGTGTCTGTTTTCAACGTTGATGGTTTGGATGGTTTTCGGGGCCTTTAGCGTATTGGAGTTATTGGGCACTAAAAGGGGAGCGTGAATATTGTGGCAGGACGTGGTCACTCATAGGACTTTGGTGCAAATATGGTTTAGGAGGTCTAAAACAGACCAGAGGGGCAGAGGTAAGTGGATCATGTTACAGGCAACACAACAACCAACGTCTTGCCCGCTTAGGTGGGCTTTACAATGGTTTGACCTGACAGGAGGTTTAGGGGGAGTTGTATTCAAGCATGCAAAAGGGGACAGAGTATCAGCATTTCAATTGCTGGCAGTTTTGCATAAAGCTTTGCAAACCATAGGGGTGGACAGAGCTGGTTATGGAATACACTCCTTACGCATTGGGGCAGCATCAGAGGCAAGTAACAGAGGGTGGGGTCAGGAACAAATTATGTGTTAGGGACGTTGGTCGTCAGATTACTACAAGCGCTATATGAGAAGGGAAGAGGGGGACGCACGTGCGGTGGATGTTAATGTACAAAACATATGCTAACTTTTCTCGTTTCAGATTCTGTGTCTGGGCCTCAGGCAGAGGAGATGACTATTTGGGTCATGTGGCACTCATTCATAAAAAGGGTGCAGATACAAGTGCGCCAGAGCTACTTTGGTCAAAATGTAGGTTTTAATGATCGTATGTTCAAAATTGTTTGGAATGGCAAAGGGGGTATTGCACTTAGGAGAGAACGACATGTGTAAAGAAAAGGGTCTGGTTTTGATGAGGAACATGAAGAAGGATTTGGCTCTGATAAAGGAACAGTGGGCAGGTTGTTTTATGTTATGGACCGAGTTGGTGCCATGCAGGTTGTGCGAGGAGCAGTTAACCCAGGTGCGATTGACAGGGCAAGGCGGAAGGTGAATACCGAAATGGCTCGTTTTTGTAGAAGTTTGGGTTTTGGCTGGATTTACCATTCGGAAATTTGCTTTGATGCAGTGGAATTTTTCAGAGATTATGGCGTTCATCTTTCCAGGATGGGCATGGATTTATACCTCTTAGAAGTCTGGGAAGTGTTGGCCAGGAGCCTGAATGTGCAGAGGGCCTTTTAGATAAATCAGAATGGGGGGGCAGAAAAAGGGGCCGGTGGTACCCTCCCCCCTTTTTCTGGGTGGCGGAGATTTGAAAAGTTTGCCAGGGGTTGGCA
Organism: Triturus cristatus; assembly: GCF_964204655.1. Classification (NCBI taxonomy): domain Eukaryota; kingdom Metazoa; phylum Chordata; class Amphibia; order Caudata; family Salamandridae; genus Triturus; species Triturus cristatus. The sequence goes on along the minus strand of NC_140593.1, from coordinate 1,062,794,978 downwards.
GAAGTTTGGTTAGCGTCGAAAGTTGGGAACATGGGCAGGGAAAGGGTAGGCAGGTAGTTTAAGGGTCAGTTGTAGACGTTTGGTTATTTACAGTTTCAGAAAGGCAGGCATAGGATGTTGGTTTAATAGAAGTGTATATTTTAACTACATTGTAATGTTGGTAATATGTTAATTTCAGGGTGGGGGCCATGTTGAGGGAATCCTAGGGGCGGGGGCGGGTGTTAGATATTGCACGTATAGCGAGGTTTTAGTTTTGTAGGGCAGTTGCCAGGTTTGGTATTGTAATGTGCACCTGTTTCAAAAAAGCGTCCTTTTTCACACACAAAATGGTTTCTTGACTGGTCTGCCCCCCCTCCCCCAAAACAGTTTCATAAAGCTTTCGATAACAGCTGAAAAACATGGATACAGCTTTCAGAACAGGCATTTTAGGGTTCTCGTTCCCACTACCAAACGACTCCTCAAGTATCAGTCAGATGCATGGGCCCAAGCTAAGTAAAAGAGGTTTGGGAAATTTCCAACCGTCACTGGTGTTGACATCTGCAGCTGAACAAAACCATCCGACGATCTTTCACGATCAGAGGCCACCAGGACTCCCATAGTATGCTGACTGAACCGGGGTTAAATTCAGCAGCGGTCCGTGCAGGTAAGAGTGGTGAGACGGTGGGGCCGGGTGGGAGGAATTTCGACAGACGATGTTGAGGGAAAATTATTGATTTAATTTTCCCTCGTCATCGTCCGTCATAATCCCCCCACGTGGCCGCACCACTCTTACCTGCACGGGCCACGGCTAAGTAATTCATTAAAAGCTGCTGGTGTGTTGCAAATGCCTCGAAGCTTATACCTCTGTCCGGACACGTTTTCAGACATGGGCAAAGTGGGCTCTGGCCCAGGCCCCAACCTTTAAGGGGGGACCTCGATAGGGTCAACTTTTATACTGAGTCTTGCCCTGATAATTCTTAAACAGATAATTTTTAATACCGTTGTCCTTTAATTTATGTTTAATGTGGGTGATTTGTGAGAGTCTAATACAGACATTTTACAGAGAAATTGTGTTCATGTTTCATGCAACATCCATCTTTTTGAGTCCCACCTCATTATCTCTGAATATTAGATGTACACAACTTTATAATTCAGTAACCTTGCCAAAGAGGGCATGAAAGAGGTTTAATTGGATCATAAATTCAAAGCTGTTCCAGACAGGGGCCCCAAAAATACACTAGACCCAGGGGTCCCTTTAATCCTTAAGATGTTCCTGCCCAAAATCATTAAGATGTCCCTGCCTCTGTCAGCTGCTGTCCCCACAATGACTAGATGGATTCTACAGGGGAAGAAATTAACTCATTTGGCAAGTACAAGCAGAAACCCTTTTAGTGTGCTGGCACAGAAACGTTTTTTCTTTAAAATTTCAGTTCAAGATGTAACTTACAATAGGGGTCTTCAATTCGGCACCAAAATCTTCTTCTCTGCAATGGATCTTTACCATCGTTTTAGGATGGAGCATCAATAGACATCATCAATTTAGTCATTTAGTTCAGGCAATGATGAGCGATTTGGATCAGTTTGAAAAACTTTATTAATCCATAAGAGTTTAGCATTTGTTTTGTCTTTTTATTCACATTAGTAAATCAGATAAATCTGTTTACAGAAATATCAAGAAAAGTCTTAGTTAGAATCAATCAAGTGAATTACAGCGTGTTTCGGGAAGGAAATGTATCACTATTCTACTCTTAGCAGATTCTAACCTACCAGAATCCATAAAGAGTCCTTTTGGAAAAGAGCAAGATTGAAAGGAGCATTGAACTAGAATCACATTGAAGCCGAACTCCTCATGAAGAGTAGTACAAGAAACTCCCCCGAGTCTCTTCTCTTAAATCAGCATCAGCAAAATGTTGCGGGTTCAAAATTGAGCTAAAACAATTGTCACTTCAGTAGCCATAACTGTTAAAGAAAATAGACACCCACAAAGTAGTAGGCAGCAGAGATCACCGTCAGCAGTAGCTCATAAGGAATAGGTTAAAAAGTGATAAAGGAAATTAGAGATTGTCGCAGAAGAATAGCCTGAACCAGATTGGGCAGCACTCTCTAATTCTAACTAGGAACATGTATATTCTAAACACAAAAACACATGTAACAATCCATGCTATTGTTAGGTCATCTTAATGAGGAAGGATCGTTCAATGAGCTGCTGTTTCTTCCTTCAGTCCCACGGTAAACATACAAAGTCGGCAAGATGCTATCTATAAGTGCCAACTTAGTTGCTAAAAATTCATGTGTGTTAGTTTCACTCTGAGTTACCACAAAAACCCTACAGTCTAAACTATTAGCTATTCAGTATTCCACTGCATAACAATGAACTATTCTAAAGGCAGAAACATTTTAGTTGTAACCTACTATATTAAGTCATGAGATTCAAGTCTTCAAGTGACCGTTATTGTTTTAATACAGTATTCAGTATTGTGAATATGTGGCCGCAAAAAACTAACTAAAAGTAATGAGAACATGCAGCTTAGGAAAAGAAGAAATAGATTTTAAAGTAAGCACATTTTACAGAGATGACATGTTTAAACAAGTCAAATGTGAATCATTTATCAAATAATATATCATAGTCCAGCATTTCCTAAAAGTATTTTTTTATTAAAGAAGAAAATTAACTGAAAGATAGAAAGATGAACGTCTGACCTAGTATTGTAATTATGATAAATGCCATTGAACTACAAAAAATCATGCTACATGTTAATTTAGCAATTAGCAGGCACATTTTTCTACTTTCATTGTTTTAAGCATTTTCGTGTTAATGTCTAGTGTAAATTATGGCACTTATTTTAAGCAAAATTTGCCTGCTCTATCAAGTATTTCAGACATTAGCATGTTGTATGGACTTCACAAATGCGAACATATTCATAGTTCTGATCCCTGGTGCATATTCCATCAAACCTAAATTCATCTTCCAATCAGAACCATGAAAATGTGCTATGGTTTGAAAAGGCACTTAACACAGACAGAGTTTCATGAGCAATAACCAGGAATGAGACAGTAACTAAACTGGCCAAACTAGCCAGCTAATGTGGCAGGAAGGAAACGCCCCGACCAGTATTAATTATCATACTTAGAGCTCATGTTACCATTCATTTTAACCAATAAAGACTAGTGTCTAACCATAGCCATCAATGTTCATTTAGGACGATGAATGTTATGTTATTGTTGTATTCTCTGTTGGAATACTCTGAGATTGAGTGCTCCAGGTTCTGGTGTTCGGGTTCGGAGGTCGACAGTTGCACTGGGATCTCCGGACCTGATCACCACGGTTTCCTGGGGCTGCGTGATTAGTGAATAAAGACCCACCTATTCTACTCATTTATGATCTCCTCGTTCTGACTTGTATGGACGGATTGGGAACTTAACATTTGGCGACGATCGGGATTTCACTAATCACCTGTGCAGCATCCAGTCTACGTTTTGGTGGACATACAGCATTTTGAATTTCGGAACAATTGTATTTGGAACAAGTGGAAAAACGACCGGAAGATACCTTGATTCTGGTGACAGGTCGTATTTTCTCTTTAATTTCTGGCTGCGCGTTACGTTAATCAGCAACTGCCTCCTCTCGAGCGTTAGTGCGAGCGCATTCATACGCGCGCTCCTTTCACACGCTCCACTCTAGAATTCTGCAAAGGCAACATCAGCGTCATTGGGGAGGTCACGTACATAACCTTACGTGCCTCCATTTTTGAGCTATCATTCACGCTGGGTCCTAGCGCAGTGGAGCGCACTACAACCAAGGCTAATTTAAAACAACAGTCAGCGCGGTGACGTGCACACCTCTTATTTAAAGACTGTTAAGCTGCGCATTGAAGCTTCTGCACTTTCGGTGATGCGCACACCTGAAATTTACAGATAAAAATTTAAAGAGAACTTGGTTTATATGTCAAGTTTGTTTCTCATCATTTAAAAAAAACATAATATACAATTTTCAAGTGAGTTATTCATAGCTCTTCAGATGGCCACAATGCAAAATATTTCTTGTCCACCTCATTTTTTAGCAGAACCAGGTTTAATCAAAATAAAATGGAAACAGTGGTTCAAGGGTTTTGCCAGCTATATAATAGCTTCAGATGGCACAAAATTTGATCCTGTCAGGAAGTTGGCTTTGTTATACAATAATTTAGGTTCTGAAGGCCAACGCATATTTGATCACTTACCTGTTATCACTCAAACTAGTGAGAGCGATTGGGATGTTTATAAAGAGGCAGTATGCAGACTCTCTAATCATTTTGAGGATGAAACTAGTGTTATAGTTGAAAGGCATAAGTTGTATACTAGACGTCAACTTGAATTTGAGACCATTGACACTTTCTTAACTGAATTAAGAGTCTTAATAGCCACATGCGAGTTTGATGGTAGCATTGATTCTTATTTGCGAGATCAATTAGTGGTCAACTGCTTTAACAAAAAGGTACAAGAAAGACTCCTCTGTTGCAGAAATCCCTCGTTAGAAGAAACTTTAGAATTAGCTAGAGGGATTGAGAGATCTGTAGTTGCACAGAAAGTGTTGAATAAAAATGAAACTCCAATTGAACCTGTGATGGCCATAGGTGCCAAATCCAAAGGTTATCATTTTAATAAGACTCAAGATGTGAAAAAACAAAATGTTTGTTATAGATGTGGCTCTTCTTCTCATTGGGCCAATGCTAAAAATTGTCCAGCTTTGGGTAAACTTTGTGTCAATTGCAACAAAGTTGGACACTTTTCAAAAATGTGTAAAGTACCTCGTAAGGTTGCTACTATTGAAAATGTTGAAAATGTAGTGAGAGTACCTGATTCTAAGGTTTGTTCTATCAAATGTACGAAGAAAATTGTCTTAGCAGTTGATGCAGAGCTTTCTGATGGTGGCCCGTCATGCGACATTTCTTTAAATAATATTGATTTACAGGTGACTGTGGATTCTGGTTCGCCGGTTACCTTCATTACAGATGTTCTTTTCTTCAAACATTGGAGTCATTTACATCTACATCCTCCAGACATTCATAACATTGCTTTTGGGGGACATAATATTGATACGCTAGGGTTCTTCTCTGACATTATCAAATATAAAGACAAGTCTATTTTCACCAAAATCTACGTGGCAAAGAAAGGATATAATTTACTAGGTTGGAGAGATCAAGGGAAATTTGGGATGGTTCTCAGACCAGGCACTTCCTGCCCTATTTCATTGATTGACATTCCTAATCCGGACAACGATCTTCAACATCTTCTGTCTCTTCATGAATCCCTTTTTCAAGATAGACTGGGTTCGGTCCATAACTTTGAACACAAAATTGTTTTGAAGAAGAATGCAATACCCGTAATTCACAAAGTACGAAACGTGCCCCTCTGGATTAGAGATCAACTTAAACTACACCTGGAAAAGCTAGTCTCGGAGAAAGTTATTGAACCAATAAATTCTTCGGAGTGGATTTCTCCGATTGTCGTGGCCAAGAAAAAGGATACCAATGACATCAGACTTTGCATTGATTTGAGATCATTAAATAAGAACATTTTAGTTGATTGTTTTCCTCTGCCAAAGATCCATGAAATGTTAGCTCGTTTGGGTGATGCTAAAATATTTTCTTGTATAGATCTTAAATCAGCATACCATCAAGTTGAACTTGCAATGGAATCACAGTCCCTTACTGCTTTTAACACCCCATTTGGTGCTTTTCAATTTTTGAGAATGCCTTTCTGCGTTGCTTCGGCCGCTTCGGTTTTTCAAAAATTGATGTTCAGTCTATTTGGGGACTCAAAGAATGTGTTGGCATATCAAGATGATATTCTCATCTTTTCAAAAACTATTGACAAACATATGGAAATTTTGAGTGATGTTTTGTGCACTCTTGAAAGTAATGGGTTTACAGTGAAAAAAGAAAAGTGTAGGTTTCTTCTTAACAACATTGATTATTTAGGTCACAATATCTCAGACATGGGTATCCAACCCAAATCTGATTTAGTTCAAGCAGTCATGGATAGTCCCCTCCAACCAACAAGGATCAGCTTCGATCTTTTCTTGGACTATGCGAATATTATTCGCGCTTTATAGACAGTTTTTCTCTCCAAACTGAGCCTTTAAGGAGATTACTCAAGAAAGATGTAGAGTTTGTTTGGAATGAAACCCAGGCTGCGGATTTTTCTAATTTAAAAAAACTAATTTTGAAAGCCCCCGCTCTTCATTCTTTTAGGGATGACATTCAATCCATTCTCACAGTGGATGCTAGTGGTGTTGGTTTGGGTGCTGTGCTTACTCAATTGGTGGAGGGCGTGGAACACACAATAGGTTTCGCTTCAAAATCTCTTTCTCAATCTGAACGCAACTACAGTACTATTGAGAGAGAAGCTTTAGCTTGCGTGTGGGCTGTCAGACATTTTGAAACATTTCTTTGGGGGAGGAGGTTCTTTTTGATCACTGATCATAAACTTTTGGTTTTTCTTTTGTCTAAAAGTGATCATGATAAACTTAGTCCCAGGTTGGTTAGATTGCTCTCAAAAATGTTTGAATTCAATTTTTTAATTAAGCACATTCCTGGAGGGAAAAATACACGTGCTGATTTCCTCTCTAGGTGTCCTTTGTCTGAGGAATCCTCATTCAATTTGATTGATGAAAATGAGTGTGTAGTAGGCTTAATTGATGGGTTAGTGGTATTGGAAGGGACCATTACCCATTATGAATGGATCCAATGCTCCGTGGTAGACAATGTACAGTGTTTAATTAAGAAATTCATTGTGAATGGTTGGCCACTGGAAAGAATGTTATGTGAAGGTTTGAGACCTTTTCACAAAATCAAAGAGGATCTCACTATGGAAGGTGATGTTGTTTTGAGAGGGAATCTTCTTGTTCCTCCTGCTAAATTGAGACTCAGGTTAATCAATTTTGCTCACCAGGGTCATCTGGGTATGACAGGTACCAAAAAACGTTTAAGACTATTTTATTGGTGGCCTGGGATAGATGTGGAGGTAGAAAATTTTGTTGGTCATTGTAATAGTTGTGCTATGTCTGACAAATCCTTAAAAGTACGGAACACACCTCTTCACCCTGTCGACTTCCCGGATGGTCCATGGGAAAAATTAGGCATTGATTTCATTGGTCCCATGTACAATATTGATTCCGATTTGAGATATGCTTTAGTTGTTGTCGATTACTTTTCAAAATGGGTAGAGTGCAAATTTCTTCCCCAACCTTCCACTTTAGCTGTAATTGACTTATTAAAAGATTTATTTCGTCGGGAGGGGATTCCTAAAAATTTTATTTCAGATAATGGTGTTCAGTTTAAATCTCATGCTGTTTCACACTTCTTGGAGAATTTAGGAATTAAACATTTGACTGTTGCTCTGTACAGTCCGCAAGGTAATGGGATGGTGGAAAGGGTCAACAAGATGATCAAAGAAACTATCCAGCTTGCGTCTTTGCAAGGTGACAACATAAATGAAGCTATTCAAGAAAGACTATGGAGTTATCACAATACTCCCCATTCTGTCACGGGCACACCACCCTTCGTTCTTCTCAAAGGACGTTTTGGGTCATCTAAGTTGTCGCCTTTCTGGGTTTTGGAACAAACAAATTCTGCTGGCAATTTACCAGACATTAACCAAGTGCGTTTATCAGTAGAAAAGGCTCAATCCAAAATGAAAAGGGTTTATGATGCAAATAAAAAGGTCACAGATCTTCATTTCAGGTTGGGGGATTTGGTTAAGGTTAGAAGACCCCTTGGTTCAAAAAACGCCAAGTCTAAGTTTTTTCCTACTACTCGCATTGTTAAAGTTTCCAAACATGCAGTTCTGGTTGAAAATGGGAAATGGTGGAGTAAAAGGAATGTAGTTTTAATGAAGAATAATGTTCAGCATGAGTCCACTGGGGAGAATCATGTAGATGAACATTTTTCTTCTAATCTGCATTTTTCTAATCGTTCTATTGGTCAAAGTAGTACAAGCAGGAATGACAATGTTATAGCTCAAGATATGGTTATTGATGAGCACCTTAATGTGGGGACTGATTCAGATGTTTTGTGTCCAGAAAGAAGAGAGAGTGAGGAGATTCCACCTTTAGTCCAAGAAATTAGAGGTAACTCAAGAGTCACTCGTGCCCCTCATTACTTGAAAGACTATGTTCTACATTGATGTACTACATTGATTTATTTGTTTAGGTTTGATTTGTTGTTTAGTTCTAATGTCAGTTTGTAACGCAAAGGCTTGCCTTTTCTCATTTCTTGTGGGATTTATTTGTTGTTATTATTATTTCTTTTGGGTTTGTTATTTTAGTTTAATATTACTTTATTTGGGAACTTTTATGTTTGGTGTTTAAGGGGGGAGATGTGTTGTATTCTCTGTTGGAATACTCTGAGATTGAGTGCTCCAGGTTCTGGTGTTCGGGTTCGGAGGTCGACAGTTGCACTGGGATCTCCGGACCTGATCACCACGGTTTCCTGGGGCTGCGTGATTAGTGAATAAAGACCCACCTATTCTACTCATTTATGATCTCCTTGTTCTGACTTGTATGGACGGATTGGGAACTTAACAGTTATGTTATGTTATGCGTATTTCTATAGCGCACGACTCACCCGGGGGCATCTCGGCGCTTGCATTTTTGTTCACTGAGAGGGCAGGAGGGAAGGACCATCAGACAGGCATTAGGGAGTCTGAAATAGGAAGGTTTTCAGTTTTTTCTTGAAAGTCGCGAGAGAGGGGCAATTCCTGATGGACATAGGGAGCGCATTCCAGTAGCGCGGTGCCAGGCAAGAGAAAGATTTTGCCCCTGATCGGGCGCGGCAAATTCTGGGAGTCTTTAACAGTTCCATAGCATTGGACCGTAGGTTGACAGTAGAGGTCTTTTTTATTAATTTGTTCATCAAGTATTTGGGGCCTAGACCGTTCAGGGCTTTATAGGTGAGACAACAGGTCTTAAACTGAGACCGTTTCCTGATTGGGAGCCAGTGGAGCTCTGCTAAGATAGGGGCTGAAGGCGAACCCGCTGGTCGGTCCAAGATCATCCGGGCAGCAGTGTTTTGAATGACCTGCAGTTTTCTCAGCAGGGAAGTACCGATTTCGGTGAGCATAGCATTTCCGTAGTCGATACGACAGGTGACCAAGGCCTGTACTAGCGTTCTACGGTGTTTGATGGGGAGGTAGGGAAGCATCTTCCGCAACAGACGCAGGCCATAGTAGCACGCGCTGGCAGTAGTCGCTACATGGTCTTTCATTGAGAGGTCCCGGTCAAGTGTGAACCCCAAGTTCTTCACAGATTGCTTCGGGATCGGAGCGGATCCGAGCTCCTTAGGCCACCAATCTATGGACCAGTAGAGAGAGGCTTTCCCTACTAACAGGATTTCCGTCTTGCTGGGGTTTAATTGGAGAAGGTTCTCTGTCATCCAGTTAGAGATGGAATTCATGCCTGCGGCGAAACGAGAATTTTCTGCCGTAGCACTTGGATCAATATTAAAGATAAGCTGGGTGTCGTCCGCGTACAATATAATCTCAAACCCACACGATTCAGCTATTTTGGCCAGCGGGGACATGTAAAGGTTAAACAAGGTGGGGCTCAGGCATGAGCCCTGAGGGACACCCTTGTCCAGACTGTGTTTCTTGGATCTGAATGGCCCAAGCATAATAGTTTGGTTCCTGTCTGTCAGGGAATTTTGAAGCCATTTTAGCGCTGAATCTTGGATTCCACAACAACTCAATCTCTCTAGCAACCTGGTGTGAGATATCGTGTCGAATGCCGCGGAGAGATCTAAAAGAACCAGTATAGCTGATCCTCCCGCATCTATTTGTAGCCTCAGGGAGTCTGTAACCGCCAGGATCGCAGTTTCCGTGCTGAAGCCCGGTCTGAAGCCTGATTGAGACGGATCAAGAAGATCGTTTTTTTCGAGATGGTGGTTCAGCTGTTTATTTATGGCTGCTTCTAGTGATTTAGCCAATAGCGGTAGTAGAGATACTGGCCGATAGTTGGCGAATGTAAGGGGGTCAGCCGTTGGCTTTTTTAAAATTGGGCGGACGAAGGCTTCCTTCCAGCTGGGGGGGATGGAGCCTGATTCTATGGAGCTATTGAATATGGTTCGGATTTCTGCGGCGCAGCATGGTCCAATAGTGGCCATGATCCTCGGGGGGCATATGTCACTGGGTGGCCCTGACTTAGCGGGTGTAAGCAGGGAGTGTACTTCCTTGATGGATAGCGGTTCAAATTGGCTGAGCGTATTTGAAGTTTGTAATTTGGGTTCGCTATAAGTTTTAGGAGTACTATTAGAAGGAGTTTGTGTGGGGGTGAAGTTTTCGTAGATCAGATTGATTTTTTCTTCGAAGTGGCTAGCTAAGGAGTCGCAGAGTGTTTGGGATTCGATTTGAGGCAATCTACACGCCTGTGGACTGGTAAAATCTCTAACTATGTTAAAAAGAGTTTTAGTCGAGTTAGAAGCTTGGTCAATTTGTTGTAATAGAAACTCCTTCCTTGTTGATTTTATATTGTGATGATATCTGGTCAGAGAGTGTTTATAAGTCCTTCGATCCGCGAGAGATTGACTTTTTCTCCAGCATCTCTCTAAGGTTTTGCACCTTGATTTCTCTAGTCTGCGTTCTTCTGTATACCATGGTGCAGACTTGCGTTGTTTGGATGGACCACATTTTTTTACCGGGATTAGAGAGTCAAAGACTGTGGTGAGTTTGGTTGAGAAAGCTTTCAGCAACTCTGACGTGTCTGAGCCTGCCGGAGGGGGTGGTGGGAGTGCGGCGTCATATGCGGCCGTAAAGGCTTCTAGTGTTAGGTTGTTCCAGGGTCTCCGACATTGAGAAGGGCGAGGTGCAGGTTCGGGTAAGGTGGTAAGGTATTGTTGATTAAACGTAAAAGGAATCATAAAATGGTCCGACCAGGTTAGGGGGAGGGGAGGAAGGTTGGCAAGGGATGTCATGTTGGAGAAGATCAGGTCGAGAGCGTGGCCTGCTCTATGAGTGGGGGCGTTAGAAAGGAGAGAGAGGCCAATTTGTTTTAGGCTCGTTAGGAGATTGTTCGTCTCCGGGTTTTCTGAGGCTTCCCCATGAAAGTTAAAGTCTCCGAGCAAGATGAAGTTCTTGGATGTTAATATTTGAGGAGCAATCAGCTCTATCAATTCATTGGCAAAAGATGTCCTCGGCCCCGGTGGGCGGTAAATCAGGGCCCCATTCCAGGTCACCTCTGGAGATAATGTCAGACTGAAACATCCAACTTCTAATGAGGTCGAGAGGTGGGTGGTAGTCCACTGGGCTTTTAAATGATCTTTAAAAGCGATAGCAATTCCCCACCCAGTTTTCCCCTGTCTGTCTAAATGGATGAATTTAAATCCGTCTGGGATAGCTAGACTAATCAGGCGGTGATTAAATGGGTTTAGCCAGGTTTCTGTAAAGAAACACAGGTCTGGGGAATGAGAATTGATCATATCCCAGATTTCAGTAGGGTGTTTGGCTAGAGATCTGGTGTTGCACAGAATGAAGATTGGGCTTGTTCGACTTGTATCTGGCAAGGCGTCGAGTTTCGGGCGGGTTTTGCTGTTTAGCTTACAGCTGAAGGAACACGCCCTACAAGCTACCGGTCCCTCCAGGTATTGTGGGAATGAGGCAAAACATGGCTTGTTACCCGCAGGCTGTGACATGGGTAAGAATCTAAGCTCCCTCAGATCTATTGCAGAGTAGCTCAGGCGGGGTGGCCCGCCTGTAGGGGCATTAAATTGAGCAGAGATTTCGGGCCTGGGGCTGGACGAGGCGCGGACGGGCGCAGACGGGCTTGCCTTGTGCGCGCCTTTGGCGCGCCCACTGCGCGGGCACTTCGCGTGCGCTTGCATTGTCGGCATTTTGTAGTGGTGCAACTAACCCCTAGACCGCCTCCTAATGGAAAGTTAAATTTGTACCTTAGTTTCCAAATTAGAGGATGCTGATTTGACCTCTGCTAGGTTGAGAGATATGATCGTTTGAACTTGGAGTAGTACAGACAGGACTGTCCGTAGACTGGGTTTTTAGGTAAGCCTTTTCCTTTCCCTGACTTATAGTGAAACAGAGTGAATCATGTTCTAATATAACAGTCTATATAACTTAATCACCCCTGGGTGACTTCCAGTTTTCTGTTTAAAGGACGGGCAACCTGCACCCACGAGAGTGGGCGGATGCAGGTTGCCAGCGAGGGACGCAAGTGTGACTACAGGGGTCCCTGAGCCCTTCTTCCAAGGGGCATGAAACACCCTATGTTGGGGTATCTAGGAACCAATCTATAAGGGAGGTAGACACAGGTCCCCCTACCAAGGAGACAATTTGGAATCTGAAAGTTGCAATCCAACAGCGCCGAGATACCCCTTGGGGGGTGATTCAGGCACTCTATAAATAAATAAATCAAATCAAATCAAATTGTCCTATTAGGAACCTGCTTGTTCATCCAGAATAATGCCGGAGACTCTATTGAGCCACAAGGCAAAAACATGTTGACGAGGGTAATAGTGGAGATGGGGTACTAGTTCCCTTTATCCCCACATCTTGATTTTTAATACCAAGTGCAGTACCCATAAATAAGTAGAGTTTGGGGTACCACATTGTTTTTTCATATACTTTCCACACACTGGCCCATTCTAAAATTAGGAGTGCCTCCCTCTCTCCAGGTGTAGGCCTGCTCTCCACCCATCCAAGTTTTTGGAGAGCGATGGGATGTCCTATGGTGAAGCATGATACCTGGTGCTGTGTGATGACAATCCATCACATTTTTGTGCATGCCCAGCATACCTATTGAGGGATGTTGAGATAGACACAGTAACGGAAATAAATTATCGGGTAGCTTCATTTGTGTGTATAACGTAGGTTGGAGGCCAGCTCACCCTTAAGACCCCATAGCCTCTAGTTTCCTACCCTTGGTAATCTTAAGGGTGTGTGTTTTCATGTTCTCCTCAGGCAAGGTCGTTGTACCAGGGTAAGCAGGGGTTGGCCACTTCCATCCCTCCACTATGTATCATGCTGCATCAATAATACAATGTATTCATAGCTCTAGACACAGACAAACTCAGTGTGATTGTCAAGTTCTCATTTCCCAAGCAAAACTCAGTTACATCTAATTTAGTAGTATAATTTTTTGTTGTTTCCTAGGGAATCCTTTTTCTACACACTTTCCGTGTCGCAATAGGTAATATTGTATCTGTTTAGAAAAACATATCTGAAATTATTATTACAATATGGAATTGCTAATGTTGCAGACCATTCAAATCTATGGTCTTCCACAATGCATAATCATATGCATCTAAAACAGAAACAAAATATTAATAAATACAGAAAGCTTAAAACATGTCTTGACAAACATTTTGACTTTCCATCACATACCATCCCTTCAGTTTATGTTATGCATACCAGTTTACATTTTAACATGCCATTGTCATCCACTAGAATCCAATCAGTATAACCAGTCTATACTCACACTTACCCCTATATCCCTTTAAATGGTTTGTCGTTGTTGCATTTTTAATATACACTTTCCACTTTTCACAAACATGTTTCCTAATTCCTCCTTCTTAATATGCAATTACTACTCTTAATATTACACAGATGTAAATTGTGAAAGATGACACATGTGTCACTTAAATTCCTCGGTAGAAGTTCATGGCACCAAAATACCACGAGTCTTTTCACATGACCTAATTTACAGCGTGTTAAGGTGTTAGTTCTGAGGGAAATGTTTCATTAAAATGTAAAAATGATCTAGTTAAAGTCACATGTGCAATTTATATTGAACTGACACTACTTTAAAATGTGTAAAACGTAGAATATAGCTATACTTATTAGCACTAGGTCTCAAAATGTTTAAGTAAAATGATGTGCACAAATTGCTTAAAAGTTGACCTGACATAATTTTAATAAAAGCTTCACATCATATTGTAAAAAGTTCCTGATTAATAAAAACGTTATGAAATGTTTGCTAGAAACACGTTATTGTTAAACAAAATGAATTGTTACTTTACCCACTGAATATAATAAATTAATAGAAAATGTTGATCTTTTAACATATTTTTTCTCATTTTATAATGAAGAGATGTGGTGCAAAATAATTTTCGTAGCAACAGATGTTTCTATTTCAGATAGCCTGTTGTTTAACCAACATACAAGGCATTTCATTAGAAGGTCAAGAACATGATCATACCCATGGGAAAGGAGGTCTGAGTATTGAAAGGCCTCATACGTAGACATGGTTTCATACTTCATGATAATTCTTTGTCAGTTCTATTGTGTGCAATGGGGAAAAAGGAAAAAGGAGAGTTTGTTCTCAGAAGAACACTGAACGCGTATAGGGCGAGAAGAAAAGAAGATACATTGCAACTGCAACATTTCTTTCTGACTGTTTATATTAGTATGTGTTCCTAGAATAGCCTAGTGTCTCTTTCCCAGACCCTTGTTCCATACCCTTTATGCCGAAGGCCAAATGTTGATTTGCCATCCTTTTCTGACCTGATTGCTGAATGCAGTTGCCACTGCTACTGCATGACTATTTTGCTTCATTGCTGAGACTTTACTGAGTTTGGTGAACCTCTCTTTATGGGAAGTTCAGTCGTTATCGGCTGATTGAATTTTGAGCTTTATGCTCTATCTCACTCTTGGCTCTCGAACTTAAAGTCTTTAAGAACACAAGCATCCTGGCACTGGTTTCAGGGTATCACCCCTCATCAACCAGGCTTGCTTGACTCCAGTAGCATGGAGAGCACAGGAACCATGTCTGGGAATACCAGTCCCAGTCTGGGTGACAAATGCAAAAAGAACAATTGAAGGATTGAATGCTGAGAAATGTTAAAATTTACTTCCCCCCCATCCATGTTGTTTTTGGTTTTGTCACCCTAAGTGGGAAGGGTATGCCCAAACGTGGGTACCGTGCTCATTTTGCCACTGGATTCAAGCTAGCCTGTTTACCCCGAAACCGGTCCCAGGATGCTTGTTTCCGCTCCAGGGAGGACCTGGCCTGGCAGTTAGGGCTGGACTGTTCACATGGGTAGCAGGGTCAAGACCGATTTGTATATGCCTGGGTCCAAACTGGGGTTGTGTGGTGAGCAAAAGAACTATGGATGAAAAACCCAGATGTGTGACTGGGAGTGAATGTTTGATTTGTTCAGCATTCCATCCATCATCTGTTCTTTTTGTCACCCTATGTTGGAAGGGTATGTCAAGACATGGGTTCCGTGCTCACTGTTCCACTGGATTAAAGCTAGCCTGGATGATGAGTTTGCTACCCCGAAACCGGTCCCAGGATGCTTGTTTCCTGTCCAGGGAAATCCTGACCTGGCAGGTTGGGCTGCACTGTTCCCATAGGGAGCAGGGTCAAGACTGATTTGCATATGGGTGGGTCCAAACTGGGGTGGTGTGGTGAGCAATAAACAATGGATTAAACCCAGGTCTGTGTCTGGCGGTGACTGTTCATTTTGTTCAGAATTCTGCCTATCATCTGTTCTTTTTGCTTAGAAAGTTGGCATTTTCTTGTCCAAACCATTTGGTGCCTACAGCCTCTTCCCTGGGTCACATGATTAGGTGCAGCTGGCAGTTGGCCTTTGTGTATTCCTCCCAGATAGTATCACAAAGAGGAACTGGATATTGCCAGGAAGGGCCATCCAGAACTGATGGAAGGGAAGGAGCCTCCCCTACTAAACTTGCACTTCAAAGGAGCTGTGACACAAATAACTTTACTATAGCCTTTTGTGACAGCCATCCAGGAACCAGGGCTGGGGAAGAAAGTAAAAACCAGAACCAAATGTGGGGGATGTCTAGACATTTTCCCAACTTAAAGGTTAGGACCAGGTATACATTTTGGACCCTCAGACCGACTCTTCAGATCACTTCTGGACTAAAAAGAAGAAGAAATGCTGCTAAAAGATATGCCCTGATGCAAGGAGGACTGCCCTGCTGCATGAGGATGAAAGACTGGACCTGCTCCGGGACCCAGAACCACCAGGGTGACTTCGAGGGCTAGCTGATGGGCCTCCTTTTTTTCTGAGCTAACGGACATAACAAGCTCCAGAGACCTGTCCATATGTCCTGCATCTGCCCAGCTGCCCAGACTCAGTTGGACTTGACTGTGCCCTGCTGCTGGCCTCTGCTGGGATTAATCCTGATCCCCAAGAGGTGCCCCCAAGTCATAGGCACTTAGCTGGCATCAGAGTGTAGTGCAGTCCCAACCATGGGTTCCCTCACACCCAACTCCATATGATGCAACTCGAAACAGCACGACACAGGACCTCATGTCGCAGCACCTCGGAGCTCCTGATTAGCAGCCTCATCAGAACAGGCTCATCGCAATGCATCTGGAAACAGGACCTCATGTCGCAGCACCTTGCAGCTCCTGAAAGACGACTGCATCGAAAAACCAACTCGATGCGGCAAAATGCAGAACCTCGCATCTCAGTCCAAGAACAACCAGGTAGATTGACCAGCATGCTAAACTCAGTCCTATACCCGATCCGCGCTCCATCATAGTCAGCTTGGACTTGTGACTATGTCTTGGTCTGGCGCAACCAGATAACCCCATTTGGCAGTTTGAGCTTTTTGAAACTACTTTTACCCAAGACTTTGCAATTACATCTCTCCAGTTCGACTGATTCGTACCCTATTACTACTCTATTTTTCTAGATTGATGTGGGACTTTTCTTTTATTGTGTTTTTCACTTTATTAGCATTTGAGGGCTGCATAAATACTTTACACATTGCCTCTAAATTAAAAATGACTGCTTTTATGCCAAGCTATCAGAGGGTTAAGCGCAGGTTAATTCACTGACTTTTTGAGGTTCACCCTGATGGGGATTGTGGTTGTTGCTTAAGAAGGGCTTACACCCCCTTCAACCAACACTCCAATTTCTCACACATGCGAGGTCATGACCGGTAAATAAGGTTCAACGCAATAATTTCCCAATCTAAGGTTTAATTTGTAATTGCTCATACTGGCATAGTGTTGCCACACACTAAAGTGCATTTCCTATACAGATTTACTTCCCACCAGTGCCGTTACTAATTATCAGGACCTAAATGAGGAGTAACTTTCTGAAACAACTTTTTCACATGGTTTTCTTTCATTTTAAGGGTATGACAGGTAAAACTTTGTCGTATCATGATGTCTCATTGTCAGATTTCTGATGCAATAAAGCCACTTACCTACACAAAGGAAACTTATCTTAAATACATAAAAAATCCACTTACAGCACATTTAAAATTCATGTTCCACTTCTTAAACTACTTGAAATGAGACGCTGTCTGCCTGCATACATTGAGATATTTTATTACTTTGTATATATACTTCTGTGGGTTTGAATAGCGAGTTAGATAACTCCTGCTCTACTTTTCACTTACACTTTCCTGCACAGACATTTAAATAAGTACAGTGTGCACTCCCTGTTACAAGACAATATCTAATGTAATTTATCATCTTAAAAACATTTAGGGCCTGACTCCGACTTTGGCGCAGTGGCGCCGGGTCTGCCCTGCAACCACACTGCCTTAAGCAGTGGTCAGAACACCCGCCAGATTAGGAGTTTCCTCCCATCTGGAGGGCTGGTTTTGGCGTTCCCTCGGCAGTGCCTCAGAAAATGGGCACTGCAATGGGAATGCCAATACAGTTCCTGCATGGCATGGACTGACAAGTCAATGCTGTGCAGGAACTGGGGTGCATGCACACAAGGGGGCACCCTGCATGCATCCCCATGCGGAGGAGGTACAGGGGACCCTGCAAGAGTAGGAACCTCCATTACACCGCCGACGGAGAGAAAACTCGGAATATGCTTGGCGGGACAGCATATTGTGTGCTCCTAACCACCACAATACTGCCAGGAAACGGCAGATCCCTGACGGCTTTGGAGGGGGTAATCGTAATAGGGCGTTCGGGAGACTGCCTACATGGCACCTCCACGAATTTGGCTAGTGGACCGCCAGACTCGTAACCGGCCCCTTAGTGTTAAGTAGTTTGGTTTGTCAGCTGTGGCAGTATGACTGTAACAGTGAATATTTCGGTCCTCCATCATGAAGCAAGAGAAAATTTATATAAAGATAAAAAATAATTAAGTTTGAAAAGTCCAACTCGGAGCTGGTAGAATAAGGAGGCATATACTCTGGAATGTACAATCATATGGCATATTATCTATTGTATTTATGCAATTCCTGAATCATTGAATGTTTGTGATGTATCTCAAAAACTCTAAATAACCTCAAAGTATAATAAAGAGGTGTGAAGCTTTGGAACTTATACCACATGTGTGTATCTATGTTGTCTTCTAAATCTCTAACCCAGCTAAACTGAATGATGTACAAAAACAGTGTATACAGGGCAACAAAAGAGGGCAAGGGGAACTGGAATGGGCGCATAATATAACATTGGTGATAGGGCTTCAAATTAGGTAGCTTAGGAGTGGGGAGCTAGCAGGGTGAAGGTGGAGGTTTACATGGATTGAACATTTAAGGTGAGAGCCCCTGCCATACCTGGTAATATGTTGTGTAACTACATCTCCATTAGGTATGTAATTGTAGTGCATACATGAGAGACAGTGCTACGTACATTTGCATCTCACTCTCACAAAGATCTTGTAAACAGTAATAGCTAGGAACATGATGTGAGGTCAAAGAAAAGTATTCAGTCAGCATAAGGTACCAGAGAGCCACACAAGCAGACCGAATGGCCGACCAACAGCAACTCATCGCAGAACTTATGCGTCCAACTACAGTTCTAAACATTAGGCAGGACAGGATCAAACAAGACAGATTTGTCTATGTGTGCAAGAGGGCACATTAGTAAGACAAGTCTGCAATTAATAACACTTGACAACAGCCCTCACAGCCTCATATGGCCCAGTCTCACTAATGCAATATCTAACCCCATTTCCATTCTTAAAACTCCTCACAGCATCTGCCACTGCTGATCTTTCAGTTTCCAAATCACCAAATCATCTGTTCCATTAAAAACCCTGGTCTTTAACTTTTCCAACTGCTCCTACTCTGTTAGACCTGACGTCCTTTTTATGGTTTTTCAGCAAAGTTTTTGTCATCACCCATCATGTTTTCTGAAATTTGTTTTGTTGGCAATAAGGAATCAGGGCCAGATGTACGACCATTCATTCTTGCGAGTCGCAAATTGCGACAAATTGCGACTCGCAAAAACGAATGTACAACAGTGTCTCAGACACTGTTCGCAATTTCCAATGGGGTCGCAAATTGCATGCCTCATATATATTTATGAGGCTGTCGCAATTTGAAACCCCATTGGGAATGGCTTGCACTCACAGGGATGGTGGCCTGCTGGGGTCAGCAGACCACCATGTCTTTGACTGCTTTTTAAATAAAGCATTTTTCTTTAAATGCAGCCTATTTTCCTTAAAGGAAAACGGAACGCATTTAAAAAAGAAAAATGAAACTTTCCAGTTAAATTTTGTAAGGGCAGGCAATTGTCCCTGGGACCCCTGCCTGCTCCTAAAAAATGTTTGCGCACCCATTCTCACCCGTTTGCGAGTCGCTTCCCACCCTTCTGAGAAGGGTGGTAAACTGTGAGTGTTTTGCGATCACAAAACAATCATACATAGGTTATGGACTCGCTATTAGGAAGGGATGCCCTTGGCACTCCCCTTCCTAATAGTGAGTCGCTAACCATGTTTTGTGAGACGCTAATAGGTTAGCAACTTGCAAAATAGGGTTAGTATATTGGGCAGACCCTTTTTGCATTCGCAAACGGGCAGAATTCCCCTTTATGACAGCAAAAAACAGTCGTACATCTGGCCCTCAGTGCACTTTACCACTGCTAACCAGTGCCTAAGTGCTTGTGCTCTCTCCCTAAACCATGGTTAAATTGGCCTACACCTGATTGGCACATTTAATTTACTTATAAGTCCCTAGTATATGGAACTCCATGGTACCCAGGGCCAGTAAATTAAATGCTACTAGTGGGCCTGAAGTACTCATTTTGCCACCCACTAAAGTAGCACTTTAAAACTTGTCGCAGCCTGCAGTGCATTTTTAAACTGCCATTACATCCTGGCAAAACAAACCTTTCACCAGGCCTAAACCTTCCTTTTTAGTACATATAAGTTACCCCTAAGGTAGGCCATAAAAAGCCCATAGGGCAGGGTGCATTATTTAAAAGTAGGACATGTGTTTTTAAGTTTTACATGTACTGGTAGTAAAAAACTACTAAACTGGTTTTGCACTATTGTAAGCGCTACCTCTGCCATAAGATTACATGTGGTTTCTTTATTACATTTTATAAGTGCCAACTCTTGATTGGCAACAGATAGAATTGTCATTTTTACTCAAATTACTTGTAATTTAAAATCCTTTTTCTGAAAATACCCCTTTTAGAAAGTTAGAACAACATTTTATCTAGCCGTCACATTAGTTGCTGTTTTTTACTTGAACAGACTCAGATCATTTACTGATTTCATTGGTCTGTAGTATTTATTTACTCATTATCTCTTTTTGATGTGAGTCACTTATCTTTTGTGTCAGAACCAAAACCTGATTATTCCCACAATAAACATATATTTAAAGCCTAATCTTACAAAGAAACATTACAAACAATACAAAACGCTCAATGAATTACATTCGTGAGAAATGAATTATATTCTTGAGCCAGTCATCATTTTCAAAAAGCAGCAACCTTTATCCTGATTTATTTGTCAATTGGTCATTTTGGAGCTGCTAACCAATGGGAACACTGTTTAGAATCTTCAGGATAGTAAATTTTAAAATAACTATTCCCTATGAGTGGATCTAAATCGGTTAAGTATGTCCCCCTGGTGGTAAATAATGCTGATGCGTTTCGAGCCCCGGTGCAATTCTTGGGGTTCTCTTCAGGACTGTGACTGGGCAAAATCTGTAATAAAAGGTCAAAAATATTTAATGATTAATTCCCCCCAGACAATGAGACAAAGAGGACTAGGTGTTAGAAAGATGGGCCATCCCGCTAGGGTGCAAAGGAGGCTGTTCCCTGCCCCACTTACACTTCAAAAGGGTGCCTCGAGCACATGCACAAAGGAACAAGACACTAGTCTTTTGTCAACCGAGATATCTTGGACCCTTGGGAGCTGAAGGAAGGAACATTCCAAAACCAGATGTGGGGGTAGCCCACTTCAAATGCTGTGTCCTCTGAGCAACTCTTCAGCACACTCCTGGACGTGTGGATGGGTTGTATAATGGATAAATGCATGCCACAACAACTGTCCCTGAACCACGCGGTCTCAACCGTGACCGTGTCTTTACCATGCATGCCTTTACCATGCATGCCTTTCTCACACAATTTCGTGGTAAAGATATGATTGGTAAAGGGACATGTGTGGTAAAGACCACACCCCTGCCCCCAGCCCTGAAAACTGTCCCTTTCCCCCTGCCCCAGGCCCTAAAATGTGACCCCATGACCTAAGCACTACCCACACTCCAGCCCCCCACCATGAGCTCTAAAAACTGCCCCTATACATGTAAACTACCCCAACCCAGCCTCCCCACTCTGAGGCCTAAGACTGCACCAGCCCTGAAAACTGTCCCTTGTCCCCAACCTCGCCATGAACCCTAAAAACGATCCCCATGCCCTAAAAACCTACCCCAGCTCGCCCCCACACTGAGCCCTTAAAACGCACCGCTACCCCTGAAAACTATTCCAACGCCCCCTGCCCTGAACCTTAAAACCCGGCTGCATGCCCTTCAAACATCCTCGACCCCCCCCCGAGCCCTAAAAACGACTCCCACCCCGAAAAACTACTCCCCCCACCCACCCCAAAACCCTACCCCAGCCCCACTTACCTGCGTGGTTAAGGCATATGAGTGGTTAAGGCAAGAGTGGTTCAGCTTGCGGGGAAACGCCATGCTTGGCTCAAACCTTCTGGACCTCCAGAGGACTGCCCTGCTACTTGAGGCTGCCTTGTTCTCCAGAGGACTTCCCTGCTGCTGCCAGAGGGCTGCCCTTCTGCTTGAGGCCTGCCTTTATCCCCAGATGACTGCACTGCTACTGGAGTCCTGCCTTGCTGCTTGAACCCAGGACTACCAGAGTGACTCCAAGGCCTAGTTAGCTGGTGTCCTGTGTAACCCTGGGCGTAGTTCGCGAAGTAGCACTTCGCGAAGCTACGCAAAGTGCAGTTCGCACTACGCGAGCTACGCGTAGCACTTCGCGAACTGCGTAGTACCTTGTTCGCACTGTGCCAGATGTCGTTTTCAATGATTGCACAGTGCGGAGAAGCAACCGGCACTGTGCAATCATTGAAAATGGCATCTTGCACAGTGCGAGCTGTAGTTTTCTGCTGCTCGAGTAGATTTTTACTCGAGCGGCAACTTTCTCAACGCGAACTGGTAGTTTCTCATCGCGAGCGGTCGCGAGCATACGCGACCACTCACAATGAGAAACCTGACCTCCTCGCGTTGGGAATCTCGCCGGGAGGTTTATTTTCCATGCTCGCGATCGCCAACTTGATGTTGCTGATCGCGAACAAGGAAAAAGTCTCGCCGGGATGTCATTTTGCTTGCTCGCGGTCGCCAACTTGACGTTGAGGACCGCGAGCAAGCAAAAAATGACCGCAGCACTACGCAACACTACGCTACGCGTGTTCGCACTGTGCTAAAGTGCAGTTCGCGTAGGGCGAAGTAGCGCGAACTGCAAAAAACTACGCGAGCGTAGCGTAGTGCTTTGCCCAGGCTTAGTGCTGTGCGAGCTATAGGGATATAACAAACTCCAGAGACCTTGAATCCTGCATTTGGAGTGAGTCCTAACCCACCAACTCGTGGCGCTCCAGTCCTGAACCCTTGAAAGTTAGAGATGCTGCTCCTGCCTAACCCTAAAAGTTAGGACATAGAAAAAGTTTCACTAAAAAGTACCAGAAGAACTGACAGAAGACTGGGACCTACCTGCCTGCTAATGTGCCCAAGGTACATTGCCAGTCTGCATGACTTCACTGTAGGACCCACCATGTTCTGCTCGGCAGCAGAAAATCCTGTTCAGCAGGGCTTCACAGCGATGGTATCCGCCTCGTGCCTGTTTCACAAGACCAGATACCCACGGCTGGGGCTTCGATCTTTTAGGCACTGTTTTGCAATAAACCTTTAAACATTCATAACTTTAGTTCTACAGCTTGGATTTAATGTATTTTCATGTCATGTTATTCATTACAATTCACTCACATTTTTCTAAATTGGTTTGGGATTTTTCTTGTGTTGTGTTATCACTTTATTACTGTTTATGTGCTGCATAAATACTTTACAGGGTGCCTCTAAGATGAGCCTGACTGCATTTGTGACAAGCTACCAGAGGGTAAGCGCAGGTTAATTTAGTGACTTTTGTGGTTCACCCTGATAAGAATGGTTGTTGTTGCATGGGGGAGGTTTCCAAGCCTCTCAACCACTAACCACATTTCTTACTTACTTCTTAAACCTTTCCAATTTTTTCCAAACGGTCCTGCACCCCTACCCCCAGCACAAGCCTGTTGGTCGACTTGGTGGGGACCCAATGCTCCCTCTACCCATCAAACTTTTTTTATTCTGCCACCCAGGAAATATCCTCTCAAGAGGTGTCTTCCTGCCCTTCCCCAACTTTCACTCTTAACAAAACCCTTCCTTGCTCAAACACATAACGTCTCTCCTAATTTGTGAACCAACATGTCCTCATTTCAAAAAGGAAGTATTTGTGTGTGGCTCGTACCACAAGGCTGGATTCCTGTGACATTCCAGACCACTTCAAGATGGCCACCTGTAAAGCGTCCGGCCACTTGAGACTTGATAACACAGTCTCACCTGTGGGAAAGTGCAGTGATCGGGCAGATGTGGTGAAGAGAAATAATCAGGCAAGCTTGGCAGCACAGACGCGAAGGAGAGAAATAGTCTGGGTCTGAGCCTTGGAGAGGAAAGACCCACCTCCTTATTCGCACAGTAAACTGGGTAAGATATCGGAGAAGCCAAAGACAGAAATATTTTGAAGGCTGAAGTGGAGCTTAGATGCAAGAGAAGAGGGGATACACACACAGGCTAGCATCTAGAGAATACACATCACAGTTCCATGTTGCTGTAAAATTTGTGAAGTATCCATTCTACAGATAGATCATGCCAATTTGTAACCCTGAATATTCTGAGAAAAAAGGGGGGAAGATATGTAATGATAAACAGGGAGACAGAAGAGGGGACCCTCACATGCTGAGTTTAGGTTCAGAGTCAGATACACAGCCTGTGCAGTACACGTGTAGGCCTTTATGGAAAGTAGGCAAGTGTAAGAGAATTCCAACTAGGTCGAGGAGAATAACCATTTTAGGCACATGCATAGACTACTTACACCAAAATTGATTACATTTACATTTGGAATGGGGAACATGATTTTGGCATAGAGAATATAACAATTTCTGCCCAAATACCACAAAAGATGACATTAGTTGTGCTACTAGGTAAAGCCTAGATTGACAAAAAGTGTAGACTATCCAAGTACATGCTCCAGGATGCTCTAAATAAGGTGGAAATTCTGGATACCATGACATTATCACACAGGTTTTGTGGGACAACCTCAAGACATTCCTGAAGGGTTGACTTGGAGCCAGGTCGGCAACAGCTAAGAGGGACAAGGAACTGTTAGGCTTAGTTAGGAGACTGGCTTGCGTCCGGCTGATACAGATCAGTGCACCATAAAAAAGACTTGAAGCTTATGAGACACTTAGGAGGATCCACATTATTGAATCAGGGAAGCAGTCTTTACACTTAAAAACAGGTTATAAGACTAAATGCAAATAAAGAATAGAGAAATTATAAAAAGTATTAGAACTACAAAGGGTATAGTGATACCAAAAGGCAGCTAAATGGCAGCCTTCTTATGCCAGTCTTATGAAAGGCTCTATAAAGGGAAAATGTTCTAAGAAGCAACATAAGCTGAATTTCTAAATGGGATAGAGTTCCCGGCACTTATGCAACACCAGATGAAAGAATTAGGTGCTCTAATATAAAGAAAGACAAGACAGGCGATTAAAAAACATGAAGTCAATCCAAGCAGGGCTAAGTGGTTAGTCAGTAGAATATCACAAGACTTTGTGCATCAGTTAGCCCTAATACTTAAAGTTCGTTTCAGAGAAAATGCTTTGCAGGGAGTGCTAACACCTACAACGAGTGTTGCAGACAAATTGGCCATACCAAGCCAAGAAAGGCCATCCAAGATTGTTATTCATACTGACCTATAGCTTTGCTAAATATGGACGCTATACACCATTGGAAAACTGGACTACAATGGTCAGGAACTGCTTTCTAATCCGCAGCCAACAAGTTAATATTGGTTCCTCTTTCTCAATTTATATTATGCTGGACAACTTCAAGATCACTACTGTACCCCCTGTTATTAAACATCACAAGCAAGACCTCTGACTTAGGTAACATCCCAGTTTCCACTTTATTTGTAAATGTATGCAGTCAACATGCATCTCCATATTCATCAGCCACCACAAAAGACATCACTGCCTGTCTGGAACAAATATGTAGCTCAGTGGCCTAGCAAGGTGGGTGCAGGGGCGGCCTGCCCCGGGCGACATAGGTTTTGGGGTCGGTGCATCCCCCTACTCTTACCTGCAGCTGTCACAGTGTGGCAAAAGCAGGAATCCCCCCACACCCGCCCACCCTCTTACATACCACTGGCGGGGCAGCAAATGCAGGGACCACCATGGGCGCCTAAGGTCTAGCAATGCCACTGATGTAGCTGGATGAAGGGGATCTACCTCTGAATGGATCTATTGTAGAAATCACTAGAATGGCTTGTCATGTGACATTCTGCAATTCAATTGAACTGTGGATCTAGGAAATGACTGACTTAAGAAACCAGTCTTTGTTAACCAACAAAGGAACAATTGTGTACCTTGCATTAGGATCCATAGCAACCTCACTACACCACTCTTGAAGACTGGAATCCTTAAAATAGGGCCGGCTTCAGCGCTGGTTGCACACAGTGTGACAATCTTTTTTGTGGCCCCCCATGACCTCCTCCTCGGATTCCCTTACTACCATCCGGCAAAAGTGACCCTTGTCTCTCCATAGCCCCTGTTAGACTTGGCATCTTTTGGCGTGTTCCCCTGAGTTTTTGCTTTCTGACCTCCCAGTTTTGACTCTGTTTTTGCGGGCGTAGGGTTTCTGCGCACTTTTCTCAGTGCTGAGCAGTGGTAAAGTGCAAGTGCTCCTGTGGTAAAAGGTGTTATGGATTGGTGTTTCCATGATTGGCCTGTTTGATTTATGTGTCAGTCCCTAGTAAATTGCATTGTGTGCGCCAGGGCCTGTAAATCAAATGCTGTTGGTGGGCTGCATCACTGGATTGTGCCACCCATACAAACAGCCCGTAAAATGTAACTCTGACCTTTCATTGCAGAGCCGGTGTGCAGTCTTGTACTGCCATGTAGATTTGGCAAGTGCACCCACTTGCCAGGCCCTAACCTTCCCTTTTCTTGCATGTCAGTCACCCCTAAGGTAGGCCCAAAATATCCCTGTGGGCTGGGTGCAGTATCTGTGAAAGGTAGGACATGCCTGGTATGTGTGGCATGTCCTGATAATGAATTACTGCCAATTTTGTTGTTCACTATTGCAAGGCTACCTGTTCCCCATGGGACAGAATGGGGGGGTTTGTTTATAACATCTTATAAACATAACTAACCCTGGGAACTAGGTAGGAAAATAATGTTTAGTGTGCCTGAACTCAGACTCTAAAGATGCATCTTGTGTTTGAAAATACCACTTTTAGAAAGTAGGTATTTTCTTGCCTAACCATCCAGTGTGCCTCTGCTGGGTTTGTGGATTGACTGTCTGGGTTTTGGATGACAGGGGCTGGGGAGCAGGAGTGGCTCCGGATATTCTAGGTGGGTCAGGAAAGGGTTGAACAGACCTGGGCTGCATTTAGAGTAGGGGGAGGAGATGTCCTTGCACCTGAATGGGCCTGGTCTGCCTCTGACAATGCCATCACCACCTCCTGCCAGGAACCCACACCAGAGAGGGCAGAACGGGCTGATCGTTAGGTATGATGGGAAGTGATAAGAGTAAAGGGTACTTGAGGGGCAATTTACAACATGGGCATTCATTCTAAATGAGCGTTTCAGTATGATATTTTAGCGGGAAAACGCCGACTGTGGGAAATGCCATCCAGAGAACATCATTGTGAAAATAAGCAAACAAACGACACTATGGCAAACATACAGTCTAATTTAATGTGTTTTGTATTTGTAGAAAAAAAACCCTGACAAAGGGCCGGATAACAGGCCCGAAATGCATTGGGTAAATTAGAACAAAGTTCGTGGATAAACTTACGTACACTGTCGTGGTGCAGGATAAGGCCTGGATGGGCATTTTTGCATCATTAAGAATGTAGTGAAGACGCAAGCATCTCTCTTGTGACACGAGTAAAATCAAGAAGAATGAAAAGTCTTGGAATACATTGTGAATTGAATCAAATAAAATCGATAAAAGAAAAAACAGGTGAATTTTGTGAATTTGTTGGCAACAGTGCATCCAGATTGGGGTGTTACTTCACCCCAGTTCTAGCAGTATTTACATATTCGTGGCTTGGGCTGACCACGTTTCTGGATAGCACGCATATGGACAAGATAACTACGATTATAATTTTGGAAAAACTTGAAGAAGAGGAGTGCACTATGTCGCCCTTTCATAACAGGATACAACTGCTTTCGGCCCTCAGACGAGTAGCACCCACTGGAATAAGATGATAAATTCGACAAACAGATATCTGTCACAAGAGGGACAATCAAACGAACTTTTTTAAAGAATACGAATCCTTTTGGATGACATGTGAAGGATGACTGCATTTTGTCATTTGAATTACCTTAAAGTTTATTTTTAAACAAATTATGTTGTGTTTGATGCAATATAGGGCGGGGCATAGACTGTTGACGCCTGGTAGATTGTGCTGTGGTATATTTCGCAACTAACGCTGTTTATAATATCAACGAGAGAGCGGCGCATTTCGTAATGGATACTTTGAATGATATTGGGAGGGAAGCAGTGTGCGGGAGTTAAAAACTGAAGGAAAAGTGCTGATTCATTTTTTTGTGTAACGGATCAACTAACGTAATGCATTGTGGTTTCTGGAGGGAGACATCTGGTTCGAAGGGAGTAAGGAAGTAGTTTGAAGGTGGGGAAGATGTTTAATTGGCAACAGATGAAGGGTTGGGGTGGAGTCTAGTTAAGTAAGAGAGTTGAACAGGAGGCTCATTTCGATATGGTCATGAAGATGGGAGGATGTTTACGTACAATTTTCACAAACAGGTATGAATTAGTACAAATAGTGATGAAACTAAGGGCATTTGCTAGCATGCTAATATATGCTGATCGTTAGGTATGATGGGAAGTGATAAGAGTAAAGGGTACTTGAGGGGCAATTTACAACATGGGCATTCATTCTAAATGAGCGTTTCAGTATGATATTTTAGCGGGAAAACGCCGACTGTGGGAAATGCCATCCAGAGAACATCATTGTGAAAATAAGCAAACAAACGACACTATGGCAAACATACAGTCTAATTTAATGTGTTTTGTATTTGTAGAAAAAAAACCCTGACGAAGGGCCGGATAACAGGCCCGAAATGCATTGGGTAAATTAGAACAAAGTTCGTGGATAAACTTACGTACACTGTCGTGGTGCAGGATAAGGCCTGGATGGGCATTTTTGCATCATTAAGAATGTAGTGAAGACGCAAGCATCTCTCTTGTGACACGAGTAAAATCAAGAAGAATGAAAAGTCTTGGAATACATTGTGAATTGAATCAAATAAAATCGATAAAAGAAAAAACAGGTGAATTTTGTGAATTTGTTGGCAACAGTGCATCCAGATTGGGGTGTTACTTCACCCCAGTTCTGGCAGTATCTGGCTGGGCACAGACACTCTCTGCCTGACAGGACAAAGGATTTTGTACTATAAAAATTGGGGTCCAACCCGCTGAACTTTAGAACTTTTTTGGAACAAGAAGACTGCCAAGAAGAAGAGCTGGAGAAGCTGTGAGGAGGAACTACCACTTTGCTCAGTGCTTTGCTGTGTTGGCCTGCAGTGGCTTCTTCTGTCTTGGGTAGTGAAAGGACTGGGCTGAAGTTTCTGCAATCTACTTTTGTGAGTTTCACCAAGAGCTTGAGGTGTGTTTTGTGCTGCAACAGAAGAAAAAGCAACCCAACGCCGTCTATGATGCCGCTGCCGACTCAGTGTCCTGAAGGCACAGCAGGTGGCACCGCCGCACCGCGACCCTGGTCTCACTGACGATGCCTGCTGATGCTGCCACTGAGCCGCTGCTCGCACCGCGACCTGTGGGCACCGCACTCAGCATCGCCTCGTTTCATGCCGCCGCCTTGGTAACCCTGACAATGCCACTCCACGCCAAAATCGTCGCCGCTGCTTGCACCATGGTTCGAGGGCACCGTTAGTAAAACTACACGATGCACCACCCTCATTCCGCACCGCAGCCTTGGCCTACCGACGCCGGTGCCATCGACTGCAGTTCGTCAGCCGACGACAGCGCTTCAGCAACAACGACGCTGCTGCTGCACAGTGACCTGCCAGCACTGCGACGAGCACCACATAACTTCGCACCGCGACCTGAGGGCATCGCACACCGCACTGCTGCACTTCGCACCGCAGCACCCGACGCCTGCTGATGCCAGCGCTCCTGACTTCAACCACGAGGAGTTCGATTTACAACGCGTGTGACTTCGAGAGCCCGACAACTCCTGCACCAACCTCCGGAACCAACCCCTGCTGATGCCATGCTTTCGAAAGCTCAACGAGAGGTCGCCGACGCCCTACATTTCTAAAAGGTACTGTTGGACGGGTCTTCCCGACACCGTAGCTGGCCTGCGACGCCGCGGTCAAAAGAACTGTTTGGATTTGTTTGTTCATGATGCTGTGATAGCCTCAGAGGGAGCTATCAACTTCAAGGAGCACTTTTGCAAGGTTATTTTGATAACTGAAGATTTCAAAGTACTGTATTGTGGATTTTTATCATTTTTGGTCTTGTATTGAGTATATAAAAATATTGGATATTTTTTCTCAACTGGTGTGGTGTCCTTTTGTAGTGCTTACACTGTATTACTGTTGGTTATGTGCAAATGCTTTAAACACTGTCTCTAAGATAAGCCTGACTGTTCGTGCCAAGCTACCAAGGGGGTGAGCAGGTGTTATTTTAGCAGTGTAACTCCCTTATTCTGACTAGAAAGAAGGGTCCCTATTTGCACAAAGGTACCTACCTCTGCCAACTAGAGACCCCCATTTCTAACAGCCCCTCTCTCACATTTCATTTGTTTTAAAGTGCTGGTAAAGGCCACAAAGCTATCCACATAAAATACTGATCTGTTCTTTGCAGCAGGCATATCAACCATCTGTGATACTTTATGGCGAGTCAAAACTGCCACTAGACATAACTCCATCTCTCTCCCCATCTTTCAGGCACAATAATCACAAGAGTTATCTTGACATTTTTTTTGCTGCCTGAAAGCTGGAGCATAAGGAACTTTGCAGCAGGTGTTTTTAAATCCTAAGTTACTGTAAAACACAGCACCCACCCTATGGTCAGAGTCCCCCCAGTGCCCAGTGCAGCCGCCCTAAAGCTGGCCCTGCAAAACTTAGGGACATATTTACAATGTTCCTGCGGCACATTAAAGCATTCCTGAGCATCACTTTCATGACGTCCGGAGGAGCAGTGAGCCTACCCATATTTACAAAGCCATGTAAAGCCACCCAGCTTGGCTTTTCATGGCCTTGTAAATATGGTGCCCTTTCACTCATTACTCCCCTGTGGTTTCCACACAACCCCCAGGGAACCTGACACATGTCAGATTTACAAGGTCTTGTAAATCTAGGAATGCGTCAGGTTCCTACACCTTCCCAGGGGAGGTATAAAAGTGGCGCAACGAGGAAAGAGACCTTTATTTCTTCACGTTTTTTGCTCTTTCTACGTGTGCTGCATTCTGCAGGACACATGGAAGGAAGAAAATGCCATTAATAATTGCTTATGTGCAGCAATGTGTGCCTTCCCACACATAAACAGTCATGCCTGCAACGCAGGCACCCTTGCACCATGCAAGGGTGCTTGCGTTGGCACTTGTCAGCCAATTGTGCGCCAGCACAGAGGAAAACACATGGATGCGTCATATTGCCATAAAAACGACACATCACTGCACTTTCCTAATGACGCAGGTCAACGCAGCAGGATGGCTTGCGGCACCGCGCTGCATTATTTTCTAGTAAAGATGCCCCTCTGTTCTGTATATTTGTGCACCTTTCTACCGCTCCCCTTCAATTTTTGCGGGGAATCTAGAAATAGGGATAATGGCCAGAGGCAAGGGGGCTTAAACAGTTGCAACACAGGTGCTTCAATAATAGGCAGTCTGCACTGCCCAACAGTAGCCTCATGTATCACTGGTTGGCATTCACCATCCATATATATAATTTGTGCTCAAGCTCAGATGGGGCGCTCAGCCAGTGAATCCCCTGGAGCTTGTCCTCACTACAATTAACACCAAATGCAATACGTACAAACCTTTAAGCCTTCGCCTATAATCCTATACGCTACTAAGACGTATACGTCAAGTGGCACTGAAAGGAACAGAAGAAACCGCGCGACCTGAGGTGGAACAGAAAGCGCTCGAGCCGCAGGTGCGGGTAATTAGCAGGCGGAAGATGAAAACGAGGGTGAGTCATCAACTGATTCAGCTTTTTTTTCATTCAAACAAAGAACACCGGCTGACTGACGCCGAGCAGCTTGCACCAAACAAAGTATATCTCTTCAACTTAATTTCACCATAAATATTTTACAAAAATCAATGAAGCTCCTTTGCTGGGTGGCTGAACATTAATGAAATCTGAAGGTTGTTTAAGTGAAATTTGTTGAAAACTATGAGTTCTCCACGGATGGGCTTTTCGTCCGTTTTTCCCCCTTCCTTTTCCTAACATCACATAAATAATGCAGCGGCAATATACCAATTCCTGCGTAAGGACTGTGTACAAATGGAATGCATAGATCTGCAGATATCCGAGGGCTTTACAAAAGAATTCGCAGCTTTCTCCAGGGGGAAGAAGATGCAGGGGAGGCGATGGAAGGAGTGAAAGAGAGGCGAGAGAGAGAGAGAGCAAAAAAGAGGAGGGGGTGGTGGGGGGGGGGGGGGAGAGAGAGAGAGCGCGCGCTTCTTGTGTGATAGGCCGGGCTGTGACGTGATGCTGTGTTCTAAAATTTAAGACCGAAAAGAAGACACTTTTGTGGGCCCTATTTATATGCGAATGTTCTGTTCCTAAAATAACAGGAACCTTCTGGGGACGCGTGTCTGTGTATGCTAATCTGCTATGGGGATGGGAGGAGATGATTGCAACATTTACATTTTTTTTATATCACTACTTCTGGGGCAAGCTCGCTGGAGCATCTGTAATAATCATCAAATGGAGAGAGAGCTTTACATCGCATGGACAATATAGGATTCTGCGTGCTACTGCGTCCTCTCGCCCCTCATGAAATTCAGGAGCTTGCTGGGATGTCTGACTCTCAGACCCTTTAAGCACGTGACAGACGCTGGATGTCTGGCAGTCTCCTGAAATGAACCGAATTAAGTTGTTGCAGCTCCGAGACTCCTCACGAAGGCCTACGGGTGAAATGTGATCGTTTATTGTTTATTTCTTTGTTTTTTTTAAATATCTGATTGACAGCATCTTTAGTTGTTTGGCACTAGTTCTTTAAAACATATGCAGAATGGACTAAGGCTCTTACCAGAGGAATGTTTCTCTCTCACCTCGTAATTTTGACTATTTAGTGCATCATTCTTCCTCTTATGAGGCGAGTGCTTGTATTGCATTGCAAGAGTGTCTATTTACAGCTCAAAAGTACACTAAGCAATTACAGATGTTGTCCCATTCAATTATTTATATTGTACATGCAATACAATCACCCACAGTTCCACAACATCTACTATCCACACAAACAAAAAACCCCACAATCACCACTAATAACACATCACCACCATTGCCACACTCCACCAACGCCAAGCATCACCAAGAGCAGCAATACTACAAAACTATCACCTATACCAATAGTACTCTACCACCAATAATAGCAATCAAAATAACACCAACACCATTTCAACCAATTCAACACCGCTAACATGTTCAGGCCACCACCAATACCACACCACTATCAATAGCATACCATCAATAGTACACCAACATCACCACCAACTATACTACTAATTCCGGGTCCCTCAGCACCACCACCAATGCCACACCACCATTACCAATACCACAGCCAGTGCCACCAATAATGTGCCTACAACAACCACCAATATTCACCACTGCATTTGCTAATACCACATCACCGTAAATTTCGTACCATCAACAATGCTACATCCACCAATAACACAAATACCACAATACCATCAATACCAGGACTTCCAATACACCACCAATGACAATACCAGAATCATAATACCACCATTATTACTACCACCACCGAGTATTTGCAAACTCAATAGACAGGGATGTAGTGTGAAATACATTTCTGCATTCCTGCGTTTGCAATTGCATGAGTTGTCACATTAAAGCCAGACCTATTGGCTTTGTAAATGCTTGTTTGTTTTGTTGCTGTAAACTTTGATTGAGGTCATTTAGGAAGCATAAAGAGTGTTTCACTGACTTCATAGGTGGTACCTGCCCTATGTCACAAGGGTAACTTTCAGAGTCGTTTTTTTAGTCATAATCATTAAACATGGTAGGACTTTCTAATTCATACATGTTATTTAGGACATGACACTAAAACCCCAGAATGCTTGAAGTAACTTGTGATAAGCATAGTTCCCCACACGAATCCACACGTCAAACCTCGAGGAGATTACGTGTTATTGTAAATGCATCTCTGCCACAGCTCCTTCAACAGCTCACATTCAGATACAGGCAGGCTTCACAGAGGACATTCAAAAATAAAACATGCCTGGTTAGGAGTTCAGAACAGAGTTGCTGGTAGAAACAGCATTGCACATTCTAAGCAAGTTATCACACATCTCCCTTCCTTAAACAACAAATAAGCACTTTTATTATATTTGTTGAGAAGTTAAAAGTATACCATTGGAAAACAAAGAAAGTAGAAAATCAAAAAACTGAAACCAAAAAGGATCTACAGCTATTTAACTAATGACATAATCCTCCAAGAACTGGGGACAATCGGAAATGTGAGAGCTAATTCTTTTTGGTCCATCAGAACTTCCACAGGACTCGGAATCTGCCTGAAACTGACCATACATGCCTTCCACAGGAGTCTCCAAAGAGGCCTTTAAATCACCTTGAAGCCCCTCCCAAATTCCATAATTGCCCAACCTGGGTTTTCACAGCATTTTTAAACAAGTTGACCACTCTAATTTGTTTTGTGAACCTTGACCAAGATCCATTGTGTGTCGGTGCCTTGATCTTTACCCAATCACCCAGCACACACTCAACATACCCTGTGTTATTCCTCCTGTCATAAGTCTCCTTCCGCTTGAGCCGGGCCTTCAACTCCTTAGCTCTCCACGAACCTTCCACTCTGACATTCCCCTGTCCTTTTTGCCAATTCATCGAGCCAGGACGTAACTTAGAATTTGGTGTCCTGCCTTTAAATAATTGAAAATGGCATTCACCTATAACCCGATGTGGGATGTGCCTTTTAGCCAAAATCCTTTTAGTAGTTTCTACCTTCCATGGCAAACCATTCTTTCTAGCCAATCGGATGACGTACATCAGTGTTTTTAAAACCTTTCCACAGCACCATGTGTTTCTGGATAGTATAAAGCACACAGACGATGTCTATTCCCTTTTTCCCTAAGAAGATCTTGAGTCTCATTGGAACAAAATTGCACCCCATTGTCTGTCAGAAGTGAAGTGGGTAAATCTTCTCTAGCAAAACCTCCCTTAAAAATGTTATAACACTTCTGGATCTTATACCAGAAACCCACTTCACCTCAGGCCACCATGAAAACAGGTCCATGATCACCATGCACTGCCACCCATCATCAGGTCCAACCCCTCGACGAACTCCTTAAAAAACATAAATGAAAAAGACTTCTAATGAACAAATTACTCCAATAAGTAACCCTGAGGATCTCAGCTGGACTGTTCCCATGTAAACACCCATGGATCATAAATCTACCTAACCGATGTTACTTTGCAGTTTTTTTGTTGCTTACAGTTTGCTTTCTTACTCTATATGTATGACTTGTGTGCTATTTGTCCAGCGCTCTGATACCCTGATGGGTCATGTTCGAACTATATAAACTTTTTCAAATAAATAAAAATGGAGTAGTCCTTTAGGTCCCAAAATATCCATATCCACTTCTTCCCATGGACCGGTCGGTATTTGCCAGCAATGCATGGGGGTCTTCTCTACGTAAATCCTTGTCACTATTATTGCAATCAGAACTCTCCCTGACCACCTACTCCACTTGCAAATCCATGCCTGGCCACCAAAAATCCTGCCTCTGCCTTGGTCTTGCTTACACCAAAATGACCCTCATGAGTCTTATTTACTAGTTTTTCACACAACAACCTAGGTGCAATGGTTATTCTACCTGTAAACAACAAATCATCTTGACAGAACAATTCACCTTTAATCATCCAAAAAGGTCTGAACTTCCACTGATCACCATCAGACTTCCAACCAGCTGACAAACTATTTTTTACCTCTGCTATCAGCTGATCCTTTTCTACCGCCAAATTCCATTCATCCTCTGACACCGCACCATCAGTGATCACACACACACACACTCTGAATTTAAAGTTCTATAGGCAAGGTCATCACACTCTTCCACACCTTCTTCCCCATCTGTCTCACCAACCAACCTTGACAAACAGTCCTCCGTCTTGTTTTAAAATCATCGGGCTCTAAGGCTATATTAAACCATTGGAATGCAGAACTCTCTTTTTAAGACAATGGAGCAGCCTATATAAACTGGTATTGTCCAGCTCCTCTCAAAACCGTAATCCACAGCCTCTGCTTCTCTCTTCCCCTGCCTCTTCAGAATATGTGGATTGGGGCATGGGAAAGCAGGGGTAGGCCCTTTGCAGGGGCACTCATGGAGTATTTCCCCCTCCCTCTTCCATTGCTTACAGACTGCATCACTGGAGCCTTGGACGGAGGGAGGGGCGAATGCTGCTCAGCTCCTGTCTTCTTCAGCTCTGCCAAATGATGACAGCTTGGTGGAGCCCATGGAGAAAGGGGCTGACTGTTGCCCACCTTCACAGCTGCTGCTGCATGTGCGAGTTCTAGTAGCAGCCACGCACACACAGCAATAGATATGAAATGGTGTAGTATCCTCAGGTTACGTCATTATGTTCTCTGTACCTAGCTGCTCAGCCAGTGTGAGTGTTCCGGTTAGAATGTTAGTGCGAGTGGAATGCTTGGGTGCCTCGTATGAGTGTTGTCAGTTGGGAGATGGGCTGAGCAGCTAGGAGGCTGCTCCTGGTGGGGCTTGTTCTGGCTTGCTGTAACTACTTCTAAGAACGTAATAAACTTCATCCACTTCTACCTGCCCCCTGCACGCGTGGGGCCAGCCCACTACATTTTGGCGACGATCTTCACAGGATTTTTCTTCAACTCAACGTGCCAAGTAACAAGAGTTAAGGTAAAGCTGATGGGACCAAGATGCAAGGACTTTGAAACATTTTTACAAGCAACTCAAGTATAAGAAACCGGTCAAGCACGCCTGACTGCCCCACAAGTGTCCACTACACCGGACAGCCCTAGCCCAGGCGTGCTGTGTTTACATCCGTGTACTTTCATCACCTGCTATTGTCATCAAGGCAGTCTACATCATGCTGGAAATCTTACACTACAAGGAGTGTCTACAGCGCATCAGGAAATTGAGTTTATGGTGGCTGCCTAGGTATGTGCCTTCTGTGTGGAATGAAGTGCTTTGTTTGACCACATGCAGTACAGGTACTAACTCCACATTTATAACTTTCTACAAAGTACTGTCACGTCAATGTGCGGATTGCGTTTCCTTTACAATTTGCCTCCGTGTCAGCCTTGGGTTTGTGAAGCCCAATTTATACAAGTCATCTTGCTTTTGCCTGTTTGTGGCTTTTCAAACGTCTGTCGGATGAACCCAACTTGAAAATGGCCTAGTCTCCCGGCCCGCAGCAATAGAGGGTGAGAGTTTTTCAGATTTCACATTTCTATGTTTAACTTTGTCTTACTAAACATGTGGCAGCAAGAGTGACAGTTACGTTTTTATTCAAGTTTAAATTGCTGCTCGCGCACCTCACCTGGTCCGTGGTGTTGCGCGGAGCCTCTCCAGAACCTTCATGACGTCTCCTTTATCGCCAAGTTCGCAATGCTGCCTATGGACATTTTGCAGCAGGAGCCCGCCGTAAGCCACACGGCGTACATCTCCTGAGCGTGCCGCCATCTTGGAGTTGGTCTGTTTTGC
The DNA here is from genome assembly GCF_964204655.1 of Triturus cristatus. NCBI lineage: Eukaryota > Metazoa > Chordata > Amphibia > Caudata > Salamandridae > Triturus > Triturus cristatus. Next base: position 1,062,757,585 of record NC_140593.1, on the reverse strand, counting down.
ATATCACGCTCCGTTTTGCCAACCATGCTTTGCTTTCAACTGGACGACGAATGTCACTTCGTCGTGACCGCTTTTCCCCTCATGTGTTTGCCCACATGGATCTTGCGGGAACAATCTGAATGTTTGTTCACTCAACATGGATTTTTGCCATCACTCAACTTCGCGCCCCTACCCTCTCGACGAGTTGTTGCTATGCCCTCCACATGGATTATGCTATGCTGCCACTCAAGTAAGTGCATTTACAGTCAGAATGCTTCCGTAGTAAGTTCTTCTTTTGAACACCGCTTTTTGTGACTTACAACTCTTGTGGTGGGGTTCCTGTTTCTTGCGAAGCTGGCGCTAGTGGAAGTGTTACCTGCTGCCAAGTCATGAGTGTTCTTCGATCTTCACTGGGTATTGCACTACCTGCAAAGTACCTTCTGGTGGCAAGTCTCTTGGAGTTGTTCAACGCCTGTCCCATACTTTCGCTGTGACAGGCACACCATTGACATTTTTGAAATACGAGTTTGTGGTGCATGTTTACAAGTTTTAACGCTAAAATGTTTTCTTTCACAAGAAAAAGAAACTTATGAGTTTACAGTGTGACTTGTTATTGCTGCATGTCAAAATTTCGGAATTACGTTCCACACGTTCATGATTTGTTGGCATAGGAGTGGGTTTTAGTCCTAGTTCCCTTCTTCATGCATGTTCTTGTTTCAGATGTTTTATCCCTGTCATTGGGATGGGAGTGGGTCCTAGTCCCATATCTCTTTTTCACTCACTTTCACGTTTAAGAGTGGGTTGCAGTCCCATGTCTCTTTTCCACGTTCTTGTCACTGTTTAAGGGGTGTCTACCTTCGTTACTTTTGGTATGGGTTTTAGCCCCATTTCCAAGTCATTGGTTCTCGTACCATGTTGGACATATATTTCTTTATACGTCATACCTTACACTACTTGGGTTTGATGTACATCCTTTCTTTTGGATGTGTGTGTTTTGGGTGTCAGTCCCACTTACACATTTAACGTCATGTTGTGTCCAGTGTGTAAGCTGCCTTGCACCTCACCATGTTTTTTTTACGTCGTCATGTAGTGTGTGTAAGTCACCCTGTGCTTCACCTCGACGTAATGTGTGCATGTGCCACACTGTGCTACACCTGTGTTGTTCTCGTGCTGCGCATGTCTTTGGGTGTCAGTCCCAGGCAACATTGTCATGTGTGTGTAAGTCGCCTCACACCTCACCATGTGTTTTTACGTCGTCATGTGTGTGTGTAAGTCACCTTGTGCTGCACCTTGACATTATGTGTGCATGTGCCACACTGTGCTGCTTTTGCTGCACAAGTTCTTGGGTGTCAGTCCCATGCAACGTTTATGCTTCACTTGGGTGTCAGTCCCATGCAACACTACATGTTACACTGCTTCTGTTTTGCGTCAGTGTCCCTCACATGAGGGGTGGTGTCTTTATTTTCGACACATTCTACTTACTTGAGGAGTATTTCTCTGGGTGCTGTTCACCCACTGAATGAGTCTTGGGGTATTTTTCTCCCTTTACTCTTTTCACGTGGTCTTGCTCACTTGTTATGTGAGCTCTTCTTAAGCTATTTACTTTTCTTTGTTCACTATTAAAGGAGGAGGATGGTGTTAGTGTGTGTTTATATCCTTTCATTCTTCTTTCCTCCTTTGCTTGTCGGTTTTCCCTCTCGTGATGTGGTTTTACCATTCACCCCAGGGTTTATGGACTATTTACATCTTTTGTACATTGCTGTGTATAGGTGTTTTCTTTTTATTGTTATTCTATTTATTTTTCAGTATGAAAGGGATTGGATATGTAGTATCCTCAGGTCACGTCATTATGTTCTCTGTACCTAGCTGCTCAGCCAGTGTGAGTGTTCCGGTTAGAATGTTAGTGTGAGTGGAATGCTTGGGAGCCTGGTATGAGTGTTGTCAGTTGCAAGATGGGTTGAGCAGCTAGGAGGCTGCTCCTGGTGGGGCTTGTTCTGGCTTGCTGTAACTACTTCCAAGAACTTAATAAACTTAATCTACTTCTACCAGGCCACGTCTACAGCGTCTACTTGTGCTTCCTGCATGCGAGGGGCCAGCCCACTACAAAGGGTCTGAAGTCTCGAAGGCACGAGGTGTTGTAAACCTGTGGCATATCTTGGAAGACTTTTTTTCAATTAGAGCATTCTGCCTTCAACTGGTGAAATATTCTAATAGTCTTATAGCCTGCCACAGCGGGCTATAATAGCCATTAAAGGCCCAATCTCATGTTAATGGCACCCACTTTGCCTTGGACCGCCAATGCTGGAGTGAGCTTTTAATGGCCAGAATAGCCCGGAGGTCTATTAGGCTATATTATTGGCTTCTTTATTATAAGAAGTATAAATCCAATACGCTCAATGTAAGTAAAAAAGACTACAAGAACCAAAATGCATTAACTTGATTTATTGATTTATTTACCACTGAAAATAAAAGCCCAGCATTGGAAATATGATACCTGGTCATCAAAAAATGAAATTCCCCCACAGTAGTCAGGTGGAAGTGGCTGGCTTCTAGATTACACCTTGTGAGAAAAGGTGCCCCACATCCACCCCAAAAAAACCTGGATGCTGCAGGAAATGTGCAGGCCTCATGGGATGGATGGGATGGGGGGTTCCAGGGACAAGAATGATGCAAGGATGTTCAGCACTCCAGGCAAAATAGAAATCTGCCTCCCTGAGCTCATGCCATATAATTAGAACTTTTCAGGGACTTTTGTAGTAACTTAGCCCCAACACTAAGTGGCGCTATAAGACTTACTTCACCTTACCAAGCATCGACGCAGCCCAAGATCTTAAGGCTGGTTGGAATATACATAAGAGTTGTCTGCTAACCAGGTATTTTCACCGGGTTTCTTTGATATGTGGCGGGTTTCATTTCTTCTAAGGGGTTGTGGCAGTTCCCTTTTGTGACAGCACAAATGCCAGCCTTCTCAGAGCTCCTGTCCATGGCATGGGTCTGAGAGTGGATCATTCAAGCGTCCTTTGATAATCTGCTTTTGTTGCAGGCAGAGCTGTAATGGAACCCGTGGTTTAAGGTGAATATTGGCTAACATTTGCATTCCAGTCTTTGTGCAGAAAACGAGAAGTGGTTCTTGTCCTTCACCGCGTGCGAAACTTTGAATGTGCCTGTTGGAGTGAGATAAGTGCTCTCGAAAGGCTTGGACTGGACTAGTCATTTCTTTACAGGTGTTTATCGGAAACGCTAAAATGAATTAACATGCTAGCTTTACATATTTGGTTAAACAATTAAGAAAAACGTCCTCCTAAATCTCTTAACGGTTCGCTTGCTCTCTGCAAGTAGAAGGAATGCCGGTATGAACAGCTCCTGTCTAGAGGTGTAATTGTAGGTGTGTCTGGCACTTGCAAAGCACAAATCTAGCTGCAAGGCACCAGAGCATCCCAAGTATTAGGTGGGATAAAGGGTTCGCAGGGGTACAGTAGGGGTCATCTCTCTGCAAACAACAATGTTGTATCACAGGGGTAGCTATCAGCAACGCAGCGGGTGCAGTGGCACCAGGGCCACGGAGGCGAGGGGCCCAATTCACCCCATTTAGTGGATGTTTTTACTACGAAATCATTGAATGGCGGCTCAAATCTCATACTTGTATATGGGCCAATGGTGCCTTTGCCACGTTGCACTGTTTAGTGCTGGGAATGTAGGCAGTTTTATTCTTTGTGCTCAGTAAATATGTACTATGGGCTTTGTTTACGTCTGTGCAGCTAGCGCCAGGTCTTAGGCATAAGGTTTTAAATTTACAAGGTATTATACCTTTACAACGCGTCCACCCCACGTCACCACTACACTGGATTCAAACCAGATGTATCACAAACAGATAAGTTACAACAAAGTAAGTTACATTTACATTGCATAGATACTAAGGTTTGAAATGCTTAGAGATGGTTGCTTTCGTATGTCTAAGTCTGTTTTGGAAATATATCCGAGTGGTGCTGCCAATCATATTGTGCTTAAATATGCCGCAAAGTTTTTCAAATGTAATAGTTCTGCCCAAACTGGACTCCTTTCTGGTGTGTTGTTCAGTGTGCCAGTGGTATTTCTCAACGACATCACGATTTGTCATTGTGCGAGCACCTGCTTAGGGTTACAGATAGGGGGGGGCAGATTTACCAAGAATTCACGCAACGCAGTGCAGAAGGGCAAGTTGCTGCACTGCGTTGCGTGAATGACAGAGAGCAGAAGAGTGCTATATTGGCGCCATGCTGCAAGTGTACCTACGTTATGGGCAGGATTGTTTATGTTAAACAAATGTATACATGTCAGCTTAGGAGAATGAGGTGCACATTCTGCCACAATAGTAATGTTCAACAGTGTTCCAACCCATATCCTGGTGCTTCCGGAGAAAGAAAGCGGTCACCAACACGCTCCCTGAAGGAAAAACAAGTTTCCAAAAGTTCAAAGACTATTCTTGAGTGCTCGAGGATACTCTTTGAACTATTGGAGGATTTTTTCGAAGCAGTTTCCTCTTTGTATGTGTGATGCAGAATGCATGAAGCATAGGAAGAGGAAGTAACAAGGAGAAAGAAACTCTGTGGTAGGTGTCACAATTTCATGCTAACAAAAAATCAAGATAAGGATACCAATTTAGGGGTTGATTTACAAGCCCATTGCACCGGCAGCCCAAAGGGCTTGCCCATAATAACAAGGCCCCGTAAAGTCACCTTTTCTGGGCCTTGTAAATATGGGCCCCTTTCACGCATTACTCTGTGTGAAAGGGGCATTTCATGTGCCTTGCTGTGGGTGGTCCCATGCACCATCCATGGAACTTGACGCATTCCCAGATTTATAACATTTTGTAAAACTGGGAATGCGTCAAAATCCTACTCCTCCCAGGGGAGGTATAGGAATGGCACAAAGAGGTAAAATACTTTTATTTCTCCTTGTTCTTTACCTAGTTCTATGTGTGCTGCATTCTGCAGCACGCATAGAAAGAGGAAAATGCCATTAATGATTGTTTCTGTGCAGGAAGGTGTCCCTTCCTGCACAGAAACAATCATCCCTGCAGCGTAGGCACCCTTGCATAAGGATGCAAGGGTGCCTGCACTGGCCCATGGCAGCCAATTGAGTGCCAGCACCGGGTAAAGCACAGGGATGCGTCGTGTTACTACAACGCATCCCTGTGCTTTGAAAATGATGCAGCACGACACAGCTAAATGGCTTGTGGCACAGTGCTGCGTCATTTTCGAGTAAATGAGGCCCATCATTTTTAGCATCCAGTTTCAAATTCCTTCACATTTATAGAATGTTTTAGCATTTTCAGTTTGCAATTTTGCTTTGTTGTTTATGTATATTATATTAATTTGCTTTTATTTAATTTTCTAAACAGCCACTGACCCTCTTAGCAGGGGTTGTGGGCCGCTGGTTAAGATCCACTGTTCTAGAATGGACAAAAGAGAGCTCATATGTTTTTCACTGACTGAGTCAGCTTCTGGGTGTTGGTGAGGAAAGTAGATCGGGTCAGTTTGATTCATTGATTGCAGCAAGGAGGAAAGGCACATGATCTTATTATTAGAGTAGAGTAGTTCAGCATGCATGATTGCAAAGCTATCAAGTGCAAGTATTTGTATTTTAATATTTCCCATGTTTCCGTTTTCAGTAAATTAGCAATTGTAATGCTTTTTGGGGTTTTGGGTTTTATAGGGTTTTTAATGGGGTACTGTTCTAAAAGAATTTTTGTCTCTATTCCAAATATTGTTTTTTATTATTTTTGATTACATTTTATGAGAAGATGGATTATTCGTTGGAGAGGATGTGAGTCCTCTTCAAGTAATAATGTCACAATTCTGTACTAGGTGCAGGTAGGTCTAAAAAAAAATTTAAACTGATATCAGCCTTTGGTAGTTGTAGCACAGAGCAGATCGGCTTAACTTAGGAAAAATGTGTAAAGTATTTATCACTGCCAAAACAGTTCAAACGTAGAAACCAAAATACAATAAAAATACTACTGTAATTTATAAAAATATAGTTAAAAGTATTGGGCAAATGGACTCTAAAATGACAAAAATTGGATGTAGTGAACCGGAGATATGATTTTTAGACATTTTAAGTCAAAATAATGCTTAAAAGTGGAAAGCGCCAACTGTGGTTATCTGGTCACACTAGACCGAGTCCAAGTGAAAAGTTAAGTCTGACCACGAGTTACTACCGGTTGAGGAGAGGGACCAGTGTTGTCCTGGTGGAAAGTTTACTTTCTGACTTGAAAGAATTTCTGGAGAAAAGTCTCCATCTATCTTAATGGTTTGCCTCCTTTCTCCATAATAGAACACAGAGAATTAAATCCAACCAATCCCTCGCCCATCCCAATCCTTGCACCTTGGGGGTGCCCCAAGGCTCCTCGCTTTCACCCACACTTTTTAACCTATTAATTGAACCCCTCACCGAAATCCTCAAAGCATCTAACATCCAATACCACATGTTTGCAGACGACACACAGCTGTACATGAAAATATCCTCGCCTGACGATATCAAGTCACCCAACGGAACCTTACACAAAACCCTTAAATGGCTTACCTTCAACCATCTCAAACTAAACACCCTCAAAACAGAATTCCTCCTTATTTCCCCGCCCAAGCGAGCGCCCATCAGTGAGGAATATATGAAAAATCTTTCTGCTCTCAACTGCACACCACATATTATAGACTCTACGAAATCCCTGGGTATAGTGTTGGATTGGAACTTGAACATGCAGGAAAACATCTTCGCTTCTACCAAAGGATCGAACTTCAAACTGAGCATCCTAAGGAAACTAAAACCTTTCCTTCCCCCTGATGACCTCAAGTCCACAGTACAAGAATTATTCATCTCACGGCTGGAATATGGCAGTGCAACACTCTGCGGTCTTCCTAGGTACAGACTGGCCACCCTCAGAGCCTCATTGAATGCGGCCGCCAGGCTCATCACAGGCTCTAAGAAGTGCAATCACATCTCCCCGGACCTGAAATCTCTCAATTGGCTACCTTTCGAAGCAAGGATACACCTAAAACTTGCCTGCATGACGCCCAAAGCCCTTCACTTCAACACGCCTCTCTACCCCGCAAAAAAACTTGAGTTATGGGGTGGTGCCCATACCTCCAGGAGCTCCAGCACCCTCTTACTTAAACTAAAGAAATTCAAAAAAACAAAAACCTACAACTGTTCCTTCTCAGGAATCGCCCCAAGAATCTGGAACTCCCTGCCTACGGAAATGAGACTGATTCCAAACACAGTGTCCTTCAAAAAGGAAGTGAAAGTGCTACTGAAGAATACTTGCCTGTCCTAAAGTCCAGTTGGGGTCCTGAGTCACCTCATCTACTATCACACTGACTCTCTTGCCTTTTTCTACTGCCTAATCCCTTTGCCCACTATTATGTCGCTATGTAACTATTGTTATTTTTGTCTACTATGTTGGTATGTAACTATTGTTATTTTTGTCTATTGCTAAGATTCTGCCATGATTGCCCCCCCTCATATGTGTCGCATCCCTCTGTAAAGCGGTCTGATACCCTCTGGGGTCATGTTCGTGCTCTACTGAACTTTTTAAATAAATAAATATACAAGTCATTGGTGAGTCGGGCTGCAGATTGAATTCGAATGAGGGCTCAAGCAAGACAGCCTTGTGAAGCAAGGATCCTTGGTGGGAGTCTTGGCTCTGATGGGAAACATGGTGCAGTGGTCGTTGATGGCGAGAAAGCTCAGAGTGGGTAAACGCCAGAATCTGTGCCGAGGAAGGTCTCATCGGCGGACCAATGTTGTTCCACATTGGCCTACGTTCAGACTTAGAAACTTTTCTTGAACTTGAAATCCTTATAGTGGGGAATCTAGTGAGTTGCACCCTGCTGGTAATTTGACGTCGGTGGCTGCAGCTTCGGTGTTAGTTCAGGTCTCCGCTGGGCCCTTAGAGGAAAAGTTATAAAAAAAAATGTAAGTGTCCAGTTTTGAAGATGTTAGGGTCAGAGCAGTACACTCTAACACCAACCAAATGTCCAGAAAGTTTTGGGCACCACTTGGGGGCTAGAACTCACTCTCCTAAAGCCACCAGCAGGATCCAGGGCAAATCCAGTTAGAACTAGCTGGGATCTTGGAAAAATGTGGCTTCTTGCAACTTTGTTGCTAATAGGAGGTCCACTTCTCTGTCCTGGGTACAACCAGGAGCATGTCTAGTCCTTGGGGTCTCTTCTCATAGGTTTAACAGCAGATGCAGGTCTTCTTTAGTCTTCCGTAAGTCCAGATGTGTTCTGAAGATGGTAACAAGGTGTGCCGCATTTATTCCTGGTGCTAGCACATGGTTGACAGAGACTCCCTGACCAATAGGGAAAAAGTTCACAGTCGTAACCCTACACACTTTGACATCTTTTCCAAGGGGGATGGCCTTAAACAATCCCACAGGATACTGTTACTGCAAAAATCCAACATGACAACACCTTTCTTTCCCTGAGCAGGACTCTGGGCACACCCCTGTTGTGTGTCTAGGGAAGTAAGAAACTCCCCTTGCAAACCATTTCTGAAAATTGTTCTCCTCCCACTGGGATTAGTGCCATATTGACTACCTGGACAATGGAAAGAACAGGCCTCGGCGTGAGTTACATCTGCCTGAGACGGAGCATGCCCCGTTCAACAAGTTTCTGGAAGTCAGAGCACTTGCGCCTAGTTAGCAGGATCCCAGTGGACAGAGTTGAAAAGCAAACATCATCAGTACAAAAAACAATGGGGGTGATGATACAATAAGAAACATGTTCTATTACGTTTAAAAAATAAATATTTTTGAAGATGTTGGGTTGTGCGGTAGTTTTCAGTTGGGAGTGTTTTAAAATAATGTTTTAACGCTTTTTGTAGCAAATGGATTTCTAAATAATAATTTACATGTACTATTCACCAATTAACTTTTTTGTTTCTCTTGTGTCTGTTTTAAATTGTTGGGTTTTGTAAGGGTTTTAGGTAACTAGAGTTTTGAAATACATATATTTTGCATTTTTGCTCCACATATTTGCATGGATATATTTATTTAACAATTTTAAATATGTTTTAATATCGTTCTAGTAAAAATATTTTTTTTAAGAAGTGTGCTTGTTTGAAATGTGTTTATTTTCATTTACACAAAATGTAATTTTAATAACATGTTAAAAATATCAAAATAAAATTTTGGGAATTAAATTCCTATTTCATCTAAATTTGCAAGGCAGATATTATTACATGTATGATATTATATATATTTATATTTCCTTTATAGTGTGTATATATTTAAATATTTTATTTTCCTTAATGATGCTTAGCTTGGGGAGGAAAGGGTATTAAGACCCCTCCAAGTCCAATACTTTCCCCAGTGTTGCCTAGGTTGAAGTGAGAAAAGTAAGTATGACCTCCCTACCCAAGTCCAACCTTTCCTCCAGTGTTGTTTAATTTAGAATGCATTCATCACTCTCAACCCCAAGAGTTCAAAGCCTTCCACGATGTTGTTTAGTTTGGAGTGGGAATAGTAAGTTTGACTCCTTCAAAGTCCAACACTTTCCCCAATGTTCTTTGGTTTCTAGTAGGAAAAGGAAAGTGCCCCTGCCCATCCCAAGTCTAAAACCTTCCCTAATGTTGCTTAGTTTGGAGTGGGAATGGTAAACCAGACCCCTCCAGAGTCCAACACTTTCTCTAATATTCCTTAAACTGGAGTGGGAATTGTAAATGGGATCCACCACAGTCCAGCACTTTCCCCAGTGTTATTTAATTTGGAGTGGAAATAGTGAATCTGACCACCCGGACGTCCAAAACTTTCAATGTTGTTGCTTAGTTTGCAGTGGGAATAGTAAATCTGACCCTTTCAGAATCCACCACTTTCCTCAATGTTGTTTAGTTTCTAGTGGAAAAAGTAAATCTGTCCCCCACCATCTCCAAAATTTTCCCAAATTATGTATATTTTGGATTGAATCTACTAAATCTGAACATCACAAACATATTTTAGTACATTAAAAATGTACGTTTATTCCAAACATTGTTTTACATTTTCTTAGATCAATCAGAATTTTTTTTGTACTTTCAAACTTTTTAAAAAGAAGTTTATTTGGGAAGATATTCCATTTTAGATTCATTTTCAGATAACTAGATGTTTACAAAATAGTGTTTCATTTCTAATTAATGTTATTTTGTTATGTTATTTGCATTTATTACGCGCACAGATACTCCGAGGAGTGTCCCGGCGCGGCCCAAGAGATGAAAACAGCATAACCGAGCATTAGGTGAAAAGGTGTGTGTAGGAGAGTAGGGTCTGCTATCCTATGGTCACCCCAAATTTTTGCTTTTTGCTTCACTGGTTTTTGACATATTGAGGCTGTGGGCCTGCTAATCAGACCCCCAGCCTGCTGTTCTCTCTACTAAATTGACACTATGCCCTTTAGGTGCATAACCAATTGGAACTGGATCACCCTGTGAGCCCCTGTACCAGTACACTAGGTACCCAGGGCATTGGTGTATCTAAGGCCTACCATGGGCTGAAGCATGTATTGTGCCACCTCTGGCCTGGCCTAGCAATTTGACACAACTGGCTGATCACTCAGCTGGGGTAAGTTGGTGTATCCACCTCTTACTTAGGTATAGTATACCTATACCTAACCTTAAATGGGACACATGTTAACCTATAAGTCACTCCTATGGCAGGCCTTAACAATCCTGAAGGCAGAGTGCTTGGTTCCATGTGAGATGGTGCTCTGGCATGAGCTGAGCCTGTCTGCAGTGGTCGGAACAACTTCCTTCTACCGTTTCCAGATATCGCCATACCATATACTCTTAAGTGCATTATGAACTTCGCGGTTAAATGCTATCTTTGGTTTGGCTTTATCAAAACATGTCGAGTAAGGTATCATACGAATTGGAATACTAACCCCTCGCCAGTTCTGGCGTCGGGGTTAGCATTCCACCCTTCTAGAGGGACACGACATGTACAGCACCTGAAACCCGGGTAAAATCAGACATAGCCTCAGCTCCACAAAATGGACGCTGCCACCACCGACACAAGTCTGCCCTCCTGCTGCTGGGAGGCTTTCCAGCTTGGGAGACGTGGACAAAGGGTTTCCTGCCAGGGGAGGTGCGTGCACCACCCCAGACAGGGTTTTGTGTATTGGTCAGGTAGGGCTTGAATAGAATCAGACATGCCTGAGGCTCACAAGGAGCCTCGGTGCATATGCCAGTTCAAACCGGTCTTGGGGCACACCAGCCCCAGACCTGGGGCGAGCTGGACAAAGGATTGGGGGTGTAACCACCCCCCTTCCTGGTCCCACCCTTAGGGAAGGACCTAGCAGGTAGTCCGGCCCCTAGAATCCGCTTAAAGGTAGGAGCTGTGTCCTAAGACTTCAGACATCCTGGAATCAACTTAATACTAAGAAGAAGACGGGCACTTCGACGTTCTGCTGCACAGAAGACTGAAGGAAATCTCCCCTATGGTCAGGGAGTGACCATCTTGCTCACGCAAGCACCAACCAGCGAATCGACGTCTGCTTTGCCGCCGCCTCCCGTCGGAGCCCGAGCCCAGAGACCAACAAGACCTGGACCTCCAGACCTCTCACAGCCCGATCCACAGTCCCTGCAAAGAAGGAACCTGTGGAGGCACCGAGACACGTGGAGCCAGCCATCTTGGAAGACACTCGACAATCTGCAAGCGCGACAACAGAGGCTTCCTCCGAGTTGTGCTTTGGGTCCTGAAAAGCCCAACATCCGAGCAGCATCTGCACCAAAGGTGAGCCCTCCAGCATCTCCACGATCTGCGTGGGACCCCTCTGCACTTTGCGACTCGACGCGCCTGCCCGGTCCCTGGCCCGTCGGCTAGTGGCCATCTTGGCAAACCTTTTTGAAAACTACGATGCTGGTCTGGTTGCTCCAGACTGGCCCCTGCTTCCCTCCAAAGGAGCAGCCCCTCTGACCTTGCTGGTCAGAGCTAACAACTTTCTTCGATTCCTGCAACTCCTGCTTTTGCTAAGGCTTGTTTGCTTCTTTTGAGTCGCCGACACCGCGGACAGCGAGAGCCTGCGTGGGACAGCTCGTGAACCGACTCCTGGACGTCGTCAACCTTCAGGGACCACGTGGCTGCAGAGACAAGCTACACCTCTTCACCTGTTTGCACCCGACATCGCCTGGTACCTACCTGGTGCCACGCCGGTCACTGGCTAGTGACTGTGAACACTGTCCCCTCTGCTTACAGGTCTTCTACAACTCCGATCCATCCTTGGATCCACCGCATCTCTTCTGGACCGACCGCCTGCAGCATCTTTGTCATCAGGCTCCATTGAACAGATAGACGAAACCCGACGCACTTCGAGACCTATGCACCCGCTTCCTGTGGGTGAGGTAAAGCTGGCACTCCGGTGCACAAGTGTAGAGTAACATCTCTAATGTCTAGGTTTGAAGTCTTAAGTTCGTAGTCCATCCAGAAGACCCTTCTAGCAGTAACTTTTGAACATTTACGCAAACATTGAAAACCTATGGGAGCCCGCGTGTAACTTTCCTCACTGCACACGCAACCCGTGGACCTCCTGGTCACTAACTGAAGTTAGCTCCTTGTAGGCCCAGTGATTCTAGAGGCCCTAGGCCTTTTCCCTTTCCTGTGCTTGGTACTTATACCACTATTTTAGTATATGGTTTGAGCGGCCACCAGGGCCTATCCATATAAAGTGCGACTTCTGTATATTGTAATACTTTCTTGTTTAACGATTTGTGCTCCTGTGCTCATAAAGAGTCTAGGGGATACTGTGAGTAATAAATACATATATATGTTGAATATATATCTGTGTGGTGTCCTTTCATTGGTATAAAAGGGGGTTACATATGGTAAAACAGCTTGCTTCACATGCCTAAACGAGTTTAGCCTGAAAGACTGCTTAGCCTACGCTACCACTAGGGGACTTACAACCACACCATAAGGGTTGCTTGGCATGGTACAAGGTGGTCACTTTAACTAGTGAACATCATATACCAGGCCAACTTCTCACATTGGTGAGCAGCAGTTGGGATTTGAGCTTGCTGTTGTTTTACCTCTGTAATCTCTTTGTTACCAATTGAAAGATCATACAGATACCTTTAGGTACATATAAAACAAGATTAGTTATATACTTAAGTTCTACTGAACTTAGTTGTTGTAGAGCAAAGGGAGTAGCACACCCTGACTACAACTACTAGATAGGTTTAGTAGGAAAAACCAAGTGTGGGTAGTTGCAACACATCCACCCACACTTAAGAGCAATGGCTGGGGCAGAGGGGTCCAACGTACCCATCTCTGTCGAGAGTGACCCCCAGAGGGCACCATCCATCTTTGCTACCCTAAACCAGAATGAGCTCAGGCAGTTGGCTAATATCAGGGGCCTTAAACAGCCCAGTAACCCTACCTCTGCTGAACTCAGAGAACTCTTGCAAACTGATGAAGATCAGAGATCTCTCAAGAAAGCCTCCCAGTTAGACCCCTTAGGGACTGGAACAGGAGGCCCTCCTTCTGAAGATGCTACTGAAGTACCCCTTTCTAATAGTCACCCCTTAGATGAGAATCAGACTACAGATCATGAGGATCAGCATAGGGACGAGAATGGCAAAGGGGATGAGTCTGATAGTAGTAGTAGTTCTGATGGGAGAACTAGCCCAGTGCCAGGTGCTATACCTGGCTCAGCTAACTTAAGACTATTTGGGAATGACAATGGGTTCCCCCCATTGAATCTCCCTAGTGGACTTAACCAGGGGTTTGGGAGACAGAGGAATCAATCAGGTGGCTCAAATGCTTCTCATGCCTCTAGAGGCTCTCAGGGTCATTCCAGAAGAAGGATGACCAGCCCTCAGAGGAGGGAGCATGAGGCCAGAATGCAGGAAGCTCAGCTGAGGATCAGGAAACAGGAGCTAGAAGTAGCCCTGATGGAAGAGAAACTGAACAAGGCTAGGCAACCTAGAGAGAGTGGGTCTATACCCACTGGTGGCAGCATTGTCCCTAGGGACAAAGATAGGGTCTTTGATAATAGGAACCTGTCCAAGGTTGTGCCCCCCTACAAAAGTAGGGATGATATCCACAAGTGGGTGACTGCTCTTGAGAGAGCCTGCAAAGTGCAGCAGGTTCCTGAGGACCAGTGGGCAGCAATCTTATGGCTCTCCTTTGAAGGTAGAGGCAGAGATAGACTCCTCACTGTTAGAGAGGAGGATGTCAGAAACTACAGAGCCCTGAAGAGTGTCCTGGTTGATGGATTAAGCTTAACCACTGAACAGTACAGGTTAATGTTCAGAGATACCCAGAAGACACAGACTCAGGACTGGTCTGAATATATTGAATGTGCCACTAAGGCTTTGGAGGGTTGGTTGCTGGGAAGTAAGGTGTCTGATTATACAGGATTGTACAATTTGATGATGAGAGAACAGATTTTAAATAACTGTCAAAACCAGCAACTGCATCAACACTTGGTTGACTCAGATCTGACCTCTCCCCAAGAATTGGGAAAGAAGGCAGACAAATGGGTCAGAACCAGGGTTAAGCAAAAGAACCAGAACCAGGGCCAAGGGGTTGATCAGAAGAAAACAGACCAAAAGGGTGATCAGAAATCCAAAGACCAGAAGTCTTCAACAGGGCCCCAAACTAATACTAATGAGGGTGGGTCCCAACAATCTAAAGGGAAGAAGAACGAAGGTCCAAAGAAACCCTGGTGCAAATCTTGCAAGAATACAACTCACTGGACTAGTGATTGTAAGAAGGGTGGAGCCCCCAACACTGTTGCCCCTAAGGCACCTGCTCCCAGTAGTACTGTTAGCAGTGTTGGTGCCCAGACAAAGGGTGTAGTGGGAATCACTATGGGAACTGAAGGAGATTCTGACTTAGACAGAACCCTGACACAGGCAGTCTTGATCTGTGATGGGGACATGGATTTGTCCCTGACTATGAGCCCCAGTAATCTGGGCAAGTACAGACAGACTCCTTTAATAAATGCAAAAGTGGCTCAAGCCTACCGGGTCACATGTGCCAGTGTCACTATGGTGACACCAGGCTTTGTGGATCCTGGACAGTACATACCAGGTGAGAATTACCTGGTGACCAATGCCAGCAATACCACTACTTCTCATAGTGTGGCTATTGTTAACTTCTCATGGGGAGGGGTAACTGGCCTCAAAAGGGTTGTGGTTAGTGCAGACCTCCCAGTAGAATGTTTGTTGGGCAATGACCTAGAGAGTTCTCTATGGTCAGAAGTGGAGTACAGGACACATGCAGAGATGTTAGGTATATCACCACATGTCCTTGCTGTGACCAGGTCACAGGCCAAAAAGTGCCTTAGTGAACCACAGGTCTGGGATCCTGGAACAATGGACCAAGCACCTTCCAAGAAGAAGAACAGGAGGGTTAAGGCTGTGCCTTCCCCCCTGCCTCCAAGTGATGATCAGTCTTCCCAGGAGGATGATCTTGAGAACCCTGAGGGAACTGTCCCTGAAGAGCTTGAACCTGACCAGATTGAGTTTCTGGGGACAGGGGGACCCTCTAGGGCTGACTTGGGGCAGGCTCCGTTATCCTGTCCATCTCTTGAACCCCTCAGACAGCTGCTGAGGCTGCTGGGAATGCTCAAGGTACCCATAAAGTGTATTGGGATGATGGGCTCCTTTATTCAGAGGCTAGAGACCCAAAACCTGGTGCAACCAGGAGGTTGGTTATACCTCTGCAATTTAGGGGCTTCCTTCTTACCTTGGCCCATGATATTCCTCTAGCAGGACACTTAGGCCAGAACAAGACTTGGGACAGGCTTGTCCCTCACTTTCACTGGCCTCACATGAATGAAGATACCAAGGAGTTTTGTCGCTCCTGTGTGACCTGCCAAGCCAGTGGCAAATCAGGTGGCACAACAAAGGCCCCCCTAATACCACTACCTGTGGTGGGGGTTCCCTTTGAAAGAGTGGGGATAGATATAGTGGGTCCCATGGATCCCCCCACTGCATCTGGGCACAGATTTATACTGGTGGTAGTGGATCATGCCACCAGGTATCCAGAGGCAATTCCCCTTAGGACCACAACAGCTCCTGTTGTGGCCAGGGCCTTACTGGGAGTCTTCTCCAGAGTGGGGTTTCCTAAGGAGGTGGTTTCTGACAGAGGTACCAACTTCATGTCAGGATACTTGACAGCTTTGTGGAAGGAATGTGGAGTCAACTACAAGTTCACCACTCCTTATCACCCACAATGCAATGGGCTTGTTGAGAGATTCAACAAGACCCTAAAGGGTATGATCAAAGGATTACCTGAAAAGCTCAGGCGAAGATGGGACATCCTTCTACCCTGCCTTCTGTTTGCTTACAGAGAGGTCCCACAAAAAGGAGTTGGCTATAGCTCCTTTGAATTGTTATTTGGGCACCCTGTAAGAGGCCCCCTATGTCTGGTGAGGGAAGGATGGGAGTTACCTCTCAAAAAGCCTAAACAAGACATAGTGGACTATGTACTTGGTCTCCGCTCCAGGATGGCTGAGTACATGGAGAAGGCATCCAAAAACCTTGAGGCAAGCCAGGCCTTACAGAAAGCTTGGCATGACCAAAAGGCTGTCTTGGTTGAGTTTCAGCCAGGACAGAAGGTATGGATGTTGGAGCCAGTGGCCCCAGCAGCACTCCAAGACAAATGGTCTGGACCCCATACAATCCTGGAAAAGAAGGGAGAGGTTACCTACTTGGTGGACCTAGGCACTCCCAGGAGTCCCCACAGGGTACTCCATGTTAACAGGTTAAAAGCATATGTTGACAGGGCAGACATGGGCTTGCTCATGGCTACAGATGAGGGACAGGAGGAAGAGAGTGACCCTCTCCCAGACCTGTTGTCTCAGAACCCTGAAGATGGTTCAGTTGAAGGAGTGACCCTTGGAGGCAACCTCACTGAGCATCAGCAGATTGAATGTAGACAAGTTCTACAATCATTTCAGCATATGTTCTCACTGATACCTAGTCAAACTGATTGGTGTACCCATGTGGTGGACACCGGTGACAGTCTCCCTGTAAAGAACAAACTTTACAGACAACCTGACCATGTCAGGGACTGTATAAAGGCTGAGGTACACAAAATGCTGGAACTGGGTGTCATTGAGCCCTCAGAGAGCCCCTGGGCTTGCCAAGTGGTTCTGGTCCCCAAACCTCACACCAAAGATGGCAAGAGAGAGATGAGGTTCTGTGTGGATTACAGAGGACTCAATGCTGTCACTAGGACAGACGCACATCCTATTCCAAGGGCAGATGAGCTCATAGATTCTGCTAAGTTTTTGAGCACATTTGATTTGACAGCTGTCTATTGGCAAATCAGGTTAGCTGAGGAGTCTAAGGCCAAAACAGCATTTTCAACCCCAGGAGGACACTACCAATTTTTGGTGATGCCCTTTGGTCTGAAGAATGCACCTGCCACCTTCCAAAGGTTGGTGAATCAAGTCCTTACTGGGTTGGATGACTTTTGCGCAGCATATCTTGATGACATTGCTGTCTTTAGCTCCACCTGGGAGGATCACCTGATCCACCTGAAGAAGGTACTTGAGGCTCTGCAAAAGGCAGGCCTCACTATCAAGGCTACTAAGTGCCAGATAGGGCAGAGTAAGGTTGTGTACTTGGGCCACCTTGTAGGTGGAGGCCAAGTTCAACCACTGGAGAGTAAGATACAATCCATCAAGGACTGGTCCCCTCCAACCACCCAGACTCAAGTTCGAGCTTTCTTGGGCTTGACTGGGTACTACAGGAAGTTTGTTAAGAACTATGGGTCCATTGTGACTCCTCTTAATGATCTGACATCCAAAAAGATGCCCAAAAAGGTTCAGTGGACAGTAAGCTGTCAAAAGGCATTTGGAGACCTGAAGAAGGCCATGTGCTCTGCACCTATCCTGAAAAGTCCTGACTACTCCAAAGAGTTTATTGTCCAAACAGATGCTTCTGAGTTGGGTGTGGGAGCTGTGCTGTCACAACTTAATGTAGATGGTCAAGACCAACCCATTGCTTTTATTAGCAGAAGGTTGACCCCCAGAGAGAAGAAAAATTTGAACCTACCTGCAGAGCAGCACGCCGCCATCGCCAAGAGTCACGGGGGGATAGCTTGACCCTGAAACCGGCACTTTCCCGCGTCGCCGCCCCGGGACTTCATCTCCCGGCTGCCCCAGTGGCGGCGCGACGTCAGCTAACGCAGCGCCAGGAGGCGCCTTAAATTGCATTGAGGCCGGCGGAGCAGGGGGAGGAAAGCAAAATTTGAACCTACCTGCAGAGCAGCACGCCGCCATCGCCAAGAGTCACGGGGGGATAGCTTGACCCTGAAACCGGCACTTTCCCGCGTCGCCGCCCCGGGACTTCATCTCCCGGCTGCCCCAGCGGAGGCGCGACGTCAGCTAACGCAGCGCCAGCGCCAGGAGGCGCCTTAAATTGCATTGAGGCCCGCTTCGCGGGACGCGCCGGGCGAAGCCCCAGCAAAGGGCGGGCCGTCTGTGGCCGTCCGAGGCAGACAGAGGCAGGGCTGGGCCACCCCCCTTAACTTTGCTGACCTGGGGGTATCCGGCTGAGAAACAACTTCTGGCTACCCGCATCGACATCTGCTATGGGGAAAAAGACGTCAGCTGCATCTAGAAGATCGGGTAAGGCTAAACAACATGCAGCACCTACTACCCCACTGCCAAGCCTAACGGCCATAGACAAAATGTTGCAAAAAACAATAGGGGTCGTTGCTACGGCTATTCAGAATACCGAAAGACGCCTCTCGCTCCCACCAAGCCTGCCCTTGTTTATGCATCATGATAACTCTTCTGATAAATCCCTTGATTCCCTACTCGCGACATCTTACGCAGGGCTTCCGGGTACAGCCACAAAAGAGAACCACCCTAATGGAAACACAGCACCTCATGACCACCTGCCCACGGATACCAGGCTATCGTCAACTCCGACTATGTTAGAGTTAAGGCCAAATAGGGACCTGGATCTTTTGCCATCTCCAGTTGACAACTCGATTCATATTGAAGGGATTGACTTATGCCATGACTTTGAAGCCCTGGATTCAGGCGGGGATAAAAGCACTAGTGGACCAATGCAAACAAGGGGCCAGAAAGCAAAGAGACAAAAAGCTAAGAACAAACGGAAAAACATTGAGCCTGTACAAAATAAACAGAAGGGTGGGAACAGTCAATCACGGAGATCTGTTGCCCCTGCAGCATTAGATAAGTCTAAAGAGGCTGGCCTATCTAACAGGATGGATTCGTCCATTATAGAAATCAACACAGTGTCAGGGGCTCAGGGATTCTGGGGGAGACTGGAGACATTGATATCTACTCTCTTGGGTCCTTTGAATTTACACGTTTCAAATATAGAAAAAAGGATGAGAGTGTTGACTGATCATGTTGCTAAACTAAGTTCTGGGCGCCATCAAGAAATTTTTCCCTCTCTAGGGGCAACTACCACTATTGATGATGTCCAAACAAATCAGCCCAAAATGTCTAACAAAACTAATAACAGGGTCCCCTTGTTGCTCCCAATACCAGGCACAAGTAAAAACCTACCATCTGTGGAGCACCGTGCTAAACAGGTACCTAAACCAACATCACCCAAGGCTGCCACCCCTATAGTCACGGCTCAAACTGTCCCCAAAAGTAATTTGGCACATTTGGGTCAAACTAATACTGATGTCTTACCTGATTCATCCCCCCCCTCACCTAAACCGGATCAAACTATCTTAACAATTGCCAAGCAAATTCCGGCTCGTATTAGTTTACCCCCAGAGTGTGGACCTTATGTCCTGGTCTTAGCCAATGTCCCTAAGCTAAGGAAAGACCAAGAGGAAAACTTTGTTAGCCTAAAAAACAGAACCCTCCATTGGCTATCTAGATATTGTCAATTTCCGATGGATGGCGCTGGAGAAATTATTCACACCCAAAGAGTGGGGTGGGTGGGCCCCCTAAGGAAAAAGTTTGAAGGGGACTGTATAATTATAAACTTTAAGTCCCCTCTATGGGCCCAATGTACGCTAGCAAAAGCCCCACAGCCCTCCCATTGGGAATATAACACCACACTTCTCCCTCTGGGGTATTTCTATAGGCACCTAATAGATCCTAATCCTAGTCTTGGGACTCATTTCTTGGGACACCGCCAGGACATTAATACTGATTTTAGAATCAATAATCGACGTTACCACCAGGGCCAACATCCTGATATTAGTAATGGCCTTCCATTGGATAATGTGATTGCACCACCTCCACACCAAATATCCCCCTTTCTTAGTCGCTCCCCAGCACATTCCCAGGGTGAGGCCGTATGCAGTGACCAATCAAAATATCTACCCGGATGAGCATGAGAGGAGGTACTTGTATAATGTCCCAACATATAATCGATTTGAACACGCTTTTTCAAATCTAGAGGAATTGGACTGACTGGGGGATAGTGACAGGAACAGTGAATGTGCAGAGGCAGCTAATGCAACCGAGGGCCCTTTAGATCCGGTAAAAACTGTCATACCTCAAACCACGGCCGTACAGTCTGCCTTGGTTGAATTCCCAGTTGCATGTGAGGACATCATAACAATCCCCCAAATTAACCCCAGGCAGATAACCAGGGACAAGCATTTAAGCACCCCAAGCGGCTGTGATTTGTCAATCCTTACCTGGAACGTTGCAGGCATAGAATCTAGACTGTCCGATCCTCAGTGGGTCCAGCTATTGGATGGCAAAGATATCATCATGTTCCAAGAGACCTGGGCCGTAGGGAACGTGCACATAGAGGGTTATCATTGTTTTAGTGTGTTTGCCTCTAAGTCTATCTCTGGCCGTGCAATGGGAGGACTTTTCATTGGGATTAGAATATTGGCGGGTGGCACTTTTAAGGATTTATCATTCGGGAACCCAAATATTCAGGTTCTCGAATACAAGCGAAAGACCAAGATTTATTTAATTAATTTTTACAATAACGATTTTAATTCAAGACCAAACAGGAACTATATAGCACTTTCTAATTTATTGGTACACCTTGAAACTAACATGAATATAGGCACAGACGAGAAGTCAGGGATCCTTATTGGGGGTGATTTCAATGCGAAGATTCCTGAATAGCACCGATTAGAGGATAAAAGCTGCCCAGATTTAGCAGATCGTAGAGGCATTGAGCTTGCTAAGATATTAAATGAACATATCCTTAGCAATGTAATGGAAGCAAGCCAATCCTCAAGGATGATTTGTGCCCCAACGCATAGAGGGAGAGATTCTCACTCAACGATCGATTTTATTTTCACATCCCCCTGCCTAATAGACCGTGTTACTGACTCAAATGTGGTTGAGACATCATATGGAGACCACAACCCCCTTATAGTCACCTTATACTTGGGACCTAGCCCAGCATATGCAAAATTTAATGGCGCGAGAGATATTACGCCATCAGGTGATGGTCTCCGTCTAAAATGGAGGGGAATTGATTGTGAAGCCCTAATGGATCGTGTAAAAAATGATCACCTTGCATTAATAAATTCTTGCTTATTGCCCGACGGGGACTGCCACAGAATAGTTGCCGATTTTGGTAAACTATCCGTGGCAATTAAAAACTATTTGCTAGTCCCACTACCCACCAAGGCAAAAGACCCCAGATGGTTCGACTCCGCCTGTTCCATGGCAAACAGGGAACTGCGCAGGGTACTAACCATTAAGCCAAGGAATATAGTGGAGGTACAATCAGCTAGGAAACTTTATAAACAAAAAATAGCTGAAAGAAAAGCGGCACTCTTGATGGAACAATGGGAGTCCCTGGTTGTCAGCGCTAACATGAAGAGCAGTGGACCATTTTGGACCGCAGTTAGGAAAATGCGCGACACGGGTAAACACCTATCCCCAATTGGCTGCAATATAACCAGCAACACTTGGGAAGCCCACTTTTCCAATATATATGCTGCCCCTTTTGAAGAAACAAATACCCCAGACTTGGGACAGTTGCGAGACTTGCGGATCGATCATTCCGAGGTGATGACAGCCGTCAGAGAGAGCCTTGGCAACAAGGCCCCTGGACCAGACGGTCTCCCCATAGATATTATAAAGCACAGTCCAGACCTATGGGCACCAATTTTACATAATGTTTTTAACAGTCTGACAAGAGCGCCTATCCCTATGACGTGGTCTTCTAGTATTATTGTCCCAATTTATAAAAAAGCCGATAGGTCAGACCCAGCTAACTATCGCCCAATCTCGCTCTTGGACAATACTCTAAAAATACTTGGGCGAGTCATTTATAATAGGGT
Organism: Triturus cristatus; assembly: GCF_964204655.1. NCBI lineage: Eukaryota > Metazoa > Chordata > Amphibia > Caudata > Salamandridae > Triturus > Triturus cristatus. The sequence continues at coordinate 1,062,735,381 of NC_140593.1, read as the reverse complement.
GGTAGAGTGGGCGGAAGATTCTGACCTACTGGATCCATGTCAGATGGGATTTAGGAGCGGGGTGGGCACGGTCGAGCAATGTCTGAATTTAAAACTAATAATTGATAAGTATACCGTCGCTCGATCGTCCCCGATATACCTCGCCTTTATGGATCTTTCATCTGCGTTTGATCTGGTAAACAGATCAAAACTGTGGCCCATGCTTCTCAACTATGGACTGGACGAGCCCCTAGTGCATTTTTTGGCGCATCTCCATACTGACCTTAGGGCTCAAGTTAGAATTGGGTCGGGGGGCGAAGTTTCCGGAGCCATAAAAATTGGTAGGGGGGTTAGACAGGGGTGCGTTTTAGCACCCCTGCTGTTTATCATTTACATCAATGACATAGCAAAGGTTTTAAAACAAGTAACCAGAGATGTCCCAACTGTCCTGGGGCATCCCTTGCCAGTTCTGTTATACGCAGACGATGCGGTCCTTATGGCCCTGTACTGCTCGATTTCCCCGGCCTTTCTGTGTTAAAAGGGGCCTAATGTGACTTCAGTCTCTTTCCATTCAAGTCTAAGGGTTAGAGTAGTGTATAGAGCCTATTTATTAGGCACTTCAACATGATCCTGTGTTCTTCCCCATAGATCAGGGTTTGCATACATATCCTAGGGGATAGATTCGTTAGCATTAGGGGTAATCTGTTCTGTAGTGAGGGTATTTCATGGAGCTGTGCTGAATTCAGGCCTGGTAGGCCTTAAACGGGAGAGACTCCATCTTTCCCCCTGCTCTGGCAGCTTGGGAAGCTTCTAGGTCATAGGCAGTGTTTTAGTTAGGAGGTGTTATTCGCTTGGAGAGAACCGGTTCAGGCCGGCCCTTATCGAAGGATTGTATTCTTCTTCATGCCGAAGACACTACATCAGGCCGGCCGGCTGGGAACGTGTCCTTGGCACGGGGAGGTACAGGAATTTGGTGGGCGGCAGGTTACGTGCTGGAATCTTCCATGAGAAAATGCACATCTATATTAGTGAAAGTCTGAGGCAGACACTGGCACTTGCTTCTAGTCCGTAGGCGGCACCTGGCCGTTAGCAGAAAAGCTACTACTTGTTTCAGGGAAGACAGATGACGAATTTGAAGGAGAAGAAAACCTAAGAATCTAAAGAGGAGAGAGTAGCCGATGAGGAAGAGATCCCAGTGACTCGGAGAAAAGAGAAGGGAGTAGATCTGTGACTGCAGAGGTGTGACTTCCAGGCGAAGCCGAGGCGCAGACGGGAAGGGAACCTAGATGACCTTTGAGTACAGGCTACATATGACCAAGGTGATGTCAACCCCTTACTATTAGAGTGTACAACTTAATCTTCCACTTTGCTTTGCAGGTTATGTGGTATGTATTATGTTCTGTGAGTGTGCATGGAGCAACCAAATAAAGTATCTAGCTTGTTGTGAGTCCACATGTGTTGTGTATTCTTGTATAGGAGGATAGCCTATTCTTCTAGTCAGATGCAGCTTGACATGAACAGATGTTAATCCTGATCAGGTAAGTGGTAACTGAATGAGGGAGAGAGGAGCCCCTCGAACTAAAGAACAGGTTGTGCTCAACTAATAGTCTTTGTGTGATCTGATATATAGTAACCCCGATTCCCCTGTCGTGTACTACGGTAATAATAGGATGAGCTCGTGCTAAGGCTGCCGTCTGGGTAGGAGATTCTGGGTCTGCCTGAAGACCGCGAGACTGTGTGTTGCTGCCGTCTGGGTAGGAGATTCTGGGTCTACCTGAGACCGCGAGACTGTGTGTTGCTGCCGTCTGGGTAGGAGATTCTGGGTCTGCCTGAGACCGCGAGACTGTGTGTTGCTGCCGTCTGGGTAGGAGATTCTGGGTCTACCTGAGACCGCGAGACTGTGTGTTGCTGCCGTCTGGGTAGGAGATTCTGGGTCTGCCTGAGACCGCGAGACTGTGTGTGACTGCCGTCTGGGTAGGAGATTCTGGGTCTGCCTGAGACCGCGAGACTGTGTGTTGCTGCCGTCTGGGTAGGAGATTCTGGGTCTGCCTGAGACCGCGAGACTGTGTGTTGCTGCCGTCTGGGTAGGAGATTCTGGGTCTGCCTGAGACCGCGAGACTGTGTGTTGCTGCCGTCTGGGTAGGAGATTCTGGGTCTGCCTAAGACCGCGAGACTGTGGTTGCTGAGATCGCGAGACTGTGAGGTCTTGATATATATATATATAATAGGAATTCCCTGTCCTTAGGTGGTACATATATATATGTGGTTATTTAGGTGTAAAAAGGCCCTAGGGAGGGGGTAACGTTCTGGTTTGGGTTAGAAAGGCTCTGTGGAGCGGGTTCTATCTGGAGGGAAAACCAAAGCAGAACATTTGGCGTCGTGAACCGTTTACGTATTCTGTGTGCGTTGTGTTGTCCCGTGTTTGCTGCCGGCGTGTGCGTGATTTTGTTTGTATATTCTTTGTGATATACTGGTGTGTCTAGCCTTTCTTCTTCTTTCTTTTCTTTTTCTTCTTCTCTCTTTTTCACGATCTGTTCTAGACAATGTAAATCTACTTTTAAGTTGCCCGTTGATATTCCCGGCTGGGATTCAATGCCTTGTGAAGCCTTAGCCCGTGAGTGGGCTGAGTAATTGGAAGCAGACTGTTACATATCACTTGATTTATTTGCATGGGGGCAGACCGTATGATGTGCTGGCTCGTGAAGTGAGCTAATTGTGCTGATTTAGAATTGGTATGTGTGTGTTTCAGCGTGTCTTGTAAAGACTGCTTATAAATAGCTTGCTACGTGAGGCAGAGAGGGCTGGATCCCTTTCAAGTGTTAGTTAAGGAATGCATATCTAATGTTTTCAGTTGCAAAGTGCATGTCAGATCTCAGAGCATGACTCTGAAACGTGGGACTCCCTTGAAATTCCAGTCTCCGTAGTTGCAATGAAGGGTGTTATTCAGCAGGTGATTGATGGCATTTTGGAGAGAGACAGCGGTGTTATTTTCAAGTGTTGGTTAACATGCATTACACATGTGGGCATTTGCAATAAGAATGTAGTGAGTTGAAAACAGAGCTGGTTGATGCCCAGTTTGCTAATATATCTTTGAAGACTAAATTAAACGTGTACCAGGCTGTGAAGTTGTTCACTTTGCCATGCCAGAATGATTCAGGTGTGATAAGTGTAACCGAGAATGCAGGCAGGCTATGAGCTACACAGACGGTTTTAATTAATTCCTCTGGGAAGCTTTCTCAGCCTAAATGGAATGTGCATGAAAGTAAACAGACTAATGTTTTAGGCTTCACGATCACCGGTTGCGGACATAAATTAGACATGACAGTGTATGATACATTTTGCTTTAAAAGAGAATTGCAACAATGTGATTTTGGATGTGAACAGCTGATTGTGTACAATAAGTCTGATATGTGGCCACTTCATTAACATGAACATTTATTTCGTGAGTTACTTCTAGAGCAATGTGCCCTTTTTAGTTACAGGTAAGTGCAGGGAAATAATAGGTCGCTTTTAAATTCAGATGCTGGACACATGTTGTGCTTTTGCGCCCCAACAAATACTGGACAGAATAGGGTTAGAGGCAATGTGGTTTGCTTATGGGAGAGCATTTTCAGATTAAGGAATGTGCAGTCTTGCTGGAGGTAAGGAGTGGTTACGGCTATTTTTCCTCTCAGACCTGTAAAGAGTTGTTCTGGAAGTGGGTCATTTGACAGCGTCTTTCAGATTGCTGTTTGGGAGTCTTGCAGTGAGATCATCCAGCAACGCTGGGCAGGGCTCGGGCTTTCTGTGAAGTCCGAGCAGGAATTCCTACGGGAGGGGTCATCTCATCTCAGCTCCTCTCCTCCGTAGGCAGGGACAGCTTCCTGGAGATAGATGTCTGGGAGGCTTGCACAGGCGCAGGCCCCCCCCCATGAGGAGAGTCGCAGACAGTCCAAGAAAGTTGGCAGGCGTGCAGTTCACTCCGACCTTGAAGGAGATAAGGTGTGAGCTACAGACAGCCGGAGAAGCCTCTGCTTGTTATGTTTGGCAAGGGGCCATTTAGTGTCCGCGGAGATTTGTGAAGGGGGGCAGCACCTGTGAGGGGTGCAGTGAGAGAAGTGAGAGAAGGAGACTGCCCCAGCCCTTCTTGCTGTGTATAGAAAAAGAGGGATTTTATCAAGACTTCAGAGGCTAAAGCGTTAGTAGTATTCTTACACGATTCCCCAGAGCTGGAGGAGACCTATATAGACAGAAATTAAAATATTGTATTTTTGGAAATGCAAGACGAAAGTACTGTACTTTTGAAAATGTTCTTTGCAAGAAAAGTGATGCTTGTTTCTTTTTCAGATTCGCCCAGTTCTCCGCGTGTGAGTGGGACTCCCTTCTCCCGTGTGAGTGGGGCCCTCCCTCTCCCCCCCCCTCCCCCCTTCCCTTCCCTCCCCCCCCCCAAGCCTGGAGTGATCACCAGACGAGACGGTGGCGGCTGATGCCGGTGGCTATCCAGACTGGATGGGGTCCTCCCTTATCAAGAAGATACAGCTGCTGATGTATACCGGAGAGCATGATGGCCTGCTTGCATGAAGGCTGTGTGCCTTTCACACAAGGTGACTGCTTGTGTGACGGTGACAACAAACGACAAAAGAGGAGATTACAAGATGTGCTTTGCCAGAACTGTTTTCTCGACGTGGAGTTCGGAGGCCATGGAAGGCGGCTGTGTGTTTTTTTTTTTTTTTTCATACTGAAGGACTGTTTTTTTTTTTTTTTAGGGATGGAGATCAATAGAGACGCTTTGCAGCGCTCAGAGTAGATATTTTCTAAGTTAGTGAACAGTAATAACTTGTAGCTGTTGCTACTATATCTGAGTTTGACAGTGGAGTCTCCACTTTAACCATTAGCAGCATTAGGAGCGTTCCAAAGCTTGATTGATTTATTTTCTGTATCCATTCAACATGTATCCGGATGTCTATGAGCTATTTCTAGATGAACCTGAGTTGTGGCTACTACATGTGTTTGGAGAATGCGGACTTTATTTGCTCTAAAGTGATTATCACATACCTTTGATGAGTTTTTTTTTTGTTGCTTTTTAGTCATGATTTGTTTTGAATTATGTATTTTTCTGTAGCCACTTCACAATATGAGTTGCTGTTTCAACATGTGCTTTTTAGTAGTTGTGACTTTTAATTTAGACATATGGCTTTCAATGGTTTTTGCTTTCAATTGCGATATGCAGTACTTTCATGATAGTTTTGCTTTTCAGTTATGTAATACAGTTGCTATTTGCTAGATTTTGTTTTTGACATATGTGAATGGTGATGATAAAGGGTCATGGGGTGCAATGTAGTGAATCAGCCACTTGTGTTCTGACACCCTATGGTGACCCTCAACCACCACCATTCTGTACTGACTTAAGTGTGTTCTGCCTTTTAGTGGAATAGTCTTTCCAAGAATAGAAGGTATGGTATGTTGAGGTGCAGTCTTGTGGGTGGTGGTGCACACATGTGCTCAATGTTGTATACTGAGGGATTTAGCGTATAATGTTATTTGGGTTAGGTGAATTATGATTTTGACCTATTGGCTTTGACGTGGTCTAATGTGATTCTACCTTTTGACTCTACCTTGCTTCAAACTTCTCTGTGTGCACAGTGGTGCTTGTAAGTTGTGTGGATGAGAATTATTGGTGTTCCTGCTTTGGCAGTCTATAATGCCAAATCTATTGAGAAAATGGCCTGCTGGATGGTGAAATCCATTAATAATACTTCTACAGTCCTGTCTGACATGCTATTGGACGCCCAGGGTGAACGTAGGACCATTTTGCAAAATCGAGCGGCCATTGATTATCTTTTGCTTAAACATGGACACGATTGTTAGGTATTCTGATTATTATCGGCATTTTGATTTCTATCTGTTGCTTTATTCAAGTGTATTCCTTCAATGCTTCAATTCTGCACACTTGGTACTAGACATAGATCAGTTCGTTTTGTTTCATATTAGGTATAATAGACTGAAGTCAAGGGTGGAATGTACTGCTCGATTTCCCCGGCCTTTCTGTGTTAAAAGGGGCCTAATGTGACTTCAGTCTCTTTCCATTCAAGTCTAAGGGTTAGAGTAGTGTATAGAGCCTAGTTATTAGGCACTTCGACATGATCCTGTGTTCTGTATAATAGACTGAAGTCAAGGGTGAAATGTACTGCTCGATCTTTCCGGCCTCATTGTGTTGTAGAGCGATTGATGTGACTTCAGTCTCTTTCCATTCAAGTCTAAGGGTTAGAGTAGTGTATAGAGCCTAGTTATTAGGCACTTCGACATGATCCTGTGTTCTGTATAATAGACTGAAGTCAAGGGTGAAATGTACTGCTCGATCTTTCCGGCCTCATTGTGTTGTAGAGCGATTGATGTGACTTCAGTCTCTTTCCATTCAAGTCTAGGGGTTAGAGTAGTGTAGAGAGCCTAGTTATTAGGCACTTCGACATGATCCTGTGTTCTTCCCCATAGATCAGGGTTTGCATACATATCCTAGGGGATAGATTCGTTAGCATTAGGGGTAATCTGTTCTGTAGTAAGGGTATTTCATGGAGCCGTGCTGAATTCAGGCCTGGTAGGCCTTAAACGGGAGAGATATTATTCTTCCACCGATGTTAGTCCTGTTTAATAAATGTATAATAGACTGAAGTCAAGGGTGAAATGTACTGCTCGATTTCCCCGGCCTTTCTGTGTTAAAAGGGGCCTAATGTGACTTCAGTCTCTTTCCATTCAAGTCTAAGGGTTAGAGTAGTGTATAGAGCCTATTTATTAGGCACTTCAACATGATCCTGTGTTCTTCCCCATAGATCAGGGTTTGCATACATATCCTAGGGGATAGATTCGTTAGCATTAGGGGTAATCTGTTCTGTAGTAAGGGTATTTCATGGAGCTGTGCTGAATTCAGGCCTGGTAGGCCTTAAACGGGAGAGACTCCATCTTTCCCCCTGCTCTGGCAGCTTGGGAAGCTTCTAGGTCATAGGCAGTGTTTTAGTTAGGAGGTGTTATTCGCTTGGAGAGAACCGGTTCAGGCCGGCCCTTATCGAAGGATTGTATTCTTCTTCATGCCGAAGACACTACATCAGGCCGGCCGGCTGGGAACGTGTCCTTGGCACGGGGAGGTACAGGAATTTGGTGGGCGGCAGGTTACGTGCTGGAATCTTCCATGAGAAAATGCACATCTATATTAGTGAAAGTCTGAGGCAGACACTGGCACTTGCTTCTAGTCCGTAGGCGGCACCTGGCCGTTAGCAGAAAAGCTACTACTTGTTTCAGGGAAGACAGATGACGAATTTGAAGGAGAAGAAAACCTAAGAATCTAAAGAGGAGAGAGTAGCCGATGAGGAAGAGATCCCAGTGACTCGGAGAAAAGAGAAGGGAGTAGATCTGTGACTGCAGAGGTGTGACTTCCAGGCGAAGCCGAGGCGCAGACGGCAAGGGAACCTAGATGACCTTTGAGTACAGGCTACATATGACCAAGGTGATGTCAACCCCTTACTATTAGAGTGTACAACTTAATCTTCCACTTTGCTTTGCAGGTTATGTGGTATGTATTATGTTCTGTGAGTGTGCATGGAGCAACCAAATAAAGTATCTAGCTTGTTGTGAGTCCACATGTGTTGTGTATTCTTGTATAGGAGGATAGCCTATTCTTCTAGTCAGATGCAGCTTGACATGAACAGATGTTAATCCTGATCAGGTAAGTGGTAACTGAATGAGGGAGAGAGGAGCCCCTCGAACTAAAGAACAGGTTGTGCTCAACTAATAGTCTTTGTGTGATCTGATATATAGTAACCCCGATTCCCCTGTCGTGTACTACGGTAATAATAGGATGAGCTCGTGCTAAGGCTGCCGTCTGGGTAGGAGATTCTGGGTCTGCCTGAAGACCGCGAGACTGTGTGTTGCTGCCGTCTGGGTAGGAGATTCTGGGTCTACCTGAGACCGCGAGACTGTGTGTTGCTGCCGTCTGGGTAGGAGATTCTGGGTCTGCCTGAGACCGCGAGACTGTGTGTTGCTGCCGTCTGGGTAGGAGATTCTGGGTCTGCCTGAGACCGCGAGACTGTGTGTTGCTGCCGTCTGGGTAGGAGATTCTGGGTCTGCCTGAGACCGCGAGACTGTGTGTTGCTGCCGTCTGGGTAGGAGATTCTGGGTCTGCCTGAGACCGCGAGACTGTGTGTTGCTGCCGTCTGGGTAGGAGATTCTGGGTCTACCTGAGACCGCGAGACTGTGTGTTGCTGCCGTCTGGGTAGGAGATTCTGGGTCTGCCTGAGACCGCGAGACTGTGTGTGACTGCCGTCTGGGTAGGAGATTCTGGGTCTGCCTGAGACCGCGAGACTGTGTGTTGCTGCCGTCTGGGTAGGAGATTCTGGGTCTGCCTGAGACCGCGAGACTGTGTGTTGCTGCCGTCTGGGTAGGAGATTCTGGGTCTGCCTGAGACCGCGAGACTGTGTGTTGCTGCCGTCTGGGTAGGAGATTCTGGGTCTGCCTAAGACCGCGAGACTGTGGTTGCTGAGATCGCGAGACTGTGAGGTCTTGATATATATATATATAATAGGAATTCCCTGTCCTTAGGTGGTACATATATATATGTGGTTATTTAGGTGTAAAAAGGCCCTAGGGAGGGGGTAACGTTCTGGTTTGGGTTAGAAAGGCTCTGTGGAGCGGGTTCTATCTGGAGGGAAAACCAAAGCAGAACAGGCCCGCACCCCTAATGCCCTCCGTTTGCTTGTGGAAAACTTTGTCCATCATATGGAGGGATTAGACCTGCGTGTGAACTTCAAAAAATCTTTTGTCATGTCATGCGGACCTGGAAAACAGAAACTTAATGCCATCCATATCGGGTCTGATAAACTTGACTATGTAAATTCTTTTATATATCTTGGGGTGGCCTTCGCTGCGAACAACTCATGGAGTGGGCACTCCGCCCACGCCACGAGCAAGTTCTCGAAGGCCATCAACTCAATATTGAGTCTTCCACGCCCTAAAAAATTAGGGGCAACCAGTGCTATTTAAAAATTTTTTAGATTGCAGTGTATCCCTGTTGCCACTTATGGGGCGGAAGTTTGGGGCCCTGCTAAAAATCCCGGTATCCAACGAGAAGAGACACGTTTTTGTAGGAAAGTATTGGGTGCCCCAATCTCGTCCTCTGAATTTATTTGTCACAAAGAGTTGAACCTCCCTTATATTAGCGACTTTATCAGATGTAGACCAGCCCTATTTTGGCTGAGAATCTGGAGGAATAATGCTGCCTCCTTAACACAAGACATAATTAAAGATTGTCTTAAATGTGATCACGGCCTCTTAATTCCATGGCTTGCTGGGGTCCTAAAATTATTAAGCGCCGTGAATAAAGGAGATCTCTTTTCAGATCCCTCCAGAATCGGATGTCAAGATAAGGTTGAGGTTAAACAAGCACTATACGCACTCTTTGAAACTGAAAGGATGGAAAGGGAAATATCCAAATCAACTGTTGTCAGATACATGGAGGATGACCTGTCCAGGCAACCCCTCCCACTCTATCTTACTTTGCCTATGTCTAGTTGGGAGAGGTCTCTGTTATTTCGATTAAGGGCAGGTTCTATAAAATTTTCGCTGGGCTTTCCTTTGGGTTATAATCACACTACAGAATGTAACCCCTGCCCCTGTGATGGTACCAGCAAACAGAATGATCTGCACTTTTTATTTTTTTGCAAATTTTATTTAAAATATATTAATTGGTTCTTAACACCCTATTTTAGAAAACAAAGACCCCTCTCCTTGGAGGAGTCCCGCTTGAAGTTACTTTCCCTGGATACAGAGGAACTGACCTTTCGTACCAGTACCTTTTTAAGATTAATAATTCGTGTACGCAATATGATGGAAAACCCTTGAAAGATTGCTGTCTTAGTTCCCTTTTAAAATTTTTAAAAATATTGTATCTTGTATATTGTATCAATGAATTGTTTTTTATGTCTGTACTTTTATGAATTCAAGCAATTCGAATAAAGGTCTTTTGATTGATTGATTGATTGAGAGAAGAATTGGTCAGCTATTGAGAGGGAGGCCTTTGCTGTGGTGTGGGCCCTGAAGAAGCTGAGGCCATACTTGTTTGGCACTCACTTCAAGATTCAGACCGACCATAAGCCCCTCTTGTGGCTAAATCAGATGAAGGGTGAAAACCCCAAACTGCTTAGGTGGTCCATTTCCCTACAGGGGATGGACTTTACAGTGGAGCACCGGCCAGGTACAGACCATGGGAATGCAGATGGTCTCTCCAGGTACTTCCACTTAGGACATGAAGACGAGACTGGTCAAGGCTAGTTCAATGTCCCTGCGTTTGGGGGGGGGGGGTTGTGTAGGAGAGTAGGGTCTGCTATCCTATGGTCACCCCAAATGTTTGCTTTTTGCTTCACTGGTTTTTGACATATTGAGGCTGTGGGCCTGCTAATCAGACCCCCAGCCTGCTGTTCTCTCTACTAAATTGAAACTATGCCCTTTAGTTGCATAACCAATTGGAACTGGATCACCCTGTGAGCCCCTGTACCAGTGTACACTAGGTACCCAGGACATTGGTGTATCTAAGGCCTACCAGGGGCTGAAGCATGTATTGTGCCACCCCTGGCCTGGCCTAGCAATTTGACACAGCTGGCTGATCACTCAGCTGGGGTAAGTTGGTGTATCCACCTCTTACTTAGGTATAGTATACCTATACCTAAACTTAAATGGGACACATGTTAACCTATAAGTCACTCCTATGGCAGGCCTTAACAATCCTGAAGGCAGAGTGCTTGGTTCCATGTGAGATGGTGCTCTGGCATGAGCTGAGCCTGTCTGCAGTGGTCGGAACAACTTCCTTCTACCGTTTCCAGATATCGCCATACCATATACTCTTAAGTGCATTATGAACCTCGCGGTTAAATGCTATCTTTGGTTTGGCTTTATCAAAACATGTCGAGTAAGGTGTCATACGAATTGGAATACTAACCCCTCGCCAGTTCTGGCGACGGGGTTAGCATTCCACCCTTCTAGAGGGACACGACATGTACAGCACCTGAAACCCGGGTAAAATCAGACATAGCCTCAGCTCCACAAAATGGACGCTGCCACCACCGACACAAGTCTGCCCTCCTGCTGCTGGGAGTCTTTCCAGCTTGGGAGACGTGGACAAAGGGTTTCCTGCCAGGGGAGGTGCGTGCACCACCCCAGACAGGGTTTTGTGTATTGGTCAGATAGGGCTTGAATACAATCAGACATGCCTGAGGCTCACAAGGAGCCTCGGTGCATATGCCAGTTCAAACCGGTCTTAGGGCACACCAGCCCCAGACCTGGGGCGAGCTGGACAAAGGATTGGGGGTGTAACCACCCCCCTTCCTGGTCCCACCCTTAGGGAGGGACCTAGCAGGTAGTCCGGCCCCTAGAATCCGCTTAAAGGTAGGAGCTGTGTCCTAAGACTTAAGACATCCTGGAATCAACTTAATACTAAGAAGAAGACGAGAACTTCGACGTTCTGCTGCACAGAAGACTGAAGGAAATCTCCCCTATGGTCAGGGAGTGACCATCTTGCTCACGCAAGCACCAACCAGCGAATCGACATCTGCTTTGCCGCCACCTCCCGCCGGAGCCCGAGCCCAGAGACTGACAAGACCTGTACCTCCAGACCTCTCACAGCCCGATCCACAGTCCCTGAAAAGAAGGAACCCGTGGAGGCACCAAGACACGTGGAGCCAGCCATCTTGGAAGACACTCGACAAACTGCAAGCGCAACAACAGAGGCTCCGTCCGAGTTGTGCTTTGGGTCCTGAGAAGCCCAACATCCGAGCAGCATCTGCACCAAAGGTGAGCCCTCCAGCATCTCCACAATCTGCGTGGGGCCCCTCTGCACTTTGCGACTCGACACGCCTGCCCGGTCCCTGGCCCGTTGGCTAGTGGCCATCTTGGCGAACCTTTTTGAAAACTACGATGCTGGTCTGGTTGCTCCAGACTTGCCCCTGCTTCCCTCCAAAGGAGCAGCCCCTCTGACCTTGCTGGTCAGAGCTAACAGCTTTCTTTGATTCCTGCAACTCCTGCTTTTTCTAAGGCTTGTTTGCTTCTTTTGAGTCGCCAACACCGCCGACAGCGAGAGCCTGCAAGGGACAGCTCGTGAACCGACTCCTGGACATCGTCAACCTTCAGGGACCACGTGGCTGCAGAGACAAGCTACACCTCTTCACCTGTTTGCACCCGACATCGCCTGGTACCTACCTGGTGCCATGCCGGTCTCTGGCTAGTGACTGTGAACACTGTCCCCTCTGCTTACAGGTCTTCTACAACTCCGATCCATCCTTGGATCCACCGCATCTCTTCTGGACCGACCGCCTGCAGCATCTTTGTCATCAGGCTCCATTGAACAGATAGACGCAACCCGACGCACTTCGAGACCTATGCACCCGCTTCCTGTGGGTGAGGTAAAGCTGGCACTCCGGTGCACAAGTGTAGAGTAACATCTCTAATGTCTAGGTTTGAAGTCTTAAGTTCGTAGTCCATCCAGAAGACCCTTCTAGCAGTAACTTTTGAACATTTACGCACCCATTGAAAACCTATGGGAGCCCGCGTGTAACTTTCCTCACTGCACACGCGACCCGTGGACCTCCTGGTCACTAACTGAAGTTAGCTCCTTGTAGGCCCAGCGATTCTAGAGGCCCTAGGCCTTTTCCCTTTCCTGTTCGTGGTACTTATACCACTATTTTAGTATATGGTTTGAGCGACCACCAGGGCCTATCTGTTAAATGGTAGCGGCAGTTTCAGTCGATAACCTTTCAAGTATTGCCCGGCGGTAATCGCCTCTTATACCATTCGATGATTAACCAACAAAAGAGGCAGGCGCCGGAGACTGGAAGGCAGGAAACAAAGTTTTATTCCGTCGGAGCAGAACACATCAGATCGGACAGCAAGGTATCGTCTCGAGGTGCTCTAACCACATCTCTGAGGCCTGGCCTCTTATACACAGGTTTATTGCTTTATTACACGTTACACATTCTTGTTGAGACTTTGATGTACGGAAATACATCCTTGGAATCCCCACTTCAAGCTCGTTCCCACACATATCTACAGTGGAAGTCCCCACCCCACCCACAGTAGGAGATGGCTATCACACAGCTGGACATTCCGCCAATTCCCGGGGGTGTGTGCGACTGGTCGGATCTCAGGGGGTGGGGGCCTTGATCTCCTGTAATCCCTTTGATGTGGGGTGTTTCCCTTACAGTAGGGGCAATAAACTGCATCCGCAGGGCTAGGTGATGGCCTGGGATCGGTTCGGACAATCGGGCGCAGAGGAAGGGGGTATGGGATGAAAGGAGGTGTTGGTCAGGCGCGGGATGTGGTTCCATGGCAGGGTCGCGCAGAAGGAGAGGGTTTATGGCCCATGTATGAGAGAACGGGGGTGGCCGGCGCGCGGGGGTGCTTGCAGAGCCTGAGGGACGCGCTGGCGATCGGCAATGAGACCATGGTGCCTAAAATGGCCGTCGCGCGTTTTCCGCGTGTGTCGCTTGGGGAGAGACAAGATGGCGCAGATAATGTTCAGATACGAACTAAATTTCCACAGTCCTCCCTTTTAACATATCTCGCCAGCTTGTTTAGCTCGGATCTATCCCCATAATACCATGTACTTCTACTTCGTACAGGGCTTTCATTCGTTCTGCTTCAAAGTTCAGAGTCTTAGAGCAGACAGGAATAATCTGACGCAATTGTACATAATTACATGCAGTTGATGTGATAGGCGAGGAGGTATCGCATACAAAATTACATCAGCTGCGTCATATGTCAGACCCGGAGATAGGAGGAGGGAAGCTAGCTTGAACACAAACATGATACCGTAAAGTAAAAAATGTTCTGGCAAAACAAGGAATATTACGTACATTACTTAAGGCCTAGACTTCGTGTGGATCAAACTAGACAGCATAGTCATGTGCACGGCTGATGTTATACAATTGTCATTATACAAAGTTAATGTTTCTTAACTATCAGTGTACAGTTGGAAGTGACCGATGTAATATCTTGAAAACTCGATTGGAAGATAGTCAATACGAAGGTGGTTGGGAGAGGAATTCAACTCAACATGAGTTACAGTCAGAGGGGAGGGGGGGGGGGCAATGTCCAAAAGGGAGTTCTTCTTTCCAGTGTCCTATTACAGTGAGCCATCACTGGTAAGCTCTCGTTGTTCTTCTTCTTTCGTTGGCACTGTTGAGCACCGGCGGTGGAGCTAAGGTCCAGCTCAAATCCAGGTTTTCACGTTGCAGGGTGTGACCATTCTTTGCTCTCGGATCACAGTCCTGTTTTGTCCTGTTCCCTAACTGGTCTTATCATAGGTACCTTGAGACGGGGTACCCGCATTTCGTTCTTCTTTTGTCAAGTCAAGTTCAAAATCCCATATGAAAAAGGGGGGGGGGGGGTAGGGGCGTGCTTTGGGAGGCCGAGGGAAGAGGGGGTGGAGTGGGATCGGATCAAAAAGCGGACCAAGGAGAGCAGAATCTTTTAGCACTGAGCCCATCAATCGGGCTCGACGAGCTGGGACTTCAGGCACAATCTCATTAATCATTGCTGTGGTGCAGGTTTGCGAGTGTTCCTGCAAATTTCCATCACCAGGTCTGCTAGGTGTTGATTCCTGTACCTTATAAACGTGGCAAGAAGTCTGACATCTATCAACTTCCTCGTCTATCAAAATTCGAACCGGCTTCTCCGGCAGAGACTCGTCTTTCTAACACAAGCCCTGTTGATTCATATTTTTCTCCAGGGACTGCTAAGTTTATGAAAAAGTGTGAGGTGCTACTTTCATGGGCTCACAAATATCTGTTTCGGGGAGGAACACGAGCTAAATATTTTTCTTGCTGGAGACAATAGTTAACCTTCATCAGTTCTAGGCGATGTATCTTTAAAAACAAGGTCATCAGCTGTATTGCTTAAAATATCCAGGGACTGCTAGTACAGGACTGGGACTATTCTGGAAGGACGGGGTGTTTAGACGCTCTATTTCTGTGCAATGGGCGGGGCGATTCTGAGCGATGGAGGTGGAGTCGTTAGAGCCCTAAAACAACAAAAACCACTGACATATAGTTCCCGTTATAAGGGCCAGATTGGGAGACATCAGTCGTCTTACCTGTCCTTTCTTTCTCAGCCAATTAAGTTCCATCATTTACAGAAAGGAGAGGTAGTAGTGTGGCAAAATACAGTCGTTTTGCTTCTGTCAATTTGTTCGAACACTGTCGTGTTTAGGCCAATTATGCATATACCGAGGAGGTACAGTGTTGTCATCTAATCAAAAAGAGGGCAAGGGAGCCTTCAGCGAGGGAGAGAGAGAGAGAGAGAGAGAGAGAGAGAGAGAGAGAGAGAGAGAGAGAGAGAGAGAGAGAGAGAGAGAGAGAGAGAGACGTGCGCATCAAGTAGGCTATTTGGCACACGTACGACATGAAACGAGAGAGAGAGAGAGACAAACGTGTACGA
The DNA here is from genome assembly GCF_964204655.1 of Triturus cristatus. NCBI lineage: Eukaryota > Metazoa > Chordata > Amphibia > Caudata > Salamandridae > Triturus > Triturus cristatus. Next base: position 1,062,719,952 of record NC_140593.1, on the reverse strand, counting down.
TAATAGGCTACTTGGTACACACACAACATAGAGCAGCACGGGTCAGTTTTACGTACAAAAACACGAGCTGGGGAAAACATAAATTCAACGTTCACGTACACACAAATACCGGATAGGGTGTAACAGTACATACATCAAGCACAGCAAGTTTCTGGTGTAAGTCACCCTCCAATTTACTAGCTTCCGGGAGAGGGAGAGTCGTTTCTTCAAACGAGGAGTTACCATATTCGGGCTTATTTTCCCATTCCCTTGATCGATAGACAAGCATTTCAGTCATACAAAGACGTTCTCTCCAGCGACCCAGGCATATGCAATACATACACATTCATACCGTACAATCAGGGCGCGTACGCACAGTCATACCATACAGTTTTTCACGTTCCCAGTGATGGTCTGCACTCCACGCACCATTTCACAGCGCATGTCTATGTCTTTCCCTACATGGAGCACGGTGCTGTCTATGTCCACTCCATTCTTCAGTCGGAACTCCGATGTAACCTACAGAGAAGAAAAGAAAGGGGGGGGGTGCAGCATTCAAAGCACATCAGCGCGCATAAACACAAAAAAGTTCTACTTACCACGTACCAGACTAGCTGCAGGAACGTATAATACCACAGATCTTGACTATCCTTTTCGCATTATTTTTCTGTGTACTGTATCCTTCCTTTCTACTATACCAAAAATGCTTCATTTTATTTGTCCCTAAATTCGAGTTCCCTCTGCGTGCATTTGTTTCTCAATTAGTCGTATTATGGGACAAAAATACCATACCTTACATTCGGCAGATACCTTAAGCTACAGTCAACCATTTTCTAACAACTCTGGAAAAAGACAGGTGTGATGGATACAAATTTTCATCCATCCAAATTCAGGCAAAGGGTCTGCATTATCTGTCTTCTATTGTTTGGGAATGATAGCCATTATTCAAAACCTTACCAACCTAGGCGATTGTTATGACGCTGATTCCATAATTCCTTCGAAAACCCTTTATTGTGAAAATGTCAGTATACAAATACGGGCCTACAACCGTATAGGCCGGCCACGGTGCAAGAGGCGTCGAGTATCATGAGCAACACTACCTTAACGCGAAAATAAAAATAATCAATAATGAGAAGACCAGCATCAATAAGGTTGTTCGCATGCCCAGTCAGTACCCTCCCCATACCCCGCCCGCCATGTGCAAAAAGACCGTATACATATCCCTTAACATCAATGCCAAGTAACCGGAACGCCATAAGGAGTTGTAGGTCCCTCCTACATCGGCGCCATTTTGGGGCGAGGTCGGGTGGGTCCAGGGTACAGTCTAAATGTTTCCATTAACTAGCGGCCGGACCAGAATCCCTTTCGGCAGTTCAAAAATTTTCAATAACGCCAACAGAAAGAACAGGCAGCATGAACCGTTACTCGAAGGTGGGGAAAGCAAAGTTTTTTTTCCTATCGGGTCATGCTCAGATTCCATCGGAACTGATTCGAGTTGGTAGTCTACAGTGTCTCCTGGTAATTCAAACAGAAGCTGGCGTCAGCATGAGGGCACCACCATCTCGCAGCAACGCTGTGGTCCTTTCGGAGAGCGGGACAGCAGGAGTGTCTCTCTGCCGACGCCCTGAATCAGTCTCTCTCATGGCACCAAATGGGGACAAGGTGGCTGCCGCCCGGGGCAAAGACAAGTTAATGTGGAATGATCGAGCAATAGTGGCGGTTGCCCCCATCGGAAGTCCGCGGGAGTCGAGGGCCAATGACTCCCGTAGAATCTGCAAAGCTGAGAGGACGTTTTCAAGGGTGGGGCCCATGCCCGAGCAGGCAAGCTTCCGAGTTCCGAGGTAGCCCAGAGCCATCTTAGTGGACCAGGCCTGAATCCGAAGAGCCGGCCGCCATTTTGAGAGTCCTGTGGCAGCAGCAGTTCTCCACCACAGCCACCGGAGTGGGTCCCCCGACCAACCAACTGCGGGGGCCCACTTCTTGGGTGGAACGCTAATGGAAACTTGGTGCAGAAAGGAACCTCCGCCTGGGTGGTCGTCCGGCAGGTAAAACGTTAATGGCTGTCCTGCTGCAGCTGGCCGGCGAGTGAAACGCTAAGGGGGGCTCTCTCAGCTGGTCGACGAGTGAAACGCTAAGGGGTGCTTCTTTCAGCTGGTCGACGAGTGAAACGCTAAGGGGTGCTTCTTTCAGCTGGTCGACGAGTGAAACGCTAAGGGGTGCCCTACTGCAACTGAGGAGCCTCCACCTGGGGAGGCCCGTTCGCGTCGCCTCTCCCCAGGGCACCCCACGCCGTCTTTCGGCGCAGCATTGTAGGACGGTCAGACCAGCACAACAACTTGCTGGACACCACTTCGGTGCCGTCCGGATCTCGGCGCGCCGTGTTGCCTCTGGCCTATTCGCACAACAGTCCGCTACTGATGCCGCCTCACAGGCCGATGGATTTTGTAGGCGTGTTTATAGCCCAAATCCAACTAAAAGACAGACCAAAGCAGCCCAATGTTGCTACTTTAAGGAAGGAGGGGCAGGGACTGTGTCACGTGGACGGTGAAATGCTTTGGGATGGATGTTGCAGCAGGCTGCCATGTAAATAGTTGTTTAAAAAGAGTGTTTTAACGTGTTTTACCCTGTTGGAGTGTTGCATATACCTACAAGTTATTAAAGCGTTTTAATCATACTACTTTGTTGGAGTGTTGTACATATAGGTTGGGAGGGAGCGTATGGAGGGGGCATGTAGATGATCGGAGGACCTAATAGCAATTCATCGTTCACCCGTTGCTTGGAAGGCAACTCAGGGTAGAGCGTAGAGGGGGTCCTAACAGGGCACTGGCCTGACGTTTCAGATTCTTGTTTCTGTTTAGCTTCCTTTCTCTCCTTTATTTCTTCCTCTAACTTTCTAGCGACAAGGTGAGCTGCCTTTCGTAGTTCTTTTTCTGCCTTTACTTCTTCTCTCTTTTTCCGTTGCGTTGTTTCTTTGCGCCACATGCCGATACTGTCGAGCATAGTGGGCGTCGTTTTATTGCTACGTAGAGCTATTTCTAGCGTTTCTATTTTATGGTCATCAAAGGATCCCATCAGTGGCCACTGACTTTCGGAGTCCTTCTTTGTATATACATGCCATAGTTTGCTATAAGCTACAGCGACTAGTCCATATTTAGTAAACATGTCCTTATTAGGGGTGCCTTCCAGAGGAGCCGGATGGTTCATCTCTAATAAGCGGTCCGGGCAGAACCAACTATCAATCAGTGGGGAGAAGATAGGCATGACGGGTTACAACGGGGACAAAAGTCTGCACTACCTATCTTTTCACTGCTTGCAAAGATGAGACAGAATATCTCTATTCCACGTTATTTGTAAGCAGAGAATACCTCCAAAGAACCAATATCGAACAACCAGTGTTCGGACAATCAATCAATCAATGGTGAGAAAGAGGTAGGCACGACGGGTTACAACGGGGGACAAAAGTCCGCGTTACCTATCCTTCACTATCTGCAAAGACTAGACAGAATATTTCTATTCTATGTTATTTGCAAACAGAGAATATCTCAAAAAGCACTATTCGTCAAAAGCAATCAATGTTCGGACAATCAATCAGTGGGGAGAAAAATAGGCACGACAGATTACAAAGGGGGACAAAAGTCCGCGTTACCTACCCTTCACTATCTGCAAAGGGAGAGAGAATATCCCCGTTTGTAGGCAGCGAATATCTCAAAAAGAACAATCAAATAAGCAATACTAGTATTTTCAATCAATCAATCAATCAATCGTTTCGCAATTTGTCGTGTTACACGACCTTACCCGGACCGCATGGACAGTTTCTCGTCTTCCACCTCCAGCGCCCGATCGTCCTCTACTCTCCGTATTTGCAGCGGCACTCCTGATGGTTCCCAGTCAGGACCGTAGATCACTCGAGAGAGGTCTGCTCGGAACCAGTGAAGTTCGGATGATCGGCTGCCAGACGAGGGTCTATCGGGTAGGAGCTCTTCCCGATCATTGCAGTCGTTCACTCTGTCGTTGGGACCTCTCTCATTGGATCCACGTGTCGCTGATGGGCCCCACGTTTGGGACGCCAATTGTTAAATGGTAGCGGCAGTTTCAGTCGATAACCTTTCAAGTATTGCCCGGCGGTAATCGCCTCTTATACCATTCGATGATTAACCAACAAAAGAGGTAGGCGCCGGAGACTGGAAGGCAGGAAACAAAGTTTTATTCCGTCGGAGCAGAACACATCAGATCGGACAGCAAGGTATCGTCTCGAGGTGCTCTAACCACATCTCTGAGGCCTGGCCTCTTATACACAGGTTTATTGCTTTATTACACGTTACACATTCTTGTTGAGACTTTGATGTACGGAAAGACATCCTTGGAATCTCCACTTCAAGCTCGTTCCCACACATATCTACAGTGGAAGTCCCCACCCCACCCACAGTAGGAGATGGCTATCACACAGCTGGACATTCCGCCAATTCCCGGGGGTGTGTGCGACTGGTCGGATCTCAGGGGGTGGGGGCCTTGATCTCCTGTAATCCCTTTGATGTGGGGTGTTTCCCTTACAGTAGGGGCAATAAACTGCATCCGCAGGGCTAGGTGATGGCCTGGGATCGGTTCGGACAATCGGGCGCAGAGGAAGGGGGTTATCAAAAGGATGTATGACCATGTATGGGATGAAAGGAGGTGTTGGTCAGGCGCGGGATGTGGTTCCATGGCAGGGTCGCGTAGAAGGAGAGGGTTTATGGCCCATGTATGAGAGAACGGGGGTGGCCGGCGCGCGGGGGGTGCTTGCAGCGCCTGAGGGACGCGCTGGCGATCGGCCATGAGACCATGGTGCCTAAAATGGCTGTCGCGCGTTTTCCGCGTGTGTCGCTTGGGGAGAGACAAGATGGCGCAGATAATGTTCAGATACGAACTAAATTTCCACATATCCATATAAAGTGCGACTTCTGTATATTGTAATACTTTCTTGTTTAACGATTTGTGCTTCTGTGCTCATAAAGAGTCTAGGGGATACTTTGAGTAATAAATACATATATATGTTGAATATATATCTGTGTGGTGTCCTTTCATTGGTATAAAAGGGGGTTACATATGGTAAAACAGCTTGCTTCACATGCCTAAACGAGTTTAGCCTGAAAGACTGCTTAGCCTACGCTACCACTAGGGCAGCTGGTCCGAAAAGGTTGACTTACAACCACACCATAAGGGTTGCTTGGCATGGTACAAGGTGGTCACTTTAACTAGTGAACATCATATACCAGGCCAACTTCTCACAGTGTGTTTCTAACAGTTTTTTAAAGACAACAGTCTCTTCAACAATGCGGAGCGAGAGTGGGAGCGCATTCCAAGCACGGGCCGCAAGCACGGCCAGGGACGCTCCCCCCAAACGCTGGCGCTGGAAAGCAGGAATCCTCATCAACCTAAGGGATGAGGAGCGCAAGGATCTCTTCGGAACATAGAAAGAAAAACGTTTCTGCAAATACCCAGGGCCATGCCCATGCAATGCCCGATGGGCGATGGTGAGAGATTTGAATGCCACACGTGCCTTGACCGGGAGCCAGTGAAGGGAATGACGGTAAACGTGTACACTCTCTTTGGGACCCAGCCCACCCAGCAGTCTGGCAGCCGCATTCTGGATCACTTGTAACTTATTAAGCGCATAGGCTGGGATCCCTGCATAGAGCGCATTGGCATAGTCCAAACGGGACAGAATAAGCGCCCGAACCACCGATTCCCTGGCCGCTTGTGGGAGAAGCTGAAGAAATCTTCTCAGAGTGCGGAGGAGACCAAAACAGCAACCGGTCAGACGCTTAACTTGACTGGAAAAAGAAAGATTGAAGTCAAAATAGAATCCCAGGTTCTTCACGGTCTGACTGTTAGCCACAGGCGGGGGAAACCCGGCAGGCCAAATCAACTCTCTAAACCCAGGGGAGAAGTCTCCGAACATAAGAACATTGGATTTGTCCTTGTTGCATTTTAATTGGGCTGTGGCCAGCCACTTAAAGACCGAGGAAAGGCATCTCTGCACGAGGGCCGCCGAGGTCTTCTGCTTATCCAAGGTGAACAATAGTTGCGTGTTGTCGGCATATGCAATAACCTTGGCCCCCAGCCCTTCCGCCAGAAGGACCAAAGGGGTAAGATAAATATTGAAAAGGAGGGGGCTGAGGGAGGAACCCTGGGGGACCCCCGTGCCCACTCGTTGAGGTGACAAGGCCACCGGGGGTATCCATACTTGTTGGAACCGGTCCTCCAAAAAGGACTTAATCCAACCCCAAACCGAGCCCGACACCCCAATCTCCATCAGTCTGTCTAACAGAAGTGAGTGAGGGACCGTATCAAAGGCGGCCGACAGGTCGAGCAGCACAAGTGCTGCCTTCCCGCCGGTGTCGAGGCACTCACAAATTGCTTCCGACACTTCCAAAAGAGCACCTTACGTGCTAAAGGAGGGGCGGAAGCCCGATTGGGCTGGGTGGAGAAGACCCCCACTCTCAACAAACTCCGACAACTGCCTATTCACTATTTTCTCACAGACCTTAGAGAGGCAGGGGAGGAGAGAAATCGGCCTGTAGTTCCCTGTAGTCGAGGGGTCGAGAGTAGGTTTCTTCAGGAGAGGGAGGATTTTGGCCTGCTTCCAGCCACTAGGAACCCAGGCTTCCTGCAAGGACAAGGTAATAATATAGTTGACTTCCCCGTTCACCGACTCTGCCACAGAGGCCAAGAGTCTTGCCGAACACGGGTCATCCGGGGAACCGGACTTCAGCCCTTGCAAGATTCTGAGTGTGCAGGACAGATCCACCGGGGCGAAGTTGGACAAGGAGTAAGTGGGGGGCACAACCACAGGAGCGGAGGCCGATGAGTCCCGTAAAGCTGTGGACCCATCGGAGACAGCCGGGCAAGCGAAACTGCCTTGTATCTTGAGAATCTCATCCAAGAAAAATGTGGATAGCGTCTCACACCAATCTACTGTCGCCGGTAGGATGCTGCCCTGCGCTAGAGGGGACATAAAACTCTGGACAATGGAGAAAATCTCCTTGGAGTTATTCTGGGCCTGGTCAATCCGAGTTGCAAAGAAAGCCCTTTTTGCTAAGGCGATAGCTTTATAGTAAGATTTCTGGCCCTGCCTGAGCCGAGCCTTAGCTGCTGGGCAGTAGTTGCTGAGACGCCAAAAGCGCTCCAATTTCTTGCAACCCTGCTTAAGGCGGCGCAGCTCCTCAGTGAACCATGGTTTAGAGGGCGAATCCCTTGTCCGCCTAAAAGAGGTCGGAGTGGCAATGTCAGACAAGGAGCCCTGGAGCCAGGAGGAAAAGGCCGCAAGACACCGATCCAGGTCATGTGGCAGAGACGGCCTATTGACCTCCAGCGCCCTGGCGAAGAGGATGGGATCAATCTTCTTAAGCGCCGGTTTGTGACAGACCCTCGGTCTAGTACTGGGAGAATTAATCTATGTTTTGTGATTCAAATATTTTGAATGTTATTATTTTTGATGATTTTTTATTTAAAATACATATTTTGTAAAGCATCACTGCAAAATAATTAAATTTTACTTATATAAAACGGAGTTTTAAAAGGTTTTGCAACTTTTTAAAATGTACAGCTACTTAATATTTTCAAATTATACTATCAATCTTTTTATGCTATATTTTGGTTTTCAATATTTTTATTCTTTCTACCATTCATTTAAAAACTCAGTATTATAGTAATTTATATATTCTTTAACTTTGAAATTTTGTAGGACACTATTTTGGAATCAATATTTTCATATTATAAACATAAATACAGGGTTTATAAATACAGGGTTTCTTATATTTTGTTTGTTAATATTGTTACCTCGATATTTTGACAATGTAATGATTTTGTGGTCGATATTCAAGAAGGAAACGAAAAAACATTTTTCCCAACGGAGAAAGCAATTAACCTTCTCATTCCGGATGCAGATTTCTCCAATCCTTTGTGTAAATGTTCAGCCATTTCCATGGTGAAAACAGGTCTGATCGAAGTTAGGGAATGCCCACAAATGTGCACATTTATGGGTGTTCCCAAACTTTCATTGGAACCATGCCTTGCAACATTCCCTTCTTACCCCTGGAGTGGGATTAACTACTGCTAATTTCATTGCACTTCCATTTGCGAGAAATCCCCAGTAGTAAATGACTTTACACCTGCCAGTACTCTCTTTGTGAATTCCAGACAGGTGTAAAAAACAGACATTTTTGGCTGTAGACATGTACTGTCCAACATGTTAGTTTTTGGGAGATGAGTGCCAGAGATTCCGATCTCAACGATATATATAAAACAATATTGTTTCAGGCTTTGAGTGCCCCAAACATTATGCACAAAAGGAAGCAAGGAACTCTGGGTAGTTCCCAAGTTTAAGTGGAGAGCAGCTCCTATATAGAGCACCCTACAACACCAGCGAGACTCTAAATCTTCTCACCTCAAATGTCTGGTTTTCTAGCTAGGTGTTTAGGCATAGCATCAGCACATGCCAACCATGCTGAGCAATAAAGTGAGAAATTATTTTACCATTTTTACAGCAAAGTCTTTTACCATTTTTACAGCAAAGTCTTCACGCATGGCATCAGCTTGTGCCATCCATGCCAAGCTAAAAAATAAAATGAGAAAATCCTTTTACCACTCCAGGCACAGTATTACAGCTTTTGGATTGGAATAGTACCAGCCAAACTAACCTGGCAACCTGGAAATGAGAAAAGCAACCCCCACCATGTGTTTCACTTATGAGCTCTTCAGAGAGGTATTGCTTTGTCCCATCACAAGGGTACCTGGTATAAGTAAAAACAATACCCTTTCAGGTTTAGAGTTTCATGTGGTCACATTAGGCCAGAGTAGGTACACCACCATTTTACATGCTCACATTATAAAGTTGCTATCTTTTCTTAAATGCTGACATTTGACATACATTTGCTTGAATGCCTGTGTAGGCTAATATTCACTGAAATGGCTTTGCTTACATTTACACTTCTTGGTATGCATATTATCAAGTGCCTTGAACATTCTATACAAGGGCTAAGTTCACTGCGCAAAATGCAGTTGTTTGTTGTTGTCCTCTTGGCGACAGAGCTATCACAAAAGCATCAACAATAGCAACCTAACTTGGGCTTCGACATGATTACATGAGTGAAGTTTTATATATAAACCATATCACTCCTTTATGAGGAGCATTTCTCTGACACTGTTGAGGAATTCCAGCCCAGCTGATTCCTGTTTACCGCCTGCGAAGGATGGTGCCCAGCTCTACACCAAGATCAGCTTCCTGATGCTACTTACCCACAGGTAATGGGGTAGTTAGAGTACCCTACAGGGATTCTGTCAGATTCATCCTCCCTAAACACACTAGGATAGGTAGCGCTAGGTAGGAGCACAAAATATAACAGTTCTCATGTGAGAGCATATAATTTATGTAACAGCGCAATGTTTAAAATGTTCATTTTCTTTACCATTCTTGTGATGATGATTACTTTGCTTTGTTTACTTCTATTAATAATTGCAGCACACATATTTTGCTCAAGAATCATATTGCTTCAATAAATATTGAAACGCCATTTTCTGTATTTCTTGTGGATCTCTTTGGGTATGCATGAATTACCAAATGAAAGAGTTCTAGGTCTGTTTCCATGATTTCCTTGGGGAGTCAGGGTTGTCATGTTCTGAGGTGGCTCGTTCCACCTGTTACCTTACCAGGTATGGGGTACAGATGGTGGACTGTGAGCTAGCAGAACTTAGGCCAACATATCCGGATGGAGTGCGTGGACTCAGTCTTGCACAGATTTGATGTTTATGTTGTCCAACAAACACTCAGTTTTACTGAGAATGTATGAACCGTACGACAAAAGTATCTCATAAAATATGTAAAAATGAAGCAAGGACTCTGGGTCATTCCCAAGTTTAGATGGACAGCAGCTCCTATATAATTAGAATTAGCACTGTACGATCCACTATATGTTCATATATGTCATCAATGATGTCATTGACCATGTCATGAGTGATGTAATATGTGAGGTCATAAGCAGTGCATTGCAGCGGCATAAGTTATAGTTAGCTCAGGTAACTATAACTGCTGAATCTGTCTGGTTTTGTATGAGTGAAATGTCGGCCTAATTACAATGTCCCTTTATTTATTCTATTTCTTAACTATAACATCCCTGTGACCTTTGTTTTTTTCAATGCATTTCTAAGGTCTTTAAATTCTATATCCTAACTATAATGTCCCTGTAACCTTTGGTGTTTTCAGTGAATTTGTAAGGTTTTTTAACTAGTGGTCGTTTTTGCAGAGTGGTGGATAAAGGGGGCAGGTCCTCCGACCAGCTCTCAGCAATCCCGCTGTGTGGGACTTACTGGAGGTAACAGGAGGGGTTCTTTGCCCCCAAGGACCCTCAGTATGCAAGGGGACTTCATCCCCCAACCAGTAGTGCACCAGGAGGCACGTCAGCAGAGTGGTGGAGAAAGGAGGCGGGCCTCCAATGACCTCACAGTAATCCCGCTGTGTGGGGCTTACTGGAGGTAACAGAAGGGGTAGTTGGCCGCCAAGGATCCTCAGGAGCCAAGGGGACTTCATCCCCCAACTAGTAGTGTGCCAGGAGGTGCATTTGTACAGTGGTTTTGAAAGTGGGATGGTCCTCCGGCTACTTCCCGGGCCGGGCAATTTTTTTATTTTTTGCATTTTATTAAGGAAAGGGGGCTGCCTGGCACCCATTCCCTTGGCTGATTTTGACCCCGAGGACTTCATCACCTGGGGCCAGGTCTTTCTGCAATGTGGGAGGGGAACCATGTGACCCCCCTCCCCAGGCCTATTTCAGCCTCAGGGACCCCATGCCCCGGGGGCCAGCCTATCAGTAGTAGGGGATGGGGGCTGCACGGCCCCCCTTGCTGGGCCAATTTCTGCCCAGAGGAACCCCATTCCCCAGGGCCCGGCTTTTTATTTTAAATTTACAATGTTGGGGAGGGGGGCTGCACGGCTCCTCTCCCCGAAACAATTTAGGCCCTGGGGACCACCTCCCCGGGGACCAGCCTTTTTATTTTTTATTTTCTAAGAAGAGAGGGGATGTGTGGCCCTCCTCTCTGGGCTGATTTCTGCCCCTGGGACCCCATCCCCTGGGGCCCGGCCTTTTAGTTTAAATGTACAATACTGGAGAGGGGGCTGCGTGGCCCCCCCTAGGCCTATTTCGTCCCTGGGGAACCCATCATCCAATGCCCCTGGACGTTCTGAAATGGAGGAGGGGGGCCATGCGACCCCCCCTCCATGGGACGATTTTAGCCCCGAGGACCCCATTCCCCGGGGCCTGGACATGTCAGCTGGGTGACTACGGGGCACCCAGTCTCCACTGGGCCTGAGGGGGGAGCCTGGAAACACCCACGGTCGCTGCCGGGTCCCTGCCTCCTGCAGGAGCCAGCACTGCTTTAACACACAGGGAGCTGCTAGGAGGGCAGCTCCCTGTGTGTGAAAGTAATTCTGCTCCACTTCCAGCAAGTGAGAGCATTTTAAATGTTATTGCTTGCTGGAAGCGGAGGATTTGCTGTGGCTTGGCGGAAGCAGTAAAGCTCCCACCAAGCCACAGCAAACAGCAAGCATCTAGCAGGAGCCGTCCCTGGGGGGTAGCAGTCCGCAGGGCCATCTATAGCTCCAGGAGGGAGGCCGCGTGGCCCTCCCCCATTGCATGGCCCCTGGACCTGCAAGGGGCCATGCAACCCCCCCCCTTTGACGGATCACCCTGAAACTTTCCATGCACAAGATGTACTATGACACTTTCTTTGGAAAATGTTGTGAAGATTCGTCAAACGGCACCAAAGTTATAGGCAAGTAAAAAAACGTATTTCCAATAGAAATATGTTCCTAAACAAGGGATGCACTTAAATATAAAATTTGCCTCGTAGTATATTTCTGGCATCACTTCTAAAATACCTGATGCACGTTGCTTGCGTTTTATCAAGACCTATGCCATTACTTTATTTCACGAATAATTGACCTATTGATCGTCTTTTCTTTGATGGATTTTCTATGTTTGCTTGTGTCAAATGAATACAGACTGAAGAATCCAATATTCAGGCCCTCTCTCTTACCTTCCACATTGTAGCACAATTTTGCTGTTTTATTTTTCTAATAAGTTTCCCCGTAAAGGTTGCTGTATCATGCACAAGGTTGCACGTGTCCTGAAGAAAGACCGTCTGAAGTATCCCTTTCTGGTAGACATGAATTTGAAACCTTAGTGGGAGATTTTAATCTCAAATTGGGTTATCTGAATACTGATCCTGAACTGAATGAGGTTTTTAATAAACATATTAACTCAGTCTTCAACTGTAAACTATCCCAACAATCTGAAGCCCTCGTTGTCATCTAAACTATAAATAATCCTGGGAATTCCCTCAAATTTACTAATCTTTATAACATCAACATACCAGGTTTTGACACCAGGGGAGGTTGCATCACTACAGATTAAATTTTCGTGCCAAGTAACCTCATGGATTATATTTTCAGCTCAAGTTTCTAGTTAGTCACCATTGAGATCACAATCCTCCAATCATATGTATTAAGGGTTTCAGTAGTGTGGTTCACCAAGCCATCCACAGGTTGTGGAGTGCACAACTAAGGGCAATGTAAGACTGCTGACATGGTAAATAGTAGACCCTGAAAACCTAACATCTATTGTTATTGAATCTTAGGCACAGAGATGTAATGCAGTGCCTCCAGGATGTTGCTATTGATTGTTTCACATTAAGCATCCCTGGTGATGACCCTTTGTGTCTATAGAAGAGACCTTTTGAGCAGCAGCTTAAATGGTGGGATAGTACATGCTCGGAGCTGCTACTGCTCTCCATGCTGCCTTTAAACATTTCTATCGCAATAAAAAAGAGGTTGCTTGACAGAGAAACGCATACCAAAGGGCTGTGAGAACTCTTGTCAGAAATTTCTCCTCTCTATTTTGAAATCCAGAGGTTTTACCAAATGCTTTTCTACCTTTATTTCTTACATTGTCCGCCGGTCTGTTTTGCTGATAGTCGTTTTGTGAAAGAAACTGTTTAAAAAAGTAATGTATTGCTCCAATGATTGACAGTTTGGTAATGAATTAGATTATTTCGATTTCTCCTACTTTATTTGTTGTTTTTAATGCTTGATTGTTCCTATTAATTGCAGTTGTGTTTCTATGGTATCTTGTATCCCGAAAGAAAAGCAATAGTGTCTTACTGATTAACCTACAATAACATTGTGAATAGGCCTTTCAACAGTGCTTTAAAAGAAAAGATAGCAGTGCAGGTGTTCACCATTTTAGATTCCCTGTTTGCTCCTGAGAAGTGCCGGTATTCTCCCATTAAATGTATTGCAGCAGTGATGAGAAGTGCAGGTACTCTCCCTTTTCAAATGAAAGTGCAGGTACTAAGGGGCATATTATCAAGCACGGCGTTAAAATTATCGCCGCTTTAGCTGCAGAAAACTGCCACTAAAGCGGCGATAATGGGCTTGAGAATATGCCGCAGAGAATTCCAATAGAAGCCCATGTTGACACCAGAACATGGGCTTCTATGGGAATGCTCAAGGGCATATTATCAAGCCCATTATCGCCGCTTTAGCTGCAGTTTTCTGCCGCTAAAGCGGCGACAATTTTAACGCAGTTTCTTGATAATATGCCCCTAAGTACCGGACAGTATCTGCCCATTTAAGGCACTGTCTTTAAATAATGCTCGTAAAAAGGAACCATCCAAAATGTGTTTTGCAGAATCCTTATTAGCAGACCTTACTTTTCTCTGTCTTGGTGCGGCGTGTTGTTGTGTGCCTTGCTCTTAGGACATTTAGACACTTATCATGGAGTATTTTTAACTTTCTCTTTCTGCTGAGCTCATTAAGGCTTTCCAAGAACACTGAGTATTTTTACTCTCATTCAAGTGTCCATTACAAATGGGTATAGCTACCTCAATTACACCTATTTACCATTGGATGTGTAAATGTCATCAATGAAGCGTGATGAAGAGATAAGAGGCATCCTGGGAAACACATGCCCGCTGGTTCATTATAGTGGTTGTCTTGCTGCCCTAAAAATATATATCAACTGTGATGACACAACACATTACCGCCTTTATTTGGACATATTGCCTCTTTTATCTGGATTTCTTAGGAAACTCTGAGTACACAAAGAGATGTATTCAAATTGAATGATATATTATGCATTTATGTATCTTGCAAACTTTTATGCTGGTCTTTACTCTTTTCTATATTTCCAATTAGCAAATTAGTTTCTTGATGTATAGCTGCAAAGATTAGAATTGCTTCTAACCTTTTGATACATTCCTAATTAAAATGAGATTTTTAAAGAGTGGCGGCCCCTTCACTAATGCGGAAGAGCGTCGCCCCACTGAACAAAAGGAAAAAGAAAATGATAATAACTATTGTTATTATCATTTTTCCCCCCTATATACTTCAGTGGCCGTCGGGCAGGGCGGGCTGGAAGAGTAGGGAGAGGAGTGATTTTCACTCCTGAAGTGTGCAGGACTGCTTGGCCGGCCCTCTCGGGCTGCCCCAAGTAGTCCAGCGCACATTGGATGTCGCCCACCAGGCTGCATTGCACAGCCTGGTGAGGAACATGCAAATCCTCCCAGTCCCCATCTGAGCGCCGATCCACGGTGCTCAGACCAATCACAATGCTGCATTGCAGCATTGTGATTGGCTGTTGGGTGTTCCTGCTGCTGGCCAGGAGTACAGGAAGATGTCGGAAGGTCGGAGGACAAAGGAGAGGCGGTGGCCGTTTCAGGTAAGTGTATTTTTGTTTATTTCTTTTCTTTTTTTGTCTCTACCACCCGGGATCGGTAGCAGCGGCTACTGTTTCCTGTTAACTAGCTAGCCTCTAATAGATGCAACAATACTTGGTGGCACCAATTTCTATTATGGTAATTGGGAGCTGCAGGTGGTGATGCTTGAACATGTTGCCTCACGTGCATCCAGGTCAGAGGAAACAATCCTTGAGGAGATAGGTGGCTGATCAAGCTTGCAAGTCCTCTTGAGTGAGCTAGCCAAAGTATTTTTATCCGGTGGAGCAGCATGGAATTGGCGAGCCGGCAGCGAGAGAGCCTATTGTGGTGCACGTCCACAACGCTTCCGGAGTATCCGGCCAGCATCAGGAATCAGCATCAGTCTCCTAGGGAGCTGGGAGTCGCGGGTGGAGTATCCCAGGTAAGAAAAAAAACCCTCCTTCCCCCCCGTTTTCTCTTTCTGGAACCTTCAAACAAACTGCATCAAGAGCCTTCTACCGAGTGACACAGCATATTGGTTAAAGAAACATTGGAGGTGTTTAGTGGTACTGTGACAGCACAAAATTATCTGCGTCAAATTCAGTCTTGGTCTTCTTCAAGCTTGAGTTGAAGAGGCACTGGAATCATGATTGTAACTGATTTGGAAAAATGGATTTGAAAAGGTTAATGAGACTCCTTCACTTCAGTAATTTGAATTTGCTGGGAATGTGATATGATTCCTAGCTAATCAATATGCCTTTTATAGGATAGTAGTATGTAATTATAATCCTTAGAAGCACTTTGGTTAAATTAAGAGGGTGTGACCTCGACAATTAGGGACCTCATCAAGGTGCAAGCATCGCAACAGAAGGAAATGAGGAGGTGACTTAGAGCCGGGCAGGTGGGCTAGGGAGCTTTTGAAGGGGTATCAGGTTTGGTAAGTGGGGGTAGGAACGGGAGAGGGAGATGGGAAAGGTCGGCAGCTCTTAAGAGGGACTGCAGCAAGCATTCATGGGGAAATAAAATGGTTTCTTGCAGGGTCCAGTCACATCAATTTACCGATCGGTAATAAACATCAGGTACAAGTATCTCACTCCTTCACTACAGAGCAATGCAAAGTGATAAGTGCACACAACCTCTTAAGCATAGCATTGTTTGCATTGAAGTCTCTAGCTTCTCAAATCACATTGGTTTCCTAGAGGTTTGCAGATATTATGTCTTCCACATCAAGAAAGCAGGGTAAATGAGGCAGCAAGCACAGTACCTATATTGGTTCCAGAGGTATGGTGGGGAGATCAATTATCTAACACTGGTTGTGAAATTCAGTTCAACAGGAAATGGGCACTAGGGTGAATAAACTTTTATTGCTTGCATGTATTAGAAAATATTGAGGTTCCGGAGCCTTTCCAAAACCAGTAGATCCTACATATAGCATGTTTTAGCTTAAAAAGAACCAAAGTTTTCCCTTTATTTAATTCTGAGGTAAGCTTTTTGGAAAGATAATTTCCTTCCTCCCAATCTGTGCCGTATACTATACAGTGCAAGCACTGTGGAGTATATGGCACCTTCCCCACCATAGCCGCCAGCCTCTCAGTAGCCGACGCTGGTAGAACCACATAACCACCACTCTAAAGAACCTTCACTGGCTCCCACTCTCTCAAATTAGTTCACAATATTTACAAGGCCAGCCAGACCCGTGAACCAAACTACCAAGTTGAAAAAGTCCCCCTCTATGGTCACATCAGCAGCACAAATCTGATAAAACTATTGATCCACAGGGCAAAGTAAGTGAAAATTAGAAAATAGACAATCTAATCAGTGAATAACACAAATAACAAGGAAAACATATTGTCAAATATAAAATATTGAGAAACAGATTATAGGAGGTAAGAATATTGTTTTTTTATGTATATATATTCTTTAATATTGTATATCATATTGTTTATTTTAATATAGTTGTTCTAAATATTTTGTATTAATTCAATGTATATTAGTTCAATCAGGTATTAGTATTATTATAATAATTGTTTTGCAGCTTTTAGTATAGTTTGTAAGTTTTCATGTGTAAATACATGTTTTTACATGTAATTAGTAATTTATAATTTAGTAGTTGATTGTTGGGTTTGTATGGAAATAAGGTGGAAAGTTATCACATTAAAAATGATTGCTTTTTATTTTAAATACATTTTCTATATTAATTACATATTGCATTTTAATTAATTATGTAAATTATTAAAGGGTATTTTCCTTAATGTAAGTTTATTTGGGGACTTTTAATGTGTAATTTTGATCTTCTGTAGATTAATTAGTAATTTATAATTTAGCAAAGAATCCCTAAGCGATATAAACATACCTTTTTTAAAATATCCCTCTATGAGATATAAATAAAGTAAATGGATCAACTAGTGGATGCAGATAGTAGATAGTGGGATAGCAGTAAGGCTGCTGCTGCTTTGTCACTTTCGGCGTCTATTTGAGTTTCAAAGGAGTTTTATTGTTCGCATTTGTTTTTATTTGAACTTCTTTGCTTAATGCTTTGTTTTTAAATCTTATTTTCCGACTATTTTAAATTTGCACATTTTTAAGCTTATCGCTCTTCTCTTACTTGTGGTGGTGCCCTCCCCGTTCCATCGCGGCTGTGTGCCGTTTGAACTGAGGGTGTGGTAATGACCTATTCGGCCATTTCCGGTCGGTGCCTCCACTTCTGGGTGGGGTGTGGTCTAGTGTTCACTGCATTTCCCCTTACTTAACCCAATGCTGAAGCGGGTGCGCAGTGGATAGCAGTATGGCTGCTGCTGCTTTGTCACTTCTACAGGCGACTATTTGGGTTTTAAAAGAGTTTTATTATTCACATTTGTTTTTATTTGAACTTTTTTGTTTAATTCTTTGTTTTGAAATCTTACTTTCAGTTTTATTTTAAATTTACACATTTTTAAGCGTATCGCTCTTCTCTTGTGGTGGTGCCTGCCCCGTTCCGTTGCGGCTGTGTGCCGTTTGAACAGAGGGCGTGGTATTGACCTTTTCGGTCATTTCCAGTCAGTGCCTCTACTTCCGAGTGGGGTGGGGTGCGGTCTAGTCTTCACTGCATTTCCCCGTCCTTAACCCGATGCTGAAGCAGACATGTGCAGCGGGCGTGCCGCGCGCCTAAGGCAAGCCCGTCTGTGCTTGTCCGCGTCCGGCAGGGTCCAGAAACCCTGGTCGGCTGCAATAAGCTCCTAGATTCTATTCCTCCTTTATGTTGCTCAATCTTAGACCTACTTTTAACGCGTCTTGTCAGATTTTTAATCCTGATTTCCCCCCTTTTCACTGTTCTTGCTGCTACTTTGAGTGTACTTCTAATTTCCAGCAGGGGCCCGTTCATGACCCTCAGGCTGGGATTGATGCACCTTGCTCATTTTCCAACGCATTGACTGTTTCTTCCTAACCCTGTGAATTTCGCTGCTTCTGCTTAAACTGTCGTTTACTACCTAAACATCAGCTCTACCTATTTATCTTCCTTGTCAATGTAGACCCTAATGCAGTCTTTTTAACTGAAACCTGGCTTCACGATGGGTCCCTACCTGATGTTTTATCAGCACTTCCTGACAATTTTTCTTTGTTGGGAATTAATAGACCCCTTAAAGTAGGTGGAGGTATCACCATTACTTTTTTAGAAAATCTATTACTGTAAAATTGTGGACCTTCACATTCCCAACTGTGAAACCTTGTTTTTCTCTATTCCTTTTCCCCCTAAGTTTACATTTTCCGGTGCTCTTATCTATCGTCCCCCGGCCCCCATATTCCTCAGGTCGCCAATTTTTCTGTGCTCCGTGGCTTTAACCTCCACCTTCAGAACTCTAATGATAAATCAGCATCTGTATTTATAGAGGATATGAACACTCTTAACCTTTTGCTTTTAGACTTGTTACCCACTCACATTGCAGGGCACCATTTTAGACACTCATTTTTCTAACCTTTCCACTTTATCTGTTGCGCCACCCATCCAACATTGCTGGATGGATAATTTTCAGTTCCTTTTACTATCAAGTTTCCCTCCGCTTCTTCTACCAGACTGACTTCATTGGCTAAAACTAGTAATTGGTCCAAACTTAATATGCCGGTGCTCAACAAACTGCTTCTTGATAAAAACCCCTTCCCTTGCTTCCCTATCTGATCAAGAGTCAGACCAACTTTCCATGCATCAATGGCTTACAGAGGCCATCAATTCTGACCTACCTCTTTCAGTTACGCCACAGCTCAGAATGCATCCTCCCACCGCCTGGTTTACAGTAGGCCTGGGCGGTGAACTCTGCTCCGTTCGCGGAGTTTTCTGCACTCCGCGGAGCTCGCCCGGTGTAGAAAACCCTGCTTTGCGTAGTGCAGCAGAGTTTTTTCACCGCTCGTGCACGGTAAGTTCACGAGCGCAAGCTGGGGCTTGGGTAAAATTTCTACCCGAGCGGCAGGAAGACCAGCGCGAACAGCAGTTCACACTACACTCCGCCACTTGCGGAACTTCGCTGAGTTTTTTTGTAACTTTGCAGAGTTCCGCGTAGCAAAACTCCACGGACTACGCCCAGGCTTAGCTTACAGACTCTCTAAAATAGGAGAAAAAGCGCTGCAAAGCCTGAGAAAGACAATGGATAAAACACTATTTACCTGAAGTGAAGTTGGAATATTTGGTAGCAGTAAAAAAATACCATGCTCTTTGGCGATTGGCTGACGCAACCTACTTCACTGAGAACATTTCTAGTTCCCAAACCTGCCAGAAAACTTTGTTTAAAGTTGTGAATAAACTTTAGGCAGCTAGAAATTTTCTGCTCCCCCCTCGCTTTCCCAACATCAATGCAATGAGCTAGCGACATTCTTTTATAATAAAATCAAGTCCATCCATGGCCAGCTTGATGCTGATGCCTCCCAACAAGGGCATCTAATATTTCCCATAATCCAAACTGAGGGACACTTTTAATTTTCTCCCCAGGTTTCTGAGTCTGTGGAATCCACACAGATCAGGTCATGGCTCCATTTGTCTACTTTCTAGCTGTTATTGAGATCTAGTAAGTCTGCTTCACTGCTTGATCCCCTCCCTCCCTCCCTCTAAACTTATTATTTTGGATGTGGCGGCCCTTACTGTGATCCTTAACTTTCTCAATACTTCCTTAAGTGCAGGGTTTGTACCTCAGATCTGGAAACGTGCACTTGTCCTTCTTGGAAGGTCTTGATCCTCTCTGTTGGACACATTTTCGCCCTATATCTCTTTTGTCTGTATTTTTCAAAAAATTGGAAAGGCATATTAACGTTCAACTTTCCTCCTTTATCACAACTCACAATTTGCTGCACCCTTCACAGTCTGGTTTTAGACCAAGCCATAGTACAGAAACTGCTGTTCTCTGGGTCACTGAATATAAGGTAACAACTTGACTCCGGTGGTACTGCCGCCCTCATTCTGCTAGACTTAAGTGTGGCTTTCGACACAGTGTCGCATTCTATTCTGGTAGACCGCCTTGAAGCCTCTGGCATTGAGGGTTTGGTTTTGAGGTGGTTGATCTCCTTTTTAAAGGACCGCATCTTCCAGGTCTTTTCCAAAGACATAAGATCAAATACTTTAGCTTTAACGTCTGGAGTGCCTCAGGCCCAATTTTGAGCCCTTCTCTTTTTAACATTTATGTTCGCCCCTGGCAGACATTGCTAAAAAGTCGGGATTTACCATCTTTTCTTATGCTGACGATACACAGATTATCTTTTCACTCTCTACCACTTAGCATCAAGATCCCTCCTTGCTTCAGCTTGACCTGAGTAACGTCTCTTCGTGGATGTCCAGAAATGCCCCTAAAGCGAAATGGACTAAAACAGAGGGGCTCATTCTGGGTAATAACCCTGAGCTTTGAGGAATTAAACATTGGCCTGACACTCTGGGCCCTTTGCCTGCCTCTGTCGCTAAAGTCAAAATCTGGGTTTAATTATTGATAAAAATCTTTCCCTCATATCTCAGGTTTCTAGGGTAACGGCGACCTGCTTTGCTATTCCCAAATGGATTAAAAAAATTATCTGGACCAACATTGCTGGATGGATAATTTTCAGTTCCTTTTACTATCAAGTTTCCCTCCGCTTCTTCTACCAGACTGACTTCATTGGCTAAAACTAGTAATTGGTCCAAACTTAATATGCCGGTGCTCAACAAACTGCTTCTTGATTAAAAACCCCTTCCCTTGCTTCCCTATCTGATCAAGAGTCAGACCAACTTTCCATGCATCAATGGCTTACAGAGGCCATCAATTCTGACCTACCTCTTTCAGTTACGCCACAGCTCAGAATGCATCCTCCCACCGCCTGGTTTACAGTAGGCCTGGGCGGTGAACTCTGCTCCGTTCGCGGAGTTTTCTGCACTCCGCGGAGCTCGCCCGGTGTAGAAAACCCTGCTTTGCGTAGTGCAGCAGAGTTTTTTCACCGCTCGTGCACGGTAAGTTCACGAGCGCAAGCTGGGGCTTGGGTAAAATTTCTACCCGAGCGGCAGGAAGACCAGCGCGAACAGCAGTTCACACTACACTCCGCCACTTGCGGAACTTCGCTGAGTTTTTTTGTAACTTTGCAGAGTTCCGCGTAGCAAAACTCCACGGACTACGCCCAGGCTTAGCTTACAGACTCTCTAAAATAGGAGAAAAAGCGCTGCAAAGCCTGAGAAAGACAATGGATAAAACACTATTTACCTGAAGTGAAGTTGGAATATTTGGTAGCAGTAAAAAAATACCATGCTCTTTGGCGATTGGCTGACGCAACCTACTTCACTGAGAACATTTCTAGTTCCCAAACCTGCCAGAAAACTTTGTTTAAAGTTGTGAATAAACTTTAGGCAGCTAGAAATTTTCTGCTCCCCCCTCGCTTTCCCAACATCAATGCAATGAGCTAGCGACATTCTTTTATAATAAAATCAAGTCCATCCATGGCCAGCTTGATGCTGATGCCTCCCAACAAGGGCATCTAATATTTCCCATAATCCAAACTGAGGGACACTTTTAATTTTCTCCCCAGGTTTCTGAGTCTGTGGAATCCACACAGATCAGGTCATGGCTCCATTTGTCTACTTTCTAGCTGTTATTGAGATCTAGTAAGTCTGCTTCACTGCTTGATCCCCTCCCTCCCTCCCTCTAAACTTATTATTTTGGATGTGGCGGCCCTTACTGTGATCCTTAACTTTCTCAATACTTCCTTAAGTGCAGGGTTTGTACCTCAGATCTGGAAACGTGCACTTGTCCTTCTTGGAAGGTCTTGATCCTCTCTGTTGGACACATTTTCGCCCTATATCTCTTTTGTCTGTATTTTTAAAAAAATTGGAAAGGCATATTAATGTTCAACTTTCCTCCTTTATCACAACTCACAATTTGCTGCACCCTTCACAGTCTGGTTTTAGACCAAGCCATAGTACAGAAACTGCTGTTCTCTGGGTCACTGAATATAAGGTAACAACTTGACTCCGGTGGTACTGCCGCCCTCATTCTGCTAGACTTAAGTGTGGCTTTCGACACAGTGTCGCATTCTATTCTGGTAGACCGCCTTGAAGCCTCTGGCATTGAGGGTTTGGTTTTGAGGTGGTTGATCTCCTTTTTAAAGGACCGCATCTTCCAGGTCTTTTCCAAAGACATAAGATCAAATACTTTAGCTTTAACGTCTGGAGTGCCTCAGGCCCAATTTTGAGCCCTTCTCTTTTTAACATTTATGTTCGCCCCTGGCAGACATTGCTAAAAAGTCGGGATTTACCATCTTTTCTTATGCTGACGATACACAGATTATCTTTTCACTCTCTACCACTTAGCATCAAGATCCCTCCTTGCTTCAGCTTGACCTGAGTAACGTCTCTTCGTGGATGTCCAGAAATGCCCCTAAAGCGAAATGGACTAAAACAGAGGGGCTCATTCTGGGTAATAACCCTGAGCTTTGAGGAATTAAACATTGGCCTGACACTCTGGGCCCTTTGCCTGCCTCTGTCGCTAAAGTCAAAATCTGGGTTTAATTATTGATAAAAATCTTTCCCTCATATCTCAGGTTTCTAGGGTAACGGCGACCTGCTTTGCTATTCCCAAATGGATTAAAAAAATTATCTGGATAATTCCACCAGCAGCTCAGAGAATGGTCTTGCAGGCTCTGGTAATATCCAGGCTGGACTACTGCAATGTGTTGTACCTGGGTGCAGATAAAGCCTCAGTCCATCGACCCCAGATTATTCAGAATGCAGGTGCGTGTCTTCTTTTTTGTCTGCTTAGATGCGCTTCTGCTTCACCTCTGCCCTATCAATTACATTGGCTCAAAGTCAACAAGCGCATCGAGTTTAAGGCTCTATGTTACATGTATCGCGTCAAATGTGGCCTTGCTCCCTCTTATAGCCAAAGATTGGCACCACTTGCTCGACAGTTGAGATCCTCCAGCCTCTCACTGTTTTCAATTCCCAGGTTTCGTCTTGTGTGTATGAATGGCCGTTCCTACTCCTACCTGTGCCCTAAGCTCTCGAATGCTCTCCCAATTGATGTTAGGAATTGTCACTCTCTGCTAGCTCTCCGCAAGCACTTAAAGACTTTTCTTTTTTGCGCTCAAGCTTGACTCTTATTTCGGCCTGTTGCTTAGCGCTTGTGTGGCTCTTCCTCCCCTTGTCCAGCACCGGGAGACCCTGTTGGGCAGCTGTGCGCTTTATAAATCACCCAAATAAATACAATAAATAAATAGTGGAGCAAACTGGAAGTAAAAGGTACATTTGTACTCTATTTATGAAGTGGCTTTAACTTAAATAAAGCATCAATATCAAATATCACACTCCTCAATTTATTAATATCGAAAATTCTTCACCGGTTGCAGAACTAAACACACAGGGCTGAAATACAGAGGAATGAGCTTCATGACAAGAAATAACAATTACAGCTGATACGTCCTATAAAATCAGTTTATATAGAACTAAAACCAGCTCTGTTAGCTGTAATGTATCATCAGTTGTTAATTTCCACATACTGTACTGTACCTGGTATTATCGGGAAAAATGTGGCTTAGCTCCTGCTTGTACAAGAAAGAAGGGAAGCAAATGTCAAGAGACAGACAAGCGCAACAAGTAAAAAATAGGGGGTGCAAAATTCAATAATTTCCTCTAGTGAAATCACATGAAATTTAGGGAAACTATGTGAAAGAGCGAAATCTGTCATTTTGCACTATATTTTAGCATCAAGAGCATCCATGCATGCATCCATTTTGTATCCAAGGACACATTTTGCACTAAAAACAGCACTTTCAAATATTGCGAACAGCAGCTGCTCACCTTCTGTTCGCGTTTTTCCTGTTCTTGCGTTTTTCCTGATTATGCAACTTGGTCTAATTCCTGGCATTTTGCTTGGCAAGCGTAATGTAAAGAAATACACAAGATTACACTTGCATAAAGAACATTTAGCATGGGCCTTAAAAAAAATAACCAGAGGACTCCTGAACAACTTCTTTCAATGTGCTGAGTAAGGGCCTAGTTACGAGTTTGGTGGTCCATCGGACCGCCAAACCATTGGCGGAAGTGCTGTGGCGGTCAGGGACCGCTGCACCAGCAGCCCGACCGCCGCATTACAACTATGCCATAGCCATTGCACCACCGCAACCGCCAGGGATCCGCGATCCCTGGCGTTAGTGCAGCGATCTAAGCTGCAATATGCTTGGCGTTGCCACTGCAGCACCGACAAGCATATTTTGAGTTTCTTTACGGCCATCAGTCTCATGGCACTGCTCACGCCGTAAAAAGGCTGTTGTGAGGAACCTAAGCTGTTGCCTCAGGGGCTGGGGATACATGAAGGGGTCTCACATGGGGTGCCCCCCTGTACTCCATGCCGTGCAGGAACTTGCTTTGGCGGTCCTTCTGCTCTGAAGTTCAAATGCTCACACATGAGCCTTTGAACTGCACTGCCACAGGACCGTCATGTCGCCCACCTGCCAGACCACAAAATGAGTCATAATATGGTGGGCGGGCGGTGGATGACTTTGGCGGCGTGGGAGCGGGGCGCTGGCATGGCGACCCACTCCCACACTGCCAAAGTCGTAATCAGGCCCTTCAACTTTAAGCACAGTGTCAAAGGCAATAGATTGTAATCACAAAAATGGCAAGGCACGTTAATTTATTAGAACAAATAACGTTCTATACTTGAACTCTAAGAATATTCTCAGAGAGCAAAGATTCATGAGGTTGGTGGTAGGAAATGTTATCTCCAGGTGTGAGATTCCAGATGTAGTTTGAATAAGGTGGCAAATGTTGAGAACCATTTTTTCAGTGAGATTTTAAAAGGTAGAACTCCTCCTACCCTAGTATACCCCGATACTCTGGTTTTGTGTGTGTGTGACAGAGGGACAAGAAGACAGAGAAATGTGTGTCTAACCTTGTTTGTGTGTATTACTCTGTTCAGGTAAGGGTACAGATACTTCACTAAGAGAGCGATCAGTGCACACAGTTGAGCAAGGGATTGATGGGCACAGGTAAGAGGAGGCTTTGTGTGTACCTATTAAAGAGATCTAAGTACTTAAATGTGAGTGGGGGCTCTGTTACTGCAGGCGAGAGGGGTGCTGGGTGCACCTAGTCTGGGGCCCGGTATGCAAACAGATGAGGGGATGTGTGCATACAGGTGAAGGGGCAGATGCAAATGGGTTAGAGAGAGTTTGGTGTATACAGGTTACAGGGCTATATACACACACAGGTAAGAAGGGTTAAAAACCCACATGTGCAGAAGTTAGAAATACAGAGCTGAAAGGGAACTACAGGCATACAGGTGAAAGTGGGGTCACGTGCACCTAGGATGACCTCATAAATATGGGAGTTGTGCCCTCTGTGGTGTTGCCTTTTGTCTAGGTTCACAATATCATATGCATACATGCATATAAAACACCTTGTCAGGGGTAGTAAGTACTATATAAATACAATTACAATTGTAATTACATATACATATGCTGAATGTAGGTGCACACTGGCAAGATGTGGCTCGGTGCCCACAGGTGAATGTATCCTGGGCCCACATATACAGGAGATGTAGATGGAACATGCACACAGGTGGCTTATGACTTGGTAAAGAATGGTGCTAGAGCACTAGCTACACACCACTGAGAATTGCCTACATGTACACATCGTTGTGCACACAAGCAAGATGTGGCTAGGTGAGCAAAGGTTTAAAACTAAATGTGTTCTTTTGGGTAACACATATTAATCAGGTTCTAAGCGGCAATTCAGTTTGAGACATGCACTATATATGTATGGCTAGCATAATTCATGTATCTCATGGGTGTCCAAAGAAGGTCAAAGAAGGCCGCACCGTGCCGGATTTTTAGTATTCACATAAAATATAGTTAAATGGGATTCATCTAAATGCAACTCGGCTGAAAATTCAGTGGTTGCCTTGAAAATCTTGACATATATGTTTTTTTTTTAGCATTCAAATATAGGGGTATATGGTACACAAATAAGTGATGAAACTAAAATGTTATTCTCAGAATAGGCACATGGATTTCCTGTGCATGCAGTCACTTATGACTGGAAATTGTATGTCAGGAGGAAGGCTGCATTTTTGTGTGGGTATATTAGCATTTTGTGTTCAGATTCGCTTCCATAAAGAAAGATTACACATGCTAACCACCCTGGGTCAACCTTCGATTAATGCTTGTGCTATCTTGAGTCAGTACTAGCATATTGGATTATGCCTGGGCATCTACTGGTTTTGCCTTAATTTGCAGAGACACTGCCTGGGCATTTAAGAATGTATTTTTGTCGCTGAGGCTATTGTTTGGTGTGCAATGGTTGTGCCTAGGCAGATTATGGCATATGTAGCCTTATGTGAAAGGAAGATGGCTGCAGCTGATCTATGTTGGCTGTTTCTAGGGGTGGGCGATGAATTAAGCTCCCCCGGCTGAGTTCGCACAGTTTTGCCAACTCCACGCAGAGTTCCACAAAACTCAGCGAAGCGGCGCAGAGTGTTTCCTTTTGCGCGGCTCACCAATGTTAACAGCAAGATTTCTCAACGCAGGCGGTTGCGGCAGGTTGCTACCGCCCACGTTGAGAAACATGTCGCTCATGTTGAGGGAGCTGCTGCTCAAGTAGAACATCTACTCGAGCGGCAGGAAGAAGCAGCGCCCTCTTGCACTGCGCGTAGTGGCATACACACTGGTTTTACAGCACTGGACAAACTCCCGGCACTAAAACTCAATGCAAGCAGTGTGACTTACTGCACTCCGCCGCTAGCGGAACTCCTCGCTGTTTCCCTGGTCTATGCTGATGGCTTTTTGTACTCTTTCACCTGGAACAGCGATTCAAAATGTCGGTGATAACTTAAGTACATTTTTATCTGCTTTAGAATACTTTTATTGTTTACTACTCTCATTTATTATAGGTTTTATTGATTTTCAGTGATGTTGCTTCCATTAATAATAACAGGGTCACTGATTGTGTGACATCACTTCCTGTAACATCACCAGGGGCAAAGGTCAGATTATGCCACTTCCTGTGATGTCACTAGGGTCAAAGGGCATGTGATGTCACTTCTGCTACCCCTGGCATTTTGATTAATCGACATTCATGTCTGTCAGTCAGTTCGAGAAGGCCGTTTCATGTCTCTTATTTTGGATTGCTTATGTTGAATCCTAAGTTTTTGTGTTTAATATTTGACAAAGTCTTACAAAAATTATCGTTCACTTGGGGTTGTTAAGCACTTTGGGAGTGAAGAGGAATTCACGCTTTCTTTCCTCACACAGTAAATTGCCTCTTTATTTTTTCTCACTTATGTGCTCTTCAGTTGTTCACATGAACAGTAATGAAATCCTAATTATTGTTCCCATCTCCAATTGATGCTCCATTTTCAAAACCTACTGAGCATTATTTTCCCCACGCATTTCCCAAACATTGCGTCCATTGCTGTCAGACCGGGCTCTGCAGTGGGACCAAAGTTAGCAACGCCCATTGCCGGCAGTGAGGGAAATGTGTGCTCCCTCCCAAAATCAGTTCAGATTAGGGAATTCGGTGACTATAAAATATGTCTAACTTTAAGGCTGGATTGCCGACCGAAAGAATAAATGGTGAAGTTTCCTCTTCAGAATATCCACAGTGAATATGAGCAGGCTGAATGCACTTAAAATGAATTTCTGGAAGCGATTATTTGCTTTTTCTGAAAACCTGAACTGGATTTTACCCTGCAGTGGATCTGTAAGCCAATGCATGTTTAGATCACTTCCACGCCGCACTGCATCACGGGAAAACAGATCCCTGCAGTCGAGAGGAAATAATAAAAAGACAGGGAGGAGAGAAGCAGGGGTGTAGGACAACACCGTTAAATAAACAAAAAACAAGCTTTATCAAAGCCAATTTTCTGGGTGTTGTACTAACGAAAATACTTCATTATTTGTATGTTTGATGGTTTGGATGGATCAAGGCAAAAAAGAGTGGCGAGTGAATGGATGCACCGGTGAATGCCTCAATAGAAGGACGACTGAATGGATGGCTGTATGAATGCATGAGTGTGTGCATGAATGGATGGCTTTTTCTCTGCACCGTTAGTCAAACATCAGGACTGCATACCTGGGCTTTTTTCATAATTCAGTAATTCTTCATGCACGCTCACCATTAGACCTTAATGAGCTTTCAGATCTACACGATTACTCAATAATCTGAATTGCAAATTCAGATCAGCCCCGCCACTCAGTAAGCATGTGAGCCTGTTCAGATTTGCATCATCATTCATTAGTCCTCACTACCTGCAGGGCAGCTCTAATCCCTTCAGTGCCAAAGTACATAGAGAGCGCCACAAGCAGCCATTGCAGAGGAAAAGTTACCAGACTCCAGGCACCATATTATACATGGTGCCCCGGGGCGCAATGAGCATGTGCGCCCACTACGTATACCCCATAGTATTAAAGAAGTGGCGCAGAAGCTTGTGCGTCCCTTCTGTAATACGCGCTGGCACACAATTAGCACCAGCGCTATCATGAGAGAATGTTCACTCATTTGCATGGGGGTGTGGCCCATGCAAATGAGGGAATCTCTTTCCCTCCGTGGCCGCACTGTATTATGGACGCTGGCGCAGAGGCAACCATACCTTTGGAAGCGCACTAAAAGTGTGCCACAAAGACATGGCACACTTCCAGTGAACCTTCTAAAGGCAGCCCTCTGGAGAAGAGATAGGGGGTCGGATGAACCCCCCCAGACACTACCCAGTGGGTGCACCTGCAAGGGGATCTCTCCAGTGCTTTAAATGGGGAAAAATAAGTGCAGGTACTCATTAAAAGGATATAGGCTTGGCGGGAGTTCCAAGATCTTCTATCAAGAATAAGCCTTTCTGTGGCCATTTCTCTTTAAATAGGGTTTTGCCTTCTAGTTTCAGGTTTTCATTAAACCATAGCGAGGCTAAGTGTGAATGTCTCATTTTATTAGCGAGTTTGTTGCCAACTTTGTGCAAGGCCTGTACTGTGCTTGAGAGGATGTTTGCAGAATGGTCTATTTTTATTTTTTTAATAGTTACAAGGGATGTAAGGAAGAGTGGTTTAGCGAGTTCTTTTTGAACGGCAAGCCAGGTGGGGGGAGAGTTGATAGCAGGTAGGCTTCCCTGTTTTGCTAGAGAAGCGTGTTGGTATCTCCTATAGTCTGGTAGGTTTAGGCCACCAAGTTGTTTTGGTGGTCTTAGTTTCTTCAGTGCAATTCTAGGTTTTTTGGCACACCATAAGAACTCAGTGAGCTTTGCATCTATTTTCACAAAGAAGCTGCCTGAAAGGTAAACAGGGGACGTGCTGATTAAAAAGTTGATAAGAGGAGTATTCATCATTTTGACGGATTCTATTTTTCCCCACCAAGTAAAGAATATGGACAACCACTTATCGAGGCAATTTTTTATTTTATCTAGTATCATTTTTTCATTGAGGTCAATGGAGTCTGTGAGGTTCTGAGTGAACCAGATTTCCAAGTATTTTATCTATTAGGTGCCCATTTGATGCCATAATTGCTGATAATTGAACTGTTAAAAGCACATTAAGTGGAAGAACTTCTGTTTTATCTGTTGAGACAGTAGCATGGTACATTAGCATATTAATTGATAGTTAAAATTATATGAAGTGGAGTTGTTTCTGTTTGGGTGGTGAAAGGAGTATGTTGTCCGCATTGGCATCCAGTTTCTGCAGGCCTGCTGAAAGGGGAATGCCAGGGATTGGGAGGTTTTCTCTAATTTAAGTGAGCAGAGGTTCTAGCGTTTGTAAGAATAGTAGGGATGGAAAGAGGACACTCTTGCCTGGTACCTAGTTGAAGGTTAAAGGAGTTGGCAAGGGTGCTGTTGATATTTAATCTAGGTCTGGGTTCTTTATATAATGCGGGAATCATCCTGGCTAAGGCGGGGCTAGGTTGAAGGAGGTAAGAGTGGCATGGAGAAAGGCCCACAACACCTTATCGAAGGCCTTCTGCATGTCCAATGCTATCCCACAGGAAGGATGGTCAAGATGGTGGGCTTTTTCGATGGTGTGACTGAATAGTCTGATGTTATCTGCACTCAACCTTCCTTTGATGAAACCAGATTGTTAAGGGTGTATTATTTTTTGAGGATAGAATCTAGCCTGAGTGTCAGAATTTTTTAATAGATTTCATAATCGATATTTGTTAGTGAGTTGGGTTTGACTTATTCTAGTTGCCTCTGCGGTATTTCCTTCAACTATGCCTATGGTGGAAAAGTTGGCAAGTAGGCGAGAGATTAGCAATGTAGCCCAGGTTTGATAGAAAGCGGCTGGGAAGCCGTCTGGGCGCGGTGCCTTCCTGGCCTTCTTTGCTTTTATTGCCTTTATGAATTCATCGCACAAAATAGGATTTTCTAATGCGTGTTTGGTAGCACCATCTAACTTGGTTATATTATTTTTGTTAAGGTATTCCAGGCTTCATTAATAGGGAGTATTGCTACTTTTAGAGTAGAGGGTGCAATGGAAATTCACAAAGACGGTAGACATAATGTCTTTCTTATTATATACATATAGTCAGAGGTGGATACTCCGCTATGGCGGAGAAACATCGCACCCCCCCCCCCCCCCCTTGCCAGCACTTTAAAAAAAGTACAAATAAAACAGTTCAAAGCCCATTTTATTATCGTTTTATTTAATTTGTGCCGGGCCTTGGGCGGGACCAGGGTTATGATAGGTTGGGGGGGGAGTGGTGGGCTCTACCTACACTGTGCATGTAATTTTAGGCCGACTGTCTCAGGCCGCCCAAAAAACAAATGCAGAGTGACCCCTCTCCAACCACAGCTGCATTGCTGGGCTGGAGGGAGCAGGCACAGGCTCTGAGTCTGTCCTGGAGCGCACATCATCAGCGCTCAGGCCAATTCTGAAGCTGCTCTCAGGTGAGAGCAGCTTCAGGATTGGACACAGGGTAGGCTGGGAGCCTGTGCCTGCCTGCGATGGCGGAGAGGAGTGGAAGAGCACGACGCAATGCTGGAGAGCAGCAGGTAAGGTAATTTTTTTTATTTTTTTGTCTTCTATGTCCCCCGTCCACCCGCCTCTTTTGTACATTTTGTTTATATCTCTGTTGTCCCCAGCCCCCCTAGGCCCCACCCCGCTGCGCCTCTTTGCCCCAATACAAGCCGCTCCTGGGTATAGTTTAAAAATAATTGACAAATAAATACCAATAAAAGCACAAAATTGAAAAACAAAAGTGAACAGCTTTACTTGAATTTTTCAAAGCGCTTTGTGTATGTTTTTTAAACCAAAGTAGTCTACGAAGCTGATTGCCGTTGTGGGCCATAAAAAGATTCAGTGAATTCAATATTTAATTAGTCATTTTAAGTTGCAGTATTGTAAATCAGAGATCTCAACCACTCTCTTGTCAGATGTCTCTTTTTTGCAACGTGGTTCTTGTTATTTTGCTTTTTCCATTATAAACAGGACTACGAGTACCAGAATTCAATGCATCAACCACTTACACCTAAAATGGATGGATGAATTCCTGGACACAAAGTTCATTTGTGTTTTCATACTGGAATACCAGGAATGTTCAGCAGCATTGCAATTTTAGTTTCCAAACTAAAATCCTTCTCTCATGCATAACAAGAGAGTCTGTTATACCAAAGCATTGTCTTATGGGCCTGCAAGGAAGGGGTCCAAGCACATAATTTTATTGGGCAGATGATGATAATGCCAGGCAGCTGTAGGGGAATTATTGGTGAAAGGGGTGTCTGGAAGGCTTTATTCAATTGTAAAATGGGCTTATTGCATATTAAAAAGCCATTTTGTGGTTGCAAACGCTATAATTTTGTGAATGATAGTGTTTTGGGAATCTAACATTTTTTATTTTTCAGGTTCTATGTCTGGGAAAAAATTACTTATATTCAAGTGGTATGTTGCAGTTAAAGATGTAATGTATTTTTAATTGGACTTTTTTAAAATAATTTTAAGTAAAATACTTACTTTTCTATTTTGTATACCTGAAAACAAAATACAATTATAATAAGTAGAAGTTAGGCCTGCTGGTTTCACTAAGGACAATCCCATATCTGCACTATAATTCATACCACAAATATATATATATATATATATGTACTGAATTTATTGGACTGGGGGGGACCCCTCAAGTTTCCGTACGCCACTGGGTCCGGTGACCAGCTGAAGAGATGCTGACAACTCTTATTGGAATGAAAAGGTAGATCTTGAGAGAAGCAAATACAATGATACACAGCATAAAAGAAGAAACTGCAGAAAATGCACTTAGTTATGAAATATGGTCTAATAAAAAATGAGCCAGACAGCCTACTGTGCAGTGCCGGAAAGGGGCTCATGCAAACGAACCATTGGTACATTGGCTGAACAGGGCTGATCCAAATGCCCTTTCTGTATGTTAAGTTTTGTCTGTAGTGTGCTTTGTTTGATGTTAACATGAGGTCTCAATGATAGTGAACCTGTCTGTAGCCAGACCTAAGCATGAACATGGTAGGAACCCCACATTAAAAAAAGATATGCATGCACGCACATACCAAAAGGTAGGCAGGTTATGGAAGCCAGTCCATCTCATCACAAACCCCTTCAGCAGACACAGAAAGTGACTCTATCTAGAAAACAAAGAAGAGTTCAATGGGAGAGCAGCACTTAAAAGAAGCATTGGCAAAGCCTATAGGTCACGCCTGTCAGGTGGGGACCGGGGTATGCCTGGGCTAAAGCTGGGAGATTTTCCGAACAGGCTGTCTGGGCTGAACCAGTCACATACGGGAAAACAACAATCTTCTCAACTCTCAGGGCCTCTCACATGTACCATGGCCCACTGTAAACAGTCTCAAACCTCACAGGCTTCACAAATGCATTGACCAGTTGCCTCTGGAGGTGGGCGCACAGAGGCAAAGACAGAACTTGGAGGTGGGGGGCAGGGCACAATGAGGTGGATAACTTTGCAGACTGTTTTCAGGGCAAACATTGGTAAAGTCATCAGTAACAGGGAGCTTTCAGCATCCGTGCAAGGATTACGAAGAGACAAAGGATACAAGAATGTGGACATACACTCACACAAGACTCAGAGAAACGCAGTAAGAAGGGGCAGAGTGAGGGGAGGGCTTAAAATCCCCCAGAGTTCGGTACTGGATTGGAGGCTGGACACACTGATTATCGCGGGAGAAGGTAGTGCAAGTGGAGTAGCATAATTTTGGCTCCATCCTTCTACGTTTGGCTAGGCCATATATATATATAGCAAGAGCAATTCCCCGAGCACAGACTTTGAAACACGCAAAAGAACAAAAAGAAGAGAATGCCACCATTCGAGTAGTCCTAACGTACAGTAAAGAAAATTACCAAATAATAGATATCCTAAAAAAACACTGGGATATTCTGAGAAAGAATCCAGACATTGGTCCGAAAATTGGCAATTATCCGAATATCTCATATCGGAAAGCACCTTCTTTAAAAGACAAACTGGTGAAGAGCCATATGACAACTACCAACAAATCTAAGAATTGGCTGGAGACCAAACAGACAGGCTTCGTACGTTGTAACACATGCAAAGCATGCAAACACGGCATGAACATGAAAGAAACAGTGGATTTCATGGGCAACAAATTTAACATCTCTGAAAGGATTACTTGCGAATCCACATATGTTGTGTATGTCATTGTCTGTGGATGCGGACTATGGTACATAGGAAGCACTTTATAAACAAAAGGATCCACCTTCTAGAAGGAGGTACTCAAAAGACCAGATAGCAGGGGTAATGGTGAATGAGTGTCCCAAAACGTGGTTGGGCACACCCAATGTTGTTTAAATACCCCTCACACACCAAGAATGGCCCATGGTGTCATGCTTCATCATTGGGGTCTTCCCGCCCCGCTGCGGGACGGGGCGTGCTACGACCTACGACTACGTGGGAGCACTTTAGATGAAGTACTATGTGTGATGTAAAGGGAGGGTCTATTGTAGTTGTGAGAATGTGTATGTTAAAAAGCAACTGGCCCAGGGAGACAGAAAAACTTTAATTTGTCCCAAGAGGGCTGGTGCTAGTAAAAACAAAAGTGCGGAGTTTGCCTACGTAATGTGTGGTTACTCCTTGTGGGTCAACATGTTTCGATGCTGGGCATCTTCATCAGGACAGAGAAAAGATCCCTCCCAATTTAGAAGCATGTGCTTAATAAATACGAAAAAGTAAAAAAAATGCAGTAAATAATGCACGTGTATACAATATCTAATAGTATGTATGACGATCTCGTTGTTCTTGATAGATTATTGTTAGTAATCCAGTAAGGAGAC
The DNA here is from genome assembly GCF_964204655.1 of Triturus cristatus. NCBI lineage: Eukaryota > Metazoa > Chordata > Amphibia > Caudata > Salamandridae > Triturus > Triturus cristatus. The sequence continues at coordinate 1,062,685,539 of NC_140593.1, read as the reverse complement.
AAATTAATCATATCAATTGTGCCCAAGGTATATCATCGTTCAGGCCCGTTATGTGTGTGTCCAGGCGGAACACCCAACGTTGTTCCTTTTCAAAGAGTCCACGATCATTGTTGAGTTGTTCAATGACAGTCCACTTGATTTCATCCACGCCATGATTCATATTCAGAAAGTGGGTGGCCATTTTGGTCGTGCTCTTCTTGCAGCGGATATTACTTTTATGTTCTCCAATCCGCACTTTTACTTGTCTCGTGGTCATGCCAACATACTCCATGCCGCATGGACAGGTAATGAGGTATACCACGTTCTTGCTGTTACAATTCGTGAACTTACGTTGCTCCCATGATGTCCCATTTGAAAAGGTAAGCTGGGTACTCTTTTTTGTAAGAGAGCACGCACTGCACATGCCGCATGGGTGATGTCCTTTGATGGGTGGCAACATACTACACGTATTATGATGTGTTGAAAGGAGACGGGGTCTGGTGTGAACCAAAATGTCCCTCAAACTGCGGCCGCGTTTGTGAGAGAACATTGGTTTAGGTAGATCCAGACCGCCACAGTTTAGAATTTTCCAGTTCTTATTGATTATTTTGGACACTTGGTTAGAGTGGGTATTATAAGTGGTCACACAAATTGGTCTGGTCACCTGTTCTTTCGGTGTTTGGTTTTCCAGGAGAGCATCTCTGTTGTTGTTCCTGGCACGCTTGAGTCCTCTTTTGACTATTCGTTCTGGATAGTTGCGATCTAGAAGCCTCCTTTCCAGGTCTTTGGCTTGTGTTTTAAAATCTGTAAGCTCTGAGCAATTTCTCCGTAAACGGAGGAATTGTCCGTAAGGCAGATTATCCCGAAGATGACGAGGATGGAAACTGTCATAGAGCAACAGGCAATTTTTTGCCGTCGGTTTGAAGTGTGTTCTGGATTTTAATTTTCCTTCTTCAGCATATATAGATAGATCAAGAAACACCAAGTTGTTGTTAGAGACAGTGTGGGTAAATTTGAGGAAAGAGTTCTGTTCATTTAGCCAAGTCATGAAATTAGATACTGATTCAGAATCACCTTTCCAAATGACTAAAACGTCATCTATATACCGTTTCCAGAGGATAATATTGTCGAAAAATGGGTTTTGTTGAAGCAGTATTTTCTGCGATTCCAGGTGGTGGACGTACAGGCCCGCTAGACTCGGCGCGAAGGTACTCCCCATACTGGTACCGTGTTTTTGGAGATAGTGTACATCCTGATAAAGGAAGAAGTTCTTCTTTAGGGCTAAGGTGATACACTCCATGACCAAATTCCTGGGTGTGTGGTAATTCCAGGTACCGGAGAAAAGAACCTCTTCAATAATGTCAAGGGTCTCATTATGTGGGAGACTGGTGTATAAACTCTCCACATCCAGTCCAAGTAGTAGATGTTGATTGGGGTCAAAACTAAGTCCTTCAAGGAGTTGTAGGACTGCTTTTGTGTCCTTTAGGTAGGTATCAGTAGCCTGGACTAAAGGGCGGAGGAAAGCGTCTGAAAATTTGGATAGAGGCTCAAGAATGGAGCCGATACCCGAAACAATCGGACGCCCTGGTGGATTATCGAGGTTTTTATGGATTTTAGGAATGGTATAAAAATAGGGTGTTCGGGGTGATTTTTGAATGAGGAAATCAGCCTCTTTCTTGGATATCCAATCGTGTGTGATTGCTTCTTCTACCATTCCCATTATTCGTATCCGGATTGCCTCAGTGGGGTCATCGGGGAGGATTTCATAATTCCTCTGGTCCCCCAGGAGTCTTCTGCATTCGATGTCATAGTTAGTGGTAGTTTGGATGACTATCGCTCCACCCTTATCCGCTGGTTTTATGGTGATGTCAACATTGTTGGCGAGCTGTTGTAGTGCTTCCTTTTCGGATCTCGTCGTGTTCTGAAAGGTTTGGTGTTCCTCCTTAAGTGTCTTATTTAGATCTTCCATTACGGCTTTTTCAAAGGTCAATAGTTCAATGGGTACGGTTGAGTCCAAAGGACTAAAGGTGGATTTTGGTCTCAAACCCGTGTCGGAAGGCTGACTATCAGAGGATGTCTTGTCAGCAAAGAAAGTTCTTAATTTAAGCTTGCGTACAAACTCTTTAATTTCTAGACAGAGTTTAAATTTGTCTACCCTGTTAGTGGGGACAAAACCAAGACCTTTTTCTAAAGCTGCGATTTGGGGATCAGTTAGTGTGACCTCCGAGAGATTGACAACTAATTGTCCTTTCGGCTGGTTGACGGTTGATTGGACGCCGCTGTCATGCTCCGTGTGGATACTCTGGTCTGGTCTTCTTGGTCGTTGTTCCAATGGACCTGGTGTCCTCTTCGATTTCTTCCCCGTGGTTGTCTTAAAAGACAAACTGGTGAAGAGCCATATGACAACTACCAACAAATCTAAGAATTGGCTGGAGACCAAACAGACAGGCTTCGTACGTTGTAACACATGCAAAGCATGCAAACACGGCATGAACATGAAAGAAACAGTGGATTTCATGGGCAACAAATTTAACATCTCTGAAAGGATTACTTGCGAATCCACATATGTTGTGTATGTCATTGTCTGTGGATGCGGACTATGGTACATAGGAAGCACTATCTGCCCACTAAAGAAAAGAATCTTGGAACATCTGAGGGCGGTACAAAATGAAGATACTAACTATGCAATTGTGAAACATTTAAAAATCCACAATGAGAACAATGAGAACATGAAACAGACCATAAAATACTTTGGATTAACAACAGTCCCTAAAAACGAACGTGGAGGAAACGGGAACACTGAAACTAAGAAGATTGGAAAGCAAGATGATAATACGCTTTAAGACGAAGGCCCCTTTTGGCCTTAACGGCGATGAAGAGCTACACAGCCATCTATGAGCCTGCTGTACGACATGAACCAATAATGAACTAATGATTAAGGGGCAATTATATAAGACATTTATATCCGCAATCATCTGAATAAACCAACATTATATTCCCGCATGGGCACTAAGCCTAAATCTTGTGGGCAAAAATGCACTAAGCAATTATCGTAGAATCCAAGATTGGAACATATAAGAATTCAATGTATAACATATTAATGTTATGTAGTACAACACAATCATACATATTATTTACACTGACACAATGTAAATATTCAGAATGCACGGATATAATCAACTCCCCGAATAGATATATTGAAATAACATCAACATATCGTAAACATGTTACAATGATATATTTGAATTGAAACTACAATTCCCATAATTCCTCTTAATGGTTAATATGGGTATCACTATAAATAAAGAACATTGAAAAAAGACTCACATACCGTGAGCAAGACCGATTGTGGTTGAAACGCGTTGGTGGTGGAGTTGGTGACAATTTGCACGTAAAGAATAAAATCCTGAATCGTATAACTTCCTTGGTGTGCAGTGGTTCCTTCCTTGAGGAAATCGTTGAAAAAAAAATATATATATATATATATATATATATATATATATATATAGAAGAAGTCTCCCAAATAACGTAGATTTATCGGCCTCACATCTCTCTGATTTTCAAATAAGTCTGGACCTAGAAAGGACCCCAGAATTAATGCCCGAAATAACCCCAGATGCGATAAGGATTATCAGAGGGAGGAGAGAGGGAGCGATAGGGAAAAGAAGGATAAACCCTAAAAATCCGATTCATCATGACTCCAGTATCCAACACGAAGTAAAACTCATAACACCCCTACAAGACAATCTCCTTTCTGACAACTCAGCTATTAATCAGTCCATACATGACAATCCAGACTCTCTTAGCGTAGCAAACTCTATTCATTCCCCACCTAGTAACACGCAAAGGGATAATGTCAACCCACTTTTAATAAACAACATAGCAGAGCTCTTAAAAATCGCTATTACACCACTTGAATTAAGAGTGTCCCAGATGGAGCAACAATTACAGCTTCTTGTTAACATCATGAAACCTAAACAAGTACTAGGGGATAAAAAAAAGAGAGGAACCAAACCACCCCCTCAAAAGGTGCCACAAATGCATAACAACAAACACGAAATTGCCCCAACAGAGTCCCCCTCAAAACTACAACCCCCCGAAGTACTTATAATAGAGAGAGTAGAAGAACCTATTGTTAACTCCAATATAAATTCTCCCCAGGTTAATGTCCCGGCCGTACTAACCACAGGTTCCAAAAATCCCTCCTTTAGGGGGAAAAAACGTTGTACCAAACAAACACTTCGATTTTAAACAAGCAGGCCCCCAAAACAGCAACAACTGATTCCAGCATAGCCGATACGAGGGGCCCTAAAAGTAGATTGGTGGTAGACTTGCCACCAGAAGCAAGTCCATACGTTGTAGTTATGGTTGGTGTACCTGAGCTAGAAGATCATGCTGTGGAATCTACCTGGTCGTTGAAAAACAAGGTTCAGTTCTGGTTAAACAATAATCGCCCCATCACTGAACCCGGGTCATCTAGGATTTTGATGGTCCGTAGAACCCCTTGGGTGGGAAATAGCAAGAAAACAATACCGGGAGACTGTATCTTGATTTCATTTGAACACCCCTGGGTGGCGGATTATATATGCTCTTGGGAGTTTCCAAACACCTATGGTGAAATAGGAACTAGGCGACTTTCCTTTTTCTACCCCTCGAGGTTCTTTAGGGAGGCTCCTACCATCAATGCTCCTCCCCGGGTAACAACAGCCCCAGCCCACGACAATTATTCTAACCAATGGAAAACAGTGGGTTCTCGTTCCCGTGAGCATGGTGGTTATCGGCACATACCAGTGCCTCGTTTTTGGGGTGGAGGTAGAGATGAATGGGGCGTCCACCAACAGTGGATATCAAATAGAGAGCCAATGCAAAGGGAAACCTGGTTTGGAATCCCAACTGACAATAGATTCAGTGTCCTTGAGATGGTTGACTGACTATCAATTCCTTCTAAGGTCACCAACCATAGTTTATCTCACTCATTATCCAATGCCACAATGGACTGCTCAATTCAAGAAATAGCGACTAACGCAGAATCGTACCCGTTATCTATTCTTTTTTGGAACATAGCGGGGCTTCGTTCCAAAATCGAAGATGGCTCGATAGCATATTTCCTGGAACAGGGGAAAATTATATGTCTACAGGAGACCTGGTCTCTAACGGAGCTTCATCTCCATGGGTTTCAAACGTATTTTACGTCAGCTTTGGGAGGAGGCATTGGTAGACCAAAGGGGGGGCTGACCACATATATTGCCAACACAGTAAATTATCTTACAACATCGCTGGTTGCGTCGGACCCAAACTTCCAACTATTTTTTTTTTTTTTTTTTTTTTTTTAAAAACCTTTATTCGTGCATCTTAAAAGAACAAATACGGGCCTACAACCGTCAGGCCGGCCACGATACAGTGAAGCACTAATACCCACATTACAGCCCCCGTGCGTCAACGGTCAGGATTGACAACGAGTTGGGAGTCACATACTGGAAATATCTTTGACACCCGGGGAAGGAGAGGTGAAGGTTAATTTTCAGTTTTTTAGATAATTTTATCAAAGAAAAAAGTCAGTGAAGGATAAGAACAAAGGAGATTCGAGTCCGCAAAATAGCTTCACCACACGGGAGAGCAGCAACATCAGTAAAACATCAATGGAAGTAAAATCTCAAGCAGTGAGGCAGTGCAGAGATATAACAGGATAGTCCCATGAACAAGTACGCACCCCTCCAAGGCCGCCCCCACTCGATCCACCCCACACCCGGACCCCGAATCGAAGAAAGTAGAACGCAGAGACATAGAAGAAGAAAGGCCCATAGAACTAATTAAGAACAGAGAGTATTACCCCCCCACCCTACACCAATGCGGAGGCTACGGCCTACCCCCCCCCCAGCATAGTGCCTGTCGCCCAATGAACCCGAAATATAGAGAAGAGAGAAAGTAGGAATAGAGTAAAGAAGTTAAGAAAACAGAAAAGAAGGCGGGGAGGAGCCCACGGGACACCAGAGCGCCCAAAACCATCAGCCAGTTATGGCCTCCACACACTGAGAGCCCACTACGCCAAAAAACGGCATGCGAAGATACCATGGCACCACTGTTTAAGCGAAGGGATACAAGTCGCGACGAGTGCGCACAAAACATACATACAGTTCCAGTCCCAGGCCAGCCCGTCCATGAACCATGGCGATGGAAGTCAGTCTAGCCCTGGCCCGATCGCGGGCTTGGGATTAAGCCAGCCCCTACATGAAGGCCCCGTGTCCCGAGCAGACAAAGACAAGATGGCCGCTTGTGAGAGGATGGTGAAGTAGGATCACGAAATGGCCGCCGACCGTCGAGTGAGGTCCCTCTTTGCACCACATAAAATCCAAACCTGGCAAGTAAAGTACAGGAGTTCCACAAAAAGGAGGCAGTAGGCCACCGCGGACGGTTCCTCGAAGCCGTTAGGTATCGCTCAGCAGGATATTCTTGCGGATGCGGTGAGGCAGGCAACAATGAAGCAGGCAGCCATGACCAGGGGAACAAAGTATCCGCAGTTGAGGTGGAGAGCGGTGGATCCCGGGTGCCGGGAACGCCAGATGAAGGCACCAGTGTAGCACAATCATACACCGCCGTTGCGTCCCCGCAAGAGGACAAAAGCACCGGGAGACCCACGCCCTGTGGATGACAAACAGAGCGCTCACGACCCGCAGCCGACCGTATGGGGTCAAACCGCTCACTCAGCGCCTGCAGGCCAGCGCACATCTGTAGTTGAAAGTCCCGCAGGACAGCCAGAACGGAGCCGCATGTCAGCGGAAGCTGGGCCCCCACATCGGCAGCGATCCGGGACGGCACTGCGGAGCTGGTGTCCGGAAGAGGGAGGGCGAAGTGGGCGGCGGGCGAGACCGGAGTATCACCCCCCAGCCGCGAGCAGGCACTCAACGCCATGTTTCGCCGCTGTACGTTGCAATGGCCCGGGGGGGGGGTCGTGGCAAGGAGTCAATTCCCCTCAGGTCTACGCCACAACAGGAATGGCCGACAGTCGCTTCTCTTCCAACAGGTTCCCTTCGCCGCCGGCTAGGCAATAGGTGAAGAGGGCAGCAGCCTCTCACGGCGCGGCCCTCAGAGCGGGGCAGGAGACCCGCCGCACCGGGGCCCACCCCACAGCTCCAGCCCGTCAGGCACAGGGTGCAGAAGGTGTCCAGCCGGCCCTCCCCGGGCTCATCCGGCAACGATCTGTGGTGCGAGGTGAGATCGGGACCGCGGGGCCCCGGTTAGCGCTAGCTAGTCCGGTAACTGCGGAGCTTCCAGGGGGCCGGCAAAGGCCAGAATGGCGCAGGGTTTCAGTGCAGAGGACAAAAGCACCCAGAACTCGGGCATCCGGGCGGGCTGAGACTCCGGGAAAGCGGCAGCGCGGTCAGCGCGTCTTCGCACACGTCGCACCTCGAGAATCGGCAAGGATGGGCATCAGGATAGTAGTCCGAGGCCACGGGCCGACGGAGCCGGGCGCTCAAGCGTCTGCTCCGGTCGCCATCTTGGCTCCTCCCCGCAAACTTCCAACTATTAAAGATCCTTTTCAATAAAACCGAGCCCATCCTCTTGCTTAATGTTTATAACAATCTCGAGGATGATCAATTTTTGTCTCTTATTAGTAAAATCAAGGAGAAATTGAGAAATAATTCTATAATTGGTAAAGGGCCAGTTCACTTCATATGTGGCGGAGATTTAAACATACATCCATGCCCACATGTCGGGAAAAATAGATGTGGAATTGTGGATGAAGATGGCGCTCCTATTATGCACTTCACTCATAGTAAAGTGGGGATTGCTATGAATAACATGTTACTGGATTTAGAACTTGAAATAGTAAACGAATCAATTCCAGGGTCAAACCTCCTACAACCAACGTACGTGGGTAGGGGCCATAGTACGACAGTAGACTATATCCTCCTCTCGTCAGGATTGTCTCCTCGAGTGAGGTACTGCGAGGTGTTGTTAAACACCTTTAGTGACCATTCCGCTCTCAGATTAGAAATACAACGAACAAAGGGACAACCTGAAATGGGCGCAATAGCGACAACCCTCGCACAAAATAAATTGGAGCTAGGCAGGACAAACGGGTATGCATTGAAGTGGGAGATGATCAATCCGGAGGTAATTATGGGGAAACTAGTAAAAGAGGCATATATAAATATAATCAACTGCCTCGATCTAGCGCTATCTGACGAAGAAGTTTTAACTAATTTTATACAAATATCAGAGAAGATCAAGGAACTTCTCACCACAACATCGAGGAGGCCACCCTCAACTAATAAAGGCTGGTTTAACCATTCCTGCACTATGGCCCTAGCTAACTTAAAAAAGGAAATAAAAAAAACAGTTAGAGTCCCTGAAACGATCCAATTGCTGAGGCGTCAATATCTTTCTGCACGAAAGCAAAGAATCATTGAATTAAAAAAGAAATTATGGGACGATTTACACTCCAGTGCTGTATCAAAGAATAGTCTGGCTTTTTGGCGTACTGTCAAAACACCATATCTCTTGGATTCAGACAGCCCCAAGATAGAAGTGGCCATCGATGAAGCTACGTCGGTGGCACACTTCTCTAAAATTTTTAAAAACACAGCAACTGTTAGCAAAGGACCAGAACATTTTCTCCCAAATGTTGATTATCCCATTTCCCTATTCTTCGATATTACCGAAGTTTTAGCGGCCTTGAATGCAAGTAAAAGTGGGAAAGCCCCAGGCCCTGATGGGGTCCCAGTAGACCTGTTTAAATCTAATCCGGACCTCTGGACCCCCATCATAACAAGAGTATGCACTGCAGCAGCAAAAGTGGGCCTGATTGATTCTTGGACAAAGTCAATTATGGTCCCGATCTTTAAAAAAGGAGACCGCCAAGATGTTAATAAGATGTTAATTGTTATCGTCCCATTTCCCTTTTGGACTCGCTAGGTAAAGTGGCTGGCAGGGTTGTCCTCGAACGACTCCGGCAGTGGACTGAGGAGGGAAACATTATTTCAGATCTACAATTTGGATTTCGGGAGGGATTTGGAACGGTGGAGCAAGCCCTTAATCTCAGTCTGATCCTGGGAAAATATTGCCAAGCAAAAAAAGAAACAGTTTATATGGTGTATGTAGATTTATCTGCCGCCTTTGACTGTGTATCACACATAAAACTCTGGAACATCTTGACACATATGGGAGTGGACCCCCCTCTTGTAGATTTTATGAGAGAGTTATATTCTGGGGCCTCCGCAAGGGTGCGTTTTGGTACGAAGGGTGAATTGACCGCGCCTTTCGGAGTGGAGCGAGGAGTCAGGTGTCCTTGCCCCCTTCCTCTTCTCCTTGTATACAAATGGTTTGGAGGTGGAGATGATGAGGGGGGCTCTGGACCTACCTCGGGTAAAACGGCGTTTGATACCTGCCTTGCTCTACGCGGACGATGCGGTCATTCTGGCCCGCACCCCATGCGAACTGCAGAAATCCCTAAATAGATATGTCGAGTTTATGGGCGGCTTAGACTTACAAGTCAATGTCAAAAAAAATTTGTTATGGTAGCCGGGCGAAAAAAGAAGCGAGTAAAGAACATCTTTCTCAAAGATCAAAAATTGGAGGTGACTACGAAGTATTGCTATCTGGGGGTAATGATTGACGACGGGCTCAACTGGAGAGCAGCAGTAGAGGCCAGATGTCACTTGTTTAAGAGAGCAATAATGTCCCTGATAAGTTTCTCACAGAGACTTGGGAAAAAGCCCACAGTGGAGCTTCTAAAAATCTACTTAGCTAAATGCCAGGCGATTGCCCTCTACGGAGCCGGAGTATGGGATCCGCAGAGGTCAGCGCCCTCCAGGTTGCTGAAAATAACTTCCTGAGATTTCTTTTAGCCGTACCAACGAGCACCTCAGTATACGCTCTCCATTTGGAGCTTGGAATCCCCTATCTCAAGGATTTGATAAGAATTCAGCCCCTATTGCTCTGGAGACGTATTTGGACGTCCGATAATAATGTCTTTTCGCAGGAAATTTTGACGGACTCAATGACCATAGACCATTCTGTAAAAATAAAATGGTTATGTTATGTAAGAAATTTCCTCATGGATCTTGGCTTGGAGAAATATTATTCCGACCCTAAAAAAATTATTGAAATCCCAAAGAGAACGCTGAAAAAATTGGCGTTAACGCATCTGGAGTCCTTGAGGATGACCTCTGTTGCGACAAAGCCATCGGCCATTCATGCCAATCTGATTCAGATCACTTACTCCATTCAACCATACTTGACATTACAGATTAGCACCTATCATAGAATGTTGCTGACAAAATTCAGATTAGATTCTTTTTTCAGATTAGTTTCTTTCCCCAATAGAAATAGTTGGGATTCGATTCCCACCCTTTGTCCTTGCGATGAAGTATCAACACAGTCAAATTTACATACTATTCTGTTTTGTAAATTTTATCATCCACATAGGAAGGTTTGGTTACTACCTGTTTTAAAGCGATGGGGATTAAGACAATGTCGCCCGGCGATGCTACGTCTACAAATGTTAGACTCTGAATTGATCTGTTATCATGTCCTCAACTTTCTAAGATGTATTGTGAAATATAGGAATAACCTGTAAACTGGAGTTTGATCTGAGTCTATGTTGACGAAACGAAACTATGTAATTCCATGGTTTAAAGCTATATGACATGATATTCGATTAGTTTTAACCAACACTTTTTAAGATTAGTGTGTTTTTTTGTTTTTTTTCTCTTTTTCTTTTATTTTGTATTGTATTGTCGAAACAATTGTTCTTTTATGGTTTTTAAAATTGCAAAAAAACGAATAAAGAAGATATTATTATTATATATATATATATATATATATATATATATATATATATATATATATATATATATATATATATATATATATATATTTCCCTTTGGCCTTATGTATTCTTGTGATGCAATAATACTAATGAGATATGCTGCACCAAATGTATAAAAAGTGCATCTATTGTGTGTTTTGACATATGTGTGTGTGTGTGCATATTGATGTTTTTCCTTTTCAGAAACATCTGGATTTCTGATGTTATTCTTCTAAAGGTTTAGATTGTAAGGTGGTGCGCTAAAATGCATTTAATGCAGTGCATTTGGCAGGGGTTAGTGAGAAAGAATCACATGTGTGTTTATTGCTTTCTTTATAGATTGTGACCAGTTGTCGTTTCTGTTTAATAATACATGTATTAGTTTATTGTGTTACATATGGGAGTACAGTAGAAGATAGTTTAATTCATTTATTGGATTGTATGTAGGTTGTAAAACTGCTTTTAATTTAAAGAATCTGTTAAGTTAGCAAGACTGTGAGCCTTAAACTTACAATTGAGACATTTAATACTAACATGAGAGTTGTTTTCCTGCATGCTTTCTCCTCTGCAGGTGCAGACCAAAGGCATTCCTTAGTTAGTGATATGCACATGGTAGCTCAGAGATAGTGAGTCGAGGAATAACTGGCAAGGTCAAATAATTTTAATGAAGAACAAAGGGAGTGTTACCAGTTGATACTATCAGATGAAGGGAGGAACCAAGGATGCTTTGGAAGCGGGACTGGAATATGGAGACAAGGCACCAACTTATTCTCTGGGAACTGGATACGTACTGGGATACGTATGAGGTCATATTTCTCTAATGTTCTTTGTGCATTTTAATTAGTGAACCCACCTTGGGGTTATTCTGATTCCCTTGAGACTTGGAGAGGTGCATACCTCTCTTGTCATCTCTGATTGTGCAGCTTCATGCTATACATGATTCCTTACCTATAGGACGTCTACAGAGGTTCTGATGCAGACACCTTTCTTGCTTCCTTGATTCAATAGTGTTTCCCCTATCTTTAGTCTAGTTTAGGGAATAGTAGGTGTTGCTAATCTTTTCCATGCATTGGGAGAAGGATCAAAACCATTTGTCTAGTCATCAGATCATTTTCCTTCTTTATTGAATAGCTGCCACAGAGATCCTTATATGCTCTTTGCTGTTGAGGACCAATATTGTACGCTGCTTTGGTCTTCCTTTAATAATCCTGTATTTTTAAGTCGAGCATTCAAGACCTCTTGTATATACTTTAGTATATACTTATATCTTTATGTACTTTGTGTGCTCTGGAGATCAGCCCTAGGACTTGTCTGCTTCCACTTAGGGACTTCTTTTCTGTCCAACTGCCTCTATTTAACTGTCTTGATAGAAAACGACCAGTAGAGGTCAGTAAAATACCAGAATTTCTTTCTGCTGAGGGACTTTCTTTTTTTAATTTTTCTGGCAACTGCCTCTATTTAACTTTCTTGATAGAAAACGACCAGCAGAGGTCTGTAAAATACCAGAATCACTTTAACATTCTCTAGATTCCAGTCCATAGAAATTGTCTTCCATGAGCACCCGTAGACAATAATATTTTTTCAAATCTTGTATTTTCAATTATATGACCACCGAAGGCCCTGATTTTATATTAAAAACAGAACTTTGGACTATACCATTTCCTGCTGAAAGGCAATATTTCTCTCCATGTGTTCCCATTCCTGGCGTGTCACGCAGTTTGGTGCTTACTTTCCCTCCATGTGAAAGAACAGTAGATGTTTCAGCACCCAGGCTAATGTGCTGCATAGCTAAATACATGTAAGGTCCCAAAGGCGAGACCGATTGCATTGAAAATGCTTGTTACAGTATGTTTTTGAGATTGAATTATATTAGTCTAACTTTGAGTTTGTAATAAACCTTTCAATTTCAATTTACTGACTCAGGGCCATATTATCAAGGAACAGCAATAACATTATCGCCGCTTTAGTGGCAGGAAACTGCCGCTAAAGCGGCTATAATGGGCTTGATAATATTCCATTGTGAATTCCCATAGAAGCCCAGGTTCACACCAGAACCTGGGCTTCTATGGGAATTCACAAGGGCATATTATCAAGCCCATTATCGCAGCTTTAGCGGCAGTTTCCTGCCGCTAAAGATGCAATAATGTTATCGCCGTTCCTTGATAATATGGCCCTCAGACTTTTATTGTGTGGTCTTATCGATCACACTGCATTTAAATTTTTAAATTGTTAACCCCTTTTCCTCTCAGGATACTAAAAAGGCCTATTGAGCAGGAACAAATTGGAAGGAACGGCCTAGAACGTTCTCACAAGCACTTCATGTGAAAGAACAGAGGGCAGATAATGTGGCTTGTGGACATGGTAGAGAAGGGGGCACCTCACACTACGGGTGTGACCAGAGATAAAGGGCGTTTGTGTACAAGGCAGCCATATATATACCAACTTCTGTGCAGTTCTGCATGTGCCCAGTACGAGTATGCACATGTATGAGGATATACAATGCAGAAGCACACTAATAAACTGCACATTCTCTGCTCAGATGGAGGTGGGGTGGTACCACTGACAGAAGCCGTGAACAACTTATACACAAGCCCACGGGATGCCTCGCTGTATCCTCAATTCGGAGCATTCGACAAGTACTCTGAGATTTCACAGAGCACCCAAAACACAAAACTGCTCTTCACCACCAGACACCTCCTGCAGACACCAGCTTGTTCCAAGGCCCTCGGGACCAGCCCCCAAATTACACCAGTCCTCGTCCCCACACACCCGACCATGGCCATCTCCCCAAACAGGAAGGAGTTCCGCCTGACACTCAACTTCTAACGGACTTTCGAAACACTTTACAAATAAACTTTCAATCACCGTCCAGATTGCCTTTAGGAAGAAGAAGCACTTGTAAAATGCTGTTTTGTTTTAAGGTGCAACATTTCACTAATGCTTCCACTCTCTGGTTTTCTTCGTTTCATATTGGTAGTTATCTTAAATTTCATTCCTCCTCATTGTACAACTTGCTTGTTAGTTTTTGCCATTTTTCTATATTTATTGCTGCATTGTCATATCTATGTTCCTATCTGCTTCAATAAAGCTCTTTAAACTCAAAACAAACAAAAAAAGAAAGAACAAGCACTAATGGACTCACAACTCAACCAGCCACTGGCCCACAGAGGAGATCAATGGTCTGCTTCTGAAAAGGATGGCAAGGGGCACCTTGGTAGGGCTCAGTACTGGTTCGACCCAGGAACGTACATGCTGGTGGCTCCTGCCCATCAGTATCGCACTCTGGCAGGGAGCAGAGACCACTTGTATTGGGAAGGAACTTGACTGGTGTTGCTGATTTCTGTTGCTTCTATAACCAGTTAATTGGTACTTTTGTTACTGACCGACCTTGGATTTATTAAAGGCGGAACTGGCCCGCCTGAGATTGGCCCCAGTGACTACAGCTTAAACATAGACTTCTGTGGCAGGTGCATAAACCCCCAGACGTACCTGCCTTTACTATTAACCAGTGCACTGCTGTTTATAATGAACTTTAAAATGTAAAGGTCAAATCAATTCGACTCATGGGATGTTTGGCAGCATAGTCCAAAACATATAAGCATTCGAGTAAAAGCCAAAAAAAAACCATAAAAATAAAAAAAAACATTAATAAAAATAAACCTCGGATATTTTGAGTGCTGAAAAGGAAGACGCCGATTATTTACTGAGGAGTGATCTGCACCCCTTGGAGTTGCGGGAGAAAAAGTAGGAAAAAAAATCCAGCTACAATGACTTCTTAATGTAGGTTCTCATCACGTACACCACTGTCTCTTTTGGCGGATGGTTATCGGGAATGAGGTTAATCTAGCTTGTTTACAATAGAAGACAGCTCGGTGGGTTACCGTGCCTGCAGTAGTCGGAATGTTCAAATCTGACAAAGACCTGCACTGATTAATGTCATCAGTCTTAAGTCAATAAGGTTGGCACCCTCCTATCCGCTACTAAAACTACACAATACTATAGACGGGTAATAGTTTACTACAAAGATATATATATATATATATATATATATCCCACAGGAGTTGACACAAATCAAAATAACAGCGCATGCACGCGACCCTATGCACCTTTAGGGATTGTGCACAACAAGCCTTTAAGGTACACGTTTCAGAGAAGATCATTTCAATGAAGATGTCCGGCCAGCGCCTTACTGTAGGGAAGAGGCATTCCAGGCACTAGCTCATGAAGGCCATATGTGTCTGGTAATGCCTCTGGGGGACTCGTGAACACCTGTTACAACGTAACTGTCCTGTATCTTTAGTGGACTTTTATCCAGCCCCAGGCGAGTCATCAACAGCACTTTGAATGCTGGGATTTGTAGTTTTGATTTTCCATTGGACTAAGACCCTACAAATTCTGTCAAAGTACTGTAGGCTTAACTATCCAGGAATGGATTACTTGCTTCTGCCACAAGGGGCCACTTGGGAATGGGCATTATGTTATTTTTCAAAGGACTGATAGTAATATTGCTGCTATCAGAAGTAATAGTGTTTGTGTTATCGTGCCATAACATGGTTTTCTGACACGCAGAGCACTCTGATCTCGACAGCAGGTGTCCTGATGTTGCTATTTGTACCGCAAGGTTGGACACAAGATCCGTGCCGCAGGTGCAATGCCCTTGATCCATCTGACAGGCTTTGCAGCTTTTAATCTGCGCACTTTGGAGAAGGCACTTGATCCCCTGGGATCACAGTGCGAGCAGCGGACGGACACTAATTAAGAGTAATCAGTTTGTACTTTGTCTATGCGCCAAATGAAGATACGGACTAGGGGCGGCTCCTCCACGTGGGCGTCGGAGCGTCGCCCCACTGCTTTCTCGCAGTGCAAGAAGCAGAAACGTAAAATGGTATTTATACAGTGTGAGAAAGCAGAAGAAGGATATGCCTGGTTGGAGGTGGGTCAGGGAGGAGTGGCTAGCCCAATGTTTTGGGCGCTGACTGTTTGGTCAGCCCCAGGGCTGCGTCCGAGCCAATCACAACACTGCCATTGCAGCATTGTGATTGGCTCAGGAGAGGAGAGGGAGGCTGCCTGCTTCTGCTTCCTGTGAGCAGAGAGCAGGAGACACGATGCAGGAGTCCAGGACCGGAGGCAAAAGTAAGTTCTTTTCTTATTTTAATTTTTATTAAATTAACCCTCCTCCTCCTCCCCCTGCGTCCCACCTGTGATTCATGCCGGCCGCAACTGGAAGTGATGCAGCAACTGAGGCCTGGGACTGCCCTTTTTTTTGAGCCAATAGGTCGCCAAGCGACAGCAGCACACTGCCTGCAGTTTCGCCCTAAAAAAGAGATGTGTGGTAACTAAGGGAGGAGCGAACAGCCAACATATTTAGAAATAAAATTCTCGGAGGGGAAATTCATGGAGACGCATTCCCTGGCACCTGACATGGATGGTCGACTGTCGGCAGGAACATGTTTAAGAAAGAGACATATCTTTGGTCTGTACATTGACCCCAGCCACAGAGAGCTTCTCCTCAGTAAATAAATACCCCTAAATCAGCTTGTGAGATGCTTACAAAGCCCATCTTGCTGCTTTGATTCTGTTGAAATTAGCAGCTACATCCCAGGCTTCTCATTGGGAGACCTTGTTTCAAAGTCTTGGCCACCCATTTTGCCAGGCTGCTCAATTTTCTTTCTTTCTTTACTGCTGAGTACAAGCCTGTCATTGGCTTTGTAAACCCGTTTTTTAGTGTTCAAAGAGATCACACATGATGTGATATTTCTTTGCGAAAGAAAAGTGGCGAGACAGTAATAATGTAATTAATTACCGATGGTCAATATCGCTCTGATCCTGCTCTACCAAGTCTCAGACAATCTCCCACTGGTGAGGTCTGGCTCATCTTCCATCTTGGAGCGCTGCCTTATGCTGACAACTTAGGAGATTTAGGAGTTGTGGCGTCATTCATGTAGCTCACCGTTAAGGCAAAGGAATTGCTAAAATAGATTGTTATCTTCAAATTCTGTTTAAGAGCCCTTGGTGCTCTATTCACAGATAACAGCATCAAGATTCATCAATACACTGATAATACACAACTCTACTTGAAAGTTTGCTTATCTTCAGACATCCAATGCCCCAAGATAGCAAGCACGTGATTCAGACCTATATGTCCAGTGCTTACCTGAAGCTCAATCCAACCAAGACAGAATGTGTTTTATTTGCCAAGAACAACAATCAAGAAACAGTAAAAACCTGGCTCAATGACAAGAACCTTGAGTGTTTCAAATGAGAATTCACCAAATATCAAGTTACTCCTGCAAAACCGTCCCCCTGTACCAAAAATGCCTCCCACCGGTCCAAAACTGGCACCCACCTTACTGGCTCACCGGGAAAACGCCCAGTGCCCGCTACAGCCAGTCCGGCCCTGGCGGCCATCCAGAGTAGGAAAATAAATGGTTCTGTTTACCCAGGCCGGCATCACTCAATCACCGACAATAAGCATTGTAGAATGTTTCTTTGTTTGATGACGTCTGCTTCGGTTTTGAGTACTATTGTTATGTCATTAACCCAATGGCCCCTTTAAGAGATGTAGTTACCAGAACATACCTCTGCCTTAAACCTGCAGTCACTCAAAAAGAGTCAACACTTTTTTTTAGGCATTGACTGTCACAGACAGTGGCAGTCTTTTACAATTTAATTGAAACTTCATTTTTATTATTGCAGGTTTCCCCTCTACCAAACTTTCTAATATCATAGTGAAGATAATGTTTGAGTACATTTTTGATTTCCAAAATGTCTTTTTCAGAAATGACCTTAGGATACTGCCTGGAACAATGGGAAACTACTTTGCCGTCCAGTCTGCCGCTTTTCACTTCCGATTGCATTGCACATTGTACAAAAAAGTTTTATTCTTTATTAGAAACTCGATAACGTACTATAAATGTAATTAGTTCACCAGACGGTGATGTTTATGCCACAGAAAAAATGTAAAACTTTATACTTTCCAAACTCATACGTGAAAGAATATTTCTTATTTTCTTCTTTTGTAACCCCTCAAATAGCACCTGAGCAGTCAGGTTTCTGCTATTGCCTTCAAAATCTCCCTCAGTGGGTCATGCTGGCGGGTCCATTTTAATAATACAGGCTGACCATGCAATGCAACTATATAGTCACCTACATAATAGGCTTCAAGGGGGCTCCGAGTTGCAACAAACGGTCAAAACAAGTCAGTTCTGAAAGGAAAATAAGAGTCCCTGGGCCAAACGTATTTTTGGGGCTCCTGTTCAGAACAGCTTTGAATTTACAATGCAGTTTCAGCTCTTTCATACCCTCTTTGACATTGCAGGGGCACACTGGTCCAAATTCTAAATGTGCTTACATCTAATATTCAGGGACAGTGATGTGTGTTTTCAATATTGTAACACAGCAGCAGCTCACTTATATTAGTGCAAATAATCTCTGTGACACCCTCCCATTTCTCATATGTAAGGTTCTGTATTGATCTAAAACTTTTTTACGGATGTTGCATGAAACATAAATAAAAGATTTTTCTGAAAAATGTCTGTAATAGACTCTCACACATCACCCACATTAAAATGAATTAGATGCAAACTGTATTCAAAACAAACTGTTTTAGAATTATTCAAGGTCATCAGGGCAAGACTCAGCAGAGCAGATGTGGCTCTTTCAGGGCCCCCCTAGAAAGGCTGGGGCCCTGGGCCACAGCCCACTTTTCCCATGCCTTAAAACATCTCTGTTTATCAGTACAGGAACATGCCGTATCAGTCTGGTTCTGCACTTTGTGAGGAGTGTATTATATAAGCAAAGTATATAGGAGGTGGGCACAATGATTCTATTGTCTTGTACACGTCAGTCACTACTTCCAAGACAGGTTCCATCAGTAGAGATAGGATCAAATCCACCCCAAATCCCTATAGAATGTAAATTATAGATAACACCCTGGGCTGAATTGGGCTTGTATGCTGCAAAGTTAATCTGCAAACCCAAACATTATTTATTTAGGGAGGGCTATCTACATTGACTGACTTTAACCATTAAAATAAAGATTGTGAACGGGACCAGAGGCAGCATTATGCTTTCTTTAGTAACACTGGGAGGCACTATAAACCATACAAACTACTTTCCCATGAAACCAAGGACAGGTGACTTTAAAAAATGCAAATCATATGGAACCAATAACCAATGAAGCATTATCTCATTGTAAATACCCCTCACCGCCTCTGAGCACCATACCTTTCTTTGCTATTGATGGCAGATAAATGTTGGACCTGTCAGTCTTAGGGTGGCCTTCCTCCAAACGTTTTGCCTCCCTTCTCCATTTTTGCTAAGCTAGTTTTTGCTGGCCTTAGACTTGGTGCACTTTACTACAGCTAACCAGTGCTGAAGTGCATGTGCTCACTACTTAATACATGGCAACATTGTCTTATCCCCAATTGGCATATTTAATTGACTTATAAGTCCCTAGTAAAGTAATACTGCATGTACCCAGGGCCTGTAAATTAAATGCTACTAGTGGGCCTGCAGCACTTATTGTGCCACCCTCTTACGTAGCCCTTTAAACATGTATCTGGCCATTGCAGTCTGTGTGTGCAGTTTTAAACTGCTATTTTGATTGGGCAATATAACTCCCTTGCCAAGCCTTAAACTCCCCTTGTATTGCATATAAGTCACCCCTAAGGTAGGCTCTAGGTAGCCCATAGGACAGGATGCATTGTAATTAAAAGGTTGGCCATGTACATTTACTTTTTTCATGTCCTGGTAGTGAAAAACCTCAAAATTGTTCTTTCAATCCTGTAATGTCTATGTCTCCCATAGGATATTATTGGATTCTCTTATTACATTTAGTATGTGGCACATTTCAATTAGGAGCAGATAGTAACCTCATGTTTGATGTCTGCGAAATTGTAATTAAAAATCCTCTATAATGGTGAAGCTGGATTTTAAGTTACAATTTTGTAAATGCCATGTTTAGAAAGTGAAAAAATGCACAAGTGGTTGGGTAAATTTATTGTCAGCAAAGCTAGGCCACTCTTACATATGAGACAAAACAATGCCAGTACTGGCATTGTTTTGTTTCATGTTTAGAAAGCTGGCATTTTCCTGCCCCAACCATTTGGTGCCTGCATCCTGTTCTGTGTTCACATAACATGGTGTAGTTGGCAGCTAGAGATTAGATGTGCCTGGATGGGCCATCAGATAGCAGAATGGGGGCGGAGTTGGGCACAGCCCCACCTGCAACCTGCAACTAAATAGGTTGTGCCCTGCCTTCACACAAATGACTTGTCACCAGTGTATTGTTCATGCAGCCAGCTTGGAGCCAGAACAGAGGAGGCTAGTAACTTCAATGACTTCAAAGTGAATTCTCTAGAAATGTTTCCTACTTCAAAGTGGGCACCAGGTATAAACATTGGACCCTCGGACCCAACTCTTCAGTAAAATCTTTGACCTGCGGATACTTTAGAAGAAGGACTGCTGCTTTGCTGCCAGAAGGACTGCCACTCCGCAGTCCTATTACTGTGCTGAGTGCATTTTTAAACTGCCATTTCAACCTGGCAAATACACCTTTTGCCAGGCCAAACCTTCCTTTTTAATAAATATATGTCACCCCTAGTGTATGTCTTTGACACCCCAGAATGCAGGATGCAGTGTATTTAAAAAAGTTGAACATGTACTTTTAATTTACATGTCCTCATTTTTTAACCACTGCAAGGCCTACCTCCCCTGTAGGATAACATGGGAGTTACTTTATTACATTTAAGTAACTTTCAAATGGGAAAAAGTACTCAATTCATGTTTGATTTCTTTGCTATTGCAATGAAAATCCTCTCATATGGTAAAGTTGTATTTTAAATTACAATTTTGAAAATGCCACTTTTAGAAAGTCGAAAAACTAAGACAGATGTCATAGCCTTCATGTGCACTACTATAAAACACTCCAGTGGAGTATATTACACATTTCTCTGAACATAATCAGATATCACAAGTGAATACAAATGTAAGAACACAGATAAGAGGCCAAAGTTTTAACAGTAGACAACAAAGTAAATATAAAAAGAGTAATTGATAGCTCAAAAAAATCTTCTTTTATTGAGCAACCTTCATCAGTCTCCCAAAGAGAACTCCAATCAGTTGTGGAGAATACAAGTTGACAGCATCTCACAGATTATAGGTAAATCCCAATACATTTTGGGCATAAACAACTGCCTTTCTTCAGGGGAATCTACAAATGAATAAACATAATAGCTCAATGTTGATATCATAAATGAAACAAAGATAGTACAAACATAGTGAGAGTGCATATGAGGAAACAGTAGATATTAACAGTTGTAACTAATGTAAAGAAAAACCTCCAAGGTCTTGTAGTCTCATGAGTTAGGATTGGTGTTAACCTGAAAAAATAATAAATAAAAGAAAAAGCATGAAGCACCATGTGAGCAAAATGACTCAGTCATAATCCCCAAAATAAATTGTCTATGCCAAAAAAGCGAATATCAGATGAAAAAGAGGAATTAAAGTACTAAAATGTCCCGTGAATCGCACCACGTGAATATGTATGGTAAATCATGCAATGTGTAGTGAACAACACTCCGAAATACCTGGAGTTACTGAGGCTGCACAGCCAAAATGGCAATGCCAAGATTATTCCTGTCACACTGAAAAAAGAGGAAGACCCACAAAGTCAATCGTATGTGTGATGCTGTAAAGGACATGAGGAATGTGAATAACATGAATGTGCGTTCAAAGCATGCAGAAACTCACTACGAATGGATTGCAGAATCCAATATCTCGAAATGGTAAAGACGGGCCAAAGGACCTGAATACCAAAAAATGCAGAAAAATGCCCAAAGTGAATTTAACTAAACGTAGCCAAGGTCAGTAAGTAAACCAGCCTATGCCGGCGAGTGAAACCAAATGCTCATGCTTACCGAACAGTGGTGCAAGACCACGCTGTTAGTTGAAGCCGGACCGCAACGCTTCCCCTGCATTTGTACGTGCCTGTAATCATGAGAAGGGTGGTTAGAGGCGTAAGTGCGTGACCCGGAAGTTGAATAAAAAAGACCTCTCTTAAAGGCGCAGTGCCTGAAGTGAACGCGAGTGAGACTAACCAGATGAATACATTTACATGCAAACATTGTGGTAAAAAAAGTGCGGAAAGAGCCATGTCGAGCAAGAGTGAACAATGGTGAAACTGTATACCCAAGGTAATTGGATAAGCTACCCAATCATGTATAGACAAGAAGTCATAATGCAATAACCCTGAAATATACATACAATGTACACATAGTTGCATTGAGGATATCAGAATGCTGACATGACATAAATATACACGTAAAACCTGAATGACTGCATACTACAATGAATCCTGATTGCTGGTTGGAGTGCATAAAAACAATACAAGCCTGACTGTCATAGCAATACAAAAAGGAAAATGCACAACTGTATTCAGGTGATTCAAAAAGTACCAAACAATTAATATTCATGAAAGACAAGTGCTACATGAAATACAAGTTAATTACAATGAAGCATAACAAAAATCTAAACCTAGAAAGAAGGAAAAAAGTAATGCAAAAATTAGTTGAAAGTACAAGACCTAGTGGAGAATGGAGTTACATGGCTACTAGAGGGTCAGAGAAAGCAGGAAAATTCAAGTTCGTCACTAAGCCCTTTGGGAATTAAGGTGTCCAAGTGATGTATCCAGTAAGTTTCCCGTTGAGACAAAAATTCAGACATATCTCTGTCAACGTGTATAGTTGCAGTCTCCAGAATGGTGAACCGAAGCTGGGCTATTGTGTGATGGTGATTATGCCAATGAGCAGCTAATGGTGATGTAGTGGTTTTAGTCCTAATGCGGCTTTTGTGTTCTGTGATGTGTGTCCGTAAGGATTTCTCAGTCTTGCCCACATAATTTAGAACACATGGACATTATATCATGTAAATGACAAAACGATTGTTGCAGTCAGCGGTGAAAGTGAGCATTTTCCTGCTCTAGCGATTTAGTGTCTGTAGCCTGGTGTCTGGGTCACATGACTGGGTGTAGCTGACAGTTAGGCTTTGTGTATTCCTCCTAGACAGCCACACACAATAGTGCATTTAGGTGTACCTGGAAGGGCCATCAATGGCAGGATAGGAGGGCGGAGCTAGGCTGTGACCACTCCAAATTGTTATTTTGCAGACCGACCCCTTAGAACATAGGTAGGATTCCAAAGTAATTTACTAGTCCCTTAAATTCAGTACGCAAATTGTGTCCACTTTTTACATCCAATACATTTGTACATCTGGCCAATAGTAAGCTGAATTGCATATTCACAATTTACGGGTTGTTTGATAAGGAAAACAAAACTGAAACTTTCAGGGATCTGTTGAAATTTTCAACTAGAAATACTTTCCAGAGAATATCATTTGATATATTTTCTGTATTCCTTTGGAATGAAAGCTAAAAAATAAATCAATAAAGGAGAAGAAAAGTAAAATAGTAAAGTAAGTAAAATAAATATAAAAATACAAAAATCATCAGATGTTATTATTAAGTCTTAACAAATACGACCTTGCCTTTGATAAAGATACATCCATCCCAGCTTTTGAGAAAGCGGGTTTGCCAAGCCTGACCACTAGTGAAGACACTACATGTGTATGCTTGCAATCCCTAGTCACCAGCAACTTGGACTATGGGGACACTCTCTACGCCGGCATCACCAAGTAACTCTCCAGAAGACTACAAACTATCCAAAACTCGGCAGTCAGACTCACCCTCAGAAGCCCACATATAACTCAGATCACACCATACCTCAAAGGTCTCCACTGGCTTCCGATACACAAAAGTGCTAATTTCAAACTCCACACATATATTCAAGGCACTACATAACTTAGATTTCACCTACCTCAACAGCCTACCTCAACATCTCCTTGCACCACCCACCGAGACATCTCCACTCTGCAGGACTCTTACTCGCACACATCTCTAACATACACAGAATCGGATCAGGAGGATGTGGATTCTCTTACAGCGCTCCTGAAGTCACAGAACAGCCTCGTACTCCACATCAAAGCCTCCTTCTCTCTTCTTAAATTCTGCAAAAAGATGAAGACCTGGCTTTTCAATTAACCAACCTAAATATAGGCAGGGCTAAGCACACATACAGGATACTCTTGCAGGTGATAGTGCACTTTCAAATACACATAGCATAACATAAATAAGTGCACATTTGAATGTCAGGCACTTAAAGACTGTACCTGACCTTGATTCTTGCTTTACCTGATCTCGAGAAGGGAAAAACCAACCAGAGAGCGGCCACCCAAAAGGGACTGGTAAAGAGAAAACAGTTGTGTAGCGCCATGAAGGAGGGATTGCAACCAGGCTCACTATCTTGTATATCCAATTGAATTGTGTACTATTTAGTATGCCTGTGTGATTAAAAGTACTTTCCTTTTCTTAAAAGACAAGCGCCGGGCTGGACATTGAATTTGCTGTGTCTGTTGGTTGATTGTTGAGTGCTGAACTTGGGCACCCCACACTGTCTCCTTGAGAAGCCTCTGACTGCTCACTCTTGCTACCTTGAAAGTCAAGTGGAGAAGGGTTTGATCTTGGCCCAGTTTTCAGAGCCACTGTAGGACAGACCCCAGGACACCAGTGGCAAGTCCCCACTGTTGGGGCCCAGTTGCCTTTATCTACTTGAACAGAGACTGACACCATACTTGACACACTTGGTGATGGCCCGTGGAATACAGGCTGAACATTTTTTCTTCACCAGTATAACAAAATGTATTTTACTTTCAATAGGAACATGCTATTTAGTCATTTTTTGTTTGAACCACAACCACAATTGTTTGCTATTCACTAAGGGATTTACGAATAGTATCTGTACGAGTGCAGAGTCACCGCACATAAAAAGATAGCACTGTCCTATATTTTATGTGCAGAAACTCAGCACTTGTAAACATTCTACTCATAAATTGCTTTGTGAATAGCAAACAATTGTAAACTTACACAAAAGTGTAAATTTACTTTTGAGAATCTGACCCTGAGTGTTTCTGCATGTATATTTTAAGTTCAAATCCAGTTAGTAACCTGCATGCAGCACTCCCTTTGTTGGACATGGGATGTACAGGTGAGTACCCACTTTCTGTGAAAGAATGAACTTCGAGGTGCTAAACTGTATCCTTAAAATTCTCTACATGGGTGCCATAGTCTTCCTGCTGCCATTTGGATAGCCCAGTAGTAATGTGCCATTTTTTGTTGCACAATTTTCCCCCTCCCATAGCTTTTCGTATTGATTGTATGGACCACTTCACTCTTGCACTCCTTCTACCCAGATACCGTTCATAATAAATGTGTACCGCTTGACAACATTTTACGATGTATCAGGTGGGTGTAATAAATATATAAAGCTATACTGGATGCAAGCTCTCCATTTTTGGTACTGCGGTAAGAACCCAATCATTGAAAATGGAATTTACTTCATTTTTTCAGTTTTGTTGGAAGGGTGTTCATGATTTAACTTAGTTTCATGATTAGGGCTCCCTGTTGTCCGTTTTTATGAATTTTTACGGATAAATGCAGACAGAAAACAACGTGTTTTCTCTCTGCGTTTGTTTTTAAAAGTGGATAAAAACTGAAAATTGTGCTTCTTTTAAGTGACTCTCCATACTGTCTTTCATGAATTGCGATTCTCCTATTAACATGACCAGAGAATCATCTAGATTTCATTAAAGACACGGTGGCTAACATTATGCTGACACTTTTAATGCGTCACCAAGCAGCAGCCGCATACATCACAAAGAAAGTGTTCCAAATAGAACGTTAACAATAATAAAAGGCATGAGCCCACAGCATTCAGCCTCTTTTAAATCGCGAAAAAACAGGATAAGTTCGTTAAAATCCTTTGAACTTTAGGGAATGAAGAAAACATCTTGATAAAACGTAGGACGTCATCGAAGGAAGGATACCGAAGATGAAGAAGAAGGAAGTTTGAGTCCAAAATTCATTAGGGAACATCTGCAAAAGAGAGAGTCACGTGAGTAAAAAATTGATAAAGTCAAAGCAATCAAAGAAATAGTGCAAGTATAACAAGAGCAAAGACTGATGTCAAACAGCAATGTATGAATAGCATGAAAAAGATATCAAAACAACAATATCTTTAACATTTTAATAATAAACATTAGACTAATTTCTATAGAAGCATAACAACCTCCAGTGGGAAAGAGGAGGGAGGGATAATGTTAGCCTCCGTGTCTTTAATGAAATCCAGATTCTCTGGTCATGTTAATAGGAGAATCGCAATTTCATTACAAGACCGGAGGCTACCATTATGCTTGTTGGTAGATTTGTAATACTACATCAGACACATGCGAAATAGGTTTACAATAATGATGAGCGAAAGTTCGAGCATTAGACCAATCAGCAGCCTTGAGGATATCGTCCAACTTACCTCCGGACCAGAAAGACTTACTGGCCATTGCACCTCTGATAGAGTGGGGTTTGAAGATATTAAGGTCAATACCTGCTAGTTTCATAACAATTTTAACCCATCTGGAAATAGAACTGGAAGAGATAGGATTGTGGGATTTGACAAAGGAGATAAGTAATTGCGTTACAGTAGGAGGACAAAGGGAATTCATTCTCGAATCATATTCTTTCATACAGTTGACCACACAGAGTTTAGGGTAGACATCAAAACGAGGGTAAAAAATGGAATTAGACATGGTCTTGGTTCTTCTGAAGAGATCAAAGTTTACTCCGAACATGTTATAAGATCTATTAGATATCTCAAGAGCTTTGACATCAGAGACTCTACGACATGAAATTAGGCAAAGTAAGGTAGTAAGTTTAATGGAAAGGTTCTTATTGCTAAGGAACGTATTAATAGTCCAATTTGAAAAAAGGTCAAGGATTAGATTGACATCCCAGAGGGATTGATATCTGGGTCTAGGAGGTCTTCTTAGTCTGATGCTTTTGAGAACTCTGCAGACAATTGCGTTTTTACCAATTGTCTTACCGTTGATGAGGGAATGACCAGCAGAGATGGCAGACCTATAACAATTGATAGTTCTATAACTAAGGCCTCTTTCGAATTGTTCCACCAGAAAATTGATTATGTCAACGATAGGTGCTTGAACGGAATCCAGGTTCCTTTCCAAGCACCAACGAACCCAGGATTTCCAAATGTTGTTGTATCGGTAGTGTGTGCCGGTGCCCAAGATTCGCCAAGGAGAGTTGAAGCTGTTGACGAAAGGCCTGAGAGATCATTGGATCTCCTGACACTCTCCAGGCAAGAAGGTTCAGTTTCCCCGATTGAACCATGGGGTGAAGATGACCGTCTATGTCTGTAAGAAGGTCCCCAAGGAAGGGAATTAGGAATGGGAGGTCGTAGCTCATCTCTAGGGCAGTTGGGAACCAAGCTTGAGAGGACCAGAAGGGAGTGATTAACACGATTGAGCATCGATGGAGTCTGACTTTCTGAAGGACTCTTTGAATCATGGAAAAGGGGGGAAAGGCGTAGTTGTTTCTGCCTTGCCAAGGTTTTAGGAAGGCATTCACTGCCAGAGCGCCCGGGTCTGGCATCCAACTGTAATAGTTCACGATTTGGTAGGTTAGTCTGCTGGCGAAGAGCTCTAATTCCAGAGGTCCCCAGAAGTTGTTGAGGGAATTGAAGACGGAAACGTTGAGTTTCCAGTCGCTGAAGCCTAGGAGAAATCTTGAGTTCGAATCTGCGGATGCATTGGATTTGCCTGGGAGGTATTCGGCTCTTAGAGAGATTTTGTGTTCCAAGCAGAACATCCAAAGTTTCTTGGCAAGATTGGAGAGGTCGACAGATTTGGTTCCACCTAGCCGATTTATGTAGGCGACGGCGGAGATATTGTCCATTTTTAGGATGATAGATCTGCCCTGAATGAATTGTTTGAAACTCATCAAAGCGTAAAGACCTGCTGTCAATTCCAGGAAATTTATATGATGTGAGGATTCTTCCAGAGACCAAATTCCACCAGTGTTCTGGCCTTGGAAGCATGCTCCCCAGCCATGAAGGCTGGCGTCTGATTCTAAAATGAATTCTGGAGTTGAACCAAATATTGCTTTCCCATTCCATGCTTCTAGGTTGTCTAACTACCAGGTCAGTTCTACCTTGGCTTCTTGGTCTAGCGAGATAAGGTCTCCGTACCAGAGGCCCGATTGAAGGGCTCTTGCTTTCACTCTCTGAAGTGCACGATAATTTAGAGGGCCTGGAAAGATGGCTTGTATCGAGGAGGAAAGGAGACCTAGTAATCTGGCTAGTTCCCTTAGGGGAAATTTTTGAAGTTTCAGGATATGTCTTATTTCTTTTTTTATTTTGGATATCTTCTTTGGAGGAAGAAGAAGTAGACATTTTGTGGTATCCACGGAAAAACCAAGGAACTCTAAGTTTTTGGAAGGTAGAAGGATGGATTTTTCTCTGTTTATGATAAACCCCAGGTTTTCCAAGAGGTCCATCACAGTTTTCAGATCTTGGAGAATTAGACAGTGGTCCTGAGAAAGGATGAGAATATCGTCTAGGTAAAGTATCATGCGAATACCTTTTTCTCTTAGGGATGAAGCGATCGATCTCATTACCTTGGTGAAGCACCAGGGGGCTGAAGAGAGACCGAAGGGGAGGGCTTTGAATTGGAAGAGATGGTTTTTCCAAAGGAATTGAAGGAAGGGTTGGTGGGCTTTGGCCATGGGGATCGTGAAGTAGGCGTCCTTTAGGTCTAATTTTACAAGCCAGTCTTCTTTTAGAAGTAAGTCCCTCAGGAGGTGAATTCCTTCCATTTTGAAGTGTCTGTAGACTAGGAATTTGTTGAGGGTTCTTAGATTTATGACGGGTCTCCACCCTTTGTCTTTCTTTTTGACAAGGAATAAGGTGCTTATGAATTTTAGCATTTCTAGCGGGACTTCTACTATTGCGCCCTTCTGAAGCATGGAGGAGATCTCCTCCTCTATAATCTTTTCCTGATCTAGGGAAAGAGGCATTTCTTTTGGGAAAGAAGATTGGTAAGGAGTTTGGGTAAAGTCTATCATGAATCCCCTCACTTGTGTTATTAACTTCCAGTTGTTGTAAAAGAGTTTGAGTCTCCCACCTACCTTGGGGAATAGGGGGTGAGGAGAAGAGGTAGAAATTGTACTCACTTTGGTTATTGTTGTCGATAGATGGTCCACGGGATCTGAAGCTTCTTGAGCGAAATCCTCTTCCCCTTTGCGGAAAGAATTGGGGAGTGTTTGAGTTGAAGAAACCCCTTCCGCCATATCCTCTTCCTCTAGGATAGGGCCTTCTGTTGAATCGGCCAGAAGACTGGCCCCGTCTACCGGCCCTTCCAAAAAGGTTATTAGAGTTAAAAACTCTCTTCATATTCTGATGGGCTTTATCTAGGGCTGTGAACGTAGAGACATATTTCCCTAGAGTCTTAATCAGGTCTTCGCCGAAGAGTAAGCCTTTAGGGTTGACGGATGGCTCCTTGTCTGCTAGATCGCTGAGCTTTGGGCTAATTTTGGTGAGGACCACTCTTCTCCTCTCTGAATTTAGGCTGGCATTTGCATTGCCTAAAAGAACGAGGGCTCTCTGACTAAGACCTCTAATGAGTTGTGTGTCGAGAGGAGTGCCATTAATATGGCTTTCTTCCGAGATATCGATGATTCTTGCAAGTGGGCCCAGGATGTCAAGGACCCTATCTTGGCAGCCTTTTAGAGATCTCTCCATACCTTTTCTAGGGTCTCTTCCCAGTTTGAAGAGGTACTTAATAAGTTCTGGGTCGAGATTTGGGGTCTGAGAGGCTTTATCTCCAATGGAAGGTCGCCAACATTCCGCTCTTAGTAGGTTTCGAGCGTCCCTGTCAAGCGGGTTTCTTAGCCATTTATTAATGAATTTACCCACGTGATCGTGAGGGATCCATTCTGAGCTCCTCGGATGTTTGATGTTGAGTGGAGAAAACATCTCTTGACCTAGAGGGTCTAGGATGGTATCTTTAGAGGAGTGAGTGAGGTCATCCTCTAGAGAGCTGAACTCAAGATCATCATGGTCTAGGTCTAGGACATATTCGCCGGGTGAATCAGAGGCATCATCGGAATAAAGATCCTCATCATCATTATTCTTAACGAGGTTATCGTTTTGAGCACTTTGATATTTTGTGCCGCGGGGGACACCTTGATATTTTGTGCCACTAAGGACACCTTTATGCGTTGTGCCGCTGGGGACACCTTTATATGTTGTGCCGCTAGGGACACCCAGGGAAAAGGAGGTATGATGACCTCTTGTAAAAGTAGAGGTACTAGGACCTTCCGTGCTCTTCGGGAAAAACTCTATGTTTTTACATTTTTTGGATCTTTTTCCCTTTGTAACAGTGAGATCCTCGTAAGTATGTTGGTCTGGGGGGTTGGTGTCTTCGTCAGATAGAAAGGGTCTTTTAGAAGTAATAACCTTAGACAGGGTTTCCAACATACAGGATCTCATTTCCTCGTGGATGATGTCTTTAAAGGTCTCATTGTTAAGATTGGGGGTAGGAGCGCTAGCCTCTGCTTCGTCTGAGTCAAAATCAGACATGATAAGGGGTAGATTATATATATATTATATATATATATATATATATATATTTTTTTTTATTTTATGTATTAATTATATATTAGAATCTAACTTTTCTCTCACTCCTCTTTTTTCTTTTTTTTTTTTGGGAATTAACTATATATTAAAAACTAACTTTCCTCTCACTCCTCTTCTTTTTTTTTTTTTGGGGTAAAGGCAATGTTAATAATTAAGTATACTAGAGTAAACTGGATAAGGTAAAAGGTAAAATATTCCTGTTCTGTCCAGGAAAAACTTTTTAGGCAAGATAAAGAGAGCAGGAGCTGATCAGCAGATTAACGGTCCTTCTCCGGTGATCGTAATGCGCTCGAGCGCGATCACCGGAGGTTGTTACTACATTGGTTGTCATGGAGCCATGACGAGTGAGGTGCAGGGGGAGGATTCGAGAAATGCACCCTGGCAACGCGACAACGTTAGCGTCGCGTTGCCAAGGTTCATTCCTCCGATCCTAGTGCGTCGAAGAACGGTAAAATTGACCAAAAACGCGACGGAGTTGCGGGGGAATATCGGAAAAAGAGCGTTCAACGGAACAACAGATCGAGGTATGGACGTAACCCACCTCCGTAAATTGGAGGTGAGGGGGCAGAAACGAAGGGAGAGGGATGGGGGGTGAGTCCCAAAAGACTGAGCGGATGTGTGGAAAAAAACGTCCAAGGGGCGTAAAGGTGGAAAATAAGGTAACCGATAGCCCAGTATAAGAGAGTATAGCGGAAAATGCAGTAAAATACAATCAGATGCTATATAATACAATCAAATGCTATATAATATGATATGTACAACAATTATGTTATGTACTAACTGTTATAACACATGAATAACAGCTAAACAAGTTTGTAAATATCAAAAGAATACAGCATAGACAAGTTAGATAAGAAATGTAAGGGAGAACTTATCTGCCTGGAGCCGCATTTAAAAGAGGCTGAATGCTGTGGGCTCATGCCTTTTATTATTGTTAATGTTCTATTTGGAACACTTTCTTTGTGATGTATGCGGCTGCTGCTTGGTGACGCATTAAAAGTGTAAGCATAATGGTAGCCTCCGGTCTTGTAATGAAATTTTAGGCCAGCAGCTGAGCAGATGGACAGCATAGGAAATTAAGAAACAGGATGACATGTATTTAATAACAGCATATGTCAACATACATTTATGGTATACTGCTAGTATTTACCAGTGGATGTATTGTTTTGTAATATTTCACAGCTTAAATAGCTAAAACACAGCAGACATCAAATCATGAGTGTGCGTCTATCAGTTAAATAAATATGGACATGTACAGTTTTACAACTTCATTTATACTCAAAACATAAAATAAATATGGATAAATACAGATAAAATGGCCAAAAAGTAAAATGGATAAAAACAGACGGAAATGTTAAATAAATAACCGGAAGCCCTATTCATGCTATACCTTAATGGGGATGGGTGTGCACAGGTACCGAGTATTCAAGCTGCAGATCACTGGCGAGACTCAACAAGGCTGGCACCGTTCTGGGTTGTTTGTGTTCCCAGTCATAGAAAACATAGCCTAAAAATGTGTCTGAACTGTTCCTACTGGAGCAGGACCAAAGATGATTTGCATATAATTGGCCCCTTTCCGAAGTGACACACAGAACTGGAAAGCATCCCAGAGCAATTACCAGTGTCTGGGTTTATTTCCAGCATTCCAAGCCTTACTTTATAGGTTTTTTTCTTTAAGAGTGACACTTAGATTTATTTCACCATGGAATAAGATTTACTAAGCAGGAGAGTGTTTTCACATTGCATGGCAATATGCAATGAAGCCCTTTATACTTTTACTGGGCTGGGACAGGAAACATGTCACCGGGACAGTGAAAATTCTCAGCTCGGGTGCAGTGTGCTGTCCATGGTGCTGAACACGCTCTTTATCCACACTGTAGGCTATTACACAGATACAGACCAATATTAAATAATGGACAATTTTGCGGCATGGTGGCTTAACTAAGAAATCGATTGTAAGTAAGGCATTACCTTCCAATCCCATTTGCACACAGACCGAAATTCCAATTTTAGTGTTGATGACTGAATCACAATTTACACGTACAGATTTTACTAGGAAAAAACTGCAAAATGTATTCGAGGGGGAGAGACCAGAAAAATGGCAAAATGCGAAAAAACAGTGCGATAAATACCGAGCATATCGTGTTTAATTTCCACCTGCAAAACTCAGGTATTTACTGAATCCTGCAGATATCCCTTTCCCCAGCCAATGTGAGTGTATTAAGGGTTGATGCCAGAGTATCATTAGCTATATTTTTTTGTCTAACAAAAATATCATGGCCTAAATCTTGTTCACAAAAATATCCCTCCATCGGGTGAAGATTTTATATCCCTAACTCCAATGGAGCAATAGGACCCACTATTTTTGTCAGAAGAAATTTAGACAACAATATTCTGGTACCACAGCGAGTACCAACTGGGTTTGGGAAATGCCACCCGTAATCCACCATACTTGTAATCAGGCATATGCCTCCAGCTTGAATGATTCCTTTTCTGCTCACTGCTTGGCCCAGCATGTGTTCGCCTCCTGCCTGTTCGCAGCCCACACCAGATGCAAACACTTCATCAATGTCTCTCCTCCATGTGCTGGTCGTGCAACAATGCCAACACGTGTGTGCACCAAGAAACAGTGGGTGAAAATCTCCAAAGTTTGTTTATGCCCAGGTGCGCATTGAGTATGAGCAGGAAATGCCACTCCTATTGTGAAGTGGTGGGGCAGGGGGGGAGGGGCGAACACAAACACATAAAAAGAATTAAAAAGAAAGAAAAATGCACGTACCTGCTCTGACGGCCGCTGGTCTTCCTCCCATTCCTTGATTGCCCGGACATCTAGGACCTACTGTACAGGCTCCCAGCTCGCAAACCCAGCGGATCTCGCATGCTGGGAATAGTGCAGCTCACATGCTGGGAATACTATTTGAAGCATGTCAACAGCGCTGGGATTGGTCTGAGCGCCTCGGTTCGGCACTCAGACATAGACTAGGAGCCTGTGTTGGTTTCCCCACCCAGCTGTACAACGCCGCTAGGTAGAGAAAGGTGGAGTGCGCATGATGGTTTGGACGGCCACAGAGGGCCATGAGCACTTGGCAGTGCCCACCATTCCCTCCCTCCTCCTTGGTGCAGTAACTGCAGCGTCAGTGTAGGTGGCCACGCCCCTCCCTCGGCCCGCAGCTCCAGCCTGCAGAACGAAACATAAAATGATAATAACAATTATTTATTGTGATTTTATTTTTGTCCTTTGCCTCTGCTGGATTTTCAGCATGGGGGCAACACTTCTCTGCCATAAAGGAGGAGCCGCCCAGTCCAGATATCCGCTTGATTGAGGACTGCGTAATACAGCAAAGTTTCCTGTGTTTCTATAAACTTTGCTTTATCTAACCTAAGGGCAAATGAATGGTGTTTACTAACCTAACCCCAATGAACAGGCACTTTGGAGGAAGAATAACCCTCTCTCCCCACATTCAGATTTGCGGACACACTCAACCCCGAAAGGAGTGTATCTGTGTAGCACAACTATTTACTGATACATGTGTAGATTTGTCTCTCCTGTGTCTGTTCCGTCTCAAATTTCCTATTTAAATGTAGGGAAGCTTGTCCTGAACTCCGAAATAACACACTTTGATCATCCTTCAGGCTGTTAGGTTTTATTGCCCACAGTTATCCTAAGGGGGAAATAGGCCTTGCAGTAGTGGAAAACGTTTTCATTTGTTTTTTACTACCAGGATATGTAAAACTTAAAAGTATATGTCCAACTTTTTAATTACAATGCGTAGGGGTGACTTCTATGTAGTAAAAACTGGAGTTTTAGGCCTGGCAAGGGCTTTATTTTGCCAGGTCAAATTGGCAGTTTATAGCTGCTTATAGGCTGCAATGGCAGACCTGGGACAGGGTTTAGAGGGCAAGCACAAGCACTTTAGCACTGGTTAGCTGTGGTAAAGTAAAAAGAGTCCCAAGGCCAACAAAAACAAATTCAGCAAAACAGGAGGGGAAAAGGCAACATTTTAGGGGAAGACCACCCTAAAGCTGTCAGGGCCAATACATTCTAGCATATCAAAACATTATATAATATAATACAATTTAACATAATTGTAAAACAAAGTGTTTCCATAACTCAGTGAGGTTAAAGTGAACCAGCAGGGCCACTCATTACTATTACATGATAGCACTCAGTATGGTGTTCTCATGTGCCGTGTATTTAATAATAAGTAAGAAACATTTCAAATCTCTGAGCATAATAACAATAATTGTTCTTTTTGCCCTTGTGCAAGCCGGGTTTTCCAAATTAATACAGAAAAGGATACCCTGTCATGTGGGAAGGAAGATATACTATACACAGAATGGTCTATGCTTAACAAAAAAATCTAGCCTTACAAAGACTTAGGGTGTGGTTTAGGCCCTGGAAGACATCTTACTGTCTAGCCAGGTGGTGGAGGACGTAATGCCTGCCAACCTGATGGATGGTAGTTGGTCCTCATTAGAGATGACTGCTGGCCCAGTACTTTGAAATGATCCGCCTCCATGGTGTTCCCCTCAAGGTACCAAAAAGTTACGTGGACAGCCACCATTACTTTTGACAGCCATCAAGTAAACTTTTAACATTTTCTGTTTCACCAAA
Organism: Triturus cristatus; assembly: GCF_964204655.1. Taxonomy (NCBI): domain Eukaryota; kingdom Metazoa; phylum Chordata; class Amphibia; order Caudata; family Salamandridae; genus Triturus; species Triturus cristatus. The sequence goes on along the minus strand of NC_140593.1, from coordinate 1,062,650,540 downwards.
ACAAAGTCCTGAAGTGAGATTTTGTTTGTGAAATTCATAACACTGAGGACCCTCTAACCCTGGGAGTTTTATCCAAGTGAGTGGAGGTCATTCTTAATTTTTCTATCCTTCTCCACCACGTTTATCCTGGAAGTGAGGGACAGACAAAATAAGCATCAGTCAATCCACTCTAAATAGAGTGAGTGGTATGATGGCTTTACTCCTATGGCGTCTTTGAAAACACAAAGAGTCACTCCATCCTTAGACAATTAATTTGATTCCCCTTCAAGAGTTCTGGAAGGTAGAATGTAGTGACCAGAATTCTCTCCACTTCCTCGGCCAGAGAAGTGAGGCCAGTGATTTCGGCCATCCCTCAACTGCACTGTGAAATAAATATGTGAATAAGAGGCTAACATGCAGAAAAAATGTGTGTGCCAATGTTGTGGCAAATGTTAAACAAAACTCCCACAGTTGTACGCTGCCTAGGTTATCAGAAATATCAAAGGGGCATATTAACAATGCGGCAATAGAAAATGATCGCCGCTTTTGCGGCCGTTATCGGCCGAAAAGCGGCGATAATTTTATAGCATTATCAGCAAAGACATGCTATCGCGTGTTTTGCTGATTTTGCTCCTGTTTCCAGCACGCCTAACTTCGCATCGCTAATGAGATGCAAAGTAGGCGTGTCTGTGGAAACAACATGGGTAAATATCACGAAGGCAGCTTTGCGATATTTACAATGCGGGGAAGCGATTATTTTAATCGTGCTAAGTATGCCTTAACGCAGGAATTTAACGTCTGTTAAATTCCTGAGTAAGGCATACCTAACATGGGAGGTGGATTCATGTGATACGACCACAGGGTCGTATCATCAAGCATATCGCCGTTTTACATGGAACATTGCTGGAAAACCAGCAATGTTCCATGGAAAAGGGAGATATCGCTGGAATATACATCGCCATGGCGCTAAGCGTTGTTAATACTACGCTAGCCTGGTGAAATATTCCAGCGATAGAAAAAAATGCAGTATGCAAGGTCAGCGATAATTATCGCTGCCTGTTGCAAATATGCCCCAAGGAGAGGATGGAAAGGAGGTAGGAGGGACTCATTGCCCAATTAGTCACATTTGAAAACACAGAGAGTCACTCCGTCCTTAGACAATTATTTTGATTCCCCTTCAAGAGTTCTGGAAGGTTGAAAAATATCTTAAAATAACTGTCACCTACCAGGGTTACCCCTTGGTGGCATGCTTCATCATAGGGTTCTTCCGGTCCCGCTGCGGGACAGGGCGTGCTGTGACCTACGGGTTCAAGGACGTTATCCCTTCTGAGTCTCCAACTTTTCTCAATTTTTTACCAATACCAGATAGAGGTCCAAATAAAGAGAATTTTCTCCTACTAGCCAGGTGTTAGTAATGGGGGTCTCTAGTTGTCAGAGGTAGGTACCTTTGTCCAAATAGGGACCCTTGCTTCAAGTCACGGTAAGGGGGATACACACTTTAGATAACCCCTGCACACCCCCTTGGTAGCTTGGCATGAGCAGGCAGGCTTATCCCAAGGGCAATGTGTAAAGTATTTGTACCAACACTCACAGTAACACAGTGCTACACCACAAATGGACACCACACCGGTTTAGAAAAATAAAGTATCTTTATTTAAACATAGCAAGACAATAACTACAAAGATCCAACATACAAGTATTAAGAAAATTGACTTTCAAAAGGTTTTAGCAACTGAGTCCTTAAAAAACTATGGATGGGTGATTTCCTGCAATGTACCTGTTGTTGCGACAAAATTCACAACGCCAAACAGCTGTAGCGATGAGAAGCGTCGAAAAACAAGACATGCGTAGATTCCGGTGACCTCTGTGGATGTGATGCAACATTTTTGCTGAACACAGGGGAGCGGTGCGCTGGGTCCAGTCTGTAGGAGGAAGCGATGCGTCAATTTTGAGACGACTCCGATCCGCGGGTGATGCGTCGGGGAAAACTTGCCGCACAGGGACAATGCGTGTAAATCTGAGATGCGTCAGCAAAAGATGCGGCGGCGTTGAGCGGCGCTGCGTCAGTTTCTTCAGCCATGATCCCTCGATGCGTCGATTCTTGCAGTGGCGACAGGCACTGTGTGGGTTTCAGCAGCGGTGCAAGAAGATTCTTCTTGCACCACGGCATTGCGCCGGAAAAACTGTTGCAGGAAGAGCGATGCATCAATTTTCTTATTGTTGCTTTGATTTCCAGCTCTCTACAACAGAAACAACCTCCAGAGGCCCCACACAGTCACAGGCACTCCTGGCAGGTCAGAACTCCCAGCAAGGACGTTCAGGGGGGCTGGGGGTGAAGTCTTTGTGTTCCTGAGACTTCAAAACAGGAGGCAAATGCTACTCAAACCCTTGGAGACTTTCCTCAAGCAGGGGACACAGCACACAGCAAAGTTCTTCTCCTTTGCTTGGCAGAAACAGCAACTGCAGGCCAACCCCAGACACACAGCAAGGGCAGTACTTCTCCTCAGTTTCTCCAGCTCTTCTCCTTGGCAAAGGTTCCTCTTGATTCGAGAAGTAGTCTAAAGTTCAGAGGTTTTAGGTCTTATACTTATACCCCAAAATGTCTTTGTTCTCTTTGTGCAAGGGTCTCTGAGCCCAGTCCAGACCAGTTCTGTCCTCTCTTGTGCAGCTGCCCAGCAGGAGGTGAGATAGCATTGTGGCAGGTCTGAGTTACCTTTTCAGAGCTACTCATGTGGGTGGCACAATCAGTGCTGCAGGTTCACTAGTAGCATTTGATTTACCAGCCCTGGCACACTTAGTGCACTTTACTAGGGACTGACCAGTAAGTCAAATATGCCAATCATGGATAACCAATCATGTTCACAATTTACACAGAGATCATATGCACTTTTGCACTGATTAGCAATGGAAAAGTGCACAGAGTCCTAAAACCAACAACAGGACAGGAAAAAATAGGAGGGAGAAGCAAAAAGTTTGGGGATAACCCAGCAAAAATGGCCAAGTCCAACACCAGGTATGTTTTTATCTCTCAAAAACAACCCCCTCACTCCTACCTTTTTCATCTGGTTTAGCCAATGACTACCAGTGCTCCCACATACCCATAGGCCGCAGCACGCGCCGTCCCGCAACGGGATGGGAAGAACCCAATGATGAAGCATGCCACCAAGGGGTAACCCTGGTGGGTTAGGGTTATCTTAAGAAATGTTTCTACCTTACCGAACTCTTTAATGGTAATCAAATTAATTGTTTAAGAATGAAGTGACTCTCTTTGTTTTCAACTGATTGGGGGACAAGTCCCTCCTAACTCCTCTACCTCCTCTCTTTGATAGTTCTGATTTACTCCTACGGCCCCAGCTCCAGCAGGCCATCAGAAGTAGATTTCCATTGACCGAGACAATGAATGGCTAAATAGGGCTGACAGACCTTCCATTTGGCAGCCGGTGCACTCTTTCGCAATTGTGACTGAATTTCCTGACCGCCAAACTCCGAATCTAGCTCACTAACTCAAAACACTTATTAGGAGATTAGCTGCCATTGGGGTGGAGTTTACTCCTCTTTTCAGGTAGAGGTTAGAAGTCTGCATTATTTAGTGTTTTCCTAAAGGGAGAGAAGGTTTCTACATAAAAGTGTTCCAATCTGACATCTGAAGAGGCATTCAGTGAAGAGAAAATCTAGCAGAAAATCCACCACTACTGATGTTGGCGAAATTTCACCAAGCGAATGTGGCAACTGAAAAAGTACTTCTATAGTGCAGGAACACTAAAAGTGCCCACATATCTAGTCTTACTAACATGCAAGGGGATAGAAATCAGCATGTTAAGGACACTATACCCACCTCTGTGGCTGATTCTCACAAATGTACCTGTGCCAGATATGGGGGCAAATCAGTCTCTTGATGTAGCACAACTGGTATACTACCATTTTTGGATTACAAATTGTTGTAGTAATTGGAAAAGGCATAGGTGTTTCCTCCTACAGGCTGTCAGCCCTCAAGTAAACCCAAACTCTGCCTGACAGTTCCTACAAAAGAAGGAGCACCCAATTTTTCTTTGAACATATTTCAATTTTACACAAATATATTTTCCGTCTTAATACTTTATTGTACCAAATCTGTTTTGAAGTGCTTGGGTCACAGGCTGTCAGTAAGCCCAGCATAATTTAGGGCCTTATTTAGACCCTGACGACTGGCCCTCCGGTCTGCCAAAGGGGGGGGGGGGCAAGAGGTGACCTTGACACCTTTGTGGGCGACTTCCAACCTGTTTAGAGATCCCGACCTGCTTAACTGGGATACTGCTGTGCTGTGAAGGGGGCCATTGCGTTAGCTGCTCTCTTCACAGCTTTGAAATATTGTTGAGTATCCACCATCTTTCGGTGTTAAAAAGACTTTATTGAATTTAATACACACTAAATATCAACCAAATACAAGAACAATATTGATTAACTAAAATGAATATGCAATACTAGAAATCTATAAGAAAAACCATAAAACGTCTTTATGCATTTTGAGAAGGGGAGAGGGAAAGGAGAGAAGGGAGAGGGAGGAAGGGAGGGCATAGGAAAAGCCATATTATAAATCATCAATTGTAACAACAATGACATCAAGTTGCCTCAAATCCAATTTCATATAATTAGCAATATGCATTTTAAAATATCCAATGAAGTAATTAAAGTTTAAAAGAAAGGCAGAGATAAATTTCATGGAGGACGAACATTCGCAGAAGATACAGGTAAAATGTTTAGTTTATCACTATCAAATTTGCTAAGATATGTACTAAGTGGTAACCATAGTAATTGTACATTATGAACAGATGAGCTTTGAGTGGCATACATAGTATCCAACTTATGATGAGAGATCACCGAGTCCTACCACATTTTATATGATAACTTACCTATCTAATTTAATTATTCCAACTGTCCCTAAGAATAAATTATTGGACATTCTATTAGCGATTGTCTTCAACCTGATCAGTTTGAACTGGAAAACATCAGATGAGTATGCACCATCTTTAAAGTTCCCTTTCTTCAAACTTTTTTGTTCAGAGAAAAAAAAATCCCCAAAAACAAAAAGTAATGGCCCTCACACTCTCGGATCTTTTTCCCTGCATATGGGGGTCATTTAATATTTCATGGAGAAAAGGGGCAGGAAAAATGTGCTGTCCCGCTCTCACTCGGGCATAATGACTGTCTTTGGGACTATGCAGTTGTGTGGTGGGCAACTGCTGGGTCTGTTGCTAACACCGGTGCTCATCCAGTGGTTCCTTCGACTTTAAATTTATCTGGACAAGGGTGGGGTGGTGGAGCAGGAGGACCACCAGTTCACAGAATTCTTCCCACTCTGACAAACACTAACAAACAGATTAACTAGTATTACAAGAAAAGAAAATGCTGCTGCTTCCCCTAGGGCTGGGGTTTAGCACCAAGTCAGGCACCCATGAGTCATGCTAGGATGGTGCCGGCATCACAGGCAGGTTTGTTTCCGCGCAGGAAGGAATACCTTCCTACACGAAAACAATCCTTAGAGGCATTTTCTTCTTTGATGTGTGCTGCAGCCGCACACACTGAAAGAGGAAGTAACGAGGAGAAATTAAGACATTTCTACTAATTACGCATCTGTCGGTTAGGCGCACCACTTTGGCGCAAACGAAGGTTTCAAGGGGCATATTATCAAGACAGGCAATAAAATTATCGCCGCATTAGCGGCAGAAAACTGCCGCTAAAACGGTGATAATGGGCTTGATAATATGCTCTATGGAATTCCAATTGAAGCCCATGTTAGAAGGACATCTAACATGGGCTTCAATTGGAATTCCATAGAGCATATTATGAAGCCCATTATCGCCATTTTAGCGGCAGTTTTCTGCCACTAAAGCGGCGATAATTTTATCGCCTGTCTTGATAATATGCCCCCAAGTGTTTGTAAATCTGAGTTAGCATCAAAATATATGGGTAGAAGCACGGGAACGCCCATGCTTCGCCTTTATAACGCCTACCCAACGCAAAATAACACAAGGCAGTGTAATGTGCTGTGTTGTGTTACTTTGTAACAACCACTCAAAATCATGCAAATCAACTTAGCATGACTTAGTAAATTCCTAAATGGATTTTGCACTGCGACTGTGCCACAAAAGTGACACAGAGTGACGCAATCTCGACCTGAATGAAGAGGCCCTTTCACTTTCGATTCTCATGACAAATGGAACTGGCGTTGCCATGGCAAATACACTACCTACAAACAATACACCGATATGACAGATGTGCCCATTGAGGTCCCGGCTGCTTAGAGCACCGCGACTCATCTGGTGGCACGCAAGGCATTCTGGGAGGATGTCATCAGCAGGGCCTTCGGCTCTGAAGGAAATGCTTCAAGATAATGACAAGTGATGTTTTCTGTGCGACGATTTAGGCTTGGGGGAAGCAATCAATGCTTTGGATAAGAACAGTTTAAAATCTAATTTAATTCATGCTATCAAAAGACTGAAGCCTGATCTCTCTATTAAATGTTCCCTCTGTATGTCTGCAAGGTGGCTTTAAGCTGCCTTAAGTGCCAGTCGTTTGAGAAAATTAAGGAAATAAGAACATTACCTGTGGCTGGGCATGTTATTAAGGCGAATTGATTATTTGAGAGCCTTTCTCTTTGCTATCGTCTTAAAAAAACAGCCTCATGTCCTTCGACGCGTGAGACTCGGAGGCTTTAGGCCTAATTCCTGTTCCCCACGTGTTGCGTTTATCACGCGCCCTAAGGAGAGCACGTTCTAGTTAATCTGGGACGTTCCACTTTGCAAAGGAAGGGGTGCATGCATGGCCAGGTTTACCTATTGGCCGAGGTTATCCTGAATAATTGTCGACTCATTCACCACATGTAGGCTTTACCTGGCATAGAAGTGGGACCCCTAGTGGCGATTCCAGCAGAAGGCACCTAACCTGGTTCCCCTGATCTGCCCGTGACGTGTCTTGGCGCTTTCATTGTTAAAGGGATGAAGAATTGTCTACAATTGACTGTTCTGCAAGGAAGAGAATTTGTTTCTGTATTTTTCTGGCTACGGTAAACATAGGCAAGAGGCAATAGGAGTTTAATAACTATTGACCCAAAAGTACTTGAAACAACTTTAAGATATATAGGATAAGATTCCAGAACCGTATGTTATCATAAATTCTCGCTTCCAATTAATGTCATAATCACTATCGCAGTTTTTCTGTTTCTATGACCTGTAAATATCAAATGGGTACATTCCTTAATTAAATTTCAATCTGTCAATCGACCTTGAAAGGATGACAGGCTAGGTTGGCCCTGCTGTTTTATGAACTGGCGACCAACAACTCTTACTCAGAAGTCAAGAACAAGCACTTTACTCTCTGCATCATTTTGCTAGAAGGATACTGCAATTCTCTGAGGGGTTCCTTTATATCACCATGGAGGTGCCAAGTGACTTGTAATGTCGCTCAAACATAAGGTAGTGTTACTTTAGTGTGCCCTCTAGCGGCAGAGGTCCTGGGAGAACATCCTGCCATGTTGTCCACCTTTCTAGCTGGCACAATGTCTTCTGTCCAGTGGACAGGATTTCTTTCAGACCACTAGAGGTGTTCCTGGTGTTTCCATACTGGTTACTAGTGGGGCTCAAGACTCTAGTGCACTCTGGTGCCCGCTCATTAGGGTGTGAGGAAAATGGCATCTGGTGATACCGAGGGAACCGGGAGCCAGAGGGCTGTGATCTAGACAAAGAGTGGGAGACGAGACTAGAGTAGGAAGCAAGCTAAATAAAACACTCATTGACCAAGCCCATAGGTTTAACCCTGGAAAGCAGATGCAACAGGTATTGTTTTAATGGTTATTCTTTTTTATTAAAAGCCTTTACACACAAAAATAAAGGGGAATATATGTTGCCACATGAACGTGCGATGCATTTCCTTGTTTCCTTTCTGCCTTTGCCAGGAGATGATGTTTGTGTTCGTGACTGACCCAACTGGGTTATAGAAGCTATTTTCTGTGTTTTTAAATTTCAAATTGCTTTATTCTCTAATTATTTACCTGTCTGTACTTTCCTGAGGGTGGTGTTAAGAGCTAGTTTCCATTCTATGTGTAATGTGCTCAGTAATTCATGTAATGACTGACGATAGTAATAGATGAACGTGAAAGTAAGAATGTGTGTCAGGTCCCAGGACAGGTTTACACACAGGAGACTAGGAGGAAATGGCACACAGAATAATGGAAAATAGGCACTCACTCTCAAAAGACTACATTTCCCAAACTCACATGCACAGCACCAACCACTGGAGGACCAGGCCAATCAGGACCACTTCCAGGTCAGTAGTGGCAAACCTGTCATTTCCACCCTCCTGTATAGAGTTCAGTTCTCTGGTAACAGCAGTTGGGACTCTTCAGTTTACGCTACAGTTAGCCCTTAGCTTGTTTCGTTCCTTCACCTTTGCCATTTACCTCCTTGATCAGCTCCCTTCAGTCCTCCATTTATGATTCCTGCATCAGTATCTTCTTGTCAGTTTGTCTCCCTGTCCAGGCCTCCTCTGCTGGTGCAGCATGAGCATTCCACCTCCGGCTCCTTTGCAATGTCTGCGGTGCACCGGAGTACAGCATCACCTCTGCTTGCACCAGGAAAGTTCTGCACTTTGTTATCCATACATCTAACTGGTATCCTGTGTAGTTGACCCGTTAGTAATTGCATTCTTTCCCCTTTGGTGAAGGCCTTGATAATCCTACTTTGGCCCTGAGATGTTATGTCTTTAACTGCTTAACCGCAATGCGAATTCCGCCGAAGTGCGGCGGTTTGAAAAAGTGGGCGGGGCGCGTCGGCCAACGGACGTGCGCAGCACTAGCCAGGTAGTGCTCGCAACGGCCGTTGGCCGACGGGAGCACGGAAGGGGTTAAAATCAATGCAGTGTTTCCTGGAAACCAGCCTGCAGGATTCTTTCTCTCTCTCTCTCTCTCTCTCTCTCTCTCTCTCTCTCTCGCTCTCTCTATCCCTCTCTCCCCTCTCTCTCTTTCTTTCCCCCATCTCTCTCCCCTCTTTCTCTTTCCCCCTCTCTCTCTGTCCCACCTCTCTCTCTCCCCTCTCTCGCCCTCTCTCCCCCCTCTTTCTCTCTTTCTTTCTCTCTCCCCACTCCCTCTCCCTCTCCCTCTCCCTTCCTCTCCCTCTCCCTCCTTCTCCTTACCCCCTTAGCCTGGGTGTATGTTAATATGCTTGTTCCAGTGCAAGTGGTTAAGTTGGCCTCTGAGGGAGGGCAGAGGGATTGGCCTCGGCGTCCACAGCCTCAAAACACTGTGCTCATGACAACCTGGCCTTGTGCGGCAGTGTGACGTGAGCTGTTAATTAAAGGGATACATATTTTTGTCCCAAAACATGAGTTCACTACAGCTATAAATATGTCATTTCAGGGCCATTGTTTTCCTTTCATTAAAAAAAATCACGTTGTTGTTTGAGTTACAGGGCCAGATGTACAACCCGTTTTTGCATGCGCAAAACAGGGACCACCGCCTGCCCTTAAAAAATGAAACATAAACGTTTCATTTTATTATTTTTTTAAAAGCCTCCCGTTTTCATTTAAGGAAAACGGGCGGCATTTAAAAAAAAAAAAAGCTGCTTTATTATAAAGCAGTCTCAAACATGGTGGTCTGCTGAGCCCAGCAGGCCACCATCCATGGGAGGGCTGGCATCCCCAATGCGCTCGCAAATTGCGAGAGGCTCATTAATATTAATGAGCCTCGCAATTTGCGACCACATTGGGAATTGCAAAACAGTGTTAACACACTGTTGTATATTTCATTTAGTGCCTCACAATTTGTGACTCGCGTGTCGCGAATTGAGAGGCGCTAAATGAAGGAGTCAAACATCTGGCCCACAATGTTTATGTATCCTAGATTAATCTTTGGTCTGCATTTACAAGAATTGGCAAGCTAAATGTTTGGACAAAAATAATGCATTTCAGGAATGCATTTGAAGCATCTATTAGAGGGTAATTTGAACTCAATCAGTTAATGTGTTTCTGGAAAAATGACATTCAGGCATGTTCCATTGGGATGCTCATAGTTCAAGAGTTCCAGAGCTGGAATGGGTCATTAACTGTGAAGATGACTTGTAATTTATTGTTACCTTTAAGGATCTGAAATGGCACAGAGTCATATCCATTCAGCTGTTTCTGAAGCCTAACCAAGCAGGATTCATGTATGTTGGTAAAGTTCAGACCATAAATATAATTTTGGACACCCAGAGAAAATGTGCTTACAGCACTTCTGAATGAACAATATAGGGGGATCTTCTGCCAAAAAACTGGCAAATGTTCCGTACGACTGATAAAGCACAAAATCCAATTTCATTGTAGAGGTGCATTATAATAACACACGTAGACTGCATCCGCATATAATCTTTGTCGTGTTAACTTGAGTGTTAGGATCTTGTAACGAAATACATGAATGTTACATGTGTAGGCTAAAACGTAGAATAAATGTAAACAGAAGAGAACACTAACAGAAAGCACTCGTATTATTGAATGTGTTCATTAATCGTGTCATTTTATATGTAGATGAAAATATTAACTGCATATGTCTTCATTTCTATGTAACTTTGTAAGCTCATGCTCGTTTTTCTTATTTTAGCTGAATATTGTAGGCCTGAAATGCATTTTCCCTGGAAGCTCTCACATCACAAAATAATAGTTGAATTCCGTGTGCATGTTAGATTTGTTCTTTGTCACGTTTATGTTGCAGGTGGAAGAAGTGCCCTTGTTAGTTAGAATAATATCTTTGTTTTAGGAGTTAGGCAAGGAGAGAAAAGGACACATTGGGAGCTAACGCTGATAAGGAGAACTTTTGTACTTTCTCACCCGAGAGGACCTGAGAAGGAAGGTCATCCTGCTAAATCATCATCTCATGGAAAACTACGTACGAGAATGTGGCCTGATCGGATGGCGTGACCTGAAATGCATTCTGGGAAGATACCTGAGATATTGGGAGCATTGTAGGTAGGGAGAGAGCCCTCTTCTTCTCTGCCCTTTAGAGAGAGAGAGCATCTTAGAACAAGCTCATTCCCTGTAGCTTCATGCTACGTAACTCAAATGAGGTGGAGAGACTTCTAAGGAAGAATCCACACGCTGACACCTTAACTGATCCTGCCCTGCAAAATGCTTAGTTAGGGATATCACGTTAGTGCTAGTTTAGGGACAGATTAATGCTTTATTTTCATGAACCTTCGATGCAGGGGAACCTAGATCCTTATTCTTTAATCTTTTGTATCCTGATTCTTAAATTAATCGTCTTTTGCATGTTGCACCGCCTTAACTTTATTCTTAGATTTGGCATTATATTAGCTCCAAAGTATTTCTACACCCTCGTCTTGAGGAGTCTGTATATCCAGTTGTTTTTGGCTTTGTAAATAAATTAACTAACTATGGGCCACATGCATCAACGAGAAAACTGGTCGCAAACGGGCAGATTAGCAGAATCTGCCCCTTTGCAACCGGTAGTTTTGCATTTGGGATGCATCATCCCAAATGCAAAAATCGCAATTTAAGGAATCTCTAAATAGCGATTCCTTAAATTGCGATTGCATTTAAGGAATCCCAAATTGAGATTCCTTAAATGCAATGCATTAAAGTTAAAAAATTAGCGATTTTGCTAATAGGGGGAGCAAATTACCATGAAGTTGAACTTCATGGTAATTTGCAAAAACTTTGAAAAATGCACTTTTGTGCATTTTTCAAAGTTTCATGTTGCGCACACACATGCCCTTAGAGCATGTGTGTGTGCAACATATGTGCACAGATCAATTTCAGGGGTGCAATAGGGTGTCATTTTGACACCCTTGCACCCTTGAAAATGCATGAGCAATTTGCGAGTACCTACTGGTACTCGCAATTTGCTCATGCAATGTCCAAATCATTCCTATGGGCCTGGAGGCCCATAGGAATGATTGGGACGGCATTCCTTAATTGCGACTCGCAATTTGCGAGTCGCAATTAAGGAATTTGTAGGAATCGCTATTTTTATAGCGATTCCTACATGCATAGGCTTTTGCAATTCCTTAATTGCGATTCCTTAAAAATCGCAATTAAGGAATCGCAAAAGTCTTTGTTGATGCATGTGCCAGTATATTAGGTAGTCTGTGGTTCTTAATGGCTATTGAGGACGGCAATTGGATTGATTGACATTAAGAATTTCTCTCCCCCTAAGCTCTCTTGCTGAGAAAAAGTACCATCGATTTGAGGTTCTAGAGCCAATCTAGAACATGATCATCTGGCTCCTTCACACCCATGTTCACTCTCCAGTGCAGCCATGTATGTACTCTAAATAGGAGGGGCAGGACATGTGCCAATTTCTGGCAGACGCACCATATCCAACAAACTCTAAAATACCCCTTACATTTTATTTGGGAAAAGGGAAATGTCCCTGTCCAACCCCTTGGGTATAAAAGCAGAACAGGTGGCAGGCACTAGTAAACTGAAACTAACTGAAATTGAGTTAAACAAATGGAGGTGCACCAAACACAATGAAAAGAGTCCAAAATATTTTCTTTCTTTTCGTCTTTTATTTCAGACTCAATACTGTTGCACAAAGACAGCCAACGCATTTCGTTCCTCAAAACACAAAAGTTCTTGGAATTTCCTCAGGGCTCAATAGTGATAGAGAAATTTGTATATCTTGTACGGTATTTCAAAAACGTTCCAATTCGTCTCCGGATAATGTATGATAACAGTCCTAACTGCTCATTCGTTTGTTCATAATGATAGAAGTTTAAAATTGGTAATAATAGACGTTCATGAATAGAACAACCTTTAGTATGTAACCAGAATGGGATACAATTAGTCCCTATATAGAACTTGTTCGGAAGATTAGGGTTATTTTAGAATATCAAAGAAAGCGATCACCGTGATAAGTAGTCACATCTCCTCAATCCGACACCGAAACTAACTGAAATTGAAAGCTTGTCATGAACTTGTGGCATTTGAAGACATAAAGTTAGTAAAGGGTGCCCTTTTCCCTCTGAAATGGTGAAGTTATGTAGCAAGGTAACAATACCTTGCTTCATGAATTCACCATTTCAAATGGCAAACAAAGGTCGCTGTCTCTCATGCTGTGAGCTGCCTTCTGTTTACCAAGTACAGCACCACCTGCCTTGCCAAAAACACATGGCATGCATCTCAGGTATTGCCCACTGAAGGCTGACTAGGAGCTGTAATCTTCACTATACCCGGTACAGAAAGTGAGTATTTTGAGAAAATGCCAAACGGATGCTTGGGCATCAAACATATATGAACTATAAAAAGAAAACCTGGTACTTCAGTACAGGAATTATATATTTTTATTAAGGTGATATAGTTTCAGTAATAATTTTTTTTTTGCAATATTGAATATTTTTCTTTTCCTCCCAAAAAATAATTTGCAGAAAAATCTTACCTATACTTGTGCAAAGTTGACATCCCTTGCTACTTCACAACATTGTGAGTTAGTCAACTTCTAACAACTATGATAGCAGAATTTTAATTCCTCAAATGCATGTTTAAATATTTTCCTCCTGTTTAACCCCCTCATTTGTATGATTTCTTGAGTCGGATTCAAGAAGCCTAGTGTCCCTCGACTGAAAAGAGGTGCTTCATTTGTAAAAAAAAAAAAAAAAAAAACTACAGAGGCCCAAAGATTTTCTTTGAATTGCACTGTAGTGTCGCGGAGACCTGGCCGACACCACCCAACCAGGGGATAAGCCTGTAGACCCCCGCGTCCTTAAGACAAGTGGGAATGTCTGGCGTGCAGCCAAACGTATTGAATAAATGCCCAGAAAGCCAGGTGTGGTTAAACTAAATAGTAGCCACACTCTGAATGCTGTGTCTGTGTGGTTTTTGGGAATGAGCCAAAAGGGGGTGCTGCTGAATACTGAGATAGGCTACCTAGTCTTCATTACACCACATGCCTTGTTCTTTCATTGTCCTAAACTTTGCATACATTGAGCTCTTCTTTGCAAGCTCCTTTTCATTCATGCTTCCTCCCTTGTTTCTATTTCCCTTACTTTGTTTTGAATATCTTACTTCCTTTGCTGCCTTTCTCTTTTGTGTTCCAGATCAAAGTCTGATGACGAAAGAAAAGTCCTGATTCCAGTGCTTGAAATGGAAAAATAGAAGTGCTGGTTCTCTCCCTCCAAAAATAAAAAAGTGCTGGTACTCTGTACTGGACAGTACCGGACCATTGAAAGCACTGCCTGATTCACAAAAATGAGGGCTGGTGCTCGCCACTGGAGCAAACTAAGCACTTTATCGCTGTAAAAGTCTGCATCCCTACCCTTCCACCCATGCTGCCTTCCCGAGAGAGTTTACCCATCCCTGTATCTCAAGCAATCTAGGAACAGATCAGTGCTCTATGTGAGAGCTACAGCCTCCAGTCTGCATCACTTTTGCTAAAAGACCTTGGTCACTGCAGGCTTTTTCGCTTTTCAGAGAAACTGAGCAACCATTTCCCCATGATTATATATCAGTAAACCAGAGAACTATTGTTAGCATTTTTTGGAATTTTCTCCTTTACTTAATTTGTAAGAAATGTAAGCGATGGTGCCCAAAATATGACTTGGGGGACCATCATCCACTTTCACCACTGCCATGGCTCACTTCTGCCATTGGTGTATGCCATTAATTCAAGGGAACGTCTATTTATTGCGACTGACATGGAAATTGTGGCTGCCCTTATACTACTTAATTTAAAGACTTACAGCCAAAGTGCCATTTCAAGTATATTGAAATAGTAATACACATAGAATTATCTTTAATGCATTTAAAATATTAACCTACCTTACCCCTACTGTTTTGCTAAATTCATTTTTGTGGGCTTTAGGACTCTGTGCACTTTCCATTGCTAATCTGTGTTAAAGTGCTTGTGCTCTGTCCTTTAAACAGAGTACAATTGGCTTACACCAAACTGGCACATTTGATTTACTCATACATTCCTAGTAAAGTGGTAGTGTAAATGAAATGTTACTAGTGGGCCTGCAGCTTTTTTGGTGCCACCCACATAGTCTTTTTAAATAAGTCTCAGGTCTGCCTTTGCAGCCTGTATGCAGTTTCAAACTGCCATTTCACTCTGGCAATACAAACGTTTTGCCAGCCCTAAACCTTCCTTTTTAATACATGTAACTTACCCCTGGGGTAGACCCTAAACAAAACATACCATAGGGCAGGGTGCATTTTATTTAAAAACTCTTACATTTGTTTTAAGAGGCCTACCTCTTTCATAGGATAACATTGGGTTACCCTATTACATTTAATAAGAAATAACTTTGGATGGGAAAAGGTAGCAATGCCAAATTTACACTCATATTAGTTTTAATTTAAAAACCCTCTTTAATGGTAAAGTCTGATTTTAAGTCACAATTCTGAAAATGCCACTTTTAGAAACTTAGCCATAATACATTGTACCTTGTCTGAAACTAATTTCAAGCACAAACAGTTATTGCGTGATAAAGACATTTTTTCATGATTTATCTTCAACATTTTTTGTTAGAATATTTTGCATGTCATATCATAGACATGAATCGCAAACACTTCAATCAATGTCTGATATACTTATTCGTCCCACATCACTTTTCAGTGTTATAGCAAAATCTAAATTATAAATGTGCAAACAGACTATTCAAAACAAATCATCAATATTTGTGATGTATTAACACTCACCAGTTCAGATCATTAAAAACAGTGAATAACATATTTTTTTAATTGCCCATACTCCTAAAGCAAAGCATTCACAGGGGTTGTGACAAATCATTAGTTGAAGGAGAGACCCCAGTACTTCAGGGTTATCTAAAAAAAAGGGAAATTCATGCAACTCGTCACGCTTCAAACCGCGTATTTTTGTGAAGAAATCTGAAAAAATTCAAAATGAAAATGAAACTATTACTCTCACATTGGTCTGGTTGGATATCTGATTTAAATTAGACTCCTCACATTAACTTCTTTTTCTATCTAGTCCAATTTTATCTGTTTTTCATTTGTTTGGACCGCATTTTACCCTATTTAGAAAAACAAAACAAGAAAAGAACAAAAAAATCTAGTTAAAATCTGGCCTCATCAGGGTTAAGCTTTTTTGCCTGCAGGTGTTGTTTATCAAAAAGCGACTTACTTAATTGATGGCGCAATGCCTGAGTGTAAATATTACTCTTCGGTTTTCGACTTGTAGCAACAACGTTTGCAATGTTGTCTTGCTTGTAACAAGGAAAGAAAGGGAAATAATAATTGACATTTCAGTCCTGCATTCTCATACTCTGCACGTCTTAAGGTCACACTTATTAGCTACTTTTTCTTTTCTTTCTTCGTCAAGGACTTACTTTATTTAGTCCGTAAATTGGCTGAATTGCCAACATGCTTTTTTTGAGCATCATTCGCTGTAGCAGTATCTTTGTAATTGCCTTGTTAATAAGAGAATAAGCAAAAAATAGCATTTTAGTCTTACATTCACTTTCTTTGTACATATTTATTTCTTAATTATTGGCTAGTTTCCTAAATCAGAAGGAACCTACTTGCTTCATTCCGTAAGCTCTCGCAAGCAAGCCAAGGTGCCAGCATGTATCTTTAGAGCGATGGTCTCATGAGTCATCATCTGACCGTGGCTAATCCTTCATAATGTTAATTTTATTGCTGTGTTGATGGTTAGGTAAAGGAAGCTAGAATCATTTTAGTCCTGCATTTGAGTGCTCTTTATGCCTTAAATTCTTATTTATTAACAATTTTTTAATCAAGGGGGACTTCTATCTACAAGTTTTCATTAGCTAGCCAAAGTGTCTTTTATGCAGTAGTCGCATCTGTCAGCATCTGACCGCGGTTGATCTTTTCCGGTTCCATTATACTGTTTAGCACTCAAATACCAAGGTTTACTTCCTGTGGGGGGAGGCGTGACCACAAGTTATATAGTTTGATACTTTCTTCAGGCAAAGAAATCAAAAAAGTGAATTCACAAGTTTTGAAGTTCTGACATCTCGTTTAATCCACTTACTGCTGTATTGAATCATAGAATCAAGTAGGCCTCTCTTTGATTTATGCATCTTACTAAATCACCACCTCTGGGTTTGAACTGATTAAACGAAAGGCCCATCCATTTAAAATTATTTTCAGTGTGGTTTCTTTCTTTAGAAAGTTGGTATTTTTGTACCCTATTTGGTGCCTGCAGCCTATATCCTGGGTCACATGACTAGGTGTAGTTTACTGTTGGCCTTTGTGTATTCCTTCCACAGAGAATCACAAAAGGGGGTGTTGGCAGGATTGGAGGGGCAGAGCTGCCACCTACCAAAGTTGCTCTTCAAAGGAGCTGCCTCAGTCCACACACAAGGACCTTCACAGTAGCCTTTTGTGAACTGAGACCCAATGGAGCCAGGGCAGGGAGACTGGAAATTCCAGAACTTTATGGGGATAAACGCCAGAAGGTTCTTCCACTTCACAGCTGGTACCAGGTGTAAAACTTGGACTCTCAGACCCACTCCTCAGTACCTTCCTGGACCTGAGGATATTACAGAAGCACTGCTCTTCTGCCAGAGGACTGCCCTGCTGCCCAAGGCCTTCTGTCTGAGAAGGAAGGCTGGACATGCTTCCTGCATCCCAGACTACCTGAGTGACTCCAAGGGCTAAATGCCTGGCCTCCTGTTCTGAGCTACAGAGGCACAACACCCTCAAGAGGCCTCCCTGCAACTTTCCAGCTGAATGACTGCACTTAGCCTTCCTGGACCTGCAACTGGACGGCCTGAGCTCTCTTGGCCACTGCTGGAGTGAGGTCCTGATCCCCTAAATATGCCTTTCAGATCCTGGGCTCTTGGTGTGGCATCAGTTAGGATCCTACCAGGAGAAAAGGAGAAATCCTGAAGTTTTGGGGTCTTTGCGACTGCCCGTGCTGACCGCCAATGCGAAGCACCGGTGAGCATGGCTCTTCCCACTAAAACGGCTGCTGGTGACAACTGGCAACATGAGATTTGCACTTTGCTCTACAGCATTAACAACCAGTAGTGACCACCAACACGAACCTCCAGCATCGAGTGCCTGCGGCTCTCAACAGGATCTTCACATTTCAGCCATAAACCTGCAATGCCCAGCCTGCTCTTCGCGTTACAGTGATGACCATCGCAATGCTCTCCCTTGCTCCTTGTGGGATTGTCCAGTGCTAACTGGACTCTTCATGCTGGACTTTGGGAAGTTAACTTTTTCAACTGGACTAACCTAGTCCCTGTATTTGGCCCATGCTTCATCGAGGTGGGGCTGAACTTGTGACCTGCACCTGGTCTCGCACGATTAGGTAACTGCGAGTGCTGCGAGTGGCGCTTTTTGCTTTTAGGCGCTATTCTTCCCTTAAATCATTGAAATTGCATTTCTCTGGTTCTACTGAGTCAATTTTTGTAGTTTTACAGTCAAATAATGTATTAAATTATACTCTATTTTTCTAAATTGGTGTTGGATTTTGTATTGTGTTGTGTTTTCCCTCTCTTGCTGTTTGAGTGCTGCCTAAATACTTTCCACATTGCCTCTAAATCAAGAGTGACTGCTTTTGTGCTAAGCTACCAGGGGGTTAACCACAGGCTTTTGTTGTTTAGCCTTACAAGGATTGTGGCTGTTGCTGGAGAATTGCTCACACCCCGTCAACTGAAAGCCCAATATCTCACAATATTATGTCTATACTTTAAAATATAAAAAAACAAATGAAGGAAAAAATGCATTAAAAAAATTAACAAGAACTCAAAATTTAAATTAGCAAGCATTTTTTTGTAAACAAATTTGTATTAGCATTTATAATAGACATGCATAACAATATTAAGCAACTTACCCCCACTACCACCACCCTCCCTTAAGTCCAGTCCCCATTGCAGTATGTATACATCACATATTTTAAAATTAATGAGCTTTAGTATAAATACAACAAAAACATATATCTCACTTATTATAAAAAAATAACATATATAAACAAATAGTTTTGTTTATTAAAGTAAAATACATATATATGCATATACAATATAAACACAATATTTAAACAATTTTTAAAAATAAATGACATTAAAATGATTGACAATAATTTACCAGTTAAAATTTAAAAACCTGTATATATCAAAAACATGTATCAAAAATGCATAACATAAATAAATGTAATAATAAAAAACATCATCAATCCCCCCCAAAAAATTAACAACAAAAATGTTGGACTATGAAGGAGTCAGATTTACTATTCTAACCCCTGTTTAAGCAAAAGTAGGGAAAGTGTTGAACTTTAGACAGGCTAGATTTACTATTCCATTCGAGCATAAGGAAAGCAGAGAACATTTTCAAAGTTTTCAGGGTTAGGTTTACTATTCCTACTCCAACATAAGCAAAAGCATGGAAAGTGCTGGACTTGGGAGGAGTTAGGTTTACTAGTCCCAGTTAAGTCCAAGGGGTGCATTATGATGTCGGGTGGATTGCCACCACCCTAACGGCAGTGGTGATCTGCCCGACATCTTTGCCGCCTGCACTTCAATTACCCCCGTCATATTACAATGGTGGGGGTACAGCGGCGGATGGAAAGACCGTCTGTCGCTTTACTGCAGGCAGGCAATCATTACGATTGCCTGCCGGGCGGTCCTGGGCCTTAATATGGTGGCGGTGCCTAGCAGGCACTGCCCACCATTATAGGATATGTGAGGATTTTGGCCTTTCCATGGTGGCGATGCCGCCATGGAAAGGCATGCGGCCTTTGGCTGTGGGGGCCCGTTGTGGGCCCCCTGGGTGTTGGGGGGTGGAGGGTGCACATGGGGGTACCTATGGTACCCCCCTGCATTGGCATGCTCAAGGTGGCAGACAACATGCATATTCAACATTGTGGCAGGTGCTGCTTACAGCACCGTCCAACACAATGTTGAATATCCGGGATGAGACCGCCAGGGTGGCGGTTGCATCCTAATTGCTATTGCGGGACCGCCGCACCCCTGGCAGTCAGTCCCGTTTACCGGTACGGTGGCGGGCGGTCTTAATAGGCCCCCACGTGTCAGAGGGGAAAGTGTTGGACTTTGGAGGGGTTAGATCTACTATTCCCACCGCAGCCTAAGCAACAGAAGGCAAAGTGTTGGACTATGGAGAGGTTAGATTACTATTTCCACCATACAGTAAGGTAAGTCAGGGAAAGTGTTGGAATTTGGAGGTCATAGATATACAATTCCCACTCCATTCCAAGCAACAGTAGGAAAAGTGTTGAGCTTTAGAGGATTAGATTTCACATTCCCACTCCAATCTAAGCAACAGTAAGGAAAGTGTCTGACTTTTGGAGAGGTTACATTTACTATTCCCATCCCAACGTAAGTTAAGTCAAGGAAAGTGTTGGACCTTAGTAGGATTAGATTTACTATTGCTCCTCCAATCTTAGCAACAGTTAAGAAAGTGTTGAATTTTGGAGGGTTAATTTAATCTTCAACGTAAGAAAAATCAAGGGAAGTGTTAGACTTGGAGGTGTTAGATTTACTATTTCCACTTCAAAGTAAGCAATAGCAGGCAAAGTGTTGGACTTTGGAGGGTGGAGATTTACTATTCCCACCTCAACCTAAACAACAGTAGGGAAAGTGTTGGATTTTGTAGGGCTTAGATTTGCTATTCCAACTACAATCTAAGGAACAGTAGGAAACATTTTGAATTTGGGAGAGGTTAGACTTATTTTGCCTCTCTAATTTAAATAACAGTGCAGAAAGATTTAAACTTTGGAGGGGTTAGATTTATTAGTCCATCTCCAATGTAAGCAAAATCAGGGGTAGTGTTGGACTTGGAGGTGTTGGATTTACTTTTTCCACTCTAAAGTAAGCAAAATCAATCAAAGTGTTGGATTTTGGAACTGTTGGAATTAATATCGCCAACCCAACGTAAGCAACAGAATGGAAAGTGATGGTTTTAGGAAGGGTTAGATTTACTATGACCCCATCAACATAAGCAAAAGCAGGGAAAGTGTTGGGCTTTGATGGGGTTAGATATAACATTCAAATGCCTAATCTTCAAAAAAATACCTACCAATCACTAAAAAGGGCAAAATAAATTTAAAATAAAAAACAAGTGCTTTAAAAATAAATAAAATTAAAGATAGTGAAATAAAATGTAACACTACAAAAATAATTAAAAGATATAAAACAAACTAAATACATTTAAAATAAATAGATTTCCCTCCTTAGTAATCAAAAAGCCCACAAACAAATGACATAAAACTTAAAATAAATGTTAGCTAAAATATGAAGACCATTAACTTAGTATATTCAATCTTTTCTATTTCGAAACTTATCAAAACGCCATAAAAAGTCATCTCAGAATGACACAATAACACCAAAAAAAAGATGAAATATATAAACATTATATTAAAATAAAAAATAAACCACTCTAAAGTGTAGTGATGTATGACAGCCAAACTACATTAGGATTACTCAACACATGGTAGGAGATAAAAACAAGCAGCTACATACTAATGGGCAATCAGCCGAGTATCAAGTGGCTAATTTTGACTGTATCTAAAAGACAACTTGCCACAGAAAAACATATAAAATTATCTGCCAGTAATTGTAAAAACATGAAGTCCTGGCGGAGTTTATGGAAAGAACCATATTTTTTAAAAAGTGGTAGAATAAAAGCTCTCCATGGGATCACACAGAACTTGCGAAGCGTTACAAAGAGTATTGTATCTTCAGCAGAAATAGAATCACAGCCACAAGGACTGATATTTAAACCTGTATGGATACTCCTTGAGAAGGCTATCAGCCAATGTAGTTGGTTTAGTCTGAACCTTGTCAGCAGGCTATTAGTAATTAATTAAACAAATAAAATTAAAATAAAAAATATAAACTTCATTACAATTTATTCAATTATTTAATACCCTTATCAACGAATTAAAACAGAATTAAAAAACAACAAATAATTGACATAGCAGTCAGTTAAATAATTTACATAATTATCAGCAAATCAGTTAAATAATTTAGAAAACACATTATAAATTTACAAAAACAATATTCATATTTTAAGAAAGTTCCCAGCCTAATCCCCTACAAACACAACAACCCACTATTAAATTATAAAACACTAGAAAATATAAATAATTAAATTACAATTCAAAATCAGAAAATATACTTAAATAATAAAACATACCAATTAACCAATTATATAATTAACATAAACAATTACAAATGAATTACCTAAATAACATACAATTATTTAAAAATAAAAAAACAATAATTCAAAGGTACTACCCTCCCTAAACTCCAAATAACCCACCAACCTGCTACTAAATTAAAAATGACATTGTTTTTTAATATTTGAAATTAAACTTTTAAAATGACAAAAAATACTAAAATAACTAAAATAATTAATCAATTGAATAATTTACATAATTACCAATTAACTATTTAATTAGGAAACACATTTAAATAAAAAACAACAATTTATCATTTAGGTAACTTCCAACCCTAATCCCAAGAAAGTGCTACTAAAGTAAAAATTAATAATTAAATCGAAAAGCAGTTTAATTCCACAATAAAACTTATGACTATAATGAAAAAATATAGGTATTAAGATAATACTGATAGAGCGCCATGTGATTCTGAGATTTGGAGGGGTGCATCATATTCACCGTTAGTCGGCACTCGCATATAATCGATGTATGTCTAGAAGCGTCATAGAAATGTATTTGCCATAACCATTTAACATAGAAGTGTTAGGCATGTAATAACGTTTTGCGAAGTTTAACGTTGCAAGTTATCGTGAATGTATTTGGAATAATGTAGATGATTAGTTTTCACAATCAATGTAATGGATTAAATGTGTGCCACGTTAGAATTAAAAAGTAGGTTGCTTATTTACGAGATGATTATGTTGAATTAATGCTTAGAATGTAGTTTCATAATGCGTTTAATTTTTGTAAGGCCTAACTGCATATGTAGAAGAAAAGGCCTGTTCATTTCTTATTTTAGCTATATTTTACAGCCTGACAGGGAAATGTTTAAGGCTTGAGTTGCCGTGAAATGTAAAACTTCAAGATGCGAAGAGCTTTCCTTTTCGTTCCCATGTTTCTGTTGCAGGTGCAAGGACATTTAGCTCGTTAGTGAGAATAAGTCTTTGTTTTAGGAGTTGAGATACGGTGAGAAGCCTACAGGGGAGTGCATTGGAATGTGCAACTGTAATTCTTAGTATGGAAGGTGCCTGGGACCCAAGGTCAAGCTAACGGACGATGGAAGATGGACAGCTCTGGATGGAAATTCACCGGAGGAAGACCTGGCTGAAGAGGTGTGCCGAAGGGCGTGTTCTGCGATTTTGGGGTTTTGTATTAGGGACAGACTCCCGTGGGTTGAGCAGATGAGGTTTAGGCGGGAAGCTAGAAGGAGCATCAAAAATCGAGCTCTCACTAAGTGAAGACTTCTTAGGAAGTTTCACTTCTAACACTTTTCCCATGAATTCTCTGGTTTGGGAGGGAATGCTAAGTAGGGATGCCACTTTAGAATGGAGTAGGGACAGAAATGTTTTGACTAATGATTCCAAAAATTGATTTCAGTATAACGATTCTTTATTTGATGCTTTTAGAATCTGTAATTCTTTTTATTTTTAGTTGAATGCAAATTCTTCGTAGGCTAGCTTTTGTGTTAGTGCCCATCTATCTTTTGTGCCTTGTATTGAGGTGCCTTTATGTTCAGATGTTTTTGCTCATAATAAAATCTCGGAAACTCTAGATTCTGAGTCCTCTATCCTTTAATGATGTCAAATTGCGGCAGTTATATTCTGATAATTGTGTTTACTCCCTCTACGCTATTTGGCAAGTAACAAGATCCTGGCGACCTGAGAGGGTTCTTGCAGATAATTGGTTAGATAAGAATCCGGCCCTGTCAATACTAATACCTAAAAATAATATAACTCACTTATATTAAATTAAATAAAACACAATCCTTAATTCAACTATATAAACATAAATAATGTGTATACAACGATATTTTAAAAAAGGTATTTACCTTAAAAAATACTTTTCTTACCTTCTATGCGCTTTCCCATATTTTTGACTTCAAAATATTTTTTACACAATATTGTTGCACCACAATATTTTTAAAACAATATTTTGGTTATTCACCACAATTTCTAATTACAAAGTTGCAGTTTTAAATCTGCCACAGGTGGTGCAACCGCCTAACAACAGAACCATATTTTCCAGCTGGGGTGTAGCATAGATGCCCTAGGACCTTCCTTATGCATGCAAGGAAACTATGCCCCATACCCTGGTTTGGTAGTGAAACACATTATATTTGGAATCCAGTGGGCCCCTCAGACTCATGTGCTCCAGTGCTATTGAAACTGCTTCACTATTGATTTATACACCTCTGTTTAACAAAGATTCTTTTCTTATAATATTTGAAAATCAGGATAAATATAAAGTGACCCAGTCCCTTTAAATGAATGTCAGTGGTGCCCACCCGCAGCCACAGGCTCAAATGAAGTACTGTTTGATCCTTATCACCGCACAACTGGAAGGCACCACTAAACCATTATGTAAAATGTTCAGTTGCAATTTAACCTTAAATGTTTACCCTACAATGCAGGCCTGTCATGTGTCCAGAACATCTACATTTGCCTCTTTAACACTAAATTTGTGCTATTTCTCCACATGGTTGATTACAGAATCGCGTCTGTTGTTTTCTTTCTTGCAGTTGTCATTCACACAACAAATATAATAGTTTGTGCGCTTGCTGTGTCCTCTTGTATTTTCACATACAATAAGCCTTGGCAAAGCCAATGGTCTTTGCTTGGTTGAGCTATTGTCTTTGCCAATGTATTTTCCTGACTTCACATGTGGCTGACAGGTTTGTAATGTGTCTTGTATTAAACAGAACTCTTCGCAAAATGAAGTCCTAATACACGCATACACATCGTGATACAGGTAGCCATTTTTAATTTGCTCTGCTCCCATAGCGAACAAGGATGCTGTAAAGGTAAATTAGAATGTTAAAAAAGAGGTGCACACGAAATGCAAAAATGGAGGTTCAACACGGGAAGATGTAAACACTGGTGAGCATTAGTGGGGGAATGAAGCAAGTGTGGGGGAGAGACATGAAAATTAGTGGGCGTATGTAAAAAAAACATGCAGTCCAATGGAGTGCGAAAATATTTTTAAAAAATTAATCCCCTAAGTAAGCAGTGAAAGGATATAATTCATCCAATCCAAATGTAGTGAGACCCAAATGTTTCTGGGTGGGACAAACCCATGAATGAGGAGGGAAGTGATTGAATCAGAAGCATTTAACTGAGATGGACAACAAAGCAATCCAATCATGACCAAGGGATGCTCCAACACACTTGCTAAGTATGTTGGAATCAGAAGGAATGCCTACAACCACTCAAAGCTGTCTGTATGTGAGATCTCAACATCAATTATCCGAATTTTTTTGCCTTTGTAATTGTAGTGAATTTTCTGACCAGATAACATGAATTGAGTCCTTTTCAGGTTAATAATTGGTCTTATTGTATTCACCACAGACATCCTCAGTGCCTCTCACTGCTATAAACTATTACTGTTCGGTATTTGTGTGCTATTTCCTGGCACAATTCTTGTGAACCTGAGCATGATGTTTCTTTGGAAATCAGCAAGTCAGTAATGTCATCGAGAGTCGTAGCTTTAAAATCAAGCTTTTTTTTCAGCGTGGGGAGATTGGATTCCGCAGACATTCTGTTCTGGTCAAAACAATTCTAGCGAAAGACGCTGAAACAGAACATGCTGTTCCATAACTTTGTAGCACACTTTTGATGCATAGAGTATGTCAGCCTGTTCGTGCCTGTTGCATATTTTCTAAGTTAAAATTTATTTTAATATCTAAATCTGAATTTGTATATTTAGATGGGCTTCCAGCAGTAAGTGAAATAATAAAGATCTGATGGTGGTATGTAAAAACAACAAGACTCCCTTACTGTCTCTCTGCCTCATTCTCGCTTGTTTTCTCTCTTGCTCGCTCTCTCACTCTCTCTGTACCTCTCTTTTGATCACTTTTCTCACTCTTTCTTAGTCGCTTTTCTCTCATTGTTATGTTGTCTGTAATTATTATGAATTATACCATGTATCATGTTTTCCATTTCCCCATTGGTTTCTCCCATCCCTCCCCACACTCTTGACACAATGATAAGGCCTTTGGAATGTTGAGGGCGTAATGACGGTTGTGTATGGCCTGCAGCTGTTATTCCTGGTTGTGCTCTCCTGTTAACTGGATGAATGCAGAATGACTACTCACCTCAAATTTTTCTTGCATGTTGATAACACACTTTCATTGGCATCGAGGAGTGTGATACGATACATCCTTGGTGTCGGTGAACGTGCTTTCCAGTGATCGTGATTTGTGCGGCACTGCTGTCCAGGTGGAATGAAGGGCCCCGGTGAAAGTGAGAGTCGCAGACTAGTCTTTCCCCGAGAAATTCACGAAGAGCAGGCCCGGACAGGGGATAGGTAGGGTTTAGGGGAAGGAATGGGTGTTGGGGATAGTATACAGGTTTCAGGAGAGGCGGGTCCAACCTCTTCCTGACTCCTGAGCATGACCGGGGGAATAGGGGTTTTAAAGCAGTGGTCATTGGCAGAAGAGTTATGGACAACAGTGAGGCACCGGGCGAGGCGGTGAGGAACGCCCTGCGTGTGGTGTCTTGAGACGTAGGCCCACATGCTGGGTAAATGACTACACAGACACTGTGGTATGTGGTACAGAAACTGGCCAGGGCACATGAGCCCGGCCCCTTTTATTAGCAGGGTCACCTCACCATTGATGCCTGTGATGGGTGGGTGTAAAGTTGAGTTACAGCACAAGGCTGAACACTAGAATGTATCCAGCATGGGGAACGGATGTGGCTGAGGACGATGGAGCACTGGAGCAGCCTGCAGAAGCGCAGTCGTAGAGAGGTGCTTGGTAGAACACACGTGAGGGCGGGAGTGCTTCACTTCTCCTTACTGCTCTGAGCCTGAATATGGGGGTGGGGAGTAGCCCGCAGCCACTAACACGGCTACTTAAAAAGAGAGAATTCTCCTGGTACCTTGTATTATGGCACACTGACATGTGGGATGGGGGAGGGTGTATTTGCATATGGGAATGCTGATGGATAGTGAATTACTAGATGGCAGTGGATTAGACTGTATTCTGCTTTGGCTCTTAAAAGTGGGATATGACCATTGGCATGATGATATTTAATGATGGTAATTGTAACTGTGTAATGCAATAAAAGTTGTTTTTGCAAAAAAAAAAATAGAATGTATCCAGCAGGACACTACACTGGGAGGGCATGGGGTCCACTCAGGCCTGGCATCTTAGACCAGGTCTGGGTAGGAATGAGCCTCTCGACGCGCTCTGCATCGGATGGCATTGCGGCCGTAGTAGCAGCTTGTTCTCCCTCATGAGGAAAGCCAAAATAAAGAGAAGGAGGGGTGCGGGAGAGGAGCACCATGAGGAGCGTGAGGGGACATGCACCGGAACTGGGGAGTCAACACAGCCCCCTCGCTAATGTGGAAGTCAGCACAGGGTTTCTACTGGCCGATGATCGCTTGGATGGAGCGGGGCCTAGCAGAAGCAGCCGTGGGTCTACGTGCGAGGAGCCACATGGAGTGTTAGAATCCCTGTTCCAGCCCGCTTGATCTAAGGGCCAGGCTGTTTTAGCCAGAAACAGGTCCAGGAACTAAAAAGAAAAAGACGGGACAGGTCAATGGAACAGAGGCCAGTGTGGGTGGGGTAGGGGAGGGGTCAGAGCATCTGCTGGGATAGAGCCAGTGCAGAGGCCACTTGGACTGTGGCTGTGGAAGGGGACCCGGTTGCAAGGGGTGGACCTGGAGGCACGCATTCGGGATCAGCGCTTGCTCATACTGGACATTGAAGAAAGGTGGTGGCACCTATGCAGGGCCAGTGAGGTGGCACTGGCCCAGGGCCACATTGTGGATGAGGCAATAAGCACAGGGTTGATAGGGAGAGGGGACGGACCGGCAGACACGGGAACGGGGTCAATGGCACTGGATCCCGGAATGGCAAGAAGTGGGATCAGGTACCATGGGAGTTGGTGCGGCTCGAGGACCTGGTGGTGCGAGGGGCCTTTCTGGTTTGTGCAGCCTGACGGGTGATGGAGCTGAGATGCTGAAGGAACTGAAGCATATGCTTTCCTTCTCCAGTTCAATAAACATTGATAAAGCCAATCATATTCTGGAGCAAAAAAAAATTCAGTGTTCACACACAAGCAAAAGGTAGACCAGGATGGTTGAAGGGGAAGCATGAGCCGAATGGAAGTGTTTCCTTTTGGAGGGTAGGGGTCATGCCACTGTAGGGTACATTGTATATTTGGAATGTGCTAAAGACAGATTCTGCGGAGCCACTTTCCCTGTGCCACCAATTAAAATAGCATATATAGTGCTTCATCTAGGTCTTCCACTCGTTTTTAAGCACACTTTCTTTTTCTGTGTGCAATTGGTGTATGTTAATAGCTTAATGTACCTGTTATATATATATATGTGTGTGCAACTTGTAAATCACAGGCAAATCCAGTCATCTTTTCATACTTCCAAAGCTGAAAAGAATTCTTAGGTAATAGGGGGCCTTACCAAGATGGTTTGCTCTGGCCCCACCAAACTAGTGACAGCACTGGAGAGACCTTCAAGAAGGGCCTCTTCATGGAGACCGTGTAGAGGGCTATGCTCTGTCATGGGATACCCAGCTTAGCCCACCAGCAGGAGCTTTCCAACTGTCACTGGAGATGGGAAGGTGGGAACTGATTTACTTCTGTCATTCTCATCCAAACATGCCCTGCCACCCTCAAAACTATGGCTGCCAAGTGCCAACTCCAATAATATTAATCAGCTTGTGAAGATTATGGACATATCCCGTTCATATTCATTTAGTTTTTTTGGTGGTGTTAAGGTGCGGGTTCAACGGTTGGCAGAGCTAATTTGGTAAAGAATAAGTACAGCGGTCAGAAGTCCATAAGTACTGCGGTCAGAAGTCCATAAGTACAGCGGTCAGAAGTCCATAAGTACAGCGGTCAGAAGTCCGCTGCCGAAGCTACGGAAGATCATGGTACCAAACATTAAATCTGCATAGTCTGGGTTCCACATCATGCCTCGTTAACTCATCAACATAAAGTCACCGCCTCCTTACCTTACTTTTCCAGGTTCCTTTTCGTCCCTGCTTTCTCCCTTTGTCACTGTTTTTCCATCATTCTCTCCCTCCTTCATTCCACCTTTTGGGCCTGGTTAACAATACTTTGACACACAGCAGCGCAGCAAGCTTTCCTGTTGCCTGTCAAAATAAAAGGGCAGGAATGTGCTGTATCTACAAGATACTGCTGGGCTTATTTACAAGCCCCTTGGGCCACCGGTGTGTGACTTTTAACATGGGAAAAAGTGACATACCGGCAGCGCAAGGGCCTTGTAAATAAGCCCCTGTGTATTCCTGTTTTCTACCCTGTGCCGGAGCACAAACAGCAGCCATGCAACTGCACAGACACCCTTACATCATTTTGCAAGGGTGCCTGTGCAGAGGTAATAGTTGTTTTTGTGCAGGAAGGGACACCTTCCTGCACAATCTCAATCTTTAAAGGCATTTTCCTCTTTTGCAGAATGCAACAGGCATAGAAAGCGGAAAAAACGAGGAGAAATGAAATTATTTCTCCTAGTTGTACCTCCTTACGCCTCCCCTGGGGAGGCGTGGGATTCTGCCCCATTCCCAGGTTTGAAAAATGTTGTAAACCTTGGAATGCATCAAGTTCCACGGATGTTGCGTGGGAACACCCATGGAACGCTCATTTCACACAGAGATATGCATGAAAAGGAAACATATTTAGAAGACCATGAAAAGTCACGCAGGGTTACAGCACACAGCCTTGTAAATATGGGGAAGCCCATTGCCCTCCCGGTGCATCAATAAAAGTGACGCACTGGCGGTGCAATGGGCGTGTAAATATGCCCCTTTTTTTTCCTCTCTCTTGCTCTGGGTCAAACTTGTTTGATGAAAAATAAATGTTTGTCCCCAAAAATGAGTGACAGTGGGCCCAGGGGCAAACTCTGAATCAAATTAAGCTCTGACGGTAAGGCGACATAGGTACCTGGGACCCCTTGTTGTTCTTGGAGAAAGGACACAAAGTACCTGTTTCATGTGATGAATTCACACTGGCCCCATCAGCCTGATTTTCACCCATTTTTCCAGCATTCCTGTGGAGCATCAGTCAGTAGTGATCAGGCTGACAAAAAGCATCCACTGAGACCTATTGAAATACCACCCTGATGGAGAAGTATTTGCTTAAAACCACTCCGCCAGGGTTTTACTATCTGGTGGATTACATCACCACCAGCCTAGTTGGGTGAGCATTTTTTGGTAATGGAGCCCATGACATTTTGGCAGACACTCTCTTATAAGGAAAGATATTTATAGTTTCTGTATCAGATTGTTAGCCTGCATTTGGGAATGGAACGGGTTTTAACTTGGCGTTTCTGTTCTGCTATTATTGAATGATGCTCCACAGGAAAGCTGGGAGAAGTGGTGAAAACCCTGATTAAGACCCAAAGTTTCTGTAAAAAAAATCCCATCTAATGTAAAAAAATATATTTTTTATTATGTATTAATAATTATTTAAATTAAATTGGTGTATGGAATTAGATACAAGTAATTTAATTACATTTTAGTACAAACTCATCTTACATAAATTTTTTAATTCATTTTTTTATTACAATATGTAAAAATATAGGGACAAATATATTATATTTGTAATTAATTTTGAACATTACATTATATTTATTTATAACTATTTAAAATGAAAAGGCCCTGAATACGATGTCGGTGGACGTTGCAGAATGGGAACTGACTGACCTCAGGTCGGCTGTTCCGACCACATCATTTGGATGCAACCGCACACAGAGCGGTCGGAATCATCAGATTTTCTATAGGAACTTATGAGGCAGGCGGAAAACACCAGCAACATAAGCTCCCATAGAAAAATGGAAGTTTCCAAACATCCCTTCAAAGTGTGGCAGACACCTGAGGGGCCTGCCTCACCTGAGGTGCCTGCCACACTGTGCAGGGATGTTGAGGCGGAAACCATAGGTGCCTACCAGGGCAGTATGCAAAGGCAGCGGAGGGAGACACTTTCCGATAGCAGTTCCATATAAATCGGAAAGCAGTTCCATATCGGAAAGGCCTACATGGAACTGCTGTCGGAAAGTGCCATTATAATCCCGATGGCGGAATCGGAGTCCTTAAGGGATTATGAGGCCTTTCCAACTGGCCGACGGGCTCCTTGCACCTGTCGGAACTGCATCGGATTTCCCATCTGGTTTAAACCCTGATGGCCGTCATTATAATACGCCAGTCGGACTTTAAACCAACAATGTCAGTCGTATTTAACCTTACAATATCAGGTAGAGAGCTGCTACTATGTAATATATAACATTTAGTCAATCAGTATAAATGACTCAGTAAATGGGCTGGGTTTTCCCCAGCCCCAGAGTTACCAATAACGGTCCTTCAGTTAACTTAGAGAGTGGGGAAAATCCAGCCCATTACAAGTTGGTATCTGAGAGTCCTCTAGGAAATGAGGAAATACTCAGGGAGTAGGGAATTCCCGGTCTGATTCAAGGGGCGGCTCCTCTGTTATAGCGGAGGAGCGTTGCCCCACTGGACAGTGCCAGGAGATCAAAAACAAAAATGATACCAAGGCTATTTATTATAATTCTTTTTTATCTCAAGCTCTGCCGAGTGGCCCGAGTCTAGGGAGGGGCTATTGCATTTGACAATCCCAGGCTTAGCAGGGAGAAGGAGAGTTGCACACTGTCAGTGTGCATGTCGGTTTGGCTGGCTGTCTTAGGCCGGCCAAACAGACATGCGCACATGAGTTTCTCCAACCCGGCTGTATTGCATAGCCGGGTTGGCGAACAGTTCCAGGCACTGTCTGCATGGCAAACCAGGCCGCTCAGACCAATCCTGGCACTGCTCTCAGGCTAGGTATAGCCGGGATTGGGTGGAGAGTCTTGGGGATTGTGCAGTGCGTGCACGGAAGAAGCTGGGCTCCAGCAGCAGCAGAGCCAGGTAAGTCCTTGCTTTTAATAGATTATTCCCCCCTGTGTTGCCCCACCACTTAGTTTTGGTAGCAGTCTGGTTCCCATTGGAAGTTCACAGTTTTAGGCACGATTCACCGAAGATTTAGAATTTGTTAAGCAGCTGAAATCCCTGGGGTGAAAGTTAAGAGATCTGCAGGTCTCATAATTCTGATAGAGCTGGTTGCTGCTGTTACCGGCCCATTAGAATTGGTAGGCTAGTTGTAATGAGGGCCTCAGTTTGGCTGACTGGTGCCATTGGTCATTCTACTCATTTTTGCTACTATTCACAAAAATCTAACATGAAACATAAATACACCTGAAAATAGTGTCACGTGGATCTCATTAAGTTCTTGTGACTGCAGATTAGTTAATGGTTATAAGTCTTAAGAGAAGCTATTTACAATTAAAAGGGTAACTTGGCGTCCACCTATCTCTGATAGTAACCAATCTGCCAACTTTGATTACTGTTTTAGAGGTAGAAAGAGATGCTCCATCACTTGCAATTGTATTTTGTCAAAGTGCAGACTGCCAGCTCAGCATAACGAAGCCGCATCTTAAACAGTAACCCGGCTCATATCTTTGCTAATTACATAAGACATGATTTTAAGACAATAGAAGAGACACCTATTATCTTCCATCAAAAATAGCAGAGTGTTTGTAAATATGACCATTGATTTTTGTGTGTTCAATGTGAGGGGAGAATGGCACACTTTGAAAAAGTCAAGCAATTTTGCAAGAAACTTGCTGATGTTGCAGAACTCAGCTCCAGTGTTTAATGCCTCCTGTTTGAAACTTTTCTTTCAACAATTCTGCTAGGTCAGTACACCTACATGTGGGCCTAAACTACCTAAACAAGTACTAGTGAAGACTATAAGAAAGCAAAGCCAACCCAGGTATTCTGACCCTGTCATTTTAAATATCTCTTTGCTGGGGGTCAGCGTGGTCAGTGCTTTATTAGTGCTGGTAGTAACAGATAGTGACCTCCATTTCTTATTTCAGTCTGTGACACAGAGCAAGAATGAAGGAATGGAAAATTAGGAAAACAATGACAAAGAGGGACAGCAGGAATGAAACAAAGCTGCAAAATAAAGATAGAGGAGTTGCAGGGGTGAAAGGAAGAGACATTATGTAAAATCAAGAATAGATAGCTCTCGCATTCTGCAACCTTGACATTTCGCAGACTCATAAGAAAGTCATTTTGTTCTGTGTCTGGTTTTTAATTTTTTTTTTTTTAAATGTTTTTGGTTTTTTAAAACTATTTAATTAGACATTTTACAGTAAAACGTTAGCATCACACTGTTTGCAATGATATGAGCAAGAAAAGATAAAAATTATACTCAAGGTAATTTTCACAAACAATAAACATCACTGTTTGGGGCATTGTTGCATTGTTGACACGTGACCTCATGTGCCCGATCACTTATACTCTCTATACTGGGCCTAAAAAACCCTGACATACCTTAACTCCCAGCTAACGCAGGAGTAACATTAATACTGGAGCTATACATTTAATAGATCAGCATGGTCAAACAAGATCGCCTCCTTCCGGTTCACCGGTTTCTTTCCCAACCAGGTATTGCTGATATAATTCCCAGAAGCTTTTCGGATGACTCTGGGGGAGGGGGGGTAATAGCTCATTGTACAACACTGACTGCATGTTACAATGTAACATATCCTTGGTCCATTCCGCTGAAGACAGAGCAGGCCCACAGGCCCAACGCATTGCAATTCTACTGCTTCAACACCCTCCGCATGCTCCGCAAGATCTACAGATGGATCCCCACCAGACCAGAAGGACAGTCACCCAGGTGCTCGTCAGCAGCAGACTGGACTACGGCAACGTTCTCTATGCAGGAACCTCAACCAAACTCCAGAAACGACCACAACGCATACAGAACGCCTCTGCACGCCTCATCTTCGACATCCCCCACCACATCCACATCACAGCCCACCTGAAAGACCTGCACTGGCTCCCCGTCAACAAGAGGATCACTTTCAAGCTCCTCACCCACGCTCACAAAGCACTCCACAACACCGGACCAGCGTACCTCAACAAACGACTCACCTTCTACACCCGAACCGCCAGCTTCACTCCGCTGACCTCTCCCTCGCCACCGTCCCCCGCATCCGTCGAGCAACCACCGGCAGCAGATCATTCTCCCACCTCGCCGCAAAAACCTGGAACACCCTCTCCATCCGCCTACGACAGACCCAGGACCTGCTGGCCTTCAGGAGACTCCTCAAGACCTGGCTGTTCGAGCATTAGCAGCACCTCCGCCCCCCCCAGCGCCTTAAGACCCTTACCGGTAAGTAGTGCGCTCTACAAATGAACTGATTGATTGATTGATTGCTTTTAACAGCCTCACACCCTTCTGTAATTTCCTAGTGTAGCCCAATAAAGCTAGTAACAGGTCTAGCGATAGTGAAATCCCTGTGATTTAGTTCAAGGCTTGGAAAACCAGCTCCCAAAATTCTGCGATTATCGGTCAGAACCAAGCAACATGCATTAAACCCAGCCGTGCTCGCCCATCATCGCTCACAGACTGCTGTATCACTTGGACCATAACAGGACACTCTCTCCGGGGTATAAAAGACTCTATTGAGGAATATAAAGTGAATAAAACGATACCTCCCATTAAGTGAGTTGTGCTGAGTGACCTCACAGCTGTAACACCAAGTGCTATCATCCTAGCAATTCCCAAGTTACTTTGCCATTCCAATCTGGCCTTGGTGTATTGTGTCCTTCTAAGTTCTTGTGACATACCATATATGGTAGAAACCATCAAAATAAATGTTTAACCTTAATTTAACTTATAATTAAATAGTATATTAGCTTTTTGAGCCCATGCGTCGTCTTGTTTGCATGGTGATCTTTAGTGAACAGGATTTCAGCAAACGTGTTTTTAAATTTTTATTTGGATTAATATTTATGTAACTTTATTTATTTTCCCTATTACATTCTATGTGGATATTTCCGCACCAATGGCACAGATCTCCATAAAGATCCATAAAGTTGCTTATCGTAACTTTACGTTTGTAAATTTGTTCATAGGTGTTCCACCACCTCATTTGAGGGGGTGGAGATTTATAAGTCTAAATCGAGGTGGAAAGTTCATAGTGCAAATAGTGAATTCTATCCATGAGGAGCTCTCAGACTAGGTGTAGGTTTTGATCCCGACGTGCGGAGATCGCCCCTTGTACACTTTCCTTTGGGAATAGAGTCCATAGTTTCTATTTGACTTTTGTGCCACCACAATGTGTGAGCAATTGGGTTGTTAGTTGACTTGGGTGAAACACCCGCAGTCCTTGTCAGGGTGAACTGCAAAAATGCACTAAATTAACCTGAGATTAACCCTCTGGTAGGTTAGCACAAAAGCAGTCAAGCCTAAGTTAGAGGCAACGTGTAAAATATTTATGTAGCACTGAAACAGAAATTAAGTGAAAACACAAAACAAGAAAAATCCCACACCAATTTAGACAATTAGAGTAAAATGTATTACATTATTTGACACCAAAACTACAAAATTCAACTCAGTAGAACCTGAGATCTGCAATTTCAAGATTTAAAGTAAGTATAGCACCTAAAAGCACAAAGCACCATTCACGGTTATCTGGTCATGTTAGACCAGGTAAAAGTCACAAGTTCTAGCCTGCTGCAATGGAGCGCAGGCCGGATACAGGTACCAGGTTAGCCCTGCTGAAAAAGTTACCTTTTAAAGTCCAGTGCAAACAGTAGTAAGAGCATTGCAGATGACAGTTGCAGTAGCGTGATGAGCAGGGTGGGCGTCATGGACCATCAACTCTGGAGCAGGAAGATCTTGTCGGGCATCACGGACGTTCTTTGCTGGAGCTTCATGTTGGCGTTCACTGCAGCTGTTGATGCTATAGGGTGAGTTTCAGATCTCACATTGGAGGTCGTTGCTGGAAGTCACTGTAGCGAGAACAGTTGGGCTCACCTCAGCTTTGCATTGGCAGTTAGCACGGGCAGCAGGATCTTGGCGCGAACAGCCCATTCATGGCTGTTAAAAGCCCAAAACGTAAATATGTCTTCTTTTCTTCAAGGAATAGCTCTATTTTTGACACGCGAATGGTCCTGGGCCTGAGGGGCACCTCTTGGAGATCAGGAACTCACTCAAGCAGAGGCAAGCAGGGCTTAGGTAGCTCCAATTGCAGGTCCAGTTGCTGACCTGCTGTGTAGATGCAGGGAAGCCTCTGGAAATTAGAACAGGAGGTCAGTCAGCTGACCATTGAAGTCACTTCAGCCTCGGATGAAGGATGCAGAAGGATGCAGTTCCAGTCTTTATTCTCAGCAAGCAGGGCAAGCTTCAAGCAGCAGGATAACTGGGTGTCTTTCTTGTGTAGTGTCTGCAGGTACCTTAGTGTATTGAAGTGCTGGGTTGGAGGGTCCAATATATATACCTGGTACCCACTTTAAAGTGGGAGAAGCTTCAGGAGTTTCCCCCTACAGAGATGTCTGGAATTTCCTGCTTCCCTGCCCTGGTCCCAGACTGGCTAGTGTGAAGTCCTTTGTGTTTGAGATGGGGCAGTGCCTTGGAAGTGGAAGTGTGATAGGTGGCAGCTCTGCCCCCTCATCCTGCCAACAACATGACCCTCTATTGTGATGCTGTCTGAGAGGATTACACAAAAGTCAGCTACACCTAATAATGTGACCCAGGAGACTTGCTGCAGGCACCAAATGGTTAGGAGAAAAAAATTGCATTTTTAGAATTGTGACTTTAAATCCAACTTTACCATCAAAGAGGGTTTTAAATTACAATTCCTCAGGCACCAAACATGACTTTCCTACCTGCTTCCAATCAAACGTTATCACTTATTAAATGTAATAATGTAACCCTATGTTAGGGTATGAGCGAGGTTAGCCTTGCAGTAGTAAAAACAAATGTGAGAGTTTTTCACTACCAGAACATATAAAACTTAAAGGTACACGTCCAGCTTTTTAACAACAATGCACCCTGTCCTATGGACTGTTTAAGTCCTACCCTATGGGTGAGTTGTATGTATTAAAAAGGAAGGTTTATGCCTAGCAAAAGGTTTATTTTGTCCGGGCAAAATGGCAGTTTAAAACTGCACGCACAGACTGCAATGGCAAGCCTAAGGCAGATTTAAAAGATCTACTTGAGTGGGTGGCGTAATAAGTGCTACAGGCTCTTGGTACAAGTAGTACCATCTGTACTAGGGACTTAAAAGTAAATTTAGGGGGGATTTACTAAGCTTTTGCGCAGTTTATGCGTCACAAAAGTGATGCGAAATGGCGCAAAATCGTTTTTCTCTAATTTACTTTCCAGCGCTAAACTTCTTTAGTGCTGAAAATAACATAAAAGTAATGCTAAGCAGCGAATTACTTTGTGCCATGGGGGCGGTGCATGGGAGTTCCCATGCAATAACCCAAGGATTCTCATGCTGATCCCAATATACTAAGCAAAGTAGATTGGGTTTAGCATGAGAAAACTGCGCCCTTTTAAACTAGGTGCCAGACGGAGAAATGCTTTCATTTCCCCGTCCTTTTCTGACTTTGCATGGGTGCTGCACTGTGCAGCAAGCATACATAGTGGGAAAAGCTTTTCCTCCTGCCTAGGCATAGAATTCTGTACAGGAAGGGTATCCTTCCTGTACAAAACCTATGCTGAACTCACACACACACACACACACCCTAGTGCTATGGCGGGTGTGTGGGTTGCGTATGGCAGCTGAAATTAGTGCTGGTGCAAGGGAAAGGGGAGGGGAGAGCCGTAGCTTTTAAAATATATATGGTACTCCCCTGCTCCCTCACGTGTCGTGCACTGCAGTGCAGCCTCGCCGGAGGCTGCGCTGCGTGAATTTTTCGTAAATCTCCCCCAAAATGGCCAATTTTACCATGTTTAAAGGAGAGAACTTAGGCACTTTACCACTGGTTAGCAGTGGTAACGTATGCAGAGTCCTAAAGCCAACAAAAACAACTCAGCAAAATATGAGGGGTGAAGGCAAAAGGTTTTGGGGTGATCCTGCAGAGAGGGCCATGTCCAAAGCAAGACAATTAGCTAACATTCATATTCTACAAGTCTCATAAATGTTACTAGATCTCTAATACCATAAACATTGACATATATACATAGCATGAGCAACATAGTCTTGACTATGGATGCCTTCCTATTCCCTCACAGATAAACTTTAGGTATAATGTGATAATCCTACAGTTCTATGAAAAGTCATATTAAATGTTAAAACTAGTTCAAAGTTTGTTTCCACCATACAACTAGTCCTTCGGAATACTTCTCTGTGGGCCAAATGTACATAGACTTCAGATTTCCTAATAGCGATTCGCTATTAGAAAATGGCAAACAGCCATGTACAACAGTGTGTTTTACACTGTTTGAGATTCCCAATGGGTCGCAAGGAACCTGCTTCACTATTATTCATGAGGCAGGTAGCAATTTGTGACCCATTGGGAATGACTGGCACTCACAGGGATGGTGGCCTGCTGGGGTCAGCAGACCACTATGTCTGTGACTGCTTTTTAAATGAACCAGTTTTTTATTGTGAAATACAGCCCGTTTTCCTTAAACGAAAATGGGATGCATTAAAAAAATAGTTTTCTTTTCATTTTTCAAGAGCAGGCAGTGGTCCGTGGAACCACTGCTTGCTCTTAAAAAATGTTGGCGCCCACATTCACAAATTGGAAAGAGTTCCTTGGGGACCCTTTCCCGTTTGCGAATGGTTTACCACCTACCTTCACCGAGTCAATAAAGTACCGCATTCCGGTTGCAAAGCATTCATACATGCGGCTGCAACTCACTATTAGGAAGGGACGCCCTTGGCAAGCCCCTACCTATTAGCGACTCGCAAACCCAATTTGCAATTCGGTAATAGCTCACCAAATTGCAAATAGGACTTTGTACCTTTAAAAATGCCTTTTTTCCACTCGCAAACTGCCCGCTTTGCAGAATCGGACCGTTTGCAACCAGAAAAAAAGCTTTCTACATCTGGCCCTGTATTTCTGATGCCCTTCAAATAAGTCCAAAGGAAACAACTGTTCCTTACAAAAGAAATCCTAGATCTGCATAGCAAGGCGCTGGCTGTGGCATAATAGTATTGCATCTCAATAGCAGAGATGCCATGAGTAACATTATACCCAGATATCCAAGCAAGCCACCCCTTCTCCAAACTACGCGAGAGTTCATGCCCTGCTAGGAAATGTAGGGGCATATCAACAAGCAGGCGATAAAAAATTAACGCCGCTTTTGCGTCCGTTTTTGGACAAAAAGCGGCGATAATTTTATCGCCTTATCAGCAAGGTCACGCTATCGCGCGAAATCTTGCCTTAACGCCCATCTTTGCATCTCTAATGAGATGCAAAGTGGGCGTTCCTCCCCAGGATAACGGGAGAAATGTCACTAAGCGACATTTCTCCTATTATCAAGCCTCACGCAAAGCAGCATAGCGACAAGAAAAGTAGCGATAACCTCTGTTATCGCTACTTTCCTTACGCCTGCTTTGAAACTGACTTAGCCATGATATCCTATGGAAGGTGGATATCATGGCTCAGTATGTGAGGCCCTATCAGCAAGCTATCGCCAAACTTCGTGGGATTATCACTGGGTTTCCAGCGATAATCTCACGTTTGGCAGTTAGCGATAGGATTTTTATCGCTTTTGAGATAAGCGTTGCTAATAGCACGCTATCTGAGCGATAAACATCACGCTAGCCGGTTGTTGCTGATATGCCCCGTAGTTTATTATCAGAACTCTGTTCTGTAGTGTCTTCTCCATGCACATGAACCCTCATCGAAGACCGCGCCAGCACTCTCCAAGGACCACCAGTTTTTCCCTCACTGAGAAGGACCTAGCGTGAGCTTGTTTGTAGAATTGCCTCCCCCCTCCCCCACTGCGGGCACTGTGTCTTAAGCAATAGGCTCTACCTCTGGCCCTGTGTCCTGACAAAATGTAACAAAATAAAATATTTTTGGTCACAGGCATAAATTGAGGCTTTCTGTGATACAGCCAACTACACAATGACTCAATGAGCGTTCATGAGAGACAAAAGCCAAAATAAAATGAGGCTGTTTTCGAAGCAGGCATGTACAGCATAAGTAAGGGAACCGGGACTAATTTAACTGATGACTGTGCCTTTTGTGGTCAGATAATGTATGTCAATACGCCTCCAATGGAGTAATTATCCACGCATTCTGTACCTAATTGGGTTAATCCC
Organism: Triturus cristatus; assembly: GCF_964204655.1. Taxonomy (NCBI): domain Eukaryota; kingdom Metazoa; phylum Chordata; class Amphibia; order Caudata; family Salamandridae; genus Triturus; species Triturus cristatus. The sequence continues at coordinate 1,062,610,321 of NC_140593.1, read as the reverse complement.
TCTATCGAGCTTGGCATCATTTGGAGCTGAGAAGATTTCAGGTATGAGATCAACTGAGCCCAATCATGCCATACTGTTTGTCAGATGTCCTGGTGATGTAGTCCATATTATTTTAATTGAGATGCATTGCATTGTCTGGAAAATAGGTTGGATTGCATCGAATAAGAAGAATTGTGACTGCTTGTGCATCTGATGCAGATCTAAATATTGAATTGTGACCACAATTTATGTAATGTCAAAGTGCTTTTAAACAGGAGTGAGGTGGCCCACTTTTATTGAGGCATACCAAAACATATGACGATGCTCTGAATAATTGTAGCTTGTTAGAATGAAAGTTAAATCTTGTGTAACTTAATCTTGTGTTACTTAAGTGAGGGACATTATGGGGCAGATTTACAAGTCCCTTGCGTCACTATTTTGACGCAACAGTGGCGCAAACAATGCAGCCTATTTACAACGTGACGCATCTAGGGAGATGCCTCATGTTGTAAAGCCCTGCGTCACATTATACCTGCGTCAGGTATAATGGGGCAGATTTATGATAACTGGCTCATCCCTGCATATCAGCAGGGATGCGCCAGTTATTATGCGCCACAGCTGCGCCACCATGGATGCGCCGCATTTATAATGCGGCGCACCATGGGGCAAAAACGGCACAGATGCGTGACGCATCTGTGCCGTAAAAGTGGCGCATTGCTGGAGTTGCGTCGTAAGCGCGACGCAGCTCCAGCAATGTTCTGGGGGGCCCTATCTGTACAATGCTGCGTCAATCCTTACGCCTGCCTCAAGCAGGCGCAGGGTTTTGACGCAGCATGGGCCTAAAAGTGACTGAGTGAAATCTTGTAGATTTCACTCAGCCACTTTTAGGAGGCGTTCCTGCGCCGGAACGCCCCCACCTGCCCTGGAACGCCTACATGTGGCGCAGGGCTTTACAACGTGACGCATCTCCCAGATGCGTCACGTTGTAAATACCCCGCACCATGGCGCAGGATTTGCGCCGCTGCTGCGTCACAAAAGTGACGCAACGGCGGCGCAAAAGTGGCGCAAGTGCAACATAAATCTGCCCCAATGTATCCAGGGTTGGCGTTCCCACGCAGGAAGGCCTCGTAAAAGTGACTCAGTGAAATCTACAAGATTTCACTGAGCCACTTTTAGGACGCCACTGCGTCAAAACCTTACACCTGCTTCAAGCAGGCGTAAGTAGTGAAGCAGTGTGGTGGGAATAGGCCCCAACACGCATTGCTGGAGTTGCGTCATGCTTGCGACACGGCTCCAGCAATGCGTGACTTTTCCGCCAACAGATGCGTCAGAATTTCTGATGCATCTGTCAATCCTTGCGCCATAGTGCGCCGTATTGTAAATACGGCGCATCTATGGTGGCGCAAGGGTTTCTAAGGGTGACGCAGGGAAACTGACGCATCTCTATAGATGCGTCACTGTCTTGTAAATCTGCCCCTGTGTATTTAAGACTGAATAGTAAATCCCACCTTACTCCCCCAAATGTATGCACTTTTTCCAAGCTTGTGGTATGGAGTTATAGTAGTAAAACTGAACCTCTCAAAATATGTGCAGTTTCTTAATGTTTGTTGAGCTGGAATAAGAATAGTAAATCTCACCACCACCCTCTTCCCCTTTTTTGCATTTTCCCCAGTGGTCGTGGGACTGCAGTTTGTTAAAATAGTACATTTCATCCCACTAAGTTATGCACTTTTTGCAAAGTGTGAGCGATTGGAATAAGAATACTAAAGCTTGCTTTCTTGTTCCTAAGCTATTTCCGTTGAGACTGTATTTAAAATAGTATCTCTGACCCCCACCACCAATTGTACATTTGTATACCTTATGTAGGGCTTTAATTAATAAAGTAAATTACAGTATTTAATTTTACTTTTTTTGTGCTGGTTTCTTCATTCTGGGTTGAAATTTACAATTATTTTGAAAGTGTTTATGTAATTTATAAAATAATGTTACAATGTTTACAGGTTTAACAAATAAATATTATATTATTTGTAATATTTGAATGAATATTGCATATGTTTGGGTGTATGTATATTTTGTATTTCAAATCATTATATTTATTATAAATTTCACACCTTTATATTCTTATTGATTATATTTTAAATAAATACTGTTTAATATAGGTTGACGTTTATTTTTAAAAACATGTATAGGTATCAAGAAAGTACTTTATAATGTAGGTTAAAATGAAGTGGGATTTTTATAAATAATATGTTTAATATATATTTTTTTAAACATGAAATGTTTGTATTTTATATATATATATATATATATTGTATTTGTTACAATTAGAAATGTAAGAAACAGTTTTAAGTTTGCATGGGAAAATCAAAACTCTATGTGCCATATTCACAAGGAGCTATCGCCGAATTAATGGCACTTTATCACAGCCAAAGTCATGATAAATTGACCTCCCCATTCACAAGCTGGTGCGAACAGCCCACAGCACCAGTTTACCCGCGATAGCAGCCGCAAAAAACATCACCACAGAGGATCCCCGCAACTATCGCTAATGAGAAGCAGAGTAGGCGTTCCCGTCCCAAAAGACGCGACAACACCACACCTCAACATTCTAAAGGACCAGCCCGATCGGCAATAAGAACACAAAACCGGCAATAAGGCTCGTTAGCACCAGGAAATCTACACCTGTTCGGACCTGGTGTTAAGTCGGACGCAGCCAGCACCACAAAAGGGAGCCCAGCTCTGGGCCACATCGGAAGTGCAACAGATGCCATGGAGCCACACATCATGCGGCCCGGACACCCAAGAGGCCCACAACACCCACCAACACCACTCCTCAGACCACCCCTCCCTGGCACCCCCCCAACAAAGACATGCCACATCAGCTACACAAAAACATGTACAAAATATTCTGCATGATGTCGCACAATCACAACAGTTGAAATGCATGTGTCGTCACACAAATGAGCATCACACATTCACTTTAGAAGCAACTAATAAAACATTATTGAAATGAACACCGAAATTAAATGAAGACACATGGCGGTTCCCCACGGGACAGTCCGTAGGTCACAGCCTGCAAGACAAAAAACATGATGAGAAGGTGTGTCCTACGCACATCAAAAGACAGAGAAAGAGCGAAGGAGATAGAGAGAAGAAGAGAGGGAGAGAGAGAGAGAGAGACAGAGAGAGAAGAAGAGAGGGAGAGAGCGAGAGAGAGAGAGAAGAAGAAAGGGAGAGAGAGAGAGAGAGAGAGAAGAAGAGAGGGAGAGAGATAGAAACAGAAGAAGAGAGGGAGAGAGAGAGATAGAGAGAAGAAGAGAGGGAAAGAGAGAGAGAGAAGAAGAGAGGGAGAGAGAGAGAGAGAAAAGAAGAGAGAGATAGAGAGAGAAGAAGAGAGGGAGAGAGAGAGAGAGAAGAGAGAGAGAGACAGAGAGAGAAAAGAAGAGAGGGAGAGAGAGAGAGAGATAGAGAGAAAGAGAGAGAGCCGCCCCTGCGCACCCACGCCACACTTGCTCACCTGCTGCCACCGGTGTGTCTCCAACCACGTGCCAGTATGTATAGCAGTACACCAGGACACACATCTGATTCAGAGCCATCATCTGAAACAGAGTCCAGATACATGACTGGCACAGTACACACACTAGCACAAGATAACATTGCCTACCCGCCCATGCACACCTAGGCAGAGGCATCACAAAGGTACCTGCCGCCTACGGATCATGCCCGCCCATGCACACCCAGGCCTCACTGCTCACCTTCCGCCACCTGCGTGTAGATTGGATGTCCCACCACGTGCCGCTGCAAGCCACAAGCCCGGGGCTCATGAACACGGCACCCTCCACACCATGCAGCCACGCTCCGCAGGCCAACAGGTCTCACGTTTGCTGCTGGGTCTTGAATACTCCATGGCAGAGGACATGCCAGTGCACCCGCAACATCGCAGGCTGCACACCCGCTCAGTTTTGATTTGTTCAGCATTACGTACATCAATTGTGTGTCTTTTGCACACCTGATCAGCCCAATGGGTGCCACTAAGTCTGTGACCCGGAAGCGAGGCCACGTGGCGGTAGGACCGTGCTGCCCGCTGGCTCTGGCCTACACTGCAGTCCGGCAGGGCACATGAAACCTGAGTTGCCCGGCCCTCCGGGACAGGGCATCATTGCAGGGTGCCCACCCACTCAGCAGCTTAAGGTGCCACTGACTCAGTGCACCCAAAGTCACCGTCCCGTGGCGGGGTGACTGCGCCTGCCGCAATGCGCCGGGTGCGACTAACCCTGTGCAACCCCAGTCAGCGCCACATGGTGGTCGGCCCGTGCCATACGCAGGCCTAGGTTGCCACTAACCCTGTGCAACCCGGGGAACAGCCATTACAACGCGGTTTTTACCACGCAGTGCAGTTACATCGCATATGTTACAACGCGTGTGATGTTACAACACTATGCCATTACAACGCAAGTCTGTACATCGACTTGCGCTAGATGGCGTGCTAACATTACAAATAGTGTAGTTTACTATCCCAACACCTTCCCTACTGTTAAGTGGACTGAAGTTGGAATAGTAAATTACACTTTTTTAATGTTAGCACGCCATCTAGCGCAAGTCGATGTAAAGACTTGCGTTGGAATGACATAGCGTTGTAACATCGCATGCGTTGTAACGCATGCGATGTAACTGCACGCGTGGTAAAAACCCGTGTTGTAATGTCATACATCTGTGCAACCCCAGTCAGCGCCACGTGGTGGTCGGCCCATGCTGTATGCAGGCCTGGGTTCCCACTAACGCTGTGCACCCTTCATGATTGGGAACCGTGGTGTCCATCATCCAGTCACCACAGGCAGAGGAGAATGTGGCGTTGTTGGCCCCTTATGTTGGCGGAGTCACATGGCCTGTGACGCCTGTACTGGATGGGTGTGGTGTGCGTGCAAACCTGCCCTCAGGGAGTTGCTGTGACATGCTGACAACTAGAACAGTGACCTGCACACCACCAGAGAGTTCGCCTGCGATGGGGAGCAATGAGGGCCCTGCTTATCACTGATTACCTCATTGCGCTTTGGCCCATCGCAGGTTTTTTGGTGTTGTGGTTTGTGTTTTTATCTCCATCGAGGGGGTTTTATGGCAGACATTGTCCATGGTTTCGGCAGACTATCGCATGCTACCGCCTTGTTGTGAATCCCACGTTGTCAAGGGGTTATTTTCCCGCGATTGGCTGCGATATTGAAAGTTGGGTTACGCTACTCTTGCGCTAGTTATCACACGTTCTTGTGAATATACCGTATATCTTTAAAAATACACTTTTAATTAAGGTTAATATTGTGTTATATAGAAAAAAATATTTTAAAATATCAATATTTGTGTATGCTATATTTATGAATTAGATATTCTAGTGGTCCATTAAACTTACATTTAAGTTATGTGTTGGAAATGTCACTTTTTGCAGGATCACCCCCAATGTTTTGCCTTCCTCCTCTTCTTTTTGCTGCATTTGTTTTTATTGGTTTTAGGACTCTGTGAACTTTATCGCTGCTAACTAGTGCTAAAGTGCATGTGCTCTCTGCTTAAAACATGGTAACATTGGTTTATCTGCAATTGGCATAGTTAATTTACTTATAAGTCCCTAGTAGAATGCAGTAAATGTGCCTAAGGCCTGTGAATTAAATGTCACTAGTGGGCCTGCAGCATTGATTGTGCCACCCACTTAAGGAGCCCTTTTTAACATGTCTCAGGCTTGCCATTGCTGTCCTCTGTGTACTGTTTTAAACAGCCATGTCGACCTGGCAAGTTAAACCACTTGTCAGGCTCAAACCTTCCTGTTTAAAACATATAAGTCACCCCTGCGGTATGCCCTTGCAGCCCAAGGGCTGGGTGCAGTGTATTTGAAAAGTAGGACATGTACTTTTAAGTTTTACAGGTCTTAGTAGTGAAACACCCTGAAATTCGTTTCTCACTACTGCAAGGCTTATCTCTCCTGTAGGATAACATTGCAATCACATTGTACCATCTTATTAGTGTAATTTCCAATTGGTAAGAGAAGGGACCCCCATTTTTGGTGTCTCTGGAATCAGAATTTAAAATCACAACTCCTGGTGAAGTCAGATTTTAAACTGTCATTTTGAAAATGCGATTTGTAGAACGTTTAAAACAATGGGGGGTTGGACCCTTAACAACAACCACCTTAGGCCTCTAATACAGTACAAGAAACAAAAAGAAAGGTGACTGCATTCATTCAGGTCACTTTACTCAAGGACAAGGACAAGTTACTCAATAAATTAGACCTGTGTATTCATTTCACAATTTATTTAACATAATGTATTTTTGACATGTCATAAAAGGGAAAACTCCTCACAAGAAAATGTACCACATAAAAGAAAAAAAAACAATGAAAGTACATTCCTAAACTCAATAATAACAATGGTGTGAAAAACACAGTGCAATAATTATTGTACATTAATTCCTTGCATAACTAAAAGTGCTTTAATTTCAACAAAAAGTGGTGAAAAGTGCTGGTGTATGTAGAAACACACATTACATGTAAATGTTTTTAACTTGTCCAATACTTTTTGGCCAGAGGGTTATATCATTATTACTCTAAGATATCATGACCCTCCTGGCAACTTTCATTGGTGTTCCAAGATCATCTAATATGGATGGATTCATGATTTTAATCTCTACTCATCACACTGATGAAAAATTAATGCAATCTCTGATGGTTCTCCCCGACGCGTTTCGAACCATTGGTGGCTGGGGGTACTCATCAGGACTAGGGCTGGAAATGTTCTTGTCTCTGTGAAAAGTGTATATGACACTGTATTAGCTGCCATCTGTGACCTCTCTGGAATGAACAGTGTTTATTTACAACCTTAACAGTGTCACCTTGTATCTTCAAAGCAAGGCCAATCCCATCTCTGGATTTATGGTGCACATTTAAAAATGCTGCTCGATCCTGTTAGAATTCAGCGTATGTCCTCAGTCTGGAAACAGAAGGGATTCAAAGCTAGTTGTGTTTTTTAATCGTGAGTCAGTTTCTTATGTAGCAACAGGTATTTCACTTGTATTTATCTTTTCTGCTCGGAGAGCAGCAGATCAAGACGGTGTGCTGTTTTGTAAATGTAATGAAATCTGGCAGAGCAGAGGGGACATTTGAACAAGCAGGTTGCTGTGATCGGTGTGCCTGGAAGGTGGTCGTGAAGTTCACAAATGACTCATCGCATGCGATGAAAACGGAACGTCTTATTTTTGGAAATGTAATATTCTTTTGGCATCTTTAGCAGAATGCAGCTACCGGGTTGTGTACACTAGAACCTGGCCTAGTATGGTTCAGGTTTCTCAATTCTCATGACATTAAAACATTTTGGGCCATATGTAGGAAGCCAAATACCGGTCGGTAACGGACGAAATTCGGTAAATATCCCGTTACCGACCGGTATTGAGGCACTTGAGATGTAGGTGGCTGATTTCTGGATTCGGTATTTACCGAATCGGAATTTTAAGAAATCGGTAAAATACCGAATCCAGAAATGCTATGTAGGGGGAACTCAAGTGAGTGCATAATTGGTGTCTGGAATCGTTATTTACCACCAACTACAAGTTGATGGTAAATGAAGAATACCTTTAAAAAAGCATTTTTGTGCAATTTGTGAAGTGCCATGTGGCAGACATACATGCCCTTAGGGCATGTATGTGCGCCACATGTGCACACATGCACGAATCAGGGGTGCAACAGGGTGTCAATGTGACACCCTGCCACCCATGATAATGCCTCCCCTATTACCGATTCGGTATTTACCGAATCGGTAATAGTAACTGGCTTCCCATTCATTCCTATGGGCCTCCAGGCCCATAGGAATCAATGAGAAGGGATGCATTATTACCGATTCGGTAAATACCGATTCATAAATACCGATATTTACCGAATCGGTAATGATTACCGATTAATTACCTACATACTATTTACCGATTCATAAATACCGAATCGGTAAAATTCGGTATTTATGAATCGGTAAATGTCATGCTACCTACATATGGCCCTTTGTGACTGTTGTTTCAAAAGAGGACTTAACTGAAACTAGGAACCCCACAGTTGAGTTAACTGATTTAGCAAGCAATTGAAAACACCAAACTTACTTTAGTTCCTGGGTGCCTTCATTTTACTCTGTGGAATTGCTAAGGAAGATGGCTTCGTTGTGTTCCATTGTTAAAGGCTGACCCAAGTATTCAATTGTTGGGTCATAGTTTCAATGTATTACTGGTACATGTAGTTTGTCCTAGAAACAATCAGAATCTCTGGTATCGGTGTGAATTTACTTGTATTATAATTTGTTGATCTCAGACATTTCATTCAGGCCTTGGTTCGCTCTAATGAATTTTGAAATGAGGTATACTTCTTTTCTTGTAATTGGCCTCCAAATCAACTCTTCTGGGATTGGGTTGGATAACGTTCAAGACCGTCCACCGAAAGTTTTTTTCTGAGTGTTTCATCTCGCAGAAGTGGTTTACCAATGGCGCACATAATGGTTTTGTCTTGATGTGAGATTTATGTTGTACTATGCCTTGCTTAATTTCTTGATTAATTTTACCAATATTAATCTTGTTGCAAGGGCAAATTATTGCGTAAACCGCATTTTTTGTCCTACAGTTTGAGAACTGGTTGGGTTTCCATCGGATCTGTCCATTTGTGTATGTGTATCTTCGATCGTTTGGCCACACACAATGCAGTTTCCGCATTTGTAGAAACTTGGCATTTTCTTATTTGAACCATTTGGTTGCTGCCTGTCTCTGATCACTTGTCTGAGTTGAGTGGCAACTGGGCTTTGTGTATCCCTCCAGACAGCCACACACAAAGAGAGCTTAGTAACTTGTTGGGCCATTCACAACTTGATCGGACAACCTTGGCAGGAAGGGTGAGTGGAGCTGGGCACACCCTCACACTTACATCTGCATAGGCTGTGTCCTGTCCCCACACAAGGGAAAGATTAACCCCATGTAGTGAGTCTGGAGCCAGAGCAGGAAGGCCAGGGTTTATGTACACTTCAAAGGCATCTCATTGAAGTCTACCTCACTTCAAAGGCCTAACTAGGTATAAGTACTGGACCTCAGACACCACCACTTCAGTACACTTCTGGACATGTGAAGACTCTGCCAGGAAAAAGAACTGTTGTACTGCCGAAGGACCGCCACTGTGCTGAACTGCTACTCTGTAGGAATCCTGCCTTGCTGTGCTGACCTGCCTGCTGCCTGCCACCTTCCTTGCCTGGGTGAGAATGACTGGACCTGCATCACTTAAACCCAGAGTGACTCCAAGAGCTTGCTAGATTGGCTCCTGTTCTGAAGTCTCAGGGACATCAAAGAATTCCAACCACCCTTTTACCGCACCTGGACTCTGCCATCCGTGACTCTTAACCTCCCAAGTGGTGCAAACCGAGTGCTGGACCCTTGGACCTGGGTATAAAGTGCTGTTTTAACCAAAATCCATGCAGCAATGTCATTGAACTGTTTGGAACCCACTTATCTTCAACGACGACGTTGCATCACTGCTGTCAAGTGCATTCACATCACGGACTGCGCGGCTCATCACCTCCATTTCTGACGCATCTTCAACAGTTGCAGCACCTACATCCTAAGAATCGTTGAGGACGCCTTGCCTCCTCTGCTTCTGGCATCTTCCTTGGCGATGACGCAATGAAGATAATTTACAGCAGGCCAAGGCTGATCCCTGTATGTGACCCATGCTCCATCGCGGTCGGCCTCAACTTTCAGATTTGACCCGGTCAAGCACGACCAGATAGCCCTAAATGTCACTTTATGCTTTTAACCACTACATTTCAGTTTATTCTTTAAACATTCATAACTCCAGTTCTACTATTGGAGTTTTGTAATGTTGCTCTGTTTTTGTTCATTAAATTAAGCTCTATTTTTTTAAACAGGTTTAGTATCTTTTTATGTGGTGGGTTTGCTTCTTTACTGTTTTAGGTGTTGCACAAATAATTTATACATTGCCTCTTAATTTAAGACTGTCTGCTCTGTGCCAAGCTACAAGGGGGTGAGCACAGGTTAATTTGGGGTGTGTTTGTGACTTAACCTGGCTAGGATTATGATTCCTGCTGGGGCAGGGTGCATACGTCTGCCAACCGGAAACTCAGTTTTCAAAAGTATGCAATGTCCATATTTTGGTTATCAATATTTTAAATTAATAGTTTTATGTCATGATATTTTTGTAGTCGATATAGTGACATACTACTACAGCTGTAATGGCGCATCAGCATTTTTGCTTTTGGTTGTTGTATGGCTGTTGTATCTATGTTGGAGAAATCATGGCCTGTATGCAGTGTCCCCCCCACTTGTTTACCACATTGTGACTACTAGGTGCTGAGTTTTTGACTCTGATTGTGTTCTGGTCTCTTCTAACCAGACCTAGGGCCTGTGCTCTGATTAAAAGTACGTGTTAATTAGGTATAATTACAAATGGCACTGACAGACCCCTGTAAGTCCCTAGTATGTAATAAGGCAAGGGGGATTCAAGCTACCAATTAGTCCCTAGTCTATAATAGCATTAATAGGACAGGGGAGGTTAGAGGCCAAGTAGATTTCCTGCACTGGATTGTGCACTATTGTAATGCCTGCTGTCATTTTAAAAGCCAGACAAATTGTAATTATATGCAAATTCACTTTGGAATTAAAGCTACTTCCAAAGTAGCCATTTATCTTATTTTGACATATGTCACCCCTAAAGTTTCCCCTAGGTCTCCCAGGGGTAGTGACCCCTAAAGTCTCCCTTAGGTGCCCCAGGGTAGAGTGCCTTGTAACGAACTATAAGCTGGGACATTGTAAAATATGTTTTGTAAGCCCTGGTGAGGAGAAAAACTGCCAATTTTGTTTTTATCCATTGTAGCAAATTGCTTCAGAGGTTAACTCTGGAATACTGTATTTAAGTATAAATGTTGACAGGAGCAAGATAAAAATATCATTCAAGGTATCAAGATGTTAGCTATGATAAATCTAACAACTTGCCGCTGTTAGATTTATAATACCTAAAATAGTAAATAAGTTATTGAACTTTCTTTTCTGTAAGCCACAATCCAGCCTTCCAGCTGCTATCTCCTGATTGGCTAGCCTCTGCCAGGCTGAGCCAAGCTGTCCTAATGTGTGAATTAGCCTGCTAGAGAGACAATGGATTTCCTGTGGGAGTAGAGCGGCAGCTGCAGAATCTACAGGCAGGAAGAGGGGTGGAGTGGCTAAACTTCTCTTCAAAGGGAGAATGACACATTGGGACAGCAAAGGCTGTCTTAGCCACGCCAGTGGGTTGGCTTCGCCTGATCTAACCTCCAAGTAGACACTTTCTCCATGTTGGATTTTGGGAGAACGGTGCTTTCTAGTGCAAGAATATGACACACATTGGAGGAAGTTGTCATACACCTGGGTGGCACCCTGCATCTCATTGGCTAGGCGAGCCCCCATGCTTGACACCCAGGAACACTGCATAAATATGGAAGAGCTGCATGGCAACTCATATCTGCTGCCTGAAACTCTAAAGAGAAGAATGACTGCCCTGCTGGAACCTTGATCTGCACCCAAAAGATTGAACTCTGAAGGACTGCTCCTGCTGCACAATCTGGAACTGCAGCCCTAAAAACTTTGCCTTGCTTTAAGAAGGACTAAGGAGTGGACTCCCTGCAAGCTACAGATTAACGGAGCCCACCGGCGGCATCTCCACCAAGAAGTCACCATCCTGGAGTGCGCCCAGTGGAATTTTAAGGATTTGGCCAGGTGTATAGTGGGAATTGTAGTCCCAATGTTCATCTCAGAGATTCTAGACCTCTGGATTGGTGTTGAGGACACTTTGAACCCTCAAGGAAAACTTCTGAAAGAAGATCCATAAGTTTGGAGAAGTTTGGTGAACTTTTGGGGACATCGAGATTCTAGGTGGCCCGGCCTGAATGTCAGATTTGTTACGCTGAAAGCTCCAGAGCTCGAGAATTCCAGGATTTCACAGAGGCCTCACAGAAAGTCAAGGAGACAAACCTGCACCAAATCCGACCTGAAGTGGACCCTCGCTCGACGTCAAGAGAAAGTCATCCAGAAAAGTTTCTGAGTGTGAAGGTAAAATTTAGACCAGGGCTCCATTGTGGTCAGCCTCAAACTTTTACTTTGTCCCCGTCAAGCTCGACCAGTTGTTCCAATTTGGCGCTATTGGTTCTTACGCACTAGAAAGTATTTATTCTCTAAAAATTCATATCTCCGGTTCCCTACATTGGATTTTTGTCGTTTTGGTGTCTATTTCTTCATAAAAATATAAACTGTTGTTATACATTGGAGTTGTATTTTTATTTTGTGATGTGTTTTACTTATTTAATGTATTGGTGTTTTTTAAATGCTTTACACACCTGTCTCCTAAGTTAAGCCTGCCTGCTCATTGCCAGCTACCAAGGGTTGAAGGGAATAATTTTTTGAGACCCTAACTGAACCTTTTTTTGTGTTTGTGGCCGTATTGGTATTGGTAAGTCACCACTTATCACTACTAATAAACCACTTTTCAACATATATACTGTGATGAGATTTTATATATATAATTTTCCACTTGTATTTTTTATGCAAATACATTGAATTGTTGATATTTATATTTGTTTTAGCTAACTACCTGTTGTACTTGTGAATATATTATATTCATGGTTTGATACATCTGGCACCAGCATTGCTTCCTTTCTGCTGTATGAGAAGTGTATTTAAGAAATCTCTAGGAGGCGTGTGCCCATGTAACTCAAGGACACAGCATAGCAGCTGCGGCTGTCCATATGGGTGAAGGGGCCATGCCACCTCACCTTTTTCCAGAGAGGAAGAGTGTCTACCAGGCTGAGCAAATGTCAGCCCGAGAGACACTCGTCTTGTTCAGGTCATGAAGCCAGGAGCTAGACATGTACTGAATGCACATGCTCCTGGCTGCCTGAGTTGAACTTTGCCAGGCTGATTGCACTGCCCTGTGGACGTGACCTCCTCAGCCTGACAAAAGTGCCACAAGCCTCTCCCCCTCTTGATGAGGGAACATGTCATCGATTGACTCAGACTCAGGCACTTCAGTTTTAAGGCTTGAAGTGCCCAGGGTCGAGTGTGAATCAGTGACACCTCATCACAGAGTGGGGTGGGGTCAACAACTCTCACTGAACCCACCCCTCTCTGTGACAAGTGAGGAAAGGCAGCAGTCCCAACCCTCCTGGGACCTCCGTGGCTTACCTCTCCGGGAGCTGCAGGACAAGATACATTTTATTGAATGTTTGGATGTGTGCATGCATGTATAAATGTATCAATTTGTTGTGAGTGTTGTGAATGGATGTATGTGTGTGTGTGTGTTTGTAAAAGCATCGATGTGAGTGAGTGTATATGTGTGCGTGTGTGGCTCACCCGTCCATATCCCTATCAAAATTACTGACTGCCATCTAGGCTGTGTGAAATAACATGCTGGGCTTGAAAGAATCCTAAATAGAGTCTTACTAGACAAAGAATAGCAAAAATCAGCTGGTAATAAAATATTTATTTAAAAGATTACACAGCATCCTTATCATGGGCCATAAGCAAAGACTCAACAAGGTACATTTAAAATAAGAAGTACCTTCACTGCTTCCCTTTGGAGAGTCACTTGTACAAAGGAGTTAACTTGGTTATTCATCTGGAATGAAGTTCCATCTTAGGCCGTCAAACTTCAACAGTAAAGAACAGCACTCACTGTGTTGCTCCATCCCTAGATCACAAAAGAGAGTTGCTGTGACGTTGCTTTCTAACATTGTTGAGTGACAAGAAATCACGTACAGATTTTTTTCCTTCAGCTGGCAAAGGACTGCAACACAGGGCACTTTAGGGCTCTGGTTCAGTCTGTTTTCTAGCTTTGCTGTGGGTTAAGGCCTAGCTGACCCAGTGCCTCTTAGAACACTGCCAACACGATTGGGAAATATAGGTTATTGAACACAGCGTGTGTGTAAAACAAGATAAAACTGTTGTAAAACAATATATAAAGACACTTTGGCCCCAATTTACAAAGATAAATTTACACGTTTGTGTAAGTTTGCTACTTTTCAGTGTTCATAAAGGTAAACTTAGACCAAAAGTCTAACTTTACTACTTTTCAGTATTCACAAAGGTCTAAGTTTACCTTTGTGAAAAACAAAAAGTATTAAACTTACACAAAAGTGTAAGTTTACCTTTGTTAATAGGGGCATTTATTTAGGTGATAAATAATAATACAATATGTAGCAGGGTTACAGTATTAGAGAGGCTTAAAAGTACAATGAGGTAATTGCAGCACACAGTGTATGATACCAGCACTGGCAAGACCTAAAAAATACAATAGGACCATGCCGTTCAACAAACACAGTGAGGCAGATTCACAAACATCACCTGCACATTTTCAAGGGGGAAAATAGCCTTTGGAAATGAGGGATAGAGGGGCATATCAGCAATAACCGGCGATAATTATCACTAAGCGCACTTAGCGCTAGGATAATTATTGCCGGCCAGCGCGGATTTTTATCGCTGAGATAGCGTGCTATTAGCAACGCCTATCTCAAAAGCGATAAAAATCCTAGCGCTAACTGCCTAACGTGAGATTATCGCTGGGTTTCCAGCGATAATCTCACGAAATGTGGCGTTAGCTTGTTGATAGGGCCTCACAAACTTAGACATGATATCCACCTTCCATAATATATCATGGCTAAATCAGTCCTGAAGCAGGCGTAAGGAAAGTAGCGATAACAGTTGTTATCGCTACTTTTCTTGCCGCTATGCTTCATAGCGTGGGGCTTGATGATAGGAGAAATGTCACTTAGCGACATTTCTCCTGTCATGTTAGGTCAGGAACGCCCACTTTGCATCTCATTAGAGATGCAAAGCTGGGCGTTAAGATTTTGTGCGCTAAAGCAAGGTTTCACGCGTTAGCGTGGCCTTGCTAATTAGGCGATAAAATTATCGCCGCTTTTCGGCCGAAAACGGCCGCAAAAGCGGCAATAATTGTTTATCGCAGCCTTGTTAATATGCCCCAGAGGTCCTGGCCCAAGGAGACCTGATTCACAAAGGAGATCAGTGGGTGCGGAAGTGTTCCCAGTTCTTTGCTAGCCATCCTTCTATATTAGAGCATTGGGAGTGGGTGCCGCCGCACCACCATCTAATATGAAAAGGCTCCCCAGAGCCATCTCGATTCAGTAACCAGAGCTACTGATGTCAGTATCCTCCCACCACTTCATTTATGTGGCCTTAAAGGGCCCATGCAAAGATATGCATTGAAGTTAGTGGATGGACTCAGTGTATGCATATATGTAGGTTTTCATTTATGTGTTTATCTGATATTTGTATAGCTGAAACCTCAATGGGAGACAACAGAGCGTCAAAGGCAGAGATGCAGTCAATGAGTGATTGGAGGAATATCTTAGTTCTGAGAGAGGAAATGTACTGTCACTTTGTCCTTATGAAGATATCTTAAAAGTTTGTGCTCCAGCTCCTACCTCAATTGGATCAGTGTTAAAGTGGTGCTGAAGGATAAGGAATGTCATTCCGGATACTCGGTATTTATATGGATAAGGCCTTTTGCCTTGTTTGTTATTTTATAACTATTCCTCATCTCCAAATACAGGGAGTCCTCACTGTGAGTGTGCTGAGAGACGCTGGAGGTAGAGAGCTTGGCTGCCAGATAGGGGAGAGTGCTAATTGTAACTTTAATTGTCTATCCCACCGCTCTTGTATTTCTTGAACAGTGGAATATGTGGGTTGCAATGCAGGCAAGTGGACAGTCTGCCACCTTTGATTGACCATCAGTGAAGTTGATGATGGCTCCACCCACAGTTAGTCAGCTGTTTTCACACACACTCTAAATGGGATTTGGGCACTGCAAGTGTGATTGAGTAGGAGAAACACCGATTATGGGTGGTTCTTTATTGTGATTGACCAAAATATTGAAGATAAAATATTCTGTGGCCAAAAGAATATTGAGGACAAGAATATCAAGACAGCAGGTTTCTATGGCAAAACAAAGTTTTGCTATGCTCAATTCCACACATAATCACCTTGATTATATATATGGAGGTGTGGTGGAGCTTCAGAATATATATATATATATATATTCACTGAAAAAACCATAGGTTTCACACACGTTATAGTTAGGAATTAGCATTTAAAAAAACTTGCAAATTCACTTAAAAAACCATAGGTTTCACACATGTTATAGTTAGGTGGATATTTCACTCGTAAAAAACCAACCGCACCACCCCGAGATGCACCCACGGACCTTTTACCTGCCGCAACTGCAGATTCACCTGCCCACGCACCCCCAACGCACCCCACAAGATCAGCACCCCCGAACACAAACTCGAATGCATCCTGATCAACACGCGCTCCATCCACAGACACGCCATCGAACTGTGGAACCTCATCGACTCAACATCCCTGGACATCGCCTTCCTCACGGAGACCTGGATGAACCCCTCCTCGGCACCCGATATCGCCATAGCCATCCCTGACGGATACAAAATCATCAGGAAAGACCGCACCAACCGCACCGGAGGCGGCATCGACATCGTCCACAAGAGCTCCATCCGCATCACGACCAACACCGACAACACACTCCCCGAGGTCGAACACCTCCACTTCCAAATCCACAGTGACCCCAAGACCACCCTCAGAGGAACCCTCATCTACAGGCCCCCTGGACCACGCACCAAATTCAGCGAAGACATCGCTGACTTCGTCAGCCCACAAGCCCTCCCCTCCGCCGACTACATCCTCCTAGGGGACCTCAACTTCCACCTAGAGAAGAACAACGACACCAACACCACCACCCTACTGGACAACCTCTCCAACCTCGGACTCAAGCAACTGGTCAACACCCCCACCCACTACGCCGGACACACGCTCGACCCCATCTTCTCCTCCAGCAAACACATCTCCTTCAACCACACCACCAAACTCTCCTGGACGGACCACAGCTGCGTCCACTTCAGCTACAAGAAAACCACAACCCACCACCACGCCCGACAACCACCAAGAAGACAATGGAACCGAATCACCGCCGACCAACTCACATCATCTCTCTCCCAGAACCCCCCCACCAGCACCTCAGATCCCAACGAGGCAGCCAACAACCTCACGAACTGGATCTCCGACTGCGCTAACCTCCTGGCTCCCTGAAGGCCCGCCCAAACAGAGCCAACTACAAGAGAAGCACCTGGTTCAACTCCACCCTCAAGGACTCCAAAAAGCAATGCCGCACCCTCGAGAAAACCTTGCGTCTTGACCAGACTGACGAGAACATGTCAGCCCTCAAAAACGCCACCAGAAAACACCACCAACTCCTCCGTGCAGCAAGAAAATCCTCCTTCAAAGAAAGACTTGACAACAACTCTCACAAGAGCAAAGAACTATTCGGTATCATCAGAGAACTCTCCAACCCTGATGCCAAAAACAACGCCATCACCCCCTCACAAGACCTCTGCAACTCCCTCGCAACCTTCTTCCACCACAAAATCACCGACATCTACAACAGCTTCACTACAACAACCACGTACCCCCCTCCGGTACCCACACCCCACAGCGCCACCCTCCACGCCTGGACCCCGGTCACCACCGAGGAAACCACCCGCACAATTAACTCCATCCACTCAGGATCCCCCACCGACCCATGCCCCCACTACATCTTCAACAAAGCCGACAACATCATCGCACCCCAACTCCGAGACATCATCAACACCTCCCTCACCACCGCCACCTTCCCCGAGAGCTGGAAACACGCCGAACTCAACGCCCTCCTAAAGAAACCGACAGCAGACCCCACAGACCTCAAGAACTTCCGACCCATCTCTCTCCTCCCGTTCCCAGCAAAGGTAATTGAGATAACCGTCAACACACAACTCACCACCTTCCTCGAAGCCAACGAATCACTCGACCCCTCGCAGTTCGGCTTCAGGGCCAACCACAGCACCGAGACCGCCCTCATCGCAGCCATGGACGACATCAGATCCCTGACCGACAAGGGAGAGACCGCGGCCCTCATACTCCTAGACCTCTCCGCAGGCTTCGACACGGTATGCCACTGCACTCTGATACAGCGCCTCAGCAACGCCGGCATCCAAGGCAAGGCCTTGGACTGGATCATCTCGTTCCTCTCCGGAAGAACTCAGAGAGTCCACCTCCCCCCCTTCAGATCAGCGGCAACCGAGGTCATCTGCGGCGTCCCACAAGGATCCTCCCTCAGCCCCACTCTCTTCAATATCTACATGACCCCCCTGGCAAACATCGCACGCAAACACGCCTCATCTCCTACGCAGACGACACACATCTCATCCTCTCTCTCACCAACAACCCATCCTCCGCTAGAACCAGACTGCATGAAGGAATGAAGGAAGTCGCTGACTGGATGACGGACAGCCGGCTTAAACTCAACACCGACAAGACGGAGGTCCTCATCCTAGGCCCGACTCCAACCTCATGGGACGACTCCTGGTGGCCCCCCGCCCTAGGCAGCACTCCCCAACCCACCGACCACGCCCGCAACCCCGGCTTCATCCTGGACTCCTCCCTCTCTATGACCAGACAAGACAACGCAGTCACCTCGTCATGCTTCAACACCCTACGCATGCTCCACAAGATCTTCCGCTGGATCCCCACCGACACCAGGAAAACCGTCACCCATGCCCTCGTCACCAACCGCCTGAACTACGGCAACACCCTCTACGCAAGCACCACGATCAAAATACAGAAGAAACTCCAGCGTATCCAGAACGCAGCCGCACGCCTCATCCTGGACGTCCCGCGCCACCACCACATCTCCGGCCATCTGAAAAAGCTTCACTGGCTCCCAGTAAGCAAAAGAATCACATTCAGACTCCTCACCCACGCACACAAAGCCCTTCACAACCAAGGCCCCAAGCTTATCAACCACCGCGTCTCCTTCTACGTACCCACTCGCAACCTACGATCGACCGGACAAGCCCTGGCAGCCGTCCCCCGCATCCGCAGAGCCACCGCCGGACGCAAGTCATTCTCCTACCTTGCAGCAAAGACCTGGAACTCTCTTCCCAGCCATCTTCGCTCTACACAGGACCACCTCTCCTTCAGAAGGCAGCTCAAGACCTGGCTGTTCGAGCATTAGCCCCCCCCCCCCCCTAGCGCCTTGAGACCCTTCCGGGTGAGTAGCGCGCTTTACAAATGCCAATGATTGATTGATTGAATGAAATTCCCCCGTTATAGTTACTTCAGATAACTATAACTCGCGCGCCCGCAATCCTCTGCTCATGACGTCACATATTACATCACTCATGACATGGTCAGTGGCATTACTCTTGACATCACTGATGACATCATCCTTGTGATAGAGTGGCGGTCGCGCGAGTTATAGTTTTCTGAAGTAACTATAACGGGGGAATTTCATTGGTTTTTTACGAGTGAAATGTCCACCTAACTATAACATGTGTGAAACCTATGGTTTTTTAAGTGAATTTGCAAGGTTTTTTAGATGCTAATTCCTAACTATAACGTGTGTGAAACCCATGGTTTTTTCAGTGACTTTGTACGGTTTTTTAAATGCTAAGTTATGTATGTATTATTTTTTTTATATATTTATTTTACAATAAACTACGTATTAAATTTTTTTTTATTTTTTGGTTTTTCAAAGTGCGCGCACGGTGCGCACACCCCCGCGATTTAAAAAAAATAATTTTTTAATGTTTTTTTCTGCCTTCGGGGTCCTTCAGGGACCCCCTGACAAAGGCTAGGGGGTCAGGAACTCTCTACCCTGCCCCCTTTTCACGTTCGCCACCTTCCTTTTCCACTCTCGCACTGAAAACAAACAAAATGGCGGCCGACACTTCCTGATTTTGACCGATTCGAACGTTGACTGACATGTAACAACCAATCAGAATTACGCTCGCGCATGTTAAGGTGCGCGCACGGTGCGCGGCTATAGATATGTATGTGCTTTTAACTGCAATTTTCTCAGGAACTACTGAACAGATTGACTTCATATATGCAAAAGGCACATCCCTGACCTGAGGACTACCTCTCTGCCAAATTTCAAGTAATTCTGTTCAGCCGTTCGGGCTGTACCTTCGACTAAAGGTCCTATGGGAAAATGCATGGGGAAAACGCATTTTGGGACCCCCCTTTTTTCTCGCCCCCGCTTGACGAATCCCCCCGAGACTTTTAGGGTAGGAGCTGAGCGGAGCGCCCCATTAGTTTTGAAAATTTCGCGAAGATTCGTCAACTGGCGCCATAGTTATTCAAAATAGAATTTTCAGATTTCCTATGGAAACACGGTCCTAACTATAACTATCTACTGGCGACCGCCAGTAGATATATAGATATATATATATAAAATATATATATATATATATATTCCACACGAAACAGGATACCAAGGAAGCAAATTCACGAGCCCACTCGTGACAAAAGAACGCGTTTCGACCACGTCCGTGTTCTTGATCACCTGGTCCCATCCTGAGTCGTACACCTTTTAAAAGTTTTACTCTTGGTGAAACATATCACGTGACAGTAAACATAAAAGAAATATGTGTCAAATAAAGTAAGTGAAGATTGCAACATTACGGATTTCATCAATTAAAACAATGCAGATTTCTTTAATGTTAAATTAAATTGTTGAGGATGTTAAATCACATCTGGTGTGCCGTAATATTAAAGAAAAGTGTGAGCTTTATTTACGATTGCCCGGGGATGCCAGTTTCCAGTGTTACGTGACAGGGGTAAGTTGATAAAGTGTATCCCATTTGAATGGAGAGGACGGGTTCGCACGTACGGTCTAGTACCTAAATGTATGCGCCCTGTCGTGTGACCAATGCAGTAAAAGTGGGGAGGCTGTTGTGTTTACCAATGGTGTGCCGTGGGTCTTATCCAGGGTCATTGCTTTTACAGTGTCCTAGATGTGCTGGTCTCACATACTATGTGACAGGGGTGTGGTAGTAAATCATGTCCCCTTTGAAAGGGGAGGATGAGTCCACACATAATGGTATAGTACCTTTGTGTGTACGACCTGCCTCTTGACCAATACAGGTTGGTCAGTAATCTCAAGGAGCGCCGGTGTAGTACTATTGTTACAGTCAAGCTGGTAGACTGGTACGGTCTGGGTGATCTTTAATTGTGACTAGAGGTCGGTTATCAAAAGGTAGGAGGATGTCAGGTTCGTCCATCCACTCCTGGTGCACATACATTTATCATAGGTGAGTGAGTCACTCGAGCACCACCAATGTTGTCTCCCTGTAATGAAGAATATAAAACGCATATTTTCAATGGTCACAAAAATCATCCTTCATAAATACAGCTCATTTCTCTAGCATTTGGTAGGCATTTTAGTTAAACAATAGAGTAAAATGAAGGCTCATTATTCAACACATCCAGATTGTTGCAACATTAAAGTGATATATGTATACACACATGATAAACTTGCAGGTGGATGGTGAATTGGGCAGGTGGGAGAAGGGGGACGATAGGGAAAAAAGGGGGTGGGGTGCGTGAGGCTTGTTGTGACTGTTCCTGATTCTTACTTCTCTATCAAAGATGTGAATGCATCTCCTCATCTAGATTCAACCCTCCTGGGAACATACTACCAGCTTGTAAAATGAAGCGTGACTCTAGTCTTTGGAGGGCCCCTACCCTGTTACCACCCCTGGGATTTTGGTTCACGCAGTCAAGTCCAAAGTATTTGGCCTTGGTCCAATCCCCATTATGTTCGGCTGTAAAGTGCCTTGCTGTACTGTAACTGAGGTCTTTATTCGTTATTGCTCTCCAGTGTTCGAGAATTCTCTTTTTCACAGGGAATGTTGTGGAGCCAATGTACCACAGGTTACAGGGGCACACAACGACATACACTACAAACTCGGTGTTGCAAGTTATTAATTTGGGGATTCTCCATGGAGCTTTGAAATTTCCCAGTGTGATCTCCGTTATGTTGTTGCTGTGTCTGCATGCTTGTTTAAGCCAATTGGATTCTTTGGCTTGTAGGTGGCTATGTACTAACATGTCCTTCAATGAGGCACTTTCTTCTGTAGGATATGGAGGGGTTGGGTCCTATCTTGTTCCTTAGTATGGGGTCCTGGGCCTGTCTCAAGATCCCCCACCTGTGTTTTAAGATTTTGCGTAGCTGTGCCGCCTGACTGCAGTATCTCGTAATAAAGCGGACTCGCTCAGGAATTGCCTGTTCACTGGTGGTAATAGGGCTCACTTCAGGCATGGGTTAATCTCTCTGGAGTTCCCTTACTCTTGCTTCTGCCTGTTTCAGTGCCTTAGTCCGGTAGCCCCTCTCCTTGAAGCTCGCTTTCATTGCAAATGTTGGCTTTTCGAATGCTTTGGTAGTGCTGCAATTTCTCTTTGCTCTGAGGAACTCACTGAAGGGTATACCCCTTCTGAAACTGGGTGGATGGCTGCTAGCTGCATGCAGGATAGAATTCCCTGCGATTGTCTTCCTGAATATATTGGTACAAATCTTTCCCTCTTTGACTGATAATTTCAGATCTAAGAAGTCTATTGTCACCTTACTGTAGTGTCTTGTGGATTTCAGATTTACATCATTTTCATTTAGAAGATCGATAAACAGATTCAATTCTTGTTCACTCCCCTCCCACACAAAAAACACATCATCGATATATCTTAGCCATTTTTTGATGTTGTAGTGCCACTTCTCTGTGTGGTCGTTCCGGAGCACCTGCTTCTCCCACCAGCCCACCATGAGATTGACATAGCTGGGGGCGAAGCAGGTGCCCATGGACGTCCACTGCAGCTGTTTGTAATGATTCTTTTCAAACATAAAAACATTCTCTTTCAGACATGTATTCACCATCTCTAGAAGCATGTGTGTATTCTAATAGGTGGATATCACGTTTCTTAAGGAAAAACTTACATGCCTTGAGTCCATCGTGTTTTATGCTTGTATAAAGCGACTCAACATCTAGGCTAACTAGCCAATGGTTATGGGTCATGACTACATCCTTAATCTTAACTAGGAAGTCACTTGTATCTCTGACATAAGAGTTCAGTTTTTTTACATAAGGAAATAAGAAATGGTCTACAAATGTTGACTTTTTTTCCAGAAGGCTATTCTTAGAGGAGACTATTGGTCTGCCTGGAGGTTCTTGGGCGTTCTTATGGACCTTAGGCAGGAGATACAAAGTGTGGGTAGTCAGTATCTCGTTCTCGAGGAATCTCCTCTCGTCCCATGTCAGCAGTCCACCCTCATGCCAGTCGTCTAGTCTACCATGGTATCTCTGTCGTAAGTCAATAAGATATTTTTTATCCACTTTGCAGTCACATTGTGTATTATTAAGTTGTCGGTAGGCATCCTTGGTGTACCTGGCTCTGATCATAAGGACCACGTTGCCCCCCTTGTCTGACGGTTTTATAATCAGATCCTGGTCACTTTGTAGGTCTCTGACAGCTTCCCACTGGGGTTTAGTCATGTTTTTGTTGTGTGGTATATATATATAAATTGGCCTGAGCATCACTGGTTCTGCATCTGCAGTTGTGTTTGGCATCCAAGGTATTGGAATGGCTCAGGCCTGCCGCAGAAGACAAGCCAAGCAAGGGCTCCTGCAGTGCAGTTCGTGACTTCACATGGGGTAGGATACATTGCTATTCCTGCCCCTGCCCGATGAACACTTGAATTTGGGGGCTAGAACGTTCAGGGGACCCGAGGAAGCCCTGGGATTGTATACCAATCAGGACTTTAACATTGAGTTTCACCACGTTTTGCCCTGCACTTCGCCAAACCCACACAGGCACAACAGCAAAGAAATCCCTACGTAGCACTAACCAGGAGCAGTGAATTCTGGGACTTGCAGTTCTGATGAGCAGCAATGAAGCACACAAGCACATGATCTGGGGTGGAGCGTGTTCCCACCAATGGAAAAGTTGCAGGACAATTTAAAACGAGGTTGGGACAGTATCCTGAATGAGCGGCATCTGATGAAGGCCGAGATGGCCGAAATACATTATGCCCTACCATTCCATTAAAGAGCTTCCAACAGGATTCCCCTTGTGGCCTCTGCTTCTTCAGTTTGGAGGAGTCTTTGTGGATATATATATATATATATATAGATAGATAGATAGATAGATAGATAGATAGATAGATAGATAGATAGATAGATAGATAGATAGATAGATAGATAGATAGATAGATAGATAGATAGATAGATAGATAGATAGAGATATATATATATTCACTGAAAAAAACCCATAGGTTTCAGGGACATTATAGTTAGGTTTTAGCATTTAAAAAAACCCTAGAAATTCACTGAAAAAACCATAGGTTTCAGGGATGTTATAGTTAGTCGGACATTTGACTCATATAAAACCAGAGAAAT
This sequence comes from Triturus cristatus, assembly GCF_964204655.1. NCBI lineage: Eukaryota > Metazoa > Chordata > Amphibia > Caudata > Salamandridae > Triturus > Triturus cristatus. Next base: position 1,062,586,010 of record NC_140593.1, on the reverse strand, counting down.
TCGCCTGTTATAGTTAGTTGAGCTAACTATAACTCACGCCCCCGCAATGCACTGCTGACGACGTCACATATTACATCACTCATGACATGGTCAGTGACATCACTGATGACATCACTGATGACATCTCAAATGACATCACTGATGACATCACTGATGACATCATCCAGTGAATGTGTGTTTCTGTAAAGTTTAAATATGTTTTATAAATATATATATGCCAAGGTGTATTGAAGAATGAATGAGTGTATAAGACTCAGGATGGATGATTAAGTAGGTGTGTGACTAACTGTATAAGTGACAAATTAATTGTGTCTTGCTTAATGCATGTGCTAGCGACTGATATAGATATTCACACAGTTTAGGTTGTTAGTTGGTGTGTAAGCAGCTCCATGGTTTCGTTAGCAACTAAATGAGGATCTATATGAGCTATTCATTGCTTGTCTGAGTACCTGTATGAGTACCTGAGTGTCTGCGTGGGTGGGTGGGGGTATGTGACTCTCTGCATAGATGTGTGAGTGGCCAATTCACTAAGTATATGTGTTCAAGTCTGTATCTGTGAAGGTCTGTATAGCTGAGTGAGTGTGTGTATGAGTGTCTCGGTGAATGAATGGATGCCTCAGTGGTACCTGTGAGTAACTCCATATGTGAAAAGCAATATATATGAGTGTTGGACTATAGAAATGACTATATGTGATAATGAGTGATTGTGAGAGTGCCTGTATGGATCAGTGTGTCCTTGTATTAGTTATTGTATTAGAGTGTAAGTATGTGTTAGTATATGTTTAAATAAGTGATGTGGTATGTGTATAACTGTACAGGTGAGTAAATGAAAGTGTTATTGATAATTTCCATTACTGCCTAGGTGTGTGAATAACTCTAAGAATGAGAGGCAGTGTGTGAGTGTCTGCATAGATATGTGACTGGATATGAAAATGCTGTATTGATGGCTGACTGTATGTATGAGTGAGTGTATAGGTGAATGAATGGATGTGTGTAGACCTACAAATTAGAGAGTGGATTTGCACTCACTGGTATTGGTGTGTTCACAGTTTTTAAAATTATAGTCTGTAGTTTAGACCGGGTGTACCAAGTGTTATATTAGGGTCTGATCAGGTGCATCTGATTTTCACGTGGATGATGTCATCAGTGATATCATCAGTGATGTAATTTGAGATGTCATCAGTGTTTTCTTGAGTGATGTCACTGACCATGTCATGGGTGATGTAATATGTGACGTCATCAGCAGTGCATTGCGGGGGCGCGAGTTATAGTTAGCTCAACTAACTGTAACAGGCAAATTTCTCTGGTTTTATATGAGTCAAATGTCCAACTAACTATAACGTCCCTGAAACCTATGTTTTTTTCAGTGAATTTCTAAGGTTTTTTAAATGCTAATTTCTAACTATAACGTGCCTGAAACCTATGGTTTTTTCAGGGAATTTCAAAGGTTTGCTTAAATGCTAATTTCTATTTATAACGTTCATTAAACCTCTCTTATTTTCTGTGTTTTTTAATCATCATCCCATTCTCAACTTGGTGAAAACTGCAAATCTCACCACTCTTCCATCAATACCTTACACCAACAAAATCGCCACAAACAAGAGTCATATCTAATGCTACTGAAATGCACAGTAGCGTTCCCATGCAAAAAAAAACATGAAAACACCACTTCCCCATATTTTCAACGACCAGCCAAATCTGCAATGCGATCCAAAAAGCAGGCGATAAGCCGAGTTAGAAGTGATAAATTAACATCAACCTAGTGTAAGGAGGTCGACTATCTACGCCGTTATTTCGACCCAACTCACAGCCACATCTAAAGATCAACACGTGATACTGCTACTGATCATGCAGCTCCGACACCCGACAATGCCACAACACCCAGCCGCACCACCACCAGAACCTTCCCCCCCGGACCACCCCCCCTACTACCACCGAGGCAGCATAAAACAGAACAACGGACCTTCTCAAAACGCCATGCCCCTCAGCAACACAATAGCTGAATGCTGGGAGATGAGCAACCAACTATATATGAAGGAGGCAAGTCACCCATCACTGATAAAGCACACAATGCCAAGTGTAACGCTCATGTGCTGCACAGCCCTCACTATGCAAAGCACAAACCTCTCCATCTGGAGATATAATATTGATACTTGTAGTGTAGTGCACAGTGGACGCAACCATGTTACCTCAGGCAGTGGGGAAGATCCCGGTCATGTAGCTGTGTTGTCCCCCCCTGGAAGCGGAAGCGGAGTGGGCTGCTCCAACGTACGCCACTCCAACATAGGAGTATGAATAAACAGACCAGGCCCTAGGCGTGGTTCACTTGTGGGAAGACCGAGTCTGTCAGAATGGCAGCCCTTACCCTGGCTCGTGGCAGCCGCCATAACCGCGAGCCTCCTCGACACAGTGCCCCTGTGAACCCAGCGGCACAGCACCGCAGACTTATGTCTGTACCGACTACTGCCTTCGATCTACACTACGGACAGCACGGCTCACAATTCAGATGCAGTGGCGATTGCAGATGTCGCAGTCCAGTTTACAAGACCCAGTGCGGCCCCCACGGACCACGCATGATCGCAAGCTGCACACACGCTGTGTGCTTCAGGTGCTACTAACTCACTGCACCATAAGTCATCCCCACATGGCCTTATCAACGCAGAATTCATTACACAAAACACATTGCTCCCAGTGCTGCCCGCCGGGACCACGTCTCATCGCAGGGTGCGCACACACTGAGTACTCCAGGTGCCACAAACTGTGCAGCTCAACTCAATGCCACGTGGCTGTGCGCCCATCCTGACCGCTGTCTCCGCCCTACACTGGAGTTACATGGTTCACAATTCAACATTAGTAGCGACGCAAATTGTGTAAGAGACAATAATGGATTAAGAAGACCAAATGCTCCCAATCTGTGCAGCTCAAGTCAACGTCACCTGCCTGTGGGCCTTTGCTGACCGCTGCCTCTGGCCTACACTGTGGAAGACCGGCGACACGTGGTGTCAACTAACCCTGTTCAACACAAGCCGATCCCACATGTGTAACTGTGTTGTGAGTCCTCAATGGCAGCGACCACATCACCACACTCCCTTCGATCACCGAAGGGTATTCCCACATGGAAGACCGGCGACACGTGGTGCCACAGAACCTGTACTACGCAAGGTTTGTTTGGGTCACCAACATATGCACGTGGCTGTGGACCCTAGCTCACCGCTACCTCTGCCCTACACTGTGGGCAACCGGCGACAAATGCTACCACTAACCATCTTCAACACAAGCCGATCCCACATGTGGAACTGTGTCCTGAGTCCTGAATGGCAGTGATCCCAACTTCTTGCCAGCGACCACAGAACCAGACTTCCTTCGATTAGTGTGGCGTATTTGCATATCAAAGTCATCAATGTGGAAAGTATTGCAGACGAAAAGATAACGCAAAAGATACATTTTACACAAACTGTCGATTTCCCTTTCCACGTCCCGTAATTTCCAAAGGAAGAGTGAACAGTTTTATGTCAGCAATGAGACATACCATCACTCGAAAATCACCCAAAAATACTTATAATTTAAAAAGAACAGAAGCATCGAAGTACAATAATGATTACAATACGGAGATTTTGAAGATGTGAAATGCAAATATGAACATACAATAAGATGCACATAACTCAATTGCTGTTTCTCACTATGTCACGTCATATATTACCAACTCTGAGAAGACTGAATAGAAAGAAATGTGGGAAGAAATTTCACAGGAGAAGACAATTAGGAAAAAAATGTACAGCTTCAGTTTGAAGATACTTTCACATCGAGAAATTGGATCCTACCAATGTTCGGATCGATAGACATCTGCAAGTTAATATTCAAAGTCAACAGGAACCATCTGGATAAGTCTAGGTTTTCCTGCGGCACGAATTCAAGTTTTAATATAAATGTTATAAAACACATTTGTGATGATATAGACTTATGTGTCTTTGCTAGTCAAGAGAACTGTATAGAAAATAACAGTTGAATATGTCTAAGTGGAAGATAATACTGTTGTGAAGTTTGAAAAAGAAATAACAAAGTTTAAAGTAGTTTCTGGTGAAAATCCCAACTATGTTTATATTTATTGCTGACAAGAACTTTTTTTATACCATTTATAGCTTTACTACAATGACCAAATTAATCTTCAAATGAAAACTAAAATGGAATAGCAGTCTACACTGCAGGCAGTACAGCTCGCAATTCCATTTTTAAATGCTAATTTCTAACAACAAGATTGTACTCAGAAAATATAACACTTCGTCTGTGTATTCTATACTTATTTCATCTTTTCATCATACGCCTACACTGCACTCACTAGGACTCCCAATGGAAATTATTTCTTCATTCATTAACTACAGAGTCCACTAGGCAAGTAACTATTACAGGCCTCAAATCTACATAATATCCTTTAGTATCCTTTCTTCTTGAACATTTTTTATATCAGTTATAGCTTTAGTACAATCAATTTCATTTTCAAGTACAAACAAACACTTCGCAGTCTACACTGCGGGCAGCAGACCTCGCAATTAGAATTTTGGACACGTGGTGCTAACTAACACTGTCCAACACAAGCCGATCCCACATGTGTAACTGTATCCTGAGTCCTGAATGGCAGTGACCCCAAGTCCATGGCAGCCACTACAGCAGCAAACTCTCTTTGATCAGTTAGACATATTTCCATATGTAGTGACCCAAAACTTCATGGCAGCGACCACACCACCACACTCCCTTCGATTAGTGAGGAGTATTTTCATATTGAAGGCTGGCGACAAGTGGTGCCACTGACCTGCACTACGCAGGCCGGTGACGCCACCAACGTATACACATGGCTGTGGGCCCTTGCTCACCACTACCTCTGGTCTACACTACGATCAGCAGGCCTCACAATTCAGATAGAGTCGTGATTCCACATGACGCAGTCCTATAGCCAAGACACATTGCTCCCAGTGCGGCCCATCCACACCATGCATCATGCAGGCTCATACACTCTCAATACTTCTGGTGCCACTAACCCTCTTTAACAGAAGCCGATCCCACATGTGTAACTGTGTCCTGAGTCCTGAATGGCAGTGAGCCCAAGTCCGAGGCAGCAACTGCACAACATACTCCCTTCGATTTGTGAGGCATATTTCGATATGCAAGGCCGGCGACACCCAGTCCCACTAACCCTCTTTAACACAAGCCGATCCCACATGTGTAACTGTGTCCTGAGTCCTGAATGACAGTCATCCCAAGTCCGTTGCAGCGACCACAGCACAGCACCCTTTGATCAGTGAGGCATTATTCCAAATGCAAGACCAACAGCACGTCGTGCCACTAACCCTCTTTAACACAAACCAATCCCACATGTGTAACTGTGTCCTGAATCCTGAATGGCAGTCACCCTAACTTTGTGGCAGCGACCACAGCACCAGACTCCCTTCAGTCTTATTTGTTGTTCTTTTCTTTAAATAATGTTTTTTATATGTAAATCTATACATGTCTAAGACTCTTCTTTGTCTAACCGCACAGGGACTCTTCCGGGCCCAAGAAGGTTGTTGGGGGTATGATGGTAATGTGAGAAGAGGGTGCATTACCTGCTGATGTGTGGAGAGGCAGCATCAAAGGGGTATCTATCACAGAAACAACTCGATTTGTTTTCACAAATACCTTGGACAAATGCCAGCTGACGGACTGAATCACAAAATGATTTTTCAATACTTATGTAGTGTGAGTTATGAACAGTTCGCACCCAGGATCGCTGAGGGACAGCTGCGACCCGTCCAGTCCACACACAGACGCAGTACTATGAGCCATCCGTGCCATTGTAGCTATCCCCGCCCTGTTCCATCATACGCCACGCCACGCCACGCCACGCCACTCAGATTACGTTCCGATGATGGCCCCACATAGCTACCTGTCGCAGGCGTCCTCGCTATTGGTGTGCAGGTCAGTGGTGTAGTTCTCCACATTTCCCACTCACTCCCTGAGAGCAGGTTTGCACACACACCACACCCATCCAGCACATGCGTCACAGGCCATGTGACTACGCAAATATGATAGATCGACAACGTCACATCCTTTATTGCCGGTGTTGACTAGATGCCGGAGGCTCCACATGTCTCAACCATAAAGAATCTTTCAGAAGGTTACTCGCACCCTAATCTGTATAGCCCTCAGGGGCCTACCACCCCCTTGGCGCGGACTTCAGATGCACAGGGTTAGTGCCACACGAAGCTCATATGGCCATCAGGGGCCTACCACCACGTGGCACGAACTTATCTTCTACAGGCTTAGTGGCCCCAAAAGCTGATGTGGCCTCCGTCATTGATGACTCAGCGACATGTGTGAGATCTGCCAGGCCGTGGAGAAGACGATGTGGTCTCTGCCAATCATGACTCAGGACTCAGCGACATCTGTGAGATCCGCGGAAAAGGTGATGTGGTCTCCACCATTCATGACTCAGGACTCAGCAACATGTGTGAGATCTGCTGGGCCGTGGAGAAGATGATGTGGTCTCCGCCATTCATGACTCAGGACTCAGCGACATCTGTGAGATCTGCAGAGAAGCTGATGTGGTCGCCGCCATTCATGACTCAGGACTCAGCAACGCGGAGTTTTGACGGGCACGTGGAGTGCCCACTGCTGCACACTCCGGTGGCACCAGGTAATTATTTGCTCATGGATGCTCAGGGGTGGCAGTGTCTCTCTCTTTCTCTCTCTCTCTCTCTCTCTTCCCCTCTCTCTCTCCCCCTCTCTCTCTCTCTCTCCCTTCTTTTCCTTCTATCTCTCTAACTCTCTCTCTTCCTTCTCCCTTTCTCGCTCCCTTTCTTTCCTTCCCTCTAGCTTTTTTTTCCTTCTCTTTTTCTCTATGTCTCTATCCTTTGATATGCGCATTACACACGTCCTTATTTTGTGCTTTATTTTCCAGGCTCTGTCATCCACATCCATGGTCCCCACAGCAGTGTTCCACCTTGTTATTTTATATTTTTTTGATGAATTTTGTTTATGACTTTATCATTCATATATGTTAATAAAAAAATAAAGTTTGAAAAAAAAAACTTAATAACGTTTCTGGTTGTTTTCTTAACTGCTGTGTAACTCTTTCTTGTTCTTAGAAACAACCGCAATGGACCGCACTCCGCTAGCCCCTCCTCCGGGTCGCCCCAAGGGAAGCTGGTACATAAAGTTCTTGAGTGGTTCACCCCAGTGGGTGCAAGTAAGTACTTGTTGAACTGATGATCTCTGATGGAGTTCTTGAGTGGTTCACCCCAGTGGGTGCAAGTAAGTACTTGTTGAACTGATGATCTCTAGACCCGATACATGTCCCGGGTTTTAAAATATTGCTCGAGACATGGCTCGGGTTTCGGGATAACTTCCCTCCTCAGTAGAGAAAATAGTTAGGGGTGGAAGAGAGGGCCGCCAAGAAACCGTCAAAGGCCTCAGTGCCCGCACAGGCACGCAGGTGCGTCGTCCAGGAGCTCGTCAGCTCAAAGCTCAAGGGAGCCATTTTTAGAAACAACCGCAATGGACCGCACTCCGCTAGCCCCTCCTCCGGGTCGCCCCAAGGGAAGCTGGTACATAAAGTTCTTGAGTGGTTCACCCCAGTGGGTGCAAGTAAGTACTTGTTGAACTGATGATCTCTGATGGAGTTCTTGAGTGGTTCACCCCAGTGGGTGCAAGTAAGTACTTGTTGAACTGATGATCTCTAGACCCGATACATGTCCCGGGTTTTAAAATATCGTCCGAGATATGGCTCGGGTTTCGGGATAACTTCCCTCCTCAGTAGAGAAAATAGTTAGGGGTGGAAGAGAGGGCCGCCAAGCAACCGTCAAAGGCCTCAGTGCCCGCACAGGCACGCAGGTGCGTCGTCCAGGAGCTCGTCAGCTCAAAGCTCAAGGGAGCCATTTTTAGAAACAACCGCAATGGACCGCACTCCGCTAGCCCCTCCTCCGGGTCGCCCCAAGGGAAGCTGGTACATAAAGTTCTTGAGTGGTTCACCCCAGTGGGTGCAAGTAAGTACTTGTTGAACTGATGATCTCTGATGGAGTTCTTGAGTGGTTCACCCCAGTGGGTCTTTCTTGTTCTTATTACTGTCATTTGATAAAGTCCACCATGGTCTTAAACTTTGGAGGACTTATCGCGGGAATACTGGTGATTTCTGCAGTTTCCTCCAACTTCTGAATAGTGTGTTAGATTTATCTCAACTTTACTTCCATTAAAGTGCTGATAATGAAATGCAGACTAGCCGGTCCCTGTAAAAAGGCACGAGGTGCACCTTTGCGATTTATTCTAAATACTAAATCCTGTATTGAATTGCACTGACGTAGTGGCTGCACTCACAGTGTACACACAAAATCATTTACGAAACCTCATTGTATTTTTATTGATTCGGAATCGGGCGTCAGGTGCTGGATCTTGACGAGATACACTGCCCAGTTCGTATATTGTCCTGCACACGCAAAAAATCACATCACAACTTCACACCAACTGCAATGCGAAACAAATTCCGGCGATAAGCCATGTTAGCACCAGGGATTTTACACCTGCTTTCTGATGGTGTTAAGCAGGACGACTACCTGCACCATGAAAGAGAACACAGCCAAGAGCCACACCAGAACACCCACAGGTGCCATAGAGTAAATGAGCATGATACAGGGATACCCATGAGGGCCACAAGACTCTTCGGAACAACTCCGGGACCGCCAACGTCCCCCAAACCTGCATCTGAGCAAGTGTGTCCCTCTGGTCATTGTGTTAGCATGATAGGCACCAGCCCTGCAACATCACAGTGTGCTATCACCTCAGCGTTGGCAGTGTGCCTGGACAAGTAGCTACGCAAGCATCCTCCTGCATGCACAACCGGCGTGTGCTGGTCCGGAGTACACAGGTCAGCGCAGGGGTGTGCCTATCCGACAACGGGAACGGGGTATCTCGGACATCTCCGTGTACAGGAAGTGCGGTAAGTGTGTCTCTGTGTTCTGGTGTGGCCTGCCACAAGGGCCGCAGCAGTCGATGTTTCTAAAGTGACATGCACCACCTCCAAACGGCACTGTGATGGTGTAGTTGGAATGCAGCAGCACATGCGCAAATAGGCATTACAATGGTGTGCCGTACGAGTGCACGAGATACAACAGCGCACCGTACAAAAGGTGTGGGAGATCGTGGGAGGGAGAAGCAGCTGTTTGCAACGTAACAGACAGTGAACTTGCCCATGTGCCACGTGCTGGGCATCTCATCCATGATGACCACGGTCGCAGACATCCCACAACACCAACGACCCGCCTTTGTAAACATCCTCTATGAATGCAGATTGTTTTTCACTTCTATGCTTGTTCACTGGTTTGATGTTGGCGAGTTGTGTGACTTGTGCTCCTTGTTGGTGTGTTTCATTTTGGCCATTGTTTGTCTGTACTTGTACTATACTTAATTGTGCATGTCTGCCATTCTGCCCATCTCCCCTTGTCCCCCCACTCCCTGCTTCTTCCTCTTCCTGGTGCTTTTCTGTCTATAATTTTGTTGCTCCACACATAAATACATTTAAAGAACAAATTAGAATATTTCCTTGATTCTTTTAGGTTTCAAAACTTCTCTCTCTTGGTTTCTTTTTAATTTTCCATATAAACAGTTTTTTAAAATATTCAACAACACATACAAGTCAGAAGTGCAACGTATTCTATCAACACACTTTCTAGAACATTCTACAACACGTGCAGGTTAAAAGTTCATCAATCTTTTTAAACTTAACCATTGTGTTTTTTGCAACATTTCCTCAAACATTTAACGGCACGTGCAGGTTAAAAGTTCACGGTTGTTTAAAGCTCGAACAGTGCCTTCCAAATGCAAGTAGCAGGTGTGGTTGAGTTGACAACTTTTATCCTATGATATGTACTCCACGTTGAAACTGCTTTTTCTTAACCAATCACAAAGATGCTTTTCCACAAAACGAATGTGCACCCTACTTTTAAAAAAGAATGCTTTTCATCTCCCAATCACGTATTGTTTTGTATGGCAATAAAAATTAGTTCCCCATCTTTAAACATATCTCTTATTCTACCAAGGAACTGCATGAGCTACAGACATCTGTCCATACCTTCCAGCCATACCTTCAAGATGCTAGTGTGGATCGTAGGACATAGCTATATTTTCTGGTGCAAGAGGTATGCAGAACAGAGACGTATTGACTTAGACCTAGGTTTACAAAATGTGGACATTAAATGGTTTGCACAGAGAGGATTGAAGTGGCAACAATTGTTGCCTTTGGTTAAAACCTGTTTGCATCTCCAACACCCTAACCTCATGATTGTGCACTGTGGCGGAAATGACCTAGGCACATTGACTGGGGTAGGTTTGGAAATGCTTATGAAGAACACCTTTGGACAATTGATGTCACTTTTCCCTCAAACTGTCTTTGAATATTCCAATATGTGCCAAAGACAGAAGTGGAAATGGTCAAAAAATGTTGTCCTCAGATTGAAAAATCTAGGAAGAAACTCAACAAAGCTGTGTCTGCATACCGCAGAGACCACAAAATGGGATCCATCTACAACAACAACATACGTTTTGATATGGCTGATATCTACAGAAGTGATGGAGTACACTTCACAGATCACGGAAATCGAGTTTTCCTGAATAACTTGAAGCTGTGCATCCGCACTTATATGTAGCTCCAACTAATCAATACAAGGGCTCTTTTTAGAACCATCTTATAACTGACAACTTAGGCCCACATTTTTAGGGCCAGGTAACGGCACCTCCCGGACCCTCGCCAAAATGTATTCTCCACACAGCTGTGACGCAGCGGCCAGACCATCTGACTTTGTAGCACAGAGCTCTCGCTTTGATCACCACCTCTACTCCCCCATAGGGGTGAGTAGTTTGCGCTTTACAAATACCGTATTGATTTACCTTCGCACTCCCTGCACAACACCACCTAAGCACCATATACAAGTTGGACAAGTGTGGCACAGTGCCCAGAGCACATGACTTCACAGCATAGCAAACACAGGCTCACGGATTCATACCCGAGTCTAGCAGCAGCTCAATTTAGCAGCATGACACTCTAGGCAATACCTCACTTAATTTCCGTGTGGCCTGCCACAAGGGCCGCAGCAGTCGATGTTTCTAAAGTGACATGCACCACCTACAAACGGCACTGTGATGGTGTAGTTGGAATGCAGCAGCACATGCGCAAATAGGCATTACAATAGTGTGCCGTACGAGTGCACGAGATACAACAGCGCACCGTACAAAAGGTGTGGGAGATCGTGGGAGGGAGAAGCAGCTGTTTGCAACGTAACAGACAGTGAACTCGCCCATGTGCCACGTGCTGGGCATCTCATCCATGATGACCACGGTCGCAGACATCCCACAACACCAACGACCCGCCTTTGTAAACATCCTCTATGAATGCAGATTGTTTTTCACTTCTATGCTTGTTCACTGGTTTGATGTTGGCGAGTTGTGTGACTTGTGCTCCTTGTTGGTGTGTTTCATTTTGGCCATTGTTTGTCTGTACTTGTACTATACTTAATTGTGCATGTCTGCCATTCTGCCCATCTCCCCTTGTCCCCCCACTCCCTGCTTCTTCTTCTTCCTGGTGCTTTTCTGTCTATAATTTTGTTGCTCCACACATAAATACATTTAAAGAACAAATTAGAATATTTCCTTGCTTCTTTTAGGTTTCAAAACTTCTCTCTCTTGGTTTCTTTTAAATTTTCCATATAAACAGTTTTTTTAAATATTCAACAACACATACAAGTCAGAAGTGCAACGTATTCTATCAACACACTTTCTAGAACATTCTACAACACGTGCAGGTTAAAAGTTCATCAATCTTTTTAAACTTAACCATTGTGTTTTTTGCAACATTTCCTCGAACATTTAACGGCACGTGCAGGTTAAAGGTTCACGGTTGTTTTAAGCTCGAACAGTGCCTTCCAAATGCAAGTAGCAGGTGTGGTTGAGTTGACAACTTTTATCCTATGATATGTACTCCACGTTGAAACTGCTTTTTCTTAACCAATCACAAAGATGCTTTTCCACAAAACGAATGTGCACCCTACTTTTAAAAAAGAATGCTTTTGATCTCCCAATCACGTATTGTTTTGTATGGCAATAAAAATTAGTTCCCCATCTTTAAACATATCTCTTATTCTACCAAGGAACTGCATGAGCTACAGACATCTGTCCATACCTTCCAGCCATACCTTCAAGATGCTAGTGTGGATCGTAGGACATAGCTATATTTTCTGGTGCAAGATGTATGCAGAACAGAGACGTATTGACTTAGACCTAGGTTTACAAAATGTGGACATTAAATGGTTTGCACAGAGAGGATTGAAGTGGCAACAATTGTTGCCTTTGGTTAAAACCTGTTTGCATCTCCAACACCCTAACCTCATGATTGTGCACTGTGGCGGAAATGACCTAGGCACATTGACTGGGGTAGGTTTGGAAATGCTTATGAAGAACACCTTTGAACAATTGATGTCACTTTTCCCTCAAACTGTCTTTGTATATTCCAATATATGCCAAAGACAGAAGTGGAAATGGTCAAAAAATGTTGTCCTCAGATTGAAAAATCTAGGAAGAAACTCAACAAAGCTGTGTCTGCATACCGCAGAGACCACAAAATGGGATCCATCTACAACAACAACATACGTTTTGATATGGCTGATATCTACAGAAGTGATGGAGTACACTTCACATATCACGGAAATCGAGTTTTCCTGAATAACTTGAATCTGTGCATCCGCACTTATATGTAGCTCCAACTAATCAATACAAGGGCTCTTTTTAGAACCATCTTATAACTGACAACTTAGGCCCACTTTTTTAGGGCCAGGTAACGGCACCTCCCGGACCCTCGCCAAAATGTATTCTCCACACAGCTGTGACGCAGCGGCCAGACCATCTGACTTTGTAGCACAGAGCTCTCACTTTGATCACCACCTCTACTCCCCCATAGGGGTGAGTAGTTTGCGCTTTACAAATACCGTATTGATTTACCTTCGCACTCCCTGCACAACACCACCTAAGCACCATATACAAGTTGGACAAGTGTGGCACAGTGCCCAGAGCACATGACTTCACAGCATAGCAAACACAGGCTCACGGATTCATACCCGAGTCCAGCAGCAGCTCAATTTAGCAGCATGACACTCTAGGCAATACCTCACTTAATTTCCGTAGCCAGCACTTTCAGACCAGTAGGGGTCAGTAGTTCACCGGCTTTACCCCGAGCCCGTCAGCAGCTCAGCTTATGCCCCCAGTGCCATCAGACCCATAGGAGTGAGTAGTTTGCACTTTACAAATACCGAATTGATTTGAGACGTGCAAATTTACCTTCACACTCCCTGTATAACACCCCCTAAGCACCATACACAAGTTACAATGTTCGAAACAAAAGTTCCTCCGAGTAGGTATAACTACATACTGACACTACTTGGATAGATGTGGCACAGCGGCCAGAGCACATGACTTCACAGCATATGACACACTGTTTGGACTCACGCTTTCATCCCCGAGTCCGGCAGCAGCTCATCCTAGCACCATGAGGCTGTACACAATACGTCACATATTTTCCGTACCCCAGCACTTTCAGACCAGTACAGGTCAGTAGTTCGTCCTAGTAGGTATAAACACATGCTGACACTACTTCCACAGGTGTAGTGCAGCGGCCACGGCACATGACTTCACAGCATAAGACACACAATTTGGGCTCACGCTTTCATCCCCGACTCCCGCACAAGCTCACCTTAGCAGCATGAGACTCAGTGAGGCAGTACCTCACTTAATTTCCGTAGCCCAGCACTTTCAGGTTACAGTGCTCCTACCCCCCTCTTTCCCACTTTTTTCGCCCTTTTTCCCCTTCCTCGCTTCGACGGAATCACAGAATGGCGGCCAACACTTCCTAGTTGCAACCGCTCGCAGCGCTCCCAACCAATAAGCAGCAAGCTCATGCTTGTGACGCCTCAGCCAATCAGATGGCAGAATTCCCAAATATCGATATCTGTAAATTTAGATATTTCTCAAAAACTACTGAACGGATTTACACCAAATAAACAAAAGTGTGCTTGCTAGACCAAGACCCTTCTACCTGCCAAATTTGGGGTAATTCCGTTCACCCGTTCGACCTGTAGCCTTGTCTAAAGTTTCCTATGGAAATTAACATGGAGAAAACACGTTTTGGGACCCCCTTTTTTCTCAGCCCTCACTTGACGAATCACCCCCAAACTTCCCACATAGGAGCTGATATGAACAAAGAATTAGTTTTGAAAATTTCATGAAGATTCATCAAATGACGCCAAAGTTATAAGCAGAACAAAAAATGCTCTTCCTATGGAAACTTGGTCCTAACCATAACTACCTACTGGCGACCGCCAGCAGGGTATATATATATATATATATATATATATATATATATATATATATATATATATATATATATATATATAGATAGATAGATATACATATATACACATACATATATATACATATATATATATATTACCTACTAGCGGTCGCCAGTAGGTAGTTATAGTTAGGACCACGTTTCCATAGGAAATCCGCAACATTCTATTTTGAATAACTTTTGCGCCGGTTGACGAATCCTTGCGAATTTTTCAAAATAGGTGGGGCGCTACGCTCCGCTCCTACCCTGAAAGTGTCGGGGGGATTCGTCAAGCGGGGGCTGAGATAAAAGGGGGGTCCCAAAACGCGTTTTTCCCATGCATTTTTCCATAGGACCTTTAGACACAGCTACAGCCCGAACGGCTGAACAGAATTACTAGAAATTTGGCAGAGAGGTAGTCCTCAGGTCAAGGAAGTGCCTTTTGTAGGTTTGGTGTAAATCTGTTCAGTAGATTCTGAGAAAATAGCCTTTAAATCAATATATATATCTGAGCCAGCTTACGGTGCGCTTACGGTACGCTTACCGTACGCGTACGGTGGCGTGCGCGAGCGCGATTCTGATTGGCTCTTAGATCTTAGTAAACATTCGAATCGGTCGAAACCAGGAAGCGGCGGCCGCCATTTCGTGTGTTTCACTCAGAAAAAAAAAGAGTGATATCTTGGAAAGGGGGCAAGGAGGAGAGTTACAGACCCCCTAACATTTCTAAGGGGGTCAAAGAAGGACAGAAAAGTACAAAGAAAACATTTATTGATTTTAAAAAAAATCGCGGGGTACGCGTACGGTAAGCTTACCGTTCGTGTACGGTAGAAAAAAAAAATAAAAAAATGAAATGAAATGCAGATTTAAGTGTTTAGATATTAGGGGGCTCTAAAAAGAGCCGTTGTGTTTATGAAGTGATTTTTTAGTGGTACCTACAAGTAAGTACCGATGCAGAGTCTAAGGTTCAAGAGGAAGACTCTGTTCCCTTCATCATTGAAGTGCACACCATCTCCTCTATAAATGTCTTGCATGTCGTAACGCAAGTTGTTGTGGTAAATGGAACCCATACCATAGTCACGGAGGAAAGCAGAAACAGATTTATTGACGTGCTTTCTTGCTTTGTCAATCTGCGGACAGAAATGATTGGACCAGTTCCATTTTTGCCTTTGGCATATGTAAGAAAACACAAAGGCAGTTTTAGGGAAAAGTGAAAACAGTTGTGCAAAGGTGTCCTTCATAAGCATTTCCAGACCTACCCCAGTCAAAGTGTCTAGGTCATTGCCACCACAGTACACTATTATGAGGTCAGGGTGTTGGATTTGCATGAAGGATTTCACCAATGGCATCAATTGGTGCCACTTTAACCCTCTCTGACCAATCCATTTGATGTCTACATTTGGCAAAGCAAGGTCTCTCACCATACCTGTTTTCTCTGCAAACTTTTCACTCCAGAAGACATAGCTGTGCCCTACAATCCACACTGTGAACATCTTCAAAGGAGAACTGGATGCACTCAGGAGGTGTAATTCAGTAGAATGGTAAAAAGAAATGAAAGACAGTTTGGAAATGGAGGCATACATATTTTTTTCATAAAAAAAAGAACTGATTGGCTGTTTCATACCATTCTAAAATAAAAACTAGGCTGTATGTGTAAATTAATAGAAGCATGTTTTGTATTGGTTTAGAAAAATGTGTTACCAAAGAACAGTACTATGGATTTGCTGTTAGGTTTGAAAAGTCAAGCACTCTTGCTCTGTGCAATTGAAACATTGTTTGGTGAACTTCTGACCTAACTCCACACAGCAGTGTTCCATGAGCTGTTGCTATGGTAGCAGGCAGAAGTCAAGTTGGGGGAAGGGTACTAGGCAGAAGTCAAGTTGGGGGAAGGGTACTTTTGGAAAAGGGTTGGTTTTCAACCAATAGAAATGTGTGATTACATTTGAAAAAAAGGGGGAAGCACTGAGATTTGAAATTTACATGTATATGTGTGGAAAAAGAGAGGGAAAGTTTGCCATTATCTGGTTCTGCTGAGAGGAGAGAGGTGTAAAGAACAGAGATCCTGGCTCTGATAATCTGCTGTTTGAGTGCCACATTTCTTTCACAGCTAACTAATTTTAAAGGTGAGTTTAGAGTTTGAGAGGGGATGTATATGGTAAATTAAGAAATGAATAATAGAAATGGAATTCCTTTTGTTGAAGTTGTGTTTATTATTTTCTGTTTTGGGAGAAATTTAAATGTGAGGAACATGTAAAATAATATGGACTATGTTTTCACGATAAATTAAGGTTTACTGGTAAAAATAAAGAATACTTTAAGGATTTAAGGTTGGACTCAGTAATGCAAATACATACAGCATCAGTAAGGCTGGTTGCCCTTGCTGGAGTGTAGGCAGTCAACCAGGTTACACATGGTGCTGGTCTGAAAAAGCAGTTTGGACATGTGCTTTTTTAAGAATCTGAAAAGTGGATTCATAATGTGTCAGTCTGTAAAAGTGTTTATCACTTGCCAAAAAAAAGAGTAGTAAGTGTACTTTCAAAATGACAAAGAAATTTCGTTTTGTGACTAATGTGAAAACATGACTCTGTGTGCATATAGGAATTACAGGCAGAGATTTATTGCGTATTGCTCTGGTGATTTCACAGTTGCATTAGATGGAAAGGGGGAGCCATTTTTTGGTGCAGAAGCAGACTCTTAGCACACACCCAGCTGCTTACCCTGTGGAATCATGCACAGTATTCACAAGCGAGTGGGGTTTGAGGTTTGAGTCAGTAATGCAAATACATTCAGCATCACTAAGGCTGGTTGCCCTTGCTGGAGTGTAGGCAGTCAACCAGGTTACACATGGTGCTGGTCTGAAAAAGCAGTTTGGACATGTGCTTTTTTAAGAATCTGAAAAGTGGATTCATAATGTGTCAGTCTGTAAAAGTGTTTATCACTTGCCAAAAAAAAGAGTAGTAAGTGTACTTTCAAAATGGCAAAGAAATTTCGTTTTGTGACTAATGTGAAAACATGACTCTGTGTGCATATAGGAATTACAGGCAGAGATTTATTGCGTATTGCTCTGGTGATTTCACAGTTGCATTAGATGGAAAGGGGGAGCCATTTTTTGGTGGAGAAGCAGACTCTTAGCACACACCCAGCTGCTTACCCTGTGGAATCATGCACAGTATTCACAAGCGAGTGGGGTTTGAGGTTTCAGTCAGTAATGCAAATACATTCAGCATCACTAAGGCAGGTTGCCCTTGCTGGAGTGTAGGCAGTCAACCAGGTTACACATGGTGCTGGTCTGAAAAAGCAGTTTGGACATGTGCTTTTTTAAGAATCTGAAAAGTGGATTCATAATGTGTCAGTCTGTAAAAGTGTTTATCACTTGCCAAAAAAAAGAGTAGTAAGTGTACTTTCAAAATGGCAAAGAAATTTCGTTTTGTGACTAATGTGAAAACATGACTCTGTGTGCAAATAGGAATTACAGGCAGAGATTTATTGCGTATTGCTCTGGTGATTTCACAGTTGCATTAGATGGAAAGGGGGAGCCATTTTTTGGTGCAGAAGCAGACTCTTAGCACACACCTAGCTGCTTACCCTGTGGAATCATGCACAGTATTCACAAGCGAGTGGGGTTTGAGGTTTGAGTCAGTAATGCAAATACATTCAGCATCACTAAGGCTGGTTGCCCTTGCTGGAGTGTAGGCAGTCAACCAGGTTACACATGGTGCTGGTCTGAAAAAGCAGTTTGGACATGTGCTTTTTTAAGAATCTGAAACGTGGATTCATAATGTGTCAGTCTGTAAAAGTGTTTATCACTTGCCAAAAAAAAGAGTAGTAAGTGTGCTTTCAAAATGGCAAAGAAATTTCGTTTTGTGACTAATGTGAAAACATGACTCTGTGTGCATATAGGAATTACAGGCAGAGATTTATTGCGTATTGCTCTGGTGATTTCACAGTTGCATTAGATGGAAAGGGGGAGCCATTTTTTGGTGCAGAAGCAGACTCTTAGCACACACCCAGCTGCTTACCCTGTGGAATCATGCACAGTATTCACAAGCGAGTGGGGTTTGAGGTTTGAGTCAGTAATGCAAATACATTCAGCATCACTAAGGCTGGTTGCCCTTGCTGGAGTGTAGGCAGTCAACCAGGTTACACATGGTGCTGGTCTGAAAAAGCAGTTTGGACATGTGCTTTTTTAAGAATCTGAAAAGTGGATTCATAATGTGTCAGTCTGTAAAAGTGTTTATCACTTGCCAAAAAAAAGAGTAGTAAGTGTGCTTTCAAAATGGCAAAGAAATTTCGTTTTGTGACTAATGTGAAAACATGACTCTGTGTGCATATAGGAATTACAGGCAGAGATTTATTGCGTATTGCTCTGGTGATTTCACAGTTGCATTAGATGTAAAGGGGGAGCCATTTTTTGGTGCAGAAGCAGACTCTTAGCACACACCCAGCTGCTTACCCTGTGGAATCATGCACAGTATTCACAAGTGAGTGGGGTTTGAGGTTTCAGTCAGTAATGCAAATACATTCAGCATCACTAAGGCTGGTTGCCCTTGCTGGAGTGTAGGCAGTCAACCAGGTTGCACATGGTGCTGGTCTGAAAAAGCAGTTTGGACATGTGCTTTTTTAAGAATCTGAAAAGTGGATTCATAATGCGTCAGTCTGTAAAAGTGTTTATCACTTGCCAAAAAAAAGAGTAGTAAGTGTGCTTTCAAAATGGCAAAGAAATTTCGTTTTGTGACTAATGTGAAAACATGACTCTGTGTGCATATAGGAATTACAGGCAGAGATTTATTGCGTATTGCTCTGGTGATTTCACAGTTGCATTAGATGGAAAGGGGGAGCCATTTTTTGGTGCAGAAGCAGACTCTTAGCACACACCCAGCTGCTTACCCTGTGGAATCATGCACAGTATTCACAAGCGAGTGGGGTTTGAGGTTTCAGTCAGTAATACAAATACATTCAGCATCACTAAGGCTGGTTGCCCTTGCTGGAGTGTAGGCAGTCACCCAGGTTACACATGGTGCTGGTCTGAAAAAGCAGTTTTCTGCCTAATTTCAGCCTAATTTCAAAGCATGACTATTTTTAGAAATTTAATTTGTGAAGGTGTTATTGTGATTTTCATTTATAGGAAAGGGGTTTATAGTATTTTAAGATTTCTAAAGAACATAAAAAATGTAGTAATATATTTAAATAAAATAAAGGAATTTTTTTTTAGTTTTTTTCAGGTATTGCTGAAGAGCAGTGAACAAAATTTAAGATGCCTACAAAATCCAGAGTAAAGAAAGACCACAAAAAAAACCTATATTTGAAGACAACTGGAGGACCTAAGTTAGTTGGAGATGCTCATGTTGGGAAAAAGACAAATCTTCTGGTAAGCAAAGAAAAGAGTTTTTAAAGAACATATTCAAAAAAAGGAAAAATGTACAAAATGTCTGTACTGGAAAAAATGTTTTCAATAGAAAAGGAGAGGAAAAAATTGAGAATTTAGTAAATGCAAATATACCTTCTGCAACTAAAAAGATAAACTTAAACAGAAAAACAGCGTTTAAAGAGATACGTAGAAAAATGTTTCAGAGAAGAGTTATGTCCAATTTGATAAAGGATGTGAAGAAATATAAGCAAAAGGCTAAGTTTTATAAGAGAAAAAAAGAAATTGAAGCCATTGCAGCAAAGGCATTAGAATTAAAAAGGAAACTATTCATTTTAATTTTGAATAGGATGCGTACATTAGATAAAATGGTTAATGTACTGAAATCACAAAGCAAAAGGAAAAGAGTAGTGAACAGAACAAACTTTTGTAAAGTCTTTTTAGGAAAATGGATGCATAGTTCAAGTAGTGAACCTTTTTTTAATGAAGAGAGCTATTTTCAAAGTAATAGTTTGCTGCATGCAGTTGACACCAGAGGTCGTGCTTACGAAGTGAAAAATGGTTGCATAATGGAGAAGGAGATAATGGTTCCAAGAGATGAGGTACAAGTGATGGCGGATGAGGCTATGGGGAGACGTCCTAAAGCCCCAGTGTACACTTGGAATTGTAGTAGTATTTGCACTGTGCGTCAGGAATCTATTGATAAATTTCGTGAGTTTCTAAGAGAATATAGTAAAAAAAAGTGTAAAACAGAAGATTAAGGTGCTTCAAAGTCTGGATCCATGCAGAGTGAGAGAGAATACTGGTTTGCAGGGTCATTCTCTGGCTTGTCTATCTAGAAAAGTGTGTATTAGTGTTTTCCATCATTTTAGGATGCTGGCTGTTCATCATACTGAAATGAGAAAGTTTGTGAGACGGTTGTATTTTGCTAAAAGTCCAGCAATAAAGTTAGATGAATTGAATAGGGCTCTGTTCCGTGGATCGGTATCAGATGTAGAGAAGGTTGTTGATGAAATTCAGTTTTGTTACTTTGGTCCTGAACAAACAGTGCAGAAAAGGACACAGTAAATGAGGAAGAAGTGGAAGAGAATGTAGAACCCTCTGTAAGTAAGACATTTAATGATCACATAACAAAATTTGCAATAATCTCTAATGAAAGACCAAATATTACTTGTATTTGTTGCCGCAGAACTCATTATAGAAAACAAACCAGGTATGTTGATCTCTATAGAAAAAGTGAAAATGAAGATAATTATAAGTGGAAGGATTTTGCCACATATATATTTCTTGAAAATTGTTTTGAATTGGGTGAAATTCAGCGTATTTGTAAATACTGTTCTAATAAGTTAGAAGAAAATAGAATGCCGACCAGAGCTGTACATAATAATTTAGAATTGGATGCAATTCCTGCTGATCTTTCTGAATTAAATACATATGAGTCTATACTCATTCAATGTGTTCATCCGTTCCAGACCATAGTACGTATGGAGCCCAAAACTGGTAAATTACCTCCTTCAAATTTACTGAGAGGTTTAAAAGGTAGAGTGGTGTATTTGCCCTTGGATTTGAAAAAAAATATGGAAACTATTGATGCGGATACTTTGGAAACTGAACCATTAATTATTCTGGTTAATGGTGTACCTACAAAGAATAAGAAGATTTGGCAGGAGCTGGTAGATGTACGGAAAGTACAAAGAGCAAATTTGTATTTGAAAAGGAATAACAAATGGTATGAATCAATTTATATAGAAGAAGAAGAAGAAGAAGATTTACAAGAAGACACAGAAACACCAACTGGACAAATTGAAAAAGTGGACAAGTCAAAGGAAGAAGAAATTTATGAACATTTTAGCATACATCCTCTTCATTCAAAAGAAGTTATGGGAGACAATATTGATCTGTTTCAGATGAAGAAAGCAAAAGGAACTCCCGTGAGTGTATGGGAGGAGAGTTTGGAAGCTCGATGTTTTCCCCAGCTGTTTCCTACAGGAAAAGGAGGACGATACGATGAACGTCCGGAACAGATTCCAGCTTCTGAGTATCGGACTACAAGACTATATGCTGAAGATCCCAGATTTTGACAAAGTATTCCTTATTTGTTCCATCTTTTATTTGAAAGCGACTTGTCTGCACTGGCTTATGCAGTAAATCACATTTTAAAAAGTGGAGTACATTTACAAAATGTGTCTGCTAAGGATTTTATGGAAAAAGTGCAGCACCGAGATGATCATTTGGAAACACAACTGATCAATCTGATGGCTTGTCAGCGTGGGACAAATGAATATTGGTACCGACGTCATGGTGAATTAAAATGCATGTTACGGAATTTAGGAACACCAACATGGTTCGTTACCCTAAGCTGTGCTGAGTACGTTTGGGATGATTTACTGGATTTTCTACGAGAGGCAAATTCAAACATTAAAAACATCGAATACAAGACAGCAGGAGAACTGTGCTCATTGGATCCGGTTAATGTTTGCAGATATTTCAATCATAGATTTGAGGCTATGATGTCGTTCATCTGCAATAAAAAAAAATCCACCTCTAGGAGAAGTAGTGGATTTCTTTTGGAGAAAAGAGTACCAGGCAAGAGGTGCTCCTCATATTCATATGCTGTTGTGGATCAAGGATGCCCCAAAGTTTGGAACAGATGCTGATGAAGCAGTGTTATCTTACATTGAAGAATATGCAACATGTGCTATACCAAAAAGCACAGAAGATAAAAAGTTAAAGGAGCAAGTTTTACGTTTCCAAAGTCGGTGTGGAAAATACTGTCGACGGAAATACAAGAGCAAAGATAAATACTACACTAAATGTCGATTTGGATTTCCTAGACCTGTTCTTTCAAATGGAAGAGTAAACAGTTTTATGTCAACTGTGAGACATACTATCACAAGAAAATCACCTAAGAATACCTACAACCTTAAAAGAAAAGAAGAATCAAAAAATATAAATGACTACAACCCAGTCATTTTATCCATGTGGAATGCTAACATGGATATACAGTATGTAGCTGACAATTCCATTGCTGTTGCTCGATATGTAACGTCTTACATTACTAAATCTGAAAAAACTGAATTGAAAGAAATGTGGGAAGAGATTTCTCACGAGAAGACTGTTAGTAAGAAGCTGTACAGTTTCAGTTTGAAGATGTTATCGCATCGAGAAATTGGATCCTACGAATGTTCAGATAGGTTATCTTCTGCAAGTCTCTACTCGAAATCAAGAAGAATAATTTGGGCAAGTTTAGGCCTTGCAGCAATGAGAAATCGGGTACTGAAATCTGTTGGAGAAATTGAATATTTGGCCGAGAATGACCCAGAAAGTACAGATATTTTGAAATCAAACATGTTGGACACATATTATCCCAAGAGAAGTCATCATCTGGAGAACATGTGTCTCTATGAAGTGCTGCAGAACTACATTTATTCACGGAAAGCCACAGAAGACATCAACAATGGAAAATATACAGTCATTGGTGAGGAAGGATGTTTGGTGAAGCAAACAAAAGGAAGTTTGATAAATCACAGGAAGCTGAGTTGCGACACTACTGACAAAAATGAATTTTACTACTTGGCTCTTTTACAGCTGTTTAAACCATGGCGTAGAGAGGATGAACTACTGGGAGAATTTCAAAGCTATGAAGATTCTTTTAATGCTTGCAAAGACAGCATACAATGCAGTACATTCTCAACTTATCTGCAAATGTTAAATGAAGAAATTGAACAGGAAACTACAATTGCAGCAGAAATAGCTAGAGACAGTTCTCAGGACAGCCAAAGTTCAGGAACACTCAGTCAAGATCCCCTAGGACAACCAATCGTTGAAAATGAAGCATCAATAGCCATGAATGAAGTGGAAACAGCTATGAATCAAGCTCAAGAAGAATTTATAGACTTACAAAATTTGGAAAGACAACTGAACGAAGAGCAGCAACAAATTTATGAAGAGATCAGAAACAAAATTGATCACGGATTTCTACATGAAAAAAAAGAGTGCTCATGCACATCATTTCATCCAATCAGGATGTATGTAAGCGGACAAGCTGGAACTGGAAAAAGTTTCCTTATAAAAGTCATCAGAAGCTACCTACAGCAAAAAACGGATTCTACTTTGTCTTGTGTGGTTACTGCTCCAACTGGGTTAGCAGCATATAACATAAAAGGAATCACTTTACATCGTTTGCTAATGTTACCAGTGGAGCATGAGAACAAAATACAATACAACAAGCTAACTGGAGAAGCATGCTTGGAAGTATCAAGAGTATTGAAGAAGATGCAAGTTCTCATTATTGATGAGGTGAGCATGGTATCAAACTTAATGCTTGCCTTTGTGCATTTAAGAATGCAGCAAATTCTGAAGACAGACTATGACGTGTTATTTGGAGGAAAACACGTCATAGTTTTTGGAGATCTTTTGCAACTTACTCCAGTTAAAGGACAACCAGTGTTTAATACTGTGACACATGAAGACACAAAGAAGTCATTGGGAAGCATCGGTAATGCAAATATTTGGTCCTTCTTTGAGTACAAGGAACTTACTACTAATATGAGGCAAGCAAACGATGAAGAATATGGAAGTATTCTAAAAGATATCAGAATTGGACTACTCACTGAAGCTGGCAAAAAAGCATTACAGAGTCGGCTGCTACATAATTTATTTCCAAAGGAAGAAATAGTTGCAGAGAAGATATACAAGAACATTGCAGAAAAGAAAAGTGTCATCTGCTTAATGCCAACTCTACGTGAATGCTCAATATTCAATGAGGAGCTTTTGAAATTGGAAAAGGAAGATATCAGGAAATTGGAAGCAGTGGACAAAATTGAGGATGGAAGAATTACTGTCACATTAACAGGCACACTGAAAAATAAATTGGATTCACTAGAGAAGAACATTTCCAAAACAGCTGGATTAGAAAAAAATCTATATGTTTGCATGAACTGTAGAGTATTTTTAAGGAGAAATTTGGATGTTGAAAAAGGTTTAGTTAATGGAGCTATGGGAAGAGTTGTGGGTTTTATTAATTATCAGAAAAAAGATGGAATTGAATGTTTAAAAATAAAATTTGATCAGATAGAAGAAGTTAAAGACATTTGTCGTTGTTCAGTTCGTTTCATGCTTGTGAAAGATTTATATGTACGTAGGAAGCAGTTTCCGTTTTCTCTAGCATATGCTGTAACTATTCACAAGTATCAAGGATTGACTGTAGATTGTGCATTTGTGAACATTGGTTCAACTGTGTTCAAAGAAGGTATGGCATATGTTGCTTTGTCACGAGTGAAAACATTATCAGGTTTATTCATGATAGACTTTGATGACTCAAAAGTTAGTGCTGATGCAAATTGTGTAAAGGAGTATAATAGATTAAGAAGAAGCTATGCTTCTCATTTAGGTCAGTATCCTGTGTTGGAGAAACGTGTAGTTTCTCGTAAAAGGAGAAATGAGAATATCTGTAATGAAGATGTAGAGAGGAGGAAAAAAAAGAGGAGTGATGTAATTGCAAGCAAAAAGAAAAACGAAAATGAAGAACAGGTTGTAGGATGTCATTTTGAAAATAGCTCTGGTGTCAACTGCTACGCTAATGTAGTGCTGAATGTTGCATTTTATCTGGAAAGTGTGCAAAAGCAGATAATAGTAAATCAGGGAAAAAGATTCTGTTCTGAGTTGAGTCTCCTTTTTCAAAAGCTGAGTAATGATAAAACTCAAATAGAAAGTGCTACTGAAATTAGAAAACTTTTAGATGTATGTTCAGGACGAACACAGTTTTCTCAAAATGTACAGCAAGACGCACAGGAATTCTTGATGTTTTTTCTTCAGGTACTGGAAGAAGAAGGCGTTCCCATTAAAAATGTATTTGGTCTCTCTTATAAATGGGAACATAGTTGTGAAAACTGTTATAATATATGTGGCTCTAATGTTGATTCTGAAAGGTTTATTTATTTAACATTGCCAGAAAGTAAAACAGTCACTTTTGCTAAATTAGTTAAAGATGCTAATCATAGCATGGAATGCAGTGAGTGTCAATCTGACATGTTTTCAACGTTAATTTGAATGGAATACGGACAGTATGTAATTTTAATGATGCAACGCTGTAAAGCTGATGGTTCAAAATTTTATACTTTAAAAAAGAAGTTTACAGGACAGCAATTATCAATTTCAGGAAAAACTTTTGTAACAGTTGCAATAATTTTCCATGATGGACCTACTGTAACTTCTGGACATTACACAGTTTATCTTAAATGTGAAAAAGGCTGGACACTGTGTAATGATTCCCAATTGATTTTTAAGCAACGTTTGCCTTTTGATTTAGCAAATTCCTATCTAATCTTCCTGAAACCTAAATTTTAGAGAGATTTGGCAACATCTGGACAAAACAATTTTACCATTTTATTGGATTACCAGTGGAATTTAAAAAAAAAAATGATTTTACAAATTACCATTTGGCCTAATGGAAAGGTAACCAATTGTAATGTGGACTTTTTCAATTTTAAATGAAACTTTGGAAAACCAAAAATTTTGTAAAAATCGGTAACATCTGCACAATTTAAATTTTGTAATGTTATTGGATTGCCATTGGAAATTTATTCAAAAAAGTTTTTTAATTTACTATTTGGCCATGCGGAAAGTTAAACAATTCTATTGTGGACTTATTTAATTAATAATAAATCTTTCGGAAACCAAAATGTTACAGAGAATCGGTGAGATCTGTACAATTTAAACTTTAGATTTTTCTTGGATTAACATTGGAAATTTAATCAAAAAAGAATTTTAAAATTACTATTTGGCCTAAAGGAAATGGAACCAGATGTATTGTGGAGTTATGTGAGATATATTTTTGTGATTATACTTCTGAAACTAAAATATCAGACGGTATTTTAAAGAAATAAGTATTGATATTAGATGAAATTTTTAAAGAATCTTATGCATTTCTATAAAGTTATGTTTATGCAAAAAGAGATTGTGGGCTTTTTTAAAACAATCTTTGAGATTGTTAATTTTTTTTTTGCCCGCTGTTAAATGATGAATGCAATTGCTTTCACAATTTATAGTGAAATGCAATATATTCTGAAAACAGCAAAAAAAGGCAAACATTTTTTTTGAAAAATATGTAAATATGTGTACTGTATTATAAAATGTTTTATTAAATATTAATACTTTTTTCTTTTTTTTTAGATTGAGATAGAAAATTTTCGAAAACTAGAACCATTTTTAAAGCAATTAAAAAAAAATTTAAATGAATAAATATTTTTTTGAGTGGGTATGGTAAGTCAAAAATATCATGGTCCCTTTTTTCCACTTCTCCACAATCACATTTTCAGTTTTTCATTGTAGTCTCTTAAGGACCTTGTAATGTGATAATTGATTTTTAGTGTTTTTTTAAAAAAAAAAATAATTACGCGTACCGTACGCGTACGGTAAAAAAAAAAAAAATAAAGTTTTAAAAACATATATAAAAAATAGATGAAAGGTAAGGTTGGCTCTTAAAAGAGCCGTTGTGTTCATGCAGGGACAGAGGAAAGAAAGAATGGGAATATTAGACGGTACGACAAGTGTGCTGATCTATTTTATTGTTCACTAGGGAAATACTGGTCTCCCTATAACAAATTAGATCATGACAAGTGGCGCACCGTATTTCAACCCTCAGAAACCGAGGGTTAATTTCCTGAGGACGAGAAAAAGGAGATGCTCCCCCCACAGATGAAGGGCTCACCTGACCTGCAGAAGAAGGACTCGGCACTGCAGATGATGGTCCAGGCTGAGCTGCTGTGGATGTGCTTGGTTGATTTACTGAAGGGTTACCTTCAGTAAGTCGAGCATGTGTCCTTCTGGTGTCTCAACATGGTGTGATTCCCGAAGGAATACTTCCTGTCGGGATTCCCTCTTGAAAGTACACGGCCACACAGCTTACAAGTCACTAAGGGTGCATTTACCTTTTGCTGGCCCTCTGGAAAAGAAAAATACTCCCATATGAAAGAGGTCTTTTGTTTCCTCGCTCTCTGCCTCAAGGTAGTGCTGCTAGCCTCACTCTCAGAAGGGCTCTGCTGTTCTGCCATCGTATCACAAAGACAACCCAGCTCCTTCTCCTAAGGGATCACAAGCAGAAATGAGGGGAATGGGTGTGGTGTAGGAGAGTTCTAGAACTGAAAGTAGTTTCAACCAATCAAAAGTTGTGTTTCATGATCACATGACCCACCGTACGCTTACGGTGCGCTTACGGTGCGCTTATGGCAAAAAGTACGCATGCGCGTAAAAAAGACACGCGCTCGCGTGCATGCGCAAAACAGGCACGCCCCTTCACTTCCGCGTAACGTGCGCGTGCAGCGTACGCGTTACGCGCTGTGCGCGCGTGACGTGCGTCTACGCAAATTGCGTAAATGAACGCAAACAGCGTAGAAATCTAACGTAATTACAGCAAGACGTGCGCTTACCGTACGCGCACGGTAAAAAAAAAAAAAAAAAAAAAAATGTAATACTAATACATTTTACCTGTTTATTATAAAAAAATGGTAAAATAAAAACATATTGTAGAATTTTTAAAATGTAACCATAGTCTTTAAAAAAGGATAGACAATTAAAATAAAAATATGTAAAAAAAAAAAAAGAAGAAAAAAAAAAAATTAGCATTTAAAAAACCTTGCAAATTCACTGAAAAAACCATGGGTTTCACTCACGTTATAGTTAGGAATTAGCATTTAAAAAACCTTGCAAATTCACTGAAAAAACCATGGGTTTCACACACGTTATAGTTAGGAATTAGCATTTAAAAAACCTTAGAAATTCAATGAAAAAACCATAGGTTTCACACATGTTATAGTTAGCTGGACATTTCACTCGTAAAAAACCAATGAAATTCCCCCGTTATAGTTAGTTCAGCTAACTATAACTCGCGCGCCCGCAATGCACTACTGATGACGTCACATATTACATCACTCATGACATGGTCAGTGACATCACTCATGACATCACTGATGACATCTCAAATGACATCACTGATGACATCATCCTTGTGACAGAGTGGTAGACCTCCTCTCACCCTAATATAACCTTTGATACAAACATTCAAAAAAAGAGACTGAAATTTTCAAAAAAATGGACATACCAATACCAGTTACAACAACCTATTCAGTAATTCTAAGATCCACATACACATCCACTCATCCACCAACAGTCCTATACAGTCACTCATACATGTAGTCACACATCATATGTACTCATACATCTAAACATCCTGTAACACAATGCCACTCATCCATAGAGTTACTCACACATAGTCACTCATGCTAATAAAGAATCAAACATCCATTTAGTTGCATATACAGTTATACACACACCACCACACTTACTTTTACAGAAACTTACACATACTTAGGTGCCGATCACGATCCGGTAAAAAATGTCCCCGTGCAACTCGTATCGGGTCTTTTTACCGTACGAATCGTACAAGTGCCGTACGAACTGGCAATCACGATTCGCATGGTAAAAAGTCCATACGAACCGCACTGGGAATCATTCCCCACACGTCCTCGGGTCGGAAAATGTGTCCGACACGTCCTCGGACGATTTACCTTACAAACGTGAAAAGCCAAGTCCGACCGAGGAATCACGATCCATCCCGTGCGTCCGAGCGTACAACCGTATGGAAAAAACACCGTCCGCACCGAACTCCTATAGCAACCATGGAGACATGTGCCCGCATACGCGCCCAACACTCCCCCCAGCCCCCGTACGTCCGACACGTACCCCCCATGTATGTATACCCCCACCCGTCTAGGTACACCCCAGTACGTTCAAGTCGTACCCCCACCCCAGTACGTGTCGTACCACCGTCTATGTACACCCCAGTACGTTCGAGCTCCACCCCCACCCCAGTACGTGTCATACCCCCCGTGTACCTACACCCCAGTACGTTCCAGTCGTACCCCCACTCCAGTACGTGTCAAACCACCGTCCATGTACACCCCAGTACGTTCCAGTCATACCCCCACCCCAGTACGTGTCGTACCACCGTGAACCTACACCCCAGTACGTTCCGGTCGTACCCCCACCCCAGTACGTGTCGTACCACCGTGAACCTACACCCCAGTACGTTCGAGCCCCACCCCCACCCCAGTACGTGTCATACCCCCCGTGTACCTACACCCCAGTACGTTCGAGCCCCACCCCCACCCCAGTACGTGTCATACCCCCCGTGTACCTACACCCCAGTACGTTCCAGTCGTACCCCCACCCCAGTACGTGTCGTACCACCGTGAACCTACACCCCAGTACGTTCCAGTCGTACCCCCACCCCAGTACGTGTCGTACCACCGTGAACCTACACCCCAGTACGTTCCAGTCGTACCCCCACCCCAGTACGTGTCGTACCACCGTGAACCTACACCCCAGTACGTTCGAGCCCCACCCCCACCCCAGTACGTGTCATACCACCGTGAACCTACACCCCAGTACGTTCCAGTCGTACCCCCACCCCAGTACGTGTCGTACCACCGTGAACCTACACCCCAGTACGTTCCAGTCGTACCCCCACCCCAGTACGTGTCGTACCACCGTGAACCTACACCTCAGTACGTTCGAGCCCCACCCCCACCCCAGTACGTGTCATACCCCCCGTGTACCTACACCCCAGTACGTTCGAGCCCCACCCCCACCCCAGTACGTGTCATACCCCCGTGTACCTACACCCCAGTACGTTCCAGTCGTACCCCCACCCCAGTACGTGTCGTACCACCGTGAACCTACACCCCAGTACGTTCCAGTCGTACCCCCACCCCAGTACGTGTCGTACCACCGTGAACCTACACCCCAGTACGTTCCAGTCGTACCCCCACCCCAGTACGTGTCGTACCACCGTGAACCTACACCCCAGTACGTTCGAGCCCCACCCCCACCCCAGTACGTGTCATACCACCGTGAACCTACACCCCAGTACGTTCCAGTCGTACCCCTACCCCAGTACGTGTCGTACCACCGTGAACCTACATCCCAGTACGTTCCAGTCATACCCCCACCCCAGTACGTGTCGTACCACCGTGTACCCAGTACGTTCGAGCCCCACCCCCACCCCAGTACGTGTCATACCACCGTGAACCTACACCCCAGTACGTTCCAGTCATACCCCTACCCCAGTACGTGTCGTACCACCGTGAACCTACACCCCAGTACGTTCCAGTCGTACCCCCACCCCTGTACGTGTCGAACCACCGTGTATGTACATCCCAGTACGTTCGAGCCCCACCCCCACCCCAGTACGTGTCATACCCCCGTGTACCTACACCCCAGTACGTTCGAGCCCCACCCCCACCCCAGTACGTCTCATACCCCCGTGTACCTACACCCCAGTACGTTCGAGCCCCACCCCCACCCCAGTACGTGTCATACCCCCGTGTACCTACACCCCAGTACGTTCGAGCCCCACCCCCACCCCAGTACGTGTCATACCCCCCGTGTACCTACACCCCAGTACGTTCCAGTCGTACCCCCACCCCAGTACGTGTCGTACCACCGTGTACCCAGTACGTTCGAGTCCTACCCCCACCCCTGTACCTGTCGAACCACCGTGTATGTACATCCCAGTACGTTCGAGTCCTACCCCCAACACAACCTCCTAACTACGGAGCGCACCCCAGGCCCCAACATCACAACCGCATGTACGAGTCGTACCAAGCCACACACAAGGACAGCACCGTACAACCAAATGGCCCATGTACACACCGTACACACGCTCAAAACGCACGGACACAACCAGGACAAAACAAAACAACACAACAATACACCATTCGAATGGCACAAAGCCACTAAACATGGCCAAAAAACACCAAAACAACACCTTCACTGACCTGCAACTGCCAAAAACAAACAGAGGCCCAATACACCACCACTCCTTATAACCAACCCACCCACAATTCAAACACAGCCACACCCACCAATGGACCAATAAAAAGGGCCCACACACACAAACCAATAGCCTTTGCAACAGACCCACTGCTGCCAGACCCCACAGACAACCCACAGCACCAGACCTCAACCTTTACTACACCTTACACTTGCACACCTTCACACAACCACCTTCACAAACACACCCTCATCACATTCACACACACACGCACCTGCACAACCACACCCACACACCCACAACCATCCACACACCACCCCCACCATCCACACCCCCCCCCACCATCCACACCCCTCATCATGCCCACTACCAAGAATCCAAAGTTCAGTAACCGAGAGTTGGAGGTTCTTGTTGATCAAATCCTCAGAGTCGAGCCACAGATCTTTGGAACATTGGTCAGAAACACCAGCCAGGCAGCAAAAACAGCCATGTGGCAGACCATCGTCGATGCTGTGAATGCTGTTACGGACACCAGACGGACCAGGCAGGAATGCCAGAACAGGTGGTACGATCTGCGGAGGAGGGTCCGAGCCAAGAGGCAGGATGAACACGACCAGGCCAACGCCACCGGAGGAGGGCCCTCCCGCAGACCCGTACACTACCATCCCTGAGAGGAGAGGGTGATGGCCATACTGCCGGTGGAGGCAGTAGAAGGATTAGAAGGACTCCGAGACCCGGGTGAGTACACAAACAACGCACCTCACATGGGGGGAACGGCATCCACAACCAACATCACTAACAGGCACGCAACCACCACAAGCCATCGCATGACTCAACCACACTCCATGAGCACGCACATGCCACTGCTGCCACCATGCCCCATGCACCCAGCTGGACAATGTCAAGTCACAGGCCACAGAAGACAACAACACATGACACGGTAACCCGGATGGCGGGAGGCTGGGCCCAAAAAAGCACATAGTGCAACTCAGAAGCAGACAACAATTCACTCTACCCATATGGCCTAGGTCACAGCCAGACAAACAGTGTGTCCCAACACAGGAATGACTTGCCAGCAAATGGCGGACGCCTTGCATCAACACATGGGGGTGAAGGCACTGTTTAGCACATGACAGCAGCTAATGAACAGCCAACATTGTGAAAGAGTGGCAGCACACACCACCACAGCAGCAGCGCACAGACACACATCACACCCAATGGGTGCCTGGAGATCAGAAACAAACTCACATCAACAAGCCAAGGGCCACTCAAAGATCTGCTAACAGTGTGTGCCCAGGAAGCTGGGCCGAGGTGACAGAGGGTGACACACGGAGGGAGGGAGAGGGGGACAGAGAGGGAGGGAGAAGGGGACAGAGGGAGGGAGAGGGGGACAGAGAGGGAGGGAGACGGACAGAGGGAGGAGGCTGACACACGGAGGGAGGGAGAGGGGGACACAGAGGGAGCGAGACACAGGGAGAGCTAATCAGCCGTGTTGCGTGTGTGAATGTCTGCTCGTCAGCAGGTAGATTGCGTGCATGTAGACAAGGGTGGCCAGTGCCAGAACCCCCCCTCTTCACCATGGCAAAACACAGGGCCATGTCACAACCTGTACACGAGCACAAGGAAAGCTACCTGGATCATATAAGTGTGTGGATCCACTCCATGTGCGCATGTACAGTGCTACACGGAAGGCGCCAATGCATGGCTCGCCACACCTGCCCACTCCACTGCTGACTGCAGTCACACTTGACGCAGCAAGTAAGACTGTGCCACACATAGTTAAAGGGGCCAAAGTGGTGGCCAAGGGACACACCCATGCACAAGTGCACTGTGAGTGGAATGCAAGACAGATCCTAATTCCAAGAGGAAATGTGCCAACTTTGAAACGGATGAAACATGGATGTTGCATGGACCAAAATTAACATTGTCTCTCTCACACACAGGTCAACGTCGTGGTGCACCCCCCAACACTGGGGGGGAACACTCACAGGACCCGGATCTGCAGGAGCCCGATCCCACCGGCAGCGACCACTCTCACCACTCTGCGGACGACCCCGACCGACCTGGCCCCTCTGGTGTCCAACCACCTGCAGCACCTGCGTCAGGTACAACTGTGCCAACCACCACCCCCACTCCTGCCACATCCCAGGAGACACCCAGGATCCCTGCCCCAACACCACAATGCAGCCAGGCTCGCCAGGAGGGACACGGTGTCCCGGGCACCCAGGAGGAGGCAGGCGACAACGCCAATGCCACCCCTCAGGGGTCCTGGAGACCCCATGTGCCCACAAGTGCAGGCCAGGCGCAAGTGGGCAGGGGTGGTGGGAGTGGAGGACGGCGGAGGCGCGAGCCTGACCAGTTGGCTGGGGATCCGGTATTTTCCCATGTCCGTAACATCCTGGACTCATACCGGCAGGACACCACGGGCATGGCCCAGGTTGTGTCCGTCCTCGAGGGGATCAAGGCCCAGCAGGCCCAGCAACATGCGGAGCTAATTGCCTGTCTACTGGTACACCAACGGAGGATGGAGGACAGACAGGCTGAGCAAGTGACGGCATTCCAGGGGATTCACGCTACACTCCGTCGGATGGCCGACACCATGGCCGACCCTCCCTGTGCCAGAAGGCGGAGAACATCACCACCCACAGGGAGGGATCAGGAGGAGGAGGAGGAAACATCCGACGGAGCATCCCAGACGTCGTCACGGCCTGCTGGTGAGCTTCCCCGCAGGAGGCCGGGTCGTCCACGGAAAGGACCGTGAGGGTGGCTGCTACATCACCATCTCCCAGGACACCTGGCCTGGCACCTGGCCCACTGGAGCAACAGCATCACAGCATCAAGAGACATTCTCTGCCACATGGCCCTGCTGGTCACTGGCTGACCAATGTTGACAAAGACTGTGGCATGGACTCTGAGGATTTCCCATGGCAAGGACACCAACTCCCCTACTGAACTTTGGATTCCCTAATCCCGGAAAGCCCCTCACTTTGTCCCCCCCCCCCAATAATAAATCACACTATGAAGAGTATATGCCTGCTGGTAGCATTATTACCTAACATGTGTCTTGTAAAGTCTAAACATGCCTGAGTCATCTTTTCTCTTCAACCATCCACACCCTGGGGCCTGAGTCTGGCACAGGACACATGGGTCACAGTTCATTAGGCAAGACAGACATGGAGCACCATACACACCCGTGATGGGCACAACCAGCTGAGGGGGTGGCCGAACAACCGTGCTGACACACACATTGAGTACACCAACAGTCATGCGCAGAGGTCAGGGATCCAGTCCAGTGTCCTGGGTGGCACCCAGGTATGTGTAGACAGGTGGCAGAACCATGTCCTGCAAGCTTGAGTCCGGTGGATGCAGAGAATGGGGGCCTGGACAACGTTGGATGCATGGGGATGGCACATGTCACAATACCCACGCAGTCATGGACATCATGCCCAATACACAGTCACAGCCCACACACACAGCTTGCATCTTGCGAATCGACACATTGACACATAGCCACAATCAGGGAATACCATGCCAGACATGCAGGATGCACCGTGCCAACACACCAGCATTGACTGAGAAGAGGCACCTTGGAGGCATAGGGACACCTTTATTAGTCATGTATTCGGGTTTGCAGAGGCAACTCGAAGTACACATGAACACATCATGTGGAGTGACATGTGGGTCCAACACTGGCACCCCCCTTCTGCAGCACAAATGCGTGATAGCCATGGTACTGGCACACAAGCGTCGGCTAACAGCTAAATACCCACAGCTGCACACGGAGAGCCTGCCATACACCATAGATCCGCTGATGTGGAAGTCTGACACCATGTCAAGCCAATGCTAACCGTATGTGTCCGAGGGCAGTGTCACACACATTGATGCCATCATCACAATCCACTATCCCATCACTGATGACTGTCAACCAGGCAGACCATCTATTCAGGTGTACACAGCTGCATGTCGTGTCCCATGGGGATGTGACATGGCTGCAGAGGAACCAAACCCCGACAGGGGCAGTGTGCACACATCGTGAACAACTGCCACACCCAATACACCCCAGATGCATCACTTACCCCATGGAGACTTCCAAACGTGTCCGTGCCTGTAACGCTGAGTCAGCCCACGATGTCATGTCCATGAGGAATAGCAGTGCCACAACAATACAACCAGCAAACGGCATGCGCAGGTACCTGGGGAAGAGAGACACACAAGAAGTCAGCCACAAAAAGCACAGCCACTTGCATGTGCATTTACTCGACACATGTATGGATGACAACATGCTAGGTCACAATTATGACTGGGGAAATACTACCATCACTGCCACCATCACTCCAGTGACACACCCACACACACCTCTGACCCACGTGCCATACATGCAGGTGGAGACACACATCATAACGCATGCCACACGGGGACCAATGCGTGCACACTCAGACACTGGTACTCACCACTAAGCAAAGAAGTCGCGTATGAGCCGAGTCCGGATGTCCTCTTGCGGCTCCACATCCTCCACATCACTAGCCCCATTGCCAAGCCCTTCGTCCTCCACGGGTGGATGGTCCTCGTCATGTTGATTCAGGATGAGTGGCACAGCTCTTTCAACTGCCATGTTGTGCAGCATGCAGCAGACCATGAAGATCTTGCAGACCTTCGCCGGGGCATAAGGGAGTGCACCGCCGGTCTTGTGGAGGCACCGGAATCGGCTCTTCAGCATGCCAAACGTCCTCTCTATCACTCGCCTTGTCCGGCCATGGGCGGTGTTATAGCGGAGCTGTGCCGGCGTGATGGGGTTGCGGAGAGGTGTCAGCAGCCAAGGCATGTTGGGATAGCCAGCGTCCCCTACATGGGAAGCACATGGACATCGTTAGAACTGGTGAAGCGGTCGTGCTGGTCGGCTATACAGAATACAGGACAGACAGACTGTACCCACCAACAA
Source organism: Triturus cristatus (assembly GCF_964204655.1). NCBI lineage: Eukaryota > Metazoa > Chordata > Amphibia > Caudata > Salamandridae > Triturus > Triturus cristatus. The sequence continues at coordinate 1,062,549,481 of NC_140593.1, read as the reverse complement.
CACATGCCCGTTCGTTGCGCAGCTGCATCATCATATCAGGCATCCCGCTACGCCTCATGATGTAGGCATCGTGTGCTGATCCTGGGAAACGAGCAAAGACATGTGAAATCACCATATTGGACAGACACACCACAAGGGCATTGATGGAGTGGTAGTGCTTCCGATTGCGGTACGCCACCTCCCGTGCGTGTGGTGGTACCAAACCTACATGTGTCCCATCTATGGACCCAATGACATGGGGCATCCCTCCCAGGGCATAGAATCCACGCTTGACCTCAGTCATCTGTTCAGGGGTTGGGAACTTGATGAAGTCATCCAGGTGAATCAACATGGCCTCCAAGAAATCATGCAGCACACCGCTGAACATACTCTGGGACATGCCACCAACATGAGCTATGGTATTTTGGAAGGTACCCGTGGCAAGAAAATGTAGGGCAGCCATTACCTTCAGCTGGGGTGTCAGTGCCGTAGGATACCTGTGCTGCGCTTGCAGGTGTGGTGCCAGTCTCGCCGTCAGCTCCAGGATCAACGGTTGGGTGAAGCGGTAGAGCCGGATCCTGTCATTCTCCTGCATGGCAGCCAAGTCTGGAATTCTTCGGGCAAGAGGCGGTGCTCTGCAGTAATTTGGAAGTGACAAGGAAGAGTGAGTGCACTACGACAACAACTCATGTCTACTGAGCACATGTAAATCTGGCAATACACACATGCTACATAGGGAGTCAGGTATGTGCTACATGCCCAGGACACGTATCGATGCAAGGTGACACTCCTTCCAAGACCCAGCTACACACGGAGATTGAGAACCTCCCCATGCCACGCCATGGGAATAGCTGTGTCCCAGTGCAAGTGAACAGCCCGACGCAAGACAGGAGTGACATACACCCACACATCAGCAGAAGTGGGATGCCGATTGCAGAGACTGGTTGCGGAACACCGGAGCCACAGGTCACATGACATTACACTAGGCCTGCCCACACACCTTGCCATGAAGGTGCACATGTCATGACTCACCACACATTCCTTGTGAGGATGCTGACATGGCCTTGTCACGCTACTCCGTGTCCCATGCATACATGTGCACCTCACATCCGATACCACATGTGGCATGGTGTGCGGAACAGTGTGCAATGACAATCTACACACAGACTCATGTTGGTTGCTGCAACGGCTGCAGCTTTTGAGGGTGCTACAACATCAACCTGATGAAAATCCCGGACACATAAATGACATAGTCACATTGTGCACTGTGGGTAGTGACAAGTCATGTGTCATGACCCCTGTACCGGGCATCATGGGACACTTCCGTGTGTTGGTGTCCGTGCCATGCCAGTGACGCTCACCCCAAGTGCGCAGTACGACATGCACACATGTCAAAGGAGTCAAGGGCATGCCTGGCACACATTGCAGCGTCACACAGTACACCTATGCACATCTCATCATACATCTGGTGCCTTCTCCACTCAGGAGGCATGTTCCACATCACAGCCTGTCACACCTGTGCCCCACACATGTAGTAATGCACAGACGATGCCTTGATGTCCATTCCTGGACAAGTATGTCCATCCATGGACAAGTATGTCCGCCCTATTCCTACCTGTGTGTCGCCTATCACCACTGTGATGTGTAAAAACCGCCGTACTGCTGCTAAGAGGGCCTGTGTATGTTCCCAAATCACTGTGGGAGTGCTGCCGTATGTGTACCCATCGTGATGGCGAGCGTACAGGCATTTGTACGGTCCGTACCACTACGGGTATGCATACGCGTGCAGACCCATAGTGATAGTGAGCGTAGATGCGTGTGTACAGTCCGTACCACTACGAGTACGCATACGCGTGCAGACCCATAGTGATAGTGAGCGTAGATGCGTGTGTACGGTCCGTACCACTACGAGTACGCATACGTGTGCAGACCCATAGTGATAGTGAGCGTAGATGCGTGTGTACGGTCCGTACCACTACGGGTACGCATACGCGTGCAGACCCATAGTGATAGTGAGCGTAGATGCGTGTGTACGGTCCGTACCACTACGAGTACGCATACGCGTGCAGACCCATAGTGATAGTGAGCGTAGATGCGTGTGTACGGTCCGTACCACTACGAGTACGCATACGCGTGCAGACCCATAGTGATAGTGAGCGTAGATGCGTGTGTACAGTCCGTACCACTACGAGTACGCATACGCCTGCAGACCCATAGTGATAGTGAGCGTAGATGCGTGTGTACGGCCCTATCACTATGGGTCTGCACGCGTATGCGTACCCGTAGTGGTACGGACCGTACACACGCATCTACGCTCACTATCACTATGGGTCTGCACGCGTATGCGTACTCGTAGTGGTACGGACCGTACACACGCATCTACGCTCACTATCACTATGGGTCTGCACGCGTATGCGTACTCGTAGTGGTACGGACCGTACACACGCATCTACGCTCACTATCACTATGGGTCTGCACGCGTATGCGTACCCGTAGTGGTACGGACCGTACACACGCATCTACGCTCACTATCACTATGGGTCTGCACGCGTATGCGTACTCGTAGTGATAGTGAGCGTACATGCGAGTGTACGGCCCGTACCACTACGAGTACGCATACGCGTGCAGACCCATAGTGATAGTGAACGTAGGCAAGCATGTACGGGCCGTTGCCATGCATTTGGGGTACCCTAGGGCCCCGAAACGCACCGTACCTGTGTGTGATGCTCCAAATTACATAGGGGACAAGTATTAAGGCCTACATGCATGCTGGTTGTCATGGAGACCAAGTTCAAATTTCGAAATTGTTCTGGAAGGTGCACAGCAGAAGTCAGTTGGAATTATTCTACTTTGTTGCAATGTGTTTGTGGGGCTGACATCATGCAGGAGAATGAAACCGATAGAGAACCCACAGACTGCTAGGTTTGGTGGGATTGGTGGAAACATAGGATGCAAATGTGAGTGACCAATCACTCTGTACTCCTGTGCATGAGACTGGGCAGAAGGGCACATATAAGGCAGCCAGGTCCCATGAGGGAGTACTTGCCTGCACATCTTTGCATTCGTCGACCCAGCTGCTGCTACTGATTCCCTGGAACCATGTCAAGGGCTGTGGAGAGGACACAGCCATTCACCCTGGAGGAGAACATGGCTCTGCTGGATGTGATCCTCCCACAGTACTCCATGCTGTATGGGCGACCAGGGTATCAGGTGAGTGCATAGGCCACTGCCACAGACTGTCCCTATGTTGTGACTGTGACTTCTGCCATTGTGTCCAGGTGTAACACACATGCCATGTACTGTCGGGGGGGTCCCAGGGGGGGGTGCCTGATGTCTCCCAGCAGTGCCCTGAGACAGGAGGGGTGGGGGCCTAACACTCACAGCAGTGCCCTGAGCCAGGAGGGGTGTGTGCAGAGTCCTCCCAGCAGTGCCCTGAGACAGGAGGGGTGGGGGCCTATCACTCACAGCAGTGCCCTGAGCCAGGAGGGGTGTGTGCAGAGTCCTCCCAGCAGTGCCCTGAGACAGGAGGGGTGGGGGCCTATCACTCACAGCAGTGCCCTGAGACAGGAGGTGTGTGTGCAGAGTCCTCCCAGCAGTGCCCTGAGACAGGAGGGGTGGGGGCCTATCACTCACAGCAGTGCCCTGAGACAGGAGGGGTGTGTGCAGAGTCCTCCCAGCAGTGCCCTGAGACAGGAGGGGTGGGGGCCTATCACTCACAGCAGTGCCCTGAGACAGGAGGGGTGGGGGCCTATCACTAACAGCAGTGCCCTGAGACAGGAGGGGTGGATGCAGAGTCCTCCCAGCAGTGCCCTGAGACAGGAGGGGTGGGTGTGGAGTCCTCACAGCAGTGCCCTGAGACAGGAGGGGTGGGTGTGATGCACAGTGTGAGCCTTGATCATTGATTGTGACATTGCCATCATTCCACCTGTGTACCCACTGTGGCACGTACTGCTTTTTCCCTCACCAGGGGATGATGTCCCTATGACAAAGGTGCAATGCGTTGGCTGCATGACATGCCTTGTTGTAACCAGCTAATTTGTACCCATATGTCTCTCTGTGACATGTGGCTGGTGTATTGATGTGGTGTCACTTGTTCCTCCTCACAGGTAGGCGCCACTGCCAAGGAGCAGATCTGGCTGACCGCCGTCAGTGCCGTGAGGGGTGTGGATGGTCGGAGGCGGAGCCTGCCCCAGGTGAGGAAATGCTGGCAGGATATCCGGTGCTGGACGCGGAGGATTGCACGGCTCCTGCTGGGGGACTCACCTGAGAGCCACAAGAACCGCGGCCGCCACCGTCTGAGCCACCTCCACAGGCGTGTGCTGCCGGTGGTCTTTCCAGACCTGGAGAGGCGCTTACAGGCGATGCAGCAGCCGGAAGGGGGTAGGTACATGTGTGTTTGTTGTGTGTCACCGGCATTTGTAAGGGCACAGTAGCATGAATTCACTGGCATGGTTTAAAGGTGCTGTGCAGATCCTGTTTGCCCCAGTATAGCGCTGCGCCCCTGCCACCCTTCCCCTCCTTGCAATGTGTTCCCTGGTCTGTGTGTAGTCACTCCTTCACAAGGTAATGTAGGCTGGCGCTTTGTCCACGAGAACAATGACTGTAGCATCATTTGTGGGGGTGGTGTGTAACAGGTTGTGGGACCTTGCCTGTGCACTGTCAAGTTCACTGCATGTGGGTTCCATGTCAGTTGGCACTGATGCTGACTCCAGACATGGGAGTTGGTCTCTCATGTGTCATGCCTTACAGCGCGCATGTCCTATGTAGTGGCCTGTGACATGATGTGCATGAGTGTGCGATACACATAGTGCAGGGATGGTGACGTGTGTTGCAGTCATTACCATTCAGTAGCATGTAGTTGCGTGCCCACTACTGTCCCCTGGGGCACCTTTTCCTCAGTGGTGTATGTGTCATCATAAACGTGGACAATCTCAGTGTCTACAGCGTAGTTTGTGCTCTGTGCCATTGTCCCCTGTCACCATGTATATAGACGTGCTATTTTGTACAGGTGTCCACTGTGCAGCCTGACCTGATTGTCCTTCTTCATACTCACAGTTGCCAGTGCCTGTGTGTCTTGTTATACTCATCTGAGGATGGGCACTGGTACCTCATTATTTGTACAGGCGCACCTTGGCTGTTTGGCGTCCAATCTTGCTTTTTGCCTGCCCCTGTGTGTATCACCCAGACTATGAGATGTTGGTGCCACCTGTGTCTCAACAATTTGCCTCGTGTAGGGTCTTGTTGGGGCGGGCAATGCCTATGTGTCAAATCCTGATTTCTACTTGCTGGGTCTGGGCAGTGTGTGATGTGTCTGGACACACACGCAATGTGCAGTGACCGAGTCATGTTGGGCATGTTTTCAGCATTACCTATGCAGCATGTGTCTCAAGTTCATGGATATGGTCCCTGGTCATCGGTATTTTCGCCAACGCTGTGTGGTGCAGATGCAGTGCTGGATTGTCCCCAGGGCCTGGGTGCTATGTCAGACTCCGTTTCCTGTGTTTAGCTATTGTCTCATGCTCTCCATGGTATTTCAGTGGCATGGTGGCTCAACCAACTGTGTGTTTCATGCCCTACATCGGTACCTTGTTTAGTAGATGTTAGGGATCTTCCTTTTCAGGCTATGCAGTGTTACCTATGTCGATTGGACTCATGTGACTGATGTGTACAGCTGTCTGATTAATTTCTGTCTCTCCACCCTGCCCACAGCATCGTCGGGGGACACAGAGGGAGACATGGACACAGGCAAGGCGGAGGGACCGAGCACCAGTGCCAGCCGTGACATCGGGGCTGGCACATCGAGTGGGACAGAGGTGGAGGATAGTGCGGCCGAGGACCTGTCGACTGGCACGTCAGAATACGAAGCTGACAGGTCCGAGGAGGATGTCTCCGAGTGGGCGGTGGCTGCACCAGCAGCTGACAGCGGAACAACACCTCGCACCGCCCCCTCAGTTCCCACCAGCCGCCTCCCACTTGCTCGTGTCCCTTCCCAGCGTGCCCGGTCACAGCATGTCTCCTTCCTGCCAGGCACCGCACCCCCTGCCCCTGTCTCCACTGCTGCCGCCAATGCAGAGTCTGTGGACATCCAGCGGCAACTGCAGGTTGGTCAGGCTGCGATCCTTAATGTCCTCCATGCCCACGGCAAAACCCTCACCAACATCGAGGCTTTCTTGGAGGGCATTAATTCATCGCAGGCTGACCAACGCAACTTGCTGAGGTCCATAGACTCCACACTGACTGCAGCAGTGGGTCTCCTGCAGCGCGACCTCCCCCCACCTACCCCTGCCCCATCCACACTTCCCACTCCCATGCCTGTCCCACGTACACCCAGACGTCGGCATGCACCCACATCAACGGACACGGGCACCACACCAGCAGGGAAGGTCCACCGCACTCCTCCTGACACGCACACACAGGGTGAGGTAGGCACACCCACTGGGTCGGGGGGCAAACGTGTGACACGCAGCCATAGTGGGAGTCCGCATTCCACCCAGTCCACTCCCTCCAAATCCCCTCGCCTCAGCTCTCCTGGCCACATCTCCCCCAAGGACTCCTTCATGGCCGCTCTGTCCCTGAGCCCCACAGTTACACCACCACGCAAGCGGTCAAGGAGGTCCCCGGTCAGGGTGGTTGAGTCTCCCCCCCTGTCTCCACCCTCCCCCGGTGGCGCTGCGACCCATCCCTCTGACCCCCCCCCCTCCTTGGGGCCTGAGGTCCCTTCGGGTGCAGGGGACTCCCTGGAGGACCTTGCAAAGGTGTGTAGTGCCATCCTGGCCTCCGCCTTTGGCACTGACCCACCCCCTGTGGTGGAGTCCTCCATCCCTGCACCCACAACGCCGCCCCTTTGCCCTGATGTCCCTGCGGTGCCTGTTGCTTCCCCCCCCCTGATGCCCTCACCAGTGTGGAAGACGATGCCATTTGACTGTGCAGGCAAGGTAGGGGACACGCATCCCACTGTGTCCCCCATCCAGCTGAGAATCATTGACTGCCCTATGGGCTTTGTGAAGATTGAACTGCCTGCGATCCACGGACATTGTGCTCATGCTGAATAAAGCTTAATTTTGTTTTCATTATCACACTACTGCTATGCTGGTATTGGTGTTGGTGGGGCTGCTACATGGTTTTGGGTGGTGTGTAAGGGTTTGGGTGTGTGGGATATGTAGTAGTGTACTGCTCATTGGTGGGACCCTGGGATCTGTGTGCCATCACAAGGTGTTGGCTAACTTTCTTTGTTCATGTAAGCAGTTACTGCATGGTGCACTTGTCCCAGGGTGTATTCCTTCCTCTGTGTACCCAGCTTTCTTCCCTGCAGGGTGTTCCCAATGTTTAGCGCAGAGCTGTGTCTACATGAGCTGTGTGTGTGACGGAGCCCTTCTACTTTGGCCATGCATGCAGGGCCATGTCTCCACCTGCAACAATCGTGGCATCCTTGGTGATCACTGTACTTGTGTGTGGAGTCTGTTGACATGAGTTCATGGGGACATGTTCCCTTGTAGCCAGTATGCATGTGGATAATTCTGGCCTCACACACATGTGTTACACCCCTCCTGTCTCAGGGCACTGCTGGGAGTGATAGGCACCCACCCCTCCTGTTTCAGGGCACTGCTGGGAGGACTCTGCACACACCCCTCCTGTCTCAGGGCACTGCTGGGAGGACTCCACACCCACCCCTCCTGTCTCAGGGCACTGCTGGGAGGACTCCACACCCACCCCTCCTGTCTCAGGGCACTGCTGGGAGGACTCCACACCCACCCCTCCTGTCTCAGGGCACTGCTGGGAGTGATAGGCACCCACCCCTCCTGTCTCAAGGCACTGCTGTTAGTGATAGGCACCCACCCCTCCTGTCTCAGGGCACTGCTGGGAGGACTCCACACCCACCCCTCCTGTCTCAGGGCACTGCTGGGAGGACTCCACACCCACCCCTCCTGTCTCAGGGCACTGCTGGGAGTGATAGGCACCCACCCCTCCTGTCTCAGGGCACTGCTGTTAGTGATAGGCACCCACCCCTCCTGTCTCAGGGCACTGCTGGGAGGACTCCACACCCACCCCTCCTGTCTCAGGGCACTGCTGGGTGGACTCTGCACACACACCTCCGATTTCAGGATATGTACGCTTGGAACATACACGGTGGGGGTACGCTCAATGCATTTGAGGTGAGGGTACGAGTCTACTTACACTGGTGTGGTGGGGGTACGCTCCATGCATACGCGGGTGAGGGTACGGGTCGTACTTACACTGTTGGGGTGTGGGGTACGCTCCTTGCATACGCGGGTGAGGGTACGGGTCATACTTACACTGTTGGGCTGGGGGGTACGCTCCTTGCATACGCGGGTGGGGGTACGGGTCGTACTTACACTGTTGGGGTGGGGGTACGGTCCGTGAGTCCGCGGGTGGGGGTAGGAGTCGTACTTACACTGGTGGGGGTGGGGGTACGGTCCGTACGTCCGCGGGTGAGGGTTCGAGTCGTACTTACACTGTTGGCATGGAGGGTACGCTCCATGCATACGCGGGTGAGGGTTCGAGTCGTACTTACACTGTTGGCATGGGGGGTACGCTCCATGCATACGCGGGTGGGGGTACGGGTCGTACTTACACTGTTGGGCTGGGGGGTACGCTCCATGCATACGCGGGTGGGGGTACGGGTCGTACTTACACTGTTGGGCTGGGGGGTACGCTCCATGCATACGCGGGTGGGGGTACGGGTCGTACTTACACTGTTGGGCTGGGGGGTACGCTCCTTGCATACGCAGGTGAGGGTACGGGTCGTACTTACACTGTTGGGCTGGGGGGTACGCTCCATGCATACGCGGGTGGGGGTACGGGTCGTACTTACACTGTTGGGGTGGGGGGTATGCTCCTTGCATACGCGGGTGAGGGTACGGGTCGTACTTACACTGTTGGGCTGGGGGGTACGCTCCATGCATACACGGGTGGGGGTACGGGTCGTACTTACACTGTTGGGGTGGGGGTACGGTCCGTGAGTCCGCGGGTGGGGGTAGGAGTCATACTTACACTGGTGGGGGTGGGGGTACGGTCCGTACATCCGCGGGTGAGGGTTCGAGTCGTACTTACACTGTTGGCATGGAGGGTACGCTCCATGCATACGCGGGTGAGGGTTCGAGTCATACTTACACTGTTGGCATGGGGGGTACACTCCATGCATACGCGGGTGGGGGTACGGGTTGTACTTACACTGTTGGGCTGTGGGGTACGCTCCTTGCATACGCGGGTGAGGGTACGGGTCGTACTTACACTGTTGGGGTGGGGGGTACGCTCCATGCATATGCGGGTGAGGGTACGGGTCGTACTTACACTGTTGGGGTGGGGGTACGCTCCATGCATAGGCGGGTGGGGGTACGGGTCGTACTTTCACTGTTGGGGTGGGGGGTGCGCTCCTTGCATACGGGGTGGGGGTAGGGTCCGTACATATCCGTCCCCACGCTATGTGATGCTTGTGCGGCCCGTACCCAGGCCTTTGCCACGTGGGTGCGATCCGTCCTGCCATTGTTGGGGTGACGTGTGAGGGCGTGGTCCGACTCGTACCCACGCTCTTCAGGCGTGGGTACGGGACGTACCTGTCTGGTTGTGTTGCCGGTTCGCGTGGTGACGGACTTCCGTTGTGGCGGTCGCTGGCTTATCAGGACACGCCCCCACCCCCTCGTGGTGACCAGGGCATGGGAGTCAGGTATGTCCAGGCCATGTGTGGTGTGTGACTTATGTGGTTGTTTTGTGGCCTGCCCTGGTCCTGCCACCCCCACCCCACCCCACTTTCCCCCCTCCCTTAGTTATTCTGACCTTCTGCGGCGTCTGCGTCGTAACCTGTAGAGGAGGTGGACTGCTATGAGGGCAGGGATGACTCGTAGGTTCGGGTCCATGTCTGTCCATCGCGTACTGGTACTCCTTGATCGCGTCGTCCTGTCGCGTACGGGTCCTCCTTGATCGCGTCGTCCTGTCGCGTACGGGTCCTCCTTGGTCGCGTGGTCCTGTGTGTCCGTCGCGTACTGGTCCTCCTTGTTCGCGTCGTCGTCTGTCCGTCGCATACTTGTGGTCCTTGTTCGCGTCGTCCTGATTTCCCGGCAGTTTTTGGCTGCCGCAAAATATTCACCGTGCGGGGTGACGTCGGTGCGAATCGTGATTCCTGGGTCGTGAATGGCTGGCTGCGGGCGTCCCGACGTCAGGTCGGCGCTTTTCCGGATCGCATTGGTAGGTTTTTTTTGGTCGGTCGGGCTTTTTTACGATTTGTACGGTACTGGTGTACCCGTGCGGATCGTAATTCCTTGTTTGTAAAAATTGACGACCGGGTACGCGTCGGACGGAGATTATGCTCCGTCCGACGGTTCGTACCCGGTTTTTGCCGGATCGTGATCGGCACCTTAGTCTTTTAAACAATCACTTATAGAAACACATACTTATTCATACAGGAACTCTTCCAATCTCTCACTCTCACATATACTCACTTATAAACACCAATAGTCACATATACTAGTTTAAAACATATGTAGTTACTTATGAAGACACTATTGAGACAGTCATTCACTCACTAACACACCCATGCACACACTCATCTACCCATACAGTCCTGCACACATGCTGTCTTCAACACATACAAACAGTGAGTCACTCATTCATGCATCTTTGCACTACGTAATACCCCCCACCGCACCATGAAGACACTCAGACACTCATACTGAGACTCAAAAAACCAAATAATAACCTATATAAACACCCATGTAGCTACTCACCAACCCATGCAGACACTTATACACAAAGTGAGAGACTGATACAGGTATTTACACATTTAAACATTACTCACTTAGCCATGTATTCAAAAAGATACACTTAATCAGTCAGTAATACAATCAATTTTTCAAAAAAAATTCATCAATTTAGACACTTATATACTCATTTATTCTTCCATCGACCTTGAGATATACATATATTAAACATATTTAATTTTCAGAAAAACACACATTCACTGGATGATGTCATCAGTGATGTCATTTGAGATGTCATCAGTGATGTCATGAGTGATGTCACTGACCATGTCATGAGTGATGTAATATGTGACGTCATCAGCAGTGCATTGCGGGCGCGCGAGTTATAGTTAGCTGAACTAACCATAACGGGGAAATTTCATTGGTTTTTTACGAGTGAAATGTCCAGCTAACTATAACATGTGTGAAACCTTTGGTTTTTTCATTGAATTTCTAAGGTTTTTTAAATGCTAATTCCTAACTATAACGTGTGTGAAACCCATGGTTTTTTCAGTGAATTTGCAAGGTTTTTTAAATGCTAATTCCTAACTATAACGTGTGTGAAACCCATGGTTTTTTCAGTGAATTTGCAAGGTTTTTTAAATGCTAATTTTTTTTTTCATTTTTTTTTACATATTTTTATTATAATTTTCTATCCTTTTTTAAAGACTATGGTTAAATTTTATAAATTCTACAATATGTTTTTTTTTTACCATTTTTATAAAATAAACAGGTAAGATTTATTAGTATAACATATTGGTTTTTTTTTCCTTTTTTTTTTAAAAAAAAATTTTAACGTGCGCGTACGGTAAGCGCACGTCTTGCTTTCATTACGTTAGATTTCTACGCTGTTTGCGTTCATTTACGCAATTTGCGTAGACGTACGTCACGCGCGTGCAGCGCGTAACGCGTACGCTGCACGCGCTTGTTACGCGGAAGTGAAGGGGCGTGCCTGTTTTGCGCATGCGCGCGAGCGCGTGTCTTTTTTACGCGCATGCGTACTTTTACCGTAAGCGCACCGTAAGCGTAACGTACGCGCACGGTGGGTCATGTGATCATGAAACACAACTTTTGATTGGTTGAAACTACTTTCAGTTCTAGAACTCTCCTACACCACACCCATTCCCCTCATTTCTGCTTGTGATCCCTTAGGAGAAGGAGCTGAGTTGTCTTTGTGATACGATGGCAGAACAGCAGAACTCTTCTGAGAGTGAGGCTAGCAGCACTAGCTTGAGGCAGAGAAGGAGGAAACAAAAGAGCTCTTTCATATGGGAGTATTTTTCTTTTCCAGAGGACAAGAAAAAGGTAAATTCACCCTTAGTGACTTGTAAGCTTTGTGGCCGTGTACTTTCAAGAGGGAATCCCAACAAGAAGTATTCCTTCGGGAATCACACCATGTTGAGACACCTTCAAGATGTACACGGTAGGACATTTGCTCGACATACTGAAGGTAACCCTTCAGTAAGTCAACCAAGCACATCCACAGCAGCTCAGCCTGGTCCATCATCTGCAGTGCCGAGTCCATCTTCGGCAGGTCAGCTGAGCCCTTCATCTGTGGGGGGAGCATCTCCTTTTTCTCGTCCTCTGGAAATCAACCATCGGTTTTCGAGGGTTTTAGTTTGGTGCGCCACTTGTCATGATCTAATTGCTCATAGGGAGACCAGTGTTGCCCTAGTGAACAATTTAATAGATCAGCACATTTGTCGTAGAGACTAATATTCCCACTCTTTCTTTCCTCTGTCCCTGCATGAACACAACGGCTCTTTTAAGAGCCAACCTTACCTTTTAACTTTTTTTTATATATTTTTTAAAACTTTTTTTTTTTTTTTTTTTACCGTACGCGTACGGTACGCGTAATTTTTTTTTTTTTTTTAAAAACACTAAAAATCAATTATCACATTACAAGGTCCTTGAGAGACTACAATGATAAACTGAAAATGTGATTGTGGAGAAGTGGAAAAAAGGGACCATGACATTTTTGACTTACCATACCCACTCAAAAAATTATTTATTAATTAAAATTTAATTTTTATTGCTTTAAAAATGGTTCAAGTTTTCGAAAATGTTCTATCTCAATCTGAAAAAAAAGAAAAAAGTATTAATATTTAATAAAACATTTTATAATACAGTACACATATTTACATATTTTCCCCAAAAAATTTTTTGCCTTTTTTTTGCTGTTTTCAGAATATATTGCATTTCACTATAAATTGTGAAAGCAATTGCATTCATCATTTAACAGCGGGCAAAAAAAAAATAACAATCTCAAAGATTGTTTTAAAAAAGCCCAGAATCTCTTCTCACTTAAACATAACATTATAGAAATCCATAATATTCTTAAAAAATATCATCTAATATCAATACTTATTTCTTTAAAATACCGTCCGACATTTTTGTTTCAGAAGTATTATCACAAAAATATATCTCAAATAACTCCACAATACATCTGGTTCCATTTCCTTTAGGCCAAATAGTAATTTTAAAATTCTTTTTTGATTAAATTTCCAATGGTAATCCAATAAAAATCTAAAGTTTAAATTGTACAGATCTCACCGATTGTCTGTAACATTTTGGTTTCCGAAAGATTAATTAATAATTAAATAAGTCCAAATACAATTGTTTACCTTTCCTCATGGCCAAATAGTAATTGTAAAAATCTTTGTTGAATAAATTTCCAATGGCAATCCAATAACATTCCCAAATTTTAAATTGTGCAGATGTTACCGATTTTTGTCTAAATTTTTGGTTTTCCAAAGTTTCATAAAAAATTTAAAAAGTCCACATTACAATTGGTTACCTTTCCATTAGGCCAAATGATAATTTGTAAAATCATTTTTTAAGAAAATTCCAATGGTAATCCAATAAAATGGTAAAATTGTTTTGGATAGATGTTGCCAATTCTCTCTAAAATTTTGGTTTCAGGAAGATTAGATAGGAATTTGCTAAATCAAAAGGCAAACGTTGCTTGAAAATCAATTGGGAATCATTACACAGTGTCCAGCCTTTTTCACATTTAAGATAAACTGTGTAATGTCCAGAAGTAACAGTAGGTCCTTCATGGAAAATTATTGCAACTGTTACAAAAGTTTTTCCTGAAATTGATAATTGCTGTCCTGTAAACTTCTTTATTAAAGTATCTAATTTTGAACCATCAGCTTTACATCGTTGCATCATTAAAATTACATATTGTCCGTATTCCTTTAAAATTAACGTTGAAAACATTTCAGATTTACACTCACTGCATTCCATGCTATGATTAGCATCTTTAACTAATTTAGCAAAAGTGACTGTTTTACTTTCTGGCAATGTTAAATAAATAAACCTTTCAGAATCAACATTAGAGCCACATATATTGTAAAAGTTTTCACAACTATGTTCCCATTTATAAGAGAGACCAAACAAATTATCAATGGGAACCCCTTCTTCTTCCAGTACCTGAAGAAAAAACATCAAGAATTCCTGTGCGTCTTGCTGTACATTTTGAGAAAACTGTGTTCGTCCTGAATATACATCTAAAAGTTTTCTAATTTCAGTAGCACTTTCTACTTGAGTTTTATCATTACTCAGCTTTTGAAAAAGGAGACTCAACTCAGAACAGAATCTTTTTCCCTGATTTACTATTATCTGCTCTTGCACACTTTCCAGATGAAAAGCAACATTCAGCACTACATTAGCGTAGCAGTTGACACCAGATCTATTTTCAAAATGACATCCTACAACCTGTTCTTCATTTTCCTTTTTCTTTTTGCTTGCAATTACATCACTCCTCTTTTTTTTCCTCCTCTCTACATCTTCATTACAGATATTCTCATTTCTCCTTTTACGAGAAACTACACGTTTCTCCAACACAGGATACTGACCTAAATGAGGAGCATAGCTTCTTCTTAATCTATTATACTCCTTTACACAATTTGTATCAGCACTAACTTTAGAGTCATCAAAGTCTATCATGAATAAACCAGATAATGTTTTCACTCGTGACAAAGCTACATAAGCCATACCTTCTTTGAACACAGTTGAACCAATGTTCACAAAAGCACAATCTACAGTCAATCCTTGAGACTTGTGAATAGTTACAGCATATGCTAGAGAAAACGGAAACTGCTTCCTACGTACATATAAGTCTTTCACAAGCATGAAACGAACTGAACAATGACAAATATCTTTAACTTCTTCTATCTGATCAAATTTTATTTTTAAACATTCAATTCCATCTTTTTTCTGATAATTAATAAAACCCACAACTCTTCCCATAGCTCCATTAACTAAACCCTTTTCAACATCCAAATTTCTCCTTAAAAATACTCTACAGTTCATGCAAACATATAGATTTTTTTCTAATCCAGCTGTTTTGGAAATGTTCTTCTCTAGTGAATCCAATTTATTTTTCAGTGTGCCTGTTAATGTGATAGTAATTCTTCCATCTTCAATTTTGTCCACTGCTTCCAATTTCCTGATATCTGCCTTTTCCAATTTTAAAAGCTCCTCATTGAATATTGAGCATTCACGTAGAGTTGGCATTAAGCAGATGACACTTTTCTTTTCTGCAATGTTCTTGTATATCTTCTCTGCAACTATTTCTTCTTTTGGAAATAAATTATGTAGCAGCCGACTTTGTAATGCTTTTTTGCCAACTTCTGTGAGTAGTCCAATCCTGATATCTTTCAGAATACTTCCATATTCTTCATCGTTTGCTTGCCTCATATTAGTAGTAAGTTCCTTGTACTCAAAGAAGGACCAAATATTTGCATTACCAATGCTTCCCAATGACTTCTTTGTGTCTTCATGTGTCACAGTATTAAACACTGGTTGTCCTTTAACTGGAGTAAGCTGTAGAAGATCCCCAAATACAATGACATGTTTTCCACCAAATAACACGTCATAGTCTGTCCTTAGAATTTGCTGCATTCTTAAATGCACAAAGGCAAGCATTAAGTTTGATACCATGCTCACCTCATCAATAATGAGAACTTGCATCTTCTTCAATACTCTTGAAACTTCCAAGCATGCTTCTCCAGTTAGCTTGTTGTATTGTATTTTGTTCTCATGCTCCACTGGTAACATTAGCAAACGATGTAAGGTGATTCCTTTTATGTTATATGCTGCTAACCCAGTTGGAGCAGTAACCACACAAGACAAAGTAGAATCCGTTTTTTGCTGTAGGTAGCTTCTGATGACTTTTATTAGGAAACTTTTTCCAGTTCCAGCTTGTCCGCTTACATACATCCTGATTGGATGAAATGATGTGCATGAGCACTCTTTTTTTTATGTAGAAATCCGTGATCAATTTTGTTTCTGATCTCTTCATAAATTTGTTGCTGCTCTTCGTTCAGTTGTCTTTCCAAATTTTGTAAGTCTATAAATTCTTCTTGAGCTTGATTCATAGCCGTTTCCACTTCATTCATGGCTATTGATGCTTCATTTTCAACGATTGGTTGTCCTAGGGGATCTTGACTGAGTGTTCCTGAACTTTGGCTGTCCTGAGAACTGTCTCTAGCTACTTCTGCTGCAATTGTAGCTTCCTGTTCAATTTCTTCATTTAACATTTGCAGATAAGTTGTGAATGTATTGCATTGTATGCTGTCTTTGCAAGCATTAAATGAATCGTCATAGCTTTGAAATTCTCCCAGTAGTTCATCCTCTGTACGCCATGGTTTAAACAGCTGTAAAAGAGCCAAGTAGTAAAATTCCTTTTTGTCAGTAGTGTTGCAACTCAGCTTCCGGTGATTTATCAAACTTCCTTTTGTTTGCTTCACCAAACATCCTTCCTCACCAATGACTTTATATTTTCCATTTTTGATGTCTTCTGCGGCTTTCCGTGAATAAATGTAGTTCTGCAGCACTTCATAGAGACACATGTTCTCCAGATGTTGACTTCTCTTGGGATAATATGTGTCCAACATGTTTGATTTCAAAATATCTGTACTTTCTGGGTCATTCTCGGCCAAATATTCAATTTCTCCAACAGATTTCAGTACCCGATTTCTCATTGCTGCAATGCCTAAACTTGCCCAAATTATTCTTCTTGATTTCGAGTAGAGACTTGCAGAAGATAACCTATCTGAACATTCGTAGGATCCAATTTCTCGATGCGATAACATCTTTAAACTGAAACTGTACAGCTTCTTACTGACAGTCTTCTCGTGAGAAATCTCTTCCCACATTTCCTTCAATTCCGTTTTCTCAGATTTAGTAATGTAAGATGTTACATATCGAGCAATTGCAATGGAATTGTTAGCTACATACTGTATATCCATGTTAGCATTCCACATGGATAAAATGACTGGGTTGTAGTCATTTATATTTTTTGATTCTTCTTTTCTTTTTAGGTTGCAGGTATTCTTAGGTGATTTTCTTGTGATAGTATGTCTCACAGATGACATAAAACTGTTTACTCTTCCATTTGAAAGAACAGGTCTAGGAAATCCAAATCGACATTTAGTGTAGTATTTATCTTTGCTCTTGTATTTCCGTCGACAGTATTTTCCACACCGATGACTTTGGAAACGTAAAACTTGCTCCTTTAACTTTTTCTCTTCTGTGCTTTTTGGTATAGCACATGTTGCATATTCTTCAATGTAAGATAACACTGCTTCATCAGTATCTGTTCCAAACTTTGGGGCATCCTTGATCCACAACAGCATATGAATATGAGGAGCACCTCTTGCTTGGTACTCTTTTCTCCAAAAGAAATCCACTACTTCTCCTAGAGGTGGATTTTTTTTATTGCAGATGAAGGACATCATAGCCTCAAATCTATGATTGAAATATCTGCAAACATTAACCGGATCCAATGAGCACAGTTCTCCTGCTGTCTTGTATTCAATGTTTTTAATGTTTGAATTTGCCTCTCGTAGAAAATCCAGTAAATCATCCCAAGCGTACTCAGCACAGCTTAGGGTAAGGAACCATGTTGGTGTTCCTAAATTTCGTAACATGCATTTTAATTCACCATGGCGTCGGTACCAATATTCATTTGTCCCATGCTGACAAGCCATCAGATTGATCAGTTGTGTTTCCAAATGATCATCTCGGTGCTGCACTTTCTCCATAAAATCCTTAGCAGACACATTTTGTAAATGTACTCCACTTTTTAAAATGTGATTTACTGCATAAGATAGTGCAGACAAGTCGCTTTCAAATAAAAGATGGAACAAATAAGGAATACTTTGTCGAAATCTGGGATCTTCTGCATATAGTCTTGTAGTCCGATACTCAGAAGCTGGAATCTGTTCTGGACGTTCATCGTATCGTCCTCCTTTTCCTGTAGGAAACAGCTGGGGAAAACATCGAGCTTCCAAGCTCTCCTCCCATACACTCACGGGAGTTCCTTTTGCTTTCTTCATCTGAAACAGATCAATATTGTCTCCCATAACTTCTTTTGAATGAAGAGGATGTATGCTAAAATGTTCATAAATTTCTTCTTCCTTTGACTTGTCCACTTTTTCAATTTGTCCAGTTGGTGTTTCTGTGTCTTCTTGTAAATCTTCTTCTTCTTCTTCTATATTAATTGTTTCATACCATTTGTTATTCCTTTTCAAATACAAATTTGCTCTTTGTACTTTCCGTACATCTACCAGCTCCTGCCAAATCTTCTTATTCTTTGTAGGTACACCATTAACCAGAATAACTAATGGTTCAGTTTCCAAAGTATCCGCATCAATAGTTTCCATATTGTTTTTCAAATCCAAGGGCAAATACACCACTCTACCTTTTAAACCTCTCAGTAAATCTGAAGGAGGTAATTTACCAGTTTTGGGCTCCATACGTACTATGGTCTGGAACGGATGAACACATTGAATAAGTATAGACTCATATGTATTTAATTCACGAAGTTCAGCAGGAATAGCATCCAATTCTAAATTATTATGTACAGCTCTGGTCGGCATTCTATTTTCCTCTAACTTGTTGTAACAGTATTTACAAATACGCTGATCTTCACCCAATTCAAAACAATTTTCTAGAAATATATATGTGGCAAAATCCTTCCACTTATAATTATCTTCATTTTCACTCTTTCTGTAGAGATCAACATTCCTAGTTTGTTTTCTATAATGAGTTCTGCGGCAACAAATACAAGTAATATTTGGTCTTTCATTAGAGATTATTGCAAATTTTGTTATGTGATCATTAAATGTCTTACTTACAGAGGGTTCTACATTCTCTTCCACTTCTTCCTCATTTACTGTGTCCTTTTCTGCACTGTTTTGTTCAGGACCAAAATAACAAAACTGAATTTCATCAACAACCTTCTCTACATCTGATACCGATCCACGGAACAGAGCCCTATTCAATTCATCTAACTTTATTGCTGGACTTGTAGCAAAATACAACCGTCTCACAAACTTTCTCATTTCAGTATGATGAACAGCCAGCATCCTAAAATGATGGAAAACACTATTACACACTTTTCTAGATAGACAAGCCAGAGAATGACCCTGCAAACCAGTATTCTCTCTCACTCTGCATGGATCTAGACTTTGAAGCACCTTAATCTTCTGTTTTACACTTTTTTTACTATATTCTCTTAGAAACTCACGAAATTTATCAATAGATTCCTGACGCACAGTGCAAATACTACTACAATTCCAAGTGTACACTGGGGCTTTAGGACGTCTCCCCATAGCCTCATCCGCCATCACTTGTACCTCATCTCTTGGAACCATTATCTCCTTCTCCATTATGCAACCATTTTTCACTTCATAAGCACGACCTCTGGTGTCAACTGCATGCAGCAAACTATTACTTTGAAAATAGCTCTGTTCATTAAAAAAAGGTTCACTACTTGAACTATGCATCCATTTTCCTAAAAACATTTTACAAAAGTTTGTTCTGTTCACTACTCTTTTCCTTTTGCTTTGTGATTTCAGTACATTAACCATTTTATCTAATGTACGCATCCTATTCAAAATTAAAATGAATAGTTTCCTTTTTAATTCTAATGCCTTTGCTGCAATGGCTTCAATTTCTTTTTTTCTCTTGTAATATTTTGCCTTTTGCTTATATTTCTTCACCTCCTTTATCAAATTGGACATAACTCTTCTCTGAAACATTTTTCTACGTATCTCTTTAAACGCTGTTTTTCTGTTTAAGTTAATCTTTATTGTTGCAGAAGGTATATTTGCATTAACTAATTTCTCAATTTTTTCCTGTTTTTTTCTATTGAAAACATTCTTTCCAGTACAGACATTTTGTACATTTTTCCTTTTTTTGAATATGTTCTTTAAAAAATCTTTTGTCTGCTTACCAGAAGATTTTTTCTTTTTCCCAACATGAGCATCTCCAACTAACTTAGGTCCTCCAGTTGTCTTCAAATATAGGTTTTTTTTGTGGTCTTTCTTTAGTCTGGATTTTGTAGGCATCTTAAATTTTGTTCACTGCTCTTCAGCAATACCTGAAAAAAACTAAAAAAAAAATCCTTTATTTTATTTAAATATATTACTACATTTTTTATGATCTTTTGAAATCTTAAAATACTATAAACCCCTTTCCTATAAATGAAAATCACAATAACACCTTCACAAATTAAATATCTAAAAACAATTCCTGTGTGCACAAAGAGTCATGCTTTGAAATTAGGCAGAAAACGAAATTTCTTTGCCAATTGCAAAGCATACTTACTACTCTTTTTTTGGCAAGTGATAAACACTTTTACAGACTGACACATTATGAATCCACTTTTCAGATTCTTAAAAAAGCACATGTCCAAACTGCTTTTTCAGACCAGCACCATGTGTAACCTGGGTGACTGACTACACTCCAGCAAGGGCAACCAGCCTTATTGATGCTGAATGTATTTGCATTACTGACTGAAACCTCAAACCCCACTCGGTTGTGAATACTGTGCATGATTCCACAGGATATGCAGCTGGCTGTGTGCTAAGAGTCTGCTTCTGCACAAAAAAATGGCTCCCCCTTTCCATCTAATGCAAATGTAAAATCTCCAGAGCAATACGCAATAAATCTCTGCCTGTAATTCCTCTTTGCACACAGAGTCATGTTTTCACATTAGTCAGAAAACGAAATTTCTTTGCCATTTTGAAAGCACACTTACTACTCTTTTTTATGGCAAGTGATAAACACTTTTACAGACTGACACATTTTGAATCCACTTTTCAGATTCTTAAAAAAGCACATGTCCAAACTGCTTTTTCAGACCAGCACCATGTGTAACCTGGGTGACTGACTACACTCCAGCAAGGGCAACCAGCCTTATTGATGCTGAATGTATTTGCATTACTGACTGAAACCTCAAACCCCCCTCGGTTGTGAATACTGTGCATGATTCCACAGGATAAGCAGCTGGGTGTGTGCTAAGAGTATGCTTCTGCACAAAAAAATGGCTCCCCCTTTCCATCTAATGGAAATGTGAAATCACCAGAGCAATACCCAATAAATCTCTGCCTGTAATTCCTCTTTGCACACAGAGTCATGTTTTCACATTAGTCACAAAACGAAATTTCTTTGCCAATTTGAAAGCACACTTACTACTCTTTTTTTTGGCAAGTGATAAACACTTTTACAGACTGACACATTTTGAATCCACTTTTCAGATTCTTAAAAAAGCACATGTCCAAACTGCTTTTTCAGACCAGCACCATGTGTAACCTGGGTGACTGACTACACTCCAGCAAGGGCAACCAGCCTTAGTGATGCTGAATGTATTTGCATTACTGACTGCAACCTCAAACCCCACTCGGTTGTGAATACTGTGCATGATTCCACAGGATAAGCAGCTGGGTGTGTGCTAAGAGTTTGCTTCTGCACAAAAAAATGGCTCCCCCTTTCCATCTAATGCAAATGTGAAATCACCAGAGCAATACACAATAAATCTCTGCCTGTAATTCCTCTTTGCACACAGAGTCATGTTTTCACATTAGTCTCAAAACGAAATTTCTTTGCCAATTTGAAAACACACTTACTACTCTTTTTTTTGGCAAGTGATAAACACTTTTACAGACTGACACATTTTGAATCCACTTTTCAGATTCTGAAAACAGCACATGTCCAAACTGCGTTTTCAAACCAGCACCATGTGTAACCTGGGTGACTGACTACACTCCAGCAAGGGCAACCAGCCTTACTGATGCTGTATGTATTTGCATTACTGAGTGCAACCTCAAACCCTTAACCCCTTCCATGCTGCGCAAATTCCGCCGCTGTGCTGACGGAATCTTGCGCGGGCGTGGTCATGACGGAACGGTTCCGTCATGAGCACAGCTCAACCGTGGCTCATGACGGAACCGTTCCGTCATGAGCACCGAAGGGGTTAAAGTATTCCTTATTTTTACCAGTACACCTTAATTTATCGTGAAAACATTGTCCATATTATTTGACATGTTCCTCACATTTAAATTTCTCCCAAAACAGAAAATAATAAACACAACTTCAACAAAAGGAATTCCATTTCTATTATTCATTTCTTAATTTACCATATACATCCCCTCTCAAACTCTAAACTCACCTTTAAAATTAGTTAGCTGTGAAAGAAATGTGGCACTCAAACAGCAGATTATCAGAGCCAGGATCTCTGTTCTTTACACCTCTCTCCTCTCAGCAGAACCAGATAATGGCAAACTTTCCCTCTCTTTTTCCACACATATACATGTAAATTTCAAATCTCAGTGCTTCCCCCTTTTTTTCAAATGTAATCACACATTTCTATTGGTTGAAAACCAACCCTTTTCCAAAAGTACCCTTCCCCCAACTTGACTTCTGCCTAGTACCCTTCCCCCAACTTGACTTCTGCCTGCTACCATAGCAACAGCTCATGGAACACTGCTGTGTGGAGTTAGGTCAGAAGTTCGCCACACAATGTTTCAATTCCAAAGAGCAGGAGTGCTTGACTTTTCAAACCTAACAGCAAATCCATAGTACTGTTCTTTAGTAACACATTTTTCTGTACCAATACAAAACATGCTTCTATAAATTTACACATACAGCCTAGTTTTTATTCTAGAATGGTATGAAACAGCCAATCAGTTCTTTTTTTAATAAAAGAAATATGTATGCCTCCATTTCCAAACTGTCTTTCATTTCTTTTTACCATTCTACTGAATTACACCTCCTGAGTGCATCCAGTTCTCCTTTGAAGATGTTCACAGTGTGGATTGTAGGGCACAGCTATGTCTTCTGGAGTGAAAAGTATGCAGAGAAAACAGATATGGTGAGAGACCTTGCTTTGCCAAATGTAGACATTAAATGGATTGGTCAGAGAGGGTTAAAGTGGCACCAATTGATGCCATTGGTGAAATCCTTCATGCAAATCCAACACCCTGACCTCATAATAGTGCACTGTGGTGGCAATGACCTAGGCACTTTGACTGGGGTAGGTCTGGAAATGCTTATGAAGGACACCTTTGCACAACTGTGTTCACTTTTCCCTAAAACTGCCTTTGTGTTTTCTAACATATGCCAAAGGCAAAAATGGAACTGGTCCAATCATTTTTGTCCGCAGATTGACAAAGCAAGAAAGCACGTCAACAAATCTGTTTCTGCTTTCCTCCGTGACTATGGTATGGGTTCCATTTACCACAACAACTTGCGTTACGACATGCAAGACATTTATAGAGGAGATGGTGTACACTTCACTGATGAAGGGAACAGAGTCTTCCTCTTGAACCTTAGACTCTGCATCGGTACTTACTTGTAGGTACCAATAAAAAATCACTTCATAAACACAACGGCTCTTTTTAGAGCCCCCTAATATCTAAACACTTAAATCTGCATTTCATTTCTTTTTTTTATTTTTTTTACCGTACGCGTACGGTGAGCTTACCGTACGCGTACCCCGCGATTTTTTTAAAAATCAATAAATGTTTTCTTTGTACTTTTCCGTCCTTCTTTGACCCCCTTACAAATGTTAGGGGGTCTGTAACTCTCTTCCTTGCCCCCTTTTCAAGATATCACCCTTTTTTACCGGAGTGAAATACACAAAATGGCGGCCGCCGCTTCCTGGTTTCGACCGATTCGAATGTTTACTAAGATCTAAGAGCCAATCAGAATCGCGCTCGCGCACGTCACCGTACGCGTACGGTAAGCGCACCGTAAGCGCACCGTAAGCTGGCTCAGATATATATATTGATTTAAAGGCTATTTTCTCAGAATCTACTGAACAGATTTACACCAAACCTACAAAAGGCACTTCCTTGACCTGAGGACTACCTCTCTGCCAAATTTTATTAAATTCTGTTCAGTCGTTCGGGCTGTAGCTGTGTCTAAAGGTCCTATGGAAAAATGCATGGGAAAAACGCGTTTTGGGACCCCCCTTTTATCTCAGCCCCCGCTTGACGAATCCCCCCGAGACTTTCAGGGTAGGAGCGGAGCGTAGCGCCCCACCTATTTTGAAACATTGGCGAGGATTCGTCGACCGGCGACAAAGTTATTCAAAATAGAATGTTGCGGATTTCCTATGGAAACGTGGTCCTAACTATAACTACCTACTGGCGACCGCCAGTAGGTAATATATATATATATATATATATATATATATATATATATCCTATCCATATATATATATATATATATATATATTACCTACTGGCGGTCGCCAGTAGGTAGTTATAGTTAGGACCTATCTTCCATAGGAAATCCGCAACATTCTATTCCCAATAAGTCTGGCGCCGGTTGACGAATCCTCGTGAAATTTTCTAAACTTTTGGCCAGCTCCACTCCGCTCCTACCCTGAAAGTTTTGTGGTGATTTGTCAAGCGGGGGCCGAGAAAAAAGGGGGGTCCCAAAACACATTTTCCCCATGCAATTTCCCATAGGATCTGTTGTCGCAGCTACAGCCCGAACCGCTGAACGGAATGACACCAAATTTGGCAAAGAGGTAGTCCTCAGTTCAGACTCATGCCTTTTACATAAATGGTGTGAATCTGTTCAGTAGTTCCTGAGAAAATTAGAGTTAAAAGTACATAAATATCTATGGCCGCGGAGGATCCGCGGACGTTACACGCACCGTACGCGCACCCTCCCCGAACCGAGCGCGCACCCTCCCGATCGCGCACTGAATGCTAATTGGCTGTCGAGTGTCTCTCTACATTCAAAACCAGGAACTGTTGGCGGCCATTTTCTGCCTCAGTAGAAGCGAGGCTGAAGAAGCAAGGGGAAAAAGTGTGTAAAACATATAAAGGGGGCAGAGTGGAAATACTCTGACCCTCTAGAGGTGCTTAGGGGGTCCCAGAAAAAACGGCAAAATGCGTGCACGGTGCGCGCATCCTATCGCGCTGGGTGCATGTATTCTCCCGCGGTGGATTTGCGGATTCAAGGGAAAAAAAAATGAAATTGTTGGGAGATAAAGATTAAGCTTATGTGTTTTGTTATTGAGTGGCTCTAAAAAGAGTCGTTGTGTTCATTGAGAGTTTTTGGTACTTATAAGTAAGTACCTATACAGAGTCTAAAGTTGTTGAGGAAGACTCTGTTTCCTTCATCAGTAAAGTGTACTCCATCTCTCCTATACATCTCTTGCATATGAAAGCGCAGATTGGTTTTGTAAATGGACCCCATTCTGTAGTCTCGGAGAAAAGCAGAAATAGATTTATTCACATGTTTCCTAGCTTTCTCAATCTGTGGACAAAAATGATCGGACCAGTTCCATTTCTGCCTTTGGCATATGTTAGAATACACAAAGGCAGTTTTAGGGAAAAGTGAAATCAGTTCTGCAAAGGTGTCCTTCATAAGCATTTCCAGACCTACCCCAGTCAAAGTGCATAGGTCATTGCCACCACAGTGCACTATTATGAGGTCAGGGTGTTGGATTTGCATGAAGGATTTCACCAATGGCATCAATTGGTGCCACTTTAACCCTCTTTGACCAATCCATTTAATTGTCTACATTTGGCAAACCTAGGTCTTTGTGAATGTCTTTGTTTTCTGCATACCTTTGGCTCCAGAAAATGTAGCTGTGTCCCACAATCCACACTCTAAGCATCTTGTAAGGAGGTCTGGATGCACTCAGATGGTCTCTGTAAATGAAATGGCAGTTTGGAAAGTAAGATGTTTCTAAAATGGTGGCTAAGATGCAATTTTGAAAAAAGACAAGAAATCATTGGTTGTTTGACAAACTTCTACACTGAAAGGTAGGGTGCATATTTCTGTTTTTTAAATGCATGATTCTTATTGGTTAACAAAAACTGATTGTAAGAGACATTATATATGATAAGCTGATATGTTGAGAAGTCAAGCACACTTGCTGTCTTGATTAGCAACATTGTGTGTGCTGAACTTGTGACCTGTGTGCTCAGTACAGTGTTCCATGACCTGTTTCTATGGTAATGGGCAGAAGGCAGATTGGGGGAAGGGTTGAAGTTTATGTCATTTGGAAAGAGTTGAAATGTTTAACCAATAGAAATGTGTGTTTGCTTTTGAATTTATGTGGGAAGGAATGTGATTTGATGTTTACATGTATATGTGTGGAAAATGAGAGGGAAACTTTGCCATTCTTTGGTTCTGCTGACAGGTGCACAGTGCAGAGATTCTGTATAAGAAAATCTGGTGTGTGACTGATATCTGGTGTGTGACTGATATACTTCTTAATCTACAAAACATCTTGAAAGGTGAGTTATTTAATTGTGAGGGGATGTATGTAGACTATTTTGATTTTAATCAGACTAATGTATTTCTTCTGCTAAAGTGTAGGGAGTACTTTTTTTCTCTACAACCTTATTGACACTGTGTGTGCATGTAGAAACCATTTTGTGATAAGGATTTGTTTTTTTCATGTGTTTGTAGACAGATAACTATGCAGTTTTCATATTTTGGTAGAATTAGAAACCAGTCATTGTTTATGAATTTGTGAAATGAATTATGTTTCTGCACTAAAATGTAGTACTCCTTTTAGATGAAGAAATGTGTTTTGGTATAGTGCAAGGGATAGTGTTGTTTGTCTAGAATCACAAAGAGAGCCTGTGTGCATTTGGGAAAAACAGTGAGAGAAGCATTTAGTAACATCTTGTATTTGCTGACAAATAACTCTTTTAAATAGGCCTGAGCGGTAAATTCCGTTCCGTTCGCGGAATTTGCGGAATTTGGGTAATTTCGCGTTCTGCGGAGAACGCGAAATTGCCCAAAAATCTGCGTTCCGCGACTTCGCGTAATTTTTGGCTTGTTCGCGTTCTCAATATGTGTGTTCACGAGATATTTCACCCCGAGCACGCAAACAGCGATCGCGAACAGGAAAAAAGTATCGCGAACAAGCAATTCCGCGTGTTTGCGGAATTTCTGCGTGTTCTCGGAGATTTTTTACCGTTTCGCGGAGATTTGCGTAACGCGATTACGCAAATTCCGCCCACCCCTACTTTTAAAACCTGTCATGTTGTCAAGTTTTAGTAGCATTAGAAGCCAGTCTTTGCTTATGCGTTGATTAAATGAGTCAGGCTTTGACACAAAAGTGCACTTTTGAAATATGCACATTGTGTGCAGTTCCCTTACCACTTCCATGGTAGTAAATACGTTTTGGTAAACTCCTAGGGATAGTGGTTGTTGTCAGAGTGCCTGTGTGCATTTGGGAACCACTGTGAGAGAAGCATTTGGTAACATTGTGTATTTGGTGACAGATAACTGTTTTAAAACCTGTCATGTTGTGAAGTTTTAGTAGCATTAGAATACAGTCTTTACTTATGCGTTGATTAAATGAGTGAGGCTTTGACACAAAAGTGCAGTCCTGAAATATGTAGATTGTGTGCAGTTCCCTTACCACTTCTACTGTAGTGAATGAGTTTTGGTAAACTCCTAGGGATAGTGGTGCTTGTCTAGAATCACACTTTGAGTCTGTGTGCATTTTCAAACCACTGTGAGAGAAGCATTTGGTAACATTGTGTATTTTCTGACAGATAACTCTTTTAAAACGTGTCATGTTGTCAAGTTTCAGTAGTATTAGAAACCAGTCTTTGCTTATGCGTTGATTAAACGAGTCAGGCTTTGACACAAAAGTGCAGTCTTGAAATATGTACATTGCGTGCAGTTCCCTTACCACTTCCATAGTAGTGAATGAGTTTTGTTAAACTCCTAGGGATACTGGTGCTTGTCTAGAATCACACTGTGAGTCTGTGTGCATTTGGGAACCAATGTGAGAGAAGTGTTTGGTAACATTGTGTATTTGCTGACAGATAACTGTTTTAAAACATGTCATGTTGTCAACTTTTAGTAGCATTAGAAGACAGTTATGGTTATGCTTTCATTAAATGAGTCAGGTATTGACACTAAAGTGTAGTCGTGAAATATGTAGATTGTGTGCAGTTCCCTTACCACTTCCACTGTAGTGAATTAGTTTTGGTAAACTCCTAGGGATAGTGGTGTTTGTGTAGAATCACACTGTGAGTCTGTGTGCATTTGGGAACCACTGTGAGAGAAGCATTTGGTAACATCGTGTATTTGCTGACAGATAACTATTTTAAAACCTGTCATGTTGTCAAGTTTTAGTAGCATTAGATGCCAGTCATTGCTTATGCGTTGATTAAATGAGTCAGGCATTGACACTAAAGTGCAGTCGTGAAATATGTAGATTGTGTGCAGTCCCCTTACCACTTCCACTGTAGTGAATGAGTTTTGGTAAACTCCTAGGGATAGTGGTGCTTGTCTAGTATCACACTGTGAGTCTGTGTGCATTTGGGAACCACTGTGAGAGAAGTGTTTGGTAACATTGTGTATTTGCTGACAGATAACTGTTTTAAAACCTGTCATGTTGTCAAGTTTTAGTAGCATTAGAAGCCAGTCTTTGCTTATGTGTTGATTAAATGAGTCAGGCATTGACTGTAAAGTGCAGTTGTGAAATTTGTCGATTGTGTGCAGTTCCCTTACCACTTCCACTGTAGTGAATGAGTTTTGGTAAACTACTAGGGATAGTGGTGCTTGTCTAGAATCACACTGTGAGTCTGTGTGCATTTGGGAACCACTGTGAGAGAAGTGTTTGGTAACATCGTGTATTTGCTGACAGATAACTGTTTTAAAACATGTCATGTTGTCAAGTTTTAGTAGCATTAGAAGACAGTTATGGCTTATGCTTTCATTAAATGAGTCAGGTATTGACACTAAAGTGTAGTCGTGAAATATGTCGATTGTGTGCAGTTCCCTTACCACTTCCACTGTAGTGAATGAGTTTTGGTAAACTCCTAGGGATAGTGGTTGTTGTCTAGAATCACATTGTGAGTCTGTGTGCATTTGGGAATCACTGTAAGAGAAGCATTTGGTAACATTGTGTATTTGGTGGCAGATAAGTGTTTTAAAACCTGTCATGTTGTCAAGTTTTAGTAGCATTAGAAGCCAGTGTTTGCTTATGCATTGATAAAATGAGTCATGCTTTCACACTAAAGTGCAGTACCATGTAGTATTGTCTTCACTGCACCAGAACTGAAAATGTAAAAGTTTTACCCAGGCACTGTCCTAGAAGTAGTCTGATGATTTAGTCAGTTTCTAAGTACTTATGTTGTGAACCATTCATTACCAAATAGACTGCTTCAAATGTCTATGCAGTATGCATGTAGTTCTCTAACCACCTACGCAGTTGTTTTTCACACCTTCAATTCCCTAGTCAGTATCCACATAGTCCAGCAAACATCCTGTCACTCCCTTTGCACTCTTCTAGTGACCCATTCAGTACCAAGTACTAATCCATTCCCTGCGCCAAAAGCCTACCACTTATAAATGCACCCAGGCACTCTCCTTGCTGTAGTCTAATCATTCAGTCAGTACCCAAGTACTCATGCAGTGAGCCAGGCCTTAGCACATTGTAGGAGAGTAGGGTCTGCTATCCTATGGTCACCCCAAATTTTTGCTTTTTGCTTCACTGGTTTTTGACATATTGAGGCTGTGGGCCTGCCAATCAGACCCCCAGCCTGCTGTTCTCTCTACTAAATTCACACTATGCACCCTAGGTGCATAACCAATTGGAAGTGGATCACCCTGTGAGCCCCTGTACCACTGTACACTAGGTACCCAGGGCATTGGCGTATCTAAGGCCTGCCAGGGGCTGAAGCATGTATTATGCCACCCCAGGCTTGGCCTAACAAATTTGACACAACTGGCTGATCACTCAGCTGGGGTAAGTTGGTGTAACCACCTCTTACTTGGGTGTAGTATACCTATACCTAACCTAAAATGGGACACATGTTAACCTATAAGTCACTCCTATGGCAGGCCTTAACAATCCTGAAGGCAGAGTGCTTGGTTCCATGTGAGGTGGTGCTCTGGCATGAGCTGAGCCTGTCTGCAGTGGTCGGAACAACTTCCTTCTACTGTTTCCAGATATCGTCATACCATATACTCTTAAGTGCATTATGAACCTCGCGGTTAAATGCTAACTTTGGTTTGGCTTTATCAAAACATGTCGAGTAAGGTGTCATACGGATTGGAATACTAACCCCTCGCCAATTCTGGCCACGGGGTTAGCATTCCACCCTTCTAGAGGGACACGACATGTACAGTACCTGAAACCCGGGTAAAATCAGACATAGCCTCAGCTCCACAAAATGGATGCTGCCACCACAGACACAAGTCTGCCCTCCTGCTGCTGGGAGTCCTTCCAGCTTGGGAGGCGTGGACAAAGGGTTTCCTGCCAGGGGAGGTGCGTGCACCACCCCAGACAGGATTTTGTGTATTTGTCAGGTAGGGCTTGAAAGAAACCAGACATGCCTGAGGCTCACATGGAGCCACGGTGCATATGCCAGTTCAATCCGGTCCTGGGGCACACCAGTCCCGGGCCTGGGGCGAGCTGGACAAAGGATTGGGGGTGTAACCACCCCCCTTCCTGGTCCCACCCTTAGGGAGGGACCTAGCAGGTAGTCCGGCCCCTAGAATCCGCTTAAAGGTAGGAGCTGTGTCCGAAGACTGCAGACATCCTGGAATCAACTTGAAACTAAGAAGAAGACGGGAACTTCGACGCTCTGCCGCACAGAGGACTGAAGCCAATCTCCCTTGTGGTCAGGGAGTGACCACCTTGCTAACGCAAGCTCCATCCAGCGAATCAACGTCTGCTTTGCCGCCGCCTCCCGCCGGAGCCCGAGCCCAGAGACTGACAAGACCTGGACCTCCAGACCTCTCACCGCCCGATCCACAGTCCCTGAGAAGAGGAGACCCGTGGAGGCACCGAGACACGTGGAGCCAGCCATCTTGAAAAGACCACGACAAGCTGCAAGCGCAACAACCGAGGCTCCCTCCAAGTTGTGCTTTGGGATCTGAGAAGCCCAACCCTCGAGCAGCATCTGCACCAAAAGTGAGCCCTCCAGCATCTCCACGATCTGCGTGGGGCCCTTCTGCATTTTGCCACTCGACGCGCCTAACCGGTTGCTGGCCCGCTGGCTAGTGGCCATCTTGGCGACGAACTTCAAGAACTACACCACTGGTCTGGTTGCTCCAGACTGGCCCTTGCTCCCCTCCAAAGGAGCAATCCCTCTGACCTTGCTGGTCAGAGTCATCAGCTTATTTCATCTCCCACAACAATTGATTTTGCCAAGGCTTGTTTGCTTCGATCAAGTCGCCGACACCGCCGACAGCGAGAGCCTGCGTGGGACAGCTCGTGAACCGACTCCTGGACGTCGTCGACCTTCAGGGACCACGTGGCTGCAGAGACAAGCTATACCTTTCTTCCTGTTTGCACCCGACATCGCCTGGTACCCACCTGGTGCCACGCTGGTCACTGGCTAGTGACTGTGAACACTGTCCCCTCTGCTTACAGGTCTTCAACATCTCCGATCCACTCTTGGATCCACCGCATCTCTTCCGGACCGACCGCCTGCAGCATCTTTGTCTACAGGCTCCATTGAACAGATAGAAGAAACCCGACGCACTTCGACGCCTATGCACCCGCTTCCTGTGGGTGAGGTAAAGCTGGCACTCCGGTGCCCAAGTGTAGAGTATCATCTCTAGTGTCTGTGTTTCGAATCTTGAGTTCATAGTCCATCCGGAAGATCCTCTTTGCAGTAACTTTGTACTTTTTACGCACCCATTGAAAACCTATGGGAGCTCGCGTGTGACTATTTGCCCTGCACACGCAACCCGTGGACCTCCTGGTCACTAACTGAAGTTAGCTCCTTGTAGGCCCAGCGATTCTAGAGGCCCTAGGCCTTTTCCCCTTTCTGTTCGTGGTACTTATACCACTATTTTAGTATATGGTTTGAGCGGCCACCAGGGCCTATCCATATAAAGTGCAACTTCTGTGTATTCTACTGTAATCTTGTTTGACGATTTGTGCTCCTGTGCTCATAAAGAGACTAGGGGTTATTTTGAGAAATAAATACATATATATTTTGAATATATATCTGTGTGGTGTCCTTTCATTGGTATAAAAGGGGGTTGCATTTGGTAAAACAGCTTGCTTAACACGCTTCACGAGTTTAGCCTCAAAGACTGCTTAGCCTACGCTACCACTAGGGCAGCTAGTCTGAAAAGGTTGACTTACAACCACACCATAAGGGTTGCTTGGCATGGTACAAGGTGGTCACTTTAACTAGTGAACATCATATACCAGGCCAACTTCTCACATTGGTGAGCAGCGGTTGGATTTGAGCTTGCTGTGTTTTACCATTGTAATCTCTTGGTTACCAATTGAAAGATCACATAGGTACCTGTAGGTACATATAAAACAAGATTAGATATACTTAAGTTCTACTGAACTTAGTTGTTGTAGAGCAAAGGGAGTAGCACACCCTGACTACAACTACTAGATAGGTTTAGTAGGTAAACCCAAGTGTAGGTAGATTGCAACACATCCACCCACACTTAAGAGCAATGGCTGGGGCAGAGGGGTCCACTGTACCCATCTCTGTTGAGAGTGACCCCAAGAGGGCACCATCCATCTTTGCTACCCTAAATCAGAATGAGCTCAGGCATTTGGCAACTCTTAGAGGCCTTAAACAGCCCAAGAACCCTACCTCTGCTGAGCTCAGAGAACTCTTACAGAATGATGAAAATCAGAAAGAGCTCGAGAAAGCTTCCCAGTTAGCCCCCTTAGGGACAGGAACAGGAGGCCCCCCTTCTGAAGATGCCACTGAAGTACCCCTTTCCAATAGCCATTCCTTAGATCAGCACCATACTACAGAGGAGGAAAGTGATGGGGATACAGGAGGTAGTGAGGATGAAGGGAGAACTAGCCCAGTGCCAAGTGTTATACGTGGCCCAGCTAACTTAAGGCTATTGGGGACTGACAATGGGATCACCCCATTGGATCTCCCCAGTGGACTTAACCAGGGGCTTGGGAGGCAAAGGAATCACTCAGGTGAATCCAATGCTTCTCATGCCTCTAGAGGCTCTCAAGGTCACTCCAGGAGAAGGATGACCACCCCTCAGAGGAGGGAGCATGAGGCCAGAATGCAAGAAGCTCAGCTGAGGATCAGGAAGCAGGAGCTAGAAGTGGCCCTGATGGAAGAGAAACTGAGCAAGGCTAGGCAGCATAAAGAGAGTGGGTCTATACCCACTGGTGGCAGCATTGTCCCTAGGGACAGAGATAGGGTCTTTGATAATAGGAACCTGTCTAAGGTTGTGCCCCCCTACAAAAGTGGGGATGACATCCACAAATGGATGACTGCTCTTGAGAGAGCCTGCAAAGTGCAGCAGGTTCCTGAAGACCAGTGGGCAGCAATCCTCTGGCTCTCCTTTGAAGGAAGAGGCAGAGACAGACTCCTCACTGTTAGAGAAGAGGATGTCAGAAATTACAGAGTCCTGAAGAGTGTCCTAGTTGATGGGTTAGGCTTAACCACTGAACAGTACAGGTTAATGTTCAGAGACACCCAAAAGACACAGACTCAGGACTGGTCTGAATACATTGAATGTGCCACTAAGGCTTTGGAGGGTTGGTTGCTGGGAAGTAAGGTATCTGATTATACAGGATTGTACAATTTGATGATGAGAGAACAGATTTTAAATAACTGTCAACACCAGCAACTGCATCAACACTTGGTTGACTCTGATCTGACCTCTCCCCAAGAATTGGGAAAGAAGGCAGACAAATGGGTCAGAACCAGGGTTAAGCAAAATAACCAGAACCAGGGCCAAGGGGGTGATCAGAAGAAAACAGACCAAAAGGGTGGAGATCAGAAATCTAAAGACCAGAAGTCTTCAACAGGGCCCCAAACTACTGCTAAGGAGGGTGGGTCCCAACAACAATCCAAGGGAAAGAAGAAAGAAGGTCAAAAGAAACCCTGGTGCAATCATTGCAAGAATACAACTCACTGGACTAGTGATTGTAAAAAGGGTGGAGCCCCCAACACTGTTGCCCCTAAGGCACCTGCTCCCAGTACTACTGTTAGCAGTGTTGGTCCCCAGACAAAGGGTGTAGTGGGAATCACTATGGGAACTGAAGGAGATTCTGACTTAGACAGAACCCTGACACAGGCAGTCTTGATCTGTGATGGGGACATTGACTTGTCCCTGACTGTGAGCCCCAGTAACCTGGGCAAGTACAGACAGACTCCTTTAATTAATGAAAAAGTGGCTCAAGCCTACAGGGACACATGTGCCAGTGTCACTATGGTGACACCAGGCTTTGTGGACCCTGGACAGTACATACCAGGTGAGAATTACCTGGTGACCAATGCCAACAATGCCACTACTTCACATAGTGTGGCAGTTGTTAACTTCTCATGGGGAGGGGTAACTGGCCTCAAAAGGGTTGTGGTTAGTGCAGACCTCCCAGTAGAATGTTTGTTGGGCAATGACCTAGAGAGTTCTCTATGGTCTGAAGTGGAGTACAGGACACATGCAGAGATGTTAGGTATATCACCACATGTCCTTGCTGTGACCAGGTCACAGGCCAAAAAGTGCCTTACTGAACCACAGGTCTTGGATCCTGGAACAATGGACCAAGCACCTACCAAGAAGAAGAACAGGGCCTTTCCCCCCTGCCTCAGAGTGATGATCAACCTTCCCAGGAAGCTGATCTAGAGAACCCTGAAGGAACTGTCCCTGAAGAGCTTGAACCTGATCAGGTTGAGTTTCTGGGGACAGGGGGACCTTCAAGGGCTGACTTGAGGCAGGCTCAGTTATCCTGTCCCTCTCTTGAACCCCTCAGACAGCTGGCAGCTGCTGAGGCTGCTGGGAATGCTCAAGGTACCCATAAAGTGTATTGGGATGATGGGCTCCTTTATTCAGAGGCTAGAGACCCCAAGCCTGGTGCAACCAGGAGGTTGGTTATACCTCTGCAATTTAGGGGCTTCCTTCTTACCTTGGCCCATGATATTCCTTTAGCAGGACACTTAGGCCAGAACAAGACTTGGGACAGGCTTGTCCCTCACTTTCACTGGCCTCACATGAATGAAGATACAAAGGAGTTTTGTCGTTCCTGTGTGACCTGCCAAGCCAGTGGCAAATCAGGTGGCACAACAAAGGCCCCCCTCATACCACTACCTGTGGTGGGGGTCCCCTTTGAAAGAGTGGGAATAGACATAGTGGGTCCCATGGATCCTCCCACTGCATCTGGGCACAGATTTATACTGGTGGTAGTGGATCATGCCACCAGGTATCCAGAGGCAATTCCCCTTAGGACCACTACAGCACCTGTTGTGGCCAGGGCCCTGCTGGGAGTATTCTCCAGAGTGGGGTTTCCTAAGGAGGTAGTATCTGACAGAGGTACCAACTTCATGTCAGGATACTTGACAGCTATGTGGAAGGAGTGTGGTGTCAACGAAAAGTTCACCACCCCTTATCACCCACAATGCAATGGGCTTGTTGAGAGATTCAACAAGACCCTAAAGGGTATGATCAAAGGATTACCTGAAAAGCTCAGGCGTAGATGGGACATCCTTCTACCCTGCCTTCTGTTTGCTTACAGAGAGGTCCCACAAAAGGGGGTTGGCTACAGCCCCTTTGAATTGTTGTTTGGGCACCCTGTAAGAGGCCCACTGTGTTTAGTGAAGGAAGGATGGGAGTTACCTCTCAAAAAGCCTAAGCAAGACATAGTGGACTATGTACTTGGTCTCCGCTCCAGGATGGCTGAGTATATGGAGAAGGCATCCAAAAACCTTGAGGCAAGCCAGGCCTTACAGAAAGCTTGGCATGACCAAAAGGCTGTCTTGGTTGAGTTTCAGCCAGGACAGAAGGTATGGGTGTTGGAGCCAGTGGCCCCAGCAGCACTCCAAGACAAATGGTCTGGACCCCATACAATCCTGGAAAAGAAGGGAGAGGTCACCTACTTGGTGGACCTAGGAACTCCCAGGAGTCCCCACAGGGTACTCCATGTTAACAGGTTAAAAGCATATGTTGACAGGGCAGACATGGGCTTGCTCATGGCTACAGATGAGGGACAGGAGGAAGAGAGTGACCCTCTCCCAGACCTGTTGTCTCAGAACCCTGAAGACGGCTCAGTTGAAGGAGTGACCCTTGGAGGCAACCTCACTGCCCATCAGCAGACTGAATGTAGACAAGTTCTACAATCATTTCAACATCTGTTTTCCCTAACACCTAGCCAAACTGACTGGTGTACCCATGTGGTGGACACTGGTGACAGTCTGCCTGTAAAGAACAAGCTTTACAGACAACCTGACCACGTCAGGGACTGTATAAAGGCTGAGGTACATAAGATGCTGGAATTAGGTGTCATTGAACCCTCAGAGAGCCCCTGGGCTAGCCCAGTGGTTCTGGTCCCCAAACCTCACACCAAAGATGGCAAGAGAGAGATGAGGTTCTGTGTGGACTACAGGGGTCTCAATGCTGTCACCAGGACAGATGCACACCCTATTCCAAGGGCAGATGAGCTCATAGACAAACTAGCTTCTGCTAAGTTTTTGAGCACATTTGACTTGACAGCTGGCTATTGGCAAATCAGATTAGCTGAGGAGTCTAAGGCCAAAACAGCATTCTCAACCCCAGGTGGGCACTACCAATTTGTGGTGATGCCCTTTTGTCTGAAGAATGTACCTGCCACCTTCCAAAGGCTGGTGAACCAAGTCCTTACTGGGTTGGATGACTTTTGTGCAGCATATCTTGATGACATTGCTGTCTTTAGCTCCACCTGGGAGGATCACCTGATCCACCTGAAGAAGGCTCTTGAGGCTCTGCAAAGGGCAGGCCTCACTATCAAGGCTACTAAGTGCCAGATAGGGCAGAGTAAGGTTGTGTATTTGGGCCACCTTGTCGGTGGAGTCCAAGTTCAACCCCTGGAGAGTAAGATACAATCCATCAAGGACTGGTCCCCTCCAACCACCCAGACTCAAGTTCGAGCTTTCTTGGGCTTGACTGGGTACTACAGAAAGTTTGTTAAGAACTATGGGTCCATTGTGACTCCTCTTAATGATCTGACATCCAAGAAGATGCCCAAAAAGGTTCAATGGACAGTAAGCTGTCAAAAGGCATTTGATGACCTGAAGGAGGCCATGTGCTCTGCACCTATCCTGAAAAGTCCTGACTACTCCAAAGAGTTTATTGTCCAAACAGATGCTTCTGAGTTGGGTGTGGGAGCTGTGCTGTCACAACTTAATGTAGATGGTCAAGACCAACCCATTGCTTTTATTAGCAGAAGGTTGACCCCCAGAGAGAAGAATTGGTCAGCTATTGAGAGGGAGGCCTTTGCTGTGGTGTGGGCCCTGAAGAAGCTGAGGCCATACTTGTTTGGCACTCACTTCAAGATTCAGACCGACCATAAGCCCCTCTTGTGGCTAAATCAGATGAAGGGTGAAAACCCCAAACTGCTTAGGTGGTCCATTTCCCTACAGGGTATGGACTTTACAGTGGAGCACCGGCCAGGTACTGACCATGGGAATGCAGATGGTCTCTCCAGGTACTTCCACTTAGGACATGAAGACGAGACTGGTCAAGGCTAGTTTAATGTCCCTGCGTTTGGGGGGGGGGGGTTGTGTAGGAGAGTAGGGTCTGCTATCCTATGGTCACCCCAAATTTTTGCTTTTTGCTTCACTGGTTTTTGACATATTGAGGCTGTGGGCCTGCCAATCAGACCCCCAGCCCGCTGTTCTCTCTACTAAATTCACACTATGCACCCTAGGTGCATAACCAATTGGAAGTGGATCACCCTGTGAGCCCCTGTACCAGTGTACACTAGGTACCCAGGGCATTGGTGTATCTAAGGCCTGCCAGGGGCTGAAGCATGTATTATGCCACCCCAGGCTTGGCCTAACAAATTTGACACAACTGGCTGATCACTCAGCTGGGG
Organism: Triturus cristatus; assembly: GCF_964204655.1. NCBI lineage: Eukaryota > Metazoa > Chordata > Amphibia > Caudata > Salamandridae > Triturus > Triturus cristatus. The sequence continues at coordinate 1,062,511,654 of NC_140593.1, read as the reverse complement.
TAAGTTGGTGTAACCACCTCTTACTTAGGTGTAGTATACCTATACCTAACCTAAAATGGGACACATGTTAACCTATAAGTCACTCCTATGGCAGGCCTTAACAATCCTGAAGGCAGAGTGCTTGGTTCCATGTGAGGTGGTGCTCTGGCATGAGCTGAGCCTGTCTGCAGTGGTCGGAACAACTTCCTTCTACTGTTTCCAGATATCGTCATACCATATACTCTTAAGTGCATTATGAACCTCGCGGTTAAATGCTAACTTTGGTTTGGCTTTATCAAAACATGTCGAGTAAGGTGTCATACGAATTGGAATACTAACCCCTCGCCAATTCTGGCGACGGGGTTAGCATTCCACCCTTCTAGAGGGACACGACATGTACAGTACCTGAAACCCGGGTAAAATCAGACATAGCCTCAGCTCCACAAAATGGATGCTGCCACCACAGACACAAGTCTGCCCTCCTGCTGCTGGGAGTCCTTCCAGCTTGGGAGGCGTGGACAAAGGGTTTCCTGCCAGGGGAGGTGCGTGCACCACCCCAGACAGGATTTTGTGTATTGGTCAGGTAGGGCTTGAAAGAAACCAGACATGCCTGAGGCTCACAAGGAGCCTCGGTGCATATGCCAGTTCAATCCGGTCCTGGGGCACACTAGTCCCGGGCCTGGGGCGAGCTGGACAAAGGATTGGGGGTGTAACCACCCCCCTTCCTGGTCCCACCCTTAGGGAGGGACCTAGCAGGTAGTCCGGCCCCTAGAATCCGCTTAAAGGTAGGAGCTGTGTCCTAAGACTTCAGACATCCTGGAATCAACTTGAAACTAAGAAGAAGACGGGAACTTCGACGCTCTGCCGCACAGAGGACTGAAGCCAATCTCCCCTGTGGTCAGGGAGTGACCACCTTGCTAACGCAAGCACCATCCAGCGAATCAACGTCTGCTTTGCCGCCGCCTCCCGCCGGAGCCCGAGCCCAGAGACTGACAAGACCTGGACCTCCAGACCTCTCACCGCCCGATCCACAGTCCCTGAGAAGAGGAGACCCGTGGAGGCACCGAGACACGTGGAGCCAGCCATCTTGAAAAGACCACGACAAGCTGCAAGCGCAACAACCGAGGCTCCCTCCAAGTTGTGCTTTGGGATCTGAGAAGCCCAACCCTCGAGCAGCATCTGCACCAAAAGTGAGCCCTCCAGCATCTCCACGATCTGCGTGGGGCCCTTCTGCATTTTGCCAGTCGACGCGCCTAACCGGTTGCTGGCCCGCTGGCTAGTGGCCATCTTGGCGACGAACTTCAAGAACTACACTGCTGGTCTGGTTGCTCCAGACTGGCCCTTGCTCCCCTCCAAAGGAGCAATCCCTCTGACCTTGCTGGTCAGAGTCATCAGCTTATTTCATCTCCCACAACAATTGCTTTTGCCAAGGCTTGTTTGCTTCGATCAAGTCGCCGACACCGCCGACAGCGAGAGCCTGCGTGGGACAGCTCGTGAACCGACTCCTGGACGTCGTCGACCTTCAGGGACCACGTGGCTGCAGAGACAAGCTACACCTTTCTTCCTGTTTGCACCCGACATCGCCTGGTACCCACCTGGTGCCACGCTGGTCACTGGCTAGTGATTGTGAACACTGTCCCCTCTGCTTACAGGTCTCCAACATCTCCGATCCACTCTTGGATCCACCGCATCTCTTCCGGACCGACCGCCTGCAGCATCTTTGTCTACAGGCTCCATTGAACAGATAGAAGAAACCCGACGCACTTCAACGCCTATGCACCCGCTTCCTGTGGGTGAGGTAAAGCTGGCACTCCGGTGCCCAAGTGTAGAGTATCATCTCTAGTGTCTGTGTTTCGAATCTTGAGTTCATAGTCCATCCGGAAGATCCTCTTTGCAGTAACTTTGTACTTTTTACGCACCCATTGAAAACCTATGGGAGCTCGCGTGTGACTATTTGCTCTGCACACGCAACCCGTGGACCTCCTGGTCACTAACTGAAGTTAGCTCCTTGTAGGCCCAGCGATTCTAGAGGCCCTAGGCCTTTTCCCCTTTCTGTTCGTGGTACTTAAACCACTATTTTAGTATATGGTTTGAGCGGCCACCAGGGCCTATCCATATAAAGTGCAACTTCTGTGTATTCTACTGTAATCTTGTTTGACGATTTGTGCTCCTGTGCTCATAAAGAGACTAGGGGTTACTTTGAGAAATAAATACATATATATTTTGAATATATATCTGTGTGGTGTCCTTTCATTGGTATAAAAGGGGGTTGCATTTGGTAAAACAGCTTGCTTAACACGCTTCACGAGTTTAGCCTCAAAGACTGCTTAGCCTACGCTACCACTAGGGCAGCTAGTCCGAAAAGGTTGACTTACAACCACACCATAAGGATTGCTTGGCATGGTACAAGGTGGTCACTTTAACTAGTGAACATCATATACCAGGCCAACTTCTCACACACATGGACTGCTTTAAATGCCTATCCAGTATGCATTCAGTCCTCTAATCAGATACACAGTTGTCTTTCACACCTTCAATTCCCCAGTTAGTATTCATACACTTCTAGCAAACACCCTGTTACTCATCCAGTGTGTCTCCTTATAGTACTGTAATCATTCAGTCAGTTAGCATGTAGTCTTTTAGTGAGGTAGGCTTTAGGGCATGAACTGCTTCAAAGTAGTATGCACTATGCATGTAGTGTTTTAACCATCATCCCACTTGTGGTTCAGGGCTATAGTTTCTTAGTCAGTTTTTATATAAAATATGTTTGTACGGTAATGGAATCATAAGTGTTATCTTAGTCCCAACAATCTTCTTGTCTGCAAAGAGATGCTCCTCCAAAGAAGGTGAGAGAAGAATGATTGAATTGGGTGGGGTCTTTCAATAGTTAGAACAGGAAGTGTAATGAACCAATCAAATCTCTTTTATTGCAGGTCACATGGGATCCGCGCACCCTGCGCTTACGCATCACGCACCCAGCGCGCATCCACGAAATTGAATTAAAAAGAAATATAGGATTAGATGTAAAAATATATTAGTTTTAAGACTAGTTTAGAGTTTGTCTTCAATTAATATTCACATGAAACACATATATATATGTTTTTTTAAATGTTAAATATTTCGCGGGATCCGCGCACCTACCGCGTCATAGACGCACATGACGCATCGCGGAAGCGCGTGAATGTCGCGTTACGTACATCGAACGTGTCGCGTATAGGCTGGGAGTCGCGTACCTGTCGCATTGCGATCGCGCACTAAACACGTACCCAACTCGTACCAAGCGCGGATGCTATCACGTAGGGATCAAGAACGGTGCGCATAGGGTGCGCGGATCCAAAAATATTGCAAAAAATATATAAAATACAGTTTTGAACATATAGTTAAAAAAATATTTTGACGAAGGCGTCCGCTGCAGGGACCTGTGTTCCACCTCATGGTCACAGTTTTTTTTTGTTGCTCTAGCCCCGCCCCTCCCCCAATGACCCCGCCCCCTAGTTGCGGCCCTCGGCCACAAACCACACTGTAAATTTGGCCCCCAAGAGAAAGTTTGTGAGTACCCCTGATGTAGACCTAAGAGTCAATGAGTGGGTATGTAGTTATTGGTATTGGAGTATCTATGGTTTTCAAAATGGCCGTCTGATATTTTGAGTCGGTGTATCAAAGGTTATATTAGTGTGTGAGAAGATGCACTAATTTATCACATGGATGACATCATCAGTGATGTCATCAGTGATGTCACTTGAGATGTCATCAGTGATGTCATCAGTGATGTCACTGACCATGTCATGAGTGATGTAATATGTGACGTCATCAGCAGTGCATTGCGGGGGCGCGAGTTATAGTTATAGTTAGCTGAACTAACTATAACCGGGGAATTTCTAGGGTTTTGTACGAGGGAAATGTCCAGCTAACTATAACGCCCCTGAAACCTATAGTTTTTTTAGTGAATTTCTAAGGTTTTTTAAATGCCAATTCCTAACTATAACGCCCCTGAAACCTTTGGTTTTTTCAGTGAATATATATATATATATATAGATAGATATAGATATATATATAGATGTGAAGTTAAGATAGTAATTTATACTTACCTATGTGCATTTACCTTCTCAATATTCTTCTCCTCAATATTTTACCCACCCTAATTTGGTCACACTATATATAAGCTTTAGGCTTATAATGGCTGGTAGAAGCCCGGAGATCAAACATTTCAATGTTTTTCTTTATGTTTCTCACTTTTTGATTTAGAATATTCTACCCTCACTGGGTGGAATGAACTAATAGCTTTATAACTCTTCTGCCTCGGGCTATAACTGTTGTTAAAGGCATCTCCTTGACTGGTTACGCCCTTTAACAACCAGTATAGCCCAGTATACCCCTTGGCACTGGGCTATAAGGCTATATAATATGACACGAGTTTTACATTATAGAAATAAATTGCAGCGCTTGCCTTTGATTCTCCGCCTCCAACCATCCATATCACCAAAAGTATAAAACCAGTGTTAGCTAGAGTCACTGATCGGATCAATATATTGCATTTTTCAAGCATGTGGGTTTACAACAATTCACAGATATTCTCAAATGTTTAACTTTTGCATATAGAGTTAAACGCTGCAGACATTTAGCTGATTTCCAATGATTACCCGCAGTCATTATCCTGTAGCAAAGACAAGACGCTAATAGCTGTCATGCCACTCTTAAATATAGTAACATATAATTAGATATTATTCATCCTGACATGTGCTGTTATACACTCCGACAAGCATACCTGTTATATGACAAATAGGAACTGAAATGATGTATTCATTTCAATATCTGCTTAAGCTGTTCCCCAATTTTGCACAAGGAATTGTCTGAAGTTAAACACAGTTCAGTGCCACTGTGGGGAGGCGGGGGAGTGGTGTCGTTTCTTAAAATGAAGCAGTTAAAAAAAGATTTTTAGTGTTCATAAAAGCAGATTTTTCAGAGGCTGTGGCAGGAGAGGCACATCATACGAAAGGCTTCTAAAATAACCACATTTCTTTTGTGGGAGATAGGTGGCATCAGGGTTTGCCGAGACGCCCTCCACATAGTGCAGGACCTAGCACCCGTGACTCTGGACTAGAGGAACATGGGCTAGACTCCTCTGAGCACAAATGTTTTAAGGCATGGGCAAAGTGGGCTGTGGCCCAGGGCCCCAGCCTTTCAGGGGTCCCCCTGATAGATATGACTCTGCTTTCCACACAGTCCTGCCCTGATGACTTTGCAGGATTTTTTTTAACATAGATTGTTTTAAATACCATTTTCCTTTGATAAATGTTTAGTGTGATTAATGTTTGGAAGTCTGTTGCAGATATTTTGCAGATAAAGGATGTGTTTATGTTTTTCAACACCATGCAACACTTATTAAAAAAGTGCTTTTTTGATTAAAAGAACACCTCACATATGAGAAATGGCAGTGGGTCGTAGAGATTATTTGCAGTCATATTGGCGAGCTGCTGCTATATGGAAATATTGAAACCTCACATCACTATCCCTGAACATTAAATAGAAACACATTTAGAAATTGGACAAGTGAGCCTGTGCAGTGTCAGTGACCTGACCAAGAGGGCAATAAAAAGCTGAAATTGGATCATAAATTCAAAGCTGCTCCGAACAGGACCCCAAAATGTTTGCCTAAGGCCCCTAAAATCCTTAACATGTCTCTTTGGCTCTGAGTCTGATCTTAGGCTCCTGGGTTATCTGCTCAGAGGATGCCTAGATGTACATCCCTGACCACTACCAGTTTTGTGAACAGAAGTAGATTAATAGGGTCAAGGGGGGAATCATTAATGGAGTAAGGGGAACGTGTGCCTATGTGAGCTAGACAAGTAGACAGATTAAGGGGAGCTAGATATGTAGTTATGAAAGAACATGAAAGTCTGGATGTAGTGGAAGGAGACAGCAAGAGGGAAAGAAGGATGAGTTGGGCTGAGAAATGAGAGTGCATGCAAGGGATGAGTGGCAGATAAGTATGCATGGTGTTGTGAGTGTAGAATGTTTTTTTTAATAATACAGACACGTGTGGGTGTGAGATTGTGTCTGTGTCTGTGTGTGTATGTACAAATACAAAAAATACACAAAATATAACATATTTGAGAATGTACATATGCGCAGATGTATTCCGATAGTGGGAACACAGTCCTTTTTTGTGAAACCAGATCTCTTGATGTGTGCAGGTGTGTTCTTTCTAAGGTTAGTCAAGGCCTTATGTGACCTGGAGTGCCTCTTTCTGGGCTACATGGTTTGAATAGTAAGTTGCCGCCAAAATATCCTAGTTCTGCTTTGGTATCATGTTTTTCCTACTGTTGCATATTGTCAGGGTGTCATTGAGTGTAATTGCTTATCTGTAATCACGTATGAAAAAGCCAGCTCTTTGGAAGCCTTCGGAAGGTCATATGGTTCTCAGCAGCCCTTATATATGGTGATGGAGCGTTCTATAGTTTGACTGCTTGTACTGAGAAGGACGTGTCTCAAATGGGGATTTTTCTTGTACTCTGGGATTATGAGTGAAGGTGCTAGTCTGGAGTGCAGGTTCCGGGGTTGGAAGTTTTTGCAGATTTTCTTAATGAGGAATACTGAGCCTTTACAACTGATTGCCTTGTGGGGACACGAAGCAGGCTGAAGGTATATTTTCGAGCAACTAGCAGCCACTGGAGAGACTTCAAGGGAGATATGGGCTTGTGCCTTACATGTAGGAGTAGTATAGAATCAGAATTCTAATTGCTCTGTAATATTCTCAAGATTGATACTCTGGGATTCATGATATAGGCCATTATCATAATCCAGCTTTGATTGGATAGGGAACCTTGTTGCTTGTACCTGAAGAGGGAAACCTAGACTTGGGGAAATGAGTTGCAATATTTTCATGGTAAGGAAGGCTGATTTTGTTCGTTGATACACTTGGGCATTCGTGGACAGTCTAGAATGGTAATTCCAATGTTCTGTACCTCTTTAGATATTTTGGGTGCAGGGACTAATTCTGGTAATGGCTTCAGTTAAATGTTGAAAAGGAGAAGTGAGATGATAGAGTCTTGAGGGATTCCTGCTTTTTACATTGTAAGATTTTAGTGAGAAAGTCACTAGCATCCTAGACTCAACTTAAAGAGTCCATACAAATGCGATCATGATGGTGCAAAATGTATTCATATTGTCCATAAATCAATTAGTTTCTTTCTTTCTTGGCTTTGATACAACAATCAGTCATTCAAATATTTGATTGTGACAGACAACACGTGTTTTGTGGTCATGCCACTTTCTCAAGGCTGTGGAGAACAGCATTTAAAAAATATAATAAACATAAAACAAACAATCATTAAACATATTTCCTGATCTGGTGAGCAATTAGGACAAGATTCCTTTAATTTAAATTGAATTTTAAACTTGTATAAATTGTTAAAATGATTGCAAGTTGGATTGTAATTGTCTTTGGATTCTTTGCAGATACCGTATCTTTTTTTTTGGGGGGGGGGAGGTTATCAATTGAGAAAATGAGTATTCTTCCACCGAAAATTTATCTGGTGAGTCCTTATGTTAGGAATTTTCGGATTTTATCTAGAATGGGATTTTTAAAATACCAATTTTGCATGTGTGAGGGAGTTAATGAAATATATGTCTCTTGTTCTTCTGCTTATGTAGATGCCCATTTTTGAGGGGAGTTTTAGAAAGTGAGCACATTTGAAGAACATGACCGTTTTTCAATAGAGAAAGCACATACATATGCATAATGATTATCTAGAAGTTCAATGTGATTTGTTGTTTCATATAACCTTAGTTTTGCATTCATTCAAGATTCTCTTTTTCTGTTGCACTGTCTTGATTTTTTTCTGCCTGATTAGTATATCAAAAGCTAAATGGAGCCATCCAAACTGTTTCTCTATGCAGTTTATTGAGTCCATATCAGTGTTAGTGGGAAGTACTGTTTCTAGAGCCTCAGTGTTCAACATGTTCTAAGGTCTGTATGTGATTGAATGGAAGTTGGGTATGGCTGAAGTTTGTTGTAGAATCTTGTGTTGGAAAACAACTAAGTGATGATCTGTTCATGAGATTGGGGTAATCCTTTGAAAGGAGACTAATTCTGGGTTTTTGAAGATGATATCTTAATTTTCTCCTGCAATGTGGGTGGGGTTGGGGACAAGTTCTTGTAGGCTGTGGTGTCGAAGCCTGTGAAGATGATTCTTTGCCGAGGCATTTTTGGTTTGTCAAACCAGATGTTCAAGTCACTGAGGATATATAGGTTAGACTATTTGGTAAATAGGCCTGCTACAGTGTCCAAAAGGTGTCTGTAAATGTGCCAACATGGGGTGGCCGCCTGTAAAGGGTGAGAAAGTTACAAAACAAGATGGGGCTAAAGTTGCATTTGTTAAGGAGAGATTCACAACCATGTTAGGAGACATCCTCGACTTTGAATAGACGGATCCTTCTTCAACTACAGCGAGTAAGCCGCCAGCATAATGATGTGATAGCCTAGTGGGATAGCTTCATTTGACCTGTCTTCTGACAGCCATGATTCTGTTATGAAGAGTATGTCAGGTTCTCTCTCTGCCAGAAGGTTGAAGATGTACTGTTTGTTTTTGCTCATTGAATGAGCGTTTGTTAGTAGCTAGTTTAAGTGAGCTGGTTTGTCATCGGTGATGGAGTGAGTTAAAGCTGCAGAAGTGTGGTCTTCTGAGGTCATTGGTGATGTGGAATTGTAGTTTGGCATTGTGTTATGTGGATGTTTTGTCGGAGGTGATAGATCTCCGGGGATTGAGGTCACTGTCCTGCTCTGGGCTTAGGAGGGAGTTTGTGGAGTCATTATGTGTGGGAGGTGAGGAGACCTGTTGTGATTGTGCTGATGGGGTGTTACGTTTAGCCCTTTCAGAATTGGTTCTGGGAAAACCAAGGTTTTTGCATTGTTGTGTGGTAGCAAAAGAGATACAAAATCGCCAGGAGTCTTGTGAAGTGTCTTTCTTTTGGGATTCCTAAATGTGGAAGGGGAATGTGTGAGAGGAGAGGTGGAGAATGAGGGTCTAGTTTTAAGGCTCTGAATTCTGCATTGGAAGAGAAACATGTAGAAAATTAATAAAGTTTGTTTATGTAATGCAATCATCAGCAGGAAAACGTGTTCAGATGTATGTGCTAAAAGAACCGTACAGGCCCAGCCTTACTACAATATCAAAATAAAAATCAGCACAAATGGGGTTAAGATTTGGGGGGAGGAAAGCAGATGCACGTTCTGGTAGACTAGGGAAATATATTTAAACACCACTGTAGCAGTAAAGGTACAGGCCCGCGTCAAAGGCACACCTGTTTAAGAAAATATGCTGGTAAAGCTGAATAGAAGCACAGGACAGACAGGAAGTCAGGCTTCACGGAGCAGTAGACATATAGGAGTCGTACTGTTACACTTCAAAACCAGACAAGCCAAGGACACCAAGTTAGTGTAGAAATGTAGGAAACCACAGGTGTGGATAGGCTGCATTCTCTAGTCATGTGATCAGTTATTTTCGTAGAATCGTATTTCCGTTTTTTGACAATGATGCTATGCTCAAACATTCTATCAGTAATTATCCATGTTACCTTTAAAAAGCTATATAAACCACTGCCCAATGCATTGTGATTTGAAGTTCAGTTTACAGTTGTACGGAACTGACTGTCCTCTGCACGCTTATTAAACTCTGTGCTTTATTGCCAATTAAAGTTGTGTCTTCTGTTTTTTATTTCGAGAATATTTGTGGTTGAGCCAGCCAAGGAGTTCATCTTGTCTGCCCCAGACTGTTCCGAGAGAGAGCTGCCTGCCGTATATTGAATAGAGGCTGCGCAATATCAGGTAAAGAACTACCCAGTATTATGCTGAATCTGTCTGTTCAAAAGATGTGTGGGTAGGATCCCACATTGCTGTCAAAGGAAGGAGAAGAGATCGAACTTTGTACCTTACAATTTTAAATTACACGATTCTTTGGCAATCAATGCACAGAAATGCATGCATGGGGTTTTCTACAATAAGATGTGTGGTGGTTCCCGGTACACACGGGAAGACTAGCTAGCGTGAAATTCCCTTTGAAATAGAAAGGAAGAGACACTCCTGGGCGGGGGATGATCTGACATACAGACAGTAGTGAATTACTCAGGAGACAGTTCCTGGAAGGGACACTCCAGTAAGGGGTGATCTATCAGGTCCTAGTGTATAACCCAGACGGAAACCTCTGAAAGAGACATGCCTTTTGGGGGTGCTCTAGCAGGTACTGGTGCATTACCCAGAAGGAAACCTCTGGAAAGGACATTTCCTTCGGGGACTGTTTGCAGATATCCCAGTTAGACCCAGAGAACCAGTACAGGAATAGTGATGGGACTGAGTCACAAGTGTGTGAAGTCTGACGTGGTAAAGAGACTGCCATTTTTGATCGGTGCTGGCAAGCCTTACTTTGAATAAGTCAGACGTTCGGCTCCAGAAATTTCAGAAATCTGGAAGGCGTCTTTAAGGAGGAATGGCCAAGACTGAGACATCAGTTTGTGACTCTGACAGTTAGACAAGGAGAAAGCGACTCACTAGTGTCAATTGGCTTTACCCTGGGCACAGCCAGACCCTTGGTTGCGTTTCTGAAAAGCATATGAGGTGTAAGTAGATATCTCTGCATGAATAAAAAAGATGACATAAAGAGTACAGTGCTGCATAGTCACAAGGGACTAATTGTAGAGAATCGGCAGGGTTCCTAGCCGGAGGTCCTACAGTCTGGAATCAGTGAGAAAGGCCGCAAGATCCTTGCGATATTTTTGGTATGCCAGGTATCATTATTTCAGATAAATACACAGGGAATCAAAATAAAGTGTCACAAGACAAGCCTAAAGATGAATAATTGCTCCCTATGAGTGAGGCTGATAATTCCCTGTGGCAGGTAATGGATGAGATTAAATTCATTTTTATATTTAAATGGGACCGTGGGGAACCCCGTGTCCATTTAATACACCGAGAATTCATATGATAACAGAGTCACCCATCATATTAGTGCCCCTTCTTGATGCATTCCTCACTGATAATGATGAGTCAGGAGTCTGAAAATGAATGGGACATAACATTCTCAAGCACTGCAAATAGTCGTTATTATTTAAGATAATGTGGTAACATGTATTGCGTCAGGCAATCTGCTTAGACCCCCATCGATGCACCCGCCCCAGATGTAACAATGCAAGAAGTGTTATACAGACTTGTGATCAGTGTCATTTTTGTTCATCTCTTTGGCCTCACAGTAATATATAGGAAGTCATGTAACACTGCATAAGATTAGTACATGTTCACCACAGTTATAGGTTAGTGATAGTCATAGGGCACACATAAATTAGTAAAGGAGACAAGTTTTAAAGGGGCGTAAGACAGTGGTCAAACCAACAAGGATGAAAGCGACACTTCCATTACACATAGGAGACACACACACCCATAGGGGACCATTGAGACCCCTCTGAAACACATGATAAAATATTTTCCTTCATATAAGAAGAATATACAGAAGTATTGTAAACAATAGCACAAAGGTACCAAGGGCCAGGCTCAGCCATTGCCAATGACAGGACATTTGATGAAGATGCAATTGAACACACACTGACTTACATTTGCTGTCAGTATGATAGGAAGAAAAGACAGAAAGGGAAGCTACCCTGTCATTATGGTGGGTATTCCATGATAGAAAAGCAAATTGAAAACCGACAGTACCAGAAGAGGCGCAGCCCTCCAAACTGCCCTCGCTTTATGGTCTATACCCTGTTCTGCCAGCTGCAGGGTACCAAGATCTCATTTGAGTTGCACGTAAAGAGAGTGGACAAACATCATGGGGAAGCGAGGAACGTTCTGACCCCACCCCTACCGCTCTTCAGGCTGATCAAGGATTGGACTGGAGAGACAACTTATAAATGAATTTCAGCACACTGTCAGACATGCAAAGAGCTCTCGAAGTCCAGCTCCCCTTAGAGGACAATGGCCTATGGGACATGTTGTTCTTAGGTTGGGAGATACTTCTGTAGAAACTCTGAGGAAGGCAGGTAAGGAATGGATAAGAGAAGAAGAAGAAGGATGGGAGAGGGACAAAGAGATGCCATAAATATAATGATCCCCCAGGCATGAGAAAGGGTCCATTTTAAATCCCTCTGTTTGGTACATAGAGCAACACACGGGATGGGCCCAATACCCCTTCAGGAAAAGTTCACCTGGTACCTCCCGCAGAGACAGCTTCGCTCTTCCAGCGCTAACCTGCTGGTAGTTCCCAGATTCAAACGGTCTAGGGTGGGCGGGAGGGCTTTCAGCGTGGTGGGTGCCCGGCTGTGGAATGAGCTACCACAGAAGATTAGACAACTTGACTCATTAACCGATTTCAGAAAGAGCCTTAAAACATGGCTCTTTCCGAAAGCCTAATCCCTCCCACCTGTTTATTCTCTCGCACCGGTAATAGTTGCTATATTAGAGCTCCAGGATACCTTAGGGTCACAGCAGCGCTATACAAGAGTCAATACAATACAATACAATGCGTTACAAGATACAGAAAAGGGAGGGAAATATATGGGAAGACAGGCCTGACAGGGATGCAGCTGAACAGGACATTAACTGGGGACTATATAATATGTGCTTGCGCCCTGTGCGAGGGTCAATTATGGCAGTAAAAGTCACTTTACAGATACCAAGGAAGTTGATTCCAAAAAGGAGCAGGTCAGACCTAACACCTATAGAGGTGATAGAAAATAAGGAAAGTAGTTATTATTGTCAGCCCTTCTCGGTTCATTGGCAAACTGGACTAAAAAGGATGGGAAGAAGCAATGGCCCGGACTAGGGTATTTAACAACTGCTGAAGATTGTATGAGGCAGGGATAGGGTAACCCATAAAGGAATTACCCCTACATGGAAGAGTGCCTCATGGTATGGGAGGCGTATGTCAGAGACAAACCAACTGAAGTGATCAGAAGTAATAGACCAGAGCTGAGGTTAGACTCAAGACCAGTAAGTTCCCGACCAACTCAGTTGCCGCTCTTTTTCAAGGGCGTGCCAGTGCCCACATATGTACCATAGCCGCAAATGGATAAAGAGCACTTAAAGAGGACACTGCCTCTGCTGTCTGACAGACCAGGAAAATGGATAGTATGCTGTGAGAAACACACTGCGGGAGTGGACCTCACCTTGGGCGATGTTAAAAGCTTTCTAGGCTCTCTGGTGGGAGAGAAAGTAAATACCATTTTTCTCAGGGCAGGATTCCCTCAAATAACCTTGACAGACATACAGTTTGATGGGTCATCCTTTAACAATATCCCAAAATATGTGTGGAATGCGCTCCGGAAGACATACCCAGACAGGCATTAGAGCCCTTATGCCAAAAAGTATAAAACACACTGAAGACATTGCAGAATTCATTACCAAAATGAAAGAATGATGAGTACAGGAAGAAGGATGTAAATGGGAAAATACTGGAGGAAATGTAAGGTTATTCTATAATGTGTTGAAGCAAGGTCTGCCCGCAGATGTACAAGCAAATTTAGACGGACTATTGGGAATAGAGGCTAATCAATGGCCAGAAATACAAGCCCATATAATACATTTTTCACCACCACTGTACATTCTAGCATTCATAGATGGGAAAGGAAGGGGTTACTTAAATCTGCCAGGTCTCCCATAATGCATAAAGATTAATTGGAACAATTAATTGCAGCTTTAACTCTTCCATCAAAGGTGGCAGTAGTGAAATGTGCAGCACACACAAATCAGCAGGACCTTTTCTCTAGAAGCAATGCTCTGAAAGACTGGGCAGCAAGCACCTAAGGCCTCCCCAAATTATGATCAATGCAAAGAACACTCACTAGGTATGATGATAAGCAGGCAACAGGATGCAACAGAATTACCGCTCCCATATACTGAGATAGCAAGAATACATTTGCGTGAATTTCAGGAACACGTTTTTCCCCATGAACGTGAGGTTTGAGAACAGAGAGGGTGTGTTTAGTCACCAACAGATTTCATTTATAGCCAAGAGAGTACAGGCAAGCCAGTAATGCCACAAACCCTTTGTACACAGCTTTAGAACAACTACACTTCCCAGCACACACTGCAAAAGAGTATCTTGTTGCTACACTACAGGCAGATTGGTTTATTCTACACCTATCTGTAATGATCTCTATGCACATTGCAGAGTGCTCAATATGCCAACAGCATAGATCCAAGCTGACTGTAAAGGTGGTCACTTCAACCATACCACGTCAACAGGTCTATTCAAACATCTGTATTAAGTTTTGCTGACATGATAGAAAGATGTAACAAGTACAGATGTCCCATAGTGATTGTCTGTCCATTTTCAAGATGACTTGAGGTAGGACCCTGTGTACATTATAATGCTAAGGCAGCAGACAATTTGCTGATCAGAGAGGTGATACCGAGACGGGGTGTGGCCTATATGATTCGCTCAGATAATAGGCCCCATTTCATCAGTGCAATCTTTCAGCACATTTGCACCACCCTAGGAATCAAATACAAATTGACATCTACCACCCCCAGAGCAATGGTGTTGTGGAGCACCTGGATGGCTTCTTTAAATATAAAATCAGCAAATTATGTGCCACTTTGCAAAAGAAATGGCTGTCCTGCTTACTACTGGCCTTGCACGCCCTTAGAAATCAGCCAGGAAGTGATCATCATTTAACGCTACATCAAATAGTGGCAGGAAGTCTAACGCCTACCTCTTCAACAATAACTAGGAAAAAGACAGAAAACAGCTTAGGTTTTAAGGGGATTAAATGAGCTGTTAATTGTCTGCGTTACTGAAGTCTGCTAAGTTCTTCTCTAAACAGATATTGCGACCAGGGAAGGCTGCCCCAGCCCAGTAGACCAGTCTAATCCCTGTTGGTCAAGAGGTGGACATCCACAACTTCAAGCGCAGATGGGGGATCCTCGCTACGATGGACCCTTCTCGTGACGATGAGCTCTCCCACTGCTCTGAAAGTGGCTGGTCGGAAACCATGGATTAAATGGTGCTGTGTGTGCCTGAACCCCACCGTGCCTCAGACACCTTCACAGATAAAAGGAGAACAAGAGGGCGAGACAGAATTACGAGAAGGACAGTGTTACATTTCAAAGCACAAATGGAGTCTTTTGTCGTCTCTACTAATGGACAGTTATGTGTTGCTATTGTGTTCTTCTTATGCCTAAATATGTTCGCAGCTGCACTGCAATGGTGTTTTACCTCGTGCTTGGGGTTGTGTAAAAGTGTTAAATGCTCACAAAGAGCAATACCCAAGCAAGAAAGTATACCCCATAGTATTCATGCAGGCTTCTTTGATAATATATGGTACAGACACATGACAGAGATAGGTACGCCAACCTCTAATGTTTCTTGTTCTGTGTGTTCTTCGATTCCGCACGCCACTGACTCAGATAGGTTACACTCAGTTAGAGATGTACCCTCAAATGTTACCATGTGTCTGTTACATATTTTTCGTTGTAGAATGCGAGCACAGATGAAACCACTTTGGATTAGGCAGGGAGCATATCTAGTTAACACTACACAGTATGAAGAAGAGGTAGCAGATGTAATGGATGTCATGACAGACTATAAGAAGCTATTAGTGAAGCTAGAGGAAATGGAAAAGACAGGGATCATGAGGTACAAGGATCAGGATTAGAGAGCTAAGATATTATGACAGGGATTTCAGACTGACAAAAGCACCAGCCAGAAGTATCAGGTAGTATGGGTTGAGAATATCTCTAGGTTAACTTGGGTAGAAATGCCTACCACTCTTTGAGCAGGTAGAAAACCAATTCTTTTTTCTTTGTGTTTTAGGGGAAAAGAAACAGCCCCGGTCGGCCGGAACATCAACTGCAATACCACAACATATAATTCGGACCTCCAGTGGAGCACCTCCATCTAAATGGACTACTTCTGGTGCTGTGGTGATTGGTTGTCTACACGACTCTCTTCAGGATGCAGAGTATCTTCACTTTGGTAACCGTTCATACCACGTCCTTGGTGATTTTAGGGATAGACATTTCGCAATTGCATGACCATCCCATGAGCCGTCCAACAACCTTGCTGCATCATCATCGAAGGAAGAGAACAGCAGAATATTATGGTACAACGGCCTGGGAAGACGTTCCGCAAGAGGACAGGCTTTCAATTACACCTAGATATTTTAGGGGAGTATTCTTCAGTTGTGCAAGCACAATCGACTGCATGTTGGCTCCAAATCATCTGTTGGGAGCTGATGCAAGCCATTATTGTCACGGAGGATGTCTTTAATGCTGTCAAAGTAGAACTGCGATCTATGTGAGTAGTGGTCATGCAACATCAATATGTGTTATACTTGATGAAGGCTATGGAAGGAGGAGTCTGTGCAAGATCCATACAACCTGTTGCACATACATTCCTGCCAACGAAACTGATAATGGAACTCTGACAGAGGCCATACAAACTCTGCATATCTTGTAAAAGAAGATGGTGAATGAAGGAGGTGCCTCCAATGAGTGGTTGACAGGGTGGATTACTCGGGTACCATCCTGGATGCCTAGACTATTTAAGGCCTTGTGCCTGTAATTGTGGTTTTGCTTTTGATATGTTGTGTCCTCCAGGTAGTTATAGGATGTTGCAAGAGGGTTGGTCAGAAGATGGGGGTATGTTCACTAATAGAGTGGTCAATTAAATGCAGGACATTGAGGAGAATGTATACACCTTAATGATGCCAAGCAAAAGGGAAGCTGAGGAAGTAGTTGAAAATTCAGCTAAAGGGGAGAGTGATGTAGAAAATGAAGAAAGTTTGGTAATGTCAATGCGCACATCAGCAGGAAAACATGTTCAGATGTACATGTTGAAAGAACAATATGGGCCCAGCCTTACTACAATAGCAGAATAAAAAGCAGGACAAATAGGGTTAATATTTTGGGGAGGAAAGCAGATGCACGCTCTGGTAGAATAGGGAAATATATTTAAACACCGCCGTAGCAGTGAAGGCCACAGGCCCCCGATGAAGGGACACATATTTAAGAAAATATGCTGATAAAGCTGAATAGAAGTACAGGACAGACAGGATGTTAGGCTCCACAGAGCAGTAGACATGTAGGAGTGGTACTGTTACGCTTCAAAACCAGACAGGCCAAGAACATCAAGCTGGTGTAGACATGTAGCAATCCACAGTTGTAGATAGACTGAATTCTCTAGTCATGTGATCAGTTATTTTTGTTTTGACAATGATGCTGCGCTCGCACATTTTATCAGTAATTATGCATGTGACGTATTTGCCTTCAAAAAGGTATAGGAACTACGTCCGTTGCATTGTGATTTGAAGTTCATTTTACAGTTCTATTGAACTGACAGTGCTTCTGCGTTCTTATTAAACTCTGGGGCATAGCCTCAAGGAGCTCTCGCCAAGTTAATGGCACTTTATCGCAGCCAAAGTTGCGATAAATTCACCTCCCCATTCACAAGCTGGTGTTAGCAGCCCATAACACCAGTTTACCCGTGATAGCCGCTGCAAAAAACATCGCCACAGATGACCCCGGCAACTATCGCTAATGAGATGCAGAGTAGGCGTTCCCATGCAAAAATCCGCGTCAACACCACACCGCAACATTCACAACGACCAGCCAGATCAGAGATAAGTCCACAAAACGTGCTACATGGCACGTTAGCAGCGGGAAACTCACACCTGCTCTGACCTGGTGTCAAGTCGGACGGCAGCTGGCACCAGAAAAGGGAGCCCAGCCAACAGCCACACCTGAAGGACAACAGATGCCATGGAGCTACTCATCATGCAGCTCGGAGCCCCAACAGGGCCACAACACCTACCACCACCACCCCCAGGCCCGCCACCACCCCCGGACTCCACCCACCACCCCCCTGGACCACCACAGAGGTAGCGCAGACACAGACTGCGGACCTTCCGAAAACGCACCAGCCTCACAGACATGACACCAGAGTATGTCAGTGCCCACTACAGGCTCAAAAGGACAACCATCCTCCGCATCCTGAACATCATTGCCCACAGGCTGACTGTACCAACACAGCGGACAACCAACATCCCTCCACAGGCAAAGCTGCTGGCTGTGCTGCACCTGATGGCCTCTGGTAACTTCCAACCAACAACCGCCAGTCGGAGGAGTCTCACAGCCAGCCCTATCAAAGTTCCTCACACCTGTCTTGGATGCCATCATCAGCTTGGTACCCCAGTACCTATACTTCCCACACACTGCACAGGAACAGCTGGAGACCAAGCACAGCTTCTACGCCATAGCTGGATTCCCGCACATGTTGGGGGCAATAGACTACTCCCATGTCCTACTTCTGCCCCCTGCCGACAGTGCACACAATTACCGCAACAGAAAGCACACGCATTCCATCAATGTGCAGGCAATAGTGGACCACCGGGAACTCTTCACCAATGTCGTCGCCAACTACCCAGGCAGTGTGCATGATTCCTTCATCTTCCGACAGTCCATCATCAACCGGCGCTTCCAGGATGGCACCTACGGAAATGCCCTGCTCGTTGGTAAGTACCAACTGAACACACCACACACCTCAACTCCACAATCATACAACTCACAACTCTGGCAATGCACACGTTACAAACCCACATACAACATGCCAAACAACATGCCCACCCACCAGACACGACAGCACAACCTACCGTGGGTACCCGGCCTAGCCATGTACATGAGCCATCAACGGCATGGCACCTCTGCCACACATGAGCAGAATGTGGGAAGAGGAGGGAACCAGGCATCTGCGAAGGAGGCAATGTGACCGCTGAATGGGATTGCACACAATGCCAAGTGTGGCATGGATGTGTTGGACAGACTGCAGTATGCAGACCACACACATATCCATGTCGGCATTCACTGCTGGTGTTTGGTGTGGTGGACAGTGGATGCAACCATGTCACCCCAGCCAGTGGGGGAGATCAAGGAAATGTAACTTGTTACGTCCCCCCGTAAGCGTGAGAGGAGTGGGCTGACCCGGCATACGCCAGGTCAGCGTATGGTTGTGAATGAAAAGCACGTAGCCCTGGGCGTGGTCTTCTTCTGGAATGCCCAACGCCTGCTGCACCCCGGGCCGCTGGTGCCCGAAGCCATCATGGCCGCCCCTGGGCATCTAGGCATCACTGCTCACCTGCTGACACCGGCATGTGTCAAAGAGGGCCCATCAAGTGCCGGTGAAAGCTCCAAGCCCAAGGCCCATGACCTTGGCAGACTACTTGGACCATCACGGCCTCCGCGACACAGGCCCCCGGACCTCCTTTATCGTTGAATTACTCCACCGGCATACACAGCGGACAAGTAGGACACACATTTGGAACTGAGTCTTGATTACACCAGAGTACATGATTTAAGGCTGAGTTCATGTCACCATACTCCCTCCGATGTGGTGCCACCAAGTCTGTGCATAGGACTCCTACCAAACGTGTCTGTGTGCCCCTGCTGACTCCAGCCTTAGGCCTGCACTGCGGTCCTGCAGGCCTCACACCAATCCAATGCAGTCCGTCGCAGGCAGGGAACGGCCATTCCAACGTCGTGTGAGAGATCCAGGAGGAGATGGCTGGACAGCGGTTGGCACGCGCTGACCGCTGCCTCCAGCCAACACTGCGGCCAACTAGGTCGCACTTTTTGAACTGAGTCTCGATTTCTTCATGGCAGTGTTCATGTCACAGTACGCAAGAAGAGGAGTAAGAGAAAGCCGCGCTTCAGTCCGGAGGAGAATAGGCTCACCTATACGGAAGTGATGGGACATTACCAACAACTGCACTGGTGCCACTGACTCTGCGCAGCACATGCCTGCCACACGTGGCTGTGGGTCCCTGCTGACCGCTGCCTCTGGCACACACTGCGGTGGAGTAGGTCGCACAATTTGAACTGAGTCTTGCTCTCTACATAGCAGAGTCCATGTCATTGTACAGGCATCATCGCAGACTGCATCCCCTTCCAACTCTGGTGCCACTGAGTGTGCACCCTGAAATTCATGGGCAATCCCTGTTTGGACGTCGGTGGTATGTGAGCCCATGGGCTGCAGGCTGTCTTCATCTACATGTAGCTGATACTGACAAGGTGGAAAAGTGGGGTCTGTAGCATTCAACTCCGCCATCTGCCTATTCCTGCTTGCTTCTGCCCTCTGCATCATGCCCTGGAAGGACACATTCCAATGTCCTCCGTAACCCTCCGTGGAATTCCCCTTGCACATCGACGAGTACACGCTCAGCTCGCGTGGCACTACCTCAGTGCACCGCAAGTCACCGCCCCATGGCGGTGTGCCTGTGCCGGCCGCTGTGCATCCGGGGCAACAAACTCTGTGCTGCTCAAGTCAGGGACACATGATGTACGTACCTTGTACTGCCGTTTGTCTGCTCACTGTTGTGGTCTTTGCTAGCACTAACCAACCCCTGAGTGGTGGCTTACACTACCCAACACCCATCCAGCACAAGCGTCACTGGAGACGTGAGCCTGGCAATAAAAGGGGCCGGGCACACGTGCCCGTGGCCAGTCCCACAAACTCACTCAGTGTGTCCGTGTGGTTATTATGTATGCATGAGTGACCGGGGTCATTCCACATAACATTGTGCATATCCATGTCACCGCAGGCAGTGGTGTAGACTTGGGACATGAAACCGTGTCGTATCTTCCTATTAGCGTAAGCGGGGTGGACAGGCGTACGACAGTACTGCGTAGGGGTGTGGCTACTCCACACGTGAATCTTGGTGTGGTGCAGTGTAGGCCTTGCCAAGGATGTGGCTGATCCGTGTGTCTCTGTTATAGTGTCTGCGCCCCCGTCCGCAATCGATGATGTTGCCATGTGGCATGCCCCTGGTGTACGTACTCCGCCAAAGGGGTACATGGGGGAGGGCATGCCCGCTCGGGTAAGGGATCACACATGCCAACTATTATGTCTATCGCTATTATCGCCGCATGAGCCAAAGATGTACCCTCAACTACATGTCGGATTCAGCCAGGCGGGTGTTCTACATCTGTGTCAGCCCTGTCCTTGCAATTGGCCGACACACACGTGGCCAGCCACATTCTGCGCAGCATCATCACTGTGTCGTAGTCAGGCTTGTGGACATGCGCAGACAGG
This sequence comes from Triturus cristatus, assembly GCF_964204655.1. Lineage (NCBI taxonomy): Eukaryota > Metazoa > Chordata > Amphibia > Caudata > Salamandridae > Triturus > Triturus cristatus. The sequence continues at coordinate 1,062,490,601 of NC_140593.1, read as the reverse complement.
CATGACAATGGTGTGCTGTAGGGGTGCATGTGATGCAATTGCGCTGCGCACAATAGTGAATGTGCTCGGGGGGAGATGCAGCAGTGAGGCTATGTAATACACAGTGATGCCGCTCATTAGCAACACGCAGTACATGTCATAAGGGAATTACTAAGTCACACATATCACACACCAATGAACCCGTGAACCTGCCAAAACATCATGTAGTAATTGGTCTTGACTCATGTTTATCTGCACTGTCACAGGTGACCAAGGATATGCACTCTGCGCTTGGATGATGACACCTCTCCGAGCCCCGAACACACAGCCCCAGAGGCAGTACAATTTGACCCACAAACGCACCAGGAGCGCACATTTGGCGTGTTGAAGTCACGTTTCAGGTGCATGAACGTCACAGGTGGAAAGCTCCTGTACAGTCCAGGCCTCGTGTGCAATATGATTGTTGCATGTTATGTGTTGCACAACATATGTGTACACAGCAGAGACCCATGGATACGAGTGCCAGATGCACCGGACGATGATGATGAAGATGAGGCTGGTGGAACACACCCCACTGCAGCTGCAGAAGGAATTGCCCGTAGGGACTACATCATTGACAATTTCTTCTCTGGTTGGCGTTGCATTGCGAGGGTCCTTAGCAGTATTGGCACAGTACGTTGACTGACTACAGGCACAGCATGTGCTAATAAATGCATTGCGAAACACATTCCTTCCGTGCATGTCACTCATCTGTACAGGCACTTCACTCAGACAAGTGTGGGTGCGACATGTTGGGCTGGCAATTTAGGAATTTGTTAATGGATGGTGAGTGTGTCACCTCGGTGCAGAGAGGCTGTTTAGGGTGTCATGTATTCGAACTGCCAGTTCTGTGTGTCACAGTTGTTAAGGTATCCCACTCTTTGGCATTTCACATGTGTCCCAATTCATTCCATTTTGGCTGTCATTTGTGGCCTACCAGTGACAACAGGGCTTCTTTTGGGCTATGATATGTGCCGCCATGATGCAGGGGTGCACTCTGTGACTCAAGTCCCGTGACATGGGCGACATGTACGTGAGGGAGTCACTGCCCCTACATTGGTCCCTGCTTTCAGTATTGTGTGTCTTTTGCTTTCTCTCCCTAAGTGCGCCAGGTATGCCCAGGTGTGGGTCCTGGGCTCACTGTGCCATTGGAATCAAGCTATCCTGGCTGAAGAGGGGTGAAACCGGTCCTAGGATGCTTGTTTCCGGTCCAGGGATGACCTGGCTTGGCAGTTCGGGCTGGACTGTTCCCATGAGGCACAAGGTCAAGACTGATTTGCATATGGCCAGGTCTAAACTGGGGTGGCATGGTTAGTAAAAGAATGATGGATTTAACCCAGATCTCTTGACTGGGGGTGAATGTTTTGATTTGTTCTGCATTCCGTCCATCAATTGTGTGTCTTTTGCTTTCTCGCCCTAAGTGCACCAGGTATGCCCAGACGTGGATCCTGGGCTCACAGTGACACTGGAATCAAGCTATCCTGGCTGAAGTGGGGTGAAACCCCGAAACCGGTCCTAGGATGCTTGTTTCCAGTCCAGGGAGGACCTGGCTTGGCAGTTTGGGCTGGACTGTTCCCATGAGGCACATGGTCAAGACTGATTTGCATATGTCCAGGTCTAAACTGGGGTGGCATGGTGAGCAAAAGAATGATGGATTTAACCCAGATCTCTTGACTGGTGGTGAATGTTTTGATTTGTTCTGCATTCCATCTATCAATTGTGTGCCTTTTGCTTCATTATTGTATGAACATGGGCATGGCACGTCGGTGTGCAGGGGGTGTTATTTGTCCCTCTGCAATGTGAAGAAGAGATGCGGTTTCACAGTGTGTTACATGTTTGTTTCCGCATTGGCGCAGGTTACATACTGAATGCATGTCAATGTACATTGTGGCTGTTTGTGGGGAACTGCCTATCTGATTTGGGGTTGTGCTCGTACGTTGGCATCTCACCGTTTGTTTGGTCTGTTTTTATGGTGCATTTTCCCGCCAGACGCGTGTGAATTGCAGGCCTGTTGCTGATTTTCGCTGCTTTTTGTATCGCGCTTGGCCTCATCGCAACTTTTTGGGCGTTCATGTTTTGCATTTTTGCAGCATGGCTTTGATTTTATCACAGTCATTTGACTCCTCATCTGGGGACTATTGCATGGTGCCGCCGTGTTGTGAATACTTGGTTAACACAGCGTAAATTTCCAGCGATGGACTGCGATGTTGAAGGTTGCGTTAAGTAACTTTTGCGATGGTTATCTTGAGAATATCCCCCTCTGTGGTTTATTGCCAATGAAAGATGTGCCTTCTTTTCTTTATTTCTAGAACAAATGGATGTGTGGTAGTTGCTGCTTTGACTTTGTGAACTGAGTGGTTGGAATTCTTGGTGACTGGTGAGTGTAGGTGAAAGGAAGGGACATGCAAGAGTTTAAATACTTTTTGTTGGTGTTAGTGGCTTAGTTAATTTATGCTGCCATTGTGGAATGGGTGAAAATCTGGAAATATTTGAGGTGCCTTGAAGATAATCATTGTTCAAGTGCAGGGAACTGCTAACTTGGTGTGCTGGATGAAAACCAGGAGGATAAGGGTATTAGGGTGCTTAACGAGACGGAGGGAGAAGTTAGCAGTAACTTGAGTAGATTCTTTGAAGTAGATCAGTGGAGAGAGGGGGCTTTTGGGGGAATAAAGTTTATTGGACTGAGTGAATACAACTACCACAAGCTTTTCTTCTCAGATACAAATCAAAAAAGCACACGTTAAAGCGCAACACACTAAATCAAATAAATTGTCAATGATGGTGTAAAATACTTTGAATGCAGTAAATCATAGACATAACATTGCTGCTATCAAGATAAAGTGAGGTAAGCAGTCATTATCCTTTCACGTATTGACTGCTTCTCTGTAGTACTGGCAAAACCCCTGGCCAAGTATCCTCCCAGTTTCCTTTGTCTAATCTTAGTCTCATTCGCGTTGGTTCTGGCTGACAATGACTAAGCTGCATGCCTCCTCCTATCCGCAGACCTTGGTTCAATTAATGCAAAACCTTGGCAAGACAAATAGCTTTTTATATTTAGCTAAATGTATTCACATATCAAAGTTAGTGTAACACGAAGCCAGTCAACATTTCTATGCAGTGCGCGGTTTTTTTCACACATGTTCACTCGTCAACACTGGTTGAGCTAATTAATCCTTTCGCGTCACAAAGTCTTCCACGCACTAAATCCTCTATACTACACGCTAAGCCCATTTTGATGTGTGTCAATTACTGACAGACACAGTCATCTGTGTATTTCTTCACATATTCAACTCCCCCCTAAACACATGTTAGTGTAGAGCCCGGTAAACTTTGTATTGGCTGAGCTGATTAATTTTGTCACGTCACAATGTCTTCATTACACTAACTCCTCTATACCACACACTCCACTCATTATTATGTGTGTTAATGACTCGTAAAGACACAGTTATCTACGCATTTCTTCATATATCCAACTTCCACCCCAATACATGTTACTGTGGAGCCCATTCACCATTGTTCTGAGTATTTTTACTTTGACGTAAACTTGCTTAGTGCGTATATGATTATATAGCGGCATTACAGTTAGGACATTGAAAGCTATGACTAACCAAAGTATTCCAGGTTAAGGGTTTTTAAGATCCTGATGTCCAACCAATGAATAGGTCATACAAATGATGAACTGTTAACTGATGAATATGTGAGGCTGTGTGTCTTAGCATCAGTATTCACATGGATAGCTGTGGCGTTTGCATAAGCAGATTGTGTCTACTGTCTAAAAGCCTCTAATTTAGGTAGCTTAATATTTGCAGGCCCAATCCAGAGGCAGTACATTTGGTAGACACGTGCAACACATGTGTACCTAGATACATTTTAATGGTTACATTGTAGATACACTTTACTTTCTCACCAGTGGTGTCTGTTAATCCATTGATAAGCAATGAATGATTGGTGACATAGCAAATGGCATCTGCCGCTACCATTCACCATCCCCTGATATAACATGCAGGCATGTTTCTAATGCTCTCCCTGTGAAACAACATACCCACCACTTTGACCATTCTACACACATTGCAGGTTCCACCACATGATTGGTTTGATCAAGCCATGATTTTTAGTTTGTGGCACTCAATATTTATTTCCTATGGCAATGGGAGGCAGTATAAAATGACAACATAGTTCAAAAGGTTGGTTGCTCCTCACCACCTTAAAGTGAGCATAAAAAGTTTCCTCTTCACAATAGAATTGTAAAGACCTTACACATTTATATTGCTAGGTAGTTGTAACTGCTGTCTTAAATACTCCCCTGTGGTTGTCCCCATTAAATTTTCAGTTCTTCAAATTGGTGAATCACAATATTTTGCCATGCTATACATTGTATGGCTTTGACTAATTTATGAATGTTTTTGAAAGTTTCTCTAAGCTGCTCATATGCAAAATTCTTCCATTGACTGTCTTGATACACTCTCCGTAAGACCTTCTATAATTCCTATGACAGACAGGGCCCAATTGATATATAACTTTTTTAGCTTCATCTTTACTGTATCCTGTGAATGATAATACCTAGTTCATGACCACCATTGTTGTAACCATTTGGCACATAATAGATCATGAAACATAACATTCCCTTGGCTAACATTTGTCCTACAATTTGATTAATAACACTTGCATGCAGAGTTTGTTTGCATATTATCTTATATCTGAGCACTCAATAATTACCTTCATTCCAAGCCATGTGCTTATCTGCTACATAAAACATAAATGCAGGAGTTCTGACACTCAGGCACCTATTGTCCCACTTGACTTGTTGATTATGACCATGTGACCTGTTAAATTGCCTACTTCTAAGAGCATAAACAAAAATGGGGGGAGATGGAGGTAGACGTTAGGTTCATCCTCCAGACTGTGTATAGTTATTAACGAATCTGTAAATGACAGATCAGAGAACCTAACCAAAGGGAAGGACTTACGCTAAATGTGCGAAACAACGCCCCGAAACTAAGAGAAAATTCTCTTTTTGAGTCCCCTCACTCACCATGGGTTGCCCCTAGGTGACATGCTTCATCATTGGGGCCATCCCAGACAGCTACTGTCTGGGGCGTGCTGCATTTTGCGGAACTACGTAGGAGCACTTTTTGTGAAAAAATGTTTAGTGCAGTGTTTGGGGAAGTGGTGATGGTGATGCTAAAAATTCCTAGCTAGTGAGCGATTAATTTATTCCTGTCCCTAGTTGGTATGGATAAAAAGGGGTTAATGGTAGGGAGGAAGTGTAACTGTTATGTGTATACTATCCCTAGTATTTGGTCGACATGTTTCGAGGTGTCCTCTAACCCTCTTCTTCAGGACCACATGGGGACCAGCCCCATGCCTACCACTCCGTGAGAAAAAAACGATCCTATAATAAAGAAATAATATCATGAAGAACAGATGCACACCTAATGTGTGAGCACCAAAATTAAATACATACGGTTGAAATCAGACTCGTAGTATCTGTTCAAGGAGATAAAGTGACAAAGAGAAAGTATTTCACATTTACCCATGGCCTTTCTCTTGACTCAAATACTTTATATACATTCTTCTAGGGTTACTACAAGCCCCTCCACCCTGGTAGTCCATGAGGCATAGTGTTGCCAAAACAGAAGTATGTTCTTACAAATCGCGAACAGTATGTTTATATGCTTGTTTTGTCTTGTAATGTTTGCTCAGTAGTGTTTCTTTCTTTTTACCAATGTTTTTAACGATTAACCATGCTTTCTCACAATAGAGTAGTCCGATGTGTTCCAAGGTGTCACATTGGATACAACCACTAATTAAATATATATTTTACTACTAAGGGCACCAACACAAACTATAGAGGAACGCATTGATTTAAGCACTGCATATGGTTTGGACCTGCACACGAGAGAGGTGGGCAGGCAATATGTACCAATCTCTTTGTCACTTTATCTCCTTGAACAGATACTACGAGTTTGATTTCAACCGTATGTATTTAATTTTGGTGCTCACACATTAGGTGTGCATCTGTTCTTTATTATATTTTTTCTTTAGTATAAGATCGTTTTTTCTCATAGAGTGGTATGCATGGGGCTGGTCCCCATGTGGTCCTGAAGAAGAGGTTTAGGGGACACCTTCAGTCCATCTTCAGTGTTGTAAGGCTTTTGGATTTAAAAAGAGACCAAGTGCCCACGTCACATGATGCATATCAAGGCCCGGAGGAGGCTGAAACCGATCATGCTGTAACCTTCTGCAATTAAAACAAATTTTAATGCTACTAACCGGCTGGTGGGCTTTTGTTTGTCCCTGGATGCAGAGGCTTCGTCTTTTGGAATATATAAACGATGACGCTCGAAAATCCCTGATCCGTCTGGCAGGGTGTCCCTGCTGCATCAGCTTCTTGTGGATATATATGTATATGTGTGTGTGCGTATGTGTGTGTACAGCTAATTCTCCCCCCAACTTCCTTATTTCTGTATCTTTGACCAATGTTTGCCTGTACACAGTACGGTGCACAAACAGGAAAAGCCATTCCACTTGCCCAACTGCTTTTTGCTCCAGCTTCCCCCCTTTGAGTTTTATTCCAGCTTATGCCTTTTCCATTAAAAGAGGGATCTCTTTTTCATCTAACCCCTCTACCCCACTCGGCAATCCTCTTTGAGATTGCCCAGTCAGCCTCTCCACAAGTCCACTTAAATCACAGGGACGGGTTAGCTACCAGGCCTTGGAAAAATATCAATTCACTCAACCTTAGTAAAGCATTGACTATCTCAGTCCCTGATTTACCTCCCAACATAGAGGAAGCCGCTGCAGCCTATGATGACTGGATTAATTCGGCCTGTTGTGTTCTCGCCCCTGTTAAATGATGCTTCCCCAAACGTAGAACTCCCTCTGCCCCCTGGTTCTCGCAGACTCTCCAAAAGTTGAAATCAGAATGTAAGCATCTAGAGCGGTCATGGAGGAACGGTTATAACTCTATCAACGAAGATAGGTACAGATTCCGCCTCCTAGATTACAAGAACTTGCTACTAACCGAGAAAAAGGCCTACTTTTCTAAAAAAATCTTTGAAGCTAAATCTTCCGCAAAAGAACTTTTTAAAACGGTTACTGCCCTTCTCACCCCCCCCCCCTCCCAAACCCACCCCGCACAGCAGTTCTGAGTTCTGCAACACTCTGGCACAATTCTTCTTGTCTAAAGTAGATGCCATTTTTTCATCCTTTAATAAGTCCTCAGGCCCCCCCTCTGATACAAGCTCTGACTCGATGCCCTCCAACATTTTCCCTACTTTTGATAATTTCACGCCTTTGTCCACTCAGGTGGTGGCCAATCTTTTGCTGGGCTGCAAATCTGTCTCTCCGAAAGATCCCTGTCCTGCCTCAATAATCAAACTGTCCCCTGATATTATCACTAGTACCCTTACTCCACTTCTCAATCACATTATGGTATCAGGGCACTACCCCATGTCATGGAAAACCGCTTCGATCTTACCTCTCTTAAAAAAACTCAATCTCGATCCAAAAGATCCTAACAGCTACAGGCCCATTTCCCGTCTTCCCTTACTGGCCAAAATCCTGGAGAAGGCGATGAATTCGCAACTCAGCCTTTTTCTGGACACAAACATTCTGTTGGACCATTCTCAATACGGGTTCCGGGCCGGGCACAGCACCGAATCGGCCTTGTTGAAAGCTACGGAAGAGATCAGGGAAGCCGTCGACCAGGGAGACTCAGCTATCTTGATTTTGCTGGACCTGTCAGCGGCCTTTGATACGGTACACCATGATGTTTTAACAGATCGACTATCTAAGGCCGGGATACAGGGCTCTGCCCTGGCCCTCCTGAAGTCCTTCTTGACCAACAGAACTCAAAACGTGGACATGGGAACTTTTTCTTCCAAGTCTTTTGTTCTTCCCTCTGGAGTTCCGCAGGGGTCTTCTTTGAGCCCGACGCTTTTTAATGTCTATGTTAAACCTCTTGCACCTCTCATACGATCTTTTGGTCTTAGGTTAACCTCTTATGCCGATGATACCCAGATCGTGATCTCCCTAAACAAAGGGATTGGAGCAACTAGAGCCTCTTCCTGCCAGGACTGTATGACCGCCATCACCAGCTGGATGGCTGCCAATTGTTTGAAACTAAACGCTGGCAAAACAGAGGTTATCTTGTTCGGGAATAATCCCTGCCTTTGGTCCCCAGCCTGGTGGCCTAGCGAATTGGGCTCCCCCCCCCCCACTATGAAAGTAAAAGACTTGGGGGTGATTGTTGACAACAGGCTCTCCTTTGAGAATCAGGTTAATAAAGTGATATCCACTTGCTTTTTAACCATTAGGACGCTTAGGAAAATAAAGCCTTACTTAACCACTGATAGCTTCAGGTCTGCTGTGTCCGCCTTAGCTCTGTCCCATCTGGACTACTGCAATAGCCTTTACCTTACGGTTCACAATAAACATCTAAGCAGACTCCAGATGGCACAGAATGCGGTAGCTAGGCTGCTAACAAATACTCCCAAATTTGTGTCCGTCAGCAAAGGACTACAGGATTTGCATTGGCTACCCATGAAACTTCAGGTTCGTTTTAAGGCCCTCTGTATAGCTCACAAATCTCTACACGGAGCCGGACCTCAGGACCTTAGAGATCGCTTCCAGTGGTATCTTCCGGGGAGAGCTCTTCGCTCCAGTGATGCCAAACTGGCTGTTATCACCAGGGCCAAAAAGGCTAACTGGGGTGGTAAGAGTTTTGTGCGTAAGGCCTCCTTTGCCTGGAACAAACTTCCTTTTTTTCTCAGGTCCACCTCTGATCTCCTCTCCTTTAGAAGAGGTCTGAAGACCTGGCTGTTCTCAGTCTAGGCACTCACATCGTTTCTGGTTACGAGTTCTGTTCATTGCCTCTCCAGACACTCTGCTATAGCGCCAGGACACCTTCGGATATTAGAGCGCTCTATAAGCTGATATAACATAACATAACATATGATACTGGTGCCAGACACTGATTCATTCCTGCTAGACCAGATAACTGGCCTGTCAACTTCCACCCAGGAATAGATCTGGACTCTGCCCCATTCTGGCACTCTTTTCTGCTTCATCTCTTTTGCATCCAAATAAGGGCATTATGGATTTGTATTGCACTGCTGCCACCACTTGTATTAGACTGGTTGCCTGCAACCACCCCAAGCTATTTTCATCAGAAACAAATAAGTAAGGATACCCAGTAAGGAGCGAAAGTAGTGACACACCAGTTACAGATATCTTACAGCTCATGGAAGTGTACTCTGTTCTTTCTGCAGTAGTCAAGAGACTGCTGCAAAGGGCCACTTCAACATAAGTGAAGGAGAGGCTATGTAGTCAGTTGAGCAGCGAGAAAAGTAGGCAGAGCGAGCAAGGCAAGCAATGAGAGGTGTACAAAATCAAACAGCTGGGAGAGAATGTAGCCTTATGGCTAGAGCGGTCGACCTTGAAGCTGGGGAACCGGGTTTGAGTCTCGGCAACAAAGCTCAACATCCTGTGATAATGGGCAAATAACTTCATCTTCCCATTTAAAAAAATGAATGTGTACTTGTGTAAGAAAGTGGTGCTATCTATGTAAAGCGCTCTGATACCAAATATCTTTGGGTCTAGTTCACGCAATATAAAACTCTTTTTTTTAAAAAAACATTGGGGTCTTTACTAAAGAATTGAGGCTCCCGAAATTATGTATTGTGCATGATTTTGTATCAATTTTATTAATTGAAACATAAAAAATAATTGTATTAATTCATTCATTCACTATTCTTTACAGTAAGTTCAATAAGTGAGATCAGCACGCTTCAAAGGAAATACACATTTCTTACCTGTCTGGGTGTTGTGGGGACATACATTGTGAAGGATGGTCTTGGTTCCAGAGAGAGAATCGGTGGAGGGCTCAGGTCAAGTGGTAGACTCCCTTATTGTCTCTGCCCTTTGCCTGGTCTGATTTGCACCAAGAGAAAGATCCCTACACCAGTGGAGTTCCCTATGGCTGCTTACTGTCTCCTGTCACTTTCAATCTATACATTGAGCCATTTGGGCTCTACTCATAGATAACAAAAATGTCCATAAAACAGTGTAAATCATCACTTCCTGGAAAGTTTGAATTCTGGCACTCACCGGACCAGTGCAACATGGGGCTACCTTAGGACATCCTCATATGTCCTTCGCACGTCAATCAGGTACTTAATTTCAAACTACTAACTAACCATGATCCCTCCCCGGAGATCAGTGACCTATATTGAAAACATTGTTTACACTCTTTCTACAGTTGATGAGTGATTACACTGTGAACACTACATCCAGATAGCACAGACGCGCCATGACTAGGAGAATTCATGTAAGTTCATGATGAATGACTGTGTGGATGTTACACTTAGCATCACTGTTCTAACATTATTAGGGTTGTCGCAATTTACATCCTCGTTTGGTTTAGCTCCTTGTTTTTTCTTTCCAGAGTTATTTGAATAAGATCGGCTGATCTTCTTCTCTTCACTTTACAGAGGTAATTAAGTTAGTTTTTAAGGGTTGCTGGTGTGTTGAGTAATGGTTGGTCGTCCCCTTGTTACTTAAAAAAGTTTTTTGTTATTTTTAATTCACAGGTCCTGATGAGAGACCCTGAAACTAAGGGGTTTCGAAACGCGTAAACCTTTTGGTGTGACCACAAAAGTCTGAATTTGAGAAAAGAAATAATTTTAAGAGCATTTACCTTACTGTGGTCTTAGAAAAGTATATTTAGTTGCCTATGTCTTTTTTGAGAGTCTGATTGAGATGAATGAATGATTAATGGTACCAGTGTGTTTGGAGTTAAGAATGGTTTGGTGTCTCGAATGTTAGGAATGAGTCTTTGAATGGTGTGTAATATATTGTCCAAAATATGTCTCATGGATGTGAGGTGTAACCTTTTTTTAAATTTTGCAATACGGAAGGTGTATGAACTATTTTTGATATAAATAAATTTGATGGATTAAGTCGACGAAAAGAAAGGTCTCATACGCATTTTGTTGTTTCCCAAAATGTGTCCTCATAAGTTGTTTTGAGGTTTATAATAGTTGCAGTACTAGCAAATTTTTGTTAATTCTTATAACGGGTCCAGCTCTACTGCTTTTGGCCTACCTCCAGTCTTGCTTTGGGCTACTCATAGATAACAGCATCAAGATTCATCAATATATTGAAACACACAACTCAACTTGAGAGTCTCCTCTGCTTCAGACATCTAATGCCTCAAATACTGTTTGCACATCATCCAGACTTGGATGTCCAGCACATACCTAACGCTCAACCCCAGACAGAATCCCTATTATTTATAAAGAACAATAAACAAGGTACAACAAACCTGGCTCAATGATTTGAACATTGACAACTTCGAACCCCAACTGTCCCTGAATGCCAAATCACTTGCATTCACACCTCATCCCAACCTCACCCTCAAAAAACACATTGCACAAAAATCGAAGACTGCCTGATACCAGCTCTCCCTCTCCTAAAGGAGGTCCAACCATTTTTCCTTGAAATGACTTCAGAACTGCCATTCATGCCCACACACTCTCACAACTGGATGGTGGTAATGCCCAACTCTCTGGCCTCGGAAATTCCACACATTCACCTCTTAGGGGTTTCCTACATGCTGCAGCAAATCTCATCCAGGTCCTAAAGAAATATGATCTCATTTCCCTTATCCCGATAAAATTCCATAGGCTCCCAATTCCAGCCTGCAATATCTTCTAAACTAATCATCATTTACAAAGCTATCGTGAGCAGTACACCCACTTATCTTGGGGATAGGCTCGCCATTTTTAATGGATCTCAGCACACCCACTGTCAAGAGCCAGCCTTCTAGGTGATGCTGGAGCAAACTTCTTGGTGTGAAGATAGGGCCGATTTCACCATATGTGTACACAATAAGGAGCTCTAGAGGGAAAGAAGCCCAGGTCGCCCTCCACTCAAACAGTCTATCACAACAAAGACCTGGGTGTCAGAAGGTATTTTATGCCATACAGGTTGGTTCGAACCTTGTAGGTCTTTAGTACTGCCCCGAGTCAAAAGATCTTTTGGGGTAGTTGCCAACTAGTTAGCTACCTTCACTTTCTTAAAAAACAGAAAAACAATAAATGGTTTTACTCCCAGCAGTCTCACAAATGATCGTGAAGGTGTCTAAACTCAAATGTAGTACACCTAGGGTTTCTCAATTCGATTAACTAATGAGTAAACCGTGAAAGAACACATAAATGTGCAAAAAATGTGAAAGAGACGTGATGGCACCTCACGTGCGCAACCCCAATTGAGCTTGCTGGCTGGTACTCGTCAGCATTGCCCACTCTTCTCATCATCGGCAGCCATCACGCTCCAAAATAATAATAAAGAAGAGGTGTCCAAAAGAAAAACAAGTAGTGCGACTTAATAGTGAAGGTTAAAATGTGAAACAGGTACACCCACTACAGGTTCAAACTTTATTCCGCCTTAGGAGTGCACCCACTTCACTACTTAAAAAGGTTGCTAAATATGCATACCCTCCTTAAATGCCAACATGTTTCATCGCCTGGATTCTTTCTGGCGATTTCGTCAGGGCAACAACAGTCGCTTGGCACACGATAAGGACACTTCTTAAAATCACATTCGGAGACTGCCAAAAGTAAAAGACATACACACACAACACTTAACTATGTTGTTCATCCCTTCTTCTTAAATCCACCCGGAATCTATTTTTATATCTATAAAACATTACTCCCTTACCCTCGTGGAGCCTTGGCCTCGCGTACCAGCTCAATGAATGAGGTCTCCAGTAGGCTCCCTATGTGAGTCCTCGGGGTTCTGTGAGGCATTCCCCCGTAATGCCAACCTGTTAATAATTTTCAACAATTATACTGAATCTTCTTGTGTTCCATTTCAACCTAATATATGGTCTCCCTCGCCATACTGGTATTCGTCTGTCTACGGGTAATCAAAAAGACTTCAAAATCAAAGCAGACTGCTAGTATTCCATCTGTACTGCAGACCCCCTCTCTCACCGGCAGGCACGCCCCATTCTATCCTTACTACTAAGTAGTGTTCTGGCTAATTCATAACCAAGTCTCTCATGTTATCAGGGGATAGTTTCCTGGCCTCTAACAATGACACAGATATAACATGCTGACGCCCTCCCCTCGTACATCACACCTCCTTACCACCTAAAGCCTCACGGAGCTCCTTCTCTCCGCCGGTCACCAGTGTTGTAATCCCGCAGCCAATTTATGCTGCCGCCCCTTACGCATCCTCTTCGGCGCGGAGCTAAAATGGGCGCCATCTTGGAATGGGGTAGTGTGAATGTCTCAAAACAAGCACTTCAATTGCCCGAGCCTTGGAGTTAGTGTCTTTCTCCCGAAGGATCATGCACCTACATTAGTATAACGCCCGATGTATCAATACAAGCCTTAAAAGAATTGTAATGCGGAACAAACATTCCCCTAATAGGGCCCTCCTCATGACGGGGCAAAAACAAGCGCCATCTTGGATTGGGGGACTCGTGTGTATCTCGAATTTTGCTATTTATCATCAAGAGTCTCGGATTGAGTTTAGATTGCTCAGGGGTGATGTCTTAGCGTAATCTCCAACCCACCAATAATGGTATTGTGGCTTAATACAAAAATAGGTGAGTCTCGACAAGGTGGGGCAGTTGCCCACATCTATATTCCTCTTATGAGTATACCGCAATCTGAATAACACAGTGATCTAAGCTGTATCAATGTAATCACTTGCGGGGTCCCTCGACATGATGCCACTTGATACATTTATCAGTGTGTCCTAAAGGGACCTAGTCCACCAAGGTATGGCTACACAACCTCCTCTTGGGGATTTACCCACATCTAAGTCCCGCAGAGGTCCGGGGCCAACTCAGGGTACTACAAAAAGATCACACAAAAGGGATGGAGGGAGCGAGTCTAGCTCTCTAATGTAGATATATCCGTGCTTTAAATACTCAGTATTTCGCCTTGCCCCATTCGATTTGATCATTCAATCCCTCCCGGTCAGTCTTCTCTTGGAAAATCCATCTCGCTTCCTTTGAAGCCAAGATATCTTCCACATTTTGAGACGGGCCCATCATTCTCTCCAAGACAACCCAGGTGAAGGTGTGCTTGGCGTGGTGGCAATGTTGTACCAGCTTTGTCGTTAGTTTGCCTGCTCTGATGGTGCTAAGGTGTTCTTGCATTCTGATTTTCACCTTCCTGGTAGTTAGTCCTATATATTGGAGGTTACATTGGCAGGTCACTCTGTATACGACATTGGCAGTGTTGCAGTTGCTAAAGTACTTCAAGTACCAGGTTTTTCCTGACTTTAGAACTACACTTTGGGTTTTCTTCGTGAGAGCACACACTGAACACGACCCACACGGGTGGTGGCCAGGGGGAATAGATGACTCGGTAAACTTCTGCTCTGCTTTAACCCGTGAATGCACCAATTTGTCACCCAGGTTGCTAGATCTTTTAAAAGCAAACCTGGGTGGGGGCATCTTAAAGCCCTCAGTGGACAGCAACCCCCAGTGTTTACGGATGGACTGTCGGATCTTCGTGGCCAACGGGTCGAATGTCATGACTACCGGGAGGCAATCTTCTGTAGTTTTTTCGTTCTTTTGCAGCAAGACAATACGGGGGGTGTTCATTGCCCTTTTTCTAGCTTGTCTGATAGTCTTCCGTGGATACTGTCTCATTTCAAGCTTGGCACAGAGTTCTTTGGACTGGTCCAAGAATGTAGTGGTCGAAGTACAGTTCCTACGGTACCGAAGAAATTGACCAACAGGGAGATTATCCCTGAGTGCTCTTGGATGGTACGACCTATAGGAAAGGAGAGAATTCTTGTCCGTAGGCTTCTGATGTACTTTAGAACATAGCCTACCCCCATCTGCAAAGATGTCTAAGTCCAGATATACTGCTGTTTTGTTACTATAGTTCCATGTGAACCTCAGACTGGCATCCTGATGGTTAAGCCAGTTCAGGAATTGCAATAAACCCTCCTCTGGACCTGACCAGACGCAGAGAATGTCGTCAATATACCTCTTCCAGATACGGATGTTACTCTGGAAGTGATTTGACTGGTGGTATATGACATGCTCCTCGAACTGGCCCACATAGATGCAGGCCAAGCTCGGCGCCATCGTAGCGCCCATAGATGTGCCCGTAGTCTGCAGATACAAGGTGTCCTTATAGCAGAAATAATTTCTTGTGAGGGCCAGTTCTATGCATTGTAGTATGAAAGATTGTGGAGCATCATAGAACCACTCCTGTGCCTTAAGTGCATGCGCTGCTGCCACCAACGCTGCATCCTGTGGTATACAGGTATAGAGTGACTCTATATCGATGGTTGCCATAAATTCATTCTCAGGATCAAATTGCAACCCTTCAAGGATGTTAAGGATTGCTGTAGTATCCTTTACAAATGATTTCTGGTTGATGACTGATTCCCTGAGGAAAAAATCAGCAAATTGCGAGAGAGGCTCAAGTACAGACTGGATCCCCGAGACAATTGGTCGGCCGGGGGAGGACGTTGAGGTTTATGGATCTTGGGTAAAATGTAAAACGCCGGAGTTCTTGGCTTGTCATTAACCAGGAACTCGGCTTCTCTCGCTGTTATCCATTTCTTCTCCTTAGCCTCCATCACCATAGTCTTAATGGTCGCCAACAGTTCTTTCTGGGGATCCTGTGCCAGTGGACGGTAGTTCTGGCGAACACTGAGTAATCTCAACACTTCCGTGTCGTAGTCAATAGTATTCATTACTACCACAGCTCCTCCCTTATCTGCGTTTTTAATCGTAAGATGTTGATTATTCTCAAGGCCCTTTACTGCTTCCCACTCTACCCTGCTCATGTTGTTAAATTTAGAGGTTGTATTCTGCTGTTCCAATTGGGAAATGTCCTGCAGTACCTTATTCTCAAAGACCGTTACCTCAGGGCCTATAGTTGTATTCGCTGGACAAAAATTGGATGGTTTCCTGAGTGTGGTGTTAAACACATTTGGAGTATCCTGTGGTTTATTGGCGAAGAACTTCTTTAGTTTAATTCTTCGCATCGTTTCGTGAAGTTCAATCCTACATCTAAAGGGGTCGTGTGTAGGGGTGGGGACAAAACCTAGACCTTTGTTCAACACCTTTTCCTCATTGATGGTCAGTTCATGGTCGGATAGGTTCACCACTATGTTATTCAGGGTCATAGCTGGTTCCGTCCGCGGCTCCGTGTTACTCTTGGGGAATGGGTTTGCCAATGCTGATTTTGATTTTGGTTGCCCCTGCCTCGACCCCTGCCACGCGGACCTCCCCCTCTGTTGCCCCTGTGGCTCTGTCCTAAAAAAGACCGTAGAAGGGATCCCAGGTCTTCGTTGTTTGTCTCCTGCTCGTTGAATCTTACTCTAGGGGGATTAGACTGTGGGCCCAATTCTTCCTCTTCACTGGAGGTGTTATCAAATGTCCAGTTATTGGGTGTGCGTTTAGTCTGTTGTTTGCCTCCCCTACCCCTTCCTCCTCTAAATTGATGTTCAACTATCTGGTCGTAATATTTGTCCTCCACGTAGGGGAAAGCCCATTCGTGGGAGAAACGATCAAGATTTCTTTTTAGCCCTTTGATCTTTTGATTGATCATGTAATTTTTATAATCGCTCAGGTCTTCCTGAATCCTTTGGAGCTGCTCCTTGGTGTCTACAAGGGTAGTGTCCCTCTTTATACTCTCCTCCAAATCAACAATCTCCTTCAGGAGCTCTTCGCTTAGTCTCTTTGCAGTGTTGATTATAAGGATTAGCCAATCTCGTGTACATTTATTGGCTATATAGCTCCAATCCAATCTGAATGTTTTATCTTCCAGGAAGATCCTGGGCTCAATCCTTACTATAAGGCTCGCTGGGGCGGCTCCTGCTCTTAAATACTCTGTCATTAAAGCCCCATGGAGAGCTATCCTGACTTGTTTCTTCTTGGTATTACTGAGTCTTTCCCACTCTTTCCTTGCTGATGTTACATTGAGTAGCGGGGCATCCGGGAATAATGATGGACCCGATAGGATTGCTGCGATTTGTTCATCCGTAAATGCAAGGCAATTCCTGTCCATTTGCGGGGAGGAGGTCAATCAACTAGGGTACACTCAACAAGGGAAAACTTGAAGGGGGTGTGAACGGTGTGCTGTGTGTATTTGTCTAAAAACGGGAAAATCTCAACAAGTGTCTTAAAAAAGCTCTCACGGCTGATCCGCCGTTCACAACGTGTACACAATAAGGAGCTCTAGAGGGAAAGAAGCCCAGGTCGCCCTCCACTCAAACAGTCTATCACAACAAAGACCTGGGTGTCAGAAGGTATTTTATGCCATACAGGTTGGTTCGAACC
Source organism: Triturus cristatus (assembly GCF_964204655.1). Taxonomy (NCBI): domain Eukaryota; kingdom Metazoa; phylum Chordata; class Amphibia; order Caudata; family Salamandridae; genus Triturus; species Triturus cristatus. The sequence continues at coordinate 1,062,473,257 of NC_140593.1, read as the reverse complement.
TTGTAGGTCTTTAGTACTGCCCCGAGTCAAAAGATCTTTTGGGGTAGTTGCCAACTAGTTAGCTACCTTCACTTTCTTAAAAAACAGAAAAACAATAAATGGTTTTACTCCCAGCAGTCTCACAAATGATCGTGAAGGTGTCTAAACTCAAATGTAGTACACCTAGGGTTTCTCAATTTGATTAACTAATGAGTAAACCGTGAAAGAACACATAAATGTGCAAAAAATGTGAAAGAGACGTGATGGCACCTCACGTGCGCAACCCCAATTGAGCTTGCTGGCTGGTACTCGTCAGCATTGCCCACTCTTCTCATCATCGGCAACCATCACGCTCCAAAATAATAATAAAGAAGAGGTGTCCAAAAGAAAAACAAGTAGTGCGACTTAATAGTGAAGGTTAAAAAGTGAAACAGGTACACCCACTACAGGTTCAAACTTTATTCCGCCTTAGGAGTGCACCCACTTCACTACTTAAAAAGGTTGCTAAATATGCATACCCTCCTTAAATGCCAACATGTTTCATCGCCTGGATTCTTTCTGGCGATTTCGTCAGGGCAACAACAGTCGCTTGGCACACGATAAGGACACTTCTTAAAATCACATTCGGAGACTGCCAAAAGTAAAAGACATACACACACAACACTTAACTATGTTGTTCATCCCTTCTTCTTAAATCCACCCGGAATCTATTTTTATATCTATAAAACATTACTCCCTTACCCTCGTGGAGCCTTGGCCTCGCGTACCAGCTCAATGAATGAGGTCTCCAATAGGCTCCCTAGCCGATTTCACCATAGACAGGAACAGACATCAAAATGACAACCAGAAGTCTGAGACTGCTCCAGGGAATAACAGAGCAAGAAGAGAAAAACTGGAGTCCAGAGAAAACCTTCAAGCTTGTTCAGGCTGGAATCAGGATACAGGAGACTGCAACAAGTGAAAGTCAAGAAGAACTGAGGACAGCGGAAATCCACAGAGACCAGGAGAAGGCAACGAAGAAACAATTGTGAAGCAATAGGCTTCAGGACCAAGGGGTATATTATCAATAGAAGTCCATGTTCTGGTGTGAACATGAGCTTCTATTGGAATTCTCCAGGGCATATTATCAAGCCCATTATGGCCGCTTGAGCGGCAGTTTTCTGCCGCTAAACCGGCGATAATTTTAACGCCGTCCTTGATAATATGCCCCCAAGTCTTCTTTCATAGTAAGAAAACAGGAAGTGACCTGGATAGGAAAAAAGGTTAGTCATCTTAGATTGGAAGAAGGAATAAAATAATATGGATAATGTTTCAATTACATAAAGTAATAAATGTTAGATGCCAATATTTGCAAGGGAAACCTGTTAAGTATTGAAAAACCCTGCATGCGGCATATATCAGGTGCTCGCATGCTGGAATTAGGCCTTTGAGCCCTGAAATGTACCTAATCCAAGATGGCAGCGGTGAAAGCTGCCGACACGTTTCCACCATGGCCAGGGATCGCCAAGGTAAATGTGGCTGAGAGGCTGGGAGCTGCGGCAGCCTGCACAGTAAAGAAGGTAAAAGCTGCAGCAAGTAAGGCACGAGCGGCTGCGGCAAACAATGCTGGAGTTGTACAGGTCATGCGGCAAGTGCTGGAGCCATCGCAACAGTGGCGCCTCAGGTAAGGAAGGAATCCTAACACTTGCAGCTAGGACACAGTCAGGCTGCAAGCCAAAAAGTATTAAAAAAAAGAAGACAGCAGGCCTTTTCCATCTATGCACCCAGGATCTGGAGCAGCATACCCGTATCCATTAGGACTGCTCTAATGCTGCTCCATATTAAGAAAGAGTCACATCTTTAAAGTACCTTATGTCATAATGCATTAACTATCCTCAACACAGCTCCTTCTCCTATTTCTCATTGACTTTATGCTTGTGTTTGGCATTGTAAAGAGTTCTGCTGTCTTTTAACGAGGTTTGAGATATAGAAATACCATATACATAGAACCATGTGCATACCTACAGGAGGGGTTGTATGGGCTGGTGTGGGAGGTAATGTAACCATAAATCAGTACCTCTGGAGCCCCAGCCTATTGATTGTCCAGCTACCAACCAAACAATTGCACCTGTGGATGTTGGGTGGGTTGAATTAGCTAATACACAGCTTCTTTCTGGGATTGAAGGGGAAATAGGTGGGAGGCAGGAGGATGGAGGAAATATGGAGCAAGAGGCAAAAGGAGTCCCAGCAGCGAGACTTTGGGGATGTACCTTAACTAGAGTTTGGAGGACATTATCACAATATAATTAACACAATGATGAATGTGAAGGCAAAAACATTAGCTAAGGCTCTGGTCTGCTCATGCGGCTTTCCAAGGAGATTTCTTCAGTAGTGAACCCGGATCAGTGCAGTTCGGTGCCTGCTCGAGTAACCAGACACAACAGCAGATGACCCACATGCCCCTGCGCTAGCCCACCATTTGATTGGCTCCTTGCCACTTCTCATGGGTGACTTTAGGTGGGGTTCTGACATTGTTGGGTCAGAGCACATCTTGCTCCTATTTCAAATGATGGGCTATGGAACCCAAATGTAATTACTAAACATGTTTCCTTTATTCACACCTATGGGCCAGAGTAAGGGTTTGAAGAGTGGTGTGTAGGTTCTTCCCTGTCCTAAGAGTCCACCGGTCCAGATTTCCACTCTCCCCCTATTTTTCCACTATCACTATCAAGGCCCAAGAGCTGATCAGGAGAGATGCACCAGTCAAGGGTTTGACTGTTCCCTGATGTTATCCATCAGGGTCTCACTGTATGCAGATGACCTGCTGGTCTATATTCAGACCACATCCGACTGGTCCGGACAGCGAGTACTTCATATCCTATATATGTTTGGCAAATATTTCCAACTAAGATGTATAAAGGCATTTTGGAGTTGCAAAGGGTCCAATTTGCTAAATCTGACCATTGCGACTGCAAAATGGCCTTTTGGTATGTACCAAACCCAAATTGCAATTCGGTACTATATTACCGGATCTCAATTAGAGTTTGCAACTGCATACCAAATCGCTTTTTAGAGAGGGTGTGTTTAGGGCTTTCCAAACAATGATTTACGATGGCATGCATTAAATGTTTTGCTACTGAAATCTGGTTGCAAAACATTACTTTTTTACAGACCTCAAAATGGTAGTGGTAACCCATTCGTAAATGGGTAGGTGTCCCCAAGGGACCCTCTTCCTCTGTGAATGTTGAGAAAAACATTGTTTTTACAGTGTAGGCAGTGGTCCCATAAACTACTGCCCAGTCTTTAAAAAGTTAATAAAGCTTTTCTTTTTTTATTTTTAAATCTGTACCTTTTTCCTTTGAGGAAAAAGGTCTGAATTAAAAAAAAATCATGGCTTTATTTAAAGCAATCGCAGGCATGGCGGTGTTTTGACATCAGTAGACGAATCATAGAGGCACAGTTTGCAAACTACCTGATTAATATTCATAAGGTAGCATGAATTACCCCCAACTACGTATTTTGTGAGTCAAACTATTAGTACATAGGTCATTTTTCAAAATACCCCACTAGTCGCAAAAATAATGGCTGCACATTGATGCCTGTATTTTGCAACCAGTGTTTGGCACATCTGGCCCTAAGAGTTAATCTGACTAAAGCAGTGGTGTTACGGATGCTCATGACCGATGACTTCAGTGGGTCTCTGGCCTGATGTTGGTCAGGGAAGGTTTCTGGTATTTGGCAGTGTAGATAGGGAACAAAACATTATCCCACATGTAGATAGACTTCGTACAGAACTGAAGTTCTGTTCCACCTCACCACTGTCGATGTTGGGCAGGGTGGCCATATATTTGAAATGGTAGCCCTCCCACGCATAATTCAAAAGCTACAAAATCACCCTTATGGCATCCCCCGTGCATTCTAGTGCTGACTGACAGCTGTGGTTCTATGTTTTATTTTGTAGGGAAGAAATCCTAAAATCACCTTGAAAAAGTGTCAGAAATCCCGGTTTGATGGCTGGATGGGAAGAGCTGATGTGAGATCATATTACTATGCATCCCAGCTCATAATTGTAAATGAATGATTACAGGATGTGGATTATGATCTGACACATGCTACAGGAATATGGCATGTGGGAGAGATGCACCCACTACATTATTTTGCCTGGGGACCTTTACCCGGGACCCACCTCAGGCCATTAGTGCAGTAAAAAAAGTTATGGCAAGCCACCTGCATTTTGAAATGGTAGACCTAAAAGACAAAACTTCATTCTGGAAGAGAAGATGCTCGGACGTCTACACAAGCTATCTGGCTTTAAAATTGGAATAAGATTTAGGGGCTCATTAGGATGGCGGGCAGAGGCACAACTGGGGTGCTGGCAGGCACGGAAAATGCCTTTTTCAGCACTCCATCGGTGGTCATTGCGACCGCCGTATTATGATGAGCATTGATAGCCCATTTCCCCTCCGCTGCAGTATTTGTAGTTCCGCCACAAATCTCCATCTGCACTGGTAGCGGACGGAGCCAATAGAGAGTTACCGCCGTGCGGAATGCTGTGAAGACCGCCGGTCATATCATGATGCCTCAAACAGCCCATCATACGGTTGCGGAGAATCCGGCTATACAGGGATGGCGGAGGCAATACTGCAGATAGCTCCATGTGTTCGGGACCGCTGGATAAACAGAGGTCTTTGGCCTTTCTGCAGCAAATCCGACCGCCGCAGACGGAGTTTCAGCTTTTCTGCCGGTGAAACCTGGAATCAAACAGGGCATCCTAATCTGACCGCCGGTTTGGCCGTGGTACCTGCGGGCGGTTAATTTCCGCTACCTGTGGTCGGGTGGTTTTCCGACCGCCATCCTAATCAGGCCCTAAGTGTCTAATTGGAGATGTGAATTAATGGCACTACTCTATGCTCCTTCAGATATGTTCAGAAAAACTTTGTTAAACATAAGAGCCAATTCTTCAGAAATTTACAGCTGGGACATGACTTATTCCCATGGGTTTGTAAGATTCCAGAGCTACCAGAATTTAAACCACTACTGAGAAAGATTCTGATGGGTGACATGGTCAGGTATAGAGTTTCTTTAATTTATAAATAATTAACAATCATCACACCAGACACATTTTGTGCTTTGATTGCAGCTCAGAAGGTGGATGTGGTTACGCTCAAAGATGATCAATAGCAGGAAGTCAAAATGGCCCAAGGGAGGTTGTGATAGCATCTGCTAAAAAACACAACACCTCAAAAAGTCTAAAGTCCAACTAGCATTTAATGTAAAATGGCCGACAACAAAGTAAATGATCAAAGACAATTGTCATTGCAACTGACCATGCTTCTCCCCAGAAAATGGTGAGATGGGGCTAAGAGCTAAAATTCATTAACCATCAACCTAATATAGATACAATCCCTCTCAATACAAGTAAAAGAAGCATGATTGCATGATAGAAATTTGTTAATCTCCGCAAAATGTGGAGGTGCCAGGGTCTTCTCAAGGATCACAGAACATCCTTGAGGAGAAGATATCAATCATGTATACAATACTGGCCCCATTTGTAAGAAATTGGGTTTTTAATTGGGAGTGGTAAAACTCCTTCTCAAGCAACAACCACATTTCTTGTGAAGATGTGCCCCAAGAAGTCACTAAATTAACCTGTGCTTAACCCTCTGGTAGCTTGGCACAAAAGCAGTCAAGCGTAACTTAGAGTCACGGGGTTAAGATTTATGCAATATACAAACAGTAATAAAGTAAAAACACAACATAAGAGATTTCCCACACCAATTTACAAAAATAGACTAAAATTAAACCACAACAGCAAAAATCCAATCAGTAGAACAGGGGATGTACAATTGTAATGGTTTAACCCCTTCGGTGCCCACCCCTTTCCCCGCCCTGTGCCGGCCGTTACATTAGCGGGCGGGGTTTGTGACGAGCTGGACTCGTCATGGGCACAGCGCCACCGCGGCCCATGACGAGTCCAGCTCGTCACGGGCACCGAAGAGGTTAAGAAAAAATAGCCAAAACAAGCAGAAAGCGCTAACTGTGGGTATCTGGTCGCACTAGACCAGGACAAAGTGACAAGTTTAGGCCGACCGTGCTGGGATGCGGATTGGATACATGGACCAGGTTAGTCTAGCTGAAAAAGGTAACTATTCAAAGTCCAGCACGCAGAGATCAGAACTTCAGGTGTTCACCCGGGGAGCTCAACTGATGCCAGCCAAGGGTCCAAGACCTGGGTAGGCACCTGTTGGGGATCCGGAACTCAGGGGCCAACAGGGCCAGGAAGGTCCAGTTGCAGGTCCAGGCAGGGCCAGTTTGAGTGATGTAGCTGTGCAGTTGCAATGAGGCCCCTGGAGCTTGTTGTGTCCCGGTAGCTCAGAATAAGCAGTCAGCTGTGAGAAAATGGGTTTTTGGTTCAATGGGGTGGAAACCCGGCTCAAGCAACAGCCACAGTCCCTTTGAGGGTGAACCACTAAAGTCACTAAATTAATCTGTGCTTAACCCTCTGGTAGCTTGCCACAAAAGCAGTCAGGCTTAACCTAAAGGTACTACTTGGAGGTTCAGGACTCACTCAGGCTGGGTTAAGGTGCAGGTTGAAGATGGTTGGAGTCTTTTCTCTACCTGAGGCTCTGCTCAGGATGTCATGCAACTATCCCTTGGATTCGCTCTGTTAGTCCTGGGTTCAATCAGTGAAACAGGGCTCAAGCAGCAGGGCAGGCCTCTGAGGGTTCAAGGCAGGCTGCAGGCAGAAGAGCAGTCCTTCCAGGTGCAGCAAAGCAGTCTTCTGAAGTACACAGCAGCAGGCTGTCCTCTAGGAGTCATTCCACAGGTCAAGACGGTGAACTGAAGAGTGGGTCTGAGGGTCCTATTGTTATACCTGGTGCCTTCTTAGAAGTTGGAGACGTTTCTACAGGTTCTCTTTGAACTGTTTGGTATTTCCTGCCTCCCCGCTCTGACTAAAGCTTAGCTGCAGGCACAATGGACTAGTGTGAAGTTCTTTGTGTGAAGGCAGGGCACAGCCTACTGACTTGCAAGTGGGGCTGTGCCCAGCTCCACCCCCCATCCTGCCACTGATGACCCGGGGATCGAGCACAAGCACTTTAACCCTGGTTAGCAGTCGTAAAGTGCACAGAGTCCTAAGGCCAGCAAAAACAGGAAAATAGGAGGGTGAAAGCAAAATGTTTTATGGGTGTCCCTGCAGACAGGGCCAAGTCCAACATTAGCCAACTGACCCTTGGAGTCACTCAGGTTATCCTGTGATGTAGGGAGCAGGTCCAGTCTTCCTTCTCAGAGAGCAGGGAAGGCCTCAAGCAGAACGGTGTTTACAAACCTGGCAAGGAAAAACTATGTTTTTGGGAAAAGTGCAAGGTACAACTCTCAGTTATATGGCTTCCAAGCTTACTATGGCCATGTAAGGTTTGCTAATACTTGACTGATGGTCAATATATTCAGGATTACATATGCATTTGCTATCTTTGCACTCCATAGAAGAATATGAGCATGATACAAACATATTATAAGTTTGTTTTCACAGTTGCCTGAATTAAAATTACAACTTCAATATTTGCATCGAAAATACATTATGCAACACATGCTTTGGTTATTTGGCAGAGCTCCTAACTCTGGCTTCCTTAGATCTGGCAACCTGAATGCAGACTTACTCCACATGCTTTGGTCATGCCCAGGCCTCCAATGTTACTGGGAAAGTATTCATAGCACTTTGAAGACATGTCCTTCATAAATAATTCAAAGCTAATGATATTAAACGTAATAAACGGTATGGACACAAATAGATACAAACTGGCTTTAGTTTATATTGGCCTGATAATAGCTAAGCATGATGTAGCCCAACATTGGCGCGATAGTGAACTACCTAACATGGAACCTTGGTCTGTATGGATCACATCCTGGCCCTAGAAACACCCATATAAAAATACAGAGGTTGCCCACACACGTACCATAAAACCTGGGGAGTATGGACGAAGTTCCATGGGATAAATCAAGCAATTCCTTGGCCTGCTGTTTATATGAATGGAACTGGGATATAAGGAAGAAAGAAGGCACTTTGATAAATAATGTTCTGGTGGTCTCAAATAATTGTATGGATCCTGGTAAACTTAACACATTCAGATTTGTGACTTGAACTATATTTGTGTGTTTTGATGTCAATAAAATTTACTAAATGGCTTATAAATACATATATTTAACACTAAACAACCTGGAGTGGATGGTGTAATGTCTTTTTTTCCAGAAACCTGGTGGTGAGGGACATAAAAAACAAATAATGACCCCCCACATCCTGAAGAAAGCTCTCAAGGTGTGGAAGGTCATTAGTATTTAGGTCTTGCCTGCCGACAGTGCATGTGCCATTGCTGCAAGGGGGTATTACCATAAGGGACTTGGAGCCCGCCATTGCTTACCATTCATCGGCTTCGTTGTCACTCTTATTTTCTGTCTCCTAATTAACCAGCACTTGCCGAGGTCACTTCCTATTCAACAGTTTGGAGCAGTGACCAAATACTGATTGATTTACTTCAAATAGTGTCCATCCACTGTCGTGCTGCAACTCGCTGTGCTTCAGATAGGTACGATTTTATTTATTCTTCCCCCATTGCTTCTCCCCCTCCAACCTCCCACAACTGAGCTCCTTCTTGCTTCTTCCCATGCCACCGTTGTCCCCGTAGCTTCATCTCTTCCATCCGCACCCTCCTATTGTCCGTGTTGCCTTGCCCTCACCCATCAAGCGCTAGGGCATGGCCAGCAAGACCTATTGGCTTTGCCAATGTTCGTATATTTTTCAGAAAAGAACCCCCAGTTTGGTAGTTTGTGAAAAAACAAAAAAAGTTTAACAGTTTGGTTGCTGGTCGTCAAAACCTAAAGGGGCCATCTGCCAAACGTTTTGTACCTGGAAGGAACCTTTCAAGGTGCAGAGATACAGTGGCGTAACGAAACTTGAGGGGGCCCCCCTGCAAAGAAAATGGAGGGGGCCCCCCCACACTCCAGACTCAGTCAGGAGCTCTCAGATCAGGGGCCTGCCGCCCATGCACCAGTGGCGGCTGGTGGATCCTAAAAGAGGTGAAACGAAAAGCTGAGATCCAAGTTGAAGGAGCAATTGAGTACAGCAAGCACACCAAAGTGAAAGAGGAGGGTTCGGGGTTGGCCTTACCGAGTGGAACAGGAGTCTGATTGGTACATTTTACAACACAAGGTTCAGGGAAATTAATTAGAAGCAAGTCGAAAGATACCAATGGCATAATACTGAATAGCCTGGTTTGCAAATTCCTGTCCCTTCATGGCTCAGTACAGAGCTCTTACTCATAGGACACCCTTCTCAATACAAATCTCCATACATACTTATTAGAGTGCAGAGCTCTAGTTAGGATAAAACTCACATTCCAGATACTCAGTATAGGACTTCTCTGCTAAAATGAATGAATGAAGGGGATTTATAAAGCTCAAAACAGCTGCTCCAGCAGGAGCATCCTTGCGCTAATTGAAGTCCTATCTGCTCAGTACATACTACATGTAGGTTCAGAGTTCTCCACTCACCAATTAACAGGGCGCATTGCTCAGCACAGAGCCCACTGAACAGTATGGGCCCCCCTCTTCTATACAAGACCCCCTACTCACTAATAATTCATTGGTGAGTGCAATGCTTTCAATCAGCTCAGAATGGTCTTCACAGCTCCAGTCTCCATGCACAATCCTATCTCTACATTTGCTGGTTGCTTCATGTTAGGCTTGGCATGGTTTCCCCTGACTTTTTGCCTCTTCCTCCTTCATTTGTAAGTGTGTACGTGATTTTGTTTTTGCTGGTTTAGATGCTTTGGGCACTTTGCCACTGCTGATCAGTGTCAACGTGCAAGCGCTCCCTGTGTAAATTGTGATTGGTCATCCATGATTTACATATTTGATTTACTGGTTCGTCCATGTTAAAGTGCACTGAAAGCGCCAGGGTCTGTAAATCAAATGCTATTAGTGGGTTTGCAGCAATGGTTGTGCCACCCACATGAGCAGCCCTGTAAATGTGTCTCAGACCTGCCACCACAGTGTCTGCATGCGCAGTTTTAAACTGCCATGTTGACCTGGCAAGTGTCTTGCCAGGCCCCAACTTTCCCTTCACTTACATGTAAGGCAAAGCTCAGGTAGGCCCAAGATACCCCCATAGGCATGGTGCAGTGTAGGTGAAAGGCAGGACATGTACTGGTGTGTTTTATATGTCCTGATCAAAAATAGTGTGTGTTTCGTTTTTCACTGTTGAAAGGCTGTTTATCCCATAGGTTAACATGGGAGCTGCCTTGTAACATTTTACAAGTATAACTTGCCATTGGGAAAAGATAGAGAAATGGAGTTTAGGCTCTCTGAACTCAGAATTTATTAACTCACCTTTTATTAAAAGTTATTTTTAAATTGTGTGTTTAAAAGATCCACTTTTCAAAAATGAGCATCTTCTTGTTTAATCATCCTCTGTGCCCCTGCCTGTTTGTGTTTTCACCTTTTGGTTTTTGGAGTGACAGGAGCTGGGGATGTACATTCACATTAGACAGTCAAAAGGGGGTCTGAGGTGTGCCCTGCCTTGCCTGGGTGTCTCATAGCCAGGCTGAATAGACCTTGTCTGCATTTAGAGTGCTGGGAGGGGTTTCACTAGCACCTGAATAGGTGGTGTCGCCACCTTCTGTGGTCCAGCTGGACCAAGGAGACCAGGACAGGTTTGAACTGGGCTCACAGACCATTGCCACAAAGAGACCAATGAGAAAATGGGGTATAGTATTGGACTTTAAACACCAAGAGTTTAGATCACTTCAAGAAACAAGAGGACCCTGCCAAGAAGAAGAGCTGTGTGAGGAGCGCTACTGTTTCTGTGTGAGGGGTGGGTTGGCCTGCAGTTGCCGTTTCTGTCTGTGGCAGAGGAAAAGGTCTGACTCTTTTTGCTCTACTGTGGTATCCTACTTGTGAAGAATCTCCAAGGGCTTGTGTGTGCTTGCCTCCTGTTTTGGAAGACTTAGGGACATCAAAGTCTTCTGTGTGCTTTAAAGGGAAATTTCCTTGAGCTTTGCATGGAAATTCCCTTGTGCTTTACTGACAGCCACTCTGTGCTTTACTCATTTGGGGAGTTTTTCTTGCGTTTCCCTTCGCTCCTTGGAAGCCGAGTGAGCGTTTATCTTTCATAAAGTTCTGGGCTGAGCCACACCCCCTGTTGCAGAGGCCAAGTTCGGAGAAGATCTGAAAGTGCAAACGTGGCCGCTCGTCAAGGAAACCAACGCAAAGGAGTCCTCAGCGTTGCCAGGCAACCACGCGGCCGACAGGAGTTCCCGGCCTTTCCCAGCAACTCCCTGGAGGCCGAAGAAGACGCTTCGTCATCAGCGGTCGCCCAGCCAGCCAGCACTGCTGAGAGGAGCCCCCAGGGCGAGGCTGAGCGGGATGCTCTGAGCGTGACTGGAGCATGAGCCCGGCCCATGCTGCACCAGCCGCACGTAGCCAACATGCCCTGCACCCCTACAGTAGCGGCGCCTTCCACCTCTGTGCAAATCCGTTGGTGGCATTTTCTTTATTTGTCTGCATTTTGCTTTGGTGTTCAGGCAGGCGGCTTGATTACCAGAAACAGCAACCTTGCACCGGAAAGGTGTGCTCAAAGATCATTGGCACCATAGTGCTAACAACAACGCGGTAATCCTGGTGTTGTTCCTTCACTACACTTGGTCATTGTAGATGGTAATAAGTGGTATTTATTTACCCCTTCTGAAGACCATAGAGCAAGTATCCTTTTTGTATGCCCTTCCTATAATGTGCAGTGGAAGTGATTTTATGAAATAAGCAATCTAAAAGTGTGTATTACAATGTTCTAACTGTTATGCTTATGACAATCGCCCAGTTGGCAAACTGATTGAGATTTATGTGATTGTGTTGTAATGTGTTTATATACAATATAGGTGATATTTGTATAACTACTGTGTGGAGTCTCTTTTGTAGCGTGTGAAGTATGTGTCACTGGAGTGTGTGTATTGCACAAAAACGCTTTGCACATTGTCTCTGGAATAAACCTGACTGCTCTGCCAAGCTACCAAGGGGGTGAGCAGGGGTTATCTTGGGTGCGTAACTCCCTTATCCTGACTAGAGTGGTGGGTTCTGCTTGACTTAGGTGCATACCTTAGCCAACCAGAAGCTCCATTTCCAACACTTCATCTCTTGAATGTTATACCTATTCATTAGAAAGTCTTCCAAGATTCAGGAGACACGGAAAAAACAAAGAAACACTTCGCACAATTGACTTCTAACCTGACAAGAGAGACATACATGCACAATGACATACGCACGGAGAATAGCACATCTGTCTATGGAGAGAAGCAGCTTCCGAAAGGAAGCAGGAGATTTCAGAACCCACATTTGGAGGGATTCTGGCACAAGGAATATCTGTCTCGAATTGAAGGGACATGTTCAGAACCATCCTAAAGTTTTAGGTGACTGAAGTGCAGGGGGCACAATGGCTCTGGTACAGGGACATAGAAAGATTACCCATCATGAAAAAAGACACACTCTTTCAAAGAGAGGAAGGAAAAGTGCAAGTTCAAGGGGAGTGATAATGTCAAATCAGAATGAGTGTGTTCTAGTGCAGAAGAGATCCAGTGACATGGGTGAAATATCAAGGAGCATGTCCGCAGAAAGTGAAGAAAGGTAGGCATAGAGAGAATGCCAGCTCTTAGGGAACATATCAGTAGAGAGGGGATGGTGCAAGGCAAGTTAGCATATGAGGTGAATCAATCAGTTGAAGAATATAAAGACAGATGGATCAGGGAGATGCACTTTCAAGTATTAAAGAACATGTCCATGGTGAGGGAACATGCGCAATATATGAAAAGCATGTGTCTCGATACCTGTGACATCTCTGAAGGCAACAGCGATAGGGTTTGTGTTTAGGCGTGTTAGGTATTTGCTCAGAAAATGCATGGATTGCAAAAATGGATTGGAAGGGTAGAGGACCACCAAACTGGATGAAGGCACGGGGCGTAGACAAGATTTCAAGCCCTAGGGCCTAGCTTAAAGTGATAACTGCAAACAAATAATTGTGCGTCACACAATACACAAAACTCTACAAATGCACACACTGTAAACTGGTCTGTAAATGCACCGCTGCCATGTTCAACTTACCACATCACTCTATAAATGCACTGCTGCCATGCTCTGTATCAGTGTCAATGCTGCTCAAGCACTGAAACACTGGCCTAGTTCGTGTAATGTACCTCAAGAAGCCCAAGTTGAAACAAGTGGTACTAAGGTCCAAGCAAAGCTCAAGCAATTCATCTAAGTATTGACCTGTAGCACCCACTGATTTCAGAAAAAACCCTCCGCTCACATATAGACTCCCAAAAGCTAGACGCTCCCTTGCTATGCAGTACCACTTTTATTAAATTTTAGGGACCGAAGGCCACAGGTGTGCAGTGTGGGCCTTCACAGGAATGTGGGAGTGACTGTAAGTTACACATGTAGTGGAGTAGAACGATTCGGAGAGAAGACGTTGAGGAGGTAAATGAGTCAAAAAAAGGAAAGAGAAGTCAGGATGGTGTGGGAAAGGAATTCTCTTTCTTTTACATATAGATAGCTACAGACAGCTACACATGGACACACACCTCAGCCGTGACCATCTCATGTATCACAAATCTTCTATTATTTGGTCACTCCTAGTTTAGATTGATGTTGGGACTCCTCTACAAATCTTAGTCAGCATAGCAGGTGGCATCAAGGTAATCTGCGTAGCTTGCTGTAACCTCAGAGTAGGAACGGGGTCTAGTATGTGTCAGAAATATAATTGTGGACAGGGGCAGTTTTGTGAGGAGACCTATTATATGTAAAGTTGCCAGCCAGCAGTAAATTGTATTAAAAAAAATCTATATTCTGCACTTCCCTCCAAACTTGAAGCATATTTTATTCTGGGACTCGTTTGCTTATGGTTATCAAAAAATTGAAATACCAAGTCCAGACACGCAGAATGCTAACGGCCGAGCAGCCTGCTATAAATAAGGTATTGCAGGTGTCATGAGATCACTTTACAACTTCTGTGTTCTAACATCGGACATGGAGATGGGTAGCTGTCTCTTGAAAATCTAATTTCAAACCTTAATACATGATTGTAAAGTTTTAAAAAAGTGGGCTTTTTTCAACAGCAGGTAACATTAGGCCTCCTATTGGGTTTCAAATTGTGGGCAATGAGGGCGACTTCACATAGTGATAAAGGAATTTCTCACATGGACATTCACACCTCTCCTGGACTCCAAGCTACCGCAGTTCCAGTTATGCACTGCTGGCGATTTACCAGTCAGTAAGTTATCCAGGGCTTTGGATCAAAAGGGCAGGCTTCAGCAGCTCTTTAAAGTGACTTAATATTCTTGTGGCGCTCTCCCACTGTTCGATCATCGGGAGCAAGGGAATGAAGATGGGTGTGGCACTGCAAATCTTTGAAGGTCTACGAGTACCCCATTCAGCAGCAAAGTCTTTTTTTTCTGCAGATTTATATAGCGCGAACTCGACCTGAAGGTGTTGGAGCGCTTTACACGATCACCATTACATTACACAAGGACTCATTTTTTGGTAGGCGCGGGAAGATTAAGTGATTTGCCCAGAATCACAGGGTGCTGAGACGACGCCAAGGCTCAAACCTGGTTTCCCAGTTCCAAAGTCAGCAGCTCTGGCCGTAAGGCCACATACTCTCCCCAAGTCTCATCTCATCCTCTCAAGTCTTGCACTTGCTAGGCCTTTCACGCAGGATAAATAACAAGACACCAAAGTGCCGACAGAACAATAGAGTGCACACTCAAGCGGCCCGGCTCTGACCAAGGGGCCATACTGCACGTGCGCACAGAAGTCGCTGCAGGACGTCTCCTTCAGCTTGTCCTGTCACAGCAAATAAACCGTAAGGTGGGTGGAGACTGCTCTATAATTGTGCCTGCGTTTGCCACCCTCTACATTGACCTTCCTTGCCCTGCCTGTCGCTTTGCTGTACTTATACCGCCCTGGGCAAAATCAGCCAATGTCACAGTACCAGTATAAGAAGCCATGCTTCCAATGGCCACGCTCACCATCGTGACATCAGTAAGCAAGACTGTGCCTCAAAGGCGAATCACTCCATATGCCTGCCTGGCACGTACGTAGCTGACTCATCCTCCCCAAAACTCAAATTATTTTTAGAGGAATGACCCTTATTAGCAGTCTCCCATTTCATGCACAGTGCTTGAGGGGGCCCCCTGAAGCTTGCCCCGCACCGCGGGGTCTGCGGGGGCTATTGTTACGCCCCTGCAAAGAGATAAAAACAAACCCTTAACATGAGGTAAGACAAAGAGATTAGCCATTCACTTCTTGATTTGTGCAAAAAAATTCCCACTTAAATTGTGTGATCTTAGGCAAATATTTTATTTCACCAAAACTTTTTTTGCTTCATTATTGATGTATGGAAATAATTCCAAAATATGTGAGTTCAGAATGCCATTTGTACAAAAACCTATTGCGGTTGATTTATTAGACTATTCAAATACGTGAGTGCAAAATACCAGTTGTACAAAAACCCACTATAATGTTGCTCTAATAATCTGGGCCACGTACAGGTCTTACGTGATAATTGTCTTGCCTCTTAGTTCCCTAATGGTTCATATTTTAAAACTATCACTTTTAATAAAGTACTTCTCTGTGCAGCGTTATAATGTGACACATTAATTTCATAGCTTCCACATGTTAAATAATTAAACTGTTAGAATTTTGAAGAAGAGACTTTATCATATTTTACGTAATATTTGTGGTATGTTTTACATATCAAACATGTTCAGGGCTTGGCTCGTGTTCGGGCTCCAAGATCCGAAACAGACTGTTGGGTCAGCTCTGGTACAGCTCTCCCTATTTATTTATTGGCTCCCACACCGCTATTACTCACTGATATATATGTTGTATTTATGTCGTCCCAACCTAGCCAAAAGGCCTGAGGAGTGCTGGTTAGTGTTTGATAGCGAAGTCCATTCCTGAGTCTTCAGTGACACACAGCCTTTAAGGACATTTCTGTAAATCAATATGATCCTGTGAAACATCATGTTTTAATCAGAAAGTCGGAATATGTCCTACCATGGTACCTTTCTCCTCGAGCCCGGCTCTGGAATGGCATGTCTCTTGACGTCAGCTCTACCTCCCTGGAAGACAATAGGCCCCGTGCTGTGACATATCGGCCCCCTGGCTGGAGGCAGCAGATGCAGAGTTGCGATGGAGAGATTAGCCCAGTCTGTTATCTCCTTCCAATAAGCTCATTAACCCCATCATCCGAATCAAACCTCGTTAGTGGTCGCCGATGCACGTATTGTGATTACCAGTGCCTGGGAGAGTAGACACCTCCGGCCTACACCAAGATCTGCTCATGCAAACTTTGGGCCAGGGCCGTAATGTAAATCGAAAGCATCCGAGGCAAACATGTTCAAACCCGCCCACCCTCCCATCTATCTATTTAACTCTCTCTCTCCTGTTCATACTCTGGCTCACCTCACGCTCCTATCCCAGTCCCTCATCTCAGTCAGTGCCTGCTGTTTCTAACGCCGGGGAGCTGGAGAAAAAGATAGAGGCGCGCGCAGCAGCCCACTTGCGGTCCGCCCCGTACGTATCTACGTAGCTGCCCCATCCCGCCCAAAACTCAAACTATTTTCTATGATAAACATCTTTGCGGTATTTTTTTTAACTTTTGCTGCTGACTGACTGACTCCCACATATTTTTTAGAGGAACTACCCTTATTACCAGTCTCCTATGCCAGGCACAGTGCTCGAGGAGGCCCCCTGGAGCTGCCCCCCCCGCACCGCGGGGTCTGCGGGGGCTATTGTTACGCCCCTGCAGAGATAACTGCTGCTCCAGCAGTCATCCCTCAGTCTGGCGCGTAGTAGTCCACCAGGGTGGCAGAGGTAATAATCTTCGCCACCCTGATGGACGGAGTACCATCAACCAAAGTCTAAGTCAGGCCCTCAGCCTAGACAACACCAATCTGCTCATTGTAAGATCTTTTACAGACTGTAGGACCTTGTCCTGAAATGTAATTAGACCCCAATTTAAAAACGTGTTTTGTTCCTAAAATGCATATCAAGTGCTCAAGTAGTTGTGGCAACCGTTGTTTTATGACCTACAATTGTATAGCACTGACAAGCACCGGTCCATGGAGAACTAAATAAAGAGACAGATAAAGAAACCCAAAAAATAATTCATTTTGCTGCACGTAACGAGCGATTAGAAAACCTCACTAGGAAAGCAGAGAGTGCAGCCACATTCTTTAGCCCACACCTTGTACTTTTTGTGCACTTTGTCCATATGCGTACACACATATAAACATACTAACAACATGATCACAGACATGCAGGTCTTTATAAAAACCCTACACCCGCTTCCCATGCACAGAAAATTGACTTATATAAATAAATGTGCAGGCAATAAACTTTCTTAAGTTCATGCATATTCCTATTCAGCTTACTAATTAAATATTTCAAATTGGTTTGTTCATGGATAAGCATAGATAAAATTTTAATGATTTAATTAACAAGCTGCAGGGGGAAAATATTGAAGAAGGCATGCAAGCATTCCGGGTTTCAAGTGTTTTTTTTCCCACAGCCGCATTAGAATTCCAGAAAGACGCTTCGCCTCAGTGAGCTCTGCATTGAACGTCCTGGAGCAGGCACCCCAAAACGCGCTTCTGGGGGAGCCCGGCTGGAACGAGTTGTACCTGCTCCGACTCTGTGCCGGGAAGCGACCCCCCCTCCACCCCCACAAGAAGGAAGCTTTCTTTTTTGTTCCTGTCTGTGGAAGGAGAGCCACGCTAATTTAGTTCATTAGCGCTGTAATCAAGTGGAGACAAATTACTGCCATTTTCCAAGGGACGTATTAAGAATCGGCTCATTATAAAATGTTTACTTGTGACGTTTTTATGTGCCTGGCTGCAGGGGATGCAAAAATGAAGCGTATCCGTGAAGAGGATGAGATTTTCCTAACAGTTCCAGGCGCTTCTTTCTTTCGGGGTTGGAAATAATATGATTTGGCTTTAATCAGCGCTTAATTTGGATATTATTGTTATTAATATTACTGTTACTATTATTATTACTGCTAATACAATAATAAAGTGCAGAAGCCCATTCTTCTTTTTTAAAGCCCGTCGTATGTGCTGCTATATGTTACAACTGGTGAATGCCATGGCTGTCTGGTCTTTATTTCACCTGTTGAGACTGAAAAGTCCCCTTCTTGGTGACAGACCTGCACCCCAGCCATGAGTGCCAGGGCATCATGGATGTCTGGACCACTGACAATGATTTTTGGTCCTAGGCGAACACAGATCATGCGTGTGCATCATGACCTAGGCCTGTCTCATGGTAAAGCCGTGTTGTTAGACCTGGAGGGGTTCACTAAGGTCTACCCTTGTGTTGGTAGATGGCTACTGCCCTTACCAGGCGTTGATTGGCACGAGTACGGTGGTGACAGCATACCCGTTTTGTGTTCAGTAGTGATCAGTAGTGTGAAGAGGTCTATTTACCTGTGTCGCTGGAGTGGTGCCTACCGGCCCACTCATATAGAATTGGGTGCCTGTGAACTTGACTAACCCTTGGCCTGCATGGATTGTGAATAGTGCCAGACAGAGTGTGATAGTTGCATGTGTGTGTTGGGATGCATGCATGTGCCATTAGATATTACATTTCACAGAGGCCTATGGGTTCCATTTTGGAAACACAAGGCCTGAAGAGGGTAGTGGAGGTGGGGACTAAACCCCTAAACAGAGGATCTGGATTGATGACATTCCTGATGGCTGGGGTGGGAACACAGACATTGGGGGAAGGGGAGCCGAGCATCTTCTGTGCACATCAAAGGTCTCTTTAATTCCAGGAAGTGCTACTGGTCAATATGGCCTGGGCTTAATGTCAGGGAGATGGTGAGAATGATAGTGTGGGCTCTGTGGGCCAGAGAATCTTGATAGAGAGGACGGCTCAAGCCTTTGACCCGTTATAGGGCAGATTTCTGTGGAAGCTGACAGCCATATATGATCCTCAGTTACTTCTTTGGCCTGTGTTGTAGGTCAATCAAAAAAGGAGCCACTCCTGCTAAGGCAGACTGTCCCTCTGACAAAGCATTCTGTAGAGGAGAGAACACTTCAGAAGGGCAAACACCCATGACCCAAATTTCAAAGGATCCGACACTAAATTACATTTGTGTCTGAATCTGAACTGTAAAGGTGGGAGCCGCTGTTCAACAACACTGTTACATCAGACGAGAATATCACCCAGACTTCTAGCTGCTGGAACAAAGTCTAAGGACTGGAGCAGCATCATTTTAATTCCATCCTTACACGTCACATAATCGCAATATTTATGTGCAGTTAGCACCATATACACTATGTGTCTAACTTTATTAATGAGAAGTGAAGTATTCAAATGTATTTCTGAATTGTAATTACTGTACAAACTAGAGAATCATAAAACCGTGCACATTAATGTTTAGTCTAACCATGAAGCAATGTAGATCTCAGACATATTTACATCTATGTCTCAAGTCATGTTGCATTTTTTTGAAAGTATATTGCATACTTATTTGCTTGTTACACTTATATTCCTTGCATTTAATTTTAAGTCATATGTGCACATATAATCATGTAGCCGAAATGCATATTTTAGTGTTTAACAAAGCTGATTTCACCAGGCCTGAATTTGAAATGCATTTAGTTGCCTTGCATGTTCCTTCCTCTGCAGATGCGATTTCAAGGCTTCATTAGCTAGAGAAAGGAGTACTATTTAATAGAGACAGTGAGGCTTGAGAAGAAATTCTTGGCAGGGACGTGAAGAACTAATACGCTGAAGAAGCTTTTTATTCATCGCGTATCAGTAACGGTATTCTACCCAAGGTCATGTGAATATCTAGGTTTTGTGGAATGAAAAAACCTGGCGATGTTGCTACTGTGCGCGTGAAGTGTAATTCTATTGGCTCTTGGAAGGGTGGTGTGGGGATCAAATTATGAGAATGTATCTGTGTGTTTAATTAATGTATACACTGGTAGAGGTTACAGCAGGTCCCTTTGGACTTTGAGAGGTACAGACCTTTCTGCTTGTCCTATTCTTTAGAGTGTAAAGCTATATGCTAAAAACTTGTTCTCTTTTAGAGGGTTTCTACTTAAATTCTCACAATGCTGATACCTTCCTGCTTCACCTTCCTAGTTCTTAAACTTCTCTAAGATTTCCTATCCTGAATCACCTCCAATCCAACTTAGGGAAATGTTTAGATGACTTTAAGACTTTTGCCATTTGTGCTTATGTCGGCGCACTTGTCACATATTGATGCTATCAAAGTGTATTTACTTTGTCGACTAACACTTCTTTTTGAATTCTATATCTGAACAATGCTTAATTTACATTGATTTTAATTGATTACTAATTTCTGAAAAAAATCCTTGACTTTAGTTATTGATTTCTGGTCCTTATTGTGTGGTTAAATGGACCACACAAATTTGAATTATTTTTTTGAATGCTAACTCCTTTATTTCTCAGTCAACCACAAAGGTCTGTCAAACAAAAATTGTAACTGAGCTTCAAAGCACCATCAGGCCCAAAGTCTGCTAGTATCCCTGCTAGATGAGGGGCCATCATCTAGGAGTCAAAATGGTTTGTCATGAGCCTGGTGCACCAGTCTTCTGCCTGCCTTCCAGGGACAGTGGACCCTCTGAGGAGGAGGAGAACCCCTGAAGGGAGTGAAGCTCAGGCGGATCCTGCCCAGTGGATCCTGGCAAGTAAAGTGATTGACACCTAGTTTGGTCAGAACCATGGCTGCTGTGCTAGTTGGGGACCCTCGTATGCTAGATTTAGTGCCACCATCATGTAGGGGCCATCGGCCTTGTGCAAAACCAGTTGGCAACCTACTATAGCCCCATTCATTGGTAGATTAGGTTACATGGTCCATCATCGGAAAAAGACCATGGGTGGTCACGGGTCCTCCGTGTCTGGAGACCAGAGCCTCCCACACTTCCCAGATGCCATCAGTTTAGGTACCACTGTTTGAGTCTAGCAAGCCTGCTGGGGGCTTGCACGAATTTAGCTCATAGAGCTGTTAAAATTGACTCTGAAGGCCAAACTTAAGGACAGGGATTAGCTTGCGCTGCATCTGGAAGTCACCTCCTGTATCGAATGGAGAATAACCAGCCTCACTAGATAGAAATAGAGGTACTGGGGGATACTGCCCAGGATGTAGCTAGTGTGCCGTCAAGAGACTATGGATATAATTTAGTATGTTTCCTTTATGCTTTGAGCGCTCACATAAAAATACTATATTCTTCATAAAAGCAAGTATTTGGCTGGACATTCATCATATTGCTGCTATTGTTTGTACTTTTAGTCTTGAACAGTGTAGCCGCACGCCTTCCTCACCCACTAACAGCCTTGGACTACTTGACCTGCACTACCACTGATAGTGAAGTGCTGAAGAGGGTAGAACTTGGCCCAGTTACTAAGGATCCATAGTACAAAACATTGGTTACAGAGCACAGCCACAAATTAGTTAGTCAACCGACCTTGTTGTCCCATCCCGCTACGTATGGAGAAGTCCTCTCCATATGTAGCGGGACACGTTACTATATGTCCGGTCTGATACTGCTGCAACTACTGATGCTGTACAATTAGTTGCATAAACATTCCTCTGAGGTTCGACTTATCATAACGAGCGGTTTGTCTCTCTACTTCTCACAAGATCACTTGTATTTACCTCTTTTTGAAAATTGGATACACCAAACCATAGCATTACTCAACACACGCCGTCATCATAGGACTGTAAACCTGTTGAAAGTGTTCCGAAGCTCGGATTGCAAACAAAACTAAAAGGCTATACTACTGCCATTGCTGTCGTTTATTCCGAACAACTAAGGGATTCAAAGAGCTCACCTATCATCCTTACCAATTTACTGTTAAGCCTTGAAAAAGTCATCTACACGACGAAACACGTGTCGGCTGTCTTCATCAACGCTACATACTTTGCGTCAACACAACCAAGATTATTTGTGTTTTTGCCTTTTGTACTCAGATGGTTGCTCATCTTTTTGTGTATATTGCATGGTGCTGTGTTTATTAAAACTAACTGACAACAAGGTCGGTTGACTAACTATTTTTCGGTTGTGCTCTGTAACCAATGTTTTGTCTTTAACTGTATGGGGAAAATTTCTCTTTTCTCCATACAGGATAACACTGGTTGAGTGGCACAGTGTTGTACATTGAGCGTGCCTGTACATAAATACCTGAATACTCTTTGGAAGACAATGTGGAGATGCTGACCTGTGCTGTATTACCACTGCCATTTGTTCTTTAATTGTCAAGGATCTATAGTAGGTTGAGCCCTAAAACATCAGGAGTGCAAGCCTCAACCCCCACAGTTGGGCCAAGTTACTCCTGCTTTTCTTGTGGCACTCTGAAAGGGGTTCTGCACATCTCATGCCTCTTTCTTCCCCCCACACTTCCTCTGTATCTTAATCTTGCATGTTCTTTTTCCATCCTTACTTTCTCCCTTTGTCACCCTTTTTTCTATATTTCTCGGTGTCCTCCTTTGGTTCCCTTTCTTCCTTTCTCTTTCTAGTTCTGGGTCAAAATCTGACAATGAATATTTAGTCCACGACCCCAGATGCCCATCACCACGAATCACCTGCATAAGGTAAGCACTTGACCTTACTCTTGTTCTCAACTTCAAACAAACAAAAGCAATGCATACAAACAAATTCAGTCACTGCACTGAAACTAAGCAAAAACCTAAACTGTGCATATTTGAAAGATCAGGTCTCATTCAAAGTCATAACCACCTCCTATTAGTCTGCTATATTACCTGTTCATTTTGTTTGTTCCTGAAGGCTTTCCTGTATCAGACATAGTTACAAAGTTTCACTGGAAAGGATTTTAGCGCATTAGACAGCAATCCTTTACAAATGGTTGAAGGAGGGTGTGATTCTGAATGAGGCTCTTATGAATATTTTCTTTTGACAAAGGCACGGGTTAGAGAAGTCTGTAATTCATCAGTTCCTGCATAGGAATATGTCACAGCGAAGGAACTGAGTGTCTGTAATACAAAAAAATCGTAATGGACTAAAAAAGTTGATATTTTTCTGGAGAGATGCTTGTGGCTCTGATGATGCTGCTTCTGTGGTTGCAGATGTCAAGAGGGTGGAAAATTCTCACAAACATTCCTACGCAGCATTGATTTTTTCTTCATGGACTAGCATGGGTATAACTAATACAGATGATACCATGGCTTCCAGTCTCCCCTAGGTGCAATAGCTGATGGCTATGACTGCAATTAACTACAGGCAATAATGGATAGGCAGGTCTCTTTAGACCAGATGACAAGTTGTGGGCATCAACCATGGCTTCTGTTTCCATTCTGATTGCTTGGTGGCACTTTGATTGCATTCATTAAAATGCAAACTATCAGAAAAAGAAACCTCACTGCATCTGCTGTTTCTTAGAGGAGAAGATCTTTTGTCTTTTGAGGAGAAGGTCAATAAGTTGACCGAAGACAAGAAGCTGGCAGTACTTTTTGCACTGGGCAACATCCCATCTTAGTGGGCTTTATCCTCCAAATTTCCTGACAAATCAATGGAAATCTATATTTTCAGAGTCCTGATAAGACGCACAATAAACGCAGGAGAGGTCTCTTGCTCCAGCAGCTACTCATCCTTAAATGCATGTACCACAGCAACAGTCCTGATTACATCAATAGTGTCCAGAGCCAGAATGTATTTTTTTGTGCATATGAATTTTATTGACTCACAGGAAGTTGCCTAGTCAACCATGTGTTGCATATGCTTCCACATTCTGGCATGTTAAAGACATCTACAGCTCTAGAACCTGAAGAAATTGCTGGCTTGCCATCAAGATATTGAAGCTCTCCGGTGAGAAGAGAACAATAAGTTGAATCCCTCCAGAGACATTGGGAATGGATTTGATGGAGAGTATTCAATCTTTCTTCTACATCTTGGGAAATTTGTTGACTTCATCAATCCTCATGATGGATACTCACCAGGGTGTTAGATATATTAAGATGGAAATTGCAGTAAGTATTGTTTTAATTAATTCTAACCAATTGTTCTGTCGGACTTGTGAGGATACTCAGTCAATATGAACTCTCTTTCAACGGATCCTGGGCCTTCTCTAGGTCCCATGGAAGCTCCTGGGCCTCAAGATTTGTGAATCCTATAAAAATTGATAACAACTAAGGGCCTGATTTAGAGTTTGGTGGATGGGTTCTCCATCACAAATGCAACAGATATCCCGTCCTCATAATTGCAAGTGTATTTATGCACTTGTAGTTAGATAGACAATGCACTTCTAATTTGGCCAATGGAATATGTCATGTTTGTTATTGAGTCCCATCGCCCCAAACTAAATTTGGCCCTTAATTCTTTCAGTTTTTACAGGTTTTGCAAATCTCAAGTGTGATGGAATACCCAAGCAGAATATCCAAATGGCTAGTCACAACATAAGCAATGTAGTCCATACTTCCTGAAAATTAATTGAAAAAGATATAGAGCGACAAAGTAAAAGCACCATTATGGGAGGGCCAAAAGTGATCCCCCCCTTTATTGGCTGATCACAACTTGAACATGTTGTTGCAGTCATTACAGGACTTGGGTAATGGTCACCTTTAAATCGCATTGTATTGAATGACAAGTCTTGAGGGTCACAAAAAGGAGCACATAAAAAGGATGATAACACATTTTAGACAAAATATAAGTCATTTGTTGGTCGCTTACACTCATTTTTAGGAACTCTTGTGAGTTCTATGGTCATTTTACCCTGTGAAAAATGCTGCTCCGTGTTTGGCTTTTTAAGAGAAAACTGTTTTCTCTCATTATTTCTATTAGACTTTATGGAAGGTACTAAAATGAGAACACATTTTTTAATAAATTCCTGCAATCTTCCTCAGTCATGTGAGAGCAATGTACAATTCTGAGAAAAACATGTACTTCCGACAGCAGCAGTAGTTGATTCCCCAGTGTCCTGCAGTAGCTCAACCTCAATGTTCTAATGAACACCTATAGCACATACATTCCATATTTATGACAAACGTGTGGCAAACCTGAACACCACCTGGACGGAATCAAAGCTAAAATACCTGAAGCATTTTCTTTAGAAATGAACAAAATGACGGGGTTCATTTTGACATAGACATTATGGATGTTCTGGTGAAAACTAAAAGGAGGCCACATTTAATACAAGCTCTCAAATATCAGCCTGATCCATGTCAGTAAAGTATTCTGGCATACAGATTGAAATATGTACTTTCCACAAACGCAGTAGTCTGTCAGTTAAATCCCTAGTGATCAACTGCAGCTTCACCGCTGTGTTCTAATGAGCAACTAAAGCGCTAACATTATATATTTATGGCAAAAGCTGCGGTACTTGAACATCAACTTGATGGAATCAACGCTGTAAATCTTAAACCGCTTCCTAAAGAGGATGTTGCTATATGGGAACTAAAATAAAGTATTTATTTTTCTTATGGAAATTATGGCTGGTGCTCTAGAAAGTTAAAATGAGGACACATTTTCTATGAGTTTCCAATATCCTCTGCATCCATTTCAGTAAAACA
The DNA here is from genome assembly GCF_964204655.1 of Triturus cristatus. Lineage (NCBI taxonomy): Eukaryota > Metazoa > Chordata > Amphibia > Caudata > Salamandridae > Triturus > Triturus cristatus. The sequence goes on along the minus strand of NC_140593.1, from coordinate 1,062,447,699 downwards.
TTCTGACAAGCAGAGCAAAACACATTCCCCCAAAGCCATTAGCTGTCTATCAGTTAACTCCCTAGTAATCAACTGTAGCGTCACCACAGAGATCTAATGAACAACTAGAGCACTAACATTTTGTATTTGAGACAAAAGTGAGTCACTCCTGAATGCCATTTAGCTGTAATAGGAACTGCTGATTTGATAGCCTTTCCAAAGGAGCCAGCTGATGTAAAGGAGCATTCAGATATTAATTCGGACATGGAACCAGCAGATTAAAAATGTAATGAGAAGTGTGGGGTTTTAGTAATATGAGGAACAATGTAATAGCAGCATTTTCCTCAGGGAAGCTTGCACAGTACTACAGTATCATGGGGGGGAAGATTGCGTGGTGGGTACCGCAGGAATACTGCGGTACCCTTAAAATGGTTAAAAAAAGGACAAGAGAATTCTAGTTGGGTGCGTATGGCTGACGGACATTCGGTTCGGTGGTTATCTGCACTCTGTGGGTAAGCATATAGCCTGGCTGAAGGGTCATAAGCAGTGTATGAGGGCCACAAGTTATAGATAGCTCATTAAAACATTGGAATGTGGAGAACTCCATTGAATACAATGGAGTGCTCCGTGCTTCTACAGGCTGGTGAAGGCCCACAGAGCAACATTCCAATGTTTCTTTTGTTCACAGCTTTTGCTGTCAACAAAAGCCTCTCGGAGCTCGAGGGAATTTAAACCCCCTCGGGCTCCAAAAAGTTATTGTTTTATTTGTTAGAACATTCTGCCCTTTAGTGGTAGAATGTTCTAATAGTCTTATAGACCTTCATAGCTGGGCTATACCTGCTTTTAAAGTTCCGCTCCCTTGTTAAAGGCCCTCGCCTTGTGCTCAGGCCTTTAACGCTGGAGCGGGCCTTAATGGCCGGTACAGCGGGCTATAAGGCTCTATTAGAACATCGGAATTTTGGGAGCTCCATTGAAAACAACAGAGTGCTCCTGGCTTCTAACGGCTGGTAAAAGCTGGGAGCTCCAACATTGACTTTGTTCACAGCTGTTGCTGTGAACAAAGGCCTCTTGACGGAGGCCTTTGTTTTAACTAATTAGAACAGTCTACCCTCTAGGGGCGGAATGTTCTAATAGGCTGAGAGCCCTCTGCCCTGGCCTTTAACGCTCGAGAGGGCCTTTAATGGGCGGGAGAAGGCCATAGTAAACTATAACATTTGTTTGTTTTTATACGTATTTTTTTAACTCCTTTAAACATATAATTTTAATGTCACTTTAATCAATGTTTTTTAGTGTGTGTGTGTGTGTGTGTATATATATATATATGATTTAATTTTTATTCTGTGAAGCGATTTTAATTCTGTAAAGCGCTACGTTTGCCCTAAGGCGTCTTGGTATTATGGAGGGGAAAGCCAACAAATAAGAGGTCTAAAGAGTGAGAGTGAACAGCAAAGTTTTAGTGACTTTCAAAAAGCCAGAAAGTTAGAAATATTTCTTGGGTGATCTGACATTTGATTCCAGAGGTGAGTGGTGGCATAGGACAAGCTTCTGTCTCCCCAGGAGGCTTTGTGAATGAAAGGGACAGACACTTTCTTGGCTGTGACTGAGCAAAGGGTCTGATTGGGGATGTACCACGAACATATATATTTCTAATGAAATCAGGCCCATGATGGTAAAGTGATTTATGTGCTATACATACATACATACATATATATGTGTGTGTATAAATATATATATATAAATATATATATAAATATATGTATAGATATATAGATATATAGATGTATATATTATCTACTGGCGGTCGCCAGTACATAGTTATAGTTAGGACCTATTTTCCATAGGAAATCCGCAACATTCTATTGGGAATATCTTTGGCGCCGATTGACGAATCTTCGCAAAATTTTCCAAACTTTTGGCCAGCTCCGCTCCGCTCCTACCCTGAAAGTTTCACGGTGATTCGTCAAGCGGGGGCTGAGAAAAAAGGGGGGGTCCCAAAACGCATTTTCCCCATGCAATTTCCCATAGGATCTGTTGTCGCAGCTACAGCCCGAACCGCTGAACGGAATGACACCAAATTTGGCAAAGAGGTAGTCCTCAGTTCGGACTCGTGCCTTTTGCATATATGGTGTGAATCTGTTCAGTAGTTCCTGAGAAAAGTAGGGTAAAAAAGTTAGTGATATCTATGGCCGCGGAGGATCCGCGGACCGTACCTGCACCGTAAGCGCACCCTCCCTGAACCGAGCGCGCACCCTCCCGATCGCGCGCTGAATGCTAATTGGCTGTCGAGTGTCTCTCTACATTCAAAACCAGGAACTGTTGGCGGCCATTTCCATTTTCTGCCTCGGTAGAAGCGAGGCTGATTAAGTAAGGGGAATAAGTGTGTAAAACATATAAAGGGGGCAGAGTGGAAATACTCTGACCCTCTAGAGGTGCTTAGGGGGTCCCAGAAGGACCCCCTGGGGCCCCCCTTTTTTAAACCAAAAAACCGGCGAAATGCGCGCACGGTGCGCGCATCCTATCGCGTTGGATGCACGGAGCCTCTCGCGGTGGGTTCGCGGATGCAAGGGAAAAAAAATGAAATTGTTGGGAGATAAAGATTAAGCTTAAGTGTTTTGTTCTTGAGTGTTCATTGAGAGTTTTTGGTACTTATAAGTAAGTACCTATACAGAGTCTAAAGTTGTTGAGGAAGACTGTTTCCTTCTTCAGTAAAGTGTACTCCATCTCTCCTATACATCTCTTGCATATGAAAGCGCAGATTGTTATTGTAAATGGACCCCATTCTGTAGTCTCGGAGAAAAACAGATTTATTCACATGTTTCCTAGCTGTCTCAATCTGTGGACAAAAATGATCGGACCAGTTCCATTTCTGCCTTTGGCATATGTTAGAGTACACAAAGGCAGTTTTAGGGAAAAGTGAAATCAGTTGTGCAAAGGTGTGCATAAGCATTTCCAGACCTACCCCAGTCAAAGTGCCTAGGTCATTGCCACCACAGTGCACTATTATGAGGTCAGGGTGTTAGATTTGCATGAAGGATTTCACCAATGGCATCAATTGGTGCCACTTTAACCCTCTCTGTCCAATCTATTTAATGTCTACATTTGGCAAACCTAGGTCTTTGTGAATGCCTTTGTTTTCTGCATACCTTTGGCTCCAGAAAATGTAGCTGTGTCCCACAATCCACACTGTAAGCATCTTGTAAGGAGGTCTGGATGCACTCAGATGGTCTCTCAAAATGAAATGGCAGTTTGGAAAGTAAGATGTTTCTAAAATGGTGGCTAAGATGCAATTTTGAAAAAAGACAAGAAATCATTGGTTGTTTGACACCTGAAAGGTAGGGTGCATATTTCTGTTTTTTAAACGCATGATTCTTATTGGTTAACAAAAACTGATTGTAAGGAACATTATATATGATAAGCTGATATATTGAGAAGTCAAGCACACTTGCTGTTTTGATTAGCAACATTGTGTGTGCTGAACTTGTGACCTGTGTGCTCAGTACAGTGTTCCATGACCTGTTTCTATGGTAACGGGCAGAAGGCAGATTGGGGGAAGGGTTGAAGTTTATGTCATTTGGAAAGGGTTGAAATGTTTAACCAATAGAAATGTGTGTTTGCTTTTGAATTTATGTGGAAAGGAATGTGATTTGATGTTTACATGTATATGTGTGGAAAATGAGAGGGAAACTTTGCCATTCTTTGGTTCTGCTGACAGGTGCACAGTGCAGAGATTCTGTATAAGAAAATCTGGTGTGTGTGACTGATATACTTCTTAACCTACAAAACAACTTGAAAGGTGAATTATTTAATTGTGAGGGGATTTATGTAGACTATTTTTATTTTAATCAGACTAATGTATTTCTTCTCCTAAAGTGTAGGGAGTACTTTTTTTTCTCTACAATGTTATTGACAGTGTGTGTGCATGTAGAAACCATTTTGTAATAAGGATTTGTTTTTTTCATGTGTTTGTAGACAGATAACTATGCAGTTTTTATATTTTGGTAGAACTAGAAACCAGTCATTGTTTATAAATTTGTGAAATGAGTTATGTTTCTGCAGTAAAATGTAGTACTCCTTGTAGATGAAGAAATGTGTTTTGGTATAGTGCAAGGGATAGTGTTATTTGTCTAGAATCACACTGTGAGTCTGTGTGCATTTGGGAACCACTGTGAGAGAAGCATTTGGTAACATCGTGTATTTGCTGACAGATAATTCTTTTAAAACCTGTCATGTTGTCAAGTTTTAGCAGCATTAGAAGCCAGTCTTTGCTTATGCGTTGATTAAATGAGTCAGGCATTGACACTAAAGTGCACTTTTGAAATATGCACATTGTGTGCAGTTCTCTTACCACTTCCAGTGTAGTGAATGAGTTTTGGTAAACTCCTAGGGATAGTGGTGCTTGTCTACAATCACACTGTGAGTCTGTGTGCATTTGGGAACCACTGTGAGAGAAGCGTTTGGTAACATTGTGTATTTGCTGACAGATAACTGTTTTAAAACATGTCATGTTGTCAAGTTTTAGTAGCATTAGAAGTCAGTCTTTGCTTATAAGTTGATTAAATGAGTCATGCATTGACATTAAAGTGCAGTCGTGAAATATGTAGATTGTGTGTAGTTCGTTTACCACTTCCACTGTAGTGAATGAGTTTTGGTCAAGTCCTAGGGATAGTGGTGCTGGTCTAGAATCACACTGTGAGTCTGTGTGCATTTGGAAACCACTGTGAGAGAATCGTTCGGTAACATCGTGTATTTGCTGACAGATAACTGTTTTAAAACATGTCATGTTCTCAAGTTTTAGTAGCATTAGAAGCCAGTCTTTGCTTATGCGTTGATTAAATGAGTCAGGCATTGACACTAAAGTGCAGTCGTGAAATATGTAGATTGTGTGCAGTTCCCTTATCTCTTCCACTGTAGTGAATGAGTTTTGGTAAACTCTTAGGGATAGTGGTGCTTGTCTAGAATCACACTGTGAGTCTGTGTACATTTGGGAACCACTGTGAGAGAAGCGTTTGGTAACATTGTGTATTTGCTGACAGATAACTGTTTTAAAACATGTCATGTTCTCAAGTTTTAGTAGCATTAGAAGACAGTTATGGGTTATGCTTCCATTAAATGAGTTAGGTATTGACAGTAAAGTGTAGTCGTGAAATATGTAGATTGTGTGCAGTTCCCTTACCACTTCCAGTGTAGTGAATAAGTTTTGGTAAACTCCTAGGGAAAATGGTGCTTGTCTAGAATCACACTATGAGTCTGTGTACATTTGGGAACCACTGTGAGAGAAGCGTTCGGTAACATTGTGTATTTGCTAACAGATAACTGTTTTAAAACATGTCATGTTCTCAAGTTTTAGTAGCATTAGAAGCCAGTCTTTGCTTATGCGTTGATTAAATGAGTTAGGCATTGACACTAAAGTGCAGTCATGAAATATGTAGATTGTGTACAGTTCCCTTATCTCTTCCACTGTAGGGAATGAGTTTTGGTAAACTCTTAGGGATAGTGGTGCTTGTCTAGAATCACACTGTGAGTCTGTGTACATTTGGGAACCACTGTGAGAGAAGCGTTTGGTAACATTGTGTATTTGCTGACAGATAACTGTTTTAAAACATGTCATGTTCTCAAGTTTTAGTAGCATTAGAAGACAGTTATGGGTTATTCTTCCATTAAATGAGTTAGGTATTGACAGTAAAGTGTAGTCATGAAATATGTAGATTGTGTGCAGTTCCCTTACCACTTCCAGTGTAGTGAATGAGTTTTGGTAAACTCCTAGGGATAATGGTGCTTGTCTAGAATCACACTGTGAGTCTGTGTACATTTGGGAACCACTGTGAGAGAAGCGTTCGGTAACATTGTGTATTTGCTGACAGATAACTGTTTTAAAACATGTCATTTTCCAAAGTTTTAGTAGCATTAGAAGCCAGTCTTTGTTTATGCGTTGATTAAATGAGTCAGGCATTGACACTAAAGTGCAGTCGTGAAATATGTAGATTGTGTGCAGTTCTCTTATCTCTTCCACTTTAGTGAATGAGTTTTGGTAAACTCTTAGGGATAGTGGTGCTTGTCTAGAATCACACTGTGAGTCTGTCTACATTTGGGAACCACTGTGAGAGAAGCATTTGGTAACATCGTGTATTTGCTGACAGATAACTGTTTTAAAACATGTCATGTTCTCAAATTTTAGTAGCATTAGAAGACAGTTATGGGTTATGCTTCCATTAAATGAGTTAGGTATTGACAGTAAAGTGTAGTCGTGAAATATGTAGATTGTGTGCAGTTCCCTTACCATTTCCAGTGTAGTGAATGAGTTTTGGTAAACTCCTAGGGATAATGGTGCTTGTCTAGAATCACACTGTGAGTCTGTGTACATTTGGGAACCACTGTGAGAGAAGCGTTCGGTAACATTGTGTATTTGCTGACAGGTAACTGTTTTAAAACATGTCATGTTCTCAAGTTTTAGTAGCATCAGAAGCCAGTCTTTGCTTATGCGTTGATTAAATGAGTCAGGCATTGACACTAAAGTGCAGTCGTGAAATATGTAGATTGTGTGCAGTTCCCTTATCTCTTCCACTGTAGTGAATGAGTTTTGGTAAACTATTCGGGATAGTGGTGCTTGTCTAGAATCACACTGGGAGTCTGTTTACATTTGGGAACCACTGTGAGAGAAGCGTTTGGTAACATTGTGTATTTGCTGACAGATAACTATTTTAAAACAAGTCATGTTCTCAAGTTTTAGTAGCATTAGAAGACAGTTATGGGTTATTCTTCCATTAAATGAGTTAGGTATTGACAGTAAAGTGTAGTCATGAAATATGTATATTGTGTGCAGTTCCCTTACCACTTCCAGTGTAGTGAATGAGTTTTGGTAAAATCCTAGGGATAATGGTGCTTGTCTAGAATCACACTGTGAGTCTGTGTACATTTGGGAACCACTGTGAGAGAAGCGTTCGGTAACATCGGGTATTTGCTGACAGGTAACTGTTTTAAAACATGTCATGTTCTCAAGTTTTAGTAGCATCAGAAGCCAGTCTTTGCTTATGCGTTGATTAAATGAGTCAGGCATTGACACTAAAGTGCAGTCGTGAAATATGTAGATTGTGTGCAGTTCCCTTATCTCTTCCACTGTAGTGAATGAGTTTTGGTAAACTATTAGGGATAGTGGTGCTTGTCTAGAATCACACTGTGAGTCTGTTTACATTTGGGAACCACTGTGAGAGAAGCGTTTGGTAACATTGTGTATTTGCTGACAGATAACTATTTTAAAACAAGTAATGTTCTCAAGTTTTAGTAGCATTAGAAGACAGTTATGGGTTATTCTTCCATTAAATGAATTAGGTATTGACAGTAAAGTGTAGTCATGAAATATGTAGATTGTGTGCGGTTCCCTTACCACTTCCAGTGTAGTGAATGAGTTTTGGTAAACTCCTAGGGATAATGGTGCTTGTCTAGAATCACACTGTGAGTCTGTGTACATTTGGGAACCACTGTGAGAGAAGCGTTCGGTAACATTGTGTATTTGCTGACAGATAACTGTTTTAAAACATGTCATTTTCCCAAGTTTTAGTAGCATTAGAAGCCAGTCTTTGTTTATGCGTTGATTAAATGAGTCAGGCATTGACACTAAAGTGCAGTCGTGAAATATGTAGATTGTGTGTAGTTCGTTTACCACTTCCACTGTAGTGAATGAGTTTTGGTAAACTCCTAGGGAAAATGGTGCTTGTCTAGAATCACACTGTGAGTCTGTGTACATTTGGGAACCACTGTGAGAGAAGCGTTCGGTAACATCGTGTATTTGCTAACAGATAACTGTTTTAAAACATGTCATGTTCTCAAGTTTTAGTAGCATTAGAAGCCAGTCTTTGCTTATGCGTTGATTAAATGAGTCAGGCATTGACACTAAAGTGCAGTCGTGAAATATGTAGATTGTGTGCAGTTCCCTTATCTCTTCCACTGTAGTGAATGAGTTTTGGTAAACTCTTAGGGATAGTGGTGCTTGTCTAGAATCACACTGTGAGTCTGTGTACATTTGGGAACCACTGTGAGAGAAGCGTTTGGTAACAATGTGTATTTGCTGACAGATAACTGTTTTAAAACATGTCATGTTCTCAAGTTTTAGTAGCATTAGAAGACAGTTATGGGTTATGCTTCCATTAAATGAGTTAGGTATTGACAGTAAAGTGTAGTCGTGAAATATGTAGATTGTGTGCAGTTCCCTTACCACTTCCAGTGTAGTGAATGAGTTTTGGTAAACTCCTAGGGAAAATGGTGCTTGTCTAGAATCACACTATGAGTCTGTGTACATTTGGGAACCACTTCGAGAGAAGCGTTCGGTAACATTGTGTATTTGCTAACAGATAACTGTTTTAAAACATGTCATGTTCTCAAGTTTTAGTAGCATTAGAAGCCAGTCTTTGCTTATGCGTTGATTAAATGAGTTAGGCATTGACACTAAAGTGCAGTCATGAAATATGTAGATTGTGTACAGTTCCCTTATCTCTTCCACTGTAGGGAATGAGTTTTGGTAAACTCTTAGGGATAGTGGTGCTTGTCTAGAATCACACTGTGAGTCTGTGTACATTTGGGAACCACTGTGAGAGAAGCGTTTGGTAACATTGTGTATTTGCTGACAGATAACTGTTTTAAAACATGTCATGTTCTCAAGTTTTAGTAGCATTAGAAGACAGTTATGGGTTATTCTTCCATTAAATGAGTTAGGTATTGACAGTAAAGTGTAGTCATGAAATATGTAGATTGTGTGCAGTTCCCTTACCACTTCCAGTGTAGTGAATGAGTTTTAGTAAACTCCTAGGGATAATGGTGCTTGTCTAGAATCACACTGTGAGTCTGTGTACATTTGGGAACCACTGTGAGAGAAGCATTTGGTAACATCGTGTATTTGCTGACAGATAACTGTTTTAAAACATGTCATGTTCTCAAGTTTTAGTAGCATTAGAAGACAGTTATGGGTTATGCTTCCATTAAATGAGTTAGGTATTGACAGTAAAGTGTAGTCGTGAAATATGTAGATTGTGTGCAGTTCCCTTACCATTTCCAGTGTAGTGAATGAGTTTTGGTAAACTCCTAGGGATAATGGTGCTTGTCTAGAATCACACTGTGAGTCTGTGTACATTTGGGAACCACTGTGAGAGAAGCGTTCGGTAACATCGTGTATTTGCTGACAGGTAACTGTTTTAAAACATGTCATGTTCTCAAGTTTTCTTTGCTTATGCTTTGATTAAATGAGTCAGGCATTGACACTAAAGTGCAGTCATGAAATATGTAGATTGTGTGCAGTTCCCTTATCTCTTCCACTGTAGTGAATGAGTTTTGGTAAACTCTTAGGGATAGTGGTGCTTGTCTAGAATCACACTGTGAGTCTGTGTACATTTGGGAACCACTGTGAGAGAAGCATTTGGTAACATCGTGTATTTTCTGACAGATAACTGTTTTAAAACATGTCATGTTCTCAAGTTTTAGTAGCATTAGAAGACAGTTATGGCTCATGCTTCCATTAAATGAGTTAGGTATTGACAGTAAAGTGTAGTCGTGAAATATGTAGATTGTGTGCAGTTCCCTTACCACTTCCAGTGTAGTGAATGAGTTTTGGTAAACTCCTAGGGATAGTGGTGCTTGTCTAGAATCACACTGTGAGTCTGTGTACATTTGGGAACCACTGTGAGAGAAGCGTTCGGTAACATCGTGTATTTGCTGACAGATAACTGTTTTAAAACATGTCATGTTCTCAAGTTTTAGTAGCATTAGAAGCCAGTATTTACTTATGTGTTGATTAAATGAGTCAGGCATTGACATTAAAGTGCAGTCGTGAAATATGTAGATTGTGTGCAGTTCCCTTATCTCTTCCACTGTAGTGAATGAGTTTTGGTAAACTCCTAGGTATAGTGGTGCTTGTCTAGAATCACACTGGGAGTCTGTGTACATTTGGGAACCACTGTGAGAGAAGCGTTTGGTAACATTGTGTATGTGCTGACAGATAACTGTTTTAAAACATGTCATTTTGTGAAGTTTTAGTAGCCTTAGATGACAGTTATGGGTTATGCTTCCATTAACTGAGTTAGGTATTGACAGTAAAGTGTAGTCGTGAAATATGTAGATTGTGTGCAGTTCCCTTACCACTTCCAGTGTAGTGAATGAGTTTTGTTAAACTCCTAGGGATAGTGGTGCTTGTCAAGAATCACACTGTGAGTCTGTGTGCATTTGGGAACCACTGTGAGAGAAGCGTTTGGTTAGATCGTGTATTTGCTGACAGATAACTGTTATAAAACCTGTCATGTTGTCAACTTTAATAGCATTAGAAGCCAGTCTTTGCTTATGTGTTGATAAAATGAGTCATGATTTGACACTAAAGTGCAGTACCATGTAGTATTGTCTTCACTGCACCGGAGCTGAAAATTTAAAATTTTTACCCAGGCACTGTCCTAGAAGTAGTCTGATGATTTAGTCAGTTTCTAAGTACTTATGTTGTGAACCAACCATTACCAAATAGACTGCTTCAAATGTCTATGCAGTATGCATGTAGTTCTCTAACCACCTATACAGTTGTTTTCACACCTTCAATTCCCTAGTCAGTATCCATACACTTCTAGGAAACACCCTGTCAGTCCCTTTGCAGTCTTCTAGTGACCCATTCAGCACCACGTAGTAATCCATTCACTGTGCCAAAACGCAAACATTTATAAATTCACTAAGACACTCAGTTTACAGTATTGTAATGATTCAGTCACTGTCTAAGTATTCATGCACTGAGCCAGGCCTTAGCACATGGAGTGCTTCAAACCCCTATGCACTATGCATGTAGTTTTCTTATCACCTACAGACTTGTCTTTTACACTTTCAATTCCCTAGTCAGTATCCATATAGTGCAGCAAACATCCTGTCACTCCCTTTGCACTCTTCTAGTGACCCATTCAGTACCAAGTACTAATCCATTCCCTGTGCGAAAACCCAACCACTTATAAATTCATCCAGGCAGTCTCCTTGCTGTAGTCTAATTCAGTCAGTACCGAAGTACTCATGCAGTGAGCCGGGCCTTAGCACATGGACTGCTTTAAATGCGTATGCAGTATGCATTCAGTTCTCTAATCAGCTACACAGTTGTCTTTTGCACCTTCAATTCCCCAGTTAGTATTCATATACTTCTAGCAAACACCCTGGTACTCACCCAGTGTGTCTCCTTTTAGTAGTGTAATCATTCAGTCACTTAGCATGTAGTCTTTTAGTGAGGTAAGCTTTAGGGCATGAACTGCTTCAAAGTAGTATGCACTATGTATGTAGTGTTTTAATCATCAACAACAAAATATACAGAAGGGTCATAGGGAAAATAATTAACGACTGAAAAAATCTCAAATCCCCACTCAAGAACAAACTATCTGTTTCTCCAGATCTCTAATTTGAGTTCTGTTTCTCTCACTAGTCGCAATAGGTACCTGATCTGTTCCTTTAGACTGAATATCTCTGTTTAGTTGTCAGGTTCTTGAGTGGGGATTTGAGATTTTTTCAGTCGTTAATTATTTTCCCTATGACCCTTCTGTATATTTTGTTGTTAGTGATTAGAGCAGCCGAGGCTGTGGGTCTTTTATAACGCTTAAGATATTTGGCGTAAAGTTCTTTTTTCGCTCCCCGGGGTCTTCCACCCTCCTACACCACCCTACTATGGCTGACTTTGCTGGTCTAGCCTTTGACGATGAAACCTTAAGCACCATACTATCGGACAATCCCAGCATTCTTGACTCCCTACCTGAAATCTCAGGGAATCCCAAAGATGACTGGGTTACTTTACTCACTTTGAAAAGAACACAATCACGAACAGCCATCCATGGTTTGGTGATGGCTGAATACTTGCGTGGGAAGTGTGCTCCCACTGGCCTTATTGTGACGAATGCACCAAGACTGTTCTTGACGGACAAACAATTCATGAAAGATTGGTCTCTCATTGCCTGGCGTTGTACCCGTGACTGGCTTATCTTGATAATCAGCACGGCGAAACGCCAGGCTGATGCCATTCTTGTAGAAATACAAATTCTTGAGGGTCAAATAAAAACAACCCTTACAGCCGCTGCCTTCAAGAAACAACTTGATGAAACGAACAAAACCAACAAGGAATATCGGGATAATATCCTGATAAACAAAATAGATAAATTCAAAAAGGATTTGGCTCGTTTCACCTGGGATAAGATCTATCCCTATACCAGTGATACATATGTGGCCCCAGTGTTTAACAGCAAGGGCAGGCGATATGGGTCCAATTATTCAACATCTGGGTCCGACCAGGAATCAAGTGACTCTGACTCCTTTACTACCAGAACCCCTTCGGGCAGAGGTAGAGGCCAATCACGAAGATATAATTACAGGAGAGGTACACAAGGCCCCTTTCAGAATCAAGGACAATGGTGGCCACCAGCCCCATGGGGTTATCAACCGCCCCCCTTTCCACCCCATATACAGATGTTTCCACCACAACAACAGCCCTACCCTAATCAGTCTTTTTTAGGTCAGGGCCAGGGACGTCCCAGGGGCAAACGGAGAGGTACTCCGTCGGTCCACTGGCAGGAAGATCCATCCTTCCCGAACACTCGGAGCAGGAGGGGCAATCAACAACAGACCCCGACCTCGACCAGGGATTAAATGATCTGGTGGTTAACCTCAGTTCCAGGATACTCACCACAGATGAACGGAGTGTCCTCAATAAAGGCCTAGGATTTGTACCCACTTATGGGGGTGATGCTTTCACTTTGAGGAGTGAATTGGAGAAGTTCTTTAGAAAGATACGACTCCACTTTTTCTTTAAAAATAGAGAGACCCAAGACCCACTGCCTCTGAGTGATGCCAATACCGGTCTACGTCCCAAATCCAATTTCACACCTTTAACACATCAGGTTCCGCCCCAGGTATCCACCTTTGAAAAAGCTGTCATTCATGATGTAATGGCACAATATGACAAACGTTTCACCAACTACAGCAATTTTACCAACAAGGACAAACTGGCCCTCCAACACCTCACCAGAGATACCTCCATAATTATTAAGCCAGCGGATAAAGGGGGTGCCACTGTCCTCCAAGACAGCCTGGCTTATCGGACCGAGTGCCTCAGACAACTTGGTGATACTAAATCATATCAGGTCCTACACACTGATCCTACTCCTAGGATTAGCTTGGAGATACAACACCTGGTTGAAGAAGGAGAAGCTGAAGGGTGGATTACGCCACATGAAGCCAGATTTTTGGTTAATACCAATCCGGTCATGCCCTATTTTTATTGCATACCGAAAATCCACAAAAGTCAACGACCCCCACCAGGACGACCCATCATCTCGGGCATAGGCTCACTACTTGAGCCTTTGTCCAAGTTCGTTGACATCTTCCTAAGACCTATTGTCACAGAAATGCCCACCTATCTTAAGGACACTTCGGATGTGCTACGACTTTTACCTGAGATAGAGTTTAACATCGAAACCGATATTCTGGCTAGTCTAGATGTCGAGTCTCTGTATACTTGTATACCCCAACTAGAGACTCTGGAGTGTATAAAAGGATTACTAGAGGCCCGTGATCTTGATAGCATAACTCCTGTCAACTTCATCATGGAGTGTGCGAGAATCGCCATGATGGAGAATTTTTTTGGATTCGAGGACCGAATTTTTCTCCAGGTCTCCGGGACCTCTATGGGTAGTATTTTTGCACCCAGCCTCGCCAACCTCTATGTTCATCTTTTTGAGCAGAACTATGTACTGAACCACAGCAACCCCTATCGACAACATCTGGTGCTGTGGAAGAGGTACATAGACGACATCCTAGTGGTGTGGCGAGGCACCACTCCTGACCTTTTGGCTTTTCACTCCTGGCTCAATCTTCAAAACACTTTTTTGAAGTTTACGATTGAGTATAGTCACCAACGTCTGTCTTTCCTAGACATTTCTATCTTTCCACAGGAAGGCATCTTACATTGTGAACTTTTTAAAAAACCTATGGCCAGGAACTCTCTGCTATCCTTCGATAGCCATCATCCCAGGGCTCTCAGAGAGAATCTCCCGGTGGGGCAGTTCCTCCGGGTTCGAAGGAACTGCTCTACCCGAGCCCTTTTTGATAAACATGCCAGTCAACTTGCTCTACAATTACGGGCGCGAGATTATCCCAAGCGTCTGGTACGCCAAGCCCTCAAGAGAGCATCCAATAATGACCGTGATGCCTTACTGGATCATAATCCGGGCAAGAATGCGAATGAAAGACTTACTTTCGTCACCACGTTCTGCACTTTATCCAACCAACTGCAGAAAACAGTAAGAAGGCACTGGCGTATTCTTAATGTCACATCTGAGAACATCCCGCCCCCTCTTTTCGCGTTTAAAAGAGGTCCCAGCCTACGAAATAGCTTGGTCCATACACGACCCCTATCGAAACCTGCTAGTGAAGTCAATACATTGTGGGCTCTGAGCCCAGTACGAGGCCATTTTCCCTGTGGCACTTGTAGTGTCTGCCCCCAAACAACCAAAACGACTTCAGTCGATGTAGGTACCAATCGTCCGTGGATTTTGCAGCGCCACACCAACTGCAATTCTGATGGTGTCATTTACATGATTACCTGTCCTTGTGCTCTTAAATACATAGGTTACACCACACGTAAAATCAAGCTACGGATTAGCGAGCACAAGAGCACCATCCGGTGCAAGAAACAATCTACCTGCCTGACTGATCATTTTCTTGCACTAAATCACAAAGCGGACGACTTACATTGGGTGGTACTTGAACGTCCGGTGATCCCGCAACATGTACCAGACGTCTCCAGATTTTTGTTCTTGAAAGAACAGAAATGGATTTTTAAAATGAAAACGGACACACAGGGTCTAAATGACTGTATTCCTTGGTCTCTGATCTGAGGTTTAGATCCCTTTTGCCTCTTTCAAACTTAATTAGAAGGATCTCCTGAACTGACAGAATTAATACTAGACATACGAGTCACACTCATTATTATTTTTTGTCGTTCTAGGGTTTTCTTAAGGCGGAGACTATCCTACTGCCTACTTAGTGGGAGTATATTAGGATTTCTTTCGACCTGTACCTTATGACTGAGCCTTTGAGTGAATTGTTTTTGACATATCCATCTGTATCCATTACCTTTTTCAATATATTCTTAAAAAGGTTGATTTGGCATTAGTGTTATCAGTTCACTCGCATTTCTGCTATTTTATTTTGTCGCAATGATGTCATCTTAGGACAAGCACAATGCACATGTGCTTGGGTTTGTTCATCTATTATACAATCTCTAGACAGCCAACCCTTTATGTATCAGTAATAACTCAGGCTCTGATTTGATGTGAGTATCTTAGAGCATATGGTTCTGTGAACACTCACTTTACATTTGCGGCTGCATTTGTGCTGATGAGTGCTCCGTTCACGAGATTTCCGCCTGCTTCGTTGGCTCTGACGTCTGGTTGACAAACTTGTGTTCTTTTTATTAACATCGCCAGGTCGGTCATTATTGACATACTCCGTGTGATTGATGTACTATTCAACTATTAAGTTAATAACAACCAGTACTTTTTGGTCCGCGCACGCGCCACGACTAGTGTTCCTCCTTAGCGCCGGTTAAATCAACTCCTTCGGTTGACATACTGACGTGTGTAGTGCGCATGTGTCTGCATTAGTGTTCGAAGGCGCGCACTACACACACCTTGACGCATGCGTAGTAATGTCTATTACACCGTCAGCTGAAGTTAATCCAGCTTTTCGGCACCAATCACGGCGGGCTTAAATAGAGCTTCTCCCTCACCTACCGTCACCTCCCAGACTGTTCGCAGCCTGGCCTGAGGTACCGACGGATAGGTGAGTAAGCCCAGCACTTCAACTGTACAGCTATCAGCAGTATCTGCTGTGCATGTTCGTGAGCCCCCCTCCTGCCCTCAGGCTTATTCTTAATTGGGATGGCGGGTCGAGGACAAGGTTAAAGTGGGTATAGCTACCATGCCTTGCTGATACTCATTAATTTTAAACATTCCAATCTTGAGGGTGATATACCTTAGGTTCCCCAAGGGCGGGGGGTCCTCGAGGATTCAATACACTATGCTGGATCTGTCTTGAAGTACCCTTTCGTCTTCTGGGTCCTTTCTAAGTCTTTGCCCTGCCAAGCCATGCTATTATGGGGATTGTAGGTTTCAGGTGCTAGACCCTTTTGGGTTTTTAAAGTGTTTGATTTTTAGGTAGTGTTTGTAATCAAAAAGGTAGCTGTTGGCAACTTTTGTTTCTACTCTACCTACTTACAGAGCGGTGCCTCCTCCTCCGAGCAGTCAGCCGGGTGAGGTGAGGCGGTTCTCCCACATAAAGCTGGGTAAGTCCCTAATTTCGTAAATTTATTATATTCTTTTGGATAAACGCTGATCACTTTGGGGTCTTTCTTACAACATATTAGTGCACAAATCGGCATTAATGATCAGGTACTTCATGTGAAATGAGAGTTTTGTGATAGTTTGATTTTTTCTTTTAGGAAAGAACAGGTGACATTCACCTTCCTCTTACTGGTTCCAGCCATCCGGTAGGGTGGCCATTGCCACAATCTTTGTTGGACCAGTAGATGTATTAAACTTTTTCTTGTAGTTTTGATTTGTGTATGCACTCGCACTGTTTGCGCTGATTTTGCAGTAGCCAATTTTTGTTTATTCCTCACATTTGTCTAGGTCCTGAAGAAAGCCGGGTCGAGAGACCCTTCCGGCTGAAACATGTCGACCACATTAACATCTAGTTAGGAATTAGTCTATATAGTTCAAGACTATTAGGTGATTTTAAACATGACACTTGGACATACTCATAATAAACCTAGTTTTTTGCCCCAGTAGTCATTTTTAACTAGCACATACACTAGAGCACTGCACACATTTATATTTAAATACTTCGGAGTCCACATAGTTCGGATATACATCTGGTGAAGTGTTCCAACTGGAGTATCAGGGCCAGGCTTTCAGTAGGGCCTTTTGGCCTAAAAATTGTGGCCAGTTTCCTGTTCTCCTATAGGTCCAGATGACGAGGCTCCACCAATCAGGGTGGGCTGATGGACTCTATTACCTTACCAATGTATGAACAAACTATCTGTTTCTCCAGATCTCTAATTTGAGTTCTGTTTCTCTCACTAGTCGCAATAGGTACCTGATCTGTTCCTTTAGACTGAATATCTCTGTTTAGTTGTCAGGTGTTTTAATCATCGTCACACTTGTGGTTCAGGGTAAAGTTTCTTAGTCTGTTTTTATATAAAATGTGTTTGTACAGTAATGGAATACTGGAAATTTGAAAGTTATTAATATACATTTATTTGTGTTTCTTTTTTGCAGATACTGTTTTTCAACGTTAAAATTGAGAAATTATGCCAGAAAAAAAAGAAAAAGAAAAGAACAGAAACAGGAGGATTATTTGAAGAAACATCAACCACAAGTATTGAATGAACAAGATAATGTGGCTAAAAGGAAAAAAAATTCTGGTAAGATCACGAAGCAATTTATTAAAAATGTTTGTAGGAGGGGGAAGGAGCCTAGCGCGCATCCAAGATGGTCGCGTGAGCACAGGGCTCCCCGGACCCTCGCTGCTCCTCGGAACTTATCCTGACTTTATCCTGACTTGGTTGACGGATTCTGGAAGATGAACGTTGGCTGAACCCTAAACTCTTTTCAGAAACCAAATCGGACCTGGGAGACCTGATCTATGGTGGTTTGAACTTTTGAGGCCCAACTGATGGCTGTGCCCGGTGCGAAGGTGAACTGTGGAGCCGGGGCATAGTTGAACAACAAAGGCATCGGGGCTGTGCCAGCGGCCGTCCCATCACTTTCGGTTTCACTTTTGGATCTCTGAGTGGCTGGACCGTGGAGTTGCTTTGTGCGGCTGGGTTTTCACTCGGCCTTCGCTTGGTGCCTTTGCCTCCGCCTGATACCAGTGTGCCCATTGACTTTGATCCTCTCGCACCGCCACATTGCGGTCTCTGGTACGGCTCGTGTCTGCTTCGCCTGTGCCCCTTCGACGCTTGCTCGGTGGTCCCCTTCGGCGAGCGTGGTTCAACATGGGTGGCAAGGGGGATCCCGAGAGGCGTAAGACCAAGACATCCCTACGTGGGGGATCGGTCCAGACTAACAACATGGACCGCTACACTCAAGGTAAAGGGCCCCCTGGGACGGCCAGTGTTCTCCCGGATGACGCTGGTGGTGTTCCGTCCGTCCCTCCGGATTTGTCATTGCAGGACATCATGGGCGCCATTAACGGCATCAAGGAGACCATCGCTAAGCAGTACGAGGCCTTGGCCCGTAAAATCGACACGGTGGCCATTGATGTTACGCTAATTCGGGCGGATCTCTCTAAGACCAATGAGAGGGTTCAATCGCTGGATTTGCGGACGTCCACCCTTGGTACGGATGTGTCGGACCTGCAGACTGCTCTTGGCGACCTCAAGTCGGCCAACGACCTGATGGCCCGGCGGCTGGAGGACTTCGAGGGACGGGCTCGACGCAATAACATCCGCGTCATAGGTGTTCCAGAGACCTTCGACAATCGCCCGGTTGATCTTATGGTTGAGGATCTCATCCTCAACCAGCTTGCCCCCGCTGGCCTGAGTAAGTTCTTTGCCGTGGAGCGGGCCCATCGAGTCCCAGGTGGTCGGCCGCGACCGGGAGCTCCCCCGAGGCCTATTGTTGCAAAACTTTTTCACTACAGAAACCGAGATGCGATTCTGCAGGCCTCACGGGTACATGGCCCGGTCCGATATGAGAACTCATCCGTTAACTTTTTCCCGGACTTCACCCAACTTGTCCAGAAGCAGCGGATGGGCTTCCAGGGGTGAAGCGCCGTCTCCGGGACCTGGGTTTTAAGTACTCCATGCTTTTTCCTGCTAGGCTCCGAGTGGAATACGAAGACCGGACTACCTTTTTTGACTGTCCTGCGACTGTGAGTGACTGGCTGGATTCTCTGCCGGACCGGGGTGACCGGCCTGGGCCTTCTGGTGGTACCGAGGGTGGCGGGCCTCTTTCGGAGTGACTTTTGGTCCTTGACTTTGACATTTTGTTTTGTTCGGCTGGGTTCTACTTCTTTTGTACATTTTGTTTAATTATTATCTGTGTTGGGGGCGGGCAGGGACGGGTCCCTTTCCTCCTCCGGGGTCTTTTCGTAGAATGGGGTTTGTAGGGCGACAGGCACACTGCAAGTTGGGGTGGTTTTTTGGACCGCAGGGGTGCAGGGTGGGGGGAGTTGAATTCGGGGGGGGGGTTGGTGGGTGGGAGGGGTTGTTTGGATTTGTGTTTTTTGTTTTCAAGGCGAGGTATTGGCTCTGTTTCAGTTTCAGGTGTCGCGCTATTTGCTGGGGGATCCTTGATCTACTGGAGGGGATGGGGGGGACGGGTTGAGATTGATGTCTTGGAACGTCAATGGATTGGGGGATCGTATCAAACGGGGTGTTGTGCTGCAATATTTGCGTCGTTTGACTCCTGATGTGGTATTCTTACAGGAGACGCATTTGGTTGGTAATGTTTGTCATGCCATGAACAGGGGGGGCTACCGACTCGTGGCCCATTCCGGTTTCACCACCGGCTCTAGAGGGGTGGGCATTCTCCTACGATCTTCACTTCCGCTAGAGATCACCAGGGTTGTCCTAGACGATAGAGGGCGCTATGCGGCCCTGACTGGGAGGTGGGAGGGACAGTCCCTTTCCTTGGTTTCGGTTTATGTTCCCCCGGGCCTCCAGAACTCCACTTTCTCAGACTTGGGTCGTATGCTGCTTGAGCTTCCTGACAGTCTTTTGCTTATGGGTGGGGATTTTAATTCGGTTGTTTCGGGTGATCTGGATCGCCACCCGCCCAGGGCCCTCCCTGCTGCCCAGGCGTGGCTCGGCGGGCTCTTGGATACCTTCGGTCTGGCGGATTGTTGGCGGTTAATGCATCCGACACAGTGTCAGTACACATTTCACTCTGGGGCCCATGGGAGTCTCTCCAGATTGGATTATTTTCTTATGCCCGCGGCCCAGACTGCCCGGATTCGAGAGGTTAAGCACCTGGCCCGGGGTATCTCTGATCATTCCCCACTGTGGTTGCTTTTCGACACCGGGACGCGGTCCGCTGGGCGGATCGCCCCTATTAACCCTTGGTACTTGCGAGACCCCAAGATTCGTGCTAGCCTTGTTAAGTCGATTGATCAGTATTTTCTCGAGAATGAGGGGTCGGTGTTGTCCTCAGTGTCCCTGTGGGAAGCCTTCAAAGCAGGTCTCCGCGGGCATGCCCTATCCCAGATAGTGGAGGCTAAGAAGGTTAAGAATGAGGCGGTGGTGAAGCTGGAGACTGAAATATCGGGGCTGGAGGCAGCTTTGGAGACGGGTGTCACTCAGGATGGGCTTCATGCCCTCAGCTTGAAGCAGTTTGAATATAAGTCTCTTGTTATTGACGCTGCCAAGACCATGTATAGGGAGCAGCAGGGTAGGTTGTATGATGCCGGGGACAAGGCGGGTAAACTGATTGCTTGGTTGGATAAGAAGGAGAGAGTGAATTGTGTGGTCCCGGAGCTTCGGGTTTCGGATGGAGTGTGTGTGACTGACCCTGGTGAGATTGTGGAGTGTTTTGCTGACCACCTCCGGGCGGTGTACTCCCCGTTGTCTGATAGAGATGAGGATGACTCTCGTCTCTTGCTGCGGGATATTGCCTTGCCCGGCTTATCCGTCGAGGACCGTGAGCAGATGGAGGCCTCCCTGTCTGTCGACGAGATTGCTACCGCGATTCGTTCCCTTCGCTCGGGCAAGGCTATGGGCCCCAACGGACTGCCGATTGAACTGTATAAACTACGCCCGGATAAAATCGCGCCCTTCCTCCGTCGTATGTTTCTGGCGTCGCTCGAGCGGGGTTCCCTTCCCGACGACCAGCGTCTGGCTACTATAGTTGTGATTCCCAAGGACGGTAAGCCACGAGACCGCTGTGCCTCATATTGGCCTATTTCCCTACTAAATGCCGAACCAAAAATCCTTGCCAAGGTCCTCGCTAATCGCTTGCTGAGAGTTATATGTGATTTGATACATCCGGATCAATGCGGCTTTATCCCTCATCGTAATACCGCTCTCAACTTGCGGCGTCTACACGGCGTCCTCGCTAGGGCGGAGTACTTCTCTGAACCGGCCATATTGGTTTCCTTAGACGCCACGATGGCCTTTGATACCATCGAGTGGCCATTCCTTTGGGCCGTCTTGGCGAAGTTTGGCTTTGGGGAGGGATTTATTAGTTGGGTTAAGCTCCTCTATGCTGGACCAATGGCTCAGGTTGTTGTCAATGGGCGGGTTTCTCGGCCCTTCGCTCTCGGGAGGGGTACTAGGCAGGGGTGCCCGTTGTCCCCTCTGCTCTTTGCTCTCGCCTTGGAACCGCTCGCTGCCTGGCTCCGCTGGGAGCCCTCGATCAGAGGGATCCGGTGGGCTCCGGGCTTCGAGGATCGGGTCTCGTTGTACGCGGATGACATTCTTTTGTACCTCACCTCGCCGCGGAAGTCGCTCAATGTGCTTTTTGATGTCCTTACTTCCTTCGGGAGAAATTCGGGTTTGATAATTAACTGGTCCAAATCTTGCGTTTATCCTATCTCCGGTGGCCTTCCTCTCTTACCGCCTCGGCTTCCGATTCAAACATCTCAATCCGGCTTTAAATACTTGGGGGTGTACGTTTCGTTGGATTCGGCGGTCCGCTACGAGCAGAATCTCCTGTCTCCCCTCCGGCGTTTGAGGGTGGATACGGCTCGGTGGTGTAAGTTGCCCTTGTCTCCACTTGGTCGCGCAGCACTGTTTAAAATGATGTCCCTTCCCAGATTTCTTTACGCACTCCAGAACTCCTTCGATATCATTCCGGCGGCCTACTTTAGGGAAGTGGAGAGTTTGCAGAGGAGACTGGTTTGGGACGGTCGTGCGCGTATCGCTTTGGCAAAGCTGACTCTTCCCTGGTATGACGGGGGCATCGCGCTTCCTGACATTAGAAGGTACTATTGGGCCTCCCAGCTGTCTGCCATTAACCATGCTACGTACGCTCCTGGTTCGAACCCGGCATATGAGATGGATAAATTCCTGCTTCCCGGCGGTAACTATAACAGAGCGCTTTACTCTCGATCTGCCGGGAGGACCCTCACGGGCCCTACTAGGATTGCGGTACGTGTGTGGAAGGCGGCGAATGTAGCTGTGGGCTGGAGTGAGCGTTCAACGTGTGCTACTCCTTTATTCGCCTCAGAGCGCTTGGGAAGCCTCTGGACAACGAAAGGCTTTGAGCACTGGGATACGATCGGCATTAGCAGAGTGGGGGACCTATGGGTTAAAGGCGCGGTTAAATCCTTTGCGGCGCTTCAGAGCGAGTACGAGCTTAGTGAAAGGGAGTTCTTCCGCTATGCCCAGGTTCGGCACGCCCTACTCTCGGTCTTTGGGGAGGGGACCATGGTCCCTGTTTCTTCGCCTCTCGAGGACCGTATACTCGACGGACACGTCCCCAACAGTACTATCTCCCTGATTTATAAAAAACTAATAAATAATCGGGCTGATCTCTTGGTGCGTCTTCGGGAGGCGTGGACGGGGGATGGGGTTGAGTTGGACGACGAGGACTGGCAGTCTGCGCTGTCATCCCCTAAGGAGGTTGCCATCCCGGCCCGTCTCCGTCTGGTCCAGCTTAAGATTCTCCATCGTGTCTATGTGACGGGTCCCCGTTTGGTCTCGAGGGGGTTTTCTGACGACGGGCTCTGTAAGCGTGGCTGCGGGCTCAGTGCCACCTTTCTCCACATCCTCTGGGAGTGCCGCGAGGTGGCGGAATATTGGCGCCAGGTGCATGATGTTATGAAACGAGTCACTGGGGTCGCTCTGCTGCCGGAGGTGCGCCGATGTGTTCTGAATGTGTGGGAGCCCAATGACTATAATGCGGCCCAGGCTCGGTGGGCGGCCCTTGGGAACATGATTGCAAAGAGAGATATTGCGCAGCTTTGGGGTTCCCAACGGCCTCCCACCGTGTCTGTATGGAAGGAGAACATGGACTGGTGCATGTTCAGGGAGAAGACGGTGTATATGGCTCATGGTAAACCGGGGGCGTGGGGTAGAATCTGGGGTCAGTGGAATGTGTATCGAGGGACTATCTGTTCTCCCCCCCTGGTGGATACGTCTGAGGTTGCCTTGTCCCCCTGATCCTTGAGGGTTCCTTGCTTAATTTGTTCATCTGTGTATAGGTTTGGTTTTCCCGTGGCCCCCCCCCTCCCTCTCAGACCCCTCTTTTTATTGACCACCCTATGGTGGTCGGGTGTGGAGTTCCTCTGCTGTGGTTAGACGCCCTTTCAATGTTTTTCACCTTGCTTTTTGTTTTTCTTTACTTTTGTTGATATTTATGTAAAAAGGGTGTATCCTGACGTTCCTTATGTGCAGTCTGATCTCCTGTAATTTAGCGGAGCCCCTGTGGGCCAGTCATTTTTTTGAACTGCTTGATCATTTCTGAATACTAGCGGCCGGCCCAGGAGGTTGTAGGCCCATGCTTGTACCCTTTTTCTCTGCACAATAAAAAAATTAAAAAAAAAAAAAAAATGTTTGTAGGAGCAAACAGAATGTAGAGAATGCTGCAACTTCAGAAAATTTTTTAAGTAAGAAAAAAAATCAAAATAAGAGGAAAAGTAGAAAAGCAAATGTTCAGTCAAAGGAGATAAAGTATGGTAAAAGAAGACAAAATCAGTATAAGGAATTACGCAAAAAAATATTTGACAAGAGAGTAGTGCACAATTTGCTGAAAGATGTGAAGAAATATAAAAAGAGAGCTTTATTTCATAAAAAGAAGAAGCATATTGAAAGCATTGTGGAAAAGGCTTTTGAAGTAAAAAGGAAACTGTTTATTTTACTGTTAAACAGAATTCGATCACTAGATAAACCAATATTTGTAATGAAGGCCAAAAGTAGGAGGAAAAGAGTTACGAATAAAAAAAAAATGTGTGATATTTTTTGGGGAGAATGGAAACACAGTTCTAGTTCAGAGCCTTTTTTTAATGAAGAGAGTTATTCACTAAGTGAAAAATTATTGTATGCAGTTGACACCAGTGGTAGAGGTTATGAGGTTAGTGATGGTTGTCCAATGGAGAAAGAGAAAATGATTGAAAGAAATGCAGAAGAAGTGATAGCTGATGAAGTTTTAGGGAGACGTGCTAAAAACCCTGTGTACACTTGGGATTGCAGTAGTGTTTGTAGTGTACGACAGGAATCTATTGAAAAATTATGTAGTTTTTTACGAGTCTATACTAAAAAAAGTGTAAAACAAAAGATTAAGCTGTTGCAAGGACTAGACCCTTGCAGAGTGAGAAAACACTGGTTTGCAAGGTCATTCTCTGGCTTGTCTTTCTAGGAAAGTTTGTGAAAGTGTTTTTCACCATTTCAGAATGCTGGCAGTTCATCATACTCAAATGCGGAAGTTAGTGAGAAGGTTGTATTATGCAAAAAGTCCAGCACTAAAGTTAAGTGAGTTGAACAGTGCTCTTTTACGTGGGTCAGTTTCAGATGTGAAGCAGGTTTGTGAGGATATTGAGTTTTGTTACTTTGGGCCTGAGCAAGAGAGTGAAGAAACTGACACATTAGTAGAACAAAATGTTGAAGACAATGTAGAACCTGTAATTACAGAAAAATTTGAGGATGAAATCACAAAGTTTAAGGTAATTTCAGGTGAAAGACCAACGGCCTCATGTAGGTAGCTAAATACCGGTCGGTAACGGACGAAATTCGGTAAATATCCCGTTACCGACCCGTATTTAGCTATTTGAGATGTAGGAGGCATAATTTCAGGATTCGGTAAAATACCGATTCGGTAAATACCGAATCCTGAAATCATATGTAGGGAGCACTCTAAAGAGTGAAAATTAGTATTAAGAATTTGTTATTTACCACCAAATACAGGTTGGTGATAAATAACGAATACCTTGCAAAAAGTAATAGTTTGCAGATTTAAGAGTGCCATGTATGTGCGCCACATGTGCACACATGAAATATTCAGGGGTGCAACAGGGTGTCAATGTGACACCCTGCCACCCTTGAATATGCTCCCCCCATTACCGAATCGGTATTTACCGAATCGGTAATGAGGCATACCTTCCCATTGATTCCTATGGGCCTGGAGGCCCATAGGAATCAATGGGAAGGTATGCCTCATTACCGAATCGGTAAATACCGATTCATAATTGCCGAATTTTTCCGATTCGGTAAAATTTACCGAATTATTACCTACATCACATTTACCGATTCATAAATACCGAATCGGTAAAATTCGGTATTTATGAATCGGTAAATGTGATGCTACCTACATATGGCCCTTGATGTTTCTTGTATTTGTTGTCGGCAAAATCACTATAAAAATCAGACTTGGGGTGTCAATCTGTATTTAAAAAGTGAAATAGGAGATAATGATAAGTGGATGGAATTTGCAACTTATTTTTTGGTAGAGGATTGTTTTGATTTGGGATGTGAGCAGCGTATTTGCAAATATTGTTATAATAAATTAGATGAGAATAAAATGCCTGCTAGAGCTGTTCATAATAATCTAGAGTTGGTTGCTATTCCTCCAGAACTGATTGATTTAAATACGTATGAGTCTATTCTGATACAATGTGTTCACCTGTTTCAGGCTATTGTTCGTATGGAGCCCAAAACAAGTAAATTACCTCCATCAGAGTTGCAAAGAGGATTGAAAGGAAGAGTTGTGTATTTACCATTAGATTTAAGGAAAAATGTTAAAACTATTGGTGTAGATCATGCAGAAAATGAGCCACTAGTCATTCTAGTTAATGGTGTTCCTACTAAGAATAAGAAAATCTGGCAAGAGTTAGTGGATGTTAGAAAAGTGCAAAAGGCATCATTGTATCTGATAAAAAATAATGAGTACTATAGAAATGTGTTTGTTGGAGAAGAAGAAATAGATTTAGCAGAAGATAGTGAAACATTAAGTGGACAAATTGAAAAAGTGGACATGTCCAGATGTGAAGAGATCTATGAACATTACAGTGTACATCTACTTCATTCCAAAGAGGTGATGGGGAATACAATTGAGTTGTTTCAAATGAAAAAAGCAACAGGAAGTCCCATGAGTGTATGGGAAAAGAGCTTGGAAGCTTGTTGTTTCCCGCAGTTGTTTCCAACAGGAAAAGGTGGACGATATGATGAACGTCCTGTGCAGATTCCTGCATCTGAATATGGGACAACAAGATTATATGCAGAAGATCCAAGATTTCGACAATGTATCCCTTATATGTTTCATCTTTTGTTTGAAAGTGACTTGTCTGGATTTTCATATGCAGTAAATCACATTTTAAAAACTGGAATGCATCTGCAAAATGTAACTGCAAAGGATTTTATGGATAAAGTGCATCAGAGAGATGATCATTTAGAATCTCAGTTGATTAATCTGATGGCATGTCAGCGTGGGACTAATGACTATTGGTACCGTCGACATGGAGAACTGAAATGTATGGTACGGAACTTGGGAACTCCTACGTGGTTTCTTACCCTAAGCTGTGCTGAGTACGCTTGGGATGATTTACTTGAATTTCTTCGAGAGGCAAATTCCAATATAAAAAGTATTGAATACAAGACACCTGGAGAATTGTGCTCCTTGGATCCTGTCAATGTATGCAGATATTTCAATCATAGATTTGAAGCTATGATGTCTTTCATCTGCAATAAAAAGAATCCTCCTCTTGGAGAAGTTGTGGATTTCTTTTGGAGAAAGGAGTATCAAGCAAGAGGTGCTCCTCACATACATATGTTGTTATGGGTCAAGGACGCCCCCAAATTTGGAACAGATTCAGATGAAACTGTTTTGTCTTTCATTGAAGATTATGCTACATGTGCTCTTCCAAATAGCAGAGAAGAGAAAAACTTAAAACAACAAGTCTTACGATTTCAAAGCCACAGGGGTGGAAAATACTGTCGACGAAAGTACAAGTCAAAGGATAAGTTCTATATCAAATGTCGATTTGGATTTCCACGTCCTGTATTGGCCAAAGGAAGATTGAACAGTTTTATGTCAGCTGTACGACATACCATCACAAGAAAGTCTCCGAAAAACACCTACAACTTAAGAAGAAGCAAAGAATCGAAATACATAAATGACTACAATCCAGTTATTTTATCCATGTGGAACGCTAACATGGATATTCAGTATGTTGCAGACAATTCCATTGCTGTTGCTCGATATGTAACATCTTACATTACTAAATCAGAAAAGACTGAATTGAAAGAAATGTGGGAAGAGATTTCTCACAGGAAGAGTCTAAGTAAGAAATGATACAGTTTCAGTTTGAAGATGTTATCGCATCGTGAAATTGGAGCATATGAATGTTCAGATCGGTTATCATCTGCAAGTCTATATTCCAAAAGTAGAAGAATCATTTGGGTGAGTCTAGGTCTTGCAGGAATGCGAAATCGGGTACTGAAATCTGTTCAAGAAATTGAATATTTAGCAGAAAATGACCCTAAAAGTACAGATATTTTGAAAACCAATATGTTGGACACATACCATCCAAAGAGAAGTCATCATCTTGAGAACATGTGTCTCTATGAAGTGCTGCAAAACTACACTTTTAAACGGAATATTACAGAGAACATCAACAATGGAAAATATGGAGTGATTGGTTCTGAAGGATGTCTGGTGAAACAAAGGAAAGGAAATTTAATTAATCACAGAAAACTGAGTTGCGACACTGCTGACAAAAGTGAATTTTACTATTTAGCCCTTTTGCAAATGTTCAAACCATGGCGTTCTGACCTGGAATTACTTGGAGATTTTCCCAGCTCTGAAGATTCATTTAATGCTTGTAAAGATAACATACAATGCAGTGCTTTCGCAAATTATGTGAAAATGTTGAATGATGAAATTGATCAAGAAGCTACAATTGCAGCTGAGATTGCTAGAGACAGTTCTCAAGACAGTCAAAGTTCTGCTGCACTGAGTCAAGATCCACTAGGACAACCAATAGTTGAAAATGAAGCAGCGATTGCAATGAATGAGGTGGAAACAGCAATGTATCAAGCACAAGAAGATGCAATACAGTTAGGAAACTTGGAAGAGCAACTAAATGTTGAACAGAAACAAATATATCAGCAAATAAAAGAGCAGATTGACCATGGATTACTTCATGAAAAGAAAGGGTGCTCATGTACATCATTTCAACCTATCCGAATGTATGTGAGTGGTCAAGCTGGAACAGGAAAGAGTTTCTTAATCAAAGTAATTACAAGTTATCTGCAAAAGACAACTGAGTCGCATTTGTCTTGTGTTGTCACTGCTCCAACTGGGTTGGCAGCACATAACATTAAAGGAACTACTTTACATCGTTTACTAATGCTGCCAGTAGAGCATGAGAACAAATTGGAATACCACAAGCTATCTGGAGAAGCTTGTTGTGAAGTTTCAAGAGTGCTGAAGAAAATGAAACTTCTCATTATTGATGAGGTGAGCATGGTTTCAAACTTGATGCTTGCCTTTGTGCATTTAAGAATGCAGCAAATTCTTAAAACAGAGTATGACGTGTTATTTGGAGGAAAACACGTCATAGTTTTTGGAGATCTACTGCAACTGACACCGGTAAAAGGACAACCGGTATTTAAAACACTTGCCCATGAAGATACCAGAAAGTCTCTTGGCAGTGTTGGTAATGTGAACATTTGGAGTAATTTTGAATACAAAGAACTGACAACAAATATGCGACAGGCAAATTATGCTGAATATGGAAGTATTCTTCAAGATATAAGAATTGGAATTCTTTCAAAAAAAGGGAAAGAAGCTTTGGAGAGTCGATTACTTTGCAATGTCTTTCCAAATGAAAATGCAGTTGCTGCAAAAGTTTACGTGGAAATTGCTAAAAATAAGTCAGTGATTTGCTTAATGCCGACACTGCGTGAGTGTTCAATATTTAACGAAGAATTATTAAAATTGGAAAATGAAGAAATTGTTAAAATGGAAGCCATCGCAAAAATACTACATGAAGGAATCACTATTATTTTGACGGGTAAGTTTAGATCAAAACTAGATTGTTTAGAAAAAAAAATATCTAAAACTGCTGGTTTGGAAAAGACACTGTATGTGTGTGTAAACTGTCGGGTAATTCTAAGGCGTAATTTGGATGTAGAGAAAGGTTTAGTTAATGGTGCAATGGGAAAAGTGGTGGATTTTGTGAATTATCAGAAAAAAGAAGGAATTGAATTTTTAAAAATTAAATTTGATCAGATTAATGAAGTTAAAGAAATTGGTCGTTGTTCAGTTTGTTTTTTGCTTGTAAAAGATTTATATGTCCGTAGGAAACAATTTCCATTTTCTCTGGCATATGCAGTGACTATTCATAAATCTCAAGGATTAAGTGTAGACAGTGCATTGGTGAACATTGGATCTACTGTATTTAAAGAGGGTATGGCATATGTTGCTTTGTCGCGAGTTAGAACATTATCTGGTTTGTTTTTGATTGATTTTGATGAGACAAAGGTTACTGCAGATGCAAACTGTGTAAAAGAGTATAATAGGTTAAGAAGGGTGTATGCTCCAAATTTAGGTCAATATCCTGTATTTGAAAAGCGTATGGTTAGTCGAAAAAGAAGGTTAGTGAATATCTGTACTGAAGATGTCAAGAAGGGAAAAGAACAAGATAATGTTGCTATTGCAGGTAAAAAGAAATTGGACACTGTTGAAGAGATTGTTGGTTATCAGTTTGAAAATAGTTCTGGTGTCAACTGCTATGCTAATGTAGTGGTCAATGTTGTTTTTTATCTTGAAGGTTTGCAAGAACAAATTATGCAGAATCGGGAAAAAAGATTTTGTTCTCTGTTGCATTCTGTTTATGAAAAATTGACAACAGATAGAAGTAAAATACAATCTGTTTCAGATGTTCGTAATCTTTTGGATGTGTGTTCTGGTTCTACACAATTTACATAAAATATCCAACAAGATGCTCAGGAATTTTTAATGTATATGCTTACCATTTTTGAAAATGAAGGTGTAGAAATAGAAAATATTTTTGGCCTTTCTTACAAATGGGAACATTATTGTGAAAATTGCATGTATACATGTAGCACCAATGTAGACACTGAGAGATTTCTGTATTTAACATTACCAGACTGTAAATCAGTGTCTTTCAATAAATTAGTGAAAGGTGCAATTCAAAACATGGAGTGTAGCCAATGTAAATCAGAAATGTTATCCACATTATTCTTAACAAAATATGGAAAATACATAATTTTAATGATGCAACGTTGTACAGCTGATGGAAGAAAATTGGATACTTTAATAAAGCAGTTTGTAGCAACACGAGTATCAATATCAGGAAGGACTTTTGTAGCAATTGCAATAATTTTCCATGATGGTCCTTCCACCACATCTGGACATTATACTGCCTATCTAAAATGTGACAGAGGCTGGACACTTTGTAATGATGCCCAGTTGGTTTTCAAACAACGTTTGCCTAGGGAATTACAAAATTCCTACCTAATATTTTTAAAGCCAAAGTTTTAGGAAGATAATTCAGTCTCTGAGGAATTTATTATTATAATTTAATAGGACTACCATTGGACAATTTACATAAAGAAGAAGTGCAAAAATACCATTTGGCCTCAAGGAAAGGTATATTTTTGAACTATGGACGTTTTGGTGGTCATTTATTCGGTGATTATTTTAATGCGGCAACATTTACAGTTTTTATAAGTTAAAGTTATAACATTTTGTAATCTGTAAGCATTTCATATATGTATGATTTGTATTTTCTGGTATTTTACTGAGAATAGTATGTTGGTTTTTTTTTAACAATCTTTCTGATTGTTTTTTTTGCCCGCTGTTAAGTGATGAGTACCATTGAAATCACTATTTCTAGTGAAATTCAATATATTCTGAGAACAGCAAAAAAGGCAAACAAATTACTTTGTGGAAATTATGTTGTGTTGTAAAAAATGTATTATTATATGTTATAATTTGTTTTTTCTTTCACAGATCCAAATTTTAAAATAAGCAATTTTTAACAATTTTTATTTGAATGAAAAACAGCAAAACATGAATACCATTTTTTAATCCTATTACTGTGAAGGTAAGTTTAACTAAGTTTCAATATGCAGAATGAAGAGGCCTGCAAGAAGCTACAAAGTTGAAACACGTTTCTAAAAACACTCTGTTTATGTAGTTTTGAAATCTGACCATAATCAGATATCATGTGACCTGCAAAAAACGAGATTTGAGGGGTTCATAATATTTCACGCTTTTAGCGGTTGAAGGACCGCAATCATTTTAACCCCTTCCATGCTGCGCAGATTCCGCCGCTGTGCTGACGGAATCTTGCGCGGGCGTGGTCATGACGGAACGGTTCCGTCATGAGCACAGCTCAACCGTGGCTCATGACGGAACCGTTCCGTCATGAGCACCGAAGGGGTTAATCATTCGTCTTTGAACATCTTTGCAGACAAAACTCTGTGCTTCCTTTTATCATTCGCAAGGAAATTTAAAAACGGAAATATGTCACTTTTTGGAACATAGTTATTGTGCAAGACACTCTTTTATATTTACAAAGAGAGGAAAAGGCACTCTGTGCACTTTTTATACTCCTTGTAAATACAACCTCACCATTTAGACCACTTTGTGTTGAAAGGGTGTTCTATAAGTGTTGTTGTGCATGATTGCACTTAATACTCATAGAACAAGACAGATGTCTAGATTTATCAGAAATCATAAATCTCGATATGTGTGTGAATGGTGCACCATTCTACAATTGGTGTAGGAAAGCACAACAAAGAGAATTGTTTTAATTTCTCCACATTTTTATATCTTCAATGCATGCTGAAATGTTCAGCATACATTGAAGGACAAAAATGCATTTTCTCATTGTTTTTGTACAGGAAGGTGTGTCTTCCTGTAGAAAAAAACCAGCACATGACACAGATATCCTTGCACTATTGTGCAAGGGTGCCTGTGTCACCACATGGCTGCAGTTTAAGCAGCCGTGCAGTCAGAAGCATAGATTTGCAACATATTTATCTACATATGTTGCATCCCTGTGCTTCAGAAGTACTACAGCACACTGCAGCTGAAGAGGTTACTGTGTGATGCTGCAGCACTTCCTTATAGTTCTGCACTTATACATTCACCATACGCTACTAATGCATTCATTCAGTCAATTACGTACTACACATACATTCATGTAAACTTTCACACACTAACAAAGAAAGTTAGCTCTTTTTTTAAACCAGGAAAGTTAGTTCTTACAAGAACTTTTTTTTCTTCTTCTTTCTTCTTTTATATTTTTTGGGGGGTTTTCTGAACAATTTTGTGATTTTTTTGATTTTTCTGAAAAAAAAAAAAAAAAGAAAAGCAGGAGAAACCAAAGAATGAACTTCAGGGAACAATAAATTTTTTTTTTAAAAACTAGCAAATATGACTTTCTTGGCGGCGGCAGATCAGATCGATCGACTGCTCGCCATAGCACAAAGTCTTATTGCACTTAGTGCAGAGCACTTTTAAAAATTGAAATTGAGGACGGATGTCCAAGGTTTGGTCTGATGGATGCACTCTTAGGTGCCGATCACGATCCGGTAAAAAATGTCCCCGTACGACTCGTATCGGGTCTTTTTACCGTACGAATCGTACAAGTGCCGTACGAACTGGCAATCACGATTCGCATGGTAAAAAGTCCATACGAACCGCACTGGGAATATTTCCCCACACGTCCCCGGGTCGGAAAATGTGTCCGACACGTCCTCGGACGATTCACCGTACAAACGTGAAAGGTGAACTCCGACCGGGGAATCACGATCCATCCCGGGCGTCCGAATGTACAACCGTATGGTGAAAAGACCGTCCGCACCGAACTCCCATAACAACCATGGAGACGTCCAAACAGGTGCCCGGTACGTGCCGTACCCCCCCAGCCCCCGTAGGTACGCGCCGACCCCCCCCCAGCCCCCGTAGGTACGCGCCGACCCCCCCCCCAGCCCCCGTAGGTACGCGCCGACCCCCCCCAGCCCCCGTAGGTACGCGCCGACCCCCCCCAGCCCCCGTAGGTACGCGCCGACCCCCCCCCCAGCCCCCGTAGGTACGCGCCGACCCCCCCCAGCCCCTGTAGGTACGCGCCGACCCCCCCCCAGCCCCCGTAGGTACACGCCGACCCCCCCCAGCCCCCGTAGGTACGCGCCGACCCCCCCCAGCCCCCGTAGGTACGTGCCGACCCCCCCTGTGTGTACACCCGTGTACGGTGCGTACCCCCCCGTGTACGCTCGAGTCGAACCCCCCCGTGTACGCTCGAGTCGAACCCCCCCCGTGTATGTACGGTGCGTACCCCCCCGTGTACGCTCGAGTCGAACCCCCCGTGTACGCTCGAGTCGAACCCCCCCCGTGTATGTACGGTGCGTACCCCCCCGTGTACGCTCGAGTCGAACCCCCCCGTGTACGCTCGAGTCGGACCCCCCCGTGTACGCTCGAGTCGTACCCCCACCCGTGTATGTACGGTGCGTACCCCCAGCGCGTAGCGCTGGGGGTACGCACCGTACATACACGGGTGGGGGTACGACTCGAGCGTACATGGGGGGGTCCGACTCGAGCGTACACGGGGGGGTTCGACTCGAGCGTACACGGGGGGGTCCGACTCGAGCGTACACGGGGGGGTTCGACTCGAGCGTACACGGGGGGTCCGACTCGAGCGTACACGGGGGGGTTCGACTCGAGCGTACACGGGGGGGTCCGACTCGAGCGTACACGGGGGGGTCCGACTCGAGCGTACACGGGGGGGTACGCACCGTACATACACGGGTGGGGGTACAACTCGAGCGTACACGGGGGGGTCCGACTCGAGCGTACACGGGGGGGTTCGACTCGAGCGTACACAGGGGGGTCCGACTCGAGCGTACACGGGGGGGTCCGACTCGAGCGTACACGGGGGGGTCCGACTCGAGCGTACACGGTGGGGGTACGACTCGAGCGTACACGGGGGGGTACGCACCGTACACGGGTGTACACACAGGGGGGGTCGGCGCGTACCTACGGGGGCTGGGGGGGGGTCGGCGCGTACCTACGGGGGGTGGGGGGGGGGTCGGCGCGTACCTACGGGGGCTGGGGGGGTCGGCGCGTACCTACGGGGGCTGGGGGGGGGGTCGGCGCGTACCTACGGGGGCTGGGGGGGGGGTCGGCGCGTACCGGGCCACCTACTCTGGTCGATTCGCGCCGTACTTCGCTTTTGCGGCACTTTTTGGGTGCCGTGAAAATATTGCCGTCCGGACTGCTGTCGGTTCGAATCGTAATTCCTGGTTCGTGAAACGCTGCCTGACAGCGTCCCGAGGTCACGTCGCAGCATTCCCGGATCACATTCGTATGTATATTTTCGTCGGTCGGTGTTTTTTACGATTCGTACGGAAATGGTGTTTCCGTGCGAATCGTAATTCCATGTTTGTAAAGTTTTACAACCGGGTACGAGTCGGACGGGGAATTCGCTCCGACCGACGGTTCGTACGCGGTTTTTAACGGATCGTGATCGGCACCCTGATGTGCTCGGCTGCGATGAGGTGGATTGCGCAGGAGCAGGAGTGTTTCTCATCCGTCGGCACTCTTCTTTTGCAAGATTGTTTGGATGAAGGGTCCTCATGTGCTTCATCATACTTGCCGTGCCGCAAGAATATTTCTTGTTAGGATCCCGCTCGATAGGACTCTTTTGCAAATCTTGCATGTGACCAAGGTGGCATTGGTTTTATTCTGCCCCTCGGGAAAAGTAAAACATTTCCATACCACTGAAGAGAAACGTTCTTTGCGTGGTAACTCCGGCAAAAATGCATCCTCAGAGGTTTGAGGTGATGCAGGTGATGACTGCTGCCCTGAAGCCATTTATGGTTGAAAAAAATTAGAGCTAAGTGTAAAAATGTTCTTCTCTCCAAAGAGGTGGTTCTCCAAAGAAGCTCAAAGAAGAATGATTGAAAGGAGTTGGGTCTTTCAGTATTTAGAACAGGAAGTGTAATGAACCAATCAAATCTTTTTTTTTGTGGTCACATGGGATCCGCGCACCGTGCGCTTACGCAGCACGCACCTAGCGCGCATCCGCGAAATTAAATTAAAAAGAAATATAGGATTAGATGTCAAAATATATTAGTTTTAAGACTAGTTTAGAGTTTGTCTTCAATTAATATTCACATGCAATACATAAATATGTTTTTTTAAATGTTAAATATTTCGCGGGATCTGCGCACCCACCGCGTCATAGACGCAGACGACGCATCGCGTAAGCGCGTAAACGTCGCGTTACGTGCATCGAACGTGTCACGTATAGGCTAGGAGTCGCATACCGGTCGCATTGAAATCGCACACTAACCACGTACCCGCCGCATACCATGCGCGGATGCTATCGCGTAGGGATCGAGAACGGTGCGCTTAGGGTGCGCGGATCCAAAAACATTGAAACAATATATAAAATAAAGTTTTGCACATATAGTTAAAAAAATATTTTGAAAAATAAAAAAAAATATGTTTGAAAAACCCATTAAGTTCAAATAATATTTTTTAATTTTTAAAAGAATTAATTGAAAAAATACATTTGAAAATGGTGATAAAAAAGTATTTTAACAAAAATGTAATTAATGAAATGACACACTGAATTTGAAAAATATAGAAATCCAATCAAAATCATTAAACATGATATCTTCAGAGATAAGTTATAGATAGGAATTAGCATTTAAAAAACCTTTGAAATTCACTGAAAAAACCATAGGTTTCATGCACGTTATAGTTAGGAATTGGCATTTAAAAAACCTTTGAAATTCACTGAAAAAACCAAAGGTTTCAGGGGCATTATAGTTAGGAATTGGCATTTAAAAAACCTTAGAAATTCACAAAAAAAAACATAGGTTTCAGGGGCGTTATAGTTAGCTGGACATTTCCCTCGTACAAAACCCTAGAAATTCCTCTGTTATAGTTAGTTCAGCTAACTATAATTCGCGCCCCCGCAATGCACTGCTGATGACGTCACATATTACATCACTCATGACATGGTCAGTGACATCACTGATGACATCACTGATGACATCTCAAATGACATCACTGATGACATCACTGATGGCATCATCCATTGAGTATGTGTTTCTGAACAGTTTTATTATGTTTAATATATATAGGGAAAGGCCTGTTGAAAAATAAGTGGGTGTACAAGTGTGTGAATGGATGATTTTCTAGGTGCGTAACTGAGTCTATAAGTGAGTCATTAAATGTATCTTAGTGCCGACTAGTGACTAAACTGTGTGAATGTCTGTATGTGTCTGTGTGTTGGTGTATAAGTGGCTGCATGGTTTTGTGATTAGCTATATGAGTGTCTGTAGTTCCTGAGAAAATTAGAGTTAAAAAGATAGATATATCTGGGCGGAGCCTAACCACACATCTCCGTGAGATCTGATTGGCTGTCAGTACTTGTTCCAAGAAGTGTTGGCAGCCATCTTGGGACCAATATACATGATAGCACCTCAATAAAAAGCATTGCAGTTAATAGAAGGTTTTAAGACTTTAGTTACATTATAAATCATTTGTTGATGGTACCATACTCATTTTAGGAATTGCGGTGTGTTCTAAGGTGATTTTACCATGTGAAAAAGCCTTCTGCTGTGATATCATGAATCATGTTTGAGAGAAAACTATTTTCTCATGCTTTTCCCACAGAGGTTTGGACGGTGATCTATAAGCTAAACTGAGAGCATATTTTCTGTAAATTCACATTATCTTTCTCAGTCATGTGATAATGAAGTCTGACATTCTCAGTAAAACATGTACATCCAACAAGGGCAGAGACTGTCAGTTGATTCCTTTGTGTTCTACTGCAGCTTCCCAGAGTGTTCTAAAGAACAACTAGAGCGCTAACAGTCCTACTTATGACAAACGTATTGCACACCTGAAGCCATCTTGATTGGAATAAAGTGGTAACTCTTAAAACATTTAATTTAAAAAGGAACAAAATGAGGGGGTTCATTTTGCCATAGAAAGTATGATTAGTGCTGCAGAAAGAAAAATTAGGGGACATTTTGAGTGACTTCTCAAATCTTCTTCTATTTCATTAAAAAATTCTGACATGCAGACTGAAACACGCACTTTCAATACCAGCAGCAGACTTCCCTGGTGAGCAGTAGCTTTTCTACAGTGATCTAATAAGCAACTAGAGTGCTAATATTCTGAATTTATGGCAAATGTGTGACACATCTGAGTGTCTTCTTGATGGAATCAAAGTAAAAAACTGAAGGTATTTCCTACTGAGGAGACTGTAGTAAATGAGGAAATTAGGAAACTTCATAACAAATAAGTCTCCCAAAATGGCCACCAGAGACAAAAGAGCCCAAATGTAGCACAAATATCACCCAGATGTATCCCAAGTATAGCCCAATGACAGAATGTCCCAGAGTGTTCTAACGAACAACTAGAGCGCTAACAGTCTTACTTATGACAAAAGTATGGCACACCTGAAGCCATCTTGATTGGAATAAAGTTGTAACACTTAAAACATTTAATTTGCAAAGGAACAAAATGAGGGGGTTCATTTTGCCATAGAAATTATGATTAGTGCTGCAGAAGAAAAATTAGGGCACATTTTGACTTCTCAAATCCTCTTCTACTTCATTAAAAAAAATCTGATATGCAGACTGAAACATGCACTTTTAATACCAGCAACAGACTTCCCTGGTGAGCAGTAGCTTTACTACAGTGATCTAATGAGCAACTAGAGTGCTAACATTCAGAATTTATGGCAAATGTGTGACATATCTGAATACCTTCTTGATGGAATCAAAGTAAAAAACTGAAAGCATTTCCTACTGAGGAGACTGCAGTAAATGAGGAAATTAGGAAACTTCCTAACAAATAAATCTCCCAAGATGGCCACCAGAGACAAAAGAGCCCAAATGCAGCACAAATATCACACAGATGTAGCCCGCATGTAGCCCAATGACAGAAGTGTGCAAAACACTTATTTTTTGTGTATTTGCAGTTTTATATAGTGCAGACTTGTCAGGTATTGGAGTGCTTTACATGAGCATTGGTTACATCACACAAGATCAAATTCATTTTGGTTGTAGACATGGGGAGATTAAGTGATTTGACCAGAATCACAGAATGTTGAGCTGAAGCAGAAACTCCATCCTGGTTCCCCAGTTGTAAAGTCTGCAGCTCTGGAAGTAACACCACATCCTCTTCCCTAAGTGCAACATTTAATCAAGTGGTCAACTGGATAACAAAACATAAAGATTACAAATAATTTAAAAGTTCTTTGTCGCTATTTGAAAACTCAGAAAATATGTCCTCATTTTAGTTTTTTAGAGCACTAACCATAATTTTGATGCAAATAAGACCTTCTCATATATGTAATTTCTAAAAGAAATGCTCTAGGTATTACAGTTTTTATTACATCAAGATGACGTCAGGCGATCCACACTTTTGTAATAAATATAGAATGTTAGCAATCTAGTTGTTCATTGGGATACTGTTGAGAGGCAGAGGCCAGGGGCACGGACTCTGAACATTGAAGGCAGGTAGGAGAGTGCAGAGGCAACAATTTGACCACACTGAGCAGGCAGGAAGGGCAGTGGCAGCACAACAGACTATGGAGGGCAGTGGAAAGGGGGGCAGGGCAACAAACCAACAATACAGGACTGGCAAGAGAGGCTGTGGCAATATAATAGACAATTGTGGACAGAAGGAAGAGGCAGTGGTAGTACAACCATACATGCCAACAGACCCGTTTCAGCCAGGAAACGTCCAATGTTTTTAAGCTCAAATGGGCTTTATTTGATCTGTCTCCTGTCTACAATCTCCTCTTTTTCAATGTAACTCAAAGGGGAAAATCAATACCCCAGTTTTTTTTCAAAATCTCCCTCTTACCAAGTTCAAAATGTTCACAAGTATGGTACATTGGATCATGGTAGGCAGGAGGAATTGGGGTAGGGACATGGACTCAGATAACAGAGGACAGGAGGGACATGGAGAGGTGCACCAAACTGATCTTACAGGGCAGGCATCAGGGTTTGCAGCAGCACAATACACCACACAGGGCATGCGGGACGGGAGTGCAGCACATCAATCCATAGAAAGCAATAGGGAGGGGACAGGACCATGAACATGGACAACAGAGAACAGAGGGGAAAGAGGCAATGGTAGCTAGCTGACCATAATGGACAGACAAGAGAGAAAGCTGCAGCATAACAGACCATAAAGGGCAGGAGGGACGGATCAGGGGCATTACAATGGAACAGACAAGCCAGGAGGGAGGGAATAGGGGTCTGCACATGGAAACAGAGGGCTGGGGGCAAGGGGGCAGGGCAGGAGCAGCAAGATGACCATGGAGGTCAGGCAGGATGGGCACTAGAAACAAGACACACCATGGAGAGCAACAATGAGACTATGATGGCATACACTCAGACCATGGAGGGAAGGTGGGAGGGGGTCAGGGGCAGCTAGCTGACCACACAGGGAAGGTGGGAGGGGCCATGGCAGCACAGAAGACCATGCATGGCAAGCGGGAGAGTTAGTGGCAGCACAATGGCTATGATGGGCAAGAAGGAGGGTGCAGGGGCATGCACAAAGGACCATGGAGGATAGAAGGGAGGGTCAGGACTTGGGCACAGACAAGAGGGTTCAGGAGAAGGGGCCTCACAACAGACCGCGCGGGCCGGCAGGAGGAGCAGTTGCAGCACAACAGACCAGGGAGGGCAGAAGGGTGTGGCAGTAAAATGGACCATGGAGGACAGGAGGAAGGGGATAGGGGCATGGCATGTGGACAGGCAGGGTGGAGGTGGCAGGGACAGGTTACAGTCATCTGACAATGCTAGGCAGGTGGGAGGGGAGTGGCAGCTCAACAGAACACTCAGAGTAGATAGGAGTGGCAGGTCCATGGAACATGGTGGGCAAAAAGGATGGAGCAGGGGCATGCACAAAGACATCGGAGAGCAGGGGGAAGGAGAATAGGGGCAGCAAGCTAAGCACAGAGGCTAAGCAGGAGGTCAATGATGGGCCATAGAATTGGGCAATGGAGGGCAGGAGGAGTGGACTGGTACATCATGCTAAATGGAGGGCAGTGGCAGCACATCAGACCATGCATAGCGGGAGGAAGGAGGCTAGTCCATGGATTCAGACAACAGAGGATAGGGAGGAGGTGGATGGGGCAGCAAGCTAACTGTTCAGAAAAGGTGGGTATTAGGAACTTTATTGTTTTTAAAATGTGTGTCTGTGCGAACTACTTAAAATATGAACAAGTATGCAGCATAATCTCACTTTTATTCAGGAAGAAGAGGACGTTTGTGACTGTGACTCCAGGCTCACTTGGCAGAAACACCCCCTGACCCTCCTCCCCCCATCGCAAAATGTAATGCCCGTGAAAAGGGTAGGTGGACGGTGTTATATAGAGCATAGTCCTGAGAGCACGATTGAAAATGAAAACTAGATATAGTATATGGTATAAACTATGCACCAAAAAGTGTGATATAAGATCAACCGGGCGTGAAATATAATATGCAATACATTGTGCGCAATGACAGATTCATTGGAGAGCGCTAGATAGCACAGGCACTAGCGAGTGCTATGCGATATGCACCTTGGAGTGTAATATGCACAGGGCAGTGTTGTGTAACCTAACTAGTCTCTAAAGTTGTAATATAAAATATGTGCTGGGGAGTGTAACGTTGCATATGCACTGCGACAAAGATATGGATCCCAGATTGTAACATGTATGGCATAGTGCTGTGCGTTATAACATAGGCATCGAGGAAGGTACGTTAGATGGGGCAATATAACCCGTGCGAAGGCAAGTGTGGCATGACATATTCACGGGGTGGTGTTACAGTGCACATGGGCTAGAGAGTGTCATAGCATACGCACTAGCTGGTGGAATACAACACAGAGGTGTGTGGCACTCGGCGGGCACTGGTGGGTGTAACACAGCATTGGGCTCAGCCAGGAGCACGCTGTGACTCTCAAGTGAGGTTCGTCTCCTTTCCAGAGAGTAAAATAAAAAGTATTACACATCCGGCGGTGGATGTGTGTTTTATTAACCGTGAGGGGGGTTTCTTGCATAGTTTGGTCGAATTTTTGTCGAATACCCTTTGAATGGCTTGGTGTGCGTGTGTATTAAATGTGCCCGTCAATAGCTACCCATGTTTGTATAAATAAACGACAAGGGTGTCTACTTGGAGAGTACCCACCGGCGGGGGCGTCGGGATTAGGCACGGTAGGGCGTCAGACACGTCAGAGCTTCACTAGCGGTGTAAATACATTCCACGTGGATTCATTGTATGCATAGTCGCCTTTTAATTAATATCACGCAAATCGTCATGGTGATAGGTACATACGGTTTGTCCAGCATGTCCTAGGTGTTTATATAAATATATTTTGTTTACAAATAATAAAAAACAAAGGCCGGCCCGGGGGATGGGGTCCCCGGGGCCATAAGTGGCCTGAGGAGGGGGGCAACGCAGCCCCCCTCCTAAAGGATAAAAAAAAAAAGGCCATGACCTGGGGGTTGGGGTCCCCGGGGCCGATTAAGGCCTTGGGAGGGGGGCCACGCGGCCCCCTTCCAAATTTATTTTTTCAACAAAAAAATTAGGGTGCAGGCCCTGGGGGATGGGGTCCCCAGGGCCAATAAATTAGAAAAAGAAGGGGGGCCACACAGCCCTCCTTCTTAAAAAAATTAAATAAATAAAAGACCGGCTGCGTGCCGGAGGCCACGCCCCCTCCTTGCAGCACTCTGCAAACTTGTCCCCTAGCCAGTTATAAGTTGGGGAATTAATTTCCCTTCAATACTGAGGGTCCCTGAGGGCCAACTAGCCCAACAGGTATCTCCAGTATGCGCCAGGGAGATGCGTTGCAGACAGGTGTTCTGAGGCCATGCCCCTTTTTATACCTCTATGCAACGCAGCTCGGTAGCGCTTACTGGAGGTACCTAGTGGGCTAGTTTGACCCTAGGGACCCTTAGGATTCAAGGGGACTTAATCTCTCAACTTAGAACGGCCACAGGGCGCGTTTACACAGTGGTGAAGGGAGGGGACGGGGCCTGAGGTGACGTGTGCAAACACGCCCTGTGGCGCGTTTTAAGTTGGGGAAATAATTCCCTTTCAATCCTGAGGGACCCTGGGGGCCAACTAGCCCACAAGGTGCTTCCAGTAAGCGCCACTGCTCTGCGTTGCAGAGAGGTGGTGCAGGCCGTGCCCCTTTTTACATCTCTCTGCAATGGAGCTTACTGGACGTACCTAGTGGGCTATTTTGCCCCTAGGGACCCTCATGATTCAAGGGGACTTAATCTCCCAACTTAAAACGGCCACATGGCGTGTTTACACAGTGGGGAAGGGAGGGGACGGGGCCTGAGGTGATGTGTGCAAACACTCCCTGTGGCGCGTTTTAAGATAGGGAAATAATTCCCCTTCAATCCTGAGGGCCCCTGGGGGCTAACTAGCCCACCAGGTGATTCCAGTAAGCGCCAAAGAGCTGCGTTGCAGAGAGGTGGTCCAGGGCGTGCTACTTTTTACACCTCTCTGCAATGCAGCTCTGTGACTCTTACTGCAGGTACCTAGTGGGCTAGTTGGACCCTAGGGACCCTCAGGATTCAAATGAACCTAATCTCCCAACTAAAAACGACCACAGGGCGTGTTTACACAGTGGTGAAGGGAGGGGACGGGGCCTGAGTTAACGTGTGCAAGCACACCCTGTGGCGCGTTTTTGGGGAAATAATTCCCCTTCAATCCTGAGGGACCCTGGGGGCCAAATAGCCCACCAGGTGCTTCCAGTAAGTGCCACTGCGCTGCATTGCAGAGAGGTGGTCTAGGCCGTGCCCCTTTTTACATCTCTCTGCAACACAGCTCTGTGGCGCTTACTGGAGGTACCTAGTGGTCTAGTTGGACCCTAGGGACCCTCAGGATTCAAGGGGACTTAATCTCCCAACTTAAAATGGCCACAGGGCGTGTTTACACAGTGGGGAAGGGAGGGGACGGGGCCTGAGGTGACATGTGCAAACACGCCCTGTGGCGCCTTTTAAGAGGTAGTTTTAATCCCCTGCCCTATTATATACTAGGGGCTTACAGAGGAGGTCATGCTAATCACAGGGGGACCCCAACGCATAGTGTTCCCTAGTTTATGCAGGTGTTTTCACTGTATTCTGAGTGTCTTTTAACATAGCACTGGCTCTAGGACTGTTAGTCAGACTCAGTTACCACCAGTATCCGTCTGAAAAAGTTGAGGGTACATGATGATTTTGCAACAAGGCTTCTTTCTGCTCTTCTGTTTGTTCTTTCTGCATGTAATCCTTCTTCCTGCACTTTTCTTCGTCTTTGAGGACTTCTGTTGCTTCTTTCTGCATTTCTCTTTTTTTCTTTCTGTGCGTTTTTTCTTCTTTCTTCACATGTCATATCTCTGTAGGCATAGTTAGAAATTAGCATTTTAAAAAACCTTTGAAATTCACTGAAAAAACCATAGGTTTCAGGCACGTTATAGTTAGGAATTAGCATCTAAGAAACCTTAAAAATTCACTGAAAAAACCATAGGTTTCAGGGGCGTTATAGTTAGCTGGACTTTTTACTCGTACAAAACCATTGAAATTCCCCCGTTATAGTTAGTTCAGCTAACTATAACTCGCGCGCCCGCAATGCACTGCTGATGACGTCACATATTACATCACTCATGACATGGTCAGTGACATCACTCATGACATCACTGATGACATCAAATGACTGTGGTTTTTTCAGTGAATTTTTAAGGTTTTTTAAATGCTAATTCCTAACTATAACGTGCCTGAAACCTATGTTTTTTTCAGTGAATATATATATATATATATATATATATATATATATATATATATATATCATGCTCAATCCCCGCCTTAGCTCCCTTGCACTCTCGATCGGGTGCTTTAGTAGTGCGGTGACGGAAAC
Source organism: Triturus cristatus (assembly GCF_964204655.1). Classification (NCBI taxonomy): domain Eukaryota; kingdom Metazoa; phylum Chordata; class Amphibia; order Caudata; family Salamandridae; genus Triturus; species Triturus cristatus. Next base: position 1,062,403,841 of record NC_140593.1, on the reverse strand, counting down.
CGCACGGATCAACAATCCACAGCTCACGGCACAAATAAATGGACCAAGCACTCTCAGGAATGGATAACCCAAAGTTTTTTAATGGGTTCTTCACACGACCATATATATATATATAATTTCATCACCAGTTGCGTCAATCCCCCCCAAGGATACGTCAGGACACAGACACCAAAATTGTGAGCAAGTCTTTATTTTCCACAGTTCGCCATGATGCAATTCGGCCAAGCCTGGCCTTGATCACATGACTCGCTACAGTGCCCTCTATAGTATTTAAAGTCTGCACGTGATTGCTACCCTCACAAACATAAAAATCAGACTGTGATGATGTTGGCTGCAAAAACATTCAAAATCCATAATTGGTTGATGTGATTATTTAACAAACATTAATCCCAAAAATATATTTTACAAATTTTTACTTGCAAGGAAATACTCCACATATCATTAATTTGTTTTACACAGGAGTTTTTACCAAAACAGATATAACTGCAATACTGATTCGGACGTCTTTCTCAATACAATTGCCACACAAATTTGGTTCCTTCAATAGTGGGCCTATGTGCACAGTTGCACATCTTTACAAAATAAGCAATTTTAACATGTTGCAGCATATAAACTGGCTGAATAAAGTTCGTATCTTAGTGCCAACTATTATGGTTGTGGAAATTTTGCTTACAAAGTGCATAGTGTATTAAATATCTTATTTGGTTGATATGTGCTATTAGTCATTGCTATTAAAGCCACCATGAGCTTATGCAGAGTAACCATATATACACGGTATTCTTCATAGCCTTGGGATTAAATCAATTTTAATGTAGTGTTGTATTAAATACAAACCAAAATCCTTTGCGTTCAATCGATTCACTTAATGTGTGCAATTTGCAACCAAAGATATTGTAAACAGTTAAGCCCATGTGGGCAGTGTAAAGCCATACAGCGGCATCCATAACTCATTAAAGTGATAATTTGTAAGACATTGCAGAGTGCACATTTTCTTAGAAGAAAAATTACATGAGCTATCTGCTGCAGATAGTGTTGCAAGCAACCTATGAAACTCATAATGTATTGCTTTGAGCATTAAATAGCCTAATCGCTTTGTAAAAAGAAACCTCAAAAGGCATTTGGACTGAAACATAATTGAATGTTGTACTGCCAGACTTCATTGACAAGCTAACTGGATCACACTCAAAGGCAAGAGTATAGGTCTTCACTGGTGTTAAGCCCCTGCAGAGTCTTGGTGTCCAAATTTAAAACGTACCCAGTCTCCAAGCTTTTCAAAACTGCTTCTCCATTACCTCCAAATCTTAACTTGGGTACTGTGTCAATCACAAAATATTTAAGATGGCTGAGATTGCTATCATGGAATTCCTTAAAATGTTGAGCCACCGGATATGAAGGATCCAAGTTTGTTATGGTTAGAATATGCTGTAAAATCAGTTATGGACCTGCAATTCTGTGCTCCCAATTTAGCGCTACCCACATGTACATGCAAAGTTATATATAGCAAATTTGTGCAAGAAAGAAATGTATCAATTTTGACAAGTCTGACGTGGAATGGGGTACAATATGGTGTTGTGTTTAAGCAAACTGACAGGCCCTGCATGAATTGCACTTGAAAAATCCTTTTCTACCGGTTAGACAATTTTCTGTCTGTGATTTCTGGACTACTTTTGACCAGGGCATTGCTCATGGATATGGTTCTTCTTAAAGCAAGCACTGTTTTTTGGGGGAGCTCAGAACCTATAATGGGATCACTAAGAATTTATATATATATATATTCACTGGTTATTTCAGTGAATTTCTAAGATTTTTGAAATGCTAATTCCCAACTAAAACGCCCCTGAAACCTATGGTTTTTTCAGTGAATTTCGAAGGTTTTTTAACGGCTAATTTCTAACTATTCCTACAAAGGTAGGACATGTGCAGAAAGAGGAAGAAAAGTGCAGAAAGAAGTAAGAGAAATGCGGAAAGAGGCAACAGAAGTCCAGAAAGACAAAGAAAGGTGCAGAAAGAAGCAAGACATATGCAGAAAGAACCAACAGAGGTGCAGGAAGAGGCCTTGTTACAAAGTTATCCTGTGCCCCCAACTTTTTGCTGACTGGTTATGGTGGTAACTGACTCTGACTAACCAGGCGCAGAGCCAGTGCTATGCTGAAAGACACTTAGAATGCAGTGAAAACACCTACATACACTAGGGTGCACTATGGGTTGGAGTACCCCTGTAATTGACCTCCCCTGTAAGGCCCTAGTACATAATAGGACAGGGAGATTAAAACAACCTCTAAGTCATAGGTGCAGAAAGAGGAAAGAGAAGTGCAGAAAGAAGCAACAGAGGTGCCGAAAGAGGCAAAAGAGGTGCAAAAATAAGCAAGTGAAGTGCAGAAAGAGGCAATGGAGGTTCAGAAAGACACAAGAGCGGTGCAGAAACAAGCAGGAGAAGTACAACAAGAGGCAAGAGAATTGCTGAAAGAAGCAACAGAGGTGTAGAAAGAAGCAAGAGAAGTGCAGAAAGAGGCAAGTGAGGTACAGAAAGAAGCAAGAGCAGTGCAGAAAGAACCAACAGAGGTGCAAAAAGAGACAAGAGTGGTGCAGAAAGAGGTAGGAGGGGTGCAAAAAGAGGCAAGTGAGGTACAGAAAAAGGCAGGAGGGGTACAGAAAGAAGGTAGAGAAGTGCTGAAAGAAGTAACAGAGGTGCTGAAAGAGGCACTAAGGGTGCATAAAAAGCAAGATAAGTGCAGAAAGAGGCAAGGGAGGTACATAAAGAGGAAAGAGAGGTACAGAAAGAGGCAAGAGAGTTGCAGAAATAGGCACAATAGGTGCAGAATAAAGCAAGAGCAGTGCAGAAAGAACCAACAGAGGTGCAGGAGGCAAGAGGGGTGCAGAAAGAGGCAAGAGTAGTGCAGTAAGAAACAATAGAGGTACAGAAGGAGGCAAAAGGGGTACAGAAACCGGCAAAATTAGTGCATAAACAAGCAAAAGAGATGCAGAAAGAGGCAAGAGGGGTGCAGAAAAGGCAAGAGAGGTGCAGAAGGAGGCAGGAGAGGTACACAAAGAGGGAAGAAGGGTGAAGAAAGAGGCAAGTGGGGTGCAGAAAGAAGGAAGAGAGGTATCAAAAGAAGCAAGAGAAGTGCAGAAAGAAGCAACAGAGATGCAGAAGAAGGCAAGGAAAGTGCAGAAAGAGGCAAGAGGGTTACAGAAACAGGCAAAATAGGTGCAGAAAGAGGCAACAGGGGTGCAGAAAGAGGCAAGAGGGGTACGGCTAGAGGGTTGCAGAAAGAGGGAAGAGGGCTTCTGAAGCAGGCAAGAGGGTACAGAAAGAAGCAAGAGAGTTGCAGAAAGAAACAAAACAAGTGGAGAAACAAGGAACAGAGGTGGAGGAAGAGGCAAGAGGGGTGCAGAAAGAGGGAAGAGGGGTGCAGAAATTTGAAAAAGAAGTACAGAAAGAAGCAAGAGCAGTACAGGAAGAAACAACAGAGGCACAGAAGGAGGCAAGAGGAGCACAGAAAGAGGCAAAGGAAGTGCATAGACAAGCAAAAGAGATGTGGAAAGAGGCAAGAGGGGTGCAGAAAGAGGCAAGAGGTGCAGAAAGTAGAAGAAATGTGCAGAAAGAGGCAAGAGAAGTGCAGAAAAAGAAAGAAATGTGCAGAAAGAAGCAACAGAAATGCAGAAAGAGGCTTGCACACCATTAGTGTAATACCCACATTTAGCAATAAGTAACAGGTGACCATTCTAGGTTTGCAAAGGGCCTTCCACCACGCTGTAACACTTGTCACTGCATTTTTGGTAACGGTTGGCTAATGCAGAAAATGTATAATTGTGCGAAAGTCGGTGCAGCCAAACAGTCGCATAATTCCAGTGGCCCTGCTCATACCTCTGACTAGGTCCACAAGTGCTCCTCAGTGATTCCTTCTTTTTTATCTCACTGAGTTCATAGTTTAAGTTGTATGGAAACGAGGAAGACTAAACCCGAGGTTACCACTCCACAACACAGACCACTATACCACATAATTACTCTCCATAACACATAATTCCCCTCTACATAATTCCTATACACTAAATACCACATACTTTCTATCCACATAATTGCTCTGCACAACATACCACATAATTCCATTACACACAATGTACATCCACTCCACTTCAAAAAACATTAGTAAACAACTTTTACATTTACTACGCCAATATCTCTAACTCTCGCAAATGCAGAACCTATTACATTGCAAATGCTTCTTTAACTAGTAGTCGCGTTTGCAGAGTGGTGGAGAAAGGGTGCTGGGCCTCCGACCAGTGCTCAGGAATTCCGCTGCGTAGGACTTACAGGAGGAACCAGGAGGGCTTTGTGGCCCCGAAAGTTCCTCAGGAGTAAAGTGGAGTTCATCCCCCATCCCGTAGTCTACCAGGAGGCGCATTTGCAGACTGGTGGAGAAAGGGGGCGTGGCCTCGAAAGACTTATTAGCAATCTCACTGTGTGGGACTTACTGGAGGTAACAAGAGGGGTTGTTGCCCCCCAAAGACATCCTTGGGGGCCAAATACTCCTCCTATTACCTCCAATAAGTCCCACACGGCAGGATTGCTATATTCTCATAGCAGGCCACACCCCTTTGCCCACCACTCTGCAAATATTGGCCCTGGTGACCCCATCCCCCGGTGCTTGGCCATCTTTATTTTTTATTTTAGAGGAGGGGCTGTGTGGGCTCTCTCCTCAGGCCAATTATGGCCCTGGGTACCCCATCCCCCAGGGCCGGCCTTATTTATTTATTAAATAAAAAAGGGGAGGGGGCCATCCCACAGGGCCTGCCCATACATTGGGGACCATGGTGGGAGCCCCAATGTCCCCACGGTCCCTGACGGCTTCCCGTCTCCTGAGGGAGCGGGCATTGCTTTTGGACAAGGGGAGCTGCTAACATGCAGCTCCCCTTGCCCAAAAGCAATACTGCTTTGCTTCTTGGAAGCGAGAGCAGGTTTCCTTCTCTTGCTTCCAAGAAGCAAAGCAGTGTTTGCAATGACAGGGCTTGAGCCGCAGGCTCCCGCCTTGTCATTGCAAATGGCAATGTCCCGGGGTAGGCACCCCGGGACATTGCAGGAGCTGGCCCTGGGGGTGGCGGTCCCCAGGGACATCGAGGGCTCCAGGAGGGGGGCCGCTCGGTCCCCTCACTTCGAGTGCAAAGCCCCAGGGAGGTGGTGGTCCCCGGGGCTTGGAGGGGCCCTTGAGGCCCTCCTCATTAATAACGGAAGCTCCGGGAAGGTGGTGGTCCACGGAGCTTGGGGGGGCCCGTGAGGCCCCCCTCATCATTGAAAGAAGCCCTGGGGAGGTGATAGTCTCTGGGGCTTGGGAGGGCTTGGGGGTCCGCGAGGCCCCCCTCATTAATCAAGGAAGCCCCGGGGAGGTGGTGGTCCCCGGGGCTTAGTGGGACCCATGAGGCCCCCGCCTCAATTATAATAAAGCTCTGGGTGGTGGAGGTGCTTGGGGTAGCGTGGGGGGTTGGGACCCCCCACGCATTTATTGTTCAAGCCCCGGGGAGGTGGCCATCCCCAGGGCTGTGGGGGGCCACGTGCCCCCGCATACAATCAACATTAGGCCCGGAGAGGATGGTGGTCCCCGGGGCTGCAGGGGCCCCTGCAGGCCCCTACTAATTAATTAGGTATTGTCCCCGGACCTGGCCCACCCCGGGGCTAATAGAAAACGAAGCGCAGGAGCCCGCGCTTCGTTTCTTTTTTATTTTTTGCAGCCGGATTCGCGCACCCAGACATTTTAAAAAAAATGCTTTTTTTGGGCCTGGGGTCCGTTGTGGGACCCCTTAGCAGGCCTAGGGGGTCAGGGTGTTTCTACCTGCCCCCTTTTCTTGTTTTTTTATCTTTGTTTTACCTTTTTCTTGTGACTCGGTTACCGAGTCACAAGGTGGCTGCCAACACATTCTGGTTTAGCCAATCAGAGTGAAGCTCATGCCCGGAAGGGTTCGGGACTCCTCCTCGGTGCTCAGATATATACATTTTTATTTTTTAAATTTCCCAGGAACTACTGAATGGATTCCCACCATTTTTTTAAAAAAGTGCGCTTTTAGAACCAAGAGCTACCTTGTGCCAACTTTGGTGTAATTCCGTTCAGCAGTTCGGGCTGTAGCCTGTTCCAAAATGTCCTACGGAAATTAACATGGGGAAAAAGTGCTTTGGGACCCCCATTTTTTCTCGCCCCTGCTTGTTGAATCGCCCTGGAACTTCCAGGATAGGAGTTGACCTGAGTGAACCATTAGTTTTGAAAATTGTGCGAAGATTCATCAAACGGCGCCAAAGATATTGGCAAAAGAAAAAACGCTTTTTGAATAGAAACAAGGTCCAAACTATAACTACCTACTGGTGATATATATCTCCCAAGGCAAACACACCATGGTCCTTCAAAGCGGTAACTATCCTTTTATTGGTAACACAAAAATCTCCTGGCGGGTTTCAGAGATAAGGTTTCCTTGGTCACGGGTCAAGGAGTCAACACCAAAATTTCTCCGAATGTGCATGTGACATGAAATACGAACTACACATCGCATTACAGTTCAGATTGACTCAAAATCGGGTGCCATCTTGGTGTATTGCAGTACACACATATAAATGCATTCATGTGTTTGAAATTTATGTAATGAAACAATGGAACATGCAATAATGGGCAAAACTCCATAACAAAAAAATGAGAATACAGTGAGTTGGGCTTATTTAATCAGACCCTTAGTGCATCGCAAGGTAACTCAGTATACATTACATTTGTCAAGCCCTGATATTAATGTCCCCCAGTAACTGTACATGATTGTCTCATAATACAATTGAGTCACTAACCAAAATAAATTAGGGCCTTATTATGATGGCCGTCGGTCAGACTGTCGACTGCCATTGTATTGGGCTGGAGACCGTACGACAATGAGTCAGTGGTCCCTCCCGCCCAATTATGATAATACAGTCAGCATCACAGTCGGAAAGTGCTTTTACTACTGCGGCATGTGCTGTGCCCAAGAAAGCGTCTATCCACATGACTAGTGAAGTTCAAATTCAGAATGTTGGTATTCAATATCTCGACAAATTATATCGCTGCTCTTAATGAGCCCTTCCAGATGCAAAAGGTGGACGTCTATATACCTCATCCAGACAACCACATGATAACTGATATGTTGGATGTTACTGACCACCTGTTCCTCCCACCAGCCTAGATAGAGACCCGCAAAACTGTGGGTGCAACAGGTGCCCTTCGCAGTCTCCTAGGTTTGATGATACCCCTCTTTGTCAAAAAGAAAAATGTGTTAATGAGGCAGCACCATATCATATCAATCAGTATGTAACAGGAAAGATAATGAGCGAGCTCTGAGGAAATGCCTACATGTCTTTATTCCCAAACCATTGGGAATATATGTGTAGAAGCTGTTTACATCGAGGCTCATGAGGAGATAGTTGTCCTCCCACATAACACCATCAATTATGCATCAAACATCTCCTGTGTCCCTGAAGCAAGAGTGCACACTTTCAACAAATGGCCTAAGAAAGAAGTCCATATATCTTGAAGTGTTCTCTAATAAACTGTCTGTAGAGCAGACAATGGGTCTTCCTGGTTGGCGTGTCAGTTTTTTACGTAGTTTTTGGAGAAAATAAAGCATCAGGATTTTAGGGAATTCGCATCTAAGGAACTAATACTCCTCCCATTCTAGCAAGTCTTGCTCATGCCAATCAATGAGCTTATCATATTACCGCCTGTTGGCTTGTAAGGCCTTATTTCTGTTGGACATTTCATAATTTCATTCGAAATTCGTTTTATTTATTTAATTGTTTACTTACCTGTAACTATCCATATTCCGGTTTTTAGAACCTCCCACCCTGCCCCTCCCCCGCCCCGCCTTACCCCGCCTTACCGCCCCACGGAACTCCCTCCACGGGCCACGGCTGCTGAAAGATTGACAGCGGGTGGTACAGGACATCTTCCAACAGTGGCACAGGACGTTTTGCAGCTTTTGCAGCACAGAGGGGTACAGTGTGGCACAGAAGCTCTGCAGGGGCACTATAGGGAGCATGGCCAGACAATGCTTGATTTGTAAAACAATACATGCCAGAGAACTTGTCAGGAGGGCACTGTAGCTTGCATGAACCATTGTCCCTGCCAGCACTGCCAACGACAGTACCAACACAACTACTAACAATCACATGCTTCCAAGTGTGGCAATTCAGACTATTCCAGGCCATCCACGGCTATAATAGTAGTTGGGTGGCAATTTTCATTTATATTGATTAATCAAACAACTGTTCTTCTCCTCATCTAAAAAGTAAACAGACAGCACCACCATGTGGCGTACTTTCATAATTACAGGTGTTGATATTTAAGTGTTGGTACCAAGCACCGGAAACCACAGGCTCAAATTAAGCACTGTGGCCAGAAGTCTTAAAGGAATAGTGCAAGGTATTACAAAGAGCGGTGTAGTGGATATGACTGCTTCATTGAAACGTCGGAATGAAGTGGTGAATGGTGCTGTAGTGTGTGTCCCGGGAGCTATCCCAAAACAATAGGAGCTCTGTAAGGAGCAGCTCGCCCTGCTCATCAGGTGCTGCCTGTTTCTGGTGTAGGTCAGTGGTTATAAGCCTTTTGACTTCTGTAGACCCCCTAATGAAGCATTACTGGAAGTCGGGGTCTCCCACCTAAGCCATAGCTATGATTTGAACGTCAAAAAAATATACAAAAATACAGAACTATGCATCAAACAAATACACAAATGTTGACATATTTTATATAATTCACAAAAAGAAATACAAACATCATAGTTTAGTTTTTAATGAGAAGGCTGGAGCTTTCCAATATTACATGCTATTCCTGAAAGAGGAAGCAATGAAGCATATTACTTTTTCTTCTTTTCTCTTAATGCACGCTCTGTTTTTGTTAGCGCATTTTTGACGCCTTTTGTTGGAGCATACCAGTGTTTTATTTGAGGCCACCAATCATCCAGACTAGTTTTGATGCACTTGTGCTTCTGCCGCAAATGAAACTGAGGCTACCAACTTAAAGCAGTGTATGTAAAAGATTAGGGACTCCATGCAAACTACATTTAAGAGTCACTGGCATCTGGCCTGCCAAAACAGCATGACAACCCCAACACCATGGGCCTAGGAAGTGTGGGGGACTCGGGGATATATTGCCACCAGATTTTACAATTAAGGGGAAGCAGGGGCAAGGTAAGGGGGGGACGAGGGGGATAAACTACCCTGCTTTTCAGAAAGAGACAGTAATGTAGCAGTCCCTCTTTAAAGTTCATTCTTTTTCAGTGCATTAAAAGCATGAGTACTGAAAAATAAATGAAGCCTAAATGGGCGGCTGAGTTGAAGTCAGCATGTCTCTATTCTGAATGCAAGCGTGCAACGTACATTGCACTAAAAGGTCCTCAGATCCCCTGCCCCACCCACCTCCTGTGCTGGAGCGGGGACTGCTAAAGCTTCCAGGACACAGAGGATTCTTATCTGAAGTGTGTGCTGGACTCTAGTACTTCACATACCATTCAAAGGCTTTTCAAAAGTAAAGGAGGCTTTGGTTGTTTTTCAATTGCTACTTGTGCCCCCTCCAGTCTTGCGCTCGCGTCAGCCCACTTGCAAGGTGTCAAAAGCTTGGTGGGGACAGATAAACAGGGATGAATGGCCCCGTTAGCATATCTCTCCCCAGACAAATACACTGCAGTAGTACCTTGTCGCACTCTTTACTACAAAGGTGAGGTTATGCAAGTTTTTGTTAAAATATGGGAAACGGCCACTACAACGCAGCCGTTTCCACGCATAACCATAACCACGCATGCATTACAATGCATGCGTGGTTACAAAGAATAGCCTTTACCACGCATACCTTTACTACGAGATACGTAGTAAAGGCATGTGTGCTAAAGTTAAAAGGAAAAAAAAGGGTGAATTTAAAAAAACGCACCTGTTTCCGTCATTTAAAGAAAGAGATGTGGAGGTAATCGGCGTCGTTAGAGGAAACGGAAGGACACTTCTGTTTCCTCTTAACGACGTGCAACTTCACCAAGGAAGATCGAGGAGAGTTGAGGGGGAATGAGGAGGTGGTGTCGCGCAGGGGTAAATTTAAGGGGTAAATTTTTAGGGTGATATCCTTTAACATGAAAATGCCATTAACATGCTTATTTTAACAACAAAAATCGTTGTAAAAGAATGCGTGTAAAAGGCATTTTCATGGTAAAGGATATGCGTGGTGATGGCATTTGCGTTGTAACGCATGCGTGGTAAAGGCATGCGTTATAATGGAATGCGTTGATAAGTCATACAACCAATAAAATATAAATTAACAAGACTGTTACATTGTATTATGATATCGGCATTTCTGTAGCGCTTTCCTCAGCCTTGTGAGCCCCAAGGAGCTGTAACATAAATATATATATATATTTTTGTAAACATATTTCATTAGTTTTGCAAACATAAACAACTCACGTGTACAATACACCAGTTTGCACAGTATATATATGCTAATGATTTTTCAAAGATTCAAACCCATCCCCTCCCTGATAGTGAACAACTATCCGAGTTTCCCACCCTTCCCTCCAGACTCAATCTTACATTATATCCTAAACAGATTGCCATCCAAGGCATAGTGCATTGCATGTGTGTTACCTTTGAATATGCAGTATTTATAAACCTGACCTACTAGGATCATTCCGGTAATCAGCAGTTCTTGGGGCCCGGACAACGACAACAGGTCAGACAACTTTAACGTTTAGTGCAAAGACTGTTCAACAGAGAGAAATTGTTTCAGCAGCATATTCCATTCCAGTGATATTTGGTGTTTCCTAAGCCCTGTATTTGTACTTATATAGCGCACTTCTACCCAGAGGTCTCGTAGCGCTGTATTCAGACCACTGTGGAACCCTTCCTGGTTTTCCTGTGAGATGTCCACTCCTGGGCACCCCCCAAGGTGAAGCCAGGCATCCTAGCGCTGTGGGGGCAGTTGTGGAGATTAAGCAAGCTATTGCCCAGAGTTGCACAGTGGGACCCATGATTAGAATAGGCACCGAGGCGAGAATTATCAGGTCCGGGGAAATTGAATCCAAGAGCCGCTGAGGCAGGAATTGAACCCTGGTCCCGGGCCAGACCTCTGCATCAGGGTCTGCCGCTCTAACCATTGAGCCACACTTCTCCACCCTCTATTTTCTTCTCTTCATATCTCCATACTTTCGGCCCTGCCCCATCGTACCACTTTGCCATGCCAAGATAATGCCTTCGGGGGTTGTGCAGACTTCCAGTGCATTGTTACGGCCCTTTTTGCTAGTATCAATAATACATTGGCAAACCGAGCCTGAGTTCCTTGTGATTTCCTTAGTTTACTCACGCCTAGTATACAGTATTCCATCGTGTCTTTCCCAACCCCTGGTGCTAACTCATTGATAATTTTGTAAACTGCTCCCCAGAATGATGACAGTTTTGGGCATGTCCAGAATATATGTAGTAGTGTGGCCAGCTGCATGTGGCATCTGGGGCAGTCGTCTGCCATATCGGGATACATTTTACTTAACCTGTGTGGTGTCAGGTATACCCTGTGTACTATCATGTATTGCATTAGCTTGAATTTGGGGTTCCTTGAGATTTTCTTGGGGTGTTTCAGTGTTTTCTGCCAATCCTTGTCCGATATATTACGTCCAATATCTTCGGACCATTTAGTCTTAAGTTCCTGTAACGGAACTGAAGCTTGTGTTTTGATACTGCTGTATAACCATTTTACAAGGTGCCCACCGTTACTCATAAGGTATAGCATATTGACAAGTGCGTGTGTTGGAGGCTCCTTGACTTCAGGAGACCAAGTATTTCTCACATGTCTACTAATACTGGCATGCAGTATATATAGAGTATTTGGAACCCCTTGTTCTCTCACAAATGCATTATGATCCATGTACACATTATCAGAAAAAAGCCTTCCCACCGTGCTTACACCTTCTTCTATCCATTTAGCCAGACATCAATTATCAAGTATCTCCGTGGTCGTAGGGATCCCCAAGAGGGGTATATTAGGGGCGTATGGGCGTTGCCCCTTGGTGTATTGGATTGCCTTTTTCCAATAAAATATAGCTACCTTGAGTAATGGTGGTAGTGATTGTGGGGTTCTATTGTTTGGCAATATCAGTGTGTGTAATGCCCCTTTCTCCCATGCAGCCCGTGTCATGTCAATCTCATATAGGTCATTAGGTATCAAGGAGAGAGGGAGGATCAGCAGGACTAGTTCTCTTCTCCTAAGGTGTGCTTCAATGCCTGTTTACGATGTGCAAAAAGAAAAAAGTATGGAGGGATCAATCACTCTTTTATTTACGTACAAGGCACCATCAATTACCCTGACGTTTTCAGTATTTTATAATTATAAATATTAATGATTCTGTTAGAAACACATATCATTCGGCGGGACTCTGGTACAAGAGTGAATTACTAATGGCAAGGACATCAAATATAATATCTATACGACATAAACAAATACATAATAGTCAGCCACAAATCATTGTCACAACAACAGTACAACACATATACACGATATATACAACATATACAAAACCTTAATTTTTACATATACTAATGTACACTCCTCACTCCGAGTGCTACATTCCGAGGTAGTCCTCTTAGCGCCAGAGGTATCACACCTCTCTCTTATTTACTTATGTGCGCCTATAATCTAAAGCCAAATTCAAAATTAATTGGACTCCTCATATAAAAATATATGAGGAGTCCAATTAATTTTGATGCCTTGTACGTAAATAAAAGAGTGATTGATCCCTCCATACTTTTTTCTTTTTGCACATCTTTGATTTTTTATGCCCAGGTATAGGAGGGTCATTTGGGCATACCCCCCCCCCCCTAGTTGTATTTTTTTTTTCAATGCCTGTTTACAGCGGAGCTGGTTTTGTAGTGAGTGAGTGTGCAAGGACAGTTTTTAATCCACACTCACACGCTATTACTGCACACTCACCCACCACAAAACCAGCTCGGCTGTAAACAGACGTTGAAGCACACCCGGGACACATTCGGTGTCACCGGGTGGAGCCCGATGATGAAGCATGCCACCAACTAGGTTGGTGGGTGAGGGCTTTCATAAGAAATATTATTTCTTTCCTCTGTACAAACACACTACCCCTATGCCTGTTCAGGCTAGTTCCTGTTGATTACAATCTCATATAAGTGACATCCAGCCGTCCAGTAAGAGAGCCACTGGAGTTGACCAGATCAGTTCACATAGTGTTTAGTATTTGAAATATACTTGATGGGATGATAATTGGTAAATTAGTGAAATAATATAGCAATCTGGGGAGCATCACATCTTTGAGCTAGCTATTCTACCCACCACTGATAGTGGTAACGAGGTCCAATACTCAATTTGTGTTTTTAGCGCCATGATTGCTCGCCCTAAATTACCCTCTAACATGTCCTTAGGCTGTAACATAAATTTTGATGTCAAAATAAATATGTCAAATAATTTTTTGCATCTTATCAGCGCCTTGTAACCGTTCATAAGACACTATTTAAACAGAATCTTTAATGATAAAAGTTATGTTCTGTGTTCAGGTTCTATAAATGATTTTATTTAATGGCCCTGCCCTCCTTGTCCATCCGCTCTTATTACAGATAATTGTTGTTTTTAGAAAAGTGTATTGTGGGTGATGTAGGCACTATTGTGTCACAGTTTCCTTCTACAGAAGCTGCTTTCAGGGCGATTGGGTGAATTTAGGGGCCTTATAATTGCGTTAAACACTGTGTTTGCACCTCTGCAGGTCGATACCCTTCATCTCAGATCAAAATAGTCCAAACATAGGCCACAAGGCACTCACACACTTCTATCCATCCATACATTAGAATCAGTCAAGAGCAACCTATCACCTCAAATTCATGTATAAGAGCAGCAAAACTACATGCAAAAATATATGCAACCTTTGGGCGTTAAAACTGTGCTAATGAGCTGAAACCTTTGCTTATACAGTGTTTGAATTTCTAAAAATGTCAATATAATGAAGTAATACACAGTTGCAAGTTGGGGACTAGGGAAAGTCAGACATGTATGAATACAGTTATGAATACTATGCACTGCTTTATTGATGTATAAGAAACAACTATTTAAAAAAAACAATAAAATCTGGTTAAAAAAAAAAATATTATGAAGTAATACCATCACAAAAATTGTCACACTATGCAGCATCATTTGCTTTTTTCTGCTACATAATGTAGTCAATGCTGTCACATAATTTGGCTGTCTCTGATCAGTGGTAAATCCATTACTCTGAGAGTAAAGCTCAGTTGGTTAATATGGAGGTGGGCGAGCCAACAAATTACCAGCATGAGCCGGAGCCGAGCCAAAGGTCTGGCTCAGCTCTTAGAACCTGTGCACGAACACAGCCCTGAAAATGTTTGCCATGAAAATCATACACCAAACATCACGTAAAATATGGAAAATTTCTTTTCAAAATTCAAAAAAAGTGTATTTTTTTAACATGTAGACATTTTGGGGCAGATTTACAAGAAAGTGACGCATCTGTACAGATGCGTCACTTTCCCTGCGTCACCCTTAGAAACCCTTGCGCCACCATAGATACGCCGTATTTACAATATGGCGCACTATGGCGCAAAGATTGACAGATGCGTCAGAAATTCTGACGCATCTGTTGCCACAAAAGTCACGCATTGCTGGAGTCGTGTCGCAAGCACGACGCAACTCCAGCAATGCGTGTTGAGGCCTATTCCCACTACACTGCGTCACTACTGATGCCTGCTTGAAGCAGGCGAAAGGTTTTGACGCAGTGGCGTCCTAAAAGTGGCACAGTGTAATCTTGTAGATTTCACTGAGTCACTTTTACGAGGCCTTCCTGCGTGGCAACGCCCACCCTGCATACATTATACCTGAAGCTGGTATAATGTGACGCAGGACTTTACAACGTGACGCATCTCCCTGGATGCGTCACGTTGTAAATAGGCCGCATTGTTCGCGCCGCTGTTGCATCAAAAAAGTGACGCAACTGCAGCGCAAAAGTCACGCAAAGGGCTTGTAAATCTGCCCCTTTGTCTTTAATATGTCACATTATAGCACAGCACTGAGAAGTATTTATTGGAAGTGATAGTTTTTAAGTATGAATTTAGAAACATTCCTGTCCTGACAGTTGTCATGCCAATCCTTTATGCAGCCCACATTCTTATAAATAGAGACAACATTATGGTGCACATGCATCAACAAAAGCAAAAGCGATTCCTTAGTAGCGATAAATAAGGAATCGGTATCAAGGAATCGCTTTACAGAATGCATCAACAGATTCGGTAAAATATAGCGATTCTTTAAAAATCGCTATATTTTACCGAATATACAATAGCGAGTAAAGAAAACACCGATTAGCAAAAAGCTAAATCGTCATCACCGATTTAGCTAATAGCGATTTCGGTATTAGCGAAATCGGTATTAGTGAAATCAGTATTAGCGGAATCGGTATTTGCGAAAACGTGAAATAACGTGTAGCTCCGGGAACGGCATTATGACATCACCACCAGGAAATACTGCAGCCCCACCCTCATTGCCTCGCCAGAGGAGCAAACAGGAGCTGGTACTGGAGACTGCCTGAGCCCATTGAAGCTAAACTTACAGGACTACCACCCTACACAACCAGGATGGAGAAAGAAGCACTATCCAGCGCAGAAGATGCACGCAAGAGAAAACGCAAGTTTTCCGACCGGGAGCTGGAGCACCTGATCGATGGGGTGAGCAGCAAACACGATCGGCTGTTCGGGAAGCTGTCCCTAAAGGTGCCAGAGTCAGAGAAGCGGCGCATATGGCTGCGCATCCGAGAGAGGGTCAATGCGGTGGGAGTGACGCCCCGCAGCATAGACGATCTAAAAAAGCAGTGGTACGACCTGAGGAAGCGGGCCAAGGAGAGGATTGCCGAGAGGCTCCGGGAGGCATCCAGAACGGGAGGCGGACCTTCAACAGTGCAAGCAAACACTGCCCTGGAGGAGCTGGTGGAAGGGACCTTCGAGCCTGAGGCCGTCGTGGGAGTTACCCAGATGGATACCTCCGGCGCAGCCACAAGTGCCCAAGGTAAGATGCATGCCTGTGCCCATACCCAGCATTGCGTTAAACCATTCCCAACCCCCCAGCACGATCAGAGTGTGCATGCAGATTTGCCCCACACAACTTTACTCATAACAGTAGTGCATCATGGGAGTTGTAGTCAAGTCAGCCCGGTGTGCATGCACAGGATAAAGCTAAAATTAAAATTCACTACATCAGTAGAGGCTGGATATAGACAGTTTATTTAGTGGATCACAGAGGGACATGTATGTTTACAATACTACGTAGGTGTAACTATCCCACTAACCATGCACTGTTTCACACACAGATGCATCTCCTGGCGATTCCGACGACAGCGACCGGCTGATTATTTCGGAGACACCAGCCGATTCGGACGTGGATACACCGCAAGAGATGCATTCACCACCTCCACCAGCAACCACACCAACACCACCACCACCACCACCACCACCAGCAACACCAGCAACACCTGCTGGCGCAACAACTGCAACTAAAGAGCGGAGACGCAGGTCACAAGTTCCACCCATGCAGGTGATGGATTCATGTCAAACACCTGCAACACCATCGGGCCAAAGTCTGAGTATCATCCCACCGCCTGCAGCACCACCAGCACGTGTCAGACCCCCACAACGCCGCAGGTCTCTGCACAGTTCACAATCTTCAGGCGACGTTGCAAGCTCCCCAAATGGTGGCATCAGGGAACGGATGCTGCGTGTCCAGCGCCTGCAGGGGAGACACATGGCTACAATCAGCTGCAACATAGCGCACCTTGCTAAAGAGATGCGTTCCATGACTGCGGCAGTGAGGGACATGAGCACTGTGGTGGCAGAGGGCAATGGGTACCTGAGGGAGGACATACAGGAACTCACCCGTGCCATGAGAGAAGGCCATGACAGCGAGAGGAGGAGACACTGGCAGAACTTGCTCCGGTCCGCAGCCTCTACGAAGGCCATCACCAGGCTGCGCAACAGCACCGTAGTGTTGGCACGCTGCTCGGTGTCACTGCAGGTGGACCTTGGACACTTTTGCGGTGATGTTGCCAAGGCCCTAGGACAGGTCACCGCTGCAGTTGAACACCTGCAGAGCGGTACATTCAGTTCTAGCGCATTGGGAGGGGAGGACGGCAGTGAGGCTGCCTCAAGTGTGAGCAGTGTTTCGGTTGCAGAGGCCAGCACCAGGCGGCGCAGTTCGCGGTGCTCCACAGGGACAGGCCGTGGTGAGGTGGTGGAGATGCCTGAGAGGAGGCTTGGTGTTCGTGGCAAGCGCCACTAGACTAACTGACAGTCATGCTTGACCGTGGTGGGGCAACCAGGGTCCTCCCCTATTTGACGCTGCACAGCCGTGACTACAATGGCCATTTGTTGTTACACTTTTGTTGGGGATATATTATTTTATTGCTTGTTTGGTCGCACATACCTCAGTGCTCCTGTGCATTAAACAGTAGCAGCACCAAAGAAATCGTCATGTTTCATTCTTACCTGGTTCAGAAATGATGTTGCGTGATGTATGTCCGCCTCCTATGGCCCTCAGCTGTGTTAGGGACGTGTGCCTGTCGGTGTTGCGCGGGTGGTTGGTCATCCCGGTAGTCTTCATTCCTGTCCACCTCTATGGGTATCCCCCTTCTGGTCGCAATGTTGTGCAGCATTGCACATACAGCTACAATCCTGCAGCAGGTTTCAGGTTTGTATTGCAAGGCACCGCCAGTCTTATGTAGGATTCTAAAGCGACTCTTCAGAATCCCAAAGGTCCTCTCTATGACATTCCTTGTGCTTATGTGGGCCGCGTTGTATCGTTGCTCCTGTGGTGTTGCTGGATTGATGTAGGGGGTGAGTATATATTCCTGCAGAGCGTATGCACTGTCACCTACAAGATAGAAGCAAAGGCTTAGCAACGGTGATGTATATACATGTGTGGTGCTCATGTGTGGAAGTGGTATGTGTACGTACCAAGCAGGAGTCCCTCTCCGAATTCTCCGTTGAGTAGACGCCTGTGGATGCCACTGTGTCTGAATATGTAGGAGTCGTGTGTGCTCCCCAGAAATTGTGCCACTAGGTCCGTGATGATGTGCTTGGCATCGCACACAACCTGCACGTTGATTGAGTGGGAGGACTTGCGGTTACGGAATATGTACTCATTGGCAGAGGGTGGACAGATGGGGACATGCGTACAGTGGATGCATCCAATGACATGGGGGAAATGGGCCACCTGGTAGAATGCCTGTTTGTTGCGGTCCAACTGCTGTGGGGTTGTGGGGAAGCTGATGTGGGTGTGTATCATTGTCAGCATGGCATCAATGAATTTGTGGAAGAAGCGTGAGAGTGCGCTTTGCAATACACCTCCGGCTACGGCGATTACCCCCTGAAAACTTCCTGAGGCCAGTAGGTGCAGGCTGCAGAGGACCTGGACGTGCGCAGGGATTGCATTGGTCCGATGTGTCTGGTGCTGCAGTAGTGGTCAAGGTCTGCAATGAGGCGCATGATCATGGCACGATTCAGTCGATACTTGTCGTACACCTCGTCCTCATTATGTCCTAGCAAGGTGATGCGCACTCTGAATACTATCTCCTGGACCCTTCTCCTGCGCTGTCCTGCTGCATTGATTCGCATCCTCCTTGCAAGCACGTAGAGGGCTGCCATTTTGTGCTAGCCAACAGGGTCTCCTGGGCCAAATTTAAGGGTTTACTGATTGGTACCATCTGTTGCACATGTAATATTTTTTTAATTTTTCTTTTTTTTCTTTTTTGTAACTTTACCTCCAGGTTCTGATTCCCCTTAATCTGCTCATGCTAAATAGCGATTTTTGGGATTTTCGCTATTTGCGATTTTTGATGCATTGAGTAGCGATTTGTTATTAGCCATTGGCACTTGCCAGGAGCTAATAGTGATTTCGGTGATAGCGAGTTCGGTATTTAGCGATCATTTATTTTTGCGGGTTGGTTATTAGCGAATCCTTATTTTTCCGGGTCATTATTTAGCGATTCTTTATTTTTTCCCGAATAGTGTTGATGCATGGGATTCGGTTTTTGACACTCGCTAACGGCGGATTTTACCGATTCGGTATTTTACCGACTGGATTTTTGATTGATGCATGTGCCAGAAAGTCTATTAAATATAACACAACAGATAGACAGCAGCGGCTCCTCCGTTATGGTGGAGGAGCGTCACCCATTGCCGGCAGCCAGCACAAGCAAACGTGAAAAATACAATTATAATAAACTCATTTTATTATCATTTTATTTTTCACAGAGCCAGCCGAATCTTAGGGCGGGGGTGGGGCAATCACTACGAGAGTCAGCAGCAGGGAGGAGGAGTGGTGGGCACTGTAAGTGTGCATGTCGGCTTGGCCGACTGTCTTAGCGGGGCCAAACCGACATACGCACTTAGTCAATATCAACCCGAGCTGTGTTGCACAGCCGGGTGGATGACTGACACAGGCTCCCAGACCCTGTCTGAGTGCCAAACCCGTGCATCTCTCATGCTGGGTAATAGTGTTCCCAGCATGAGAGCAGCATCTTGATTGGCATCTGGGAGCCTGCGCAGTGTGCAGCAGTTCCTGGACGTCTGGGAGGCGAGGATCAGGAAAAGAGCAGAGGAGAAAGGTGGTGTACCGCAGAGGCATGTAGCTACTCTTTTATTCCATTATTTTGTCCGTGTTTTTTTTAAGTATTTCCCCCCCGCTGCCCCACCATTTGGCATTGAGAGCAGACACCACTCACAATAGGCTTTGTACAGCTGGTACTCTGAAAACCTGTATTTGAAGGTGCTTTCATATACAATAGTGAAGAAAAAGGAAGATGGGTAAAATACAATATTTACCTAAGCTCACACAATTTGGTTAAGTGGGGAAGCCATGATTAATCCTAGTTTTCTGGTTTCACTTTGTACAAATCAGCAAGTAAATTGGTATTTATGTGCATCTCCTTTTTACCTCAAACGTTAATGTTTTGCATTTACCTTGTTGTGCATGAGGGTAGAGTGAGGGTGGCAGGCAGAAGCAATGTGAAAGTTTGGCTTTCAATGGGATGCCAATCTGAGCCAGGGCCCGGCTTCAGGCTCGAGCCTGGTAGAGCTTTCAGTGGTTCGCCTACTCCTGAGTTAATGATTACTTCAAATACCTGCATGTATTACCGGTTGTTGAACTGGGGAAAAGTGACTTGTGTGTTTATAGACCTATGTGGTCCCAGCCTGGGAGAGAAAGCACTGTGTATGTAGGACAATTTTAAAATGTGTTACAGGCTGCACACAATGTAATGCCAGAAAATGTGCAGAAAGTCTCAAGGCAGCAAGAGCCCATCCGTATAGGTTGTGGGGCCCCCCGCCTTTATACCCTGCCTAGAAGAGCATCTGTCTGGCTGAGCAATGGTCAGCCTGACAGGCACTCTTCTTGTTCAAGCCAGGAGCTGTGCAGGTGCTAAATACTCAGGCTCCTGGTTGCCTGAGCTGATCTTTGCCAGGCCGAGGATTTCAAAGCCCTGTGGGCGTGCCCTCTTCAGCCTGGCAAAAGTGCCACAAGGCCCTCCCCCACATGACAAGGGGGAGCGTCACTGATTGCCTCGGACCTTGGCATTTTACCTTTAAGCAATGAAGTGTCCAGGGTCCAGAGTCAACGTTGTCACAGAGTGGGATGGGTTCAGCAGTCTTACTAACCCCATCCCACTCTATGATGGGTGAGGATCTGCTGCCTTCCCTCATTGGCTGACCTAAGGGAAGGCAGCAGTTCTATCCCTCTAGGGACCTCCAAGGCTTCCCTTCCAGAGAGCTGCACAGAAGTAAGTTTTGTTTTTTAATGTTTGGTGCATGTGTGATTGTATGTATATATGTGTATTTGAATGAGTGAGTGAGTGCTGTGAATGAGTGTGTGTGTGGGTGTATTTGTATTTGTATTTGTAGTTGAATTTATAAGGCGCACAGCTACCCACAAGGGGTCTCCCGGCGCCGATCAATTAGTGATTACCCAAAGCAGATGTTAATGAGAAAAAAGCCAGGTTTTGAGGTCCTTACGGAATTTCAGCAGAGATGGTTCAAGTTTCAGCGAGACCGGGAGAGAATTCCACAGTCTAGGGGCAACACAAGAAAAAGAGCAGCCGCTGATTCTTGTCAATTTGAAACGGGGGATCAGAAAGTTGCCCTGAGCTGATGATCTGAGGGGGTGGGGTGGCAAGTATGGTTGAACCAAGGCCTTGAGATAGCCTGGAGCCGACCCTAGCTTGATTTTATGTAAAAAGCAAAGGGCCTTAAATTTAACGCGGTTTGTTATGCGGAGCCAATGAAGGTCTTTGAGAAAGGGAGAGATTGGCGAACTCCACGGGACTTTACAGAGGAGGCACGTGGCTGAGTTCTGTACTAGCTGAAGTCTCCTCTGGACCTCCTGTGTAACCCCAAGGTAGAGCACATTGCCGTAGTCCAGGCGAGAAGTGACTAAAGCCTGGACCACCTGGCGTCTTGTGCCCACCGGGAGCATCCACAGAATTTTGCGGAGCCACCCTAAGATGGAAAAACAGGTGGCTGATACCTTAGCCACTTGATGTCGCATAGAGAGAGATTCATCTATGACAAAGCCAAGATTGCGAACCTGGGTCACTGGAAGAGGTAGTCGGCCCATTTCAGCCGGCCAATGTGTAGGGCCCCAGAGGTGCTTTTGTTTACCCAAAATAAGCACCTCTGTCTTGTCACCGTTTAATTTCAGGAGATTCGCCTGCATCGATTCTGCCACTCGGTTAAGTCCAAATTTAAGAGCAGATGAAGTATTGGCTGCGGCCGGTGAAAGGGAAAAGAGAATCTGGGTATCATCGGCGTATGAGTAGAAGGAAAGACCAAGGTCTTCCATGATGGTAGCTAGAGGTCTCACGTAGATATTAAAGAGCATGGGGCTCAGTGAAGACCCCTGTGGGACCCCATGCGCCGATGAACGAACAGAAGAAGAAGAACCAGAAGAAACAACCTGAAAGGTGCGACGATCTAGAAAAGAGGCCAGCCAAGCAAGAGCAGGGCCGGTCACTCCAGCCGTTCTCAAGGCTCTCAGAAGAGTTGAATGTGAGACCGTATCGAATGCGGCGCTTAAATCTAAAAGAATAAGCGCAGCAGTTTCGCCATGGTCAAGGCGAGAGAGTAGGTTCTCAGTGACCCCCAAAAGGGTCGTTTCGGTAGAAAAATGGGAGCGGAAGCCCGATTGGGAAGGATGTAGAAAACCTATGGACTCAACATAAGATGTAGGATGTAGATTAATGTGTCTTTCCAGAATTTTAGAGAACATAGGCCGTAAGGAGATAGGTCGAAAATTGGTAAGTGTCTTGGGGTCTGCACCGGGTTTTTTCAAGAGTGGCACAACCAAACCTCTTTTCCATTCATCTGGGACTATGGATTCACGTAAAGAGGAATTGAGGAGTTCTTGGATGATTAGTAGAACATCTGAGGAAAGTTGTCGAAGAATGTTCACAGGAAGTGGGTCAAGAGGGGAGCCTGAGTTGACCTTAGTTAAGCAGGCGAGTAACGAGTCGGAATCCAACAGGGGCCATTCCGAGATTAGAGTCAACTGGGATGACGGATTCAATGGGGACCAGGTAGAGGGGTCAGGAGAGGGTGAAGGGGAGGTACGGGACAGGGCAGTGTGAATAATTTCGACTTTGGAAATAAAAAAGTCAGCTATTTCATTACATTCCACTGCCCCTAGGATAGGTGGAGTGGGACCAGTCTTAGAACCAGCTAGCTTCTTAACCATGGAGAAGAGGGCTTTCGGACGATTAATGGTCTTTTCAATAGTTTGTGAAACAAACAGAGCTTTAGCCTTTCGGCAGGCTTGATGGTAATGCCTGAGTGCTGCGCGATAGATTAGTTTATCATTCGGGGCATAGAATTTGCGCCAAGACCTCTCCAGGTGTTTGCATTTAGATTTAGATGCTTTCATGGTGTCTGTAAACCAAGGGGCAGGAGCGAGATGCGGAGTTGGTGGCCTGGGGCGTACTGGCAGATGGTGATTGATGTTAGCGGTTAGCCAGTGAGATACTTCTTGAGCTAAGGCGGTTCATCCACTATTAATATCAGGGCAGCTGGCCATAAGAGAGGTGTTGATGGCCGAGATATTTAGCTTAGACCAGGCTCTGCGACTATTCCTGGTGCCAAGAAGAGACGTATACTTTGTCAGATCAGCAGGCAAAGTGAAATAAATGGCATAGTGATCAGACCAATCAAGGGGGAGGGCAGGGGAGGTACAATCAAACGAAATGTTGGAGATGACAGGGTCAAGTAAGTGGCCTGCCTGATGGGTTGGGCCTTGGTTGCGAAGTGATAGGTTAATAGCCTTGCAATCTGATAGAAATGTTCTACTAAGACTGTTCTGTGGGTCCTCTAAATGGAGATTTAAATCTCCCAAGATGGTGAAATTTGCTGCCTTCATTGCATGGGGTGCTACGGAGTCAGCAAATGAGGTTAGCCATTGTGTAGGTTTGTCAGGAGGGCGGTAGATAAGTAAACTTGATAGCGTCAATCGAGGGGAAACTGCTATCTTGAAAAGAGCGGCTTCGCAGTGTGGGAGGGGAACAGCATCCAAAGAACAACAGAAGGTGTCTTTAAAGATGATCGCGATCCCCCCACCTTTCCCCGTTGCTCTGTCTAGCCTAACTATGACATAACCTGGCGGCAAAGCACAAGCTACGTCAGGGCCAGAGCTAGCATGGAGCCAGGTTTCCATTAGGAACAGGGCATCTGGCTGGGTGGAGGACAATAAGTCGAAAATATGTTCTCTATTTTTGGGCAAGGAACGACAATTGATGCTCCAGAACTTATAGAGAGAAATTGATGGCCCTAAAGTAGCTGTTTGACCAGAGAAAGCAAAGTTACAGAGCGAGCATTTTGAGCGGTGTGAGTGTGATGTGTGCATGTGTGCCTCACCATCACCCGCCCTGCTAAAATAACTGGCGCCACTCACTCCAGGGTACATTTACTAACTTTTTCACCAGGTTTTTGTCACAAAAATGTGATGCACACCCAGGACAAAGTGTTGTGCTGTAATTTACTTTCCAACACACATCTTGATTGCATTGGAAAGTTACCTAACATAACTGAAAGTAGAGCTAAATGCTACTTTGCAGCATGGGTACGTTCCATGTGTTGTACATGCGCATTCCCATTAGATGTGGGCAACCCAACAAATTAACAGGGGGAGCCAAGCCAGAGCTGAGCCAGGGGTCTGGCTCGGAATTGTAAACCTCTTCAGCTGTTTGAGGAAACAACTGATGAAATTGTTCCACCCCTTGCACGCAAACTATTCCTCCAATTCAGATATATGACCCTTCCCACTAAATTGTTCAGTAATAAGTGCTGAACTAATGATTCTTCTGATGATAAATGTCCAGCTTGTAAAAGAAGCCCTGAATCCCTAGTCCACTTGATATTTTTCTGGCCCCATTATAAGAACTTGAGGGGAAAGTAGATAATCCCTTTGAGTAGGCTTCTTGGTCCTGGCCACTATCTCGATGTGCTGAGAATTCTTTCTATAGACACCCGTAGAGTAATAGTATTTGGTTTAGCAAAAGTTCTGTTAGCTTTATGGTTCAAACGCTCAAAATATATTGTATAGTAAATGTTATTGCATTTTAATTATATATATGGAAAAGATGTATCTATTTTATCGCTTTTATGTTTTTATGATGCTTTTAACTGCCTTTTCCATGTACTTTTTAAGATCCTTGTCATCGAAATAAAGTTATGATGAGGTTGTTGTACGTGTGCATTCCCATTAGACGTGGCAACACAACAAATTAACATGGAGAGCCAAGCCAGAGCTGAGCCAAGGGTCTGGCTCGGATCTTGGATCCCATGCACGAGCCGAGCATTGAAATATTTGCTATGTAAATCACACAACAAACATCACATAAACTATGATAACGTCTCTTCAAAATTAAAAAAAAATTGAATTTCTTTAAGATGTGGAAGCTTTAACAATAAGAGGCCACATTATAGCACTCCACTGAGAAGTACTTGTTAAAAGTGATCGTTTTCTACCACTGGTAGTCTGAATTCACATATTTGAACATGCTTTTACAAGCAATAATGAACGAAAAAGAGTTTTAGTGAAATAAGATATATTTGCTTAAGATCACACAATTTAAGCAGGGAAGCCACAATTTATTCAGGTTTTCTCATCTCACTTTGTACAAATCAGCCAGTAAATAGATATCTATTAGTCTTTCCATATGTTAAGGCTTTATTTTTACCACTTAGGGGCCGATTCCGATCTCGTTGGGCGAAGGCTCCATCCGACTCAGATCTGGAGGGCTTTCCGACCGACTCGTGCTCCGGGGCTCCGAGCGCCCGAGTACGATGCGAACAAGAGCTGACGTACATGGGCCGTTTTTGAGCCCCATTGAAGTCAATGGGAGCCTGTTGTACACCGCGTACATAGGCTCCCATTGATGAAAAAGGTATGTTGCGCACAAAGGTGCCCCCTGTAGTGGGGACGCATCTGTGCCACCCGCACCGTACATGCATGTGTTAGGGGGACCCTTGGGACCCCCCTGTGATCGACTCGTAAGGCTACGGGTGAAGGGGGGTCCGGCGTGGACCCCCAAAGTCCACTTCCCGGAGCGATTACGTGTCGGATGCTCCGACTCGATCCAGCTGTCTGAATCGTGCATTGTACTGGCTCGGTCGTAAATCGCCTCCATTGCTCGGCACAGTTTGCTTACGCATGAGACGTACGGAGTGGTTCGGACCCGGAAACGATTCGGTCGGCGATTTCCTGTTTCTCGCATCGTACTTGCTCGCTCGTACAGCTGGACTAGTCAGACGGAAAACACTCGTACGGCTCGTACTTTTCCCGGCTGGATCGCATTCGGAGCCCTTCCGAGCGAGATCGGAATCGGGCCCTAAGTGTTTTTTATGAGCATCAGTTATATTACACAAGATCACATGCATTGTTTAGTGGCATGGAGAGTTTAAGTGATTGGCTCAGAATCACAAGATGTTGAGCCGACGCCAAGAATTTAAGCTGGCTCCCCAGTTCCACAGTCACCAGCTCTGACCATAATGCCACATCCTGGGTAGAGGAAGGGTGGCAGGCAGAAGTGAAAGCACAGCTGGTTGTGGGCTCAAGGTTCCAAAATGACCTTGAGATGAGCCAGGCTTCAAGCTTGAGCCTGGCTTGAGCTTTCAGTGGCTCTCCCACCTCTAATTCCCATACAACCATCCATGGTTTTTGATGCAAAGCCTTGTTTACTAAATAAAAGTTAGATAGGACTTTGTGACAAAAACGTATATGTGCAGCACTTTACAGAATACATACAGTGGTAAAAACATTAAACTATGTTAAAGCGTAGTTTTTGTACAGAAGAGTGCCCTTCCACTGCAAAAACCTATGCGTGACATCGCACACACAACCACCCATGCACTAAAGTGAATGGCTGTCTGCATTGGTGCAAGGCAGGTAAATGTGCACCAGCACGGGGAAAGACAAAACTGGTGTCATACCTTAGTAGATCTGGATCTGTTCTACTCTCTCCTATTGATGCAGCAGAGCAACCTTGGCTACTGTGCTACGTTGTATCAAAAATTACAAATTTGCCTCTCAATGTTAAATGCTTACACTGTTTTCAAAAAAAAATTTTTTTAGTATGACACCTTCAGACTGTACCTAGTGGAAACCTTTCCAGGACTGGTAACAACCTTAAGAGTGCCTTTCAAAAAACAGTAAATCTCTGACACCAAGAAACTTCAAATGATTGTATGAATTAAATCCTGTACTGGCTCCAAAGAAGACCTTAGATTTGTTTAATACCCAAACATCACCCACACTCATCGCGTTTTTCATATTTCCCTATACGGAATTTCTGTGAGCACCACACAAGCCAGTGACACATTTCTCATTGTTTCAAGCATCTCAAGATGTAGGGTACTCTGTGTCTCACACAGCAATCTTTATGCATTTGTATGACCTGTCACACACACACTGTTTCTCGTTTTTGCTAAAATTTCACCCACACACTCACACACTGCACCTTCTTTTTGAAGGCATCTCACATACTAGGCATTATGTATCTGTTTCTTTCACATCAGGTTTTTCATATTTGTAAAGTATCCATCTCCAATACACACACACGGTGCATCTCATGTTGTGAGCATCTCATACAGAAGGCAGATTTCATGTATTCATTTTTGTGAGCACTCCACACTCATGGCATCCATCTGCACTAATTCTTCCTGTAGAGTAGACAGCAAAAGTTGAAAGTTTTTTTATTGTGGTTTATATTTTGTGTGGCATACTCAATGCATATAGAGCCTTGAGCTCCAGCTTCCAGCTACAGGACAGCAAGCAATCCACTTCTACTGTCTGTGGTAGTATCCTCACACCCTCTACCCCTCCTGTGCAATGCTAAAGCAAATGGCAGCGGTTATGTGTTGAAAATATGATTGGCCAGAATGACATAGTTTTTCAGTGGGAAGGCTGGGAATAATAATAATTTCTCCTAGTTCCACATTGCTCGCAGCACTGCAGTTATGGAGGAGTAGGTTCTAATGAAATTTGCCCGGAAATTGCCTTCATGCACAAATGCACTGTTGGGAGATCTGTGAAGATATTAATGCAGTGCTTACTACATCATACTTTTATTTTAAAAAAATCAGAAGCTGGAATTAGAAATCTTATAGTTCTTTGACTAAAAATTACACAGAGGACCACATCTAGTGGAGTGTGCTGTTTGCTAATGCAGTGAATTGCAGACTGGTGGTCTGGTCAAGAATTTTTTAATAGCATTGTTCCTAAGCCCTTTCATTCTTCGATAAGCAGATTGTTAAGCCTCTTCTAGTGTTCTGGGGATTTAGGTGGTTACCCACATGATGGATACCGTAAGAAATTGTGTTTTTGATTGAGTGGGGTTAAAATCCTTCTCAAGCAACAACCACAATCCTGGTCAGTGTGAACCATAAAAGTCACTACATTAACCTGTAATTAACCCTCTGGTAGATTGGCACAAAAGCAGTCAGGCTTACCTTAGAGGCACTGTGTTATGTATTTATGCAGCCAAAAACAGAAATAAGGTGAAACTGCAATACAAAATAAATCCACACTAATATAGAAAATAGAGTAAAATGTGATAAATAAAATGAGGCCAAAATGCCAAGAATACAATCAGCAGAACTGGAGAGATGCAATTTTAATGTTTTAAGCAAAAAAAGTACTAAAAATCAGAAAGTTCTAATTGTGGGTATCTGGTCGCTAGACCGGGACAAAGTCATACGTTCAGGCCGACTGCGATGGAGTGCAGGCTGGATACAGAGACCAGGTTAGTTCTGCTGAATAAGGTTACCTTCTCAAAGTCACATGCGGAGAGTTTAAAACTTCAGGATTTCACAAGAGGAGTGCAACTAATGCCAGCCAACGGCCCAGGACCTGGGGAAACACCTCTTGGGGATCAAAAGTTCACTCCAGCTGAGTCCAGAAGGACTCAGGCATGTCCAGTTACAGGTCCAGGCAGGGTCAGTTGCAGGTCGGCCCCTTGAGTTGTTGTGCCCCTAAAGCTCAGAACATGAGGTCAACTACCTGACCATTAGAGTCACTCTGGTAGTCCTGGGTTCGAGGAGATGGTAATCTCTCTTTCAAGTAACAGGGCAAGCCTCAAGAGGCAGGGTAGTCCTCTGAAGAACAAGGCAGGCCTCAAACAACAGGATAGGCCTCTGAAGAAGCAGCCAGTCCTCTGGTAGCCGCAGGGCAGTCCTCTGGTAGCAGCAAGGCAGTCCTCAAGCAGCAGGGCAGTCCCCTGGACAATGCAGTCCTTCCCTAGTGCTTCTGTATTCTTTCATAGGTCTGGGAGTGTACTGAAGAGTTGGTCTGAGGGTACAATATTTAAACCTGATGCCAGCGTTTGAAGTGGGAGAAACATATAGACTTCCTACACTTGGTTCTGGAATTTCCTTCCTTCCTCAGACCCAGGTTCAAAGGGGTCTTGGGTGACAATAGACTGGTATCAAGTTCCTAAGTGTGCTGAGGCAGCACCTTTGAAATGTAATTGGCCCAAGGAACAGCTCTGCTCCTCCGATTTTGCTAACACCCTATTCCCTTTGTCTCACTGTAAAGGAGGAATATAAAAAGGCCAACTGACAACTACACTCAGCCGTGTGACCCAAGACACAGGCACCAAATGGTTAGGACAATAAAATGTCAACTTTCTAAAAGAAATTACCACCAACAGGCGCAGCCCTAAGACCTGAACCTGGGGCAAAGTAAAGACTGAATCCTAACAAAGGTTCAAGTTAAATATCCAACGAAGAATACACATTAACAGTAACAATAGGTTAAGGTCAAAATTAATAGAGTAAAGAAAAAGGAAAAACAAGACAATAATGAAAACACTTTTTTAAAATCAAAATTGTGAATAGCTTTCTAACAAATGATACCCCTACATAAATTCACAAAAATATATACCGATTTATTTTGTAATGAGACAAAAACAACAATGGCGCTCAATAAGTTACACAAGCAACCATACAGACAATACACTGTCTAAACAGAAGACGTGGCTGAGGAAAATTACAAATATGTAGTTTGTACAAAACAAAAACAAAACATAGCAAAGATTGCGTTCTCTACAATCAGTGCCAAATGAAGGCATCAAAATGCGTTGCGACCACATTAGATTAGATTTGGTGGTCATCATCAGGACAAACAATACTAAATACCAGAGCGTCCAATTTAGAATTCCAATGATAATTTCTATATTTAGAATGTTATTATTGGAATTCTATATTGGACGCTTTTGAGCAACATCAATAAGGCTGATTGGCCTATAGTTTAGAGGAGAATCCTGCACTCCCTTCTTGTGGATGGGGACAACTTCAGCTGCCTTCCAACTGCAAGGAATTCTGACCCTTGGAGGGATGTAGTTAAACAGTTTATTAAAATATACAGCCCAGCCGTAAATGTCTGTTAAGAAAAGGTCAACTGGGATGCCATGAGTCAGTGGTGCCGTGCACCTTGCTATGGGTTTAATTGCCGAATCTGTCTCACTGACCACCAATTTGAAAAGCCCTGGGCAGACTAGGTCATTCATACTAGAGTTAAATTACCTATCATTGTTCAGCCCCTGTTTGTAGCGATCCAGAGAGTAAGAATGCCATATCTCAGGAGAGATACAGTTGGCCAGCCAATTGGCAGGTTGGTGATTACCATGGGTTGCTAACTTCCAAAACGTCCTGCTATCCTTTTGGGTAGCATGTTTCTTGTCAACAGGATCGTGATGATTGTGTGTCCTAGACGCAAGTTGTATTGACTTTGTACTCTGTGTAATTGCCCTGTGATGTGATTTTTGAGTTCTGTTATGTCTGATCATCAGTAAAAACAAATAAATACGCTTCGTAAAGATTTTCCCATATCTGTGAGTCCCAATCCCTGCATGCTTTTATCTGTATTTGTTTATTTTCTTGGTGTGTGGCATAATTCAAGTTACAGTTGCCAGAGGTCAAGGTAAGACGCAGCTCATCTTTCTTATTGTTGCACTCTTTATTATACCAGGCACGCTCAAACCTTTGATGTGGCCCGGCCTGGGCCAGAGCGGCACACAAAAGACTCACTGAGCAGCTTGAAAAGGCCTTTGTTAATCTTTACGACTTTGGCATGCCGTAAATCATGACTGACCTGGGCTAGGGACATATCTTCAAATTCTAGTACAGCATCCATTCAGGTTTTAGTCATACTGGCTCTGGAATCTGCGTTTGTTGCTACTTTGTACCATTTTAATCTTCGCCTGTCATTTGATTGGGCCACATTTGTGCTTAGTGAGGTCTGGACATTTACCCTGAGGTTGCATAGGTCTCTTAGGGTACAGTGGAGAGCATTGTGATCACGGTCCTCCATATCGAATACCTTAAAATCGACCTGACTGCCGCACAGCTGGAGCGAAATCAGGCAGTAATCAATTCTACTTTTGGAACCTGGGTGATTAAAGGTATGAGCAGTAGACAAATCTGCAGGTGTATGGCCATTGCAGGCCCTCAGGCCATAAGATAAAGTAAAAGACATGAGCTGATATGCAGCGATTACCAACGTTTGACTAGATTAGTATTAAGTACAGGGATTCCCCAGACCTCATCCTCCTCACTGACAGGAGAGCCTCACCCCAAATCCATCGGTTCATATGTTGTGTTGAAGTCACCACCAATAATCAGACCATCATGTATGTCAAGGGAGGCCCTAAGAAGGGTCAAATCTCGAATTGTTTGAGTCACTCCCCATCCTCAAGGGACCCGGTTGTTAACATTGTATATATAATTAGTGCGAAAGCATGCCCTGGATATTGATATGCCCAGAATGTCATGGGAAATAACCGGCAACTGTGATACGTTAACCCAAATGAGGAGGCCGCCAGATGGCCGCGCCCTTTGCGCTGGAATGGCTGGCAAATAATACGTAACATATCCTGATCTATGCAACGGGTTGCATGACCAGGTTTCCTGTAGAAGACACAGGTCAAACTTGTCAATAAAGTCCCCCCAGCTTGGATCACCTAATTTGGACCGAATCCCCGCCAGATTCCATATCAAAAGGTTCATGAGATAACTAGTGCTGGTAACAGGAGCTATGATGGGACCAAAAGCATTGGATCGCTATTCTGCTCCAGTCTCTCTCCTTCTAAATGGGACCCTATCACAGAATCTTGGGGGCACTGTAATTAAAGAGCCAGTCAATCACGGACATTGCTCCCAGAATTTGGAACGCTCTCCCCCTTGATAAAGGACTAACTTCCTTCAGTACCTCCTTCAAGAAAAAAGTCAAACTCCTATTAATGAACAGATTCTTGGATTAGATCCCAACTCTCTCCGCCACTTTTCTATTTGTTTCTTACACTGTATGTATCTTTACCATGCTTAATGTTTTATATGTCATTGTCTACTCATCTTGTAAAGCGCTCTGATACCCGCATGGGTCTAGTTCGCGCTATATAAAACTTTTCAAATAAAATAAGTAAGTAAATAAATAAATCAACCATAGAGTTACCCAGAACATCTGACTGACGGTTAGGTGACGTCTGCAACTCAATTCCCGAAATGCTGGTAAGTGGAAGTGTCACCCCCACGATAGCTGGCAATTCATAGAGGCGTGGGGGATTCAGTTTCAATTGAATCTGCGAGTTAGGGGATGAGATTCTACGTATGGCAGATTGAGCAGGCCATCTAGAAGGAGATTTGTTTTCAGCTTTATCCTAATATAGTCAAACCTTCCTGTAGGCTAGGAGAGATCAGAGAAGTGTTTTCCCTGTAAGATGTCTGAGCAGAGAACAGAACGGCAGTCATTGACAGACCGCATGTTATGGATTCAATTGTTCAGGCTGAACACTTTGTGTTCAAAAGCCCTAATTGCTAGTGGGGAATTTTTGCCATATACAAAATGACTGCTTTATCTGCTGGCTGTGGTGTTTGTGATTTGCAAGTGGTCCCATCTTGCCCCCCTGGTCAGGAGTTGACATGTTGGACCCTACTGCCTGCCTATCCTGATGTTAGACAAGGGGCCTAGCGCCCATTAGGAGTATGGCGCAAGGGCCCTTGGGGAGAGAGATCCTCCACAGGAGTAGGCATGGAGGAGGATGTGGAAGGAAGTGGACATCTTTTTATAATACTATTATTTTTTTTGCCATTTTTATGATCAATTAATGTAGTATAATCACAGCTGTCAACCCAATGAGAGGTTTTGGCTGTAGAAGTAGGTCAGAGTATAGCTTTAAGCTCTCCAATTCCTTAATGCATCTGAGTAGCATGGACCTCAGATCCTCCATCTGTGTTTGGAGACCTTGCAGAGTGCAAGCAAGTTAAAGACAGCCCAAGTTCTGCCTTACTTTGTTCTCAAGAGCGGCTGATTTCAAAGAGGATGTGCAAGGTGGATGGAGGAAGAGCCTCAGCTATCCTTGACGGGCCTTCTAGTGAGTCCAAAGCCTGCATAGGACTTGCTAAAGGCAGAAATCTGTTTACACAGATTATCGAAGGAGAGAGAGAATAAGGCACAGTCGCAATGTCTCCAGGAGCAGTTTGATGTGAGGTAGGCGTTAAGTTAGGTTCATCTCCTGCAGCCTCTACTGCAACCATTTCCGTAGCTAAATTTGAAGTTAGAGGGGCCTGTGATCTCCGAGTTGCCTTCGATTTCCGTTTTTTAGGAAGATGGATGGCACTTTTCTTCAGCCGCTGACTTGGTTGGACATTACTGTCCCGACACCTCCCAAAAGGTTTTCTGAGATTATCAATTTCCTTCAAGGTTCAGCTATCCGATGGATTGTCGGGGGACGGGCTCGTGGTTGGGCTGTGGTTTTCACCCTTTTCCTCTGTGCGGTCTCTGTTGCTTTTCACTTCCCTATGAGGAGACAGTCTTAGGGGTCTGTCAGCTAGTAGTGTGGTAGAGGGTATGAGGGGAGCAGGGACCACAGGAGATCCTCCCAGGGAGAGCAGCTCACGCAGTATCACATCATCAATTAAAGGCCAGCCTGAAGCTCAAATAGTCCATAGCCAACAGTACTGCAGCACTTTAAGCGATAGCGCTAGGGAAACAGGAGTGAAAACAAGAAAAATATCTTATCCCAAGCTGGTGGTTTGCCCGAACAGTGGGGCCAATGGAGGTGGTCCTGTCCTGTCTCTTCCTGGCGTTGACACGTGCAGGACGGGCCAGCCCTTTGCCCTTAAATCTCCCAAGTGCAATCAGGCACAGATACAGGTGTGCTGGCTACTGGGATTATGGGACACAGAGTTCCCAACGGTAGCGTGAACGATCAAAAAGGCTTTCCCCCGACGCTTCCTTGTGGCTGCAAAACAATGTTGGATTCCTTGCGTGTAGCAGCTGGGGAATGTAGACGGCCCCAGACTCAATGTCCTGGTACACAGGCATGTCTTTCATTCAATTGATGATATATATGGATGGTGACTTCCTTACAGCATGATACATTAATCACACCCATTAAAATCCAATGAGTGATTGCAGCTTTATCTTTCAAAAAGACTAAGGGCTTCTTGTACAGAATGGCGGTATGGACTGAATGCTCAAAAATGGGCACAGAGAGACACACAATAGACCATTGCACAAAACCAATAAATGGACATGTTAGAAATGGGGTTTCTGGTTGGTCAGGGTATGCACCTAAGCCAGGCAGGACCCACCACTCTAGTCAGGGTAAGGGCATTACACACCCAAGATAACCCCTGCTCAACCCCTTGGTAGTTTGGCAGAGCAGTCAGGCTTATCCCAGAGGCAATGCGTAAAGCATTTGCACAACACAAACACATTCACACCGGTGACACAATAAATACACCACAAAGGAGACTCCACACCAGGTTATATAAAATTATATCTTATACCTTATATAAACACATAAACCACAAATACATAAATCACAAGTTACTTTGCCAACCAGGTAATTGTCATAATCATCACAGGTAGTGCACTAAAGAAAATACTTGTAAGGTTGCACTAGCTATAAAAGCATCTTCACTATGCATAATCTGCAGTTCATAATTCTTCAGAACATCACCATGAATACCAGAAATGCAGCAATGAACTGTTAGTGACAATGCAGTATCTAGAATTCCAAACATAGGGACCAGGAATTCTGCGTTCTACTACAGTTAATATGGTAGTACCAGTGACTTTCACAAATGGGGCGGGGGCCTCCCTTGAGGACTCCCCCCGGTCTGCCCCTAATGCAGGCAATTTAACTCTGGGCCGGTAGCCCCTCGGTATGTGTTTGCCATGTGGAATGACACACTCTGGCCAAGATCTTACGACCGCTCAGGCTGGACTCAGGACCAACTGGTGCCATCAGCGATGGTGAGCTACCGGCTGGATCCAACAGTTTCCCCAAGGCCGCAGAGAGCGTGATGTAATTCAAACACGGCCGCTCAGGCTGGCAGTCGTCTAGGTGGGGCACCGGCCCCTGTTGCCAAGCGCTCGTACATCCCTGGGCCGGGCTCTGCGGCGATGGATACAGAGCGTGAGTGGGGCTGCTTACACTCTTGGCCCTCCTCACCAAGTCTGGTGGGGAGTGTGAGCCACCCACCACTAACAGCAACAGCGGCAGGGTCAGGAGGCCCAGCGTCGGGCCTTCGGGCAGAAGTGTTGCTCCTCCATGGTACGGCAGAATACGGTGCCGTGTGACTACACCAGTAGCAGTGCTTCAACACGTGCTGGTTTTCTATTCATCCCTTCCTCAGCTTAGGAATGAAAAATAAAGCACTACATTCACACTTTTGCTTTAGGAAAAAGGTATAAGGGTGGTCCAGTCCTTTTCCTGCTCCTGGGCAGGTTCTTTCTAGATCCAGCAAGGATCTGGTGAAGTCTTTTATCTCCCTGAGACTTCCACAGGAGGTTAGCACACACAAGCCCTTAGAGACCTTCTCAAACAGGATACCACAGCAGGGCAAAAAGAGTCAGTCCATTCCTCTGCCACAGACAGAAGCAGCAACTACAGGCCAACTCACCCCTCACACAGAAAAGGCAGTGCTCTTCACACAGCTCTTCAGCTCTTCTTCTTGAAAGGGTACTCTTGTTTCCAGACATGATCTAAAGTCCTAGGGTTTTAGGTGCAATACTTATACCCCAGTTTCCCATTGCTCTTTTTGTGGCAAGGGTCTCTGAGCCCAGTCCATACCAGTCCTGTCCTCCCTGCTGCAGCTTGACCACAGGGGATGGAGACAGCATTGTGCAAAGGAGAGACAGCCTATTGAGGTGCTAGCAAAACTCCTCCCATTATTCTAAATGCAGACCAGGTCTATTCAGCCTAGTGATGAGTCAGCCATGCAAGGCAGGACAAACCTCAGCCCCCCTTGTGACTGTTTAAAGTAAATGCACATCCCCAGCTCCTGTCACTCAAAAACCAGATGGTAAAGCAAGAAAATGTCCACTTTCTAAAAGTGGCATTTTTAAACACACAGTTTAAAAAATACCTTCCATAAAAGGTGTGTTATTAAATTTTGAGTTCAGAGAGCTTAAACTACATTTCTTTATCTTGTCCCAATGGAAAGTATGCTTGTAAGTTGTTACAAGGCAACTCCTGGGACAGACCACCTTTCAACAGAGAAAAATGAAATACACTGTATTTCACTATCAGGACATGTAACACACCACTACATATCCTACCTTTCACATACACTGCACCCTGCACTTGAGGGTACCTTGGGCCTACCTGAGGGGTGACTTACATGGAAGAAAAGGGAAGGTTAGGGCCTGGCAAGTGGGTGCACTTGCCAGAACGACAGGGTATTTTAAAACTACACGTGTAGACACTGCAGTGGCAGGTCTGAGACACATTTACACAGAGCTACTCATGTGGGTGGCACAACCAGTACTGCAAACCCATTAGTAGCATTTGAGTTACAGGCCCTGGCACACTCAGTGCACTTTGCTACGAACTTACTAGTAAATCAAATATGCCAATCATGGATAACCAATCATAATCACAATTTACAGAGAGAGCATATGCACTTCAGCACTGATCAGCAGTGATAAATTGTCCAGAGTCCTGTAGCCAACAAAAACAGGGTCTCAACAATAGGAGGCAAAAGGCAAACATTTTGGGGATAAACCTACAATAAGGGTTCGGTCTAACATGACCATTTGCTATCCTCAGCTAACTGTGTTATCAAGTATTTTTAAGTACTCTATAGGGCCAGAACTTGCAGAAATAGTTTGTAAAAATGCATCCAACAAAGAGTGTTTTTTTTTACATAGGTTGAGAAGCTACAACAAATTACATAAATTATTCCAGTATCTTCTTTGAGGCTGAGAGAAACTTCATTCCTCAAACTGAAAACTTGGTTAGGTTCAATTCTGTCCCAGAAAAGACAGAATCATGCCATATGCAACATAAATAAAGAGGTGATGAAATAATTTGACATGCAGACAATAACAAAGGAATTAGTCCTCACAATAAACGGCGCAACAAAATATTTGGGAGCATATTTACAAGGTCTGGCGCATCTCTGCAAATCAGCAAGGTTGTGCCAGAACACTTGCACCAGGCAAAACCACCCGTGCGCCACCACTGATGTGCCGCATTTACAGTGTGGCGCACCGTGGTGCACAGATGGGCAGATGCGTGTCGCATCCCCCGTCGTAAAGGCGGCGCATTGCTGGAGTTGCGTCGCAAGCGCGACGCGGCTCCAGCAAGGCTCGGGGCGCCCTATGCCTAACATGCTGCGTCACTCCTTTCGCCTGCTTCAAGCAGGCGCAGGGTTTTGACGCAGCATGGCCGTAAAAGTGACTCCGTGAAATCTTGTAGATTTCACTGCATCATGTTTACGAGGCGTACCTGCGAGGGAATGCCCACCCTGCGCCGTAACGCCCACATGAAACCTGACGCAGGTTTCATGTGGCGCAGGGCTTTACAACGTGATGCATCTCCCTAGATGCGTCACGTTGTAAATAGGGCGCAATGTGGCACAAGGTTTACGCCGCCGCTGCGTCACAGAAGTGACGCAACGGCAGCGCAAATGAGGTGCAAGGGGCTTGTAAATCTGACCCTTGTTTCAAACTAAAGTTTAGTATTTTGTTAAAACTGCCTGTAGCAAAAAGAATGGTTTCTGATTGGTCCAGTTGCATTTGGAGGTTTGCTTATTCTTCCTTTTTTCTCTCTCACCCTTGTTTGGTTGGTGCATTAAGATGCAAGGTTCATGTTTTTTCACATATTTTCTAATTACCTTTCAAATGTAATTAATAATAAAGCATAATTACAGAGCCCTCCATTCTTCTTCACTTCAGAACTGTCAGGAGAGAAATGTAAAAGTGACAAATTTGGGAGCGATGTGGCCAGGCTCTCTCCTACAAGTGCCCAGAATGAAAGATGCATACATTCGGCATAGAAGCAGTTTTGCGCTGAGAGGCCATACTGCATGGATATAGGCTTGCTGCAAGATATGTTTGTTTTCATGTCAGGAAAATCAACAGTATAAACCAGCCAAGCAGACAATAAAACAAGCTCACATGTCAGGCTCTGTCTGATTGCCCTATTTGGTACTCTTCGACCCTGCAATCAACCACCCAAAGCTATTCTGAGCTATATTCAAAGGAAGCACCATGTAGTCTCCACTGCACAGGATTCGCCACTAAGGGCCTCTTCAACACTGACTTGAGTTGTGTTTTCCATCTATCCTGCACAAGGCTTCTCCATGTGCTATACACATCAGGTCATTGAATCAAAATGGTTGTGCGCCTTATGGCACACCCAAACCCCTATTTATTGAATTTTTTAAACAGCTTAATGTCACCATGAGGTATTCAAGCACTTTACATAGTAAAATGATCACTATTCATGAAAATATCAAGCTAGAACAAGATGGATTGGGTGGAAGTGCAAGGAGAAGAGAGGATAAAAGCTACTTCCGTTGCCCTGAACTGCAAATAAAGTGCCCCAAACCGGGTCTCAGTTCGGAACACTGGAGAAGATGCTGTGTTCATGACTTCAATGCGGTGATCCCAGTCAGTTCTGAAACTGTAGTGAAGATAGGGCCATTCCTGATCCCATTATGATGTAACTGTCGAAGAACCAGGCTCACAGAAATATGTTTTGAAGAAGTAGATCTTAAGACCTTTTCTGAACTATAAGATGTTGGCGAGTTAGTGAGCTCCAGGTTCTAGAGGTTGAACCAGTAAAGGATTGTTTAAGGGCTTGGGAAGATCCAAGTTTCAGTTTTTCTAGGATTTGAGAATTTTTACTTCTGGATTGTCTTACACCTGATATGACTAGGAGATCTGCTAGGTAGGTTGGTTTGCAAAGGCACCTCAGGGAGAACTATTGGTTGGTGAATGAAGTCCCCTTGGCTGCTCAGAGTCCTTGGGGGCCAAGAACCACTCCTGTTGCCACATATAGCTCATCGGAGCCCCGCCCCTTTTCCTCACCACTTAGCAAACACACCTTCCAGCTTGTTTCTGGTTGGGGGATGAAGTCCCCTAGGATGCTGAGAGTCGTTGGTACTGGAATATTTCATGTGTCCCCTTTACATGCATTAGTAATTTTTGCCAATTTATTCCAAAATTGTGCATTAAATGCACTTTGTGATTTAATTTTTTTCAAAATTCTCTTGGGGGAGGGGGAACCACCGATCAAAACCTTACTTGAGAAAGGCTCCCTTGCTGCAATTCAGATAGGGTACTACATCTGGCTTTCAGCAGTGCCAGTTGAGGATGTAGATGGAGCCAATGTAGTAAGTGGGTGGAGCCAGTGGAAGAATGGGTGGAGCTGGAAGGGTGGGTGTGGCGTCTTAAATCAATTTGAGCACCTGCATTTAATATTTTACAAAATAAGCACTGTCTCTATAGGGTCCATGAAAAGTACCCAAGGCTGTCCTTGTCCCCCCCAGAATTTTAGTGCCTCTTAAACCCCTGCCCAACACCCTCAATTTAATGGCAGAGCGTATGTGACCTTCTGCCAATATATGTTGCTGCAGGGAGCAACCTGCAAAGTGGGGCCTCTGAGGCGTCAGCACCAACGTACCAGAAGAGCTGAAAAGCTGTGCATTGTGCCTTACAGCACCATCCTTACATGGGACTGCCTATACCACAGGCTTCATAGCGAGACAGAAAGGGTGACTGTCTGTGTGCACAGAAATGGGCGAAAGTCCGATGCAGATAGCGAAATTCAGCTCTTTCCCTCATTTTGATCCCGCCCGCAGAGCGGAATTGGGGCTGGTTTGCTGCTCCTGAGTAAATGGGGAAAAAAAGTACAGTTGCTTTTTGAACCACCGTGAGGTGCCTGGGCAATGTATTTACCTTAATTCTAACTGCGTTGACGTCAGGGCCGGACTGGGAACTCAAAGCAGACCTGTCAATTTTGTGCAAGTGTGAAATACTCCTGCCTTTTTTACTGGGGGCGGATATTGCTGCACTACTGTAAAATCGGTTCCCAGTAACAAAAACGACCCCCATCACTGTAAACCCAGCCCCCACCATTACAGCCTCCCAGGGAATCTCACGATGGCCGCTACGGCCAGTCCGGCTCTGGTTGAAGTGTAGACATAGTAGAGGTATTGAAGGGTCCTCTGGCATACAAGAGCAGCTCAAGCTCCCTTTCTGGAAAAGTTTCTCTGAAGAGCATTTTAACTACAAGGGCCGGCCCAGCACAAGAATTCCTCTCTTCCTGTATTTCACAAAGCCTGGAACAATACATTCTTGTTTTCAGGGCTGTTTCTACCATTAGGCAAGACTAGGCGGCCGCCTAGGGCGGCAAAAGGAGGGAAAAATTTGATTACAAGTTCTTTTATATCTAATCCATGAATTCTTCTAGTCTGAATGACAGGGGGAGAGAGTGATGGTAGTTAAAGGGAGGGGGCGGCATTTTTCAATTCTCGCCCAGGGCGGTAAAACACTCAGTTTGAGAGAGAGAGAGAGAGAGAGTGAGAGTGTTTTTAGGGGGGTGGGAGGAGGGCATTTTTGGGCATGTTTACCTAGGGCCGTCCTTCTCGCTTGAGTTGTACTTCTGTGCACTCATGTTTCTGAAGCCACATCTTCATAAGCCTAAACTAAGATTGTACAAGTGGGGAAAAATAGCATTACAAAAAATCTTTCAAAGTGAAAGACTAATCGGTTGTGTAATAACATGATACTGGAGTAAGAGTGTGCAAGAGTGGGGGATGAGCAAGAGCTGCAATGAAAAGGGCACTGAATACAAGGAATGTCTACAGAGCAGGTGCTTTCATGTCAAAAACTAAACTAGAAAAGATAACAGAACATGCAAGGTGCAGGGAGGTAGACGCA
Organism: Triturus cristatus; assembly: GCF_964204655.1. Lineage (NCBI taxonomy): Eukaryota > Metazoa > Chordata > Amphibia > Caudata > Salamandridae > Triturus > Triturus cristatus. The sequence continues at coordinate 1,062,363,075 of NC_140593.1, read as the reverse complement.
GCTGTGGGAAAATAAAAGGAAAACATATAGAATGTGGTGTCAGAGTGGGCGAGATGGCGATGAAAAGGCCCTTGGGCTTTGTGGTGTGTCTGCCAACAGTTTCCATTTGTCACAGAATTCCAGTGATCTTATATTTCTCACTGAGAACCCCCTAGATTAATTAACTCACTCTGGCATATTGATTGCCTTACTAATAGAAGTACATTGGCCTTTGGCTTTTCACTGAAAGACATTTCATGTAATGTATTATTAGATGGTCAGTACAGAGAGTCCCATCTCAAGGGAGCAAGAGTGCTTTACAATCAAGTCAGAATTGAAGATAAAATATACTTACAGAAACTTTAAGGGGAGGCCTAGCAGAGACAAATGTGGGCTTCTTTGGATGGATGCCTGGACTGAGGAGGGCAATGCCTTTTGTAATCATTAGGCCTAGGTGCATCATTCACTGAAAAGTTAGTAGGAGGTGTACAAATCCCTCCCCAAACTTGATACAGGGGTTGACGTGCATGGGTGTTTGTAAATCAGACTGAATTCTTTGCTCTCATGTCATTATGGGCCACATTTATTAACACTTTGCGATGGATTTGTGCCATGAACGTGACGCAAACCGGCACGAAGGGCTGATTTTGGAATTTATTTTTGTGCTCAAAATAAGTTTTGTACTGGAAAGTAGCCCCAAAGTAACAGAAAAGAGCACATTGCACTACTTTGTATCAATGGGTGTACTAGGGGTGGCACATTAGCGTGCCCAACTACCATGGGTTTTGTGACACAAATTGTTATCAACAAACATTGGTAGGCAGGGACTTGTACCAAATATTTCTCCCTCCTCAAGACTGACTTAATGTTAGAGACAAATGGGCATATTTACAAGCCCCTATCGCCACAAAAACGTCACTTTTAGCAACATTCCTGTGCAATAGGGGCTTCACCTTAATTACAAGGCGGCATTAAGCCACTAAACGCAGCTTAACGCCGCCTTGTAAAGAAGGTCCCCTTTCAAGCTAGGCTTAGCGTGAAAGGGGTGGGCAATAGGTGTTGTGGTGGGCGTTTCGCCGCAACACCCATCAATTTTGACGCTTCCCCCTATTTACAAGGGTGGCGTAAATAGGAGGCAGCGCCACAATTAAGACCAGGGAGAGCCTAGGCCTAACATGGTAAAACGAGGAGAAAAGCTTTATTTCTTTTGCTGTTGCTATATGTGCTGAATTGTGCAGCACACATAGAAACAGTAAATTGCCATGAAGGATTGCGTTTGTGCCAGGAGGGACACCACCTGCACCTCCACATAAACAATCATTCCCTATGGTGCAAGGGTGTATTTGTATTTGTAGAGCTCACCATTCATCCCAAGAGACATCACGGTGCTAGGAGAGCATAATCCTGAAGTGGGGAAGACGAATGTAATCAGGGTGCCTGCATTGGCGCTAGGCAGCTGAATTCAGCTCCAGCACAGGGAGAAACATAGGGGTGTGCCGTATTATTGTAAATACAGTGCATCCCTGCATTTCAAAAGTTACAGAGTGCTGCGACAGAAATGTTGGAGCTAACCCGCGCTCCACCACTTTCTTGTAAATCTGCCCCAAAATGTATTTGCTCACAACACTTATTACTTTTCATGTGTACTGTACTGTACTATACACCCACATTCAAAATCATAAATTATGTTAATACATAGTATTTTGTTCTAGAAGACCCCCTTCCTGTGCATGGCCTATGCTTGACATCACTCACACATCATTGCTCTGCGTTGCAAGAGTGTGCGTTGTTGCAAAGCGACCTAAAGTGCACTGGTGCAGGCAGGGAGGAAAACTGCACCATATTGTGACAGACCGGTTGACTTTCATGCAATGCAGTGCTGCAACTTTGGTTGATACACTGTGGTGTGTGGATTCTTTGTAAATTTTCCAGACGGACTACATCAAATATTTGTGCTCATATTACTACAATCTTGGATTTATCTTGATCATCACACTCTTTAAAAGGACCAAATTGGGCAGGTGATCTTTCTCTGTAAACACATCAAGTTCTGGAACACACTCTCCAAAAAGGTTCATGAGAGAATGTTGAGAACAATGTGAAAATACAGAAATGTTAACAAAAAATATTGATCACAAACATTTTGTGATCCTATACATAAACAAAAAAAAAACAACTACCAAAATGTTGCCATTCAAATATCAAAAAAACTCACATTTTGAAAAACGAAAATAAATAAATACACAATATTGTGACCACATTAAATATGTACAACACTATACAAATATTGAAAACTACATTATCAACAACTAAAACATCTGCACCAATAAATAAAAAATATATTGATAATTAAAAAGCACTAAACTACTAATTTAAAACACTGTAAGCAATTAAATAACACAGAAAACTAGTTAATTAGTATCTACCCTATAAACACAAAACAAACTATTTCTACGTTTGTAAAATATATCAAACATTAGATTACAGAAACAAAAAATAACATTAAAACAACCTCAATTCTAAAATACATTAAACCAACCAATGCAACTCTACAAAATAATTATTTATTGAAACATGATCTTTATATAAATAAATATTAATACATATAACTTCAAAAAACAAATATATATGTGTAAAACAAATAAAACTTTGTAATGGCGCAATGGATACACTGATTATATTGTGTACACCAACATTTATTGTCCATACCATAGTCCATATAATGCAGATGACAGTTGATGGAACAGGGATCCTTAAACCTCAATCTGTTCGTATAATCAGAAAAAAGTGTACCCCACTGGTCTCGAGGACCTTTGAGTGTCAACTCAAAGCATAGGGAAGAAGCGAGCATCAGCAGTACATGTCGACAGTGAATCCAATGTGAATCCACAAGGACAACAGAGAGGAAAGGTTCCAAACCATAAGGGTTGTACTAACAATTTAGTCAAAGTCAAAATCCCATCAATGTTCAGCAAGTAGTGAGTTTATAAAATAAGCATTCATATTAAAATGATCATGCAATCTGAATTTGTATCTTATCAAGAAAAAAGTGCAAAATATGACAACATAAAAAAGACAGAATAATAATAAGACTGTTTCCATAAAGGAACGTCCCTATTATAAATATGTTTCAAAAGGGAACAGATGGGTTCTAAAAGAAAGTGTCAGCATCAAATGAACCAAGTTTAAAGTTCAAGGCATAGGCATGAGTGCTCGAGCTTTACGGTCAACAACCGGGCAGGGGAAATCAGCAGAGCTATGAAGAGATCTACTCTCAGTGAAGTCAGGATAGGATCTGCCTAACTATTCGACAAAACCCATAATTCATATGTGAAGGAAAGTTCTGGAAGGCTCTCCACATCCATCCCCACCAAACAATCCATTAAGCTGCTGTTGTTCTCTGGGAGCTGGCAGACTCCCTAGTTTCCCAGCACTAAACAAAGAAACACACATCTGCCTGACCTTGGATGTATCACTGTTCAGGTCTGACTGGTACAGGAGGATCTCTGCCACCACCACTATCTTCGTGTCCTCAGTCAACTTACAATTATTGTACAGCTTATCTAGCAATTTCAACACAATAACAATAAGTCTGTTCTAACTAACGAGAAACTTGATGACATACCTGCAAAAGGAGAAATAACGCGAGACTTGCAAAGCATTTCATAAACGTAAACATGCATGGTAACATGGGCCTAGTTACAAGTAAGGCCAACTTTAGAAGAATATGGTTTCCAAGCAAGTGCAGTTTGCATGAGTAAATACCCTGGTTATATTTTGAAGTGAGGTGGAAGCACCAGAGGGTGGCAGGCAGCAGGAAACCCCAGTTATTATATTTCTATTTTACATATTGGGATGGGGTGGGGGATGTTATTTTTATGGGGAGTGTGGCAGGGTGGCAGGATACCAGGTATATTTGGGAGAAGGAACATTACAACAAAGGGGGTGTGAGAGAGTGGCAGGAGGCCAAATGGATGGTGTGTTTTGGCATTTGGGGAGGCCACTAATGATGATGGTGGTGTTGGAGGCAGGACAGCAGGTATATGTTATTTTTAAAGTACAGTTATCCGAAGGGGGCTGCATGATGTGAATCCACATTGATAATGGCTTTCCCATGATTCCTCGTCCCTTTATCAGCTGATGCACAGGAACAGCTGTAAAGAGATAGAGAAATTGGGGGGACATACATAACATAAAATTGTAGATAGGTATTTGCCATGGAGTTTTTGACCTTGGGCTTCCGAGTGACATCATTGGCACCTTGAGCTTCACTTTCATTATCTTTTTGATATTGATGTGTAATCACTTGGAGAGAACATTCCTGTTATTCACAGCTAGCATTTCATAATTCTGTATCACTGTTACGATATTCCTGAATTCATGTTTTCAAATTGAGGTTTTTTACTGGAAGCAAGAATTTGTGAATTTAACTCCAATGCTAATAAAACGTGTACTGCTAAACAGAACCCATTTAACTTAAAAATTAATGTTTATTATATGTATATTCTTCTCACCCTATAAGCTTTCCAAATGAAGTACATGATTTAGTTAAACAATGCACAGTCTTACATATTCTGTTCTGAAAAAGATCATACAAGAAAACACATGGAGAGGGATTTATGGATTGACAGGCTGTACTCCATTCCACCAGGACAGCAGAGGCATTAACTCTTCTGCCCTGACAGACTACATGTTTAAAGACCCCAGTCTGCCCGATGGAGATCTCTGTGCCTTCGGAGGATCCGTTGCCATGGTGGCTCCTCTGAAGATAGTGTATGTTTGCTGAGCAGCTGTCATATGTCATGCATCTGTCCACAAAATTGTCTGTTTTCCAAAATCAAACTCCAGTTTTTGTTTTTGAAAAAAAAAATGAATGGCCCTAATCCCAGGGGGCTTTCTTGCAGGGTATGGAGGTCATTTTTTATTTGTGTTCTGCTTGGATTTGTTAGACTTTCCCTGGGGGCCCCAAACAGTAACAGAAGTAAGTCCTATAGGACGGTCGGTCTAAGGTTTTCATGGACGGAGCCAGTGGAGGGTCTACTTACTGAGACATGAAGGTTCACCCAACTCTAATTAGATCGAGCGGACTATGAGTTGAGCTGAAAGGGTACTCTATGATGTTTGTGATGAAGTATCATGCAGCCAAACTCTAAATAGCCCTTTTGATCGTATTTGAGCCAGTCAAGTTACCACCCATCTTTACTATCGATCATTAGTTAGCAGGGCACTTTTTGTTTTAAAGCTATCATTCATGCATTTGTGCTTTCTCTCTACAAATCATCTTCTTGTCAGTCATTTTATCACTCTCTCCCAGCCCTGCCGTTTACATCTTTTGGGAAGCCTGAATTCTCACCTCATTCCTTCTCAGTCTCCTTCCACCTCAGCATGGATGTATCTTATACTTTTTAAATCCACGTGGACTTTGCAGTATCGTTTTCAGTCCCTTTGCAGCTAAACCTATAATGTGGGCATCAACTACATTTTCCATAAATTCCTCTCCCTCACTCATACAACACTTTAGGTTGGAATTGTAAGAAGCCTTCATCTACCTGCATGATGGGACCTTTTCGCTAGCCAAGTTGGGTCAATATCCTTAGACTTTTAATCTTAATGTGGCCATTGTGTTTGCTTTGTTTTGCACAATATGTTTATTCTTTGAAACAGTAGGCATTATTTTTTAATGAACTTGAGGGTTCATTTAGGCTTGGCAGTGTCGAGGCACCAGCAGTCAACCAGTGTCGGACTCCTCAACTCCTCAGGATCGGAACGATGCTCATTATGGTCCACCTCTTGATAGCTTCAAGTCTGAGTGCTATTATAGCGCAGAACAGTGAAGCGATCAAGCGAGGGAAGGAAAGTGAGGGAACAGCAGGGTAGAGACCTGAAATGACACGAAAGCAAAGCACATAATCAACATCCATTGACCTACTCTATTCTCTCTCCCCCCCATTTGATGGCCTGGTATTACAAAGAAGTAACTACCTGTAAAGAAAAAGAAGGACGTGTGTTGTCCCAATTGATCCAGCTCAATGTGTTCCTCTCAAGAACAGGAGGCAGGTAAAAGCAAGACCCCATCACAACAAGGGACATATACGAAACACTACAGAGAAGAAGATAACACTTGGTTTAGATACATGAGGTGTGCGTACTATCCTCTCTATATGTAACCCCGCCTCATAGCTTATCCAAAATGAAGGGGCACGTACCCAGATTCTCCTCTGGTCTGGTTTCACAGAGGTTGTATGAGACCGACTTGGCTCATCCACAATCCCCTGCTAAAATGGAGACACAATCAGAAATCACAATTAGAGAAACTCAAATCCTTGAGTCAATAATAATTCCACAAGGGTATGTCAGATTCGATGCAGTGTAACCACGCACTCAGCCGGATTGCGCAGCGCTAGGTAACACACCTTCATGCATACACAAGTTCGTTGGCCACCTCCGTATGAAGCACAGGAAGCCTTGGGCTCCCCAACACAAAGTAAAAGCACTCTGACCACTCCTGGTGGTAATGTCGAGATATATATTACAACTGTCAGAAGGATAATGGTATTACTCCTACCATACACCCTTGCACTAGTATCCCTTCTACTCGCAAGAGACCACAAAAGTGTGTCTCATCAACGAGGAGGAACTCCTAGTGCCTTGGGTTTGTCACTGTACACACACCAAAACACTTGTTTCTAAAGCGAAGAACTTAAGGGATAGTTGTTCCGGTTTCAATCCCCCCCTTTAAATAACAATAGGCTATTTCCCAAACTGTGCTTGCCGGTATCAGAAGTGGTGCAGCCGCACCTTTACCGGACCCGCACTCGTGGCTGCTGATGGCTTTCCAGGACCGGTTTTCCCTCACCGGGGCTCTGGCCGTGAAGCTCCACACGGGGTACCAGACGGCGTCTCTGCTCGGAGGCACCAGCCGCTGAACTCCACACAAGAACTACGGAAATTAAAGAAACAGAGGAACGCAAATGCCAAACAACCTCTTTGCGTTCCTGCATACTAGGGCTTTGGGGGGGCGGCCGACCAGCGGGAGGCTCGCCCTCCCGGGGAGTTTTGGGCCAGGGGAGGGGGAGGGCATCCGGAGCACGAGTACTCTCTTCCGGGTCCGGGGTCTCCGTTTGGGCTGGTTGGGCTCCTTGGGCTGGTTTTGGGCTGGGGGGCTATTTAACCGGCCATTTTGTGTGGCGACCCACCATTTGGTGGATCGTGACACAACGGCCGGTTGGGTGTTTGTCGGGGGCTTGGTTTTTTGGCATATTGCGGGATAAATTTATCGTTGCTGTTGGCAACAGAGTGCAGCGCGTCCCGGCAACGTGGGACACGGGATTGTGTGCAGGTTGACTGCAGGACATATTCGCGGCGTGGAGCGGTTCCGAGGTCGCGGTGTCGGATCGCGGCAGAGAGGGGGCAGAGGCGGCTGAGGATACGGCGGTGGCGTGCGGAGTGACAGGCCAGCAGCGGTAGCTCAGGGACAGTGTCAAGTGTCTTCGGTGCGGCAGTCCCCTCCAGTAAGGCACCATGAGCGAGGATCCGAGGGTTGTGGAGGCCCTCCGCCTCCTCGCGGAAGCGGGCCGCACGGACCTGCTGCGGCCGGACACGCAGGTGAGGCCTAAGAGGAGAGCAGCGAGTGGGGTCGCAGCAGCGGTTATCGCGTGCGACCCCCCGCGAGCACGACAGCGGGCGGCGGTGGGGGGGCGGGGCAGGGGGGGGCGGGAGCGGCTCCTGTACGCCGGAGGCGGGGAGGAAGGCGGGGGGGTGCAGCGGCCTAGGCTACAGTTCGTGGGGGGAGGGGGTGAGGTTGGTGGTGTGAGTGGAGTGAGGCGCCGGTAGAAGGGGGGGGAGGGGCAGGAGGGGACGGGGCGCGTGCGGACAGCAGGCAACTGGGGGGGGAGGTGGGTGGAGTGGAGGGGGAGGGGGGGGTGGGGCATCGCCGCTTCTGATTGACAGCTCAGAGGAGGGGGACGGAGAGGGGAGCGGCGGGGAGGCGTCAGGCGAGCAGCCCGGGGGGGCAGGGACGCGGAGCGTGGGGGAGGGGGTGGAGCAGGGTGGGGCGGGTGACCGGGAGGGGGTCGGGGAGCAGCGGGGGGGGCCGGGAGATCGAGCGGTCGGGTGGGGCGGTGGGGGGGACCGAGCGGACGACTGGAGTGGGGGGCGCCGGGGGGGTTGGTGGGGGGCTGGGTCGCGGCCCAGGAGAGTGGGGTGGTGCGTCGGGAAATGGAGGCGCTGGAGTGGAGTGAGGGGGAAGAGGGGGCGGGTTGGGGGATGGGGGGCGGGGGGTGGGGGGCGGGTGCATGGCGGTCGGCCGCGGCGCGGCGGGGGGTCATTCGTCATGGGTCGGGAGGGGCGGGGGAGGGTGGGGCGATGCGGGGGGGTGGGGGGCGGGCCGTCCTAACCCCGGCACGTTGGACTCCACCTTTTTGTTTCCACAGGAGCGTCAAGAGAGGTGCTCGGGAGAGCTGCATACGGCTCCAATCCGCCGAGGGGATGGGCCGGCTCTGCTTCATGCGGGCGGCCGCGCTCCAACGAGGGACCGGGCAGCGGTGGCACGAGACAGGCGGGGCGGTAGGTCCCCGCCAGCCCCACCCCAAAGGGTAGATGCGGCCTCTGGGGGACGGGGGCAGCGGTCCGTCCATTTTGATCGGGACCCAGAAGAGCGGCAGGGCAAGAGGCGGAGAGCGAGTGTGGATCTTAGCGAGCTGTGGCTCAAGTGCAGGGAGCGGGCGGGTCTGAGCAGGCTGGAGCCCGCGGAGGGCGGCCTGTGGCGAGAGCGTGGAATGGATGGTGAGGAGGAGAGAGAGTCAGTGGACTATGAGGAAGAGAGTGAAGAGGAGGGGGAAATCCGGGAGGAGGGAGGGGGAGAGCCAAGTAATGCTGTGTCTAGTTCATTACAGGAGGCGCCTCGGCGGACCAAGGAGGCGAGGGTGACGGCCCCCCCTGTTCCACTGGTGAGGCGGCGGGATCCGGTGCGGACGCCGACCTTGACGCCAGGTAAGGCAGGAAACAAGGCAGGGTGGGGCTCCGGGGGGGACAGGCGCACGGTCGCGATTGGTACGGAGACGGGGGGAGGGGAGGGGGGGGTGCGGCTGAATAAGGGCAAGTACGTGTGCGACGCGGGGGTAGGCACGGAGAGCGCGGGGGCGGCGGGGGGCGCCGTGACGCCGGACAAGGCGGGGGGGAAGGGAAAAGAAGGGAAAGAGGGGAAGGAGAGCCATGAGCTGCCGGTACGTAAACTACCCTATATGGGCATCACGAAACCCTTAGGGACGCATCTGTCGCTGGGCACGAAGGAAAAGATCTGGAAAGGGGACTACGTAGATATCCTGAAGCTCTTACATAGGGAACTGACAGCAAAGGAGGGGTCGAAGGAAGAGGAACAGGAACTAGCCAAACGCCCCAGGGTGCCCCTGAATATCGAGAACTGGTCCGCGGGGTTTTTGATCTTTGCGAGTGTTTACTGCGAAAAATATCCCGAAAGGTCCGTGGCACTTTTTAAGTATATGGATGTTGTCCGGAGGGCGCAAGTTACCTACGGGGGTTACGCGTGGTCCCATTATGATGAGGAGTTTCGGGCGCGGTTGGCCTGGGACCCGGAGGCGAAATGGGGAGAGATCGATTCCGATTTGTGCCAGCAGACCATGGGGGGAGCCAAGTTTGGCAAGACAATCTACACGGCAAGTGGGTTGCCTCTGGCGCCCCGCCCCTTTCCCAGCCGCCCCACCCGAGGGGGGGTGGGGCAAGGCGACAATGCCGGGGGAACCACGGTGGGGGCATGCTGGGATTTCAACAAGGGTCTATGTACGCGACAATATTGCAAGTTCCGGCACGAATGCTCGAAATGTGGGAAACGTCACCCGGTGGTGCAATGCTGGGGGGTGGGAGGAAACCAGGGTCAGCAGCCCGCGCCGGGGGGACAGCAGGCGGCGGGCAGGGGAGGTAGGGGGGGACAAGGGACTGTGGGAAAGGGCTCGTACACCGGTTAGATTGGATCGGTTGGAACCCCTGCTGGCGTCTTATCCACGGACCGAGGACGCAGGGCTGCTACGGCAGGGTTTCCGGGAGGGTTTCCGGCTGGGCTATGAGGGTCCGCGCATTGCTCGGTGGGCGGAAAACTTGAAATCGGTCGCGGCACAGAGGGCGGTGGTGCGGGAGAAATTGGACAGGGAGGTGCGGGAGGGGCGAATGGCGGGGCCATTTGGTGGGCCGCCGATGCCGGATCTCATTATCTCACCCATTGGGGTGGTGCCAAAAAAGGAGCCGGGGCAGTTTCGACTGATCCAGCATTTGTCATGGCCGGAGGGGGCGTCGGTCAACGATTACATTGCGGCGGATTTGTCATCAGTGTCGTATGCGTCGGTGGACGTGGCGCGGCGTTTGGTGACGGCGGTGGGGCCCGGGGCACTCATGGCAAAGTGCGATATCAAGTCGGCGTTCCGGTTGTTGCCGGTACACCCGGAAGACTACCAACTGTTGGGGATACAGTTCGACGGTGACATCTTCGTGGACAAAGCACTGCCCATGGGGTGTTCAATTTCGTGTGCATTGTTTGAGCGCTTCAGTACCTTCCTACAGTGGGCGTTTGCGTGGCACACGGGGAAGACGACGATGACGCACTATCTGGATGACTTTTTCCTGGTGGGGTTGCCCGGTTCGGCGGACTGCCAGCAGCAGCTGGACGGTTTTACGGAGCTCATGGGCTACTGGGGTGTGCCCCTGGCGCCAGAGAAGACACAAGGTCCCAGCACGGTGCTGTCGTTTTTGGGCATTGAGCTTGATTCAGTGGCCATGGAGGCCCGGTTACCGGAGGACAAAAAGTTGAGCATGCTGAGTTTGGTGGACGGCATGTTGGGGCAGCGGAAAGTGACGGTGCGGGAGGTGCAGGTTCTGTTGGGGCATTTGAATTTCGCTTGCCGGGTGGTGCGGGCCGGTAGGACGTTTTGTAGGCGATTGGGGCGGGCCCTGGCGGGCGGGACATTGCCGCATCATCATATGCGTTTGTCTGCAGGGACAAAAGAGGACCTGGGCATGTGGCGGGCGTTCCTGGCGCATTTCAATGGGATCCCGATGGCTCCCCCAGAAGATTGGGAGTGAGATGTCACCATCTCGTCGGATGCGGCGGGAGTGGGTGGTTTCGGGCTTTTCTGGCAGGGAAAGTGGTGTGCGGAGGAATGGCCGCCGCAGTGGCAGGGCGGCGGGAGGAGCATCGCGTTTTTGGAACTATTCCCATTGGTGGTGGCAGTGACAGTGTGGGCACGGGAGCTGGCGCACAAACGCGTGATTTTCAAAGTGGACAACATGGCAGTGGTGCATGTCGTAAATCGGCAGTCCGCTAGGGATCCGCAGGTGCTTAAGTTGTTGCGGGTGTTTGTGCTACGTTGTTTGGAGCATGATATCTTGTTTCAGGCACGACATGTGCCGGGAGTGGACAATGACATTGCGGATGCTTTGTCTCGTTCACAGTGGCAGAGGTTCCATGGGCTAGCCACGGAGGCGGACGACTGCAAGACGCCGGTGCCGGAGGGGATGTGGTCAGTAGGAGAGAGAGGGTCGTACAATTGGTAAGAGGGTCCGTGGCCAGGTCGACGTGGGGGGCATATGAACAGGCGTGGCGGGAGTTTGTGGACGGCGGGGCAAGGTGGCAAGGAGATCCGGGGGTTCGACGTGAGCAGGTGGTGCGTTTCATGCTGGCACTGATGGACAAGGGCTTGTCTAAAGCGACAATTGCGGGAAAGCTGTCGGCCATAGCATTCATGGGGAAGTTGTGGTGGGGTTATGCGCCATCGGCAGGTGAACTGGGCGCGCGCATACTGGAGGGTTGGGTGCGGGAGTGGGGGGCCACGGCTCGGCAACGTCTGCCTATTACAGGGGCCATGCTCCGAGGGGTGCTTCGGCGCCTGCCGGCGTTTTGCCACACTCAGGAGGAGATTCTTTTGTTTTCCACCCTTATGTCGTGGATGTATTTTGGGGCTTTCAGGGTGTCTGAGCTGGTGGGGCAACGGGGGAAGGCTGGGGTGTGTTGGGAGGCGGTGGAACTGCGGGCCGGGGAGGTGGCGGTGCGGTTGCAACGTTCGAAGACGGATCAGCGGGGTAAGGGGACCTGGGTTTTTCTAGGGCCCGCAGGGGAGCAGGACATCTGCCCAGCGGGGTGGGGGCGGCGTTTGGCATCCCGTTTGCAGTCGACGGAGGGGGAGATTTTTCGCCGGGTCGCGGGGGAACGGGTGACGGCGGCCCAACTGCTGTGGGTTCTGCGGCACGCGCTGCGCGACATGGGGGTGGAGCCGAAATGGTTCGGGACACATTCATTTCGGATCGGGGCGGCGACTGACGCGGCGCGCCGAGGGTGGGGGAAGAGGGACATTATGCGGCTGGGGAGGTGGAAGTCGGACTGCTATCAGACATACGTTCGGCCGCAGGTTGGGGGGGGAGGGGAAGAGTAGGCGGGATGCTCCCTTTGTGCTGACATGTGTCTCTTTCCAGGTGCGGTGGCGGGGCCGGACGCGGCCGTTCTGTCCATCCTTATCCTGGGGCACTCTTTCATCAAGCGAGCGGAGAGATACGAATGGGACAAGAGCAGGAACCTGAATTTAGATTTGGATTCTAGGTTGTTTCAATGTCAATGGCAGGGGCAAGGGGGTATGAGATGGCACGAACTTTTCCCGGTATTGCGTAGGTTTGTAAAGGGGGGGGTATGTCCGGATGTTCTGGTGGTACATTTGGGGGAGAATGATCTGGTGCAGTGCAAGGGCCTGGCGTTGCTGAAGCAGATGAAAAGGGATCTGCTGGAGATTAGGTCACGGTGGTCGGGATGTCACATCATCTGGTCCGAATTTATTCCGCGGAGAACTTGGAGGGGGGCTGCGCGCCCAGCGGCCATAGATAGGGCGCGCCGGAAGATAAATAGGGACATGCGGGTTTTTTGCGACAGAGAGGGGATAGGCAGGATGGAACACCCGGAATTACGTTATGCGGCAGTATACTTTTTCAGGGAGGATGGGGTGCACTTGTCGCGGTATGGCATGGAGCTTTACATTGTTCAGTTGAAGGAGGCAGTGGACAGGGCATTGGGAGTGTGCAGGTACCCGAGAAGTCAGGAGGCCTAAAGGGGGGGTCGAAAGCCGGCAGTTCCGACTTTCGAGTGGCGTTTTCCCTAGGGCATGGGGGACATCTAATGAGTTGTGTTTACGGTGGGGTAGGATATAAGAATCTACCTAGTTAGATAGGGTAGGAAAGTTGGGAATTGTAAGTTGTTAATGATTGTTGCAGGGCGGGAAACAATTTTAGGGGAGGGGGTGGGGGGTCAGATAGGAAGGCTATATTTAGCGAGGATTAGTTTTGTACGGCACAGGCCAAGGGACGTTTCTATGTAAGGTGCACCTGTTTCCAATAAAGCGGCCTTTTTCACACCAACAATATGGTTTGTGGTCTGTGTTGCCCCCCCCCCCCCTGTGGGGCCCAAAGAATACTCGGCAATGCCACAGGGGCGGAAGTGTGCTCATATGCCTTCCGCTGCTCATAGGACATGTAGTCTTTGAGCTGTTTCAGCGCTGATCGCGGAAAACAGGACAGGGCTCAGTGCGAGACCTGACAACCAGTGCTCAGACAAATCTGCTGTTTACCTACCCTATTTAGTGGTGAGGGAACTATCAAGATTTAAAGCAGCACAGCTTCATCTGTCATGCCACAGGAATCCTAAAGTCGCAGGACTATCAGTTGCAGAGTACCCAGCTTCTGTGCCTCTGAAGTTCTGCCCTATACAAGGTTGGAATTTGTGCTTATTTTGCCTGTCCTGATCTGCATGCATGGCATGGTGAACCAAGAGAGGAATGTAATTAATGGTTGCAGCTCAGTGGGAGAAAAGTCTCTGAATATTAAGGTTTTTTCGTAAAAGGAAGCAAAAACCCCAGCTTTGGGACTTTATTTCCATTACAGAGTGGCTGTCCGTAGATGCAGTTTCGCTGAAAGCAGTCCCTCCATGCCAGTGGGAGCACTTGGCCAAAAGAATCTCAGTCGAATTGACGGGGACCTCAAAACATGTTGAGGCATATTATCAAGAACGGCGTTAAAATTATCGTCGCTTTAGCGGCAGGAAACTGCCGCTAAATCGGCGATAATGGGCTTGATAATATGCCCTAGAGAATTCTAATAGAAGCCCATGTTCACACCAGAACATGGGCTTCTATTGGAATTCTCAAAGGCATATTATCAAGCCCATTATCACCGATTTAGCGGCAGTTTCCTGCCGCTAAAGCGACGATAATTTTAACGCCGTTCTTGATAATATGCCCTGTTGTGTGGCTTTCCTCCAGGCTAATATAGGCAGTGCATCCAGAGCCCCCGAGAATGCACAGACTGCCCACTTGACTCTGAATGAGCCATTTGGTCATTTTCCGTACTGGGTTGTGGCACAGAAAGGTTTATTAACTAGCACAGTTGACCAGATTCTATGGCAGAATTGTCCAATTTATTGGAATATTTGTTTGTTTGTGGTATGATTTATAATGGTCAAAACATTGCCAGGGGGCTAGCATCTAGGTGCCACAAACATTAATATTCACACAATGGAAGCACAGGAAACTAAATGACAAAGAACTGATAATCGGGAGTGAGAAAAGAAGGTGAAAAACTACAATACACAAAAAGTAGAAAATGGTATTCTATAGATCAAAACTCATACATAACAACTAAGGGCCCAATTATGAGTCTGGCTGCCCAGCCACCACCACACCGGCGGGACCACCATGGTCCAGCCAAGCATATTACGCGTTTCCACAGTTTTCATGGTGGTTCAACCACCATGAAAACCATGGCGGAAAGGAAAGAAAGGGGGCCTTACAGGACCCCCTGTTGCCTCATGCCATGTGAATGCACACGGGGGGAGCACAACATGTGCCCCTGTGTGCATGCACACCAGTTCCTGCACGACATGGACTTAAAAGTTCATGCCATGCAAGAATCTTGCGTGGCGTTCCCATTGTAGTGCCTTTTTTAAAGCACTGCCACCTTTGGAAGAGGAAACGCCACGGGACTGCCATGCCACCCCCCGTCAGACCACTTTTAAGTTGTAATCTGGTGGGCGGGCGGCAGTGACTCTTGGCAGTGCGGGGGCACATCGGTGGCCCGGTACCCACCCCCGCACCACCAAAAGTCATAATTAGGCCCTAAGAGTTAAGACAACAAAGCTTATGACAGAGAGGTTCTATTGTATCTACGAGGATTCAGGCGCCAGAGGAAATTACTTCTCACTCATATCTGTTGATTAAGTAAGAATTTAACAAAAAAGATATGGGACTCATTTACAGAATGGTAAACTGTTGCCAGTTGCTCAGGAGAGTAGAGGGGTGTATTCCACTGATCTGATGGAAGACCAACTATCATGCTTTGAGATATCCACCGAGCAGGCTTGGTCTCTGTGACTTCAGCAGAGCAACCTTCATGGCAGCTCAGTTGAAGGCAAAGCAGCTTTGATGAATGGGCACCATATTTAATAAGCCTGACAAACAAACTTCTTTGTTTTACAAACATCAAACCCTCAAAGCTAGGATTTATTATCGAAAAGCAAAAAAGAAATATTCCTGACACAATGAAAAGTTTTCTCCAAGCAAATGTGATGTCATTGACTCAACTTCCTTTTCATGAATGGTTGGTAGGCTTTGCCTGGAAGTCCTAAACAGGAAACATGAATGTTCGAATGTCTATCTAAATAGCATGGAGATTCTTAGGTATAGGGTGGCTGATGGTCCATTGTCCAAAGGGCCTTTGGTGAAATGTTTCTGCAGGCAGAGTCAGCATAGGCCCCGTTGTTGGAAACAAGGCGCTTACCTTGACCCTAAATCCAACTAAGGAACCATGAATTTGCTGGATGGGTTATCCGCCACTTAGTTGGTGAACGTTCTGCATCCACTAAACTCTAAATGAGGCCCTTTGTTGGTATAATTCCTTGGTTTAGCTAGATGTATTCTCTAGTGCAAAATGTTTCTTTTTTTTAGCACAGGTGGCATATTGGCTGATGCAATAAATCTCATTCTATGGAGCACTTGTGCTTATTCTGTGGCTCAAATAGAGTTGCACTTTATCACAGATGAGATTTATTTTCAAAACAGAGGGTCTGATTACGATGGGATCGTATCAGGGATTGGGACTGCCCGACATGCTGTCGGCTGTCCCAAAGTAGGTATTACAATGTTACGTCCGCCACGGCAGTCGCAATGCCTATATTTTACATTGTGGCAGGTGCTGCTGGCTGTACCACCAGCCGCAATGTAAAAAAGAGACATAATGGGGGTTTGGAGCACACTGCCTGTGGTACTGTTGCTAAGAGGAATTTGACAGCATTTCCAGCAACCCCAGATGAATTTTCTTTGCTCTCTAATACTGCTGCTCTCTACTGATGAAAGGCTCAACCCAGAAACATGTGTATAGAGGTACACAGCAATGTCTGCACCAACTTTGGTGAAAACATCAGCTAATTTTCAAGTAAGCATGAACTGTGTACTGCATTTACCAGGATGCAAAGCGGCGGACTGTGCTGGGATGTGAGGCAGTGTGCTCCCATTCCCCATTCTGTTTAAAAGGCTCCCTTAAGCCAGCAAGCTGACGAGCTTTGGAGATGCACCTGTGTGCCTGTGAGTGGTACTGTGACCTGAGAGGAACTTGGCAGCATTTCCAGTAGCCCCAGATGATTTTTCTTTGCTCTCTAATACTCTGCTCCCTACTGATGAAGGGCTCAACCCTGAAGCACGTGTCTAGAGATATACAGCAATGGCTGCACCAACTTTGGTGAAAAACTCCAGCTAATTTTGAAGTAAACATGAACTGTGTACTGCATTTAACAGGATGCAGAGGGGAGAACTGTGCTGGTAAGTGAGGCAGTGTGCTTCCAACCCCCAGTCTAAAAATGGGACATGTTACAAATCCCTGCACTACGTGGCAGGCACCATGCGGTTCCTGCCACATGGTACAGGGATATGTAGGAGGGCACCATAGGTGCCCCCAAACCCCACATCCAAGGGCCAGGGGGGAAGTGGGGCCTGCTACAGGCCCCACTGTCCCTTTCCACCAGCCTTTTCATGGCGGGTAACCGGTCACGAAACGGCTGGCGGACCGGGACATTGGAATCCCTACGGTGGTGCCTGGTAGGCACCGCCAGCATTGTAGGGACTACAAGACCCTCCAACACACCGGCGGGCTCAAGGAGCCCGTCGTATGCATGGTGGTTAGTCTTTGCGACTGCCACACATCTGCCCGCCATCATAATATATCAGGCGGTAAAGTTGGTTACTATGGCGGGGAGACCGCCACCTACAGCCTGTCGGCCGTGGTCTCCCTGCTACTGTAAGCAGCCCCAGAGATTTGACCTTTCAAGTACATTGCAAGGGTTTATTTTCTCCCATAGTATATAATACAATATTTAGTGATGCTCCCAGCCAAAGTAGTGTCCACCATGGATTTATAAACAGCCCTAAAAGTATAAAATATTGCTAAATCCTTGAAAAAAGAATCTAGTATATGTTGACATAAACCTCATTGGCCAAAGAAGAGCAATCCATCAGCATAACATTTTAGATAAAGCTGTTTCAATGCTGGTTCGAAGTCTCTGTTTCAGAGGTTCAACAGCCTTATGAGACTGAGCTAAGGCTTTTAGAGATTTCATTAAAATTAGGACCAGAATTTTTTTGAGGCCATCACATAAGATAAACCACTAGTGTAATGCTCCCAATCCTGCTCACGCATATTTTCTCATTATATTTTAAGCTCAGCAAACAATTACATAAATATTAATAAAAAATTCAAGGTAAAGCAAAGTAAGCATGAAAAAGGGAAGAAAAGTGATAAAAGAGAGAAGAAGCAGGAATTTAATAAAACATAGAATTATACCTATTGCTAATAATAAATACATGTGCAAGATGTGATGCAAAATCTAGAATGTTAACATTTTAAATTGTTCATAAATTTCATGATATAATTTGTTTAAACTCTTCCAAGGTATAATTCAGCTATAAAGTACAATTCGCTGGAGGAGGTTTTACACATTTCCCTCCACCAAAACAGAAAGAGTATGTTTGTTTGCCTCTCATGTTCTTGCACTGATAATTCTGCCTGCTGCATACAAGACTGGTAATTTCGGGTTATACTAGGGTGGACGTAGCTCACGTAATTCTGTGTAACAAAATCATGTGGAATCACAAGTGGCGGCTGGCATCTCTACGGGGGGAGCACAAATACATTTTTTTTTTTAAATGCATGTGCATATATTTAAAAAAACACTTACCTTTCACAAACACGACGTCCTCTGGTCTGGACCTCTTCTTTGGCAGGAGCCGGATGCAGCAACTCCCTAGGCCAATCCTCGCGCTGCTCCTACCAGCATGAGAGCAGCTGTAGGATTGGTGGGAGCGTCCTCACTCAGCTTTCCACATTGCTCTGGAGGCTTTGGCTTGCTCTAACTCAACAGTTTTAAGATAGCTTGGTTAGAGCTGTTTAAAGTGCGCAGGACGGCCAACAAACATGTGCACTTTAAACAGTGCACTGCCAGCCCACACTTCTCCCTGCTGAGTGACATGCTGCTGTCACTCAGCTGCAGCTCCACCCCATTCTGCTCTGTTTGGGACGGGACATAAAAAATAAAAGGGCAATAAATCGTCATTTTATTTTTCATCTCTGGGGCTGTGGGGGGTTTTGGGGCGACACTCCTCCGCTCCAATGGATGCATAAGAATTCCACAAGATTATGCTTGAATTATGCAAGAAAAGTACTTAAGTGTTTAGCACAATTTCTTAGCACTAAACCTAGCGTCTAAAAAGGACAACAGGATGCAATTTGCGCTAAGGAACTGCACTAAATGCAATAGAACACAAATAGCCAGTGCGGGCAGCCACTTTCGTTCACTAAATGTGCTCTTGGGGTAGAAGTTTCCCTCAATTTACTACTGGCATTTAGCGCTATTTTCTTTGCACTAAATGCACCCCCGTGTCCAAAATGGACACTTGGATGCATTTTGTACTAAGTAATAGGGCTCAATGCAACAGAACACGAATAACGAGTACGAACATCCACTCGCTAAATATGCTTTTGTGGTAGGATTTCCCCCCAAAATTACTCTTAAATACGCGAGGAGGAGTAATGTATAAATATAAGTAATTCTGCTTCAAAGTGTAATGCAAAATTTACAAAATTACTCCAACGTATTTGAAATTCTGTCCAGGCCTAGTTAATACCCAAAGAAGTTCACAAAAGACTCTGGGGTCAAATAGTAATCCAATAGTGTATCTATGTAGGGCAGGCAGAGAACATGTGGATCAGTGCTGTGAGTACAAAGCACGTTTACACAATATTGAACTCTTTGTCCTTTCCCCATTTTCCAGTTATTGCCGGTGCCCAATAAAAAACATAGTACCATACTAGTGGAGTGTGTATTTAACTGGGGTGATAGTTAAATAGAAATTCAACCTTTCCTGACTACTGTCCATCTCACTTGGTGGAAGGCATAGCTAGTTACCCTATTTCTCTTAGTGCCTGATGTGTAGTAAAGAGCAATAAAATACCAATATCCATGGAATGTCAATCTGGAGCATTTCTTCAAAGAAAACACATTGCAAGAATGCTTCATCAGTAAATTGTTTATTAGAAACCTTTATTTGACTTGCAAATACTTTCTAAAGGTATGGGCATTTAAATTAAGATTTAGGGACTGATTTACATCTCAGCAGACGGGTTATTCTGTCACAACAGGGACAGATATCCCATCCGCCAAAATATAAATCCCATTATAACCTATGGGATTTATATTTCGCAGGATGGGATATCCATGAACGTTATGACGGAGTTACCCATCCGACAAGACCTGAATCAAGCCCTCAATCTGATAGTGTGTTTATAGCATATGTATCATATAAAGTTCCTTAATCCCATATACAGAAGAAGTGAAAAATTGCAACTAGTTGAAGGCGTCCCTAGAAGCAAAGGTATAACCAATGTCTTGAATCCCAAAGTATTTTTTTTAATTCACACTATATGCAGATAGGGACTGTTTTAAATATTACCTGTTTAAAATCTTAGGGTTACCCAACTTAAATACCAAGCGCAGCCATTCAGTTCCATAGAAATATCAAATAAATATCCTGATGCAAAACGTTTTGAGATAGTAGAATTAAGGGGCTCAAGTATGACACATTTTACCGGTCGCAAAGAGCCCATCAGGCCATTTGCGACCGGTAGAATGCAATATCCATATGTACCAAACCTATTCTGCGAGTCAGTAACCTATTACCGCCTCGCAAAATAGGGTTTGCATGTCGCTATTAGGAAGGGGGGTGTAAAGGGTGTCCCATTCTAACAGTGAGTCGCACCGGTATGTATGAATGCTTTGAGGCTGGAAATATGGTCTCAAAACATTTGCAGATTACCACCAATTTCAAATTGGTGGTAAGCCATTTGAGAACGAATGGGGGCGCCAATATATTTTCAGAGCAGACAGTGGCCCCACATACCACTGCCCACTCTAAAAAAATTAAAAGAAGACTTTTCATTTTCATTATGGAAATGCATCCCATTTCAAGAAAACAGGAGACATTTTAAAATAAACAGCTTTATTTAAAAAGCAGTCACAGACATGCGGGTCTGCTGACCCCAGCAGGCCACCATCCCTGAGAGTGCCGGCCATTCCCAAACTGCGACCTGCCTCATGAATATTAATCAGGCAGGTCCCTTGTGACTTGTCTGAGATATCAGGTTTTGAGACTAACAAATTGCGAGTCGCTAAAAATCACTATTTACGAGTTGCAAACCCTGACGTCGTACATGTGGCCCTAAATGTTTGCCCTTGACATAGCCCTTTAAAAGAGGTAGCAGGAAGAATCAATATGCTTTTCTAGTTTGGTTTGTAACCCCCATTAAAAATGGAGCCTAGTCGAAAAGTGTGAAAAATAAGCTGAGATACTTTGGGAGAATAGTCTTCTTAATAATATACATGTGATTATCCAAAGACACCTGCAGGTGTCTTCACATATCCAGAACCTAGATGGTTGTGGAAAGTGTGTATTGGGAGTTGTATTTAACCCCCACAGACCTATCATGAGGCCCAGATTATTGGCTGGAGTAACAACCCAAAAATGTTCTTATGTCTGCATCCTTCTGGCTAAAAATGTCTGAGTGTTGCTTGAGTTAAGCTTATAGCCCAACAGATGCCAAAGTCATAAATGTGGCCCCTCCAGGCACCTCTTCAGATCAGTCTCTGGACCGGAAGAAGATCAGAAGACGACTGGGCCTGGTGTCTGTAACTTGAGACGAGCCCTGCAGGACCAGACCTGCTCCCTCTTGTACCTTAGACAAAGAGGTAGACTCTAAGGGAGAAAACAAACTACAACAAGCTTTTTCATGGAAGTACCCAGCTGACCAGTTGCACCTGAACCTAGACTGGACCCTGCTGCTTGCCACTGCTAGACACCCACTGAGGGCCTCATGTAGGTAAATAAATTTTACCGGTTCATAAATACCGAGCCGTACCGAATCGGTAAATTAGAATCGGTAAGTTATATGTAGGTAAAAATTCGGTAACAGTTACCGATTCGGTAACATTCGGTAATCACGAATCGGAATTCACCGAATCGGTAAATACCGAGGTGGTATTTACCGATTCGGTAAATACCGAGGTGTTATTCACCGAATCGGTAAATACCGAGGTGGTATTTACCGATTCGGAAAATACCGAATCGGTATGTACGGATTCGGTAAATCAAATCACATGACTTGACGAAACAGCTAATCCAGTGCAACGACAGCCCACCCAACCAGGAAGTGCCCACACCCAGGCAGGTGTACATAATTAGCCGAAGTGGCCACACCCAGGCAGGTGTACATAATTAGCCGACCCTGGAGAAGCTTGGAGTGCAGAGGAGAGGCAGGGAGCCGTTGCATGTGCGAGCGGGTAAACGAACAGCATGTCCAGCCAGAGAACACAGAAAGACGGAGGGGAAAGGAGGAGGAAGCTGAAATTTAGCCCCAAGGAACTCCAGGTGCTGGTGGAGGAGGTGGTGAAGCAGCACCAGAAGCTGTTTGGAAGGCAATCCCTGCAAGTGCCTGAGTCGGAAAAGCGCAACATATGGCTGGCCATCCAGGCGCAGGTCAATGCTGTGGGAGTGACCCACAGGGACATTGAGGTCCTCAAAAAGCGCTGGTATGACCTCAGGATTGTAACCAAGAGGAAGATGGGCGACATCCAGAAGGAGGCCAGCCAGACCGGAGGTGGAACCAACAGGGCACCTGCCCTCACCGAACTGGAGGAGCTGGTGGCGGCCACAATCGAGCAAGAGAGCGTCGTGGGTCTTGGGGACGCCGACAGCTCTGCCAGAGCCGCAACACACCAAGGTAAGACGAAAGCACAGCAATGTAGCCCCCCCTACCCCTATCCCACATCCCCCATTGTGAAACGAGAATCACACTGCAGTCCACACGTGTCAGTGCAGACAGGCAATGCATTCCGGGAGATGTAGTCAGGGCAACACTAACCATGACGTAAATGTTACAGGGCAACAAGGCATGTCACGCACTCGAGGCACAAGGAGACAGGGGACATATTGGAATGTGAAATGATTTATTGTGACGCTTACAATGCAGCCCTTCGGGGACACTGAGCCAATGTTGTATTTCTGTCCACAGATGTGACATCATGCAGGACAGGGCATGCTGCTGGAGAGACGGCACACCGGCCACATAAATCACCTCTAGCCAGCACCAGTTCAGACCAGGGAGCAGGCCCACTGGCAGCCGCACCACCAACACAGCCAGCCTCGCCACACACAGAGCCAGCATCACCTCACCGAGAGCCAGCATCACCTCACCGAGAGCCAGCATCACCACCACCAGAGCCAGCATCGCCACTCATGTTCGAATCACCGGCCACATCTCCGC
Source organism: Triturus cristatus (assembly GCF_964204655.1). Classification (NCBI taxonomy): domain Eukaryota; kingdom Metazoa; phylum Chordata; class Amphibia; order Caudata; family Salamandridae; genus Triturus; species Triturus cristatus. The sequence goes on along the minus strand of NC_140593.1, from coordinate 1,062,340,191 downwards.
TTGCAGGTGTGAGAATGAGGAGGCGTCCAGCAGCCAGGCTACGAGCCTTAGACACCTCGTCAGACGACAGCATGGGCCCAGAAGACCGCACCGGGCCCCAGGAAGGGAGCCATGCCACTGTGCCCCACACCTCACAGGCAGCACAGACGGAAGCAAGAGGGCGCCGCAGGTCGCGTGTCCAGAGTCCACCAGCACCCACTGACGGCCATGGTGTCTTCTTGGGGCTCGAGGGCCAAATGTTGAAGCAACAGCGCCTGCAATCAAAGGCAGTCATGTCAGTCCAGAGGCACATGCGGGTGATGAAGACAACATTAGTCAACATGGACACCAACATTAGCGGCATGGCTGCGGGCATTCGGGACATGTCCCAGTCAATCCAGCAGTTGTGCAGCAAATTAGATGCTGACATCGAAGCACGGCGCCGGGAACGCCAGAGAAGGGACACTACCAGCAGGGCACTCAACCGTCTGGCAACTGCGACTTCTCTACTGTGCCGGCGCTCTGTGACGATGCAGGAGGGCCTAACACAGTGCTGCAGCGACCTGTCTCGGGGGATGGTGCAGGTGACAAGTGCACTAGGGGTGCTATTGACTAGTCAGGCGTCGACAACTGCTGCAGGGGATGCTGCGGAGAGCATCGACACCAGCAGCAGCATCACACCCCCCGTCCCAGAAGCACGCAGGAGCAGCAGGCGGCTTGGGGTTGGCTCTAGTGAGGATGCACAGGCCGTGCAATCCACCACTGCAGCGCGTATGCGCAAACATTGATGTAGCCCTGCTTAGCCACTTCCCATTGGGTGACGTAACCCTGGACATACTCCTTGTATAGATGGTATATTGCCAGATTGGCCTGTTCATGTGTTCATGGCGTGGTGCCACATTAAAACTACGTCAGGACTTCTCACAACTCGCTGTGTCCCCTTACTTACTCAGAAATAGTTGCATGTGATATCTGCCCGTCTCTCTCTCCCATCGATTGCAGTTGGCACTCTAGCTGCGTTGCCCTCTGGCTGGCCTGACTCATCCTCGTTGTCCTCAAAATATGTCAGTTCCACATCTGTACCTTTTTTCGTGGCAAGGTTGTGCAGCATTGCACAAGTGGCAATAATCTTGCAGCAGGTGATGGGTTTGTACTGGCGTGCGCCTCCGCTCTTGTGCAGGCAGCGGAACCTGCTCTTCAGTAGTCCAAACGTGCGCTCCACCACATTGCGTGTTGTTTTGTGTGCCACGTTGTATCGTCTCTCACTCTGGGTTGCTGGGTGTAGGTAGGGAGTGAGGATGAATGACCGGCATGCATATGCACTGTCGCCTGGATGAGTAAAAGGGAACCATCAGTAACATGCCTCTATACACTATGATTTTCAGGTTTCAAGGGGCGTCACTGTTACTTACCTAGCAGGTATCCCTCTCCGAATTCTCCGGCACTCAGTCGTGTGTAGATCCCACTATTCTGGAAGATGTAAGAGTCGTGGGTGCTCCCAGGAAACTTCGCGACAATATCAGTGATGATGTTCCCTGCATCACAGATCACCTGCACATTGATGGAGTGGGTGGACTTCCTGTTCCTGTAGATGTGCTCTGTATCAGCTGGTGGACAGATTGGGATGTGTGTACCATCAATACAGCCGATGACATGGGGGAACTGTGCCATGTGATAAAAGTCTGTTTTTGTTTTCTGCAGTGCAGCCTGTGTGTTTGGGAAGCTTATGTAGTGGTGCATTCTCTGCATCATGGCATCCAGGAACTTCCTGAAGAAACGTGACAGGCAACTCTGGGATACCCCACCCACCGCAGCTATCACCACCTGATAACTGCCGGATGCCAGCAGATGTAGGCTGCAGAGCACCTGCACATGTGGGGGTATGGCGTGCGCCCTTCTTATTGGATGGTCCAGGAGTGGCTGTAGGTCCCTGATTAAGTCCATGATGGTTTCGGGGTCTAGCCTGTACCTCTCATGTATCTCTGCATCAGTCAGCTGGAATAGTGTGATGCGCTGTCTGTAGATTTGTTCCTCCCGTCGCCACACCCTCAGTCCTGCTGCCTGTAGACGTAGGCGCCTTGCAATGACGTACATAGCGGCCATGTTGTCCACGCAGTAGCATTTTGGGATTGCTGATATGCATTGTTGATGGTTACCACCTGCTTTCAATCCGTGTTAATTACCGACTCTAATTTACCGATTTTCTTGGATTTCTTAATTACCGAGTGCTCCTACATGTCATTTTCATTTTTACCACTTCATATTTACCACTTCATATTTACCGATTCGTTAATTATGTATTCGGTAACTCTGAATCGGTATTTTGGAATTCGGTAAATATGAATCGGTATTTACCGCCTCATATTTACCGAAAATTGGTTTTTGGACTCCTACATCTCACTTGTCTGAATACCGGTCGGTAACGGCATATTTACCGAAAATCGGCCGTTACCGACCGGTATTTGGCTACCTACATGAGGCCCTGAGTCTCTAAAGTCCTTCTCTGAGGTCTTGGGTGCTTTAGAAGTGTACCACTGTGGTTGGATGGGACTTACAAGACTAAAGTCCTATTTAGAGCGTCTTCAGAAATGTAACAGATATCCTGCCTGCTGCATTCCAAGTGCAATATATCCAATAGCTCTTTTAATTCCCTGGGCGGGATATCCATCATGTTTGTGACAGAGTAACCCATCTGCCGAACTCTAAATCAGGCCATAAGTCAGATGGTAAAATCTGTGACCTGGATGAATCTGTTTGGTGTATCTGACTGGCGCTCCATTACGGTCGGCCTCAAATTTCATTAAGTCCTTGTCTACCATGACTATTGACTATCTTTGCCACTTTATGTGTTTTTTTTAGCTATTTCTACTTACAATTTAAAAAATGTGTTTCTCCATTCCCCCTATTAGATTTGAGTTGTGTCATTTTGTTTATTACATTTTACTCTATTATTCTAATTTGATTTGGGATTTTTATTGCTTTGCATTTTGACTTTATGCCAGCTTTGGTACTGCATAAATACTTTATAAATTGCCCTAACTAAAGCCTGTCTGCTTTGTGCCATAGCTACCATCATGTAGAGCTTAAGTTAATTTAGTGTCTACGAGGGTTCACCCTGACAATGGTTGCGATTATTCCTTGATGTGGGTAGTCACCCATCCCAAAAAATAATCTACTTTTTTAGAGAATTCTTTGAAAGAGATGGGGCCGCTTTACAAAAATGTTTTCCGTTTTAAAAAGTGTTTGGGAGAGTTTTCATTGGTCCCTTAGATCACCGCCTACTCCCCTGAAAGATTTTCCCCAATTCACGAAGTTGAAGGGGTCCAAAATGGCCCCCTACTCTTTTGCTAATACATTATCTTTGCAACTTGGGGGTCTGCAACATTTCAATGGTTTGTGACCGGAATTCCAGTTGCAAACCATTGATAAGATTTCAGTATCTGGAATATCTGGAAGGTACACCCAAAACAAGCCCCTTCCAAATACCAAATCAGGATTGAACGGCATATCCATTTTAGGGGTTGGTAAAATTGACCGACACCTAAAATGTTTTTTTTACCTGGGCAGAAATATTTTTGCTGTTACAAATTTTGAATTTTAGTGTTTTTTTTGGAAAGGCTAAAAAGTTCACCACATCTTGCATACGTTCTTTATTTATTGACTGTACTGTCTTTTGAAGTCTTGATACTTGACATGCTTTCAGCATATCTATCAAGATCATTCTTTGTATCTGGCCAAGCTACCAAAGGTGAGCCAAAGTTCACCTTTAGCTGAAACAGTCTCTATCTCTTGGTGGACCCCATGCCCAGATGATGCAGGAAGTCAGTAATAGCTTCTCTCTTCCTCTTAAGATGTTAAGTACATTTTTATACTCATTTTCTTATTGCTACTGCCTTAAAGAAACTTGAACAGAATCAACAGTGTAACCATATATTAATTTCCTGGACTGATAAACTGCAAGCATTACTGACTAATATCTGCAGTGTTTCGTCCTTAGTATGCAAACAAATGTCAAAGTAAACAATAGAAAGTGCTATCTCAATGAATTTCAGAAACTACAATCACTGAAAATGTTATATCAATGATAATACAAATAAAGATATACCCAAAGAAAATCAAATGACAGACTGGGTCAAAGCTTTGTTCAGAATCTCATTCAGAGTCTAAAAGATAGGAGTACAATAGTTTTTCAGCATACAGCAGGTAGAAAAGGTGAATCTGTGCACAGTAGTTAATGATTCTTGCTTCCCAGAATAGTCAACTAAATTCAGTGTCCCAAAACATAAGTTCAGGAAAGATCCACTTTCTATGCAAGGATGTCTACTGTCCTGCAGGTCTATTTAGGGATATTGTGATATTATAGACAGTGACATTGAGAATGTCTGTCTCTCACCTGTGTCAATTGTCATGATTTGTGACACAGACTCACATCTCTGTGCTCAGCTAGTTCATGAGTGCAATACTCTGATCTGGGAAAAGAAAGGCTGGCAGTACATTCAGAACATTGGTGCCCATTGGCAAGGCTTTGTATCTCCGGAAGAGTACTATACATGGGCACCTGAAAACAGATTCAGGAAACTACATTTCCATTGAAGCCACAGAACCCTCATGATGTCTAGGAATAGGTACTGTCATTTTGAAGATATCGAATATAAGCTTTCTCCTGGTCCAGAGTGTCCTTACTAGGCAATCAAGAAACTGTTGGTGCAAGAGCTTGTTACCAGGCCTAGGCAATACCCAGGATATTGCATTCTTTCTAAATGCAAGCATGCAAGGAACTTAATCATATTTTGGAATGACATTTTAATGGTTTAAAGTACTGTTTGAGAGATAACCTTATATGTTTTATTGCATATTTGAATAGTAAGCTACATGGGAAGTGGAGTGGATCTTATAACCGTCTTCGTTGATATCTGAGTGAACTATATATTTCTGATGAATGTCTGTTTATATTACAGTTCAAGAAACAACCTTGAATGTATCTCAGAACCAGGCAGCGTGTACCCACAAAAATAGAAGGAGATGCCTTACAAAAGAATTGGGTGCCGCCACAGCAAAACGGAAGCAATATCGATCACATATATATTACCTATGATTTCAGAGCATTTGTTATAGCAAGTGGTAAATGATTCTCTGCAAGACAAAAGATATTAAAGTTATCAATCTTGTCCGTAGATGTCTAGTAAGCTCTATTAGATAACAGCGCCCACTACAGTGACAAGCCAGTGACTGTCTTTTCTCTCTTATATCACCCCTTTCACTGGGTCTACTTGCTAACCAACATGTTCCTTTTATGTATGCTTGGTTGAGGATATGGAGAAGTGCGGCAAAGTTCATCACTCCTGTGGGATCTGGAATTCAGGTTAGTGCATTCTGACATTAATTTGGAGATGATTGAGACACATGGTACCCTAGTCACGGTCATGGACCAATGGCTGACTGGAGCAGGATGTTTGAGTAAAGTTCTAGCCCAGAATCATGAAAATGTACAATGCAAGAGCAGCCATCAACACTAGGCCTAGAAGAAATTAGCTGAGCTTTGAATAATGCTTGTTTCAGATCTTTTATGCAGCACTTTGAAGAATTTTTATAGACCTTTGTGGAAGGTATATTGTTATGGCTCTCAGTGTGGCAACCACAAGCCTTTGTAGACCCAGCTGAATTGCTTTGAGCAGTGGATTCTGTGGAATTTGCGTGCTTTGTAGAAATATTGTTAACACAAGACTTTGGGGTAAAGAGGTATACTTACCTGCATGTGACATCGAGTGATCTGAGCACAAAACATGATTTCAGTACAAGGAAGTATAATTTTATTCTATGTGTCTTGCAAATAAAAGATGGTGGTATTCTGTTTCCTAGGTCTTTGGAAGAGGTGCCAGCACTGGTTTCCTGTATAATGGCTTCAGGTCTGATCCTCCATGCGTCTCAACATTTGAGGATCTCCCTTCGTCACCCACTACCTCTCATTCCCTTATTTCTGCTAGCCGTCTTCTAGTTGGAATACTTGTGTTTGGATTTTTTGCTAGTCTTCTCTTCTGAGTTCTAGTTAGAATTTTGTTTGGTTGCCTTTCTATTTTAGAGTGTGTATTTTTTCGAGCTTTGTTTCCACATCTTTTTTGCTTTCACCTCCCTTAGCTAGCTCTACATTGCGATCTTACGCGGTACTTTCTGTGGCGGAGAATCCTCTAGTGGAAATTGATTAGGAAGGAAATTATAGTGCCACTGTGGTCTGTTGTTTTATACACTAACCCTCTTTTTATAAATCTTTAAATATGCATTAACACATTTTCCCATAGACACAGAATGGGCAAAACCCTTTGATGCATCTGGCCCTTAGGTTTTAATGTGTATTTATCCATATATATACGGTATCAAAAGCACAAAGGAATAGAGCTATGAGTCAGTTTATGCAACATACATAAGTAAATTATATAAAGAACATGCAAACAGTTTTAAGCAAAAACAAAGAAAACAAAAAATAAAGACACATGAGCACCATAGATGGGAATCCAAATGAGGTCTCTGTACTTTCTATTCTCTTCTTTTTTTCTTTACACAGCATAACACAACGGATGCACAACTCAGCAAAGAAGTTATGGTGCAATAAACGCATTAAACATAACCATGGTTTCATCATACAATACCTTAACAATGTCAGTGCACATCACCAATTGAAAGATGGCACAAAGATTGTGCTATCTTGTTCAGAGCCTTGTACACAACTCTCGAAAACTCATGGTTGGCTCTGAGCTCAGGGTCATTGTCGAGTTTTCACTTTAAATGTTCCTTCGCTTCAAGCCTCACCTTTTTAAAGACCATTAAAATTAATAGCATCGGTAAAGCTGTCCTTTGTCTACATGCTCAGCAGACAGCAAAGATGAAAAATTCAGAGCAGCTCGCCCCACGCTGCAGCTGCCCCCACTAATTGGGGATTTGAGGAGGCCCCCCCAAGGAGTAAAACAGTAGGTCCTGTCTCCGTGCCCATTTAATCCTAGCTCCCTCTACTCCGAGAGCGCCCACCGGCATGCCAATTAGAGACAATTATATTAGTGGAGTTAGCAACATGCTACCTGCACTATGGGAATTGCACTGACACTAGTAATTTATTTTACACACTGTACAACACCGAATAGACAGCCGATGATAATGAACACGTCTTTTGTTTCACATTTTTACAGCACAATGAAATACATGGCTGCTCCGTGCCCAGCCGCGGCAGAGTTCATTCACTTGTGTACAGAGCAGTGATTTGCACGGGTTGCCATCTAGAACCAGCATGGCATTATTTGCTATAAAAATGGAAATCTTCGCTATTCCCAACCCACTAACTCCAGAAAAGCGTCGTCTTATTCTCTGTATTTATTAAATCTACGGTCGGACCCCGTTATAAGCCCCCCTTTATCTCCGGGGGTGGATACAAGGACCGGAATTAACAATTATAATGGGTGTTATCTGATCTGCCTGGGGCTTAAGAGGGTTTACATGTAATTTCCCCGTGAATGAGGAATAACGTGCAGACCTGGTAATTCCACACCAATTTCACGTTTTCTCCTTTCTGGGGAAAAATAAATGCTTGGAGCAGGTGGCAAATGTTGTGGGGGCTTTTTCTGTCGCTTGTGGAGAGTGGAAGGGAGGTGGGGGGCGCAGGAGGACAGGTTCCTTTTTACTTCCGTTTAGGAGGTCTTCTTCTACTCCCCAGAGCTGAAGAATGTGGGTCGGCGGGGACTGGGCACGGCAGGGTCCCACAATTCCTGCAGCTTCACAAGGAAGCCAGGTCCTAGACTCTAGGGGGCCTATTTAGGAGGCCCTTGCGCTGCTGTACATACACTTTTTGTGATGCTCCGATGGGACAAAACACCAAATCAAATTCATGAGTGACTTTGCGTGGCTTTGAATGGCCTCATAGATACTGAGTCAGGCATGGCAGCGCAAATCACGGCATTGTCTTACTCTGCGATAGGGATGCGTTCCACAGGCGTTGCGGTGGGTGTTCCCACACAACACCCATGGATTTTGACATTTCCCCAGATTTACAAGATCATCTAAACCTGGGGAAGGCCCAAAACCTTACGCCTCTCCAGAGGAGGCGAAACAAGTAAAATAAACTTTATTTCTACTCAGTTATTTCACTTTCTATGTGTACCTCATTCTGCAGCACACGTAGGAAGAGGAAAAAGCCCCCCAAGATTGTTTTTGTGCAGGAAGGTGCCCCATCCAACACAAAAGCAATCCTGCATGCAACACAGGCACCCTTGCACCATGGTGAAAGGGTGTCTGCATTGGCCCTGGGCTGCCAAAACAGCACCAGAGAAGGGAGAAAGGACAAAAATGCACCATATGCCCTAGATACCACACATTCGGGCCGTTTCACTTTGATGCAGGGCAGCGCAGCAGGGTGACTTGCTGTGCTACCCTGTGCCAAGTCAAGTGGCGGCTGGCAGAGATTGGGGGTGGCAGGACAGAAATAAAAAAATATTTAAACAAAACCACTTACCTATTCACAGCCGCCATCTCTCATCCGTTGTTGCTTCTCTTCCTGGCGAGTCCCAGAAGCAGGAAGCACACAGGCAGCATTGTGATTGGTCTGAGCGCTGTGGATCAGAGCTCAGGCAGGGACTGGAAGCCTGTGCATGTTCTCCATCCAGGCTGACACCAGCCCCTCCCTAACCCAACCCCATAACTACAAAAAATAAAATGATAATAACGATGGTATTATCATTTTATTTTTCCTTTTTCCACTGCTCTGAGAGGAGTGGGGTGACGCTCCTCCGCTTTAGTGGTGTAGCCGTTCCCTGGCCAAATCCCCAAAAATATGCCCCTAGTTGCCCAGAGTGGTATCACTTAAAGGTATATAGCTCCGCGCAGCTCATTATAGGGCCTCAAGGGGGTAAACTTTGCAATCCTGTGTAAAATAATAAAATCATGTACTTTGTTTACTAATATAATTGTGCGTTTTCCAAAATGCAGCTAAGAAACATTTTTTAAACACTATTAGGGCACTTGCATTATACTCTCTAGTTCGCTTAGTTGCAGAGAAAGAGAGTCTTCTCTACACTGTCTTCGAACACCTAAAAGACTGAAGAATTTGTTTTTTGGAAAGTCAGTTGTACAGTCATATAACTGTTGGACAAGCTGTTTTGACAATATATTCACACCAACTCAGCATAAAATTTAAGAGTAATTTTCAACTCGAATCTATCTTTCAGATCACACATCCTCAAACTTTCTTCTCCATTCTTTATGCTCAAAGTATAGAAGAAAAACAATTAGCTATTAATATTTTACTCTAGCAAAATTTTTGTTCAATCAGTACTACTTAGTAGATAAGACTACAATGGTCAAGGAGCTTCAACTTATACAAAATGCTTCTGCAGTCCGATTAACAATGCCGATAAATTTCCACAAGTAGTTCCATTGCTTCTATCCTTACATTGGTTACCAATCTTTAAATGCTTCACCTTCGAAGCCCTCTGCAAGTGTCATAAGGCCTTGTTCTCAACTCAACCCAAATCTTACAGGACAACTTTGTTTAGTTTCTATAAACCAACCCGCAATCTTAGATCTTTTAATTCCATTCTTGTTACTGTCCCATGTTTTAAAAAATGTAGAACAGGAGGTCAGTCCTTTTGTGTAACTACTGCCTTCAACTGTAATGATCTTCCTTTTAACCTACTTTTCATAGGGCACCTACAATTTTTTCGCAAACATTTGAAAATGTATCTATTTACATTGTAATTTCATTTGCCCCCAGTGACAAATGTTTCTCTTAAGTGCAAGGACACCCTCAGGTAGTTGGGTGCTTTACAAATAAATTACCATAACATACTGTGAGGTAAAGTTGTCCCTGTTCCTGGTAAATCCATTACTGCAACATTTGGTTTCCACCATGGTGATTTGAGAGCATATTTTTGAATTTTTCAAAAGGCACTGAGACAAAACATATACAATCAACTTTGCCACATGCACATTCTTCACATTTTCCCTCATTCTGACCAGATTTCTCTTCCCTTTGAAGTAAACACGGTGTTGACCATGGATTCTAGTTTTTACATATGTCATTATGAATTATGGTTTCATGAAAAAACTCAGCATTGAACAATTTAGACAATTTATATATATCCATTGCGGAGTTCAGTGCAGCCCTCAGTGTGAATCCGCGATGGATCCAGGAATCCAGATCCCAATTAAAAAAAATACACACACTCACAGACCCACTTACTCACACACTCCCTCACACACCCACTTACAAACTCATACAACCACTCAACACCCACTTACATATCCATACATCCACACACACACCTGCTCAAAGACCCAGAATACCACTCACATGCCCTGTCACACACCCACACAGCTACTTACACACCCACTCAGATAACCACATACACACCCGTTTACAGACCAGCACAGGCACTCACATACCCATATACACACTCATGCAACCACTCACACACCACTAACACACCTGTACAGCCACTCACATACCCACTCATAGACCCACAAAACCGTTCACACACTCACTCGTAGACCCACACAGCCATTCACACACACACTTACACACCCACTTACATACCAACAAAAACACTCACAAACCCACTCACACACCCATACAGCCACTCACGCACCCATCCACAGACCCGCACAGCCAGCCGCACATACACTGACACACCTTCTACACACTCACACACCCACTTACACAGCCACACATCCACTCACACACCCACTCAAAGACACAGAACGCCACTAACAGGCACAGTCACACACCCATACAGCCCCTCACACACCCACTCAGAGACCCAAAAAACCACGTACACACCTACTCACAGACCTACACAGGCACTCACATGCCCACTCACAAACCCATGTACACACCCATGCAACCACTCCCACTCACACACCTGTACAGCCACTCACACACTCAGAGTCTAACAAAACCACTCACACAGACACTCACAGATCTACACAGCCAGTCACACATGCACTCACACACCCTGGTTACAGGGATGTTATAGTTAGGAGACAGCAATAAAAAACATAGAAATTCACTGAAAAAACGAAGGTTACAGGGACATTATAGTTATTAAATAGAATTTTTAAAAACATGGAAAATTACTAAAAAACAAAGTTTACACAGACGTTATAGTTAGATTCAGATTTTACACACACAATACCATTAAATTCAGCAGGTATAGTAATCTCAAGTAACTATAACTCATGCCCTAAGGTTACTATAACTTGTGCCCTCTCCATGTACTGCTAATTATCCCACATATGACATCACTCATGACATCTTCTATAACATCATTGATAATATCATTGCAACATTTGCAGTGAAATATTTAATGAGAAAACTGTGCATGGCAGAGCCACGAGTTATAGTTATTTGAGCTAACTATAACTTCTGGATTTCTAATGTTTTGTGTGTGTAAAATCGGAATCTAACTATAACAACCTATGTTTTTTTAGTGTGTGTGTTTGTGTATATATAGATCCATATATATATATATACATATATGTATATATATATATATATATATATATATATATATATATATATATATATATATTATCGCTACCAGGTTGCACCAAGAGCCAAGGCACTCGTAGGCGGGTGCTGTAACGCGGTGGTGCCCGCGTTCAAAATCAACGCTACCAACAAAGTCCACGCTCCAGGACAAAGTACAGCACTCAGGGAGTATTCCGTAGATTAGTTTATTCGGCAACAAGCAAAAGACAGACGCGTTTCAGGGTATCCTTCTTCAGTGTCTAGTTGCGCTAGCCGCGCGAGAACTTTAAATTCAAAAGACCATCGACGTCACTTCCCCACCCATATGGCTAATGCAATAATATCTATCACATGGCGGCCATCTTAACAGGGTGAAGATAACGTACCAACTTATATGGATAAACACATTTCTTTGTTTATCGCTCGACATACAAGAATTAAATCAACAGCGTCAAGACTACACAATTGTTACTCATCGTGAATGAAATCAAATATGATTAACTAAACAAATTGTAAATATCGCTTGACAATTGTGTGTCATAGAGAGCTACACATATTCATAAAATTAAGCCGTGGATCGGCATGCATATTGTAGCAAACCTCATGATGTACAATTGATATCTTGATGTATTAGATGATTCATTAAATGGTTCATTAAACAATCAAAGCCGTGTATCAGCCTAAGCATCTTATGGTAAAAATTATCCAATAAAATCTATAAGGCTATACCCTCACTACTGTTAGTTCTCTGTTACTATTATGTTTGAGGGCGAAATGTCTGGCTACAGGGTAGTTACTGTCTTTATTCATAATCGCGCGCTGGTGTTCCAAGATGCGCATCTTTACACTATGAATAGTGCTGCCAATATACTTAAGTCCACAGGGACACAGTAGGCAGTAAACTACATGGGTGGTAGTACAGGTGATAAATTTATCTATGGGTTTAGGTCTTTTTATCCCATCAATAGTGTAGCTCAGGGTTCTTTTACTGTTGCAACAAGCTTTACATTTCCCACATCTCTTAAAAACGGAAATAAATTGCATACAATGATTAAAGATACAATTGTTTAAAAATCTAATTATTATAAATAAATAATTAAAAAACAATTGTGCAAATTGGCAAATAGTGCAAATTTGAATACCCGTAAAATAGAACAAACTATTCCTTGTAAGAAGCGGTTAAATGTCACCTATTATAATACTGACAGCTAGGGTATGTATTAGTTGGTTAAATCCAAATATAAATCATGTCTATTCCGTTTAAAGTGCGTTTATGGGTTGAATCCCAAGTCGATATTGTGTCACAATACACCTCGTTTACATACTAATTGTCCTCACATGTGCAAATAAAATGTAAGTTGCACTAAGTAATATCACCCATTAGATATTAAATGGTATATCCACTCCCTACGGCTGTTTGTTAGGTATTTTAATACCATGATTAAGATGCCATTACTCTTATATTTTATCTTAGCTTGTAAATAGATAGAACCCTTGTGTTACGTGAAGAAATATCTAAAAGTTTCGTGAGAACTTGTTCTCTTAAGTGGATAGGGGGACTGACTAACCCAGCAATACTGAGATAGTTCAACTACATCTCTGGTTTGTACAGATAGGTATTTGGAAATATAAAAACAGTGTTATTCAGCATGTATTCAATAGCACAGCGGAACCAATAGTATCATTGTAGGAGTCGAAGCTAATTATCATGCGGGATGCTTTGACAGAAGTGTTGTATACATGTAAAAAATATGAATATATGGTCCAATCCTGGACTCAATATAGTTAATACTGTAGGTGGTAAAAAGAAGCGGATGTCGAAGGAATGGACAAACGCACATGTGTATAGTTAGTAAAAACACACATAAAAAATATATTAAAAAATATTTTCTATAGGTATACTTAATTAAAATGTATTGAATAAAAATAAAACAATAAATATTTAAGAAAGTTAAAAGATCCCCGAAGGGATCCACTATCAAAATTGAAAAAACCACCTCTGAGTTAAAGTAAACATGTATGTAAATCCTCTGTGATGTTAAGGCCTCCTGGGTGCTTGGTGTCCAGTTGTAAAATGTATCTGGTTTCTAATTTACGTAACTTGGACTCACGGTCACCCCCTCTTCTGCTGGCATTAACCGCATCAATGACACAATACTTGAGACTCTGATTGTCACTATTGTGATATTCTTTAAAGTGCCTGGCGACGGGGTATGTTTTGTCCTGATTTGCTATTGCCCGGAGATGTTGCAATATGCGTTTGTGAACTGCATGTTTCGTACTGCCCACATACTGCAGCCCACAGGGACATAGTAAAACGTATATCGCAAATTCAGTCTTGCAAGTAAGAACCTTGCTGATTTGATGCTTTTTGTCACTAAAAGCATCCCTATATTCCTTCATGTTAATACCATGAGTACAGGATTTGCACGTTTTACATTTGAAAAAACCATGATTGGTTTGTAACCATGTGGTTTTTTCAATAATCTCCGGGTTGGTATCAACTAGTCTGTCTCTCATCGAAGGGGCCTTACTCAAAGTAAGAGATGCTTTACGTGGTAGACTAGGGCCAATCACTGGATCGCTCAGGACAATGGGCCAGTTGCTATTGATGATTTTATATAGCTCGCTGTGCTGTTTACTGTATCCAGTGATTATTCTAAATGAGTTGTCAGGGGACTTAGTTGAATCTAGATTAACTGATTCAATGGCTTTGTTTGAAAGGTCAACCTGCTTATAAGCATTGAGTAATTCCTGTCTGTTTACTTTCATGGACCTGCTTATTGATGAATCAATAGTATGCTCAGAGTATCCCCGTTCTAAAAATCTGTTTTTGCTGGCCTGTTGGGCAATCCTTAATTCGTATTCATTGCTACATACCCGTCTAATCCGCAGCATTTCCCCATAGGGGATACTGGCTATGAGGTGCGCTGGGTGAGCACTACCTGCATGAAGGATCGTATTCCCTGCAGTGCTCTTCCTGAATAGTCTCGATTCAATCACATTATTGGCGATGTAAATCTCTGTATCCAGAAAGGTAACAGATGATTGGCTCATGCTAGCTGTAAAGTTTAAATTGAGTTCATTGTTGTTGATCTCTGTGACAAAAGCCTCTGCCTGTTCTTTAGTACCTCTCCACACAACAAATAAATCATCAATGAAACGTAACCAAGTTATTATCTTCAAAGGTTTTCTTGTGTTTCACTTTGAGGACCAGTTCCTCCCAAGCGCCCATATGCAAACAGGCATAGCTTGGAGAGAAACTGGCCCCCATAGCTACACCTTGCAGTTGTTGATAAAGCAGGTTATTGTACATAAAGATGTTATTCTGAAGGCAGTAACTTAGCATTTGAATTAACATATCACTGTGGTCTTTAAGTTGTACCGAGCTGCGAGATAAATAATGCTGGATTGCTGCTAAGCCATCAGTGTGCCTGATACTCGTATAAAGTGAAACCACATCGAGTGCGAGCATCCAATACCCTTCCACCCAGGTAATCTGCTGGATCTTCAATAAGAAGTCTCCTGTATCCTGTACAAATGAGTCCAACGATTTGACATAGACTTGCAAGAAATAGTCAATATAGACCGAAGATTTTTCCATTGGTCCACCTCTGGCGGAGATAATCGGTCTGCCAGGGGGCTTCTCCTTGTTCTTATGGATTTTAGGAATGAAATATAACATAGGAATTGTTGGAAATACGTTATTGAGGAATTTGAATTCATCTTCCGAAAGTAGACGTTTGCTTTTCCATTTCACTAGTTTTTGATGATACTCATTGAGTGTACTTTTCATGGTTGCTTGGTTGATACGTTCGTAGCAAAGTCTGTCATTTAGCTGCAGATAAGCTTCTTTGTCATAGTCATTTCTTGTCATTAGGACAATATTGCCTCCTTTGTCACTACTTCTAATGATGATTCCTTTGTCTTTGTTTAATTTAGACACCAGTGCCTCGTATTGTTGGTTTTGTCTATCATACTTGTTTTTTTGATTACAAGTTCGTTTATGTAATTTCTTCAACTGTGTTGTTACATATATGTATATCACGCTCAATTCCCGTCTTTCCTCCAATTCACTCACGATCGGGTGCTCAATAGTGCGGTGACGGAGACCGCACGGATCGACAAAATCCTCAGCTCGCGGCACAAATGAATGGACCAAGCACTCCCAAGATTTATTTTGGGTTCTCTCACACGACCAGACGCGTTTCGGCTGTCGCCTTTGTCAATGGTGGCCGGCGCCGGTATGAGACACACTTAAATCTGTATGCACTATTAAACACAAACAAAGGACACCAACCTTACTTAGGTTAGCGGTGTCGGACATTACTAAACATGTTATTTGTTACAGCATAGCAGATGTATATCAGTGCGAATGTATGTACATAGGCATTTAGCATTCGTACAGCAATCAGTTAGTATTCTGCCCTGAATGGGCTTTAATGTACATATTGCTACTAGTTTCCAATGAACCAAATTCACCATTTTTTGCCCTGAATGGGCCTAGGTTCATAATGCTAGTCAATCTGGATGTTAACGGTAATGATCAAACGCCCTCAGTCTCTACACTGGTTGATTAATTCCAACTCTTAATGTGATACTAGTGCCATTAATTCAATAAAAATATATTTTCAAAAGGAACATTCGCAAAAGCAAATATTTATAAAATCGACTTTACAGATGTACTGACATTTCCTCACCACTGTTGAGACCTCCTGGTTTCTTAGTCTGGTTGTCAATGATGTGTCTTGACTCTAATCTGCGTAATAGTAGCTGTCTGTTTCCCCCTCTTACATTCATGGGTACTTGGTCTATACAGAAAAAGCTTAACAAATCCCTGTTGCTTTGGTGACACATCTCAAAGTGTCTGGCCACTGGATAGGTGACATCCCTGTTCTGTATTGCCCTAAGGTGTTCTAAAATCCTTATCTTGGTGGGATGAATCGTACTGCCGATGTAACGTAGGCCACACGGACATACCAAACAGTACACCGTGTGGCTGGTGTTACAGTTCATCAGGCTTTTGATTCTTTTGGGTTCCTTTACTCCTGGTATTGCATATTCCAACACTTCCTTGCTATTTTTACATGCCCTACACCTAAGGCATGGAAAGAACCCCGCCACTCCCCTAAAGGGTTGAACTCTTTTCTCATTGCCGCAATGGCTCTGGACTAGACTGTTCCTTAGGGATCTTGCTCTCCTGAATGTCATTAGGGGTACTTTAGACAGGTCCTTCCCTATTACTGGGTCTGACCTCAAAATGTGCCAATTTCTTGCAAAGATTTTTCTTATATCTGAGGCATCATCCGAGTAGTTGGTGATCATCCTAAGGTTGTTAGCTACAGCAACTTTTGCTTTTTCTTTTGTCTTTCCCTTGTGTGTATTACGATCACAGCCCACTATCAAATCCTTTCTAGATTTCTTGTCTACTTTGGATTTTGCCTCTTCTAAGATCTCTTTGCAATAGCCCCGGGCCTTTAATCTATTCATGCTGTCTTCTGCTGCTGTTTCAAAATCACATGTACGTGTGCAGTTCCTTTTAATCCTGAGCAGTTCGCCATACGGGATACTGCTGATAGTCTTCCCTGAACGGCAACTGCTGGCTTGCAGAATAGAGTTCCCTGCGGTCGGTTTCCTGTGCAAAGATGTGCATAGCCTTCCATCCGCAGGGAAGACCTTCAAGTCTAGAAAATTGACTGATTCTTTGCTGACTTCACCTGTAAATCTGAGATTAAGATTGTTGGTATTTAGGATTTCAATATACTCTCTGGCTGAATGTTCTGTGCCGCTATAGACAATGAAAAGATCGTCTATATATCCTTGCTGGTCCAGGCCACATTCAAATCTGCCCAGGCCACCTGCTTCTCCCACCAGACCACGAACAAGTTTGCGTAACTGGGGGCGAAGCAGGTGCCCATCGCAGTACCATGAACTTGTTTAAATAACTGTTCCTGAAAAAGAAAAATGTTATTCCCCAAACAGAACTCCACAAATTCCAATAACATTTTGTTGTGTTCAGCCAAATTCATTGATCTTGTCCCCAGAAACCATTTGACTGCTTCGATTCCCTGTGAATGATCAATGCTGGTATATAAACTTGATATATCAAGTGTGATCATTATGCAGTTCTCATCCCAAAGTAAATTCTCCAATTTAATCAAAAAGTCCTTAGTGTCTCTGATATAGGATGACAGTTTTTTTACAAAGTCAAAAAGAAAATAGTCCACAAACCTTGACATATTCTCTGTTAGGCTTCCCAACGATGACACGATTGGGCGGCCTGGTGGACAGGTTGCATGTTTGTGCAGCTTTGGCAGGTGGTAGAAAGTCGGTATACGAGGGTGCTTGCATTCTAAGAAGGCATACTCTTGTTTACTTAGCATGCCTCTATGGAACCATTTGTTCAACAGTGTCCGATAAGCATGGACGCTATCTTCGAACAATTTCTTTGTCACCCTCATATAATTTGTTTCATCATTCAGTTGCACTAGGGCCTCCTTTATATAATAGTCATTCGTCATCAAAACTACATTCCCACCCTTGTCCGATGGCTTGCAAATAATGGTCTTGACCTCTCTCAAGTCCGTTATTGCTTTCCTTTGTAGTTCCGTTACGTTGCTTCCACCTCTTCTCCTAGTGTTGGAATTTCGAAGTTTGAGCAGTTCCCTAGTCACAATGTCCGTAAAGACATCTATAGAGTCCGCTGGCATTAATGGACAAAACTTCGAGTTCGGTTTAAAGGGGCTACCTCGATTGATCTGTATCACCCCTGTTTGATTTCTATTCAATATTGATGGTTGGATCAATGATGTGGGATTCCCTTCATCTGCCAAATCATTCAATACAGCTAAGGTTTCGATGTCATCAGCTGTAAGGTTGTCCATACTAGTTGTATCTTCAGTAACTCGTGTTGGGGCTAGGCGTTCTTTGCCTTTGACGTATTTTAACAGCTTCATTTTCCTCCCAAATTTAAATAAGTCAATTTTGGTCTGTGTGTATTCAGAGGTTTTGGTTGGACAAAAACTTAGACCCAGTTGTAAAACCTCTTCTTCTGCCTTTTTGTGTTTTCTTGATGTCAGATTCACAACTGTTAGCTTCTCCTCATCTAACGTTTGTTCCACTGCTTCCTGCTCCGTGTCACTCCTGGGGAGGCGCTTGTGCCATCCACCTCTCCTCGTCCGACGTTTGCCTTTTTCCTTCTTTGTTGTTGCTTCTCTGGCGGCTTCTCTCTCCCCCCTCTGCCCCATGTTTCCCTGATCACCTGAAACTCCTCTAAAAAAGGGGCCGGTGTGGAGGCTGTGGCTTGCACAGATGCAGGGACTCTACTTTCGTCTTCACTCTGCTCAATATCGGTGACCTCGGATTCGGAAGTTTCCCTCTATTCCGCTACAGTTTTGTTCCTGTTGCTCAGAATCTGCTTCCTTGGTTGGTCATATTTCTTCGCAAATGTTAGGATACGTCCCTGTTGGTAGTCCCTCTCATCTCTCTCGAACTGGTCCTGTTTCCGCTGTTTGATTTTCACTTCATATTTGATAAGGCGTTTTTTCATGGCCTCCGGTAGTTCTTCCTGCTTGTTCTTGTCGCTATTGTCAGCGATCTGCTTCTCCAATTCATCAATGTCACGTAGTGCTTGCTCTCTATCACACCATGCAAACTTTATTAGGATAACCAACATTCCTCTTGTTGATGCTGCCGTATGCTCCGCCCATTCCTTCAGCAATAGCGGATTCGGATTCTCGTACGCAGGGACTGTATATATTCTCAGTCCCCTCTCCACCTCAATATAGTTTTGGAGAGAGGTAGCCTCCCACCATTTGCGAGTTTCACGTTCATATAGTTTCTCAAGACGGAAGAATTGGTCTCTTAATAGATTAGTACCAGTGGCCGGTAAATGGCTGCTTCCGCTATGTTCTCCGTCTTTATGTGCTTCCTTTTTCTTAAATATTTCCGTGGCTGCCTCACGCCGTGCCTCCTCATCAAACATAATCTCCGAGCGTGTTGCTCCTTATTCGTGTGTTTACCGTTCCTTCGATCTGCTGGGTTATATCGTACCCACACTTAGCCGAGCATCGGCTAGTTTCCGTTAGTCTTCGGATGTCTTTTATCGCGCTTAGATGCCAAAATGAATAGCGCGTTGAGACATTACCGCCGTGAAAGTTACAAGGTTACAAGTCTCTCTTTCTCACGAACGCTCAGCCAGGCGTTTCTCGTTGTCAGACTCGTATCCTCTGCGCCGATTCCACAGACTCATTCAAATCAGTTCACGGCGTCACGCTACAGCGTTCCCGTTGCAGTACTTCAGACTTTCAATAATGCGATGTTGATACAATGTTGCAACTTCCTCTCTTAACTCAGCGGTGAAGGGAAATTGACATCACGCTCAATTCCCGTCTTTCCTCCCCTTCACTAACGATCGGGTGCTCAATAGTGCGGTGACGGAGACCGCACGGATCAACAAAATCCTCAGCTCGCGGCACAAATGAATGGACCAAGCACTCACAGGAACGGGTTTCCAAAGATTTATTTTGGCTTCTCTCACACGACCAGACGCGT
Source organism: Triturus cristatus (assembly GCF_964204655.1). Taxonomy (NCBI): domain Eukaryota; kingdom Metazoa; phylum Chordata; class Amphibia; order Caudata; family Salamandridae; genus Triturus; species Triturus cristatus. The sequence continues at coordinate 1,062,320,153 of NC_140593.1, read as the reverse complement.
TTCGGCTGTCGCCTTTGTCAATGGTGGCCGGCGCCGGTATGAGACACACTTAAATCTGTATGGACTATTAAACACAACCAAAGGACACCAACCTTACTTAGGTTAGCGGTGTCGGCCATTACTAAACATGTTATTTGTTACAGCATAGCAAATGTATATCAGTGCGAATGTATGTACATAGGCATTTAGCATTCGTACAGCAATCAGTTAGTATTCTGCCCTGAATGGGCTTTAATGTACATATTGCTACTAGTTTCCAATGAACCAAATTCACCATTTTTTGCCCTGAATGGGCCTAGGTTCATAATGCTAGTCAATCTGTATGTTAACGGTAATGATCAAACGCCCTCAGTATCTACACCGGTTGATTAATTCCAACTCTTAATGTGATACTAGTGCCATTAATTCAATAAAAACATATTTTCAAAAGGAACATTCGCAAAAGCAAATATTTATAAAATTGACTTTACAGATGTACTACCATTTCCTCACCACTGTTGAGACCTCCTGGTTTCTTAGTCTAGTTGTCAATGATGTGTCTTGACTCTAATCTTCGTAATAGTAGCTGTCTGTTTCACCCTCTTACATTCATGGGTACTTGGTCTATACAGAAAAAGCTTAACAAAACCCTGTTGCTTTGGTGGCACATCTCAAAGTGTCTGGCCACTGGATAGGTGACATCCTTGTTCTGTATTGCCCTAAGGTGTTCTGAAATCCTTACCTTGGTGGGGTGGATCGTACTGCCGATGTAACGTAGGCCACACGGACATACCTATATATATATATATATATATGTGTGTATATATATTATCTACTGGCGGTCGCCAGTAGATAGTTATAGTTAGGACTGTGTTTCCATAGGAAATCTGAAAATTCTATTTTGAATAACTTTGGTGCCGGTTGACGAATCCTCGCGAAATTTTCAAAACTAATTGGGCGCTCCGCTCAGCAAAAGTCTCGGGGTGATTCGTCAAGCGGGGGCTGAGAAAAAAGGGGGGTCCCAAAACGCGTTTTCCCCATGCATTTTCCCATAGGACCTTTAGTCGACGGTACAGCCTGAACGGCTGAACAGAATTACTTGAAATTTGGCAAAGAGGTAGTCCTCAGGTCAGGCATGTGCCTTTTGCATATATGGTGTCAATCTGTTCAGTAGTTCCTGAGAAAATTGCAGTGAAAAGCACATAAATATCTATAAGCGCGCACAGTGCGCGCACCGTGCGAGCACGGTGCGTGTACCTTAACGTAATTCTGATTGGTGGTTACATGTCAGTCAACGTTCGAATCGGTCGAAATCAGGAAGTGTCGGCCGCCATTTTGTGTGTTGTGTGTGTGACAGGGAAAAAGAAAGGTGGAGAACGTGAAAAGGGGGCAGGGTAGAGCGTTCCTGACCCCCTAGCCTTTGTCAGGGGGTCCCTGAAGGACCCCGAAGGGTTAAAAAAACATTTATTTATTTTTTTCAAAAAATCGCACGGTGCGCGCACGGTGAAAAACCTTAAAAAAAAATACATTTTAAACGAGTGTAAAATAAATATATAAAAAATATAATAAAACATACATAACTTAGCATTTAAAAAACTTTACAAATTCACTTAAAAAACCATAGGTTTCACACACGTTAAAGTTAGGAATTAGCATTTAAAAAACCTTGCAAATTCACTTAAAAAACCATAGGTTTCACACATGTTATAGTTAGCTGGACATTTCACTCGTAAAAAACCATTTAAATTCCACCGTTATAGTTAGTTCAGATAACTATAACTCGCGCGACCGCCACTCTATCACAAGGATGATGTCATCAGTGATGTCATCAGTGATGCCACTGACCATGTCATGAGTGATGTAATATGTGACGTCATCAGCAGTGGATTGCGGGCGCGCGAGTTATAGTTATCTGAACTAACTGTAACAGTGGAATTGCAATGGTTTTTTACGAGTGAAATGTCCAGCTAACTATAACATGTGTGAAACCTACGGTTTTTTAAGTGAATATATATATATATATATATATATATATATATATATATATATATATATATACATATATATATATATATATATATATATATATATTCATCACCAAGGTTGCCCATATGGAGTCACCACACACAAAGGGGTTACCGCTCAGGATGCCACAGGTAGCAAGGTGTCTGCATGCCCCCAGCCTTTACAAGCTCCATATGGGCAACCTTGGTGATGAATTTAATGCGGCCAGTCCGGTCGCGGAGTTGCCCCGCCGCTTTACTAGCGGATCCTGAGTGTTCGCCAACATGGACACTCGTTGGAACAGAGGGGGCCTGAGCCACGGGCATATATTGGGAAGTGGTCAGCGTTGCCATTACAGACCTTTCGCCCAATCGGGATTATATTTATTTGGATGAATGCAGCAGCGCACTTGCTTTGAGGAACTGCCAAGTCTTCCGGCATACCACTGAACTACTATATCCAGAATGCCGGTTTGAATAACGCCCACATGGGCGGGACTTAAATTTGAATAAATAATGGTTCCAAACTCACCTGCTTCTTTCGTCTCGAATGCCAGTGAACAAGAGCATTTCCATTGCTCGAAACGCGTATGGCTTGCTTGTAAAGGCTGGGGGCATGCAGACACCTTGCTACCTGTGGCATCCTGAGCGGTAACCCCTTTGTGTGTGGTGACTCCATATGGGCAACCTTGGTGATGAATTTAATGCGGCCAGTCCGGTCGCGGAGTTGCCCCGCCGCTTTACTAGCGGATCCTGAGTGTTCGCCAACATGGACACTCGTTGGAACAGAGGGGGCCTGAGCCACGGGCATATATTGGGAAGTGGTCAGCGTTGCCATTACAGACCTTTCGCCCAATCGGGATTATATTTATTTGGATGAATGCAGCAGCGCACTTGCTTTGAGGAACTGCCAAGTCTTCCGGCATACCACTGAACTACTATATCCAGAATGCCGGTTTGAATAACGCCCACATGGGCGGGACTTAAATTTGAATAAATAATGGTTCCAAACTCACCTGCTTCTTTCGTCTCGAATGCCAGTGAACAAGAGCATTTCCATTGCTCGAAACGCGTATGGCTTGCTTGTAAAGGCTGGGGGCATGCAGACACCTTGCTACCTGTGGCATCCTGAGCGGTAACCCCTTTGTGTGTGGTGACTCCATATGGGCAACCTTGGTGATGAATTTAATGCGGCCAGTCCGGTCGCGGAGTTGCCCCGCCGCTTTACTAGCGGATCCTGAGTGTTCGCCAACATGGACACTCGTTGGAACAGAGGGGGCCTGAGCCACGGGCATATATTGGGAAGTGGTCAGCGTTGCCATTACAGACCTTTCGCCCAATCGGGATTATATTTATTTGGATGAATGCAGCAGCGCACTTGCTTTGAGGAACTGCCAAGTCTTCCGGCATACCACTGAACTACTATATCCAGAATGCCGGTTTGAATAACGCCCACATGGGCGGGACTTAAATTTGAATAAATAATGGTTCCAAACTCACCTGCTTCTTTCGTCTCGAATGCCAGTGAACAAGAGCATTTCCATTGCTCGAAACGCGTATGGCTTGCTTGTAAAGGCTGGGGGCATGCAGACACCTTGCTACCTGTGGCATCCTGAGCGGTAACCCCTTTGTGTGTGGTGACTCCATATGGGCAACCTTGGTGATGAATTTAATGCGGCCAGTCCGGTCGCGGAGTTGCCCCGCCGCTTTACTAGCGGATCCTGAGTGTTCGCCAACATGGACACTCGTTGGAACAGAGGGGGCCTGAGCCACGGGCATATATTGGGAAGTGGTCAGCGTTGCCATTACAGACCTTTCGCCCAATCGGGATTATATTTATTTGGATGAATGCAGCAGCGCACTTGCTTTGAGGAACTGCCAAGTCTTCCGGCATACCACTGAACTACTATATCCAGAATGCCGGTTTGAATAACGCCCACATGGGCGGGACTTAAATTTGAATAAATAATGGTTCCAAACTCACCTGCTTCTTTCGTCTCGAATGCCAGTGAACAAGAGCATTTCCATTGCTCGAAACGCGTATGGCTTGCTTGTAAAGGCTGGGGGCATGCAGACACCTTGCTACCTGTGGCATCCTGAGCGGTAACCCCTTTGTGTGTGGTGACTCCATATGGGCAACCTTGGTGATGAATTTAATGCGGCCAGTCCGGTCGCGGAGTTGCCCCGCCGCTTTACTAGCGGATCCTGAGTGTTCGCCAACATGGACACTCGTTGGAACAGAGGGGGCCTGAGCCACGGGCATATATTGGGAAGTGGTCAGCGTTGCCATTACAGACCTTTCGCCCAATCGGGATTATATTTATTTGGATGAATGCAGCAGCGCACTTGCTTTGAGGAACTGCCAAGTCTTCCGGCATACCACTGAACTACTATATCCAGAATGCCGGTTTGAATAACGCCCACATGGGCGGGACTTAAATTTGAATAAATAATGGTTCCAAACTCACCTGCTTCTTTTGTCTCGAATGCCAGTGAACAAGAGCATTTCCATTGCTCGAAACGCGTATGGCTTGCTTGTAAAGGCTGGGGGCATGCAGACACCTTGCTACCTGTGGCATCCTGAGCGGTAACCCCTTTGCGTGTGGTGACTCCATATGGGCAACCTTGGTGATGAATTTAATGCGGCCAGTCCGGTCGCGGAGTTGCCCCGCCGCTTTACTAGCGGATCCTGAGTGTTCGCCAACATGGACACTCGTTGGAACAGAGGGGGCCTGAGCCACGGGCATATATTGGGAAGTGGTCAGCGTTGCCATTACAGACCTTTCGCCCAATCGGGATTATATTTATTTGGATGAATGCAGCAGCGCACTTGCTTTGAGGAACTGCCAAGTCTTCCGGCATACCACTGAACTACTATATCCAGAATGCCGGTTTGAATAACGCCCACATGGGCGGGACTTAAATTTGAATAAATAATGATTCCAAACTCACCTGCTTCTTTCGTCTCGAATGCCAGTGAACAAGAGCATTTCCATTGCTCGAAACGCGTATGGCTTGCTTGTAAAGGCTGGGGGCATGCAGACACCTTGCTACCTGTGGCATCCTGAGCGGTAACCCCTTTGTGTGTGGTGACTCCATATGGGCAACCTTGGTGATGAATTTAATGCGGCCAGTCCGGTCGCGGAGTTGCCCCGCCGCTTTACTAGCGGATCCTGAGTGTTCGCCAACATGGACACTCGTTGGAACAGAGGGGGCCTGAGCCACGGGCATATATTGGGAAGTGGTCAGCGTTGCCATTACAGACCTTTCGCCCAATCGGGATTATATTTATTTGGATGAATGCAGCAGCGCACTTGCTTTGAGGAACTGCCAAGTCTTCCGGCATACCACTGAACTACTATATCCAGAATGCCGGTTTGAATAACGCCCACATGGGCGGGACTTAAATTTGAATAAATAATGGTTCCAAACTCACCTGCTTCTTTCGTCTCGAATGCCAGTGAACAAGAGCATTTCCATTGCTCGAAACGCGTATGGCTTGCTTGTAAAGGCTGGGGGCATGCAGACACCTTGCTACCTGTGGCATCCTGAGCGGTAACCCCTTTGTGTGTGGTGACTCCATATGGGCAACCTTGGTGATGAATTTAATGCGGCCAGTCCGGTCGCGGAGTTGCCCCGCCGCTTTACTAGCGGATCCTGAGTGTTCGCCAACATGGACACTCGTTGGAACAGAGGGGGCCTGAGCCACGGGCATATATTGGGAAGTGGTCAGCGTTGCCATTACAGACCTTTCGCCCAATCGGGATTATATTTATTTGGATGAATGCAGCAGCGCACTTGCTTTGAGGAACTGCCAAGTCTTCCGGCATACCACTGAACTACTATATCCAGAATGCCGGTTTGAATAACGCCCACATGGGCGGGACTTAAATTTGAATAAATAATGGTTCCAAACTCACCTGCTTCTTTCGTCTCGAATGCCAGTGAACAAGAGCATTTCCATTGCTCGAAACGCGTATGGCTTGCTTGTAAAGGCTGGGGGCATGCAGACACCTTGCTACCTGTGGCATCCTGAGCGGTAACCCCTTTGTGTGTGGTGACTCCATATGGGCAACCTTGGTGATGAATTTAATGCGGCCAGTCCGGTCGCGGAGTTGCCCCGCCGCTTTACTAGCGGATCCTGAGTGTTCGCCAACATGGACACTCGTTGGAACAGAGGGGGCCTGAGCCACGGGCATATATTGGGAAGTGGTCAGCGTTGCCATTACAGACCTTTCGCCCAATCGGGATTATATTTATTTGGATGAATGCAGCAGCGCACTTGCTTTGAGGAACTGCCAAGTCTTCCGGCATACCACTGAACTACTATATCCAGAATGCCGGTTTGAATAACGCCCACATGGGCGGGACTTAAATTTGAATAAATAATGGTTCCAAACTCACCTGCTTCTTTCGTCTCGAATGCCAGTGAACAAGAGCATTTCCATTGCTCGAAACGCGTATGGCTTGCTTGTAAAGGCTGGGGGCATGCAGACACCTTGCTACCTGTGGCATCCTGAGCGGTAACCCCTTTGTGTGTGGTGACTCCATATGGGCAACCTTGGTGATGAATTTAATGCGGCCAGTCCGGTCGCGGAGTTGCCCCGCCGCTTTACTAGCGGATCCTGAGTGTTCGCCAACATGGACACTCGTTGGAACAGAGGGGGCCTGAGCCACGGGCATATATTGGGAAGTGGTCAGCGTTGCCATTACAGACCTTTCGCCCAATCGGGATTATATTTATTTGGATGAATGCAGCAGCGCACTTGCTTTGAGGAACTGCCAAGTCTTCCGGCATACCACTGAACTACTATATCCAGAATGCCGGTTTGAATAACGCCCACATGGGCGGGACTTAAATTTGAATAAATAATGGTTCCAAACTCACCTGCTTCTTTCGTCTCGAATGCCAGTGAACAAGAGCATTTCCATTGCTCGAAACGCGTATGGCTTGCTTGTAAAGGCTGGGGGCATGCAGACACCTTGCTACCTGTGGCATCCTGAGCGGTAACCCCTTTGTGTGTGGTGACTCCATATGGGCAACCTTGGTGATGAATTTAATGCGGCCAGTCCGGTCGCGGAGTTGCCCCGCCGCTTTACTAGCGGATCCTGAGTGTTCGCCAACATTGACACTCGTTGGAACAGAGGGGGCCTGAGCCACGGGCATATATTGGGAAGTGGTCAGCGTTGCCATTACAGACCTTTCGCCCAATCGGGATTATATTTATTTGGATGAATGCAGCAGCGCACTTGCTTTGAGGAACTGCCAAGTCTTCCGGCATACCACTGAACTACTATATCCAGAATGCCGGTTTGAATAACGCCCACATGGGCGGGACTTAAATTTGAATAAATAATGGTTCCAAACTCACCTGCTTCTTTCGTCTCGAATGCCAGTGAACAAGAGCATTTCCATTGCTCGAAACGCGTATGGCTTGCTTGTAAAGGCTGGGGGCATGCAGACACCTTGCTACCTGTGGCATCCTGAGCGGTATCCCCTTTGTGTGTGGTGACTCCATATGGGCAACCTTGGTGATGAATATATATATATATATATATATATATATATATATATATATATATATATACACATATATATATATATATCGCAGATTACTCCTTCTCATTGCGCCCTTTTCCATATGTGCGAAGAACGAGCACAAACCACTAAAGTCTGTTACACTGCAATGTTTATTGTTGCCCCCAAACAAATGCAGCAGCCATGACGCGTTTTGTCCCTCCCTGGGGACTTGCTCACATGACGCAGTTTGAACTACAACAGTTATTTGAATACAATTGTCTTTTTTTCTTTTTTTGCCTTTTTAACATCACGTGATAGTGCCTTAAAGTGACCAGTGCCTATCTAAAACAGATGAAACCATGAAAATGCAAAAAAGGTTATAGTTGTCCCTGGAACATACAACCTCTAAATTTGTAACTAGCATTAATGCATTAATTACATATTTTTTTCAAGATTTTCTATTTTTTATTTTTTATGTTTTATGTTCAGGCCTTGAATGCTGACAGTGCATGTTATTTATAAAACCATGTACAAATACATAAATACATTCATAAATGGCAAATTGCAATGTAAAACGTATAAATATATATATATATAGATACATAAATATATATATATATAAATATAAATAGACACATAGTTCGTTAACAATAAATAAATACATAAATGTATCATTTAAACATGCTGATTTGATCAAATCTCGGTGTAAATACCTCAAACCATTTGTTATCCATTGGACTACTTATGTCAGCTTCTAAGCCTATAGACTGTGGAAGACCTTCATGAGCCTATTGCGTTACGGTTCCTCTACTGTTACTATAACCAAACACACGTGGAAAGTGACATGTACTAATCTAAAAATTATTATTTTGAGTAAAACTGTATAAAATGAGTGAGTTAAAATTTGGGAATATAAGGGCGGTTGTTTATCAGCTATATTGAGAATTTTTCATATTTTAGAAGAAATAGTAATTAATGGACTTTTCTGTATAGTGGTTATTTCTGGGATTTCTAGGAGTTATTTTACTGTTTAGTTATACAGACTGGCGTGCAGTTCTTCCGCGATATTTAACCCCTTGGGTTGTTTGGTGTCAAGATTTAGAATGTACTGCATTTCTAGTTTGCGAAGGACCTTTTCTCGATCACCTCCCCTTTTGTAGGGGTGGGCGGAATTTGAGATATTAACTATCGCAATTTATCGCGAAAATGTTAAAAATTATCGCAAACACGCCGGAAATATCGCAAAGACGCGGACATTTTTTGCTTGATCGCGGGTCGCCAACTTACCCATGCGGTTGCTCACGGGTGCGGCCATCTTGCTTTCACTTGTTCCGCCCTCTCGCGATGCTTACTTCCTGTTCCGGGTCGCTCCGGGTAGTTAGCTGGACATTTCACTCGTAAAAAACCATTGAAATTCCACCGTTATAGTTAGTTCAGATAACTATAACTCGCGCGACCGCCACTCTATCACAAGGATGATGTCATCAGTGATGTCATGAGTGATGCCACTGACCATGTCATGAGTGATGTAATATGTGACGTCATCAGCAGTGGATTGCGGGCGCGCGAGTTATAGTTATCTGAACTAACTGTAACAGTGGAATTGCAATGGTTTTTTACGAGTGAAATGTCCAGCTAACTATAACATGTGTGAAACCTACGTTTTTTTAAGTGAATATATATATATATATATATATATTTATATATATATAGATACACATATATATATATATATCGCAGATTACTCCTTCTCATTGCGCCCTTTTCCATATGTGCGAAGAACGAGCACAAACCACTAAAGTCTGTTACACTGCAATGTTTATTGTTGCCCCCAAACAAATGCAGCAGCCATGACGCGTTTCGTCCCTTCCTGGGGACTTGCTCACATGACGCAGTTTGAACTACAACAGTTATTTGAATACAATTGTCTTTTTTTCTTTTTTTGCCTTTTTAACATCACGTGATAGTGCCTTAAAGTGACCAGTGCCTATCTAAAACAGATGAAACCATGAAAATGCAAAAAAGGTTATAGTTGTCCCTGGAACATACAACCTCTAAATTCGTAACTAGCATTAATGCATTAATTACATATTTTTTTCAAGATTTTCTATTTTTTATTTTTTATGTTTTATGTTCAGGCCTTGAATGCTGACAGTGCATGTTATTTATAAAACCATGTACAAATACATAAATACATTCATAAATGGCAAATTGCAATGTAAAACGTATAAATATATATATATATAGATACATAAATATATATATATAAATATAAATAGACACATAGTTCGTTAACAATAAATAAATACATAAATGTATCATTTAAACATGCTGATTTGATCAAATCTCGGTGTAAATACCTCAAACCATTTGTAATCCATTGGACTACTTATGTCAGCTTCTAAGCCTATAGACTGTGGAAGACCTTCATGAGCCTATTGCGTTACGGTTCCTCTACTGTTACTATAACCAAACACATGTGGAAAGTGACATGTACTAATCTAAAAATAATTATTTTGTGTAAAACTGTATAAAATGAGTGAGTTAAAATTTGGGAATATAAGGGCGGTTGTTTATCAGCTATATTGAGAATTTTTCATATTTTAGAAGAAATAGTAATTAATGGACTTTTCTGTATAGTGGTTATTTCTGGGATTTCTAGGAGTTATTTTACTATTTAGTTATACAGACTGGCGTGCAGTTCTTCCGCGATATTTAACCCCTTGGGTTGTTTGGTGTCAAGATTTAGAATGTACTGCATTTCTAGTTTGCGAAGGGCCTTTTCTCGATCACCTCCCCTTTTGTAGGGGTGGGCGGAATTTGAGATATTAACTATCGCAATTTATCGCGAAAATGTTAAAAATTATCGCAAACACGCCGGAAATATCGCAAAGACGCAGAAATTTTTTGCTTGATCGCGGGTCGCCAACTTACCCATGCGGTTGCTCACGGGCGCGGCCATCTTGTTTTCACTTGTCCCGCCCTCTCGCGATGCTTACTTCCTGTTCCGGGTCGCTCCGGGTAGTTAGCTGGACATTTCACTCGTAAAAAACCATTGAAATTCCACCGTTATAGTTAGTTCAGATAACTATAACTCGCGCGACCGCCACTCTATCACAAGGATGATGTCATCAGTGATGTCATGAGTGATGCCACTGACCATGTCATGAGTGATGTAATATGTGACGTCATCAGCAGTGGATTGCGGGCGCGCGAGTTATAGTTATCTGAACTAACTGTAACAGTGGAATTGCAATGGTTTTTTACGAGTGCAATGTCCAGCTAACTATAACATGTGTGAAACCTACGGTTTTTTAAGTGAATATATATATATATATATATATATATATATATATATATATATATATATATATATATATATATATATATATATATATATACATATATATATATATATATATATATCGCAGATTACTCCTTCTCATTGCGCCCTTTTCCATATGTGCGAAGAACGAGCACAAACCACTAAAGTCTGTTACACTGCAATGTTTATTGTTGCCCCCAAACAAATGCAGCAGCCATGACGCGTTTCGTCCCTCCCTGGGGACTTGCTCACATGACGCAGTTTGAACTACAACAGTTATTTGAATACAATTGTCTTTTTTTCTTTTTTTGCCTTTTTAACATCACGTGATAGTGCCTTAAAGTGACCAGTGCCTATCTAAAACAGATGAAACCATGAAAATGCATAAAAGGTTATAGTTGTCCCTGGAACATACAACCTCTAAATTTGTAACTAGCATTAATGCATAATTACATATTTTTTTCAAGATTTTCTATTTTTTATTTTTTATGTTTTATGTTCAGGCCTTGAATGCTGACAGTGCATGTTATTTATAAAACCATGTACAAATACATAAATACATTCATAAATGGCAAATTGCAATGTAAAACGTATAAATATATATATATATATAGATACATAAATATATATATATATAAATATAAATAGACACATAGTTCGTTAACAATAAATAAATACATAAATGTATCATTTAAACATGCTGATTTGATCAAATCTCGGTGTAAATACCTCAAACCATTTGTAATCCATTGGACTACTTATGTCAGCTTCTAAGCCTATAGACTGTGGAAGACCTTCATGAGCCTATTGCGTTACGGTTCCTCTACTGTTACTATAACCAAACACACGTGGAAAGTGACATGTACTAATCTAAAAATAATTATTTTGTGTAAAACTGTATAAAATGAGTGAGTTAAAATTTGGGAATATAAGGGCGGTTGTTTATCAGCTAGATTGAGAATTTCTCATATTTTAGAAGAAATAGTAATTAATGGACTTTTCTGTATAGTGGTTATTTCTGGGATTTCTAGGAGTTATTTTACTATTTAGTTATACAGACTGGCGTACAGTTCTTCCGCGATATTTAACCCCTTGGGTTGTTTGGTGTCAAGATTTAGAATGTACTGCATTTCTAGTTTGCGAAGGGCCTTTTCTCGATCACCTCCCCTTTTGTAGGGGTGGGCGGAATTTGAGATATTAACTATCGCAATTTATCGCGAAAATGTTAAAAATTATCGCAAACACGCCGTAAATATCGTGAAGACGCGGAAATTTTTTGCTTGATCGCGGGTCGCCAACTTACCCATGCGGTTGCTCACGGGCACGGCCATCTTATTTTCACTTGTCCCGCCCTCTCGCGATGCTTACTTCCTGTTCCGGGTCGCGCAATGCATGTTCGCGCCCGTTCGCGGTCGATATTTCCTGTTCGCGACCGCTTTTACTTGAACACGTTGCTTTTTGCTTGCTCGGGGAGAAAATATCGCACGAACTTGCGCACGTGGTCGCAATGGGCGCGGCCATCTTGTTTTTCACTCTATTGCATGGTTCGGGGGCCTGATTTTGAATCCTCCCAAAATCTTTTCAATCCTTTGTTTATAGCCACTTTTTTTGTATCTTTATTACTTATTATTTCTCTAACTATTTTCCTGCTTTTATATTTTTGGTTTTTGTCTACTTTTTTTTTGTTTTTTAGCTACTTTTCCTCTTTCTATTGCCTGCTATTTATTTCCTTTACTCCTTTATTTATTTTACCTTTTCTTTCCCGCCCCGTCCCTAGAGCCATGTCTAAGGGTAGGGCAGTTCGCCAGCGCAGTCAGAGCCGCGACCGCCTTCCTTGCGGAAGGCGGCGCCCACAAGGGGTGCAGGCACGGGCCTTATTTGGGGAGGTGGAGTTGGCTGCACTAATTTTCTTTGTGCAGCGTCACCTCCCCTCAACCATGGCAGCCGGTGGCAGGCCTCGGTCCGGGTACGGCCTCCGGGAGCATTGGCAGCTGTGGGGGAAGATGCGCCGGGCAGTGTCACGCTTCTCTGGTGTCCAGCGCACCCAGACGCAGCTGACGCACCGGTGGTCCGACATCTTGGATCGTGAGCAGGACCTGCTGGACCTGCTAGGAGTGGAGGTCCCGGGGCTTGGTGAGCACCTATTTAATTATTACTACTTTGTGTCTGTTCTTCTGCTCTGTATATTGTGAATATCTTTTTTTTCTTCCAACCAGCTAGAATGTTGCTGCTTACATTTCAGGTTAATTACTTTTAAAAGTCTGTGTTTTTTTTTTACACAGGTGCGCTTCTGCGCTACTACTAATCTTACTTGTTTGCAGCTTTGAGTTTGCGCTTGCTTAGCGTGATTCTTTACGAGTTTATTTTAGAGAAATTAAGTTACGTAATGCTACAGTGACTCTAGTCCACTCCTTACTTTGTCCTGTCACTAATAGATAGGGGCGGATTGATACTTAGGTTAAGGTACTTTGTATTAGCTTCTAATTTGTTAGTGGTATGCGTGATGCCCCCTCACTCAGTTACGTGACGTGCTGCTAGTACGGCAGTCTTTATTAGAACCTTTTCTAGTTTGTTCAATGAGTGGTGGTAGGCTTAGCAGTTACTTAGCACTAGCAGATCAGCATCAATCAATCAAACCAAAATTTGGTGTATACAAAAAATGTAGTCATGTTCATGTGTCCTCCATGATTTAACCAAATGCATTGTTGAGGAATACAGTGGAAATGCATACTTAATGTACAATTGGCATGCCTGGAATAGGTGGGCTAGGTTGGGTGGTACGTTGTACTTAGGCTTAGTTGTAACTTAGTATTCTGGAATCAGAATGGAAGACTGGATTACTGTTGATAAATAGTAACTTAAGTAGTCGAACTGTGAATCCCCCGATATTACTTGTTGACCAGATGAGATCGGTCAATTTAGTTATTGCAATTGTTGTTCACATAAGTGTTTTTTGACCGTTGTTGAAACATATTGTATTTGTTTGACACCATCCATCAATGTTTGTCTCTTTCTTATATCTTTCCTGTTCATCAGCTCCCAGGGGCAGACCGACAGGGACTGGGCAGTCGGTGGGACAGTCAGAACACCACCAGGAGGACACCGCTGAGGGCTCCTCTGCTGGCCCCAGTATGTCTTCTTGTTTTTAATAATATTTCTTATTCCATAACTTTTACTGCCCCATATTTTTCACAAACTATTGTTTGTTTCCAAATGCTATTTTCTTACCACCAATTATCCTTCGATCTGTACGGTTTCAAAAATCTTATCCCTGCCTCCGCTATGATGACTCTCAGTACTACTACTACTACATACTATCAGTCTGTCTGTACTGTAGTGTCTAGTCTTGCCCAGTTGGCCAGTGCCACTCTTTGTGAAAGGTTGTAATATAAAACTCATGTTCACCAGTAGCTCGAGCCATTGAGTCCAATCCGTTGGGTCGTCGTCTTGTACTACTTTTACTCTTATTGATCTTGAGGCTTTGAAAATTCACAGCAACAACAGCCCAACCAGATTTATTACTATTTTGATATGATACCCTATAGGACATACTACTGTTGTAGGGATCTTGCACATACACAGACATTTGCACCAGAAAATAGGATGTTGGTGATGGTAGGTTGGACCTTCCTCGCACACCTCAATCAGAAATTCCGCAACCACCACAATTTCACTGCTTGACTATAGTACTGTCTTGTCATAACTATTAGGTCTCGGAACCCTCCCGCCAAGATACCCAACAAGTAGACAACCCAGAACATAACACACCCAACCTCTCAGTCGTGGAAGCAATGCACATGCACACCCTTACTTTAATTTGCTCACTCGTGTAAGTTCGTCCACACCAAATACCACCAAGTCTATGTAAGTTCAAAATATTTATTTCAATTTGAGAAGGTCTGTACACTGTTTTCTTATAAATGCAGCACCAACCGGAAAATCAATAACATTAAAACAATATACATTGTTACACTTATACAGTTGGGAATTAAATCATGATAACTGAACAGTGGTGGAAGGCAGCCCCACCATCCCCTAGGAATTTAGTTTATATAAATTTATAAATGAAGATGTGAGTGAAGGGACCCCTCACCTTAGAAGAACCTAGTACTGGTAGTTGTTGCATCATTCAGAAGTTCTGGTTCGTAGAAGGGAATCTTGCGTCTGTAATGCGAAAAATGAAATGGTGTGCGTTAGTATATTGCAACTTGCAAGCATTTCTCAGCCGTGCCAAAAAGTGTAGCATTTATGGATAAGCAATATGGACTAACAGTAACAGTAGTACACCAGTACTTCCTAAAAAAGTGGCTTGTTAATGTTTTTGTTGACCGCTTGTACGCAGCGCGTAGACTAGACAGTAGCAGTGTGAGGCAGGTCATGTGGGCTCAAAGGTGTCTTAAGAAGCTGCAAGGTAACGTCACATGTGCAAAAATAAAAGACACGAAGGTAAAATGGTAGCATGGCTAGGGCTAATTAAGCAAAGGCTACAATGATCATATATAACTATTAGTGTCTACTCTAACACTACCTGATTTGTACTAGTGATGTATGTTAGTATTAACTCATTTTTCAACCTTGCTACTGATCAATAGGGGGGAGGTGTATATGACGCCTAATAAATGTGTAATGTTTTCTAGGCGCACTACCGACCACCATTACCGGGGCCAGCGAACAAGGCGACGCGGAGGGCGAGGATGCGGCAGTTTCTGCCGATACCGACGATGGAGCGGTAGGGGGAGTGGCAGCACCAGTGGCAGGCGGTGGTATGTTAGATTCATAATCCTTAACTATTGTTGAACTTGACAGTACACTCACTGCAAGGGTGTACTGTATGTATATGTATACTGTACAGTTGTGACTTAGGGCCCCATTAGGATGGTGGGCGTATTGCCCCCACCGGGCCGGCTGGAATTCACTGCCGACACCGCAGGGGCAAACCTCCTGCCATCCCTGTAGAAAATATTCAGACCCCACACATGTCGACCAGGCAGAAAAGGGTTCAATATGCCGGTGGTGTCTCTCTGAACACACTGCCAGCCATATAATCTGCATTTTGGAATGCCTTTGCGTGGCGGCATTGCCGTCCGCCACGGAAAGGCATGCAGACATTGCAGAGTATGCTTGGGTGCCCCCATGGAGGGTACCTACCTATGCTATGGTACCCCCCAGCCTTTCAAAGCAAAACGTGACAGGCTCCGTGCGGGGCCCGTCATGTTGTGCTTGGAAAAGCAGCACAACATTTTAGCATTGCTTTCGGCAACGCCAACAAAATGTAAAAAAAACAGGATGCGCCCGCCACTGTGCCGGGCGCATCATCCTAATTAATTGTCCCCACGGGACCCCCACCCTTTTTAGCATGAGGATGGCGGGCGGACTAAGTCCACCCGCTATCCGATGTCGTAAGTAAGTATGAGTTGTTGGGGACGTTTGAAGAGTGAACTAGAAGACTAGAATTCCCTTTAATTGGCATAGGAGCGGGATTATTAAGTAACCAATGGCCTCATCTATCTGATTTCAACTCCACTTTGAAAGTTTTATGGAGAAGAGCACCTGGTGCACTGTTCAACTAAAAAGTTAAAGACGGGTGGAAGGAAGAAGGACGGGCGACATTTAAAATGTTATGTACTACTGTGCTTTATTTTATAGTGTTACTCTACCATGCCACTATGTGTATAAATAATTACCTTGTCCTACTGTTTTTCTAAGAGTATATTTTACAATTGTCTTGTTTTTTTCTTTTTGATACACAGCTACTCCGAAACAAAATCGGAAGGAGTTGGCTGCCAAGGCACGGCGCCGGAAGCTGGAGGCAATCCAGCGAGAATACCGGCGGATGGTGGTCTTAGCCGAGGAGGAGGAGGAGACTGCGGCTGCAATTGTTGAAGCCTCCTCCAGTGGCCCGGGCCCCAGCCACCACCCTCCAGCAGTACGGCACCACCGTCTGGCGGCTGCCCGCCGCCACCGTGCCATCTCCGGTGCCCCCCCCACTGTGGCTGCAACTGCCGTGGCCTTAGACGCCGCGTCGCCCGTTTAGAGGGCCAGATGCGTGTCCTCCTCGAGTCCCGCCCCACCACTTAGTCCCTGTCATCCTGTTCTGCCCCTTTTTTAATTCTTGTTTGGGTGGGTGGGTGGGAACTTGTTTGGGCGTTACTGACTTTTTTCTCCTATGGACATTGGTTGGGGTTAGGGAGGGGGGTGGGTCAGCTTTTGTGGGTTTAGTTTATTTTTGTTAGGGTAAATTAAATATATTTTTCTATGTTACATGCAATGTTGTTAATGTTTTGTAGGTGGGGTAACTGTTTTACATCACACTGTTTCCTTGCTGGTGCATGGCCGCCCATAGCCTGTGTTTGATTTAAATAATTGGCTGACACAAACAGACACAAACAGATAGATGCGACACACCTCACTCATTGACTTGTCCTTCTAGTACTTTCAGTCTGTCCTCTAGTCTATGCATTCTTTGTACTGGTGTGTGAAAATGAAATCATTGACAACATGGTGGTGGTAGCATAGTAGTAGTAGTAGACACTGGCAGGGCGGCAGCATTTGCAAAAAAAAGAAAAGGAGACAGTCAATCGCCTTTGAGAGACTGTTAGAGGAGTAGTAGAATGAAGTACAGTACAGAAATTACCGAGCAACAATAATATGCTCAAATATTTGACAAAAAAACAGAATGGTGGTTGGGATAGCCTACTAGTCAGAGTTACAAACTATAGTTGTGTCGAGTCACTTGACTAGGCCTACAGCCTAACAGTTAGTGCTGTATATGAGGAATGAGAACAAACAAATCCAATGAATGCCGGCAATTCATGCTGAGGTATGCGTCCCTTTGTTAAATAAAATAACCTCTGAAATATCCTACTCATGGGTGGGCAAGCAGAAGAAGATCATCGCTCTGCCTTGAAATTGAAGTAGTGTTGCTTTCACCACATCCGCCCCAGCAAGTGTGTGATTAAGTATTGGTGTACATTTAATTTAGTTACACCTCGACAATAAGTCACACAGCCCGGGGGAAGAGGGTTAGGGTTTGTTGAATGGATGGGAAGGGGGTTTTGGGAAAGGTTTGACATAGAAAACAGTATGCATACATAGACAAACAAACGACAATCATTGAAGACTACCATATCCATATGTTAAGGGAGAAAAAGGCAATGCATGCATGATGATGAGAGACCCGGTTTACATACACTTCTAGTTCTTGTTCTGTTCCGGCCTTAATACTTTTACAGATAGCAAATAGAAATTTTAAATATTGGTAGGAAAGAATCGTAAACACAGAGCAAACCTAATGATGATAATAACAACTCCAAGAACACACTGTTGTAAAGATTGTATACAAAATATTAATCAAATGATTTAAAAGAAGATAAAAGTGGATACTGTTACTGTGTTATCCTGGTCAAAAATGTGGACTGGATTTGCATCTCGGCATTCCTCTTGCTCCTCTCGTCCATCAATCTTGGGTGTGTCGCCTCGCCACTCGCCACTGCCCGGCTGGAAAAAAAGGTGATTTATTGGTAAGGTAATTAATATGCAGTGTAATGTTTTACAAAGTTTAGGGCAAGGCCCGGCCTGTACTTGTAGATGGAAAACCAAAGGGGATATTGAGAAAGAAAGTTAAAACAAATGCACAAGTGATGGTGTAGTGCAACAAGAACACTTTCCGAGGTGGCATGTATGCATCATCTCTACTACTCTAGTCTGTTTACAGCATTGACCTTCAACAGTAACAGGAGAGAGCAGGCCCACAGTGCTTAGCAGTAGCACATCCTACGTTAACACTTTAGAGTCCTTTTTTTTCTCTCAAAGAGTTGGACAAATGCAAAGCAAATTATCCATTCCAAACATTGCATTTTACAGTTTCAGTTAGTAAAATCAATGCACTGCAGTCATCCCACCGCTACACTCTATTCCACTTCTACACAGACATTTGTGTCTGCTGTGGTTGTTGTTGACGTGTTTACCTTTATGCTTTTCCATTTTATGCCACTCATGAAACGTCCTCCTGACTTCATCATCATCTCCGATACTTTTACTGACTGACTGTGAAGATCGGCCTGCAGTATAAGTAACATTTTTATGACACAACAAGAGTAGAAATATAAATATTACTGACTTGAGTCATTCTTTATTGTGTACAGAAAGATAGATTACTAGTACACTTTGACATCAATTTGTGCACAACAAACAAACAACGGAAACACAAAGACCAATCACTCAGAGTCAGGTGTCCAATGCATGCCATTAATTGTCATCATTACCTGTTCCTTCTCATCTTAAGTTAACGGGCCGTCTATTTCGCCATCATCATGATGGACGGGTCTGTTGTGTCAATCATACTCATTGCGCAGATTGAGTGAGTGCCCTTCCTGTATTGAATTAAAAGCAATGTATCACCAAGCTGGAGCAGAAGTACAAATTTCTTATTTGCAAGAAGGGGAAAATTGAATTCACCTTGAGTTAAGTTTAGTGTGTTCTGTAGAAAGTTGATTAGTGGCAGTGCACAATTACATAAATTCATGCACAACAAACACAACAAAATCTAAATCATTCAGTCTGCGACTCTGCGTCCAATGCATGGTATCAATCATTACCTGTTCCATCTTATTTTCAGTTAATGGCCAGTCTCTCTCGGCTCTGAAAGGAGGATAGCTATAGTAGTCATCTGATTCATGCCCCACGTCTTTTGGAAGGACTAGGAAAGTTTGAATTTGTTGATACCATCATCCAATCATCATTCATGAGGGAAATGGAATTGAGCAGGAGATTCAGTATGATGGAGCGGAGGAGCTGGATTCGGAGGACTGTACTGTCAAATAGCAGACACCTGAAACTTGTATATAAAATTAGAAGAGTAGAAGACGGTGGTAATGGATTTGTTGTGATTCACAAGTTTATAACCGGAACGACAGACACATAAAGGAAGGGGGAAAAAAGGGAGGAAGACAGTAAGTGCGAGCCTAATTGTCAGGGAAGTATAGCTCGTCCTCAAACTCTGGGGGTTCAGCCAGTAGTAGGTAATCATCTGACACAATACTTCCGTCACCTGAGCCGCTGTCCTCATCTTCCTCCATTGCTTCATGTATTGTGTAATTTGGTGGTATGAAGTGCTGATTCATTTTGATCATTGTTAACCTCTCCACGTTTTTTGGCGATAGACTGGTCCTTCTCAATGTTACAATGGAACCAGCAGCACTGAAAACACGTGCGGAAGAGACACTTGCGACAGGGCAAGCCAGATAGCTTATCGCCAGCCTGCTGAGCTGTGGCCATTCAGACCTTTTCCTATACCAATACTGCAATGGGTTTTGATCAATGTACACCTCTGTTGGGTCGTCCAGATAGGCCTGGACCATCCGCTCAATGTTCAGGGTTGCTGCTGGTAAGCTTTCGTCCTGTTTTTTCTGTGCATCAGCACTGTGCTTATTAAAGCCTAACTTTAGATACCAATCCTGTAATGATAACGATTGTACTCGGCCTAATGATCCAGTTATTGTTTCTGTGGTCGATAGTGATGGTGAGTGTTGTGATTGTGATCCAAACGCACTGCCCTCAGCCGACGAAGTTACACTTGATCCTGCATGGCCTGCTTCAGTACTTCTTGTGGGTTGATCTTGCGGGCTTTTAATTAGCTGCCGTTCGTTTTCCAACTTCCTGGCTCCTTCAGCTATACAACTTTTGTAGCGGGCAACATCAATGTCGGAAAAAGCAAAGAATGTCTTCAGTGCTAATTTTGCACGTGGATCCAGAATTGTGGCACAAATGTAATGTTCTTGTGACAAAATTTTATTTTGTATCCTTACATTTTCAGCTAAGCGCCGGAATAAGCTCTCCACCAAGTCATGGGCTTGCCTTCTGTCCTCTACACCTTTGTATGATTCAGACACATTATTCAGCTCATGCTCTAGCATTTGCAATAATGGGATAGCTTGGCCCATTGTACAGTCCTCCTTGCTGACTTCATGTGTGAAGACCTCAAAAGGAGACAGCATCTCAGTCAGGCATTTAATTAGGGTCCATTGATCCATCTCAAGGTTCATGCCTTTAACACTAGCATCCCCGCTTCTGTTCCAGACATATTCATGGAGTGACCTGTACTGTTCGTACAGATGATCAAGCATGTAATACGTTGAGTTCCAACGTGTTGCCACCTCCTGGATGAGTGCCTTGACTGGCATCCTTTGTTCACGTTGGATGATCCTCAGCTGCTTCCGAGCTTTAAAAGAATGGCTGAAATGTGTGCATATTCTTCGGCAGATGGCCAGTAAATTGCTGACTATGGTTTTTTTTTTAAGAAAGTCTTGAACTATAATGTTTATGCAGTGCGCCAAACACGGAACCCTGAAATAGGAACCAAGTTCCATGTCCTTAAGTACATTACTGCCATTGTCTGTGGCAACAAAACCAATACCAAGCCCTCTGGGCCGCAGCCATTCCAAAACCTTGGTACGAAACTCGTGTAAAATGTTTTCAGCCGTATGAGATTTCTCCATGGCGAACATGGATACAGTTGCATGTTTCCGAGTACCTTAAAAAATTACAGCTGTGTCAACAACACCTCGTGCAGATAGCTTATCTCTAACCCCCACAAAAGAGATCCAGTGTGCAGTGATGCACATGTAATCTGTGGCTTGGCAACTGGTCCACATGTCTGTTGTCAGGTGGATATTGTGCACAGCACTCTGCTGCAAAGCTTGTCCAACCAATTCCAGCACATCATGATGTAGTGCCGGAACAGCAATTCTTGCGAAATAGGACCGGCTGGGAACCTTCCATTTAGGGCAGATGGCAGACACAAATTCAAGAAAACCCACCCCTTCCACAAATGAAAAAGAAAGAAGGTCCAGCGCTAACATTTTAGCAAGCTTCGCATTGTAAAATCGTGCCGTTGGGTGGTTGCGTTGGAACTGCCCCTCCAACCTAAACATGCTCTCAATGGTAGGCTGGATTACTTTCCTTTGTGGTGCTGTTTTCATTAACCCACTAAGGCTCAACGACACAGATTGTCTCATTGAGGTAATCGGTCGTCTTGGTGTCTTACCCTGACTCTGAGTATGGCTCTTACTGCGGTGCCACTCTGATGTTACTGAGGAGGATGTGGGCGTTACCACTCCACTACTGGGGACAGGGCTAGAAATGCCTCCCTCTTCTTCACCTGCCACCACAATAATATCGCTCCCTGATTCATCCTGACCAACTTCAATGGGTTGAGTTTTTCTACTTTCTTTTAACTTAAGTAGGTGATCCTCCCACACAATAGTGTGGTGTATTCTTAGATGACTTGCTTGTCCTCCGGTACCATAGTTTGTACCAAGCTTACCACGCCGGACACCTTGACGACAAATTGAGCAGATAGCAACGTTCTCCTCCTTGGTGCTAACAGCAAATAAGGCCCAAACTGGGGAGGAGAACTTTCTGGCACTGCTGGATGTTCCACTTTCAACACCAGATGAACTGGAGAGGGTGCTTGAAATGTGACCCTGTGCACCTAGACTGTGACATTTACTACCACTACCTACTGAGATGCTTGAGCTGGATGTAGGTCCCTGCCAGGCCTTGGAAAATATGGCAGCTGGAGGTAGTGGCGGTGTAACCTGTGTTGGTGATATCCGTGCTATATCCCGCTCAGTAGCAGCCTTTCTGGATAGGGTGAGAATGTTGGTCTCCAATCCCTTTGGGGCGGGAGTAATGTGCGTGATGACTGGCTTGTCTTCATCAACATCATCACCCCCTCTTCTACATCTACCTCCATAACTCTAAGTTTTTCTGGGACCTTCCTTTTCAGAAGAATTGTCTTGTGGCGTATATCACTCTCAGACTGAGCTGGTGGTAGCCAAGTGGCATCACGATCATCAGAAGCGGGGCTTGAAGAAGAAGATGATGGACTAAGCCTCCTTTTCCTTGCTGGTGGTCTGGAAGACAATAGATCTTCTGAAACACTGGTTTCACTTTGCTCCACTTTGTCTGCAGGAAGCTCGATTTCCTGAAATGCCCCTACGTCAGGAGCAACAACTACTATGGTTGGCTGTTGCGGCGGCTGCTGCTGTTCTTGTTGCGGCGGCTGCTGCTGCTGTTGTTGTTGCGGCGGCTACTGCTGCTGTTCTTGTTTGCGACTGCTGCTGTTCTTGTTGCGGCGGCTGCTGCTGCTGTTCTTGTTGCAGCGGCTGCTGCTGTTCTTGTTGCGGCTGCACACTGATCTGCTGAGTTTGCGCCTGCGTTGAACTTGATTGTGTACTACTTTGCGGTAATGACATTTCTTCAACATCGCTGCTCGTTAGTAGACTGGCTACCTCTGCGACACTAAAGCCCTTGGGCCTAGGTTGGTGGGGTTGGACCGCTGTGCTGCTCCCAGCTTGGTTCCTGGACAACGCTGCTGCAGGCGTAACTTTTTTGGTGCCAAAAAAAACATTGGCCGGCACACCACCAGTTGTGGTTAATGACACTTCCTTTTTCTGTTCCTTCTTCTCACCGGCAACTTTCTTGGTACTGGACCTGGTACCTTTCTTTGGGGCCATCTTCTTCAGATGTCAGGCAGGATGCAGATGCACAACAAGTTCTGGTCACACGTGGACGTGATGCGCAGCAGGACTTCTGTCTGGCTGGCAGTACAACGGGTAGCCGGGTGATGCTGATGACACCTCCTACTCTGTCTTTTGTGCACCTAAAAGCAAATAGGCCAGGAGAAGAACATCAGTGAAATGTTGCATTTGTTGTTGTGGTTCAGTTACTTAGTACTGTACTAGTGCAAACAAAAGATAGTCTAGCCATTTATGACTTTTTTTTAACTACGGCTATGTTATACTACTGTGTACAGCCACACACTACACTC
Organism: Triturus cristatus; assembly: GCF_964204655.1. Classification (NCBI taxonomy): domain Eukaryota; kingdom Metazoa; phylum Chordata; class Amphibia; order Caudata; family Salamandridae; genus Triturus; species Triturus cristatus. The sequence goes on along the minus strand of NC_140593.1, from coordinate 1,062,296,493 downwards.
TCAGGAAGGATAGGAAAGTTAATAATAATAACCACCAAAATAAAAATGTAATGGAAGTGGGGTGGACCCTATTTGCCAATAAATTATTTGAGCATCTCAGCATCCATGGAGCTGCTGCTGGCAAAGGGGGTGGATGGATGGAAGCAGTAAGCCAAATAGCCAATAGGAAAACCATGCAGGCCTATGGCAAAAGCAGGACACTAATAACTCCCAGTCCAAAAACAAAAAAAGGCCACCACCCACATGGACACTCACAAATCACAAACAAGCCGGGGGCCTGGGAAACACCCTGAGCTGACAAAAGGCCTATAAAAGCCAGGTAAAGGATGCATGCTAAAGCACACTGCTCTGCCTTTTTAATGCAACAAAATGTAAATACGAACATTTACAGGTCCCAAAAAGGTCTGCAGGGTGCATGCATTGCACACCAACACACCAGTGACCAGACACATACAACAAAAGCATGTCTTTAAGACAACCAACATCAGAAAGGCCACCCCCAAAAAGCACACTTCCCCAACTCAAAATGCCATCCATGCCCTAAATGAAGTCTAAATTCAACAGACCACACAGAAAACACTTGATTAATAAAGCTGTGGCTACCTGCTCTGATCCTAGTGGATGAAAGCAGGCCTGTTGGCAGACAAGGCCAGGCAAGCTTGCAGGCCTAGGCTTCAAAATGGCCACCAGCCACATGGCCAGGCCCAACAACATCAGAAAGGCCACCCCCAAAAAGCACACTTCCCCAACTCAATCCAATGCCATCCATGCCCTAAATGAAGTCTAAATTCAACAGACCACACAGAAAACACTAGATTAATAAAGCTGTGGCTACCTGCTCTGATCCTAGTGGATGAAAGCAGGCCTGTTGGCAGACAAGGCCAGGCAAGCTTGCAGGCCTAGGCTTCAAAATGGCCACTAGCCACATGGCCAGGCCCAACAACATCAGAAAGGCCACCCCCAAAAAGCACACTTCCCCAACTCAATCCAATGCCATCCATGCCCTAAATGAAGTCTATATTCAACAGACCACACAGAAAACACTAGATTAATAAAGCTGTGGCTACCTGCTCTGATCTTAGTGGATGAATGCAGGCCTGTTGGCAGACAAGGCCAGGCAAGCTTGCAGGCATAGGCTTCAAAATGGCCACCAGCCACATGGCCAGGCCCAACAACATCAGAAAGGCCACCCCCAAAAAGCACACTTCCCCAACTCAATCCAATGCCATCCTTGCCGTAAATGAAGTCTAAATTCAACAGACAACACAGAAAACACTTGATTAATAAAGCTGTGGCTACCTGCTCTGATCCTAGTGGATGAAAGCAGGCCTGTTGGCAGACAAGGCCAGGCAAGCTTGCAGGCCTAGGCTTCAAAATGGCCACCAGCCACATGGCCAGGCCCAACAACATCAGAAAGGCCACCCCCCAAAAAGCACACTTCCCCAACTCAATCCAATGCCATCCATGCCCTAAATGATGCTTGAAAATTAAATACATTCAAAAAACACCAAAAGGAACAGTTGCTTCATCATGCACACACCCATGAGTCCATGCCCATGGCTAGCTCGGGCCTACTACTACTACGCACAACATTTAAAAAAAAAAAGGAATGATGATAGTTATCAAAAATAAATTGTAGTTACAACAACTGCAATGCCCACAATCAAACAGACACAACAACCACTTACTTGTAAAATATCCTATTCCAAAAATCCTCAAATCCAATTGCAATGATGCAGCAGACAAAAAGAGTGATCTTTCCAGCTCCAAATCCAAAGGCAGAATGAGCAGGAGATGGACAAAGCACTGGGAGGAGCCTGCTGGACAGGAACAGGAAGTTGGAGATTCTGTGTCACTTCCTCCCTCTCCCCACCTTTTTAAAAAAGGACTCCTTGCACAAAAAAAGGACAGCCAAATGTCAATGTGAGGAGTTGTTTTCATCCAAAATCAGAATTTGCATAAGGTTTCATGCTGCTAGAACTGATATTCCTCTCCAAATTGAAAATTTTACATGTTCGAGTTCTCGAGCTTCACATTACTTCCGCCGGCGTGTCGAAAATGACATGATCGCGTTCTCTTCGTCCCTGTCGCGTTGGATATGACGTGTTCGCGTTCGATTATACGTGCCCGCGTCCTCACCCTCTCGCTTGCGATGTAGAATGACGTGTTCGAGATCTCAATCTTCTCATACTCGCGCGGTGCATGATCGCAAGAAGAATGACGTGTTCGCGCAACAAATGACGTAATCGCGCGATAATGCGAGCGCAAACTGTTGCGAGACAGCGCAAAATGGCTACCAACAATCCAATATCTCGTGGAGAACGCGACCGGGTCGGGAAAACTTGTCAGCAAACGCGGGGATTCAGGTAAGACGATCGCGCGCACGCAAGAATGTATTTTTTTACAGCGCGAGCAAGAAACAAATTTTCGCTAAGCTGCGGAATGCAGAAATTTTGACATTTTCGCGCTTTCCGCGGAACGAGAAAATGCCAAATTATCGCAATTTACGCGAACGGAACGGAATTTTGGCCCAGGCCTACCCTTTTGTTGATAGGAATCGAATCTATCAAATAATATTTAAGGTCCTTGGGGTTGCCATCATGTTTTTCGTTAAAAAAATGACGGGCCACAGGATAAGATTGATCATTGTTTTTGATGGCTCTTATGTGCTGGAGCACCCTTTTGTGCCCCTGTAAGATGGTACTACCAATATACTTTAGTTTACAAGGGCACTCCAGCACATAAACCACGTGGTCCGTTTTGTAATTCAACGCTTTATCTTAAGCCTACTGGCAGTCATCAGTAGGTAGTTATATTTAGGACAATGTTTCCAAGAGAAAAGCATTTTTTGACTTGTCTAAAACGTTGGTATTGGTCGATGAATTTTCACGGAGCTTAACTCCCCAAATAAGTACACCGCTAATTCTTGCTGTGCATGGGTAGTTTCAGGGCAATCCATCAAGCGGGGGACAAGAAAAAGGGGGGGTCAAAAAAAGTGTGTTGCACATGTTAATTACCATGGAGTCTTTAGACACGTGTGTAGCTTGAACTGCTGGACAGAATTACACCAAATTTGGCAGAAATGTAGCTTTTGGTCTGCAGATTACACTGTCAGTTATTTGGCGTAAATCATTTCAGTAGTTTGTGAGATATTAAAGGAAATCAAAATCTGCATATCTAGGATCTCAAACACTTCGTGAATAGTGACGAGCTCATGCAGAGATCTGCAGAGCTCAGATTGGCTGCCAACAGTTCAGCCAGAAAGTGTTGGCAGCCATCTTGGGACTCGGCTTCAGCCAAGTCCCAAGAACATGCAAAAAAAAGAAAAGGGGATAGGGTACAAATATCATGGTCTTGGGGTCCCCCTGGACACCCATCAGAGCAGAAAAGCATTTTATTTTCTCATTTTACAGTTCAATTGTAGAAATTTGTGACTTTATGGCAAAAATGTTTTAAAAAGCAAGCACACCTCCAGGGGTTGTTTCTCTTTCAGCCCCCGGGTTGGCCAGGTCCCAGGGTATTTCTTTTATTAAGCTATGGGGAGGGGGCACCTGCGACCTCCCTCCCTAAGGCCAGTTTGAGCCCTGTGGACTCTTCTCCTGGGCCATAGTTGGTCCTGAGGACCACCACCTCCCCGCGGCTGACGCTTGAAAACAGAAGGAAGGGAGCCACGTGGGCCTCCTACTGGAGCCAAAAATGGTCCTGGGAACCACCACCCACCAGGGCCGGCTCCTGCTATGATCCCAGGGTTCCCACCCCCAGGAAAGAGCTGTTTGCATTTGCTTGGTAAGAGCGTTGTCAGCTCCCACCAAGCAAAAGCAAACACCACTCCCAGCAAGCAGGAGCTGTCAAAGTGCTCCTGCTAGCTAAATATTGCTCTTAAACACAGGCAGCTGCATTTCCAGCATCCCCCTGTGTGAGAGGGCAATGCGGCTCACACAGGAGGCGGGGAGCCAGCTGGGACTGTGGGGGATCTTGAGCCCCCCGTGGTCCCATAGCACACTGGGTGCCCTGGGTGGAAACCAGGGCACCCAGGGAGACATGGCTGGTCCCCGAGGATGGGGTCTCCGGGACTGAAATCCGCCTGGAGTAGGAGGTTTGTGCAGTCCAACTCCCCCATTCAATTTTATTTGGGCCTCAGGGGATGGGTTCACTGGGGCCAAAATCAGTCTGGGGGTACATGGTCCCCTCCCCCATTAAATTCCATTGGTCCTCCTTCCCGTTCTTCATTTAGTTAAGAGGAAACACCCTGTTTGGTGGAGTTTCACCTCTTTGTAGTCTCGTCAACTTCTCTTTACGAAGATTCACATTATCACATATTTTTGGATGAAGACGCTCAAGGAACAATCGCATTGCCAAAATTACATGCATACAAGGTCACTGGAAACCTTGCTTTGTGGTCCCTTACAGAGCTGTAGTTCAGAATATGCACAAGATTTTTACACAACGAGGTAGCATTTTCTAATTAACCAGATGAAATTATTCCAATTGGGTATAAATTTTAAGAAAAACTGGGGATTCTTCTTGGAAAAAATTAAGTTTCATTCAGGCCCTGGTGCACATTTCAGAGAAATTAAACCTCAACAGGAAGCACTTACAAGTATAAACGTAGCAGGTGCCCCAGTGGATGCTCCACTTCAGTAAAGCACAAACAATCCTAACTTCTTGGATTTGGCGAAAGAAAAGCAAGTGTGTTTCCTCTCCTACTCCACACTGAAAAACAAGCGGAAATCCTTAAGGGAGATGACTGCATCGTTAATCTATTGGAGTGCAATCTGATATGAGGGGACGTACTGAGTGATTTGTTTCTCATCATCTCCTGGTGAGAGCAGAGTCCATGAATCTCCCTTTTGAATACCCTAGGAATGCAAATGCCCAAAATGCATAGCACCACTCAGACACTCACTCCCAGACATTCACAGGCCCTCACACGCCCACTCAGACACTCACCCAGGCACTCATAGATCAACACAGCCACTCAGTCACAGACCCACACAGGTACTCACAGACCCACTGACAGAGCCACAGAGGCACTCAGACACTCACACGGGTACTTACACACCCACTCACAGACCCACACAGGTACTCACACACCCACTCACAGACCCACACAGGCACTCACAGACCTACTCACAGAGCCATACAGTCACTCACATACCCACTCAGACAGTCACACAGGCACTCCCACACCCACTCACAGACCCAAACAGACACTCACACATCCACTGACAGACCCACACAGGCACCGACATACCAACTCACAGACCCACACAGTCACTCATGTGCCACTCAGACAGTCACACAGGCACTCACAGACCCACTCGCAGATACACACAGGCACTCACAGACCCACTCAAAAACGCACAAAGGCACTCATACACCCACTCACACAGTTACTGACACATACACACACTTGCAGACTAACACAGACACACACACATACACACACAGACTCACAGACCTTCTCACAGACCCACACAGCCATTCACACACCCAGTCTCAAAGGTGACAAGTTACAGTTAGGATTAAAAAAATATATAAAAATGTAGAAATTCACTGAAAAAGACAAAGGTTAGAGGAACCTTATAGTTAGGAAATAGAATCTGAAAAAATGTGTATATATATATATATATTACCTACTGGCAGTCGCCAGTAGGTAGTTATAGTTAGGACCTATTATCCATAGGAAATCCGCAACATTCTATTTGGAATAACCTTGGAGCCGGTTGACGAATCTTCTCAAAATTTTCAAGACTGGTGGGGCGCTCCGGTCAGCTCCTATCCTGAAAGTCTTGGGGTGATTTGTCAAGCGGGGGCCGAGAAAAACAGGGGGACCCAAAACGTGTTTTCCCCATGCAATTTTCCATAGGAACCGTTAATCGTAGCTGCAGCCCGAACTGCTGAACGGAATTACACGAAATTTGGCAAAGAGGCAGCCCTTGGTTCACACTCGTGCCTTTTGGTTAAATGGTGTAAATCCGTTCAATAGTTGCTGAGAAAATGAAAAGTAAATTCATAGCTATATCTGGGCGGAGCCTAACCACACATCTCATCGTGAGATCTGATTGGCTGTCAGCACTTCATCCAAGAAGTTTTGGCAGCCATCTTGGGACCAATATACATGATAGCACCTCATTAAAAAGCATTGCAGTTAATAGAAGGTTTTAAGACTTTAGTTACATTATAAATCATTTGTTGATGGTACCATACTCATTTTAGGAATTGTGGTGTGTTCTAAGGTGATTTTACCATATGAAAAAGCCTTCTGCTGGGATATCATGAATCATGTTTGAGAGAAAACTATTTTCTCATGCTTTTCCCACAGAGGTTTGGAAGGTGATCTATAAGCTAAACTGAGAGCATATTTTCTGTAAATTCACATTACCTTTCTCAGTCATGTGAGAATGAAGTCTGACATTATCAGTAAAACATGTACATCCAACAAGGGCAGAGACTGTCAGTTGATTCCGTTGTGTTCTACTGCAGCTTCCCAGAGTGTTCTAAAGAACAACTAGAGCGCTAACAGTCCTACTTATGACAAACGTATGGCACACCTAAAGCCATCCTGATTGGAATAAAGTGGTAACTCTTAAAACATTTAATTTAAAAAGGAACAAAATGAGGGGGTTCATTTTGCCATAGAAAGTATGATTAGTGCTGCAGAAAGAAAAATGAGGGCACATTTTGAGTGACTTCTCAAATCCTCTTCTATTTCATTAAAAAATTCTGACATGCAGACTGAAACATGCACTTTCAATACCAGCAGCAAACTTCCCTGGTGAGCTGTAGCTTTACTACAGTGATCTAATGAGCAACTAGAGTGCTAACATTCTGAATTTATGGCAAATGTGTGACACATCTGAATGCCTTCTTCATTGAATCAAAGTAAAAAACTGACAGTATGCCTACTGAGGAGACTGTAGTAAATGAGGAAATTAGGAAACTTTATATAACAAAGAAGTCTCCCAAGATGGCCACCAGAGACAAAAGAGCCCAAATGTAGCACAAATATCACCCAGATGTAGCCCAAGTATAGCCCAATGACAGAATGCCCCATAGTGTTCTAAAGAACAACTAGAGCGCTAACAGTCTTACTTATGACAAAAGTATGGCACACCTGATGCCATCTTGATTAGATAAAGTGGTAACACTTAAAACATTTAATTTGCAAAGGAAAAAAATGAGGGGGTTCATTTTGCCATAGAAATTATGATTAGTGCTGCAGAAAGAAAAATTAGGGCACATTTTGACTTCTCAAATCCTCTTCTATTTCATTAAAAATTCTGACTGAAACATGCACTTTGAATACCAGCAGACTTCACTGGTGAGCAGTAGCTTTACTACAGTGATCTAATGAGCAACTAGAGTGCTAACATTTAGAATTTATGGCAAATGTGTGACACATCTGAATGCCTTCTTGATGGAACCAAAGTAAACAAGCATTGAAAATGCAATAGGTCCCACCCTCGTTTAAGTTAAAGAAATTCTGTTTGTAATTAGGTGGCTTTTTAGCTTTGCTTTTATTAGTGTTTTTCAAACTTTCATGTACATGACATGCATATGTATGCATATATGTATATGTATATGTATGCATGCATTTATATTTATATTTGTATTTATATAGATATGCAGATTGTATATATGTTTATATATGTATGTATATATATGCACATACATATATATAAATGCATATGCACATATATATGTGCATATGTGTGCGTGTAGAGAGAGGTGGAGAGCTAAAGGTGTAGAGAGGTAGAGAGTAGTAGAGAGAGAGGTAGAGAGGTAGAGAGTAGAGAGTGAGGAGTAGTAGAGAGTAGTAGAGAGAGGAGTAGAGAGTGAGTAGTGAGTGAGTAATAGAGAGTGAGTAGTAGAGAGTGAGTAGTGAGTGAGTAGTAGAGAGTGAGTAGTGGAGTGAGTAGTAGATAGTGAGCAGTAGAGAGTGAGTAGTAGAGAGAGTAGTAAAGAGTAGTAGAGAGTGAGTAGTAGAGTGAGTAGTAGAGAGTAGTAGAGAGTGAGTAGTAGAGAGTGAGTAGCAGAGAGAGAATAGTAGAGAGTAGTAGAGAGTGAGTAGTAGAGTGAGTAGTAGAGAGTAGTAGAGAGAGAGTAGTAGAAAGTAGTAGAGAGTGAGTAGTAGAGTGAGTAGTAGAGAGTAGTAGAGAGTGAGTAGTAGAGAGTGAGTAGCAGAGAGAGAATAGTAGAGAGTAGTAGAGAGTGAGTAGTAGAGTGAGTAGTAGAGAGTTGCAGAGAGTGAGTAGTAGAGAGAGAGTAGTAGAGAGTGAGTAGTAGAGAGTAGTATAGAGTGAGAAGTAGAGAGTGAGTAGTAGAGAGAGAGTAGTAGAGAGTGAGTAGTAGAGAGTGACTAGTAGAGAGTAGTGGAGTAGTAGAGGGTGAGTAATAGATAGTAGTAGAGAGTGAATAGTAGAGTGAGTAGTAGAGAGTAGTAGAGCGTGAGTAGTAGAGTGAGTAGTAGAGAGTATTAGAGAGCGAGTAGTAGAGAGCAAGTGGCAGAGAGTGTGTAGTAGAGAGTGAGTAGTAGAGAGTGAGTAGTGGGTAGAGAGTAGTAGAGTGAGTAGTAGAGAGTGAGTAGTAGAGAGAGAGTAGCAGAGAGTGAGTAGTAGAGAGTGAGTGGTAGAGAGAAGTAGAGAGTAGTAGAGTGAGTAGTAGAGAGTAGTAGAAAGTGAGTAATAGAGAGAGTAGTAGACAGTAGTAGAGTAGTAGATAGTGAGTAGTAGAGAGTGAGTAGTAGAGAGCGAGTACTAGAGAGCGAGTAGTGGAGAGTGAGTAGTAGAGAGCAGTAGAGAGCGAGTAGTAGAGAGTGAGTAGTAGAGAGAGAGTAGTAGAGTGAGTAGTAGAGAGTGAGTAGTAGAGAGAGAGTAGTTGAGAATAGTAGAGAGTGAGTAGTAGAGTACTAGAGAGTGAGTGGTAGAGAGTAGTAGAGTGAGTAGTAGAGAGTAGTAGAGAGTGAGTAGTAGAGAGTGAGTGGTAGAGAGTAGTAGTAGAGAGTAGTAGAAAGTGAGTCGTAGAGAGTGAGTAGTAGAGAGTGAGTAGTAGAGAGAGAGTAGTAGAGAGTGAGTAGTAGAGTGACTAGTAGAGAGTAGTAGAGAGTGAGTAGTAGAGAGTAGTAGAGAGTGAGTAGTAGAGTGACTAGTAGAGAGTAGTAGAGAGTGAGTAGTGGAGCGTAGTAGAGAGTAGTAGAGAGTGAGTAGTAGAGAGTAGTAGAGAGTGACTAGTAGAGAGCGAGTAGTAGAGAGTAGTAGAGTAGTAGAGAGTGAGTAGTAGAGAGTAGTAGAGAGTGAGTAGTAGAGAGAGAGTAGCAGAGAGTGAGTAGTAGAGTAGTAGAGAGTAGTTAGTCAGTGTCAGTCTGTGTCAGTCAGTGTCAGTCAGTCAGTGTCAGTCAGTCAGTCAGTGTCAGTCAATCAGTGTCAGTCAGTGTCAGTCAGTGTCAGTCAGTGTCAATCAGTGTCAGTCAGTCAGTCAGTGTCAATCAGTCAGTGTCAGTCAATCAGTGTCAGTCAGTCAGTGTTAGTCAATCAGTGTCAGTCAGTGTCAGTGTCAGTCAGTGTCAGTCAATCAGTGTCAGTCAGTGTCAGTCAGTCAATGTCCGCTAGAGCAGCTCTGCTGACCAGGTGCTCTGGCTCTAAAGCAGCTCTGCTGACCTGGTTCTCTGGCTCTAAAGCAGCTCTGCTGACCTGGTTCTCTGGCTCTAAAGCAGCTCTGCTGACCTGGTTCTCTCCCTCAAAAGCAGCTCTGCTGACCTGATTTCTCTGGCTCTACAACAGGTCTGCTGACCTGGTTCTCTGGCTCTAGAGCTGCTCTGCTGACCTAGTTCTTAGGCTACAGAGCAGCTCTGCTGATCTGGTTCTCTGGCTCTACAACAGCTCTGCTGACCTGGTTCTCTGGCTCTAAAGCAGCTCTGCTGACCCGGTTCAACGGCTCTAAAGCAGCTCTACTGACCTGGTTTCTCTGGCTCTACAGCAGCTCTGCTGACCTGGTTCTCTGGCTCCAGAGCAGCTCTGCTGACCTGGTTCTTAGGCTCTAGAGCAGCTCTGCTGACCTGGTTCTCTGGCTCTAAAGCAACTCTATTGACCTGGTCCCTTGGCTCTAAAGCAGCTCTGCTGACCTGGTTCTCTCCCTCTAAAGCAGCTCTGCTGACCTGAATCTCTCGCTCTAAAGCAGCTCTACTGACCTGGTTTCTCTGCCTCTACAGCAGCTCTGCTGACCTGGTTCTCTGGCTCTAAAGCAGCTCTGCTGACCCGGTTCAATGGCTCTAAAGCAGTTCTGCTGACATGGTTCTCTGGCTCTAGAGCAGCTCTGCTGACCTGGTTCTCTCCCTCTAGAGCAGCTCTGCTGACCTCGTTCTCTCCCTCTAAAGCAGCTCTACTGACCTGGTTTCTCTGGCTCTACAGCAGCTCTGCTGACCTGGTTCTCTGGCTCTAGAGCAGCTCTGCTGACCTGGTTCTTAGGCTCTAGAGCCGAACTGCTAACCTGGTTCTCTGGCTCTAAAGCAGCTCTGCTGACCTGGTTCTATGGCTCTAAAGCAGCTCAGCTGACCTGGTTCTCTGGCTCTAGAGCAGTTCTGCTGTCCTGGTTCTCTGGCTCTAAAGCAGCTCTGCTGACCTGGTTCTTAGGCTCTAGAGCAGCTCTGCTGACCTGGTTCTCTGGCTCTAAAGCAGCTCTGTTGACCTGGTCCCTTGGCTCTAAAGCAGCTCTGCTGACCTGGTTCTCTCCCTCTAAAGCAGCTCTGCTGACCTGAATCTCTCGCTCTAAAGCAGCTCTACTGACCTGGTTTCTCTGGCTCTACAGCAGCTCTGCTGACCTGGTTTTGTAGAAAATAGGCCTCAGCTAGGCCTACCAGTGCAAGGGGTTCGCCCTTCTCTGCACAGAGTCCTCAGACTATTAGAAAGAAGTTGGCACAGACACTGGAATAGAAAATACAGAGTTTAATAGACCTCATGAGGTGGAACTACATTCAGACAGCACCCTTCGGTATTGAATGAAGTAGCACACTGAACAGCAGGGCCATGGTCCTTTTATACCCACTCAGGGGCTAAAAGAAGACGGTACAAATATACTTGAGAGGAGTTATGCACAGATATGGTCATACAGAAACTGCACAGTCGACAAGTGGGAGGAGTTGACAGTTTGCTAACACTGGTAAACATATCCTGACAGTTACATGATACTAGCAGCTGCAAACTCAACTGGGCATGTGCGGAAGTAGAGGATACTAAATATAGTTTGTTGCTAGGCAGATTACAAGAGCAGTCAACACTAAGGGAGGACAAAGCACATGGTGAGCACATGGCAAACAAAATGGCTGCCAGAAATACAAAATGGATTCTACAACATGGACAAGATAGCCTCTAAATACCAGATGGATTCCGCTAATACTAATCCAATCGCTGCCAATTTACAACAGACGACCCTTTTAGCATTAGCTGAAGACATCTGTTCCTCTAGGGTAATCTAAATATGTATCACTTACATCTATTAACATTATTTCGGCCACTTCTTTATTCAACATTTGTTGGGCCTTGATCTCTTCAATATTACTTTTAACAGGTATACAAGCAGAAATGCAAATGGAGCAAAGCATTGGACCACATTGGATGCATACACAGCATGTAAATAAAACAGTAATAATTATACACAAGATAGTTAATAGCTTCCAGCCCCAAGCAGAAACGAGAGTCCAGAACCATCCAGCTAGAGTCCAAGTACCAGTCTCTGGATGAATTTCTGCAGCAATCTTATGCAGTTTTGATATTGCGTCATATACTGAAGGTGAGTGATCCGGTATAAATACACAACAGCTGCTAACGATGATGCGACATGCACCACCTCGATCAGCCAGAACAACATCTAGAACCATTCGATTCTGGAGAGCTACAATCCTTGCAATTTGCAGCTCCTCTGTAATATTTCCAAGCGCCAAGGCTGTCTGATTGGTAACAGCTTCCACAACTCTAGTCAATCGTCTAATTTTCCTACTGTTTAATGCAGCTCCCACAAAGAAGAACAAACCCAGATTAAAATCAACATACTGTTGTAGAGTGGTATCTGTTTGGTCTACTTCGTCAACACTTATTGTCCTCCTATATCTGTTCTCAGTAAATAACTTAAAGTCTCGGTGGTAGGATGCAGGTGCCAGAAACACAGGGGGCAATAGAAAAGATACATAGCATACGCCTGACCATCCAACAGGTAGGTGATAATATCCGTGGCTACCACAGATAAAGTAAGTATTGGGTGAGGCTATGAAAGTGCTATTATTTGTACCCTCAATAGGCAGAATCACAGTACATTCACTTTTCCCCACTGGAATTCTTCCAACACTGCTTACACATAAATCTGCTTTAGCGCTAGTAACAGAAATCACAAATTGTTTATTACTAGGAAAAGTTCTCATATTTGTGAAAATATATGGCGTTGAAATATTGTCCGGTTGATACTCTTCCCATTCCCATTTAGTCCCGTTGGCTTTAGGATAACCATCGTTGTCTTGGTAGCATACTTTATTGAGGCGAAAAAGAAGCCCACCTAATGTACGTTTCCCAGATGCAAACAAAAGCGCATACCAAGCTTGGCAAGAACCATTATGAGAAAAGGGAAGGGGAATAAAAGGTGTTCCTCCTTTCTTCTGATGTGCAGGTATCATCCCACACACCCAACAGTTTGTAGTATTTGTGGCATTGTGAGTATGATGCAACATCTGAATGAAGGTATTATTCAAGTAGGATTGTCAATGCTTCTGCTCATGATAGGGAAGCGTGAAGTAGTGGTGTTCAACTGGTACGGAGTAGTGGCAATCAAAAGTTCTCGGGCAGGAGCCACCTTCTCAACGAACCAGGGTATTACTGCTACAGCCACCATAGCAACAACAAACCCCATAGTACAAATGATCTTCCTCTTAGAAACAGTGGATCTCATTGTGGACATAATCGGCTTATTTGTTAAAACAACCGTTGGAGCTCTTATCCCTGGGCAGCCGTTGATTTCTTCACCGAGGGTCAAGACGGGTCTCGCTACACTACACAGAACTGATCCCCCCCCCTTGCCACATCGGCATTCCGCTTCACTAACCCAGGGAGGTTGCTCAACCAGTCTTTTTCGACGATGCAGGCTCTTTCCGTGGTCTCAGTTGGTATCGGGATACTCCAGGAATCGTGTGGTCCGGGAAGACTTCCTCAGGTTCGTCAGGTGATATGGCCTGGCCTTTCTCTCTATCCAAGATGTCCCGATGGTCGATCAAAGCAACAGGATTCACCAAGGTAGACGGCACTTTCTTGCAGTGGGTGGAGTGCACCCAACTCCTCATATTCGTTACTCGAACCGCAGTTCTCGTCGATAGGAGCACCTGCTCCGGGCCGCGCCACCTCGGTTCCAAGCTGCTCGACCTCTGGAACGATTTGATCCTCACCTGATCTCCAGGCCGGAGTCCATGGCCTTCACCTGCAGACCTGTCCGGAAGAGCTTCTCGAACCTGTTGATGAATAGAGACCAAACTGTCAGTCAATTGTGCTAAATAGTCACTCATCAATACACACGGTACGTCGTGTAGGGGACGTGGCTTAGGAATTCCCCAAATGTTCATAGGCCTGCCGAACACCACCTCATAGGGAGTAAGGCCAGACCGCGAATGTGGCACTGATCTAATGGACTACAGTGCCAAAGGTAACGCGTCTGGCCATTTCAGGGATGTGGAGGCTAGTATTTTCGCCAATTTTAATTTAAGTGTGGCGTTATACCTCTCCACTAACCCTGCTGATTGTGGATGAAAGGCGGCGTGGAACTTTTGTTTTATTCCTAACCCCTTCAAGACATATTCGACAACTTGCCCAATGAAATGGGGACCGTTATCACTCCATAAAAATTTACAAACACCAAATCTAGGAAAAAAATCCTTCAAAAGCACCTTTGCAGTGGTGAGAGCTGTATTGTCCTTCGTAGGGTATGCCTCAATCCACTTACTGAAGGCGCATACCACTACTAGGACATACTTTAAGTTATTACAGCGCTCGAGCTGGATGTAATCCATTTGCAAGACCTCAAAAGGTGCAGTTGGCGTAGCAAACCCTCCTGTTGGAGTTTGTGTCCCTTTTCCAGGGTTATGCTGAAGACAAATCAGACAGGACTGTACCATCTTTTTAGCTGTGCCGGCAATTTCTGGATGCTCCCAAACTTGCGTAAGCAATTTCGTTATCGAGGAGGCTCCAACATGTGCCGGCCCATGTGCCATATGAATCATAGGTTGTAAATAAGCTGTCGGCAATCTCCACTTACTCATCTCTTTATTCCTCCAACAGCCCTCATCATCCAATGTTCCTTCCTTGGACCATTGCTCAATTTCTTCTGCAGAAGCAGATTTCTGCATATCTAGCACTTCCTGCCTGGTATCATGCCAGCGTTCAGCTTGTGACTTTACTACATACATGGACGTGGTGCTTCGCTACATGGCAGTTTCACGGGCTGTTTGGTCTGCAAAAGCATTGCCTCGCCCTATCTTATCAACTATTTTCTTATGTGCGCTACATTTAACAATCGCTATTCTCTTTGGGTATGTTAAAGCAGTCAAGAGATTATGCACTAATTCTCCATGCATTATCTGCACCCCATGGGATGTAAGAAAACCCCTCTCCTTCCAGAGTAGCCCAAAATCATGAGCCACTCCGAAGGCATAGCGACTGTCTGTATAAATATTCACAGATAAGTCAGTACTGAGTTCACACGCTCGTGTCAATGCTATTAGCTCAGCTGCCTGAGCTGACTTCTGTGGGATACGAGCTGTCTCAACTACCGTCTGAAGTGTTGTAATTGCATATGCAGCTGACGTTGTACCATCTGGTAACTTCAAACAGGACCCATCAACCCATAGCTCCCCATCGACACTTAAAAGGGGCGTGTCTTGTAAATCAACACGACCCTTTGTCTGTTCCTCAGTAAGGAATATACAATCATGAAACTCCTGTGACTCAGACTGAGTCACCGGGTATGGCAACAAAGTGGCTGGGTTTAATGTCGCACATCTCTTTAGTGTAATGTGAGGGGCCAACAATGTCAATTCATATCCTGTCAGACGAGCGCTAGTTAAATGTTGCGTCTTCGTCTGATTTAAAAGGGCATCAACCGCATGGGGTACTAGCACCAACAGCTTATGTGACAAAACTATCCCTTCACTCTGACGTATTGACACAGCTGTTGCTGCAACTGAACGGAAACACCCAGGTAACGCACGAGCAACAGGATCAAGAACTGCTGAAAAATATGCACAGGGACGCTGTTTGTCGCCGTGTGTCTGCACTAAAACTGACAATGCGCATCCATCTTTCTCGTGTACATATAATGAAAAAGACTTCGTATAATCTGGAGTTCCTAACACTGGTGCTGAACAAAGAGCTTGTTGTAACTGTCGGAAAGCAGTCTCACACTCATCTTTTCAATGGAGGGGCATTGGGGTGTCTTTGGTTAAAAGTGCCAACAAGGGTTTAACAATATGTGAAAATCCTAATATCCATTGCCTACAAAAAGAAGTAAGGCCAATGAATGCACGGACATCTTTCTGAGTACGGGGCACTGGTGTGTCTAAAATGGCTTGAATGCGTTCTGGTGTAAGTGCACGTCCCTCCTTAGACAGAAGGTGACCTAAGTAGGTTACCTTCGGTCTACAATATTGCAATTTCTTTCGTGATACTTTGTGATGATGGGAAGCAAGAAAGGACAGCAAGGACAAAGTAAATTTTTCACACTGTTCAGGGGTGTCAGCTGCCAACAAGATGTCATCGACATATTGTATGAGAGCCACTCCTTCAGACAAAACAAAAGAATCAAGTTGTCTTTTCAATGCTTGACTGTAAATACTAGGACTCTCAGTATAGCCTTGAGGAACTCTACAGATTCTATACGATCGATTATTCAGGGTAAAACCGAACAAGTATCGGCTGTCAGGATGAATAGGGATCGAAAAGAAAGCATTCTTCAAATCTATCACAGAAAATGTAGTCGCAGTTGGGGGAACCAGAGTAAGAAGTGTGGTTATATCAGAAACCACGGGGTATTGTGGTACTACAATCTTGTTAACTTCTCGCAAATCAATAATAAATCTGTAGACCTTAGTGTCAGTATCTTTTTTCAGAATAGGAAGAATCGGACTGTTACAAATATTGTAGGGAACTTCCTCAACAACCCCCACTGCAATAAGATCACGGACAATACATGTGAGTGCTTCTTCACCTTCCTGGTAAATTTTGTATTGAGGCAAACGTGGCAATACAGCGCCCTCCTTGATACTAATGTGTACTGGTGGAATAACCATTTGCCCTACATCAGTATCTGAAGTAGCCCACAAAGTACTAGGAAGTGAGGCTAATACAACATCCTCTTTAGCAAGACAAGCTCCCTCCGCCACAGGATGGTTGTCATTCCAGATAACACGGACACCTTCTGGAGAACAGCGTATCGTAGCCCTGAAATACTTAAGCATATCAAGACCCACAATATTGTCTGGTGTATTCGGGAAAGCAAAAATGGACATGGAGCAGTAAATTTATCCACATGGAATGCAAGTGGTTGCGACAATGGGCTAAGGGAAGGGGTTCCATCGAAACCTATCGATGTAATGGTTAAGCCAGACAGGGGAGCCCTTGGGACCAATTGTTTAGACAAGGCACTACGAGTAGCTCCTGTATCAACCAGAAACTGATCAGTGGAGCCCAGAACATTTGCTGTAACATAGGGACCCCTCTGATCTACTGGAACTTCAACTGATTCCTTACCCCATCTTAGGCAATCCTATGCATGAGCAGAATCTTGAGAATCAGATGGCACATAATCAGACATTTGATATTGGTTCCTTCTATCAAAAGTGTTAAACCCATCCTGCCCACGTATATTAGTATCAAACCTAGCACGATCACCTGTGTTTCCTCTAGGCCCTGAATATCCTGGTCGAGTTCTCATTTGTCCCCGACCACGTGTATACTGCGGAGCACGTAGTGCTGGGCAATCCGAAGCCCAGTGGCCAAATTTCTTACGGTATGCACACTGGTCAGCAGACAAATTCGAACGAGTATAAGAAGTGAAAGATGAACCATAAGACCCACGTCCACCCCTATCGCTACCTCTGAAAGACGGACCATAAGCCTGAGCCAACATAATCTTCGTTTTCAATTCTTTAGTCCTTTTGTCCTCATTACCCTTTGCCTCTAATTCCTGGCGCTCATAATACTGGGCCATAGTCAAAAGGGAGACCGGGGAAGACGTGGTCCAGGAACTCTCACTGGCCTTTAGGCAACTAGCTATTCCTGGCAACAGGTTTGCGACATATTTATCGACAAACAGATGTCTGCCTGTGTCATCTGTCAAAGACTGGCCACTAAAATCGTGGAATGCTTCTTCAAAGCGTGTAAAGAAATCAGAGACCGATTCATCTGCCTTTTGCTTACAAGATGCTAAAACAGTCCAATCTATCTTTTTAGGAGGAATAATCGTTTTTAACTTGACTAATATAGCTGCAGGGAGATCTAAAATTAAGTGACATGGCTTCTGTGCGGGTTCCCTTTCGGCATCCATTCGTTCCAAGTCTTTCCATAATGCCCCAAAAGTTGCCTGATCATCAATTTTACGAACAGTTCTCCACATATCAGGTGGTAATATCAATCCGAAAAATAAATCAATATCAGGCAAAGTCATAGTGCAAGAACTAATAGCACCTTCAACTTCCTCATAAAAAGCGGCTGGATTTTTCCGCGGATCAGGCAATGCAGTTTTAAGTGCCATAACATCCGTCCTATTCCAAGGAGTGTAAACCCAATTATAAATAAAATAACCCTTTGCATCAAGAGAGGCCTTATCATCGCTTGTACCCTGTCCTTTAGGAGGAACATACAAGGGCGCGGCCTCCCGCATAGGTTTCGCATGGACTATCATAATCTTATCTGTTCCGGAGGTAGAAGCTTGTGCCATGCCGGTCTGAGAGGTCTGCACAGCCCCGTCTGCAGTCTTTTTCTCCTCTCGCAAGCGGACTGCATCAACACGAAGTTTAACCAAACGCCTGATTGTATCAGCCACCTGGGAGAAAACAAAAAGACCATCACGCATTTGCTTATAATCATCTGTTATATCCTTAGGCTCTAACTCCTCAGAATATTTCCTAAACAACTCAAGGACCTCTCCGGCAAACACCTCAGTAAAATACAGATGCTCCCTTTCATACCACCCTCTCATACTATCAAGAACTTCAGGGGTGGTGGCAGTTCCATGAGCTGCTTTACGAGCAGCAGATCGGAGCTGAGACGAGCGTGCAGCAGTTAACATAGAACGAGTTTCTCGCGTCTTATCTTCCTCCAAACCAGAGTCCACATCTAATTCATGGGGGGCAGAAGGAACAGTATACGGAGGTGGAGGACGATCTAATAATAAGGAATCATCTTGTGGTTTATTAAGTATAGGATAAGGGGGCCTCCGAACAGGGTATTGGCCAGTTACCTGTAAAGCGCGCTCCCTATCTTCTCTCTCCTTCAACTCTTTCATTTCTTTCTTCTTTAACTCTAATGCTTTCACATAAACGGTTTTCCGCTGTTCTTTTTCAATCAAGGCTTGCTCACGTTTCATCCGTTCACGCACTTCTTTCTCCCACATTCGTACACAATCAAACATATCGTGCCTAGTCTTTCGTTTAAACATACATTGCTCCACATACTCAATCTTTCGTAAATCAAATGACCCATACATAGGCCAATGCAACTCAGGATCCTTACGCGTATATTTATTCCATAATGTGCTGTACATTATAGAAGAAAGACCATACTTAATGTACATATCCCTATTAGGCGTCCCCTCCGGGGGGGCCGGTTGTGCTTCATTAAGACTCAAAGTGGTACCATTACTAAAGCAACACATCCTACGAAGTGTGCTAAAGACAGGCATGCCAAAAATAGTGCAGAATATGCAGTATTATAATCAAAGTAGCACTTAAGGTACCTTTAGTACGATGTGCCGTTCAAATCAATTCAGTTAGAGAAAATTCTCCTCATTACCTGCCTATGTGAATTGCAAGTCACATATGTCAAAACAAACCAAGTTGGCCAACACAAAATATACCATATTCAAAGCCACAGTAAGCGTTACTAAACTACCTTACCAATCACAGGCATCAAAACCAACAGCAAGCGCCGCACTTGGTGTCCAGATTCATCCTGCCAAGTTCTAAAATTGGGAAAAAATATTTTAGAAGAAAAGAATATAAGTACATTAAAGTAAAAAATGAAAACAAAAAAATTAATCAATATTTCAGTTTGAATGTTTTAAAAAAATCTTTTTTGCAATTTTCAGAAAAATATATGTTATTTAATTAATAAAATATTTAGAAATAAACAACAGTTAAAAATCTGTAGAAAAACCGTACAAAAAAATAGGTATAACTACTACCACACTTAAAAATTAGCATTTAAAAAACCTTTGAAATTCACTGAAAACAAACATAGGTTTCAGAGACGTTATAGTTAGAAATTAGCATTTAAAAAAGCTTTGAAATTCACTGAAAAAAAACATAGGTTTCAGAGACGTTATAGTTAGAAATTAGCATTTAAAAAACCTTAGAAATTCACAGAAAAAAGCATAGGTTTCAGGGGTGTTAGGTGGCCATTTCACTCGTACAAAACCATAGAAATTCCTCCGTTATAGTTAGTTCTGCTAACTATAACTTGCGCGCTCGCAATGCACTGCTGATGATGTCACATATTGCATCATTCAGGACATGGTCAGTGACATCACTGATGACATCACTGATGGCATTTCAAATGACATCACTGATGACATCATCCACATGACAATCTGATACACCTCATTTTACACTAGTATAACCTTTCATCACTCACTGTAAAATAGTACCATATTTGAAACCATTGACACACCAATATCAGTTACTACATACCCACTCACTGATTCCTAAGTCTACACACACAACTCCGCATTCAACAACAGAATCATTTATACATGCAGTCACTACTTAATAGAACACTATCAAATGCACTTATACACATATATAGACATTGACACATCAGCAGTCTTCTTAGTCGGTTATGCAGTCATCCTACTCACTCGTGAAAAAAATTAATCACACTTACATTTACTCACTTACACAATTATCCAACAACACCTCATTTATTCAAACACATAGTAACTCATAGTTAATATGTTAAAAAATCACCATTACAATTATACACTCATTCATATAGTTACTCTCACAATCACTGACTCTTACACGTACTTATCTATATACACCAACTCTTACATACAATGCCTATTATTTTTTTACTTGTTGAAGATGTACAACTAAAACATATATTCGCTTACCAACACACAAATAAATACACTCAGTCACCCAAACAACTGTTTCCACATGCACTCTTAAACCTATACACCTAGTCAATCAACCATTCACACATCTATGCATAGAGTTACACACACCCCATCCAACCACACACAAACTCAGTGTCCCATACAAATACTCACCCAACTAATTAATAACTAATAACTAATATACACACTCATGTAGTTAGTGACCAACTGATGCAGCATGTTATACAACAACAGTGACAGTGATGCACACATTCACATAGTTTAGTTACTAATCCATGTATTAAGTGAGACACTTTTAATTACTCACTTAAACAGACAGTCAGACAGCTACTAAATCCTCCATCCAGACCGTTATATATCCACTCAATCTTCAATATAGAGACTGGTATATATATAATACATATTTAAATTTCAAACTAAACCACATTCACTGGATAATGTCATCAGTGATGTCATCAGTGATGTCATTTGAGATGTCATCAGTGATGTCACTGACCATGTCATGAATGATGCAATATGTGACATCATCAGCAGTGCATTGCGGGTGCGCGAGTTATAGTTAACAGAACTAACTATAACGGAGGAATTTCTATGGTTTGTACGAGTAAAATGGCCAGCTAACTATGTGTGTACATACAGCGGCGGTGCGTCCATTGGGGCGCAGGGGCGGAGCCCCACTTACCACGCGAACGCACGCACGCACGCAAAAAGCAAATTGCAATGCAATGATATTATTTATTGCGTCGGACTTGGACATGATGAAGGGGGTGGGGCCGGGGGGCGAGCACTGACACAGTTGACAGACAGCCGGCTCGCAATTTATTTGCGCATGCTCGAGTTTGTCTCACGACAAGCACGAGCATGCGCATTCGCCGCACTGTCTGCCACTGAGTACTACTGAGAGGAGGGGGCCGAGAGGCCGAGGGTTGCATCATGCAGCAGCCCTGTATCTCGGTATCCGGGCGAGCCCTATCCGTGCTCTTTCGCCAATCCAGGGCAGGCGCTGCTAATGCAGCGTCTCTGGATTGGCTGAGAGCCTGATACAGCCTCTCAGACCCCCTACGAGTAACTGCATTGGGTGCCGCGCAACTATGGCCAATCACTGTGGCTTATGTCTGAACACAGTGACAGTGATTGGCCATGAGGTGCGCACTCTATGCAGTCTGTGTCGCGTCATCACGCACGCGGTGGTGCCACACTGTCTGCATAACCTCGTGGCGGCGGTGCGTACAGGACCCGTTGTGTGACTCGTGTGTCGAGACAATTCTTGTGTACTCTACTCTGTTGTCCCTGTCCCTGACTTGTCCATTGTGGTGAGTACTGCAGTCTGCGACTGCACAGCTCATTATCATTGATTTTGAGTACGTAGGCATTCCGATGATCCGATCTGGCCCATTCCCGATTCCCATATACATGCCTTGCCAATGCCAGCATTAAGAGCAAAGTGGGAGATTTTAAAAAGAAAAGCGGGAGATTGGGGCCTTGAATCGGGTTAGGGTTACTGACTGTCTGTGATGTGTGTGTGGGCTTTCTTTGTAAGTGTGCATTGCTGCAGCAGGATCGGATCGGATCGGACACATTTGAAACAGCGAGCATCCATTCATATATCATAGAGTTGCTTGTTGTGTAACTTGTGTCACACCGTGTGACACAACAAGCAAATCTATGATGAATGGATGCTCGCAGTTTGAAATGTCCGATCTCACGCCGGACCGACCAGACTGCAAATGCAATTAAATAATGGATTGGCTGGGATTGGCTGCGTCATGAGCAAGTATGCAGTTTGTTTTCGGAGGAGTCCGGCAATAAAGATCTGGCGCATGTGAAAACACTGCATCTGCTTCTATTCCGGGCTAGCTTTCTTCAGAGTCCTGTATCTTCCCCAGAACTGCGCTGTGACTTAATACTTTAGAATGTTAAACTCTCCAGGGTGCAGATATTGTCAATCGATTATTCACATATTTCAAGGTACAAAAGAGGCTGACAGGAACAAAAGGCGCCAACTCCTTGCTCGCCTGCCATGTTAGAAGTGATACCAGGAGACCAGTCTTTTCAGAGTTACCCTGACACACGTTTTATCGTCACTGTTTCTTATTCTTCACTGACGCTATCTGACAGCACTGAATGCAGGAGATTTTTTATTTAAAAAAGTCAATAATCCATGCCACAATATCAATGCGCATAATGGAGTGCAGATGTTTCAAAACAATTACTTTTAACTTCGTTCGTTAACAGCAGACAAGACCGAAGGTGTACGTTTCTTCACTGGTAGTTGAGTGGGCCTTGCACACACTGCACTGGAAGTAAATACGAAAGTGACCCTGTTGCAATCTGTCGATTTCTTACTTAACAAATGGTCACTTAAAATGTTTATTAAAGGGAAAGAAACAGCACTGACTGGACTGACGGATGCGAGGAAGTAAAAACGGTTATTTTCTGTCCTTTCACATCCGTTTCCTGAAAATGTCTATTCCCTGTTCATTTCAAGAGTGGTAACTCCTTAATTATCTTCAGAGAGTTTACACATTTGAATTCCTCTTCTATGAGCTCTTGTCTTAACAATGTTCTCTAGAAGAACGAATAATTTTTTTAAGAATGTGCAGCGCAATTCAGAATTGTGCACGAAAAAGATGCAAAACCTAACAATTAGGATTTTTTATGAGGGTTGAAATCGGATATGTAATTACCAAAGTGGAAGGCCAATTATCGCATTACTGTGCACCTTACACTTCCCAACAACGCAGGTAAGGGAAACGGATTCGACTATAATCTGCAGAAAAAGGTATTCGTAAGGAGTCTTCCCTCGTTCGTTTACTTTCCTCACTCTAAAATGAAAACACATTTTCAATGTTTAAAATGTATTATTTATCATGTAGATAAGTCAAGATCAATGCACAATTCGTTTTTTAAATGAGAGAGGTTCTAGACTATAGAGCGGCCGAAACTAACGTACATTAGTCTCACATGTCATTTATTTTACTTGAACTGGCTGTCTGAACTCCTGTGACACTCACTTTATATTAGTATTTTATTACTTTATCCACCTTGGCATACCCATCTTCACACCCTTCCTCAATAACCTAACACCCTTTCGCATTCTACACCTGATAGACCTGTAGTACCTACTAGTCCCTTCTCACCTATATCAACTGACCGCACATCTTACCCCTCCCCTTCCAGATAACCTCCTGATCCATTGGTCCCCCTGCCCACTGATCCTTACAATTTACTCACCTGCTCCCACATCCCCGTACCCCTCCGCTAATATACCCAGACCCATTGTGCAACCCCTCCTCGACTTTCATTGCAACCTCCCCCTACCCAAGAACACACCTGCCACCTCAATATATTATGCAGTATTTATTTCACAGATTATTTATTTCTGGTGCTTTTTCTATACAAGGTATTTCCAAGTTGTCAGACGGTGTCTTCCAGAACAGCAATGCCACAGCACATGCCTCACACAAAATCCGACCAAAGCCAGCATGTCACAAGCTCAATAAAAGACATAGTCATTTATAACGCTAGTTTGCTGCGCGCTCACTTTAGGCAGAAAGGCAATTAGTCGAAGATCACACATCGCCAATTTCGAGTAAATAGCACTTAATGAAAGCAGGCATGTTTTCGTGTCCATAGCAAACTCCCATCAATGTCTTTAGCCCCTCGCTGACATTGCTTGTGTACGCTGCGCCATCCCTCTGTTTCCCATGTCACAAGCAACCTTAAGTTTCCCTGCGGCTTTGTAACCTGCTGGCACCCCCACCTCCATGAAGCTAAACTCAGCTGGTAAACACATCAAGCCTTTATCAATGAGCTGATTTTTTTCATGTAAATGCCCATCCAGGGGCTTATTACGGAAGCTTTCCACCAGGGCAAATCTGTTTTGCTCCTTGTGCAGCATAAACCTACCCGATGGCAAGGTTGCCCAGTGAGTTAATACTTCTGGAAACCCTGACATCGCACCCATGTCAGTAAAATGTTTATTATTAAATGTTATTTTCAGCACTTTTGAATCATTACCATTTGCAAACAGGAAGAGACTGCTCGGTTCAATATCTCCCAAACGTGAACAAACGCTTCTCTCAAAAGCAATTCAAGTGGGCATAGTATTAATCAGGTTACTGTCGTCATGTGTGGGCTAAGGGCTTTGTAATTGTGCTGCGCAGGATCGGACATTTGAAACGCAAATGCACGTTTGGTTTTCGTACATGCCAACATTTGAGAAGAGCAAAGTGGGAGATTGTAAAAAAAAAAATCGGGAGAATGGGGCCTTGAATCGGGTTACTGTCATGTGTGGGCTTTGTAAGTGTGCTGCAGCAGTATTGGACATTTGAAACGCAAGTTCACGTGTTTTTTTTATCACCTTTCAGAAACATGGAGCACAATGGCAGGCAGAGAGAGAGGGGGATGCAAGAGTTGTGCTGAGATAACGCTTCTAAACGTGTCTTTAGTCGAAACGTTTGAATTTAAAATTTTGATCTATTATATTCCATAAAGATACTGAAAGCTAAAAATCATATCATTATTACATTTAAATGTAAGCAGGTTCCAATGGATAATTTTAACGTAGCAGACTAAAAAAAGTCTGGTTTCCCCGAACATCAAACAAAATAAATATTTTAAGAACACTGTAGTTATTTTATGTTAACTTGAAGAACTGACGCTGGTAAAATTCATTGGGATTACTTGTATTTTAAAAGCAATGCTTGTCTAGTTACAGCACGTTATTTTTATTTTCAGCACCTTCTAAAGCTTGACAACCCTTACCAAATTTTTGGTCATATTTCCGGCGAAGAACAAGACCTCCTTTGCTGCTCTTTCACCCCGGCTACGACCCAGCAAACACCAGAGTTAAAGGTAAGGAAACTGATGCTATTTTTTTTTTAGATTGGAGTTAGAGGTATGTGTGTGGTCACTGTACATGGTGGTTGGGGTAGGCACACATTCTGAACATTGTACCCTCAGTGGATGGAATTTACTAACAGCTTAGCCCTGTGATTTGGGCAATAACGGTTGTTAACAGCACTATCTATCCCTTGCCTTGTTCAAGGCCCTCAAGCAGTGTCTGTTTCAGTGCCTTCAGCAACCACTATGGCACACAGAGGCAGCAGACAGTAAGGCTGTATTTTTAGCAGTCATGTTGTGCTAAGGGGAGCTGTTGGAGATTTATTGCGATACTGCACAAGATATATGTATTTATACTGCAATTTGATATTATTGCACCGCACCTTATATGTTGTACTTTGATTATTGGCAGGTTTCTTTAATATATATTGGTAAGGCCAGCATCGTCATCATGAATACAGTACAAGAGCTGATTACAAGGTCATTCCAGGCACGGCCACTTCAAGAGAAAATAGATTTAAAGCAATTGGGACCTCATCGGCCTGACCTAAAACTACAGCAAACTTCCCAGGACAGAGGAAAAATGTCCACACGTACATTCTCAAACGCCTGGTACACAAAAGCTGATTGGCTTACAGGGTGCCCTTTAAGAAATTCTCTGTTCTGCTTCCCCTGCTTGCTGTTTGGTGGTGAGTTTTCTTGGACAAATCAAGGAGTAACAGACTTGAAGCATTTGTCTGAAACAATAAAGAAGCATTCACGCACAAGAAAGCATATGGAAAACCTGACTAGACTGGGAATGTTGGGGGAAGATGCTCCGATTGAGCAGCAGATAAGTGATGCATACCGCAAAGCAATACAGAAACACAATGAAGCAGTTGATAGGAACAGACAGATTCTATCCAAAATAATTGATTGCATTCGTTTCTGTGGTGCTTTTGAACTGGCATTGCGAGGCCATGATGAATCGGAAGGTTCCCCAAATCCTGGAATATTCAAAGGCCTTGTGGATTTAATAGCAAGCATAGACAAGGATATGGAAGCACATTTAGCACGTGCTACAGTCTTTAAGGGCACCTCTAAAACAATACAAAATGAACTTCTTGAGTGTATGCTCGAAATTATGAGAAGCCATATTGTGCAAGAATTGCAAAACACAGACTTTGTGGCTATTCAGGCTGATGACACCACTGATGTGGCCACTAAAACACAGTCCGTATTAGTGTTTCGATACATTGACAATGACAGACAAGTTGTGGAGAGGTTCTATGGTTTCACACATTTAAGAGACTCTAGTGCAGAAACCATTACTGCAGCTATACTGCGTCAACTGAGCTTAATTTTTCCAGAGCTGCCTCAAAAAAAAAAACTTATTGCGCAAAGCTATGATGGTGCGTCCGTAATGAGTGGAAGCCTTAGTGGAGTTCAGAAGAGAATTCGAGATGTGTACCCTAATGCTCATTATGTGCACTGTTACGCTCACCAACTTAATCTTATTATGCAACAGGCAGTATCAAAGATCACCGAGACACGAATTTTCTTTCAGGATATAGGAGGCATGGCAGCATTCTTCTCGCGTTCCCCCAAAAGAACAGAAGCACTTCATGACATTGTAGACAAAAGCGTTCCAAGGGGATCCTCAACTCGTTGGAACTTTAACATCCGTACAGTCAACCTAATCTATGAACATAGAGAGGACCTTCTGAAATGTTTTGAAGCCATAGAAGCCAATGATGAGTTTGATTACAAAAGTCAGATAGAAGCCCATGGCTTTGGTAGAACACTACAAGACAGAGAGTTTCAGTTCTTACTGTATTTATTTCATGATATAATGGTAGCTGTCGACCTGTTAATCAGTTACAAGCACGAGAGATAGATACTGTCAAAGTGCAAGTATATACTACTATGTTTGTACAAAGCATAAGCAATGTGAGAGATGGGGTTGACAATTTAGACAGCAAACTTCCAGAGAAATCTATTTTCACAAACCGCAGGAAAAACATCACCACTATGGTCCGAATTGCAAAGGAGATCTGTGACATTGTAATTGTGCAGGCTCGAGAGCCTTTTTCTTTCACTAAACATTTGGTGAGTGCCACATTATTGCAAAGTCAACAGTTTGCCAAATATGATGAATCCTTCCCGGAGCGTGCTCTGAATGAGGCTGTGGGAGCTTATCCTATGCTCAATAAAGAAGAGCTGAGAACTGAGTTGACTGTACTGTACGGAATGCCTGTGTACCGGAAGGCCACAAGTGCCTTGTCTTTGCTGGCTTTAATACATAAACTTAATATGGAAAAGTCACTTGGAGAGACAGTGGCTTTACTTAAAATTGTCATAACCACTCCTATGACAACAGTCGAGGCAGAACGATGTTTTTCAGCCTTAAAGAGGATTAAGACATTCCTGAGAAACACCATGCTTGAGGAAAGACTCAATGCTTTGGCAATGCTCTCTGTAGAGAGCAAGCTAGTTCAGAAAATCCCGGACTTTAACACTAAAGATATTGAAAAGTTTGCTGCTCTTAGAGAGAGACATGCTGATTTCATTTACAAAAAGTAAACAATGTTGAATGCTGCTACTTTGCAACCAGTTTAGTTTGTTAAATAAAAAACATCTGTGAGTGAGGTACTCAGAAATGCATTGTATCTCGAAGTCTGTTATGAAGCTCTGTGGTTATACACTGAATAAGCAGCTACCTATGTTATATGACATCTCTTTATTAATGTTATAACTGCACTTTCACAATTGCTTTATTAACCTTCCTGCTTTCTCAAATTTGCTTGAAAATGCACCATTTCTCTTCTCTTTTTTCAAAATTTTCTCGGGGGGAGAACCCCCCCGAACCCTCCTTATAGGGGTTCGGGCTCGCTCGCTACGCTTGCTCGCAACGGTGAAGTATACCAATCATTTTACGCCCCACCACTTTAAAATGTCACCAGCCGCCCCTGTGTACATATATATATGTGTGTGTGTGCGTGTGTATGTGTGTACAATTAACCATGACTATGGACGGTGGATGGAACAAGTTGGGACAGATAAACATATTGATGCCCTAAGTAAGTTCTCTTCAGAATAAAGCATGTTGGCTTTGGCAGTATCGCTTTTTAAGGAGATTTTCAATTGAATGAAGACAAAAAGAATCAATGAATTATTATTATTGTGTGATGCTTCTGAACATTGGACTCATACAGAGGGGTATATTCTCAAGAACGTGTGATAACTACTGCAAAAGTAGTTTAATGCAACTCTCCACATTGCAGTACATCGCGGGAAAATAACACCTTGGTTACACGGCATTCCCAAGCCGGCAGCACCATGCGATAGGCTCACAACAACGCGTCAAATGTCCGCGATGAAGTCAACGTGACGCCGCAAAAATGCAAAACATCACAAAAATCAGCGAAAACCAGCCACAGGCCTGCAAATCCCATACATCATGCGGGAAAATGAACTATAAAAGGAAAAAAAAACACCAAATCCCAATTAAACTGCGTAGCACCATAGATGCACCCGAACTGAGTGCAGAGGACAACCCGAACCCCACAAGCCCCACAGGGAAGGGCAAGGAGAAGAGGAAAAGGAAGACAGAGTTCAGTCCGCAGGAAGACCGGATCATCGTCACGGAGGTAATAGAACACTACCAACAACTGTTCGTCACCTCCACAACGTCATTGGCAACACAAACGGAAATATGGCAGTCCATCGTCAACAACATACAATGGCACACATGCAAAATCATGCTCAGCACACTGCACACCTACAATGAGTGTGGAACATGTCCCAGATACCCTTGGCACACCGCAGCACACATACAAACACCAAGTAGGCCCCCATCCACAATGTGCACAAATGGGCCCCCGCTTCATATCACCAATGCCACAACCTACACATGCACATGTGCTGAATCCAAAAAGCATCGGCCCTGTGAGCCACATGGACTATGCACCTGACACTGCATGACAGATAGCATGGCTGCAGTCACAATACATGACATGGTGCACGAGACGACTTTGAGATGGCTGAGTGTGGACCACATCCATAAAGGAGCAGGTCACACTTTGACACATTCACGTGCACCTACAACCCATGATGTCAAAAACACATCTGCAAACAAACAATGCACAAGAGTACAAAATATGTCCAAGGGCACAAATGACCCAGGTCGCAAACTTCACAGCACCCGAAAAGCACACAATTCAAAAGCACATTGACTCAAAGGGATGAGGGGCCGCCAAATCAGAGCTGCAGGGCCAACTCGCCAACAATGCAGCACACACACATAGCAATCACAGCACATCAACATTGACGAAAATGTGGTACAAAGTGCAATACCTACACCACAGGACAGAGGACACAACTGGTGCCGCTCGTGCATAGAAAATGGCCAATCACATCTGGCCTTGCATGACACTATGGACGATAATGTACGAGTACAACCTCACATCCGTCATGTAGTCGAAATGTCCCTTGTTTCCCAGCAAATAGCCAGCTCCTCCAAAACAGTCCCAATGTACATTGTCATGCAGTCTGTATGTAAACATGTACAATGCATCAACATACATGGAATACACTGTTAACCTGCATCTCCCCTTTACATCGCAAAGGGACAATCAACACCTCCTGAAGAGCAGACCACACATCTCTACAGTGATGATGAAGAAGACACCCTGCACATTTGCTCAAACACCCTCCAACGGCTCGTGGACAGCCTCTGCACCCAATCCCCAGGAGCAGGGCAGTCCAGCTGCATCGTGGTGAGCCTACACCCTGCACAGACCACACAGCAGGAAGCACCCACGACCACGGCTGGCCCAGAGGACCCCACGACCAACACATGGAATTCCAACGCTGTGTGTTAGCGTGTCAGGAGGAGTTGGCTGTTCAGAAGCGGGTGGCGTGGCAGCCATTCTCGATGCCATACGTGGGTGTCTGAGTCCCATCAGGGACCACATACAGTCCCTAACGGACACCCCCTGTCCGCACCATGCTCACCGACAATCCTTGGCTGACCTCACTGGGGCCATTACTCAGATACAAGAACTGTGTAGTCAGGCAGGCTCCAGTGATGGCAGCACACAGTTGGCACAGATGCGGAGGCCAATGGAGACCATGGAGCGGATGCAGGCTGGAAGTAGGGCTGCCACGGCTGAACACCAGTGACATGTATCTGGGATCTTCCAGGCCTTGCAGATCCTCATCTTGCCATTGCTGCCACAGAGCTTTACCAGATGATTGCTGCAGGAACTTCGACACACTCATCTCCACCCCCTGATGTGTCATTGGCACACAGTGATGCGGCCACTACACAGCCGCCCCGTGATGTGTCAATGGCCCACAGTGATGCAGCCATAACACCACCACACACACCTGACACACCGAACACATAAGACATCTCGGAGGAGTGAGATGTGGAGTGCAATGACTGTGTGAGGAAGGAGGCAGTAGCATCCGTACCCACCACATGGCCAGTCTCTGCATGGTTCAGCCCTATGCATCATGCCCTGGAACAACACCTCCCACTGTCCACCGGAACACTTTGAGATATTCAACTAGACCCCGACATGGACTATCAAATCTACTCTTGTACCAATGACACAGCAATCCGGCTGAGGACTGTACTCTTCCTCTTCAGATTGACTATGCATTCACCCAAGGAGTCTGTTTGGCCCACCACTGGGCAACCACTTAATGTGGGCTTGAACTGGCTATGTACCCCTCCATCTCCGACACACTCCAGAATGTGAATAAAACATTCCAAATCACACAGATGTGTCATGTCTATGTTCACTCACGTGTACAAGTATGGATGAATGTAGGGGACGTTGATTGCACTAAAAGGTACACCCTGGTAAATGTCATCAATGCACATGTAAGACCCTGACCCACATGGCCAATTAGATGACTGTGGAGGTGTGAACTAGCTGTGGCCTCATTGCACATGAACAACAATCTCGCATCCCCCAACGTAACTCCACGTCCATGTATCATATAGGGCTGTGTGTGTAAAAGTCAGAATAGATAGCCCGCCTGAAGTAGTGTCCTCCATTGCATGTGGCTGCAGAACCTCTCTTCGCATGACGTACTCACACACATCAGTGTGTACACAGTCTGTTTTAATGGATCATATTGATCCACATGGCAAGAAGTTGGACACCATACTCACATTGCTGAAGACAAGTAGGAGCACAGCTCTACCAGCAACTATCCCAAACACAATGTCTGGCTCACAGAGTTGGAGCTGGCAATAGGGAATCACCACCTATGTACCAGAGGCAGCCTGTCCCTCCCTGTGTACAGACAATGTTCATTGAGGCACACAATTTGTCATACTAATCAACAATCATCACAGTTGTAAACTGGTGAAGTTGAGCAGGCTTTATTAGCATGTGCGTGTCAGTAAGGGCAAGTGATGGGCCCCAACAGTCAGACAAATGCTTAATACACTTACAGGCAGAATGGGAACGTGTCGAGGTACAAATAATGGGGTGGCAAAAATGTATACATATCTGTTAGAATCCGGGTTCTCTGGTTGGCACAGGTAGGTACTTGTGACAAGCAGGGATCCTTTCCTCTAGTCAGGGTAAGGGGTTACACTCCTAAAATAACTCCTGCTCACCCTCTAGGTAGCTTGGCGCGAGCAGACAAGGCTTATCTCAGAGCGTTATAGGTTAGGCATTTGTGAACACAAACAGTAACCAAGTGATAACACTACAGATGGACACCACACAGGTTTTTATATTAAAAATAAGGATTCTTTATATAGAGTTACCACAAGACCATTAAACGACAAAAATACACAATACTGTTACTTAAGATGGTAGAAGTTTGCTTAGTTCTCTTAAGTTCTTAAATGCGACACTTTAAGTCAATGTACCTTAGATGCGACACGCAGGGCAACGAAAGTGTTGCAACGATGCTGATGCGATGAAGTTTTTGGTGGAAAGAAATAAAGACGTGAAGATCTTCCAGATGCATTACGCTTCTCCGATGTTGCGACAAGACTCGTCTCGATGCGTTGGCTGCAGCGGCGTCACCCCTTTACGCGATGCGACGACAGCGGCCGTGGCAGCGGCACTCTTCTCCGACGTTTGTGAGACGCTTCCACTCGATGCGATGCTTCAGCGGCGTCACCCCTTTACGCGATGCGACGACAGCAGCTCCGATGGCGACACGCTTCTCCATGGATGCGAGGCGCTTTTCTTGATGCGGTGCAATGCGACAACTACTATGGCTGCTATGGCGACACTCTTCTTCCTCGATGCGAGACTCCTCTCTTGATGCGGTGCAATGCGTCAGCTACGATGGCTGCGATGGCGACACGCTTCTTCGGCGTTGCGAGACACTTCCGGAATGATGCGAGACGCTTCCGCTCGATGCGATGCTGCAGCGGCGACACCCTTTGCGAGATGCTCCGACAACAGCTCCGACGGCGGCACGCTTCTCCTTCTTGAGTCGCGCTCCCAGCTCCTTGCGACACGCAGTCCCTCAGAAGGCCCAACAACAGCAGCAGGCACTTCCAAAGAACTCTGGGGAGCTGGGGGGTGAAGTCCACTGGTCCTGGGACTTCGTTCAGAGGGCAAGCTCAGCACAAGCCCTTGGAGATCTTTTAAGCACAAGTTGAAATAAAGTCTTTGTAGTTTTTCTCCTCTCCTTCCAGCTGCAAGGCAACCACTGCAGGCCAATCCCCCAGGTCAGTGACAGTACTCCTTCTTACAGCTTTCCCAGTTCCTTCTCCTCGGGCAGAGATTCTTCTTGTCAAGCAGGATCTAATTTCTTGGGAGCAGAGTCCCAATACTTATACCCCTAATTCCTTTGTTCCTCTGGGTAGAGGGGCCTTTGCCCAGTCCAAACCAGTTCCTGAGCACTTTGTTGACATGACTCTGCCTTTCTATTCAGGGTGCAGGGCAGAGACATCAGCCGCTCCACAGGAGGTGGAGCCAGCATTGTGGTGGCAGAGCACAGCCCTATTCAGAGTCCAGGTGCACTCCTCCCACCCATCTGGATGTCAATCTCTCTATTCACCACCAGGCTACCTAGCCCTGCCCCTCTGTGTTTCCCCAGCCCTGTCACTCACACAAACCAGACAGGCAGATACACATCATAGCAGAGGCGGGCTGAAATGGTTAGGCAAGCAAATACCAACTTTCTAAAAGTGGTATTTGCAAACACAGAATATTAAAATAAACTTTACTAAAAGATGTATTTTATTATTCTGAGTTCAGGCATACTAAACTCGATGTTCTACCATGTTCCCTGGGTCTGTTAGGATCATAGGATGTAACAATTCTAACAGCCCATCCTGGCCTATGGAGAACAGGTAGCCTTACAATAGTGAAAAACGAAAATGCCTGTAATTCACTATTAGGACATGCCACACACATCAGGGCTTGTCCTACCTTATGCTTACAATGCACCCTGCCCTTGGGCCTACCATAGGGGTGACTAATATGAAGTTAAGGAAAGGTTTAGGGACTGGGAAGTGGGTGCACTTGCCCAGTCAGCATGACAGAACCAGACTGCACGCAGGTTCTGCAATGGCAGACCTTAGGGTGACACAACCAGTGCTGCAAGCCCACCAGCAGCATTTGTATTTACAAGCCCTGGGCACTCCTGGTGCACTTTACTGGGGTCTCACAGTAAACCAAATAAGCCAATCATGGAATCCAACCAACATATACATTTTAAATAGGGAGCACTTGCACTGTGGCACTGGTTGGCAGTGGCACAGTGCTCTGAGCAGCTAACACCAGCAAAACACATGAGGCACAGCGACAAAAAGTGGAAGGGAGACTCACGCCAAGGTGCCAGGTCTAACACGTGTCCCCTCCAGCTGAAGAGTGGGGAGAACTACCCTACCCCAGGGAGTTCCTCATCACTAAGGCGGAAAAATCTGGACAGACCGCCAGCATTGGCGTGATCTGTACAAGGGCGATGTTCCACAGTGAAATCCATACCCTGTAGGGAAATGGACCACCTCAACAGCTTTGGATTCTCACCCCTCATATGCATCAACCATCTGAGGGGCCTGTGGTCTGTCTGAACCCGGAAGTGAGACCCAAACAGGTAGGGTCTTAGCTTCTTCAGCGAGCAGGACACAGCAAATGCCTCACGCTCAATAGCACTCCATCTCTGTTCCCGTGGTAGTAATCCCCTGCTAATAAAGGCTACAGGTTGATCTAGGCCCTCTTCATTAATCTGTGAAAGAACAGCCCCCACACCATGCTCTGAAGCGTCTGTCTGAACGATAAACTCTTTGGAGAAGTTGGGAGCCAAAAGCACAGGCGCTGTGCACACAGCAGCTTTCAGGGCCTCAAAAGATTTCTGACAGGTTTCAGTCCAAATCACCTTCCTGGGCTGCTTCTTTGAAGTCAGCGCTGTCAAGGGGGCAACAATGTTGCCATACCCCTTGACAAACCTCCTGTAGTACCCGGTGAGACCTAGGAAGGCTCTCACCTCTGTCTGGGTTTTGGGCGACTCCCAATTCAGGATGGTTTCTATCTTGGGTTGAAGGGGTGGCACCTGGCCACTCCCAACTTGGTGCCCCAAGTACACCACTGAACCCTGCCCGATCTGGCACTTACTCGGCTTGATCGTGAGGCCAGCCCTCCGCAGCGCCATCAACACTTCCCAGAGGTGGCGCAGGTGTTCCTCCCACGTGGAGCTGAACACTGCGATGTCATCCAGGTAGGCTGCACTGAACGAATCCAGCCCAACCAACACCTGGTTGACCAACCTCTGGAAGGTGGCAGGGGCATTCTTCATCCCAAAGGGCATAACACGGAACTGGTAATGCCCATCAGGGGTGGAAAATGCTGACCTCTCTTTGGCCCCATTGGTCAAGGCGATCTGCCAATACCCAGACGTCAAATCAAACGTGCTGAGGTAGTTGGCAGCCCCTAGCCGATCTATGAGCTCATCAGCTCTGGGGATGAGGTGTGCGTCAGTCCTGGTGACCGAATTGAGTCCTCTGTAGTCCACACAGAATCGGAGTTCGGGTGTGGCTCCCGGCGCTGCAGCCTTTGGGACCAAGACCACTGGGCTGGCCCAAGGACTGCTTGAGGACTCAATTACCCCAAGGGAAAACATCTTGGAGACTTCCTCCTTGATGCAGGCCCTTACCCTGCAGTCACCCTGTAGGCCTTGTGCCGCACAGGTGTACTGTCCCCAGTGTCCACATCATGGACACACCAATCAGTGACACCGGGAATCAGGGAAAACAGGTCAGAGAATTGTCCCAGTAACTGGCGACAATCGTTCTGTTGCTCAAGGGTCAGGGTGGAAGAGAGGATGACACCATCCACTGACCCTTCTTGCTCCTTGGCTGACATGAGGTCAGGAAGAGGCTCAGTCTCCTCCTCCATCCCAGCATCTGTCGCTAAGAGCATGCCCACTTGGGACCTCTCCAAGTGGGGCTTGAGGCGGTTGATATGAAGGACCCTCAAGGGGTTCCTTGGAGACCGCAAGTTAACCAAATAGGTGACAGGGCTCTTGCACTCCACAACCTCAAAGGGACCGGTCCACTTATCCTGGAGCGCACAGGGCTCCACTAGGGCCAAGACCCATACCTTCTGTCCAGGCTGAAGCTCTACCAGAGTGGCATTCTGGTCGTACCACCGCTTCATCTCCTCCTGGCAGGCTTCCAGGTTTGCCTCGGCAAGTTCCCTGAAACGCCTAGTCTGGTTTCTGAACGCCAGCATGTAGCTATATACATTCTGGGGAGGTTTCCTGGGAGAGTGCTCCCAGCCTTCCTTGACCAGACTTAGAGGTCCTCTCACTGGGTGTCCGTACAGAAGCTCAAAGGGGCTGAACCCTAGAGACTTCTGTTGCACCTCTCTGTAAGCAAAGAGAAGGCATGGTAAGAGGACGTCTCACTTACGCCTCATGGGTTCCTCAAGACCCATTATCATGCCCTTTAGGGTTCAGTTAAATCTCTCAACCAACCCGTTTCCTTGGAGGTGGTAAGGTGTGGTGAACTTGTAGGTCACACCACACTCTTGCCAAAGGGATTTCATATATTTAGATATGAAATTGGGTACCCCGGTCAGACACCACCTATAGAGGGAATCCCACTTGGGAGAAAATTCCCATCAGCGCACGTCCCACCACGGGGGCCGTCACTGTCCTCAGAGGGATGGCTTCCGGGTACCGGGTGGCATGGTCCACCAGGACCAGGATGAACCTATTGCCCATCACTGTCCTGGGGTCCAGTGGCCCTACAATGTCAATCCCCACTCGCTGGAATGGGGTACCGACCACAGGGAATGGTTGGAGTGGAGCCATCTGCTTCCTTCCACTCTTCCCACTTGCCTGGCGAGTCTGGCAGGTCCTGCAGTGAGTGTCTGAACTACTGCGCATTTGGGGCGAAAAGAAGTGGGTGACAAGCCTTTCAAAGGTCTTGTCCTGCCCCAAATGTCCTGCCAATGGCACATCGTGAGCCAGCCCCAGTAGGAAGGCTCTGAAGCGCTGGGGTACCACCAGCACACGGGCTGACCCAGGCTCAGCAACCTTAGGCTCAGAATACAGGAGGTCGTTCTCCCAGTAAATGAAATGTGTTCCAGACTGATCACCGTTGGCCTGGTCTCCAGCCTGCTGCCGCATACCCACGAGAGAAGGGTACTCTTTCTGCTCCCTGCATAATTCCTCCCTGGAGGGTCCTCCTTCTTGCTGCCAATGGGTCAGCTCAGGCAGGTCCCCCAGTTCAGCTATCTGTTCCCCTGTAGGTTCCAGGGCATCCCCCTCAAGGTCTGCTTCCTCCTGGACCGTGGAAACTTCAGGGGCCGGTTTCCCGCGTCCCTGCCTCTTCTCCCTAAGGCCGGTTCCTGGGCCTCCCTCTCAGGCTCCAGGTCCTCTTGAGCACCTCTACTCGCTGTCATGGACCGTGTGGTGACACACGCCCAATCTGGCATACCCAACATCTCCAGGTGAGCACTCCGCTCCACCTTAGCCCAAGGTGAGCTCTCCAGATCGTTCCCTAACAGACAGTCTACAGGCATGGCGGGCCTCACAGCTACCTGAAGAGTACCAGAGACCCCCCCCACACAAAGGGAACCTGAGCCACTGGGCAGTGACTCTCGGTGTTGTCGGCAGCAACATCCGGATAGAATGCTCCTGGGACAACCTGCTCCTGAGACACCAGGTGGCACTTGACAGCCGTAACACTGGCTCCTGTGTCTCTGAGAGCTTCCACCCTATGGCCATTTATGGTCACCCACTGCCTGTATTTTTTAGTGTTCTCAGGCAGCTGGGTTTTGGGGGCCGCTTCACGGTCTCCTAATGAGACCAGGGACATTTCTACTGAACCCCACCCACCTTGGACACCCATCTCTCCACCCAGGGCTACACTAGCCATCTGCCGGGAGGTTGCACCCGGGGGTGCCGGTTTACCAAACTGGCGACAATTGGGATCATTGGCAAAATGACCCAGCTCACCACATCTGTAACAGGTTGGGGGATCTCTTTGAACAGGGGTACCTGTCGGGCCCCAGTCGGTTTCTGGGGTGGAGGAGTCTGAGAACCCTTTCCTTGGTTCCCTTGGGGATTACTTTCGGGCCTCCTCTGGAACTCCCTCTGTTTACCCTTGTCCCCCCCCCTCTTCTGCTGGGGACCCTGCCCACCTTTGGTGGAGTCGCCCACGGGACCCTTGTGGACCCTGGTACTGACCCAGCGGTCCGCCTCCTCAGCAAGCTTCCTAGGGTTAGTCAGCCTACTATCAATCAGGTGCTGCCGTAGCTCAGGAAAACAATTACTGGACAAGTGCTCCCATGCCATTAAATCAAGAAGCCCTTGAAAATTATCAACCTTGCTACCCTTCACCCAACCATCCAGTGCTCTGCAAAAAAAAAGTCACATACTCCACATACGTACTATTGGGAATCTTAGTGCAACCCCTGAACCGCTGTCTATACATTTCAGGGGTTAACCCATACCTAGCCATTAAAGCATCCTTCATATGGGGGTAAGAGTTATGCGAATATGAGGGCAAATCTAGCAGTGTGTCCCGCCCTTCACTCAAGAACCGCCCCCACAACCCCGCTCCCCAATCCTTCTCAGGGACCCGGTGGGAGGACATGGCTACTTCGTAGGCTTTGAACCACTGCCCTATGTCATCATTTGTAAAACATTCCTTCACTACATCTTTGGGTATGTACACTCTGGACTCTGGGGGTGTGTTGCCACCAGAGGGAGTGCTTCCCAAGCCCTGAGCTTTCAACTCCAGCTCCCTCATTTTCATCTCATGCTCCATTTGGCTTTTTCTCTCTTCCATTTCCAGCCTTTTTTGCTCCATTGCCAGTTGTCCATTTAGTTTTGCCATCTCTATCTCATGAGCTCTGGTTTCCTTCCTGTCTGCCAACTCCTCTGGAGATAAAATGTTACTAGAAACACTGCTACCTGCAGGGGAAGGGGGTCTCCTTCCTCTTGGACCCACTGGCCCATCTAGCTACTCCTCTGCATTATTATCATCAATGGCATTCCTGGCTTCTACCCAGGCCCTCAGCGCCTTGTAGAACTCTGCCTTGTTTTTACATCCAGTAGTGCAAACATTAAATTTCTTGCAAAAGAATTTCAGCTGTGAAAACTTGTAGCTTTCCAGTTTCTCTTCTTCCCATTCAAATTTAGTATTAACAGAGACTATGGATGCTGCTTTCTCCACCATGGTTAAGCTTGGCAGTGCTCAAAAATAGACAGTCCCAAAAGAAATCTACCAACAAGTATTGGTTGCGTTTTAAGGTCTGCACTCACTAAGTAGTGTTCACCAATTACTGTACATGAGTCACAAATGCAAGTCCAGAATCCTCACCGCTGACCACCAATGTTAGAATCTGGGTTCTCTGGTTGGCACAGGTAGGTACTTGTGACAAGCAGGGAACCGTTCCTCTAGTCAGGGTAAGGGGTTACACTCCTAAAATAACCCCTGCTCATCCTCTAGGTAGCTTGGTGCGAGCAGATAAGGCTTATCTCAGAGCGTTATAGGTTAAGCATTTGTGAACACATACAGTAACCAAGTGACAACACTACAGATGGACACCACACAGGTTTTTATGTTAAAAATAAGGATTCTTTATATAGAGTTACCACAAGACCATTAAACGACAAAAATACACAATACTGTTACTTAAGATGGTAGAAGTTTGCTTAGTTCTCTTAAGTTCTTAAATGCGACACTTTAAGTCAATGTACCTTAGATGCGACACGCAGGGCAACGGAAGTGTTGCAACGATGCTGATGCGATGAAGTTTTTGGTGCAAAGAAATAAAGGCGTGAAGATCTTCCAAATGCGTTACGCTTCTCCGATGTTGCGAGAAGACTCGTCTCGATGCGTCGGCTGCAGCGGCATCACCCCTTTACGTGATGTGACGACAGCGGCCTTGGCAGCGGCACTCTTCTCCGACGTTTGCGAGACGCTTCCGCTCGATGCGTTGCTGCAGCGGCGTCACCCCTTTACGCGATGCGACGACAGCAGCTCTGACGGCGGCATGCTTCTCCGTGGATGCGAGGCGCTTTCTTGATGCAGTGCAATGCGACAACTACGATGGCTGCGATGGCGACACGCTTCTTCCTCGATGCAAGACTCTTCTCTTGATGCGGTGCAATGCTTAAGCTACGATGGCTGCGATGGCGACACGCTTCTTCGGCGTTGCGAGACACTTCCGGAATGATGCGAGACGCTTCCGCTCGATGCGATGCTGCAGCGGCGACACCCTTTGCGAGATGCAACGACAACAGCTCCGACTGCGGCACGCTTCTCCTTCTTGAGTCGCGCTCCCAGCTCATTGCGACACGCAGTCCCTCAGAAGGCCCAACAACAGCAGCAGGCACTTCCAAAGAACTCTGGGGAGCTGGGGGGTGAAGTCCACTGGTCCTGGGACTTCGTTCAGGGGGCAAGCTCAGCACAAGCCTGTGGAGATCTTTTAAGCACAAGTTGAAATAAAGTCTTTGTAGTCTTTCTCCTCTCCTTCCAGCAGCAAGGCAACCACTGCAGGCCAATCCCCCAGGTCAGGGACAGTACTCCTCCATACAGCTTTCCCAGTTCCTTCTCCTCAGGCAGAGGTTCTTCTTGTCAAGCAGGATCTAATTTCTTGGGAGCAGGGTCCCAATACTTATACCCCTAATTCCTTTGTTCCTCTGGGGTAGAGGGGCCTTTGCCCAGTCCAAACCAGTTCCTGAGCACTTTGTTGACATGACTCTGCCTTTCTATTCAGGGTGCAGGGCAGAGACATCAGCCACTCCACAGGAGGTGGAGCCAGCATTGTGGTGGCAGAGCACAGCCCTATTCAGAGTCCAGGTGCACTCCTGCCACCCATCTGGATGTCAATCTCTCTATTCACCACCAGGCTACCTAGCCCTGCCCCTCTGGGTTTCCCCAGCCCTGTCACTCACACAAACCAGACAGGCAGATACATATCATAGCAGAGGCGGGCTGAAATGGTTAGGCAAGCAAATACCAACTTTCTAAAAGTGGTATTTGCAAACACAGAATATTAAAATAAACTTTACTAAAAGATGTATTTTATTATTCTGAGTTGAGGCATACTAAACTCAATTTTTTACCACGTTCCCTGCATCTGTTAGGATCGTAGGATGTAACAATTCTAACAGCCCATCCTGGCCTATGGAGAACAGGTAGCCTTACAATAGTGAAAAACGAAAATGGCTGTAATTCACTATTAGGACATGCCACACACATCAGGGTTTGTCCTACCTTATGCTTACAATGCACCCAGCCCTTGGGCCTACAATAGGGGTGACTAATATGAAGTTAAGGGAAGGTTTAGGGACTGGGAAGTGGGTGCACTTGCCCAGTCAGCATGACAGTACCAGACTGCCCGCAGGTTCTGCAATGGCAGACCTTAGACATATTTTACTAGGCTTCTGTGGGTGGCACAACCAGTGCTGCAAGCCCACCAGCAGCATTTGTATTTACAAGCCCTGGGCACTCCTGGTGCACTTTACTGGGGTCTGACAGTAAACCAAATAAGCCAATCATGGAATCAGACCAACATATACATTATAAATAGGGAGCACTTGCACTGTGGCACTGGTTGGCAGTGGCACAGTGCTCTGAGCAGCTAACACCAGCAAAACACATGAGGCACAGCGACAAAAAGTGGAAGGGAGACTCACGCCAAGGTGCCAGGTCTAACAATATCCTTACGGTTGGCAACGGTCTCAGCCCACCTTGCCTTGCTGGTCGAGTCATGTGATGTTTGGCGTCTGCTCATTGCCCCATGTTAGGGGACACGACTCACAGTCCATGGGATCTGCATGGAGCTGTACCACCGGACTGCGCCGACTGTGTGCTCTGCTGACACTCCTGTTTGTGGGCCAACAGGGGGCGTACACACAGGTCGTAATCCAGTTCAGCTACCGTTGTGTTGGATAGGCGGACCTCCATGGGCCACTCGAATGTGCATGATTGACAGTGGAACCATGGCTGGACGCATGTGACGTACGCAAGCCGGAAACTCAGACGGTAACTGATTCGCAAAACTTCCATTGGCAGAGCTCCCAACAGATGCAGCATTCGTGCACGGTACAGTCCCATGTGACTGGGGTTGTGCATGTTCCCGGGATTGCTTGCCATACCATTTGTTGGTCTTGTACCACCGGCACTCCTCAGACCGGCGGCACATCTGTGGACGATATACCACCGCTCGGAGTAATAAGTCATATGCGTGTTCAACGTTTGGACGTATGGGTTGTCTTTTTTACAGGTGTGTTGGGGGCATGCCATGCAGGTGTAGCTTGAGCAGGGACAAGTGTGTGTGGGGTGTGGACAAGTCGCTCTTTTATTAGCGCAGTTCGTGGTGTGGGAGTCACCAGAGACAGGTCTGGTATCTCATTCAGGGGGTGCCGGGCGCATTGGAGACCAAGGTCGGAGGTTCAGATGTCCATCCGCCTTGTGTATTAGACAAAGGAGCTTTCATGCCTAATTTTGGTCTGACTACTGCTTGCATTTCTGAAATGTGACGCTGAAACTGTTGCCAGTCCTTAGATTTTGGGTGCACCAATTGCAAGACACACGCAACAGTTGGCATGCATGTGCCAAGGGCTTGATTGTCCTTGCGCTCCTTGTTCAGTCTCTCTCTCTCTCTTTCTCTCTCTCTATGTCCTTTGATGAGTGCCTGACACACCTTCTTATCTGGGATATTG
Source organism: Triturus cristatus (assembly GCF_964204655.1). Classification (NCBI taxonomy): domain Eukaryota; kingdom Metazoa; phylum Chordata; class Amphibia; order Caudata; family Salamandridae; genus Triturus; species Triturus cristatus. Next base: position 1,062,254,133 of record NC_140593.1, on the reverse strand, counting down.
TCTTACAGGCTGTCACTTGCAGATTGTCCAATGATGACCCGCCATGACTCTACCAAATAGTGGTTTGGTGTGAAATTTGATTTTGATATTTTGTTTGGACTATCAATTATGAATAATTGATTCTGCTTTTTCTGTACTCACATGGCTGTTAGTTGTGATTCTGCGGCATCAGGCGAATGATTTTGTTCATGATTTTGTGACGTTGATGTGCATTCTCTTTGTCCGGGGAAGGTGGGGGGTGCCCGGTGTGTGGCCCTGGGGGGGTGGTACGGGGCTGGGTGGCGGTAGGTGTTGTGACCCTCTTGGGTGTCCTGGCTGCATGATCGTTGGCTCCATGGCATCTGTTGTTCTTCAGGTGTGGCTGTGGTCTGGGCTCCCTTTGATGGAGCAGGTTGTAGTTCCTTAGCACTGGTGCTAAAAATAGCTGCCTAGTGCTAACACAGATACCATTGCGTCATAGTGCAAGGGTGCCTGCGTTGCAGGGATGATTGTTTATGTGCAGGAAGGGACACCTTCATGCACAAAAACAATCATTAATGGTGTTTTGCTCTTTCTATGTGTGCTGAGGAATGCAGCACACATAGAAAAAGCAAAAACGAGGAGAAATAAAAGTATTTCTACTCGCTGCGCCAATCTAATGCCTGCTTTTGGATGGTATTAGTTTTTGGTGCTGCCTCAGATTTACAGATCCTTGTAAATCTGAGGCAGCATCAAAAAGCAATGGATGTTGCAGTGGAACGCCTACAGCAACACCCATTGCACGCCCCTTTCACGCAGATACCTGCATAAAAGTGTACACTATTTACAAGGTGGCGTTAAGTCACTTTTTGTGGATTCATACCACTTTATAAATATGGAGCAGGTCATTGTGCCGCCGGAACGTCTGTAAAAGTGACGGTCCGTGGCGCAATCCCCATCTACATATGCACCTTTGAGCGTTATTGAAAAGTTGGTGCATGTTTATTTGTGTTCCATGTAGAGTTGGTAAAAATGTAAGGGCATATTTACAAGGGCATTGTGCCACGGAAGCATCACTTTTAACAATGCTCCAGTGGCACAATGCCCTGCTCCATATTCACAAAGCAGCATTAAGCCACTTCACGTGCATTGTAAATATTGTACCCTTTCATAAAGTCTTCTGCATCAAAGGGACGTGCAATGGGTGTTGCTGTGGACGTTCCACCGCAACACCCATTACTTTTTGATGCTGCAGCAGATTTACAAAGATCTGTGAATCTGAGGCAGCGCCAAAAACTAACGTCAATGAAAAACAGGCGTTAGAGTGGCGCAATGAGGGGAACTACTTTTATTTCTCCTCGTTTTTGCTCTGTAAATAAGGTGCATCAATAGTGGCGTAAGGGTTTCTCAGGGTGGCGCAGGGAAAGTGAGGCTTCTTTACAGGTGCGTCACTTTCATGTAAATCTGCCCCCAAATCTGCATGTCAAGGCTCTTCTAAAGCTGAAAAATCAGAATGAGAGGTATTTATCACATGCTAATTACCTCACACCGAGGCAATCATATTTACTGGGTACAGTAAATATGCCATCCTATAACATAAAACCCAGAATCAGGGCCAATGACTTTAACATCTACACCAGGTCTTTTCCACAGAGAACGGATGCTGCAAACTTTACAATAGCATAGCACTTATGAATCTCTCGACAGTAGAGGCATGCCAACTCCATTTTTAAAAAGCCTCATCTTTACACATTATATGCACTAAAACCTTGTGGGCCCCAAGGCACTAACTGGCACATGCATCAACGTAGGCTTTTGCTATTGCTTAATTGCGATTATTAAGGAATCGCAATTAAGGAATTGCAAAAGCCTATGCATGTAGGAATCGCTATAAAAATACTGATTCCTACACATTCCTTAATTGCGAGTCGCGATTAAGGAATGCCGTCCCATTCATTCCCATGGGCCTCTAGGCCCATAGGAATGAAATGGAGATTGCATGAGCAATTTGCGAGTACCAGTAGGTACTCGCAAATTGCTCATGCAATTTCAAGGGTGCAAGTGTGTCAAAATGACACTCTTTTGCACCCCTGAAATTGATCTGTGCACATATGTTGCACACACACATGCCCTAAGGGCATGTGTGTGCGCAACATGAAACTTTGAAAAATGCACAAAAGTGCATTTTTCAAAGTTTTTGCAAATTACCATGAAGTTCAACTTCATGGCAATTTGCTCCCCCTATTAGCGAAATCGCAATTTTTTTTACTTTAATGCATTGCATTTAAGGAATCTCAATTTGGGATTCCTTAAATGCGATCGCAATTTAAGTAATCGCAATTTAGAGAATCCTTAAATTGCGATTTTTGCATTTGGGATGATGCATCCCAAATGCAAAAATACCGGTCGCAAAGGGGCAGATTCTGAGAATCTGCCCGTTTGCGACCGGTTTTTCCTTTGATGCATGTGCCTGAACATGTAGACGACTGAGCTACTGTTAAAAACAGGCTTTCTAGAATGTAAATAGAGTGTATCCAGACATGTGCTGACTGCAGCTTTTTGTGTGCAGCAGGTATGGCAGTCCAGCAATAATGCTTTTAAAGTCACTAATGTGGGTGGTTTAAATGCACAACGCAGCTCACAGCGACATTCGACGTCCATGCCACTCGTGAATTTTCTATGCCATCTTATTGTGGCCTTAACTTCAAGTCAGATATGCCAATTGGGGTTAGCTAATTATGTATCAGGTTTAGGATTTGCAGGGCATACACTGGGAGTTGCATCCTCCCAATTCTAATTCCCCCTGACCTCTGACCCCGAGTTGATTAACATCCTTGGTCCTGGGAAGGAAATCCTTAGTGCAGTCCACTAGAATCTCACACAGGAAGTTGATATCGATGGAGAGAAAGTAATTCGTAGCAGTAGCTTTGCTTCAGCAGTTTCCAAGGGAGCTGTCAGTGTCTCATTTCTCTCATGCAGAAACCCTTCCTAGTGGCCTCAATACCAGCTTGTAATTAGAAAATGAAAGGCAGGTCTTGAACATGAAATTACATGTCTCCCAATATTATTACCTATTAAGAATCTTCAGGCAAGTCAGTTTTACTTTACTTACAGACCACAAATTGCTGAGACCGTCACCATAGTAACCCATAGGGATATATAAAGTCCTGCTGGGCTATGCTCCATAAGCCTGGAACATTAGCAGATGCTGTGATTAAACATTCAAATTCATAAATCTCCCAATAGTAAAAACAGTGTCAAATGCAGTCACTACTTAGTGTAAGGTGAAAATAATAATTATAAAAATATCATATGGCTTCCAGAGTCTAACAGCCTGATAGACCTTCATGGCGCTCATTCTGTTGTGCTCTGAACAATAAAAAGCTGGATGGAGCTGTTTTTTTAGCTATTAAAAACATCTTTTCCTTTTGTGAGCCTACCATTCTTTTTAGTTCTTGCTGAAGAGAACTTCTGCCTAATGCATGTACAACAAAAGGTGTTATATGCAAATAGCTGCAAACAAAACTTGCTCCAGGTTGCTAGCTCGTGGTGTTTGTTCTTGGCTTTCACCCTTCATGGGTGGAGAGTTAGAATGTATGTTTCAGCACCTGAACAGTTCTGCATTTCATTAGCGGTTGGCGGTGTACATTTTGAGTTTTGTATAATAGTGATGCTCCTATGTTCTTTCTCTAGATCCAAAGAAGACCAATCTAAGCAAACAGTAGCAGCCACTCTTTTTTAACAGGTGGTGGGGCAGGTGGTGATGTGGTGTGGGGGGGGGGTAAATAATAAAGCGCTTCTTCTGCTCCGGTCGGACTCCGGTTCCCCTGGGGTTGGTGCACACTGCCAGGCTCCTAGAAGCCAATCACAGCATTGCTCTCATACTTGTAATACAGCATGAGAGAGCACCGGTGTGATTGTCCTGAGCAGGCTTGTTTAACGCTCGCTCAGGTCCCAGAAACCAGTGCCTCTTCTCCACCCAGCTGTACAACACATCTTGGGTGGAGAGAGATCAAAGTGCTCATGACAGTTTGGCCAGCTTTAGACAGCCGGCCAAACCGTCATGCGTACTTGCAGTGTGCACTACTCCTCCCCCTACTCTCATCATGGCCCCGTCCAGAAGTGGCTTGCTGGCTCAAGCGTGGAAAGAAAATGGTTTTATTATCATTTTACTTTTACCTCCCTCAGCTGGTCCTCAGCGGGGGGGGGGCAACGCTCCTTGGCCAATGCGGAGGAGCCGCCGCTGAAACTAAATAGCACTGCATCCCAGGACAGTAACCCACCATATTGTGCTGTGGCCTAGGCAAACAAACGCTCGTCACTGAAACCGGAGGGTTAAAATCCACAAAACAGCACCTTGTGAATATTGACACACTCCTTTCCAAAGACACAGGCCCACCATGCGGCAGCTCAGGAACACCTGCCCACCGTGGTATACTCCATCCTATGAACACTAGCCCACCATACTTCACCATTTGTTTTTAAAATATTGTGTTTGAATTACAAATTATAGGCGATCCCGAAACTGCCATCACTTGTAACCCAATATTAATGATCAATAAATCACACTTAGGATCTCATTTATTAGAGACATTATTACCCAGACCAATTGCAAGAACAACATGTATTGCACTTTGAGTCACTTAATCTTTGTCTCACAGCACACTACTCACATGAAACACTCTCTTTAAAAAGCTTTTCCGAAGTGTCCTATTTTCTTGCACTTGTTGCATCTTCTAACCACGGTATGAGAGATTACTATTAACATGCATCTATGAAGCACTCTATACCCCTCTCCATGTTCTTAGTCTGACTTCTTACTTCTTTCTTCACATTTACTTTAATTGTGTTCACTTGTGATGAAGAACTCAGCTCTAAGTTTTTGTACATCACTTTATCCAACACTGAATGCTCCACCCCTTTAGTAACAGTTTCTTCCACAATTAGATTTCTGGAAGATAATATATGCGTGGCAAAGACAAGCATGGGAATTACATGCACTGTAAAGTCATACAGTCCTTCAACATACTCATCCCACTTTCCAGTTCTTTGAAATGAATATGGACACAACATTTATGACATCTGCAAGGGCATATGCTTTCTATTAAGAAGTAGCCTAAATAGAGCCCGGAAGATGCCCGTGAGGACAAAACGCGTTGGCTACAGTTTTAAGACGATTGTTAAAGAAGAAAATGAATAAAGAATTCTCCTCTAAACACATTCGAAGGATATTTTGAACCATGTATTGTAATTAATGGGTCCTGTTTGTGAGGAATATCATAAGAAATGTGCTGAACTCCTACTAATTTGGAGTTATATACTTTGGTAAACATTGGGTGCTGAACCACAAAGGATTGAGTTTGTAAAAACGTGTCAGATGGTACCACATTCTGGACCTCATTATGATGGCCGGCAGGCTACCACAACAGGCCGTCGGTGATGTTACACCCGACATCCAGGCCATCGAACCGACCGCCGGATTACGATAACGGCAGTTGGAGCGCAGATGTCATGGGAGAGACTGCCACCTACGACAGGATCCAAGATCCCATTGGGGTGGCGGTCAGAATCCTATCCCTACAATGGAGGCGGTGACTGCACAGGCACTACTTTAGGGATTAGGATGTCCCTTTCCGACTGCCTTTTCACCGCCCTTAAAAAGCAGACAGAAACAGACTTTGGGAGCCTCAAGAAGGGCCCCCAACCCCCATGGGCCACTGCTTGGGGGCACAAGTAGTGCCCCCCACACATCTAGGCACTGTGTGCCAGAAACCAAATGGTGCTCTCCATGACCTCCCGAACCCATTTTCGCTCGTCGGGCAAGGCGAAGATGAGGTAGGCAGTCCGGAGTCCGTGTCGACCCGGAGAGCGTCACGGACACGGCCCATCTTCTCGGGCGTCAAGCCACATACCCAGGAGTTACCATTCCTAATCCAACCTGAGTATTAGTATAAAAAGTATAGAAACTGATCAACAATAGAGAAAGTGTTGGACTTTGGATGGGTCAGTTCAACTATTCCAACTATAATCTGAGCACCACTAGAGAAAGTGTTAAACTTGGAGGTGTAAGGTTAAATATTCTCTCTTCAATCTAGGCAACATTAAGGAAAGTTTTAACTTTAGAGGAGTCCAATGTAATGTTTCCAATCCAATCTGACCAGCAGTACAGAAAAATTATCACTGTAGAAAAATTGCATCTACAATTCCCTATCTTAAGAAATTGGAAAAAATTACATAGAAGTCTGCTAACAAAATGTAAAAAGTAAATGTATTGAATTAAAAAATGACAAAACATTATTTTGACTAAAAACACATCAGACCCAGTATATTAATTAATTTACTATTTTTTGTTGCTGTTCTATATAAAATGAACTTGGCTCAAAACCATTAGAGTACTTTCCATGAGCCCCAGAATACATTACTCAAGACCAGATTTTTTCTAAGGCAGAGGAAAATTAAGTGATTTACCCAGTATTACCAGATGTTGAGCCAATTCCAAAGCCAGTGTTTCCCATCCAACTCAATTATTATTTAAAAAAAAGTTAACATTCACACAACAGAATACTATTATTAAACATTATATCAATAAAAAAATGTAAAAAGTGAAATAAATATAAATACAAAAGTAAACTTAAATGTAAAAGTTAAAAATACTTTCTAATTCAAAATATACATATACATTAAATATTCTGACCAAATAAACAAATATTTATAAACTCTCTATAAAATACTTGAACAATGTTCCACAAAATTATATTTATACATAATTCCCACCCCACTTGTATACAAACACAAAATACTGCAAAATGTAACCAAAAATAAATATTAACATTAATTAAACATAATAAATACAAACGCAGTGTAAGTACAAATATTTATAACATAGTAATGAAAAGTGTGCATTTTATAATTTTCAAAACCACAAACCATTAATAGAATTTCCTGAAAAACAATAATTTTAATAGAGGTAATAAACACATTAAACAATTAAAATTAATTATTCACAAATGAAAATATATATTTAAAACACTTAACTACCCTAATGCCCTCTTAAATCAACATCCTGCAATGAAACAAAGTAGTATGAAAGAAAATATAGTATTTTTATATATAAACACAAACACTACACAAATAAATGCTAATTTTAGAAAAGTAGAACTGTAAAAAAAAGTACAGATAAAACAATATATTTAGTTTGCATAATTAATAACCAAGTCACTTATTTAAAGTGTAAAAATACACTTACTTCATGAGATATTAAACCCAATAATGCACAAAACACTACAACTAAAAATGTATAAGACCTCATTATGATACCGGTCTGATGAGCGTCCGACCAGCATCGTGTCAGAAACAGGACCGCCCAATTGACAGTCGCTCTTACCAAATTACGATACAACTGCCCTCACAGTGGTCGGAAAGTTCATTTCTCCTATTGTGGCTTGTGCTGCAGGCCACAATGGTGGTCAGACTGCTATTGAAAGACTGTCTGAAAGGGACATCGTAATCTCTTTGATGATGCCTGAGCAGGCACGGTCCCTATTGTAGGGTATTAAGTTCCGACCAACGGTCGGACGGGCTCTATGAACCTGTCGGAAGCATCAGTCGGTCCCTGCACCCCTGCCTCCGACTGTCTGCATCATAATGCAGCATTCGGACCGCGGAACCAGATTTTGGTCGGACCGCAACCGACTGCCTGTCAGTTGTGATCTGACCGACATCGTAATGAGGGTTAATTATTCACAAATAATTAACAATAAAATAATAATAAGAACTTAGAAAACTCAAACTAATAAAACATTACAAAAAAACAATTAGGTACTGCATACAAAAATGATAATTAAAGCATTAATAATTACTTCAATAGCTTTAACAAAGAAAAGAAAATAATGTTCTTACCTGCCATATTATGTTCCACTATAGTGTAGACATCACAATGTTATTGTAACACTTAGAAAGATCAACAATGCTTTTGAAATTATATTTAGGTGAAACACCATTTCTGACAATTGTCAATGGTAGTCCCTGATGGAAAGGTTCAGGGAAGCAGAAGAACCTGTACCAGCGGCAAGCAAATTAATCTCATTTCCACCAGAAAGGTGAAAGGAATAGGATCTTGTTTCTGCACCAAGGATGACAAATGCCAAAATCATCTGGCAGCGGTATATCACAAGAGTGGAATCCAAGAAATGTGAGAAAATCAAATTGCACATTGCAAGGTCTTCTCCAACTAGGCACCAATTTGTAATGATGTGATGCAAATATTGATAGATGAAATTTGTAAAGAAGAGCAAGTTTAACCATAAATTACAATGCCTACACATAGAGCATCCAATTACAAGAAGCAGCAAAATTAAACTGAAGACATTTTGGAACCTTGCGACCATGGCACAAAAGGGGTGCATGGAACAATATAGGACTGAGAGCACAATGGGCATTACGATGACTTCATTGAGCAACTAAAATACCAGAAACAATTACTGGAGAACTGAGTTATTTTTTAAATGTAGGCAGGTTGGATTACAGCACTGCCTGGATCTTCAAGGCAACACAGTGGTCAGCTAGGCCTGCGGAGGAAGCTGGGCTTGGACAATGGAAGAAGGACTAGATTCAGTCCAATATGGTTTGATGGGCTCAGGTAGGTTGATATCTTCATTACAGAAGGTTAGGAAAGTTGGATAAATCCTCATCTTAGGAAGAGAATCCAGGCGTGAACTCAGTTGTGGTGCTGGGTGTCCCTCTGGATCAGCTGGAGTACAGCCAGTCACTCATATAAACTAGACACACATAAAACCCTTAGGGAGGGTCTTTCTCTCTCTTCTGTTCTTACTGGCCAACGAGAGAGGAGGAGAACTGATTTCATCTGCTGCAGGAACTTTGTGGTCCAGCAACGTCCACAGTGAGCCACTCAGCCACTGACCTGGTAGTATCAGTGGTTAAACCCTCGAGATGAAGCTCCTCAGAGAAGCATACTTCCCCATCCCTCACATTTCGTCATCAATATATACCACAAGATTTGCCACTAGCTGGTGTGCCCATGTATATCACTTCCTGAGAACATGAACGTTGGCTCACCACTACCTTAACCATGAAAAAAGTGAAAGTGTTCTGCTTCACTAACTAATTCATTCTACTAGCATTAGCATTACTGTGCCATGCTTCCATGTACATGTTGGTGCTATTTCTTATCAAGACCAATTTTCCAAATAAATGACCAAGTCTAGAAGAACTGAAAAGTCATAGTTGTTGGTTATCACTTTTTCTCTGTTTTTTATATGGAAGACTACAATGGAAAATGTATATTTTCCGCTGAAAAATTAGACTGCAAAACCTACCTGGTGAAGCATAGAATATAGGCTATTATATCTATACTGAGCTCCTTAATATCTGGAATCTGTTCTACATTTCTGTTATAGCCCACAGCTGATCCCATAAATAAATTCCATCCAGAAAAATTCAAAATTGTACAAAATTGTGTTATTTCCCTCTATCTAAAGGATTATATAAGAAGCCACATCCTATCAAAATTAATTCTTTCAAACAAACATTTGGCTTGGCATCAGGAAATACCTCAATTGCACACTAACAATGTAATAAATATAGCCTGCTATCTTTGCCAGTGCAGAATGGAAACATCTGAGTACTCACATCGAACATGTATGCATAATGCTACAAGCGACCACCTAAAACACTGGTAGGCGAGCACCTTAGATCTAAAAGAAGAGGTACCAACACTGCAGTAAGGTAGGTGTAAGTCCAATATTGATAAACCAGCATTTTGTGGAGGCAGCAACTGTTTGAAGAGTGACTTTGATCGTATAACTTTTATTAGCTTGGTTTCTATCTAGCTTAGGTTGTATTGCGATAGCACCGCCTGTGAAGATGACAACCTTGTCACTTTTTAATGCCAGATTCCCTGGAGAACTCTTGCCTCTTTTTTTAACTTTTTTTTTTTTTTTTAAATCTCTTTATTAACAGTTTCATTTAATGCAAGCAGGGAACAACAAATGTATAACTAATACACAAAGGACAAAGAATACAACATATCTTAACAGAAGAAATGCAATATTATTAGCAAAATAAAGGACTCCCAGACACATAATAAATAAAATTATATCTTAATGCGTATTCTCATTAATCCAATTCTCTTGAAACGCCTAAATTTGTTCACCCATCATTCTCTTTTTTCTGCCTTTAGCTCTATATATGGCCCTTTCCAAATTATAATTGGCTAATAGGCGTGATCTCCAAAAAAAAAAGGAAGGGGGGGTCTTGATTCACCCAGGCTTGCGTAATACATGCCCTCCAAGTTGCCATAGAAATAAAAAGAAAATTTGTCTGACGTTTTTTAACTTTGTAGAGCAAACACATTTCATGTTGCTTGTGTGGAAGGTTGCTGTGAGATTTGTAACATGACAGGTGCTCACATGGCAGCCTCCCCATAACCAGTAAAGACCCTGATTACAGAAACAAGACCTCTCCTTGGAGAATGAAAAGGAGACTAAAAAGTGAAACAAGCAGGAGTCGTAATGCAATGTCTTATCATTATTAATCTTTCTTGAAAGGTGTTAGACACAGAGTTAAGAGTAGCAGGCGATGTAACTGGTGATATGCTTCTTACCGTTGAATGTTCTGCAAATTTGCAAAAAGGTTTTCAATTACTTAAGAAGTAGAGAGAGATTATGACAGGTGAGGATTTGTGGCAATTTTCCAAAAGGCAGCGAAGCACTGTACAAGGTCAAAGGCAAAGCTAAAGTAAACAAAAGTAAAAGGTTTTGCTAGCTTTAGCTCCTGAGGCACAGCCGGGAGCAGGGACAAACAGTTAATTTTATTTTACTTCTAACAACTACTGTGAATTGTTTTTAAAATCGCCGATTCTGTTGCTCCCTCGCCACTCAGCTGATTGCTTGCTGACGTGGACAAGGTCTTCCAGCTGCCGCGACGTGATTGGCCTGTTGCCAGGACACGCCCACTAGCGAAGCCACGCCCCCTTTCACACAAAACGCGCGCTGACCACGAGCGCAGCGTTTTGCTAGCTTTAGCTCCTGAGGCACAGCCGGGAGCAGGGACAAACAGTTAATTTTATTTTACTTCTAACAACTACTGTGAATTGTTTTTAAAATCGCCGATTCTGTTGCTCCCTCGCCACTCAGCTGATTGCTTGCTGACGTGGACAAGGTCTTCCAGCTGCCGCGACGTGATTGGCCTGTTGCCAGGACACGCCCACTAGCGAAGCCACGCCCCCTTTCACACAAAACGCGCGCTGACCACGAGCGCAGCGTTTTGCTAGCTTTAGCTCCTGAGGCACAGCCGGGAGCAGGGACAAACAGTTAATTTTATTTTACTTCTAACAACTACTGTGAATTGTTTTTAAAATCGCCGATTCTGTTGCTCCCTCGCCACTCAGCTGATTGCTTGCTGACGTGGACAAGGTCTTCCAGCTGCCGCGACGTGATTGGCCTGTTGCCAGGACACGCCCACTAGCGAAGCCACGCCCCCTTTCACACAAAACGCGCGCTGACCACGAGCGCAGCGTTTTGCTAGCTTTAGCTCCTGAGGCACAGCCGGGAGCAGGGACAAACAGTTAATTTTATTTTACTTCTAACAACTACTGTGAATTGTTTTTAAAATCGCCGATTCTGTTGCTCCCTCGCCACTCAGCTGATTGCTTGCTGACGTGGACAAGGTCTTCCAGCTGCCGCGACGTGATTGGCCTGTTGCCAGGACACGCCCACTAGCGAAGCCACGCCCCCTTTCACACAAAACGCGCGCTGACCACGAGCGCAGCGTTTTGCTAGCTTTAGCTCCTGAGGCACAGCCGGGAGCAGGGACAAACAGTTAATTTTATTTTACTTCTAACAACTACTGTGAATTGTTTTTAAAATCGCCGATTCTGTTGCTCCCTCGCCACTCAGCTGATTGCTTGCTGACGTGGACAAGGTCTTCCAGCTGCCGCGACGTGATTGGCCTGTTGCCAGGACACGCCCACTAGCGAAGCCACGCCCCCTTTCACACAAAACGCGCGCTGACCACGAGCGCAGCGTTTTGCTAGCTTTAGCTCCTGAGGCACAGCCGGGAGCAGGGACAAACAGTTAATTTTATTTTACTTCTAACAACTACTGTGAATTGTTTTTAAAATCGCCGATTCTGTTGCTCCCTCGCCACTCAGCTGATTGCTTGCTGACGTGGACAAGGTCTTCCAGCTGCCGCGACGTGATTGGCCTGTTGCCAGGACACGCCCACTAGCGAAGCCACGCCCCCTTTCACACAAAACGCGCGCTGACCACGAGCGCAGCGTTTTGCTAGCTTTAGCTCCTGAGGCACAGCCGGGAGCAGGGACAAACAGTTAATTTTATTTTACTTCTAACAACTACTGTGAATTGTTTTTAAAATCGCCGATTCTGTTGCTCCCTCGCCACTCAGCTGATTGCTTGCTGACGTGGACAAGGTCTTCCAGCTGCCGCGACGTGATTGGCCTGTTGCCAGGACACGCCCACTAGCGAAGCCACGCCCCCTTTAACCCCTCCCCTCCTCCGCCACATAGCATGAGCCCCCACCGGAAGCGCAGCGGACGAGCGCAGCGGGCGCGACGAGTGCGCGCCGAAGGCGCGCCTAAGGCAAGCCCGTCTGCGCCCGTCCGCGCACGACCGGGCCTAGGGCCAGACAATATGCCTGTCCCAGCCGCCTTTAAGGTAAGCTATTCCCGCAGAGAGCTCCTCAGCCTTAGACCCACTAAAAACAGCTCATGTCTGGCACTACACGACCCCACTGTCCCTTTTCGCCGCTGTGACAAATGCAAACCAGGCAACCTCTCTCTTCCAAAACCCCCCGCCCCTCCCCCTGTCCTTAAAATCTCGACCCTTAACTGCAGATCACTTCCCAAACATGCCCTGCTTATCAACCATCTTATTGTCGACCTTAATTTGGACATACTTTTCCTCACAGAAACCTGGATTACGGAGCATTCCAACGCTGACGTCGTCCTAGCTCTCCCCCCGGGCTTCCTCATCATGTCTCAACCCCGTCCCCTAGGTAGAGGAGGTGGATTAGCCATTATCCACAGGGACCACTTTATCTGTCGATCCAAAGACTGCGCGATCCAAGACTCAGAGAGCTGCCTCTTCACGATTCAGCTGTCTTCGACGAACTCCCTGTCAGGCCTTCTAGTGTATCGGCCGCCCGGCCACTTTGGCCCCTTCACAGCCGCCCTCCTGGAAACCGTTTCCTCCGCGGCACACCTGACACCTAACTTCCTTATAACAGGCGACCTTAACATCCATCTCGAGGATCCCCTTGACACTGGGGCAACCGACTTTATTGACGACCTAGCGGCCTTGGGTCTGCTTCTCGCCAACTCTGAACCAACTCACACGAAAGGGCACCTTCTCGACCCGGTGTTTTCCAACATCCCTTCCCTCCTTTTCATCAACTCCCAACCCCTCCCGTGGACGGACCACTTTCTAGTCACGACCCATCTCCCTGGAGCTTTCAAAAAGCCTCAAAAACCCCCCACCTTCACCAGAGATAGAGCGTGGGCCAGACTCTCGGTGGAGGATTGGTCCACAGCCCTGGACGCTTCGACTCCCAGTCTTTCTGAGGACCCCTCCACCGCCGACTCCCAAGTCAGAGACTGGATATCCTCCACTCTCGATAATTTTATCCCCATAAAAAATCGGGAGATCAAAAACAGGATAAAAGGCCAGGCCCCCTGGTATACTCCTGACCTTAGGGATCTACGCAAAGAGTGCAAAAAGGCCGAGAGGCAGTGGAGAAAGGACTGGCTCCACAGTAACAAAGACCTCTACAATAGTGCAGTTAGACGCTACAAATCAGCTCTCAAACTTGCTAAGGCAGGATTCTATGACAACAGAATACAAAACGCCACCAATTCCACAAAAGAAGCGTACCTGATTGTCAAAGAACTCCTCAACATTCCATCAGCACCTACCGTTTCCCATGCCCCCCCAGACAGAAGTAATGACTTTGCCTCCTTCTTCGACTCTAAAATCTCGCGAATATTGGACTCTCTCCCCAGTATCACCCCCCACATCTCCACTGATACTGAGGTCTGTATCAACAGCCCGCGGCTGTCCTCCTTTAGAGCAACCTCCCTCATTGAGGTCTCCGCCACGTTAGCCAAAATGAAAAGCGGCTCCCCTCTTGACCCAGCCCCGGCCAGACTATTAAAAGCTGCCGTCCACAGCATAGCTTCCACCATCAGGGATCTCATTAACATCTCCTTGCGCCAAGGCACAGTGCCGCCCAATTGGAAAAATGCGGTTGTCAAAGCCCTGCTAAAGAAACCCCATCTGAATCCTGACGATATGTCTAACTATAGACCCATATCACTCCTTCCCTGCATCAGCAAGATGGCGGAGAAACTAGTTAATTCCCAACTCTCCCAATTCCTTGAGACCAACAAAATCCTGCGCCCATCTCAAACTGGCTTTAGGCCCGGCCAGGGCACGGACACAGCCCTCCTCCCCGTCATTGAGGAATCAAGGCGCATTCTGGATTCAGGAGGATCAGTGGCAGTGATCCTCCTGGACCTCAGTGCCGCCTTTGACACGGTGGATCACCGTGTCCTTCTACATCGCCTGGCCAGGGCAGGAATTGTGGGCTCAGCACACGCCTGGATTAACTCCTTCCTATCAGGCCGTTCATTTCAGGTGTGGGACGGCAACTCTCGCTCAGACCCCCTTCCACTCACATGTGGAGTCCCGCAGGGGTCCTCGCTTAGTCCCACCCTGTTTAATGTCTACATGGCCCCTCTGGAAGACGTCGTGACCCCCTATGGGATCAAAATTGTCAACTACGCTGACGACACCCAACTTGTCGTCTCCCTCTCCCAGCTGGACAAACACCCAGACAGCCTGCGGAACTGCCTCCAAGACATCTATTCCTGGATGTGCGAATCTTCCCTAAAATTGAACGGTTCTAAAACCGAAATCATGCTCTTGGGCAACAAATGGTCATCAATCCCCACCTCGGTGTGGCCGGACACCTTTGGTGAGATACCCACTCCAAAGTCAGAAGTCAAAACGCTAGGCGTTTGGCTGGAACCAAGCCTCACCATGAAGACCCAGGCAACCAAGACCGCTGGATCATGCTTTGGTCTTCTGCGGTCAACCCGTAAAATTCTTCCTCTCCTTCCTCCTATATCCAGGAAACTGCTGGTTCAAGGGCTCATCCTAGCCAGACTCGACTACAGCAACGCCGTCTACCTCGGTGCACCGGAGTTTACCTTAGCCAAACTCCAACGGGCACAAAACGCTGCGGCACGGGTTATAATGGACCTCCCCCCCAGAGCCTCTGCCAAATCAGCCCTCAAGGCCCTGCACTGGCTCCCTGTCCGCCAACGAGTTGAGTTTAAGGCAATGTGCACCAGTCACAAACTCATCAATGGTGCCGGCCCTGCCGCCCTGAAAGACCTTGTCGCCCCCTACAAAGCCCCTAGGGCACTGCGCTCGGACGACGAGCATTTGGCCATCGTCCCTAAATTTAAGAAGGCTCGGACCGGTGGCCGTCGCTTTTCGGTCAAAGCCTCCTCAGGCTGGAACGCACTGCCTCGCCATTTGCGTCTGGAACCCTGCCACGCTCTCTTCCGGAAAAAACTAAAAACTTTCCTATTCCCCAAATAATCATCCGGTCCCCCCTCCTCTTGGGTTATCATAGCTACATAGCGCGGGGATGCCTCCGGGTCACCAGGCGCTTTATAAATTTATAAATAAATAAATAATAAATTAAAGAGGTAGCTGGGTCCTGGAAGCAGTAGTGGACTGTTACTGTATCATGATGTAATGTTCCTTAAAAAGACTAATCTTCAGCACTTTTGTAAAATATAGTATGGTTGGGTAATCCTGGTGGTTTCAAGGATGTTGTTTCAGGTCAAGGCTGCATAGACTTAGAAGGCCTGTTGCCATGTTTATTTTTCTTTTTTTTGTACGTCCATTCCTCCTGCCTAATGGTGTTCCAGATGTGGTTGATCCTGGTTTAGAATTCTGCCTTGATGGGATTGAGCTTCAGGTAAGTGCTGAACTTCTAAGTGTGGGTGAGGTACTTACAGTGTTGGAAGCATTGGATGTCTAGAGTGGAGAAGTGTTTCAAGTAGTTATGTATTAACACCATATTGGCAAATGTTGATGCTATTAGCAGTGACCAGAGGTTGAAGATGATGGGGACCAGATGTAGCCTAGGCGAACAGTTCATGGGAGATAATTATCTCTTTAACCTGGAGATGCCCATGTGAAGAAACTGATATCAGTTGTAAAGGTAGAAGGAAATCCATTTAAAGGAATTGCCAGTGAATTCCATTGAAGATTTTAGGTTGTGGATGCAGATGGGATGGTCGATGTTGTAAAAGGCAGCTTAGAGGATTAGCAATATCAGGAGCAGAAGTAATCTTCATCTGTAAAACACATGGAGGCAGATTTACAAGCCCCTTGCGCCAAATTTACACCGCCGTTGTGTCACTTCTGTGACGCAGCGGCATCATAAACAAAGCAACACGATGCAACATATTTACAATGTGATGCATCTAGGGAGATGCATCATGTTGTAAAGCCCTACGCTACATTATACCTGCGTCAGGTATAATGTATGCATGGTGGGTGTTCCGTCGCAAGGAAGACTCGTAAAAGTGACTCTGTGAAATCTACAAGATTTCACTGAGTGACTTTTACGACGCCACTGCATCAAAACCTTGCGCCTGCTTGAAGCAGGCGTAAGGAGTGATGCAGCATGGTCAGAATAGGCATTCCTGACCATTGTGGAGTTGCGTCGTGCTTACGACACAACTCCAGCAATGCATTGCCTTACCGACAAAAGATGTGACACGCATCTGTCTGTCCTTGCGCCACTGTGCGCCGCATTGTAAGTGCACCGCATCCATGGTGGCGCAAGGCTATTTTTCCGTCACGCAAATGAACTGCCGCATCCCTGCAAATATGCAGAGATGCGCCAGTTCTTGTAAATCTGCTCCAAAATCTACAATTGTAAGGTAGCTTTCTCTGTGCTGTATCATGGACAGAACCCAGATTAGCAGTTGTGCAGGAGATGGCTGGTGCTGATGTGTCATTGGAGTTGAGCCTAATTTGTTTTCCCAAAAACCTCGCGATTGATTGGTTGGTGAATGATGGGCCAGAAGTTGACAAAGTCAATAAGGTCTAGTGTGGGTCTCTTCAGGAGGTTCGGGCCTGTCTTGAAAGCTTCTGGGAAGACACTTTGAGTGAGGGAGTTTTAATGATGGTGAGGTAGTGTGGCAAAGCTGTTCCAGAGAGAGCTTTGATGAGTTTAGTAGAGTGCCTATCTTGTTAATAACAGCACATGATCACTGTGACGAAGACATCATGTCGTGTTAGTTATTAATTAGTGTAAAAGTTCACAGGTTTAACAGTTCATTGCATTGTACTGCACCTGGAATTATTTCATTAGTGTAGCGCACTACAGAATTTAATAGAATCTCCAGTGCCTCTCCTAGTATTTGCATGCACACTACACACTAACCTCTTATATTATGCATACTTATTTGCAATTCTTAATCTTGTTTACAGATTGAATATGGTATATGATTTTTCTTATTCCTCCATTTAAAATGAGTGCACCATTTTACTAGATCAAATACTGCATACCAATTCAGGTGAAAATAGTAATGGTGGTGCTCCACTTTAACCTTTATCTAGACTCATATCTTTCCAGGAAGTGTACCGCAAAATCTTTGGGTCACACAACTATTAGGGGTTCGAGATATCACTCATGCCCTAGGATCATTTTTAATTTAAGTTGCGTGTTTTTTCAGGTTTTTCATCTAACTTTTCGAGCTCCTCTGGTTCGGGCTGGGCCGTGGGGAAAGAGCTTGAGACTGGGAATTGCCTTTACGCAGTCGCGGTCCGTGCAGGTAACAACGGTGGGGCAGTGGGGCTAGGAAAGGGGGGATTTTGAGGGACGATGCAGAGGGGAAATTAAATAAATAATTGATTTTCCCTTGGCATCGTCCCTCGAAATCCCCCCTTACCCGGCCCCACTGCCCCACCGCTGTTAGCTGCCCGGACCGCGGCTGCCTTTAGGAATGACCTGTAATAACTTTCCACAGTTACCTACTTTCAAATGTTAGGTCCAACCTATACTTAACAATAATATTCTGATCACACTGCTTTTGAAAAGCTCTTACCTTTCTAACTCTCTCTGTAAATGTTGAGATTATTGTGGTCCCTACTGGAAATGATCTATACTTAGTCATTTCAACCATCTTCATTGAAACTAGGGGAGTTCAACTAATTCTCCACAAATATCGCATGAGTATATTTACCAACCAAATTGTGCATACCACTTGCAAGATTCAGCATCTAAATTTCATAGGAGCTGTTAACAGCTACTCAGGACCTTTGAATTGTGCAAAATATATCAAATTGAAACAAACCACACATATGTCAGCCAAACTTAAAAACATATTTTCTAATTTAATAATCAATTGTAATCATCATATATGCCATCAGCTTTCTTACCAATCACTTAAAAGTCACTATAATCAAGTTTATGAGGCCAAAAAAAACTATATAGAATTGTCCAAATTTAAAAGTAAAGAGCTTTTTAAAATTATAAAAACCTTTACAAACCCGGCCTTGGAGATGAAGGCCGCTCTGGCCACCGCCGATTGGCTTGTAGTATTAGCAAATGTCTTCCATTAAAAGATAAGAACGATCCCACAAACTCTGAGGGCGAACTGCGCCATTGGTCAGCGAAATATTATTAGGTCCTTCTATGGAGCCCGTGTTAGGAGCCGCTCATCCGCTGCAGCAATCCCCGGCTGTCATTGGAAACCTCCCTAGCTAGCATCAAAGGCCTGAAGTCGGGCTCTCCCTCCGACCCTTGTCCAGTAAAAGTGCTAATGTCTATAGCACGGCAATTAATCCGGCAGTAAATAAAATTTGCAACACTTCATTAGAATCTGGACACATGCCATCTAGATGGAAGCAGGCAAAAATTCTGCCACTGCTTAAAAAACCGTCCGCTGACCCAAAAATTCCAGAAAGATACAGGCCATCTCCCTTTTCCATGCCTTCTCTAAGGTGTTGGAGAAATATGTGAACTCGGTGATTACTGACTATGTGGAAACCAACAGCCTTCTCCACAGTAGTCAGTCTGGGTTTAGAGCCAACTTTAGAACCGAGTCTGCCCTATTAGAAGTCTCCGAACATATAAGGGAGTGCCTGGATGGGCGAGGGAAAGCCATTCTGATCCTGTTAGACCTATCAGCGGCCTTCGATACCGTGCCCCATGTTAAACTTTTGGACAGGATCCAGGCTCTCGGCATCGGAGGCTCAGTTTTACAGTGGCTTGCCTCCTATTTGAAAGGCAGGGATCAGTAGATTTGGATTCCTCCTTTTGCAGCTGGAATCCCGGAAATGGACAAGGGAGTCCCTCAGGGCACCATTCTGAGCCCCACATTATTCAATCTCTATATGCTGTCCTGACGGACAAATATGGAGCAAAAATTATTTCATACGCTGACAATACTCAGCTCCTTTGTCCTGTGACAAAGGGAAGAGTTTTGAGTGATCCAAGATCAAAATTTGCCTCTCAAAAGTGTTTGCATGGCTAAGATCGAACCAGCTTAAATGCAATCCGGAAAAGTCGGAAATCATCTTTTTCGGCACTCAACCGCCAGAGGACTGGAGAGTCTGGTGGCCAGAAGATATGTCGCAACCTCTCGCTGCACAACAAAAGGTAAAGAATCTGGGCGTCCTGATAGATAATCGCTTATCTATGAAAGCCCAAGTCCAATCTGTGGTGGAAACGTGCTTTGGTCTCCTCAGGACAATGAGGAAATTTCTTCCACTCCTGACTTTGGACTACAGTAGATCTGTGGTCCAGGCACGGATTACTTCAAGATTGGACTATGTGAATATATTCTACCTCGGCCTTCCAGAATATCTTCTCAAGCGTCTGCAGGTGGCACAAAATGCCGCCACCAGAGCCATTCTCAGGCTTAAAGCTAGGACTCATATTTCCCCCAACCTCAGGACACTCCATTGGCTCCCGGTAAAGAATAGAATCAGATTTAAAGCTATGGTGCTATTCTTTAAAGCTTTGCATGGAAATGGGGCTAAGTACCTTTGCAGAAGTATTGCCCACTATGTTCCTTCCAGAACTCTCAGATCCTCCTCGATGAATCTAGCCACGGTCCCTAGAATTTCTCACATCCGGGCTGGGGGCCCCTCGTTTGGGTTCCTTGGTGCTCAGGCCTGGAATGCACTTCACGCTTCACTGAGAGCGGTGACAGATTTAGCCACTTTCAGGCAGCGTCTCAAAACTTTGCTTTTTAACCAATAAGTGTGAGTAATCTGCCCTCCCTCTCTGTTTTTCCCCTCTTCCCTTTTCTGCAATTGTAGTCGATAGGGGGGGTCTACTCCAGGAGCCGTTGATGCGCCGGGACACCCGTTTGAGTAGCTGTGCTCTATATAAATGCTTTCATTCATTCATTCATTCATTCATGTAGCGCAAATAAATAAAGCTTTACTGCATTAGGCTCTTACATTACTAATAAATAATCTCTATCACTACTATGGGGTTCTTCATATTGAAAAGGTCTATTATTGTGATGCTTAATTACTTGTCAAAATCAATTTATTAGAGAAGAAGTTCTTAATTGCCACAATTTCATTCGAAGGATCATAGTTAAAAGCAAACACATAAAATTCATCTAAATATTTATATGAGCGTGTGGTATGCCATCAGTTTTTTGCACTGCTCCGGGCAACTAAGAGCTCCATTGCTTTTGACCTACTATGCTGCTTAAAATAGATGATATGCTTTCTGTACGCTTGCCATCAACCAGCATCAATTAAGTGCAAAGAGGAAATAGGTTTAATTCTCCTGAAGTGTCCACTGGGCATATTATCAAGGGCCGGCGATAAATATCGCAAAGCGCGCTTGGCGCTTACATATATATCGCCGGCTATCTCTGGAATTTATCGCCCGATTAGCGCGTTATCAACAACACGCATCACTGAGGCGATTAAAATTACAGAGATAGTAGGGATATCGCCATTTTCCATGGTGGAAAATGGCGATATCCTAGATGATAGGGCCTGTGGTCTTGGCCACACAATCCACCCCCATGTTAGGTATGCCTTAGTTAGGAATTTAACAGACGTTAAATTCCTGCGTTAAGGCATACTTAACGTGATTTTAAACATCGCTAGCCTGGGTTAACGATATTTTCCCAAGGGAGTCTTGTCAGGTACGCCTCCTTTGCATCTCATTAGCGATGCGATGGGAGGCGTGCTGTCAAGGGGTGCTATTGCCAGTAAACTGTCGCTAACAGCTGTTAGCGACAATTTGCTGATAGGGCGATAAAAATATCGCCGCTTTAGCGGCAAAAAGTGCTAAAGCGGCGATATTGCCCTTGATGATATGCCCCCACATGTTTTACAAGCACAGTACGAGTTCTTGTTGAGCTCTAAGTTAAACGTGCACAACAAAAAAATGTGTTAATAACACAGAAACTAATGAAAGCAGTGTGCTGGTGAATACGTTATTACAAAGAAATGCCTCATGCATCTTTTGAGTGTACATTTTCAAAAACACTTGAATTGATGTCATTTTCATCTGCATAATTGGATGGAAAGGTAGGGTTTGATTTTCTCTGTTTCATTCAGCCCTGTATGGTTCCCAGTCGCCAAATGCTCTTGTTGGCTTTGTGTTCATGGAGTTTTTCAGAGGCAAACGGTTGATCACATTTTTTTTATGATTGGGAACGTATGTGCAGATGAAACCAATTCTGATGTTAATTTTTCACTGGCGATTTCATTAGACACATCATTTTCTATTGCTGGACCACTTTTGTAGTGTGGACGGGGTTTTATGTACACACATTGCTATGTTAGCATAAGCGTTTTAGAAACTAAACGCCATCTTGCCACTTTGCTGCTTTTGCACACAACACTACAGGTAGCTGTTATTACAAGTAAACCTGCTTGCTTGCTTTTTCTTCACATGATAATGGTCTGTTGTTTACATCCCTAGACGTGCACCGCGACCTTAGTCTGAACACTGTGTGCAGAAGCTGTCAAGGTCAAATAACAATGTATGCTGTTGAATTCAGGTTGATCGGCCCACGCTCTAGACACAACATGCACACAGCTGCAAATATCTGAAACTCGGGTGCCTTTAATATTTCATTTGCATGCATGATTCAGACACTTGGAGAAAACCTTTCCAGACACAGAGAGCAGAGCCGATCCTGTGATGTGATTCACCTAAGCTCATCTTTTAGGTATGGGGTTCCCCATTCAAAGCTAGAGACCTTCTATTAGTTTTATAAAAACTAGTTTACTAGCCAAGGGAGGGTGGTTCACAAAGTATTATAGGACTTGTTTTCCACTATCATTTTTATTATGATTTCTCCCTTCATTTTCTATGGTCTTGTAACAATGCTGATGGTTTTGTTTTTAATCATTTGCCTGCTTATATTAGCCAAAGTACTCATCTTAGAGCAAGTAGTTAAAATAAACATTTTAAACTTTTCCGTGTCTCTGATTACTCTTGTTGTGGACTGATATGAGAATAATAACGAAAAGGTGTTTCTGATTCCCACCATTCCTGAGAGTACTCTAAGTCGCTTGTTCTGGGTTGTCTAATCTTTGGTAGCTTCGAGAAAATACGGAGAACGAATGAGACTCTGATGCTAGTCGGATAGGGGTTCCGGGTACTGAGGTGAGTTTTTTGGTACACCTCAATTCACTGAGGTCCTGGTTTCCTGTGCATAGTTCTGTGCATGAGCAGAATCCCCACAACATGGCGCACCTAACGTTTTGGTCTTATGATTAAGACGCCTTAATAGTGCCTATATTTGTCCACAACACCATCACTCTTGTTTCCGGGAGTAATGGCTTAAACCTACCTAAATAGTTAATATGTAGGTTCTCTCAAGCTTGACAATTAAAAAGGTTTCAATTTAAATTCTACCCTTTTTTTGTGCTACAGTTTAATATAGATTGTTTTTCTTTTCTGTATCCTTATGGCTGGAGTCGCTATTGCAGCGCATAGTCGCGCACCTCTCCGGTGTCATTTGACGCAGTTCGGGGTGCCTGACGATGGGATGTCTATTATCTTTGTAGTGAGTGCCGATGCATCGTTTCCCTATGAGTTGTTTTACTCTTGGGTTTTTGGGTTTTGTTTTACTCTTTGCCGGAGGTGAATGCGGATAAGACGTTTCACACGTACACTTCTACGGCAGTCCCAGCTAATTAACGCCGTATAGGACGCAGGAAATTCCCATTTCTGTTTGTCAGCATCGTATTTGGTACAATAGCGCCCTCCCCCACACTGTTACACCGGTTCGTTTGGGTCCCTTGTCCATTCCAGGGGCCACTTGGCCAGTCTTGGCCGGGTTTACACCACATCCACGTTATTTGCAGGCCCCACTGGATGACGTACGTCAGCTCCATACCGCCTTGATTATGGTATATAGGGCTTTAGTGCAATACATCTCTTGCAATGTCCAGGTAGGGGCACCTGGGGTTGCGGCGCAACCAGCTGGCCCAGCCGGAATCACTATTAGTCCCATCATGGTTAATTCGGTAATGGGCAAGCGCCCCCAGAATAAGGTTGATATGCCTTATTGGCTTGCTGAGAAATTTGACCAGCTGGAAGCAGTATTTTGAAATTCTACTCCTGTGGAAAAACACAGGATCCTTACCATTAGTTTGCAGAAAGACTTGGTCCCAGAGGTAAATGATTGTCAGAACTGGGGTAAAGTGTTTGTAGCAGTCTACTCGAAGGGCTTCGGCACACCGTCTATGACTGTACTGCCCTCCGTGATCAAGCGTGTTCAAGATCAACACGGTCCGGAGGCGGCGGTCGAGTTAGGGATGAGGCTTGCCGGTGTGTTTAACGTAGTTGCTGATCTCATCCTTGCTAACGTCAAGGGAGATGCGGTTAACTTTCAGTTGTCGAATGAACTGCACCTCGTCGCCGACGTCGATAAACCCCGACAGTTACCGAAAATTATTGCAGAGGCTTATAAGACCATTGGCCACAATGGTTTAGGGCTTAAGCCTTTTGCAAAAACAATAGCGCAAGCGCAAACTAAGACTGTTACGCCTCCTAAAGACGACCATCCAGCTTTTCCTAAACAAAATTGGAAAACTAAAAACCAGAGGAAGCAGCAACAGAAACAGGGGTCTCTGCCTGTGTCACCAGTTCAAGTGACTGCTGAACGCACATATGAATTGCGCGATCGCACTAGCATTAGGTCTCCTGATAGATTTCAGGTTTCTGAACAACGTTCTCCTCGTTCTTCACAGGAAACATCAGTCTCACATTCCGGTGGAGGAGAACGAGGCAAAGGTCGGGGTGCCCAACAAAGACGTGAGCAGCCCCACCCGGCTGACGGTAAAGGCAAGCTGGAAGAGTTTGCACGTCAGTGACCCCCATTTCAGAAAAAGAAAGTTGCTGCACTAACAGCGAGGTATGCCACAGATAGTGAGAACACAGCTTCGGAACCTGACATGGGCACTAACCCTGCTCGACAGCGCGGCGGAAGTTACAATAGTGCGGCAAGCACTGCGTCCATATCTGAAGGTGACAGCAACTGACACATTTATTACTGTAGAAACTGCTGACACTAGAGTGGCTCCCCCTGATAGACTATATGACATAGTACTCTTAATTGAAGGTGACATACAATGTGCAATAAAAGGGATTTTTTGGGAAAATCTGACCTCTACATATGACATTCTGTTAGCAGAGGCGGACTGGCCCCCAGCTTTCGTTTTGGCAGCTCCCGGAGGGGAGGAGGTAATCCTCCCATCTTTCGCACACACTGTACCGAAGGAGCAAGCTCAGAACTTTGCAGAAGAGTGGGCCTAGGTGCTTGCTCCGGCGTTGTACCGTACTCAGGTTGGGTGGGATAAATTGTCGCCGAGCCATGAGATTCCATTACGGTCTATGCCCCAGGCACAACCCCAATATCCCATGCGCCGCAAAGCTAGATCTCACGTCACAGAAATCTTTGAACAATTGGAATATCAAGGTGTATTAGAAACATGTGTGTCACCCATGAATAATCCTCTTTTCACTGTAACCAAACCTGATGGGTCGTACTGCCTAGTTTTGGATTATCGGCATTTGAACTCTCATTGTCGAAAGTGTGCGGTACAGAATACCCACAGTTCTGCACTAGTGGATAGTCTCGTGAGAAAAAGGTTTAAGACCACACTTGACATCTCCAATGGCTTTTATAGCCATAACCTGTCCTCTATTAGCAATCAGTGGACAGCCTTTACTTCTGGCGGCAAACAGAAACAATTTAAAAGTTTAGCCATGGGCTACAAAAACAGTCCAGGTGTCTTTGCCGCACATGTAGTCTTTCTGTTAGAGAGCATAGTCCCTGATGCATACTCATATGTTGATGATATCTATCTCACAGACGACTAACTATGGCCGCATCTGTGTCGCATTGACCACATCATTGTTATGTTTGCGGACTTCGGTTACAAATTTAACTTTGCAAAATCACACATTGCAGAGTATAAAGTGTTGTTTTTGGGCTCTGAACTCAACAACGAAGGTCGAGGTTTAGCAGCTCACTTCCTGGAGAAGTGCGCATGTTTGTGTGCTCCAACAACTCTGAAAAAACTACAATCATCGCTGTTTTTTTTCAATTTTGGCCGTACTTACATTCCCGATTATGCCCAGCGTATCAAACCGCTATATGCCTTGGTACAACCTACTTTTTCCAAATCGAGCTGGCTGCCAGAACATTCAGCTATCCTGCAATCTCTGCAGGCTGATCTTCTTGCTTCTAAATACTTACTGACGCGTGATAACCACACAAACCTGGTAATAAGAATTGTGCCTGGCGCAGTGAGTTTCACATACTTAACGTTCAATGAGGGCGACACAGTCCCTATTGCTTACAAATCACGCCTGTACACTTCGGCTGAAATGCGCTTTTCCACTGTCGAAAACGTTTTGACTGCAGTGCAGATGGCGATTCTGAAAGAGAGAGTGCTGTCGCAGGGGAAATGCATGTTGGTTGTCACACTGTATCCTGACCTAGAGGCAGTAACGAAAGCCAGTGTGCCAAATTCTAAAGCTTTGCATCCGCGTTGGATACAATTAGCCACTTCTTTGACATCTCTGGATGTCACTTATATCTTTGATGCCTCATTGCAGACTCAGGAGTACTTGCAGTATGAATTTGTTCATTCAGCTCCTCTGTCCTTGCGCCCGCTTGAGGATTACCATTGTATCATTTACACTGACGGTTCAGCGCAACCGGCGGCGGCTTCTAAGCATGCTTATTCAGCAGCCTACGCAATAGTGGCTGGTACTTTCGTGAATGGTGAATTCAAAGCTGATGTCGTGCACACGCAGACATTAGGTGATTGTACCGCCCAGTTGGCAGAGCTTCGTGCTCTGGTGCTTGCACTGGAGTTTACTGATCCTCGTGTGACTACTCTTATAGTGTGTGACTCTTTTTACTGTGCTCAGTCTTACAACGAAAATTTTTTCTTTTGGTCTCAAAATGAGTATCGTGATTCCAAAGGTAGCACAATCAAGCATAAAATGCTTTGGGTTCGAGTCGCAGAACTTAAACAATGTCTGCCGCATGTGAATTTAATTCATACTCTTGGGCACCAGTGTGTAGGTGTCCACGCTGTTGGCAACAGTTTAGCTGATGAAGCAGCAAAAACAGCAGTGGCAACATATCTAGTAGCAGCAGTTACAAGATCTAAAAGTAAGATTGATGATGAGATCTTGGCAGCAATTGCTGCGACGGAGAAGGGTGATAATTACCCTCGGGGTTTCCCTTCTAAATGCTCTTATCATTTAAGTCCTGACAAAATTCCCTATGTGAGAATTAACGACGTTGGTGACAGATTGATTCCCAACGCGGACTGCTGACTTTCCTTGATAACAGCCGCTCACGAAGGTATGGCTTCTGCCCATGCTGGCGTTTCTACGACTGTTACTATCTTACAACAACGTTACTGGTGGCACGGATTGTATAAACAAACTCGTGCTTATGTCCTTAATTGTGACATTTGCCAGCAGATTAAACCTTCGACTGCTGCGCATCCACCACAAACACAGTTGTACATATCTAACAAACCACTTGGGTGTGTTCATTTAGATCACTGCGGTCCTTTCTCCTCTGATACTGCGTATAAGTACATCTCAGTTGCAGTGGATTCGTGCACACGTTTTCTATGGGTCTGGCCACAACGGAGTGCTGATGCTCGAACTGTCATCAGGGATTTGTGTGTCTTTGTTGGAATTTTAGCATGTGGTACCCTTCATTCAGACCAGGGTCCTGCGTTCGCCTCTAAGGCGTACAAGGATGCCATGAGATCTTTGGGGGTCCAGGTCAAATTTTCGTCTCCATACCGGCCTGAGGCCAATAGCGCTGTGTAGCGAATGGACAGTGACTTAAAGCAATCCCTGACAGCTAGGGTTTTAGGTCCTGGCAGGAACTGGTTGGCCCATTTGTATAGCGTTCAACATGCACTTAATAATCTCCCTAGAAGGTCTCTGGGTGGGCGGACCCCAATACGAAATGCTCTTTGGCATAAAGATGTTTGTCCCGGACCTTGATGGTCTAGACATGTCGGCGTCAGCCGCACCCTTTGACGTAGATGATCATTCTGCTGTATTACAGAATCTACAAGTGACCCGAGACAGTCTTGCAAAGGAACACTTGCCCTCCACAACTGATGCTGCACTTCAGATTCCGGTAGTCGGCTGGCTACCTCGAGTTGGTGATCTGGTCCATGAGAAGGTGGAGAACAAGAAGGAGTTCGGCCCCTCTTATCGTGCTCCAGTTCCAGTGCTTGGCGTGCAGGTACAAGAAGAGTAATTTTACCTCCACTTCCTGGTCGCAAGGATAACAGGTACATCTCCATTGGCAATGTCAAACTACAACGAGTGGCCATTCTTCTTAGTATGACTCCAGCAGTCTCTTGTCCAGCAATGCTGAGAAATTCTGTTTTGGCTTCGGCAAATACCAACAGGCTGATGTTGCCATCAAGATGCATACAGTTACTAATCCTTTATTGACTACACCGGCTGGTAGTCCAGTTGAAGATACTGAGTATACATATTCCACAGATGTGTCGTTGCCTGGTTTACAATCAAGTGCAGTTGACCAGTCTTGTTTTTCATTTGACACTAACTCTATAACTTCGAACGCCCCATTGAAAAGTTCTATTTTTGCGGTTTGGTTTAAAAGGCATTTTTTAATTCCCCCTTGGACTTACATTTGGCTGGTGCTCATATCTATTTTTTTGTTCATGTCGATTGGATTTGTTGTTGTATTTTTTCGTCTAGTAAATGGACACTATCTCACCGAAAGATCTGCAATTAGATTAATTGATGGAACTTTGGCACCCCACTCCCCGTCACACATCATGAAGCGAGACCAGACTTTTGTTAATATTACTGTGTTAGATGGGATTGTATGGGATGCTGTCAAATTTCAAATTCATGGTCCCACAGAGGTGATAAATGTCCCCAATGTACTTTGTGTTTCAATGGGGGATGTTGTGAAACAAAACATACGCTCTGATGATTGGGATGTCCAAGCCGTAGAGGCTAATTTTTCTGATTTGAAATATTATGCTGCTTTTGATGCTGAAGATTTGTATTTAGACACAGCAAATTATGGAGAGTTGTTTTGCTATCAACACTATGGCAATCATTTCCTGCATAACGCAAATACGTTTAGAAATTTCGTCATTTATAAACAATGGGAACATTGTCCAGCACCAATTGAAGGCAGCTCCAAAGCTCTGGTGAAACAATTTACATATTTTACTGATTTCAGTGTATCTGAACCTGAAGCCTTTTATTTTAAAATGGCTGCTGAGTCAGTATCCAAGGTTAGATTGACCCACACTAAATTATTGTATTCCAAGTCCTTTATGGATGAATTAGCTATTGGAGGCTATGAGATGTGGAAAGATACCATTGATCTTAAATCAGTTTGGGGTTCTAAAGCTTGGCAGGTACAAGGTACAGAAGCTCTGCATCGTGCATGCCTTATCCCAAACCACATGTTGTTTTTGAATTCTACCATTTTTCAGACCACCTGCTTTGGATTGGCTACTTCTAAGAAGATGAATTCCCCTACTATTCCTGGTCTGGGCGCTTATCCAAAATGGGATAATCACACAGAATTGTCCCTTGATGAATTACAGTCGTTCATTACTAATACATCCTTCAACATTTCCAACTTAGATCCTGAAGGATGGTTAATATGGCAGAAAAGTTCAGATTCCTGTCAACATCGTTTTCTGGGTCTGTACCCCGGCTATTCACAGTAGGGTCGACCACCGATTTGAATCTTCCCATTCAGTTACTACCTCTTCTGTAGGAAAGTTATGTCAATCCTGGCTGCAACATTCCACCTTGGCATCTGTTAAACTTCATTTATCCAAATTGACAAGGTAGATTTGTATGATTTTGTTAAAAGCCCGGTGGGTGGCAGGTCCAAAGATGGGTGTATGCTGTTTACAATGAAGTTTGGAAATTATCTCAAATAGAAGCTGCTTCTAGATTAAGGGCAATTGATCAAGCCAATCTAGAAAAAGTGCTGGCTGTCATTGATAATAGCATTAACACCCTTTCTTCCAGAATTTACACGTTAGATAATATTGTTTCATCAGTTGTGGATATTGTACAGGATGATATGTCTGTTTTATACCATGGTCAAAATCAATTGCATTCTATAATGCAGTTTGCATGGACGTTACAAACTTTGAAGGCTGGGAAAGTTCCCTGGGACTACATGAATACATCATCTTTATTCTGACTGCTAAACAACAGTTCATGTCCATGCTGGATACAAGATATTCATTATTGCATATTGAAAAGTTGGAACCTTTACCGGTCTCTGTGGCTGAATCGAACTCAGCTGTGTGGCTTATCCATGGATTGATCCCTTTACCATTTCCATTGTTTAAGTTCAGTTCATGTATGAAACACTATGCCTTAGGCAGGTACGAACCATTGGGTACCGCTTTCCTGCATGAAGTTTGGTCACTCCCATTTACATACAGATGCATGAGAGAGGGTAAAGAAGTTTATTTAAAAGGAGAGGAATGCACTTCCACACCTGATCACTCAGTAGTCTGTAAGAACATCCAATTGCATGGTGCATGCAACGTTCAGGCACCGAATTTAGCTTGCATTCTAAAGGGAAATCCTGTGCCAGCAATTACACCCACTTTTAAGTTATTAGTTATTTGCTCTTACATAATGAGGCATGCTGCGGAATGCTTGTGGGGATTCCGTACATTGTGACTGTCTCACAACGCGTAGTCTGTTGTAAAAATGTCCTTTTCCCACCCCCACATGGGAGACTAGATGTATCCATCTGGCCTTCCATCCCAACCTTGAAAGCAGAGTTCAACAAGATGAGCAGAATAAGGACACTATGGTCTCAAATAGAAGTCGCCATGACTTCCTCACGCGAAACATGTGTCCATCACGTAGCAAACACACGCACCGAGGTGCATGCGCTTTTGAATACTGATCTCCCCCTTCATTTCGGTGCTCTGATTCATACTATATTCAATGCCTTGTCTACAACTGGCTTGGTGCATTTTTTCAAAGTTGTGGGCTCTGGCCTTGTGACCTCCTTCCAAACAATATTTGGTGTGATACCGGCATTTTTTCATTCTATCTTTTCCAGCGTCTTCGGCGGGCTTCTGTTGATTCTCGCCTTGACTGCTGGTGTGCTGCTGTTGGTTTGCTTACTCTGCAATGGCTGCACGATTTGTATCACACGACAGCCTGCCCCGGCTGCTTCAACTGCGCCACCGGATGCTTGATTACTATGGAACATTACCACTGGCCACTTTGAGCGTAGCCTATGGATTATCCTTCCGGTTCTCGTACTTTACTTGCGTGCAACCTGTTTTCCATTGCCTAGATTGTCCATTCGAATGGGCTCTGGATTTGTGCCTGTCGAACACGGCGTCTCCTGCCCCGCATTATGATCGACTTATGAGTCCCTTAGTGGCTCATGAGTTGGACTGTTCTGGTATCGGGATTATGGCCTGTGGAGCGGACTCCTAGGGAATTGGGATATATATGCGGCAGCATATGACTTCTTGGCGAGAAGTTACCTTGAAGAACACGCAAGTTGTCCTTTGATAGTGCTAGAGGCTCCGGTTATCGAAGAACATGTATGTACATTTACTTTACTTGATTGGATGGCTGACTCTTTTACTGAACATTATAATGACTTCCTCTTGGAGGCAGTTGCAACTTATTGTGCCTACACGTCGATGGATTAAATTGACAGTTGTCCATCTTCCTCACATCCTAATCCAGATTTTTAATTTTCCTTTTTACTCCACGTTGGGCTGTATTCCGCCCCGAGAGATGCTTTAATTTTTATTTTTTCCCCACAAAATCTTTGAACTTTCAATACCAATTATAAGGCTTGACAATTTATGAACTTGGTTCTGACTCACTCGAACTTGAACTCTGCATTCCTACATTGCTTCCCTATTCTGTTCGTGGTCCGATCAAGGGAGGGTGTAGTGAGGACAGAGTTTTATATACACACATTGCTATGTTAGCATAAGCGTTTTAGAAACTAAACGCCATCTTGCCACTTTGCTGCTTTTGCACATAACACTACATGTAGCTGTTATTACAAGTAAAACTGCTTGCTTGCTTTTTCTTCACATGAGAACGGTCTGTTGTTCACATCCCTAGACGTGCACCGCGACCTTAGTCTGAACACTGTGTGCAGAAGCCATCAAGGTCAAATAACAATGTATGCTGTTGAATTCAGGTTGATCGGCCTACGCTCTTGACACAACACGCACACAGCTGCAAATATCTGAAACTCGGGTGCCTTTAATATTGCATTTGCATGCAAGATTCAGACACTTGGAGAAAACCTTTCCAGACAAAGAGAGCAGAGCTGATCCTGTGATGTGATTCACCTAAGCTGATCTTTGAGGTATGGGGTTCCCCATTCAAAGCTAGAGACCTTCTATTAGTTTTATAAAAACTAGTTTACTAGCCAAGGGAGGGTGGTTCACAAAGTATTATAGGACTTGTTTTCCACTATCATTTTTATTATGATTTTTCCCTTCTCTTTCTATGGTATTGTAACAATGCTGATGGTTTTGTTTTTAATCATTTGCCTGCTTATATTAGCCAAAGTACTGCATCTTAGAGCACGTAGTTAAAATTAAACATTTTAAACTTTTCCGTGTCTCTGAATACTCTTGCTGTGGACTGATATGAGAATAATAACAAAAAGGTGTTACTGATTCCCACCATTCCTGAGAGTACTCTAAGTCGCTTGTTCTGGGTTGTCTAATCATTGGTAGCTTTGAGATGATACGGAGAACGAATGAGACACTGATGCTAGTGGGATAGGGGTACTGGGCACTGAGGTGAGTTTTTTGGTACACCACAATTCACTGAGGTCCTGGTTTCCTGTGCATAGTTCTGTGCATGAGCAGAATCCCCGCAACACTTTGTGGTCTTTCTTCTGTGTCATCTTCTCCTAGGTTGCAGCTGAATATTAGGTGTAGTCATCTAGCAATTTGCCTCTAATTTCATCTCTCTCCAAGTAGCAGAGAGCGTGAGACATTTGGGGGTATATTAGAAAGGAAGTGTCGGAAGAGGCGTTAGCCTTCTTGGCTTAACGCATCTCTCCGCCACTTCGGAAACGCGAGGCTGCACCATATTATCAAGGATATGGGGCAGCCTCGCGTTTCCCCCTGCGATGTCTGCGAGCAGGGAGGTTTGTTTATGTACAGGACGGTGTCCCTTCCTGTACATAAACAAACCTCCCTGCCTCCTAAAATGCTTCATGCAGCACCCATGTAAGTTGCAAAATGGCATTTTTAAAAAAAGGTTTGTTTATGTACAGGAAGGGACACCTTCCTGTACATAAACAAACCATGGCATTTTGCTTTTTGCATGTGTGCTGCACAAGGCAGCAAACATGGAAAAAGCAACAAAGAGGAGATATAAAGCATTTCTCCTCTTTTCACCATCTTCAGACTAGGATTTACCTGGTCTTAACTTCGGCGCTGCCACTTATTCTCACCACCCTTGATAATAGTTGGCAGCGTCGAATTCAATGGGTGTTGCGGTAGAACGCCCACCGCAACACCCACTGCATGCCCCTTTCGCGCTAAATTTAGCGTGAAAGGGGCACTATTATCAAGGCAGCGTTAAGCCACTAAACGTGGGGAGAGGAGTTGGCCTAACGGCTAGGACGCTCGACCTCGGACCTGTGGAACTGGGTTCGAGTCTCGGTAATGATGCTGAACATCCTGTGATTCTGGGCAAATCACTTAATCTCCCCGTGCCTAACAAAAAATGAATGTGTGTCCTCATGTAACATAACTGGTGCTATGTAAAGCGCTCTGATACCTGATTGGATTCGGGTCAAGTTCGCGCTATATAAAACTCTGCAAAAAAAAAAACATGGGTTTAAGCCACGTTAAGTGGCTTAACGCTGCTGTGATAATAGGGAGCTAACCCTATCGCCATCACAAAAAGTGACGTTGTGGTGGCGATAGGGGCTTGATAATATGCCCCTTGGAGTCTCTCCTGTCACAGCTAACAACTGGATTCGACGCTGTGCTTGGTGTTCCTCACCCAGCACTGGGAGTCATTCACATCACCTGATCCCCAGGTAGGAAATAGGTTCGGATATTGTGCTTGCACAGCTGTGGCTGGAAAGTAAGTATATATTTTCTTTATATAGATTATATATTTACATGTTTCCACAGATTACGACTCAGAACATTTTTGCAATGAATTACTTGCTTTCTTTATCGGTAATCCTTATTTATGCAATTTGCCTCCTTTTCTTTAGCTATTTGGGGAATCTTCTCAGTGGCCGCATGGTAGATCAGTTCTTCACTTCTATGGAAACAAACAACATACTCGGAAATAATAGGAATATTTTTTCAACTATAAACACTCCACCGGGAAATGTGGCCCCTCAACATGAGGAAGGTAACTGGTTAATGCATCAAGTGCTGGAATTTTCAAAACTTGGGCAGGGTAGTCACAGTCTTCTCCTGGACCAAGCAATATGCCTTCTATTACTTTCATGTCACCCTTAAACCTATTGTCAATTGAAATATGTTAGAAATTGGGTTTCTGGTTGGCTAGGGTATGCACCTGAGCCAGGCAGAACCCATCACTCTAGTCAGGTAAGGGAGTTACACACCCAAGATAACCCCTACTCACCCCCTTCGTAGCTTGGCACGAGCAGTCAGGCTATCCCAGAGGCAATGTGTAAAGCATTTGCCCAACACACACACACACACACACCCACCCACACACACACACACACATACACACACACACACCAGTGACACAATAAATACACCACAAAAGAGACACCCCACAGTAGTATATCAAAATACATATCTGTATTACATATACAAATAGACCAAAACCACATAAAACAATACTCACTTTGCCAAAGTGGCAATTGTCATAACATTACAGTTAGTGTTATA
This sequence comes from Triturus cristatus, assembly GCF_964204655.1. Taxonomy (NCBI): domain Eukaryota; kingdom Metazoa; phylum Chordata; class Amphibia; order Caudata; family Salamandridae; genus Triturus; species Triturus cristatus. The sequence goes on along the minus strand of NC_140593.1, from coordinate 1,062,219,655 downwards.
TGTTGCACACTTCATAAAAACACCATCACTGCGCACACAAATGCGAATCCTGAAATAATGCTAGTTATCCTGGCAATGCAAGGTAAAAACGTTATATATTAGAAAACATCAAGGCATGCAATGCAGGTAATAACATACATAAACCATAACTGCTAGGCACATTATGCAAGTCCCAGGAATGAAAGGAAAAACAACATATGTCATCACATCAGGGCCTGACATGCAGCAGTTTGGAGGAAAACACATAAATTACCAGATACACCTTAGTACCGACAATCTCACCCTGAAGCTAAAGGGCACAGCACTTCTGTTAGGCTGTTAGGTAATATGAGGTAACTTGGCATGAAAACGTGGGCATAGAAATATTGGTGGTCTCACTTCTAGCAATACAGTAATCAAAGCACAAGTGAAGGCTCAGAGGCACCTGAGTGTCCATCACTCGTAATATGGTAGCTGAAGGGATTTCCTTCTGGCATGAAACAGGGGCCTCCGTTGAGGTTAAACCCCGTCCTGCCACGTTAATCAAGTACCCCTGAGGTACCTGTTGGCCAGTACAATGATGGGGAGACACACAATCTACAGGTTTAAGTGAGGAGGCCTCGCTGGGCCCTCCACAAGTAAAATGACCAAAGGGCAGCTGCCCGCAATCGCGCGTTGCAGCTGTCAAGCCCAGTACCTTTTTGGCACCACTGAGGTCTCTCCCGACCCGGATGCGACCTCCTCTGAGGCAAGGAGGTGCAGTACTAGTGGCGTCTTTGCTGGGCCGGCAAGATGGGCCAGCAAGCACAAGCGGGCTCTTCAGGCGAACACCCACGCCGACACTCTTCAATCTGGAGTGCGGCTTGAGTACGGCTTGACTCAGGGTGCGATGTGGCTTAGGATGGTGGTGCATGGAATGTGAGCCTTCCGAGTACTCGTAGCCAGCAGCAGGTTTAGAGTGTACCGCACATTGTTCAGAGGTGTGATGCAGTACTACACACATGCTGGTGTTTTTTTGGCAAAAGGGGCGCTTCTCCTGCAGAGACAGCAGGATACTCAACCCAAGATCAACACCCAGCGCTCACCACGCGCTGGTCGCTCCCAACTTGCATTTGAGTAGAGCAAAGCGCTCGTCCTCAGCTGCTCTGCACAGGGGGAAAAGCGCTCAGCACGCGCTAAGATTTCAGAAACACAGGGCAGGCCACCACGACCTGGGAGATTACTGAGGGCACCAAAGCAGGAGTGTAGGCAGCAGTCAAGCACACAGGGTCCTTTGTAGGTCTAGAGGAAGTCCTTCTCAGCAGGTCAGCACAACAGAGCAAAGTCCAAGTTGTAGTTTCACCTGACAGCCCAGCAGCTCCCTCCGACAATGTGTAGACTGTTGAGCCAGCAGCGGCTGGTTGCAAGTCCCATGCAGTGTCTAAAAACATGGGGCTAGAGCCCATGTAATTATATTCAAAATGTCTTTGATGTGGAGGTAACTTCGAACGAACTTTAGAAAAGCACAACACTCCCATTCAATCCCAGCCCTGGGTCCAGACACACTACAGGAGGGTGGAGACAGCTGTGTGAGAGGACAGGCACAGCACTATTCAGGTGTCAGTGACAACTCCTCCCACCACTCTCGCTCAGGAAGACCCATCAGCCCGGCAATGGGACATCAGGATATGCGGGACACACCACAGCTTCTATTGTGTGACTGTCTAGAAAGAATGCACAAACAGCCCCTGTCAGTCTAACCCAGACGTTGATTGGAGTCAGGCTGCAAAGCAGAAAGAGGCAGAAGCACATAGAAGCGGCATTTCCAAAATAGTAATGAAAATCTATCCTCACCAATAAGCAGGATTTATCACACCTATTCCAAATATACCAAACATGGCAACGCTACTCTTTTCAGATCAGAAATTACCACTGAACATCAATCAGGAAATTCCCAATGCAAACCTATGGGAGGAGCAGGCCTCACAGCAGTGAGAAACCAAATAGACTGTTTGCCACTACCAGGGCACGCCACATAACAAAGGCACATGTCCTACCTTTTACCTACAGAGCACCCTGCCCATAGAGCTACCAAGAGTCTACCTTAGGGATGACCTATATGTAGAAAAGGGGAATTTCGGGATTGGCAAGTAACTTTAAATAGGTAGTCACTGTGGTAGTAAACTGCGCTCGCAGCTCTGCAGTGGCAGAGGTCTGAGATAAGTTTGAAAGGCTACTTTTGTGGGTGGAGCAAGCACTGATGCAGGCCCATTAGTAGTATTAAAATTACAGGCCCTGGGTATATAGCATACCACCGTACAAGGGACTTACAGGTAAATGAAATATGCTAAACAGCTGTAGACCTATCATACCAAGTTCAAAGGAGAACGCACATGCACTTTAGCACTAAATAGCAGTGGTAAAGTTCCCAGGGCCAGATGTACGACGGCCAATATAGCATCTTGCATATTGCGAGTCTTTTGCAACTCGCAATTTGCGAGGTGCTATTTAGGATGTACAAGAGTGTGTAACACACTGTTTGCGATTCCCAATGGGGTCGCAAATAGAGAGGCTCATGAATATTAATGAGCCTCTCGCAATTTGCGACCCCATTGGGAATGGCAGGCCCTCCCAGGTATGGTGGCCTGCTGGGCTCAGCAGACCACAATGTCTGGGACTGCTTTTAAAGAAAGCAGTTTTTTTTAAATGCAGCCTGTTTTCCCTAAAGGAAAACGAGATGCATTTAAAAAAGAAAAAAAATTAAACATTTTCGTTTCATTTTTTAAGGGCAGGCCTTGGGACCACTGCCTGCCCTTCAGAAATATTTTCCCCTGTGTTTGCAAAGGGGAAGGGGTCCCCTGGGGACCCCTTCTCTTTTGCGATCTCAGTAGCACCCTCTTGAAGAGGGTGGCAATTTGCGAGTGTTTTGCGCCCGCAATTGCAGACACAAAACATTCTTACATAGGGTTGTGCTCCCTATTAGGAAGGAAACGCCCCTTCCCAAAACCCTATTTTGCGATATTTTGCGAGTCGCGAAAAATTGCGAGTTGCAAAATAGGGTTTGTACATCCCCCATGTTATTTTTGCATGCGCAAACGGGTTCGCAAAGCCGTTTGTGCATGCAAAACTGGTCGTACATCTGGCCCACAGAGTCCTAAAGTCAACAAAAACAGGTACAAAACTATAGGAGGAAGCCAAAACGTTTGGGTATAACCCTGCAAAAAGGGCCATGTCCAACAGTATGTATAATATTTCCCTGGGAATCTGATTGACTGGACAATCTAGGTCACTCCCCCACACACAGGCACACACCGATTAATCCAGATGTCTCTTCCTCTCATAGTGTACCCCATCACCTTTTTTACAGAAATGTGGAACCTTACAGGCTCCCCTGGAATTTTAGCATCATTTGCCAAAAACAAATCAGCTGTATAAGGCACACATTTGCATAATTCAGTGTCTGATCTGGCATGTGAAAAGCATCTGGTGGTTTTGGGGTGACTGGCCATTGATTCATCCTAGGTTCACTGCCAATGATGTTGAATGTCACATCTTATAGAAACTACACAAGATTTTCCATTATCCAAAATGCATTAAATGACTTATTGGATACACTTGTGATTTCCAAATAACCGATTCCAATAGCTTCAGTGGGAATGATACTAACTTTGCTTTATTTGGAATTCTTCCCTTTGAAGGGATACTGATTAAATTCAGATACTCTATTAAACTTTAACCATGACACTTCTTTCTTTACCTGATTCAAATGGAGCCATCACAGCCTTAACACCTTTCCACAAAGGTATTTGGACAAGAGGTTTGCATCCTCCATTACAATCTTGGCCAATCTCATCCCACGTGGTTCCTAAGCATGAATCTTTAGTCTGTCTCATATTTAGGATTTTCTGTTAGCATTTGGAACCTCAAAATATTATCTTGCAATTCATTGTCCCCTGCTCAGAATCATTCAATTTAACAACAATATGCCAAACTGAGAAACTTTTGGTGTGAATTGATCATTATGTAAAATCATTGTGATGTAATGATTTTTACAATTCTTCACTCAAATGCAAACATATAAGCTTTTCTCTGAACTGCCTTTGCCTGATTTTTATGATACTGGTTCTTAAACCTTTCCATTCTCTTCTTGACGATTGGTGATTTTGTATTAGATCTTGATTATAATTAGTTGTGATTCTTACAGTCAATGATGGGTGCCAATCTTTTTAGAACATCTGATCAAATCAAGGAATCTGAATCTGTACATTGAACAATGATATACTTTAGCGGTGTGAATCTTCCAAACATAATTAGTATCTGAGTTACCCCTATGATGGGCACTGACTTACCTCATAGTTGGTTGCAGTTCCTTTCATTCCTCTCATGATTTATTCTGCAGTGCCTTGTAATTCTTTATTTAATTTGTTACATTTGTGGACAAATATTAGGGTAGACGTACTCCCTGTATCAATCAAAGCCTCAACCTGTACTTGCTTGACAACTACATTAAAAGGACCATAATACCTGTTCCTTTTGTTAGCGAGTTAGTCAAAATTGCGGTTTCTAAACCTTCCATTTCTGAGCATCGAGAATGTTCCTTCTATCAGGATCATTTGAAATGTTTACTTTCACTTTCTTTTCCATTTCTTAAATTAAAATTTAGGGTATCTCCCCCAATCAACTTTGGGACTTTGAGCAGTCAAAGATTCTTCTGAGGAATTCTCATCAGAGGTTTCTCCACAGTTAGATGCCTAGAGGAATTAAATCACATTCACCTGATCTTAAAACCCAAAGAAGCCCAATTGTATTGAATCCTTATCCTCAATAGAATGGGTTTTAGGACTGAGAGTTCCCTCCCACACTGTGACAGTGTTTTGGGGTATAACTTGTCTCAGTTCAAGCTGATGGGGATTATTATTTATCTTAATATTTTTTATTTATGCATTCAGTGCGGATATCCCTGAACTACGCCCTTTTACCAAAGTTCCTTTTTCCCAGTTGTGCCAAAAACAAGTCAGTACTTTTTAACCCCTTCGGTGCTCATGACGGAATGGTTCCGTCATGACCCACGGTTGAGCTGTGCTCATGACGGAACCATTCCGTCATGACCACGCCCGCGCAAGATTCCGTCAGCACAGCGGCGGAATCTGCGCAGCATCGAAGGGGTTAAATCTTTTGTATATTTACATGGCTATCTGTAACTTCTGAATCTTGGCATTTGATCTTCACAGATTAAATAATGAATCTTCAGCATTCTAAAGGATGTAGATTAATAACGGTTACTCAAGATATTGATTAAAAAATGGCTCATTTTGAGTCTCATTCAATTTGCCAATATCTTTTATTTATTTATATTCAGTGTTAATTTTTTGTTGTAATTTATTTATTTACATGATTTAAGCTATTTAATACATTTTAATTTGGGGCTACAGGTCTTATTGGGGAATTGGGTGTGTAGTGTTTAAGTAAAATACACATACATTGATTAATGTATTAATTATGATATTTAAACAACCCTCTGTACTACATTTCTCCTTTATTGTACAGATTCTATTTTATTGTACAGATCTGTTTGATGCTTTTATGATACATGTTGTCGAATAAAGCTATTTGAAATGAAATGTATTAACTATGCTATTGTTATATTTCAATATGTCTATCTATAGGTTTCATTATTTTTAATTAATAAAAATGTTTGTGTATATATGGGTCTGTAAAACTATTGCTTTATGTACTTTTTATGGATAGTGGTCTGTATTGAGTTTGGCTGGGTGTTGTGGTTTACAAACTGTACATTATTTATTGTTTCTTGTTTAATGCTAAACAATTTTACGTTTTGAGAATTATATGTTATTATTGCAATTTCGATTTTTTGGCAACAAGAGTGCATTGGGGAATGAGTGGGTAGTGTTTTTATCTAAATATTGGTAAACGTATTTGGATTTTCCTAATCCGTGTAGGAACTTATGTTTCTGACCGACTTAGAAACATTTCCGATCATCCGATTATGATGGAAAGGTAACCGTTTGGTCTTTCCGACTCCGTTCCGACTCCGAGTCGGTTTGAGCCGAATCGTACAGGTCCATGTTTCTGACTGACGTATTACGATGTCGAATTCAGGCAGCCTTTCCGAATTGGTCTGTCCGACACAAAACGGCTGTCAGGAAACTGACTTTGGGGGCCCCGTAGCAGGCCCCCCTTCACCCAGAGGTCTCCGGTTGGGGCCTGTGGAGTACTCATGGGACCCCTCTTTACAACCATGCACAGTGTGGCAGGCACCATGGGGTGCCCGCCACAAGGTGCAAGGTTTTCTGCAACCACCCCTTTTTGCAATGGGAACCTGTGTTGTCGGTCGGAAGACAGGCTTCCATTGAAGTCAATGAGAGTCCAATCAAACAATGTTCAGAAACATCGTAATCGGTCGGTCGGACTCCCCGAACCCTAGTCGGTCGGAATCGATTCCGACAAGGAGTCGGTCAGAATGTTTTCTGATCTACATCATAATGAGGCCCTTAAGGTAACCGCCAACTCCAAATGTATATACTTACCCCAATGTTTGCTAGATTGGAATGACAAGAGCAAATCTGACCTCCCTGTCCCAATGTATGCACTTCCTCCAATGCTTGCTACAATAGTGTTTGTTAATTGTTGTTTTTTAATTTGTTTTTTTAATTAATTTTGGATTAGATTTAGGTTACTACATATTTCAATTTTTGAATTTTTTTATTATTCTTTTATAACATTGCATTTAAAATTATACGTATTTTTACAATATTTTCTTTGTTAATTAATTTACTAATATATATATTTTTTTTAATTATTTACTATGTTTAATTTTTCAGTATCTTAAGAATATCTGCTTGCTACTTATTTATAAATAATGTATACTGTTTGAATACAATTACAATATGTTTTAATATGTTTTTTTAATTAGCATTTATATGTTTATGTGGTTTTATTAATTCATATAAATTACACATATATTTCACGTAAAAATTATTTTGTGCATGATAAATTTAAAGTAATGTATAATTAATTATTATTACTTTATATTTTTCATTAATTGTAAATAATTTATAAATGTACATGTATTTTTATAATTATACATTAATAAAATGTGACATATGTTTTGATATTGCATATATATTGTTTAACTATATTAACAATAATTAAACTTTTGTTTCAAGTGATAATAATGTTCATTACAAATACATATATAAACATACCATTAAAATGTTTATATTTTTTTACTACAATATTTTAGACTTCCATATTTTGCTTCTTTTCATTATAAGTGAACAAAGTATATGTTTTGTGGCCATTGTTTTTAACATGATATTTGTATACACTATAGTTGTTTGGTCTACATATTGTCATATAATTACAAAGTGCAGCTCCCTTAATAGAACTGTTCCATACATAAGGTTATACATCAATAAATATATTTGTCTATCATAGTAAGTGACTTGACCATCTACCTTCTCCATAAGTGATTGCTTGCAAGGCTGCTGTTATCATACCCAAACTTTTTGCTCCATCTATTGCTGGAGATTGAGTCATAATATGTTAGAAATTGTCATCTACATCCCCTATAATTGCCTGTGATAACATTACATTTTAATTGATGCTTTGTCCAGGTGTATAGAGCAGACTACAGTCAGATTTTCCCTGTGATGAGGTTCACACAAGTCTGAAAAAACAGTCCAACAGCTAGAGCTCTCCCATGAAAAAAAGATACGTACTGAGGACTTTCATCCACTTAGCTCTTTCGGTGAATCGAATAGCACACTTGATAGATTTGCTTCTGCCTTTCATGTTGAGGAACTGGTAATGTGAAAAAAGTTACAGAAAGTGTTATCCAGATTATAACTATAAGCACTCTGCCAAGTGGCACAGCCATGGACTCATCAACGTTCTGTGCTAAGTGTATTATGATAGTTATAGTTATAGTTGGAACAAAGCAATTCACCAAGTAGCAAATGTAACGTTGATACTGGCAACAATGTGCATGTATTTTTTTAATAAGAAACATGAGAGAAGACCAAGACACATGGGTAGAAAAATGATTGGCTTTGTCTCCAAGAACTGTCTCAACTAAATACATTTCTAAATCCAATCCACGCAAAATTAAACAATAAGGACCAGCGTCATACAACTATGTTTGATGTGTGCAACACACCAAACAAAGGGCCTGTTTAAAATGTGGCAGTTTGACTGTCCTCTGCCAAGGCGACAAAGTAAATTGCTCCATCGCCCTGTCGACGATCCTGATGACCAAATTTTCAAATGTCCTTTGGGTCGGCAGACATTTCAAGCATTGACAGGAACCACCATCAGGGCGGTTCCTGACAATGTATTGTAACTTTGCCTCCAAACATGATGGAGCCATACAACCAAGTTACAATTTTTTTATTTTCAAAAAACAAAACCCAAAGAGGGATTTTGTTTTTGAGAATAAAAAAAAGAATGCCTCCCTCACCATGATGGTTAACTCTCCTTGCGAGAGGGGCATTTTTGTAGCTAACTGGTTTTCCTTGTGGTGATGGGCAGTGAAAGCTGACCTATATGTCCCCTCATCTAAGCTAGGACTGAGGACATACTGGTCAACCCCCGGTTGCCCTTAATCTGTGAGACCATCGTATGGGTGTAACCATTGCGGAGACGGAGTAGTCTCTGTCATCGTTAAACCAAAGGTCCACACTAATTGAAATCAGGCGTACGGATCATTATGTTGGCGGAAAGGGTATTCCATGGCCATTGTGACAGAGTACCCTTTCTGCTACCATATCAATTAGGCCCACAAGTAAGAGCTGGTGCCACGGGGTGATGACTTCCCTCATGTGCCAGGATAGTGTTTTTGAGATGACATTTATGCTTGCTGAATGTCCCTATTTGCAAAGCCAGTTCGATAAATCATTGCAATTTGTTTTTAGAATTAGTCCCATAAATGAAACAAATTGTATTATACTTGAAGTGGAACAGGGCGAGCCACCTTTCAGGTCAGTCGTTTAGTTGTGAACACCCACTGAAAGAGCGGATGAATCCCAGAGGTGATGGGATTTTCAACACTCACACATCAATCCTTAATATTAATTTTGTCTAAACTTGGGTGGCATGGTGAGCAAAAGAATGATGGATTTACCCCCGATCTCTTGACTGGGGGTGAATGTTTTGATTTGTTCTGCATTCCGTCCATCAATTGTGTGTCTTTTGCTTAATATTGATTTCAGCAGAATGTTGTCACAATTTGATCCTGTCGTGTGGCTTAGTGATATATGCAGACATTTTTCTTCTTTTCTTTATAGGGTGATGATCCTGAGTGTTTTTAGTCTCATTCGACGTTGTGACGTCAGTATGCGTCTGATTTTGTCCAGCATCTTCTACCATATTTCCTGTTAATAAAAAAAAAAAATAAACAATGATGGTGAGGCAGAACAATGTGATGCTTCCTTCAGGATGGTTTCATTGCTTTTGGTGGGAAGCTCTGCTGCAGGCAGGCTTACTCTGGATTTAATTTCAATAACATCTTATATCCCTCTTGAATTGTTTGCAACATTCAATAGAAAATAAAGATGGTGTTTGGAGTGAGTTTTGTCTTGAAATTACACTCAAGGCTTAATTGTGTTCTGTGTGACTACCACCAGTGAGGTGTCGAAAAGTTGTTACTTTGTCTGGAAAGCACATGCAGGAACATTCATACATACATTGACGTTCAGTGTGTTGGTTTGTTTGAAGTTCACAGAGATTGTGTGCAATTTGACATCCGCGGCCCGTGCAGGTAAGACCAGTGGGGCAATGGGGCCCAGTGGGGGGGGATTCTGATGGACGATGATGAGGGAAAATGTATTTTTAATTAAATTTTCCCTCGTCATCGTCCAACGAAATCCCGCCCCCGCCCCACTGGCCTTACCTGCACGGTCCGCAGCTGCAGTTTGATTGTGGACCAAGGATGCACTTCTGGTCATTTCTGGTGTCCTTGACAGGGCATGAAGGAAACTTATGGCACTTTCGGGCTCGATTGTGAGTAACCTATGGGAATGATAATATTTATTGCACCCTAAAAATACCAATACCCAATAATCGGACGCCATGAGAGGAAGATATCACCCATTATAAGATAAACCGTACAAAATGGGGCATAGCCTGAAGATTTTAGATATTTCATCCCCATTGTCTTCACATACTGATATTTACTGGACCTTTTCACCTGTTAAATTTCTGCAGGATTGAGCTGCTAAAATTATCAGTCAAAAAAACGTACGGTGCAACAAAAAGTTGGAGTGTGGAGATGTACTGTGTACGGGTGGGAGTTTACATGTTTGCTATTAAGAAATGTAAGTGGGGTGTACAGGCGACAGGTGAGGGCACGGGGTATTGCAGTGTCTGACAGCGGTAAGAAGGACATATGGAGCTGGAAGGCTTCCAGTTTTGTATGGGCCAAGTTACCATTCCCGATTCATTTATGTGGCTCCATGAAAGTCCAGGTCTCAAAAAGTGTCTTTTGGGGGCTTCAGTGATTGGGTCTATCCTTGAATAATCTAGAGCAGTGATGTGCATGAATTGCTTCTTAACACAAGATTACTTGCATAATTGCACATTATGTTTATAACTAATAATTCTATTAAGTCTATATTTATGTATTTAGTTAGATATTTCCTAGACAGATAGTTGATGAAATATTAAACCACTACAATTTGTTGCCATTTTAGTACATAGGAGCAGGATGTTCAACTAAATTCATTGACACAGATTCTAGTGTGACAGATACAGTTTAGCACACCTGGGGCCTTATTATACATACAGCACACTTTCCCTGTTTGCGCCACAGCACACCTTTAAAAAGGTGCGCTGCGCGCAAACTGGGAAATTGCACTGTATTTCAGTGAATGCACTGCCCCCAGGGCAGCTGTGAACTTATGCTGCTCTGGAGGCAACGCATCAAGTTAAGCAAGGTGCGGCTGCTTCAAATCCGCTCTGTGTTTCACTGTGCAGGCAGCAACCCGCCTGCACTTTAAAGAGGGGAGAAAGAGAGAGATCCTTGCAGGCGTATTCAGTGAATGACTGCACTCGCCGGTAAGGGCATGTCTTGGGGTTTCATGGGATGCCCCTTCTCCCCTTCAGAAGCCTGCCTTTGGGAGCCGCACTGAAAGTACACCACCTTTTTGAAGTGCACTTTCAATGTTCTTCCTGACAGCATGTTTGCCTCTGCACATGTGTCCATGATATGGAGTGGGCCCAGAGACTAAGGGGCATATGCATCAACAATGCCATTTGCGATTCCTTATTAGCGAAAAATAAGGATTCGCTAATAAGGAATAGCAAAAGGCTATGCATGTAGGAATCGCTATTCAAATAGCGATTCCTTAACTTTCCTTAATAGCGACTAGCAAATTGCGAGTAGCAATTAAGGAATGCCGTCCCAATCATTCCTATGGGCCTCCAGGCCCATAGGAATGAATTGGAGATTGCATGAGCAAATTGCGAGTACCAGTAGGTTCTCGCAAATTGCTCATGCAATTTCAAGGGTGCAAGGGTGTCAAAATGACACCCTATTGCACCCCTGAAATTGATATGTGCACATATGTTGCACACACACATGCTCTAAGGGCATGTGTGTGCGCAACATGAAACTTTGAAAAATGCACAAAAGTGCATTTTTCAAAGTTTTTGCAAATTACCATGAAGTTCATCTTCATGGTAATTTGCTCCCCCTATTAGCGAAATCGCTAATTTTTTAACTTTAATGCATTGCATTTAAGGAATCTCAATTTGGGATTCCTTATATGCAATCGCAAATTAAGGAATCGCTATTTAAGGATTCCTTAAATTGCGATTTTTGCATTTGGGTTGATGCATTGGGATTCGGTTTTTTTTACTCGCTAACGGGAGTTATTAGCGATTCGGTATTTTACCGACTGGATTTTGGCTTGATGCATGAGGCTGTAAATGCTTACCTCATTTGATGCAAATGAGGGAACGCACTCTAATGATAGCGTTACATGTGCACCAGTGCTAGCTGCATTACAGTATGGGCCGCGCAAGCGTCTGCAGCCACTTATGTAATACCAAAGTGCCCCAGAGAGGGCAAAAAGCAGGCACACATGCCCATTTCGTTCCATTGGCGCTCTTAATAATACAGCACCTGGGCCTTTACTATGGTGAGTTAATTTACGCTATCTTATGCGTCGCCTTAACAAATTCTTTGTAAATGGAAGTCATTTTATGGAGGTCCACTGCTGGCTGACGCTCTGTCTACTACGCCATATTTCATAACAAACGAAGAGGAGAGTTACTAAAATGTTTTGCTGTGTTTACATCACAAAAGTGACCCAAATCTGCACAAAACCTTTTTTTTCCGATTCACTTTCCAGCGCTTTGAGCGTTGAAAATAACATGATAGTAATGTAAAGTAGGGCATATTGCTGCTTTGCATTACGTAGCACCAAGGGGCGTACAAGGGTGGAGCAGGGGCATTCCCATGCAACCACCCAAGAATCCTGACGCTACACCCCAATTTATTAAATAAAGTAGACAGGGTTTAGCCTCAGAAAACTTCGCCCTTTGGAAGTAGGACCAAGGAACGAGAAATACTTTCATTTCTCCTTCCTTTTCCGACTTTGTACGTGTACTGCATTTTACAGCACACATACAAAGAAGGAAAAGGGTAAAAGTAAGTCTACGCATACCCTTCCAGTACTAAACCTATGCTAGCCTTATGCAGACAGCTTTTCACCATGGCGCAAAGGTGTCTCTGTGGCGCATGCCAGCTGATTACAGCGCCGGCACTAGGAAGAGGGGAGGAGAGTACCTTGGGGGAGATTTATGAGCCCCTTGCGCCACTTTTGCGTCACTTTTAACATGGGAAAAGTGACGCAAAAGTGGCGCAAGGGGCTCATAAATCTGCCCCCTTATTTCTGTAAATATGGCGCTCTCCTCCTCTCTCCTTTTCACGCAGTTTGCGGCTGCTACACTGCGCTGCGTGAATAAATGGTAAATCTGCCCCAGAGTGTAGACGCGGCAGGTGCGAGCGGTGAAGGCTCGCACCACACTGTACAGCAAAATCACCTCATCCCCGAGCTTCCATGCCCATCCCAGAGACTGTGGCAAATTACTGAAAACAAATCCAATATCAGATGGAACAGAGCGGGATTTAGCAATTTCGAGAGGTGCGGCGGGGAGCTTTGCGCACAGACAGTCATATAAATAAAGGTTTGTTTGAGCAGCTTCCTGTCCTCCGGTTACACGTGGCTCGGGTATCACTAATCTTCAGAAGACGAGCCGACGCCGTGCCTACGCAGCCAGAAAACCGACCCGACATTGCTATTCATTAACTACAAAATGCATCTCCGGAGAAACGAGAAAATATTAACAAAGAGCTCGACTTCTCTTACATTTCTTTTCTGCCTGACTACTATTAAAAACGCACTTTCGGATTTAAATGGCTGCAATGGTAGACGCTGTCCTTCTCATTCTTTGTCCCACGCAGGATTTTTTATCAGTTGAATTTAGCATTTTATCAACGCATACCATCGTTTTTAGAAAAGAAATAGGAATATACGGGGGCTTATTTACAAGCCCCTTGTGCCACTTTGGCGTCACTTTTTGTTAAAAGTGACGCAAAAGTGGCGCAAGGGGCTTGCAAATCTTCCCCACGGTGTCAAAGGCCAAAACAATCTCAATGGACGTTTTTCTGCTATGAATCTTTCAAACTAGAACGTTAATATGCAGATTATTTAAGAGGAGTGTTTTCAGTGGTAGGGGATGAGCCTCTTAGCTCTAGAATGTCCAGTTACTATATAGCTTATATGTGTATATTCAAAATGGCGTCACCTACTCCACCCTCTGCCTTCCACTCCCCACTCCCCCAGCCCCAGGAAAATGTCAAAACTACAAGCATTATTGAGAGATTAGCGGACAGGATACCCAGTGCTTAATTTGTAAATAAATAAGTGCCAGGGCTCTCGTCAGGAGACCACCGCAGCTTGCGCCACACATTGCCCCTGCCAAGCTGCAAGTGATAATAACAACAAAACTACTAACCATTACACTCCTACAAGTGTGACAATTCAGACTATTCCAGGCCCCGAATGGCTTGGGTGGCAAGTAATAGTAATTTTAATGTATATTGAATTAATAATTGACTGTTGTGGTGGTCATCTGAGACAGCGCCACCTTGTGGGAGACTGTCACAAGTGCCGGTTTTGACAAATAAGTGCCGGTGCCGAGCACCGGAAACCACCGTCTCAAATTAAGCACTGAGAATACCCCATCAAAACGTAGTAACTCTTCCGTCTGCCATATAACTAGTGCAATCGACCAGAGCTGCCGACTTTGGAACTGGGGAACTAGGTTTGAGTCTCGGCGTTAGCTCAACATACTGGGATTCTAGGCAAATCACTTAATCTCCCCGTGCCTTCGAAGAAATCAATGTGTCCTTGTGGGATGTTAACTGGTGCTCATGTAAAGTGCTCCAATACCTATGGGTTGGGTTTGCGCAATATAAAGCTGCAAAAACAAAATAAAGTAATTGTAATGCAGAAGATGGGACTTTTGTGATGGAGAATCCTGTCCGCCATGTTCTAAGGCCCTAAGTTTTCGCTGTACAGTGATTTGTTTCTTCACCATCAAAATCAGCTGTTCCCACCTCTCCTTGCAACTCACCTCTTAAAAAATAATCAGCAGGCAGCATCATTAGGAAACCCAATCTGTGGCACATTGTGCGTGCTGGGGCATTGATGTCTCGCTCCCACGACCCAGCAGACGTGCTGATGCCACCATCTGTCTGCTCTGAATAAAGGAGACGAGGATAGGTTCCAAAGGTAATTGCAGTTCTGTAAAACTACAAGTTGTGCTGCATTTACAGAGAGTTTGTACCACATTCCTACATGAGCAGTGCCAGCACAATTATTTACATCAGTTTCGATATAGCATCATGTTTGAGGGGCGGCTCCTTCGCTGAGGCGGAGGAGCGTTGCCCCACTGCTTTGTGAGCAGGTGAAAAAGGAAAAATAAAAATGATAATAATGCATTGTTATTATCATTTTATTTTTCTGTCGTTGCTCAGCTGGTTCAGGGTGGGGCTGGTCTGTGTCAGAGGAACAGTGGGAGGAGTGGTGGCACTCTGTAAGTGTGCATGACAGTCTGGCCGACCGTCTTGGGTCGGCCAAACAGTCATGCATACTTAGTATGTTCTCCACCGGGCTGTGTTGCACAGCCTGGGTGGAGAACATGCCGAGGCTCCCAGACCCTCTCTGAGTGCCGATCCACGGCACTCAAACCAATCACAATGCTTCTATCAGCAGCGTTGTGATTGGCTAGGGGTGTCTGGAAGCCTGGGTGCTTCCTGTTCCTGCCCCTGGAGTCTTAGAAGTGGGCTAAGAGGCAGCGGCTGACAGACAGGTATGTGATTCTGCAGCCAACACCATTTTCAAACATGCGCTTTGAAAATGGAAACCATGATGCCAATGCAAATCAGAGCACTTCGCGACTTGTTAGCAGTATGAAGATCTGTACAAATGTGAGGATACAAAATAAAGCAAAACCAAAGGAAATGATAGACGGAGTGTTGAACATTGCAAGCACTCAACCCCAGTCAACTGATCTGGGTTTAATCCATCACCGTTCTTTAGCCCACTCTGCCACCCCAGTTCAGACATGCCCATATGCAACTCAGTCTGACCCTGTGCCTCATGGGAACAGTCCAGCCCGAACTTCCAAGCCATGCCTTCCCTGGACCGGAAACAAGCTTCCTAGGACCGGTTTCTGGCATTTCAGCCGTCTTCAGCCAGGCTTGCTTGAATCCAGTGGCAAAGTGAGCAAGGGACTCACGTCTGAGCATACCCTGCCAACTTATGGCGAACAAAGCAAAACCAAAGGGAATGATGGACGGAGTGTTGAACATTGCAAGCACTCGCCCCCAGTCAACTGATCTGGGTTTAATCCATCACTGTTCTTTAGCCCACTCTGCCACCCCAGTTCAGACATGGCCATATGCAAATCAGTCTGACCCTGTGCCTCATGGGAACAGTCCAGCCCGAACTGCCAAGCAATGTCTTCCCTGGACCGGAAACAAGCTTCCTAGGACCGGTTTCTAGCATTTCAGCCGTCTTCAGCCAGGCTTGCTTGAATCCAGTGGCAAAGTGAGCAAGGGACTCACGTCTGAGCATACCCTGCCAACTTATTGCGAACAAAGCAAAACCAAAGGAAATTATGGACGGAGTGTTGAACATTGCAAGCACTCACCCCCAGTCAACTGATCTGGGTTTAATCCATCACCGGTACAAAATAATACAGCGCTCTCTCAAATAGCCTTCATTGCAGTAAGGCAGACAACAGTGCGTCTCAGAGTCTGCAGTTTGGCATTTTGGAGGATACCACTAAGCTTTTTCTATCATAGTGAATGTGAGCCCAAATTGAATGTAGTTATTCGAATATGGGAAACGGCCTTTACAACACAGTCTTAAGCATGCATGCTGTTTCCCCTGCAAGCTGAACAACGCTTGCCATAACCACACATATGCCTTAACCATGCATATATGTGGTTAAGTCAGTCAGCATTCTAGCTGTGTAAGCGGGCGGGGAGAGGAATTGGAAGGAAGGGTCGCTGCAGGAAGGACCGGGATGAGGAGAGGTAAGGTGAGACGGGGTTGAGGGGGGAGGTAAGTTTTAGGGGAGGGGCCGGTTTTAGGGCTCAGGCCAGGGGCTGGGGTCAGTGTAGATTTTAGGGCAAGGGGGGCAGAGTTTTAGGGCTCGGGGCAGGGGAGAATGTTCAGTTTCTAGGGCAGGGGGCAATTTTTAGGGCTCAGGGCAAGGGGGCTGGGGTAGTTTATTTAATGGGGGCAGGGCTTTAGGCCTCAGAGCAGTGGAAGGTATAGGGTTAGTTTTAAGGACAGCTCAGTGTTACGTTTTAGGGCTCAGGAAGGGGGGGCTGGGGTGGGGGCAGTTTTTGGTCGGGGGCAGGGTTTTAGGCCTCAGGGAAGGAGAGGGGAAGGGGTAGTTTTAAGGGCAGAGCCGGGTAGGTTTTAGGCCTAAGGGCGTGATGGGGGGTTGGGGTAGTGGTAATCTTTACCACGCATATCCCTTTACCAATAATGCCTTTACCACACAATTGCGTGGCAAAGGCATGTGTGGTAAAGGAATGCATGGTTTAGACACATTAGTGGTTAGGACGGCATTGTAGAGGCACGTGTGATTCAGCCATACATGCCTTTCTCATACAACCTTCAAAGATGGGCCTGACCATTTGTGCATGTAGATATTACATGGTGAAAAATGTTTGCTGAATCTTTAACAGACTGGAATATTTCATGGCTGTGTTACTGTGTACAACAACAATATATGGTGCATGGAGGCACAGACTACCCACACCTATTCTGATAGGATGCTAGGAGCCAATCATAATGGTCCTTAAACAGGTACACATATTTTTTTTCTTTGCAAGGGTGGCAAATGAGAATTGGTGTTTTCTCAAAGGAACTAGCTCTGGAGTGGGTGCTCCTAGCGTATGAATGTTTCGGAAAGGAAACACATTATGTTAAAGTAAGGCCCTCACTCACCAACCTAGTTGGTGACATGCTTCATCATCGGGTTCCACCCAAGGCACCGAGTGCACTTTGGGTGTGCTACGACTCCTGAATACAGCGGAGCTGGTATTGTGCCGTGAGAGTGCAGTGAAAGGAAGTAAGTGAATGTTAAAAAAGCTGTCCTTAGGGTCCCTGGGATAAAAAATGACTATTTTAATAAGTGGGCCCTTGGCAGTTAATAAAAACGAGAGATAGATATTTAAGGAGATCTTAAGGTAACTCCAATATCCTAGTCGGTCAACATGTTTCAGCCATGCTCTCTTAGTGGTATGGCTTTCTTCAGGACCTATGTGTAGTGCAAAGTGAGTGGTCTAAAAACGTGTTATTAAAAGATCATATATGTGACACACGTGCTAAGGTGTGATATGTGGTAGAGGAGAATTTCCTCTAGTGGCAGTTTCCTGTGGGGAAGGAAAAGGCAAACAAACATACAGAGAAACATTTAACATACTGGTGTAGCTGTTTCAGGAGCGGAGTGTCCGTGCTCTTATGCGGTGAAAGGCACAGTGAGGACGGGGTGTGGGGTAATTAGTTATAAAAGACGCCTGGTAATTTATGCGGTGCAGAGTGGTAATCAAGATGCGCATAACGTGGTGCATTGTGTAACTTAAAAACAAAAAGCGAAAAAAGCAAAGTATCTTACTCAGACAATATCCGGAAAGTGCCCCATGAGTTCCATGTGGGGACCCAACCTGTAGTCACACTCTATGTGACAAAAATTAAAAGAGGAGACAAAAGCAATTTAAAATGTATCCGCATGGTTGACTGTGAGAGAATGCCAGCAGCGGGGTGGAGAGGCAGTGCTAAAGCATACCCCCTTAGGATGTTCCCACTTACTTCATCAAGGTCTAGGACCCTTCTCGGTACCTGCTTCAGCTGTCATGGCAAATACAACGAACACGGGAGTGCCAATACTGATACACCATTTGATATTTCAATGAGTGCCTGGAACAAATCTAAAGCACCATTGAGCAGTTTTTTGCTAAATTTGCATTTTATTCAGACTAATTAAACATTTTTAGGTTCCAAATTAATTCATTCTTTAGGAAACCAAGTCACTTACAACAAAACTGAATATCTAAAAGCAAAGAATTACCCATGTATTCATCAAATTACTAACACGTAACACCAATCTTACTAACTACTATCATGTCACAATCATTCCACATACATCACCCGTACTGAACTACAGTCATACGCAAGCCAGTCTTTCCAAATATTTATAAATTCAAAAAAGTCAAGGGCTAGCACCAAACATCACCTAGTTCAAAAGATAATCCATTAGAGTGCAAACATTACATGTAAAATGTCAAATAAATCTATATTAATCAAGAAAGCACTAAACTGTTAAATGCATAAAAAATAGGTCGACGCGTTTCGAGCCCACTTGATGTAGGGCTCTCTTCAGGACCAGAATAACTCTGAGCGTTTAGGGAAGGCCTCAAAAACGTTCGTACTGAATAGATGAAGCAACAAAAACTCTATATGTCGAATGATCAATGTTTTTTCGAATGGAAAGGTGCACTACTGATGTTGTCCCAGTTGTGTAGCCATTCTACCGCTTTCATTGAACGATGCGCGTAAACAAGGGCGTTGCGGTGGTCGACTTATAACATTACGTCCGGTTGTATAAACCTCAGTGGTTTTTTGTTGAAGCCCGCTTCTTAATTTAACTTTCATCCGCCCGTCTCTATCACGTCGAAAAGTTAAATGGCGCAATAGGAATGTCACCACCTAGAATGTGGCCTCTAATCAAGTAGCCAAGATACTTAACAAGAACTGGCACATAATAAACAGTGGCACCATGAAATGGGTACTCCCACTATTGGCATAAAAAAAAGCGGATAGCCTTCGAGACCGCCTTGTCTCCACCAGACCACCTATACCCAGAACTCCAGCACCTAACACTGTACTTAATGCGTGGGGGTTCCCCGGCATTAAAAGTCACTACCCCTGCGGTGACTGCAGTGTCTGCGACACCACAAAAGCAACTAAAAACTTGAGTCTGGAGACAGGAAAAACGTGGCAACAGCTCTACCACATTAACTGCAACTCCAATAATGTCATCTATTTGATCGCCTGCACATGTGGCCTACATTATGTAGGCATGACGAGTTGCAAAGTCAGAACCCGAATTGTGGAACATCGCAGCACCATACGGTGTAGAAAAGACATAAGTAAACTGACAGACCATTTCATCCAAGCTAACCACACCCCAAATGACCTAAACTGGACTGTAATAGAACATATCAACAGCCAGACCCTTTCAAATGACAGGATCCTACTACTTAAGGAGCAACGTTGGATCTATCGCCTTTCCACGAACATCACAGGGTTAAATGACAACATACCCTGGAATAGCCTGAATCCAACCTGAGCCACAGCACCATGCGTAAAATCTCCCTGCCTTACAAAAAGGCTAACCTGGACATCATATAATCTCCTCAGTGTGAGCAACACTCCATGTTTTAACTTCCAAACAGGCCACCCAAAAACTGAGAAATTACATAACCACTTTAGTGTCAAGAGCACCACTTGACCTAATATTAGAAACATCCTTTTTTCACGACAGTACTAATCCAAGTGTATGTCTACACTACACTCAACCTTTCTTCTCTTTTGTGATATGTTCCACATTAACACGAAACATTCTCAGATTTTTTTCAAGCCACAGTTAGTAGGCACACTTGAATTGAACACCTGCTGAATTTAGCAGTGCCTCTGGGTCTTTTATGAGTTAAACTTTATTTTATTGTATTTTATTTTTTCTGCACACACAAGCACTCGACACTCCCACAGGGGCGTGTCTTTTCTCTATGTCTACACTCCCACAGGGGCGTGTCTTTTCTCTATGCCTATTCTCTCCTGCAGACTCATCAGAAGACAGCCTAAACCAGCACCTTAAACCCATTGAACCAGTCACAGTGGTTCCCAATTAACCAAACTCGCTGACACCTGTTGGAACCAGCAGAGTATTTAAACCACCGCCCAGCTCCACTCATTCTACCACGGGACTCCATGGCAGCTGAAGCAGGTACAGAGAAGGGTCCTAGACCTTGATGAAGTAAGTGGGAACCCGTGCTCTCCATGCCATTGGAATCAAGCTATCCTGGCTGAAGAGGGGTGAAACCCCAAAACCGGTCTAGCATGCTTGTTTCCAGTCCAGGGAGGGCCTGGCCTGGCAGTTCGGGCTGGACTGTTCCTATTTGGCACAGGGTCAAGACTGATTTTCATATGGCTGGGTCCAAACTGGAATGGCATGGTGAGCAAAAAAACAATGGATTTAGGCCCAGATCCCTGTACTGGGGTGAATGTATGACATTGTTCTGCATTCTGTCCATCAACAGTTCTTTTTGCATTTGTCACCCCGAGAGGGACGGGTATGCTCAGACGTGAGTCCCGTGCTCTCCATGCCACTGGAATCAAGCTATCCTGGCTGAAGAGGGGTGAAACCCCGAAACCGGTCCTAGGATGCTTGTTTCCAGTCCAGGGAGGGCCTGGCCTGGCAGTTCGGGCTGGACTGTTCCCATTTGGCACAGGGTCAAGATTGATTTGCATATGGCTGGGTCCAAACTGGAATGGCATGGTGAACAAAAAAACGATGGATTTAGGCACAGATCTCTGTATGGGGTGAATGTATGACATTGTTCTGCATTCTGTCCATCAACAGTTCTTTTTGCATATACCACTAAGAGAGGATGGCTGAAACATGTTGACCGACTAGGATATTGGAGTTACCTTAAGATCTCCTTAAATATCCGACTCTCGTTTCTATTAACTGCCAAGGGCCCACTCATTAAAATAGTCATTTTTTATCCCAGGGACCCTTAGGACAGCTTTTTTTAACATTCACTCACTTCCTTTCACCGCACTCTCATGGCACAATACCAGCTCCACTGTATCTAGGCGTCGTAGCACACCCAAGGTGCACTCCATGCCTTGGGTGGGGCCCGATGGTGATGCATGTCACAACTAGGTTTGTGAGTGAGGGCCTTACTATAAACATAATGTGTTTCCTTTCCGAAGCAAACATACGCTAGGAGCACTCACTCCAGAGCTAGTTCTCTTTGATAAAACATATATACCAGGGGAAGTGAACTGGCTCCAGTACCATTCCTCCCTCTCTTTTTGATTCTTATTATTAAATGAGAATTGGTGACACACCCATTCTTATAGATCACTTGTTCAAACACGGAAATGGAGGTCCTTTGTAAGCTTTTTAGAAAAAGAAAGCGTATTGCAATAATTGGAAAAAATATAGGGAAATACATTCCCTATAAAAATTGATGTAAGTGTAAAAATATTTGAAAGCATCAATATGACAGCGACTAGTTGGCATACATGTGCAAGTATTAATTCCTAGTAAAACAAAGAGAGTGGAAAAGGGTGAAAGAAAACAAGGAGAAGGAGAAGAGAAATGCAAGAGAAGACGGGAATGAAAAGATATGGAAATAAAGATTCAATTTATATAATGAGGATAAAAGTAACATAATATGGAGGCTGTATACATCTAGAATAGTAGAAAATACTAAACAAACTTATTATTACTATATAAGTAAGTAAAAAGTGTGCAGAGCTGTAAAATCTATAGTGATAGTTAATAGGATATAACAATTTGTATAATTAATCAACATTCGTTTGAAGGAGGCTTGGAGATATCTTCATACAATTGTCGATGAGTAATATAATACTTGGAAGAACTGTTAAAGAAAATAGTTATAAGAGTCTAAATATAGTCTATTTTGATGGTAAATGAAAAAGATGACCCTTATGCACTAGAGAGTCTGTGGTTGTAACATGAATCATATCAAGGGGTGTTAAGCCCTCAAAAGATCAGACCATAAGGGGCTGGCAGGAAGCCCCCTCAAAACTGCAAGCTAATTTGCAGCATTGTGACACTCCGGTACTAGCGACTGCACATCTGGGTCTAGCCGAGTCATCACAGACTTGGAGGAAGAGCGGGATGCTGAGCCGTCATAACCGGCGATCACATCATGCATAGCGAATGACCTCTAGTATACCGCTTGATGGAGTGGATGCCTGTGAACGTTTGTGCCCTACGTGAAGTCCACCTGCAAAGTATTTTCTGACTGTGCTAATGGTGCATACATTGGGAAAAGCAAGACTGGCAAACTAGAGAGCCCTGTGGACTGTCTGCTGACGGTCCTTGGCATTGGTTCTGCAAATATTAGCAATTAATTGCTATGGGGTGGGAGCGGGACATCGGGCGAATGACCGCTGGCTGTGCAGAGTCAAATGCCACCCATTAATGGTGGAATACATTGAGCACGATTGCACTGATGTTCACTGTTTATTTTTGGTTGATAGGTTCAGGATGGATGGCCATTGTCACATTGCCTTGGTGGATTGGGAGTTTAGGACATTTGACTCAGTTGGCAAGGCATGAATATCAGTACACTGGACTATACACACGATGGCTGACAGTCCTATTGCACTCTGTAGGGGGCCCGGGCCAGAGAGGATATAATGTATCGCTATGTTGCATAGTACATCTTGAACCCTCATTAGTTAGAATGTGCGGGGTATGGGCTGTACTACTAAAAGGTATCCAATCCTCTCATACCTGCAGCACAGTAAAGTGGATGTGGCTCTACTTCAGGAGACGCACCTTCTAAGTGGTGAGGTGGATATATTGAGGCGGAGATGGGGGGTCAGATATATGCCACACTCTTTTCCTCATGCACTCAGGGCATACTAATATGGATTAGGCTGTGGATCCCCCTATACATTATCAACAGAGAGGTAGGTCCTCCTCGGGGGATGTCTAAATGCAGCCAACTTAATGCTGGGCTGTATATGTGCACCAAACATTCACCAAGCATAATTCTACAACACATTCGCCCCACTGCCCGCACCTGTACCAGACATACTGATGCTCACGAGGGGAGACTGCAATATCACTCCAGATCCGAACCTGGATAGATCTGCCCCACCCTCCTCTGACTCCTCGATGGTTAAACTATCGGTTGAGTTTCGGGAATGGTGCTCACACTGCGGGTTCCTGGACAAGTGGTGGAAAGGACATGCACACCTGAAGGAATACACTTATTACGCCCCGTTCTAAGATCTGCACTTCTGCCTGGATGGCTGGCTATTCAGCCCAGTAGTTCATAGGGCTATCACCAGGGTGAAAAACTTAGCATACATGCTGTCTGACCATAACCCAGTACTTCTTAGTTTGGCATGGGGAGATGTAACTTTGCAATACCCACATGAAGACTTACAGCCTCCTCCCTCTTGGAACCCACTTTCAGAGAGCCCCTAGCAATCGATTTCAGTAATTATGATGACCACAATGCGGGATCTGGCCAAGGAATGGGAGGCATTCAAGGTAGTGATCCAGGGATTTATCAGTGGCTAGTGGGAAGGACTGCTGAGTAACTGGCTGCCGGTGCTGGAAAACGGCCTGGGGGGGCATGGAGTGCACCCTTAATTCAAACTCGACAGTACACCCTAGATTACTGGAGCAAAGAGAGGAATATATGGAGAGCTCACACAGTGAGGGTGGGTGGACAGGAAGGCTTTTGGCCTGGTTGATCCACAAGGACCAGCATAGTCATGCTGCCACCCAAATTAAGCACAAGCAGGGGCAAGCAGTGTACTTGCAGCTTGAATTACTTGACGCTTTCCCAACACTCTACCAGGACTTGTGTGGGGCACAACCGGAGTCCTCGGCTTTGAACCTAGATGGGCTCTTGAATAGAGCACAGCTCTTGCATCTGAGCATAGAGGAGTAGGAGGCTCTGGAGGCTCCATCCTAGAGGAGGAGATCAAGGCTGCTATTGTAGACCTAGTTAGGGGCAAACACCACTAGTTAGGGGAAAGACACTGGGCACTGACCCCCAGGCTTGCTGCACTTTACGCCCACTCGTTGGAAGTGGGGCACCTTCCAGCCACCACCCGAGAGGCCCTTATTGTTTCATTGCCTAAGCTGAGAGGTGACCATTCTGAAGTGGACCTTTATTGATGTTAAACATCAATTACAAAATACTGAGTAAAATATTGGTGGGGCTGCTGCATGAACAACTTGCTACACTTGTTCACCATGACAAGACTGGCTCAATTCTTCAGTGCGACACCTCTTACAATATTCACAGATTGTTCCGCCTAATGGATGATACACAGAGGGAATATCCCTGGGGTGCATTAGACCTCTTAGTGGAATTGCACAATGCCTTTGATATGCTAGGCAGCTGTTACTAGCAGGAGGTGATGCGGAGAAGCGGAGAATGAATCTGGGGCCCCATTGAGGCTGATGGGTTGCCCTGCTTTACGCAGAGTTGCAGGCTCGAGTGAAGGTGGGTGACTGCATCTCTCAATCCTTTGGGGTCTACAGGGGGATAAGCCAGGGTTACCCCCTCTCCCCAGTGCTCTTTGCGTTGACTGTGGAACCTTTTGCTAGCATACTGAGAGTTGAGAGAATACTCTGGGGGATACCATTAAGAGATTAAGTGTATATTTTGTCCCTATATGCTAATATATCTGTATCACCCAGACCTCGGTATACGCTGGTGCATGTCCGTGCTGGAGGAGTTGAGTGCAGCCTCAGGCTGCAAAACCAACTGGGAGAAGACATTTACCTTCCCACTAGTCACTGGTTGGATAGACACGCCCTGTGGCATTTCAGAGCGATACATCTAAGTTCACAACTCAGCTAAAATATTTGGGGGTGCATGTATTCCGCAGTGAGGACACAAGGAAAGCAAATCAGGGGGACGAGTTAAAGGTACTTAGAGGCAGCGTTAAATTCTGGTGTTATCATAAACTCCCTATCATGGCTAGAGTTGCTCTAACCAAGATGATGGTCCTTCCCAGCATCTTATACTACTTTACTAACCTACCGGTTTGGATCCCCAAGAGTTGGTTTCAGGCCATAGATGCCGCATTGTGGGTACTGGTGTGGGACGGGAGCGAAATTGGGTGTCCCTTGTCACTCTGTACAGACCTACCTGAAAGGATGGCTTAGGTGTTACTGACATGGAACTATACTTCCTCATGGCACAGCTGCATCTGCAAACCAGATGGCTGGAGGGAAGGAATACATAGGACGTAGGAGGGTATGCTGAACCCCAACGTGAGGGTGCTCTAGTGGCTTGGATTCTGGGACAACTCATGCGATGTCCACCCCCTTTGACACTTTTAAAGTTCACAATGAGGTGTTGGAAGGCCATGGCTGATAGATTGCATCACCCAGTTCTCTATGCCCCGGCGATTCCTCTGGTGGGACCTCCCACCTGTAGGGAGGGATACTTTGCAGACTGCAGGCTGGAGCAGTGGGTTGAGGTGAGCTTGTAGGCTGTTGGGGACTGCTATGTGGAAGGTTCATTGCGTACGCTGGACTCCCTGATGGAGTAGAGTGGTCTACCAGGCACCCAGTTTCTCACATATGAGGCAATGGGTGTGGCCATGTGATTTTTATGGGCTGGGAGCCTGACAAAGCCCCAGACACATGAGTTACTGCAAGTCCATTTCATTATTGGACATCGGGCGCAAGATAGTATTGTGTCTATATAAAATAGCACTAGACATGGGCATGGATGATCTGCCATGCAGACACGAGTGGTGGGAGGCTAACCTGGGTAGCAGGCTTCAGGATAGGGAATGGGTCCACAAGATCTCACACAACGCTCACTTTAAATACACACAATTTAATTATATACACACCATCCATCTGACTCCCCACAGGATAAATATCATGCATCAGATGGGCCCCATGCAGTGTCTAAGATGTGCCCTGATAGATGCTGGGTTCATACATCTGGTTTGGGAATGCTCTGCGATTAAGCACTATTGGAGTGCAGAAGTAGCAGACCTAGAGCGTACACTGGGTAAGAGGGTTGTCGGCACCATGGATGTTTGTCTGATGGACACCTGCCAGTGGAACATGAAGCACAGAGTGGGTACTAGATTTCTGTACCTAACCAACGGTTATGGCAAAAAGGGGAATTGCCATCCATTGGAAGTCACAAAAGAGACCCCTACATACTTGTTGGTGCAGCTCTGTGGAACTGCGGGCCAGAGCAGAGACTACAGCACTGCGGAATGAGGAGAGGTGGGGGTGTGGAGGCAGCCTGTTGTGGGGCTCTGGGTGGATGTGCTATAGGCATTCCTCACCCGGGAAGAGGAAGAGATCCACACCCCTGAACATGATAGTGACTGAGTGTCCGAAAGGGGAGCACACGAAGGTTATGTTTCTGTGCACCAACATACGCTACTAGAGCAAATCTATAGCAAGTGAATTCTTCTGTCTGTTCTGTACTGCTCCCCTCCCTGCCCATTGGCGAGGATAACACTGCTCCTGCACACCCTTATGCTGATTCTAGTGCACACACATTGTTAAGGAGCTTTCTTTGCCAGCCAGGTTATGGGTCACGGTTTTACACTTATCTAGGTTTATCTATGTGTCAAATTCTACACAGGTTTGGGCTGAGACACTGGCATCCACCATGGGTGAAACTGAGACGATGGCGATTGCTATGTCCCTGTGATTTAATGTCTCTGCTATTTCCCTGGTTGTAGGCAGTGAAGGAGGCAGTCAAGCTTGCATGCTACTCTTTCTGACCTTATTGTATGTACGTCATGGGTGTAGCAGCTTGAACCTCCATTATACTAGAAGAAATGTTAATAAAGAAATGTTTAAAAAACAAAAATAAAAAAAGATTGCAAAGATACATTATTAGCATCCTTCCAAAATCGCATGCAAGCATCAGATGTGTAAAATGAACATTCAGAGAACATTATCCCAATCTTCAGAAAGACTTCCTAGATATGTTTGCATAACTAAAGGGAATATTTCTAGCAAAAACAGAATTTTTCTGTTTCCAACCTTTCAACCAGAAATCCTAGGTATATTGGCAAGTAAATAATACATGCTTTAGGTTAGAGGATTTATTATTACAAGACAAACAGTAAGTTAGAATCCATTGTATTCAACATTGTTGGGAGTCATCATAAGTCTATTATAAATGGGGGGAAAAAGTTTGGGTAGCGTTTGTGGCACAAGAGATTTTTCTGGCAAATCTTGTTGCACAAATGTAATTACGAAGAAACATTAAATCATGCTCGCATTGCCATTCCACTTCTGATTGGTGTCTAGCAGGACTGGACACTCTAAATGCTCTATAAATTGTGGATGCCTTTTGAAATGAGGTCAATAACAGTAGAAGGGGATTGCTTCAAGCACCCTAAAATATTTCTTTTGCACAAAACTGGTCAATTAAAGTGACGCCAGGCCTCCTGGTGTGTAGGAAGTTGACTTACCCCCATAAGTCATTTGTTTCTCCACAGATTCTAAAATGTTGATCTACTTTTAAATTTGATATATTTATTATGCTGCACCAATGAATTAGTACATTGCTCTTTCTCCCCAAGATGAGTGAATTGCAAATGCTTTAACCATCTACAAACATTTTTAAGTATACAAAGAGACAGATACATCAATTTTTGTGTAAAAAAACAGAATTCTTTTTTAAAAAAAAGGGATCGATAAAAGATTTACCACATCCACACAGAGAGGAGAAGAATTAGTGTTACTTTATAGTAGGTAATGTGAGGTTTGTTTTAAGAATAATGCATTATGAATTTATGATACACTTAGAAGTCGGGAAAATGAACTCCTCCATCTTCCTTACTTCGGGGCATATCAACAACAACCGGCGATAATTATCGCTAAGCGCACTTAGCGCTAGGATAATTATCGCCGGCTAGCGTTGATTTTTATCGCTGAGATAGCGTGCTATTAGCAACGCTTATCTCAATAGCGATAAAAATCCTCACGCTAAGTGGCTAACGTGAGATTATCGCTGGAAACCCAGCGATAATCTCATGTTAGCTTGTTGATAGGGACAGACAAATTTAGCCATGATATCCTCCTTCCATAGGATATCATGGCTAAGTCTGAAAAATACCAGACGTAAAAAAGCAGCGTTAACCGCGGTTAGCACTGCTTTTTTGTCTCTAACAGGGTTAGCGATATTCTTGATAATAGGAGAAATGTCGCTTAGCGACATTTCTCCTATTATTTTACTCTGGAACGCCCCCTTTGCATCTCATTAGAGATGCAAGGGGAAGCGTAGAGTAAAAGGGTGCTAACATGCAAATTTGCATGTTAGCACCCTGTTGTTGATAGGGTGCTAGTTTCATCTCTGCTTTTTTGGCTTTTAAAGCCAAAAAAGCAGAGATAAAGCCCTTGTTGATATGCCCCTTCGTTTCTTAGCAACATATGAGGATGTTTCTTTTTCAATAAAAATAGGGAAAGCAAGCAGTGCATAATTAAAAATATACATATATATATATAATGGAATGTTTATAAGGAAGATAGAAAGGGATTTAAAATATTAACAACCAGCATTATCTTAATAGAATCCAACCGACTCCATCCTGATGAAAGCAAAGGTTTTCACTGGGTAGTCACGGATGAAATTCTTTTAACGCTATAAACTAAATCCATTTTAACAGTGTCTTTTATAGAATTTGTAAACCTTACGCAAACTATTTAATTTTGTGTGGACTCCGTGTAAATTCAGGGTCACATAAACTATTTGCTAAGCATATTTTATTAACAGAAATAATCCCACATTTATCAGCATTTAGGTTATATCCTGAAATTGCCAAAAAAGTATTCACTTCATCCATTAAGGAAGGTAATGATGGCTCTAGATTTCATAAGACTAAGAGAATATCGTCTGTATAGATCGACATTTTCATTTGCTTCTCACCAAATATAAACCCATGTATATCATTAATTTTCCTTAGTGGTTATAGGAAGAGTTCTAAAATTATAATGAACTGCAACGAGGATAACGGGCAACCCTGTCTTATTCCTCAATGTAATTTGAAAGGCAAAGAAAATAAATGGTTGATAAAAATAGAAGCTTGAAGATATGAGTTTAAAAATGAAATTAGGTTAATATTTTTAGAGCCCAAATCAAACAACTTAAAATTCTGAGTAATAAAATCCAAATCCATGCATTCAAACACTTTCTTTGTGTCAAGTGTTATCACTGATAAACACTAGGCTATCTCAGAATATTGAAGAAAGGACTGCTATTGAAGAATATTGAAGAAAGGACTATTTGGAGAAAAATGTTGAATTTAAAATGTCGAGTCACAGAAACATCAGAAAAAAATATTGTTATACAAAATTATTGTGATGCAGAAATATTGTTGACAAGAATATCATTTTTTTCAGGTAATTAATATAATTGTCAAGAATATTGTTGTTGTTAATATCGTTTTCAATAATATAGTTGTAAAAAAGAGAGTTTCTTAATTATCATTGTGTGTTTTATTTCATAGATTATTTTATGTGTTATTATTGTTTGTATAATTGTTAATAATATTTTTAAATATAGTTCATAATTTTAAGTGACCTATTATTTTTACTTTAATTGCTAATAGTAAATTATAGTGCTGTAGCGGGTCTCTAGGTTTGTAAGGGTAAAGGGCGGTAAGTTAATTAAGCAATAGTTAATTAACAATTCATTATTAATGTGTTGTTGATTATTAATTAAGTAAATTGTATAGTAATTATATTTTTATGTTATATATTAAGTGCAAGCTGCTGGGTTTGTAGGGGTATAGGGTGGGGAGTTAATTAAGTAATAATTAACAATGTTATTAGAAATGGGGGTCTCTAGTTGGCAATGGTCAGGGTAAGTGGGATTCACTTCTGAAATAACCCCTGCTCACCCCCTTGGTAGCTTGAAATGAGCACATGGGCTTATCTCAGAGGCAGTCAGGGCCGGACTGGCTACGGGCGTTTTGGTGTGCTGCCAAGCTGGGGGCTGATTTCACTGTGGAGGGGGCTGATTTCATTGATGGGGACCTGTGTGTGCTTTGAAATAAACAAAGCAAAACAAATGGTTTTAAGCACATGCAAGTGCCCATCAATGAAATCAGCCACCAGCTTGGCGGCACACCAAAACGCCCGGTAGCCAGTCCGGCCCTGCAGGCAGTGTGTAAAGTATTTGTGCACACATACAGTAATATAGTGAAAACACTACAAATGGACACCACACCAGTTTAGAAAAACAAGTAATCTTTATCTAAACCAAACAAGACCAAAATGACAAAAATCCACAATATAGTAATCAAAATATGACTTTTAAAAGGTAGAATCAGTACTGTCCTTATCAAACTATAGATGCAACACTTTTTTTTTAAATAACACATTTTATTGAATTTCCATGGTACAGTCTCGGCCGTAGTATTGCATCTACATATCGAAAACAAAAACGATTTGGATGTACCAAGCATGTACACATTATTAACTGCAAAGCTTGCATATATAACAACAAAAACTTGGCGCAGACAGATCCAATATCTGTGCATCTTAGGAAGTCCAGCTGAGTACATGTAGAGGCAATGATGTAGTGTAGTGTATGTTGTATTGTGGTCAGGGAAGCGCTGAAAGAATCTTCCATCAGGGGGTCTGAGAGGGAAGGGGAGGCAAGTCTATACACCAATATGTTGCCCATAGGGATCATCTTTTTCCTGTGGGGGCAGCCTTGTGCTTGGAACACCGCTATCTCTGCACCCATGCATCTGTCTAGGTCTTTACTCCATTTCCCCAATGTCTGTGGAGGAAGCCCCCTTCCATAACTGGGCAATGTTGTGCTTAGCAATTGTGAGGGCCAGAAAGAGCAGGTGCTGTTTATACTGGTTCCCCCCTATCCCGTCAGTGCTATGTAGTGGGAATAATTTTGGGTCATATGGGAGATCCCAGGATATTACCCTGCCCAGACAAGTTGAGACTTTGCACCAGAAGGGCTGTAAAAATGTGCAGCTCCAGACAGTATGTATAAATGTTCCCTCTTCCCTTTCGCAACACAAACACTGAAGGGATTTGATGACCCCCATCTTCCAGAGACCGGGTCGTGTATAGTATACACGGTGTATGTATTTATAATGGATGAGGTGGTATCGAGAAGACACAGCTGCTCCCCGGGGGCTAGCTAAGGCTTCAGCCCAGTCGTCATCAGTTAAGTTCAGTATGTCGCCCTGCCACGCCCTTCTAGTCTTATGTACTATTGTTCTGGTGTGTGTCGTTAAGGTCTGATAGGTCTGATGGATTTTATGTGCACCCAGGTCTTCCATTAGGAGGCGGCCCTTGAGGGGATGGAACTCCAGCAGGGTGTCCAAGGAGAGAATCATGGAGGTAAGAGCATGACGCAAACACTTTTAACACAAAGTACGTTGGATGCATCACAATCATAAACAAAAAACAGTCAAAGGGAAGGTGATGCGTGGGTTCCTTACTCCAGGGGAGGTGATGCGTCGGTTCCTTACTGCCATGCAGGGGAGGTGATGCGTTGGTTCCTTACTGAAGGGGTGATGCGTTGGTTTCTTACTGCAATGCGTGGGGTTCTGGGATGTGTCAGTTCTTGATGCGGCTGTGGCAACGGCGCTGCATTGGTTTCTCCAGCCAAAGTCCCATGATGCGTTGGTTCTTGCAGCCGCACAGCAGGGCTGGCGTCAGAATCGGTGTGGTGATCTCGGACTCCGTAGATCGTGCACTCGATGTGGTATGCAGCGATTTCTCCAGTCGTTGGCAGGCGATGTGTCAGTTTTGTCAGTGCACGATGACGATGCGTGCAAATTCTTCCCGCATGGAGGCGATGCGTCGGAAACAGGTACAGATACATTGCGCTTCTTTTAGTTGCATTGCTTTTCCAGCTCCCCAACAGCAGGATCAGCCTCTAGAGGCCCAGAACAGCACCAGGCACCTTCTGGCAGGTCAGAACTCCCAGCAAAGTCCAGGGGAGCTGGTGTTGAAGTCTTTGTGTTCCTGAGACTTCAGAACAGGAGGCAAGCTCTACTTCAAGCCCTTGGAGATCTTCCTCAAGCAGGGGACACAGCACATAGCAAAGTCCTTGTCCTTTGCTTGGCAGAAACAGTCACTGCAGGCCAACCCCAGACAGCACACATCAAAGGGGCAATACTTCTCCTTCAGTTTCCCCAGCTCTTCTCCTTGGCAAAGGTTCCTCTTGAATTCCAGAAGTAATCTGAAAGTCTGGGTTCTGGGCCCCACTTTTTATAGCACAAATTCCTTTGTTCTCTGGTGGCAGAGAAGCTCTTTTCCCAGCCAAAACCAGTTCTGGCCTTTCTGGTGCAGCATCCTGGCAGTTGGTAGAGACAGCATTGTCCAAGGCAGACCAGGCCCATTCAGGTGTGAAAGAAATCTCCTCTCCCTACTCTGCATTCAGGCCAGGTCTATTCAGCCTAGCCCTGACTCAACCTGAAAATGCAGGACACACCTCATCCCCCAAGTGGCTGTCTGAACAGAATGCACATCCCCAGCCCCTGTCACATCAAAGCCAGACAGTCATTACATAAATCTAGCAGAGGCATACTGGATGGCTAAGCAAGAAAATACCTACTTTCTAAAAGTGGTATTCTCAAACACAGGCATACTAAACATTATCTTCCTATCCTGTCCCAATAATAAGTTAATAAGTAAGTATTTATAAGATGTTATAAACAAACTCCCATTCGATCCTATGGGACAGACAGCCTTTCAATAGTGAAAAACAAAATTGGCAGTATTTCATCATCAGGACATGCCACACACATCAGGACATGTCCTACCTTTCACATACACTGCATCCTGCCCACAGGGGTACGTTGGGACTACCTGAGGGGTGAATTACATGTAAGAAAAGGGAAGGTTTGGGCCTGGCAAATGTGTGCACTTGCCAGGTCAACATGGCAGTACCAGATGGAACACAAACACTGCAGGGCTGAGATACTTTTGCAAGGCTGCTTGGGTGGGTGGCACAATCAGTGCTGGAAACCCACTAGCAACATTTGGTTTACAGGCCCTGTGCACACACAGTGCACTGTAGTAGGAATCTAACAGTAAACCAAACAAGCCAATTATGGAAACACTAATCCGTGACAAGAATTTACAGAGGGAGCACTTGCACTTTGGCATTGAACAGCAGTGGCAAAGTGCCCAAAGCATCTAGACCAGCAAAAAAACGAAGTCCAACACACAGTAAACACAAGAGGCAAAGGCTAAAATAGAGGGGAACCCCACGCCAAGGATTCCAGGTCTAACAAATGTATTAACAATTATTTAATTGATTATTAGTTATGTTAATTGTGTTATGCTTATTTATTTAAGATACATTTTCAGTGTGGGCTGCTATGTTTGTGGGGGTATAGTGTGGTAAGTTAATTAGTGATAAATAAAGAATTGTTTTTATTGATAATTAATCATTAAATTGTTTAATAATCATGTAAATTGTTTAATTGTATTTATTTTTATATATACATATTTATTTGGTTAATTAGTAATGTTCATATTAAGAGTTTTATGTTTGTTGGAAATTAATAGGGTTATTCAAATATGTTATGTATTTGAAGTGTAGAACTTTCTCTACTGTTGCACAGACTGGAGTGGGAATAGTAAAGTTAACCCCTCCGAAAGTCTAATGCTTTACCTACTGTTGCACAGACTGGAGTGGGAATAGTAAATTTAATTCCTCCGAAGTCCAATGCTTTCCCTACTGTTGCACAGACTGGAGTGGGAATGATAAATTTAACCCCTCCGAAGTCCAGTACTTCCCCTATTGTTGTACAGACTAGAGTGAGAATAGTATATCTATTATTCCGAGACTTCAATACTTTTCTTAAAATTGTTTTAAGATATATTATTATTATTCATTTATTTGTTTAATTTTATATTATTTGTTTATACATATATATGTATATCAAGTGTCATATTTGTTATAATATTTTTAGTAAATCTATTTTTCTTGTTTGTTATATTTATGTAATTTGGTAATTATTTAATGTTTTGCAGTTGATTTGCTAAAAAGTTTTATGTTTTGTATATATATATATGTTATAGATATATCCACATACAGATCCACACAGGCACAACTGCACCCACTTACACAGCCATGGACATACCATCAGTCCCGCACACACCCACTCACAGACCCATACAGCTACTCACTCACCCACAAACCCACTCACACACCCACTCACAGACCCAAACAGCCTCTCACATACACACTCATCTACCTATACAGCCACTCACACTCTCAAAGGTTACAGGTTACAGTTACAGTTAGGTATACAATTTAAAATTTTTAAAAAACATTGAAATTCACAGAAAAAAACAAAGGTTGCAGTGATGTTATAGTTAGGAAATATAATTTAAAAAACAGTAGAAATTCACTGAAAAAACAAAGGTTCCAGGGATTTTAAAGTTAGAAAATAGAATTTGAAAAACCTTAGAAATTCAGTGAAAAAACCATGGACTACATGGATGTTATAGTTAGTCTCAGATTTTACTCATACAAAACCAGTGAAATTCAGCAGTTATAATTATCTGAACTAACTATACTTAGGCCTGCAATATTACATCACTCATGACTTGGTCAGTGACATATCACTGATTACATCACAGATGACATCTCAAATGACATCACTGATGACATCATCCAGAGAACCCCTCCATATAACATCTCATACACCCACTCATAAACCCACAAAACCACTCACATAACCATTAACAGACCCATGCAACTACTGACACACACACTCACTCATTCATACAGCCACCCACACAACCACTCACACCCCTATAACCACTCACACAGCCACTCACAGACCCGTACAGCCACTCACATACTCACTCTTACACTTGTACAACCACTCACATACTCATTCATACACCCACATAGCCACTCACATAACCATTCACTCACCCATACATCCACTCACACAACCACTTACTCACCCATACAGCTACTAACAGTTACTCGCTCACCCATACAGACACTCATACATCCATTCACTCATCCACAACACCACGTATATACCCATTCACAAATCAATACAATCCTTCATGTGGCCACTCACTCATCTCAGCAGCCACTCATACAAATATTATGCAAAATTGCCTCTCATAAACCCACTCACCCACACACCCGGTGAAACAGCCACTCACTTACCAATACATCCACTTAGACACACAGTCACTCACCCATAGAGCCACTCACAAACACACTCATCCACCCATAGAGCCACTCACACATCCACCACAGTCACTGATAAAGTCACTCACACACACTATCCCACAAACTATACCCACTCACACAGTCATTCATTTACCCATACAGCCACTCACACACCACTCACACACTGATACAGACAGAGTGCCACTCAGATGACATATATTAGGAACAGTATCACTCATTAGTAGAACAAAAAGAATAGTAATTTAACTTATATAGTAGCTTAATGTATATCTTTAACTCTCAGAAACTTTTATGAAACACTTACACTCACTGGATGATGTAATCAGTGATGTAGTCAGTGATGTTATTTTAAATGCTATCAATGATTTCATCAGTTATGTCACTGACCATGTCATGAGTTATGTAATATGTGAGGTCATATGCAGTGTATTGTAGGGGCTTAAGTTATAATTAGCTCAGGTAACTATAACAGCTGAATTTCACTGGTTTTGTACAACTGAAATATTTTTCCTAACTATAACTTCCTTGTAACCTGTGGCTTTTTCAGTGAATTTCTATGGTTTTTTAAATTCTATTTCCTAACTATAACATCCCTGTAACTTTGTTTTTTTTTGTGAAAAAAATATGATCTCTCCTCTAGATTTTAGAGCTTAAGCAGAAGGGTTGTGTCTGTGACCATGAAATAGAGCCTGACATCTCCAGAAATTTAGGAATAAAAGACTGAAAAAAAGAGATGGGGTCAGAACACTCTGATTCTTCTTGCAAACCATAAATCCTGAGATTTTTCCTTCTGTTTTGGTTTTCAAGTGCGCTTTTTAAAAAAAATTATATCAAGTAATGTTTACAAAAATTATTAAGCCTGTATAATCCAATACAATAAACAGTCAGTAATTGTACATAGCACAACAGTTTGTGATGATCAGCAAAGTAGCGACACAACCAAACAGCAACACAATATAAAAGTAATTACATTAGCTATACATCAATTTTTAAAGAGACTTGGATGTTCCCGTAAGTAGACAGTGAGGGATTCCCATATATCAGAGGTTTTAGCAGCTGTGGGCAGTTCTTCTGCATGTATCAAAAAATTGTCTTTACAATATATGGAGTCCAGTATCCAGCGATTTACGGTAGGTGCTTTCCTGCTGTAACAGTGCATCGCTACTCTCAGTTTTGCTAAAAGTAACTCTATGACAGCTAGCTTTTTTTGACAGATTTCAAATGCGTCCGATGACCCAGCAGACACAATTGTGGTGTGCAATCTAGTTTGCAATTTAAGATTTCACTTAGCATAGATATGACCTGTTCCCAGTATAGCTTTACTTTGCTACAGTGCCATGCCCGATACCCAAAGTCAGCCTGGTCAGTCCCACAGCATTTACATTTTGTGTCCATCTGTAGGCTATGCTTATGTAAGTTGAATGGAGTGTGGTAAGTATTTATAATGAATAATATATAAGTTCCCATTAGGAGTGAGAAGTTCCGTGTGTTCACAGCAGGACTGCCATTCATCCACATTCAGTGGCTGATCTAACAACAAATTCCATTTGTCATGCACTTTTTGGGTGTTGGCACCAATTTCTCTCTGTAGGGTTCTATAGAGTCTTGTTACCATGTTGGCATTGTCAGGAGCAGCTATTAATAATTGTAGTGTTTCTAGTGTGGGGGTTCATTTGGATATGTAAGAAAGTGTTCTTGGATAGCTGCACGTAATCCATGATACGCAAATTTGAACAACAGTGTTTGATTACTCACATATGTCAAATCGGTTGCGGTTATGAACGTACCATTAGGGTAGAGGTCACCCATTGTCGTGATGCCAACCTGTTCAAATAAGTTCATAGCCCCCTTTTCCTGCGTGACCCATAGAGCAGGGTGTTGAGCCAGAGGCATGTTTGGTGCATAGATCGGAGTTTTGTATGTGAGTTGGCTAATACGTTGCCATGCCAGGGATGTGGTGCGTATTGTTTTAATTTAATGTTTTGTCAGATGAGGTCGGTGATGTGTCAAAATATGCGTCAGTTTAATGGAATGAGCATCACCATCCTCTACTGCGAGGTGTGGCATATAACGGATCGGGTGGAACCAGTAGAGAGCGTATTGCGCTTGGGCACATAAATAATATAAGTATAGATCAGGCACTGTAAATCCGCCCAAGGCGTACGGCAGCGTCGTCGTGTGTAGACTTATTATGGCCTGCTTCCCAGCCCATATTAATTTAATTAAGTTTGCACATAGGTGTTTAAAAATGGGGGCTGGGGGTGTGATAGGGATGTTAGTAAAAAGGTAAAGTAGCTTAGGGAGGATCACCATTTTTACAAGGGATATTCTATCAGCTAAGGACAAAGGGAGCATGATCCATCAAGCTATTTGTGTTTCTAATTTATCAATCGCATCGTTTATTCGGAGTACGGTGTCAGAGTCGCGGTGAATCCAAATTCCAAGATATTTAATGGGCTCGTCCTGTCAAACTAGTGGGAAGTCCATGTGTGGTGCTTTCATACGTTCAGTGAGTGGTATCACTGCTGATTTGGACCAGTTTATCTGGAGACCGGATTGCCTACCAAACTTTATATATTCTCTAAGTGTAGGGGATAGATTGGCGTTAGAATTTCTAATATACAGTACCATATCGTCCGCAAATAGCAATATGCCAATGGGACGTAAACTGAATTTTAAAGCTGTGCGAGCATACTGCTGTCGCACTTTGCAAGCTAACGGTTCCAATGCAATAGAGAATAATAGGGGGGATAGCGGGCATCCCTGCCGCGTGCCGCGTTGTATCAGTATGACATCTGATATATGTCTATTAACTTTGATACGTGCAGTAGGTTTAGTGTAGAGGGGTTTAATCCAGTTTATGAACATAGGTGGGAGGCCAGTGCGCTGCAAAATAGCAAACAGGTAAGGCCATTCAACTGAATCAAAAGCCTTCGCTGCATCAAGCAGCACAGCCACAGCCTCCAGCTCGTGATTGAGTTGATTTAAGAGGGCGAATATTGTGCGTAGGTTATGTGTGGTAGATCTGGAAGATATAAATCCTGATTGATCAGGCAAGACAATAGCTGTCATACGTGGTTGTAGTTAAGTCGCAATAATCTTAGCCAGTATCTTAGTATCCGTATTTATTCAAGATAGTGGCCTATATGATTCAGCCAATTCCGAGTTTTTATCTGGCTTTAACAATGCGACTATTTGGGCTTTGCGCAGTGTTGGGGGAAGAGTCTGACTGTGGTATGCCTCATCATACATTTATAGTACATATGGACTAAGTAGGTCAGAGTATGCTATGTAAAATTCACCCATATAGCCATCGGGCCCTGGAGTTTGGCCATTCGGTAGTGCTTTTATAGCAGCCTGTACTTCTTCTATAGTAATCGGTTCTGCTAGGAATTCACGTTGACTGTCCGACAGCCATGCCAATGTAATATCCTCAACATAGTCTAGTATCTCCTGCGTGTGCACCGTGTCCCACGATTTATACAATTCGCAATAGGTGTCCATGAATGTGCGTAAAATGCCGAATAGTAGAATAGTATGTTGCTTGCGTTCTATTTGCACTTTGTGAGCTAGTATGCGTCCCGGTCTGCCTCCCTCACCCATCTTACATGCTGTGTGGCAAATGTCTCAAATGTTACCTAGTATATTTGCATTACGAGTGTCGTCATATTCCCTTTGCAGTTTTTGAATGTGTGCCTCAGATTGCCTTAATTGCATGTGGATATCTTTAAAGATCCCCGCAGTGGTACTGATACAGATGCCACGCAAGGTCGCCTTAAAGGCCTGCCAAAGGGTGCCTGCGCTATCTACCAATTGCTTGTGGATTACAAAAAAGCCTTCTATGGCCGTATGGATTGTCTTGACGTAGAGGGGGTCCAAGAGAGAAGTTGCATTGAAGCGCCATACAAATGGTGGTGGGGTGTATGTCGGGACCTGTAGGGTTAGCAGGACAGGTTTATGGTACGATAGCATTTTAGGGAGGTGTCTGATGTCCTGGACCCATGTACATGCTTGTTCCGTGATTATCCAATAGTGGATTCTGGACCAACTATTATGGACAGAAGAGGAGTGAGTGCTTTCGTGTGTGTGGGTTACGCATGCGCCGTATGTTATGCATACGAAACTCCGTCATTGCGCTTAAGATGACAGCGGCAGTCCGTTGATGATATTTGGTCACGGTATGTGAGCTGTCACTTGTACTATCAAGTGTCACATTCATATCTCCTCCCCACAGTATCTCCATAGGGTGGAGTCCCCATATCACAGTGCATACATTCGCAAAGAAGTCTGTGTCGTCCATATTTGGGCCATATGTATTAATGATGCCCACTTTTGTACCACGTAGTATACCTGTAACTATAACATATCGACCCTGCATGTCTGATAGCGTTTACTCTAGTAAGAACTGGGTGCCCTTTCTAATTAAGGTCATTACACCACGCGCATATGCAAGTAAGAGGAGGATACTGCTAATTCGGCCCAACGTCATCCGAGCCCGTCCGCCTAGCTTTTAAGCAAGTGCATCTCTTGAAACATAGCTATGTCTATGCGGTGTCTGTTCAGATACGTAAAGACTTGTCTGATTTTCCTAGGATTGTTAAGACCTCATACATTCCATGTAGAGAGTCTCAAAGGTATAGGATTAGCGTTAGTGTGCATCGATGCATCTCCAATGATAGCGACTGAAGTATAGCAAGACGTTGCTTGGGACGTACATTGGTGGTGCTACATTGATCATAATTGTACATGTCGCATGTGCTGGTAAGGTGACAACGTAAATTAACAACTTTGCAATCGCTTGACAAGGTAAATCACCTAACTCTGTGTCCATCCCAACTATACCCGTCACCTATCCCACCCACTTCGTCATCCCAATTATGACGAAGACAATCCCAAATAACCAGGAAAAGGCAACCCCCTCCCCGTAGAGAATCTGAAACTTGGTGTAGTATGCACAGGGCAGCGAAAGCTGCCAGCCGGAAACCCCGGTGACGAAGTCACTCAGGGGGCAATCAACAACATATAGATGTATTCCATGCACCGGAACCCACTATCCATGCAGGATCTAGCTGATTACCAGTTCCAATCTTGTAGCATAATTGTGGCTAAAGAGAACAAAAGCAACATTAGAATGAGACATATTGTCCGTTTCTATGCAAATTGGTAAGGGTAGGACCCCATTAAACACTTATCTGTAATGTTAAGTGGGTACTGCCACACAGTTCACTTGCTCACACCAGTGTCCGGGCATCAGTTCTGTACACACTGCACCACTACTCAACATCCGAAGCACCAGCCTGCTCCTCCTGCCCTCCTCGCGGCGATTTCCAGCGTTGAAGTTGGGATACCCTCTGCTTCAAGAATTTGAGCACGTCCTTCGGTTCGTTGTAGATCGTAGTTTTGCCCCATCTGATACTTTCAACCTGGCTGGGTAAATCATTACATACTGGATATTGTGCTCTCTTAGTTTCTTTTTAACTGACACAAATTTATTCCGAGCTTCCTGGACAAGTGGTGTAAAGTCGGGGTAAATGGAGATATCCATACCTCAATAATGTAAGCTTCCTAGTTCACGGGCTTTGCGGAGGGCCGCATCACGGTCTCTGTAGTTTAGAATTTTTGTAATGATCGGGCGTGGTCAGGCTCCCGGTGGCGGAGTTGGAGCTAGGGATCTATGAGCCCCTTCAACGATGAAGACGTCGGAGAATGTGTCTTTACCTAATAGAGTTGTTAGCAGCCGTTCTATATAATGTTCCATAGGTCCTGTGTTGGTCGGCTCCGCTATGCCGACCAACACAGGACCTCTCACGCCTCCAAATCTTCTGCCTTTGCCAGTAGCGTTTCAAGGTGTTTGGCCATTTGTCCTTATTTAGCGTCCATTTGTTGCTGTGTGTCTTCCACATCCAATATACGACGTTCTGCCATGTCCAGCCTTTCATTGTGTCTGACCAGGCGTTCAGACATGCGATCTACACGAGTAGTCAGAGAGTCTATTTTTCCATCAATGGTTAAAAGGGCAGTTTGTATCGAGGAAAACATGGCCTGCACATCTTCAGTAGCAACCCCACTGGCGGTTGACCAAAGAAAGGTCAGCAGAACGGGACAACAGTCTGATCCATCAATCACGTATAATTGCCACAGCAGTGGGATTACAGCACAGGATGAATGCAGGATAGTTGAGCACCCGAAGGAGCTCGCTTAAGCAGCGGCCATCTTCATCGGTGGCTAGCTCGACCCCCGGTTTTCAAGTGCGCTTGACTGTTTCTTAAGCAGTGAAACATCTGCCTGCAATTGATTGATCTTGTTCATTGAATGTTGTTGTTACCCTACATGTTGTTTAACGTTAATATCTCTGTTGTCCTTGAGCAGCCATTTTTCATCAAGGCTTTGGAGACACTTAATAGCTCCTTCCATTCATGGTCTATGTGCTCTGATTTCCTCTAGAAGCAGTTCCATTGAAAAGGAAGAGTAGATTTTACTGGAAGAGGAGATCTATTTTGCCGCAATTTTGTTGTAGGATTACTGTAGTTATTAGCTGATTTAGATGTGAGTTTGGTTGGAACAATATTTGAGAATGAAGGCATTAATGGTGATGCAAAAGATGTAGTCTCCTACTAAAGAGAAACGGGGACTTCCATGCTTTCTGAGTTTGGATGAAGGGATGCCATAGACAAGTACTTCCAGGTATCCAAAGTTAGTTATGAAGGTACCAATTTTAGGTTTCTCATTTGATTCATACAAGAGATGGAGGGTTGAATCAGAAATGTGGGACTTCCAAAACTGGTCAAGTCATATAATAGTATTATGTTTTTAGGCTCTACAACACGCACAGCAGAATAAACTTCAGAAAAGCAAAGAGTATTGTCAGAGCCTTTTAGAGGGCCACGAGGCATGGAGGGGCTACTGGGCCCAACCATGGTGGTTGAGGCATTGTACTCATGATGTCCTGGGGCCTGGCGTACTATGAATCCTGAGCAAGTGGGCCAAGTCCCCCTTCTGCACTTGACTCTCAGTGGTATCTCTGGTCGAGTAGTCAATACTCTCTTGGGGGGAGATGTAGATGCATATCAGTGAACACGACTCATAGAACACGACTCATAACTCAAAGTGCACACAGTACGAACAATAAATCAATGTCCAGTCAAATACTTGCTTTTATACAAAAATAAGTATTTTGTTTGTAACTTTACACATGCAAAGGTATATGACATTCAAAAACAATACCACAAGCCCATTGAGGTTGGGGTTCTCTAATGACCTATTAGGCAAATCCCTGTCCCACCCTCCTTTATGTAACATGTTATGGTTATTCCCCATTCAGTGTTGGCTGCATCCAGGAATGTACCAACAAGTACGCTTATGTGATAGTGCATCTGGAACATGGTGCTGTTGTTTTTATTGGAACCACAACAATCAGAACTGAAATGATACTTAGGGACTCAACTAGAGTTTGGGAGATGGTTACTCCATCATAAACTTGACGAATATCCTGTTCACCTTATTACAAGTGCATTACAGGCTAATGAACATGTAATAAGGCAGCCAAGATATCTGTCACATTCATCAGGGAGTACCCATATACTAAACTCTAAATCAGGACCTTAGACATTGGACATAAGAAAAAATAGATGAAGATGTATGAATAAACCCAAACAAATAGCATACATAGAAGATTTGATGAAAACAGACCCTGAGAATTTGAGGTATTACCCTGTACTCAAGTCATTCTGGTTGAGAGGTATTTCGCTGTACTCGGAACATACCATTAAATATGGGAAACCACTGAATTAATAGAGGGGTATTCTTTTGTATGAGTGCTCTTCAAAAGTTAAAAAT
The DNA here is from genome assembly GCF_964204655.1 of Triturus cristatus. Classification (NCBI taxonomy): domain Eukaryota; kingdom Metazoa; phylum Chordata; class Amphibia; order Caudata; family Salamandridae; genus Triturus; species Triturus cristatus. Next base: position 1,062,176,265 of record NC_140593.1, on the reverse strand, counting down.
GGTGGAGAAAAAGCAGCTCACCAAGCCCAGCATTGAAATAAGCCTGAGGAAGAATCTGTAAAAAACAAAGATGTTCAAGGTCACACCTAATTTAGGACCCGCCCTACCCGCAACACCTTTCCCTCTCCAGGATAATCAAGGGAATAGCAGGAACAGAAAGTAACAAACATTAACAAATGGAATAGGTTTCACCTTGAACAACACAATCACAAACCCCAGTCATTCACAAAGACGTATCTGCATTAAGTTTGGGAGAGGGGTTGTCTAAGCATGTACACTAGCACCGGCTTTCCATTTGTTCTTACACTCATTCCTCTCTTTTTTGAGTCTTTGTGAACCTTAACAAAATCATAATTATTTATATATATGCAGTCAAAGCGGGTGCCAAGTAGCCCTTTATCCTTTTATTCTCAGGGTAGTGAGGGAGAGCAAGCTGAGGCTGACACTGGTGGGTGTTGTGGGCTAGAAACTCAGAATTCAGCAATGTAAAAAAATAACACTCAATAAATCATTGTCCAATCAGTACTTTTTTTTTTACAAAAGATACTTTAATACAAACACAATTGAAATCTACTCGCACAATTACAAACAATTATAAAAGACAAATTACAACCCCCTCTAAAGAAGCCATGCAAACTATACGGGGTACAAATTAGAAAGGTTTTTCCAGTGGGTAACTAACTACCTAAACCCATATTAAGCCCAGCATCTCTGATGCATATTTAATGGTTTCTGCACTAGCAGACCCCAAATCACAATGCTCTTATATTTTTTGACACTAGTGCTTAATTTGAGCCGGTGGTTTCTAGTGCTCAGCACCGGCACTTAATTGGAAGCGCCAGCACTTATGACAGTCTGCCACATGGTGGTGCTGTTTGTTTGATTTAGAGTGAGCACAAAAACAGTTGTTTACTAATTCACTATATGTTAAAAATGACTAATACCTACCGCCCATGCTAATCTTATAGCTTTGGGGGCCTGGAACAGTCTGAACTGTCACACTTGTAGGAGTGTGATGGTTAGTAGTTGGTTTGGTACTGTCATTGGCAGTGCTGGCAGGGGCAATGGGTGTTGTAGGTTGCAGTGGTCTCCTGATGAGTGCCCGGGCACTTAACGTTTTACAAATTAAGCACTGTCTAAGACACATCATGCCAAGCTGCACAGTCATACAAAATCAGATCTATTGGCCTTGTTCAAGATGTTCCCAGTATTGAGGTCAGACCTACAGCCTTTAGAGATACATAATGTATCAACAAACCCACCAGCATGTGATATCCCTAGGCATAATCAAAATTGGATGCTGCTTTAACTGCAACAAACGGACATCAATAAACATTTCACTGCAATGTGGGTTTACCAAAATTAGACCAATATCTTGAACGCTGCTCTCAGCTGCAGGTAGGGAAAGTGTGGGGTCATCAGAGGTCACAAAGCCTTGTGGCTTTCCTAGCAGAAGTTCTCTCTTTGAATACTACCTCCTTAATTCAGGGAGTAGTATGTATTGGGCATGCTTGGGCCCTGGCCTCCACGACCATCGACAGGGCCCAGGAGCTCTCTCATAAATGGTTGTAACAGGGGTTGCTCCCAATCTCTAACTATGGGGACAAAGAACATTGTGAATGTGGTCCAAGTCCCCAGTGGGAACCAACTTACCATCTGAAAAACTGCCAGTTCTGCTTGGGATTTCTCATTAGACGCTGGAGACCTCAGTTTCAGGGCACCCGCTGCAGTATTGAAAAGGCTACACACCAGCAAAGTCTTTTTTTATATCTGCAGTCTTGATGGGCCAAATCACAAAGGCTTTTCTACCATAAGGTTCTGATGGCACACTTGGTGGTTGAGATTCTCTGTGCCATTCTACGGACTATAGCACTGTTGCGTTGCTTTCACCTTCTCTGTAGCATCCGGGCTGTAAATGCGGGGCCCTGCTATCCTGTTCAGCCCTGTTGCTTTCCTCCCTTGGGGTCTTCCAGGCAATAGTACCCACAGTCCTCATGACAGAGTACACTCCCTGCCTGCAGTTCCCAAGCAGTCAGCCCTTCAGTCACTTGCATGATACCCGTGTGACCACCAAGAGTCTGACGTGATCACTCCTGAGGCACCCACAAACAGGACTTGTTCTGGAGACAGAGTATTCAGGAAAACAAGTCTAGAGTAGGGCCCTCTGTACTCCAGATAGGGATTCATCAGCAGGACTTGTCCATCTTCCTTTTCAGGTTCATCTAATTCTTAGCATTTCTGACTTGTGCAGGGTTTTTAAAATGGAGGTAGAGAGTTCTAGACTCTCCCTCCACCCCTAACTGTCACTTCCGTGGTTAAGGCCATGGGCTGTACACCCCCGCTGCTTAATTTGAGCCGGTGGCTTCTGGTGCTTGGCACCTGCCCTTAATTGTCAACTCTGGTGCATGCGACTGTCTACCACATGGTGGTGCATTCAGGTCAATTTAGAGATGGCCACAATAACAGTGAATTATTGTAGGAAAGTAGGATCTGCTTCTTATGGTTACCCCCACTTTTTGCTGGATGTAATGCTGTTTTTGACTAGTCTGACCAGGATCTTGCTATTCAGGACCCCATTCTATCTGCTTTCTCCCTAAACTGTTGTGTTACGTACTTAGGTACACTCCAGATTGGATACTGGGGTACCCTTGTCAGCCCCTAGTAAATGGGAAACATGTACCCAGGGCATAGGTACCCCAGAGGCCTCCCATGGGCTGAAGCATGTATTATGACACCTATGAGAGGCCATGTAAAATAGCACTACAGGCCTGTCATTGCAGCCTGTGTAAGTTGTTGCATGCACCACTTACTTAATATATAGGTTTACTATATCTAAGGGTCACTGTACTTAAAACCTAAAAGTCACCCCGCTAGCAGGCCTTTACAATCCTGAGGGCAGGGTGCTTTGTTCTAAGTGAGAGGATGCCCCTGCATGAGCAGGACACCCCTGCAACCTATGGAGTCCGTTCTCCCATGTTGTCGGTGAAGCAGCCATATACTACTATAGAGGGGCATTATGCGACCACGTGAGGACCAACTTTAAAACGGCTGAACAACCCTTATCTTGTTTAGAATCATACCCCCACACTAGTAGCCGGTGGGGGAGGTATGATTCCACCCCTCAGAAGCGTCCTTTGTGTGGCTCCTGGTGTTCCAGGTACCAGCTTTCTAGCTCCGGACAGCACAAAATGGTTGCTGCCGACCAGTAACACATTTCCGCCCTCCTGTTGCTGAACCAAGTTCGAACAGGGGAAGGCAGTACAATAGGCATCCTGTCACAGGGAGGTGTGACCATCTAGTGCATTAGGACTGGTTGGGTGCGCTTGCCACTGCCTGAAAACCTGCAGGGGGCACATTTGGTGCCCCTGTTCATAGACCAGTTCAAACCAGTCCTGGGAGCTGTTAGCTTCCGCTCTGGTGCGAAACTGGACAAAGGACATGGCAGTAACCTCCCCCCTGTCCAGACCCCCACCAGGGAGGGTCCCCTGAATCTTTCCAACCCTCTCCCGTGGGTACTTAAGGGCTTACCTGGTTGTAGGACCTTAGATTCGTCATGGACAAGATTCAGACCTGAAACCACTGCATTTCGACCATCTGGGCACTCTGGACTTCGCTGAACTTCGTTTGGGCCTCGCTTTGTTTCCCTCACAGTCTGCTGCATCGTCTGTGACTGTGCACCATACAGGATCTGTGTAGGACCTGTGGAGCATCCAAGACACCTGAAGATAATCTCCCTTGGAGTGAAGGAGTCACTTCCCTGCATTCATAGGCACTGCAACACTGCTGACTGGTCTGCTGATCCCAAGCTCCTATGGATTCCGAAAGGCTCAGCAACACAGGAGGTAGGTTTCTACACCCCTAGAGGTCCGAGCTGCCCTCTCACCAAGTTTGAGGTCCGAATCCCTCGTGGGGCCTGCAATACTTGAACCCCTATGCACCGCATACTTTTGCAAGTGCATGTGCTTGTTAGCAATCCTGTGACAAGTGCATTGGGCTCCAAGTAGCTCCAACCTCTGGCAACATTTCCTACAAAGCTCTTCAACCACCTCACACTGTGTGCTCCATGGCCTGTTGTTTTGTGAAGCTGCCCAGGGTCATCTTTAATTTCCTTGGGCTTCACTGCTTGCTTAGGGCCTGACTCCCCTGCTTGTGGTGAGTCTCCGAGACCTTGCTGGTCCGAACCGTACACTTCCTCGACTTCCTTCATTGGTTGCTTTTGCCAAGGCTTGATGGTACTCCCGCCGGATACCAGCCCCTCAGCACTCGACATCCTTTGTGGGGCAGCTCGTATGTAGGTCCTGGTTATCCTCGACATCGCCTGGTCCCCGCAGCTGCAGAGTCAAGGTCACCGTCAACTATACTGAAGCACCCAACATCGTGGGCATTTTCTACCGAGCACCTGGTCACTCTCAAGTGACCCGGACTCTGTCCCCTCTGCTTTTAGGTACTCTTTGACAAGAATCCATGTTTGGATTCCAACAGACACTTTTTCCTCTTCCAGCAGCGGCTCTTCTTCGAACTCCTCCATTGGGTTCGACAGCGGTTTCCGACGCCACTTCACACCTGTGCACCCGATTTCCCTAAGTTAGCTAACTTGGGTACTTCGATAGCCACGGGTGGGGTGGCTCTCCAACCTTCTGTCTTCCACGGGGTTTCTTCATAGTCCACTGGGAAGAGTCCTTAATCTTTTAAAATCAAACTACAACTTGGACATAGACATGTACGGAGCACGAGGTCATGTTCCCTCACTGCACACGCACTCCGTGGGGTCCCTTATCTACTCACCTTGGGTGGTTCCTTGGGGTCCCAGCGATTCTACATCCTCTCAACATTGTCCTGACTCGAGTCATTGTTCTTATACCATTTTTTTAGTATATGGTTCGGTTCCCCCATAGGGCCTGCTGTGTATTAGTGCCTTTTACTGTGATTTCTTTGCTAAAGTATTGTGTGCTTGGTGTCTATCTCTGTGTAGGAAATACTGTCACGTATTAGATATTGTTATATAATAAATACGTATTTTTATAACTACTGTGTGGTTCTCTTTTCATTTAATCTATACTATAAGAAAGCTTTCTGGTAAAACAAGCTGCTTTACACTCCTTCAAGACTAAGCCTGAAGGCTGCTCTCCACAGCTACCACTTGGATAGCTTTCTAGGTTGTCTGAAACCTCTTACATCACCATAAGGGTTGTCTGGACTGGTGTAGGGTGCCCACTTAGATTAGTGGTCAGCAAATACCAGGCCAGTCTCTCACAATTATTAATTGAATACACATTAAAAATGACCAGTACTGCAGCCCAAGGTTATAGATTTGGGGGCATAAATAGTCCATATTGTCATACTTGTTGGAGTGTCATGGTTATTAGTTGTGTTGTTACTATCATTGACAGTATGCCAGGGGCAATGTGGGGTGTAAGCTGCAGTGGCCTCCTGACGAGAGCCCTGGTACTTGTGTTTTTTAACATAGCAAGCACTGTCCACACCCTTACACAATATTCTGGGAAGAATTAAACTTGGTGTCAGTCTCTAAAATTGCAGCACATCTCTATCCTTAACATGCCTTCACCCACTCAGCCCACATGTCTTCCCTCCAAGACATCAAAGAAGCAGCCGGTGGTCTTTGGAGCCTGAGATATTTCTTTCCTACTTGTTTCCCATATTAGAACATCCTTCCAGGTAGTAGACAAGGAGGTGCTACTAATCAGCTTGTGGAGTTTTCATCTCACCTCTTCCTCTACTATTAGAAATATATTCTCATTTGGATGGGCCTGTTGATGTGGGGGGCTTTGACCTGACAACTGGGCATCAGAGGAATTAACTTAACCAGCAGGACAGCCTAACACATGAATTCCATTAAGACCGGCCAAGTGAAAAACACCAAATTTATAGCTCGAGAACCAAAACTCATGTAAAGTAAAATAAATTTTAATGTGAGTGTGTGGCCCAGGAATTGATAGGAATGGGCACATCAATGAACATTTTTACCTTGTGCAATCAAAAGTTACATTTTAGGCCCACTTTACCCAAGGAGCAAACCGGTTAACACCGTTTGTGGCCGAGGAATTGCTAGAGGACACATCATTGACCTTTCTACCTTGTGCAAATCTAAAGGTACATTTTAGACCCACTTTACCCTAAGTGCAGGTTTAAATACTGCAGATGCACACTTCAGCCAAATAGAAATAGAAAATTTCCTTTTTATCTTTTTGATTCCCAATACTTGGTTTTCCCTTGATGACATGCCAGTCACCTCTGTGGCAAAACAAGTACAATAAATTTGCCTAAAGATGCCACTCTTCACCAAAATTTAGGTGAAATCTAAAATGCCTCTAGGAGTCCTCTTTCTGTAGTGTTCATGCCTTTCCATCCCACTAGTCCTTCAACAGAAAAAAAGGAGTCTGATGAACAGATAATTGTTGGAAAAGACTTCAGCACCAGCAGTGATTGACAGCCAAATGGCGTGTGGTGTTACTTCCGCTACCTCTGACATTTTAATACACTGACTGACGTCTATGGTTACCGAATCCAATAATTACGCAATTTATCTTGAAGATGGTTATATTAAAACCCGAATGATCTTTGCCATTCTTCGAAATGGCACAAAACGTGTTCCTGCAGAGAACTGATTAATTGAATTGCTTTGTCCCAGAATGTCCCTCCTCCAGTCAGAGTGCTGCTGCATTTTTGCATCTGTAGATTTTTAAGCCAACACTTGGGGCCTTGAAATGATTGCCTTCCTAATTCTGATGGGGCGTTAACAGGAGTTGCCAACAGCACCAGAACTACGAGTCACGGTGAACACCTCGGGGCAGATTTACACCCCCTTGCGCCACTTTTGCGTCACTTTTAACATGGGTAAAGTGACGCACAAGTGGTGCAACGGGCTTGTAAATCTGCCCCCTCAGATGGTACACATTTCATCCGAAGACTCTACCTCCTGAAGGGTGGAGTAATAAGGAATAACGGGAGGAATTAGGGCTGAAATTTCCGATTGCCCTGTAAATCTTAATTTCTCAGGGAACCCTCACAATCAGCCCCATTTGTATTCACCAAATAATTCCTCCTCCAAAAAGATACGGGTACCCTCCTGGCATCTGCAACACTCGAGTGGAATTATCACGGCACTCAGCATCAGGCCTTTGGTGTTAAAGTGGCCCACACGCTACATGGTGTCACGGCGTTCCATCGCTTTCAAGTGAAAGGGCTGCAGCTCAAGTTAAAATCAAGCTGGGAGAATTCAAGTGCTCACAGTATGTCAGTAATCGTTGGTATGTCCTGACATTTCTTTGCAGTATTTATTTGTTCCTTTTTAGGTCTCGCTGAGCCAGCGCATGCGCTGCTCTGCGAGACATTTAGTTAGTTGCTTTTCAAAGTGCTACCACAATCTTTTCCTGGCTTCAAGCTTGCGATCACGAGCGTGTGCACATGCGCAGCCGCCATGTGACTTTAATGGCTCATTAAGCCTTGCTCTCCCAAGCACCTCGCTCTGCCCCTCCCCACCACAGAGCACGTCCCTGTCATCACTTTTGCTTTCACAGCCGAAGGGAGGCCCATCATTGGGTGTTACACCGCTGGCAGCTACATCCGCTCTAACAAATGTTCCCTTCGATTGCCGATTTGAGCCTGGATTTTGAATGTGAGTTATGCACAAATTTTTTTAGGTTTCGCCTTCACTTTTATCGTTGCATGCGCGAACACAACTCTCGTCCTTTTTTTAGGTTTCGCCTTGCCGTGCTTGCTTTTTTCTTTTTGCTTAAGCTTTCCGCAAGATTGAAAGTGTTTTTAGATCTCTCTCATGTGCTTCTCTCCATTCTCTGTGTTGCTCTCTATCGTCCTTCTGCTTTCCTCCACCTGCGTTGCTCTCTTGATTCCTTTTTCTTAAGAATTCCATGAGTGCATGTGGTGCCAGCTTCTCCCTCAGTGTTCTTCTGCTCTGTGTTGCTCTCTCTTGACTTTTCACCACACTATTTTGTGATTGTGTCTGTTGTACCTCGCTTCTGTGAGCTGTCCTCCTCCCTCACTTCAGTGCGCTGCCCCCCTACTTCACTTGTCATCTGGCTCACCGCCTCACTTCTGTCTGCCGCTTCCCTGCCTTGCTTGTCAGCCGCCCCACTTCTGCGTTTCTGTCAGCTGCCCCCCTATAGCCTCTCTATCTGCTGCTGCTGATGTACTGTCTAGTGCTGGCTTCCCGGGTTATTGCTGCTTTTTTTATTTGTTGTTTTTTATGGGGGTGCCCTTCGACCCCCACTTTTATTCTCATCCTGGCCATGGTCCTTTCACAGTGTCCGCATACCCAACAACACAAAGAGAACTACCTATGTAGTGTAATATGCACAGTAATCTGCCATGAACCGCGGCGTATATCCATCACCGTTTAGGTATAGGCAGCCATATTAAAGTTTCTACAAATATTGTGGAAACAAAGTGGTCTTTCTAACATGTTTATCAATGCATCTTCTCTATGTGTACCACATAGTTCGAATACACAGTCTTTCTTCAGTGTTTGTTGACAAAGGTGCAAGCTGCTACAGAAGAATGTAGTACTTCTTTGTAGCCATCTCACATGAAGCTGGTGTCTACTGTAAAATTCACCCACCTGTGTAGTAACAAAAGTGCAAATAAGCTTTTACAAATGTATTACTTCTTGTATTTTTTTTGCTGTGTCTGGACGGCTCTTCGTGAATATGCCCCTCGTCTTCCTATCTTTCATCCTTCTCTCCCCGTACCTAACTGCATCTTCACCCCTGCACTTTGTTTCTTTGTTCTTTCACCTTCGCCTTCTTAATTCCCTTGTCCTTTTCTTTTTCATTCTTTCTCTTGCCCCATTATTTTCTCATTCCTTTTATTCCTTCCCTCTTTGCCCCTTTCTCTGTCCCTCCCCAGGTTCTTTCCCTGTCCGTCCACCTTCCTTCTTTCCCCCTCCCTCGGTCTGCTCCGCCCTACCTTCCCTCTTCCGTCCATCCTTCCTACCTTCCATGTTTCTTTCTACCCTACCTTTTTTACATCCCTCCCTTTCCTTCTCACGTCCCCTGTCGTTCCTTCCCTCATTCTATTTGTCCCTCCATAGTATCCACCGTCCGCTCCATCCTTTGCCCCAGGATCCCGGACTTTCCATTCTTTCTCCTTTCCCTGCTCCCTTGCTTCCCACCTTTCTTCCCTGCCTCTCTTCCATTATTCCATCCTTCACTCTTTCCTTCCTTCTGTCTGTCCTTTCTTCCGTCTGTCTTTTCTATAATCCCTCTTCCTTCTTCCTTCACCTGCCTTCCTTCTTACCTCACCTGCAATCCTTCCCTTATTCCTTCTTCTTTTCCTCCTGTCACCCATTCTTTCTTCCGTCCCATCTTTTTCGTCCGCCTTTCCTTACACTTGCGAGATTTTGTCCTGTCTTCCAGTTTCACAGTTTTGTTTTGTTCGCACCAAGGCCGTCCTTCACCTCAAAGGCCTCGAACCCCAGCATCTGTTGTACTGGACACAGTATTTTAACTCTGTAGGTAGAGCGCTGATGCTGGGTGTGTTTGCTGCCGTTCAGGCTGTAAGCATGGATTGGTTCTTTGTTTTCTCTCTAGGACTCAGCCTTGCTTGTTGTGTGTAGATGTGTACTTGAAGCAATGCTTAATTTGTAAAAATAAACAAGCATGGGCATAGCCAATAGGTCTCGCCTTTGGGAACTTATAAGTGTTTTGCCATGCAACAGTTGATGTTGTTGTACCAAGGATATTGTGCTGCATAACTAAATACTTATAAGGTCCCAAAAGCGAGACCTATTGGCTATGCCAATGCTTGTTTCTGTTGTATCTTTGAGTGATAGTTGCCTGGCGCAGGTGCGCCTTGCCCAGATGTTTTCAGGGCTCCCCATGCATTGATCTGAAATGGGCACTACCGGCCCTGCCTGCCATAACATATGCAGGGCCACTGGAATTATGCGTTTGTGTGGCTGCACCGTTTTTCGCATAATCACAGATATGGTGCATTTGCCACATAATCCATCATCTGCCGCATAATCTGCTGATTTTACCCCCAAATTATTTCATCTAACTCAAACGGTGCAAAAGTTACTAAAAACGCGACAACATATGTTACAACGCAGTGGAAGACCCTTTGCTCAGCTGGCCTGATCCGCCTTTCTGTTGCTAAATTGCTATATTTGGATGTTAAACTGTTGCTAATGAGGTGCAACCGATGCCCAAAAAGTAGTACTAAGTTTAAAAATAATGAGAAAAGGAAGTAATACTATTACAAAATGTGCAGCATTATGCTGCATAATTTGCCTTTTCTTGCCACATAATTTACTCAACACTGCTGCATAATTTGGTCCTCTCCTGCCACATAATTCCAGTGGCCCTGCGTCTGAGGTAGCACTGCCTCATGATGTCTTGAATTGCACAAACTATGCATGACAGCAAACCCAATCCCAACAAAACAGGAGACTGCTCACTGCTGGGTAGATTCGTTTTGGCTCAGCCAGCCACTCTGAGGAGAATGTGCAGGCTGTTGGGCTTCTTGTCTTCCTGATCAAATGGAACCTGTTTATTTACACGCTCATGGGATGCAAGGTCAGAAGATGGTCACCAGGTGACAGTTAAAGGTATGTTGGTGATTTAAGAGTAGCTGTGGCACCAGCCCACCCACCACAATCTTACTCACCAAGGTACGCCCCTCAGAACTGCTCCCTGGCACTCATGTCTGTTCCAAGTCTGCATTGAAAATGGATTGTGGGAGGCAGGTACCTATTGTGATACACAGAAACTATCTTTCTCGCTCTCTCTCATGGTCACATTGTCTGTCTTTCTCTCTCACTCACTTTCTTTCTCGCTCTTTCTTTCTATTTTTTTTTCTTTTTTTAATCTTTCTTTCTTTCTTTCTTTCTTTCTTTCTTTCTTTCTTTCTTTCTTTCTTTCTTTCCTATTCTCTCTTTCTCATCTGTGCCCGTTTTCTTGAATTTCTTTAATCCGTGAACCACTTTGTTGTTGGAGTGTGCTTTCCCTGGTGCTCGTTCTTCGCAGAGACGTAAATTATGAATATTTCACCTTTCTTACCAGCATCCTACAAGCTGAAACAACGGGAGACCGAGTGTGATGGTCCCAACGTGTGTATGGTTTGCATCAGCAGGGTCCCACTCCATCATGGCAGCACAAACCAGACAAAATGGCGATTTTCTTTAAGTAGAGTTGCAGATGTGTGGCAATTTCATAAATGACTGTCCATCAACTGTTCTATATTCCCTCATGCAATCCTACATATCTTGAAAACATTAATCATCTTTTCTGCAGTGACACCAGTAGGCTGTTCCATGGGGCGTGGTAGGACCACAGTGGGCGTACTACCTTGTTGCAAGTGTGACAACAGGAGAACGCCCAACCCGAACAGACCATGAGGCAACTAGCACTTTACAATTAGGTTAAATAACCTGAAATACTTCTTTGGAGAGGCAGGTCCTCTCTACATACCTTCTATGGGACTCTGCACTGACTCTCTTGTGGTGTAGGGGCACATAGATTTAGCCCTGACGAATGCCTAAGACTGTTTGGCTGACTATAGGCAGAAACATGTTGGCATGAGAATGTTACCAATTCAGAGAGGCATATAGGTCACTATACCCGTATATGTCCTCTGATAATGCCTTTTGGTGTTTTTAAAGAAGCTTAGGATAGCAGATGAATAAAGGATATTTTGTGGTTTATCCCAAGGCTTTTTAACTTTCAATCTGGATCAGAGTATTTTATCTAGAAAAATTAATTATTTCTAAGAACTCCCTCAGGAAAGTACCCCCCCCCCCCGGAGTTGAGTCCACCTTGGTGGTACCATCTTACCAAGGTGAGATGATGTGGCAAATAATGAAGCATGTCACATTACGTGAGTGAGCCTACCTCGTTCAATTGTTGGAATTGCCCTCACTCTGGGAGTTAGTATTGTAGTAGGTAGCTACGGCTACATTAGGAAGTTCTTCTGCTTAAGACCAAATAGGTTTAGAGCACAACTAGGGTGTCATGCCATTTCTTGGCGTTCTGATGTGAATAAGGGCAAGCGTGAGCATGCTAATGCCTTTTTTCTCTCTTTTTGTGTCATATAGTCATTTCATAAATGACTGTCCATCAACTCTCTGTTCAATATTTCCTTATGCAATACTACATATCTTGAAAGCATTAATTATTTTTTTTGCAGTGAACCATGGAACCTAGACTTTCTGTAACCAGAGAATTTCCCATTATAATTCCCCAGTACACTTTGTGAACTTACTTATAAAACAGTTTGGAAAAGTGAAAATTGAAAGTCATTATCAACTTCGCTTTCTTTTTGAAACTATTGCTCTCTTTCGGACTTTCGGCCTTGATTATATTTACAGGGTATTCCATTTCAAATGTAAGCTGTTGTTCGCACCTCAAATGGGATTCCAAGTTATAATACATTCCAGGATGTCCAAATCAGATTTTCACACAACCAGATCCTTGCCAGAATTTACATGCCAGAAACTTGTTTGCAAATAGCATGGGTGTATTCATATTGCACTTTAGCAAATAACACTTGTGCATGATGGAAAAATACATCTTAACCTGGAATCCTGTTTCAGACCTGGAATCCTGCTAACTCAAATAGACTTAGTCCAATGATTGTATTCAGGGCCCTAGTCAGAAACCACCAGGTTACAGCACCCACACAGCCAGTTCATAATCATAACTGTCAACTTTTCAGAACTAAAGCGAAGAAAATCTTTGGCAAGCGCTGCAAATAGCCTTAGTGGGTCGCGTAATACCCAGTGAGAACCCTTAGTGGAAATTCTGGAGCAGTGGTTCATTTTAAATAGGGTGTCTGCATACCATGTAGACAGATGTGCCCTCATTTAGAGCTGGGCCCACCAAACTCTCTAGGTCATATTTACAAGTCCCTATCGCCACTGGAGCGTCAATTGTTTTGACACTCCAATGGCGTAGTGCCATTTTCCATATTTATAAGATGGCGCTAGGCCACTTAGCGTGGCTTAACGCCACCTTGTAAATATGCCTCTTTCCACTGCAGTCCTCTGTGGCAAAGAAGCTGGAAATGGGTGTTGCTATGGGCGTTCCAACGCAACACCTATTGCTTTTTGACACTGCCGTAGATTTACAGGGATGAGGCAGCGCCAAAAACAAATGCCATGGACAGTGGCGGCCGGCATGACTCATGGGTGAAAGGGCGGGAGGTTTTCAGGGGACTTGGAGTTGCGCAATGCAAATAAATAAATACAAATAACAAATATACACTTACCTTACCGTCAGGTCCCGCGTCTCTGCTCCTGCTCTCCTCGTGGGACTCGAGGAACAGGAAGCCAGGAAGAACAGCCAGGCTCCCCTGACCAATCATTTGTAAGCACCCTGGCTCCCCTGACCAATAACGACGCTGCAATGCAGCGTTGTGATTGGTTTTGATCATCCTGGTTCGATGCTCAACCAGGGAATGGGGGCCTGGGCGTGTTCTCCATACAGGCTGTAATGCAGCCTGCATGGAGAACAGGGGAGTGCACATGACTGTTTTGGGCAGCCGAAAGGGCCAAACAAACAGTCATTGCGCACTTAGCAATGCAGCCCCGCCCACCCGCAAAGGAAACCTAAAATGATAGTAACTCAAAGTTATAATCATTTTATATTTCCTATACTTTGCACTGCTCAAAAGCAGTGGGGCGACGCTCTGCCACCATAGCAGGGGAGCCGCCACTGGTCATGGAATACCAGGAGTTAGATTGGCGATACAAAATTTAGATTTTGCTAGAAAAAGCAAATCGCCATTATTGATTGTTTATGTGCAGGAAGGTGTCCCTTCCTGCACATAAACAATTGTCCCTGCAGCGCAGGCAACCTTGCACCATGGCAGCAGGGTGCCTGCGCTAGCACCTTTTTTTGGCGCTACGGGAAACGCAGGGGTGAGCCGGGTTCTTGTGAATAGGCACATCCCTGCATTTAAAAAAAAATGGCAGAGCGTGGCGCCGCCAAATTTGGCACAGCTCTGCGCTTCAAATTTGGTTTTGTAAATATACCCCTAAGTGCCCTTGCCTCATTTGAAAGTGGCTGAGTTTCACAGTTTTCTACGGTGGAGAAATCACTGGGCCTTATTCACAAAGGTAAACTCACAATTTTGTGTAAGCTTACAATTTTCTGCAATTCACAAAGCAATTTCACGGGTAGCATCTTTATGACTACCTTTCTTTTTATATGTGGGGTCTCCTCCACAAATGCGGAGACTCCACAGTCGTAAAGATACTACTAGTAAAATTCTTTGTGAATTGCACACTTTTGTGTAAGTTTACCTTTGTGATTCACGCCCACTGTGTTTCCAGCGGTGGCATCTCAACTAGCTCTGCCACCAGAAACCATTGACCCTTCGAGTAGTGTTTACTTACCTACTTGTGGCAGGGCTAGTCCCACTAAATTTCCCTGCCTGGGAAGGGAAAAACAATGGCCCCCAAGCTCAGGGAGAAACCTCCTTTCATGTCAGGGCTATTGTTAGTTTTTCCAAAAGCAAAATCCTAGGAGTTTGCTTGTGGAATATAAAACAGAATGGAGAGTGGGCCAAAATAACATGTCAGCCTCCTCCGCATTCAGCTGCGTGTAGACTGCATCCGCTTCATGGAAGAATGGACTTGAAGCCCGGCGATCCCAGCCACGCAGGCGGGAATCTCTAAATAAGGTGAGCTAGTGGACAAATTGACCCCCTCTTGGATCCAACTATGGGATTTACTTCAACCACCAAGCCTCATTGAATGTACTATTTGTGTCCAGCCGAAGCCAAACAACATTTCAAATCCTGGAATACATTAGCATCTTAAATAAACCAATAGGACTTGATACTTTTTGTCAGTGCTTAATTAAACAAAAAGTGCCAGGTCTCTCTTTAGAAGGCCACTGCAGCTTGTACCACACATTGCCCCTATCAAGCTGCCAATGACAGTAACAACAGAGCTACTAACCACCACACTCCTACAAGTGTGACAGTTTGGACTATTGCAAGCCCCCAAAGCTATAAGAATGGCTTGGGCGGCAGGTAACTATCATTTTAAATGTATATTGACTTAATAATGAACTTGTGGAAAATGCTGCATTTTAGACTCAATTTGTCTAGTACTACTTTTCAGGACTGATAAATCAGAAAGATCCATTAGAGGACTTTTAAAGGTCTCACACTGAGGACATCCTTGGAAATGTATAAAATGATACGTTAACCTTCCATTCCTCTTCTCCTAGGAGTACCAGTCAACTCCATGTCACGAAGCTTGAGAAGCTCCAGTCCTGGGTTTTCAAACTAATGTCTCACGGGATTCGTAATCCTGGTGTACTCAATTTGCTTCAGTGGAACTCATTCACCTCAAAATAACAAGGTGTAAAAGAAAAGTCCAGGACTGAGACATTGGCTGCTTGGTGACATGTAGACATCTGGCAACCCTATGTTTCTCGTCACATTCCCAAAAGAAATGGGTCAGGAAAGATAATCTAGGGTAAAACAGTGCTCTCAGGTTTCCCATGCCCATGCAACAGTAGGCGGCCACTCCAGTGTATCTTTACATGATATCAAGCATTTTCCTGAATTAATAATCGAATAAGCTGGATAGCAAGTACCAAAATGTAATGACAAAAACCTTTCCTGAGCTGGATGAGTCTACAAGGTCACGTTTTTTAAAATGCATGTTTGCTGGAGCCCACTCACTCATTTCCCTTCCGAGCTGGAGGTGTCCAGTTGAGGGAACCTGTCTCGCGTTCATTTAAGATTGACTTACTATCACGTATTGGTTGTTTCTGCAAAACAACCCAACCCTCTCAACCCCAACCCCCATCTTCAATGTAACACTTTGGTGTTCCCAGCTTTGTATGCATGAGATCAGTGCCAGTATAGCATTGTGTATGCATCCCTATCATCAGACAACAGTGCGAAAGTAACCCTACATTTCTTACCACCTGCAGCAGAATGTAAATTAGAACATTGGAATGATGGGAGCTCCAATGAAAACAATGGAGTGCTCCGGGCTTCTAATAGCTGGTAGAAGCCCAGAGCTCCAACATTCCAATCTTTGTTCTCAGCTGTTGCTGTGAACAAAGGCCTCAGGAGCCTGAGGGGATTTCAATCCCCTCGGGCTTCCTGAGGCTTTTTTTTTATTTGTTAGAACATTCTGCCCTCTACCGGCGTTAAAGTCCAGCTCCCTTGTTAAAGGCCTGAGCCGAATGGCCAGTATAGGCCGCTATGGGCTATAAGGCTATAGTAGAGATCATGGTCTCTTACCTAACAATGAGTTGAGTTAACAGGAACATCAGGGAGCGACAACAGACACGCACAAATGGTAAGAAAAGGGCAGCACAGCTTTCATCATTTCTTTCTTCAGGAAGTAGGGAAAGCTGTTTCAGCTTGCAAATCTGTCACTTAGTGCAGCTGAGCTCAACCTGTACACTAGTGCATGAACTGCGAGAATGATTGGTCCTGCTCCCCGCCCTCCCCATCCCTGCACAACACATCAGTGCCTCGCACAGATCCAATCAGCATCTAATCAGTGGCGGTTGATTTCCCTCCAACAGCCTGGTCAGTCACCGTGGGCCACATGAACAATGGGGCTTCCGATTTCTTATATTTTATTGTGGGTTTTGAAAGGTAAATTTCCTTTTGTGTGGGTGTTTACACGTGAGCTGGGGAGGAGATGTGGCCTAACAACTGGAACTGCTCACTTTGGAACATTGTGAAGGAGGTTCAAATCAACAGCCTTAGCTCAACATATTGTATTCCGGCCAAATCATTTAGGGGGAGATTTACTTACATTTTACACAATATAGGGCAGCAAGCAAAGTTGTTGCATTGTGTTGGGTGACAGGGAGACACCAGAAATGCACCATATAATTTAAAGTATCAAACTTTTAAGCTGGCTCCTAGCGCTGGCGCATTGTATGCGGCCTAACCCCAAGGCGGGCACCGTGGTGCAAAGGTGTCTGCGTTACATGCAGTATCATTTTTGTGCAGGAAGCACCAAAACAATCCTTCATGGTGTTTTCCCCTTTCTATATGTGCTGTAAACTGCAGCACATGTGGAAAAAGGAAATAACAATGAGAAATAAACATATATCTCCTTGTTAAACCTCACTGGGGAAGGTGTAGCATTTTCACTCATTCCCAGGTTAACTCATCTTTGTAAGTCTGGGAATGCATCCACA
Source organism: Triturus cristatus (assembly GCF_964204655.1). NCBI lineage: Eukaryota > Metazoa > Chordata > Amphibia > Caudata > Salamandridae > Triturus > Triturus cristatus. The sequence continues at coordinate 1,062,159,106 of NC_140593.1, read as the reverse complement.
TCTATGGGTGGATGCATGGGAACCCCAAGATTTTGAGTATTTGGTCAAATTTTGCATTATGCAAAAATTTGCTACTCATGCGAATCTCACCAGCGTAAATAAAATTTCACCCAGGGCAGGTCATGATGTCTGGTGGGAAAAGATAGGGCATGGGAGAGTGACAGGTGCCAGATCAAAAGGAAAGTGCCTTACGTCTGTTCTGGGGTAATATAACAGCATTGACCGAACTGCCGTTCAGTGGCGGGTGGCTATAAGACACCGTGAGATCGGTGTCAGAATGAATGCAGAGAGTAAAAGTAAAAAAATGTGAGAAACATTTAGATATCCTCTAGATAGAGATGATAGTAAGTATTGCAAGGGAAGTGTTGGTTTCTAATCGAAGAGCCCCATAGTGAAAAGAGGAGGGGACCCAGGATCCAACCAGGACCGAGTCTTGTGGGGACCGTGAGCGGTAGCAGCAAAGGGGTGGAGAGCAGAGAGACACTGAAAAAGATAGGTCGATGAGATAGGATGAGAATCAGTTGAGAGTGGATTCTCTGGCCCCTAAAGTTGTCTACGGTGGGTAATACAGTGGGATGATCAGGGTGTAAAAAAGAGGGGACAGGACTGCCTTTTTGTTTTTTGCAGATTTATATAGCGTGAAGTCGACCCGAAGATATTGGAGCGCTTTACATGAGCACCAGTTGCGTTACACAAGGACACATTCATTTTTTTGGTAGGCACGGGGAGATTAAGCGATTTGCCCAGAATCACAGGACGATGAGCCGACACTGAGGCTCAAGCCTGGTTCCTCAGCTCCAAAGTCGGCAGCTCTAGCCGTAAGGCCACAACCTCTCTCCCTTGCTTCACAATATCTTAAAGATTTGAAATTGATTATCCAAAGCTGGAAGGATTGCAAGACTTAAACAGCTACAGCAGCAATGTTTCAGTTGAACTATGGCAATTTGTTTCCACAATGAAACAGTAGAGCTGTAAAAGACAAGCATTTAATAACTGTATTATATATTTAATAACTGTCTGATATACCACCTCCAAGATATGCAACTTCAAACTCACATCTTTTCACTTAATGTGTGATTCAGGCTTTGTTTTTAGTGTAAAATATTACCAGCTATGTGTTAAACCTGATCAGGTTACTAGATTGGTAAACATGCTGTCTCAAACCCAGTCATTTATTCATTGCGCTTCTATGCACATTCCCATCGTGTCAGTCAACCCACCTCTCTCATTATCAGTGAGGCACACGAGATGTCAGTCTTGTAAGCTCGCACCTTCACAGAGCAGCCTCAAACCTTGTCTTCAGTTGCTTTTTGCAGCCTGCGCTCTGCAAAGATGTCTTGCCTGTGAATAAATTGTTTCTGCAGGCAGGGGAAAGGCAGGGCCGGGGATATGATCTTCAAATGAGTGTGCAGCCAACCATTGCTTCCTGCAAACTGCTACAGAGCAAGGGGAGCAGGATTCAGCAGCCCTGACAGATCTGCCACTCCTTAACTCAATTTCTTCCTCCACTGCCCCTTTAACTCCTGACCGTCGTTTGTTTTTACTTCAGACTTTTCTAGTTGTCATAGCTACCTGTTTTTCTTGCTTTTCTCATTTTATTCCAAGCTGTTGTAGTTAGTTGTCAACATTGTCTGTTTTTTTTATTTTTTAGGTCGGGCTTGATGCTACCACTGAATGCGACCTATTGTTAGCAATTCTTTAAATATAAAGTGGGTTTTCGCGCCACACAGAGTATTTCGCTCCTAACTCATGCTACTTGCTGTTTGGTTTAACATTTCACTCACTACCTGTGAAATGTTTCCATTGTAATGGATAAGGGATTCATTTACATATCAAGACGTCACTGACTCGTCATACATTTAGGTTTTTATCTCTTGAGTGCATTGTGTACAGAACTCAATCGTTTTGTTTTTGGTTTGTTTATTTCCACTGCAGTAGGCTTTTTTTTAATACTTTGGCAGGTACTAAAAATATGAGCGAACAGTATTGGCTTTGCCAGTGCTTGTTTTTCATACTGGCAGCCCTAGGGTTCTGTGAGTTTTCAGAGCTATCACCTATCAAGGAGCACTCTCATGGCCTTTGCACCTTCTTCTTGTTCATCTACTGAAGCATTAAGCATGGGGATAACAATTCCATACAGTGGACATCAGGACTAAAATAGCCCACTAGCTTTGTGTATATATTTACAAAACAATAACTCCTATTTTAATCATCAAAAACTTTCTATGGGAGCCAAATGAACATAATTATTTCATCATTTTCTACACTTTTTTGTTTTATTTATTTGAATCAACAATTACATTTTAAATTTAATTCATAAATAAGTTATTATACCGCGAAACACGTGTTGGCTTTACCTTAAGTGAACATGAAGTGAATTGCTGTGGAATTAATTTTAGCTAATGTTATACATCAGAAATATTATTGATAAACGTGTAAATACTGGCTTCCATGCCACTAATCACGTTACAATATTGATTGTTATGAACTTAAATTAAGATGTAAGTGTTGGTCCACATAAAGAACACAAATGGGTAGAAAATGATTAAATAAATTAGATTTTTTGGCTCCCTACAAAAGATTTTGATGTATTATAAAGTATCTGTCACTGAGGTTATTGAAAGCAGGGAGTTGAAGCCAGTGCAGGGCTTTATGCATTTTTAACGCACTACATGTTTGAATTTTCATATTTTAATCAGTTGATGTGCTAATTTGCAAATACAAAGTGAAAACATTTGTAAATAATGATATTAAAAGGTCTGCTCTAGCTTCATTCGAAACGTTTTAAAAGTTGATTACTGTTTGTTCCTCATTTATAAAATTGTAATACAATTAATAATGGTTCTGAAGGTTTTAAAATATCTTTTTTAATTGCTGCACCAAACTACTATTAAAAAAAAAAACTAAATCTCTGCAGTGATACAAAATGACTCAATAAGTTCTTGCAAATTTTGAGTAAAATGTTCCCAACATAGATATGCTATTTCAAACGATTCATATAATTAATGCCATTTTCCTGACATTAAACATATTTTGAGTCTCGCGTTAATAGTTAAATATCTTGTTTTGTGCAAGTAGATGCATTTTGTGTTGATTAGTGAGTCCATGATGCAACAGTACAAGGCAGTGTTGTCTACCGGATGACTTTGTAAGTCCTTGTGCTGTAAGTTTAGGAATTGGTACCAGCCAATAGTCCAGTACATTATGTTATACACATCCTGCTAAGATCAGCACCTGCTGATTGCACACTGTGAAACTGGTGCTCTGACACCAGGCACCGCAGACCATTTGCAGCTCAGTCAACATCATGAATCTGGTTCACGTTCTGTATTTTAACTTAGAAGTCTGAGAACACATTAATGGGAAGAATGTAGGCTATCCTGACCTACATCTACAGTGAGTTTTTTGCATGTTTCATATTTAATCAAAAGCTTGTGATTTTTAATCAGTTGGACTCAGGCTATTGTGGCAGACTGCCCCTTCCTTAGAAAACATCTGAATATTTACATATATTTAAATATATTTTGAATATTTTATATATTTGACCTGAAAGGTAAAGGCTTTTGCAGTTGTTTTAGTACCTTTTTGGGCGAGTGCACGGTATTTGGGGTCCTGTGCAAAATCAATATCCTGATCACCAATGTTTTGTTAGGGAACATTACAGCTATCATGGTATAATTTTTTTTTTTTTTTAAATCTCTTGATTGAATTTTTAAAACACAAATATCATCTCTGCCCCGCAAGGCAGTACATACAAACATCAATATCAAACAACATGTGATTGACCGACCTCTTCAAATATCTGGGATTGCGTATCATAGGATATACAATAATAGCAACTCACTAAAAAATGCAGGGGAACATGTTAACATCACTCTGTGTCAGGCGTTGAGTGTTCATGGGTAGGCGAATGGAGGTATCGTCGCAAAGGTTCCCAGATGTCCTTGGGCTGGGAGGACGATGGAAGCTCTTCTGCATAGAGTTAGAGATTTTCTTTACAATATGTTAAGTCTTTGATCCAGTGGTCCGCCCGGGGGGGCTAAAGTACTTTCCCATGTCAGCGTCACACGGCGCTTTGCCACAAGCAGAGCAATTCGAACAAACCTGCCAATGATCCCCTTTAACTGAGGCACATAGCATAATAGACAGACCTGTGGTGCACATTGTAGTGGGATCCCAGCCATGATCCGCATACGCTGCACTACATCCTCCCAAAAAGTAAACACTAGATTGCACTCCCATACTAAGTGCCAGAAATCTGCCTCTGTCTGACCGCAACGTTTGCAATTACTAGTGTCTCGGAGGCCCAGCTTGTGCAGCTTGTAAGGTGTGATGAACGGTGAATATATTTGAAATGGAGAATCCTCAGATTGCCATTGGGGGTAAGGGAGCCGGTAAGCTTACAAACCTGTTCCCATTCGGATTGGGTTAACGGAGGGGTAATCTTATCGTTCCAGCAAGCCAGGATTTTATCTGGGGCTGTAACCCCAGCTTCACGTAATGAACACAGTGGGCACTCCTCTCGAGCAACCGACAGCACCGCATGATATGCCAATGGTAGTGCCGGAGCGTACAATGGTAGCTTGGCTGCTAGTTTCCCGATGGCCTGCCATGCGGCTATAGTGGTGTCTAGCGTATTGGTTTCATGTTTGGGGGTGCCTCTCTTTGAATGCGTGATGATGCCATATAGTGGGACAGGATGCGCGTCGCCATCCTCAACCACCACATGGGGAGTAAAGGCATGGGGGTTGTACCAATTGTACGCATACTGCGCCTACGCGCAGAGATAATAAATGTAAAAGTCTGGTGCACAGAAACCACCCTTGACGTAGTCCAGTGTCAACATGTTCCAACTCACCCTAGCTTGTTTGCCTCCCCAAGTTAGTCATAGCAATGAAGATTGAAGCGTTATAAAAAAATGTTTAGTCAGAGTGATAGGAATGTTACAAAAGAGATATAAAAAAGCGTGGCAGAACTATCATTTTTATGACAGCTATGCGGTCTGCTAGTGATAAAGGCAGTGCCGTCCATCTGTCCACTTGGCGTTCGAGGGCCGCACATGCTTCCCATAATTTTCCCGGACGACGACCTCAGGATCACGATGTACCCAGATACAAAAGCATTTAACAGGGTCAGTAGACCACATTAGTGAGTATTCAAGACTGGGAGGGGATGTTACCTCTGTCAAAGGTATTATCGCCGACTTATTCCAGTTAATAGTCAGTCCCAAAAATAGGCCAAATCGTATTTATTCGCGGAATACGGGGGCCAGATACTGCTGAGGTTCTCTTATAAACAGCATCATGTCATCAGCATACATAGATATACCAACAGGACGATGCACAAAATTTTGAGCTGCCTCCCTATGTCGCTGAAAGATAAAATATGCCTGCGGCTCCAACATTAGGAGAGAAGAGCAGCGGCAACAAGGGGAATCCCTGTTGCGTGCCTCTCTCTATCTGGAAAGGCGCTGAGGTTAACCCACCCACCCTCACCCATGCTGAGGGGTCAGAGTATAAGAGTCGCACCCAGCCTATAAAGATATCAGGAAACCCCATACGTTGCAGAATGCGAAAAATGTAACACCATTCAATATGCTTTCGCCGCATCTAACATTACAGCAGCCGCGGGGAGAGCAGGATCTAAAACATGAAGCGTGGCGAATATGGTGCGTAGATTATTAGACGTGGATCTTTCCAGTATAAAACTAGATTCGTCTGGCAGCACAAGACAGGGCATTAGAGGTTGGAGTCTATCTGCAAGGATTTTGGCCAATATTTTAGCATCCAAATTAATTAAGGATAACGGTCGATAGGACTCACACGACGAGGGCGATTTATCCCGTTTAAGAAGTGTAATGATCAAGGCCTGCCGGAGCGAGGGAGGGATATGTCCAGTCTTGTGCACTTCACCATAGACTTCAAGCAAATGGGGTGTGAGGAGTTCGGCGTATTCCTTGTAGAAATCTGCTGTGAGGCCGTCTGGCCCGGAGCTTTCTTATTTGACAGAGATCGTATTGCAGCCTAAATATCAGAAGCCGACTTAATTATTCGTGATGGCCGTTTGCCAGCCATGCACATGCAATATCGGAGAGGTACTCAGCGAGGTCAAGAGAGTCCACAGTCCCCCGCAACTGGTACATGGTGGCATAGCAGTCGCAAAAGTGCTCAACTATGTCTTGCGGTGTGTAGTGCTCCCTACCGTGGTCATCTACAATTTTGGTGATGTGTTGGTGGTCAGCTCTGAATTTAAACCTAGTCGCTAGGCTAAGTCCTGGCGTTCTCCCTCCCCATATGCCCGGGCAATGTGGTTTTAGAGAGGTATCTTATCTCTGTTGCTGCCATTTCATCGTATTCTCAAAGCGACTCATGAATACGCAAAAACGTGGTTGCACACGGGTCAGTTGTGTAATCTTTTTCAAGTTGCAACAGTGTCTTCTCTATCTTCGTGAGTTGCCCTCTAATATCCTTGAGAATGCCCGCTGTGGTGCTAATGCATGCTCCTCTTATAGTGACCTTGAAGGTCTCCCACAGGGTGGCAGCACTATCTACGGTTCCCATGTTTAACTCGAAAAACTGCACAATTTGTTTTCTGATAGTGTCATCATAAACAGGGTCCAATACTACCTCCGAGCGAAATCTCCAGGTAAATGGACGATGGGTGTTGGTGGGTATGGTGATAGTGAGTCTGACGGGATTGTGATTGGATAAGGTGCGAGGGAGGGAAGCTATCGTTGTGACCCAATCATTCACCCCCTCACTGAGTAGCCAGTAATCTAACCGGGACCACCTACCATGTGCTGGCGTGGCATGTGTGCCCTCCCTCGTGTCCCAGTGTCGAAGTCGCCATGCATCTATTAAACCAAGCTCTGACATGGCATCTCTAATGCATTTGGTGGCTTTAGGGGTGCATCCACCCTGTTGACTGGACTTATCTTGCAGTGTGTCAAGATACATATTAAAATCTCCCCCCCACACTATCTCAGCGGCTGGCCAATCTCTCAGTACCTGAACAATATGTGCAAACACTTCAGGCTCATCCGCAATGTGGCCATATACATTAACAATGGTCAGTAGTGAGACCCCCAATTTTCCAGGCACCATAGCATATCGCCCTTCAGCATACGTGTGTGTTTTTAGTGGCGTAAATAGCAGGCCACGTTTTAGCACGATAAGAACAACTCTGGCATAGGAAGAATAAGACGAGGCAAGTTTATAGCCAGCCCGTTTAACAGCAATCTTAGCCTCAGTCATCTTAGTCAGGTGCGTCTCCTGAACCCCATGCCTATCCAGATAAGCAAAAACCTGGTAAATTTTTTGGGGGAGTTAAGCCCTTGAACATTCCACGTTAAGCATGCAATTTTATCACCTGTTAATGTCATTGAGAGTGACGAACATGACCATAATAAGTTTCCATTTGTATATCATCACGTCATGATATGTATACATGAACTCGAGTATCGTCAATCACTGTGAACAATCCCATACGCGCAACAATAAAACCCCCCACCCCCACCCACTTTAGCACACCCATCTTGCCAAAGCCATCCCTTAAACTAAAACATCCCCCCACAAAATTAAACATATGAAAAGTTCAAGGTGGGGAACACCCATCGGGGCTTCTACTCCCTAGGTGAAAAGGGAGGTGGCCGGCTACTACGATATGTGCTCCCACGACTAGCCATCATTAAACAGTAACATGTGTGTGGAGTTTCACCCGCACTAACGTAAAAGAGCATCAGAGTCACAATACATAAAGGATACATAAGAGTGAGCATAGAACTTTAGGAGCCACTCATATTTGTTACATATATCACTTCAAACCATACTTGAGAGATCAGCAAGTACAGCCAGAATAGTAGTGGAAAGAGATATAGTGACACCTTCTTGAAACCTTAGCTTTTGTCCTCTGATACATCAGGTGCAACCTTTTTTTTGCGGCTAAGAGCTTTTCCATAGTCCAGAGCCTGTTTTGGGTTTGTGAAGATCTTAGCTTTATCATCTGTCCCAATGCGCAGCCGCGCCGGGTATAACATGGCATAGGGCACGTTTTCTGCAATCAAAATCTTTTAAACTGATTGGTACCCCAACCGTGAAGTAAAAGGATAAAAGACCAGCGTGTTACCCTGATATGTGATGGTACCCTTCTGACGAGAGATACGTAGTACTGAGTCACGGTCTCTGAAATTGAGGAGCCGCACGATTATCGGCCTAGGTGGAGTTCCGGGAGGGGGAGTGGGCGGACCGACAGGGAACGGTGCGCTCTTTCCACAATGAGGAGTTGGGAAAGATTCTCGGCCACACAGATATCTCGAAGCATGTTTTCGATATATGTCTGTAGCCGTCCAACATTTGTAGATTCTGGCAGGCCCGTTATGGGTAAATTGTTGCTGTGGGATCTTGCTTCAAGATCCTCATTTTTAGCCTGGATGACAGCCATAACCTTCTCCATATCCAGTGCTTTGGAGGTCACCTGCTGGAGGCCGTCCTCTGCGTCCGAGATACACTGTTCGGGTCTTGTGGCCTGCTTGTCTAATTTAAACGGACCATGCGAGCACTCAAGGCCTCTATCTTCCCATCTATAGATTGAAGACTGGCCTGGATTGCCAATAGTGTCTTTTCTAGTGCAGTTGAGGACTCTGCAGGAGTGTCCAGTTCTGAATCCGACATGGCCCCACGTGTCGGCTTGCCAGGCTTCCGTTGTTCAAACGTGAGGCACGGCTGAGTTTTATCAGTTTTCCCCATCTTAAAAGTTTGGCGGTGGTCCAGACAGAATGAAAGCAACACAGGCCGCACACACAGCAATGGTCAGTTAACTAAGGGCCCTTACCACACAACTGAGAACCACTCCAGGTGGCCCGTTCCCAAGATGGAAAAGCAAACTATACTGGTCCAGCTGGTTCCACTCGCCCCACTGATGTGCGCATTCACTGCGAGCCCCAGCCAAATAGGTCGAAGTCAGGGTCGGCGATCGAAGTCAGCACTGTCACCAAACGAGACCAGCTCTGCGATGCAGCGTGATTGTACAAATTCACAGTCCCAAAGAATGATATAGCCCTAACTTCACAGGAGTCTCTCCAGAGAGGCCTCAACAGTGCACAGCACGGGGCTCAGCGTGTAATAATGATGTGTCCAATCTCAGGAGAAACAGTGTTCGAAGCAAAGGTCCCCCAGGTGGCATCGCAGCATCCCCAAGGGAAAAAGGGGAGTGGGGAGGGCAGGCCCAGCATTAAGGAAACTCTGACAATGCACCAGCGCAGCTATGCGAGTGCAGGGTCGTGCCGTCAATAAGTGCGCAGGCTCATGAAGGTCCTGTAGGCTGCAACTGCAGCACACACTGTGCCGCAACACACCGCCTCAGCCGCGGCCACAGGCACTCCCAACGTAGACGTGCTGCGCTCCCCCAAGCCCCAGTGGAGAATGTAAATGTAAATAAATGTAAATGTAAAAATGTAAATGTAAATGTAAATTGTAAAGCCCCAGTGGAGAATACGGCTGATCCGGGAGATGGCAGCCTAAATGTAGGTAAAACTGGAAACACTGCTCGCGGGGATCCCCAGCAGTGCGGCTAGGCCTCAGTCAGCCCCCATGCACAGAGCACACCCAACCTCTTGCCGGCCACCTCACCCCGCGCAAGAGCGGGTCACAGCAGGTCGCGGAATCAGCGGGGGACCGCAGGAGGCTCTGCAATCACCAGGCACCAGTAGATGCAGCTACACCCTACTCCCAATGTCCTTCCATCAGGTCAGGTGCCTCTTGGCTGCTATGTCCGATCCGGGTACTGCTGCATGCAGCTCGGCCTCCAGGAGTAGCGATTGTCCCCGGGGGGGAGGCATAAAGATCCCACGCGCAGCCCCCCGCCTCCGATCTTTGATCTGGTCGTGCACAACAGCCACAGTACATCAGCAGGCTCTCAGGTGGGGGCTCTGCATCATCCGGGATGTCTTAAGATCGGGCCTCGAATGTCGGTCAAGTGCCTCACTGCTGATCCCCAAATAGCCCTGTTCATAGGAGCCGCAGCGTGGAGTCGTGATCCGCTGTGGATTCTGTTTGCACCAGCAGCTGTGGGCAGCTAAGTAGGGACGGCCACGCAGCTAGGCTCCCGGCTTCAGCGTCAGCAAGACCTCATCATGGCCGCCATGTTTTCTCGGCCCGCCTCACAGTACTCAGATTTAAAGCTGCCCAGGGGCGTCACTCTTCCCCAAAGTCACCACTATTGGTTGCCCCACAGCGAGAGCGCAGAGGGAGACCTGATTTTTATTGAGGATGGAGGCGGAGGAGCAGGATAATGTAGGATTTTAGCGTGCCGGCCGGCGGAGCTGCACTATAGTGCAGCCATTTCGCCGCGCGCCAAGCTACGCCCCCGCTATAATGGTATCTTTGTTCATTCTTTCTCTACTGTTTTACTATCAAACCCCTAGTGTTGTATCCAGTCAAAGAATTGACTGCCCTCTTTAGATGCTGTGGCATTCAGTGTCCACTTGCACCTAAAAGTAATTTCTTTTTGAGCAGCATGGAGAGTCTATTTCTTCCCTTTGATCAAATTAGCTCTTTTTAGTTCCAAACGGAAATAGCTTTATCTGTCTTCCATAGTCTTTGTAAAGATAACAACAAAAATGTAATGATATGTCATGACGCTCTGATTCTGCTACTTTCAGCTATTGGGTAGTTTGAGGTGCCACTCGCCAATTCTAACCTCCCACAGGAGTCCCATTTGATGGTGGACGTGTTAGCAAATGATATGGTCAGGGACTACCGAATTTCCCCCTCCACCCCCCTGGGCATAAACACATTTGTAATGAGGGACATGAGAGGTAATGACTTTTGGAGGCGGGGGTCGAACAACCCCCGGCCGTATTTATTAAAATATGAAAACAAATCAAAAGTTTTAAGAAATAAACATTATTTACACAAATTTTTTACGCAGAAACATAACACGACATTTGATTACAATTAATATGCACAGATTTCAGATGGCTAACGTTAACATATCACTAATACATAGTTTTCCTATCCGAATCTAACATAAAGATCATAATCATACATTAATTACTTTCTGCGTATCCTATTTGGGACTACGGCAAGGTCATTAACTGGTGTCAGATCCTTATCAATTTACCGCGCCCCCCCGTAGGGTTGCGCATGCGCAGGGGGCCCGCTTACCGAGAGGGTACTCCCCCCCCGGTTACCCCCATACGTTCCCTGAACTCCACGCCAATTTGGGGGGTCTTGCACTCTGCGCCATTTAATGACGTCCATGCCAGTGCGGGGTGGCCAACCAGCCTAAAAGAAAGCGTGACTCCCCCCCTTCCCCGCACCCATCCAGCCAACCGGATGTACCGCCCCTGGAGTTATAGGAGAGACCCCTTGTCCCTCCCCCTGGGCGACCCCATCCGAGAATGAGGCCGGCCCCTAAGGACCTTAAATTTACTGCTCACTAGTCATGACCTTACCGCCTGACCAAGGAATAGCAATAAATACGACGATTGAAGACCTGCAAACGGGAGAAAACGCCTAAGGAAGGAACCACACCGTCAATTACAAACACCCATTAAATACCTTGCAACAGGGGATGGAGGGTGGGCAAACAAAAGAAGTTAAGCAGCCTCCTAAGGGCTGCGACCAGATGCTGGGAGAGCGTGGGACAAAGAGACCGAGTCCCACGCTCCCCAGCCTTTTAACCTAATACATGGGGGCAGACCAGTTCTAACTGGTCTGACCCCCAGCCCCCTCCCCCACTTCCCCATGACCCGGAAGCGCCTTAATCACTTTCGGGCCATGGGTCACCGTCGCGAGCCAATCCCGGACACGGCGCGCCCACCGCGTCATGATGACGCGGTGGTCCGCGCCGCCTGATGGTCATGCGAGGGCGAGGGGGGGAGGGGGTCGGTGCCCCGCCATATTTGCGGCGGGCCGATCCCAGCCCCGCCTTTCGATATGGTCAGGGACTACCGAATTTCCCCCTCCACCCCCCTGGGCATAAACACATTTGTAATGAGGGACATGAGAGGTAATGACTTTTGGAGGCGGGGGTCGAACAACCCCCGGCCGTATTTATTAAAATATGAAAACAAATCAAAAGTTTTAAGAAATAAACATTATTTACACAAATTTTTTACGCAGAAACATAACACGACATTTGATTACAATTAATATGCACAGATTTCAGATGGCTAACCTTAACATATCACTAATACATAGTTTTCCTATCCGAATCTAACATAAAGATCATAATCATACATTAACTACTTTCTGCGTATCCTATTTGTGCCTACGGCAAGGTCATTAACTGGTGTCAGATCCTTATCAATTTACCGCGCCCCCCGTAGGGTTGCGCATGCGCAGGGGGCCCGCTTACCGAGAGGGTACTTCCCCCCCCCCCGGTTACCCCCATACGTTCCCTGAACTCCACGCCAATTTGGGGGGTCTTGCACTCTGCGCCATTTAATGACGTCCATGCCAGCGCGGGGTGGCCAACCAGCCTAAAAGAAAGCGTGACTCCCCCCCTTCCCCGCACCCATCCAGCCAACCGGATGTACCACCCCTGGAGTTATAGGAGAGACCCCTTGTCCCTCCCCCTGGGCGACCCCATCCGAGAATGAGGCCGCCCCCTAAGGACCTTAAATTTACTGCTCACTAGTCATGACCTTACCGCCACAGGCCAGCATAGTTGCCCGACTATCTGGCCCCCCCCAACCTATCCCTCAGAAAGGTCATGCCCCTTCCCTCAGACCCTCTAGCCAAGCCATGAAATTCTCTAACATTAAGTCATTACCCAACCTAGTCAAGTGGACCCCGTCTTTTAAGAAGCACGGTTCCCCCCTAACACACCCATGTGCAATGCACTGTAATTTGGAAGATCGGAACAGTTTCCCTATTTCATTATTGACCCTCTTTACCGAGTGGTTCAAAGCTCTCACAGAGTCCCTCCCTCTCCATTTAAATCTGGGTACCATGTGTGACCAAACTATGTAGCAACCTTGGCACGCTTTGGCTAACCAACCAATCTCAGAGATTATGTTCTCAAACAAGACCCTCCTGCCCAACCTGACCAAGTCATTGCCCCCCAGGTGTAAAATAACGATAGAGGGAGGAGGACTGTGTCTCTTCAGCAGTTCATTCATAAAGCCCCTAAATTGACTAAGGCAAAGGCCCCCCTTTCCATGAAAAGATACTGTGAACCCCTTCTGCTCTGCCCGTTTCCTATAGTCACCTGCAAGAAAAACAGATTTCATACGCCGTACATATGAATGCCCCACAATCCACACTTTACGTGTCCCTGTGACCTGTAGCTTTGTTGATCGATGCGGAGAATGTTGTTGCTGGGATGATGGCAGTTCCCCCCCTGCGTGACAGGTTTGAGAAACTGTGAAGAAAACGACAGACAGAGAAGCATCAGTACACCATTATAATGTGTCATCACAATATGTGCAGCCGCACATAACGCTTATAACTATTGGAAACCCATCGTCCAATCCTCTGTACCCTACTGGAGTGCAACCCCCTAGCCATTGCCTCAGTGGCAGCCCGTATCCTGAAAGAATGCGTTCCGAAAACACTTGGATCCATGCCTGCCTTGCTGATTGCCATATCCAATACTGTTTTGAACTGGTACCTGGTAAGTGGTGTACCGTCCGCATGTAATAATAATGCTCCACCCAACGCGCTGTTCCTCAGACTGAGAACATTTTCAAGATGCATTACCGGGCAACACGGGTTGTTTCGCGCCCTATGCAGTACCACCTCTTCACCCCAAGCTTCCTGATCGTTTTTTGATTTTTTGATGGTCAAAAGCAAAATGTCACCTTGTATCTTTACGTACTCCATTAAGAGGCCACCCTGCCTATCCTGCTTGTTGCGTGCCACCAATTCACCCACTCTGAATGCCCCATAAAAAGCTAATGCAAAGGCAGCTCTGAATAATAGAGTCTCTCCCACTGAACTGCAGATGGCGCCCAGCGCCGTCAGCAGCGCACTCAGCCGCTCCAACCCTATCGGCTGCCTGGTGTCAGGAATCCCACCTTGGATTCGTCGCCACCCCTTCAATGCCTTCCTCACAATGAAACTATTTGTGGGATCGTTCGTGTCTCTAATCTGCGCAAAGAAGGAAACTGCCGCTGCATGTCGCCTGGCTGCCGCCACTGTGCGCCCCCCCTTATGTAGGCTGTCTAAAAACAAGAGGAATGCGCCAGACATATCCCATCTCTCCTCCCAGTCTTGACCCAAAAAAGTACAGTAAGACCAAAACGCCCCTTCATAAGCATTCCTGGTCCGAGGAGCTAGGCTAGCAGCCACGAGGTTCTGTAGTTGGGGGCACCAATCTGCCAAAGAACTTCGGGAAAATGTGCTGATGTTGCCTCCGCAGATGGTAGATGGTCCCTGAAAAGCGAGAGAGTGCGTCAGCAGCATTATTCCGCACTCCCAGGACATGCTTTGCCTTAAACTGTACATTTAGTTTCATACATAACAGCACTATCTCTTTCAACAGGCAAAGAATCATTTTACACCTTGCCGCCTGATGATTGATGGATTCTACCACTGTCATGTTATCAGACCAAAAGATTACAGACTGGTTCTGCAGATCCTGGGGCCATACCGTTAATGCAACCCAAATGGGAAACAATTCCAAAAAACCTATGTTAGCTGTTAAGCCACACTCAAACCACCACCCCGGCCACGGCTGAGCCACCCACTTGTTCCCAAGTATGGCACAAAAATCCCACACTACCCGCCGCGTCAGTCCATAAACCTAAGGCAGCCGAAGTAATGGGGGGACCGGGCCACACTACTCTGCCATTGAAACCCTCCAGGAATGCAATCCAAATCCACATGTCCTGGCGAACCTCAGATGACAGTCGCGTGTGATGGTGTTTTTCGTGTAAGCCTGCCATAGCCTGAGAAATGGAACGAGAGAATGGTCGAGCCATAGGTATCACCCTTAGTGCAAAATTCAACTGGCCTACCACCTGCTGCAACTGATGTAACGTCACTTTGTCCTTTAACAAACACTGCTGCAAAGCAGCACGGAATTTCATTATCTTTTGTTCAGGTAACCTAAAACAGCCCTGTACTGAATCAATTTCAATGCCTAGGAACTCAATTGTGGTTGTTGGCCCCACTGTCTTCCCCTGAGCCGGGGGACCCCAAATGTACGCATGAGTCCACAAAATTCCTCCAAGGCCACAAAACATTCCTGAGAGCCCGCCGGTCCCAGAAAGAGAAAATCATTGAGATAATGCATCACAAAATGATGTCCTGTCACTTGTCTGAAAACCCACTCCAAAAATGAACTAAATTTTTCAAAGTAAGCACAGGAAACTGAACAACCCATAGGCATGCACCTATCCATGTAAAACTGACCTTGAAATGAAAAACCCAGCAAATGATGATCTAAATGATGCACTGGCAACAATCGGAATGCAGATTCAATGTCAGATTTTGCCAGCCAGGCCCCGGACCCAAAACCCTCAACATCTCTACTGCCTGATCAAAGGACGCATATTTTACACTGCAAAGTTCTTCATTGATGGCATCATTCAATGACTTGCCTCTGGGCGCTGATAGATTATGAATCAACCTAAACTCCCCCTCTTCCTTTTTTGGTACCACACCTAGGGGAGAACAGACAAAATTAGGCACCGGGGGGACATCAAACGGACCCACTATTCTCCCTAAACCCAACTCCTTCTCAATCTTTTTCACTACCACCCTTATGTTTGACCTCACAGACAATAGGTTTTTGCACTCAGATGTCCCTTTGTAATCCCCAACTGGTATCCTGAAACCATACAAAAACCCTTCCTGCAGCATCCTAGCTGTAGCATGATCTGGATACCGATTTACTCAGGGATTCATAGCAAAGACATCAATGGGTGAATGCGTTACCTTTTCCATTTCCTCCTCAGTCCTGTTTTTTACCCCCTCTTGGCCCTGAAAAGGTGTTCCCTTTCTTAAGGCACTTTGACTCTGGGTGAGAGGGGTGATTACATATGGCACATGCGTGCCTGAATTTACAGGTGCCTTGGGCTCTAGTACAGGACTTCCTATTAAAGTCCCAACACACTCCCTTTCTCTTTCCCCCTTTCTCAGTGGCCGGCGCTGCCGCACCGGGGTGCCCTGACCGAAAGGGCTGATGTGGCGGCGAAATGTGTGCCTTGCCCCAATTCTGACCTGTACTGCCCGACTGCCCTGGGCCAAACTGATCAAACCAGGAAATAGAATCCACCCTGTCCCATGTGAGTGAAGGGTCAAACTCTTTTGCCTTCCTGAAGTTCATATCATATTCCTTCCACCCCACACCACCGTATTTATCATGCGCCATTGCCACCCTGCTTTGGTAACAAGCCATTTCCGCTTGCATATTAGGTGTACGTTCAGCCACTGTGGCCATATACACAGAAAATGCCCTTATCCAGTTTGTCCATGTCTCTTCCACCCTGAATCTAGCCATTTCCGCCCGCCACTCACTGAGAAGCATCAAATCCTTTTGTTGCTTTGCATAATCCATTTCCCTGTTATCCATCAACAAGGAAAACATGTTTACATACGCCCCAGACCAAATCAATTCTTTCACATCTTTCGCAACATGGCGCGCTAAATACTCCTTCCTGGAAGGTAACACCCCGGCGCCCAACAAAGGTAAAGCCAGCTCCTTACCCGCTGGCTCTGCCGTCTTGGCTTTTCCACTGTCGCTTTGCTGAAGCCCCGGCTGTGCTTGCTGGGCCTTCTCCGCGCCCAAGCTCTGTTCTCCGCCAGGGGCTGCCATGATCTTTGCCACCAATCTTTGTGCCTCTGCCAAAGGATCGGGCAACACCCCCCCCCTTTCCTAACCATGGAAGAACTGCTGCTATTTGAGTGGCTAACTCCAAAGGGACCTGCCAACCCCCTGCTGGTGATGGTACTGGGCCACAGGATTCAAGACAGGAGCATTGGGGCCTGTTGGGGACACCGCTGGGATGATACTTGGCACTACCGGTTCAATCACAGGGGCCACTGGAACTGGTGCAGGTACTGGCACTGGTGACCCTGGGACGTTGGGCACTAAATCAGGAGTCTCTGGCACTGCTGGGAGCCCGGACGGGCCACCCCCACCCGGCGTCTCTAGGGGTGCCACTACCTTGGGGTCCTGGATCTTACCCTTCTTATGTCTAACCCTCTTAGGGAGAGCCTCCAATTCCCCCCTTGGTTTTGGGGGTACTATTGTCCGCTTCGGCCTCCCAGACGGCCCACCCTGTTCCTCCACCTTCTGCCTCAGCTCAGTCAGGCTGTGGCCCATTTGCTCCACCTTGCCCCACCTCCTATCCATTGCCTCTAGCATATGCTCCATGCGCGAACGCTTGGCTCCCCGCTTCCCTGACATGCTATGCTTTGACCCACACGCTTTCCCTTCAATACCCCCTGCCCAACCTCAATTCAACCCCGCGCCTTTATCTGGAACAACACAAGCGACACAGGCTTAACGCAATACAATAATCACAATATTGCAGACACAAAACCTGAACGTGACAACATACACATTGAAATAGGTATACTGCAGTATCGGGGAAATGTGCACCAAACAGACAATTATAGCGGAATAGTAATAAACACTGTGTCACCAAAAGTCCCCCAAATAATGATTGTCAACCCACGCAGTCGCTTATATGCCCCCTGATGCTATGCAAAGGCCTGACCAGAAATGCTGAAACTGTACCCACGCAAACCCAGGAGATTTTTTTTTCTTTGGAAAACCACCAGAGCAAAAACAATGGGGAATTAAACGTGCAGCCTGAAAATAAGACCCTTTAAAAGAGAACCACCTGAACAGAATAACAGGGGGGAGTTTCAATGGCCCTCACTACCCTCAGCCGTATGCCCCACACAGTTACTCCTCCCAACACAACCAGCAATTTCCTTGTAAAACTTCACCGGATTAAAGCGAGCTCCGGATCACAGCTCAGCCCCCTGGGCCCCCCCCCCCCCGGTTACCGTATCGGCGCGTGCGCGCGCCCTGCCTACCTCACGAGCTTCCCGACCGAAAGACCACCAGACGAAGCCAGGATGCTCCGAATCACCGAATCACCGTACACGTGCCGTCCAGGAAGCCCGACGTCGAGTAATCCCGGTTTCCACTCGCCTCAGCGGAACGGCGTCTCCTCTCCGAATCCGCGAACAACAACGTAGGAAATCACCGGCGCTGCACGGGTACCTGCAATAATAAAAAGCAAACACAAGAAGTTAAGCAGCCTCCTAAGGGCTGCGACCAGATGCTGGGAGAGCACGGGACAAAGAGACCGAGTCCCACGCTCCCCAGCCTTTTAACCTAATACATGGGGGCAGACCAGTTCTAACTGGTCTGACCCCCAGCCCCCCCCCCACTCCCCCATGACCCGGAAGCGCCTTAATCGCTTCTGGGCCCTCACCTTTGCGAGCCAATCCCGGACACGGCGCGCCCACATGCGAGGGCGAGGGGGGGAGGGGGTCGGTGCCCCGCCATATGTGCGGCGGGGCCGATCCCGGCCCCGCCTTTCGATATTAGTTATAGTATGTTTATAGCAGCTGACACTAGCTAACATTTATATTACTTTGCCCTGTGGGGGTCTTTTGGTTCCCATTTGCCTCCTTCACGCCATTGCTTTGTCGGAAATACATTCACATTTTTAATCAGCAAAGGGTATGCCATTATGGTGATAAAGAGTTAGCAGAATAATGCTCATCATTGCTCAATTTGAGCCGGTGGTTTCCAGCGCTCGGCATCGGCACTTAATTGTCAACACTGACACTTATGACAGTCTGCCACAGGATGGTGCTGTCTATCTAACTTAGAGAAGAGCACAACAACAATTGTTTATTAATTCAATATACTGACTAATATCTGCTGTCCAAACCATTCTTAAAGCTTTGGGGTCCTGCAATAGTCGGAATTGTCACACAGGAGTGTGATTGTTGGTAGTTGTGTTAGTACTTTTTGGTACTGTCATTTGCAGCATTAGCGGGGCAATAGGTGATGCAATCTGCAGAGGCCTCTTGACAGGGACCCTGGCACTTATATTTTTACAAATTAATGACTGACCCCTTTTGGTAAAGGGTCCCTCTAGAATGTCTTGGATCTCACCCTGCAAGGACCCCCACAGGATGGGGGTGCATCAGATGCACTGGTTTTTATTCCATAATAAATATGTTGTCCAAATCAGCTCTCGACGAAGGCGCTATGACAGCTTAAATTATAAAGTAGGATTTAGTGGACACTCGTGTTTGTCTCGAGAGAACACCCACATCTTGGATGGCACAAAGTACAGAGTGGGGGTTCAAAATGTGGGGCGCCATTAAACAATTAAGTGTGGGGGGGGGCTGCTGCTGCCTTCTGAGCACCCGTTCACAATGCCCTCTTTCACAGCCTGGAATACTTGGTGTGACAGCAGCCAGGCTTCATGGTGCGCTCTCCTGTCTCTGCTTCACTCAATGTTTTTCTTCAAGGGACCAATCCTAGTAGTGTACCTCATACCCTGCACGACACACCTTTCTGGGGCGGAGGCTGCACGGTTCCTGCAGTGGCCATCATCCAAGTGTGCATCTCTCACCAAAGGTTACTGAGCAAGGTACGCTGACAGGCTGTGTAAGTGTCTGATTAGGGGCTGAGGGAGGTGGGTGGTGTGGCGTTGCTATCTATCTTTCTACATTAGGTGCCAATGACATCTTGTAAAACAGCAGTGGCGGCTGGCAACATTAAAATATGGTGAGGTACGATGCCCAAAAACACTCCCTACACAAGTTCCATTGAGCCACGTCCGGTGTCTCTCTCCTTGGCGGTGACTCCAGCAGGCTGCCGGAAAGGGAAGGACTTCCTCCCTCGTGCAATGTGAGTCCAACCAATCCTGGAGCTGCCATAACGGAGGAGCCACTGCTGTAAGACAGGTGTTGTGCACTTCGATGAGGCCCCCAAAACCTTGCTCACATAAAATGGACCAGCGCAACCTTGCCAGAAGCACATTGGGGTACACTGTTTAAGGGTGTCTCAACCTTTGGTGGCACCATGTAATTTACTACTCTCACATTATTCATCTGCATCCTCGGTATGAAAACATCCATTCATCTATCCAACCATCCATGCAGGTACTTACTCTCCCATCTATGCATGCATTCAAGCCTCATCTTTTCTTTACCCTCGTCCCATATGTTGCCCTTTCTGCTACCCTGCTCCCAAAATGCAATAGCACCCACTCGCTGCCTCTGCCCCTGAAAACTGCCGCTGCACCCCTCGTCCATTCCTGCACTAACTCATCATTCTAGTCTTCCACATGTTTGTATTTTAGAATAATGAGTACAAAGGCATCGACATGCATAAATAATGTGACCAAAATATCAAACGAAACAGCAGATTCTGTGCATATATTGGCAAGAATAAGTATTTACTATTATTAACGTCACATCTAGTTATCTTAAACACATATCTATATATTTATTTACTGAAAATCAAAGGTTAAAGTAACATTATAGTTCATTAATTTGTCAGCGATAACATTAACTTTCAAAACTAAAAAAAACACAGAAATTCACCAGTTATAGTTAGCAGCTCTAACTATAGCATGCGCCCACCATGCCATTTGAAACGTCAAGCGCTATGTCATAAATGATGAGATAGAACAGGGCTCTCCAACCTTTTCTGTAGTATGAGCTACTTAAGTTCTATGAAAAACATCCTGAGCTACAATATTAGTTTTAATACTGAATGCATCAGACAAGTTTACATTAGTGGCCACCATGTGCAATCTTACCAGCAAAGTGAGTGCATCATGTATGGTTCCCAGCAGCAATGTCAAAAATGCTTTGTCAATGCGGAATACATGGGTAACTCAAAGCAGCCATAGCTGCAATCCCCCTGGCACCAAGTTATTATTAGTAATACATCTCCCAAAACATCAGCTCACGAGTTCTGAAAATACACACATTTCTGTCTCAAATACACACTTTTCATTTTTGGTATACATGCATTAATTAAACCATGGAAAAGATCCTAATTTAGTTGGCTGGTTTGAACACAGGAAAGCTACCTATGAGTAGCTGGTGAGCTACCAGTAGCTCACAAACTACTTGTTGGGGACCCTGACATACAACATGTCATCAGTGATGTCATATTTGAGGTCATAGATAGTGCATGGTGGAGGTGCAAGTTATCGTTATAGTTCCTAACTATAACTGGTGAATTTCTGGGTTTTTTTTTAGTTCAAAACGTCACTAACACATTCACCAAACTATAACGTTACTTTAACCTTTGGTTTTTCAGTGAATTTCTAGTTTTTTCTAACGTAAGGTAATATTTAATTACAATACGTAAATTCACCCCCCTGCCGAGCAAAGCCGAAGGCCAAGAGTGGCAGGGGGTGGTGACAGGGCTTGACCTGCAGCCAACCCCCACATGCAGCCATCCCCAGGCTGCGCACAGCCGAAGGAACTAGGGGGGTGGCCACAGAGCCTGGCCCTGGGGACCCCATCCCCCAGGGTCTTTTTCTTTTTAAAGGGGAAGGGGTTAGCGCAGCCCCCCTCCCCAAGGATCTTTAGCACCAGGGGACCCAATTCCCCAGGGCCGTACATATAAGTTAAAAGTCAAGGGGCAATGTGGACCCCCTCCCCGAGCCTCTTTAGGGCCAGTGGACCTCATTTCCTGGGGCCCTGCATTCTTTGGTGGGGGCAGGCGGCCACCCTCCCAGAGCTGACATCGGCCCGAGGCCCCGGGGCCCGGTGTTATTTTTAGGGTGGGGCAATCAGACCCGGGTACCTATCTCCCGGGGCTTGGCACTATTTTGAGTGGCATGGGGCATGCGTGGCCCCCCTCCCTGGGCAGATTTCAACCCCAGGTACCCCATTCATTGGAGCCCAGTGCTATTTTTAGGGGAAGGGGGAAGAGGGAGCGTGGCCCTACTCCCTGGGCCGATTTTGGCCCCAGGGGCCCCATCCCACAGGGCCCTTCACAGTTAAAGTAGGGTGCCCTGGTGAAGACCCAGGGCACCCATCATAGATTTGTTGGCGGCCACAGGGGGAGCCCGAAGGCCCCAAGGCCAAAGCAAGCTCCACGCATACAGGAGCCATCATTGCTTGTGCCCGCAAGAAGCAGTTACTAATGCTACTCCCTGCAGGTGAGAACAATATTTTGATTTGTTTCTCTACCAGCAGGGAAACAGATCAAAAGTCTGCTCCCAGTAGGTGGGAGCATTTTTTAAGCTCCAGCTCGCTGTGGACAGAATTGGTGTTTGCATCCGCTAAGCGAGAGCAAACACAGGTTTACCTGCCCATTAATTGCTCAGAGAGGGGAGCAGTGCAGCCCTCCTCCCTTAAAGTAATCAACCCTGGGGGTGGGCTCCAAAGGGCCTTTAGAGACTCTGGAGATTGTGCAGCCCCCTCCCCATACAAAGTATATTCGGCCCAGGGGTTATCTCTCCAGGACCTCTCGAGGCTCAGGGAGTGGGTCTGTGTGTTCCTTCTCCCCTTACAGAATATGCACTGCCCCAGGAGTGAACTCCCCGTGGTCTCCCATGGCTCGTGTAGGGATGCCACACATCCTACCTCCCCATAAACATTGTTTTTGGCCTCAGGTGTGGGCTCCCCAGGACCTCTGGAGGCTCGAAGAAGGGGGCCACGCAGCTTCCTGGGCTTATAGTTCTTTTTTTTTTACGATCGCTCAAGAGTCTTTGGGGATCGCAGCAGTTTTTGCCTGTTTTTTTCTTTTTGGCACTAGCGTGAGTCCCTCTGGGTCCTCCCATTGGGCGTATGGTGTCAGGGTATCCCTACCCTGCCCACATATGTCTATATTGTTTTTATAACTTCAGGACAGAGGACTAAGTCCCTAAGTACAGTAATGCCTGCCAGCAACATTTTCCTCATGTTTTATCAAGATAGATAGATAGATAGATAGATAGATAGATAGATAGATAGATAGATAGATAGATAGATAGATAGATAGATAGATAGATAGATAGATAGATAGATAGATAGATAGATAGATAGATAGATAGATAGATAGATAGATAGATTTATATATGTATAGTTAAGGTACAAATAATTTGGGTTATCTATAGTAGTCGTATACTTACCTTCATAGTTGTTATGTTATGTTGTTTTATCTTATCTTACTGAGTATTTATTTAGAACAGAGTTCTCCAACTACTATGCCTTTTTGAGCGTAAGATTTGGATATATCATCAGAGAAAAGTATGTATATATTTGCCTGATAAATCTGACACAGAAATGTATTTATTGTATGAATGTGACATTTATACAGTGCAAACTTGGCCGAATGGCAGCAGAGCGATTTACAGTGTCAAAGACACAGCTGACATATTTTCCACCGGGTAGCCACTTTGTAAGAGCGAAGGTGGACTCTTACTTGCAATGATGCATCTCTTCGTGCAGTGTATCACACGCGGTCTTCAAACTGGCCTAGAGCATATTTGGCTGATATTAGGATATTAGGAGCACTCGGCTGAGTGGTGCAAACGGTGACATGCCGGCCTGTCTCCTAGAGTCACAATCACTTCAGTACTCTGTATTCCCCTGGAATTTGCAGTACAGCCAGTCGCATTTTGGTGTTAAGTGCATGTTTGTGTGGTCAGGCCATCCCCTGCCCGTCTCACTTACTATGAAACAGTTGTTGCACTTCCAGGACGGCAATGTGAGCTTGTGACTTCGAGCTAAAAGACCTCTTCACTAAGTGGCAAACCCATGGTCTCAATGGGACTTAAAATAGACCCGTGCACCAAAATAAAAGTGGCCCACATTATCGAATCAGGTAGCTAATAAAGTGGTCCACTTTTGCAATTCGGGGCAGTTTTGAGCTTGGGCAGACACCAGCAGTGGCGGCTCCTCTTCTACGTCATAGGAGCGCCGCCCCAATGCCTTGAAGCAGTAAAAGAAAGGACAAAATAAAATGATAATAACGTGATGTTATTGTACTTTAATTTTGTACTCCTGCTGCGGCAGCTTTGCGTGACAGGGCAGGGCTGCAGAGCAGGGGAGGAGTAGTAGCACCCTCCTAAGTGCGCAATGCCTGTTTAGCCGGCCCTCCCGGGTGGGCCAAACAGTCATGCGCACTTCCCCTGTCCTCCATGCAGGCCGCACTACAGCCTCCATGGAGAACATGCCCAGGCCCCCAGTCCCTGGCTGAGCGCCAAACCACGGCGCTCAGACCAATCACAATGCTGCATTGCAGCGTTGTGATTGGTCTGGGGAGCCTGGACTCTTACCAATCAAAAAGCCACATTGCAGCATTGTAATTGGTCAGGGGAGCCTGGCTGTCTGCTTCATGTTTCATTCCAGACACGAGGAGAGACAATGGAGAGATGCGGTGGTAAGGTACTTTTTTTTCTTTTTTTCAAATATCCTCTTACCCCCTTCCCCCTCCCTCTCTCCCCCCCTGCTGCGCCACCCCCGATCCATGCCGGCCGCTACTGCAGACACGCTGTATAGATGATTTGAAAGGTATGGTAGTCTGCATGCATTTTTGCTTGCTACAGGCAGTTTGTGGCAATATAAGGAACAGTCAAATCTGGCTCACCAGAACACAAAGTAGGCCCAAAACAGCCAAAAAACAGCTCACACAATGGCCAACCCTTCTGATTTTGCCAAAATGGGTTATAGGCCATTACACCCTTAGTAAATCACTGGAACACTCTGTTCACCTTTTTTATTATTATTTTTGTGAAATTGAATATGGCCACAAGCATTTAATCAGTACAGTCATAACATATAGATAGGACTATAAATATTCAATACAATTAGTCAGAAAACGGATAAAAATGCTAAACAGTGTGCAGGATTAAGCACATGAGAAAGAACAAAGCGAATACGAAAATCAACATGGAAACTCAGCTACCACTATCTGATTAAGGAGTTTTTCCCCCTTATTGCCTTTAAGCCTTAAGATGGCAGCCTCCATTTCATATTTCTGACAAAGAAGTACCCACCACTCACATGCTATATAGGGAATCTGATTACTCCATTCCCTGGCAATACATAGGCAGGCAAATATGTGTGTGTTAGAGATAATTAGAGTGACTCATGGACCAACTTCGGGTTTAAATCCCAGCATAATATTCCTTATGGATAACTGGGCATCACATTCTAGATGCTGGGATAAGTGCAGGGTAACCTCAGACTTGTAGCTATTTCAGCTGGCAAACCAAAGGATAATGCACCTCATACTTCCTGTTGTTGGTTTTAATGTTAGCCCACTTGTATCATGACTGTAGTGTAGCAAAATGTGCGTAATCCTTGACAGTTGTTTAATTGTCCTACTGTTTTTACTCCTTAACCTAGCTGCTGCATCATGGAAGATAGATGGGAAAAGTGGTTGCCCAAAAGCGGTGCATAAGAATGAACAAGAGGTATCTGACATGGAGAGGACATATCAGCTAAATTTTACGAATATCTGTAATTATCTGAAATCTGAAGTAGTTCGGATTGGAGCTTGTGCTAGCAAAAACCTCCAAAAAGGCCCCATTGGCTATTTGGTACACTAATCTGTTGGAGGTTGGAGTCAAGTGAGGAGGCACCTACTTAGTCATTCAAATGCTGCCGAAATGTAGACCTTCAAGTCTGGTAAGAACCATCTCCCTCGGTTAGGAGGGTGCTTAATAAACACTGATACTTCTTCCCTAACCAGACACCGTTTAAAGGGTTGATTTAAGCCTGCCACAGTCCAGCACATTAGTTTAAACCAATGAAGTGTGGATTCTTAAACCCTCATCCTCCAGATCTGTTGCTCTGGGAACTTTGGGGTTTATTAGGATGGCGGGCGGACCCTAACGGTGCTGTGACAGTCCGCCAGCGGTGTGGTGGTCCCGCACCACTAATTAGGAAGCGACCATACCCTGGCGGTCGAATTTGCATCTTTAACTTTGCGGTGGATGGTGCTGTAGGCAGCACCCGCCGCATTGCCAAAGAGGCATGTTGTGTATTGCCATGCAAAACGTGGCAGGCACCGCGCGGTGCTTGCCACCTTGAGCATGGCAATGTAGGGAGGTACCATAGGCACCCCCCAAGTGCAGCCCCCCACCCCCCACGCCCCCGGGGGCCAGCAACGGGCCCGATGCAAAACTCTGTATGCCTTTCCCATGGAAAGGCCGGTTCAGGCATGCATCCTAATCTGGTGGACGGTGTCTGCTAGGCACCACCACCATTTTGGGCCTCCTGCACTGTCCGCCAAGCAATCTGAACAATTGCTGGCGGTGGACGGTCTTTGCGTCTGTTGCGGACGCTGTCATGTTCCCACCGCGATCGTAATCTGGCGGTGGGATAAATTATGTTAGGTGGCGGAAGAACCGCCACCGCAGGGCCGGCAATTGCCACCGCCGGCCCTGCAGTGGCGGTCCTTCCGCCATCCTAATAAGCCCCTTTGTGTCTCTTATGTATATGTAGATTTTTTTCATGCTATGTATACTATTTTCAGGTCAGTAAAACAAATAAACAACAAAAACAGAACAATTAGTTTTAGTCATTTTTCCCTATGGAGTCCACCCCCATGAGAAACAAAAAAGCTGCTGCTTGCTTGGGAAAATAATTCAACCATCCCATCACCTTTAAACAGTGAATGATTGCCTCCTGGGCATCCTGCTGCCCCACTGCTCAACAAATGAAGTATTCTTGTGGAAATGCTCAGTTCTCAAAGACCTAATATAATATACACATAATTAGAACTTGAATACAACCTAGCAGACATCAGATATCAGATATCAAATTCATCATCAACAGGAGACAAGAGAGACATCAAGTAAAAGTCTTAATTTTGTAACAACAGAACCACTACTCAATTCAGCTTTGCCACGTAACACATTCAGTTCTCCCTGCTTTTGCCATTGTAGAAGAATATTCGTAGTCTCACCTTTCGGGAAACAGATCTGTGTTTTACCACTGTGCTGAATTGTTCGGCCAGCAGGCTCCAGGAGGTAAATCTGACCCCAGGCGCTTTCAGAATGTTGATCATTTGTTGCAGCCTTCACCTACGATCAATAGTTAGCTTTCTTAAGTCAGAGCAGACATAATCAGACACAAGGCCACAGTTACCTGCCTAGCTTTTAAGCAGATTGCCTGACGCATGGGAAAGTTCCTAATGTAGATCAGTACTGGCCAGGGCCTTGTTCTAGTGGCATTTGTTTTGGTACCTGCGTGACCAGACCAGGAGCTGGTGCGCACACTGGATCTGACAGTCCAGGTCCCAGGGAATAGGTCAGGAAAGGCAATCCGAAACAGCTGCATTGGATTGTCAGCCACTTCTTTCCCCTCAGGAATCCCCAGCATCCTGAGATTGTTTTGCCATTGACAGTTTACCAGATCCTCCAGCTTAGATTAAACCAATGAGAGATGGCCGTCATGCTCTCCGACTGCCCTTGAGGTAAGGACAGCAGTTTCTTTAGTGTCCGACGCCCTCTGCTGAAGATCAAGGACCTGGGTGGTCAGTGATGAGTTTTTCCCAGATATTTCCAATAGTGTTTGCTGTAACTGAAGGTTATCAGCCCTAACCTCTACATAGTGCTTTGATACTTCATAGCAATGAGTTTGAATGAGCTGGATTATAGTGGCAAGTGAAGGCTTCACGTTATCAATAGCAAAGTCAGTAGGGCACCCCCAACCTCCCCCTGAAGTTTGGGATTGATGTTCAGATTTAGTCATCATAGGAGAGGACTGGCCATGAATGCGCATGCACTCCGTGCCAGTGTTATAAATATCAGTATGACTATCAGCAGCATCCTGACAGGTAGACTGCTCAAGGGTACCCAGCTCCCCACTAGCCATGGAAATGTTCTTCTCCTTCATCATCTCAAATGCGCCCCGTTTCAATTGCAATTGTAGCTTGGAACCCACTTTTACAGCTCCTGGAACACTAATTGAACACCTTTTCTTTTTTGAGCATTTTAATTGTGCACTCCATATTGCACTTTCTTTGGGATGGGCACCCAGCCCAGTGATACCACCAGCAACTGGGGTCTTAACAGATAGATTTTGAAAATCAGATGGAGGCGCAACACCTCTCAGCCCGCACTGCTCACTTTGTCCACTTTGCCCATAGTTCAAAGAGCAATAGCATATATAGAGATCTGACCCTGGTCTGTGGTTACAGTAGTCGTGTCAGCCAAGTCAGAGACCTGGGTGGCAAGATTTGCTTTATCATCCTTCAGAGAAGAGGCCGTTTTGTGGACAATGGCTGCAATTTCCTAAGCAGGAATCATAAGAATGTTACTGGTTTCTATAATTGTGGCCTGTTGTTGGAGACATTCCAATTGGGGCACCAGATCTAGTGTTGAATCAGTAGGCTAAATTACAGCTAACTCATTGCCAAGCACCAGAGCTTTAGTAAATAATATGCAAGATCGAAGTGCAACACCATTACCTTGGTTTGGGTCTTCAGTGTGGGAAACATCCTTGCCATGCAGAGGGGCAGGTCTCCTGGGTAGTGCAGCAGCGTGCTCTGAAAGGGCAGGTTGAGTCAGTTGTCCTCATGGCTTAACCCACTCCTCCTGAAGGCATCATTACAGCAGCTCAGCTACCGACAAAATGGCAGTGAGAGAAAGTGGATTCAAGCCTGGCATTCATACCGAGAAACAGCCCAGGATGGTTTGTCAGGAATTTTAGCACTGATCGACCAATCTGTGAGGAAGCTTATCATTGCTCCAAGCCTCCCGCTGACCCACTCAATTGGATTGAGCAATGGTGTTAGCCAACATAGGGCATTCCCCACGCCCGTCGCAGGACGCCCTCACCTTTGTAGGAGCCATTCTGGCAACTCAGGTTAAGCATGTGAGAACGACTCTCCAGGGCACAAGCTTAGCAGCTAGTGAAGCTTGACAATACAGCAACCCCGGCCGCCATCAATTCGAATATTCACAGAGAACAATGAGCAGTGTCGAGACTAGAGTGGAGGGAGCAAAGGTGAGGGTATGCACTCATGCCAGCCTCAGCCTGCTGCTATCTTTTCCCCCTTCATGCCATTCACTAACATAGTACAATTTGTTGGTTTTGTAGTATAAATATTGTGGGGAAAAACGGAGCCTATAAAGAAGAATTAATAGAGGACACGTTTATACATTTTGCCTGCTATAAGAAGAAATGTAGTTCGCTCTCTAGGTTCAGGCCCAACTCTACCATTCTAAATTTATTGATCCATTTAGCCTCATTTTGTCTTAATCTCAGCTCCTTTGAATTCATAATGCTGTTGTGTTTCGTTAACCAATCAATTGTTATTTGTAATATTATATTGAGATTGTGTATAGGCAGGGAGTCTTTGATGAGAGGTAACAATTCTCTTGGATTATTGATGTTTGTTCATTCAAAGTTTGATTTGTTTTGGCTGCTTTTGTATTGTCTATCTAGTCTTTGCACCTAGGTTTTACTAACCTTTTGGTGTATATGAGATATTTCAGGTGTTGTACATTATAATATTGATTTTTCAGCCCTGATGAAGTCCATATTGGACTAAACACGTTGGCTGGGCTGATGCATTTGACTACATATAAAGAATAATTGAAAATAAAAAATCTCAAGACTCTCCACTCCATTTTTGCATATATTTTGCAGATCCCATGACATTCTGTATAGTTTGGAAAAAAAAGATGTTTAATTACATGCTTGTGCATAATCAATGAAGGTATTATGTTCAATTGTATGCACTTTTTCAGAACCTAATTATAAAGAAGTTGTGTTAATAATGTCATCTGTTGAAAAAAGTAGGGTGAAAAAAAGTTGTGACTACCAAGAATAGAAAAAAAGTTGTGCCTTCTAGGGCAAAAGGCAAATGTACTAAGAGTATTAGCAAAGAGGCATCCTCCTACTAAAGTAGAGAGGAGCATTTACAGATAGATGGGGAGAAGGCAGGTTAATAGTAAGGAGATTTTAGGATTGAGACAAGGGTAGCTTTAGGTGGTAGCGAGGGATTGTACGGTTCAGGAATTATAGCATCAAGAGGTTGGTTGTGGCTTTTACAGTTCTGGGAAGGGTAGCATAAAGGGGTAGTAAAGGTTTTTTAGGGTTCTTGTAAGGGTTGCATTAAAGTGTGGTTCAGAGTTTTTAGGGTCCAGGGTTAGGTAGTGCTAAGGGGTAGTAAGGGTTTTAGGGGTTTGGAAAGGGTAGCAATAAGGGGACTTAAGGGGTTTTTATGTTCAGGGAAGAGTAGCATTAAGGTGCAGAAAGAGGGTTTTGGGGCTCAGGCAAGGGGAATAAGGGTTTTTTAGGGTCAGCAAAGGGTAGCATTAAGGGGTAGTAAGGGTTTTTTAGGATTTAGGGAAGGAGGCGTAAAGCAGTAGTAAGGATGTTTTAGGGTTCAGGAAAGGTAGCATTAAGGTATATCAAGGGGGTTTTAGGGTTTTTTGGGTTCAGGGAAGGGTTGCATTAAGGGGTAGAAAGGTACTTTTAGGATTCAGGGAAGTTATCTGTAAGGTGTAGTTACGGGGTTTTAGGGTTCAGGGAGGGGTAACATTAAGCAGTAGTAAAGTGTTGTTTCGGATTCAGAGATAGGTAGTGTTGAGAAGTAATAAGAGGTTTTGAGGGTTTAGGAAAGTGTAGCATTAAGACATTTTAGGGTTCAGGAAAGACAGCATTAAGATACAGTAAGGGTTTTTTAGGGTTCAGGGAAGGGTGTGTAGAGGGGTACTAAGGGAATTTTTAATGTTCAGTAAAGGTAGCATTAAGGTATATTAAGGAGTTTATTGGGTTCAGGGAAGGGTTGCATTAACGGTTACAACACTTACTGCTGCATTTGCTGGTCATATCTACTCCCCATTTATGATAAGCAAAACTCAGATTGTACCCCACTACAAGTTCAAGTCCCACTATGGCATTATAGATGTCAAAGTGTTCAAGCGCTTTAACGGTATGAGGCTCTGCAGGTTCCCTCAGGGCCCTTCAACACACAATCAGTCGTACCTGCTCCGCAGGTATTTCTAGACAGGAAGTGAGCATTTGGCACTCAGGCATCGTGGTGGATTGGAGCCAGTGCCAGCATTGAGCAGTGAGCAGGGACATCTCTAGGGCAGAGCGACCGGTGCATCTTCAACTGGCACCGAGTTTCAGGGTTTAGGGGCAAGGGAGGGTGGGTGCTGTGTTCAGAAATAAAGTATATGTTTAAAAGCACCTGCTGAGGGGTGTGGTCAAGATGGTGGCAGGGTAGAGTGCCTTTTACCGTCCCTCCCACCGGCCTTAAACATTAACATAGCAGTGACGGTCCTGAGAAAGCGGCGTAAATCACCGGCCCCGGCACGGTAAGACTGAGACACTAGCCTGCTGCGGCAGCGAGAGGTGCAGAGGTCGAGTGCAGGATCCAGTGAGACAAATGGGCAACCGTTGCGGCTGGATGCTCAGGTGAGGCCCACGGAGCGTGGCCCACAACACGCAGACAGCAATTGGAGCCTGGGTGGCAGCAAAGGCAGAGGCGGGAGATGACAGTGGCCCGAGGTGAGACTGCAGCGGGCAAGCAAAGCCCACGAAGTGAAACCTGCAGTCGACGGCGAGGCAGCTGAGGCCCGGATGACAGTGGCAAAGATGAGGGGAGCAAGCGGCAACTGAGGTGAGGCTGCAGCAGGTCTGTGAACCCCACAGTGTGAAGCGAGCGGCCAAGCTCAAATTGTCTTAAGCAAAGTGTGACTACAGAGGCCTGGAAGTGAACTGACCCCCGGTCAGCAGCCGACCACTCCACACTGGCGCACAAGCCCCACCATGCCCGCAGTAGTCACGGGGCTCATCGGAAGGGCAAGAGCCCAGGACAGCGGGCAATGCACAAACCTAGCCAGCTGCATGGCATGGGATTGGGTGGCAGCCAAAAGAGACTTAGGTGAGGCCCTGGGAGCAGCTGGGGCTCACCTGAGCGGCAGTGGTGCACTCCTTTCTGCAAGATGAGGAGGCTGGCCCCACCTTGCAAACCAGGCCACGGGTATAGAAACCTGGCCGGACAGTGGAGAGAGAGGCCCAGGGCCACAGCCCAGAGCCAAAAGAGGAGAGGCTATCGAGCAACACTCACGGGCCCTGATGAATGGTGAGGGAGAGGCATAGGAGACAGCAGCAGACCTGAGAGAGCCAGCTTGGGCCCCCCGATGGATTGAGACCCCCGACTGGAGGAGGCCTGCTGGATTCGCCTTGTGTGGTGGAGTGGCAGCAGACACAGCAGGGGTGCCAGGCCTTGTGTGGGGGTGATCGTCGTGGCCCTGACCTAGCGGACCTGAATGCAGCCACAGTCATCTGCCTGGCGGTGGTGAAAGGAGAGCCCTCAGGGTGGCGGGTGACCGAGAGAGGATGGACCAGGTCTATACGGGACAGTAAGGACTGTCTGCGGAGACTTGAGCTGCAGGGACGGCCCCAGCTAGGTGAGACCTCCCATGTGCCCCACGGAGAACAGTGGTGTGGCTGGGCCCACTTGAGCAGACCAGGGTGGCTCAGTCCACTAAGCAACAGGCAGCAGAACATTGGCCACCGCTCTGACCAGTGTTTTTGACACAGAGGCTTAACGGGCTTACCAAGTGGTGTGTAGAGAGAGATTCGGCCTGAAACCGGTGAAGCAGGGACACCACGTGAACTGCCGGCCACTGCAGTGTCCATAAGAGGTTCACCCTCATTGGATGAAGCTGCGGGACGCACATGGAAGAGAGGCTAACTGAGCCCCTTCTCTCCTGTTGCTACTGGCTACTCCGACATGAGACCTGTCAGGAAGTGACGAATCTGCCTGCGTTAATGGCAAGACACTCCAGGAGGGACCACCACTAAAGGCTGCAGGCGATGGCAACCATCCGCACTAAGAAGGACCGCACCTTGAAGGAGATGCTAATGCGCCCAACGGGAAGCACAACAGGTGATGGGCCTCCCTTGCAGGACCCTGTGCATGGACACGATTGAGACAACGTACAGGAGCCAGTAACTCGATCCTTCCTGGAGTCACTTTTTACATTGCTGAGAGACGATCTACATTCGGTTAAAAGGGACCTCTCCAAGGATATCAAGGAAATCAGACGAGACATGGTCTCCCTGGGGGGCCGTGTCGTGGCTCTGGAGGATTGGGGAGACGGGAAGAAGGACGAACTTGAATCCCTTCAACAGGAGGTCATCCATCACCGCAAGTAATGCATAGATCTACAGGCTCGCATGGAGGATCTAGAAAACAGGTCTCACCGGAATAATATCCGCATGCATGGCGTTGCAGCCAAAGCGGAGGGAAAATACATCTTTGGCTAAGTCCGGTCCCTCTTTTGTTATGTCCTGGGCATGTCATCTGAAACTGTTATAAAGATTGACCAAGCACACAGAGTCAGCAGGACGCAGTCGGATTCTGTCCCCCCCGGCTGACATCTTAGTGTGTTTACACGTCTACCAGGTCAAGGAGGACATACTCAGCAAAGCCTGGGAAAAACACCCACTCACTTTCAGGGACCAAACTCTGACACTGTATCAGGATCTGGCACTCATCACATTGCCGGAAAGGAGGGAGTTCCGACCTGTCATCGCGTTCCTGCAAGACAAACAGGTGCCTTACTCATGGGGACACCCCTTCCGCATCATGTTCCATTGGGAGGAGAAGTCCCTCCACCTACGATCACTATCGGAGGCATGCCAGATCCTGGGATTGGCCCTACCTGCGGACAGGAAGACATCAGTCCCTTCCTCCCCCATCCCAAGGAAAGCAGATCAAGATGGCGGGGACGTGGAGCACGGGGGAGATTGAGGTGCCTGGACCCTGCAGAAATCACAAAGGGGAAGCAGGGGGCTTTGGAGGCAATCCCTGCTGTGCTAGCCAAGATGGAAGAAACATGAAGGGACCGGTCAGGTAGCAGAAATAAGCATGGTGTGGGGTCAGGTGGTGGGTGAGGGGGGACATTATTTCTTGGCCATGATTTGGACCCCATATGGCCACGCTCACAGACTTCCAAGAATGTGGGACTGAACGTAGTTTGACGCTCCAGGTTTCTAGTTCGATTCTTTTATTGTTCTCAATGTTTTGTTCTTGGGGTTTCCACTCACTCACACAGTTGATGCAATGACTTGCACGTAGGATCTTCATGGAATCTCTCTCGTGTTTAGCATCCCTCACAGACTCAACAGATGGCCGCTTCCCATGGCAGGCACCTATCTAGCTACCCTTAATGCATACTGTGCCACTTAAAGTCCTTAATGTGAGGGGACTTAATAACCCAATAAAACGCAGGGTGGTACTGTCCTATTTAGAAAACTCTGGGGCGGACATATGTCTTCTTCAGGAGAATCACCTCCTCTCAAAGGACTGTCATCGACTTAGGTCACGGGCCTTCCCCCATCATTTCTTTTCCTCTACCTCCACAAATACAATGGCGGTGGCCATATTAGTGGTGCGCTCCTTTAGGGGGAAAGTGGAACAAAAAGAAGCCGAAATTAGAGGCAGACTCCTCACTTACCAGCTCACAATAGGGGGCAGTTTTTGCTGGTGGGCTCTATTTATGCCTCAAATGAAGGGCACGAGGCTTTCTTACACACTGCACTGGCAGAGGCAATGTCTACTACCAGGGGAACCTTAATCTAGTGTCTGACCACATCCTGGATAGGTCAGCGCAACAACACGGCCAAGCAGGGTCATTGTCAGAAGATGGAGATGAGTGGCTGGGGACAGGTCTCAGAGACCTTTGGATGGTTTTCCACCCACATGCACATGAGTACTCTTTCTTCTCTAATGCATGCACAGAGACCGAAATACACACAGCAACACTCTCTGACCATGGTGCAGTGACACTCTCACTGTCCCTCTGTCCCTAGGAGTGCTCCACCAGTCAGTGGAGACTGCGGGACACTATCTTACAATGTCTGAGGTGGTGACACAGATCGAACGAGCTATCGGCGAGCTCCTCACACACCATGACACCCATGACATCTCCATCAAGATGCTGTGGGAGGCACTCAAGGCTGTGGCTAGGGAGGAAATCATTGCGATCTCAGCTGCTGACAATAAAGTATGAAAAGATAAACAGGAGGCTCTTAAAAATCAAGTTGTAGAGCTAGAGCGTATACACCAACGCACTGACGTCCATAGAGTGTGGTGTCAATTATCAACACTCTGCTCCCACCTGGTGGGTCTTGACCTAGACCGGGAAGAGTATGCGGCCATCCACTTCGACATTCTTCCTGCGTATGCGGCGACAAATGTGGAAGGCTTTTGGCAAATAAGCTTTGCGCCCAGCAGCAGAGGCTAGGTGTATCCTCGATACAAGCACCAGGGGGAACTGGCAACGGAGTACCGAGACATAGCTGATATTTTTCGGGAATACTACACATACCTCTAAGCTGGCCAGCACCTAGATCCCACAGATAGTGCCCAATATGTCCAAGGTGCGTGCACATCCACCCTCGGATGGCAGAGTCTCTTGAAAGCGGAATAAGCATTGAGGAAGTTATCTCAGCTATTTCTCGCCCAAAACCCACAAAGTCCACGGGCTCGCATGGCTGCTTGACGAGTTTCTATATGACTGTTTGCCCTGTCCTCATGCCCATCATGACGTGGTTATTCAATTCCTTCACAGTTCCCGGAATAATTCTGGCCTCGATGCTGACTGCTGCCGTAGTCTTTATTCATAAGCAGGGCAAGGATAAGTCGCAGTGCAGCTCATACCGGCCCATCCCCCTTTTAAATGTAGTGTTAGTTATTCACAGGCATCTTAGCTCACAGGCTTAGCCCATATATGCCCTCCATTGTTGACCCGGCCAAAGCGGGATTCATCCCCCAGAGACAAAAGAGCGATAATACTACGTGGATTTTGCACATCACAGAGAAGGCTGACATGTGCCAGGGGAACTCAAGCTCCTGGCGATCGACGCCGAAAAGGCCTTCGATAGGGTGCATTGGCCGTTTCTGGAGCAGGTTCTCACACACTTTGGGCTAGGGGAGAAATTGTGGACACAGATCCTGAACGGTTACCACTCACCGATGGCGACGGTGCAAATCAATGGCTACACCTCAGCGCCCTTCTCCATAGGCAGACAAACACGTCAGGGGTGTCCCCTTTCACCCCTGTTATTCACCCTCTACATGGAGCCCCTAGTCCAGGGGATCCAGGACAATTCTGAGATAACCAGAGCGACTTTCAGGGGAGATCTGCACACCATCACCTCTAAGCTGACGACGTGATTGTGACAATGGATTGGCCGGTCACAGCATTACCAGCCTTTTTGAGAGAGCTTGGGACCTTCGGTACAGCATCGGGTTTTCGAGTGAATGTGGAGAAATCGCAGGCACTCCGCCTCTCCTTGCCACCCCAGATAGAGGCCCAACTGGCGTGGCAATACCTGATCCACTGTGCAACGGAGGCAATCCCCCACCTAGGGATCCAATTGACAACCTCCACACAAAGCACTGCAGACCCCAACTACCGCACTTCACATCAACAAATCCGCAGCGACATAGCACGCTGGAAACACCACCAGATTTCCTGGCTGGGTAGGGTTGCGTCTATTATGATGTATATCCTCCCGAAGATTTGATATCTCTTCCAGACACTCCTGCTTACACCACTGAAAGGTATGATCTCTAAGCTCCAGGCGGCACTCCTTCACTTCTTCTGGCTTGGGGAGAAACCCTGCATGAGGAGGGACCTGAGCTTCCTTCCCCATTGGGCGGGGTGCCTAGGCATCCCCGATATGCATCTATACTATCAGGCAGCCCAACTGCGCTACCTGGTGTAATGGACCTGTACTGAATCTGAAAAGCACTGGCTATTCCAGGACAGAGCAGTGGCTGGTACGTCACTGTGAAAAGTCCCCTTTCTCAAGAAAATGCACAGTCCTCGGAATCTCTACATGTCCCCCATCACGCAGGTGACAATGACAGCATGGGACCAGATGTCTATCTAGTACGGACTGACCTCCTATCCCTCACCCCTGACCCCTTTGCTGGATAATACGGACTTAGGACCAGGCGCGGAACCTGGGACCTTTGCAAGATGCAGCAGTTGGACTGCCTCTCAATGGAGCATCTTTTTGACACGGAATGTCTGGTCTCCTTCACCCAACTGTGCGTCGACTACGGCCTTCCCTAAACCGAGCGCCTCCACTTTATGCAATTACGACACTGGATATTACACCCACAAAATAGAGCTAACGCACAACGACATCTCACCCGCTGTGAGAAATGGCTCATCACTAAAATATCGGACAAACGGCTAATTTCCGAGATATATGCACTCCTGAGCCAGGGTAACACACAACATTCAAAGCTCATCAGACCAGATGGGAAAAGGACCTGGGGAGACTGCTCAGTGACAGATAGTGGGAAGACATATATTACAGAGTCAAACATACACCCAGCAACGTGGCCTTAACCGAAATACTCACTTAGGTAGTGATGTATTGGTACTATACTCCTGCGCGCTTGCATAGGGTCCATCCAGCGCAGAGAGGAGACTGCTGGAGGCGGTGAGGGACACAGGGGACACTGGTCCATCTTTTGTGGGACTTCCCACGGCTACTAGCATACTTGCCACAGATACTCTACACCATGGATCTACACCTCAACATACAACTGCCCAGGTTTCCCGCTTATACACTCCTAGGGTCAATGAACCCTTTGACATTTCCCCTCAAGTCGTGGCATGGGAGGCAGATTGGTTTAACTCTGAGTGCAACTATCCAGAGTATCTTGATACACTGGGGTACTTTGCAGAGTCCCACGCACATGCAATGGCTTCATAGGTTATGGCACATCCTAGGCATGGAAAAGATTTCACTCACACTGGCCAATTAAGGCGCTTCCTTTTGAGATCTTTGGCGTCCCTTCCTGTTACTGCTGGCACAAGACTTTCGGGAACTAACATGCCATAAACATCTTCGCCTCTTAAGACTAACAGACACAGACACGAGGCCTTAGTTTGATCGTCATACCGTCAGATGGTTGTGGTCTTCAATCGACTGTGTAAGGTTCTGAAGAGAGTGGGGGGTTGGGGGTTATGTTAGCCAAGTTATACCGGTACTTGATATAAATGCATTGATGAGCGACCTCTCAAGATTTTGAGAGGTCAGCAAAAATGCTAATGGAACTGTTTTTGTGATATCAATAAAAAGATTTGAACCATAACAGCACCTGCTGCAGAGGTCCAGCAATTTTCAGGCAACAATACAAATTTCAAGATAACTCTGGTGATTAATGTTCCTGCTGGAGAGAGATTGTTTTGTCCTGTGGCAGTTTTGGCTCATCATGAAAGGAAACATAGAGGGTAATATCTATGCCTCCTGCAAAGAACAAGTGCCATGCAGATCACAGAACTATATTTTATGTGGATATCTCAGTGGGTTACTGCTTTTGACAGAGATCTTTTTGTTACTTGCAGTTCAAAAGTTACAATCCTAATATAGCACAGTGACCTATTAACTGTCATCAAAGAGTTGCATGCAAACTGCATGGTATAGGTCAAAACATTATGTTTTCGCCTCAGTCTTTCTTTATCCAACCTCAACCACGTGTTACATTTTAAATCCTGAGTTTGCGCTTCTCAAGACCAAACACTCTAAAATATATTGCCCACACTGGTATGAGTGGCGCTATAAAATAAATGAAATGCATACGGGACAGCGGCTGTGGAGAGATGAGGGGCACTGTTGGACAGTGGTAATGAGGAAATCTGTGGAGAAGCAGGTCATTGGACGGGTGCCGAAAAAGAGTGTTGCACCAGGCGCCACCAGTGCTAAAACTAGTTCTTGGCGTAGAGCGGCAGTCTTGCCATGGCCAGCATAGCAGTTGGTCATACGCGGCACTCCTCAGATGAAGTGGTAAGTTCATCTGATCGAGCTGGTTGACAAGGTGGTCGCTCAGCTTCCAATAGCTCAGATAAGGTTCCAAGTAGACAGGTCAACACTCGCAGGTCATCATGATCTCATATTGATCCCGGTGGCAGCCCTCTATCTTGGCAGATGGTTCAACGAGGGCAAAGGCCCTTGCTCTTCATGGCACCCCCCTATTTGGCAGAGAGGGTTGCTGAATTTTGACAGCACACGGGCATCAGCCCAATCAATGAGGCAACAGCTGCCTTTGTGGCAGCCTCCGTAGCGTCCAGGGTCACCAACTTTGTTTAGCACACAGGCGACAACCCGATTAGCTCTAGCAATTACCTTCATGGCAATTCAGGGTTGTCAACTCAGCACATGGGTTGGCCACCTGATGCAATAGCAGTTTTGATTTGTGGTGGCCCGCTCTGGCATACGGGGTCACCAACTTTCAACACATGAGCAGATGGCCCAATCAGTGCAATCACAATCCTCTCACAACTCACTGTGGGGATCCATTTGACAAGATCCCCTTCTGGGCCCTGCTCCCTCCAGTCACTATCTCACCTTCACACAGTGTTCCTCTTGTGTCAATAGGCAGGTAGACACTGATGCTCTAAGCTCCAAAGCATGTCCTTTTGAGCACCCTGGATGATGTGCCTTTACCCAGCTGGGAGAGTGGCAGACTTTGATCCCGAGTCCTGGTCACACAAGGCAGAACTCTTGTTCAGCTTCTACACAGGAAAGCATAGCGCCGGCTGGTTGCTTGATGTTTGACCACTTGGGCGCATTATGCTTTACTTTTAAATTCCATTTCCAGACACAAATGTGATTTAGTGTCTCAGTGCTTGAAATTAGAGTTGGGGGCTGCATCCTTTGAAGAGCCCACCCACTCCCCTGTACTGACCTTTGACCCAGAAAGCAGTCTGTCACAGCAGTATTTCCTCACATCACTGGCCAAGGGAGGGTGTCAAGGGTCACAACTGCATTTCAGCCTCATTGATCTATGCCCAACAAAAGGTTACTAAAGGGTCCCAGCCCTACTCTTTATGCTTCTCATATCAGCTCCATCTCCTTCCTACCCATGCATACCTGACCTGATTTTAAGAATCAAAGAGCCTGATTGAAGTGTTTCGAAGAGTCTGGCTCTTCCTCTAGTGTGCCTGCCCAACACAGCTCTCAGGAATGTAACAATCCACAAATTTGCCTGGGGGTGGTTCTTCCCCTTCACATGCCTCTCCAAAAGATTATGGGTTCCAACATGGAACCCACAGACTTCAATGTATTGTGTCACTCATAGGCACCCATACATTTCTGGGCGCACACACAAAACATGCGTGCAGGCTCCCATGTACTGCATGGGAAACATCCTTTTACCCCGCAGTCAGAAAAACGACCTGTCTTTCCAATGCAGTCACTACCACGACTGAGACTTTACCACGAGTTCCTTTAACCCGCAAGTCGTTGCAACAACTTGCTTTGGGGGGCATGTTCTTAGACTGGTGTTGGACTTTAAGTTCAACACCGTCCCTGCAGTTGCGTAGACTGGAGTTGGAATAGTAATTTATACTATTCCAAAGTCCAGCACCTCACTCAGGCAAGTCGTTGTAACAACTTGTGTGGTAAAGTAACGCATAGTAACGTTACAGTGCGGAGTAAAGGCATGCAGGGTTCCATCATACAACCATATTGCATCGCTTACAGGCACAAATACATCTCAACACATGCAAGCGGGCACGCTCTGACTTTCCTGTATTGCACCACTCATGGTACACATACATCCCAGTGTGCACACGAAAGACCCACACTCTGACTTCCCTTTATAGAACCATTCAGGGTACACATACATACTAGTGTACACATGCAGAATACACACACTGTGCGGCGCTACATCCAACTCGATGTAGGCCAAGGGAGACTTAAGCACACAGCAGCGGGCCCCACTCCATTCACATAAGTAAAAACTCAATTTATCGCTATTACTTAAAACAAGGTATGCTACACCACCACCTTTGTGCTACTTTACTCTTGGTGAAAAAAACATCCTTTCATCACACAATGGTAACACTTTGGGATTCCTTCCTGATCTAAGTAATCTGTGAGACTGGCTTAGGTCATGGCACACATTCATGATCCGTGTTTGCCCATGACAAAAACACAGCACCTGGGATCTAGATATCATGGCCGCTGGGCACTCAGGCCAGGGGTGCACATCAGTTACCATGCGAGGGACTTTTCCGTCCCTACAGCTCGTGGGCTTTAGAGATCAGAGAAGGGTAGCATTAAATGGCAATAAGTGTTTTTAAGGTTCAGGGAAGGGGAGCCTTTAGGGCTAGGTTGCGGTTTTAAGGGTTCCAGGATGGGAAGCATTAAAAGGTGCTAGTGAGTATTAGGGTACAATTAGCTCAATTAGATAATGGATGTAATAAAACTAAATGTTAAAATTCAACATTTTTGGAATTGTCACAAGTACTAATGAAGTACCAACAATATGAACTGATTTCAATATATAACTAGACATTTTAAAAGTCAGCTTTATTACATACAATTTGTCATTAAGAGTTCCTATTTTCTACTCCTACTCAGATGTCTCGGGTGCTCGAAACATGTCGTCTTCCAGTGTCTCATGCACAGCACTTTGCCCTAAACCTGCTGCTAATAACAAGGGGGCATATTCTCAAGCACGGCGTTAAAATTATCGCTGCTTTAGCCGCAGAAAACTGCCGCTAAAGTGGTGATAATGGGCTTGATAATATGCCGCAGAGAATTCCAATAGAAGCCCATGTTGACACCAGAACATGGACATCTATGGGAATTCTCAAGGGCATATTATCAAGCCCATTATCGCCACTTTAGCAGCAGTTTTCTGCCGCTAAAGCGGCAATAATGTTAACGCCGTTTCTTGATCATATGCCCCAAAGTTTGTTCCGGTGAGGAATATTTATGAAAATCCACAATCCTTGATTGAACAGCTAGGCTACGATTTTACCTCTGCGTTCAGTTGCCATTTATACGTTTTATGGAGTTGACAGCTCCCTTCTATTTGAGTCTTGCTGGCATTCAAGCTTAGCGTATTCTGCTAGTGGGCAGTGCTGACAAGCAGCACATATATCAGGGCGGTCCCAGAATGGCGCGCGCTCTCAGCAGTGGCGGCCATTACTGAGCATTCACGCGGGAGAGAGAGGCTCCCCAAACAAACAGGCTTCATATACTTCCTGTCAGATCATAAAGGTGCTCGTGTGAGTTACATAGCGGGTTATATATAGTCCAGGGCCCTCTGTTACAGAAACGTGTTCGTTTCTTACAGTTCAGCCATTTTAACTCTCCGCCTTACAGTACTTACTAAAGTAAAATAATTGCCCTAAAGGGACTAAGAGCGGAGAGCTCTCGTCGGTGGGTAATTTTTCCTTTGACTTACCATGGTGATGATAATTGTGTACTGCTTCCTGTAGTTCATGATCGAGCCGGGGATGTAAGTGGTCTGCCTTTAGAGCAGTTAAATTGTTCCCTTTTTACGTACACCATACGGTCATGTCGGTAAAGACGGATTTTATCACGTTTGACATATGTAACCGTTCCTGCTTAGCTTTTGCTTCTAAATAACACTGGGCTGGATTGTATGTTGCAACAGCATACCGTGAAAATGTTTCCTTAACTTAGGCTATGTTTACTGGGTGATTTATAGCTTGGCGGTAACGAGCCTCAATGCGCATGAGGGTGTGGCCAGCCTGAGACCGCCGGCCAAACCCTCATGCGCAGTGAAGCGAGTGCACTACCACTCCCCCGCCAGCAGTATCCGCCCTCTGGACCCTCCCTCAAAACTTGTCAGAGTCCTGGGAGCAGGCGCAGGATGATTTAAATAAAAAGATAATAAAATGGGTTTAAAACCTGTTTTATTATCGTTATATTTGACGGTGGTTGCAGGGTGGGAGGCGCTCCTCTGCCTTAATGGAGGGGCCAGGGCCGTTTCTACCATTAGGCAAGACTAGGCGGCCGCCTAGGGCGGTAAAAGGGGGAGGGTGGCAAAAAACATGAGTTTGGGAATATCTAATGCATTTATTCTTCTAGCCTGATTGACAGGGGGAGAGAGTGATGGTAGTAAAAGGGAGGGTGCGGCATTTTTCAATTCTCGCCTAGGGCGGCAAAACACCTAGAAACGGCCCTGGGAGGGGCCTCTGCTGGACGGCCCTTAGTTTAGCCACAGCAGAGAGTCTCTGCCATGGGCAAACTTCTCAGACTGCCTTACGGAGTAAGGGCCGCCGGATAATTAACTTTATGTTCACCCACCTAATTTTTGACTGCGTGTCACAGCCAGGCAAACCCAGGCTGTATGGGGTAGTAAAAAACTAAAA
This sequence comes from Triturus cristatus, assembly GCF_964204655.1. Taxonomy (NCBI): domain Eukaryota; kingdom Metazoa; phylum Chordata; class Amphibia; order Caudata; family Salamandridae; genus Triturus; species Triturus cristatus. Next base: position 1,062,116,034 of record NC_140593.1, on the reverse strand, counting down.
ATGTCCCCCTCGCCATGGGAGATGGGGGCATTTTTTATTTGTTTGTGATTCCTAGTACCACTGCATCTTTAAGATACTAATTGCAAACATTTACGGCCCACAGCAAGTGCCTGCTGCGCAGTGGTATTAGAAAATGATGCATTTCGTTTTAATAAGTAATCCAATATCTCTCCGCTCTTTTGTCCCCTGGGCTTTGCAGCAATTACAGATTTCAAAGACTGCCCTAAGGAACGTAGCACATGCATTTGAATCAGAACATGGGCTACACAAACTATATGGAGTGCTGCGATGTGGGAAATGGAATTATTACTTTTAAACTAGAGAACGGGATATTAAGTGGTTAATGGTGCAGCAATTGTGGGACTTTGAATAGGGCCTTGCGGCAAGATTCATCCTCTTCAGACTCTTGGAAACATAAAACTTTCAGACAGGCTTTTCCCCTCTTACTTTCTGTTCTGTAGCCCGCCCATTGTCTTTTACCTTTGATCATGTTTCATACTTTAAACACTCGGGGAGGGGGGCATAGGCATTGGAAAGAGGGGAGGAGTGCTGTAGCACCCCCTTCCCCCCAAACAAAATCTCCTGGGGGATGCAGTGCATTTTGTGTTACTCACGGAGGCTAGGCAGCTTCTCCAAGTTGTTTACATTTTGGGACTCATTACGATGTTGGGAGGAAAGCCTCTGCCCAACAGTCAGAAGCTTTCCGACCGCGTCAGAGCCCTTCCGACTGACTCGGTCGGTTTACAGTCCGACCGCCCGATTATGATGTTTGCGCTCAGAACGTAAACCGGCCAGTCATTCCTACTCGATTTCGACCAACTCACGGAGTATTCCTTTCAGTTGGAACCGCACCGTAACCCCCTATGGATGGCGTTTCCGCCGTCTGGATTACGGTGTCGGTTTACAACATCCTTTCTGTGCCGGCCTTTCTGACATGGAAAGGCTGTCGGAAAGTGATTTTGGGGGCCCCTGGCAGGGCCCCCTAGCCACGGCGGCCTACAGTTGGTGGCCAAGGGGTTACCCATGCAATCCCCCTGTAAAACCCTGCACTGTGTGGCAGGCACCATAAGGGGACTGCGACAGGGTGCAGGGTTTTATACACACCCCATTTCCCCATAGGGGCCTGTGATACTGCCGGTTCTGGGGCGTAACTCAAGCTCCCTTAGGAAACAATTGGAATCGGACCAAACAGGTTTTCGGTCGCATCATAATCAGGCGGTCAGAACTGCCGACCGCAAGTCGGTTGGTCCTAAGTCCGAAAACGGTGTTTGCCGGAGGCTTTCCGATCGACATCGTAATGAGCCCCTTTGTGTATGCTGATGGGTGTTATTGAATTAAAAAATGGTGAACTCGTTTTTGTGTCAGGTGTGCCTTGTTATGAAAAGATATGACTTGCGGTGGTCATCCGTGAAGTGTGGTAGCAAGGAAATTGGGCCCATCATCCACTGGTTTGATTGTAAAAAAAGAAATACTCCTTGGGGCAAAGTGGGTAAGGTACACCTCTGGGCCCAGGTGTCATTGCATCTGCTGCACTGTTGACAGCAAATTGCCCGAGTTAGTGGTTGAGGGTCAGTAGAAACTCCAGATTGTGAAATGCATGAATGAAGCTGTTAACAGAGTGTAAGGTAAGCAATCGAGGGCTGAACTTGGCGAGTCACAAAATAGTTAAATCCAGTCAAGTTTTCAGGCTATCCAAAACGAATATATGAGGCCAATTTACATCTGATGAATTTCAATGAAAAAGATCAGCATATTCCTTAGTGATTCTGAAAGCAAGACTGGATTTTATTAAGTGGCTCATGAGCTCAAACCTAAAATAATATGTGGACTGTATAGCGCTGTGAGAGCTCGCGGGGTGGAATGTCTTAGGTGAATGATGTGAGGTCTCATAACATTACGTGAAGAGGGTTTGAGCCAGCATTAAACTTGGTTATTAAAGTTCCGATTCATAAAAGCGGAAAATGTACTTTCGGTGGCATAATACTCCCAAATCTTCAGCAAATATACGACTTCCTTTGAATTTATTAATACATACCAGGAGAAGTCCTTGGAAGTTTGGCTGTCTCAGATTCACAGGCGTACTCATGTGTCAACCTTTATGCGTACCAGAATGCCATGGATGTACGTTTGTGCATGCGGAATGTGACGTATTTCTGTGTTTGCAATGTTGAACGTTTTTTAACTTTATGGAGTATCTATCTTCCCCTTTAGAAAAACTCCGGGGCATATTATCAACGGCCAGCGATAATAATCGCTGGCCGCTCTTAGCGTTAAAATGTGTAACTCCGGCTATCGCAGATAATTATTGCCATGCTAGCGCTGTATTAACAACGCTCAGCGCAATGGCGATAATTATCCTAGTAATAGCGGTGTTTTCCATGGAACATCACTGGTTTTCCAGCGATGTTCCATGGAAAACGGCGATACCCTAGATGATAGGGGCCTGTGGTCTTAGCCACACAATCCACCCCCCATGTTAAATATGCCTTAGTCACAGACGTTAAATTCCTGCGTTAAGGCATACTTAACGCGATTTAAAAAATCGCTACCCTTCCTTGATAATATCGCGAAGCTGCCTTCGCAATATTTTCTCCAGTTGGTTTCACAGCCACGCCTACTTTGCATCTCATTAGCGATGCAAAGTTAGGCGTGCTGGAAACGGGGGCTAAGTCAGCAAAACACGCCCTAGCGTGTCCTTGCTGATTAGGCGATAAAGTTATCGCTGCTTTACGCCCGAAAACGGATGCTGAAGTGGCGATAAGTTTATCGCCTGGCCTTGATAATATGCCCCCACAATCGGAACATCCCACTAGTTTTGGGGATGTTAATTCCTCTTTCTCACCCAAAAGTAAATGTATTCGCTACAGATGAAGGAATAAGTCTGTGATGGCTTTCAGCATTGAAGACTGCCCACGAGTTGTTTGCAAACCCACACACCTGTGAGTTTGCAGGTGTTCGCTGCCTTTTGCAGTTCTCTTTCTTGAACGAACACATCCTACACATGCCGGATTTATATATGACACAATTTAACATGTAAGTGATCGTATTTATAGGTGTAAAGTAGGCTTCTTTTATGCCGGTGAAATTTTTGAATTTCTCAGGTGGAATAGTTGGCAACATGGACAAGCATAAAAGATGTTTTGCTGACGCCTAATTCACTTGCAAGTAGATTTTCTCACAGTTAAATTATTTCCCCTTCAGAGGACTGGCTCATACTGAAATTAATCTCGGTAGAAATTTTCTCTCGAAACCAGTCTTATTCTGGCTTTTAATGTAACATTTGGAAATGAGTTACATTCTTGCGATCAATTTTCATGTGAGCTAATTTGAGAACATTTCACATAGTTACATACATTTCCACATAGACTTAAATTATGCTTGTTGCTTACCTAAATGTCAGCTAGGGACACAGAGGTCTTTGTGGATGGGGGCCTAAGTGATTATCCCCTGTTTCAGGGCCGGCGCTAGGCATTGGCAGTGTGGGCAGCTTCCCGGGGCCACAGCTTCCCTCAGCCCACCAGCAAGGGACCCGCACCGATCACAGTGGCGTAACAAAAGTTGAGGGGGCCCCCCTGCCACGTACACAGAGGGGCCCCCACTCCGGATCTAATCCAAGCTCTTGGGCCAGTGTAGTGTGCTGTGGGGGGCCCCCCTGCAGCTCGGGCCCCCCTGCACCGCAGGGGCTGCGGGGGCCTGTGTTACGCCCCTGACCGATCATGTGTCCTGGTTCTATGCTGATCCAACTGAAAGAAAGGTGTGTCCTTGCAATTGGTGTCCATGGGAGGGCGCTCCCTCCCTAGGCCTCTCAGGGATGGTGTGGGGAAGCCTAGGGGAGGGAGATGCTTCCTCTTGTCCCAATTGCAAGGAGATCATTCAGAGACCCTGCGGGACGCCCATTGTCCGGCACTTTAAAGCCCTCACAGTGCTAACTTCCCCAAGCAAATCTCACACCTTCAGCCCGATATGAGCTGTAAAAGAGCTGCTTGTAGGAGGCTGAGAGGAAGAGCTGCGGCCCAGAAGGGGTCTGCACAAAGCAGCTTCCTGAGCTGTGACACTTAAGTAAATTAGAGGGGCCTCACACATCCCCTTTTGGCCCAGGGCCCCGCAAATCCTACAAATGGCCCTGCCCTGTTTAATGCTCTAGAATTCTTCAGAGCAGTAGCGGCTGTGACCGTTAAAAGTGGACAGGTGCAATCTTTGGCTCAACTTCCAGTGAGCAAGCCTGACTTCTTAGTGGGTTATGGCGTGGTCCCTAAGTCCCACTCTGACTCACTCACTATCACTCGGTCTCACTTGGTCTCATTCTCACTCTGATTTACTCACTTAATCTTGCCAATTCTCAGTCTATCTCAGCCTCACTCAATCTCATTCTTTCTCACTCAGACCCACTCATTATCACTCGATCAATCTCACTCTTACTCACCTATCACTCAATCTCACTCTGACTCTTCTTCTCTCACTCCTTTCCACTTAGACCTACTCAATCTGACTCACTTATTCTCTGTCTCATTCAGTCTCACTTATTCTCTGAGTCACTCAGTCTTACTCATTTCTCTGACTCACTCAGACTGTGACTCAATCAGACTCACTCACTAGCTCAGTCTCTCTCATTCTTAGCCAGCCTCACTCAGTCCCACTCATTTTCACTCATTCTTAGCCAATCAATTTTACTCTGATTCATTCAGTCTCAGTGACTCACCTGGTCACAATCATTTCTACCCAACCCCACTCATTCAAACTTACTCTAAAAAAACAGTCTCACTGATTGTCACTGTCTCACTCATTCTAACTCACTCAGACTGTGACTCACTCAGTCTTACTCGCAGTCTTACTCACTGTCATTCTCCCTTATAGTTACACTCACCGTCCTTCTCCTTCACAGTAACACTTACTCTCCTTCTCCCTCACAGTACACTAGGTGTCATTCTCCCTCACTCACTATCATTCATTCTCATTCATACTCACTCTTCCTCATTCTTCCACACTGACTTCCTCCACTGATTCTCTCACGTTTAATCATACACACATACACCATATATGCACATGCTCTTTCTCACAGATATACTCTTACCAGCAAACACACACTCTTACCTATGTCACAGCAGACAACTTTTAAAACCTTTAAACCTTTTTTTTTTTTACTTACCTGCCCCGAGGTCCCGTTTGGACTTTTGCTTCTTTTAGCTTCCGGCAATGGGGCATGAAATTAAAACCTCAAACCTGTGCAGTTGCAAGAACCAGGTTTCATTTTTGCTTTTTCACCCCACCCTTTCGCAACTCTGTGGCACGTTGGGAAAGAGTCGGGTGAAAGGCTGATTGGTGAGCAGCACCAGACGCTGCAAGGCTTAAGCCTGCGGCGCCCATGTCTACCTGTAGCTGTGACGCTTAGCACATCACAAATGGGGCTGGCACAGAGGCCAGGGATGCGGTTTCTACAACCCTGGTAATATATCTCTGAAGGATGGCGCAGCAGCCTTTGTGCACCTGTGCCTGCCAACAGACAGAGACTGCTTGTTCAAGTTCAAGTAAACTTTATTCGGTTATTATAACAGAATAACCATAAAAGTACAAAAAATAAAATTACAAATATGAAGTTACTGTCATTGACACCACACAGAGAAAAATCCACATAAGTTCAGATCACAATTGATTTTCGTAGTTTAAAAACATTTTTAAGAAATGAGGAAATAAATACAACTGTTAAAATACTATCCAATTTCTGTACAGCTAAAAAGGCAGGGCGACAGCGATTAATTTCCATGATCTTTAGCAAAGGAACAACATACATTCATCTGGGTCTTATATAAAACTTACAGAAGAAAAGTATATGCATATCAGATTGGACTGATAAATCATCACAGGGACATTTGATCAAAATTTTTGACCAGTCATTCATAACTGGAAAGTTGAGTGATCTAAATAATAAATTAAATCTGAACCGTATTAACAAAAACCTTTCATAGTCACTCATCAATAACTTAAGATACGGCTGTAAATACTTGCAAAGAACGATTTGCTCGTGAGCTGCCACCATGGTTTTCTTGATCTCATTTCTAGTTCTAGTCTCATGCAAGTAGGTCATACATCTTTCTTTTAGACATTTCTTAGATATATTGCATAGAGTAGATGGTTCTGCATAGTAATTCCCCATGCCTAATAGCGTGAAAAAATGCTTACTGTAATTCAGCCATCTAATTTTTCCACACTTCTCTAAACCCATCGCATTTTCCATAATCATTCGGTTTAGACCAGACTCATCCGCAGTCCATATTCTATGCCATAGTAGAACTGGTGCAGTTTTTATTGTATCTTCCAAGTATGGCTCCCCAAGTTCTACATGGCAAACATATGTCGAGACACTCTGTGGGACCGCTAAGAGATATTTCATAAAATTATTTTCGACCACTTGTAGAGTACTGACATTTGCATGCCCCCACAGGCCTGCCCCATAAGTAACAATAGCTACGCAAGTCGCTTTATATACAGTCAACATATCTTTAATTGGCTTCCTCCCTATTTTACGACTAAAAATTTTCAATGCCATAATAGATTTACAGTACAACAATTTCCTAGTCTTAATTGTATTGTTCCATAGGCCTGTACTATCAATTAAAACCCCTAAATAGGGAAATGTTAAAATATCCTCTACTGGGGTAGATCAAATATGAATTACTTTTTTCTTTCTCTGTGCACCCGACCCACAGTGCATGGTAAATGTCTTAGAGCAATTTATACTTAAATCAAGCTGATTCATAAAATCAGAAAAGGAGGTAACTAGTCTTTGCATGGCCTGCGGTGTTCTAGCCATCAGGACCGCGTCGTCTGCGTATAGCAGAATTGGGATTGATCTTTTTCCCACCATCGGCACGTCCCTACACTCAGCTATCAATGTTTTTTTCTACATTGTTAATATAGAGTGTAAAAAGGAACGGTGCCAGGACACAGCCCTGACGTACACCCCTTTTAATTGCAAAGGATCTAGTACATTCACCATTTTTTCCATATCTGACTCTGGCCGAAGCTCCTGCATAGAGATCTCTAAGAATATTAATAACTAATTGGTCTACTCCCATGTTACTCATAACTAGCCAGAGTTTACTATGTGTTACAGAGTCGAATGCAGAGGTAAGATCAACAAAAGTTAAAAACATTCGTCCCTCTTTGGCTTTAGTATATTTTTCAGTTAAAATATGCAAGTTCAAACACTGTTCGATTTTTCCAAGCCCTTTCCTAAAACTATACTGTAGGTCACTTAAAATTTTAGCTTCATCTGCCCATACATGTAATCTATTTAAAATTACTCTTCCTAGGATTTTAATCGTAGAATCCAGGAGTGATATTGGGCGATAACACTGACAGTTTTCTCGGTCGCCCTTTTTAAAAATAGGGACTATCAGGGATTCACACCACGATGGGAGGAGACCTTTATCTAAAGTAGCATTAAAAAGACGTGTAAGAATTGGGGCCCATAATTCCCTGTTGTTTTTAAATAAATCAACAGGGACCCCGTCAGGGCCGGGTGCTTTCCCCGCCAGGCAGGCATCAATACAGTTTTGCACTTTTGTTACTGTTATTTCGGGTACAAGTGTGCTACTGGTGTGAGTACATGCTCCCATTTGAGTATTCCCATTAGCACATTCCCTCTTATCTTGTGCATTGGAATACAACTTTGCAAAGTGTTCAGCCCACTCACTCTCTGTAATTGCCACATCTAGTGGGTCTATATTACTATAATTTAAAAAAGGGGCATTAACAACTTTCCAGAATAAAGCAGAGTCTTTACTTAACGAAGCGTCACATAAAGCATCCCATGCTTCAATCTTTAGAGCATTTTTCCTGTTTTTAAGGGTTTGCTTATAGACATTCCTACAGTTTCTAATTAGGCCAATGTCTTTCTCCGTAGCATGTAGGGCTTGCTTTAGACTTGAGTATGCCTTTGTGCACTCAGAATCAAACCACCCCTTCTGCTTTGTATTCCCACCTCTAGTACCGACCCATAATAACTTTCTTGTTTGAGCAATAATCATCAAAAAATTGTTAATGATATCAGAGTCATTGGCATTCTCATCTGTACATACATAAAATTGGGGCAACATACTTTTTATTAATTTCTCCTGAAAGTCAACTGGGGAAATTTTTGTCCACTTTAAAGCATATCCATTTTTATGGGCCATAGTAATATTGTCTATTATAACTTTAGATTTGGCCCTACCACGATATTTTTTAGATCTCAAACTTAATTTAAAACTTAGAGGGAAGTGGTCGCTAAGCGGGCAATCCAGAATACTATAATCCTGTATCATATCCCTGTGACTAGAAGTCATTATGGCATAATCGATGGTTGTGTTTGCCCCTCTGCCATTAAACGTTGGTAAAAAGGGGACTTCTGGACTAGTCAACCTGTTTACAAAGTCCATGTCATTCTCAAATATAAGTTCATTTAAATAATCCCCCTGTCTGGAATGTTCAAAATGACTAAGGCCAATGTCTCTATCTAATTTTACCCCACATATCCCACTCTCTGCGTTTCTGCATATTGGGCAGTTAAAATCTCCAACCCAAATAATACAAGTATTCTTGGACCTCCTCCCTATAGCGGAAGTGATGTTACTTCCTAATAATCTAAAGACATCATCTGAGTCTTCTCCTTGGATATTATTATAAAAATTAACCAACACTAAAAAAAAACCTTTATTAATTGTGATCCTTATAATGTGATAATATATATTATTAAAAGCTAACTCAATTTTGATACTTGCTAACAGATTTGAAACGTAGGTACACAAACCTCCTTTGGCCCTACCATAAGGTGAGCTTACTGCTGGGGAGAAATAGGTTTTAAATCCATTAATATGTACAGGTTCAATTGTCCAGGTTTCCTGGAGGCTTATCACATCATTTAGGCCATAAACCACCCCGTTTAAAAAATCTTCAGGGGCAGATTTACAATTCCTGGCGCATCCTTGCAAATCAGCAGGGATGCACCAGGAAACTTGCGACACGCATCACAATCCTTGCGCCACCACGGATGGCGCAAGGAAATGCAGATGCGTGTCGCATCTGTCGTCGTAACATTGGCGCAGTGCTGGAGTTGTGTCGCTGGCGCGACGCAACTCCAGCACTGTGCCAACCCGGCCTATCTTGCACATGGTGCGTCACACCTTACGCCTGCTTCAAGTAGGCGCAAGGTTTTGGCGCAGCGGGGTCGGAAAAGTGACTGAGTGAAATCAGCACCAGAACGCCCCCCCCCCCTGTGCCCCACCTGCGCCGGAACGCCCACATGAAACCTGACGCAGGTTTCATGTGGTGCAGGGCTTTACAACGTGACGCATCTCCCTAGATGCGTCACGTTGTAAATCCCCCGCAGCATGGCTGTGGGGGGTCCAACCTAGTTTTCAGGGCTGGGGGGTTTGGGGCTAGTTAGCAGGTCTGGTGGTTGGAGGTAGTTTTCAGGGCTGGGGGGTCAGGGTAGTTTTCAGGGCTGGGGTGTAAGGGGTAGGTTTCAGGGCTGGGGGAAGGTAGGAGTAGGTTTTTTAATTAGGGGTTAGGGTATTAGGCCTAAGGGCAGTAGAAGGGGTTTGGGGTAGATGTCGGGACAGCACAAGGGGGTGGGAGGGGGGCGAGGTAGTGTTTAAGGGTTAAGCAGCATGGGGGTTGGGAGGGGTCAGGTATTTGGACCTCAGGACGGGGGGCAGTTTGTAGCTTAGGGAAGGGGCAGGGTGTCCCGACCTTAGCCATGCATACCCCTTTACCATTCATCAGGGGCGGCTGGTGACATTTGAAAGTGGCGGGGCGTAAAATAATTTGGTACTGCACTGTGGCGAGAGCGCGAAGCGTGCAAGTCCGAACAACCTACGGAGGGTTCGGGGGTTCTCCCCGCGAGAAAAGTTTGAAAAAAGAGTGGACAAATGGTTCATTTTCAAGCAAATTTGAGGTCACAGAAACCCCTCTCGACTAATTTGCAAATGTCCACTTTCACCTCACCAATGTTAATACCAATGAGTGGCTGAACAAAGTGCTGCGCCTGACCTGCACAACGACGCCGTCAGAGCAGGCATCCTGTCTTCCGTGGTTTTACTGCCCCCATAAGAACAACATTTCAAGTGCGCCTGCTCAGTGACAAAGGCCTGCCAGAAGTGCTCCATCTTCTATAGATGGGTGTCTCATAAAGTTATCAGAAAAAATCCACCTTGTGACTAACATAACTGTTGGTATTGTTACTAATTGCAACTGAACCGCACTGTGCAGTGTTTCACATACTGTGTTTTCAATAAACATTATTCTCCAGAAGACACATACAAGTTATTAAAGCTAATAGCACCTGAAATAAACATGCAGTATAACAAATACAAAAAGCAGTCTTTGTGAACTTTGTCACCAGAAACCCTACTGTGACGGAGCATACATATCACTGAAAAAATATAACTTCTCTCTCTCCACACTCTCTCTCTCACACACACACGCAAACACACACACCACACTCACAAACACACACAGACACACACAAAACATAATACAATAATTGGTGCTACTGAGGGCAGGGATATAAGTGTACATAAATCGGGGGGAAGGCACCCCTTGTTCACAATTAACTAAGTCGGTATGAAAGGAGGCCACTTACGCACTACGCAGCCCAGCTGGCAGTGCTATCTTTTTTTCATATGTTGTTTAAACAAAACAAGGAACAGAAAAATAATAACTATTAAACGCATATGGGGAAATTAATAAAGCATAAGTTCTGCCTGCATGACGCACAAAGATGTGGAAAAGATGACCAAGGAGGGGGGGTTGCATTAACCAGGTTTTTAGATGGCACCACTGACTAAATTGTTAACTGAATTGCAAAGCGTCAGTTTGCTCATTCACATATAGCACACATACCATGATGTTACCGAGCACAACTTTCAAACAAAGTATTAATTTACGCTTCACTTTAAAGAGCACAACAAATTTAGGGGCATATTTATAATAACTGACGCATCCCTGCATATCAGCAGGGATGCGCCAGTTATTTTGCACCCCAGCTCCGCCATCATGGATGCGCCGCATTTATAATGCGGCGCACCATGGGGCAAAAACGGCACAGATGCGTCACGCATCTGTGCCGAAAAGTGGCGCATTTGTGGAGTTGCGTTGCAAGCGCGACGCAGCTCCAGCAAGGCTCGAGGGTGCCCTATCTGCACAATGCTGCGTCAATCCTTACGCCTGCTTCAAGCAGGCGCAGGGTTTTGACGCAGCATGGGCTCAAAAGTGACTGAGTGAAATCTTGTAGATTTCACTCAGCCACTTTTAGGAGGCGTTCCTGCGCCGGAACGCCCCCACCTGCCCTGGAACGCCTACATGTGTCGCAGGGCTTTACAACGTGACGCATCTCCCAGATGCGTCGCTTTACGGCGATAATGGGCTTGATAATATGCTCTATGGAATTCCAATTGAAACCCATGTTAGATGTCCTTCACATCTAACATGGGCTTCAATTGGAATTCCATAGAGCATATTATCAAGCCCATTATCGCCGCTTTAGCGGCAGTTTTCTGCCGCTAAAGTGGTGATCATTTTATTGCATGGCTTGATAATATGCCCCTAAGTGACTCCACGTGCGCAACATACCAATTTTTATTTCCATAGTTTAACTCACCATGTAAAAGTTAATTGATTTAGAGCTACTTTTATAATCAAATGAATATTCCGTACCATAAAATGCCACCTATGGTTTTGACTAGTGAAACGTGATTCAGGCCCTTTTTTTTGTAAAGTGTGAGGAAAGTATATAAATGGAACACCACACAAAGCAGAAGTGAACATCACTGTGCCTGTGGCAATGATGGTTGTCAAAGCTGTACTGTCTTGCCAAAACGGATCATGGCAACCGAGAAAGGTGCATGAATTGTCCTTTGTACCATTAAATAATTTACTTTTTTATTGTAACACTCTCAGTGTCTAATTACGAGTTTGACAGTCCATCGGACTGCCGAACCCGTGGTGGAGGTGCGGTGGCGTTTGGGGACCGCCACACCAGTAGACCGACTGCTATATTACAAATACGGCAGTTGGCCCTCCAGGGTACCACCGCAACTGCCAGGGAACCGTGTTTCCTGGTGGTAGTGCAGTGGCCAGAGGCGTGCAATATGTTGGTGGTGCTGCTGCTGCACTGCCAAGCATATTACGAGTTTTCCTCACTGCCAGGATTTCATGGCAGTGTTCACGCCCTACACACTACCCCTACACCCTACAGGGCCCCTTGTTGCCTCTGGGCCCTTGGGTGCATGCAGGGGGGTACATGTTGTGCCCCCCTCTGTGCATGCACCCCCTTTCCTGCAGTCCATGCCGTGCAAGAAAAGGCCTTTGGCATTACCACTACGAAGGCACTGATTTGGGAAAGCCAAAGGACCATCCGCCAGACAATGAGAAAAATTGTAATCTGGCTGGGGGTCAAGTTTGGCGGTGCTGGAGCAGAGCAGTGGCATGCTGCATCCAAATGAATCACCATTTGTGTGGTATCAACGTGTGTCATAAATGTAAGATCAAAATATCTGATTAAAGACCTGATGGGTGCCATATATGTATTAAACAGCACTGGGCTAAGTGAATAGTCCTGTGACAAACACTGATTTACTGGTCAGAATGTGAAAGGAAGAGCAGACGGTTTCGCTCCTTGGCACTTGAGATGGACAAATGACCTAAGCCATTCCCTGGTTGTGGTCCTGTGAGTGCAGCGTGTATTACTTTTTACGAACTCTAGGAAAAAGAACTGTAGGCATTGTAGAAGCACCATAAACTCTGCTCTTCACTGTAAGCTGTTGAACTCTGCTTCCATATTCATAAGGCTTCTACCTTTTCAAATCTGACTGCATTGCCCTTTAGTGTCCCACTAACTTTATAACTCTGCCACAAAATGTACATTTGTCTAGTGATGTTGGAAGGATTTGCTACTGAAGTGGGTTAAGTATTACAGCCTCCATGATACACCGATTCTTGTCTCTTGTATTATGACACCATCATTGGCTTCGAGGATTGGCTACCTCAGGAAGTGATTGACACGACCATCCTCCAGTGACAGGGACGCAGGACATGCACCACTACCACCTGGCTTGTCTCTGGCAATCTTCTACATCATACTCAGCATCTGCCGTGCTTTGGAAGGTCCAGAAATGCACTTTAGTATTTGCTTGGATTCTTAGGAACCCGGGGAACAGGCATGTTGGGATCGTCATCTTCTCCATGAAAGGACGAAAAATGTAAAACAAAGAACAAAAATGCCTTCACACACCACTGACACATTCAGATAAAAGAGAGTCAAACACATTGCTAACAATTGTAACTCCATTAGAGCTGATGACGAGCGACGCCCCTCTTGCCACCACCAGCAAATAAAACGATAATTAAACGGGGTTTAAACCTGTTTTATTATCGTTTTCTTTTAATCCCATGGACCCGCCCCCAGGACAAGACTTGGAGGCGGGTCCAGGGGATGATACTGCAGCTGGGGGAGTGGTGGGCACTCCCTTCACATCTACACAATTTAGGCCCCCACACCCACACTTCACCATACGGCAGTTGGATTGAAGATCTCCGACAAAGTGCCCCTTTTTAAGGGAGCCCGTTAGGCATTGCACCGCCGGCCCGACGAGGAGCAGCCCATATGATGAAGCATGACACCTGAAAGGATGTGTGAGGGCATTATTATCCAACAAATGGATTACCAACTTTAAACGCACAGTGTATTTAGTTGGATCCAGCCTTCCCTTTGACTCTTCCTTCTCTTATATCGAGAAACAGCAGGAATACCCCTTTTTGGTAATCTCCACTCCCTTCACTGCCCAAGAGGGTTTGGCCGGCTGTCTCAGGCCGGCCGAACCATCATGCGCAGTGAAGCTCTCTCCAGCCCCGGCTGCGTTGCTGGGGCTGGAGAGAGCACACATATGCTCTAAGTCTGCCTTGGAGTGCAAGTTGCCAGCGCTCAGGCCAATCCTGACGCTGCTTTTATGCAGCATCAGGATTTGCCGTTGCAGTCTGGGAGCTGTGCCCAGATGCAGGAAGAGCGCGATGTGGCTGGAGACTGCAGCGGCGTCAAGGTACATTTTTTTCGTCCCCCCGAATACCACCCCCTCCCCACCTCCCTCCTCCCGCCCAGCCCGCCCCGCCACTTTGACAGGGGACAGGCCACTACTGCAATCAATCAGTATTTTTTAGGCGAGACTACTCACCCGCTATGACCTCAAGGCGCTGACCAGACCAGCACCAGACCTACAGTCCTTAAATATTCCTGCAACATGGCTCCACGCATGCCCCAATAAGACTTTTAAGAACTCAACGTGTTATCACAATTAAAATATAACAAAATACTATTTTATGTCATGGATTTTCTAATAATGACAAACATAACACAAAACAGAGAAACAGCTAAATTCAGATTCTAAAATTAAGAGATGATGTAAATAATCAATGTGAGAACTCGAAGCAAAGGAGCACAACAGGGGCCGCAGAAATTTAAGTCTAGGCAAAAGAACATAAAATGCTCTAATGATTGCTTAGAAAGATGATCACAAGGACAAGGCGGTAAAGATTTAAAACCAGGTGCCCTGCTGGGGATAAGCAACCAAAAAGTGCAGTGTGCCTAGTCTAAAACGTGTGAGATAAAACCTGTGCTGGGGTTAGACATCCATAAGAGATAAGAATCAGGTCCCTAAAGTTGCTAGATCCAAATAGCGTCTAACTGAGGACGAATTTTGACTTTTAATGACTCCTGTTTGAATTCGTAATTACAATTTTACAGTATTTTTTGGATGAGCATTAATTTCTTTCGAACCCACACAGTCATATGACAGAGGGTCTGCTAAGCTAATCAACCTCCCACAGTTAGCAATAACTCAGAAAGAATGACCAACTCAAGACTCTCCGTGACCATCACGTACAATGCCAAAAGTCTCAAACATCTTGGTATGTATTGACCAAGATGTTCATCAACACATACCAATCAGACCAAACAAATACTCATTCACCACACTCTGCTCATCACCAGACAACCAAAGACCATTACCAACTTTCACACACTCAGCCATCCCACCAATCACCATCCAAATGTACTCAACCTTAAAAATGGCATCTTGAACTTCTGTAGCAGGTGCATCCATGTCAAAGAAAACTTCACTTCATGTTGAGACTGAAAGTGTTGATT
Source organism: Triturus cristatus (assembly GCF_964204655.1). NCBI lineage: Eukaryota > Metazoa > Chordata > Amphibia > Caudata > Salamandridae > Triturus > Triturus cristatus. The sequence continues at coordinate 1,062,100,856 of NC_140593.1, read as the reverse complement.
GGCAAAACAAAATATGAATAATCTTTCAATCACAGAATCATACAATGAGATGAGCCCTGAAAATGATTGCTGAAGACAATCTGGCCAAGAATGGGCAAACCTCAAATCTATACACAAAAACACCAGAGTGCAGTTTTGGACTCATGAGACTTGTCTTCAAGAGTTACAAAATGATAGCCAGTTTTCACCCTGGCAAGATCAAATGGCATCTTCATGCCTTACTTGCTTAAACATAGAGCACCTCATTGTCAGAGAAGGGCACATCCTGTAGGCAATGATAACATACGTAAAATAATAGCTGAAACAGGTTACAGTGATGCTAAAACAGACACACACATCCACAAATTCCACACCTCCTTCTTATGCTATGTATACTTTAATATCTGCTGATAATATTTAATTTTCTAAACAGTCGCAGACCTCTGTGTAGGGTTAACAACTTGTTTCGGGGATATTATTGTTGTAGGTCATTTCAACTATGCGATGACAAACTCTGAAAAAAGCCAGCTCAGGCTATACCTCTTATTCTGCTGTTCATAAACATTATCGTAGTAGTGAAATGGTTCTGGCACCACAGAAATCACCTCTAATATTAATGCTCCAAAGCAATGTGAGACCACAATGCCTGTTGTGTGACTACTAAGGAGAAGTTGTTGTATGATAGATCCAAGAGATGGATGTTTGAATGCTGTTTGAGGAGTTTGTGGAGGGGCAGGTCCTTGTGCCAGCACCCCCTGTGACAGTTCTCCTGTCCAGCTTGCCCAGAGCCCACTACCTTCTGCTGCCTGTCTACCTGCTGCCCTTTGTTTGTGCCTCCTCTGGTTGTGTTTTGCTCTGTTTTTCCTTTCCTGCTTGTTTTTCTGCCCTCTGTTTTGCCTTTTCTGCACGTTTTTCTGCCCATTGATATGCTTTTTCAGCTAATCTGCTCTCTTCTTTGTCTTTCCTGCTCATTTTCCTGCCCTCCGTTTTACCTTTTCTGCTTATTTTTCTGCCCTCTGTTTTGCCCTCTTCTGCTCTGTTTTGCCTTTCCTGTTCGTTTTTCTGCCCTACGTTTTGCCTGTTCTGCTCAATTTTTCTGCCCTCTGATTTGCCCACCGCAGCTCTGTTTTGCCTTTTCTGCTCATTTTCTTATCCTCTGTTTTTGCCTTTTCTGGACTTTTTTTCTGCCCTCTGTTTTGCCCTCTTCTGCTCTGTTTTGCCTTGTCTGCTTGTTTTACCACCACAATTATTAGCACAGGATTTGCATTTCAAAAGTAATGCAAACCCATCACAAAATATTAGTAAATCTGAGTCATGGCATCTGGAAAGCATGAGAAGAAGAGCTCCCCATTTGATAATAATAATACTCAGATTTGAATAGTGCAGCTAATCGCCTGTGAGGGTCGCAAGGCGCTGTTCCTAGACACAGGGAGATTAAGGGGCATATCAGCAAGGCGAGGCGATAGAATTATCGCCGCTTTTGCGGCCGTTTTCGGCCGAAAAGCGGCGATAATTTTATCGCCTAATTAGCAAGGCCACGGTAACACGTGAAAACTTGGTTAGGGTAGAAATTCCTAACGCCCAGCTTTACATCTCTAATGAGATGCAAAGTGGGAGTTCCTGACCTGACATGACAGGAGAAATGGCACTAAGCGGCATTTCTCCTATCATCAAGCCCCACGCTATGAAGCATAGCGGCAAGAAAAGTAGCGATAACCCCTGTGATCGCTACTTTCCTTACGCCTGCTTCAGGACTGACTTAGCCATGATATCCTATGGAAGGTGGATATCATGGCTAAGTTTGTGAGTCCCTATCATCAAGCTAACGCCACATTGAGTGAGATTATCGCTGGGTTTCCAGCGATAATCTCACGTTAGGCAGTCAGCCTGAGGATTTTTATCGCTTTTGAGATAAGCGTTGCTAATAGCACGCTATCTCAGCGATAAAAATCCACGCTAGCCGGCGATAATTATCCTAGCGCTAAGTGCGCTTAGCAATAATTATGGCCAGTTGTTGCTGATATGCCCCTTAGTCATTTGCCCAGAACCACAGGATGTTGAACTGACGCCGAGACTTGAACCTGGATCCCCAGCTCCAAAGCACAGCAGTTCTGACCATCACGCCACATCCTCAACCTCCTTCTTGAATGTCCTATTAACCACCAGTTAAGGTCTGTGCTCTTCACAAGCCATCGACCACCTGTCTGGGTGTCCTCAGAAATGCCGACATGGTCTGAGGAGTGAAGCAAGATATGGCTTCCCATGCACTGAGCCCGGGGACCAAAGATGAGCTGCCTCACCACCCGCAGAGCTTGGACGCCAGGAATACTCTGTCTGCTCATAATTGGATGTCGGTGCCTGAGGTAAGTTACTGACAGATGTTAACAACAGTATGCTTTATAAGTACCAAGATGCTGTAACTGGATGCTTTAAACTAACCCTTAAGGCATCATTTAAAATACTGTGCTAAATCAGGCAGGAAACTCCAAAGCACCACTGACCATTGGACCATTTGGGCAATGAGTGTTGTTGTACCTTGCACAGCATTCAGCACAGACAATGGGTACAGAAGAACATTATTTTTGCACCCATGATTTGGGAGAATAGCAAGTGTACTGCTGTTTTTTAGCATCAGATTATATCTGGCGATAAAACCAAGTGCTACAACGGAGTGGGAGCGCACAATTAGTGCTCAGATCATTATTGGTGTAAGTGTTAAGATTGGGTGTAAAAACGACTTCTTGAGATATGAATACAGTTTGGACTTTACCTGAGCAGGACGTGACATCCACACTGGTAAGAAAATGATACCCTAATGGGGATGTGGTTTTCTGAATGTGATATGACCGCCGTCCTAATTATTAATTTATTCAACATTTGTTAAGCGCAATGTATCACCCCTAAGGGTATCCAGGCGCTGGGAGGCCGTCAGGGATATTAAGTGAGCTATTGCCCAGAGTCACATGATGCTGAGCTGATCTGCCGCCAGGGATCAAACCGTGAGCCCCGCGCTCTGGAGTCAGCCGCTCAAGCCGTTCTGCCACATATGGACATGTTTATGTGGTGTTTTTAAAAAAACATTTGAGAATGGCAATATGATTGATTGTTATAGTATACTATGGACAGAGTGATTCAGAAGCCATTGTGGACATGCTAGCACATAGCACCAGACGCCAAATAAATAAATAATGCAATGCACTTTTAAAAGGAGCGTATTAAATAGAAGCAGAGTATACTCTCTAAAAAAAACTAAGGGTGATATTTAAAGGGCAATGAGGTCTGTCAGTCTGCTAGTCTGTTGGAGAACTCTGCCTCACCCTCCCAGTGGAGGACCATCAGCCATTGTTGCGTCAGATAATTTTGCCAAAAGCGAGTGCTTCTGCTGATGTAACAACCAGAGTTTCATTCGGGTGCCTTGTATTGGGCTGGTCGCCATTTAGATTAGTTTGCCGGAACAAAACCCCAAAGCATAAGTTATTTTCTGCAGGACAAAAATAATGTCACATATGGTGGACAGTGATGATCTTCCGTGCTCTTGCATGGCTGACCAAGGGAGGGAAAATCTGTGCCAGGCATCCCATTATAGATAGAGCAGCCTTTCTGATGCAGCAAAGGCTGTTGTACCTAGTTGGGCTAAAACCAAGACAATGTCAGCCAGTTGTAGCTGTAAACTGGCAAGAGTGGAGGATATCTCATGCTTTTTTGTGCTCTGCAGACAGTTTCATACCTCATCTTTTGGGAATTGGGGCCCAAATATAAAAGGGATTTAACAGTCGCTAAAATTACACGGTTTGTAATGACTAAAATCACATTTTCTTATGTTCAACCCATTTTGTAGCTCAGGAAAGTTTTTCAGAATGCAGAATGGGTGTTGAATGATTACAGATTCACCAGTTGGGAAGGTTGTGTTTTGGGCATAAATTCAAATTTTGAATTGATAACATATGTATCAATGATTTGTGACCGTAATTCTGGTTGCAAACCATTGATCAGTCACTGACTCCCATGTTGGGATTGTAAATGGTTTGTGAAGGAGTCCCAATCAGTCCCCTTCCACTCAGAAAATCATGGTGGCAACTTCGGGGAAGTAGGCTGCAGTCCAGGGGACCACTGCCAACTATCACTGATGTTTTTCAAAATAGAAAACCTGTTTCCGGTGATCGGGCCGGATTCTTGCCTACCTGATTATCTCCAAGAATCCTCTCAGGTCGCCAGGATCTTTTTATCTGCCAAATAGCGTGGAGGGGATGAACACAATTATCAAAATATATCTGCCACTATTAGATTTCATTTGGAAAGGACCACTAACTCCGAATCTAAAATTTGAAAGATTTTATTACAACCAAAAACAACTGGACATACAAACACATTAATACAAGGTGCAAAAGGTAAATGGGCACTAATACAAATGCAAGTCTACATAGGATTCTCATCCGACTCAGAACGAAAAGAATTACAGATTCCAAAATCATCAAAAAGGCTATGGTTAATCCGATGTCTTAATTAGGAATCATTAGTCAAAGTAGAAAACATTAATCTATTCCTACTCTACCTCTAAGGTGACATCCTTACTTAGCATCCCTATCCCAGGCAAGAGAATCAAGAAAAAGGTGTCAGAAGTGAAGACTTCCTAAAAAGTACATTCACTTAGTTAGAGCTCGATCTAAGATGCTCCTTCTAGCTTTCCATCTAAACCTCATGTGCTCCACCCACGGGGCACTGTCCCTAATACAAAACCCCAAATTCGTAGAACACGCCCTTCGACACACCTCTTCGGCCAGGTCTTCTCTCGGTACTTTTCCATCAGAAATTGTTTGTCGTCCAACGTCCATTAGCTTGACCTTGGGTCCCAGGCACCTTCCTCGCTAGGAGTAACTTCTTCACATTCCAATACACTCCCCTGTTGGCTTCTCACAGTAGCCTAGCTCCTAAAACAAAGGCTTATTCTCACTAACGAGCTAAATGTCCTTGCACCTGCAACAGAAACATGGGAACACGAGAAACCATTTCACATCTTTAAGATTTTACATTTCTCCGCAGCCCAAAGCCTGTACCAAGGGAATCATTTTCGGCGTACAACATTAGCTAACATAAGAAAATGAACAGGCCTTCTCTTCTAACGTATATGCGATCAGGCCTCTACAAAATCAAACACTCTATTAAATCACACTCTAAACATTGGTTCATTATTTTCATATAAATGAGCAAGCAACTTGCACGTGTAACTTTAACATGGCATACGTTTGACCTATTACATTGCATTGCACGAAACTAATCATTTTGCATTTTACTGAATACATTCACAATGATCTGCAGCGTTACTCTTCACGAAAAGCATTATTACATTTTAATCACCCCTATGTTAAACGATTACAGCAATACATTTCTATGGCACTTCTAAACATACATCGATTAATATGCGGGTGCTGACTAACGGTGAATATAATGCACCCATACAAATTTCCAGAATCTCATGGCGCTCTATCACCGGTAAGAGAATCTGGCTGCTCATAAACAAATCCATTTAGAAATGCACTGACAGGAATCATGGTCTGCTGTTCCTGGCAGGCCACCATCCCTGTCATTGCAGCCAATCACAGAGGGTTGCAAGTTGTGACCGGTCTGATGAATGTCAATTAGGCAGGTCGCTCAGTGACAACCCACTGCCATTCCTTATTTTAGGAACAAACCTATTGCTTCATTGGTGAGTTCACAAAATAAAATACTAGTCTCAAAAAATGTAGGCACAATTTGCAACCACTTTTTTCAACCAGTATGTTGAATGAAGCACAGGGCATATTATCAAGGACAGCGTTAAATGTTTTTGCTGGTTTAGCGGCAGAAAACTGCCACTAAAGCGGCGATAATGGGCTTGATAATATGCCCTTGAGAATTCCAATAAAAGTCCATGTTCTGGTGTGAACATGGGCTTCTATTGGAATTCTCCAGGGCATATTATCAAGACCATTATCGCTGCTTTAACGGCAGAAAACTGCCGCTAAACCGGCGATAGTTTTAACGCCGTCCTTGATAATATGCCCCCAATACCTTTAAACGTATTATAATAGAAAGGGGAGAAACGGGAGAAATTAAGCCATACAACATTTAGAAAGTGCATGCTAAACAGGACAATTTGTGAAATAGGACGCTTTCTTTTGGATTTCATGAAAGTTGGAACCTGGTGTTTTAATTCAACTTACAAGGATTTCTTCTCTGTATCTGTCCTGCCCTTATTGACGACTGCCGGAAGTTCCTTCGTCAAGCATGGATCAAACAAGGGACTCATATAATTCGAGCAGCTTTAGATTTCCTACTCAACGACTCTCGTGCTCACGTTATCTGTGGCCTAGTCAAATTCTTGAGCAAAGCCAACAAAATGCTGAGCCCTCACTCCATTATATGCTCCTGGAATATAAACTGTTACTCACTATTCACATTCGCACTCCGATTATGCACAAACACACGAAGTACCGATCAACAGGTAACAAACATGAGCGAGCGCTCATGTTGGGGAACAACCTTTACAACGCAACTGTTACAACGCACTACACTTACAATGCATTTTTTACAACGCATAATCCATTACAACGCACTACACTTACAACGCATGACACTACAACGCATTTTTAAAAACTACCTTTACAACGCATTCCATTACAACGCCTACCATTACAACGCATAATATTACACTACACTATCCAACACTTACTCTACTGTTGCACCCCCTGGAGTTAGAATAGTAATTTTTACCCCTACACTATCCAACACTTACTCTACTGTTGCACCCCCTGGAGTTAGAATAGTAATTGTTACCCCTATATTATCCAACACTTCCCCTACTGTTGCACCCCCTGGAGTTAGAATAGTAATTGTTACCCCTATACTATCCAACACTTACCCTACTGTTGCACCCCCTGGAGTTAGAATAGTAATTTTTACCCCTCTACTATCCAACACTTACCCTACTGTTGCACCCCCTGGAGTTAGAATAGTAATTTTTACCCCTATACTATCCAACACTTACCCTACTGTTGCACCCCCTGGAGTTAGAATAGTAATTTTTACCCCTATACTATCCAACACTTACCCTACTGTTGCACCCCCTGGAGTTAGAATAGTAATTTTTACCCCTATACTATCCAACACTTACCCTACTGTTGCACCCCCTGGAGTTAGAATAGTAATTTTTACCCCTATACTATCCAACACTTACCCTACTGTTGCACCCCCTGGAGTTAGAATAGTAATTTTTACCCCATACTATCCAACACTTACCCTACTGTTGCACCCCCTGGAGTTAGAATAGTAATTTTTACCCCTATACTATCCAACACTTACCCTACTGTTGCACCCCCTGGAGTTAGAATAGTAATTTTTACCCCTATACTATCCAACACTTACCCTACTGTTGCACCCCCTGGAGTTAGAATAGCAATTTTTACCCCTATACTATCCAACACTTACCCTACTGTTGCACCCCTTGGAGTTAGAATAGCAATTTTTACCCCTATACTATCCAACACTTACCCTACTGTTGCATCCCCTGGAGTTAGAATAGCAATTTTTACCCCTATACTATCCAACACTTACCCTACTGTTGCACCCCCTGGAGTTAGAATAGTAATTTTTACCCCTATACTATCCAACACTTACCCTACTGTTGCACCCCCTGGAGTTAGAATAGCAATTTTTACCCCTATACTATCCAACACTTACCCTACTGTTGCACCCCTTGGAGTTAGAATAGCAATTTTTACCCCTATACTATCCAACACTTACCCTACTGTTGCATCCCCTGGAGTTAGAATAGCAATTTTTACCCCTATACTATCCAACACTTACCCTACTGTTGCACCCCCTGGAGTTAGAAAAGTAGTTTTTACCCCTATACTATCTAATACTTACCTTAAATGCAATTTAATATTATGCGTTGTAATGGTATGCGTTGTAAAGGTAGTTTTTAAAAATGCGTTGTAGTGTCATGCGTTGTAAGTGTAGTGCGTTGTAATGGATTATGCGTTGTAAAAAATGCGTTGTAAGTGCATGCGTTGTAAAAGTGTGCGTTGTAACGTCATACATCCGCTCATGTTTGTTACCTGTTGATCGGTACTGTCGATGGTACTGCCAGAAGGGCAAACCATCATCTAAACGGCAGAAACTAGACACCAGGACTTCATGGTGCACAAACATAATATCGAATTTTTATTTTCGGAGTACAAGAATATCGAGTTGGAAATACCAAAGGGACATCAAGAATATCGGTGACCAGAATATTGACATGAAGGTAAGAAATATAGTTTTTGTTAATATCGAAGTCAGTAATATTGTTTGCAAAAATATCGTTGTTATGTATTTTAAATGTATGTATTCTATATTTTTTGTTAAGTATTGTATTTTAAAAAAAAATATATGTATTACATTTTTAGAAGTTATTAATTTTTTATGGTAATTTTTGCGTTTTAGTTCCGTAGCGGGTTGTGGGTTTATAGGGGAATAGGGTGGGAAGTAATTTAATTATAGTACATGTTAAAATAATTATTCAAAATTATTAATTATTTTAAATTAAATGTTGTGGATTTGTTCTGTAGAGGGTTGTGGGTTTATAGGGGAATAGGGTGGGAAGTAATTTAATTATAATAAAGTCATTATTAATTTTTATTTTGTGGTATTTATAATTAATTTATTGTTAATTAAATATTAATTGGGAATTAATTTTTATTGATTGATTAATTGATAATTATATTAATTATTTAAAACAAATTAGGAGCGGGTTGTGAGTTTATAGGGGAATAGGGTGGTTAGTAATTTAATTTTAATAAAGTAATTATTAATTTTAATCTATTGGTAGTAATATTAAATTTGTTGTTAATTAATTATTAATTGGTAGTTGATTTTTATTAATTGATTAATTGATAATTATATTATTTGTGTTAATTTTTTTTTAGGAACGGGTTGTGGTTTTATAGGGGAATAGGGTGGGAAGTAATTTAATTTTAATAAAGTAACTATTACGTTTTTATTTAGTGGTATTGATAATTAATTTATTGTTAATTAATTAGGACTTGGTAATTCATTTTTATTAATTAATTAATTTATAATTATATTAATTGTGTTAATTCTTTTAAGAGCGGGTTGTGGGTTTATAGGGGAATAGGGTGAGAAGTAATTTAATTTTAATACGTAATTACTAATTTGTATTTATTGGTATTGATAATTAATTTGTTGTTAATTAATTATTATTTGGTAATTAAATTGATTAATTGATAATTATATTAAATGTGTTAATTTTTTTAGGAGTGGGTTGTGGGTTTATAGGGGAATAGGGTGGGAAGTAATTTAATTATAATGAAGTAATTATTAATTTGTATTTGTTATCATTTATAAATAATTTAATATTAATTCCTTAGTAATTGGTTATTTATTAAAAAAATTATTTAATTGATAAGTATGTTAATTTTAACCCTCTGCTATCCAAAACTTTCCCTACAGTTACACTCTCTGGAGTGGGAATAGTAATTTGTACCCCTACGCTATCCAACACTTTCCCTACTGTTGCACTCTCTGAAGTAGGAATAGTAATGTTTACCCGTACGCTATCCAACACTTTCCCTACTGTTGCACTCATTGGAGTGGGAATAGTAATTTTTACCCCTTCGCTATCCAACACTTTCCCTACTGTTGCACTCACTAGAGTGGGAATGGTAATTTTTACCCCTACGCTATCCAACACTTTCCCTTCTGTTGCACTCACTGAAGTGGGAATACTAATTTTTACTCCTACGCTATCCAACACTTTCCCTACTGTTGCACTCACTGGAGAGCGAATAGTAATTTTTACCACTACGCTATCCAACACTTTTCCTACTGTTGCACTCTCTGGAGTAGGAATAGTAATTTTATCCCCTCCGCTAGCCAATATTTTCTCTACTGTTTTAGTGAAAGTAGTGTATATTGTATTTTAAAAGAATAAAAATATTGTAATTTTTTAATTTGTTATATATATATTTTATATTTTTATCTATGTTATTGGTGTATGTGTATATATATATATATATATACATATTTATAATTTTTAATGTTTTCAACAATTTATAACTTATTAAAATAATTATTTGTAAATATTATTAGGGAAGTATACATATATTTTATACATACATATTGAATGCATAGGATGTATGAGAGCAAAAGTTTGCCTTAGTGATATCAGCGGAAATTTCACAGAATAAACAGAAACCCTTGTTGTGAAATCTCCTGAAAAAGAATACTTTGAGATATTTTTATGAGATTTGACAGTTCACAGGGAACAAATGCAATTTATTGTAGTGATTTTAAGACTTATGGAGGCATTTACAGACAAGAATTGTTGAAGAATGTGCTGCATTCAGAATCTTATGTTCTAGAGCTGAATAGGTCCTTACTGAGGACAGCAGCCTGTGCCACTCAATATGGTGAGCTTTTCTTGTCGGTATTCTAGCTGCATTGGGGAATGTAGCCTTGCTAGTCCCACAAATAGCTTTGAGGAGTGAGCAGACGTCTTTGAGGAGCAAGCCCAGAGAGTTCACACGTCGGGTAACTGTAGCTGGTCTTATCAGTGAGTGTCTAAAATGACAATCACTTTTGTCTGTTGCATGTCTATATGGGGTACGAGTATGTTATTAGGGTGACCCGTCAACTGGATGACCGTCAATGGACCCTTAGTGTAGTAAGTTTTGGCCAGATATAGGGGCATATCAGCAAGGGCCGGCAATAATTATCACTCAGCGCTCTTAGCGTGAGGATAATTATCGCCGGCCAACTCTGAATTTTATAGTGGAGATAGCATGCTATTAGCAACGCTTATCTCCAAAGCGATAAAATTTAGAGCACAAGCTGCCAAATGTGCGATTATCGCTTGAAATCCAGCGATAATCACACAACTTTTGGCGATAGCTTGCTGATAGGGACTCACATACTTAGCCATGATATCCACCTTACATAGGCTATCATGGCTAAGTCAGTTTCAAAGCAGACGTAAGGAAAGTAGCGATAACAGAGGTTATCGCTACTTTTCTTGTCGCTATGCTGCTTTGCGTGAGGCTTGATAATAGGAGAAACGTCTCTTAGCGACATTTCTCCCGTTATCCTGGGGAGGAACGCCCACTTTGCATCTCATTAGAGATGCGAAGATGGGCGTTAAGGGAAATGGCGATAAGGCAGGTTTCGTGCGATAGCGTGACCTTGCTGATAAGGCGATAAAATTATCGCCGCTTTCCGTCCGAAAACGGACGCAAAAGTGGCGAAAATGTTTTAGCGCCTGCTTGCTGATATGCCCCTTAGTGTCTCTTCCACAGTATAGAGCTCATTTGTGATGGTGTGTTTTTTATCCTATGTAGCACGTGAATCTACATTGGTGATGTTGAGCTCAAGGTAGGATTTAGAATCAGCTAAAAGACAACAGGGACTTTCTGTTTGATTCTTTTGTGAAAATTATCCATTTGCTTCTGGAACAATGCGACAATCCACGATGCTGCCTTGAAAAGGAGAGAATGGTTTAATGTAAAAGTTTTCTCGCATGTATTTTGTTTTAGGTAATGTTGTGTCTCAAAACTGGGCTCTCCCTTGTTTGTTTCTTTTCCCCTTACTCTTCTATTGCCTAGCAGTCTCTGCTCTGCTCTTCTTCTCTAATGTTTGGGAATGTTAGACTCAGGCGTTGCTTGGTCAGTAAGTTTGGGAAGGGGGTTGCAGCTTCAAATTTCCCAACAATCATACTGGTATACTACAGTAAAATTCATTATTTGAGAAGGAGAGAATGAGAGGGCTTGAGGGGCAGTGGGAAGGGATAGCAGAGAGGAATGTTAGGCTTACTTGAACGAAAATATGTTGTAAAATCACTAATAGTTTTAAGAACTTCAAAACAGAGGAGAGAGAGTGTGTGTGTGTGTGTGTGTGTGTGTGTGTGCATTTGTTTTTGTCATTTTGTGCATGTAAAAATCCAAGGTGAAATCTGACAGCCACTTTACCCATACCTGGCTCAAAGCTCCTGTACCCAACTATTTACATGAGTATATATTTATTAGGGGGGGTAACACCCCAAACACTCCCCCTGCAACTATGCCCCTGCTCGGCCCGATGCTCTGTAGTTCCTCATTTGAGCCTGAAATGAGATCTCGATTCTGGTGAATGAGCTTTAAATCACTGGTCCACTTTCTCTCCCCCAGCACTAGCACACTTTAGGCTGCTTGTGCTGGCGCACACACCTGCACCATAGTGCAATGGTGTGCAAGCACAGGTTTTGTACTGGAAGCATGCCTTTGCAGTGCAAAATACTCTGCTTAAACAAGGTTAAATCATGTTCCCACTTCGTATGTGTGCTGTACATTGCAGCACACGTGCAAAGTTTAGAAACGTTTTGAGAAGAGAAAAGAAAGATGTCCTCAAGACTTATGCCTGCCCCTACGAGTCAAAGTCTTGTTTACCTTTTTTAGAAGATAGGGCTTTGTCTCAAAATCCATGGGTGATTGCATAGGAATGCCCATGCATGAACACCCATATGACGCAAAGTAGCACTTTGCATGACTTTAGAGCTACTTTGCAATGCAAATGAGGATTTGCGCCGGCAAGTAAATGCCAAAACAAATTTTGCACCAGTTAGCGTCACTTTTGTGACACAAACCTGGCAGAAAGCGTTTGCAAATCTGCACATTAATTTGACTTGCAATTTACTCATAGGCATTGCTGTGCAATGTCATCGGCTGCCTTATGAGACGTTGCCTGTTATAAACTTCAGCTCAATGTGACTTCAACTGCCAAAGAGACAGATGGCACCGGGACTCCCTGCCACATACATCTGGACTGCTTCATAATGCGGCTGTGATTGTCATGTACGTCTCCACAGGGACTCCACTCCACGTTCAGCGCTGAAAAGTCCAAAATCTGAAATGAAGAAGGAGATTAAATCCAATCGCCCGAGATCCGATTAAAAGACATCACACAATGTATTTGTAGGATAGATACACATATCATTTAAAAAAAGCCTACAAACGCTTAAAAGATTTGTGGCGACGCAGCTGCGCACCCTAGTGGTGGGGGTGAGAGCGAGGAGAAAAAAGATGGTTAGAAATTCTGATGAAAAATTATGTGCTAAGATTTCCCTGGAGGCGACGTAAAATGCTTAAAGATTATTGTAATGATCTTCAATATTTAATTTGAAGGCAAACTGTGACAAACATCACCCCCCGCTGGCACAGGTGGCGCGGCAAAGCGCATTATAGGCTTTAACACCGTGGAAAGATTCACAGCCACCATGATTCAACTGGAACTGATCAAATTGTCAGGGGAATTGACATTGTTAGAAATCATGTTCCTGTTTCTTCCACATACCGTGGCATGTGCATAATAAATACCATATTTATTACATGAACAGGGATATAAAATATTGTCGTAAAAAAATGAGAAGCTGCAGCCAATTGGCATTTGATCATCTAATAGGGACATGGATCATCAGTGCATTGGCAAAGTGATCAAATGGAGCATTCACATTTTCTAGATATAATTTGTAATGATCAGCAAACGATTTCTCCTTCGCAAACATGAAAATAATATTTGCAGAGGTATGCATTGATAGGGAAAATGAATAGAAACGTCCATAATGTGTTATCCTAGCGATGGCTATCAATATGCCCTGACAGCCTAATGGGATTCGTATTACAAAAGGAAATGTCTTGTTTCCTCTCCCAGACAGTGGAGCAGATGAAGAGGGTGCTATTCCCTCTGGAGCACATCTGGCAGAATGGCGGTGTTAATCATGAACATATTGTTGTAGATGCTGATTTACACCTACTTTATGGAATGTGGATGTTTGCATCAGACAACCAACGCGGGCTGGTAATACCACCTCGTTCGTTATTGCCATATACGCCGTTTTCCAATAGGTGACATATGTTTTAATATAAAGGATAATAATGCAATATATCAGAGAGGCAATGAGCACAATCATGATGCACTGATCTTGCTTATTTAGCAGAAGCAATTGCATCTGCATTCTGCATCATTCTTGCATTAAGTCCAGCAATTGTATCTGCATTCTGCATCATTCTTGCATTAAGTCCATCACAGTGCTACTTCACACCCCAAACAGAAGCAGCTTTGTTGTGCATCCCTCAAGCGTGCCCCCCTATTATTCTAACTCCTTCTCATAACACAAACTTACACAAGCACAGACGCAACTTGCATAGACAAGTTTGGAGGACACCAATGGACCTCACTCACAACAACAATGAAGCCTTCTTAGGTCGTACTATAACCATGGACCCTAACAACCACGCACGCGTAGGCCAACTTTGACCAATGTGGTCGAGAAAAGTGTGGAGGCCATCTATGGACCTCACACACAACAACAATTAAGCCTTCTTAGGTCGTACAACAACTATGGACTCTAACAACCACGCACGCGTGTGCCAACTTTGACCAATGTGGTCGAGGCAAGTGTGGAGGACATCTATGGACCTCACACACAACAACAATGAAGCCTTCTTAGGTCGTACAAAAACTATGGACTCTAACAACCACGCACATGTGTGCCAACTTTGACCAATGTGGTCGAGGCAAGTGTGGAGGACATCTATAGACCTCACACACAACAGCAATGATGCCTTCTTAGGTCATACAACAACTATGGACTCTAACAACCACGCACACGTGTGCTTTGACCAATGTGGTCGAGGCAAGTGTGGAGGACATCTATAGACCTCACACACAACAGCAATGATGCCTTCTTAGGTCATACAACAACTATGGACTCTAACAACCACCAACACGTGTGCTTTGACCAATGTGGTCGAGGCAAGTGTGCAAGTAAAGGTTCCGCTTGTATTAATCAGAGAAGGATGCTTTGGAAGCACGTTCACCTTGCACCATCCTGGACAAAGCAACGACTCAAGCCAGCACTAGCCTGCACCTCATTTGGAAAGGATCTCTACAGTTACACATCCAAACAGTAACAATACAAGAAGCATGGAAATACAATTTATTTAACGGAGTGTTACCCCCCAAAAAAGAGGGAAATCATAAGGAATGCCAGAAGGCAATGGATCTCAATTGCTTTTGGTTCACGGCTCAAAAATGTGAAGAACTTCACACTTGCAAAAACATTCACGCTTAATTTCGCTCTAGCAACCAAGGACTCCTGGTGGTGCCCAAGATCAAGAGGGCAAGAAGTGGAGGCCCTTCCTTTGCATTTCTGACTCCTAGACTCTGGAACGCTCTTCCAGCTTTCCTTAGAGATCAGCCCTCAGAAGCTTGCTTTAGGAAAATGCTGAACACCCACCTATTCTGCAGTGGTTAGGGAATGCTCAGTTACATTGGGTGGAAGGGTTGTGAGTCATCTAGTGCTGGGAGGCCCGTTGGGGTAGCTATGTGTGATATAAATACAACTGAATTGAAGTTTTGGCATCTGATTTTTCTATTTTTGTTGTTAAATTGCGGTTGCCTAATTTCTGGTTTGACAAAGAATGTGAAAGTCTGTTCCAAGCTGTTGTTACTTGTTCCAAGCTGTTGTTACTTATTCCATGAGGGCATCGCAGCTTTTTGTCTTGCTGCTTTCATATCCAGTGCAAAACAGCAAAGGCTTATAATTGTGCCAGACCGCATATGGTTGAAAACCCCCATGTAACACTGTTGTGGAATCAATAGTTAGAAAGAAGAATAAATATCTGAATAGTGAGAACAACTGCAATATTAAATAACAATGTGGACGCAGTGCTTCTAACATCAAGGGGGAGATTTACTAAGGTTTTAGGATGTTTTTGTGTCACAAACGTGATGCAAATCGGCGCAAAATCGTTTTTTCCTAATTTACTTTCCAGTGCTAAACTTGTTTAGCGCTGGAAATAAGGGGAAAAGTAATGCAAAGCCACGTATAGCGCCGCTTTGCATTACTTAGCGCCAAGGGGGTGTACCATGGGTGGAGCACCATGCAACCACCCAAGGTTTCTCACGCTAAACTCAATTTATTAAACAAAGTACACTGGGTTTAGCGTGAGAAAACTGTCCCCCTTCATTTCTCCTTCCTTTTCTGACTTTGCAGGTGTGCTGCGCTGTACCGCACACATACAAAGTGGGACTAGGCTTCAGGTTAGTCTAAGCATAGTCATTTGTACTGGAAGGATTCCCTTCCAGTACAAAACCTATGCTAGACTTGCGGAGACACACTTGCACCCTGGCGCAAAGGTGTCTCTGCGGCGCACGGCAGTTGATTTCAGAGACTGAGCAAGGGAAAGGGGAGGAGAGTGCCTTGATTTAGTAAATTGGGCGCTCACCTCCTCTCACCTTTTCTCGCAGCGCAGCGCACAATTTGCGGCTGCTGCAGTGCGCTATGTGAAAACATGGTAAATACCCCCCAATTCAGTTATCACATATCATTGCATCTCTGCAAGGGTGTTGGCAATAAAAAGTGAGGCTGCGGGGCTTCGATGTTACTGTCAATCAAATGTTAGTTTTAAATAACTGGTATTAGTTTCATTAAATAGACCGACAGGCATATAATACAGATCACAAATGGTTTGCCCTACATATACAATAATTTGCTTTCAAAAAGAGATCTACACAGATAATTCTAATGAATAGATTAAAAGATAGATTAAAAAGGAGAAATACCCAGATAATTATATTGTCAATCAAATTATGATAAACATGAAATAAGGAAGATTCACAAATCCATTTAATCCAAAAGGAACCCCATTGGACGAGGGAGCTTTTTCTCCAATCATCCATTGAACATTCATGAATCTGGCTGCAGATTCACTAGCTGACCATGTGCAGTGGGTGTAATTCACCCATAATCAGTTGGGCGCAGGGCTTGGCCACCGACTGCCAAATCCTGCTGTGCATGGCTGAAGCCTGTGTGAAGCTGTGATCAGCCACTCACAGCAGATTGAGTGCAAGATCTCGTCGAATGGCAATCCCTTCATACCATGTCCATGTACAGCTGGGTATGGAAAACTTTCATTACAGCTGAATGTAGTACATGATCAGAAACACACTGAAAAGACAATACTGAAAGAGAAGTTATGGTTAGGATTTATTCTAAAACCATTGCATAGTTTTAAAAAACTCTGAAATTCCCATAAAAACTGTTTATAATAATATAAATTAAAACTTATTTACAACTTAAACAACTGCTGAAATGCACACATTATTGTTAGGCCTGCAATATATAACTTTCAAAACAGCCATGCAAACTATAATTTTCACACCAAATGCATTGGTTATGGCCTAACAATATTTATGCTAATGAGTAGACTCACTGTAAAGAACAGTGTTGAAAAATAACAACCCATGCTCAAAACAAAAAGAAATTATATAGCCATAGGTGTTTCACTGATAGTGTTAATTTAAAACGCAATCAGAAAGATCAGTTATGACATTTGTCTCAGTTACATTAAGGGTGAGATCTTAAACATTGCATTTCGTGTGTGAATTATGCTTTGAATGGCTGTTTGCAAGTTATGCATTGTGTGGTTTCTTGTAAATATACATTAAGATTTTTCCTTTGCTTTAATTGTAGCTTTTTCTGTAAATATTTATATGTATATATTACATACTGGTGGTCACTTTCGTTGCGCGCGCTGCATCGCATTTGGCGATGCAGCGCGCGCAACGAAATTCGTTTTATTAATTTTTTATCGTAACTTACCTGAACTCGGCCGTATGCCGCATTTTGCAACCCCCCACCCTGCCCCTCCTCTGCGCCACGTCACCGCCCCGGTAAAACGCCCTACACGGGCCGTCACTGATGTATACAAATGTATGTATATGTATCCATATGTGTGCACATACATGTGTGTGTGCTTATATATATGTGTGTATGTGGGGGGGGTGTTTGTAGAGTTGGCCATGTTAGAAGAGACCAATGTCACCAAAGAGGAGCAAGTATAACTGAGTTAGAGAAAGAAGTGACATGTTTTTGGATGCTTCTCGTCTTCTGCTTAGGCAATGTTAATATGGCAGGAGTGTAGTTTCCCTGTAAAATTCATAGAAATAAACAGTCTCCCTTCTTCGATAATGGTTATGCTGTATGATAGATCCCTGCTACAGCAATTATGCCCCAAACATTTTTATTCCTCACCTAATCAATAACATTGCTTTTTCTTTGGCAAAGTACCTAGGCTGAATATGTACAAGGGAATTTAATTACATATTAGACAGGGAATTGAATTGTTAAAGGATGGTGTGTTAGGTGCTGGGAAATGAATCTATGACTTTGCTCAACCTCCAAAGTAATACAACTCATTAGCGATAAGGAGGATATATCGCTCTTCAAAGTGAGAATAGACTTTTCAATCAATTGCACATTCTCCTTTAGTAGAACTTATTTTATCTTTCTTAAAAGCGATAAAAAAATATGGCATCAAAAGCAAACTATATGATTCATTTGATATTTTACCAAACTCTTCTGCTGATTACTGTGCAGGAGGTTGACAGCATGTCTCTTACTGTGACATGCAGGTAAGGAGTCAGGGCACTGTTAGTTAGCAAATTAAAAAACTTAATACAGGATCATTTGGCAATGAAGGTCCATTTTTGGAGCTTCGTGTTTTAGTTAGCACTATGTAGTGTATTGTGTGTGACCAACATTGACTATGAGGTTTAAGAAACTTTGTTGCTGACTCAGAAAGGATGTTCAAAACTCTACTGGATTATAGGAAATAAAATGTATTTTATGCCTTTGTTTTATCAGATAAACACAACTAGGGCCTAATGATTGCTCATAGACAATTGTGAGAATGTAAATGTAAATGTATGTGTCTTGTAAAGCGCACTGCTGCCTGAGGCGTCCTGGCGCTGTAGACCGCTGGGGAACCCGTCCTGGCTATCCCTGTGAGATGGTCCCTCCAGGGTATCTCCAAGGTGAAACCAGGCATCCCCGGCGAATGTGGGGGGCCGTTGTGGAGATGAGGCAAGCTAATGCCCAGAGTTGCCGAGTGTGTTCCTGGTTAGAGTAGGCGAGAATTATCGAGTCCGTTTTTTGATCCTGGTCCACGACCCTGCCGCGTCGGGAATTGAACCCTGGTCCCTGGCCGATTCTCTGCTTACGGATCTGCCACCTCTAACCAGTGAGCCACACCTCTCCACTCGCAGGGTGCTTTTAATCCACTTGGGTATGTGGGACCTCAGCAACTTTAGCGATCCAAAATCTAGTAGAGTGGTGGCTTGTCCATGTGAGTTTGAGCACAGGGTCACAAAAAGTCACTGGTGACAGTCAGGAGGACAAAAACTGTGAAGACATAGTATCACAACAATCAAGTTCTTGTGAGTGACTGGAAGTCGTCAAACTGATCAGTGCATGTTTGGTGTGTGTTTGTATATGTATATGTTGGGGTTTGAGGTGTTGGTGAATATATTCATATTTACTATTGATTACAGTCTAATCACTTACTTTTAAGATCATGAACACTGGTTGTGAGTACCCAAGGAGCGGGCTTGAGGCAATCACTGAACACTCCACCATCATTGTCACTGAGATCAATGACTGATATCACTAAACATTAGATAGGGGAATTAATACCTGCATACACTATTTGGTAAAGGAAACAAACAGAGTTAAAAAGCATTGTTGGGAAGAGAAGAGTGATACAGATAGCTTTGATCTATCTAGCTACTATTAGGATAAATCATTTTCTGGAAATTGAGTGCTGGTAAAACGTCTATAGTCACGGGCATAATCTGTGGAGTGGATGGAAAATGTCATTCCCCTTGTGCAATTGGGGATTTGTGGTCACTCCATGTTACTCTTTAACGCAGAGTTCCAGCCAAAATTCCACCGGGTGGCCAAATGTTGCTCCCGTACGAGCAACGCGATGACAACAGAAAGAACATGAGGATCCAGCCAGTGAGCTGATGAGCACGAGTGAGATTTAGTGTCTCCTAGTGCAATTTCCAGTCATTAGTAAGCCTTTCGGCGCCATTTCCTAATGCGGACTGTCACAAAAGGTTGCGTTCAGAGGGCTGCTTCTCGAATTTATTTTCGACTTGTGAAGCATCAAAACCTACTCGAAACTCGATTTTTGTGTAACTATTCTACTCGAACAGATGGTTCAGGTTGTTATTTTAGCACAAAACACATTTTTCATTTTACTTTTTTTCAACAGGAAGGATGTGCCACAGAGGCTCTACCTTCCTCTTACTGTTTAGCAGGCTCCTCCCAGTGCTTTGTCCATCTCTTAGCGATTTTTCATTTGGATTTTGAGGCGAAAAGATCACTCTTTTCTTTGTCTGCAAGCCTTGCTAAATATGCCAATGGATTTTCAAGGATTTTATTTGAGTAATCAACTAAGAGAACTTTTGGATACGTTTGTTGTTTGATGGAGAGCATTCACCAATATTGTTTTACCTTTTATGTTTTTTATTCCATTTATAACTTTGATTGTGGGTGGACAGAACTTGCAGTAGGGGCCTATTTTGTATTAACTTTTGAAGTTTTGATTAAAGAGGAAGTGTTTGTGTAGGTTCAGAAGAGCTATGGTCCTGGTTTTAAAACTTTTAAAGTACTTTTTCTCCATTTTCTTATGTGTGGTTTGGGAATTTTGCACTATTATACTGCTCATTTTCCTGTGGGCCCTAGGCTGCCAGACAGCTAATATTACTAAGATTACTAAGCATTGGGTATATATTTATATATATATTCACTGAAAAAACCATAGGTTTCACACACGTTATAGTTAGGAATTAGCATTTAAAAAACCTTGCAAATTCACTTAAAAAACCATAGGTTTCACACATGTTATAGTTAGGTGGATATTTCACTCGTAAAAAAACAATGAAATTCCACCGTTATAGTTAGTTGAGATAACTATAACTCGCGCGCCCGCAATCCTCTGCTCATGACGTCACATATTACATCACTCATGACATGGTCAGTGGCATCACTCATGACATCACTGATGACATCATCCTTGTGATAGAGTGGCGGTCGCGCGAGTTATAGTTATCTCAACTAACTATAACGGGGGAATTTCATTGTTTTTTTACGAGTGAAATATCCACCTAACTATAACATGTGTGAAACCTATGGTTTTTTAAGTGAATTTGCAAGGTTTTTTAAATGCTAATTCCTAACTATGACGTGTGTGAAACCTATGGTTTTTTCAGTGAATTTGTACGGTTTTTTAAATGCTAAGTTATGTATGTATTATATATTTTTTTATATATTATTTTTTTTTTTAATGGTTTTTCATCGTGCGCGCACCGTGCGCGCACCTCCGCGATTAAAAAAATAAATAATTAAATGTTTTATTCTGCCTTCGGGGTCCTTCAGGGACCCCCTGACCAAGGCTAGGGGGTCAGGAGCTCTCTACCCTGCCCCCTTTTCACGTTCGCCACCTTCCTTTTCCACTCACGCACTGAAAACAAACAAAATGGCGGCCGACACTTCCTGATTTCGACCGATTCGAACGTTGACTGACATGTAACAACCAATCAGAATTACACTCGCGCACGTTAGGGTGCGCGCACGGTGCGCGGCTATAGATATGTATGTGCTTTTAACTGCAATTTTCTCAGGAACTACTGAACAGATTGACTCCATATATGCAAAAGGCGCATCCCTGACCTGAGGACTACCTCTCTGCCAAATTTCAAGTAATTCTGTTCAGCCGTTCGGGCTGTACCTTCGACTAAAGGTCCAATGGGAAAATGCATGGGGAAAACGCGTTTTGGGACCCCCCTTTGTTCTCGGCCCCCGCTTGACGAATCCCCCCGAGACTTTCAGGGTAGGAGCTGAGCGGAGCGCCCCATTAGTTTTGAAAATTTCGCGAAGATTCGACAACCGGCGCCAAAGTTATTCAAAATAGAATTTTAAGATTTCCTATGGAAACACGGTCCTAACTATAACTATCTACTGGCGACCACCAGTAGATAATATATATACTCTATGGATTACTTTTGAACAAGAGTGGTTGTCTGGTGATATTTTTCACGTCTGCCAGGAGCATGATACAAGGCCCCGCTCTGCAAGCGTCCTGGGTCTTGATGGCAAAAACAGACTCTATCAAGGTATTGATTAACCCAGGACCGCCCCGGGAACAGACCAGGCAAGTGGCCACTGTCAATGGCAGCCTGTGACTTCATGGGGAGGCGGGTTGATTCCCTCCCGCTTCACGGCCCGGTTTGTTCTGACTCTTGGGGCTCGGGCGATGGGGACTTGAGGGAGCTTTGGACACAGTTAATTTTGGAGTCACCAGCTGCTACACGGCCCCCCTTTTGGTGAGCAATCCCTGCGCTCACATGAACAGTATCCGTTCCTGCTGCTGTACTTACTCCATCTAGTGCATGCTGGGAGCTGTAGTTAAACATTAAACTATAGCTGTTGTGATTGCAGCAGGGCCAGCCAGTCTCTCACCAATGGGAGCACTCTAGTATATTCAAAATGGGGGAGGAGGTGACTTCTGATGGCAAACAGCATCAGATTAAGGCGAGACGGCCGAAATGCATCATGCTGAAACCATCAGGTGAATAAACGTTTCCCGTCAAGTACCCCGCTGTGCCCTTGCATTACTTTTGAACAAGAGTGGTCGTCTGGTGATATTTTTCACGTCTGCCAGGAGCGTGATACAAGGACCCGCTCTGCAAGCATCCTGGGTCTTGCTGGCAAAAACAGACTCTATCAAGGTATTGATTAACCCGGGACCACCTCGGGAACAGATCAGGCAAGTGGCCGCTGTCAATGGCAGCCTGTGACTTCACAGGGAGGCGGGTTGATTCCCTCTCACTTCACGGCCCGGTTTGTTCTGACTCTTGGGGCTCGAGCAATGGGGACTTGAGGGAGCTTTGGACACGATTTATTTTGGAGTCACCAGCTGCTACACGGCCCCCCTTTTGCTGAGCAATCCCGGCGCTCACATGAACAGTATCCGTTCCTGCTGCTGTACTTACTCCATAGAGGGCATGCTGGGAGCTGTAGTTAAACATTAAACTACAGCTGTTGTGATTGCATTAGGGCCAGCCGGTCTCCCACCAATGGGAGCGCTCTAGTATATTCAAAATGGGGGAGGAGGTGACTTCTGATGGCAAACAGTATCAGAAGAAGGCGAGGCTGCCGAAATGCATCATACTAAAACCATCATGTGAATAAAAGTTTCCCGTCAAGTACCCCGCTGTGTCCTTGGATCACTTTTGAACAAGAGTGGTCGTCTGGTAACATATATATATATAAAATTCACTTAAAAAAGCATAGATTTCACACATGTTATAGTTAGGTGGATATTTCACTCGTAAAAAACCAATGAAATTCCACCGTTATAGTTAGTTCAGATAACTATAACTCGCGCACCCGCAATCCTCTGCTCATGACGTCACGTATTACATCACTCATGACATGGTCAGTGGCATCACTCTTGACATCACTGATGACATCATCCTTGTGATAGAGTGGCGGTCGCGCGAGTTATAGTTATCTGAACTAACTATAACGGTGGAATTTCATTGGTTTTTTACGAGTGAAATATCCACCTAACTATAAAATGTGTGAAACCTATGGTTTTTTAAGTGAATTTGCAAGGTTTTTTAAATGCTAATTCCTAACTATAACGTGTGTCAAACCTATGTTTTTTTCAGTGAATTTGTACGTTTTTACGTTTTTTTAAATGCTAAATTATGGGGTTTTTTTTAATGGTTTTTCACCGTGGGCGCACGGTGCGCGCACCACCGCGATTTTTAAAAAAAAAAAATGTAAAAGTTTTTTTCTGCCTTCGGGGTCCTTCAGGGACCCCTTGACAAAGGCTAGGGGGTCAGGAACTCTCTACCCTGCCCCCTTTTCACGTTCGCCACCTTCCTTTTCCACTCTCGCACTGAAAACAAACAAAATGGAAGCCGACACTTCCTGATTTCGACCGATTCGAACGTTGACTGACATGTAACAACCAATCAGAATTACGCTCATGCACATTAGGGTGCGCGCACGGTGCGCGCACGGTGCACGGCTATAGATATGTATGTGCTTTTAACTGCAATTTTCTCCGGAACTACTGAACAGATTGACTCCTTATATGCAAAAGGCACATCCCTGACCTGAGGACTACCTCTCTGCCAAATTTCAAGTAATTCTGTTCAGCCGTTCGGGCTGTACCTTCGACTAAAGGTCCTATGGGAAAATGCATGGGGAAAACGCGTTTTGGGACCCCCCTTTTTTCTCGGCCCCCGCTTGACGAATCCCCCCGAGACTTTCAGGGTAGGAGCTGAGCGGAGCGCCCCATTAGTTTTGAAAATTTCGCCAAGATTCGTCAACAGGCGCCAAAGTTATTCAAAATAGAATTTTGAGATTTCCTATGGAAACACGGTCCTAACAATAACTATCTACTGGCGACCGCCAGTAGATAATATATATATTCACTTAAAAAACCATAGGTTTCACACATGTTATAGTTAGCTGGACATTTCACTCGTAAAAAACCAATGAAATTCCCCCGTTATAGTCAGTGCAGGCAACTATAACTCACGCGACCGCAATCCTCTGCTGATGACGTCAGATATTACATCACTGTATTTAGACACTTATTTACCCATGTCTTCTTCCATTATTATTTAGCTATACATATATTACAAATATTTATTTTTCAGAAAGACACATATGTCATCAGTGATGTAATATCTGACGTCATCAGCAGAGGATTGCGGTCGCGTGAGTTATAGTTGCCTGCACTAACTATAACGGGGGAATTTCATTGGTTTTTTACGAGTGAAATGTCCAGCTAACTATAACATGTGTGAAACCTATGCTTTTTTAAGGGAATTTGCAAGGTTTTTTAAATGCTAATTCCTAACTATAACGTGTGTGAAACCTATGTTTTTTAAGTGAATTTGTACGGTTTTTTAAATGCTAAGTTATGTATTTATAAATTTTGGTTTTTTTTAGGGTTTACACCGTGCGCGCACCGTGCGCGCAAGTTGCGCTTCGCGCACCGTGCGTGCTCTGTGGGCACTCAGTGCGCTTCGCGCACCGAGTGCCCACTGTCCGGCGTGCGCAGACCGTGCGCGCACCGTGCGCGCACCCCGCGAAATTAAAAAAAAAACAAAAAAAGTTTTTTCACCCCAGGGGGTCCTTCTGTGACCCCCTGACAAAGGCTAGGGGGTCAGGAACTGTCCACCCTGCCCCCTTTTCACGTTCTCCACCTTTGTTTTTCACCCCCTCAGACTGCGAGAGACAAAATGGCGGCGACACTTCCTGGTTTCGACCGATTCGAATGTTTACCGACATCTAACAACCAATCAGAATTGCGCTCGCGCACGGCAGGGTGTGCGCACCGTGCGCGCACGGTGCGCACGTATAGATATTGATATGGTTTTAATTGCTATTTTCTCAGGAAATACTGAACAGATTTACACCAGACCTGCAAAAGGCACTTCCTTGACCTTATGGCTACCTCTCTGCCAAATTTCACGTAATTCTGTTCAGCCGTTCGGGCTGTAGCTGCGACTAAAGGTCCTATGGAAAAATGCATGGGGAAAACGCGTTTTGGGACCCCCTCCTTTTTCTCGGCCCCCGAGACTTTCAGGGTAGGAGCTGAGCGGAGCGCCCCATTAGTTTTGGAAATTTCGCGAGGATTCATCAACCGGCACCAAAGTTATTCAAAATCGAATTTTCAGATTTCCTATGGAAACACGGTCCTAACTATAACTATCTACTGGCGACCGCCAGTAGATTATATATATATATATATATATATATATATATATATATATATATATATATATATGTATATATATAGATAGTTGGATAGATAGAAAGTTATAGATATAGACATATATATTACCTACTGGCAGTCGCCAGTAGGTAGTTATAGTTAGGACCGTGTTTCCATAGGAAATCCGCAACATTCTATTTTGAATAACTTTGGCGCCGATTGACGAATCCTGGCGAAATTTTCAAAATAGGCGGGGCGCTCCGCTCCGCTCCTACCCTGAAAGTCTCGGGGGGATTCGTCAAGTGGGGGCTGAGAAAAAGGGGGGGTCCCAAAACGTGTTTTCCCCATGCATTTTTCCATAGGACCTTTAGTCCAAGCTACAGCCCGACCGGCTGAACAGAATTACTTGAAATTTGGCAGAGAGGTAGTCCTCAGGTCAGGGATGTGCCTTTTGTAGGTCTGGTGTAAATGTGTTCAGTATTTGCTGAGAAAATAGCATTTAAATCAATATATATATCTATAGGCGCGCTCCGAGCGCGTACGGTAAGCTTACCGTACGCGCACGCTGTCGTGCGCGAGCTTAATTCTGATTGGTGGTTCCATGACTGTAAAAATTCGAATCGGTCGAAATCAGGAAGTGTCGGCCTCCATTTTGTGTGTCTCACACTGATAAACAAAGGAGGAGAACGTGGAAAGGGGGCAACGAAGAGAGTTGCAGACCCCCTAGCGTTTGTCAGGGGGTCCAAGAAGGTCATAAAAGTATGAAAAATAAATTTTAATTTTTTTAAAAAAAATTCGCGTGGTGCGCGTACGGTAAGCTTACCGTACGCGCACGGTAGATAAAAAACACAATAAAAAAAATAGAAGTAAAAAACAAATTTAAGTGTTAAGATATTAGGGGGCTCTAAAAAGAGCCGTTGTGTTTATGAAGTGTTTTTTGGTACCTATAAGTAAGTACCGATGCAGAGTCTAAAGTTCAAGAGGAAGACTCTGTTGCCTTCATCAGTGAAATGTACACCGTCTCCTCTATAAATGCCTTGCATGTTGTAACGCAAGTTGTTGTGGTGTATAGAACCCATACCATAGTCTCTGAGGAAAGCAGAAATAGATTTGTTGACGTGCTTTCTTGCTTTGTCAATCTGCGGACAAAATTGGTTGGACCAGTTCCACTTTTGCCTTTGGCATATGTTAGAATATACAAAGGTAGATTGAGGAAAAAGCGACATCAATTGTACAAAGGTGTCCTTAATAAGCATTTCCAGACCTACACCAGTTAAAGTGCCTAGGTCATTTCCACCACAGTGCACAATAATAAGGTTAGGCTGTGGGAGATGTTGAAAGGTTTTCACCAAAGGCAATAATTGGTGCCACTTTAACCCTCTCTGACCAATCCATTTAATGTCTACATTTGGCAAAGCAAGGTCTCTCACCATACCTCTGTTTTCTGCATACTTTTCACTCCAGAAGACATAGCTGTGACCTACAATCCACACTGTGAACATCTTTCAAGGAGATCTGGATGCACTCAGAAGGTGTCTTTCAGTAGAATGGCAATATGAAATGAAAGACAGTTGTAAAATGGAGGCATACATATTTTTTTTTAAATAAAAAGAACTCATTGGCTGATTCAAATCTTTTCACAGTAAAAAGTAGGCTGTATGTGTACATTTTTAGAAGCATGTTTTGTATTGGTTCAGAAAATTGTGTTCCCACTGAAGATTAGCTTGGATTTGCTGTTAGGTTGGACAGGTGAAGCACTCTTGCTCTTTAGATTTGAAACATTGTGTGCTGAACTTCTGACCTCTCTCCTCACAGCAGTGTTCCATGAGCTGTTGCTATGGTAGCAGGCAGAAGTCAAGTTGGGGGAAGGGTACATTTGGAAAAGGGTTGAAGTTTTCAACCAATAGAAATGTGTGATTTCATTTGAAAAAAAGTGGGAAGCACTGAGATTTGTAATTAACATGTATATGTGTGAAAAAAGAGTGGGAAACATTGCCATTTACTGTTTCTGGAGAGAGGAGAGAGGTGTAGAGCTCTGATATTCTGACTCTGATAGTCTGCTGTTTGAGTGACACATTTCTTTCTCAACTAACTAATTTTAAAGGTGAGTTATGAGTTTGAGAGGGGATGTATGTGGTGATTTTTGATATACATATTAGAATTGTGATTCTTCTTTAAAAGTTATGTTTTACATTTTGTGGTTTGGGAGATATTTAACTGTCTTTAACTAGTTAAATATTATGGAGTGTGTTTTTACCATAAGTTAAGGTGTACTGGTATCACTGAGGAATACTGTTTTGTGCCTAGAATCAACCCATGAGTCTGTGTGCACACAGGAATTGTTGCTAGAGATTTTAATAGTGATGGTCCGGTTCTGTAAGAATGGCATTTGTAGGAAAGGGGCAGCTTTCTTTTTGTAAATATGATGGTTTCCATTCAGCATAAATCAATAAGACACAAATGGGAGGCAAATGCTAACACATTTGAAATTGGTATCGCAGATTTTGCTTCTAATCATGCAATTGCTGAGCTTGGTCATACATATACAAAACTGCAATTAAACCTTGCCACACATGTACTTTTACATACATTACTACAATGTTTAAGCTGTTATGGATGCATGCATGAATATGTAGTAAGTGTGCTTTGAAATTGGCAAGCAAATTTCATTTTCTGCCTAGAATCACAGCATGAGTCTGTGAGCACACAGGAATTGTTGTCAGAGATGTATTTCGTGTCACTCTGGGTCTTTTTGGATGTATCCATGCATATGTCTCTTGTAACTGAAAATACACAGTCTGCATAAGCAGACTCTTAGCACACTCCCAGCAGTTTATCCTGTAGAATCATGCTTAGTACTCACAAGTGAGTGGTGTTTCAGGTAGCAGTGAGTAATGCTAATACATTCAACATCACTAAGGCGGATTTCTTTTGCTGGAGTGTAGTCGGTCACCAAGGTCACACATGTTCATGGTCTCAAAAAGCTGTTTGCACATGTGCTGTTTTCTGTATCTGAAAACTGTAATGAAAATGTATGCGACTGTTAGAGTACTTAACACTTGCAGAAAAAAACAGTAGTAAGTGTGCTTTGAAATTGGCAAGCAAATTTCATTTTCTGCCTAAAATCACAGAAAACAGTAGTAATAAGTGTGCTTTGAAATTGGCAAGCAAATTTCATTTTCTGCCTAGAATCACAGCATGAGTCTGTGAGCACACAGGAATTGTTGTCAGAGATGTATTTCGTGTCACTCTGGCTCTTTTTGGATGTATCCATGCATATGTCTCTTGTAACTGAAAATACACAGTCTGCATAAGCAGACTCTTAGCACACACCCAGCAGTTTATCCTGTAGACTCATGCTTAGTATTCACAAGTGAGTGGTGTTTCAGGTAGCAGTGAGTAACGCTAATACATTCAACACCACTAAGGCTGATTACTTTTGCTGGAGTGTAGTCAGTCACCAAGGTCACACATGTTCATGGTCTCAAAAAGCTGTTTGCACATGTGCTGTTTTCTGTATCTGAAAACTGTAATGAAAATGTATGAGACTGTTAGAGTACTTAACACTTGCAGAAAAAAACAGTAGTATGTGTGCTTTGAAATTGGCAAGCAAATTTCATTTTCTGCCTAAAATCACAGCATGAGTCTGTGAGCACAGAGGAATTGTTGTCAGAGATGTATTTCGTGTCACTCTGGTTCTTTTTGGAAGTATCCATGCATATGTCTCTTGTAACTGAAAATACACAGTCTGCATAAGCAGACTCTTAGCACACACCCAGTAGTTTATCCTGTAGAATCATGCTTAGTATTCACAAGTGAGTGGTGTTTCAGGTAGCAGTGAGTAACGCTAATACATTCAACATTACTTAGGCTGATTTCTTTTGCTGGAGTGTAGTCAGTCACCAAGGTCACACATGTTCATGGTCTCAAAAAGCTGTTTGCACATGTGCTCTTTTCTGTTTCTGAAAACTGTAATGAAAATGTATCAGACTGTTAGAGTACTTAACACTTGCAGAAAAAGACAGTAGTAATTGTGCTTTGAAATTGGCAAGCAAATTTCATTTTCTGCGTAGAATCACAGCATGAGTCTGTGAGCACACAGGAATTGTTGTCAGAGATGTATTTCGTGTCACTCTGGGTCTTTTTGGATGTATCCATGCATATGTCTCTTGTAACTGAAAATACACAGTCTGCATAAGCAGACTCTTAGCACACACCCAGCAGTTTATCCTGTAGAATCATGGTTAGTATTCACAAGTGAGTGGTGTTTCAGGTAGCAGTGAGTAACGCTAATACATTATACATCACTAAGGCTGATTTTTTTTGCTGGAGTGTAGTCAGTCACCAAGGTCACACATGTTCATGGTCTCAAAAAGCTGTTTGCACATGTGCTGTTTTCTGTATCTGAAAACTGTAATGAAAATGTATGCGACTGTTAGAGTACTTAACACTTGCAGAAAAAAACAGTAGTAAGTGTGCTTTGAAATTGGCAAGCAAATTTCATTTTCTGCCTAAAATCACAGCATGAGTCTGTGAGCACAGAGGAATTGTTCTCAGAGATCTATTTCGTGATACTCTGCTTCATTTAGAATTGCATTCGTATGAAAGGGGAAGCTTGTTTTCTGGAAATGTGATGGTTAGCATTCAGCCCAAAACAGTTTCTCAAATAAGAGGCAAATGCTAACATATTTGAAATCAACATGGTAGATTTTTCTTCCACTCTTGCAATGGGTCATGTAGTTGCTACATACAAAAAACTCATATTAACCCTTACCACACATGTAGTCTTACATACATGTTTACAGTGTTTAAGCAGTTATGTAAGGGTCCATTCAAGTCTCTCTTGCACCTGACAGTAGACAGTCTCCAGAACCACACTCTTAGCAGAGAGCTAGCTGTTTTTCCTGTACACTCATGCTTACTAATCAGCACTGTGTGGTGTTTTAGGTAGGAGTGAGGAACGCTAATGCATTGAACATCACCAAGGATAATTATCTTTGCTGGAGTGTAGTCAGTCAGCCAGGTTACACATGTACATGCTCTGAAAAAGCTGATTGGACATGTGCTCTTTTCTGCCTCTCTAAACTATAAAGAAAATGTGTCAGACTGTTAGAGTAATTAACAGTTGCAAAAAAAAAAAAGTAAGTGTGCTTTTGAATTGCAAATGAAATATCGTGTTCTGCCTAGAATCACACCAAGAGTCTGTGTGCACACAGGAATTGTTCTTAGAGATTAAATTCGTGTTGGTTTTGTTGTGTTTTTCACTTGTAGGAAAGGGGTAGATAGTGTTATAAGATCAGAAAAGATCATAACAAATATAGTAATATATTTAAATTACAAAAAGGTATTTTTTTTTAGTTTCTTTCAGGTATTGCTGCAGAGCAGTGAAGGAAATATAAGATGCCTATAAAATCAAGAAAGCGAAAACAACAGAAAAAACATGTATATTTGAAGACAACTGGAGGACCCAAGTTAGTTGAAGATGCTCATGTTGGGAAAAAGAAAAAGTCTTCTGGTAAGCAGACAAAGGAATTCTTTAATAATATATTAAAAAAAGGAAAAATTTAAAAAATTTCCCCATTGGAAAAACTGTTTCAAGTAGAAAACAACAGGACAATAGTGAGAATTTACTAAATGCTAATGTAGAAGCACAAGCAATAAAAATTGACTTGAAAAGAAAATCAGCATTTAAAGAGATCCGTAGGAAAATGTTTCAGAGAAGAGTGATGTCCAATTTGCTAAAGGATGTGAAAAAATATAAGAAAAGAGCTAAATTTTACAAGAGAAAAAAAGATATTGAAGCCATTGTAGCTAAGGCTTTAGAATTAAAAAGAAAACTATTAATTTTAATTTTGAACAGGATGCGTACATTAGATAAAATGGTCAATGTAATGAAGTCACAAAGCAAAACGAAAAGAGTAGTGAAAAGAAATAACTTTTGTAAAGTGTTTTTAGGAAAATGGATGCATAGTTCAAGTTCTGAACTATTTTTTAATGAAGAGAGTTATTTTCAAAGTAATAGTTTGTTGCATGCAGTTGACACCAGTGGCCGAGCTTATGAAGTGAAAGATGGTTGTAAAATGGAAAAGGAGAAAATGGTTCCAAGAAATAAGGAAGAAGTGATGGCGGCTGAGGTTATGGGGAGACGTCCTAAAGCCCCAGTGTACACTTGGAATTGTAGCAGTATTTGTACTGTGCGACAGGAATCTATTGATAAATTACGTGAGTTTCTAAGAGAATATAGTAAAAAAAGTGTTAAACAGAAGATTAAGGTGCTTCAAAGACTAGATCCATGCAGAGTGAGAGAGAATACTGGTTTGCAAGGACATTCTCTGGCTTGTCTTTCTAGGAAAGTTTGTCAAAGTGTTTTTCACCATTTTAGGATGCTGGCAGTACATCATACTGAAATAAGAAAATTTGTGAGAAGATTGTATTCTGCTAAAAGTCCAGCACTAAAATTAAATGAGTTGAATAGGGCTCTGTTCCGTGGAACTGTATCAGATGTTCAGAAGGTTACTGATGAAATTCAGTTTAGTTACTTTGGTCCAGAACAAGAAAGTGCAGAAAATGACACAGTTATTGAGGAAAATGTGGAAGAGAATGTAGAACCCTCTGTAAGTAAGAAATTTGAAGATCATATGACAAAATTTGCTATCACCTCTAATGAAAGACCAAATATTACTTGTATATGTTGCCGGAGAAGCCATTACAAAAATCACACAAGGAATGTTGATCTGTATGAAAAAAGTGAAGAAGAAGATAATTATAAGCGGAAGGATTTTGCAACATATATATTTCTTGAAAAATGTTTTGATTTGGGTGAAGATCAGCGTATTTGCAAATATTGTTATAACAAGTTAGAAGAAAATAAAATGCCTGCTAGAGCTGTACATAATAATTTAGAACTGGTTGATATTCCAGTTGAACTTTCTTATTTAAATACGTATGAGTCTATACTCATTCAATGTGTTCATCCGTTCCAGACCATAGTACGTATGGAGCCAAAAACCGGTAAATTACCTCCTTCAGACTTACAGAGAGGTTTAAAAGGAAGAGTGGTCTATTTACCGTTGGATTTGAAAAAAAATATGGAAACTATTGATGCAGATATTTGGAAACTGAACCATTAGTTATTCTGGTTAATGGTGTACCTACGAAGAATAAGAAAATTTGGCAGGAGCTGGTAGATGTACGGAAAGTACAAAGAACAAATTTATATTTGAAAAGGAATAATAAATGGTATGAATCAATTTATATAGATGAAGATGAAGAAGATGTACTAGGAGACACAGAAACACCAACTGGGCAAATTGAAAAAGTTGACGAGTCAAAAGAAGAAGAAATTTATGAACATTTCAGCATACATCCTCTTTATTCAAAAGAAGTAATGGCAAACACCATTGATCTGTTTCAAATGAAAAAAGCCAAAGGAACTCCCGTGAGTGTATGGGAGGAGAGCTTGGAAGCTCGTTGTTTTCCCCAGCTGTTTCCTACAGGAGAAGGTGGACGATACGATGAACGCCCAGTACAGATTCCTGCTTCTGAGTATCGGACTACAAGATTATATGCAGAAGATCCAAGATTTCATCAAAGTATTCCATATTTGTTCCATCTGTTATTTGAAAGTGACTTGTCTGCACTATCTTATGCAGTAAACCACATTTTAAAAAGTGGAACACATCTACATAATGTGTCTGCTAAGGATTTTATGAACAAAGTGCAGCAGCGAGATGATCATTTGGAATCACAATTGATCAATCTGATGGCTTGTCAGCGTGGGACGAATGAATATTGGTACCGACGCCATGGAGAATTGAAATGTATGTTACGGAATTTAGGAACTCCTACATGGTTCCTAACCCTAAACTGTGGCGAGTACGCTTGGCATGATTTACTGGATTTTCTACGAGAGGCAAATTCAAACATTAAAAACATCGAATACAAGACAGCAGGAGAACTGTGCTCATTGGATCCGTTTAATGTTTGCAGATATTTCAATCATAGATTTGAGGCTATGATGTCCTTCATCTGCAATAAAAAAATCCACCTTTTGGAGAAGTTGGGGATTTCTTTTGGAGAAAAGAGTACCAAGCAAGAGGTGCTCCTCATATTCATATGCTGTTGTGGATCAAGGATGCTCCAAAATTTGGAACAGATGCTGATGAAGCAGTGTTATCTTTCATTGAAGAATATGCAACATGTGCTATACCTAAAAGCACAGAAGAGAAAAAGTTAAAAGAGCAAGTTTTACGTTTCCAAAGTCATCGGTGTGGAAAATACTGTCGACGGAAGTACAAGACCAAAGATAAATCCTACACAAAATGTCGATTTGGATTTCCTAGACCTGTTCTTTCAAAAGGAAGAGTCAACAGTTTTATGTCAGCTGTGCGACATACTATTACAAGAAAATCTCCCAAAAATACGTACAACCGAAGAAGAAAAGAAGAGTCAAAATATATAAATGACTACAACCCAGTCATTTTATCCATGTGGAATGCTAACATGGATATTCAGTATGTGGCAGACAATTCTATTGCTGTTGCTCGGTATGTCACATCTTACATCACTAAATCTGAGAAAACTGAATTGAAGGAAATGTGGGAAGAGATTTCTCACGAGAAGACTTTCAGTAAGAAGCTGTACAGTTTCAGTTTAAAGATGTTATCACATCGAGAAATTGGATCCTACGAATGTTCAGATAGGTTATCATCTGCAAGTCTGTACTCGAAATCAAGAAGAATAATTTGGGTCAGTTTAGGCCTTGCAGGAATGCGAAATCGGGTACTGAAATCTGTTGGAGAAATTGAATCTTTGGCCGAGAACGACCCAGAAAGTACAGATATTTTGAAAACAAACATGTTGGACACATATTACCCAAAAAGAAGTCATCATCTTGAGAACATGTGTCTCTATGAAGTGCTGCAGAACTACATTTTTTCACGGAAAGCCACAGAAGACATCAACAATGGAAAATATAAAGTCATTGGTGAGGAAGGATGTTTGGTGAAGCAAACAAAAGGAAGTTTGATAAATCACAGGAAGCTGAGTTGCGACACTACTGACAAAAAGGAATTTTACTACTTGGCTCTTTTACAGCTGTTTAAACCATGGCGTACAGAGGACGAACTACTGGGAGAATTTCAAAGCTATGAAGATTCTTTTAATGCTTGCAAAGACAGCATACAATGCAGTACATTCTCAACTTATCTGCAAATGTTAAATGAAGAAATTGAACAGGAAACTACAATTGCAGCTGAAGTAGCAAGAGACAGTTCTCAAGACAGCCAAAGTTCAGGAACACTCAGTCAAGATCCCGTAGGACAACCAATCGTTGAAAATGAAGCATCAATAGCCATGAATGAAGTGGAAACGGCTATGAATCAAGCTCAAGAAGAATTTATAGACTTACAAAATTTGGAAAGACAACTGAATGAAGAGCAGCAACAAATTTATGAAGAGATCAGAAGCAAAATTGATCACGGGTTTCTACATGAAAAAAAAGAGTGCTCATGCACATCATTTCATCCAATCAGGATGTATGTAAGCGGACAAGCTGGAACTGGAAAAAGTTTCTTAATAAAAGTCATCAGAAGCTACCTACAGCAAAAAACGGATTCTACTTTGTCTTGTGTGGTTACTGCTCCAACTGGGTTAGCAGCATATAACATAAAAGGAATCACCTTACATCGTTTGCTAATGTTACCAGTGGAGCATGAGAACAAAATACAATACAACAAGCTAACTGGAGAAGCATGCTTGGAAGTTTCAAGAGTATTGAAGAAGATGCAAGTTCTCACTATTGATGAGGTGAGCATGGTATCAAACTTAATGCTTGCCTTTGTGCATTTAAGAATGCAGCAAATTCTAAGGACAGTGTTTAATACTGTGACACATGAAGACACAAAGAAGTCATTGGGAAGCATCGGTAATGCAAATATTTGGTCCTTCTTTGAGTACAAGGAACTTACTACCAATATGAGGCAAGCAAACGATGAAGAATATGGAAGTATTCTGAAAGATATCAGAATTGGACTACTCACAGAAGTTGGCAGAAAAGCATTACAGAGTCGGTTGCTACATAATTTATTTCCAAGTGAAGAAATAGTTGCAGAGAAAATATACAAGAACATTGCAGAAAAAAATACTGTAATCTGCTTAATGCCAACACTACGTGAATGCTCAATATTCAATGAGGAACTTTTGAAATTGGAAAAGGAAGAGATTAAGAAAATGGAAGCAGTGGACAAAATCCAACATGAAAGAATTACTATTACATTAACAGGCGAACTGAAAAATAAATTGGATTCTCTTGAGAAGAATATTTCAAAAACAGCTGGATTAGTAAAAATTCTATATCTTTGCATGAACTGTCGAGTATTTTTAAGGAGAAATTTGGATGTTGATAAAGGTTTAGTAAATGGAGCTATGGGTAAAGTTGTGGGTTTTGTTAACTACCAGAAAAAAGAAGGAATTGAGTTTTTAAAAATAAAATTTGATCAGATTGAAGAGGTAAAAGACATTAGTCGTTGTTCAGTTCGTTTTTTGCTTGTGAAAGACTTATATGTACGTAGGAAGCAGTTTCCATTTTCTCTAGCATATGCTGTAGCCATTCACAAGTGTCAAGGATTAACTGTTGATAGTGCATTTGTAAACATTGGATCTAATGTGTTCAAAGAAGGTACGGCATATGTTGCTTTGTCACAAGTGAAAACATTATCTGGTTTATTCATGATAGACTTTGATGACTCAAAAGTTAGTGCAGATGCAAATTGTGTAAAGGAGTATAATAGATTAAGAAGAACCTATGCTCCTCATTTAGGTCAGTATCCTGTGTTGGAGAAACGTGTTGTTTCTCGGAAAAGGAGATTTGAGAATATCTGTAATGAGGATGTAGAGAAGAGGAAACAAAAAGAGAGTCATGTGATTGCAAGCAAAAAGAAAAAGGACAATGTTGAAAAGGTTGTTGGTTGCCATTTTGAAAATAGCTCTGGTGTCAACTGCTACGCAAATGTAGTGCTGAATGTTGTATTTTATCTTGAAAGTTTGCAAGAGCAGATAATAGAAAATCATGAAAAAAGATTCTGTTCTGTGCTAAGTCTTCTTTATGAGAAGCTGAGTGTTGATAAAGCTAAAATAGAAAGTGCGACTAAAATGAGAAATCTATTAGATGTATGTTCAGGACGAACACAGTTTTCTCAAAATGTCCAGCAAGATGCACAGGAATTCTTGATGTACATCCTTTTGGTACTTGAAGATGAAGGGATAGAAATTGAAAATTTGTTTGGTCTCTGTTATAAATGGGAACATAGTTGGGAAAACTGTTTCTACACATGCAGCTCTAATGTTGATTTAGAAAGGTTTATCTATTTAACATTGCCAGATACTAAATCAGTGACTTTTAGTAAATTAGTTAAAGATGCCAATCATAGCATGGAATGTTGTGAATGTAAATCTGACATGTTTTCAACCTTACTTTAAAAAAAATATGGACAGTATGTAATTTTAATGATGCAACGTTGTAGAGCTGATGGAACTAAATTGGACACTTTAATAAAGAAATTTACAGGACAGCAATTATCAATTTCTGGAAAAACTTTTGTCACAGTTGCAATAATTTTCCATGATGGGCCTATTGTAACTTCTGGTCATTACACAGTTTTTCTTAAATGTGAAAAAGGCTGGACAGTGTGTAATGATTCTCAATTGGTTTTCAAGCAACGTTTGCCTTTTGATTTAGCAAATTCCTATTTAATTTTTCTGAAACCAAAATTTTAGACAGAAATTGCAACATCTGTACAAAACATTATTGCAATTTAATTGGATTACCATTGGAAATGTCATCAAAAAATATTTTAAAAATTACCATTTGGCCTAAAGGAAAGGTAATAATTTGCATTGTGGACTTCTTTGACACAAATTATTTTGGTGATTATGCTTATGCAACAGAATTTTCAGACGATATTTATTGGAATTAGTTATTGTTCTTAGGTGAGATTTTTATTGCAAATGTTACATTTCTATTACGGTATGTTTTAGTGAGAAGAGATTCTGGGCTGTTTTTAAACATTCTTTCAGATTGTTTTTTTTTTTGCCCGCTGTTAAGTGATGAATGCAATTGCTTTTACGATTTACAGTGAAATGCAATATATTCTGAAAACAGCAAAAAAAGAGCAAAAAAATGTTTGTTGAAATATGAAAATATGTGCACTGTATTCTAAAATGTATTGTTAAATAATAATACTTTTTTCTTTTTTTACAGATTGAGAAAGGAAAAATATGAAAAATAAACTTCTTTATAGAAAGTTAAATAAATCACTTATTTTTAATTAAGTTATTTTGATTGGCAGGTAAGTGTGAAATTTCTGGAATTATCACACATTTACTGTAATGCTCACTTTTTTTCACTACTCTTCTCTATGTTTTTCTCATTTCTGTAGTAGTTCCTCAAGGACCTTGTAGGTTGATTACAAATTTTTTGTTTTAAAAAAAATAAATAAATAAATGTGCGTACCGTACGCGTACGGTAAAAAAAATAAAGTGATTACAAAAATTAAGAAAAAGTTAAGAGGTAAGGTTGGCTCTTAAAAGAACCGTTGTGTTCATAAAGGGAAAGAGGAAAGAAAGAATGGGAATATTAACAAGGACCACAGATGTGCTGGTCTATCCTATTGTTTATTAGGGAAACACTGGTCTCCGCATGAACAATTAGGCCATGACATCTTGTGCACCTCATTGAAACCCTCCCAAAACGAGGGTTTATATCCAGAGGAGCAGAAGAGGGTGATGCTCCCACCGCAGAGGAAGGGCTCAGCTGAGCTGCCGAAGATGTACTCGGCTGAGCTTCTGCGGGTGTGCTCGGGTGACTTACTGGAGATGTTTCTCCAGTATGTCGAGCATAAGTCCTGGGATGTTTATCCTTAATGTGTCTAACCATAGAGTGATTACCAAAGGAATACTTCTTCCTTGGATTCCCTCTAGATAAGACACGCTCACAAAGTGAGCAGGTGACTAAAGGAGCATTTACCTTTTTCTGCCCCTCTGGATAGGTAAAATATTCCCATACAAAAGAAGTCTTTTGTTTCCTCCTTCTCTCTCTGATGATGCTGCTACCAGGCTCACTCTCAGAAGAGGACTGCTGTTCTGCCATCGTATCTCAAAGACAATTCAGCTCCTTCTCCTAAGGGGTCACAAGCAGTAATGAGGGGAATGGGTGTGGTGTAGGAAGGTTCTAGAACTGAAAGTAGTTTAAACCAATCAAAAGTGTTGTTTCTTGATCACATGACCAACCGTACGCGTACGTTACGCTTAAGGAGCGCTTACGGAGCGCTTACGGTAAAAGTACGCATACGTGTACGAAAGACACGCGCACGCGCGCATGCGCATTACAGGCACGCTCGAACACTTCCGCGTAACGTGCGCGCACGCGTGCGCGTGTAAAGCATGCGCTTACGCGTCGCGTAGGAAATACGGACGCCTACGCAAATTGCGTAACCATACGCAAACAGTGTAGAAATATTACGTACATAAAGCGAACCGTGCACTTACGGTAAGCTTACCGTATGCGCACGAAAGAAAAAAAATTTTTTTAAAAAAAAGTTTGTTAAAGAGTTTCACTATGTTATACAACTATATCTTACCTTTTTTAAAAAAAAGGTGAAACTTTATATATTGCAGAATGCATTAAATTTTAGAATAGTGTTTAAAGGGAAAAAAAAGTAAAAAAAAGATGTAAAAAACCTTGCAAAGTAAAAAAAAAAAGAAATGTTTCACACACGTTAAATTTAAGAATTAGCATTTAAAAAACCATACAAATTCACTGAAAAAACCATGGGTTTCACACACGTTATAGTTAGGAATTAGCATTTAAAAAACCTTGCAAATTCACTGAAAAAACCATAGGTTTAACACACGTTATAGTTAGCTGGACATTTCACTCGTAAAAAACCAATGAAATTCCCCCGTTATAGTTAGTTCAGCTAACTATAACTCGCGCGCCCGCAATCCACTGCTGATGACGTCACATATTACATCACTCATGACATGGTCAGTGACATCACTCATGACATCACTGATGACATCTCAAATGACATCACTGATGACATCACTGATGACATCATCCATTGTTTCACCACTCCCAAATGA
Source organism: Triturus cristatus (assembly GCF_964204655.1). Taxonomy (NCBI): domain Eukaryota; kingdom Metazoa; phylum Chordata; class Amphibia; order Caudata; family Salamandridae; genus Triturus; species Triturus cristatus. Next base: position 1,062,061,080 of record NC_140593.1, on the reverse strand, counting down.
TATTGGTAATGATTGAGACTTGTCTCAAAAACAACTTTTTCATTTTCAATGACACCATTTACAAGCAGTCACAGGGCACAGCCATGGGAACCTGCTTTGCCCCCAGCCACGCGAACTTGTTCATGGGCTGGTGGGAGGAGCAGGTGGTGGCTACCATGCAAGAATTTAACAACGTTGCCCTGTGGCTGCGATACATTGACGACATCTTTTTTATCTGGTGTGGGGATGAAGATTCAGTACGGATCTTTATCAATAAATTGAATATCAATATTTGCAACTTACAGTTCACGGAGAATATCAGCAAGAACTCAATGGAGTTCTTAGATGTCCGCTTGGAAGTCATTGACAACCAACTTACGTCGAGATTATTCCGTAAGGAAACTGCGGGCAATAGCATCCTCAATGCCAATAGCAGTCACCCACACAATCTGGTGCTGAGTATCCCCTATGGAGAACTGCTACGGGCCAAGAGGAATTGTAGTACTGTTGCTGCATATAAGAGTGAAGAAACAACCATGTGCCAAAGATTTATTGAGAGGGGTTACAGTGTTAAAACTGTGAAAGATGCAATCTCCAGAGTAGAAACTAAAACTCGCAATGAACTCATTTACCCTAAACCTAAAGAAATCAAGGAAGAAAAAGTACGATTCATTACCACCTTCTCAGGACAAGCAACTGAGGTAAGGAATATATTCCGCAAACACTGGCATGTGCTACTTACTGACGAACACCTCAAAAAAGATCTTGGTAGTAATCCCCAGATTACGTTTAGAAAGGGACGTTCTCTGGGAGATGTATTAAGCCATAATTACATCACAGATATGGCTAATGACAGCAGTCCAGATAAAGTGGGTTTCAAATGTTGCCGTAGGTGCAAGGCATGTAGGAACAGTGTGGATTGCAACAAACTGCAGGTACCGAATTCTAGAAGGGAATTTACCATCAGGAGACAGCTGACATGCAACACGACACATTGTGTATATGTTCTTATTTGCCCATGCGCAAAATGGTATGTTGGGAGTACCAAACATACAGCCAAGAAACGTGTGTTAGAACACCTACGAGCTATACGTAACAACAATAAATTGTATCCCATAGCGAGACATTTTTCGGAACAACACTTTCAAGATGAAACAAAGGTACGCATGGTGGTAATAGACTCAGTGGATTTGGGGATAAGAGGGGGCAACAGAGAATTGTCATTAAGGAAATTAGAATCCCGTTACATTGTGGATTTTGAAAGCCTCGCCCCAAAAGGGCTTAACATGAGCGAAGAATTAGCTATTCATTTGCAAGAATAATGTAAGAATATTGTTCAGTCAGTTAATTTCAAGGTTTTTATGAATTTTATATCTGTTTGTATTTCAGACGGTGTAACAACTTTATTCAACATGAATATTTTGTTTGAAGGATGATGCATTCATCACAGGGAATTTTATACTCAACAAAGTATTTGGCGGGATCTGTTTATCGAGGCTGTCATTTGTGTTTTGAACCACTAATGGGTTGTTGACCCTCAAATGTTTACTAGTAAGCTCGTCAGCCCACTTGGGCGGTATTGTAAAATGCACCTTTATTGAATTTACAATAACACGGTGTTTTCCAGTCTGTGACAGGGCCCACTTGGGCAAGTGACAATTTTACCTGCATTAACATGTGGTCATTTATTTGCATTACTGACCCTCAGACGTTTACTAGTTAGCTCGTAAGCCCACTTGGGCGGCATTGTGTGATGCAACTTTATTGAATTAACACGGTGGTTTCCACTCTATGGCAGGGCCCACTTTGGCAAGTGACAATTTCACATGCGACACACGAGTTGCATTTAATGATTTATTTACATGAATTTATTTTGTTCATGATTATTATTGTACCAACATGATGTCATTTTGCACTGTAGATATCTGCACTGGTTCTAGACTAATGTATTGTACGCATTATACCGTTACAAGATGGCCGCGACTGTCAAATCAGGTTCCTCCAGTTGTAGTAGTCCGTCTTTTAATGAATTTGTATATGTACCATAATGATTTCCTGTGTATTCGAGCGTGACCAAGCCGTAATGGCGAAACGCGTCGTTTTGCACTTGTGTGAATAAACGTAACTGCATACAACTTTGGAGTCCGAGCTTCTTTCCCGTCACGACGAGATTGTGTGGAGCGTATTAATTAGGAATTCCGGTTTCCTTGCTCGGACCGCCCGCTGACAGACCGATCTTTTACCGGAACTGGTGGTTTATATATATATATATATATATATATATCAATGGTTACGGAAGTCCGGTGCTTCCAGCGCGGCGGTCCTGGACGGGCTCCGTCCACCCCAATATCCAAACAGCGACTTTTGTTAATAACAAAAGAGATCCAGGACACTCAGGAGTCTTAAATGAAGAGGTTTTAATGGGCGAGATAGCGCCTCACCAACGCGTTTCGCTTTGCAGCTTTATCACGGTAAAGTGGACATCTTGCTTTCCAGTATTTACATCTAACCCCACGCATTAACATAGAGGAAGGACTGCGGACTTGTGTACAAACATGAGCGCCATTTTGACATGTTGTTGTATAATGTGGAAATACGCATTTACGTAAAATATTCTCAAAAACCATGCTTATAACATTAAGCAATAGCATTAAATCAAGATTTCCTATTTACATATTCAGAAAAAATGATTGTACCTCATGACGTAATTGTTGGCGCGCACTTTCATCTTTGTTTGTAAAAAACAATAAAGTATTATTGACACAACAAGCTGATGTCGATGTACCCTTAATTATTGCTAAGAAATGTTTGTTCAGATCTAGGTAAATGACCATTGATACAACTAATATATATTCATCAATATGTCGAAAGTCAAACAATCCATCTAGATACTATACGATCCAATTACTGTAATCAGTTCAATCATTTCTGACAATATCAACCCCAGTGGGTAGTAATACACCATATATGAATATTGGTTGATTCTTCAAGTCTAGCCCAAGTGGGCCAAAATTAATTGGTGAGGAATAATTTTGACTGACAAATTCTAGTAATCTCTGGTCTAAAGGTTTTGCATAGTAATATCTGTCCTAAACATTGCTGTAAGATCAGCTTGATGATCAAAGTCCCCGTATTCTAGAAAGTAAAGAGATCCACTTATATAACAATCAATGATACTGCAATGGCTGCATCCTCCCTGCCGAAGATAGCAAATTAATCAACAAATAATCAAGAAAATTAATCAACAAGTTCATTTTATAAATTGATTGATTAATTTGCTATCTTCGGCAGGGAGGATGCAGCCATTGCAGTATCATTGTTATATAAGTGGATCTCTTTACTTTCTAGAATACGGGGACTTTAATCATCAAGCTGATCTTACAGAAATGTTTAGGACAGATATTACTATGCAAAACCTTTAGACCAGAGATTACTAGAATTTGTCAGTCAAAATTATTCCTCACCAATTAATTTTGGCCCACTTGGGCTAGACTTTAAGAATCAACCAATATTCATATATGGTGTATTACTACCCACTGGGGTTGATATTGTCAGAAATGATTGAACTGATTACAGTAATTGGATCGTATAGTATCTAGATGGATTGTTTGACTTTCGACATATTGATGAATATATATTAGTTGTATCAATGTATAATTCTGTTCAGCCGTTCGGGCTGTAGCTCGTTCTAAAGGTCCTATGGAAAAATGCATGGGAAAAACGCGTTTTGGGACCCCCCTTTTATCTCAGCCCCCGCTTGACGAATCCCCCCGAGACTTTCAGGGTAGGAGCGGAGCGTAGCGCCCCACCTATTTTGAGAAATTCGCGAGGATTCATCGACCGGCGCCAAAGTTATTCAAAATAGAATGTTGAGGTTTTCCTATGGAAAAGGGGTCCTAACTATAACTACCTACTGGCGACCGCCAGTAGGTAATATATATACACATACATACAGATATATATATATGTGTGTATATATATTTTTTTCACCAAAAAAACAAAGGTTACAGGGACATTATTGTTAGGCTCAGGGGTCACTCACACAAAACCAGAGAAATTAAGCTGTTATAGTTAGTGAGCTAATTATAACTCATGGCCCCGCAATGCACTGCCTGTGACCTTACATATTACATCACTTATGACATGGTCAGTGACATCACTGATGACATCTCAAATGACATCACTGATGACATCATCCAGTGACTGTGAGTGTTTTTAAAAAGTATGAGTGTTAAATTATATACCAAGGTGTATTGGTGAATCAGTGGGTGTATGAGTGCCTGATTTTATGATTCAGTGGGTGCATCACTAACTGTATACATGAGTGATAAGGTGTCTCAGTGAATGTATAAGTGAGTGACTGGTTGTGAGAATGTCTGTATCTGTCTGTCAGTTGGTGTCTAAGTGGCTGTATGAGTGTGTGAGTGGGTACGTGAGATTCTGTATGGGTGAGTGATTGGCTGTCTGAGTACTTCTATAGGTTTCTGAGTGTCTCTGTGGGTGGGTGATGAGTGAGTGTGTGAGTAAGTGGCTGTATGGGTTAGCGAGTGTGTGTGTGGCTGTATCAGGGAGTGAGTGCATGTGTCAGTGATATATGGGTGAGTAACTGGGTATGTGAAAGGCAGTATTGGTAAGTGATAGGGTATGTGAAAGGCAGTATGGGTGTGTGAGTGAATGTGAGAGTTGCTGTATGGGTGAGTGTGTGCTTGTGTCAGTGAATGAATAGGTGAGGGAATATGTGTCAGTATCTGTATGAGTAAGTGAGTGTGTGTGTAACTGTATGGGTGAGTAAGTGGCTGCGTCATTGACTCTATTGGTGAGTGACTAGGTGTGGGATTAGCTCCATTGGTGACTGACTCAGCGTGTGGGTGGCTGTATGGGTGTAAGAGTGGATATTGCAGTGGGTATGTGTGTGTGTAGATCTATGAATCAGTGAGTGGGTGTTTAAGTACTGCCATGGTTCTGTGAATGGGTTTGTGAATGGTTGTGTGTAAGTGAAAGTGGATGCATTAGTGATTTTGTGGATGATGTAATCAGTAATATCAGCAGTGATGTAATTTGAGATGTCATCAGTGATTTCACTGACCGTGTCATGAGTGATATAATTTGTGTGGTCATAAGCAGTGCATTGCGGAGATGCTGACTTCAGCTGAATTTCACTGGTTTTGTACGAGTAACACCTGAGCCTAACTATAACGTCCCTGTAACCTTTGTTTTTTTCAGTGAATTTCTAAGGTTTTTTTTAAATGCTAATTCCTAACTATAACGTTCCTGTAATCTTTGTTTTGGTCAGTGAATTTCTATGTTTTTTTTAACTAGTAGTCTCGTTTGCAGAGTGGTGGAGAAAGAGGGCTGGGCCTCCCTCCTACCTGCTCTCAGTTATCCCACTGTGTAGGACTTACAGGAGGTACCAGGAGGGCTTCTTGGCCCCCAAGGTCCCTCAGGAGTGCAGTGGACTTCACCTCCCAACCAATAGTGTACCACGAGCCACGTTTGCAGAGCAGTGGAGAAAAGGGGAGTGGCCCCTGAAGACCTCTTAGCAATCCTTCTGTGTGGGACTTATGGTAGATAACAGGAGGGTTAGTTGGTCCCCAAGGACATCCTTGGGGACAGACTACCTCTTCTATTATCTCCAGTAAGTCACACACAGCAGGATTTCTGAGACCTGATAGGAGGCCACGCCCTCTTTTTTCACCATTCTACAAACACACCTCCTGGCACATTACTAGTAGGTGGGTGAAGTCCCCTTGTCTAATGTGGGTGATTGGGAGCCAACTGCCCTCCTTTTACCTCCAGAAAGTCCCACACAATGGGTTCGCTGAGAGGTTTTTGGTGTCCACGCCCCCTTTCTCCACCACTCTGCAAATGCACCTCCTGGCGCACTACTAGTTGGGGGATGAACTCCCCTTGGCTCTCACTTGCTCAAAGCGGAGCACACTGTTTGCTTGCGGATGGTGGGAGCAGTGCACCCCCCATCCCATAGCAAACTGCAATGTCCCTGGGTGAGCACCCCTGGACATTGCTGGAGCCGGCCCTGGGGGGTGGCAGTTCCCAGGGCCATGTAGGGCTCCAGGAGAGGGGCCGTGCGGCCCACTTCCATCTTGTATTTAGCCCCAGGGAGGTGGTGGTCCTGGGGTCCGCAACAGGCCCCCTTCATTAGTGTAATGGTGCCCCAGGGAGGTGGCAGTGCCCTGGGCTGCGTGGAGGGACTAGAGGCTCCCACGCACCTTTATTTATTAAGCTTAGCCCTGAGGAGGTGGCAGTCCCTAGGGCTATGGGGGAGGCTGTACAGCCTGCCCCGCTTATGTTTTTTTATATGCATTTGCCCCGGGGAGGGCAGGGCCCACAAGGGCCCCCCATAGTATTGAAATTAGCCCCAGGGAAGTGGCTTGTCTCTGGAGCTGTGGGCGCTCATTAATAATGTAAATTGGATGCCCCCATCCCGTTGGAGGGGGCCCCGTGCGCCCCTCCTATATTAATCATATTCTGCCGGGACCTGGCCCACCCAGGAGTTATTTTAAAGTAAGTACAGGAACCTGCACTTGCTTTTTTTAAAAACATTTTTTATGCAAATTTGCGAATAGCGCACATTCACAGCAAACCTTTTTATAAAAAAAATGCGTTTACGCTATGGCGGGTCCTAGGGGGACCCCAAGACCTTGGCTTGGGGTTAGGGAATTCCTTTCTTTGATAGCTTTATTTCGGTCGGTGACCATAAAAGCACAGGTAAAATATGTACATACAAGATAAAACATAAATAATTGTGGACACAGAATAAAAAGTTATTAAACAGAAGTTATCAAAGATGAAGTGGTGTACAATTTTGGCACGTCATTATTAAAAACAATCAGATATTTAGTTAATTAGTCAGGGCAGACCTCCTTCGCCACATACCATATAAAAAACGAGAAACAGAGAACACAATAGGGGATGAAGTATCATAACGTAAAATCCTACAGGCTTGGGCACATTGTTTTAGACCCAGATTTCTGCACAGTGGCGCAAGCCGAGATCTACGTATTTCCTTATAGGCGGGGCAAAAAAATAAGATATGGGCTAAGTCTTCTTTAGCTTCATTACAACCAGGGCAAAGCCCCTCACCTCTCCCCGCCCATTTACAGGTCAGTTCCCCGATTGGGAGGCAGCCATACCTTAGCTGAATATATAACTTTTTTGCCATAGGGGGCTGAATCAGATCTAAAAACTCCTCCCTGCTGGGTGCCAATTTTACTTGTAAGAATTCTGTAGTCAACCTGCCCATGGACTGTAAGCGATATAACAGAGCTAGATTGTGCTGTCTAAGTAGGGCTAGCAATTCTGTTCTCTGAACCGCTATGCAACTTTCCCCAGGGGTCTCCCATATTTGGGGCAGGCCTATCTGATATGCTACAGCTTTGATGTGAGATAGCCAAGGTATATTTTTACTCTTCAGTTGGTCCCAAATTGCTGAAAATTCAGCTCTATAGTCATCGAGCTCGGGCACTGTCCATAACCTTCTCCAATACAGGAGAGGTCAGCTCGATAAGAGTTCAGAGATAGGCTCTAGATCTAAGTCTAGTCTCAAAGGTGTAAGCGGCGTACTCTGGGGAAGCCCTAGCAGGTTTCTAGTAAATGCATGTTCGACCTTAGAGAGGGTCGATACACGAGTATGACCCCAAAGTTCTGCGCCATATATAGCGGCAGGTCTAGCTTGAGCCCTATACATTTCAAGACCTGGGGAGACTGGTTTAAATTGTGTTTTCCTATGGAACTTGTTAATACCACCCGTTATCTGCGCGAGCCTCAAGGCAGATTTGACTACCTGGGGGCCCCAGCTGAAATCTTCAGTCAGGGTAACACCCAGATATACAAAAGTTCTGACCCTTTCAAGCGGGATGCCATTCAAACGTGGACAGGGACGGGTGCGCTTCGGGGGGCCGAAGATCATATACTTCGTCTTCTCTAAATTGATCTCGAGTCCCCTCGAAGCGCAGAATGTTACAAAACCGTCCAGTACCCTCTGGATGCCTGTGGATGTTTGCGACAGCAGTAAAGTGTCATCCGCGAACATCAAAGCAGGCACCCGTCCAGATTACAACCTAGGGACATCGCTATTTTTGACAGCATCCAGCTCGCCCACCAAGCCATTTATATAAAGGCTGAAAAGCGTGGGAGCCAGGGCGCAACCCTGGCGTACTCCTCTGGTGACTGGGAAGCGGCCCGATAGTTCTCCGTTCTTCCCGCAACGTACCTGGGCGTAGTTCCCTTTGTGGAAACACTTCAGAACTTCAAGTAAGTATGGTGGGAGCTTTAGATCTTCCAGGACCCTCCATAGGTTTTCCCTGGGCACAAGGTCGAAAGCAGCCCGTAAATCTACGAAAACCAGGTATAGGCTACCGCCCTCCAAGCTTACAGTCTTCCAAAACAGGACCTGTAACCTAAAGAGCTGGTCCAGAGTCGAGATCCCAGCTCTAAACCCAGCCTGGAGGGTAGTTATTATTTTATTCTCTTCTGCCCACCCTAGTAATCTGTCCAGAATGATCCGGCCCATAAGTTTTTGTGTAGTATCCAGAAGGCTTATGGCCTATAATTGAGGGAGCTAAGGGGCAACCTTTTTTAAAAATAGGAACAATTTCGGCCCCGGCCCAGGTATCTGGGATATAAGTTCCCAACAAAACTGCATTGAACAGCACAGCTAGGTAGGGTGCCCAGATTTTGGGTTGGGAGCGAAAGAGATCGCCTGGCACTTTATCTAAACCAGGTGCTTTGTTGGGGGGCTGCCTGGCGATAGCATACTCTACTTCCTTAATTGTGATCCTATCAACATTTTCGGAGGCCAGCCGGACCCTAGTGCCTGGGTGGTCTATCTGGTCCTCACAGTCCAAGGAACCCCTTATTCTCGACTCACACGGGGGTTCCAGGTCCAGTGTGGTACAAAGACAGCCATCTAGTTGAATTGCCCTATCCCCATCTGGCTGTACCAGAATTGCCTCCGGGGAAGAACTATACAGTGTGGCAAAATGGGCTTCCCACACTGAGGGAGCAATGTTTGGCAAAAAGGATTCCCCGCTATCTCTCTTGGTGCAATTCACTAGTTCCCAGAAAAGTTTAGCGTCCTTTAGCATTAGAGCTTCTCTCAGTTTTTCCCACATCTCCTCTTCCCATTCCATCCTGCACCTGAATAATTTCTCCTTATATGCCTTCCTAAGGGCTCTAATGTTCAGTTTATTTTTTAGCTTAATTGCTATAAGGAGGTCCTTTTTTAATTTCCTACAGGTGCTATTATACCAGGGGTAATTTTTCGGTACATGCCTCTTGGCTCTAGTTACAGGGTGGAAAACATCGCCCAGTGCCGTGACTAACTGTTTGTGTGTGTTCAGTACTTGTGCGTACCCGTTTCCGTCAGCCATCTGGGCAATAAAGGGTATCGCTATTTGATAGATATTTGCGAGCTGTAAAGGTGACTTTGCCCGGTAGGGCCATTTCACCCTTCTTCTATTATTAGTTAGTACGAGGGGGGGGTGTTGCCAAGATTAATTTGGTCTCGCTGTTTTTTAGCCCGAAAGACCCTGGCTTCAAAGTTAGGATCAACGCATTATGGTCACTGTCCTGTCTTTTCTCTATTCTAAAGTCCTTCAGCTTGTCCCAGTTTTTAACCTCTACCATTACATAATCGATGATGGTGTCGTAAATAAAGTATTACGCACTCGGAATTTCTATAATATCAATATGATCATGCATAAAGCAAGAGGCTGAGTCTGTCGTATCAGGTTCAAAAGGGCTTTATTCCAATAACTCGAGTTATAGGGAGAGTTCCATCACCACAAGGGATCAGGAAGGGACTTCTCTGCACTTTATTCACAGAGTACAGTATTTATACATTCAATATTATACGTAAGCAGGAGTGCTTCAGGCAGAGTAAGAGAGAATGAGATAAGAGCATGTGGGCGTGTAAGTTGGCGTGAAGGTGGGCGTCCATGTGGGCGTCCACTTGATGATCATTGGTGAATGTCATAGGTGGGTGGATACCTGGAGGGGGTTGCGTGATCAGCTGGAACTTTACTGGAACATTGCCTTACTTGTGCTCAACTCGAGCATGACGTGTAACTGACGTGTGACTGGGGGAAGGCTGCTTGTGCAGTCAGGGAGTCTGGAAGAGAGGCCTTCAGTGTCAGGACGACCAGTACATCTTGTATTATCTGATATCTGAAGTCTGGAGCAGGGACTGATTTGTGACATAGGTTGCCCATCACCAAGAGCCAATGTGGCATCTATTTCTTCATTTACGGCGTAGGCCTTACATGGGGGCTATGGGCTTTTCACTGACGTGAGCTTTGTAATCACACGAAAAGAGACAGGAAGGCTAGGCTTTCTCCTTTGCAGACGGGTCGTGTTTATTCCTCCGTCTCCAGGCAGGAATGTGTTTTCAGTAGGAGTAAGCAGATAACCGTGCTCAATACTGTCTCGGCACCCCGGACTGGGCCCCTTTGGATGAGGCCCAAGTGTGCAAGGCCAAGGATACGCAGCTGCAGCTTTCAGAGCGTTCTGAGGCCTGAAACCTCTTTTCGGCTCTGGCTGAGCCACAAAAATGGGCTTTCATGAAAATGCGGGAAAACATGATGCAAAACGTGTAGGCCTCAATGCAGATTTGTCGTTTCTCTCATGGGAGACTGGATGATGGCAGGCCACGTTATAGCATAAGCATCATGATAGACAGGCCATGGAGGGGAAATGCATAGGATACATGCATGTGTACATAGAGCGTTGGGGGGGCACAAGGGGACACATAGGTCTCATAATTTTTATTTCCTCATTGGACAGCCTGTTAGTCCGATTAAATGTTCCAATTGCTGGGCGGTCAGAATCCATTCTCCCATTGCATGCCCGAAGGGACATTGCAAGGGAGAAGGATTTTATTTGTAACGCCAAAGGTGTCCAGGCTCTTACAGGGACAGTATCGGGAGCTGGGATGTGCCATAGCTCATCTACTTCGTCCTGGTCACCCAGTTCAACTTCACCCAGCGGTTCAAACTGGCAGTTAAAGTCCCCACCAATAACTATAGCAATAGAAGGGTCAAGCCCTGCAATGAATGAGGCCAGATCACTGATTACAGTTGATTCATTGCCATTTTTGATTGGTCTCGAGTAAACATTTATTAATGCCACTGGGGGATAACTTGGAGGTTTTAGTAAAACACACTGGAGATCCAGGGATTTTGTTGGTATTTGTGTGGCCTGGATTCCCAGGTGCATGGCTATCCATATTGATAGTCCACCAGAAGGACGGCCTTTGCCTATGGATGATGCCAAGATGTCATAAGTGGCAAAGGTCGGGCTGGCACTATTTTCCAGTGCCCAGGTCTCTTGTATTAGGCAGATATCAAATTTTGCCATAAATGCAGCCCACTTTGGGGTAGACAGTTTATTTTTTAGGCCGGCTATGTTCCATGAGACCAATTTTATGCAGCATTGTGTCGAATCATCAGAGCCCTCAGTGGCCCAAGTAATTACATTATTTGCCCCTCCCTTAGGTATGTGGTCAGATGGTAAATTGCCTATAAGGTCTATTGATGGGGTTTCCCCCTCTAAGGTCCTTGGCCAGCTAGGGGCCTCATTATTGGTATGCTGGTTTAGCTTTTCATCTGTACTGAGTCAATCTACCTCCTCCAATACACTGAATCTATTCCAGTGTGGTTGTAGCGGGAAGAAGAGAGGGCGAATATGCCTACTATCCCTATATAACCCTCTATTTTCCGGGGTGTGAGGTAAAGGGTTGTGCCCCCTATTTGCGGGCCTAACTCTAGGCCAGTATGGTTCCAGGCTAGGAGTGGGGTAAAAATATGAGAGGTGTAATGTAGATATTTGGGTGTTTTGCCTATAAGTATCGGTGCTACATATGTGTTGCACGGCAGTAGCATCCCTAAAGTTTAAAATTATCACATCCCCGGCTACAGTCTTTGGATTCCTCCCAATCCAACCCACTCTTCTAGCCAGAAGGATTTCAACTGAAGTATTTCTCGGTAAGGGTCTATTTACCGTGAGCCATTGAATACACTTATTTTTCAGCTCATCCTCCCTTTCTCTTTTCCCCTCACTTAGGGGTGGTACACCCACAAGTGCAACGACAAATGGTTGGGCTTCGGGGGGTAAGTTTACTGTTGGCAACTGGTGGGAGCTAGTTCTTAGCATCATGTTACTTTTCGTAGGTGTATTGATTTTAGGCCCCCGGCCGCCTTCCTTCGTCTTAGTTGCAACTTTATCGGCTGCGCTTGACAAATTTACTGTAGGTTGGCTACTCTTACTTTGGGAACCAGTACTAGGTAACACTTGGAGTGAAGTGGAAATTGACCTTTGGATGTCTGCGATTGATCCCATAGCAGCATTCTGAATTGGGAAGTTATTACTTCCGGCTATTAAATTGCAGGGGGTATTACATGATTGAGCTTCCGTAGCAAGGGACCCCGTACTTCTTTGGGGGTTAGCTACCTCAATTTTTCCTCCGCCTCTAGTATTCACCGCCGAGATGAGTTTATCGAGTTTTGACACCAGGGGCTTAAGTTGTGTGATTATTATCCTCTCTAAGGACGTTTGCAGGTCCGAAACCATGTTAGCAACCCAACAAGGTATCCCTGGCATAAGTTCGGGTAAATTATTAGATGGGGTCACCAAATCATGGTTTGCATGGATATTTTTACTCGACTTGGTTGAGGTATTTTTTTTCTTATTTCTGGGACAGGGTTTACATGCATCCAACTTTTTCTCTATAACAGCGGGAGGAGTCAAAGTAGTGGTTCTACTATAAGAATCTTTGATGTTTTCTGCAGGCAACTGACTACAGGGCAGGTCTATATAGGATGATGTCATACAAGAGCTGACCTCCAACGCTTCAGTCATAGTAATTGAAGAGTCTCTTTCCTGTACTGGGATACATAAAGATGGTGTAATAGAGAGCCGTCTCTCTGTGTTCTCAATGGCGCTTGCCACAACACCAATGGTCTGCTGTAACATTTTATCTATGGCAGTCAAAGTAGGTAAAGGTTGGGGTTCCATAGTTAATGATTTGGTGTATGACCGTGTGGCTGGAGTTTTAGTTTTAGCTTTCTTACCCCGTTTTATCATTTTTTTGGTTAGAGTGCACTATGAATACAATACAATATGATGGAGGATCTAACACTATCAAGAAGTGAGCTAGATATTATCATCAACAGAAATAAATAATCTCTATACCATTCGTGAGTCCCACTAATGTGCGATAAGCAGGGTAAATAGCTAACTCACGGAGTGTACAGCAGTTATTACGGTCCAGTAAGAGTCACTCAGGTGGGAGCAATACTGACCCGATAGCGTGAGCCAAGAGGGGTTGCCCAGCCTGGCCTCTTCCGGCCCCTGACGACCACAGACGGCCCGCCCTTGTCCCGGGCTTCTCCCGGCGCCGCCCGCGCGCGTCCCGCGACGCGGAGGGAGTCACGAGCTTTTGAGAGCCTCCGGGCGCGTTGGCGGCATCAGCGGCCGCAAAGGATCCTGGGGGCTGTGGTCTCCCCCCCGCTCTCGGCCGCGGTGTAGAGTGGCGGCAGCGGGGCAGACACACAGCGGAAAGGAGCCAAGGAACTGTGGCGCCAGTGCGGCAATGCGGTGGTGATTGGGCGCCAAGATTTCTCCCCTCTGGTAGGTAAGGCTCTGCACAATTGAGTGTCCCGCTCCCCCGGGGGAGCCGCGAGCTTTTGAGCGCCTCCGGGCGCGTTGGCGGCATCAGCGGCCGCAAAGGATCCTGGGGGCTGTGGTCTCCCCCCGCTCTCGGCCGCGGTGTAGAGTGGCGGCGGCGGGGGAGACACACAGCGGAAAGGAGCCAAGGAACTGTGGCGGCAGTGCGGCAATGCGGTGGTGATTGGGCGCCAAGATTTCTCCCCTCTGGTAGGTAAGGCTCTGCACAATTGAGTGTCCCCCTGTCCCCTTTTCTTTATTTTCTTTTGGGACTCAGCTTGAAGCCGAGTCCGAAAGATGGCTGCCAACACTTCCTGGTTGAAGCATTGGGAGCCAATCAAAGCAGTGCATTTCTCTGAACGAGCTCTCTTTGTGCACAAAGACTTCGTGACAAGAGATATCACTATAATTTTAAATTTAAATTTCTCAACAACTACTGAACGGATTTATTTCAAAATAAGGCTGTAGGTGTGGCTAAAGGCTGCTATGGGAATTAACATTACAAACGAAATGTTGTTTTGCACCCCATAATCTTGGTCCGTACTGCGCGGATCCCGCCCAAACTTTCCATAGCCATAGAACCCACTGCAACACTTTTTATGGAAAATTTCATGAAGAGTGGTCAAACGACGCCAACGTTATAGCCTAGTCAAAAAACGTTTTTCCTCTGGAAATTAGGTCCTACCTATAACTACCTACTGGCAACCACCAGTAGGTAAGATATATATGTATATATTATATATTATTATTATTCCAATTTCCCCTGCATCCCCTGCCTGGCACAGGCATCTCATAGGTCTTAGAGACGCATAAAGTATACTTGTCAATCTGTATGTTACTGAAATATTATGTCATTATGGTTTGGAATGGATACAATATTGTGAATTATTTGTGATGTGACATCACTAAATTATATTGTATGCAGATTCAAAATGCAAATGCCACATTTCCCCAGCCAGAGAGAAGGCCGACAGTGACGCACACTAGCTGAGCCTCCTCTGCTTCTTCTTGTGCACCTAAGTAGCAAATGCAAGAGCTACGAAAGAACTTGAAGATGTCCTCAAAGAAGGGCTGTTTCTCCCAAGAAATTGGCCAATGAGGCCAGGAGAAGAAGAAGGATGTTGTCACCACTGGTATGCCATCTTCCACCCTCTTCAGAAAATGTGGTGGACCTGCTGCACCTTCCTCTGGGCATCAAAAGCCCGGAAACAGCACTCCTCCATCATCAATAGGACCATCCAACCTAAGGCTAAGCCCAAGCCCATGTCTCTTACGATGCAGCCACTGGAATCATGGAGATGAGCAGTGAGTCAACTGGATTTGTCTGAGCCACAAACAAGCACCCAGTTGTCACAGGAAAGTGGACAACAGGAGTCCCAGCCAGCAACACTTCTTCCTGAAGTACAAAGCAGAACAGGAGGTTAAGCTTCCTGCTGGGCAAGATATTGCTCCTCAATCACTGGCTTCACATTCTCCAGCAATAAAAAGAAAGGGTACTCTATCATCTTTTCTAAGCCCCCTTTCTGATGATCTGGACATGGATTGGAGTCTGAGAACCACCCGAGAGACATTGGAATAGTAAAGTACCTGAAATCGTTAGAATTACGGAAAGTGACAGTGAAGAGGACAAACCAGTGATTGTCAGTATGGAGGGCAGTTTAGAGGATACTGAGATGACCCCGTCCTATTCAACCTTCTCAGAAAGATGTGGTTCCACCACTGCTAGCTTCCATATTTGTAAGACCCCCACCAAGAGCTGCATCCATCGCTACCACAGTCGAAGTACACACTACAGAGGGACAAACGACACAACCACCTACCGCCAGTTCTTCAGGAATTGGCAGTGTCGTTGTAAAAAAGTTCTCCTCTCCAGTTTGGGACAGCTTTACGATTAGCAAGCAGGAGAATAATATTGTAATATGCTTCATTTGCCACAAAAGTATATGCCGAGGTAAGCATGGAGGCCAAGCGGTCCATCTCAAAAACATCACACAATCCGGTGGGAAGAGCACCTTATTAAGATAGCTGCACATGCTGGTGGTTATGAGAGAGGGGAAGCAGCTGAGTGTACAGTGATAGAAGAAGAAGGTGGTCATGAGAAAGAAGAGGATAACAGCATTACACCAATAGCCCTGTTTACCTGTAGTGTGCCAGCATTCCCTGCATCAGCAACCTCCAAATGGCACAAGACTGAGATGCAGACAAATCCGACACATACAGTGACTCCCCCAAGGCGCACAATAAGTATACCACCTCCTAGATCTTTGCGGGAGCCGCCTGTGTCGGTGGCATCAAAAAAGAGAAAGATCCAAGTTACTATTATGAGCTTATTTAAGGAGGAAGGGCCCTACGAATGCAACCATCTAACGGGACTTTTGCACAATGGGAGGCTGGCTAAAATGTTAGCACTGGACCTCCTCCCATTTTCTTTTGTGGAAGAAGTGGGATTTGTAGAATTTGTGGTGGCTATCTGTCCAAAATTGAAGATTCACTGGTCATCTATTTTGCGCTTCCTTATGATGTGCCCAAACAGCTGAAGAAAGTTTCAAGGGTGGTCGGTGGCATGTAACAGCAGCTATGTCAGCCATGGAGAAATCCCATAGAGCTGCAAACATCTCAGAAGAGTTTAACAGCACTGTGTTTGAATGGTGAGGGCAACAGAGGTCGAGCAAGTGGCTGCACCAATGATCATTAGGAGGATGGTCCAAGTCTATCTGAATAACTCAAAAGAGGTCTACCTGGATCAAAACCCATTGGTCTATTGTTATGGGAAGATGTCACAATGGCCAAAGCTCAGCAGGCGGGCACTAAAGTACCTGACTTGTCCAGAAGTCGGTGTGTCCTCTGACAGTATATTCATTGCAGCTAGTGCTGTTGTCACAGTCAGAAGGACACCTGTTTAATGGCACAAAACATGGAGAGACTAACTGTGATTAAAATGAACAAACACTTCATACCACAAGATTACACTGTTCCTGAATCAGCATGGAAGTAAGGGGGATTGGTCAGACTCAATTGTGTTAGCTGATGAACTTCTGCGTAAATTACCTGAGTTTGAGGACAAACTCTACTTCTCTGACTAAGCAGGCCACAAAAGGATTTTCATATATTATCGTCAGACTGCATTACACAAAAAAAAAATGGGGATATCAAAGAGCATTTATATATTTGGTGTCCGACTTATGCAGCCCCATTTATTCACATGTATGGAGTTAACTAGTGTGCACAAAAGAAGCCTCCCTATTCGCTTAAACTGTATGAAGACACTGCCTTCCATTCCTATCGCTCTTTCCCTAGCTGGGCTGCCTGCCATCAGTAAAGATCATTAATAATACAAGACTGCCATTGTTTGTTGCTTCCATGGCAAAAAAGAATATACAATAGATGCTGTGCGCCACACCGAAAACAGGTAACTATGCACCAATGAGTGATATGTTGAGTTACTGATGATTCATGTGGTGGCTGAAAGGATGTTGTAATTAATTTGTAAACTTGATCTGAAGTGTTTGGGGCCCAATGGATGATTCTCCCTGAATGAATGCCTTGCTTTCACATTTCACTATAATTATTTACATGGTCTACTCAAGTCCTTTCCTGTACTTCTTTTTTCAGGTTCTTCAGAGACCAGTCAGATTAGTTCACAAAACTACACAAAAAGCTCAAATTATTTTCCTCTTCTAGTGCATCAAAACTACAGGCAGGTCCATCTTAAGGGGTTCAGGAGGGGACTCGGAGACGGCATAGTCATGGGACAACCCCAACAGCCAGAAGAAGGAAGTTATGAATAATGCATATGGGAAACAAGCAACATGACTCAGAGAAGCCTACTGTTGTGCGCTTGCGAGAAGTGTGTTGATATGGAAAATTCAGAGTAGTGTGCTGGTCTAAATGTCAATCAAACTCTATTTAAGTAGTTGTGGTGGTAAGTGGGAACTGTCACTGAACACGTGTCACATGATGGATCCACACCGGGGACATGCAGCTACTTGTCTGGAATTGGTTATAAAAGATTGTTCTCACTTCTGAATTAATTGTATATGACTGCACCAGCCTATACTCTGCCATGTTGATCCTCATCCACCATGAAGCATACCTTTTCCTTGACTCTACAGTATTGGTATAAACTTTTTTGCATTTCCCAGGCCTTTTATTCTTCTGCACGAAAGTTACATAATACTCCTGCTAACCGGAGTGGTTCAGCTCTGCACCCAGGACTTACATTCTGGGAAGAAGAGTGCAGATGTACCCTCAATTATGGTGTTTATATATATATACAGTATAATCTTTTCAACCCCAGGTAATAACTTTGGTCTCTGGGTTTGAAGAATGGTTCGCAATGCAATTGGTAAGTGAACAGTGTCATTCCTTCCAAAACAGATGTGCTGCTGTTCCACTCATCAACTCGATAACTGTTGTCTTTGTCTCACCTTTCCCCAACTCCCCGTTCTAATCGATTCAATAAACCAATAACGCTCTTCCCCCAGGTTGTGTGATCTATTGAGGTGTGACTTAATAATTAACACCATAAATGGATTTCACACTTGACGAGGTGGGTGTGGTGAACGCGACAGCAACTCACCAAAAGTGTAACTTACCTTTGGGAATCAGGCTTTGTGTTGCTTACAACATTTAAATCATTAATCAACACTGGGGTAATCCTGTGTTCCTCAGAACCTAGGTGTGTAACAGTATAAAAGAACAATAGGTTCTGTTGGGGAAAAAAATTAATTTTATATGTCACGTTTTTCGTCATTACCACTGGAGGAAATTTCTCTCTCTCTCTCATTTTCTTCACACAAATAAATAACTACAAACACATGGGTCTGGTTTTGTGTTTCTTTTGTATATTCAATATTATTATTATATCAAAATTACATTAAACCAACAGAGAAGGGCTGCTTCCAGTGAGATGTGAAAAATGTGCTTGTAAAGTGCAATTGGTGAAATCAAGTGACATAATGAATAATGGCAAAAACTGAATGAATTCCTAAGATTGGTATAACAGAATACATTTTTTATACAAAAATACCCGTCTTCTACAGACAATCTCTGAAATCCTGACATTCCAGGTTTATCTTTTCCGCTTCTTGCCGAACTTAAAATCTAGTATGGGCTGGATATGTAAATCATCGACGTTTTGACCCTTATTCATCATGTTTAATAAAAACATCAATGCAGGTCTCCATCAGGACTGAAATATAATGCAGCCCTAGAGTCAAACAGAAATGAAAAGAATGGTTTGCCTGGTAATCTCCTGAATCTTGGATGCACAATTAAGGTGCTAGTTATAAGGAAGTCCTCTGTGACCTGACAAGGAATGAGGTCGTGGAACTTCGAGGCCAGTAAAAGTGCTAGAAATTTATGGATCCATTGGGTCACCACAGAGCAGCCAGTGCACTTGTCTCAAATTCCAATTTACAGCAGAAATTGAATATTCCTACTGGGAAAGGACAGCCGAATCGTCTGATAATCCACTAGTGAATCTCCACCTACTCAGCTGAGGAGTCCATTTTTACTGTAAAGTGGAATTCAAGACTAGCGTATTTAAAAACATTTTATTGTTACTAGCTCCCCAGATTGGTTAGATGCACTATTGCTATTTAGGTGCCGATTCCGATCCGGCAAAATAAATTTGCGTACGACTCGTATCCGTATATTTTCACGTACGAATCGTACAAGTACCGTACAAACTGCGAAGTACGATTCGTACATGAAAAATACATACGAATTGCGTTGGGAAAAGGGTACGAGAGGGAGCCGGAAATTTTTACGTCCGTATAGCATCGGTAAAAGTGTACGATAGGGAGCCGGACATTTTTACGTGCAAATCGTAAAACAGAAGTCCGAGCGCGCAAGTACGATCCGTACCGCCCGTACGAATACACAACCGCATGTAAAAGGCCCCGTACGGAGCGAACGCTGTAGCACACATGTACACGGGTAAACTTGTGCCTGGATACGAGTCGTACAGCCCCCCCCTCCCCCCGCATATGTCAGCACCGTATCCCCGTATGTCAGCACCGTACCCCAGGACCGTACACCAGCCGCGCACCTGTATGTGCCACACCCCAGGCCCATCTCCCAGCCCCGTACCTGTACGCACCGTACCCCAACACCGTAGCCCAGCCCCGCACCTGTACGCACCGTACCCCAACACCATAGCACAGCCCCGTACCTGTACGCACCGTACCCCAACACCGTAGCCCAGTCCCACACCTGTACGCACCGTACCCCAGGCCCGTACCCCAGCCCCGTACCTGTACGCACCGTACCCCAGGACCGTACCCCAGCCCCGCACCTGTACGCGCTGCACCCGAGGCCCGTCTCCCAGCCCCGTACCTGTACACACTGTACCCCAACACCGTAGCCCAGCCCCGCACCTGTACACACTGTACCCCCAACACCGTAGCCCAGCCCTGCATCTGTACGCACCATACCCCAGCCCCACACCTGTACGTGCCGCACCCCAGGCCCGTACCCCAGCCCCGTACCTGTACGCACTGTACACCAACACCGTACCCCAGCCCCGCACCAGTACGCACCGTACCCCAACACCGTACCCCAGCCCCGTACCTGTACGCACCGTACCCCAACACCGTACCCCAGCCCCCCACATGTACGTGCCGCACACCAGGCCCGTATCCCAGCCCTGTACCTGTACGCACTGTACCCCAACACCGTACCCCAGCCCCCCACCTGTACGCGCCGCACCCCAGGCCCCTACCCCAGCCCCGCACCTGTATGCACCGTACCACAACACCGTACCCCAGCCCCCACCTGTACGCGCTGCACCCCAGGCCCGTACCCCAGCCCCGCACCTGTACGCACCGTACCCCAACACCGTAGCCCAGCCCCCCACCTGAACGCGCCGCACCCCAGGCCCGTACCCCAGCCCTGTACCTGTACGCACCGTACCTCAACACCATACCCCAGCACCCTCACCCAGCATCGCGTATGTATGGACCTTACCTACGCGAAAAAGACTCGTACAGAACCAGGACACTGTAAAACAGCACAAGGAGGGTCAATTCGACTCGCACAACGTCACAAAACACGTCTCCATGACAAAATACATCCCAATGACTGACCTGGCACATCCAAACAGGCAAACAGAGACCCTAAATCACAACCACCTCTTATAACACACCCACCAAAATGTCAAACACAGCCACACCCACAAATGGACCAATAAAAAAGGCCCACACACACAACCCATGAGCCTTTGCAACAGACCCACTGCTGACAGACAAACAACTGCACCTTACTTACACCTTAACTACACCTTAACTTACACACCTTCACACAACCTCCTTCACAAACACCCCCTCTTCACATTCACACACACACCGTCACATTCACACCCACACACTCACAACCATCCACACCCACACCCCACACCATGCCCACAGACAAGAATCCAAAGTTCACAAGGGCGGAGCTGGACCTCCTTGTCAACTAAGTCATCAGAGTCGAGCCACAGCTGTTTGGAACATTGGTCAGACAGACCAGCACAGCCCAAAAAACTAGCCTGTGGCAGAGGATCATCGATAAGGTGAATGCTGTTGCGCCCATCCGCAGGACCAGGCATGAATGCCAAGCCAGGTGGTACGATCTGCGCAGGACAGTCAAGAGGAAAATGAACGAGAAATACGCCCAGAGTAACATCACTGGAGGTGGTCTGCCCCGCAGACCCGCACATTACCATCCCTGGGAGGAGAAGGTGATGGCCATGCTTCTGCCGGTGGGAGTACACGGAGTCGAAGGAGTCGCAGAGCCTGGTGAGTACACAAACAACTCACGTAACATGGGGGGAATGGCATCCACACCACAAATACACCAAATGCACGCAACTTCCCCCAAGCCCTCACCGCACACAACCACACTCAAAAACCACGCTCATGCCACTAACGTCTCGATGCCCCATTCACAAATAAAGGCAATGCCATGTCCCAGGCCACACCAACCACAAACCCAAGACTGGATGTCCGGGATGGTGGGAAGGTGGGGCTCACACAACACATTGTGCAACTCAGAAGCAGACACCAATGCCCTCAGCCCATATGGCCTAGGTACATACCCATGCACCATGCCCAATGCACAGGGACTGGCAAAGTACTGACAAGGTAGCTGACACTTGGCCCTGCTGTATGCAGCACAAGGCCCTCCTGTGACCACTGTACACTCAAACACCAACTCCACAAGCTCAGATATCTAGCACAGGAACTCACACTCACTGTCATGCCAGCATGCACCATGAGGTGACAGACATGCAATGGTTTTTAGCATGGGTCCCAGGGGGGGAATGGCTTATGTCTCCCATGCAGAGCATGATGTAGTTCCTGTGTGCACTCCTCACTTGCATTGTGCTTACTGTGACATTCAATGCATAGTGCATGGCACATTCAGCATACCCAATCCTTATGCCGAATTTTGTCCTATTGTCCTGAGCTGATTCCCTGGCCCCCCGGTGTGACAGGTGACTGTACCCACAGATGTGTGTGAGTTGAGTGGAGCTGTGCTGAGTGTCCAAATGATGTGTACGCCCCATGGACATTGATGTGTGTGAATGTTCCTTGTCATGTGGGTGAGTCTATGTGGAGTGTTGCACCCCAGCTGCATGGAGGAGGCAACAGCTCCACCCATCTGAGGGGTTTAAGTATACCGTGCAGAGTGTCTGACTTGCACATGTGCAGAGTGAGGTTTGTATCCGCTGTTGCCAATGGCAGGTGATTGATCTGTGCCTGTGTGTGTCTGTGTACTCTGCTCAGGTTGCGTCAGTGGCCTGCGGCATGTGACTGCTTGGAGGTGCTGTCCATCAGCCTGGTGTTGCATGTGATGCACAGCGTGTGCCATGATCATCGAGTGTGTTGCACCCCTCATGCCACCTGTGTACTTTCAATGCCATGTCATGCTTTGGGGCTTCCACATAGGCTAATGTCCCTATGAGAAAGGTGCAATTGGTTGCCAGCATAATATGCCCTGTTCTAAAGATCAAAGATGTTCAAATGTGTGTCTCTGTGACATGGAGCACGTGTAGTGATGTTGTCTCACTTTGTCATCCTCACAGGTAACCGCCTACGCCAAGGGGGAGATATGGAAGCAGGACGTCAGGGCCGTGAGATCTGTGGAGGGTCGCAGTCGGCGCCTCGCCCAGGTGAGGAAACGCTGGCCGGACATCCGGTGCTGGACCCGGAGGATCGCCCGCTGGCAGCTCAAGGACTCACCTCCACACAAGCACGGCGGGGGCCGATGACTGACCGAACAGATGAAGCGTGTCCTGGCGGTGGTCTTCCCTGAGTTGGATAGGCGGTTACAGGAGTTGCAGCAGCAGGAAGGGGATAGGTACATGTGTGTTTGTTGTGTGTCACCAGCTTTTGGAAGTGCTCAGCTGCCTGGATACACAGCGAGGGTTAATTTGTGCAGTGCATATCATGTTCCCCAAAGTCAAACGGGGCTGTTCCTCCTCCCTTCCCCTAAATGACATGTGTTCCCTGGTCTGTGTGTAATCACTATTGCACATGGTCATCTAGGCTGCCAGTTTATCCAAGTGCACATTGCTTTCTGCATCATGTGGGGGGGGGGTCTGAGACATGTGTTGTTACCTTGCCTGTGCCCTGTCCTGTACAGTCATTTGGGTGTCCATGTTACTTGGCACTGATGCTGAGTCTCAACATAGGAGTGTAAGTTTTCAAATGAACAGACTTGCAGCATGCATAAACAATGTTGTGGCCTCAGACATGATGTGCATGAGTGGGAGATATGCATAGTGCAGGGACGGTAGCTCAGGTTACAGTCAGATTATTCCAGAACAATGGAGCTATGTTCCCACTACAGTCCCCTAAGACACCCTTGCCTCTGAATCATGTGTGTCATCCAACACTGTGCCCATTCTCTGTGTGTTCAGCATAGTTTGGCCTCTGTGGCATAGTTCCCTGCCCTCATTTGTATTTCTCTGAAGTGTGCAACATGTGCCCATTGTACATGCTGACCCCATTTAGCTTGTGCATCCTCACACTGGGCAGTGCCTGTGTGTCTATGTACAACTATCTGTTGATGGTTGTTGGTCACAAATATGTGTTGGCAGCCTCACGAGGTGATGTGGAGTACATTTAGGAATTCGTGATGCACATTGGAGTAAACCCAGATTAAGAGGTGTCACTTCTTGATCTGTCTCAATCACATTGTCTCAGGTATGGGGGGTTTGGGCGGGCAAGGCATACATGTCCAAACCTTATGTCTCCTTGCCGTGTCTGACCTGTGTGGGATAATCGTCTGGACAGACACTCAACATGCAGTGACCCAGTCAGGTTTTGCTGGGTTTAATGTTTGTGATTTGCAGCATGTGTCAAATATGGAAATACATGGCTCATGCTCATCCATTTTTGCCACAAGTGTGTGGTCAAGATGCTATGTAGTTTGGTCTGTGTGTGCTGACATCTGTGTGGACATTCTTGCTTGCCATGAGGGTGTCTCCTCAGTGCAGGTGCTCCTTTTCCAGACACATTGCAGGCCCATTAGCTAATGCATTGTCCTGTGTTTGGACATGTGTGCCACTCCACATGACAGGCAGTGGGTCAGATGTGTTGCCAACTGTGTCATCATGGTACGGATGGCCATGTGACAGGTGGCATGATTCAAGTGTTCAGTCAATAAGTATTGTACCTTGGCACTGACTACACTTGTCAACATGTCTGCATTTTTCCTATGCTTCTTTTTGCTAGTTGGTTGTGAAGGACAATATTGTGCCTGCATGAGAGATTTCTCCCAGGGAAGTGCAAAAGAAAGTACTTTTACACTTTCCGTGGACACGCAGGCACATTTCACTGGAAGGCACAGTTTGATTACCACTTGTCTTTTGAATATACATATCCATGTTCACACAGTGTGTTTGCATGTGTGTAAGTCCTTGGTTGTTGCTGATACGAACTTACGAGTGTCAAGTCATCCAGACCATCGTGGTGCCATGTATATGTACTTACTTCTACCCCATTTATTATTTACAGTGGCTTTTTAGAAATCGGCAGCCAGCTCATACAATGACTGTGTACAAGTATTTTTGTGTGCACATCATTGTGTGACTTCTGTCATGCAGGCAGATGTGTCTTCTGTTAACAAAGTGGCACATTCACACATTCTAAACATGTACATTGTGTAAAGTGTTGTGAGTCCCAAGGTTTTGCAATGTTTTTGGCTATGGTTTCCTAAGTACTCGCAGGTCTCAGAGTGTGGGGACACCTTCAGTATTGAGGTGTGTTATTTGGCCTTGGGTGCACCAATACTGTTTCGTTCACAGTGACCAACAGGTGGCATGGATTAATATTCTTGCTGTGCTCAACTGTCCCCAAACACTAGCTTCTCAGTATAATTCGATATCAAGTTATTTGCTGTTGTGTCATGATCTCCATTGTTTCCACGTGTCATGGTGGGTCAACCAACTGGGGAGTGCAGGGTTACATATGTGTGGTCTATTCTAGATGTTACTCATGATGCATTTCCTGATATGCACTGTGACATTTTAATTGTGACTCATGTGTCTGTTGTATACAGGTGACTGATTATTTTCTGTCTCTTCACCTTGCCCACAGCATCATCGGAGGACACCGAGGAAGACACCTGCACGGACGTGGAGGAGGGATCCAGCACCGCTGCCACCACTGCTGCGAAGTCTGCGGGAGAAAGTGGCACGGAGGGCGAGGGGAGTCAGGCGGAGGACCTGTCTAGTGACTATACTGACTACGACGCAGACGGGTCCGATGCTGAACTCCTCAAGGGGGCGGAGGCTGCTACGACACCTGGCAGCAGCACTACATCTGTCACCGCCCCCTCCATTCCCATCACCGCCCTCCCAGTTGCTCCGGTCCCTTCTGTCCGTGCCAGGCACCGCACCCCCTGCCCCTGTCCCCCCTGCTGTCCTCACTGCAGAGTCTGTGGACATTCTGCGACAGTTGCAGGTTGGACAGACATCGCTGCTGAATGTCCTCCATGGCCAGAGCCGAATGAAGACGCAGATGGTGTCGTACATGGAGGCCATGTCATCAGCTATGTCTGACCAACGGATGTTGCTGAGGTCCATGGACTCTTCACTGACGGCAGCAGTGAGTCTCCTGCAGCGCTTCGTCCCCCCCTACCCCTGCACCATCCACACTTCCCACTCCCATACCTGTCCCAAGCACACACAGACATTCACAAGCACGCACCCCACCAGACACAGCCAGCACACCATCACGTAAGGGCAAGCGCACTCCTCCTGGCATGCACACTCAGGGGGATGAGGGCACACCCACTGGGTCTGGGGCACACAGGCATACACGCAGCCACAGTCCAAGGCCGCATGGCGCACTAACCAGTCCCTCCAAAGGCACTCCCCTCGGATCCCCTACCACATCACCAGAGAAAGAGGCCTACTTGGCTGTGCTGGGCCTCAGCCCCTCTGTCTCTCCAGCCCGCAAACGGGAATGGCACTCCACGGGTAGAGGAGTTGAGCCCCCCACCCTGTCCCCCCCTCCCCCAGTAGCGCTGCACCCCATCACTCCGACCCCCCCCCTTCTTTGAGGCTGTGTTGTCTTCGGGTGAATGGGAGACGCTTGACGACCTGGCAGCAGTGTGCAGCGCCGAGCTGACCTCCACCTTTGGCGCTGCCCCACCCCCTGTGGTGGAGGTGTCCCCACCACACCTACCCTTCCACCTCCTGTCCCTGCGGTGCCTGGTCCTTCCCCACATGATGCCCCCCCCAGTCGAGGAACCTGCGGGTTTTAATGTGCAGGCAAGGTAGGGGAGACGCATGGCCATGTGTCCCCCCCAAGGACTTCATATCTTGACTGGCCATGTGCCTTTGTTAATAGTGTTGTTAACTACTTATTTCATTGCTGAATAAAGCATTTTATTTTCCGTTTGAACACATTTGCATTTCAGGTATTGATGTGGGTGCTGATGGTCCCGGAGTTGGGGGGATGGTAATGTGTTCTGTGTCAGGAGAAAGTTGTCGTCTGATGCTAATGGGGTGGACCATGGTATCTGCCTGCCATCACAATGTCTCTGCAAGGTATATTTGGTCGTATGTGCTATTTGTGTTTGGAGACATTGTCCCAAGGACTGTTCCTTCCTCTGTGGCACCTGACATCTACCCTGCAGGGAGTAGCACTTTTGTAGTGCTGACCTGTGTCTAAATTTCCTTTGTTGGTGACGGATCCCTTCAACTATGGCCATGCCTGCTCAGCAATGTCTCCGGCTGCATCCTCTGTGCCATCCTTGCTAGTCACTGTACTTGTGTATTGAGTATGTTGTCATGCCTTAATGGTGACAATCAGCATTTTCCACACTATGCAAGTGTGTTATCCCAGCCTAGCACACATTTGGTACTTCTT
The DNA here is from genome assembly GCF_964204655.1 of Triturus cristatus. NCBI lineage: Eukaryota > Metazoa > Chordata > Amphibia > Caudata > Salamandridae > Triturus > Triturus cristatus. The sequence goes on along the minus strand of NC_140593.1, from coordinate 1,062,034,057 downwards.
CTGCAGGGTATTTGAGCACCTGACTGACAATTGTGGGCATTGTATCTGTGGAAAATCCACCCTATTCATTCCATGAGAGGCAACATCTTGGTGGCTGTCCCGGCACCTGTACATTCCTATCAGTCCTGGGATGTGCGTGACAGTGTGTTACCTTTGGCTCTCTTACTGTAGTGGGCATTGACATGAGGATACAGTCTTGTGGCATGATCTCTGTGTGTGTATTGTGCTGCATCCGCCAGGGGTGGGTATGCATGTGTCATTTGTCCTCACACCCACATGTGTGGTGTCATGCAGTGGGGGAAGGACATCCATCCTCATGGTAGTGGGACACTGCTGTCAGTGATGTGTTGTTATGAAACTATCAACATAGTTGAACATTAGGGATGCGTACATACACCCATGGAGTTGTGCTCACCTGATCATGATGTCCACACACCCATGACTCTGTCCACTGCTGGGAGTCCTCTGCACCCACCCCTCACATGTCTCTGTCCACTGCTGGGAGTGATATGCACCCACCCCTCATATGTCTGTCCACTGCTGGTAGTGATACACACCCACCCCTCATATGTCTGTCCACTGCTGGGAGTGTTATGCACCCACCCCTCATATGTCTGGGCACTGCTGGGAGTCCTCTGCACCCACCCCTCATATGTCTGTCCACTGCTGGTAGTGATATGCACCCACCCCTCATATGTCTGTCCACTGCTGGTAGTGATATGCACCCACCCTTCATATGTCTGTCAACTGCTGGGAGTCCTCTGCACCCACCCCTCATATGTCTGTCCACTGCTGGGAGTCCCCTGCACCCACCCTTCATATGTCTGTCCACTGCTGGGAGTCCTCTGCACCCACCCCTCATATATCTGGGCACTGCTGGGAGTGATATGCACCCACCCCTCATGTCTATGTCCACTGCTGGGACTCCTTGGCAGACACCCACCCACCCACCCGCACCCTTGGTGCTGTACACTGCTGCCCTGGCCATGTACACACCCCAATATACTGGTTATATGCTGCACCAGGCCCTAAGCCAACATTCGTGGCATGTGTACGCCTTGTATCACTAATGTACTGGTGCCCTAGCGGTACGGGTGATGCGGTCCGTACCCACGCCCTCAGAGCGTGGGTACGCCCCGTACCACCATTGGAGTGGTGATGTAGGGGTACGCGCCGTACCCACGCCCTCAGAGCGTGGGTACGGCCCGTACCACGCGTACACCTACTTCACCACTCCAATGGTGGTACGGCCCGTACCCACGCTCTGAGGGCGTGGGTACGGCCCGTATCACGCATACACCTACTTCACCACTCCAATGGTGGTATGGGCCATACCCACGCTCTGAGGGCGTGGGTACGGCGCGTACCCCTACATCACCACTCCAATGGTGGTACGCGCCGTACCCACGCCCTCAGACCGTGGGTACGGCCCGTACCACCATTGGAGTGGTGAAGTAGGTGTACGCGTGGTACGGATCGTACCCACGCTCTGAGGGCGTGGGTACGGCGCGTACCCCTACATCACCACTCCAATGGTGTTACGGCCCGTACCCACGCTCTGAGGGTGTGGTTACGGCCCGTACCACCATTGGAGTGGTGAAGTAGGTGTACGCGTGGTACGGGCCGTACCCACGCTCTGAGGGCGTGGTTACGGGCCGTACCACCATTGTAGTGGTGACGGGTATGCGTACGTGGGGATTGGTGGACATGCCCCCCGACGTGACCAGACCCTGGAGGTAATGTTAGGACAGTATATGGTATTTAAAAAATTTGGTGGAGGTTATGTTTCCTGCCCCTCGCCCCCCCTTTGCCCCTGGGTGTTGTGCTGACCTTCTGCGGCGTCTGCGGCGGTTTGTGTGCACCAGGTCGTAGGCTAGGAGGGCCGGGATGACACATAGGATGGGGTCCATGGCTGTCCGTCGCTCTCTTCTCTGTCTAGTCCTTTCTCTGTGTTCTGTACTTTGCTGCTCAGCCAGTTTAAGTGATGTCGCAGAATGTTCCCTGTGTGTATGTTTGAGTGGGATTGTCAGTTGCTGTATGTGGGCTGAGCAGCAGGGTTGCTGCTTCCGGTGAGGCTGATTTTCCTGATAATACTTTCAATACTACTACAACCAACTTAACCTCAAAATGTTCCTGTTCTGACAGAACCAAAGAATAAATCTACCCTTTGGATATAACTACATCTCAGTCTACATCTTTTCTTGAATTCCACACTGGCGACGATCGGAAAAAGACTCACTTGGGACAAAAGGACATTACTCAAATTGAAAGAGGAGTCATGTTTACTACAAAGAGAAGAAGAGACAGTAAGTGTACTTTTAAAATAGCATATTTGAATCCTGCTAAATGGAAATGTCCCTGGGAGCCCCACAGGTGTCTGTTTTCATCAGACAGCCTCAGCTCAGGGCATGGTGTCAGGCCCTGCTGATGTAATGTTACTCTGTGCCATCAAGCTTGATGTAATAAGAGTGTTTTGTACCTGCGTTTGGTAATTTCTTGGATCACAACCACATGGGAACTCTATGAATCTGAAAGGCATTTGAACAAGCATGCAGCTGATGAGTTTTCGACTGCTAAATTAACATGACTTGTGTGCCTACAGAATACTGACTGAAACTATTGCTGGGAAAAATTACAAGCATTTCAGGAGAACTGACTGGCAGGGTTTTATTTGATTTGTTTGTGTGAGGACTGGCAGTTTGGTTGAAGTCTTTCGTTCTACCGTTTACATTTTACTTTGATGTAGCGCTTAAAAGGTTGAAAATCGTAGGGGTGCGTTATATTCACTGTTAGTCGGCACCCGCATATAATCAAATGTGTACTCAGGTATTTTGTGTGCAATGTATTAAAGAATTGTATAATCTATATCGATTTCAATAGAAGTGTTAGCTATGTACAAGCATATTGTGAATGTATTAGAGAAATGCATAGAGTTAGTTTATTTGAACACAATGTGATGTTAAAAACGTGTAGTTTAGAATTCGTGTCTGTAGACTGTTTAGTTTGACCACACATGAAAGAAAGACGTAAATGTCAATACTGTGATTATTGGATATGCTTGTGTAACCGAAGTAATGGCCAGAATTCGCATATATCGTTGAGGCGAAAGGCCTGGTATTTTCTTATGTTAGCCAAGGGCAATAGGCCACAAAGGATTTATTCCAGTAGAGGTTTTAGGCTGTAGTAAATTGCAAGTTAAAAGATGCGAAGTATGTCTGCCTTGCATGATCTCACCCCAGGTGCAAGGACAGTTGCTCGTTAGTAGAGAAGCTCTTTGTTCATGAATTGACTTATGTAGTAAAAGCCAGACATGGGAGTGCATTGGAGTGCATTGGAATGTGCCAATCGTAACTCCTAGTGCGGATGGCGTCTGGGACTCAAGGCCAAGCGATGGACGATGGAACTGCACAGCGCTCTGTGGAAAATTACTGAAAGACGACCCCGCAGAAGAGGAGGTGCAAAGGGCGTGTTCTGAGACTTGGAGTTCTGTATTAGGGAAAGCGCCCCGAGGGTGGACAGCAGATCAGAGCAGCCCAGAGCAGAGAAAGGCTAGGCGAAGAGCTAGAGGGGGCAACTTAGACTAAGCTCTCTAAGTGAAGACTTCTTAGGAAGTTTCACTCTGACACCTTTCAATTGAGGGTCTCAAGGGATTGCTAAGTAGGGATGTCATCTAGTACAGAGTAGGGACAGAGATGGTATGGTCCAGTGTCCCTAATATCGACATTGGCTTGGTAGTTTTCTACCTCATGCTTTTAGAGATTGTGCTTTTAGTTATTTTTAGCCGTATGCGGATTCTTCGTAGAGAAGCATTTGTGTTAGTGCCTATGTACTTGCTGTGCCTCGTATTAAGGACTTTGTATCTTCAAATCTTTATGCTGATAATAAAAGCCAGAGAGCCAAGAGATTAAGTCTCGAGTCCTTGATTATGGCAAATTGCGAACAGCATTTTTGATAATTGTGTTTATTCCCTCCACGCTATTGGGCAAGTAAAAAGTTCCATCCGACCAGAGTGGGTTCTAGTAGATAATTGCCAGATACTAAAATGGGCCGGAGCAGTTGGTAGCAGAGGATGGTTACTTCCGATAGCGAGGGACGATTAGATTAGATAAGGATAAGTGATCCTTAAGGCCCAAAAGACGATAAGTGATGGTGAATCATCAGATGGCGAGCAGCAGACGGCAGCAGATGAGCATCGACGGCGAGTAGCAGTGCGGCAGGAAGCAGCAGTTCCAGGAGTGAGTATGAAGAATGAGATGTTGTAGATTGCGGTGTTGTGTGATGTCTTGCGGAGTTGATGTGTATGTCGTGTGATTGTGAGATCAGGCTGTGAGCGCGCGCAGCCCGGGAGTTGTGGTGTAGAAGACACCTGAGATAGATTTTGTTGACCACTCAAAGGAGATCGTGAGGTACCATCGATCACCTGGACCGAGATAGGGGGAGCGAACGTGTGTGTGTATGGCAACTTAACGCTGGTCGTGGGTTGTTGTGTGCGGATCGGAGTGTTAGTAACCTATCAGTGGCGATCTGTCTGGCCGGACGGGGGCAGACGGGCGCCAATCGAGGTCAACAAGGTCAAGAGACTGTGGACGAACAGTCAGAGGCTGTGGACGGACAGCCAGAGAAGTAACTTAATCGGTTATTTCAGTGTATGAAAGGGTGTGAACGTGTTTGGAAAAGGGAACTGCTGCGAACGGAGGAAGGTGACGTCAGAGAGTGTCGCGCTGTGATAGGCCGGTTGGTGTGAGTCGCGTTGTTATTGGAGGATTTAAGAACAAGAAGTAAATAGAGCGCGAGATCAAATTCGCTCGTCATGAAGTGTCTTAGGGTTTTGCGAGAATTGTGTAGAGGCGATGAGCATGTGGTTGTGCGAGAGGGAGAAGAGGCCCCTCCCGAGGACACCCCAGCACATTACATGGCAAAGAATGTGGGGTTACATACTATAGTTTGGATCGAGAATTGGCACAAGATTACACAAGGCGAAGGGGAACTAGCTTTCCCGAGGTATGGCTCATTTAGACTAGCGGTGCTGTACCAGCTGAAGTCGGTGATGGGGTCCTTAAGACCCTTGCCAAGACCGGCACAGTTCGAAGCATTACATGCGTGGATTAGAGCAGCGCATGATAAGGAAAAGGGAAGAAGCCAGGAAAGGATGAGAAAGTCGATCAGGGCATTTCAGGATGCCAAGTGGGACGCAGCGGAGAAAAGATGGAGAGTGCAGACAATTGAGGAAGAGAAACTGTATCCCTTATTGATAGACTCGACGGGGATGAGGCATGTGAAAGCACAGGATGAAGAGAGTGACTCCGATGATGGGGTATTGCAAAGATTGTTAGACGAGAGACCACCTCCTTATAATCCAGATGAAGCAGACGATAGGTGGGGTGAGAGGGGGGAAACTAGAAGAGTAACCATTCAACCAGAGACTCGAGTGGAAGGGTTGGTTTCGTTTGAAACAGAGATTCCACAGAGTCAGTCTGAGGCTAGTGGGAGGATTGAAAGAGAGATGAGGTTACCGGATGCATTGAGGGTGCCGGTCACCATTGGGCCGATTGTGTCAATTTATAGTCCGGAATCGGAGGAAAGAGAGAGGTCTGAACAAGTGGCAGAAAGAACGAGGAGAGAAAGCGAGGAAAGTGGGTTGGAAGGGGCAATGGCCCGACCTCCAAGCCCTGTACAATGGAGTACACCGTTGGTAGCGGTATCAGACACATCTAGGGGCGAAGAGGACCAGAGATCGGTGAGGCCGAAAAATTTGATGGAGTCGAGATCAGCTTTAAGGTCATGGGTACCGTCAGAAAGGCATCTGAACCCTAATGTGGTCCAATCGGAGAGAGCTCGGGATAACTTTAGGAGTTATTCTGCTCCCATAGAAGCACCGGAAGAGAGGAGAGAGAAGGAGCCAGATTGCGAATATGATGAGGGACGCGGAGCGAGTTGTCAGGTGTTGAAAGGAGCCTTGAAGGCAGGCATGATAGACATAGTAAGACTCAAGGTTGAGGTAGATGAAATAGTCTATGGAAGCCTACCGCTTGAGAGGATAGTAACATACAATCCGGATGAGCTGTTCTTTATAGCAAAAGATGTGACTCGTAAAGCACGAATCGCACATGAGAAATTGAGGGGATTGGCGAAAGAGTATGATGTGGATTTATCCAAGACTAGGACGTTGCAGGGTAGTAATAGGATGCATTATACCGAGCGAGAGCTGGAGGAGAAAAGGGTTGTTGGATTAAGGTCACATACTAGAGAACTGATTCTAGCCCTGCGGCCATGGCTGATGCTTGAGAAATGGGAGGAGAAATGGTCAAAGAAAAAGACCTCTAAGGGAGCGGAAGGGGGAACTCCGGGTGAAGGATTGCTACTGGCAAAGACTTTCCCTATGAGGGAAGTGGCGAATGGAGGATATGTGCATGTACCATGGAGCAGGGGGGATTTGGCATCATTTACGAATGATTTTCCCAGGCTCAGGGAGAAACCTGCGGAGTGGTACAAGCAAGTTGAGCGTTTTGTTAAGATTTCGAAGGTATTATGGATAGACCTAAATACCTTATTCGATATTGTGGTTCCGGGAGATCTGTGGAACGCATGTAAGGTTGCTGTTGATTGGCCGGACTATGAGCCTGATAGAAACATGATTACAAACGGTCCGTCGCCAGCGGTGATGAGGCTGTATGATAAGGTAATTACCTGGTTGAAATCGAAGGTTTCACCCCAGGACATTGATTGGGTGAAAATAGACAGGACGGTGCAGGAGCCAAAGGAGACAGTACATGAATTTTATGAGAGACTCTTGAAGGCTTTTAAGCAGTACAGTGGTCTAGATGAGCTGGAAACGAAAGATATGGGACAGTTTGTATCTAAGTTCGTGCTGGGTTTGAAGCCCGAGGTTAGTCTTATGATACAGCAGCATTTGATCTGTTGGCAGAATAAGCCCGTAGATGAAATCTTGCGGTACGCCAGGTACTGCACGGATGAGATTGAGTCGAAGCACAAGAAGATGAAAGATAATCTATTGCTCATTCAGATGCAAGCTGCTCAGGGACCGCCGAATGGGGGTCCAGTGGTAAGGAGACAGGGAAACTATCAGACAGGGAATCAGAACGTGCAGGGTCAAGGGAGGCCAAGGCCCGTAGACCCTAGGACAGGTATAGACGTAGCAATACTGAAAAAGACGACAGCTTGTCACCAGTGTCATCAGGTGGGACACTGGAGGCGCGAGTGTCCCTTGAACCCCTATAATCAGCCACAGATGGAGGGAGGAATGGGTCAGGTCCCTGGGGCGGAACAGGTACAGACGGTGACTATACCGAGAATGATGCAAGGGGGGACCGGCATCCCACAAGTGCAGATTCCCCAGCCACCCAGGATACAGAACATACAGCAGGGAGCTCGAACTTATTTGCAGATGCCCATGTTTGAAGTAAGCGAAGAGAAGGATATGGACTTACTGGCTCGGTTGAGTTTAGGCCAAGATGATGACTGCCTACTTAGGGCCATTTTAGAAGTAGATCAGAGAGGACCCTTTGTGGAAGCAGAACTCGATGGACACCCTACTACCTTTTTGGTTGATACGGGGGCTACCAGGTCAACTATAAGATCAGCGGTAGTTCCGGGTGTAGCCCTTTCTGGAGAAAGCATACAAGTGGTTGGAGTGGCGAACAAGAGGCTAGTTAGCCCCTTGACAGAACCGATTCCAGTCAGGATAGGAAACTTTAGGGATCGACATCAGTTTGTGGTGTGCAATTCTAGTCCTGTTTGTTTGTTGGGAAGAGACTTATTGTGCAAGCTCAATTGCACAATCTACTGTACCCCGAAAGGAGTAGAGGTGCAGACAAGGGATGATGATGCGACCTTTAAGGTTGCAAATCAGCGGGTGTGTGTGGAAATGTACCCAGCTTTGACAGTGGAGGAGCTTCCACAGGATTTGAGGGAGTCAGTATCGGCTGACGTGTGGGACCTAAGTGGAGAGGAGATTGGCTTAGTCAGGGGAGTGGAACCGGTGAAGATACAGGTTAAGCCAAACGCGGAATTCCCGAGAACACCTCAGTATAAATTATCCCCTGAAACGATTGCAGGGATTAAACCCGTGATCGAGTCTATGATTAGGCAGGGAATACTGGTGGAGATCATGGGTAGTCCATGTAATTCGCCCATTATGGGACTGCAGAAACCAAGTGGGAAGTTCAGGATAGTGCAAGACCTGCGGAAAATAAATGACATAGTCGTTCCATGTTGTCCAGTGGTACCGAATCCATCTGTGATACTGTTTCAGATCCCATGTGAAGCTCAATGGTTCACAGTGATTGACTTGTGTCAGGCATTCTTTTCGATTCCTTTACATGAAGAGAGCAGATTTCTTTTTGCATTTAGACTAGAAAACCGTGTATTAACGTGGTGTCGTATCCCACAGGGGTATACGGAGAGTCCATCGATTTTTAATCAGCTCCTAAAGAAGAATCTTGAAAGTCTTGTGTTGCCGCGAAACTCTGTTTGGTGCAATACATTGACGACCTGCTTGTTGCGTCAGAAACAGAAGACGCTTGCAGGACCGACACCATTGCGCTGTTGAATTTCCTGGGAGAGAATGGTCACAAGGTGTCTCCGAACAAGCTGCAATACTGTTTACCTGAGGTACAGAATTTTGGGCACAGAATCGAGAAGGGTAAAAGGAAGGTGTCTCCAGATCGCATTGATGCGATTCTGAGAATGCCAGTTCCCTCGACGCAGAGGGACGTTAGAATGTTTTTGGGAATGGTGGGTTATTGCCGCCAGTGGATCCCAAACTTTTCCTTTGAAGCGAAGCCTTTACAGCGGCTGACGCGAAAGGATGTAAGTGATCCGGTACCATGGGACGACGACTGTTTGAAATAATTTCTGAGGCTGAGAGAAGCCTTATGTAGCGCTCCTGCGTTGGGAATGCCGGATTACAACAAGGCATTTGCATTATTCTGCTGCGAAAGAGAAGGTTGCGCATTAGCAGTGTTAACTCAGAATCATGGAGGTGTCCGTAGACCAGTTGCCTATTTCTCAGCTACTCTAGATCCAGTAGCTTCTGCGTTGCCCGGATGTCTCAGATCCGTTGCGGCAACAGGTGTCAGCATCGAGAGATGTGAGAGCATTGTGATGGGTCATCCTCTTACTGTACATGTGCCACATTCTGTTGAATTGTTGATGACTAGGACTAAAACACAGCACCTCACGAATAATAGGCTGGCTCGTTATGAGCAAGTTATCCTTGCAGCCGATAATATGGTATTGAAGAGGTGTGCTGTTTTAAATCCTGCTACATTGTTACCTGTTCCAAATATAGATGATAATGAAGATTGTGAGGACCATGATTGTCTCGACGTTACGGAACTATGCACCAAACCGAGACCTGACATTGTCGATGAACCGCTCCCAGTGTCAGATGAGATTTTCTTTGTGGACGGTTCATGTTTAAGAGACAGTGTCGGTAGATTGAGAGCAGCTTTTGCTGTATGCACCATCACGGGTGTGGTTGAAGCCGCTTGTTTAGAAGGAGTACACTCCGCGCAGGTGGCTGAGCTCATTGCCTTGACTCGTGCCTGTTTGGCAGCCGAGAAGATCCATGTAACGATTTACACGGACAGCCAATATGGGTTTGGTGTGGTTCATGACTTCGGACAGCTATGGTCCCAGAGAGGGTTTATGACGTCTTCAGGTTCTCCTATAAGAAATGGTGATCATGTACGAAAATTGCTTGAAGCATTACAAGGCCCTGACGAAATTGCTGTTGTTAAATGTGCTGCTCATACGAAGGGAAATGATTTTGTTTCATTGGGTAACAATTATGCTGATGAAGTAGCCCGGTTTTGTGCAGAGCAGGGATGCAATTTTACGGAGACTCACATTGAAGAAACTGAGGAGGAATTGGTGTATGATCAGATGTTAGCAATGGCAGACTCATGGGAGGAACTGAAACAGCTTCAGGAAGGAGTCTCGGATCAGGAGCGAGACAGTTGGATACGATCTGGATGTGAGAAGGGAGATGTGGATATATGGGTTTCGAATGATGGACGAGCAGTGTTGCCGGAAAGTTTGTTGAATCCCATGGCGAGGTTGATACATGGTGCTGTACATCTTGGTAGAGACGCAATGATGAGAGTGTTTCGTCAGACTTGGTACAACCCGAAGTTTTGCGCAGTGGCTGAAACCGTGTGCCAGAGGTGTGTCACTTGTCAACAGATGAATGTAGGAAAAAGGACTGCTGTGACGTTGAGTCACATAGGGAGGTCAGGTGGACCTTTCAATAGGATGCAGCTGGATTTTGTTGAAATGCCAAAGTGTAATGGTTTGAGGTACATATTAGTGATAGTATGTGTCTTTTCCAGGTGGGTGGAGGCGTACCCTACACGCAGATGTGACACCCTCACGGTAGCAAAACTCCTATTGAGAGAACTCATCCCAAGGTACGGGTTCCCGACGTCCTTTGAATCGGACAGAGGAACTCATTTCCATAGCGAAGTTATGAAGTTGCTTTGTGCTGCCTTGAATATAGATCAGAGGTTACATTGTAGCTATAGACCAGAAGCTTCAGGGATAGTGGAGCAGGTGAATGGAACTCTGAAGGCTCGAATGGCGAAAGTATGTTCGTCTACGTCTCTGAAATGGCCTGATGCATTACCTTTGGTCCTTATGAGCCTCCGAAGTGTGCCTGATGGGAGGACTGGGTTGTCTCCCCATGAAATCCTCAAGGGAAGAGCGATGCGTTTGCCTGCAATACCCGCTACTGCACTGATAAATATCACTGATGATATGATCCTGGACTATTGTAAAGGCCTTGCTGACGTGGTCCGTTCTGTGTCTCAGCAGGTGCAGACAGCAACGGTTCCAGCTGCGAGCGACCTGTGCCACGACTTATGCCCAGGAGATTGGGTCCTAGTCCGAAAGCACGTGAGGAAGAGTTGCCTGGATGCTAGGTGGCGAGGGCCGTTCCAAGTGATTCTTATCACGAACACGGCAGTCAAGTGTGGAGGTTTACCGAACTGGGTGCATGCTTCCCATACCCGTAGAGTTCCAGCGCCCTTAGAAGATACAGCCCCTCTCGAGAACGAAAATCCAGCTGAGCCGACAGAACCACCTGAGAGGGCCAGTCAAGCTGTAAGGGTTGCTGAAGCAGCTGATGGTGCACTGAATCGAGTTGAGGAAGGACGTGAAAGAAGTACTGACCCAGAAACAGGCGAAGGAGCAAGAGGTGCAGTGGGTAGTACGGAATCGAGTTCTGCCGAAGAGGAGGAGGCCAGTGCACAGGGTATCGAAGGGAAGACCGGAGGTGCCACAGAAGCAGACAGGGTTTGGCCCGCAAGACAGAAACGGGTAAACCTGAGGTTGGTACCGGACACAGATCTTGCACCAGTTTCGGAGGAGCCAGAAGAAGAATCAGGCGACGAGGAGTATCCTCAAGGTAGTGGGAGAAGGTCAAAGAGAACTAGAGTGCCAAGTCGGAAGTACGCTTCACCAGAGTGGGCATATCCAGTGACTGATGCCAGGGTTACCGAGCACGGGGAGATTGAGGTCGATGACATTGGTCAACAGTGTCCCGCTCCAGAGGGTGGAAGTGTTGCTGAAAGTTCCGGGACTGGAGATCGAAGGAATTTTAACGATCCACATTCCGAGTCCACCTTTCCTGAGTGTCATTCGGGGTATGATCTTGGACAATTTAGACTTCCCGACGTTCACTGCTGTGCCAGATCCACAAGAACTGATCATCCTTAAGCTCGAAATATTGCAGGGAATCCTGGAACTGTTGGGACCAGCAGTTATGTTGGATTGATTTGAGAGGGTTGTAAGCAGGGAAGAAGATAACCTAGATCCGAGCGGAAGAAGAACAAAATTCGGGATTTTTCCGTTATAGAACGAAGAACAGTTAGGGAGGGTTTGCCTAAGTTCACGAAAGAGACATTAATGAGAAAGAGACTTACCCTTTCAGAGACTGTACTGGACATTGAGTATATTCCGAAGATGGCAGATCCTGCAAACACACATCGTAGGGCTAAAGTGATAATAGGCACATTGATAGGAGTTGTGATAGCCACTATATTTGCAGTAGTGATAAGTTCGTACATGGTGGCTCACAGGCAGGAGGGGAAGGTTCAGGGAGCACCCACACCTATTACCCCAGAGCAGAGAGGTGTTAGTATCAGAGAACAGGGAACATCAAAGTTAAGTGAGGATCGCAGACTCCACATGGATTTGTCGAAGGGTGATTTTAAGCTTAATGCTTATGCGAAGTTGTTGTACGAATATGTTGATGCGATGGATGTGAAGGATTGTTATGTGTGTATGCAGTTGCCTGCTTCAGTGGATGAAGGTATCAAGTATCATCATCTCCCATTGGGATTTCTTGTAGTTTATTGCTCAGTTTATTTTACGACAGGAGACAGTTCGAGTATTTCTTTTCAAATTTTGATACGGTACTTCCTGAAGTTCCAGCAATCAAGCATTTGAATAAATACGATTATTATAAGAAAGAGGACAGACTCCTGAAGTATTTTAGACCGACCTTAAAGTTGGATACTGCGCATGCTCACAGGCATAACCTGACATGTGCGTTATCTGGGACGGAGAAGAAATTCATTGATCAAGTAGAGGACAGATATAGAAAGTTGACCCAGACACGAGACACCGGAGATAGCCCAGTAGATTGGACCGAGGAGGAGAAGGCTCACAAGTCCAAGGGAAGTTATGGACCAATAGCGTTAGATGAAGTGCAGAAAGGGAATTTGTGTATTGGGAGGCCTCAATCGGCCACGGAGAAGGTTGCAGTAGGACATAGCACCTGTTCTCAGACCTTCACCCTGGAAGCTTCTGTTAAGGACTTTATGCAAGGTCCGGTACAAGTAATTCCGACGGTGTATTATGTATGTGGGAAGAATGCTTATGTCAGGCTACCTGCAAATTGGTATGGCATATGCTATTTGGCTATCATATTCCCGAAGATTTATCACACAGAGGACTTGGAGTCGTTAGAGACGAGACAACATTCTAGAAGACGTAGGGCTGTAAATACAGGTGCAGTGATTGGTGATATATATGGAGCAATGATACCTAGTATGGGTGTGGTGTTGAATGACGTGAAGATCAGGAGGTTGGCGACTGTAGTTGATGAGTTGTCTATGAATACGGCGAGGTCTTTATTGTTGGTGGCTGGAGAGATGTTGTCGATACGAAATATGGTTATGCAGAATCGCCTTGCGTTAGACGTGTTATTAGCCAAGGTGGAGTCTGCAAATTATTGAAGGTTCAAGAATGCTGCACATATATTGCAGACAACACAAAGGAGTTAGGGAAATACATAGATAACATCACAACTATTCACAAGGAGATTATGGACTTGACGGAGGAGAATGTGTGGGAAAAGATTGGACAAGGATTTGGAAGAGTGGGAACGTGGTTTGCGAATTTGGGAAGAGGATTTCTTGGATCAGTGTTGAAGCCAATTATCATTGCTGCAGTTTGTGTGATTTGTTTGTGGGGATGCGTGAAAGCGTGGAAGTGGTATCAAGGAGGCAAGGTTGAGAGAGCTCTTCGAGCAAACGAGAAAAGGATGGCGAAGTTTCAGGAGCAGCAATATGAGAGTCTTAAGAGAATGGAGGGAGTTCGACATGGCAGAGTCATGACCAGTACGGTTTAAATCAGTTCCAAAGAAGAAGGTTGTAATGGTGTGATGACAGATTTCATCAAAGGGGGGAACTGATGTAGCGCTTAAAAGATTGAAAATCGTAGGGGTGCGTTATATTCACTGTTAGTCGGCACCCGCATATAATCAAATGTGTACTCAGGTATTTTGTGTGCAATGTATTAAAGAATTGTATAATCTATATCGATTTCAATAGAAGTGTTAGCTATGTACAAGCATATTGTGAATGTATTAGAGAAATGCATAGAGTTAGTTTATTTGAACACAATGTGATGTTAAAAACGTGTAGTTTAGAATTCGTGTCTGTAGACTGTTTAGTTTGACCACACATGAAAGAAAGACGTAAATGTCAATACTGTGATTTAGATATGCTTGTGTAACCGAAGTAGTGGCCAGAATTCGCATATATCGTTGAGGCAAAAGGCCTGGTATTTTCTTATGTTAGCCAAGGGCAATAGGCCACAAAGGATTTATTCCAGTAGAGGTTTTAGGCTGTAGTAAATTGCAAGTTAAAAGATGCGAAGTATGTCTGCCTTGCATGAGCTCACCCCAGGTGCAAGGACAGTTGCTCGTTAGTAGAGAAGCTCTTTGTTCATGAATTGACTTATGTAGTAAAAGCCAGACATGGGAGTGCATTGGAATGTGCCAATCGTAACTCCTAGTGCGGATGGCGTCTGGGACTCAAGGCCAAGCGATGGACTATGGAACTGGACAGCGCTCTGTGGAAAATTACTGAAAGACGACCCCGCAGAAGAGGAGGTGCAAAGGGCATGTTCTGAGACTTGGGGTTCTGTATTAGGGAAAGCACCCCGAGGGTGGACAGCAGATCAGAGCAGCCCAGAGCAGAGAAAGGCTAGGCGAAGAGCTAGAGGGGGCAACTTAGACTAAGCTCTCTAAGTGAAGACTTCTTAGGAAGTTTCACTCTGACACCTTTCGATTGAGGGTCTCAAGGGATTGCTAAGTAGGGATGTCATCTAGTACAGAGTAGGGACAGAGATGGTATGGTCCAGTGTCCCTAATATCGACATTGGCTTGGTAGTTTTCTACCTCATGCTTTTAGAGATTGTGCTTTTAGTTATTTTTAGCCGTATGCGGATTCTTCGTAGAGTAGCATTTGTGTTAGTGCCTATGTACTTGCTGTGCCTCGTATTGAGGACTTTGTATCTTCAAATCTTTATGCTGATAATAAAAGCCAGAGAGCCAAGAGATTAAGTCTCGAGTCCTTAATTATGGCAAATTGCGAACAGCATTTTTGATAATTGTGTTTATTCCCTCCACGCTATTGGGCAAGTAAAAAGTTCCATCCGACCAGAGTGGGTTCTAGTAGATAATTGCCAGATACTAAAATGGGCCGGAGCACTTTATACATACTCTTACTGGTAAGCTGTTTCAATCTCTCTTTATTGGGGCCCCTGCTGTTCTTATCCTATAACGTGCGTTTGAGGCATTGAGAGCACATGCCTCTGTACTTTACGCTTTAGCATACGTTTGAGGCATTGGGAGAGTGCGTACATCTACTGCGGCATTTGAAAAAGCCTGCGTGGTCTTGGGTGAGCTACTCTAATTGCGCTCCATGCATTACTGGAAGGTTTACTTTTAAAAGTGGAAGCCTCACCTCCATTCTACATGCGCTGAATTGATTCTTCCTCGAGGAGCTGGAGTGTATGGGAGACTGTTGACGCGTCAATGGAATACAGCTGTGTGGTATGATTGGTGACGGCTCTACGAGTGACGCAGTTGGTTTCCTGGGCAACGCCGTACCGTGCTTGGCATAGGTCAAGATTCAGTTCACTTCCACCGTGTCTATGCTGGCTTGCTTTGCCCTGAACTGCAACTACTACTTTCTCGGATCTGCCCCTAATGTGCTGGAAATCATCGTTGAGAGGCGCGCCTAGTGCTAGAACAAGAAAACAAAAAACTTGAGATTCCTGGGATGTTTTCACACGGGTAAAATAGGAAGTGGACCTTATAAACTCTTTTCCTTCCCAACAGGTGGATACTCGGGTACAAGGTTCATGTACTAGTGATAGTACCTCCTTATTTACTTAGCATGGCTGATTAATTGCAATAACTATCTTTGCTGCATTTGTATAGTTGAACGTTTAGAAGATATTATATTCCACACGTATCCTGCCAACCTGAATTTAAAACGTACACTTATGTATGTTTTGCGGTAGTTTTGCTACTTGCATGTATGTGTTTTTGCCATGCTTAATTTGTTCTTGCATATATTCCAAAGCAATTTTTGTTATGATAATAATTAGCATTTATTGGCTTGGCTGTGATTACTTACATACCTGCTTGCTTATTTTGGCCATGATTTTTCTTGATGCTGCTTTTGCGCTGTCACCCACTCTTCACGTATTTTTGTACTGCTAATCCTAAATTATTCATATTGTTGCTGGTGATGGGGCAGTATTCTCGTTAGTCAATCCTGATTTTTGTTGCATTCTATTGGGATTGAGAGATTACTGGTCCTTTAGGGTGTAGAGGATGTTTTGAGCTCAAACCCTTTATGATGGGGCACATTGCGTCCCTACTTTGCGTGTATTTGTTTGGTGGTGAGCGAGTTACTTAGCTCAATTCTTTTTGAGGGGGTGTATTGCATCTCTACTTTGCGTGTATTTGTTTGGTGGTGAGCAAGTTACTGAGCTCAAACCTTTCTAATGGTACATATTTTCATGTTTACATTTTCTGGTGATGGGCAATTAACGCGCTCAAATCGTTTTTACATTTACTTTTAATAGTGCGAGCATTGCTGGTTGTTGTCCTAAACTATATTCCTTGTGTTGTGACGCCATAGTTTTGTTATGCTTAAACCATTCTTTAATTGACTGGTGCTTAGTGTGACATTTGAAGCACATACTACTGATGATGGGACATATTACGTTCCCAATTTTGCTTGTGTTTTCAGGTGGTGGACTTAATTTCTACGTCCAAACTTTTTTTACTTGTGGTGGTGGGTTCTTCTGTTGAAGGATTCTCAAACCACTTTTACAGGGCATCTTCGCTCAACTTTTGCATTTACTGTTGTCTGTGGTGGACATTTGCTGTTTTCAAATTTCTTCTGTGTGGTGATGGGTACTACTGATACTGTTACTCAAACTACTTTTAGTAAGCATTTTCATTCCATACATGAATGTTTGCCAGCCAGTGTAAGTGATGTCACAGAATGTTCCCTGTGTGTATGTTTGAGTGGGATTGTCAGTTGCTGTATGTGGGCTGAGCAGCAGGGTTGCTGCTCCCGGTGGGGCTGATTTTCCTGATACTACTTTCAATACTACTACAACCATCTTAACCTCAAAATGTTCCTGTCCTTGATGAGTACAGGCCCCAGCTAGGCCCGCAGAATACAAGGGTTCGCTCTCCTGTAACAAAGTGCTAGAAGGAAGTTGGCACGGAAACTGCAAATACAAAGACAGAGTTTATTAACCCTTAAGGGTGGTCCTACAACCTACACAACACTCTTCAGTATTGCATAGAGTAGCACAAAGAACTTGCGTACACGGTCCCCTTTTATACACAACAGAGGGGCTCATAAGTGGGTGGATACAACATAGAGCAAAATTCATTACCATTTATGGACATTTTCGATACAGGATCAATATATGGGCGGAGTTAACAATTTCCTGAGCCCGCGAAAACATGGTTAAACAAGGACTAACTGATAACAGATGTCGTCAAGTCTGGACATGCGCCAGACGGACAAAGGAGCTATTTATAGACTGTTACTAGGCAGATTACAAGAACAACTAGCGAGAAGGTAGGACTCTTCTCGTGCAAAGCACGTGGAGATATGACAATACAAAATGGAGTCCGGACATTAGTCAACATAAGACAAGGAAACACGTTCTAACTAGAGAGAATTCATGTCTTTACTGAATGCTTAATCATATCGCTGTTTCAGTTTTCAACAGACGACCCTTTCAGCATTTACTGAAGACATTCGGCTTATTAAGATAATCATCATATATGTAAATTTTCATCATCTCTTCCACCTCTTTGTTTAAATGTTTCTGATAGGTGACATTGGCAATAGCTTTCTTATCAGGAATACAAAATGATACACATAAAGAACAGAGTAAAGGACCACACTGAACACAGATGCAACAGGAAAACAGAACCGCTACAATAATACAGAGACCAGTTAAAACTTTCCATCCCCATGTAGTAATCAATGCCCAAAACCATCCAGAAAAGGTCCAAGTGCCATTTGCTGTATGGATCTCAGCTGCGATTTTATGCAATTTATTAATAGCGTTATAGACTGATGGCGTGTGGTCGGGAATAAATACACAACAACTACTTCCGATAATTCTACATGCTCCACCTCTGTCTGCTAACATAACATCTAATACCATACGATTCTGTAATGCAACAATTCTAGTGATTTGTAATTCTTCCGTAAGATTCCCAAGAGCAGCAGCAGCTTGATTCGTTACAGCCTTTACAACTCTTGTTAATCGTCGAACCTTCCTACTATTTAGAGCAGCTCCAACAAAGAAAAACAATCCTAAGTTAAAATCAACATACTGCTGTAAACTAGTGTCGGTTTGGTCAACATCATCAATAGATAGAGTACGTTTATACCTATTTACAGTTACATTGTTCAATAACTTCAAGTCTTTATGATAGGATGCAGGCGCTAAGAATACAGGGGGTAATAAGAACGCTACATAACATACTCCGGACCAGCCGGCTGGTAAGCGATAATAACCTTTATTCCCACTTACAAAATACGTATTATGGGAAGCTAAGAAAGTACTATTATTTAATCCATCTATATTCAAAACAATAATACAATCACTAACACCAACAGGAATATGACCCACACTCTGGACACACAGGTCCGCTTGAGCTTGTGCCACTTGAATCACAAATTGTTCATTTCCAGCAGTGTCTCTGGTGTTCGTGAAGATATAGGGAATTGATTCATTGTCTGGTCGATATTCTTCCCACTCCCATATTGTCCCATTCGCTTGTGGATAGCCTTCTTTATCTTGATGACATTCCCTATTAAGTCTAAAAAGTAGTCGTCCCACTGTAGGTTTCCGTGTGGCAAAAAGCAAAGTGTACCATGCTCTACAAGAGCCATTATGAGAGAAAGGAAGAGGTATAAACGGCGTTCCTCCTTTCTTCTGATGAGCTGGCATCATACCACATATCCAACAGTTCGTAGCATTTGTAGCAACATGGGTATGATGCAACATCTGGATAAAAGTATTATTCAAATAAGACTGACGATGCTTCAGTTCTTGATACGGAAGGGTATAAAAGTAGTGCTCCTCAGGCACTGGAGTAGTCGAAACAAGTAACTCACGGGCAGGAGTCACATCCTCTACAAACCACATGGTTATAACAACAATGGCTACAATGATAATAAAACTTGTCGCACAGAAAATCTTCTTCTTCTCCATTTTATAGTAAAAGTCAATATCTTCCTGAAACTAAAAGGTTGTCAGAACTCTTCCCCTTAGGCAGTCGTTGATTTCTTCACCAGCGGGCCAAGACGGGTGTCACTACACTAATGCAGGGCTGATCCCCCCCCCTTGCCTCATTGGCTCTCCGTTTCACTAACCTAAAGGCCGTTCTGACAACATCTCCTGATACAGAAAGAAATCACTTCCTCGGCCTGAAATGATATCTTCTACTTCCAGGAATCGCTTGGTCCGGGAAGAGCTCCTCAACGTCGTTCGGTTCCACAGTACGGCCTTTCTCTGCAGTCAGGATTTCTCGATGGTCGGTCAATACAGCAGGCTCCACTAATCCAGGTGGCACTTTACGACAATGCAAGGAGTGGATCCAGTTCTTCCGATTGGAGACTCGCACAGCTGTCCTTGTTGCGAGCAAGACCTGCTCAGGACCAACCCATCTCGGCTCCAGACTGTTCGTCCTTTCAAATACCTTGATCATGACATGATCTCCAGGTCGGAGGTTATGTCCTTCACCTGTGGATCGATCAGGGAGCGCTTCTCGAACCTGTTGATAAATAGAAACCAAATTATCCGTTAACTGTGCCAGATAATCATTCATCATTACACAAGGTACATCATACACTGACTTCGGTGGACCCCAAATATTCATTGGGCATCCAAATACGATCTCGTAGGGTGTGAGACCGGTCCGAGAATGCGGTATCGATCTAATTGACAATAATGCCAGCGGCAAAGCGTCTGGCCAAGTCAAAGAAGTCGAAGCTTGGATCTTAGCGATCTTGAGCTTCAAAGTACCGTTATATTTCTCAACCAATCCCGCAGACTGAGGGTGAAACACTGCATGAAACTTCTGGGTAATTCCTAGTCCTTTCAGAACATACTTGATAACGTCTGCTATAAAATGAGGTCCGTTATCACTCCACAACAATCTACAAACACCATATCGAGGGAAGAACTCCTTCAATAGCATCTTGGCTGTAGTCATTGCAGTATTGTCTTTCGTAGGGTATGCCTCAACCCATTTGCTGAAGGCACAAACCACTACTAGAACATACTTCAGATTGTTACAGCGCTCAAGCTGAATGTAATCCATCTGCAAAACCTCAAAGGGTGCAGTAGGTGTTGCAAATCCTCCTGCTGGAGTTCGTGTACCCTTTCCTGGGTTATACCTCAGGCAAATCATGCAGGTCTGCACTACCCTCTTTGCCGTACTAGCGATCTCCGGATGCTCCCAAACACGTGTGAGTAATTTTACAATTGCGGAAGCTCCGCCATGCGCTAGTCCATGTGCCATCTGAACCATAGGTTGTACGAAAGCCGTGGGTAACTTCCATTTATCCATCTGCTTATTTCTCCAACACCCTTCATCATCTACCTCTCCGTCATTGGACCATTGCTCCCGTTCCTTATCGGAAGCGGTCCTCTGTATCTCCAACACTTCTCTCCTAGCGTCGTGCCATCTTTCTGCCTGTGACTTCACAACATACATTGCAGTAGAGCCAGGCTGCATCGCAGTCTCTCGTGCCACCCGGTCTACAAAAGCATTCCCTTCTCCATCTACATCTGTAAAGGGCGTATCCTGGAGATCAATACGACCCTTTGTCTGTTCCTCAGTCACAAGAATACAGTCATGTGCTTCTCGTGCTTCAGACTGAGTTTCCGGGAACGGCAACAATGTGGCTGGATTTAACGTTGCACATCTCTTTAACGTAATATGAGGAGCCAAAAGCGTCAACTCATATCCCGTTAAACGAGCACTGGTCAAATGCTGCGTCTTTGTCTGATTAAGCAGGGCATCAACAGCATGGGAGACTAATACCAACAACTTATGAGATAACACAATTCCCTCGCTTTGGCGTATTGACACAGCTGTCGCCGCAACCGAGCGAAAACAGCCAGGCAACGCTCGGGCAACAGGATCAAGTACAGCCGAAAAATATGCACAGGGGCGCTGCTTGTCGCCGTGCATCTGTACTAAAACTGATAATGCACATCCATCTCTCTCATGTACATACAATGTGAAGAGCTTCGTATAATCAGGGGTACCTAACACTGGTGCTGAACAAAGGGCTTGTCGCAATTGCTGAAAGGCAATTTCACAACTATCTGACCAGGGAAGAGGAATTGGGGTATCTTTTGTCAAAAGTGCTAACAATGGCTTAACTATATATGAAAACCCCAATATCCATAGCCTACAAAAAGAAGCAAGACCCAAAAATGCACGCACGTCCTTCTGTGTGGAAGGTACTGGCGTGTCCAAAATTACTTGAATACGATCTGGTGTGAGTGCACGCCCCTCCTTAGACAAAAGGTGACCCAAATAAGTCACCTTTGGTCTACAGAATTGCAATTTCTTCTTCGACACTTTGTGATTGTGAGAGGCCAAAAAGGAAAGCAAGGATAACGTGCACTTTTCACACAACTCAGGAGTGTCGGCTGCCAACAAGATGTCATCGACATATTGTATAAGGGCTACACCATCAGGCAGAACAAAGGAATCCAATTGTCTTTTCAATGCTTGACTGTAAATACTAGGACTCTCTGTATAACCCTGAGGGACTCTACAAAATCTGTAAGACCGATTATTCAAAGTGAAGCCGAAGAGGTATCGGCTATCAGGATGAATAGGAATCGAAAAGAAAGCATTTTTCAAATCAATAACCGAAAATGTGGTCGCCGTTGGCGGGACCAGAGTAAGCAACGTCGTAATATCAGAAACCACTGGATACTGAGGTATCACTATTTTATTCACCTCCCTTAAGTCAATAATAAAATGATAAACCCTAGTATCAGTATCTTTCTTCAAAATAGGTAAAATAGGACTGTTGCAGACATTGTAGGGAACTTCCTCCACTACTCCCACCTTAATCAAATCCTGCACAATCTGTATGAGTGCCTCCTCCCCCTCCTGGGAAATACGATACTGAGGGAGGCGTGGTAACACCGCACCCTCCTTGACACTAATGTGGACAGGCGGAATCACCATCTGTCCCACATCAGTATCCGAAGTGGCCCACAAAGTACGAGGGAGAGAAGCTAACACAGTATCCTCTGCAACCACACACATCCGGTCTGACATAGGGTGATTGTCATTCAATATCACACGTACTCCAGTAGGGGAGCAGCGGATCGTAGCTCTGAAGTGCTTAAGCATATCAAGACCCATAATATTGTCAGGCGTGTTCGGGGCAAGCAAAAACGGACAGGGTGCAGAAAGTTGGTCAACACGAAATGCAAGGGGTCAGGATAGAGGGCTTCGAGAGAGTGTACCATCAAACCCTACCGATGTAACCATTAAGCCAGATGGGGGAGCCCTCGGAACCAATTGTTTGGACAGCGCACTGCGAGTAGCTCCTGTATCGACTAGGAACCGATCAGTAGAACCCAGAACATTTGCTGAAACATAAGGACCCCTCTGATCAACTGGCACTTCAACTGATTCCAACCCCCATCCAACGCAATCCTACGCATGCTGCGAATCATGGTACCCAGAACGGTCATTCCCAGACATTTGATACTGATTTTGCCGATCAAACACATTAGGTCTATCTTGTTGCTGTACGTTAGGCTCAAAGCGAGCACGATCATTGGAATTTCCTCTGAGATTCGAAAAGCCCCC
The DNA here is from genome assembly GCF_964204655.1 of Triturus cristatus. Classification (NCBI taxonomy): domain Eukaryota; kingdom Metazoa; phylum Chordata; class Amphibia; order Caudata; family Salamandridae; genus Triturus; species Triturus cristatus. Next base: position 1,062,011,343 of record NC_140593.1, on the reverse strand, counting down.
TCTACCTCTCGACGGTCCCTGACCACGTCCCTGACGGGGTGCATATAGTACCGGACAATCCCTGGCCCAATGACCCAGCTGTTTACAATACGCACATTGATTTCTATTAACATCCGACCGACCCGAAGGGGGACCATAGAATCCTCCTCTACCTCTTTCGACACCCCGACGAGGCGGACCATACACTTGTGCTAACATCACCTTAGTTTTCAAATCTTTCGATTTCTTCTCCTCATTCCCCTTCGCTTCTTGTTCCTGACGCTCATAATACTGAGCCATAGTCAGGAGGGATGCCGGAGACGAGGTGGACCAAGAACTTTCACTCGCTTTTAATTGAGCTGCTATTCCCGGTAATAAATTCGCCACATATTTATCAACAAAAAGGTGTCGACCCGTATCATCCGTAAGTGACTGACCACTGAAATCATGAAATGTTTCCTCGAAGCGCGTAAAGAAGTCTGAAACTGATTCATCAACCTTTTGTTTACACGAGGCTAACATATTCCAGTCAATCTTTTTAGGGGGGATAATCGTTTTCAACTTAGTCAAAATAGCAGCGGGGAGATCTAAAATAAGCTGGGGCGGTTTTTGCGCGGGCTTTCTCTCCCTATCCTCATCCTCAATCTCAGACCATTTGGCCTTAAAAGCGGCTTGATCATCCACCTTCCGCACAGATCGCCACATATCCAGTGGTAAAATAAGCCCAAAGAACAAATCTATATCTGCTAAAGTCATAGTACAAGAATTCAAGGCCCCCTCGACTTCTTCATAAAAGGCCGCTGGATTCTTGCGGGGGTCAGGCAATGCATTCTTTAATGCCATGACATCAGTCCTATGCCAGGGAGTATAAACCCAATTATACACAAAATATCCCTTAGCATCGGGGGAAGACATGTCTGGACTAGTTCCTGCTCCTTTAGGAGGAACATACAAAGGTGCCGCCTCTCGCATCGGTTTAGCATGCACTAGTTCGCTCTTATCTGAATGGGAGGTAGACGATTGTTTCCCGCCGGCGTGTGAATCCAATTGCTCCTTTTCCCCTGTCTTTTGGCGTGCTTTCTCTTTGAGTTCAAACGCCGCGTCCCGCAATGCAAACAGCCGTCGGACCGCATCGGGTACCTTAGAGGGAGAAAAGACACCGTTACGTAATGCTTTAGAATCCGAAATACTACATCATCAGGCTCAAAAGCATCAGAATATTTCCGAAAGGCAGTAATCACTTCATCAGAAAAAGTTTCAACAAAATACAACTTCTCTCTATCCCGCCAATGTTCCAAAAAGTCCAATAATTCAGTAAGAGATAGCTTGCCCTTAAGCGCACGAAGATAAATTTTCCGAAGCTCACCCATACGATCAGTCGATAACATGGACCGCGTGTCTACCTTATCCGAAACCGATCCAGAATCCTGTGCCCTCGGAGCAGACGCACCAACATAGGGGGGCGGAGAGCGATCTAATAAATGAAAATCATCTTAGAGATTAGTAAGGACAGGATAAAGTGGCTGGCGGACAGCATATTGACCCGAGACTTGCAACCTACGCTCTTTCTCTTGTCTCTCCGCCAGTTCTCTTTCCTCCCGACGCTTCGCTTCCTGTGCTCTCACATGATCATTTTTCCGTTGCTCTTTATCAATCAGCGCTCTCTCACGTTTCTCCCGTTCACGCACTTCCTTCACCCATAACCGTACACATTCAAACATGTCTTGCCGAGCACGCCGTTTACACATACACTGTTCCACATACTCAAACTTACGTATATCAAACGATCCATACAAAGGCCATCGTAACTCAGGATCCTTTTTGGTGTATTTCCTCCATACTGTGCTGTACATTATAGAGGAAAGACCATGCTTCACATACATATCCCTATTAGGAGTCCCCTCTGGGGGGGCTGGAGCAGATTCCTCAAGATTTAACCGGTTTCCAAAACAGCAGCACCACTTACGGAGTGCGCTAAAAGCAGGCATTCTCAAAAATAATGCAAAATATGCAGTATTATCAAAAAAATGGCACTTAAACGTTGCGCCGTTCAAATTTAAACAACTCCGGAGAAATATCTCCACATTACCTGCCTATATGTGTTGCAACGCATATATTCTCACAGTAATCAATACAAAACATGACCGGTCATCACAAATCAAACTCAAATAGCCAACCCAGGCTTCAAATACTCGGAGCAAGTACCGTACAACGGTTCTTACCAATCAAGAGTGTCCAGATTCCAACTGCCAAGTTCCAAAATTCGCCCAAACGGCTATCACACGGCAAACCGACAGAAGAGGTCTCAGTCGAGGACCGGCGCCACCCAGATGGTCAGCTCGGAAGGGAAGGAAGAAACCTCGGGATGCCAGGACTAAAAGACGCCTCTGGCAGTGATCACATCCCCGGCCAAATTCCTCACCTTCGTCACGACCAGTCCTTCGAGCATCCGAGTCGCCGATGAGCCCCACGTGACGGGCGCAAATTGATGAGTACAGGCCCCAGCTAGGCCCGCAGAATACAAGGGTTCGCTCTCCTGTAACAAAGTGCTAGAAGGAAGTTGGCACGGAAACTGCAAATACAAAGACAGAGTTTATTAACCCTTAAGGGTGGTCCTACAACCTACACAACACTCTTCAGTATTGCATAGAGTAGCACAAAGAACTTGCGTACACGGTCCCCTTTTATACACAACAGAGGGGCTCATAAGTGGGTGGATACAACATAGAGCAAAATTCATTACCATTTATGGACATTTTCGATACAGGATCAATATATGGGCGGAGTTAACAATTTCCTGAGCCCGCGAAAACATGGTTAAACAAGGACTAACTGATAACAGATGTCGTCAAGTCTGGACATGCGCCAGACGGACAAAGGAGCTATTTATAGACTGTTACTAGGCAGATTACAAGAGCAACTAGCGAGAAGGTAGGACTCTTCTCGTGCAAAGCACGTGGAGATATGACAATACAAAATGGAGTCCGGACATTAGTCAACATAAGACAAGGAAACACGTTCTAACTAGAGAGAATTCATGTCTTTAGTGAATGCTTAATCATATCGCTGTTTCAGTTTTCAACATCCTGACTGAACCAAAGAATAAATATACCCTTTTGATATAACTACATCTCAGTCTACATCTTTTCTTGAATTCCACAACCTTACAAGCATCATTCGGTGGGAGTGGAACCTCCCTTTGTGAATGTCTTCCCTGGTAGCACTACTACAGTTAAGTTTGGGAAGATAGAGAGTGGTAGCAGCCATCGCGTAAGAACTGAGATTCCGCTACGAGTGTGGACGCTCTGCCATGTATGCAGAGGGTTTTTGTGAATCTGGTCCTGAGGGTCTGCTTTCTAGAGGCAACAGTGCACAGCGTTTGAAGAAGGAGGTAAAATGCAACGTACATTTTGCGACTTCTTGAAGTGTCTACACAGAATCTAGATACTGTACCTCTCGCTGTAATCATACAGGTTAGTAGTAGTGTTAAATTTTATTCGGTTGTAAAAACCATAAAAGCACACAAAACTAAACACAGTGAGTAAAAAGAAGGCAATTCTGTGACAAAAATCACAACAGCATTAAAACAAGCCTCAGGTTCATTTAAATAAACATCCCGCAAAGTAGATTCAAACATACATAAAGATATATAATAAAGGGCATGGTGCAAACAGTGAACAATCGTATGTAATAAAGTGCATGGTGCAAACAGTGCATAATCGTATGTAATAAAGTGCATGGTGCAAACAGTGCATAATCTACAATAGGCAGGGTATGCAATATAGTTGCTGCCAAGGAACCTGAAAAGTATATCCTGCAATTGATCATTATTTCCCCACAAGGTTACATAGCCTGACAGATGGTGTTGTAAACATATAGACTGCATACATTTCCAGTTTGGTATGAAGAAGCTAGAGATGTAGTAACACTGGTCTGCATCATCTAATATTAAGGATTCTGAGCAGGGGGACCAGCATCATTTTCCTTGAGGCCTTGTATAGGTCACAGAAAAAGACAAAATCCAACGGAGATCACTGAAGAAAATTCTTGTGGACAACTCCTCAATCAACATTACAGTAAGTACATAGCATCTACTGGCTGGAATGAGGAAAAACAAGGGAAGTGCTTGACTCAGAGACAGAAACGTAGCAGCACTGGGAATTTCTGTGAAATGAGAGCACATTCTGAAGGCAACAGTTAGCAGCCATTATGCCTCAGTTGGAGTGGAGAAAATGTTATTTCCCCTGACTATAGCAGGATCTCCCAAAATATGATACAGGAACTGAGACACTTCAAGAAGTTGTTTATTGTCCTGGACTTGGAGTTAGCATTTTGGGACTCTGCAAGACTTAAGTTACAGCTAGATGGGGTGCAACATGTGTTCAGCCAGGCAGAGGTTTCAAAGGCCTTTTTGGAGGGTGTCAAAAGATATTGGACCCAGCTAAAGGAAACTCCTTTGAATAAGAGGCTAGATCCAATGAACAAGATATTCTACTGCTAAACGTCACAAAGATAACCGGTTCACTAAAGTGTATACTTGTCAGGGACAATTTAGGAACTTAAGAGGAGACTGGTATCTGTATTGATACTGACTAACCCACACTCTCCTAGGCTAAGTGACTGGGCTTTCCCTGACAATCTCTGCATTCTACATAGAAATGAGCCCTACTTTTATGGTAAACATGACCATAGTATTTCTTTAGAGTGTGTATGTGGAAGGTTTAATGCCTAGGAAACTAATATTTGGATGAGTGGTAACAGTTAACAGAAACTGTGAGATTGCAATATTATTTCATAAACAGTCTGGCATTAGTTGTGAAAACAAAAAAAACAATAATAATCAAAAAATGAAAATCTTTAGTTCTACTAGGAAGGTACATGCTCTAAGCAACATCGCAAGGGCGTCTAGCTAAGCACAGATCTAACATGGAAGGAAGCGTGCTTAGATACAGTTGCCTGCCTTTTGGATATGAGGCATTGTTAATGAAGCAGTATAGATGCAAGAAGCTGCATACACAATTTCCCCCTCCGGTCTCCATTGAGAATCAATGAAGAAAGAAGATATAAAGAGATCTGCAGGGGTGGGGAGGCAGGCACATAGACTGGTTGCTTGGGAAGAATGCCAGAGAGCTGACATCAGACAGAAAAGCGTCTAAGAGATATGCGCGGCTTGGTATATCATAGGCACAGATATTGTAACACTTCAACCAAAATGACAATTGGGTGGCTGACAATAATATAGGCATGAAAATAGATGGGGTTCAGACTAATTACATTGGACCGTAGGAATTGTTAATATAAAATGCTTTGGGTTTTTCAATATTCATTTTTCTTTATATGATGGCTGCTGAAATAATAATAGTCCTTATCATTATTATACACAATGCCAGTGTGCTGATTGTACATGATAAATATCTAATAATTATAAATACCAATTGCTGGGTGTGTCTACTACTTATAAGGAGTAGGGTAAAGTTCAGAAAAACTACAAATAACCCCTGAAGACAAGAGTATCTCTGATGGGGCTGTCTGCCTCACAACACTGAAGTTGAGCCTAACTTGATATAGAGAAGAGTGAGAGAAACTTGCCTGTTTTCCTTTTCTTCGAAGGGGACGCGATAAGCAAATTCACCTTGGGGCGAAGGAAATCTCTTGGGTGTTCCCTATATTTAAGGGTGTTCATGACACTCCTTACCATCTTCCACTTGGTCTCCCTCCCTCCCTCTATTCTTAAGGGGGATAGATTCATATATGGTTAATGGATATTTTTGTGGTGTTTGCAGTAAAACTATATTGGAGCTGTTGCATTTACAGTGATTCAGGATGCAGCTTTCTCTTATTCGTAATTATATTTCATCTCAATAAATAGTATTGTAACCTAAGTTATTATAATCTTGTTATGCTAATGCCAGATATAGGTTTAGGATTTGGGTTAGTATTAGGATAAGGAGCTAATTTACTTAACTTAATTTAGCGTAATGTAATTTAAAAATTAAAATTAATTCAGTATTTCTATTGGTAAGGGATAGTGTTAGAGAGTTGTTTGTATGATTTTCATTAAATTGGAATGAAATAAATTCATATAAATGCATATTTAACAAGTATTCTAATTAGACCTATGTTTAGCAGTTGGGGGAGGGAATGTGTAAACTATTTATTTCATTTTAAATTAGTTAAAAGTATATCATTAAGAATAAAATCATAAAAATTTGATTGATAAGGGATATGGTTAGAGTTAGTTTAGGTTATTACAAGATGGTGGTGTTCAGTTAAAATAATACAATTAATATTGAATGTAGGATAAGGAGGTAGTGGAAGATGAGGTCAAATTGCTGAAGAAACAGCAGCACAGGAAATGAGACAAGTAATGGTTTGTACCTTTATGAGCAATGTTTAAGCGTGAGCTACAATGTGAAATATGATAGACTAGATATATTAACTAATGTCTTTGTTATGAACTACACAATGTTTATTCATAATTGACTCATATAACATTTACTTTATATTAGAACATTGGAATGTTGAAATATCCATAGAACGTGATGGAGTAGCTCCAGGATTATAAAGGCTGGTATAAACCCAGAGATTCATCCTTCCAATGTTTGTCTTCATGTTGCTCCCTTTTTAATTTAGAACATTCCACCCTTAGTGGGTGGAATGTTCTAATAGCCTTATGGCCTTTCTGCCTTGGGCTATACCGGTTAATAAAGGCCCTTGCCCTCGCTATAGGCCCTTGCCTGCCGCTCGGGCTATACCGTGGGTTCACGACCTTTAACAACTGGTATAGCACTCGGCAGCAGGCTATAAGGTCCTAATATCACATTATCGCTATGAAATTCTAACATATCCTGCAGTTTTGACATCCAACCCCAAACAGTATTAATCCATATTTTGACACACCTTCAATCAGCTGTTTTTTAGTTGGCTGGTGCCAGGCAGGGCTAAAACACCAATAAATGATTTAGGGCTAGATGTAGTATTGTATGATTTACCAGCTCATAATTTGCGACTTCTAAGAACATAACAATTTGCAGTTTGATCATTGAAATGTACTATCAACTCGAGCACATGTTACTAATAGCAATGCCTGTTTTTTAATTATTTGCTTCCTATAAATATTGCAAACTGTGAACGGTGCTTAGACACATACTGATGACATCACAGAAAATACATTGTTGCACTGCCATCTAAAGCACAGGGGCTGGCAGTGGGAACCTATTTGGACTTCCAACTACATCTTAGAGCCAAAATGACCACTCAGGAATAGTAGGCAGAGGACTCCTCAAGGAAGTGGAGGCAAACGTGAATCTGATGATGAAATTGCTATACTGTTGGAGGAGTGTTTAGCAAATAATGCAACATTTTTGGTAAATCGTCCCTAGCTATGTGGTGCCCTATAAAAAAAAATGCTGTTGCTGTAGCGACATGCAGCAGTCTTAAAAATCGGTAGCAGTGATATGACCTTCACTCATGTGCGAAGGAAAAGCTGGCCAATAGGAGCAAGGATGCTGCTGGCAAGGGGAACCTTCTACCCAGCCACCTATGACAGCAATGACTGAGGCCATTGAGAGCGCCCTCACTTCTGAGGCTATATCTGACTAACAAATATTGACAAATCAGAACCAACTCAGCAGTAAACATGCTAGTGTTATTTTTTTACAAATAAAACAATACAAATATTAGATCATAAAAATAATATTATAACTGTCAATTAAATCTAGAAAACAGAATCCACTTGATTTGAGCTCATTTTACATGTTCATCTATTAACATTTCTAATGTTTAAGAAATTGCTTTATGGGATTTGCAGTCCATTGCTTTTTATTTAATTTTTTGGGGTTTATTATTGTGTTATATGAGAGAGATCCTCAATAAATAAATCGACTTAAATGTTTAGTACCATGATCCTGGAAAGAAAAAATAGTGCATCATGGGTTTAAGAAGCTTACACCTTAATATAGGAAATACATATTATTATTTTATTTTTTTAGAGAGTTTTATATAGCGCGAACTAGACCCAAATCGGGTATCAGAGTGCTTTACACGAGCACCAGTTTTGTTACAGAAGGACACATTTACGTTTTTTTAGACACGGGGAGATTAAGTGATTTGCCCAGAATCACAGGATGTTTAGCGTTGTAGCTGAGACTTGAACCCGGTCCCCCAGCTTCAAGGTCGACAGCTCTAGCCGTAAGGCTACATCCTCTCCCCAAACATAATGAAACATACATATATAGAAAGAAGACAACACTACAGAGGAACATGATGGTCACAATTAGGATGATGTAGTGGATCCACCATGATATGGTTGAAGCACTGGGCAACAAACAAATACAATTTGTCTCAAACAACTTTGCCTACAAGAAGACACACACCTAGATTCACTAGAAATGTACAGGCAATTACATGACAGAGATCAAACTTTTACTTAGTGTGGTCCCAGCCAAATGTTTATCAGTCTTGACCCTGCTCCTCATGAGTACAGTCTTGCCCGTACTGCCAAGCAAGGTCCTCCATGAACAGGAACACAAGCAACCTAGGACCGGGTTCACTCTAGTTAGTGCTCCTTTTCCTCTTTTTCAGAGAAACACTCCTAATTGGGAGTTGTGTGTGAATCTGATAAACTTCTCAGCAGAGTTGGATTTTGTCATATCGAATAAATATTGACCCAAATACCGGGTGTTAGAAATGGGGGTCTCTAGTTGACAATGGTTTGCACCTCCTCCAAGTAGGGACCCTTCCTTCTAGTCAGGATAAGGGAGCTACACTCCTAAAATAACCCCTGCTCACCCGCTTGGTAGCTTGGCACGAGCAGTCAGACTTGTCTTAGAGGCAGTGTGCAAAGCATTTGCATATAATCAACAGTAATACAGTGTAAGCACTACAAAAGGACACCACACCAGTTAAGAAAAATATCCAATATTTTTCTATACTTAAGACATGACCAAAAACGATAAAAATACACGATACAGTGCTTAGAAATCTTCAGTTATCAAAATAACCTTGAAATACAGTTCCTTGAACTCGATAGCTCCGTCCGGGGCTATCACGGCATCGTGAACAAACAAATACAAACAGTTCTGGCTGACCGTGGCGTTGCTGGCCAACTATGGTGTCGGGAAGACCCGCAAAACAATACCTTTAGAAATGCAGGGCATCGGCGGCCTCTTGTTGAGCTCCGAAAGCACGGGGTTCGCAGGCGTCGGTTCCGGAGGTCGGTGCAGGAGTTGGCGGGCCCGTGAAGTCACACGCGTGGCAGATAGAACTCCTTGCGGTTAAAGTCAGGAGCGCTGGCGTCAGCAGGCATCGGATGCTGCGGTGCGAAGTGCAGGGGAGGGGTGTGCGATGCCCTCAGGTCACGGTGCGAGCAGCGGCTCGGTGGCAGCATCAGATGGCGTCGTAGGTGAGACCAGGATCCTGGCGCAAAGTGATGCGGTGTTGGCAGGTCACGTGCAGGCAGCGCCGTTGTCGTTGCTTAAGCACTGTCGTCGGCTGACGAACTGGAGTCGATGGCGCCGGCGTCGGAAGGCCAAATCTGCGGTGTGGAATGAGGGCGGTGCATCGTGTAACTTTATGAGCAGTGCCCTTGAACCACGGTGCAAGCAGCGGTGTCGATGGAGGGGTGAAGCGGCGTCGTTGGGGATACCAAGGCGCCATCGTGGAACGAGGCGGTGCGGAGTACGGTACCCACAGATCGCGGTGCTAGCAGCAGCTCAATGGCATCGTCGGTGAGACCAGGGTCACGTTGCAGCATTGCTCGGTTCCCACTGTGATGCCTTCAGGACACGGAGTCGGCAGCGGCATCGTAGATGGCATCGGGTTGCTTTTTCTTCTGTTGCAGCACAAAACACACAGTCCCCAGCGCTGAGGGCACAAGAACTTAAAGTCTTTGTTATTCCTGAGACTTCTTGAACAGGGGGCAAGCTCTACCTCAAGACCTTAGAGATACTCAAATAAAGAAGTTGTAGAAAGTTCAGTCGAGTCCTTTCACTGTCTAAGACAGAAGCAGCCACTTCATGCCAACACAGCAAAGCACTCAGCAGGGTGGTAATTCCTCCTCACAGCTTCTCCAGCTCTTCTTCTTGGCAGTCTTCTTGGTCCAAAAGAGTTCTTAAGTTCAGAGGTTTGGGCTCTACTTTTTATAGCCCAAAACCCTTTTTCTTCTCAGGCAGAGAGTGTCTGCGCCCAGCCTAAACCAGTTCTTCCCTCTCTGGTGTGGCTTCCTGGCAGGAGGTGGAGACGGCATTGTCAGAGGCAGACCAGGACCATTCAGGTGAAAGGAAATCTCCTCTCCCTACTTTAAATTCAGACCAGGTCTATTCAGCCCTTTCCTGATCCACCTAGACTACCTGTAGCCACTGCTCCTCCCCAGCCCCTGTCATCCAAAACCTAGACAGTCAATCCACAAACCCAGCAGAGGCCTACTGGATGGCTGAGCAAGAAAATACCTACTTTCTAAAAGTGGTATTTTCAAACATGGAATGTAGAAATCACCTTCACTAAAAGATGCATCTTTAGATTCTGAGTTCAGGCATACTTAGCTTCATTTCTCTACCTATTTCCCAGGGCCAGTTATGTTTATAAGATGTTATAAACAAACTCCCCATTTTGTCCTATGGGAACAGGCAGCCTTGCAATTGTGAAAAACGAAATTGGCAGTAATTCACTATCAGGACATGCCACACACATCAGTGTATGTCCTTCCTTTCACATACACTGCACCCTGCCCACAAGGGTACCTTGGGCTTACCTTATAGGTGACTCACATGTGAGAAAAGGGAAGGTTAGGGCCTGGCAAGAGAGTGCACTTGCCAAGTCGACATGGCAGTTACAAACTGTGCGCAGACTCTGCAGTGGCAGGTCTGAGTTACCTTTTCAGGCCTACTCATGTGGGTGGCACAATTAGTAAGGGTGGGCGTCAAATTCCGTTCCGCTCGCGGAATTGCGATATTTTGACATTTTCGCGTTCCGCGGAGAGCGCGAAAATGCCGAAATTTCTGCTATTTGCCGCGTTGCAAAGATTTTTTTCATGTTCGCTCTTTGAAAATCCGTTCTCGCGCGCGCGATCGCCTTACCGGGATCCCTGCGTTCACCGACGAGTTTTCCAATCCGTTCGCGTGTGCCATGAGATGTTGATAGACAGTCGCGCTATCCTGTGAGAGTTCACGATCGCGATCATGTCATTCTCCTCGCCATCAGACACCACGAGAGTCTGCGATCGCGAACACGTCATTTTCCAGTGCGAGAGAGAGCGTGAGGTCACAAACACATCAATCTCTACCGCGACAAAGACCATGAGATCGCGAACACCTCATTTTGGATGCGCCATCGACATCTGGCGGAAGTGTGGTGAAGGTCGCGATCGCGAACACGCCAAATTTTCGATTTGGAGAAGAATGTTAACTCTAGCTGCATAAAACCTTCTCTAAATGATGATTTGGATGGAAAAAACTCCTCTGATTGACATTTGGCTGTCCTTTTTTGTGCAAGGAGTCCTTTTTAAAAAAAAAACCTTTGGGGGGGAGAGGGAGGAAGTGCCACAGAGTCTCCAACTTCCTGTTCCTGCCCATCAGGCTCCTCCCAGTGCTTTGTCCATCTCCTGTTCATTCTGCCTTTGGATTTCAGCTGGAAGGATCACTCTTTGTGTCTGCTGCAGCATTATCATTGGATTTGAGGACTTTTGAATTTGATATTTTACAAGTAAGTTGGTGTTGTGTCTGTTTGATTGGGGGCATTGCAGTTGCTGCAACTACAATTTTGGTACTTCTCATTCTGGTTTTTTTAATTGTTGGGGGTAGAAAGTAGGCCCAGAGCTAGTCATGGGTGGGTGCATGATGAAGCAACTGTTCCTTTGGTGTGTGTTGAATGTTTTTCAAACATCATTCAGGGCATGGATGGCATTGGATTGAGTTGGAAAATGTGTTATTTGGGAGGATTTCTGTTTTTGGGGGTGTGTTAAAGAAATGCCTTTGTTGTGTGTGCCTGGTGTGTTGGTGTGCACCCTGCAGACCTTGTTTTGCCCTGTGGACTTTCGTTTTTGCATTTTATTGCATTAAAAAGGCACAGCAGTGTGGTTTAGAATGGATCTTTTGCCTGGCTTCTTTTATAGGCCTTTTAGTAGTTCATTGTTTCCCAGGCCTCCTGCTTGTTGCTTGTGAGTGTCCATGTGGCTTGTGGCCTTTTCTGGTGGGAGTTAATATGGGCCTGCATGGTTTTCCTATTGGCTTACTGCTTCCATCCATCCCCTTTGCCAGCAGAAGCTCCCTTCCATTACATTTGTATTTTTGTGGTTATTCTTATTCTTTCCTATCCTTCCTGAGAGTGTAGTGTGTGTATACTGTACACAGTAAGTGTTATACCATAGCCCTTGTTGCCAAAGTCTCACAAATGGCTACACTATATCTTCTATTTTTTTGTTTGTACTAGTAGTAATTGAACCACAACAACAAATGCAACATTTCACTGATGTTCTGCTCCTGGCTTATCTGCTTTTATGTGCACAAAAAGACACAGGAGACTCCGACGGTGCTGTGACACTCAGGATCTCCGGCAAGGGGAGACTCGAACTCCAAGAAAGAAAAGATCTGCTTCTAGCGGCGGGTGAGCGGCAGCGAAGGCCTCAAAACCCACCAACCAGTTATTGCACAGCGAACAGGGAAAACCGAGAGGCCGCGCTGGGCATCGGCTCCAGCGGCAGGCGACGGGGATTACCTGGCAGATCTGAACGGATCTGGAGAAGATGGGGGGCAGGGGCCAGCGCACGACTGCACAGGCAAAACTTGACAAATATGCATTTGCCAAAGACTCGCATGGCCCGTCGGAGCGTAAGGAACTGTCGGAGGGGACCCCAGACTCCGGGGGAACAGCCAAGGTTACGCTGGAGGACATCATGGCAGCTCTTAACAATGTACAATCCACGGTGGGTTCGATCTCCACCGAAGTATCCCTACTCCGGGCTGATTTTTCAAAAATGACCGCCAGAGTGACAGAAGTGGAGCAGGTGGCGAAAACCCTCACTAAAGATACCGCCTCGTTGCTGCAAAGAGTTGGCCGGTTGGAAACTGAAAATAGACTTATGGCGGCAAAGTTGGAGGATCAGGAGGGGCGCTCCAGGCGAAATAACGTCCGCATTACGGGGGTCCCTGAGAGCGAAGGGAGTCCCGCCATGGACCTCTACGTAGAGGCGCTCATACAGTCAAAGCTCCAGCCTCGGGGGCTCTCCGCCCACTTCTCCGTGGAAAGGGCGCATAGAGTACCGGGGGGCAAACCCAAACCTGGGGCCCCCCCTCGACCCATAATTGCCCGCATCTTGAACTTTCGGGATCGAGACACCATCCTACAAACAGCAAGGGTGGCGCCGCCGGTACGCATCCAAAATTCCCAGATCTCCTTCTTTCCGGATTACACGGCGGCGGTTGCCCAGCGTCGAAGAAGCTTCATGGAGGTAAAGAAGGAACTTCGCGGCAAGGGGCTTCCGTACTCAATGCTGTTCCCGGCGAGACTGAGGGTGGTGGCAGATGGGAAGACGTGGTTTTTCGAAACGCCGGAGGAGGCCTATGACTGGCTTGAGGGTTGGCGACGAGTGGAGGGTAACGAGCGACAACGGAGGCGGCAACGACAGGATCAGGATGAGGAGGAAGACCCCAAGTTATCCGGAAAAGAGCGGAAGGAGTCACATCCTGCAAGTGCGCATGCTGGGGAGAAATAGGGCGAGAAGCTACATTAAGACCGACAATGATGGAAGGTGGGGAGCCTAGTACAAGGTATGTCCTGACTAAGCGACGAAGCCATGGACATGGCGTCCCTACCTCACAGATTCGGCACCCGATTGATAAGGGTGGCAGGACCAATCGAGACGATGCACAGTGATCATGGTTGCAAGACGGTCTTTGAGGTTGGGGAGAACTGCGACGGCTCGGAACTATGAGCGGCTTCCCCCCACACGCAAGTAACAAGTTAATGGGAACTAAGCACTCTGCTGAGTTGGGGTGGCGGGTAGTTCTAAATCCGCTGGGCAGGGAGGCAGGGAGGGGGGTGGGGGGAATGGGGATTTCTTGGAATGTTGGTTTCTGTTTTCTTTTAGGTTCATCAACTACTCATTGGTCTATTAGGCTTGCTAGGCATGTGCAGGCACACAAGGGCGACACACGCTCGTACGCATTTCCCACATCCATTCATGACTGCGGCGACACCCATTATGACTCCAGCGTCTAATGCTAAAATACTAGACGTCCATACACAGCAGCGCTGTCCTTCTTTCAGTATTCTGTCCTGGAACGTTAATGGGTTGGGGGACAGGATCAAACGGGGGTTAGTGCTGCAGTATCTCAAGCGCAGAGGGCCTGCGGTGGCACTCTTGCAAGAAACACATTTAGTGGGCACTACCACCAAAGCCCTGGATAGATGGGGGTTCAAGATGGTGATACATTCGGAGTTCACGACCGGGTCCAGAGGGGTGGGCATACTGATCAACAAACGCTCCCCCCTGATTCTTCTTGACTCTCGTCGAGAGGAGCATGGTCGCTTTGCGGCACTGACCTGCCAATGGGAGGGGAAAGTGTACAACTTGGTGACCGTCTACATCCCCCCGACACTGCACCAGACCTCCTTCAGGGCATTGGGTGAATTCCTGTTGGCGCTGCCACAAGGCGAGCTTATCATGGGCGGGGACTTTAACGCGACTATGGACCCTTCGCTTGATAGGTCATCATGCAGGGCGCATGGCGTGGACACCTCCATTCTTCGAGAATTTACTGGGGCGCTGGGCCTCATAGACACATGGAGGGCATATAGGCAAGAGGAGAGACAGTACACCTTTTTGTCCGGGGCACACAACACTCTTTCCCGCATAGACTATATCTTCACATCACCCGCTGGGTTCAAAGGGATGACCGAAGTATCACACCTCCCTAGGGGCATTTCGGACCACTCACCAGTGGTCATTTCGTTTGCGACCGTAGACCTCTGTAACCGCACTGTATTCCCGATTCACCCCGGGTATCTCAAAATCCCTAAAATCAGTAAGACCCTTAAAACGGCGACCAAACACTATTTCACTGAAAACACTGACTCTGTCGGGAGCCCAGCAACCCTCTGGGAGGCCTTTAAAACAGTCTTACGGGGGCAGGCCGTCTCCGTCATTACGGCGCACAAGAAAACCCAGCGACTCGCTGTGCTGGAGCTCGAGCAAGGGGTGAGTGCGGCGGAAGCGCTTCATGCCACGCAGGCTGACGAGGACTCGGCACATAAAGTACGCATGGCACAGCAGGAATACAGGTCCCATCTTTAGGAGGCAGCACGCGCTAAACAGGTGGCAACTCAACATACGATCTACGAACTAGGGGACAAAGCAGGCAAACTCCTGGCATGGCTGGAAAGAGGGGAACGCGCGGCGCAGTGGGTGGCTCGGATTCAGCTCGGAACCGGGGAATTTACCTCGGAGCCTAGGCAAATAGCGGGGGCTTTCGCGGCCCACTACAAAACGATATACACTCCGGAGGCCTCCTCTACTGTTGCTGATAACGAGCTCTTCCTTCGAGACATCATAATGCCGCGACTGCCCCCTTCGGGCGTAGCGGCCCTGGAGGCGGACCTGACGGCTGAGGAGCTTACACTGGCGATTCTGGCCCTCCGCACCGGGAAGGCGATGGGGCCTAATGGAATCCCGATTGAATACTATAAACAAAACTCCTCACTAGTGGTCCCGCACCTGTTAGCCATGTATAGGGACGGTCTATCGACCGGGATCCTCCCCCACGATCAGAGGATGGCCACGATAGTGGCGATCCCGAAACCTAACAAACCGACGCACGAATGTTCATCTTACCGCCCGATCTCATTACTGAACGCGGAGGCGAAGATCCTAGCCAAGGTACTGGCGACACGACTACAGCCATACCTCTCTACCCTAATACACCCGGACCAGTCGGGATTTATGCCCCACCGAAACACTGCCCTAAACATACGACGTCTACATGGAATTGTTGCGTGCCACTCCTCGATAGAGGAGGACGCGGCCATCCTGTCGTTAGATGCGCGGATGGCGTTCGATAGGGTAGAATGGCCTTTCCTGTTTGCCGTTCTTCGTCACATGGGACTGGGCCCCAAGATTTGCGCTTGGATTCAGCTTCTTTACACCCAGCCACTTGCACAGGTAGTAGTGAACGGCCACGTCTCGGACGCCTTCCCTTTGGGCCGGGGGACGAGACAGGGATGCCCCCTTTCTCCGCTCCTTTTTGCGCTGGCTCTAGAGCCTTTGGCGGCATGGATTCGACAGGACCCTGTGATACGGGGCCTCAAATGGACGTTGGGGTGGGAGGATCGTATCTCCCTATATGCTGACGATGTCCTCCTGTACCTTGCCTCGCCGGCACGCTCCATTACCTGTCTCCTTGACATATGTGCATCGTACGGGAGGAGGTCAGGCTATGAGATCAACTGGGAGAAATCCATCCTTTACATGCTCCAGGGCTCCCCACCTCGCCTTCCGAGGAGTTGTAATATCCGAGTGGCCGCTGATGGCTTCAAATATCTTGGCATTTATGTGACGGCGGATCGCGACAAATTTATGGCTGAAAATCTAATGAAGCCCCTGCAAAGGCTCCGTGCAGACGTCAAACACTGGCGCTCCTTGCCCCTGACATTGCTGGGAAGGGCTTCACTCTTCAAAATGCTGGCCCTCCCTAGATTCCTATACATGCTACAAAATACCCCCTTCCCGGTTGCACCCTCCTATTTCACGGCTATCAACGCAGAGGTCACCAGCCTCCTATGGGAGGACAAGGCACCACGGATAGCTCTACACAAGCTCACCAGTGGCTGGTACGACGGCGGTATAGCCCTCCCAGATATCAAAACCTATTACTGGGCGTCGCAACTTATGATTATAAACCAATGGCTCCATGCGCCTGGAGATGACCCTGCTTACCGCATGGATAGGCAGCTGCTGGGGGGGGAGGGGGTGTTGGGAGCCCTATACAACCCCAAAAAAGGTCACCCTCCGGCGGGGCCCGCAGCACACACCCTCCGGATATGGTTCGCGGCACAGCGCGCAATGGGCTGGGCAGGAAGGATTACCCAGGCGACGCCTCTCTGGGACGCGAAGCGGCTCGGGGTACTCCGCACCACCAAGGGATTCCACCAATGGGATCTAATCGGTATCTCCAGGGTCGGGGACCTCTGGAAACGGGGAGAGGTGGTCCCTTTCCCCAAATTGCAGGCGGAGTACGACTTGGCCGATACTGAATGCTTCCGCTACTTACAAATCCACCACGCTCTCCGGGCGGCGATTCCACCGGGGACGCGGCTCCCGGAGTCATCGCCCCTGGAAGATCGGCTCCTGACAGAACACCTTATTCAAAGAGCGACGTCCCTCACATACCGGAAAATAATAAATACTCACCTTGATCCTTTCCTGATCCTCAAGAGTAAATGGGAGGCAGAACTTGGGGACTTAGATGAGACGGAGTGGCAGTCCGCGCTGTCGTCCCCCAGGGAGGTGGGCATATCGTCCAAGTTCAGACTAGTCCAACTTAAAATTTTGCACCGCACATACTACACCCGTACACTCCTATTTAAACTACAGCGGGCGGAGTCCCCGCAATGTCTCAGGAACTGTGGCCACGAGGGATCTTTCTTTCACACCATATGGGAATGCCCAGCCATCACGATCTACTGGAAGGAGGTGATGCATACACTCTCCCAAGTGACTAGAATCCTGACACCACCGGAGCCTCGGCGATGTCTCCTTAACATGTGGGAACAAACTGATCATAATAGAATGACGCAGCTCTGGGTGACGTTAGGGCTCATGCTGGCAAAACGCAATATAGCCCAGCGATGGGGTTCGGGGCAGGCGCCTACCCTGGCGCAGTGGATACGTGACATGGATCAAGTAATGGTGGTTGAAAAATCTGTATATATACATAGAGGGTGCCCCCGGAAATGGTCCCAGGTGTGGAATGGGTGGAATGTATACAGAGGGAATATATGTGAGCCCCCACCAGCCGCATCAGATGAGGAACTCAGTGACCAAGAGTAGTGCGCCTTTCGAATGCAGGGGTTTGAGATGGGAACGACGATATGCTACGTATGTAATGTCTTTATGTCTCACTTGTAACTATACTGCACTGTGGAATTCCGTTTGGAGTAACCTCCTGCTACGCCTGGAGATCGATGAGTGGTGTTTATTTTCTTTTGTGTTTGCAAATTTAATAAAAATATTTCAAAAAAAAAAAAAGACACAGGAGGAGGTAACTATCAACATCATCCATTGTACTGCCAGACAGAAGTCCTGATGCGCACCGCATCACGTCCAACTGTGACCACAGACATCTCTGCAACTTGTGCACTTGCGTCCTGTCTGACCTCTGAAGAAAACGGGCCCAAAGAAAGGTACCAGGTCCTCCAGTACCAAGAATGTTGCCGGTGCGAAGAAGGAACAGAAAAAGCAAGAGGCACTAACCACGACTGGTGTGCCAGCAAATGTGTTTTTTGGACCAAAAAACACACGCCTGCAACATCGTTGTCCGGCATGAACCAAGCTGGGAGCAGCACATCCGCACCAGCGGGCCAACCCCACCAACCTAGGCCCAAGCCCATGAGTGTCGCAGAGGTAGCCAGTCTACTAACGAGCAACGATGTTGAAATGTCAGTATCGCAAAGTAGTACACAATCAACGCATGCGGAAACTCAGCAGATAAGTCTGCAGCAGCAGGCGCAGCTGCAAGAACAGCAGCAGCAGGTGCAGCCGCAAGAACAGCAGCAGCAGGCGCAGCCGCAAGAACAGCAGCAGCAGGCGCAGCCGCAAGAACAGCAGCAGCCGCAAGAACAGGAGCAGCCGCAAGAACAGCAGCCGCAAGAAAAGCCACAACAACATCCCACAATAGTAGTTGTCCCTCCTGAAGTAGGGGCATTTCAGGAAATCAAGCTTCCTGCAGACAAAGAGGGGCAAGCCACTGTTTCAGAAGATCCATTGTCTTCCAGACCTCCAGCAAGGAAAAGGAGGGTTATTCCATCATCTTCTTCTTCAAGCCCCGCTTCTGATGATCTTGATGCCACTTGGAAGCCACCAGCTCAGTCTGAGAGTGATGCACGCCACAAGAAAAGGCTAGTGACAAGGAAGGTTCCAGAAAGCCTTAGAGTTATGGAGGTAGATGTACAAGAGGGGATGATGATGATGATGAGCCAATCATCACGGACATCACTCCCGACCCAAAGGATATGGAGACCAACATTATAACCCTTGCCAAAATGGCTGCAAGGGATGTAGCACGGATACCACCAACACAGGTAACACCACCACGACCTCCAGCTTCCATATTTTCATTTGCAAAGAAAAGGCAGGAACCTACATCCAGCTCAGCCACCACCTCAGTAGATAGTGGTAGAAGTCGCAGTGTAGCTGCTCAGAGTCACATTCCAAGCACACCCTCCAGTTCATCTGGTATTGAAAGTGGCACATCCAGCAGCACCAGAAAGTTCTCCTCCCCAGTTTGGGACTTATTTTCGGTTAGCAGTAAGGAGGAGAACATTGCCATATGCTCAATTTGTCGACATGCTGTTAGGCGGGGTAAGCTTGGTACAAACTATGGTACCGGAGGCCAAACAAGTAATCTCAAAATACACCACACTATCGTGTGGGAGGCTCACCTACTTCGCTTAGAACAAAGTAAAACTCAACCCATTGTTTGGCATGAAGAATCAGGGGACGATATTATCGTGGTGGAAGGTGAACAAGAGGGAGACAATTCTAGCCCTGTCCCCAGTAGTGTAGTAGTACCGCCCACATCCTCCTCAGCAACATCTCAGTGGCACCGCAGTAAGAGTCTGAGTCAGGCTGAGACACCAAGGTGACCAAGTAGTACTGCAATGATTATGAAACAAAGTGCGTCGTTGAGCCTAACCGGGTTAAAGAAAAACTGCACCACAAAGGAAAATAATCCAGACTACCATTGACAGCATGCTTAGGTTGTAGGGGCAGTACCAACGCAACCACCCAACGGCACGGTTGTACAATGCAAAGCTGGCTAAAATGTTAGCGCTGGACCTTCTCCCTTTTTCACTTGTGGAAGGGGTGGGTTTCCTTCAATTTGTGTCAACCATCCGTCCTAAATGGAAGGTTCACAGCCGGTCCTATTTCGCAAGAGTTGCTGTTCCAGCACTACATCATGATGTGCTGGAATTGGTTGGACAAGCTTTGCAGCAGAGTGCTGTTCACAATATCCACCTAACAACAGACATGTGGACCAGTTGCCAAGCCACTGATTACATATGCATCACTGCACACTGGGTCTCATTTGTGGGGGTTAGAGATAAGCTATCTGAAGGTGCTGTTGACGCAGCTGAGATTTTTAAAGCTACTCCGAAACATGCAACTGTATCCATGTTCGCCATGGAGAAATCTCATACTGGTAGTATACATATTGGAAGAGTTTCAGAGCAAGGTTTTTGAATGGCTGCGCCACAGAGGGCTTAAGATTGGTTTTGTTTCCATGGATAATGGCAGTAATGTGCTTAAGGCCATGGAGCTTGGTTCCTATTTCAGGGTTCTGTGTTTGGCGCACTGCATTAACATTATTGTTCAAGACTTTCTGAAAAAAGAAGCCATAGTCAGCAACTTATTGACCGTCTGCAGAAGAATATGCACTCATTTCAGACATTATTTTAAAGCTCGGAAGCAGCTGAGGATCATTCAACGTGACTATAGAATGCCAGTCAAAGCACTCGTCCAGGAGGTCGCAACACGTTGGAACTCAACTTATTACATGCTTGACCGTCTGTTTGAGCAGTACAGGCCAATCAGTGAATATGTCATGCGAAGAGGGGATGCTACTGTGAAAGGCATGAGCCTTCAGATGGACCAATGGTGCCTAGTTAAATGCCTGACTGAGATGCTTCTTCCTTTCGAGGTCTTCACACGTGAAGTCAGCAAGGAGGACTGTACTATGGCCCAAGCTATCCCATTGTTGCAAATGCTAGAACATCAGCTGAAGGAGGTGTCTGAAGCATACAAAGATGTAGAGGAAAAAAAAGAAGCATATGAGTTGGTGGATTGCTTAGCTCGTCGCTTAGCTGACAATACAAGGGTGCAAAATAAGATTTTGTCACAAAAATATTACATTTGTGCCACAATTCTGGATCCACGGACAAAATGGGCACTGAAGACATTAATTCCTTTTTCAGAAATGGATGTTGCCCGGTACAAAATGTGGATGGCTGAGTCAGCGAGTAAGTTGGAAAATGAACGTCTGCTAATTAAAAGCCCGCTAGATAAACCTACAAGTACTACAGCAGGGCATCCGGCGTCAAGTTCAACTTCGGAGCCTGAGCGCAGTGCGTTTGGCACAGAACACTCACCAACACTATCTACAACAGCAAGAGCTGTATCTTCAGGCCCAGTAAAATCGTTACAGGATTGGTATTTACAGCAAGGCATTGGTAAGTCCAGTGCTGATGCAACAAGAAAAGAGCCCGAAAAACGTTTTGCACACCTGAACATTGAGCGGATGGTCCAGGCCTATCTGGACGACCAAACAGAGGTGTACATTGATCAAAACCCATTGAGGTATTGGTATGGGAAAAGGGCCCAATGGCCAGTGCTCAGCAGGCTGGCGATAAACTATCTGGCTTGCCCTGTCGCAAGTGTCTCTTCGGAACGTGTTTTCAGTGCTGCTTGTTCCATTGTAACAGTGAGAAGGACCAGTCTCTCACCCAAAAACGTGGAGAGGTTAACAATGATCAAAATGAATCAGCACTTTATACCACCGAATTACACAATACATGAATCAAGGGAAGAAGATGAGGAAAGTGGCTCAGGTGATGGAACTGGTGTGTTAGATGATGATTACCTACTTCTGGTTGAACCCCCAGAGTTTGAGGACGAGCTATACTCCCCTGACAATTAGGCTTGCACTTCCAGTTCTTACTGTCTTCCTCACTTATTTTCTTTTATTGGTGTATCTGTCTTTCTGGTTAGAAACTTTGAATCACAACAAATCCATCACCACCGTCTTCTAATTGTTTTATTGCCATATAAAAGTTTCGGCTGGCTGCATATCACAGTACACTCCTCAAAATCCTGCTCCTCCATCCTCCCGAATCTCCCTAAATCCATTGCCCTCAAGAAGTCAGATGATGATTGG
This sequence comes from Triturus cristatus, assembly GCF_964204655.1. NCBI lineage: Eukaryota > Metazoa > Chordata > Amphibia > Caudata > Salamandridae > Triturus > Triturus cristatus. Next base: position 1,061,989,222 of record NC_140593.1, on the reverse strand, counting down.
ATGATACAAAATAGAAGAAAAAAGAAAAATTATTTCCAAGTCCCTCCAAAATAAGTGGAACATGATTGATGATGACTACTATAGCTATCCTCCTTTGTGATCCGAGAGAGACTGCCCATTAACTGAAGATGAGAAGGAACAGGTACTGAATGATGCCATGCATTAGACACTGACTGAGTGATTTGTTGTGCATGAAGTTACTTCATTGTGTACTTTATGTAATAATCTACACACTAAAAGTAACTCAAGTCCCTTTTCCCTTCTTGTATTTTTAATACCAAATTTGTACTTCTACTGCAGGCCGATACATTGCATTTTGAATATAGGAAGTGGACTCACTCGGTACACCCAGACTGAGTTGAACAACACCATCATGATGACCACAGTGACATAGTATCTTCACAGTCACGGAGCGGAGATGATTGATGGAATAAGTCTGGCCGTTTCATGAGTGGTGTTAGACCTGGCATCTTTTGGCGTGGTTACCCCTGACTTTTTGCCTCTACCTCCTGGATTTTTGATGCTATGCTGGATGTCGTTTTTACTGGTATAGATGCTTTGGGCACTTTGCCACTGCTGATCAGTGTCCAGGTGCAAGTGCTCCCTGAGGAAATTGTGATGTAATTGGCTATACATGTTTGGCATATTTGTTCTACCTGCAAGGCCCTAGTAAAGTGCACTGAGAGTGCCAGGGCTGGTAGTACAAATGCTACTAGTGGGCTGCAGTACTGATTGTGCCACCCACAGGAGTAGCCCTAAAATGATGTCTTAGGCCTGCTTGCAGTGCCTATGTGCAGTCCAGGACTGCCATGTCGACCTGGCCAGTGCAACCACTGACCAGGCCTTATCCTTCCCTTTCTGTACATGTCAGGCATCCCTATGGTGGCCCTAGGTACCCCCATGGGCTGGGTGCAGTGTATCTGAAAGGTAGGGCATGTACTGAGGTGTGTAACATGCCCTGGTAGTGAATTACAGCCATTTTCGTTTTTCACTGCTGAGAGGCTATCTTGCCCATTGGACAGAATGGGGGAGGCTGTTTACATGCCTATCTTCCCCTAAAGGCAAGATAGAAAATCCAAGTTTGGTACCTTTGTGTTCAGAATTTAATTATACATCTTTTTAGGAAGATGGTTTTTAAATTCATTGTGTGAGAATAGCACTTTTTAGAAAGTAGCTATTCTCATGTTTAACCTTCCTGTGTGCCTGTGTGCAGATTGGCTGACTGGTGTCATGTGATTGGCTAGGTGGCTACAGGAGTCTGGATGAGTCAGCAGCAGGGTGAATAAGGAGATCTGCTCTAAATGGGTGGGAGGAGTAGCCCCTGGGTTTGAGTAGGGCTGCCTCTGCCAGCACAATGCCGGCTCCACCCCCTGCTGGCCAGGCTGAGGACTCTGCCTCTGCCAGCACAAAGAAGGCTCCACCTCCTGCTGAGCGTCTAACGACCCTGCCCCTCACTCTGAAAGGAACCAGGTGCTCCAGGGCAGAGCACACCCAGGAACCGGTTTGAGCAGGGGAATCCCCCCACTGAAACAAAGAGAGAAAAAGACTTGGAGGGGTATAAGAAGAGGACCCCAGACACCTAAACTTTAGATCACTGTGGAACTAAGAAGATACCTCTGCCAAGGAGAAAGCTGGAAGGAACTGAAGAGGAGAAGACTGCCTGCTTGCTGTTTTGCTTTGCTGCCAAGGAGAGGGGAAGGACTTTGCTGTGTCCCCTTCTTTTGATTCTGATCTCCAAGGGCCTGAGGAGAGCTGGCTCCCTGTTAAGAAGTCCCAGGAACAAAAGGACTTCACCACCAGCTCCACTGGAACTCTGCTGAGGGAGTTCTGACCTGCCTTGGAGTGCTTGCCTAGTCTTGGGGCCTCAGGAGGTCGTTTTGCTGTGTTTGGGAGCTGGAAAGCAGAAGCGTGAACAAGAGTAACTGGTACCCATCGCATCATCCATTTGAGGGACGCATCATCGGGTTGCGAGTCGCAAGAGCGAGCGTGCGAGGAGAATTTCATCGCGGCGTCATCGCAGCACCCGGAGTCCCCGCATCGCCGAGTGCGTCGAGCATTGTCCCGGTGCGTGAAGATTCCTGACGCTGCGAGGGTCGTCGCAGAACCAGTTTGCGGGCCGCACCACTGCCGGTGCATGAAAGTATCCAGTCGCTGCGTGTGTCGACGCAGAGTCCCGTCCCGTGACGCATCGAGGGTTGCGGCGCCAGAAGTCAGCGCTGCGCAGCGCATCGCGCCGCACCGAAGATCGTCGCATCGTACCTGTGCATGAAGCTTCCCCCTAAGAAACCTACGCAACGAAAGCCAAAGTCATCGCATCCTCCCCCTACAGATCGGAGCCGGTGCATCCACCTCTGCTGCGTGAAGCAGGGCTGCTGCAAAGCCTCCCCAAGGTCTCAGGAGTATCGCATCGCCTTTGCCATCTTCATTGTTATAGCTTTTGGGAACCTTGGCGCAACTACAGGTACTGTTGGGCACGAGAGTGTCGCATTTTGTGCATTGAGAGTCGCATTGTGCAGGACACTGATTTTTACATCCTGGAGTACTTTCTACAGACTCTTGAACTATCTTTAAAGTAACCTTTTTAATTGTATGTTGGTTTTTCTGTAGTATTTGGTCTTGTGAAGTTTTTAGTAAAGATACCTTATTTTTCTAAAACTGGTGTGGAGTAAATCTGTGGTGTTTTCACTATGTTACTGTGAGTGTTGGTACAAATACTTTACACATTGCCTTTTATAGCCTAGACTGCTCAGGCCAAGCTACCTAGAGGGTGAGCAGGGGTTATCTTAACAGTGTATCCCCCTTTCCCTGACTAGAAGCAAGGGTCCCTACTTGGACAGTGGTACCTACCCTGCCAACTAGACCCCCAGATCTAACAAGTGGCATATAAGGTAAACAAGTAAACAACAACCACAGCAGACCTAAATGTCTGTGTAGCGGTGGAGTCAAATGTAGCGGTAGTATGACTGCGGTAAATTGTAAAATGCTATGTTGCTGGATATGTGCTTTGTCCAACTCTTTCAAAAAATTTACGCTAAATGGAGGATGTGCAAAGGGTGCCGTCACCGTGGGCCTGCTCTGTCCTGTTGGTGTTGTAGGTTAATGCTAGAAACAGACTAGAGTAGAGATGATTCATTCATGCCGCCTCGCAAAGTGTTCTTGTTGCACTACACCATTAACTTGTCCATTTTTTTCAACTTGGTTTCAATCTCAATATCCCTTTTGTTTTCGCATCTACAATTACAGGCCGGGCCTTACCCTGTGCTATTGCTCCAGCGCTGAATACCACAAATCCCCTCGGTACAGACCGGACCACATTTCATTCACTCATTCACTGGTGGGGCCCATAACTCCAATCATTCATTCTACTTTCAGTATCAATGGTCCTCGAGAGAGAGAGAGAGAGAGAGAGAGGGGGGAGTTTCTTTCTTTATTCCATGCGCTGGAAATGGGAGGAAGAGTGCACCAATCACCTGATGAGTAACGACAAGTTTCCCTATACCTCCCTACCTCACCAGGATCTCAATACATTATAACCTAGCAGTTCCTCCCATACTATTGGCCATGGATCAGCTAGTTGCTGGGAATAGCAACCCTTAATTCTTCTAAACAATATACATTGAAATACTTCAAATAATAACCCGACAGTTCTTTAAATGAATAATATGTTTATCTAATTATAGCATAAGGAAATCATATAGCATTCAATATTTTGGTTTGCATATTTACCTAATCTGGCTAAATGGCGTCCTCTATGTCAAATTCAGATCTTTCGTCTCTATGCCCATAAATCAAAGAATCAGTTTGTAAGTTAATAGGGCATCTGATCAGTCCATCAGATTCTCTGGTAAGCAGCTGTCCAGCAGTGTCACCGTCCTCTCCGTCAGCATAACGTCGGGCAATCTGGTAAAGTGATGGTGTGCAAAAGGACTAGAAGCACTCTCTAATATCCTACCCTCTCTAGTCTACTTTTATAATAAATTTTTATCGACAAATGTTTCAATACATGTTTCAGAACAATTTAATTGGTTAAACCAGGATCATTCTTCCTGATTCTCATACATTAAATGTTGCATTAGATGCAGCTTCTCAATTTGTGAGTAAATTAGCAACAGTTTCTAGTCCATTCAGGGATGTTGATTCCCATGCGGGGTTGTGTCCTTAGTGTCATCAATTATAACAGTTCATAGTTTAAGTAAGTCCTTTGTTTGATGCTTGGCACTCCTCCCAGGATGTCCTTCACGGATACAGTCTGCTTGGGGTCAGGACGAGGTTATTGTTGCTCATCTTTTAGCGCAGGCGCACTTCACTCAGTGACTTCTGTGTCTTGTCGGGGCGTCAGAATATGGATGGCAGCCATTTTGTGGCCACTCCAGAAAGGTCAACTTAAGCAAAGAAACATAAAACGTAATTAATACATGGAAATGACTATTAAAATGTTATTCCCTCACTAACCCCTCTATGTGTGTGTATTTATCTAGCAAAAGCAACACGCATTGCAGTTTATACCCACAATTTAAAGCACGATTCACAAATCACATCACAGAAGCAACATATAACATGCAAATTCTAAGTATCTGCCATTAGTATGCGTATGAAATTAGTTTACGTATCAATCAAGCCATGCAAATGCGTTTCCCACGTGTATTTCCTAATTAGTAATGTTGATTAATTAAACACAGCAAACAATTATTACTATTAATGTTAATCAATTATTCATGTTAGTTCAAAATGATGAAATGGAGGAGGTATACGGTTCTTAGGGAAAACCTCGCTCCAGCAATATACTTGGGAAAACAACAATGCACACTTACCTTACCAATGAATTTACATCTGCCAGGCAGGCAGTGGCATCACCCAAGATTGATGGACGGAGCATCCATGGAAGGGAGGACCAAGAGGAATGCCGATATTCAACTCACCATTTGACCAGGATAACACAGTAACAGTATCAACTTTCATCTTTTAAATAATTTGATTCATTTTTTTGTCTACAATCATTACAACAGTGTGTTCTTGTTGTTATTACTATTATTATCATTAGGTTTGCTCTCTGTCTATAATTCATCCCTATAGATATTTTAAAATTTTCTTTGCTGTCTGTAAAAGTAAGCCCGGTAACACTGAACACAAACTGTATGTAATCCGGGTCTCTCCTTATCATCAATCATCATGCATGCATTATTTCCTTTTTCTCCCTTAACATATTGATATGGCTATGGTAGTCTACAAAGATTCTGTTGTTTGATGTTTGTCCTCGCATACTGTTTTTCTTTCTCAAAACTTTCCCCAAAACCCCCTTCCCAACCACTCAACAAACCCTAATCCTCTTCTCCCGGGCTGTGTGACTTATTGAGGTATGATTACATTAAATGTACATCAATAATTTATCACACGCTTGCTGGGGCGGATGTGGCAAAAGCAACAGTACTTCAATTTCAAGGCAGGGCGGGGATCTTCTTCTTGCCCACGAATGAATGAATGAATGAATGAATATAAATTTTATAGAGCGCGAACTTAGCCCAGGGGCGTCAAGGCGCTGCGGAACAGGATCATAGTAGGAGATGTCCAACCAGGTCAGCACTTAAAAGATTTGAGTTGGAAAAAGCATTCGAACAGGTAAAAAGCCAGGTCTTCAAGGACTTTCGAAAAACTAGATGTGATTCCAAAGTGGAGATAGGGAAAGGGAGGGAATTCCACAGATTGGCCCCTATCAAAGAGAAAGCCCTCCCCCCAACTATAACCTGGTGCTTACTTGCAGATCTCAGGCCTTTGCCAGGACAATATCTTTGGAACATTTTATTGATGCCTTCTGACCCCTTTTAGTGGACAGCCTTATGAACTAGACACAAGTCTTTAAACACAATTCTCCTACCCAACGGGAGCCAAATGCAAGCTTCTGATAGTGGCTGATACTGAGTGGAATTTAGGGAGATCCATCACCAGCCTGGCGGCGTTCTGCACCAATTGGAGTCGATGAAGAAGTCCCTTGTTAATCCCCAGGTAAAGAGCATTGTAGTAGTCTAACCTAGACACCACAGGGGCCAACACCGCCTGTTTGCGAGAGGAAAGGGACAGAAAATGGAAAATCTTCCTGAGAGTCCGTATCATCCCAAAGCAGGTAGAGACTGTTCTATTTATTTGAGAGCCCAGGGAGAGCATGGAGTCCACAATGATGCCTAAATTCTTGGCAATAGGACAACGGCTGGGGCAGGATCCGAGTAAATCAGGCCACCAGGCCTCTGACCAGATATCAATCTTGCCTCCGAAAATTAGGAGCTCCGTTTTATCCCCATTTAGTTTTAAATAGTTCTCAGTCATCCATGCAGCCACCGCCCGCATGCAGTTTTTAAAATTAAGTGCTGAAGCAGAGACACTCTCGGTGATGGAAATCAAAATCTGAGTGTCGTCGGCATAAGAAAGCACTTCTAGGCCACAAGACCTTACCACAATAGCGAGCGGGGCTACCTAGATATTGAAAAGGGGAAGACTCAATGAGGATCCCTGAGGGACTCCACAAGACAATTGTTTAGGGGCAGAGAGAAATTGGCCCATCTTAACTCTTTGTGATCGGTTCAAAAGAAACGAGGAGAGCAAATTAAGTGCAGAATCCTCTAACCAAATTTCCCGAAGCCTGCCCAACAGTCTACAAGGAGAGATGGTATCAAAAGCTGCCGTCAGATCCAGGAGGATTAGTAGGGTGGAATGACCAGCGTCAACCTGTTGTCGGATGTTATTAAAGACAACGGTTAAGGCCGTCTCCATACTGTGTTCACTCCTGAAACCATGCTGTGAGCCATCTAGCAGTTGATGTTCCTTCAGGTAAGAACTAAGAAGGCAGTTGAGATGTTTTTCCAAGATCTTAGCTGGAATGGGCAGTAGGGAAATGGGTCAAAAGGTTTTTAATTCTGTCGGATCAAGAGAGGCCTTTTTAAGCAGAGGTTTTACCACCGCAGTTTTCCATATAGCGGGAAGTTGGCCAGAGGAAATAACAGTATTAATGATGGTGGTCAAGGGAGGTACAATGGCCTCACTTCCTAATTTTAAAATCTTAAGAGGACAAAATTCAAGGGGGGAGCCAGATCTAATACCACTTAACAACAGCTCAGTCTCCTCTTGAGAAATGGGGGGAAAGGAGCGCAAACGACAATCCTTCAGTGGTACTACCCGAAAATCAGATAGGAGATTGGTTTTAGCTCCCACAGAGTTTGACTTCTCCAAAGAGGAGTAAATTTCCTTAAGTTTGGCATGGAAATAATCTGCCATTTTATCACCAAGGTCCTGGTAGACCTCGGTAATAGCAGTAGTTGAGGGGCTAAGAGGGAATTGATCATAGTGAAAAGTTCCCTGGGGGATCTAAAAGATTGCACCATCCTGGTATAGTAGGAGACCTTTTCCTTATTAATGGCTTCCTTATATTCCTTTAACCTAAGTTTGTGCAGATCCCTTTCAGCAGTAGTCGGGTCCAGGCGCCATTTTCTTTCCTGCTGTCGGCAGACCTGTCTAAGCTTTCTCAACCCCTCAGAAAACCATGGGGCTGAAGGGCGCTTTCTTGCCACATAGTGCTTCTTAAGAGGGGCAAGGGAGTCCAAGGCTAACATTAGCCAGTTGGTAAAGTCATCGTAGACGGCATTGACATCCGCATAAGGGGGGCAGCTGTAGTTGCTAAGTTTGACAAGCAGATCCTCCTTACTAATTAATCTAAGATTTCTTTTAAGCTCCACCCTATTCTTAAAATTGGGGTCCTGATGGGAACCTACAATCTCAAAGGTAAAGGGGATAGCAAAATGGTCAGACCAAGAGAGGGGAATAGAATCCAAGACCCTTATCCTAGGATCATTAGAAAAAATCCCGTCCAGGGTATGTCCCGCTATGTGCGTAGGACTCTTCACCAACTGAGGGAGACCATAGGAATCCATGACTTCCAGCAAAGCCTGCGTTTCGGAACAAAGAATTTTCTCCAGGTGGAAGTTAAAATCACCCAGAAATGTGACCTTTGAGCCAGCTAGATAAGGCTCTATGCGGCTACTGAAACTCTGAGCAAACGGAGCTCTAGGTCCAGGAGGCCGGTATGCAACCACACCTATAAAACTTTCAGTAGGAAGAACCTTCAAAGAGAAATATAAGGCCTGATAGGAATCTGAGGGAGAGGTGAGGACTTCGGTGGAACAGGAGTAGATGTCTTTATACATTACCCCTAAACCCCCGCCCACTTTCCCTTCTCTATCAAGTCTATCAAACAAATACCCACAAGGGATAGACTCCACTAAATCAGGACCAGAGCAGTCTCTGGCCCAGGTTTCAGTGATGAAGACCCAATCGGGTTTTCGAAGGGACACAAAGTCATTAAATTCAATAGCGTGTTTAATAAGGGATCTCGCATTAAGAAGATATCCCAAGAAAGACTGTGTCAAAGGCAGGGGTTTAGGCTCACGATTATCCTCAACGGAATCGAGAGCGGTACCCAGTAAAAAAGACGCCTCACAGTGAACACATTTAAACCTCAGACCGCCCTCCAAATTCTCTAGGTCCATAGGACTACAATGGCCCTGCTCTTGAAATCGACACTCCAGGAGCTGCTCCCTCGAATAGACCCGGAGTTTGTCAGAGTGTGGAGAAAATTGGCCAGAATTTAAAGCGCAAAGCGCAGACTTGGCGCGGACGGGTGCAGACGGGCTTACCTTTGGCGCGCCGGCGGTGCGCCCGCTGCGCATCCGTCCCAGCATGGGGGTTAAATAGCTGGGACCGGAAAAAGACTAGAGCGCCGCCCAAGTCCCTGGACAGGAAATGCAGAGGAGGAGCCAGAAAGACTACCCACTTCCATCCACATCAATTGACAAGTCGTGGTGGACTGGGGAAGGAGCAAAAAAGACCCTCTAATCCCCCCAAGTAACAAGGTGAGGAATTAGGACCCCCAAACAGTAAAACAGAAAAAGCAGCAAAGTAGTATATTTCCTTTTTAAAAATATTCAAATCGCCAACATGCAACACATCCAAATAAGACACAGAGTTCAATTTAAAAATAGTTAAAATGCTTTCAGGTTAAAAATCAGTAAATGAGCAGCGCAGCAGCGTGGCACCTCGTACTCGGGTGATCCACTATCCCACCCATGAGCAGTATATTTGTGAGGTAATTTTTTTACCAAAGGAACCGGCTATTACATCAGCATTAATTCCCGGCATTGATTGGATTAATGGATTTCATTAGTTGTCATCCTCCTATACAGCACCAACAGTTACGCTTGTGTCAGTGTGCTGTAGGCCTAGTCAAGTGACTCGACACAACTAGAGTTTATAACTCTGTGTACTACTAGGCTATCTCCACCACCATTAAGTTTTGTTGTATTTGGGCATATTATTATTTGGCAGTAAGTTCTGTATTGTACTTCATTCTCCTACTCCTCGAAGAGTCTCTCTCAGGCTACTGACTGTCTCATTTTCTTTTTTGGCAAATGCTGCTGCCAGTGTCTACTACTACCACTACCACCACCACAACCATGGCATGTTAGGAAAGAAAACCATCATCACCATGCAGCCATCGCTGTGCCTAAGTTAAACATCAAGCAAAGGTGAGAGAAGTTTGGGGGAGGCATAATTAATAATGGACATGTTTTCAATAATTCAATTTCACACACCCCTTTGAGTCCAGTTGCAGAGTGCCTAGAGTAGAAGAGGCTGACAGTACTAGTAGTAGGACAAGTCACTCAGTGAGGGGTGCCGCATCTATCTGTTTCTGTCTTACAAAGTCATCCAATTATTAAAATCAAACACTGGCTGTGGGCGACCCTGCATCAGCAAGGAAAGAAGGATACAGTGTGATGTAAAACAGTAACCCCTCCCAGAAAACATTAACAACATCGTATGTAAACTTAAGTAGAAATATATTATTTAATACCCTATCAAAAATAAACTATGTAAAAAAAATCCCACACCTGACCCACCCCTCTCCCTAACCCCAACCAATGTCCGTAAAGAAAATGTCCAACTGTCCAAAAGAGAAAACCCAACGCCCGGATCCCACCCACCCCAAGAATAATTAAAAAAGGGGCAATAAGAACAGGGTCTAAGTTTGGCTGGCTTTTTTCAGGAGGACACGAACTTGCTCCTCCAGGCGGGCAACATGGCGCTTCAATGCGCAGCAGTTGCATCCACAGGGGGGGCAGCACTGATGGAGGGGCGGCCACGGACGGCTGCCAGACGGTGGCACCGTACCACTGGAGGGCGGTGGCTGGGGCCCGGGGCATTAGAGGAAGCTACAGCTGCTGCCGCCTCCTCCTCTTCCTCTTCCAGGACCACCAGCCGACGATATTCGGTCTGCATGGCCTCCAGTTTCCGGCGCCGGGCCTTGGCTGCCAACTCCTTCCGGTCAGGTTTCCCCTTGGAAGGAGTAGCTATATATGAAAAAGAAAAAACAAGACTATTGTAAAATATACTCTTAGCAAAGCAGTAAGACAAATATTTCTACACATAGTGTCACAGTAGCACTAGCAAGCACATAACATTTGTGGTATATACTATCTATCCTCCCACTTTCTTGGACTTTAACATTTGTGGGAGTTGCAGGCATTCAACCAACCGTGCATCTGATTCCTATCAGCCACCAGTATGCCTGCTGCATGCATCCCACGAATCCTTCTCTGCCAGTCATAAATCTTAAATCTCGCCAATCCTTCTTCCTTCCACTCTTCTTTCCCTTTTCGATCAACCCATCCATCAAGGTCATCTGATCTGACTTTTAGTCTTCTCCATAAAACTTTCACAGCTGAGTTGAAATCATCAGATAGAAGAGGCCATTGGTTACTCAACAACACTCCCGCCACTAATGCTTTTACTAATGCTAAGTAAAGGGTGTCTTCAACCGTTCACAACAACCTCTTACTTAGTAAGTCAACTGTACAGTATTATACAGTACACCCTTGCAGTGAGTGTAATGTCAATAAGTAAGGATTAGGAATCTAATTTACCACCGCCCACCACTGCTGCTGGCTCACCCCCTGCAGCTCCTCCTGCAACTGCCGCCTCCTCCTCTCCTCCGTCAGCAGCCGCGCCGCCGCTAGCCCCGGCACTGGTGGTTGGTAGTGCGCCTTGAAAAAACATTACACATTTTTTAGGTGTCATATCCACCTCCCCCTATTTTTCACTAGCAAGATTGAAAAATGAGTTGGGGGGCGCTAGGTGGCGCCGGACCAAGATGGCCACGCTGTTGTGAGGCTCCGGCTGCCCGACCTGACTACACATTAATTATTTGCCCATGGACCCCTCACTCTCCGCTTGTGAGCCCATATATGGATCGCGGATGCTAGGCTGAACACTCGACGCGAGTTTCGCGCCGATTGCTGCACCCCCTCTGAAGATATTGCGCTGGCTGTGGCCGGGGGGCGGAGCGGCCCTTCCTGCTGGAGACGTGTGGCGGCCGTTGTGGCTACGCGAGCCCCGGGTCGCCCACGAGGTGCTGGGCCCGGAGCTCTGCTGGGTGCTCTGTGACCTGATCTCGCTGGAGCGGGGGCGGAGGGAGCGAGACGGCACTCCTTGCTGCCGGTCAACTGAGGAGTCTTGCAAAGCTTGCTATCCCGGGCGGCCCCCTATCGTGAGCGGGGGTTGCGGCGGGGCCGCTCTGGGGCATGGAGATTCCCGTCCCCCTCCGAGGAGGTACCTGGGGTGCCGTGGTCGGATCAGCGCTGCAGCACCCGCGAGGTGAGAGCTTGCAGGAGCGACGCTGGGCGGGTTGTCCCGGAGGGCCGGCTGGCTGCTGCGGCCTGGAGGCGAAGGGCGGCGCTGTGCTTCAATGTCCGGATGGCGAGGAGAGCACCTGACTGCGGCCGTGGAGGTGAAACAACGGTGGAGGGTGAAGTGCCATACGAGCCCACTGTGTGAACTGAGAGCAGACTGAGGAGTATGAATGAGGGCCTGTCTGCGGCGCACTAGAGGATCACACGGAGTATTTGGCTTGACTATGCTGGATGCTTAGCCGCGATAGAACGCCCGCCCCTACGCCATATAAGTCCGAGGGGCCATTGCCTGGAGGTCTGCCCTTGTCATACGGAGCGGCGGCTGCCGGAGACACTGGAGTTCACGAGTAATACTGCCGGCAGGCTGCTGGTGCTCTGGTGGTGACCAACTGCTGGGTGGCGACTGAGGGCTACCTGTGCTTTGTGGATACACGTGGGAGCGGCGTAATGGGGAAGACAGACGCGCGGCAGTCTAAACTGCCCTTCGAACAAAAGAAGGCGGCCACTCGCTCCGCTACTGACGATGCCGGCGAGCCTGGCCCATCGCAGGTGACTCCGACCGAGCCCAACCCCAGTGACGAACTCAAAACTATGCTCATAGCAATGCAACAGAGCTTTAATGCCCTCTCCGGGAAAATGGACACTATGAACACCCGGCTCAATTTCTTAGTGCTGAAAGTGGATAAACAAGAGGAGCAGCTCAAGGAGGCGGAGAAACGGATCTCGACCACTGAGGATACCTCTGCTGCGATGGCCACCCAGATGTCGCAAATGGACAGGCTGCTAAAAGTGATTGCTGCCAAAAACGAGGACTTAGAGGCGCGAAGTCGAAGAAACAACATCCGCCTGATAGGTATTCCGGAGACCACGGCCACGGGGCGCATGAAGGACTACGTTGAGCGGCTGCTGACCTCCACTATGGGGGCATCCTCCTTCTCGGCGCACCTAATAGAATGCGCGCACAGATCATTGGGTCCTCGGCCTCCAGTGGGCACACCGCCAAGACCCATAGTTGCACGACTGCTAAATTATCGCGACCGCGATGCAGCCTTACGGAAGGCTCGAGACATCCCGGACTTGCGATACGAGGGCAATTCGTTCTCCATTTACCCTGACTTCACCATGGCGGTGCAAGAAGCGAGGCGGAAATACATCCAGGTGAAGCAGAAGTTGCGCAAAGAAAACATTGAATACGCCCTGCTTTACCCAGCCAAGCTACGGATAAAGCACCGCGACCGCACAATACTTTGCACTAGTCCGCGGCAGGCGGAGGAGTTCCTGGGATCTCTCCGTCGTGCCTCTCCCGTTCACGCCAACACGGTGACCCGCTCAGGACCGCAGTCTCCCTAGGGGACCAATTGACAATTGCTGCCCTCGGCTGCGTGTGGCTGTGGCCAGCCTTGAGGAGAGCTGTTGGCACGCTGCTGCGCTGCGGCGGGGAGCCGGACCACTGCACATGCTTTGAAGGGCCTGATCACGTCCGGAGGCGGAGGCTGCTCCTGCTGCATATCGTGCCTGCGGCGGTGGGGAGATGCTCCTGTGCCTGCGCTGCCACCGTCAGATAAGTGACTATGCCTGGGGTCGAACTGTGTGGTGTGTGTGGGTCTGGTTGCTGCCGCGCTAGTGCGCGGCCTATACTGTTTATAGATCCGCTGGCCAGACCTACGGGCACCCTTAGACTGAGCTTGCAGGGGTCTTTCCTCTTTAGGTTGGGCACCCTCCACCCTGGGTCTCCTCCACCTCAGATCCAAAGGAGAGGCCTAGGAAGTTCCGCGGTTCAGCGGGACGCGAGGGTTTGAGAGGCACGCCAGCGCCCCCCTAAGGGCGGTCCCTGCACCTACGTCTAATAAGGTTACAGGAGTTCTGAACTTGGACTGTTTCAAGTTTTACATATGTTCAATGTTACAAGGGAGGGGGGAGGGTTTTGGGATCCCGGTGCGATTGGGGCGCTGTTGTGGGAGGGATGGGAGGGGGGGTTACCGCTGGGAAGACCGCACGGGGAATTGAGAGTCTGTTGTTGTACACAGAGCCCTGAAGTGTATATGGGTCCACGCTGCGCTACACTGCTGAAGGCACGTCCGCCTTTCATTACTGGGGCCGGGAGGATGCTCCGCCATGGTCGCGGCTTGAGGGAACATGCATCTTTGCAGCTGTTCATGCCTTATGGTGGGGACTCATAGAGACGTGATCAAGCTTTTGTCATGGAATGTGTGCGATCCCAGGAAGAAAAGACAGATACTTTCTTACCTTGACAGACATGACATTAGTATAGCTGCCCTCCAGGAAACGCACACTGATCCCCGCAGCCCCCCGGCCTTTGGGAACAGGTGGGCCGCCCACCGGGTGTTTTCGGCATAGTCCACATACGCACGAGGCACGGCCATCCTGATCAGGCGAGGGACGCCCTTCCGGTGTGGTGGAATGAGAAGCGATGGCGAGGGCAGATACTGCATGATGTGGGGCACTCTGGGAACACATTCGGTGATCATTGTTAGTTACTACGGCCCTAACACTGACAGTCCTGACGTCCTGAACGCCCTGTGGGGGAAGATATTGGAGGTGGGAGCCACTCATGTCCTATGGGCGGGGGATTTTAACACGGTCAGTGATCCTGCCAATGACCGGTCTACACACTTGCCCCACCACTACACGCGTAGCCAGGGGGCACTGCGGGGTCTAATAGAAGGCGAGGGACTAGTGGATTTGTGGAGACACAGGCACGCAGAAATAAGGGAGGGTACCTTCCACTCAACCATACATGCCTCGTGGTCGAGGTTGGATTACTGGCTGGGGTCCAGGGGGGTCTGCACCTGGGTGCGGGCGGTCGATCATTTGGCCCGCACACTGTCTGACCACTCTCCGGTATGCCTCACTCTGACTATTCCGGGCTCTCAGGCGGGCTCCAGAAGTTGGAGACTAGCACGGAAGGCACTACTAGACGAGGTATTTAAGAAAGAATTAGAGGAAGCTATAACCGATTTCTTTGATAGGAACAATGGGTCAGTGCAGCGAGTGAGCACGCTTTGGGAAGCATTCAAAGTGACCATACGTGGCGTCTGTATGGCCAAGAGCTTTGGGGTACTGAGGGATATTCGTCGACGGCTCCGTCGTTTGGAGGACGACCTTAAGAGGTTGGAGGCAGACATCTGGCGGCAGGGCGAGGGCGAGGGGAGAGCCAAACTGAGGGAACTGATGACAGAATACGCTGATACAGCTGACAGGGAGGTGAAGTTCAGGGGGAAGTATGCTCAGGCGAGGCGATACGGGGAGGGTGGCAGGCCCGGTAAAGCCTTAGCGCAGGACATCCGACTGCCTAGGCATGCCAACCACATCCTGGAGGTGGAGGATAGGGAGGGCAACAACCACAAAGATGGTGCCTTGATTTTACAGACCTTCACCGACTTCAATGCTGACCTCTATCGCTCCAAAGGCACCAATGAAGCGAACCTCCCACTTTTTTTTTGCGATATTACACTAGGGTATTTAGCTGACAACCAGAGAGAATTCCTTTGTGCGCCATTCACCAATGATGAACTGAGGGAGGCTGTTTTCCAGTTGCGATCTGGGACGGCGCCCGGGCCCGATGGCCTCCCGAGCGACTTTTATAAGCAATATTTTGATTTGCTTGGCCCCATCCTGCAGGCGGTTTATGCGGAGGCTCTGGAGCTGCAGGAGCTGCCACCCACAATGAGAGAAGCCCTGATTATATCAATCCTGAAGCCGGGTAAGCTGCCCAACAGCTGTGACTCGTATCGGCCCCTGTCCCTCATAAACGTTGACAGCAAAATACTTACCAAAATGCTAGCCAATAGATTGAACCTCCTGATGGATGGGCTGGTCTTACCAGACCAAACGGGATTTATTCCCGGGAGGTCCACGTCCCACAGCCTTCGCACCCTCTTTTCGATCATACAGCAGGTGGACCCGCGGCTGCCCTTGGCGGCTGTGTTTTTGGACGCTACCAAGGCGTTTGACTCTGTAGAGTGGGCATACTTGCACGCCGTCCTGCGCAATATGGGGTTTCCGGTGGGTTTCTCGGCTTGGATTCAACTTATCTACGCTGCCCCGGCGGCTAGGGTACAAATCAACGGTCTTGTCTCTAGACCCTTCCTGCTGACGCGCGGCACTAGGCAGGGCTGCCCGTTATCGCCGCTGTTGTTCGCCCTGGTGATGGAGCCGCTAGCGGCGAAGGTGCGCCAATACCATCAGGAGAAGGCATTGCGATGCCTGCTGCGCCCCATCTTGATTTCGCTCTATGCGGATGATGTCACCCTCTATGTCAAGGACCCGAAACATAACCTGAACCCGCTGTTGCGTGAGTTTATTCACTTTGGTGGGCTGTCTGGCATACGGATCAACTGGGCGAAGTCTCAAATACTCCCGCTCACTCCGGCGGTTGTTCCCTTTGGGCTGGACTTTCAGCTGGAATGGTGCACTGACACTGTCCGATACCTTGGGGTGAATGTTGCTCTGGACCGAGAGGAAGTGATTTGTGATAATTATGGGCGTGCCATGGACACGCTCTCTGACACGATTACTCGATGGATAGCCATGCCTCTCTCAATCGCGGACAGGATCTCGTTAGTTAAGATGGTGGTATTGCCTAAATTTCTTTACTTCTTCCTGAACATACCCTACTTCCCGGGCCGACCTTTCTTTTCTGCGCTGCAGACGGCACTCTTGCGCCTCGTATGGGGCGGCAAACAGCCACAGATAAAGTGGGACACGTTGGCCAGTCCGTATGCGGCCGGGGGGCTCGAACTGCCTAACTTTGAATTGTATTATATGTGCCCTCAGGCGCACTATGCGCATTACTGGTTTAGGGGGCCGAAATACACGGCCCATATGGCTGTGGAGCACTGGCTGGCTGACCCTGTCCCGCTGGAGGGGGCGCTCCTGCAGCGCATATCGACACGCGTACGGGACCTCACAAGCATAGACTGTACGGTGCGGGCTTGGGGGTGGATTGCACATAAACTGCAGGCCCCAGTGATCTACTCCCCCCGGATGCCGCTGGTGTATCACCCCCAGCTGTCCCTCCTTCGGGAGGGCATCTTCCACAAATTTCAAAAACGGCGGGGGATCAGCACGTGGGGAGACATCTACCCTAACGGGAAATTTGTCACCCTTCAGCAGCTATGTCAGGACCCTCCCCCTGATGCTATGGAAACATTTTTGTATGCGCGCTTGCGGGAGGGAATGCGAGCCTGCACCCCGGGGTACCCGCAGGAGCCACCGGTGCTCCCCCAGATCCATACACTCATGGGGGCACAGACTGCGTCCCACTTGGTCTCCACTCTTTATAGATCACAATACGCTGAAGTTGGCGCGCCACAGGGTGATGCCCGAGCTCGTTGGTCTCAGGACTCGGGACAGGAAATCTCGGATCAGGAATGGCACTATTGTTGTGCGCAGATAGAGAAGGTGTCCGCTAGCAGCCGGCTGCGCATTACGCACTTTAAATATGTGCAAAGATACTATTATACGCCTGCTCGTCTGAAGCGGTTTGGGCTGCGGGCCGATGCCAGGTGCGACAGGTGCCGCGCAGACGGCGCCGACGTGCTGCATTTGGCCTGGAGCTGCCCGGCCCTTCAGGATTATTGGGTGCAGGTATTTGATACCGTCGGGAAGATGCTGGGGGACCCGCTGCCGTTGTCTCCACTGATGGGCGTACTGGGTTACACTGAGAAGCTCCCTGTGGCACATAGGAGGTTTGCCTCCATCTGTTTCCTTCTTGCCAAATGGAGGGTGGCCTGCAGGTGGGGCAGAGGGAGGGCGCCGAAATTCAAAGATTGGATGCAGACAATGATTCTTTGGCAGGACCAGCTTGCCCTGTACTCTGATCTCCTGCCATCGGCATCCCGGCCCCAGGACATATGGGGGCCCTTGAAGTCCTACTTGCTGTCGAACCCGCCGCTACCGGGCGTGCCTGCCCTCCCTTCCCCCCACAGTTAAGACTGGGCTTTAGCACTCTAGACACTTAAGGAGGCGATGCGGAATGTTGACTTTTATTTTTGATTACTCTCACTGTGAGGCTAGCAAGGCGGGGTTTATTTAGGTTGTTCTGTTCAGATTGTTAATGCTGCAGTCCCCGTTGGGCTATCATACTGCATATCTGCGATTACCGTGACGCGGCCGGCCCTTATCGGGTTGTAGTCGAACCGCTGTGTACACCACTGCCTTTCATTTCTTATAACACGCTGCCGGCCACTTGTGGTTGTAGGCATTATGCTGTGTACTGCTATCCTATGCTGAATAAAGGTTTTTTGAAACTTAATACATACATATACAACATACATCACTAGTACAAATCAGGTATTAGTAGAGTAGACACTAGTAGTTATATGGTCCCTAGAGTCATTCTAGTCTTTGCTTAGTTAGCCCGAGCCATGCTACCATTTTACCTTTGTGTTTTTTATTTTAGCACACGCGTCGTTACCTCGCAGCTTGTTGTATAAAGAGTGACGCCTTTGAGCCCACATGAGCTCATACTGCTACTGTCTAAGCGCTGCGTACAAGGTCAATCAAAACAAGCCACTTTGTTATGGAGTTCTGGTGTTAGTTCATATTGCTTATCCAAAATGCTACACTTTTTGCCACGACTGAGAAATGCTTGCAATATACTAACGCGCACCATTTTTCTCCTAACAGACGGAAGATTCCATTCTATGAACCAGAGCTTTGCAGAGCTTATGATGTAACCAGTACTAGCTTCTTCTAAGGTGAGGGGTCCACAGAATTCGCTCAGATCTTCATTTATAATTTTATATAAACTATATTCTTATTCCTACAAAGGGGATGGTGGTGCTTCCACCACTGTTCACGTATTATTAATCATGATTTCGCTTTTTCTTTTCTTCGGTCTATGGACTTGTAGTTGTTGTAAGTGTAACTAAGTGCAACTATGTTTATAGTTTTAATCTTATGCATTTTGCTGTTGATTATAGAACAACGTACATAGTTTGTCAGTTGCAAATAAAATATTTGAACTTACATAGACTCGGTAGTATCTGGTGTGGATGGACTTACACGAGTGAGCGAGCGAAAGGAAGGGTGTCCAAACTGTGCTTGTGCATTGCTTCCACGACTGAGAGGTCGGGAGTGTTATGTTCTGGGTTGTCTACTCATTGGGTATCTTGGGGGGGGTTCGGAGAGCTAATAGTAATAAAACACTATTATAACTAGTCGGGCAGGGGATTGTGGTGGGTTCTGTTCTGATTGAGGTGTGAGTGTGAGGAAGGTCCAACCTCCCATCGCCAACATCCTATTTTCTTGTGCAACTGCAATGTTCTGTATGTGGAAAATCCCTACAACAGTAGTAGTATGTCCTATCCTATCAAAATAGTAAAATCTGGTTCGGCATTTTGTTGGTGGGAATTATCGAAAAACATCAAGATTAATAAAGCCTCAAAGATTAAGAAGAATAGAAGGAGTACAAGAGGACAACCCAAAGGACTGGACTCATCAATGGCTAGAGCTACTGGTGAATCTGAGTTTTATTTAAAATCTTTTAAATAAAGAGTGGCCAACTGGGCATGCTTAGCTACAGACAGACTAATAGTAGTAGTAAAGAGAGTCATAGCAGAGGCAGTTAGAGGCAGGGATAACAAGAATCTAGAAACAGATAGTATAGATAGAAGGGTAATTGTTGGTAATAAATAGTATTAGGAAACGGAAAAAATAGTTCGGGAAAAAAATACGGTGCAGTAAAAGTTAGTGAATAAGAATTAATATTAAAAACAGGAAGACTTACTGGGGCCAGCAGAAGAGCCCTCGTTCTGGTCCTCCTGTCCGACTGGAACTGCTCCCGCTGACTCTGCCCTCGTCTTCTTGCCCCTGGGTGCTGATCATGAAAGATATAAGAAAGGAAGAGACAAACATTGATGATTGGTGTGAAACAAATAAAATATTTTTATAAGACTGTCAAAAAAACATTTGTGTAAGCAACAATTGCAATAAAATTGACCTATCTAATCTGGTCGACAAGTAGTATCTGGGGATACGCGGACCGACTAGTTATTATTTATCTACACTAATCCAGTGTTCCATTCTGATTCCAGAATACTAACTAAGCGTAAGTAGTACGTACCACCTGACCAAGCCCACCTATTCCAGGCGTGCCAATTGTACATTAATTAAGTATTTCCACTTCTCTTAGTCCTCAAAAATTTATAAATGGAGGACATATGCCTGTATTTTTGCATACACAAAATTGTTGGTTCGTTGATGCAGATGTTCTGCTACTGCTAATCCTATTAGGACTCACTGAACAAACTACAAAAGGTTCTACTAAGGACTGGGGTAAGCACTAGCAGCACTTAGCAGCACGTGACGTAGTAGAGGGGGCGTCGCAGACCACTAAAAAATTACAAACTTATAATAAGTAACTAAACCTAAGTATCAATCCACCCCTATCTCTTAGTGACAGTCACAGGACAAAGGAAGGACTAGAGTCACTCTAGCATTACCTAACTTAAGTTTTCTAAAATAAACTCTTACATAATCACGCAAAACGAGCGCAAACGCATAGTTGCAAATAACAAGATTAGTAGCGCAGAGCACCAGTGTCATAACAATCACAGAAGACTTTGAAACGTAAATTACCTGTAATGTATCACAATTTCTTCACTTTGCTCTATTGCCAAACTGCTGCAATCAATTTTAAACATCCTGAAAGACTTACAGCAACAGGATCAAAACTCCTGAACAATAAGCAATCGTGTGCATGGGTCCTCCATGTTTCTGAGCAAGTATTGAAAATGCACATTCATCTTTTTCATGACAAAACAATTAGAAAATCATGTTGTAGTCAGGCATCCTGAATGCTGGTGCATAACACAAACTCTCAGTTTCCGAAATGATTCAAGGTACTTATCATCAATTGGTACGGAATCTTGAACCTCACTACATGTCAGCCTTACTTTGTAAAAGCTAGGATATATTTGGAATCCACAGGCAACAATTGCCAACAATTCCAAGACAATTTTGAACCTCCCTCAGAATAGTCAGATGAATCAATGTCAGAATTGCTGAAATACATTATTTTGAGACTTTTCACACACTCTTTTCAAGACTGTGTCTGAGATAGATAACTTCCTCTCACAATACTACATTTTTGTTGACTTTATACCCATTTTCTGCCAAATGATTTAACAATGCAATGGTATCAAGCTTGTAATTTCTTTTGTCTTGGATGCTATTGAAAGCTCATCTATATACTGGACTGGGACCGAATTACATGGCAATTTCAAACTCTCTAAATCCTTCTTTAGAAATTGAGGAAAAAATTGAAGGCTTGTCTGTATACCCTTGTGGGAGTCCAAATCACATGAGAACTTTATTTAAAAATTGAAATGTAAAGAGGAATTATGAATCATCATGGAATAGCATTGAAAAGAATGCTTGGCACAAGTCAATGACTGTGTACCATTCTGCCTGTGCTTGATTTTGGAACAGTATTACTGCTGGATTCACTACCAGTGGCAACAAGGAACCACCATTTTATTAATCGTGTGTAGGTCTTGGACAATTCTTCATTTACCACTTGGTTTCTTAATTCCCATTACAGAAGAATAGCATGGACTTCCAAGGATGTCTTAAAGGATTCTCTCCTCAATTATTTTCTCGACCACTGGTTTAATTCCCTCTTCTGCTTCTTTAGATAATTTGTCTGGGTTGGCTCCTCCGTAATGGTGGAGGAGTGTCACCGACAGTCAGTACAGGATACATAAAATGATAATACCATGTTGTTATTATCATTTTATTTATCTCTGTTGGAGTTACTAATGCCCGACAGGAGGCGCAGGGTGGTTCCAGTGCAGAGAGGAGTAATCTGCACTTATAAGTGCGCATGTGTGTTTGGCCGGTAGTCTCAGTCCGGCCAAAAACACATGCGCACTTATGTTTCTCCAACCCGGCTATATTGTGCAGCCAAGTTGGAGATACCCTACAGGCTCCCAAGCACCGTCTTAGCGGCAAACATGTCTGTTCAGACCAATCCTGGAGTTGCTCTCGTTCTAGAGAGCAGCGTCTGGATTGTGTGGGCAGCCTATGCCCTTAGGCCCATCCACTTCCGGCTTCGAGACATGACGTGAAGACAAGGAGAAATAAGGCAGACAGTAGCAGAAGCAGAGAGGAGTGGAGTGGAGGAGCAGGTAAGTGATTTTTATTTTCATTTTTTATTTGCCAACCTTTCCTCTACCCCCCTGCCCATACCAGTTTTAATTGGCAGGAGCCGCCCCTCTAATTTGTACTGTCTATATTCTGGGGAATATTGCATCTAGTTCTACTTATGTTCTTACTGGTTCTGCTGTTTAAATTAATCCAATTTCTGTCTCTAAAAATCCCATTCCTCTTCTCTGACAGTGAGTTTTAAATCAGGAGGGAGATCTTCTTTAGTTAAAACTGGGTCTAAAGAGGTCAAAAGTCCTCTGAGCTAAGTTTGAAAAGTGAATCCTCAAATTGTGGTTCTACTGTGACACCATCCTGTGTGCAATAAATAACACAATTCATTTTGCCAATACGGTGCCTTCTGAGCAATTTTACTGGGCTTGAATCACTTAGAAACAACAGATGTTTATTACGCATTTCTATTTTGACTAGCAGGTCTGCTGAAACTTGATTGCCAATTTGTTTATTACTCATCCCTACAACTTGGGGTTCTTTTCCAGAGAGAGGTTAGGCCAGAACTTCCACAGGACCGAACTTTAGAATGGGTAGCCCCCACATCAATCAGAAATGAAACTGGATGGCCATTGACTTCTCTGTCAATATGAGTGCCATTTCGATCTTTCTCCAAGACTGCTCCAAGTAAGCAATATTTCTCCACTCTCAGGCACCGTCATTGTAAACTAGTTCTTGACACTTCATCTCTGACAATCATGGCATTCAGTTGATATCAAATTATATGGCATTTTATTTCTCATGTTTTGCTGCATTAAAGGGGCTGAAGGTACTGGCATTAGAAATGTTTTCTGACTTTATATTTTCTGTCTCATATTCTGTATATTTGACATTGAATTATTTCTCTGTGCTCTTGACTGTATATTGTCCTGATTTTTATCTGGATTATGTCTACATTCCCTCTTCTGGTGCCCGATCTGCCCACATAAATGACAAGCGGTAGTCCTTTTATAATTTCATCATTCCCAATAATAATACCATTTACTTTGTCACATTTGTGCCGTTTGATTCATCCCAGTCATTCCATTCATCCCATTACTCACAAAATTCATATTTGAACCCATCTGACCCCTTTCAAATTTCTTTGCCTGAACAATGATCACTTTCTCCTACAGATTTTTCTGTATCTTTTAAAGAAAATAACTACTGTTTTTGCCAGTTTCAAAATCTCATCAATGTCCTTTGTCAACCATCACAATTCACTTTGCTGAATGTGATGGCTAATCTCTGATCTCAACCCATTCACGAAATTAAAAAATGAAACCTCCAACAGCATCTTTCTTTGGATTTTCAACTCTGCTATGCTTTTTGAAAATCCCCATCAACCTCTCATTACTCTGAATGGCTCTTTAGGCTCCTGTGTTGTTCTCAAAATCTTTCCCCACTGTATATCCCTTTCTGGAATTCCGTGAAGTTGTTCTCCTGTCAGCCTGTGGTTCCAGCAATACTCTGGTGGGATTTCAGACCCAGGGGGTAGCATCCTGACCGTTACCTCCCTCCAGCGCCGCAACCTTCATCATCGTAGAGCCACGCTAGACCCTGGTGGGACTCCAAGTCCCAGGGTGCCCTACAATTCAATCCGGCGGCCTCAGGTGTGGGGGAGGAGCCTAACTCGCGCTCAAAGGCGCTGCCGCCTTTCCCGCAGCGCGGGTCCCGTGAAGTTGTTCTCCTATCTGCGGGGTCAGCCTGTGGTTCCAGCAATACCCTGGTGGGATTTCCCAGGGGGTAGCATCCTGACCGTTACCTCCCTCCAGCGCCGCAACCTTCATCATCGTAGAGCCACGCTAGACCCTGGTGGGACTCCAAGTCCCAGGGTGCCCTACAATTCAATCCGGCGGCCTCAGGTATGGGGGAGGGGCCTAACTCGCGCTCAATAGTGCTGCCGCCTTTCCCGCAGCGCGGGCCGCGCCCGGGCAAAGCCCGGACCAAGGGCGGGCCCGTCCTTGCCCGTCATTGACAGGAAGAGACAGGGCAGGGCCACCCCACTTGATTTTGGACTCCAATGATCGTCTCCAGAGAATGCGGCAGAGTGGTACCCGATATCCTATGGAAGGACCACTCTGAAAATCATCCTGCCTCGGCAAGTAGACTGGTTCCTTCTGGGCGCCCATCTCATTATTATAAACGGTATATGCTGTATGCTCATGGTTGATTGATTATACTTGTGCGGACTTTAAGGGGTTTAGCCTAACGGACATTTCTATCTATTAGCATAACGAACTCGTCTGGGTTATTACTATATTGTTAAAAGGTTTCTCTGTTTGCCTATTGCCAGGCGGATCGTTAGATTTGTCCAAAGGGCAGTTATAGTGCGGATTGTCTCTCAAATTATACAATGGGGAAACGCACTTGTGCTAATAAAAAGACCAGAGTCCAAGTCAACCCCTCTTCCGCGCCCCTTCCAACTTCAATTGATAAAATGTTACAAAGGGCCATAGGTGCCGTTACAACTGAAATTGAACGCACTTAAATGTGGTTGTCAATCACCCCTGAACTTTCCTCTCCAATAGTAGATTTGCTTATTCCCAACATCACTCCTGTAGTACCTTTATCTACTGGAAATGCTTCCCCGCCCCCCTCACAACAAGCAAATGTCTCGACAATTGCAACTAGGAAGGGGGATGAGCGCGTAGGCACTCGTAAAAATGGGAAACATAAGCAAACAGTTGAGAGGGCACCCAATAGTAAGAAAGCAAATGTAGGGAATGAGGCACGTGTAGAATGTACATCTATGCTAAACCCAACATTAGAATGCACTGTTACCACTGGTATAGATCCAAAATACCCACCCTGGGCTCAGACTCTATTGGCAGACCTGCTGACTCAATTTAGAGTTATTCTGAAGGAAGAAGTTGCCCCTTTAGTCGCCCAATTAAATAATTTGACATCTTTCGGGGATCCAAGGCAAATTCTAGCTAGCACCAATACAACACAATCTACATTGAGGGGGGTGGTCCTAATTGTCAGATAGATTCTAACAGCCAGGCTCCCCTAGATAATCAGGTGACATCTAGGACTCACGACCCCAACATACAGCCGATCATTAGGCAAGACTCCAGTCGTATTCCTCAGCACCCTGATGCACAGCGAGCACAAGAACGGACAGTGAACACAACGATGAGGATACCACACTGTACGGTTGAGAATAATGCCATAAGCGATACCATGCGGAGAACCCACCAAACCACAAATAGCGTATCAGGGCCACGTACAAGCAGAGAAGAGTTGAGGAGGGAAGAGTGTCCAGTGGGTATGCTGGAAGCAGCTATCCAGCCAACCATAAACCTTCCACCAGAATCATTACCCTATGTAATTATCTTGACAGGGGTCTCACCACTTAATAATACCCATAGGGAGTCACAACTAGAACTGAGGAACAAGAGTTTGTTTTGGTTAGCAAAGCATAGGCAGTTCCCCTATGAAAGGGCTGGGGAAATTCTAATGGTGCGGAGAGTTGATTGGGTGGGACCTAGTAAAAAAACAATCCAAGGGGATTGTGTGGTTATTAACTTTAAAAATCTCCAGACTGTATGTAGGCTTATAACCCATAAATCCACCCCCACAGAGCCCAACACAGACGTGAGAGCTCTCTCGCTTGACCATTTCTACTCTCACTATTATAACACTGGTAGGGTAGATGTAATCTCAGGGCATGATAGACAGTTGACTGACCACCAGAATGCTAATTACAGGCCCCCTACTATTAGACCTCTTTTTTTTTTACTTGCCTGTACACAACCGATTTGGGGCTCTGGAAGATGTGGACTGATAGGGATAGTGGGATTGGGCTATTTAAAGAGCACTACGATGCATCCGAAATGACGAATGGAGCCAGATCCTGGGGGTGTAAGCCAGCTCTCTCACCCAGAGTTAGGCTTGGACCCACGGGATCGGGCAGTAGCCACCTTTCAGGGGGTTAAGGGCCCTGTGGCTCCATGTCATTTTCATGAACCCATATCTCCCATTCACTTTGCCCCTCCCAATAACATCGCACAAGAGGCAAACTCCCCAATTGTAAATGTACACTGCATTGATCCCCCAAGAGAAATCCTGTACACAAGTTGTAAGCTCAAGATCCTTTCCTGGAACGTGGCTCGCATCAAGGGAAAACTCTCCTGCCCTGATTGGGGACTTTTCGTGGACCAGTATGATATTTGTATGTTCCAGGAAACATGGGCAAGGGATGATTGCACAAGGGCGGGATTTGCAACATTTAATATACCAGTTGTTACAAGAGAGAGGGGCAGACCGTCTGGGGGTTTATCTATCTGGGTCGGCTCACATGTGGGCTGTCAAGCTAGTCCCTTGTACACTTCTTCCAGGGATATCCAATGTGTAATGCTTAGTTTCCCTACTGAGATGAAGTTTGCCCTTATTAATGTCTATTCCCGACCAGTAAGTGTGAGCAAGGAATCACCAACCCTTGATGTATTAAACTCCTTTATTCCCACTGTCCCATTTAACACGAGGCTGATCGTTGGGGGTGATTTTAATTGCCAATTTGAGCCCCTTCCTGGCATCCAGGATCTAATTTTTAATGAGGTTAGTAGTCCCCTCCTTTAGAACAGGCCATTACTTACTAACAATAGAAGAAGAGTAAAGTGGGGGGTAATAAAGCAAACACCTGAGAAGCTGGGTGCTTTATATGAAGTGGTATTACCAGTTTTGCAAGAATTTAGCTGCATTTCTGCTGACGGGGATAACTCAGCCCCCATCAACCAAGTTAGAGAACTCCATAAGAGCTTGTCAACTAAACTAGCTGATATATTCTACCCGATAGTGTGCCCTAAAAAAACAAAAATTGTAACTCAGTTATGATTTAACGATAAATGCCGAAAGGCAAAACGGGCATTGATAGTGGCTATCAAAGCAAAAAATAGGCTTTTAACGAAATCTAGGAGGGCTTTATATAAAGAGGCTGTTCGCCAAGCAAAGCACTCCTGCAAAGTGAAAAAATGGGAGGACATAAAAACTGCCCTATTGAATCGGGACATGAAGGAATTCTGGGCCATAGTTAGAACAGGTACTCAGGAAGGCAATTCAGCCTTAGAGCCGAATATTCCAGCAGAAAAGTGGGCATATCATTTTCAGGCGCTATGCAAAACGGAATCCAACCCTGGCACCCACATTGGCGGTCACATCGCCAACCAAGGGGTCTTGAGTGTAGACAGCGGTCTGGTAGTTGAGAAGAGCACTCCCTCACCTAGGTATTCTGATGGGGTGCTGGTTGGGATTACCCTTCTGGAGGTTTACAAAGCAATTAAGAAACTTCCTGCAGGTAAAGCACCTGGATCAGGCAGGCTACCAGGGGATTTGTTTCGAGAAGAGCCAACAATTTGGGGTCCCTATCTGTGGGTATTATTCAATGCTATAATGAACGGCATGCCGATTCCTGATACCTGGGCTGGGGCAGAAATTGTCCCAGTCTTTAAAAAGGGCTCTCCACTACTCCCTGCAAACTATAGACCGATCAGCCTGATCGATGTCACACAAAAACTGTTTGCACGGGTACTTTTAGACCATATCCAGGGATGGATGCAAGATAATGATATTATAAGCCCTTATCAAGCCGGATTCAGGAAGAACACCTCCACCGTTGACCAAATATATAGACTCCAACTCATATTTTGGAAAACGGTGACAGTGGAGGGTAGAAGCCTTTATTTAATTTTCGTTGACCTGAAAACGGCTTTTGATTTGGTGCCCAGAGACAAACTTTGGGGGGTATTAAGAGATCTGGGGATTCCCTTTTACCTTCTTAGCATGCTTATTAAGCTGCATGAAGCTAATTATGCTCGAGTAAGATATGGAAAAGGGGGAGAATTAACTCCAAGACTCCCAGTTGGCAGAGGAGTGAGGCAGGGCTGTGTGCTCGTACCAACCCTGTTTTGCCTCTTTGTCAACGCACTTATTGCCCAACTTATTGAAGTTAAGGACAATGACGCCCCCAAGTTAGCAAACTCAAAGGTTCCAGCATTGATGTTTGCTGACGACACCCTTCTGATGTCTAAGTCGCCGATGGGAATCCAGAGGATATTGGACAGTTTCGTCATTTTTTGTAACAATAGGGGGCTGGAGATTAATACCACAAAAACCAAGTTTATGGTTGTTAACCCAGCCAAGAAAACACGTCCAAATCCCCATTTAGATGGTATAGTACTGGAAAGGGTTCCTGTATTTGACTATTTGGGTCTCACCATTACTGAAAACATGGATTGGGGGCCACAAATAGCCAAAGCTAAGCTTAAACTGGCACAGACCACCGGTGGGATTGCTAAATTACTGAGGGAATTCACCTACAAACCAACTGGGCCTATTATTGAAATATATAAGGCACAAGCAAGGGAAGCCACGTTGTATTGGGCTGAACTTTGGGGACATTGTTCTTGTACCCTTTTGAGTAAAGTTGAGAACAGTTTTTTAAGAAATATTTTGGGTCTCCCCTCTAGCACCCCGTAAACCCCCCTGCAGTTAGATTTAGGTATAAGGCCGATTGAAGATGAGGTTACCTTTAGACCTCTAACTTTCTGGCGCAGGATGTGGGTGACCCCGGAACTGGTAGATTATCAGGTAGAAACAAAAGAGCTACTAGGTCTTCCCGGGACAGAAAAAAAAATTGCTTGGTTTGCACATATAAGGGAAGAGTGCACAAGGATAGGCAAACCAACCCTCTGGAGTAACCCTGAAGAAACTTGTTCTACAGTTTCACGTACTGAACTGGTGAGAACTTATCGAACTCACAAATTGGAAGTCATCTACGGGAATCCGAACCTAGGTGTTCTGACAGTAGAATTTCTTACTGTGAAAGATGAGTATAAATTAGAACCCTTTCTGGATGATATTCTACCGTCCCCGGCAAGAAAATGATACCTCCAGTTTAGATTTAGCACCCTTCCTTTGCGGGCCTTCACTTCCAAATGGTCTGTATTGGGCCAACGTGGGTGCCCAGCTTGTAACCATCAGGAGGAGTCAGAGCTGCATGTTTTATTTTTTTGCCCAGGTTATACATCGGCAAGACAGTGTTGGCTAATCCAGCTGTGTAGGAACATGGGGTTTGTGCACTGTCAGGAGGCATTTAGAGTTTTGAAATACGATACCTCTAAGCCCATTGTCTTTGCTGTTTCTCGTTTTTTAAACACAATGTGGCGCAGGCGTTGGGTTTTCTTAGCAAAAGAAAAAAAGATAGTAATAACCACCCCAGCTGCTAGCGTATAGTTTATTCTATTGCGTATAATAAGGAGAGTGGAAAAACCCTCTTTTATCTTTTTAATTGTTTTAGATCTTTTACCATGAGATGATTATTTTTAATTGATACATTTTATGTATAACCCTCTCCAGGCATATTTTTAATTGTACCGTTTTTATCAAATGTTCTGCCCATTGGTTGGTCTTTGCAATTGACTTGTTTGGTATTGTATTTATGGCTGTGTTTTTTATGTTTCAATATTATTGCACTTGCACTTTTTTGAACCAATTGGCTTGCTCACTGGTTAGTGCACCCAAATCTTCTTTCGCACCCGAAGATGTAGCACTTTGATTCTTATATCTCCGTTCAATGTGCCTTAACTATATATTGTCATGATTTGGATTAGATTATATTGTCACGATTTGGATTGTATTGTACGCAAACTTTTATGGTCTTAATGACCAAAATAAAGGTTTTTGAACTGAACTGGTAACTGGAATTAATTTCTTCAAATGCTCAATCATTGCCTTATTTGTCTTAGCCACGCCTGTTGGTGGGGCATTGTTAGGATCCTGTCTTAGTGGTTGTGTGTCGGGCACCCTGCAACCTCCTTACACTCCAATCAAAAAAACAAATCTACTGGAACAACAATATCAAACAATGAATTCATATATGTCCACAGCATTGGAGAAAGCCATGTTAATTGATGACCCGCATCATACCACTCTCCTCAATCTTCTCTCAACTTTGGAAAATTATGAGAAAAAGCAAACAAATCTGTCAATGTTTCCCTCTGTGTACTACTCTTAAGGAAAACTCAGCTACTGTACTTTTTCCCACTGTTGAATCACTTGCTATACTCTTCCCCACTTTAGCCTCCATGTTCTTCTTCTTTTTTTATTTACCCGTTCCTTTTTCTATTTTTCTCAATATTTCTCTGAATCACTATAATCGTGTTTTCTCAAGCATATCTTTAATATACTTTCTCAGTGTAATAAGATCCATCTCATTGATTTCATCATGTGTTAAATGCATTTTGTAGTTTTGTTTGACATTTTTCATTCTACCTATGCAATCATCTAGGGCCAGATGTATGACCGTTTTTATCATTCGCAAACAACAAATCAGCCTATTTGCAGCCGCTGAAAAGGGTTGTAGCATGTACCAAACCTATTTTAAAATAGGTTCTGCAAGTTGATATTAGGAAGCGGTGTGCCAAGGGCATCCCTTCCTAATATCGAGTCGCAGGAGGATGTAAGATTGCTTTGCGACCGAAAATACAGTTGCAAAACAATTGCATTTACCACCAATTTCATATTGGCGGTAAGCCAGTTGCCAATGGTTATGGTTCCCCAGTGGACGCCTTCCCCTTTGTGATTAACAGCAAAAATATTTTTTAAGAGCAGGCAGTGGTCCCACTGAACACTGCCTGCTCTTAAAAAATTAAACTGAAGCGTTTCATATTTAGTTTTTTAAATACATCCTGTTTTCCTTTAAGGAAAATCGGGAACATCAGGAACAGGTACCAGTTGGCTGTTTTACGGGGCACAGCAGGACCAACACTTATGTTCTACCTTGATGTAAGTGTGACTAGAGGAGGCATCCACCCCGAACAGACTATGGGGCGATTAACGTTTATGTATTACGTTAATGTACCTGATATTTTTTCTATAAGAGAGGTAGGTACTCTATATACTGTCTTTAGATTACAGGAAAAGTTGAAAAAAGAGTCTGTTTCCCGTTGTCCATGTACAGTGATTGTAATGGCTGATTGGGATAAGTATGAATGCATAAAGTGAGTGAATGAATGTGTATGTATCTAAGGAGAGAGTGGTAATTTGAAGAATTGTTTTTGTATAGAGATATGTCTCTGTGTCTTTTCTATTTTTGATAAAATTGTTTTGCGTTGTATATATTGTATATATATCGATCATGTTTTATGTATAATCTAATTGAGATCTGCAAAATGTATAAAGAAACAAAATAAACTCAAGAAATGAAAATAAAAAAATAGTTTGACACAGAGACTAAATGTATTATCCTTTTGGGTAATAGACACAGGGCCAGCTGTAGGAGCTATTTGTAGCCCCATAGGAAGCAATACAGGTTTTGTGGGACGGTGTATCACAATATATTGTATGGATCCAAGTTTTGTCCATAGAAAAAAAAGTACTTTTTAAGAAATCCCTTCAGGTCAGCCCCACGCAGAGGTAGAATCCTGAAGGAAGTGACCCAATGAGGGCCACCGGGTCACTCACGACCACCTCATAGCCTTCCAAACAAGTGAAGAGTCGGTCAGACAGCAGAGAATACAAACAACCGTTTATTAGTAAAATACACTGCAGCGGACTCCAATCTGACCAACACCAAGAGACAGCTGTCGAGGGGACTGGCTCCCCAACACTTGGTAACGCATAATAATTCTTCTGACAACCCCCTAACCACGCCCACAGTGGAAAGTTAACGGCTTCTGACGTACATGAACAAAGAAGGCACAGAAGGATGGGCTACCATCTGCGCGATGGGTACACACTATCACGATCTCTAGGTTGCTTTGCTGGGCTCAGCTCCTCCTAAGGTGGGAGCAGGGCTATGAAGAGGGATAGGCATGCAGAGGCAGAATAGCCTATTCATTACTGAGTCGGAATCCAACCTTGAACACAAGAGAAAAAAATATCTGAACACAGTCTTCCGCTGAGACAAGAAATACGGATAATTGAAGCTTGAATCAGTCACCACATAACATGGCCTACAAACTACAAAATGGAGCAGCAAATGCTAACTTAAGCTTGTATTATAAGGATAACTCAATGGGGTACATTTAGGCATGGCGGCTGTTACTAGTCATAGCCTTCTAAATGTTAACATAACATAACGCAAAACAAGTCCATGAAAGTACATAAATTGCCAAATTCCAACAAACCCTCCTTTTAGCATATGGAAGGCTAACTTTATTAGTGCTATCAGGTAAGGGTCTTTACAATAATAAGCAAGAAAGAATCATCACAATTTACATTTTTGTTAGGTTTGAAATTCCCTTTCCCACAATGCACCTGTTATGCTATATTAGGTTAGCAATGCGTGGCTAAAATAGACGCCATTTGTATTCACGATATGCAACCCACTGAGTTATCGTTGCCGCATGTAGGCTTTAGTTAGCCCGTGTGACTCCATTCTGTATTTTGTAACCACTAGAAGACTGCTTAGGCTGTGCTCATATTAGGCCTTATTTCCCTAACTCGCTTGCCTCAGCAGAAAACTGTACTTCGTTAATATTTTCTTTTGTCCAAATCTGTAACCTGACTTGTTAATGAACTGAGACTCGGCAAAGTGGCCTTGAAATACTGATAATGCACCCCTCTGGCAGGTGCTAGCTCATCTCTGTGCACCTGCTATGTTCATGCCCGGCTCAAGCCGGTAACTTTCCATCAGAGGCGTGGCCGAAGTCTCCAGAAGGGTTTATTATGTATTAGCGTACCCTGGGGAGTCAGTCCCCTCGGCAGACTTCTTAGGGGGAAGGCCTGACTGGGCTCCTCTGCACAGTATATACCTGAATAAATGTAAGTTTTCATTCTCTACTGTCTGACCGACTCTTCATTTTGGGAAAGCATAGCAGGTGGTCGTAAGATCCAGCGTAGCCCTAGAGGGCCCTGTCCTTCATTTTCTCATTTACTAATAAAGCTAAATAATCATGTAATTATGAAACATGTTCAGTATTAAAAAATGCCCTCATCAATATTCATCATATCCTGTACATCCTGCAGCATCATAACAGTGGCTTCAGCATCAGGCCCCACTATCTTGGGTGTAGGTGTCAGCTTACTAACACAGTAGGAGCAACAGGCTGGAAGACAGTTAATACACAGGCAACACATATCAATGACACCTGCAATGGCCACTGAGAAAATAAGTATTTTCCGACCCCATGTAGTCATCAAACCCCGGAACCAACCAGATAATGACCAGGTCCCATTCTCTTGGTGAATATCAGAAGCAAGCCTGTGCAACTTCTGTATGGCTGTATGAACATTCGGGATGTGGTCCGGTACCTACACGCAACAACTACTGCAGATGATGCGATAGGCTCCTCCCCTATTAGCAAGTATGACGTCTAACGCCATCCAGTTTTGAAGAGCAACAAGTCTGGTAGCCTGAAGCTCAGCTGTAATATTGATCAAGATCCCTGCAGTGGTATTAATAACCCCTTCCACAACCCTGGTGAGGAGACGAATACTAAGACTATTGTACATAGGACCCCAGAAGGGCAAGATACCCTTCATAGCATCAGTAAATTGTTGCAGGGTAGTGTCTGTTTGATCTACATCCTCGGCATCAATGACCCTTTTCACTCGGGCAGGTGTGTACTCCTATGTTGTAGCCTATGGTCTTTGTGATAGCTAGATGGTGCAATATATACGGGTAGCAAAAGGAAGGAGACGTAACATATACCAGACCAGCCCCTAGGGAGCCATATATATGCCTGAGATCCATAGACAAAATACACATTATTGGGTCGGAGTAAGGGAGGACTCCTATTGGTATTCAAGCGATGTGTAGTTGCAATTACTTTCCCCTACTGGGACATGTCCGAAACCTTGAACACAAAAACTGGCTGTAATATTTACTACTGGTACAGGTATTGCTCTGTCTTGGGTAATGTTACGTGAATGGAAAGATTTAAAGTACTCAGTGACATTAAATCCCTGGAAATCCATCATCTCGTTCTGGAGCCATGTGGCATTTTTCGTGAGTTCATAGACATTTATACAAGCATCTGGATGTAAAGTACCCTGCTCCCCTCCTTCTCCCAGAGTAAATCCCTAATGTTCTACTATATATTCTAACACGGTCTCGTAATGAGACTGAGTTATATTCATAGCATCTGCATGGTAATGAATATACACCATTCAAAGCAACTGGAATCATGACTCGCAGCTACTCAAATATGACATGGGTAATGAACCAATAAATCATTTTTATGCATGACAGAAGGGAGTAACCCACACACCCAGCAATCAGTAACATTGGACGTCTGATGGGCTTGATGGAGCATCTGAAGGAAGACATTATCCACATATGTTTGCCTGTGTCTCTCCTTGTGCAGGGCCAAAGTAACACAAATATGTTCAGGAGGAACAGGAGTTGTTCCCAGCAGAGCATGCACAGGATGTTTTTCTTCTAAATACCATACTACCCCAAATACTGTTATCAATACTACAAAAACAAAAACCACTGCCACTATCCTACTTTTAGTGGACCAACTAGACCAACCAGGACTACTCTGCTCTACTAGAGGGCCCGCTAGGGCTGTTCTTCTTCTATAATTGGACGACCAAATGGGCACATTTTTCAGAATGATGAGTAATTCGCAACTGCCAGAGGAAATCCGTATACTGGAGCCAACAATGGTATAATTAGCTAAGAGGGGCACAAGTCACCCAGCGTCCTTCAGAGCCTCGCTGGTAGTATCATATTGTTCATCTACGGTGAGCTGTCGTCGGTGGAGCTGCGTTGATCACAGCCACTGCTGGAAGATGAGTCCTCTTCTTTCAGGATAGGGCACCTTCCCTCCTGGGAAACCTCCCTCAACTGATCCTGTCCAGTATCCAGGGCAGTGCACCACTCTTCTTTGACCCTGTTTCTATCACTGGCACCTTAGGCTGGGTACCTGTGCCCTATTCTTCATCCATGAAGTCCATCCCTATTCTTCAGACTTTCCCTCCGGTGCACTGTCCTTCCATCGAGGACGAAGATTGTATCGGGCTACTCTGGGCGCAGTGTCGTCACAAAAAGAACCTGAAACTCAGGAGCGGAAGCGGACTGAGACTCAATTGCTGGTGGGTTAGACGGGGATGGCTCTTGGGAAGCCCTGATCTCTGGAGGTATTGCTTCCTGCAAACCAGCGTCACTCTCCTCCTCCGTCTGCGCCCAACTTATCTGGGCATCAGAGAAGGGAGCAAATTGAGGGACCTTTTCGGTCTCGTGGTCTCCAATGCCTTCAAGCACCCAGGGATTGTAGGGAAGCGGGAGAGGGATCCTGCGTCAGTGCATGGCGTGGATCCAGTGCTTCCGACCTTCTACTTTGACTGCAGTCCGGGTGGCGAGGAGGACCTGGATCAGCACAAAGTCACCGGGCTGTAGCTGATGCCCAGGCCCCTCCGGAACTGGCCGTAGCGTCCCCTGAATCTGTTGGTGAATAGAATGCAAATCATCTCATAGAGATAATCCACAAGCAGGGGGTATTCTATCTCTGAGAAATGCCAGGGGCGTGGAACGCCCCATACATTTGCAGGGTGGCCAAAAACCACCTCGTATGGGGACAACCCTGTTCTAGAATGCGCCGTCACCCTGGTGGATAGCAAAGCTAAGGGTAGTGCATCTGTCCACTGCAATCCTGTGCTTTCCTTTATCTTTGCCAAATTCAGCTTGAGAGTACCATTGTACTTCTCAACCAAACCTGCTGACTGAGGGTGATTTGCTGCATGGAACTTCTGTTTAATGTGTAGACCATCGCACACCAGTTGGATAACCTTTGAATTGAAGTGACTTCCATTGTCACTCCAGACCGAGCATGGCAAACCAAGCCGCTGGAAGAACTCTTTCAAAAATGCCTTCGCCATCGGCAATGCTGTATTCTCTTTAGTGTGGTAGGCTTTGATCCATTTACTGAATGCACAAACCACCACCAATGCATATTTCAAATTGTTCACTCATTCCATTTCCATGGAATCTATTTGGAGAACCTCGAAAGGGAAGGAAGGCCGTGCAAAGTTGCCAGTGTGTGTGGGGATGCCCTTTCCAGGATTGTGTGTCATACAGATCATACAGTACTTCCCCAGATCAGCGGCTACCTTAGGGATATTGTCATACTGCCATACAGGATCCACCACCTTACATATTCCCTTCGCACTAATGCGAGCTGGGCCATGTGCCATAGTGACAACAGGGAGTACATATGTGTTAGGCAACATCCTTCTTTGTTTTCCAGACAAATCCGTCCAGCACCCATCCTCATCTAGATGCCCCATACTCTCCTGCCATATTGCCAATTCATCCATTGTCGCCTCACTCTGGATCTCCTTAGCATTGTCTAGTGTATCCTCAAACATCCCGTTTCCAGGCACCCATCTAGCTGGGCCTGCCACAAACATCTTTTTCATCTTTGATCTAGCTGTCTCTGCCGCTGTCTGATCTGCAAATGCATTTCCTCTTCCAACATCATCAGTAATCGCCTTGTGCGCACTGCACTTCACTATTGCTACTCGTTTTGGAAGTGTCAGAGCCGACAAGAGTCTGTATATACAGAGTCTATATATCATTCCGTATTTGTAAACCATGTGAGGTCAAAAACCCTCTCACCGCCCAGAACCGCCCAAAGTTATGAGCGAACCCAAAGGCGTACTGGCTGTCAGTATAAATATTGACAACCAGTCCTTCAATTAACTCACAAGCCCGAAGAACGGCAATAAGCGCTGCAGCTTGGGCCGACTGATACGGAACACGTGATGTTTCAACAACAGTACACATCGTTGTTATTGCATACACTGTAGTAGTGGTGCCATCCGGTAACTTAAAACAAGAGCCATTGACATAAAGTTCCCCTTGTCGGTTAGATATAGGAACATCAGTCAAGTCTACCCGTCCCTTTGTCTCCTCCTCAGTATGATATACACATTCGTGTACATCTATATCCCCGTTCTCTGAAGGGAAGGGTAGTAACGTGGCTGGATTCAGAGTGCCACATCTTTTGATGGTAATGTGCGGTGCAAATAACGTTAGTTCATAGCCAATCAAACGTGCACTAGTAAGGTGCTGTGTCTTTGTTTTGGTTAAAAGTGTATCCACAGCATGGGGTACCATAACTGTGAGATCAGTATCAAGAACGAGCCCCGCCAATTGTCTGATAGAGACGGCCACGGCCGCAGCAGCTCTTAGACAGCTCGGGAGGGCTCTGGCTAAGTTATCCATGATAGCAGAAAAGTAAGCACAAGGCATTTGCTTACCTTCAAAGACCTGAGTTAAGACAGAGAGCGCGCAGCCAGCCATCTCATGTACATAGAGCACAAATGGCTTCTGGTAATCAGGTGTACCAAGCACAGGAGCAGAGCAAAGTGCAACCTTTAATTGATCAAAAGCTTGATGACATGCAGGTGTCCAAGGCAGGAGTTTGTGCACATCTTTGGTGGTTAGTTGGAGTAGGGGCTTTGTTAGTAGGGAATAATTAGGGATCCAGTGATGGCAGTACGAAGTAATGCCAATAAACGCACACACATCACATTGGGATATAGTGACAGGCATGTTAGTTATAGCAGCAATACGCTCAGGCAGTAGTCTACGACCCTCCTTCGACAGTAGGTGACCTAAATAGGTGACCTTCTGTTGACAATACTCAAATTTGGAAAGGGACACTTTATGTTCATGGTGTGCCAAATGTAACAATAATTTAACAGTTGCGTCTTTGCAGCCGTCCTCAGTGTCAGAGGCCACTAAGAGGTTGTTGACGTACTGCAATAAGACATTACCAGAGGGGAGCTTCCAAGAATCCAATTGTCCTTTCAAGGCTTGACTATAGATACTAGGACTTTCAGTATAGCCGTGAGAAGCACAACAGAATTGGAAGCTCCTGCCAGCTATGGAAAACCCAAACAGATATCTACTATCTGGATGAAATGGAATGCTAAAGAAAGCATTTTTTAAATCAATCACGGAGAAGAATTTTGCCGAGGGAGGGATCATCGTTAACAATGTAGTGATGTCAGGAACCACAGGATATTGAGGAATCACCAATGTGTTGATTGCGCGCAGATCAATAACAAAATAGTAAACAGCATCAGAGGCGTCGGAAGGGGCCTTCTTAAGAATGGGAAGAATAGGGCTATTGCAAACATTTGCTACTGTTTCCTCAACCACCCCTGTCCTTACTAAGTCCTTAATTATTTGCAAAAGGGCTTTCTCCCCTGCCTGTGGTATCTTATACTGGGGAATACGTGGTAATACAGCATTATCTTTGATCTTGATAGAAACTGGTGGGATCTGTAATAACCCCACATCCGTATCTCCTGTAGCCCATAGAGTACGTGGCACATCCTGAAACTCTGCAGGGAGGGGGGTATCTTTGGTAAAACATTGTTTGGTACTAACCACCTTCGGGCTAATAGTCATTTAAACTCCATCTGGTGAACAGAATATGGTTGCATGTAATTTCTTCAACAAATTTAATCTGATCAAATTCTCCCCACAATTCATTGTCAGTAAAAATAGTCAACCAACCGTGAAAGGGCCAATAGTCAAAGCAAGAGGCTTGGAAATGGGGCTCACAACCGGCATGCCTGAGAAACCTACCAAAACATTATTTAGGCCAGACAGAGCTGCCCCTGGGACCAGCGAACAAGAAACAGAGCTGTTCACAACACCTGTATCAATAAGGAATGTCTTGGCCGTGCCATGTAGGTCCGCTGTGACATAAGGTCCACCCTGATCCACAGGCACCAAAACTGATCCCTCACCCTGTCCCTGGCAATCCAAGCTGTAGGATATTCCTGTCACCTCATCCATATCATAATCATCATAATAATACTGTCCTCCTCGAGTATCATCAAAATAGTTCTCATCCTGACAACCAAAAGACGAATCCTCTTTCTGCATCTCATCGCGGCCACCTCCCTCACGACCACGTCCTCTAAAACTCCGACCTTGTGGGGACGCAACTTTGTGTAACAGCTCTGGGCACTCACTTCGCCAATGCCCCTCCTTTTTGCAAAATGCACATTGGTTCAGTCCAGTAGGTGCTGTTCCTGTTGGGCCGAGGTGACTGCTGGGCTGACCCTCTCCCTCTTCCATTTCACCTTGCCACTTGCTGCATCAACACCTTTGTCTTTAAGTCCTTATTCTTTTTCTCCACGTTCTACTTCTCATCATTCCCTCTGTGCTCATAATACTGTGCCATACTCAATATCACTTATGGGGAGGAGGTAGTCCAAGTACTCTCCGAAGCCTGCAGCCGAGTCACGATCTCATATAGGAAGTCCGTAACAAATCTGTTAACAAACAATCGGACACCACCCTCCACCCTCAAATCTTGGCCGCTAAAATTCAAGAACACACCTTCAAACCTGGGGAAGAAATCAGACGTGCTGCTAACTTGTCCCAATATACTCGTCTAGGTGGAATAAGGGAATGCATATAAGTAATGATGCAACCCGGTAAAGCTAATATTTCTGCCCTCTGCTTCTCGCCAGGCTTCCGGTCCTCATCCCACCCCTTATCTCGTTCCATGTCCATCCTAACTCCACTGAATGGTCCTGTGTATGCATCTGCCTCCATATATCCACCCGTACTAATAATCCGAAAAACAGCTCAATATCAGCTAGTGTCTTTACCGTAGAGGAAGCCGCCTACCTCTATTCCTTATAGTACGCAGTTGGATTCTTCCTAGGGTCTGCCAACTGACTTTTAAGGGATAGTACTTCACTCCTCTTCCAAGGAGTGTAGACCCACTGTTCCTGGAAATAAGCTTCTACCCTTTGCTGAATAAAAATGTTTGCTGCATTATGCTGCACCGGAATCTTGGGATGGTAAATGGGATGTACCTCCCTCATAGGGAACTGCGCAACCATCGTTGGGGTCTTCTGATGTAATCTACTACGGTAACCAAATAATGCCGCCATATTACTAAAAACATCACTGGGGGCCAAATCAGTAACATACACACAATCTCAGATGTCATATATGATCTGTGGTGCAACACTATTGAAACACTGTTCCCACAATCCTATTAGTGTTGCCGACATGTGCTTAAGGGCATGCTGCTGCACAAACGGCTCATAATGTTTCATCACACTCCATACAGCTTCGACGCTGTAAATTGGGTTCCGGGCCCACTGCGCAGCCTGTTCAGCCACCATTCTTTTCTCCTCATTTCCACCATCAGATCTCATCAATGCCCTCCCCATTCGTTCTTGCACTGCTGCCCAATTCCCCTCAACCTCTCCACACACAGGCATCCCAGCACTCAGCAGCACCTGAGACGAAACGTTTGAGGGGGACAGAGCAGATGAAGAAACAGGTATCAACGTTAGCAACGGTTGCGAAGAAGGGGTAAGAGAAGGGAAAACAACAGGTGTTGGGCCATTGGGCCAAACAGAAGAACTAGCGGCCCCCACACCTGCAGCTGACAGGGACAGAGAGGAAGCAGGCAGAGCCAAGGCCGGAGCAGTCGAGCCAGAAGCAGGGAGACCAGCGACAGCAAGTGTAGGGTCTGGAGGCTGGGACGTGGGAACAACGGGGTACACCCTCTGTGGGGCATAAGGAGGTGGGGGTCGGGTATTTAGTAGCTCTTCCACAAAAACATCCCCTTTCTCCCGAGCGACATAACATTTATCACTCTGTAAGTGAAACTTCCTATTTGCACATTCTATACCCTTCTCTGTTCTCTCTCTATCATAAGCCACGGCTTTCTGCGTCACTGTCTGCAACTTGGCCTTTCGGGCCTCCTTCCCTGCCCTCATACATTGCTGCTTCGCTTCCTTCTGCCACACCTGGAGATTGTGAAACATCGACTATCTACTTCGTTTAGCAAACAATTTATCCTGCAGGAAATTCAATTTTCGTTCATCAAATGTACCTGTCAGTGGCCACTGCAAGTCAGCATTGTCCCTCGTATACTTATGCCAGAGCGTGCTAAACATAATAGGGCCAATATCATACTTGACGTATACATCGAAATTTGGGGTACCTTCTGGAGGCGCAGGCTGCCTCTCCTCCAATCGGGCCTTGGTAGAACAACACCGGCATCCAAAACACCCTAATTTACTCAAACAAGGCATCTTAATATAAGACACATTCACTATCCACACTGGACAAATACCGTACCAAACAACATAAACCAAGACGGTCCGAAAACCGTACCAGGTAGTCCGCAGACTGCACCAGACAGTCCGAAGACTGTACCAAGACAAGAAGATAGGCTCTCGCCCCAGGCATTTTCAAGAGTAGACCAAATTTTCAAGTGGTTGACAGAGCGTTCGCAAACACTCTGTATCTCAAGGGTACGCAGACCCACCAAGTTCGAACAAACTAGGACTCAATATGGCGCCATATTTATCACAAGGCAAAACAAACTCACCTGGTGCTCACAGGTCAAGTAAAGTTATTCTCCACTGCCGACTCTTCGGACCAAACGGTCAAATACAAGGGTTTCGCCTTCTCAGGACCGCAGCCAGGGTGACCACTAGACAAGGAGCCGCCCAATCAGACAGAAGGAGCAGCTGCAAGTGTAAAACTTTGTCGGGCAGGGTACCCTGATCCGCCCATTCGACCAGACATAACCCCGTCCTCCTTACACCCGATTACGGGCGAGGATGGGACACCCAATGGAGGAATCCCTGTTGGGCGTCAACTGAAGGAAGTGACCTGATTAGGGCCACCCAGGTCACTCATGACCACCTCACAGTCTTCCAAACAAGTGAAGAGTCGGTCAGACAGTAGAGAATACAAACCACCGTTTATTAGTAAAATACACTGCAGCGGACTCCAATCTGACCAGCACCCAGAGATGGCTGTCGAGGGGACTGGCTCCCCAACACTTGGTAATGCATAATCATTCTTCTGACAACCCCCCAACCACACCCCCAGTGGAAAGTTACCGGCTTGAGCGTACATGAACACAGAAGGCACAGAAGGATGGGCTACCACCTGCGCGATGGGTACACACTAT
Source organism: Triturus cristatus (assembly GCF_964204655.1). Classification (NCBI taxonomy): domain Eukaryota; kingdom Metazoa; phylum Chordata; class Amphibia; order Caudata; family Salamandridae; genus Triturus; species Triturus cristatus. The sequence continues at coordinate 1,061,947,413 of NC_140593.1, read as the reverse complement.
CACTATCTCAAGCTTGCTTTGCTGGGCTCGGCTCTTCCTAACGTGGGAGCAGGGCTATGAAGAGGGATAGGCATGCAGAAGCAGGATGCCCTATTCATTAGTGAGTCGGAATCCAAGCTTGAACATAAGAGAAAAAAATAGCTGAGCACAGTCTTCCGCTGAGACAAGAAATACGGATAATTGGAGCTTGAATCAGTCACCACGTAACATGGCCTACGAACTACAAAATGGAGCCACAAATGCTAACTTAAGCTTGCAATATAATGATAACTCAGTGGGGTACATTTAGGCATGGTGGCTGCTGCTAGTCATAGCCTTCAAAAATGCTAACATAAAATAACGCAAAACAAGTCCACAAAAGTACATAAATTGCCAAATTCCAACAGTCCGCCCTGGTAGTACCACCATACCAGGGTGGGATTAGGTGGCAAATGATGACACATGTCACATTATGTGAGTGAGCCTAGCTCGTCCAATTCTTGGAATTGCCCTGTTTTACTTGGAGGGAGTGTAGCAGTAGGTGGTGAGACTGACATTAGCTAGGTGTCTTAAGAAAATTGTTCCATGCACTAGTAAAAGGTGTCACACCAGTGTTTGTGTTTGAATGGTTCTCTGAGGCAGGCATGCACCCTTTAGTCCCCCTTTCTCTCTCTGTGTGTTATATGGAAATCAGGAACAACAACATAATATTTAAAAACTACACAATTGTTTAGCACTAACCCATGTCTTAAGGAAAAAGAAATCTTCCACTTGCTTCTTCAGCAACTGCACCCTGGAGATGTATAAGGCAAATGAAACATTTAACAATGGCTCACAGAACTAGCACCAACACATCTACTGCTGAATTTCCAGCAGCAGTCCTTGAAAATGATACTTTGGCTATATCATGGAAGCTTTATTCACAATACATTTTTACTAACACTATTGTACGTTGCTATTATAAGGGTGTCATTCCCTTGATGCTCCTTGAAAAGAAGGGGAGAGATGACTTTGCAGCAGGACAGTGATAGGTAGGGGGAATGGGCAGGAGAAGTTGAACAGAACACAAGAAACTGCATCCATTTTAAAATAATGGTATATTACATGGAAATGTGGCATAACTGTCCATGGCATTATTTATACTTCTAAGTGACCTAAGTAACGCCTCTCCGGTGCAACCTCATTAGTTTGTCGGTTACGACTCTATGCGTCATTAAAATTAAAACATTTGAAAAATAACTTTCACACAATATTTACACATTTTACATATTTTGAAAAACGCTATTCCATAGCCAATCGAACAAAGGGGAAAAATCATTCAAATGCAAATAATTGCAGAGTATCAGGCTTTTCAATCAAATACCACAGAATTCTAGTGTTTGAGTTATTTTCTGTTTAAAAAACAGTCGAATATCTCATGGATTTAAAGACCCTGATGAGTGGACTAGAATGGGGTCAGGCATTTACCACACCCAGTAAATACTGGTACCCCATAGTGCGTTATTTACCTGGTGCATATTCCAAGCTATATACAGCTAAAATGAGGCATAACACATGGAGGTAATATCTATTGCATCAATTTCAGTATGCATTTTGGGGGCATTTCTCCCTAATGCATTTCAAATGGTTTGACTTGCTTCAATTTTTCAGGGGACAATTGTGAGATATGTAGTAATTACCACAAGTGGTAAAAACACCTCACATTTGGTAATTCCCAGATTACTCATATGCCCATGTATAAACTCATGTTTGCTCAGAGATCTGAATTTACTCCTGAACTCATAATCCGGAACATCATTTTGCATTTTCATATTCTATTTTTTCCCTGCATGCATTCACTAACAATTAATACCTATTATAAAAGTTTATTTTCCATTACTGGTTGCTTGTTTTGCTCTTCGACAGATTCAAATACCTGGGTGAAGAAATATAGGCAGTGAACCTGTCTCCTGCACCCAACGTGTGACTAATATATTTATTTTGATAAAATGGCTTTTATTAGATGTTAATATATTTGAGCTGACTATCCTCTACATTAGTAGACATGTCTAAAGAAGTTACATTGAGCATTTTTATGGCAGTGCTTAGTGATATCATAATTTTGTTGGTTTCATTTTGTTGCAGAATCATCTCATTCATTTCTCCCGCTTTCTGTCGCATCACTACTTCTAAATCTAAAACGATTGGGAAAAGCACAAAAAGAAAGTTTGGTTATTGGCTATGAATCCAGATATTCAAAAGACACTTACAGTATTTCATCAGTTTTTGATATCAGGTTTTGGAACAAGTCAGCCCACGGGATGCTAGTAGGACAATCCAACACAGTAATTGAAGATATGCAAAACCCAATAGGGAGCATATCATGTTGGGGCATGAAAACCCTAAGACAATGGAGAAATCCCCAAATGATCTTTATGGGAGAAAATTAACTCAAAAAAGAGACAATAGTTTATTCTGGTACAAGTCAACCCGAAGAATACTAGTGCAACAATCCAACCTCATAGCAAAAGATGAAGTGGTCTTACGTCAGCGTACGTTTTACAAAAGTTATGACACAAGGCATTTATTTAAAGCTCATTGTTTAATTGTTGCAATTGTCATAGATATGGTTTAACCTCATATTGTATTTCATTCTTAGCCTCTCATGAATACTGATTGACTTTTGTGGTGTTGTGTGAGTAAGCATTGACGAAACCGCCGTGGCTCCTGATGGACTCCGTAGAACTGTAACGTAAGCATTAGAGCACAGTGAAGTGAATGCAGATTTAGAATGTTGCTTTTGCAGTTACAAGCAGACGAACAAAGTTGTGTTATACTAAGCTTTGTGTGTGGCGTAGTCATTAGCGGGTACGCAGGCTGGGGAGTACATTACAACTGGCGACAAGATAGGGGATAAGTAACCCGTAGATCGCCAGTTCTCTCCCAGAGAGTTTGCCCTGGGCCAGCAAACTGCTTATGCCTACCACGTATTCCTCAGTCGCAGTGCATAATCGATGATTGGCGTATGTGGAGTCAAGGTGCAACTCCAGCCGGTGTGAAGCATTTGATGATAACAAAAACTTAATTGAGAAGTCTACACATTATTGGCCAAAAACCTGCTGGCAAGGTGGTAAAGAGAGATACTGCCTCACTACGCAACTTAAAGCTTTCCATCATACAGAGTGATAACATTAAAGGCGGATACAGCCGGGTTTTGAAAGAGCCGCAAATAGCGACAGCAAATTGCAAGATAAAGCTGCGATCAGAAGCGCAGTGAGGCAAAGATCAACCAGGTGTCAGACAGTACAAACTGACAACTAAAAGCAAAGCAATTCAAATGCAAGAAATGGTCATCTGCTTACAAGAATTGAGTAAAGAGAGTCATCATACCACAGCGCTGGGTGGAGTGGCCCCAGAGGAAGGAACTGGGTTTGTGCTTATGGAGCTGTCTATACATGAAGCAACATACCACCAAAGCTGCCAGGTGGTGACAAAGAACAACTCCAAAGTTCTCCATAAAAGTAAAGGGCTCCAATGGAGTCCAAGAGGGAGGTCAAGGTTCCACAGACTGTGCAGGATGACCCAGAGACCAGCACAGGGCCATGGAGATGGTATGGATGAAGCAGTTTCTAGTGGAGAGCAGACCGTGTCAAAGAGAATTCCACCCTCAGTGTCAGCCAATCTCATAAATGGTTACAATGCCACTGCCTTCTTGAAACCACCACCACCATTCAATACCACCAAAATGCAAAACATTGGTGACAGACGGACTGCCTGGCTAGAGACGTATGATGATTTTAGTAATGTGATAGAAGAAGCAGATAACCAGAAGATTATCAAATACCTTAAGAATCTTGCTGGTAAAGGTGTAAAAGAAATCATAAAGAAAATGCTGCGATCTGACAAAATTATATACTGTCAAATCAATGTAGTCTTGAATCTCAAGTTCAATCCACTGCCAAATATAGTTTACGAAAGGTATATTTTCAGTCAAGAACGACAGAAAGTTGGTGAAACCATCGACAAACACTGTAAGTTCAATTAATTTAATTATGAGGAAGCTATATGTCTCAGAGTTCTTAACGGGTGCTTGTAAGATTCATTCAGACAACGAATGCTGAGAGAAACTCTTAGTCTGGAGTGAGTTCTCATGACTGCCAGAACTTAACAGCATGCTGATCGACAACCTGCTGACATGGAGGCCAGAGGTGCCCAGAGTGAGATTGGTTTGAACATAAAAATGTAAGCAAAATTACAAGGCAGAACGACACAGAGTTCTGTCTCCACGGAAAAAGAAGTTGTGTTTCAGGTGTAGATTTTCATTTCTACACGAAGGAAAATGTCCAACCATTGGACAGATCTGCAAAGGCTGTGAGAAGGAGAACTGTTTTGTAACAGTTTGCAAGGCAGAAGAAAGAGTAAGTGCATCATGACACGTATGACAAAATGGTTGACCGAATGTTTCAGAAGCTACATTCGACGCACACCCACAAGGCCAAGCAGCCACACCAGTTGAGGCAAGTCGACACCAAACGAAGTCGATTGTCAGCTAAATCATCTTCAAACAGTTCTTCAATATCAATGTCAAGTGAAAGTGAAGAAGACGGTTGTTTAAAGTTGATATTTACGTCAGAAAAATATGTGCATGTTTGACTGGCTGCATGTGAAGAATAATACAGGTCAAAGAAAAGTCGACATGAAAAAGCACCAAAGTCATTGAAACATTGTCCAAAGATTAAATTACAAGTAAATGTTTGTTCAATACCTTTTATTATCAACAGTGGTGCATCGATAAACATTATACCTGAGGAGAAATACAGTGAACTATCTCCATTGCCACAATTTAAGCTATTGAAAACTAAAGGGTATACATGGGCTGCACTGATGCCATTCAAAATTCAAGGTTTAATTGTAGCAAAGATGAAACACAAGAAAACAAAAGTACAAGCACCCATTCTTTTATTTCAAGGTATGGTGTTCAGTGCCTGTTTACTCAGCTAAAGCTCAGCTGATGATATGGGACTGATATCAGTGAACTATAACATGAATGCTCGTCACGAAATAATAAGTCAGTTCCCTTCTTTGTTTCATGGGTTGGGAAAACTGAAGATTATGAAAGTATAATTACATATTAATGAGGAGCTCCATCCTATTGCTCAAAGACACAGATAAATTACCTTTCATTTACAAGAAGCTGCTAAAACAAAACTTGAATCCTTACTGAAACATGATCTTATTGAGCTTTCCACTGGTCAAAAGCCATGGGTTTCTCCCATAATGGTAGTACTAAAAAAGGACAGTGAAGGAGCAGTACGCATTTGCGTGGATATGCGTCAAGGGACCAAGGCAATTGAAAGAGAAGAACATCCAGGTCCTCACATCAGCTTCATGATAACACAGTTGAATGGTGCGTAGGTCTTCTCTAACCTTCATTTGAATAAAGGATATCATCAGTTTGAATTAGGGGAGAATTGCAGGTACATAACAACCTCTTCTACACATATTTGTCTGTTCCGTTATAAAAGACTATGTTTCGGTGTGTCCTCAGCTGCAGAACTATTTCAAGATGTCATTTGATGTATTATACAGCATGTCATGAACGCTTTCAATTGTAGTGATGACGTTTGGGTTTTCGAAGCTACACAGAAAGAGCACAATAAAGCTCTCACGCAAGTGTGTTGTTTGCTTGCTGATGCAGGTTTAATGTTGAATGCTGAGAAATTTGAGTTTCTTAAGACAAAGCTTAATTTCTTTGCCCATATCTTTTCTGATGAGGGTATGACACCCAATTCAGATAAAGTGCAAGTGTTATCTACTGCCAGTCCCCCACAAGATTTGTCCATGTTACCTTCAATCCTTGGCATGGCCAGTTACTGTTCTAATATATACAAGACTTTGCCACTGTAAGTGCACTGTTTAGAGACTTGACGAAAAGGAATGTTCCAAGCATGATCCCTCAGGGATCATGCTGCGTCCCACCATATTCAGCATATATGTATCACCCCCTTACCATGCTCATTAAATCCTTTGTCTTTGAAATCCTAACTTACACTGACAACACTCAGCTGGTCATCTCCTTCGATAAAAATGTGGATAAAGTGAAGGAACGCTTCTCCACTGGGATAAAAGTGTGTCAAGGCTATGTAATTTTCGTAACAGCACAGGAGCAGAACGATGCCTGTTCCCAACTCTCCTCTCAGTACGTTCCTGTCAGGCTTTACTTTAATGCCCCACAGGTAAGTACCAAGGGGGGAAAGGGGAATGGGATAGAGAAGAGACTGCCCGTAGTTCTTCAGTTAGCTCTCTGTTTCGTCTTCTTCTATCTTCTTTTTAGACTGTAGATAAATACATTTCTATCATATTTTTTACTTCATCATAAAACTACAATATGTATAAATGTAATAACTTGTCTTACCAGGAACCTTCTGTGGGCTTATGTTGATTTTGGTATTCTTTGATGAGGAGTCTTTTATTTTATTTTTCTCATTTTATTTCAGGTGATGCCAGGATTCTTTTTAACTGTTTCTCAACAAGGAAAATAACAAGGTAAGTGTTCATTCACTAAAGGTTTTAACTCTTGGTCTAATTCCTTTAACTCTCTCTGACTTACTTGAGAAGTGTCCTAGCTATCTTTGAATGCAATCATCCTTCTGTACTTCACTCTAGGAACTGGTATGAATTACTGACTCAGAACTAATTTAAAAGAAAGTGGTTCTTAATAGTGGCATCGAATCTAGTCATATTTTCAATAATCTCTAGCAATTCCAGGAGTTGAATACTGGTTTGTGTGATAATAGCTCACACGCACTTCCAGAATAGCTCAATTCTTTTATGCGTCTCAACTGCTGGAAACAAACTGCATCGTGTGGTAACAGCTCACACGCACTTCAGCAACAACTGAATACTGGAGTACTGTCTCAAACAATCGCGGAATACCTCAAACCCCTATATATACTGTTGCCAAAATAAGGAAAGGTTCTTAGGGGCAAATTTACAAGCGCCATGCGCCACTTTTGCATCAGTTTCCCATGTTAAAAGTGACGCAAAAGTGGCGCAAGGGGCTTGTAAATAAGCCTCATAGTTCCTTCACTAAGTTCTACTTAAATTTACACTGATGGTAGAATGTGTCTCGGAAAACAGATACTAATTCCTTTGACTTGCGCACTGCTCACTCTACTCTGCTCTGGGCATGAGCTAGCTGAATTCACTGACCTTGAATTTCCTGTACTTCGGATACCCGACGCCGATGAACCGACGCCCCAAGAACGACTCCTAACTAACTTCTCCACGACGCGTTAAGATGCAGGTCTGAACCCGGGAAAGCTCTCGGTGAATTGCGCCATAGAACGTTTGCGCGCGCTTCACTTGAGCTTCTCTTGCTGTGGAAAGAAAACTAGACTGTTAAACTGTGGGTATGCTGGCGGCCATCTTAGATGTCCACCGTTACCAGCATACTCGCCAACTCAAGACACTGTTCAACATTTACATGGCCCTGCTCGCACACGTCGCCCGACAGCACAACCTCAACATAATCTCCTACGCCGACGACACTCAACTGATCCTCTCCCTCACCAAGGACCCCATCACCGACCAAAGCCAACCTCCATGAAGGAATGAAGGCCATCGCCGACTGGATGAAGATCAGCCGTCTGAAGCTAAACTCGGACAAGACGGAGGTCCTCATCTTCGGCTCCAACCCTTCAGCCTGGGACAACTCCTGGTGGCCAACGGCACTGGGGGCAGCCCCGACACCCACCGACCACGCACGCAACCTAGGAATCATCCTCGACTCAACGCTCTCAATGACCAAGCAAGTCAACGCCGTCTCCTCCTCCTGCTTCAACACCCTCCGCATGCTCTGCAAGATCTACAGATGGATCCCGACAGATACAAGAAAGACAGTCACCCAGGCCCTCGTCAGCAGCAGACTCAACTACGGACACGCCCTCTATGCGGGAACCCCGACCAAGCTCATCAAATGACTACAACGCATCCAAAACGCCTCAGCATGACTGATCCTCGACGTACCACGACACGGCCACATCACCCCCCACTTGAGAAACCTGCACTGGCTCCCCGTCAACAAGAGGATATCCTTCAAGCTCCTCATCCACGCACACAAAGCACTCCACAAGACCGGCCCAGCCTACCTCAACAGACGGCTCTCCTTCTACATGCCCAACCACCAGCTCCGCTCCGCCGACCTCTCACTCGCCACCGTCCTGTGCATCCGAAGAACAACCACCTGCGGGAGATCCTTCTCCCACCTCGCCGCCAAGACATGGAACACCCTCCCACTGAACCTACGACAGACCCAAGACCTGCTGACCTTCAGGAGGATACTCAAGACCAGGCTGTTTGATCAGTAGCGCCCCCCCCCCCAGCGCCTTGAGACCCTCACGGGTATGTAGTGCGCTTTACAAATGATTGATTGATTGATTGATTGAAAGAGGTTCAAAAGCAGAACGTTGTGTGGAAGGGGCAGACTTGAGGGCCATGACAGGGTCACGAGGAGGAAACCTCCTGTGAACCCTGACAGTACACCCTCCCAGCGGGGTTTGCTCTGACCTTGGCTTAGTGGGGAACTTAGCATGGAAGGTTTTGATCAATCGGGGAGCTTGGACATTAGAACTGTGTTCCCAGAATCGTTCATCAGGACCATAGCCTTTCCAATCAATGAGATAGAAGAGATCATTGTGAACTCTCTTGGAGTCTAGAATTCTTTTGACTTCGTATTCGATCTGACCATCAAGAACCAGAGGGGTAGGTGGATTTGTCTGTCGTATCTTTGGGTGGACTTTCTTCAGCAGGGAGATGTGAAAAACTGGATGAAATTTGGCTGTGCTTGGAAGGGTTAACCAGTAAGTAACTGGATTGATGACCTTTTCTATGGAATAAGGACCAATAAAGCGTGGTTGGAATTTACGAGTACCCTTCAACTTTAAATATTTGGTACAGAGCCAGACTCTATCTCTTACTTGGAGGTTATGGTGTTGTTTACGTTTTAGATAAGCAAAGTGTTTGTAACGACCTTTAGCAGAGTCCAAAGTTTGTGTTGCAGTTTGGTGAATCCTAGTTATGTGTTGGGCAAGGTCCTGAACTGCTGGGACGTCTACATTTCCAAACCCCACTTGTAAATTAGGATGTCTACCTGTGTTCATAAAGAAGGGCAAATAGCCAGTGGACACATTCTTTGCAATATTAGGGGCGTACTCTGCTGTCCAAAGATAATCAGGCCAGTCACCTTCCTCATCCAATAAATAGAGTCTAAGGTATTGCTCTAAATCCTGATTGGTTCTCTCGGTTTGGCCATCGGTTTCCGGATGGAAATTAGTGGAACAACGATGGTCAATACCAAGATCCTTGGTATAGGCCTTCCAAAAGTGCGACAGAAATTGTGAACCTCTATCTGTGATCAAGACCTTAGGAATGCCGTGAAGGCGGATGATATTTTGATTAAAGAGTTGGGAAAGTTGTTTTGCCGTAGGTGTACCTTTATGGGGTATAAAATGTGTCATCTTACTAAAGGTGTCTACACATACAAGGATGGTATTAAACCCATGTGAGGAGGGTAAGTCCACTATTAGATCTAGCGATACCGTGTGCCAGGGATGTGGTGGAGTTGGCAAAGGTTGCAAAAGGCCCTTCGGGGCCTGTCTGTCGGATTTTCCCCGTGCACAAGTTTCGCATCCCAAAACATACTGGCGGATGTCTCGACACATGTGTGGCCACCAAAAGCGACGCTTGAGCAACTCTTCGGTCTTCAATACACCTTTATGACCTGCCAAAGGATGGTCATAACATTCTTTCAGCGCTTGTACTTGGAGGTCTTCTGTAGGCAAAAACAAAGTGAGTCCTTGATAAGGTAAGCCATTCAGAATAGTACGTTGTGAATCTTCTGTAGCCCATGTTTCCATTTCAGTAGTAGTCATTGCATTCCGAACTTGGTCTTCAAAAGAAGTTTTGATAATGGCTCCAACAATTTTATCATCCAGAATTATTGGTTGATTGTCAACAATCACCTTCTGATTGTCCATATCTAATCAGGAGAGAACGGCTGCTTTTCTATTTTTTGATCCTGGTCGAAAGGTGATAACAGAATCAAAGTCTGCCAAGTAAAGCGACCAACGTAGTTGACGCGGGGTAAGTGTGCTGGCAGAACGAAAAAACTTTAGATTACAGTGGTCTGTGAACACTGTCACTGTATGTTTCCCCCCATCAAGTACTGCCTCCAGTCCTTAAAAGCGTCCTTGATGGCCAAGAGTTATTTTTCTGTGATTGTATAGTTACATTCAGCTGGATTTGATTTACATGAATGAAAGGCCACTGGATGTAGCTGTCCGGTGTCTTTGTGTCGTTGTGAAAGTATACCCCTGATAGCAGAATCCGATGCATCAGTCTCCACATAGAACGGTTCACCGGGGTCCGCGTGCAATAAAACTGGTGCTGAAGTGAAGCTTTTCTTTAGTAACTTGAACGCTACTTCGGCTTCGTCCGACCATTTGAATGGTACTCCTTTCTTCAATAATCATGTGAGTGGGAGGAGTTTTTGGGAAAAATCATGAATAAATCGTCGATAGAGATTGGAGAACCCAATGAAGCTTTGCACCTCTTTAACAGTTGTGGGAGATTTCCAGTCCATCACCGCCTGCACTTTCTGTTAATCCATCGTGATTCCTGCGGGTGATAGTACGAATCCAAGAAACTCCACAGTATCGGTTTTGAACAAGCATTTCTCCAGCTTTACATAAAGAGAATTCTTTCTCAAACGTTGCAATACAGCTCGCACCTGTGTCTGATGTTCTTCTTCATTGTTGGAGTAGATCAAGATGTCATCAATGTACACTATAACACATTGGTCAATAAAATCGCTCAATACATCATTAATAAAGTATTGGAATGCAGCGGGTGCATTGCACAGGCCATATGGCATTACTAGGTACTCATAGAGGCCATACCTAGTCCTAAATGCCGTCTTCCACTCGTCGCCTTCTCGTAGTCGAACTAAGTGGTAAGCCCCCTGCAGGGCTAGTCGTGTGTATATTTTGGCTTCCTTCACTTGATCGATGAGCACAGAAATAAGTGGAAACGGATAGCGATTTTTTACTGTTATTCTGTTGATTCCTCTGTAGTCAATACAGGTCCTGAGATAACCCCCTTTCTTCGGAACGAAGAAAAGTGGGGAAGAGACCAGGGATTGTGATGGTCTGATAAAGCCATTTTCAACATTCTTCTTTAAATACTCTTTTAGATAGAGATTTTCTTTCTCAGTTAGAGCATAAACTCTGCTGCATGGTAAGTTAGCCCTTGGTTAGGTCGATCCTGCAGTCATAAGACCTGTGAGGAGGTAATTGCTCTACCTGAACCTCGTCAAAAACATCTGCGAAATCCTTGAATTCTTCTGGTAGTTTAACCGTCTGAATCAGGCACACCGACGCTTCGCCCTCACAGAGCCCAGAAGCAATGCTGGATTCTGACTGGAATTCTTTTTCTTCAAAACAATGCTTAGCACAATATTCAGAATTTAGCTGTGGGGCGTCTATGAGGTTGAATTGTAGGATCTCTAGATGTCCTTCAATAGTGATCAATCGTACTGGTTAGTGATTGGACCAGAAGTTAAATCGGCACCATCCACAGCTCCTACCCTTTTGCTTTTCTCCTTCTTGATGGCTAACAAGCCAATGTGTTTGGCAAATCTTTGGTCGCAAAAATTGCCTGTTGCCCCAGAGTCAACCATGACAATGATTTCTGTTAATACCACATTCCTGAATTTCAGCGTCACAGATAACGTTAGATGTGGTGAAGAGACTTGTAATGTGTTAGCTAATTGATGATTAACTGGAGTTGTTTTATCACTTGCATCCACCAGCCCAACTCCCATCCCTGGTGGTGCTGCAAGTTTTCCTTCTCCTTCATGGGTGTCTTTGGTCTTTTTTGACAATTCTTAACGTAATGCCCGCTTCCTCCGCAGTACATGCAAAGCTTATTCTGTCATCTTTTCTCTTTTTCTTCTTTGGACAATGGCCCTCGAATAGCACCAATTTGCATGGGTTCCACTCCGGTAGCACCTTCAGAGGTACGTGAAGTTTCCGTTCTTATCCGATCAAATCGAGGGACACGCGGTCTGTACTCTTTTCTTTTTTCGGCCTTTCGTTCACTCTGCCGAAAATCTATTTCTAACACCAAATCTACTAGTGCAGATATTTCTGTCGGACGGTTGGGAATTTGCGATAAGGCATCTTTTAATTAATCACGTAGTCCTCAATAGAAGACTGCCGCTCTCTTGCTTTCAGGCCAATTTGTCTCTACCACTAACTTGTTGAACTGGACAAGATAAGCGACAAGTTCTCGGTTTCCCTGTCTCAATTCCAGCAATTCATTGTCTGTGGCCTGTGACGCTCTTCTTCTGTCTAATATCTGGAGGAATTATTTTTTTAAATCTTCACGGTTGTATAAAATTGGATCATCCGTGGTCACTAAGGGCATGGACCAGGAAGCCCGTCCCCACTAAGATATGACAATATAAATGCGACACGAGACTGCGCATCGGGGAAAATCGTGGGTCTACACATGAAATGTAGGGAACATTGTGTTAAGAAGATTTGTGCTTTTTGCGGGTCTCCATTAAATCGTTCGGGTGGGCCTAGAGGAATTACTGGAGACAAGAAATGAATGACTTGTGTGGGAGCAAGGGTAGAGGAACTGGTGTTGGGTCTTTGGGTTTCAAAGGTGGAAATTTTATGACTAGCTCCAGAAACTATTTCACCCATTTTAAGAATAATCATCTCTTGCCTAAGAATCTGGTTTTCTTCCCTAACTGCCTCTAAACGTCTCTGTATATTACCCAGAATATCTCCTAAGTTTGATTTTTTATTTTTTTGTCCTCATTCACCTCAGAAAGCTCCAATATCCAGATTTTCAGCCCTTCACATGAGAGAGATACTGACCACTGTTGGGCTCACTACAATGGGCATATTCTTTCTTGCGGCTTTATCTCTCACTCGGTGTACAGACATACACCGACACTGCTTTAAGATTCAGGATATAAGGGAAGCGCCTCTTTAGCAGTCCAGAGTAGAAATTGCCAGTGTAATCATTGGACTTAGTTATGTTCTTAAATCTTCAATACCCTTCAAACTCTACACCATCCTATCTGGGTTCTCCATCCATGCCATCAACAGATTCCAGAAATCTTTCCTCTTAGATTTTTTTCCTAATAACTCCATTTTGGACATATACACAAGGGATTCCAGCCATTCAGAATGCTGTGGAGGTATATTGCTCACCCATGTACGACAGATCTCTCTTCTTGCTAGTAACATTGCATAGAACAGCATATCCCAAAAACCTCTGATTTAGGGCACTGATAGAACATGTGCACATCCGTCGCCTTTTCTAAACCACATTTACCACAGCTTGTTCGACTCCCGTTCCCCATCTTTGATAGCTTTTCGGGTGATATATAAGTCCTGTGGAGCGAAAAAAGATGGTTCCTTCTTAAAAAAGCGGGTTTGACTATGAGGTAAAGTGTGCACATAGATACTTGTAAAATATTCTGCAGTTGCTCCCTCGGCAAGTATGTTCCCCACAGTTCCTCAGCCAGCGTGAACTCTCCGTCCATGGTCTCCATAAGGTGCCAATACCAGAATGCTACTTCCTTGTTTCCAATGGGTTTTATTACAAGTTGCTCCTCTAATATGTTGCCAACTCCAAGTGTTTGTTTTCTACTTTGCTCCCAGCTTTTTAATTGTATATATTTGAACCTTGACAGTGTACCTTTCGTCAATCCATTAAGATCTTGCCAGGGTAGCAAGCTCCCATCCCTGGTCAGGTCCCCCCAATTTTTTAGGTTAGAGTTTTTAATGGGCGCCACCAGTTTATCGACCAGGCACTCAGGGGTCCCTTGTGATTGTTAGACACTGACGTAAGTAGGAGGGGGTTCCAAACTTACAGGGGGGCTGAGAGGAACTACAGGGAGGAGTACACCCTCCCAGGTTTTATACTGTTCTACCAGAAGTACTCCCCAACAGCAACTCAAAATGAGATTGCGAGTTGTATTTGAACAGACCTAGAGTTCCCAGACGTTGAGGTCCCTAAATGAAGATAGGACAAAACACCACTATTCAGTGGGGAAGGAGGCAACTCCTTTTGTTTTATATTCCCTCACACACCCTAGTGGTGTCATGCTTCATCATTGGGACACCTCGACGCCTACAAGTCGAGGTGGGCTCGACCATATCTCAGGGAGCTCTTAAGAAGATGTTTTTGGCCAGGGGGATAAAGATTAAAAACCCACAACAGTTCCCAGTATCCCTTTTATTCTTGGAACTGTCAGGGGTGATAATAAAATAAAGTTTAAGGGTCAATTGGGATATTATGGTCCTAAGACCCTATAGCCAACATGTTTCAGTCCTGCTAAGCCCCATGAAGGGTGCTGGACTTTCTTCAGGGCGGAAAAAAATGCCCCCTGGATTGGGTAAGGCAGAAGATTTCCCTGCACTATTGGGGATAAGGGCAACTAACGCTCCTTATCAATTCTCGTAGACTGATTAGTCTTGTATGTCACTCCATCTAGGTAGAGAAACAAGGAGACTAGAAAGAAAAAGAGAAACCACATATATTTATATATGGAGATCCAGGAATGTTCATGTCTACAGGCGTGCGTCTCAACTCATTCATGGTGAAAACAACAGACATTTCCGGGTGGCGGGTGAAAAAACACTCTGAGTTTCTCACACGCTCCTATTTTTGTGTTGCCCGGTTTGGTGGTGGCATTGCACCGCATCCTATCACCTTTTTTTCTTAGGTGTAAGTCTATGCATATTGGTCTAACACCCGTGTAATTCTCTCGTGATAAAACACTATAAAATTTGATAGTAATCGCCGTGGTTTTTTATATACACATGTACATGTAACATGAATGCGTGATTGCATGCTCACCTTTCACGCTCATGCATACATCTATATATTTCTCTCATACACCGCGCTGCCTGTGCTGGTACCGTATTGGTCATTACTGACGGACCGGCGATATGCAGATATATACACATATTTTGAACCCATAAATATGTTTCTGTAAACTGATAAAGCTTTGTTTGCATAAATATAAAAAAAATTCTGTAGACGCGCATTCAGCCTAACACTACAACTCCCATGATCCCTGTTGTCCATCGCCCGAGTCGGAGACAGGATGCAGAAGTAGGCGGGTCAGTATCCAATAGCAATTGGTGTGCTTAAAGCGTCACAAGGAAACGGAACAGCACCCCAAGCAGTGGAACCACCTCCGAACAGGTCGATACGAGGGGCAGGACCCTTGATGGCGTGAGTAATGCTGACAAGTGACTACAACCCTAAGGTATGTGAAGGACTGGGCTATTCTAAAGCCCAGCGGTGCCAGGGGACAACACCTGAAACCTTCGTGGGTTACCTGTTCCGGCGTACAAAACACAGAGACACGGGACACTTCCTGCAGCGTCAAAGATCAGTATTTATTTACTGCAGGGATACAGAAATCGCAAGAAGTACACAACGTGTAGGTTCTGAGAGACTGCTTCAAATTGCAAAAGTGGATCGCTCCTTTTATACGAATTTTCGTCATTGAACAACATGGCAAACAAAAGGTTACAACTCAGTTTCCACAGTAAACTTCAAAAGGGTCGCATTCATGTTTTCAGAAACCCGGAACATAATTACAGCAGCATTGCCGGTTCCCAACTGTAAAAGCACATTATCCCCACATTAAACACATTCCATTCTGACTGTAAATGAATTAGGAGAAGGGACAGAAACAGGTGCAAAGGAAAAACAAGGATGCACAACAGATTGGAAAAGAGTGTCGAGAGCAATATCGGAAACTTGATTGCAGGATCAAAGGACTCGTGCCTAATGCATGCACGACTGAAACAATAGACTAGCACAGCAAGATGAGCCTCGAGCGGAGCCATCTGCCCTTGCAGTGTCATCCCCCTCATCATAAAGACACCTTCAAAGGAACACGTGTCCTCCGCGAAAGCCTGGGAATCCCAGGGTCACGAAGCGGACAGTGTCCGTTCACTGACTACTTGAGGGCAAGAGACAAAATGGATGCCGTATCTAAAATGGAACCCGAGGGTTCAGATGGACACACCCAGGAATGAGATGAACCGTACATAGTAGCGTAGCGAAAACGCGTACACTCACTAAACTCGTCATTTGCGGTTCGTAGATACCAAACTCGTCCATATTCGAACAAACCCAAAAAATGTCATTACGATCTTCACGGAACCTCAGACGCTCCTTTTGCCCTCATGTAGGCAAGCACTAGTCGAGATCAGAATCGATTTCGATATTCATCAAATCGTTCAGTTGTTGCTGGAACATCATTCTATCCATCAATGTCTCCTTGGTAACAGATGGCCGTCTTATACACGTTGTAGCACATAGACCACATAAGGCAGGACCACACTGCACACAAAGACAACACGTGAACAGAAACATTACAACAACCCCTATGATCATCAGAATCTTCTAACCCCAAGTTGATATCAGGCCCCAAAACCATCCTAGAAGTGTCCAGTTACCTTCGTCCACGTGTATGGACTTGGAGATCTTATGTAACTTCGAGATGGCTTGGTAAACAGTTGGAGCGTTGTCAGGGATGAAAATGCAACAGCTCGAATGGATCACTTTTCACACACCACCTCTATCTGCAAGAACAACGTCTAGAACCATACGGTTCTGCAACGTCATGAGTCTATCCGCCTGAAGTTCTGCTGTTAAATTACCAAGAGCACTCGCAGTTATGTTAGCAGTCAATTCTACGACACGGGTCAACTGTCTCAGGTTCCTACTATTAACCATAGGTCCCCAAAACGGCAAGAAACCCTTAAAGAAATCTCCTGCTTCTTGACCGGCAGTGTCCTCTTCGCTAATAACGCCTCTCACAACTCTAGTCTTGTGATAGTCTGAGGCAACCGTAAAAGTCGGTGGCAAAAGATTAGCAATATAACAGGTACCCGAGAAGTCACGGGGCAACCATGTATATGCACGTTCATAACATACGAAATAGGTACCCTTGGCAGTCAAGAAAACAGGGGAAGAGAGCATCGGTAGAACATACGTATCAGTACAAGCACTCTTCCCAAGTTGAGCTCTCGGATTTCGACCAAGACCTTCCAAGCAGAAATTACCGAGGTGAGGTACGATCCATATTGGAGACGAGCTCTTAAGCTGTCTATCACCCACTGACATACTATACTCAGCCTCACTCAGATCTTTATATGCTTGCACCTCTTCATCTGGAATAAGCGAGGCATCAAAAATATCTCTATCTAAATCAGCAATCGCTACCGCCAAAGGTTTGTGGTATGGACCAGGACCGAAGTTTGCAGAACGGGGCTCTCGACTGGGGTAGGAATCTAGTGCACTACGGAACATAGTTTGGAATGCTCGAGCTGAGCCCTGGGAGCTGTAAGGAAGAACCAAATACGGAATACCCCTATCCATGGTATGTGGCATTAACCCACACACCCAACAGTTGGTAATATTCATCACCAACTGATGCTGATGTAGGAGTTGAACGAAGGAGTTATTCATGAATTCCGCACGTCTAACCTGTTCATGTTGGGGCAAAGGATGAAAGGAATGTGGAGAAACAGTGGTAATAGAACTTAGTTTAGGAGAAAAAGTAAGTGAAATGGAAGGCAATAACGACTGTATTCCAAAATACACTCCACCCACCAATAGCATAGAAACAGTCAGAAACAGCAGGAATACCTGAAACAAAAAGCATTTTGTTCGTACAATCTTATGCAATTTTGATCTTTGCTCCGACATCCTTTCTACTTCCAACAGCTCAGAGAACGCCATCCTCTAAAAACCGTCCGTGACGTCCTTGACGCACTTCGTTCTGAGTAGCGATTATCAATTCCCAGGAGTTCCCAGGAATCGACAAAAGGTAACCGACCTAGTGTCAGGAACCTGCTAAACAGAAGGAAGTACCCGCACGGCCCTACGGTCAACCCGGATGATAGGTTTTCTTAAACAAACACCCAATTTAATAAAAAAAATCTCCTAGCTGTAAAAAGTACACATGAAAAGGAACTCGAAAATCAGTAAAGGATGCAATTGTTCTTAGCAACAGTAAAGGACAATATAAGAAAAAATGTTATTAGTCTTTGTCATGTGAACGAAGAAAATATCGACTTCTTCCAGGTCGAGTCTGCTCTTCAAATAATTGTTCAACTTGTGAAACAGTGTTCAGTCGATCAGATGACAATTCAGACCTTGAGTTCTCCAAAACTGACGACTCGACGGATGTGTCTGGCTGCAATGAATTGTTTCCTACAGGTTGAGCATCACTAAACGGCACAAAACATAGAGGGGTCTCGGTTTCCGTTGCCGCAATACCAGTTCTCACCCAATTGTCTGCTGGTGAAGGGATCGGAACCTTTTTGGTATGGGTGGCATGCACCCAGTTCTTTCTGCCTTCCAACCGAACTGCAGTCCTTGTAGCCAGCAATACTTGGAAGGGACCCACAAATCTCGGCTCCAAGTTGCGTTTTCTGCCAAAATTGCGGGTAACAACCCAGTCACCCGGTTGGAGCCGATGTCCAGGACCCTTTGTCTGTGCCGGTAAAGCTTCAAAGACCTGTTGATGAATTAACCTCAGTTTAGCAGTCAGATCATGAAGATAATCAATTAACATTGGATACTCAAGACTATCAAAGGCCTTAGGCCTCGGGACTCCCCAAATGTTTGCAGGGCGGCCGAACACAATCTCATATGGGCTGAGCCCTACTCGAGAGTGCACAGTCGCCCTGGTCGATAAGAGAGCCAGAGGCAAGGCATCAGGCCATGACAAACCAGTCGTAGCTTGTATCTTCGCAAGTTTCAGCTTCAGAGTACCATTGTACCCTTCAACCAAACCCGCTGCCTGGGGATGATTGGCGCTATGGAATTTCTGTCGAATTCCAAGGCCCTTACACACACTCTGCATCACGCTTCCCACAAACTCACTTCCGTTATCTGACCACACAATCCGTGGCATTCCATACCGAGGAAAGTATTCCTTCAGTAGGACTTTCGCTGTGGACAGGGCAGTATTATCCTTAAGAGGATAGGCCTCGATCCATCTGGAGAACGCACAAACCACAACTAAAACGTACTTCAGATTATTGCATCTCTCCATATGGATGAAGTCCAGTTAGATAACCTCAAAGGGACAGGCAGGAGGAGCAAAATGGCCGGGTGGAGTGGGGGTGCCCTTGCCAGGATTATGCATCAAACACACCATACAATTCTTAACCACTCTCTCAGCACATTTAGCAATACCATCATTCTTCCATACAGGGGACAACAACTTACATATACCTTTCGCGCTAATGTGTGACAAGCCGTGGGCCATAGTCACAACGGCTAGCACATATGCATCCGGTAACATCCACCTCTGACATTCCGACAAGTCAACCCAACATCCATGCGTGTCTAACTTTCCCGTGCTTTCTCTCCACTTGGTCTTTTCAGTTTCAGTGGCCTCATTCTGAATTGCTTTCACGCTCTCAACAGTGTCTTCACACATACCAGTCTCCATCAGCCACCTCACTGAACTCGTAACATACATTCGGGTTGCAAGATTCTTAGCCGTTTCCTTAGCAATCTCATCCGCAAATGCATTACCACGACCAACATCATCCGTAACCTTTCGATGCGCACTACATTTAATGATCGCCACCTGTTTAGGCAATGTAAGTGCATCCAAAAGATCGTTCACGAGCTGTCCGTGTTGGATCTTCGTACCATGCGATGTCATAAATCCTCTTTCTCTCCACAATCGACCAAAACTATGTGAAACGCCAAACGCATATTGACTATCGGTAAACACATTCACTCGCTTTCCCTTAGACAAAACACACGCTCTTGTCAACGCAATCAACTCTGCCGCTTGCGCTGAATTCTGACTCAATCTCGCAGTTTCCACAACCGTGCTCAACGTCACTACAGCATACGCAGTCGTCACATCGCCATTCGGCAACTTAAAACATCAACATACAAAGTGCCATTGGGGTCTATCAATGGAGTGTTTTTCAGGTCAACACGACCCTTCGTTTCTTCCTCAGTTCGTAAATAGCAATCATGTGGTGGTACATCATTTGATTCCATATCATCGGCAACAATGTCGCCGGATTCAGCACATTACAACGCTTGATCTGTATATGACTTGCCAAAAGTGTCAACTCATAACCGGACAACCTTGCACTCGTCAGATGTTGAGTTTTTGTACGATTCAGGAGAGTGTCAACTGCATGCGGAACCATCACTGTGAGCATATTATCCATGACCAGACCTGCGGATTGTCGAATAGACACCGCAGCTGCCGCTGTCGCTCTCAGGCAACTCGGCAACGCTCTAGCTACCGGGTCTAAGGTCGAGGAAAAATATGCACATGGACGCTGCTTACCACCAAATTGTTGCGTCAAAACACTCAACGCACAACCTTCTCTCTCGTGAACGTATAGTGTAAATGGTTTACTGTAATCAGGAGTACCTAACACAGGAGCCGAACACAGCGCATCACGCAGTTCAGAAAAACTTTTCTGACATTCTTCCGTCCATGGCAAAGGAGTCGAAACATCCTTACACGTGAGAGCTATCAATGGCTTCGCTAACAGTGAAAAGTTCGGAATCCACTGTCTGCAGTATGACGTGATCCCTAGAAAGGCACGCACATCTCTTTGAGTTGTTGGCACAGTCATTCGAGCAATCGCTGCAATTCTTTCTGGGGTCAACCTTCTTCCCTCCTTTGACAATAAGTGACCTAGATAGGTTACTTCTTGACAACAATATTGTAGTTTAGAAGGTGACACTTTGTGATGTAAGTCACATAGATGCTGTAACAGTGATACTGTAGCAGTTCTGCAAATCTGTTCAGTGTCAGCAGCTACCAACAGATCATCAACGTACTGAATCAAGGCCGCACCAGCCGGTAACACAAACGCATCAAGTTGACTCTTAAGAGCTTGGCTGTAGATCGATGGACTCTCACAGTAGCCCTGAGGTGCGCGTTTAAACCTGAAGCTGCGACCACCTAATGAGAAACCGAATAGATCTCTGCTTTCCTCAGCAATCGGAATGCTAAAGAAAGCATTCTTCAGATCGATTACCGAAAACCACGACGCAGAAGCTGGAATCAGAGTCAGCAAAGCTGTAATGTCAGGCACCACGGGAAACTGTGGAATAACAATTTTATTTACCTCCCTTAAATCAATAACAAAACGATACACAGGAGGCTTGGATGGATCAGTTCGTTTCAAAATAGGTAACACAGGACTATTACACACGTTACCCCGAGTTTCCTCGATGACATCTTTATCGATCAAATCGTAAATGATCGCTAATAGTGCTCGTTCTCCATCAAGAGAGATACGATACTGGGGAATGCGTGGCAGTCGCACGTTGGATTTCAATTGAACAAGATAAGGTGGTATATCCAGCAGGCCCACATCATTGGGACCTGTCGCCCACAAAGACTCAGGAAGAGAACTCAATTCCGGTGGGAGCTTATCAGTCGACAAATACATAGGAGAGATCACTCTCTGACCCAACGTAAGCTCCACTCCCGCAGGAGAACAGTACAAAGTCGCGTATAACCGCTTCAACAAATCCAGGCCCAAAACATTCTCACCACAACCAGTTGTCAAAATCAAAGGAGCTTCTAACTCACGAGACCCAATTGTAAGGGGCAAAGGGCTAGAAACTGGATTGTTAACGGGGGCGCCAGAGAATCCAACGGAAACATTCGTTAAGCCAGACAAAGGCGCGCCAGGGAGTTTCGAATGCATGATGGAACTTTTCGCTGCACCAGTGTCCAACAGAAAAGGCTCAACTACGCCCAATGTGGCAACAGCGACATAAGGCCCTCTCTGATCAACCGGAACTGATACTACTCCCTTTCTTTGTCTGTGGCTGTCCTAGTAATTACCGTCAGCATCAACATCATGCTCGACATAATAGTCGTCCACATGATACTGTGCAGATCTACCAGACGATGAATCAAGCTGATCAAAGCAATTTTGCGAGTCTGATGAAGTGGCAAAACGCTCATTCTGATTCTGAGTAACACCGCGACCTCTACCACGTGATGCTTGTTGAGGACCACTACGACATCCTCGAGCTTGACTGGGGGAGAATGTCTGCATTGTCAGCATTCCGTCCATCATTTGTTTGTTGTAACGCTTTTCGCCCTAAGTGGGATGGGTATTCCCAGACGTGGGACCCGTGCTCACAACGCCACTGGAGTCAAGCTATCCTGGCTGATGACGGCTGATAGCCAGAAACCGGTCCTAGGATGCTTGATTCCAGTCCAGGGAAGACATGGCTTGGCAGTTCGGGCTGGACTATTCCCATGAGGCACAGGGTCAAGACTGATTTGCATATGGCCATGTCTGAACTGGGGTGGCGTAGTGGGCAAAAGAACTATGGATTTAACCCAGATCTCTTGACTGGGGGAGAATGTCTGCATTGTCAGCATTCCGTCCATCATTTGTTTGTTGTAACGCTTTTCGCCCTAAGTGGGATGGGTATTCCCAGACGTGGGACCCGTGCTCACTACGCCACTGGAGTCAAGCTATCCTGGCTGATGACGGCTGATAGCCAGAAACCGGTACTAGGATGCTTGATTCCAGTCCAGGGAAGACATGGCTTGGCAGTTTGGGCTGGTCTGTTCCCATGAGGCACAGGGTCAAGACTGATTTGCATATGGCCATGTCTGAACTGGGGTGGCGTAGTGGGCAAAAGAACGATGGATTTAACCCAGATCTCTTGACTGGGGGAGAATGTCTGCATTGTCAGCATTCCGTCCATCATTTGTTTGTTGTAACGCTTTTCGCCCTAAGTGGGATGGGTATTCCCAGACGTGGGACCCGTGCTAACTACGCCACTGGAGTCAAGCTATCCTGGCTGATGACGGCTGATAGCCAGAAACCGGTCCTAGGATGCTTGATTCCAGTCCAGGGAAGACATGGCTTGGCAGTTCGGGCTGGACTGTTCCCATGAGGCACAGGGTCAAGACTGATTTGCATATGGCCATGTCTGAACTGGGGTGGCGTAGTGGGCAAAAGAACGATGGATTTAACCCAGATCTCTTGACTGGGGGAGAATGTCTGCATTGTCAGCATTCCGTCCATCAATTAATTAATTGTTTGTTGTAACGCTTTTCGCCCTAAGTGGGATGGGTATTCCCAGACGTGGGACCCGTGCTCACTACGCCACTGGAGTCAAGCTATCCTGGCTGATGACGGCTGATAGCCAGAAACCGATCCTAGGATGCTTGATTCCGGTCCAGTGAAGACATGGCTTGGCAGTTCGGGCTGGACTGTTCCCATGAGGCACAGGGTCAAGACTGATTTGCATATGGCCATGTCTAAACTGGGGTGGTGTAGTGGGCAAAAGAACGATGGATTTAACCCAGATCTCTTGACTGGGGGAGAATGTCTGCATTGTCAGCATTCCGTCCATCAATTGTTTGTTGTAACGCTTTTCGCCCTAAGTGGGATGGGTATTCCCAGACGTGGGACCCGTGCTCACTACGCCACTGGAGTCAAGCTATCCTGGCTGATAACGGCTGATAGCCAGAAACCGGTCCTAGGATGCTTGATTCCGGTCCAGTGAAGACATGGCTTGGCAGTTCGGGCTGGACTGTTCCCATGAGGCACAGGGTCAAGACTGATTTGCATATGGCCATGTCGAAACTGGGGTGGTGTAGTGGGCAAAAGAACAATGGATTTAACCCAGATCTCTTGACTGGGGGAGAATGTCTGCATTGTCAGCATTCCGTACATCAATTGTTTGTTGTAACGCTTTTCGCCCTAAGTGGGATGGGTATTCCCAGACGTGGGACCCGTGCTCACTACGCCACTGGAGTCAAGCTATCCTGGCTGATGACGGCTGATAGCCAGAAACCGGTCCTAGGATGCTTGATTCCGGTCCAGTGAAGACATGGCTTGGCAGTTCGGGCTGGACTGTTCCCATGAGGCACAGGGTCAAGACTGATTTGCATATGGCCATGTCTAAACTGGGGTGGTGTAGTGGGCAAAAGAACAATGGATTTAACCCAGATCTCTTGACTGGGGGAGAATGTCTGCATTGTCAGCATTCCGTCCATCAATTGTTTGTTGTAACGCTTTTCGCCCTAAGTGGGATGGGTATTCCCAGACGTGGGACCCGTGCTCACTACGCCACTGGAGTCAAGCTATCCTGGCTGATGACGGCTGATAGCCAGAAACCGGTCCTAGGATGCTTGATTCCGGTCCAGTGAAGACATGGCTTGGCAGTTCGGGCTGGACTGTTCCCATGAGGCACAGGGTCAAGACTGATTTGCATATGGCCATGTCTAAACTGGGGTGGTGTAGTGGGCAAAAGAACGATGGATTTAACCCAGATCTCTTGACTGGGGGAGAATGTCTGCATTGTCAGCATTCCGTCCATCAATTGTTTGTTGTAACGCTTTTCGCCCTAAGTGGGATGGGTATTCCCAGACGTGGGACCCGTGCTCACTACGCCACTGGCGTCAAGCTATCCTGGCTGATGACGGCTGATAGCCAGAAACCGGTCCTAGGATGCTTGATTCCGGTCCAGTGAAGACATGGCTTGGCAGTTCGGGCTGGACTGTTCCCATGAGGCACAGGGTCAAGACTGATTTGCATATGGCCACGTCTAAACTGGGGTGGTGTAGTGGGCAAAAGAACGATGGATTTAACCAAGATCTCTTGACTGGGGGAGAATGTCTGCATTGTCAGCATTCCGTCCATCAATTGTTTGTTGTGGCTAATATTTGAGCAGTGGTAGAAACGGCCCACGAACTTTCAGAATTCTTCAATTTGTTGCTTAGTTCAGGCAACAAATTCGATACAAATTTATCAACAAACAATCGCTGACCTCCCTCAGAGCTCATATCCTGACCACTGTGATCAATGAATGCCTCCTCAAATCTCGTAAAGAAATCGGAGACACTCTCGCCCTTCTTTTGTTTGCACGCAGACAATTTGTCCCAGTTAACTCTTATTGCTGGCATAAGCGTCTTCATAAGTGTAATTATCCTCTGGGGCAGATTCTCAATGATCTGTTCAGGTTTAGACCCACCAACTTGCCGTCCGTCGGCCGCCGCAAGAGCAGCCCAATCACCGCCTAACTCAGCTGCGTGATTCTCTTGATGGATTTTCGCCCAAATCGGTTGAGGTACTACGTTACCAAACAACATGTCGATATCGGCAAGGTTCATAACAGTAGCATCCACTAATTGGGATAACTCCTTATAATAACCTGCAGGATTTTTGCGGGGGTCAGGCAAAGTTTGCTTTACCTGCAAAACTTCCGATCGCTAATGAGGAAATATGAATTTTGTGATCAGTTATGTCCCCTATCGTAGACCCCAACGGCTCCATGTGCATGCTATAAGTACATGTATGTTCCCTCCTGCTCCAGTTTTGAAGACGCAAATATATGTGCGTCCACCGTCAACATGTCCTCTTTCAGATCCGCCATGAATGGGTCAGATATTCCATTCCTAAGTATGAAAGGCCACCGACTTTATGTGGTTCACTTTCCACATTTTACAGATTCAGGCGAGTAGGCCCGAATTCTGTCATCAAGCCTTTTTCTGCCTTCTGCCTCTGAAAGCTCCAGTCTGAGCCTGCATCTGTATCCATGAACTTTGTCCTACTCCCTGCGCGGCTAACGGTGCCTGATCCAACCCGTCGCCTGCCAAAAACTGTATTTCACCTTCAAGATTATCTCCTCCGCTCCTCGTCCGATGCATTCCTGTCTAGTAGTTTAGGTAAACATTCCTCCAGCTACTGTGCACAGGGCCAGGCCTCGCTGCCCTCATGCAAGTGATTCATAGCCCCGTTACCATGGAATATTCCTACCCCCTCGCATCTAGTGTAGACACTTAGACGCTTGTACACGCACTAACAGTCAGTATAGAATAAATTCTATCCTAGAGACCTCTCCTTTTGGATAACACAGTTCTTTAAACATAGGATGTTAGATATGATTTGGGATTAGGTTGACATGACCCCCAGACTTCTGTCTCCACATGTAGAGCTAAATGTCAAGTCCCCTTCACCCTCTAGTTGCACGTCAATCACACGTCATGCGGCTGCGCGCGCATCTCTGCCAACTATTTCTGCTGACATTGCAGGATTCTCTTATGGATCCACCCACTTGTGACATCATGTATGATGACGTTTATTAAATTACGCCCATGTACCGCCTCTATTAGTTACGTATGCACCTTTTATCTACACTATCAGCTGTTACGCCTCTTGCATCTGTTTCACTGTAATGTATTTTCTATAAAACTGCCTATCTGTCAATAATGTATGCCCTTCCTTCCTGAACTTTCGTGGTGATGGAATAGAATGCCTACAATTCGAATTGTATTCCTTTGTATAGGAATAAAGCCTTTTAAAACCTCTAATACCACGGATTCTGCCTCTTATATTTACTGAGTTATTCTTAATAGACTTTACCGCATAAAAAATAGTACCGGTAACGAAATATTTACCACATAAATTGGCGCCCGAACAGGGACACTTTCTCATCTCACGCGCCGGCGGTGCGTTGCAGGCCCGGTCTCCTGCCACAGCTGAACGGACAAAAACGCGTACCTGCAGGATTTCCTGTATCTCCCTCCGGCCAAGCGGGGACGACTGAGGCTGCGATCAACACCCAGACGAGGCGGTGAGAAGTGCGAAGTATCCCGACCAGAGCCTAGCTGAGAGAGCAAGATCCGAGGTATACAGAGACCCGCCAGGTTCCGAAGTTCCGAGTCCAGTCGAGTCGAGTCCAGTCCGGTCCAGTTTCAGTTCCGTTCCGAGGCCTTCCGTTCCGAGCTACCCGGTGAGTACCATTACCGGGGAGGTATTTAACGTGCACATAGTCTGTGCCGGTCAAGACGGGTTTGGGTACACAAATCCGGTCTGCACTGTTTTAGCAGTGTATCTGTACTGTTTAGCAGTATATATAGTATGTCTTGCATCTAAATAAGTACTATCTAGTGTCAGTATTATGTCAGTAACTAGTTTTCTATTAGTTATCATTGTTCGTAAAACTGTTAAGTGTTAAATGTTTTAAAATACGTTCTATACACTGTGGTGTGAATGACTGTTCATTATTGTATTTTTTGTATAAAGTGTGTTCTAGTAATAAGGTCTAAAAATGCCGCTCTTTTCGAAACTAAGACAGATCAAAACTAGAAAAGGTGTACTCGAAGAAGCTGTTCCCATCCCACCTAGGGACACTCCAGGGTACTTCATGTATCATAAGCATGGCCTAGATGCCGTATTATTTCTTGATTTATGGGTGGACTACACCAAAGAATTACCAGAGAGTCAGAGATGGCCCGCAGCGGGGACCTGGGATGCAGATTGCATCATGAGAGTAGAAGAAGAATTATGGAAAAAGAAAGCCAGACAGTCACAGAAAGATGCCATTGAATTATGGCGTAAAGAATCATATAGACGTACAGAAAAAGCACTCAGACAGGAAGAGAAAGGTAGAGAGAATTCAAATAAAACCCGAGACAATCTATTACTTGAGGAAGGTACCCGAGTAAAATCAGAACAAGTAGATAGACAGAGAAACGCTCTTATGAATGGTATGTATCCTCTTCTGGCCGAAGGGTTACCTAAGGCCACTCCGGAAATACCAAAAGACTTAACTCCTCCATTGCTCCCGATAAAAGCACATCCTAAAACACATCCCAAAACAGCAAAGGACGTTTTCCTTTCCTCCTATTTAGATGACGCAGCTCCCGAGTATGCTAATGCCATACCACCCACACCGCTTGCCGATGGTGTTCAACACCAAGAGCATCCGTCTGTATCCCCGCAACTACAAACTCCTACACAAGTTCCAACAGGCCCGTCCGTTTCTACAGTTTTTCCCGCATCTACAATCTCTATCCTACGCCCAACGAATCCTTTCGTGCCTAGCACCTCAGATGGTGCTACAGGAGGTACGACAGACATGTTTGCCACACCGCCGCGAAATAAACAGACCCTTAGAGATTTAGCACTCCAACGTACACCCCAGCTAGCGACATCCGACATGTTTAAAGAACAGCTTGTGGATTGTAGATACGACCCAGTACCAGGTAGACAGGATAAATTGCTCATATCATCACTACGTATAAGACGAGCTACATTATATTTAATGACAATACCAGGAATGGGTGAACACCTAGACGAAATATATCGCTTTGTCCAAACAGGGCAAGGTCCAGAAAGTATTAACGAAGCTATGGAATACCAGAAAGTGGATGTCCAAAGACAACTACTACGTTTTTTCATAAATTGTGTAATCAGGAATCAAGACAGGCCTGGGGCAGATCACGATACCATGCAAAGACTTGCCAAATGGGGTCAGAACATATCAGAAGAGAAACATGATAGACAGGCGTGTATAATCGCCATGTGTCGAAAGATACGCAAGGAAGTAGAACGAATACATAAAGAAAGACGAGAAACCGACAGAGTAGAATCAGAAGAAGAGGAGGAGCAAGAATCAGAGCAATTAGAAACGATAGCTTATGTAGGTAGAGGAAGACCCCATAATAATACCAGAGGCTTTAATGATCCGATACGTCCAATACGTTCAGAATATAATAGACATTTTCCAAACCCTATGCTAAATACGAAATCCCCTGAACACCTATTCCAAGCTGCTGATAAATTACTCCGAGATCGAAGGGGGTACCACATGCTCGATTCCATGGACGAACAAGAATTAGCCAGGTCAGCAGTACAGTGGGCTGAGAGTCCCGGCGAATACAATGATGATGTACTTGCACACACGTTTCTGAATCTAGACCCATATGAACAGCGTTTAGCTAGTATATACATGATTCAACACCTCCTTATATTATATAAAAGCCAACACTCCGATCCAGGACCCTTACCTGACATATTGACAGAACTACTCACGAATATATGGAGAGGGTCAGGTACTGATTTGATTAAGGAAATTCTAGAATCCCGAAACCAATATTTAAATTTCGTATGCCCAGAACACGTCTCAGTTCCCATTATGGGAAGAAAAATGTATCACATAGATAGACAGAACCCGTTACGCGAAGTGCACCCAATCAGAGGTGCCGGTGATAATTTTACACGCGTGTTTGTGTACACGCCTATAACTAAATTGGAATTATTAGAAATGAAGAAAGTAGTACCCAGCCATGACAAGGATCCAGCAGGTTTCCACCGTGAGATAAAAGACATGTTACTCATGGGAGAGTATACCTACCCCGATATTATGAAAATATTAAAAGTCCTATTACCCGCCGGTGTTTATGAGAAACTCAAAGAAAAGGAATGGGAGGTGGGAGACCAAAAGATAGATTGGACAGCGTTAGAAAACGAAGAAAAGGCCCGAGCTGCAGGAGCAGGGCTTGGGGAAAAGACTACAGCACTAGCAGGATTACTAATACAGGTACTGCCACGTTTATTAACCACGAAAAAGGAAGACTGGGGTGCAATCTCAGCCTGTAAACAAAAACCAGATGAAGACACTAGTGATTTCTATTCCCGATTTGAAAAATGTTTTAGTATAAATAGTGGCATAAAAGCCAGTAGTGAGTCATATCCACATCTGTTTGTGACAAAATTAGTTGAAAATTCTCTGCTACAAGTCAAGAATAGAGTATTGAAATTCAAAAGTACCTGGCAAGGTAATACCCCATCACAGATGCTACAGATGTTACAATATCACCACAATAGAATTAGAGAAGAACAAGAACACGAACAAAGATGTATGAAAGATACAAAAATGAAAATGCTTGTTGCACAGTCAGTTCCAGCCGATAGTCATCAAAAGGGTGATTCCGCAGGTCCTGCGAAAGGGACATGCAACTATTGTAAACAACCAGGTCATTATATACACGATTGTCCAGTCCTGAAACATAATATAGCCACAGGTAGAACGCATGAGAGACCACGTCCACCTAGACAGGATCAGAATCAACAACAAATCCTTCAGAATGCACAACCTAGGTTAGCTCCGCAACAACTAGCTCCGCAACAGGCAGCTCCACAACAGATCGTAGCACCACCACAAGCGCAGCCTATTGCTGCAACACAAGCAACAACACAACAGATGTATCAGTATGCACAAACAGATTATCCCGATTATCAGCGATACTCATGAGATAGCCTAGAGAGGGAAGTTGGCTTACCCCTTATTGAGGTTCCTGTAGACCAAGAGGGACCTTATGTACATAGTGAACTATTAGGGGAAGACAGAAAGTTTTTACTTGATACAGGGGCAAGCAGAACAACTATAAGACGCAGTGAAGTTCCAGGGGCACCCCTCTCAGGCTCACAGAATATTTCCCTTGGATTCTCAGGAAAACCTATAATTAATGACGTAACACAACCTCTTCCACTTACAGTCGGTCCATTGACACGTACTACAGATTTATTGCTTACTAAATCATGTCCAGAAAACTTGTTAGGCATAAAAACATTGAAAGCTCTAGGAGCCATAATATGTTGTTCTCCGGAAGGAGTACGACTATTTTTACGTGACTTTAAAGGTCACTACGTGTCCAGAGACATGGATCACCGACTGCAGAATTTACCTACACATTTATGGGCACAAGGCCCCACTGATGTTGGTTGCATGAACATTACACCATATCGAGTTACACTGAAAACAGGAATAGTACTACCACGAATGCGACAATACAAGTTACCACCAGATGCTGTAGTGGCTTTACTGCAAATCATTGACGAGCTCATTACACAAGGAGTGGTTGTCGATACCGACTCCAATGTATGTAATTCCCCGATAATTCCGATTCTTAAAAGAACGGATCCAAAAGCACCACCAGTATATCGATTAGTTATTGATCTGCGCGAATTAAATAAATGTATTGTACCACAATACCCTGTGGTCCCAGATATCTCTTCATTACTCACAGCTATTGACTCAGAAGCAACGTTTTTCACTGTAATTGATCTCAAGAATGCTTTCTTTAGTGTCCCAATCGATCCGGAAAGTCAATATCTGTTCGGTTTTAGTTTAAATGGACGAAGCTTTAAATTCACACGCGCACCTCAAGGATTTACAGAAAGCCCCAGCATCTATAGCCAAGCACTGAAACGAGAACTTGACAGTATCCACATGCCAGTTAACACTGCCTTGCTTCAATATGTCGATGATCTGCTGATCACCGCCCGAAGCGAACCTGAATGTGAGACAGCGTCACTGACGGTTTTGAAATTTCTGGCTGACAAGGGGCACAAGGTGTCCCCTTCTAAGCTGCAATTCTGTGTCCAGCGAGTTGTTTACCTTGGGCACTCGCTGTCCAAGGAGGGAAGGCAGCTTACATCCGACCGCATCCAGTTAATTGCTAACATGCCACCACCCAAGACACAAAAGGAAGTGCGGGCTTTTATAGGCCTCACTTCATACTGTAGGCAGTGGATCCCTCAATATGCATTTCTAGCAAAACCACTCATCCAGTTGACAACACAGGAGGCAGACACATCGACTGTCCTCCCTTGGACTCCAGAACATACACACGCTTTTGAAAGCTTAAAGAAAGCTCTATGCCAAGCACCTGTCCTAGCAACACCATGTTACAGTAAACAGTTTACACTCTTTGTTACAGAACGCGAAGGTACTGCCTTGTCAGTACTCACTCAGGAACAAGCAGGATCACATAAACCATGTGCTTATTTCTCTAGTACATTAGATCCAGTAGCTCAGGCACTTCCAGCGTGCCTGAAATCGGTGGCAGCAACAGCTTTAGCAATCAGACAAAGCAATGCCATAGTGCTAGGACATCAATTGACAGTACAAGTACCACACGCAGTAGAGGTTCTCTTGAACCGCACACAAACACAACACTTGACTATAGCGAGACTCACCGGTTACGAACTGACATTGTTTCAGCCACACATAGAAATCAGACGTTGTAATACGTTAAATCCTGCCACACTGTTACCAGTAGGCGGAACAGATCCATTGGCACATGATTGTGTCGAAGTCATTACTATCACGGCGAAACCCAGACAAGACTTGACAGATATCCCTTTGTCAGATCCAGACTTGACATTGTATGTAGATGGGTCATGTATGAGAACAAGTACAGGAGAGTTAGTGGCCGCTTACGCAGTCACAACAGACACTGAAGTCATTGAAACAAATTGTATTAATACTTTGTCAGCTCAAGCAGCAGAGCTCATCGCTCTAACACAAGCCTGTATTCAAGCCAAAAATAAGAAAGTCAATATATACACAGATTCACGTTATGCATTCGGAGTCGTCCATGACTTCGGCGTACTGTGGCGAGAGAGAGGTTACTTAACTTCTCACGGTGCCCACATCCAACACGGACCCCTCATTCAAGCCCTATTAGACGCGATTCATCTACCTACTGCAATATCGATTATGAAATGCAAAGCCCACACAAAAGTTACCGATATCATTTCTCAGGGTAATGACCTAGCTGACAGAACAGCTAAACAGACTGCTCAGAATCAGATTCACACAACTGACACGACAAAGACAATAGTTCCGACACCAACACATTGCATGACAGTTAAGGATCCCGCCCTTGATGTAATTGACATACAGACACATGCTACACCAGAAGAAATAAAGAAATGGACTGAATTAGGAGGGATCCAAACAGATCAAGGATGGATGACGAAGGAAAAATCTATATGGTTTCTTCCCGACTCAATGGTTCAAGTCATCATTAACACTATACATAGTCCAGCGCACCTAGGAGAAAAAGCTATGCTAGACAGCATTCAACACATTTGGTTCAACAAACATTTACGAGCCGCAGCTAAACAAAAAGTTCGTACCTGTATGATATGTTGTCAGTTTAATCCAGGTAAAAGCATCCCCGTAGAGCAGGGTGGATTTCAAACTCCCGATCATGCTTTTGAAGTCCTCCAGATGGATTATATCCAGATGGAACGATGTCGAGGATTCAAATATGTTCTCGTAGTTGTCTGTGCTCTTTCCCGTTGGACAGAAGCATACCCGGTTTCAGATTACACTGCCCCGACTACTGCCAAACAGTTAGTTCGAGAATTCTTCCCACGGTACGGTTTACCACGTGTTATCTACTCAGATAATGGCCAGCCGTTCTCATCCGAACTAATGAAACACGTTTCCCTTTTATTAGGCTACCAATGGAAATTCCACTGTGTCCGACATCCCGAGGCGGCAGGTCTCGTGGAACGTCATAATCAAACTCTGAAAATTAGATTGTCCAAAATATGTAGAGATAAAGGAGTCGATTGGATAGTAGCCTTACCAGTTGCGCTCTTTTACATGAGAATGGTAGCACATTCTCGAACAGGGCTATCCCCGTACGAGGTAATCTTCGGTAGACCACCAAATATGTGGGGGACGCCTATACCTCGCAAAATCACTGATGTTGACTGTAATATGCTGACAGATTACCTGGCTTCCTTGATGTCTGCACTACAATCTTGTCGTTCACAGGTATCCGCAGCTTTTCCCGACAATACTGAGGTGAAGCCCCATGACGTGGTTCCTGGGGACCTGGTGCTGGTCAGGAATTTTGACCGGAAGACCCAACTGGATCCTAGGTGGAAGTCACCGAAGTTGGTTCTACTCACCACAAGGACAGCCGTGAAAATCGAGGGACGGAAAGGGTGGTTGCACTCGAGTCATATCAAGAAATTTTATGGACTACCATCCAGTGTAGATACTCAACCCTGTATTCCCTCACAGACAGACTCAAAGCTCCCCTTGGCTGAATTAACAAAACCAGAACTTTACAAACTAAAATTGAGGTCTAGTAAGTCAGACAATTTGATTGTTTAAGTCCTCTCCAAGGTGAATCGGTTGAATTTGTCTCTGACATGTATCCTCTAGACCGGAATAGAGAAAGAAATCATCAGATGCAGCTCAAGAAGCATGCGTATTGTAAATCATTTCGTAGTCACTGCACAGTAACATTATTAATTTTGTTTTTTCTAAGTCTTCTGATCATCATTGTCAGCATACTATTGCACATGTATTGCCCTATTCCTAAGCGTGCTTACAATATAACTGCAGAACATTCTTTTAGTGAATTACCTTCGCATGAGTTGTCCTATAGATTTGCGCTGCGCAACAACACATTCATTAGTATGTTACATCATTCCCATCAAATCAGCAATGCCACAAATTGTTGGATATGTGGCCGACTCCCTCCCTATCAGAACTATAAGGGAGTTTTGCCCCTCTTTCCCTATCCGTTCACACACAATGGCTCCTGTGGAGCATGGTTTAGTTTGATTAATTCCCTAGATTCAAATTCCGCGGTTTATCAAGACAACTGGGTATGGGGAAACCTGAACTTAGTTTTGCTTAAAGTCTGCTACCCTAACAAGGAGGGACTTCCCAAAAGAACAGGAACTGATCTAGAAAATGAAGTATATGGATTAGGTAATTTTACACTTAACCTCATGATCCTGAACGTTGAATCTGAAGCTACACCAATCTTGCCCGCCATGTCAGTATTCCCAGTAAAAGGGGAATTATGTGTAAGAAAGAATGGTTCCATACACATGGGCCATAGTAAATGCACCACTGTAATAAAATTCAGTGATCAAGGCAAGTCTACATTCAGAGCTTCTCGCCATTCCTACTTTATATGTGGCCAGACCGCATATATACGTCTACCTCTAGATTGGGATGGTACCTGTTACATAGCATTCCTTCTGCCACCTGTTTTCCTAGCTCCTCCTGATTATCATAGAAATACCCATTTAGTACACAATAGACAGCAGAGAGATCTCCCAATTGTCGATTACACTGAAACAGCATGGGAAAAATACACAGATTTCAATAAAGGTTTCTTTCCCTATATAGGTACAGTCACTAATAGTAAGCTGATACGTAGATTAACCAGAACCCTTGAAGCAGTAGTGAACGAAACTATTTCCGCCTTAGGCAATTTAACAGAAGAGCAGTCTGCTATGCGGATTGTTGTGCTTCAAAATCGTCTTGTCCTTGACGTCATCCTGGCCGATAGGGGCGGAGCTTGTAGGGTCATCGGATCAAGTTGCTGCATTTTCATACCAGAAAATTCGCCGTCAGTATATAAAGCCATAACTCGCCTTCATAAGATTGTAAGCCAGATACACCAGAGTCCAGGCACCTGGACTTGGTCCGGTTGGTTCTGGGGCGTGTTGTCAGCCTGGGGATGGAGAATCCTATCCTTCCTAGGTATTGGCTTTCTCATACTATTCAGTTGCTGCTTATGTCTACAATGTGGGCCAGCGATTTGTGGTCTGTGTGCCACCTCGTGTATCCCACATCCAAGTTTTCGTTCAAGATCCCGGAAGAAGAAAGAAGAACAAATGATGCTATATGAACAGATCGATGGATTGATGAAGATCGATATCTCCTGAGGGTCCGTAGGGGACAAGGAGGGAATGAGGAAATATGAATTTTGTGATCAGTTATGTCCCCTATCGTAGACCCCAACGGCTCCATGTGCATGCTATAAGTACATGTATGTTCCCTCCTGCTCCAGTTTTGAAGACGCAAATATATGTGCGTCCACCGTCAACATGTCCTCTTTCAGATCCGCCATGAATGGGTCAGATATTCCATTCCTAAGTATGAAAGGCCACCGACTTTATGTGGTTCACTTTCCACATTTTACAGATTCAGGCGAGTAGGCCCAAATTCTGTCATCAAGCCTTTTTCTGCCTTCTGCCTCTGAAAGCTCCAGTCTGAGCCTGCATCTGTATCCATGAACTTTGTCCTACTCCCTGCGCGGCTAACGGTGCCTGATCCAGCCCGTCGCCTGCCAAAAACTGTATTTCACCTTCAAGATTATCTCCTCCGCTCCTCATCCGATGCATTCCTGTCTAGTAGTTTAGGTAAACATTCCTCCAGCTACCGTGCACAGGGCCAGGCCTCGCTGCCCTCATGCAAGTGATTCATAGCCCCGTTACCATGGAATATTCCTACCCCCTCGCATCTAGTGTAGACACTTAGACGCTTGTACACGCACTAACAGTCAGTATAGAATAAATTCTATCCTAGAGACCTCTCCTTTTGGATAACACAGTTCTTTAAACATAGGATGTTAGATATGATTTGGGATTAGGTTGACATGACCCCCAGACTTCTGTCTCCACATGTAGAGCTAAATGTCAAGTCCCCTTCACCCTCTAGTTGCACGTCAATCACACGTCATGCGGCTGCGCGCGCATCTCTGCCAACTATTTCTGCTGACATTGCAGGATTCTCTTATGGATCCACCCACTTGTGACATCATGTATGATGACGTTTATTAAATTACGCCCATGTACCGCCTCTATTAGTTACGTATGCACCTTTTATCTACACTATCAGCTGTTACGCCTCTTGCATCTGTTTCACTGTAATGTATTTTCTATAAAACTGCCTATCTGTCAATAATGTATGCCCTTCCTTCCTGAACTTTCGTGGTGATGGAATAGAATGCCTACAATTCGAATTGTATTCCTTTGTATAGGAATAAAGCCTTTTAAAACCTCTAATACCACGGATTCTGCCTCTTATATTTACTGAGTTATTCTTAATAGACTTTACCGCATAAAAAATAGTACCGGTAACGAAATATTTACCACACTTCCATGGGAGGTGTATCCAAACTCTCTGAAAGTGTGGTAGAATAGCAGGATTAGCAGCAGGATCACCTGGCATCCATACTGGGGGGACTTCCCGCATAGGATACTGCCCAGGTTGTGCCATCCGCTCCTCAGTTTCGTCCTTAAACAATGCTCGAGGTTGTACTGTAGATCGAAAAGATAACAGACGCTCTAAAGCACGTCGGACATTACCACCCACAATCATACCATTCGAAAACTGATTCTGAAGTTCAGTCATCTCGGGCGGTACATTGTCTACCTCATCATTATCCCACTCTTCTCTCAAAGATTTACACATTTCCTCGTACACAAATCTTTGTGTGGGCTCATTAAACTGAGAAAACGTTTCGAAAACTATACGCGAAGTGTACTTCGCAGGATGCCTAATCCATTTACGCGCCATTTTCACTAACGACTCACTTTCTCTACCATCAGGAATTTGACTGCGCCTCTGAGAGACATCAGAAAGATCGGACCCGAGTATCGGTCCAAAAAGTGGAGAATAGAGATTAGCGACAGCATTAAATATACGACTACGAACAGAAGGGGAAGAAGAAGGAAGTACAGGAGCAACAACATTAGGAGTAAACGTAGAAACAGTAGCAGTAGTCGGGATAGCAGGAGTAGTAGTAACAATAGGCTGATGAGGTACTGGCAAAGGAGCAGTAGGAAGAAGAGCGGGTAAAGGAGTAGGGACAATTTGGGGCACAAGGGGATTCGGAAGAACAGGAGGAACGACAGGCTGACCAGCAGCCGCCAGAACAACAGGTTGAGGAACAGGAGGAATCACAGGACCCATAGTATCTGGTGCATAGGGAGGTGGTGATTTCAATAGATAAGACGATAATGGATCCTCTACCGCTTCTTCTCCCTTCTTGTCAGACTAGACGGTAAAACCGGATAACATTTATCCACCGCCATATGATGCAGTCTAGCAAAAACTTCCTGCTCCTTCTCGTCTTTGTCTCGCTGATACTGTTCTGCATTTCGCATTACCGTAATAACACCTTCTCTCTTATTTTTCTTAATCTGTTTGATTTCTTTCTGCTTGGCCTCTTTACGCCATAACCGAAAGGAATCAAACATGGCCGGCCTAGCCTTCTTTTTAAACAATTTAGCTTCAAAATTATCTAATATTGCAGTTTCGAAACTACCATGCGATGGCCAACTAAGAACACCATCATTTTTAGTGTAACGAATCCAATATTCATTATATACGATAGGACCTACTCCGTGGCGACTATAGAGCTCATAAATTGGAGTTCCAACTGGAGGTATCGGACATGAATCCTCCAGTCGGGAATCCGTGCTGCAACATTTAAGGAAACCAAACAAAGTACTACGGCCAGGCATCGTGCACACTAATCGAGTTTACAAACTTCAAGGGCTATCGAATTACGATGTCCTCGCAAAAAAATGCAAGACCCTCGGTTTCTGGCAATTGCAATTGTCAAATGAAACCCAACAACTAAGAGCCAACAACTAAGAACCACAAATGCAATGGAACCATGCAAACAACCAGGTTTAACCAAGTTACAAAAAATACAAAGTAACCGTCCCAAAAAGGAACTACAAAACCATGGACTCTGGGAGCGACCCACAAATACTTAACTGAAAGAGCAATGGCGTCACCAGGAAGGCCCGTCTATCGTCTCGCCGTACAAA
Organism: Triturus cristatus; assembly: GCF_964204655.1. Taxonomy (NCBI): domain Eukaryota; kingdom Metazoa; phylum Chordata; class Amphibia; order Caudata; family Salamandridae; genus Triturus; species Triturus cristatus. Next base: position 1,061,909,134 of record NC_140593.1, on the reverse strand, counting down.
GGACTACGCCAGGCGCCAAAACAGGTCGACAGTCAGGGCACCAGTCCGTCGCAGCCGTCAGGAGGCGGGAATCTTCGCGGGAAAAGTCTTCGGACCACTTATTTCGACAACTGGATCGATGAAGCGGGGTGCACCTTCCCTCGGAGATTTCACACGAAGTTCCTCACGATCGTCGGGCTTTGGACCGGTACCGCTGATGTCGCCCCACATTGGGCGCCAACTGAAGGACTGGGCTATTCTAAAGCCCAGCGGTGCCAGGGGACAACACCTGAAACCTTCGTGGGTTACCTGTTCCGGCGTACAAAACACAGAGACACGGGACACTTCCTGCAGCGTCAAAGATCAGTATTTATTTACTGCAGGGATACAGAAATCGCAAGAAGTACACAACGTGTAGGTTCTGAGAGACTGCTTCAAATTGCAAAAGTGGATCGCTCCTTTTATACGCATTTTCGTCATTGAACAACATGGCAAACAAAAGGTTACAACTCAGTTCCCACAGTAAACTTCAAAAGGGTCGCATTCATGTTTTCAGAAACCCGGAACATAATTACAGCAGCATTGCCGGTTCCCAACTGTAAAAGCACATTATCCCCACAATAAACACATTCCATTCTGACTGTAAATGAATTAGGAGAAGGGACAGAAACAGGTGCAAAGGAAAAACAAGGATGCACAACAGATTGGAAAAGAGTGTCGAGAGCAATATCGGAAACTTGATTGCAGGATCAAAGGACTCGTGCCTAATGCATGCACGACTGAAACAATAGACTAGCACGGCAAGATGAGCCTCGAGCGGAGCCATCTGCCCTTGCAGTGTCATCCCCTTCATCATAAAGACACCTTCAAAGGAACACGTGTCCTCCGCGAAAGCCTGGGAATCCCAGGGTCACGAAGCGGACAGTGTCCGTTCGCTGACTACTTGAGGGCAAGAGACAAAATGGATGCCGTATCTAAAATGGAACCCGAGGGTTCAGATGGACACACCCAGGAATGAGATGAACCGTACATAGTAGCGTAGCGAAAACACGTACACCCACTAAACTCGTCATTTGCGGTTGGTAGATACCAAACTTGTCCATATTCGAACAAACCCAAAAAATGTCATTACGATCTTCACGGAACCTCATATGAGGAAGAAGCGGGTCCCCTTGTGGGATCCTGCATCGAACATAACTCTGACGGACTTTGTCCTGTATTTATGTCTTTGTGTGTCTCCCTATATGTATGTTTACTTTATGGCCCCCTCCATGACTATGGAACAACAATTCGGGATACTCACATCTCACGGGGTTGATGAAACATACGCTTACAAATATGAAGTGTTTGACTACAGGGCTACCCCACAAACGGTAGTTTTCCACTTGGAGTCGATACCCCTCTCAAAACGGGGTAAGAATGAGTGTATGAGAGAAATATATAGATGTATGCATGAGCGTGAAAGGTGAGCATGCAATCACGCGATCATGTTACATGTACATGTGTATATAAAAAACCACGGCGATTACTATCAAATTTTATAGTGTTTTATCACGAGAGAATTACACGGGTGTTAGACCAATATGCATAGACTTACACCTAAGAATAAAAGGTGATAGGATGCGGCGCAATGCCGCCACCAAACCGAGCAACACACAAATAGGAGCGTGTGAGAAACTCAGAGTGTTTTTTCACCCGCCACCCGGAAATGTCTGTTGTTTTCACCATGAATGAGTTGAGACGCACGCCTGCAGACATGAACATTCCTGGATCTCCATATATAAATATATGTGGTTTCTCTTTTTCTTTCTTGTCTCCTTGTTTCTCTACCTAGATGGAGTGACATACAAGACTAATCAGTCTACGAGAATTGATAAGGAGTGTTAGTTGCCCTTATCCCGAATAGTGCAGGGAAATCTTCTGCCTTACCCAATCCAGGGGGCATTTTTTTCCGCCCTGAAGAAAGTCCAGCACCCTTCATGGGGCTTAGCAGGACTGAAACATGTTGGCTATAGGGTCTTAGGACCATAATATCCCAATTGACCCTTAAACTTTATTTTATTATCACCCCTGACAGTTCCAAGAATAAAAGGGATACTGGGAACTGCTGTGGGTTTTTAATCTTTATCCCCCTGGCCAAAAACATCTTCTTAAGAGCTCCCTGAGATATGGTCGAGCCCACCTCGACTTGTAGGCGTCGAGGTGTCCCAATGATGAAGCATGACACCACTAGGGTGTGTGAGGGAATATAAAATAAAAGGAGTTGCCTCCTTCCCCACTGAATAGTGGTGTTTTGTCCTATCTTCATTTAGGGACCTCAACGTCTGGGAACTCTAGGTCTGTTCAAATACAACTCGCAATCTCATTTTGAGTTGCTGTTGGGGAGTACTTCTGGTATAACAGTCCCTGGTGATTCCCAGACTGGAGCAAAGTAAGAGTAATAGTTCAATTTTGATAGGCGTCTAATATGATACCACATTTTTGCCATCGATTGAAGCACCTTTAGTTTGATTTTTTTAAAGAATTTGGGGTCGCCACATTTAAAAAGGAATCCATCTCTATTCACTCTGGATGATTTTAACATTACTAGAAACATTGAACCTATTCTAGAGCCGTCTGGTGACTTTGTGAGCATTCTAGCATTTTTTAATTGGAAGGCCCATGCATAGTATTGTATATCAGGCAGTGTTAAGCCTCCCTTCTCCCTCCTCCTCCGCAACTTTTTCCAGGAAATCCTTATCCCTTTGTTGGCCCAAATGAATGAATTTATAGCCTGCTATATTTTATTTATAGTTATTTTGTCGTAATGCAATGGTATGGAATTAAACATAAAAGTAATCTTAGGCAATATGGTCATCTTAACCAAACTTACTCTTCCTAAGATCGTTAACGGAAGGTGCACCCAGCTCTTCATTAATTTAATGATCTCTTTAAAGACCCTCCTCAGATTGGTTTCTGCTATTTCATTTATATCTTGAACTATCCTTAATCCAAGATATCACATTTCCCTTTTAACCTGGGTTTGGCGCTTACTTGATTCCATACCATGATTTCTGTTTTATGCTCATTCACAGAGTACCCGGCACCTCTCCAAATTCTAACGCTATTCTTAAGATGGTAGGTAAGGCAATGCTCAGATCTGATGAGTACACAATTAGATCGTCGGCATATAGCGCAACCTTTTTGACCCAATCTCCCTGTTGAAATGGGGGGATATCACTTGTACTTCTAAGTCTAAATGCAAATGGCTCTATATGAAAATTAAAGAGTAGCGGGGAGAGAGGGCAGCCCTGTCTTGTGCCTCTAAGTATCTTAAAAGGAGAGGATAGCTTCCCATTTACTAAAACCCTTGCTACGGGTTCCTGATATATTAGCTGCATAGCTCTACAAAATTTGTCGCCGAGGTTATATCTTTTTAATACGGCAAATAGGTAAGACCCCCTCACCTTATCGAATGCTTTAGAAGCATCCAATGTTGTTATTGCTAAAGGAATATTGAAGGTTGTCGCTATATCAATAGCTCCAATTAGTTCACAAGTGAGTTCATGCAAGTACCTCCTCTTCACAAATCCTCTCTGATCTTCGTGTACTGAGTGACCTGCAATTTTTGCTAGTCTACTAGCCAATATTTTTGTGAAAATGTTATAGTCTGAATTTAAGAGTGATATTGGTCTATATGACTCGCAAACAGCTGGGTCTTTATTTGATTTCAGGATAAGAATAACTGTTGCCTCATTCTAGGACTTTGGTAACTGCATGCCCTGCTCTAGTATTTCACCCATAACTGTTGTCAATAAAGGCGACAGTTCTTCTGCCAGCATTTTATAAATCTCCATAGGAATGCCATCAGGCCCAGCAGCTTTACCCCCTTTACTCGATTGGATAGCCCTGATTACCTCCTCCTGAGTGATTCTTTGATTTAAGAGATCTTGTTTGTTAAGGTCTATGGGTTGGATTGAATATGCTAGCCAGCCCTCTATCTCAGTATCCACTAGTCCTTCTTTCTCTTCTGTGTATAGGATACGAAAAAACTCTTTAAAGGCTTCTCTAATCTTGGTTTCGCTGTTTAAAACAATATTAGAGTGATCTTCTTTGATCTCCTTGATCCTGTTCTTATTCAGATCTGACTTAACCTTCCAGGCTAGAAGTTTACTTGCTCCCTCTCCATATTCAAAATGAGCTAGTTTACTAACATCCCACCTATTTTTAACCCTTGCTTGGAGAATCCCTGATAGTTGGTTTTTCAATGACACTTGCTTCTTCTCTAGTTCTACCTTTTGCTCCTCTAAAACTAGACCTTTCAGCTCTATATTCAATTGTTCCATTTGTTCATCTAGCTCTAGGACTTCCATTTTATACTGTTTGTTTCTATAGTAGGTTGCACTGGTGATCTTTCCTCTGATAAATGCTTTTAGGGTATCTCAAACTATTGCATTCGTAGCTGAGCCACTATTAATTGCAATAAACTCCCGAACCTCCTCTTTCAATTTACCCATCATCTCACTATCAAACAGTATTGTACGATCTAGGGTCCATCTCCTTTCCTGACATCTGGTATGATTTTTTAATGTTAATAAAACTGCCGAGTGATCTGAAAGGTGGGCTGGCTTATATTCGATATTTGAAATATCTTCCCTAAGGCTCCAGTCTACTAAGAAGTAGTCTATTCTAGACATACTTCGATATTTTTTATTATAAAAAGATACACCCTGTTGATTACCTACCCTTTCCCTCCAGAGATCGCAGAGGGTGTGCTGCTTCATCATGGTTTTTAGAAGTGCTCGTGTATTGGGTGTCGGAGTTGTCCTTGTCCTACTTGACTTATCCAAATTAAAGTCTAAAACCACGTTAAAATCTCCCCCCAATATAATTGGGGCAGGAAATTCCAACAAGTTAATAAAGAGATTTTTTAATGGTTCGCAGTCACTAGCGTTAGTGGATTATCCTCGATTTTTACTTCTGCTATGATCCATCTTCCTGCTTTATCCACCCTTGATTTAGAGACCCATAATTTCGCTTGTTTTTTCACAATTATGACCACTCCTCTAATATTCCCACTCTGATCTGTGCATAGCACTTGCTGTACCCATCTTTGTTTTTTAAAAAGGTCCACACATTCCTTTTTTATAAAATGTGTCTCCTGTAAGATGAGGATTTGGGCAGAGGAGTCTCTAAGATATTGTAATATTCTATCCCTGCGACCTCTCACGCGCAGCCCATTCACATTCCAGGTCAAGATTTGAATGGCCATATCCTTACTACATTAGTGCCATTTTCTCTATCCAAGGTGTTTAAGGATTTATTTTTTATTTTTTCCCATATGCTCCCCACCCCGTGATAACCTACTTCCCAACCCACCCACCCCTTACCCTGGAGAACCCACCCCTGCGTCTTCTTCTTGGACCTGATCTTAGTCCAAGTTCTTCTTTTGCTCTGCTGATCCCAGTGGAAAAAAACAACAACAAAAAAACGTATTGTGTGTCTTTCTATAAATGTATACATATATGTTCCCTGTCTCCTTAACAGCTCTCACCAGCTCCTTTGATATTTTCTAGCAGTTCATCTGCTTCCCTTATGCTCCTTAGCATGTGCATTTTATTATTATACATTATTCGGAACGATGCTGGGAATTTAAGTTGTGCTGTTGCCCCTAGCTTCCCAATGTCTTCCATGCGTTTACCGAGCTCCCACTGTCTGTCTAATGTGACCCGTGATAGGTCTGATCTTATTTCAAATGAAAAATCGGGGCCTTTCAATGATTTTAACTTTAATGCAGATGTAAGAATCTTCTCTTTCAGCGCATATGTCTGAAAATTGATAAGGATCTTTCTTGGCTTCGCTCTTTCCGGCACTTTACGAAATGGGTCTCTGTGTATTCTTTGTATGTCCTTTAAGATGTCGGCCTCGCTTTCATCTACCAGAACTGCAGCTTTAATGAGGGCCACCACATATGATTTTAGATTATCCCTCTCATTTCCTTCAGGAACATTTAGAATCCTCAAATTGTTCTTTCTGGAATTATTCTCTAATTGTTCCAATTTTTCCTGAGGACCCTGCTCCTCTCTACGCAATGCTTGTAGCTCCATTTTATTATTTACAAGATCCTTTTTTAGTTCCTCCATTGTATTTTCGAGTATGTCAGTTCTCTCTGTTAGAGTATCCAATTTTTTATCTAATGTCTCGCAAAACCCCCGTATTTCGCACTGGTTAGCTTCTGATGTTGAAAACCCATTTTTGATATCTAACATTAGTGTACCTAACAGTGCTTCCAATGCGCTAGGCTGTGATTCACTCGGGGCTCTACCATCCATATTTATATTTTGAACAGATGTAAACCCACCAAAATCTACGGGACCATTAATAAGAGAGCTCCCCTGAAAGTCAACACCGTCCTTATTCATAATTCTATCTGTGTTTGTATCTATAGTGCTCTCTTGGGTACTACCCTGACCAGCCCGCTCTCCACTCTCCATTTCTGTCACAAAACCTTCTCTAATAACTCCATTATCTGTAGGTTCCATATTCTCTTGTTCGGATCTAGGGCACAGGACTTCTATACTTGGATAGTACTGCCGGTTGCACTTTAAAAAAGGTGCGCAGAGACGGTGTTATTTTTAATTTGGGGTCTGGTGGTAAATCTCTTTGTTTCTGTTTTTCCCCCTTCTTTTTACTTTCCTCTTAAGTTTTTCTGGGGAGAGACTTTTTTGAGCTTTTTGTGAACTTGCTACAGGAATGGGAGGAGTAGGGACAATTGGAAACGCTGAAAATGCTGGGACCGGAGCCTGACTCTGTACCAAGCTATGAGTCACTGGGGACCCACTGCCCCCCTCAAAGGCAGCCTCCGTAGCTCTCTGTCATCCTGATACACCACATATACCCCCTGCACTGGCCCCCCTACCTCTCGTGTTCTGGGCTTTGCTGGTATCAATGGCGGCGGCAGACAACTCCTCTCCGGCGGCTCTCGCAATGCGAGCGGCTGCAGCGCATATACTGGCGCTGCCACCACCTTGTCTGAGGAATCCTTGTGCGGCTGCCCTGCGGCTCTTCCTGAGCTCCAGGGCGGCCGAGAAGCAGCGTGGACCAACGTCCAATATCGAGGATAAGAGCAGGGGGCCCAAAGCTTTCGCGGACGTAAGGCACATCGGTTACCAGTAGGGCTCAATAATTAGCAAATAAGAGATATGCCTACAACGGAACCGGGGCTTCGCATGCTCCGAGTTTTTATGGGACACACAGCAGAAATCAACCGGGATACAGCAGAGCTCGCGAACCGCACACTACGCGGCCGCCATGTTCTCCCTCCTCTCCTAAGTTTTTAAAATCAAATTCTTCTGTCATTCTGCTCGGGTGCTTCTACCATGACAACGTGATAGCAGAGTGGATGACAGACAACTGCTTTCAGCTGCATGTTGAAAAGGCAGAGATTATGATATTTTGGAAAGCCCAACAAATTTGGACTCCCAATTTGTGCTCGTCAGAATTAGGGAGTGCTCGTATCCTCAGTCAGATATTAAAAAATCTTCGCATTAAGTAGTTGGGTCAAGCTCTAACAATAAAAGAGCAGGTCCTATCTATAATGGGCACATGCTTCAATATGATGCACCTACTGAGGAAAGCACTTGCCTTTCTTCCACTTGCGGCCAGGAAAATCTTGTTGCAGACACTTGTTGTTAACAGACTTGACTATGGTAATGCTCCTTTGGCTTCTGCCAATGAGACAATACCTTCAAAGCTATAGATCGTGCAAAAATCAGCTGCATGGCTCATGTGAAATCTTCCCTCCAGATCTGCATCTACCTCATTTCTAAGAACATTACACTGGTTACTGGTCAGAAAGAGAATTAAATTTAAGATCTGTTGCATTACTCATAAAGCTTTAGAGGGAAAAGGACGCAGCTAGTTACACTAGAAGCTTAAACGCTATCTTCCAGTCAGGAACCTGGAATCAATGGATAAAGAGCTACTTACCATTCTCCATATCCATCGAACAAAGTGTGGAGCCAGATCTTTTCTTATCTGGCCCCCACTTACTGGAATATTTTGCCATTTCAGATTAGTGCATGTACTGATTACACCAAATTCAAGAAATTACTACTTATTTTCATTCTACTCTCTATTTCTGCCGCTGTGCCTCTCTTCAGAGCCCAGTTACCCAGTTGGGGTGATTTGTGCGCAATATCAAATTAAAATAACATAAAATAACATTTCATTGGTCACATGAATGCAAGCAAAGCTTTAAGAAAATCAAACAAGCTTTCGAGAATGCTACTGAAATTACATACTTTGATCCAAAGCTTCATGCTGAGGTTGTTGTTGACACTAGCCCCGTCTGGTTAGGCCCAATCCTGACACACCACAGCTGACGCCCAAATGCTTGAAGATATATTGGGGCATCTTCAAGCAGACGTTTGTCCCAAACTGAATGTGCTTATTCTCAACCTGAGAAAGAAAGTTTAGCAGTGCTGTGGGCTTGTGAACATTTCCACGTATTTTTATGTGAAAAGCATTTCACGCTTGTGACAGATCCTCAAGTATTGTTGACCATCTTTGGCAATCCAAAGGCAAAGATACTTCCTCGCATTGAACACTGAGGTTTACAATTACAAGATAACAACTACACAATTGTGTGCCATCCAGGAATAGATCAAAACCTTGTTAACTACTTCTCATGAGTGCCTCTACTGTGCCATGGTACCCCTTCCAAATGGCTGAGGTCTACCTAAATTTCAAGCAGATCAGCCATTTTGCCTGGAACAAATTGTCACTGCCACGAGTCAAGATAGTGACATGTTAAAGGCTCTATTAAACATCAGTCTTGGAACCAGCACATGCAACCTCCTACCAGTGACAGTCAGTATCAGAAGTTTCGAAATGCTAAAGATGAGCTGTCAGTTACTCAAGAAGGCATTATCCTGAGAGGTTCAAGAATTTTTAAACCGGAGAGTCTACGACAACAGATAATTGAAGTGGCCCATGAAGGACATCGTGATATTGTTGCCATAAAACGAGCACTCCAAGACCGAGTCTGTTTTCCTCATCTTGGTGAGAGGGTTGAAAGAGAATTGAAGCCTTATCATCTGTGTAACTGCCTTTAATTGACAACCACTCAAAATACCTAAACATGTCAGAGTTGCCAACGTATGGGCAAGAATTGCCGTTGACTTCTTCGGTCCTCTTGACAATGGACATCGCCTGATGGTGATTGTTGATAAATGCTCCAGTTTCCCATTGATGGAAGATTTCTCATCTATCACTCAAGAAATAGTAATGCGATCTTAAATTCTGACAACGGCCCACCTTTCAACATGTGAGAATTCAGAGACTTTCTCAGTCATCTTAATGTGAAACATCAGAAGAGCACCCCTCTTTGGCAACAGGCCAATAGCCTTGTCAGACATTTCATGACTACTCTTAAGAAAGCTGTTCAGTGTGCTGTACTGGAAAAGCTCGACCTTAAAACTGTCTTGAATTCTACTCTTCGAGTTTACCAATCGACCCCTCACTTGACAACAGGTGAAAGCCCTGCAACCTTGATGTTCAGGAGAGCTATGATGAGCAAGTTACCTCATTGGACCTGCAGAAAATCTAGTACTGAGAAAGAAACCGGTATAAAAGAATTGTATCGTTTAGGGAAAATAAAGGACTACACAGACAAGTGCCAACATGCAAAAGAAGTCACTTTCACTAGAGGAGATTGAGTGCTTGTCTGTCAGTCTAGAAGACAGAAATCTGATGCTCCCTATGATGCTGAGCCATTTCATGTTGCGACAGTAAAGGACACATGGTGACTGCCAAACGCCCTGTGAAGTCCATTACGCGAGAAGCTTAACGTTTCCGACATGTGGCCCATCGCTCATCAGGCACTGTTGTCAATGTGGAGACTGGGTGTGAAAGGACAATTGAAAACTCCCTGACTGCTGTTGCTTCTACATCGCCAATGCAGATTTCGTACACTTCTACAGCCTGTCCCCAGTTTCCGACGTCACAATCAGTACGTGTGATTAAAGCACCACAACAGCTAATCAAAGAGCTATAATTGTATTTATATTTGTAAAAAATTCTAATATTTTATTTAACAGAGGGGCAAATGTATTGTTGTGTGTGTTAGCAAAGACGGAAGGCTTGTGGCACCTGATTGGTCTCCATGTAACTGTGACATAAGCATTAGAGCCTAGTGAAGTGAATGCAGGTCCAGAATGTTGAGTTTGCGATTACACACAGACGAATTAAGACACATGATACTAAGCACTGTGTGTGACGTAGTCATTAGCAGGTACCCAGGCTAGGGAGGATGCTACAAGTTTGTTCCTTCCTAAATTGCCATTCTACAAGAAGGAATTTACCAACATGGCCCTCGGGTGGGCTATAGATCCAGGGAAACTGCTGGGTCAGGGATGTGTGGGATTCAATTTGTCGCTGGGCAGGATCCTCATCCTGTGCTTTCTACCCACCTTTACTCTCAGAATCTTTCCATAAGTCTCTAAACAGGAGCATAATACCACCCAATTGCAGCAAGCCAGATTTTTTGTTCCTTTATCTCTATCTCATTGCCATTTGTGACAGTAGGAATCCAGGGGAGTGATAGGTTTGTTGCGGGTATAGCAGAGGTCCATGCTTGTGCCAACCGGGTAGGACTGGGATAAAAAATAGCCCGGTCACCAAAATAAAAGTGGCCCCCCACTACCGAACCTGGGGCCATATTAGAGAGAGTTCCCCAGGGGCGCAACGGGTGTTTACACATGCTTTGCACTCCCCCTGGGCACTTTGGTATCACAGAAGGGGCTGCAAATGCTTCAGCGGCCCCTTCTGTAATATTGATAGCTCTGGTGAACATAAAGTGCCAGCGCTGTCTTCAGGGGGCGCTCTCTCATTTGCATGGGGGCGTGCCCCCATGCAAATGAGGGAATTCCTTTGACCCTGAGCCCACACCGTACTACAGACGCTGGCGCAGGGGCAAAGAAGCTCTCAGGAGGCGCACTGACAGTGTGTCCTTTGAGAGCAGCCCTCTGCAGATGGTTAAGAGGTTTCTATGGACCCCCCCAGACATCCCCTTGCATGGGGGTGCGGTCACTGATCTCTAATCCCCCTTCAACGTGCAGATGGGTTACCGCCTGGTCTGTGAAACACGTAGCGGCTGTTTCAAAGCCGCTCTGTATTTCACTTGAATGTGCTGCCTCCAGGGCAGCGCACATTATGTAATAGGGAACACTTTCTCTGTTTGCACCCGACACACCTGTTTTAAGGTGCGCCAGGCACAAACAGGGAAATTGCGCCCAAATACACAATATGGCCCAAGATAGCTAAAAAAGAGGACTACAATTGCAAATGAGGCCTGTTTTTATCTTGTAAAGACAAGTCTGAATAGTTTGCAAGGTATGGAATGATGCATCCATTTGTGTTTGTTGCAGGTAATATTTGTTTTAATATCAGAGAACTCAACAGTAAAAACCTGCCTGGCCATAAAACAGGCCCCCAAACTGCTAATAATTCGGCCCACCCACTGATCTGTGAGATCAGCTCATCAGGCACTGCCTATAGGCTCATTCGACCCTGTGTGCCACCCTGTTTAATTTAATAGCACCTTACCAGTCATCTTCAGGATGCATCATGCAGGCTGAAATACAGTCTGCGGCATTGTTGCACTGTGCCTACAACCACAGTTAGACACTTCTCCCATTCGCCATCTTTTGGCTTATACACTTGCTCTTACATGTAGACTGCTTCAGTTTGATGCAAGTCGATCACAGCAGATCTCTCACCAACACACAAGACATCTAACACTTTGACTCCAGATCAAATGACCCCAAAACACTCTTTGCATCCAATCATGTCCGCCCTTGCACACAATATTCAGGTTTGTCAACAGCATGATGAGTGCATAATATTTGCAACCATGCACTATGCAGATCACACTTGCAATAGCTTTCTTAGCTTGAGGGGCAAGTTTCCTCACCAGAGTCTGGATATTACTTAAATGTTTCCAAGATCTTGCTAGACAATAGAGTATGCTGTTTCTGGGAGTGAAGGAGTAAGCCAATAGTATATGAAAACATACAATAAGTTCACCCCATAAGTTAAAAGATGTCTAATGTCTAGGTCATTTATTATGGACACTGCATTTTCTCACGACATTCCTTTAACTTGAAGAAGCTTGTGACAGACTCAGTACAACACATATAAAAGTTGCAAAAGCATTATGTTCACCATGTATGTACTTTTAAAGTTTTGAAAAACTTCAGTCTGTTTCGTTAGTTGTATAATGGAATTCACGCCTGTAGCTTTTTTTGGAACTTTAATTGGCCCGCTGTCAACACAGCAGTTCATTAGTGTGAAACTGCAGCAGAATTAGTAAAATTTCTGTTATGGACTATATTATGTAATACACGGAGACTGAGGCAGGCGGCAAAAAATGTGTATAATTGAAAACCAAGTCAGAAAAAGATTTGCTGCATAAATTTGCACAAACTAAGAAAGAATACATTTACAAATTATGATCATGACAACAGAAACTGGTAAGGTCTAGACTTCTGCTGCAATGAAGAACATGCCTTTAATTAGGTGTCAGTGTGCTTGAAGGGATACACTCAAGCCTTTGAGGTAGGTGGCAAGTAGGTAAAACACAAGCATTGTATCTGTATGATTCCTGTTGTGTTAGTTCATCATGTTAAATAAGACTTAGGGACTGATTTAGATTTTATCAGACGCAGAACATTCACTATCGGATGGCAAATGGCACGTCTGCCCTATTGAGAGTACTATTGGCATTTATCCCCTCTAACGTCATAGCTGCGAGTAAGCCCGTTTTTGGTGCTGGGATACTGGTGGGTCAGAATCCCCCATTCCGGCTGATGTCAATGCCCCCAAACACAGCGATTGAGGGTTTTTTCCTCTAAATGGGAAATAATCAAGGTCCTTTTTAATGTTCTGAGGATGGAGTGTGGGGAAGTCAACAGACGATCGAATAGGGAAAATTAAATAAATAAATAACTCCTATTCCTGTCAACTCCCCCCACCTCGCCTCACCCCCCACCACGCTTACCTGCACAGACCGCTGCTGGAAGCACTGCATACATCCTCACACTCAACACTCAATGCGTTCTACACTGTTCGATGTGTAAACCCAGACGCTACCAAGCAAAGGGTAGAAGCCTTTTACCCAACCACCCTAATAGCAACATGCAGTGAATTTTCTTTGTGACCTTGATTTAGAGTTTGGTGGAGAGGGTACTCCATCTCAATGGCGACGGAGTACCCTCTTCACCAAACTGAAGTTCCTCCCACCTCATTTAGTGTCGGTCAGACCATAAGTTTGTCAGCGACAAGACTACTCCATCTCCACCACTGACATACACCTCTGTCCACCCAATGGAGTATGGACCATTGGAGATTTGGCTATTAGACCGCCCAACTGAGTTAGAGTGGGTGGTGAAAGGGCCAGTTTTCACTGTCAGTCACCGCCAGGTATGATCTGGTCGCAAGGGGCAGTGAGAACTGCAAAGTGATCCCTGCTGTATGGAATAGATCTCCCATGGTCTCATTGTTTTTTTTATTTTCAAAAACAAAAACCTTCTTTGGGATTTTGTTTTTGAAAATAAAAAAACTGGTTAAATGTTTGATGGATGGTACTGTCATGTTAACAAAGCCATCCGTCAAACTTTTAATACATTGACAGGAACCGGCGTGACAGCCGTTCCTGCCAATGCAAGAGATGTCGGCTGGGACGGCGGACAATTTTAAATTCGGAGTGCGGTTACTCTCTCAGGCCGGTGGTGTATTTTACTATGTTGCCGTAAAAGAGAAAAAAACGTACTCCAAGCTCTAAATCACCTCCTTAGTGTTGAATTTGCCTTTCAAGCTTAACAGATTGATAAAGGAGTCTCACTAAGTTGGCAATTGTATCATGTGGTATTCACGGTGCTAGCTGGAACAACATTTCACTGTGATATTGTGTCAAAAATGTGAGACACAAATATTGTGTCAAAAATATAGTGAGGTTTATGTAGAGTATTTTTAGAAGTTACCTGTGTTACTTAAAAAAACAAGTGGTTGTAAGTGAAAGGAATCAGGGAGTGCAAAGCAAATCACCAGACAGGGTGAAGTGTGGCGTTAATTTGGAAGTACTAAATCTTTCAAGTGATTACAAATCATTTTTTTGGCATTCCGTTATTATCCCCAGGTCCCTCCAGTCCTCGTCCTATTCATTACATGTGGGGATAACCATCCCCCTGACAGGACTCCTACCCCGACACCCTCCCACAGGTACTACTTAACCAGTATTTGCCCAACATTCCACCTATTCTTTTTTCTGTCTGCCAATAAAATGGGACGAGTGTGCTGGGTGCCGCTCCTGCTGCGGTCTTCTGTAGGATCCCGTCGGGCTGCTGGGCTGTCCTTGATGGGCTGAGTGGTGCCTCCCAGCCTGTTGGGCTTGCCAGGAGGTGCGGATGTTGCAGGCCAGCCCTTTACGGCGGGTGCACCGGCCCTCCCGATAGGTTCTGGGTTACAGGGCACATCTTCCTGGTGCCTGGGTCGGTGGAAGATGCGCTGCGGAGGCTGAATGGTGGCTCGGGGCTGACCTGGTGGTGCCCCTGGAGTGCCTGGAGGCCAGTGTAGTGGATCGCCTGTTGCCCTGGCACTGGGGTTAAGGAGCGCACCTGGGCTGGCTGGCTGGTGGCGGTAGGCAGTGTGGTGAGAGATCTTCTTGCCCCAGGGGTAAATACAGCGTGGCGGTTTTCTTCTCCTCTTTTCGTTGCTTTTCTGGGGGGCCAGGTGCAATGACTTTGAGGCACGGTCATGGCCATTAGGAGTCCCTGGCCCCCTGCTACACAGGTTCAAGTGGAAAGGTCTTGTAAGGTCGTCCTTTCACATCTGTGTCTATGTAAATTTGCTTTTCACCGACAGATATGGGATGTAAGAACATTGGTTATTTCACACGCATGTGGGCCATGGTGTTTTTCTTTTCCCTGTGATGTGCCTCTTATATGCCCTTGCATGATGGCTGCCCTTGGATGGCCGGCTGGCCAGGGCATGTGCTGGTGGTTCTTCTAGAGTCCATATGGCCGGTTTGGTCAGTTTGCCTGGGGTCCAGGTGCTCTGGCTAGTGGTGCGCACCTGGGCTGCTAGTGGAGGTACTGGTGTGGCAGCTGCTGTCATCAGGAGTCTGCCGGCCTCAGGGTGGGTTCCGTGTGGCGGTTTTCCTCTGCTTTTCTTGATTATCGAGCACGCGTTTGGGCCCCGCTGTGTGTTCCAATTCCCTGTGCTGTGTCTATTTTCTGGCCTTGCTTTGTGGCTGCCCTTGGGTGGCTGGCAGCTCGGGGACTGTGCCAAGGGTGCCCCTGGTGTGCCTGGTTGCCAGTGGTCTGGTGTTGGCTGTTGCCCTGGTGCTCTGGCATTGGGGCACACTGGGCGGGCTGATTTTTGGCAGGTGGTGCCTCTGGAGTCTGCCAGTCCCAGGGGGCTTTTTCCCCTTCTTTTCTGTGGTGTGCTACTTTTGGAACCAGTCTTTTGAGGTATAGTGTGATGTGGGGTCCTTGGCTTCCGTTGTTCAGTCATCTGTTTTTCAATGGCAAGGTCTCAACCTGTGGTGGGATTGGTATCTCTGTGGCCAGGTTTGGGTCCCTGCGGTGGTGGCAGGGTCATGATGCATTTCCGCCTGGGGGCTGGTCTTGCTGTATGGGCTTGGTTCGTTGGATTTTCTTGCCAGCCTTCCTGCTGTTTTTCCCCATGCTGGGCCTTGTGGCTTGGGAGCATGGTTTTGGGTCTCTGGTGTCTCAGGACATGACTCTTCCTGGGCTTTTGTTTGCCCTGCTGTTGCTGTGTCTGTGTGGGTCCTGTTTCTGTTGGTTGGTTTTGTATCTTTTCGGCGTTGTTGGGCATTCCTTCCCTTGTCTGCTTGGGCACGCTCTCAGTCGGTTCTGATGACGGGTCAGTGGGGCTGCTTGGTGGTGCTGGGCGTAGCAGCCTTCTGGCCCAGTGGGCACCCTTCTAAGGTGCTTTGTCTCTTGTGGTCCTCCTTGTGCCGGTTGTTTCTGGTGGTGTTGTTGCTTCAGCCCCCTTTCCCTTCTGGGGCTTAGCCTTTGGGCTTGGGGTTTCTGTAGTGTGCCGCCTTTCCGGCCTTGGTTTTGTTTGTCCTTTCCTTGTCGCCTTCATGGCTAGCTTCCTTCTGCTTGGCGGTTTTGGGGATCAGGGTTGTTAGGGACTGGATGCCCTGCTTGTTTTTTCTGTGGTTGGCTGCCTCCTTTGTGCCTTTGGTCCTTCTCCTTTTTGGGATCCTCATTCTCTGGACCTTTGTTGTGTCCCTGTTGGTCTGTCCTTGGCTTGCTGGTGTGTTTGGACACTTTGGGTCTTTTTCGGTGCGTGGCCTCCTCGCTGTCCTTCTGTTGATGGCGGTCTCTGGTGCTTCCTTGATGTGTGCTCCTCCTCCTTGGTTGGCTCGGGGATTCCTGGTGTGGGTTGGCTGCCCTCTGGGTGGCAGCGACGGGGGTTGCTGCTTTTTTGTTTGCGTTGGTCGTCTCCTGCTTGTTCTGGAAGATACGGCCCTGTGGTTTGGTTGGGAGCTTTGCTGGCGGTGTGCTCCTGCCTGTTTTTTCTGGTGGTTCTCCCTTAAGCTACACTTGGGATACTGCTTTCGTGTGGTGTCTGGTATGTTCTTTGGGGGTCCAGAAGGCTGTGTTTCTGGCTTTGGTATGCTGCACATGTAATGAATGGGGCGAGGACTGGAGGGACCTGTGGTTAATGCCCTACTACTTATCGGTAATCTTCAGTACTCCTGGTCCTGTTGTCCTCGTCCTATTCATTACGCCCCTCACTCCCGGACGGCCAGCCTTCCTGTTGGTGGCTTGGTAATTCCGGTGGAATGCTGGGTAGGTACTGGTTAAGTACTCCCAGTGGGAGGTGGGAGGGGTATGGGTCCCAGCATTCCTCTGTTCTTTTTTCTGTCTGGGAGATGGCTATCTCAACATGTAATGAATGGGATGAGGACAACGGGATCAGGAGTAATGAAGATTACCAGTAAGTAATAGGGCATCACTACAAATACTGCAGGCCCTGTGTAGTAATTAGTAAAACAACTTGTAAAACCGATTTGGTTTCATATATGTCCTTGTATAGTTGGGTCTAGTCACTGAAAAGTTTCACACAGCTTATTTAAATAGGCCTAAAAATAGTCGTTAAGGTCCCCTGTGTACACAATAATCAGGCTTACAAGTAAATTAGGAAAGGGTGTTACAAAACAAAAACCCCCAAAAATAATATCTTCAAGGGCCTACATGTGGAGCCAAGAATAGTAAATCTACATTTACTTAGATAAAACTTATCTTGACCACATAGTGGTATTCAATAGTCTGAATACCTCAACTAAACTGTAAATAAATAAATTATATTCAGTCACTCACTATTATGACATACATCATTTAAGACTTGTGTGTACTCATTGTCAGTAAGGAATCAAGGGAAAAAGAAATTTTGTCAAAAATATGAAAACACCCTTGTTTATTATCGTTTTATTTTTGATCTCCGAACTAAGGCTTGGGGCGAGGCCAGGAGATCACAGGCACTAGGGGGAGTGTTTTTCACTATTATCAGTGAGCATGACAGTTTGGTCGGCCGTCTTTGGACGGCTAAACCGTCACACACACTGAAGCTGTCTCCAACCCGAGCTGCGCTGCCAGGCTGGAAGGAGCAGGCACAGGCTCCCAGTCTACCTGGGAGCGCAAATCGATGGTGCTCAGGCCAATCTTGAAAGTGCTCTCATGCTGCTATGAAAGTAGCGTAAGGATTTGCCGCAGTGTACTCTGGGAGCCTGTACCTGCAGTGGAGAGGAGCACGATGCTGCGATGCTACATGTTAGTGTTTTTTTGTTTTTCTTTATTTGTCTCATCATCCATCTGTACTTCTACTCCCCGCCTCGCCACTCTATCGAGACACCGGCCGCTATTTCACACCACACCACCTGACCTTGCCTGTTACCTATAATTTAACAACAAAAACAAGCCTTCTGCTGACTGGATTGCCAGGGTCCAAGTACTAAAGGGAGCACATGAAAGCTTCCAGAAGCCATTTCCTCCCACAGGAAGAAGTGGTTCCTACTACGTGGAAAGACAATTCAGTGGTCCTATCAAAGCTTACCTCTGTTAAGAGAGCTCTACATTCGAGTGGCTTTGGGCAGGTAATAGGCTGTAAACCGGGGAGATGCTATATATCCTTTCGCCACCACGCTACTGACGCGGCCAGACGTCATGATTGGCGGGGTTGGACTGAGGAACACCTAGTGGATGTTCCTTAAAGTGCACTGACACCGAGATAAGAGCCTGAATATAGGTATTATAGGGATACTGGGTGTCACCGTCCCAGATTCTTATTTTTAACTTTTCTACACCTTTCCACGGTCCTGAAGAAACACCACGGGATCCACTAGGGACCCACACAGGCATGAAACATTTCGACCTAACGCACTCATTCACTATCACCACTCACTCACTGGTTGACAACAGAACAGAAGGAAAATATTCACCTCTCAGATATAATCTCTCTTGAGACCTTCGTTGCCACCATTACCATTGTTATCCTTACCACTTGGACTTCTCAATAAAGGTTCTTTGGGGTACCAAAGTGGCAATTTTAATCACTCACTTTCCCTCCACACACCCGCACTCACAACTGCAGCGTTACTCCTGAAAAGAACTCCGACAAAGAGCCCTCTCGCAGGGCCCGTGGGGGACTGCAGCGCCACCCCCACGAGGAGCAACGCCCGATGATGAAGCATGACACCTGCATTGGTGTATGAGGGCACCTTTTCCAAAAGGAGAAATTCCCCCACCTTCACCTTGTTCCATTTCCAACCTACTCTGTGAGGCAGGTTCCCACAGACTTTCAGAGCGACTGAACCAGGGCAGCTTGCCTTCACTTTAGGAAGTGTTACCCCTTTGTGATTACTGCAAAAGTGCTCTACTGTCATACGATAATAAGTAAGGCTCTCGGTTTTCTGTTTTTACGCCTTTTTACAGATAATTACAAACAGAAAACAAAGTGTTTCCTGTCTGTATACATTTTTAAAAGAGGAAAAATGCAGAAAAGTGTGCTTCTTGTGGGTGACTGTCCACGCTGTTTTTCGTGATTTGTAGGACAACAGCTGAGCAGATAGGCAACATGGAAAGTTAAAAATACGTTGAGATTTCCATAAATGCAGGTATATGGTAACATATATTTGTATTATAATGCTCGCATTTACCTGAAGGTTTTGTGTTTTGCTATATTTGGCTGCTTAATTTGCTAAAACGCGACGGGCAGCAAGCATGTTTATCAGTTAAATAAATGTGGAAATATACCATTATATGACTCCATATATTCGCAAAACACAAAATAAATATGGATAAATACCAATAAGATGGGCAAAAAAAAAATGTGGCTAAATACAGACGGAAATGTTAAAAAAATAAATACCATAAAACCGGGAGCCCTAATAATAAGGTCAGACGGCAGAAATGAGTTGATAGTCATTTCCATTGCAGGTATCTGGGAAGATTTTTCTAGGCTAAAACGCTGCTTTGCTAGCCCCAGAAAAGATTTGTCAACAAATCCCAACTGCTTTGATTGTTGTGTAGGGTAGCTCTAATGTAGGTGATAAAAGATATAACACAGTAAACTAAACATTAACTAAATGTAAATGTTCGCCTCATCCAACTATTCCCATCATAGATTGTCTGACACGGCAAATGCGCCAGGTCCATGAGTGACTAGCTACTCCGGTCCAGTTTTCTTCTTTGCATTCTGGGACCTGTAGTCCTGGTTTCACTGTGAGGATTAAGACCGCAAGTTCCAGAATGTTAAAGGAAAGACCCGGCCTGGAGCAGGTAGTTAAGTCTGTACAGGAGATGCTTGGCAAGGCTGCCAGTTTCCTGTTTTTACCGTCTTCCTTTAGCATTAGTTGTCCCTTTAAATTTAATGTAACCGTTGTTAAAATGTAAAGCGCCCTTACACTTTCATTAGTGCCTGAGCGCCACATACAACCTTTCAATTAATAAATAAATATTCGCTGGGGATTTTTTTTTGAACGATGTGGCTTGAAGGCCGAGAACAGCCTTCTTTACTTTAAATTGCTTCTTATTCTCTACAGCATCCGCATTCGTCAGTAAATTATAAAAACATTTCTAGATTTGTTAGTTAAGCTTGCATGCCACGTTAAGATAAAAGTAATAACTGATCCCCATTGGACAACGAAATGCATTTGCCACTATCTAACTTCGGCCTGCTCCATCTGCTTCGAAGGCACAATTTCATGCCCAGTTCTGCAGTCCTGCAAAGTACAAATGTGAACTGTAGTTCTTGAGAAATACCAGAAAAAACCCATTAGGGTTCTGGCAACCTGCCACCCTGCATGGAATTGGCTGATAACTGGTTAGAATTTAACCAGGGCGAAATCAATTATTTCTACACTCCCTGAATCGAATTAACTAGCGTAACCCAATCCAAAATGCTTGTGGCTGGTGTAAAATGAGAGAGGCATGCCATATATTTTTTACCGCATATATTTCTCAGCACCTAAAACTTTCAATCTTATAGGGTGGCAATTCTACAGAAAACCTGTGAAATTACCACCCAGCACGACTCGGAAATCGTGTGTTTGTGTGCCATGGACATGTTATTTCATCTTCCGATGCCTCAGTTCCATTTTCAGTTGAACAGAAAAACAACGGTTCCTGTGGACAATCAGTCAAAGATACTTAGGGGCTTATTTACAAGCCCCTTGCGCCACGCGTACGTCACTTTTACCATGTTAAAAATGACGCAAAAGTGGCGCAAGAGGCTTGTAAATAAGCCCCTTAATACTTATTAGCACAATCACAATAATTGAAGGCAAGAAGATGTCGGAAAGAGAAAAGGCACATAGCACGAATTTGGTATAAAATACAATGCTTTATATAAGGTAAACACATTATTTTAAATCCAGTGCATCGTGTCCCAAGTGATTGTGAAACCTATATTTTAAGGTTGTGACTCATTGTGACATAAAAACAACATTTCATGAAAAATGTACAAAAGCAAGAAATTGGAGCTCTAAAAGTCAAGCTTAAAAATCTGTAACTTAACATAGTCGAAATTTTCTCAGACTATTTGCATCACTAACCACTGTTTTGTTCACTTGTTAGGCATGGCCTTGAGTTCTAAACTAAGGGTCCAATTCTCAAAGATTTGGGTGTGAGTATATGTGAGTTAGAGGCGCAGCTGGTCCATTTGGGCAGATGGGCCACGCCCTCCACCTTTCCCCCCCCCCCCCTCCCCTAGGAACAGTGTCTGTCAGGCTAAACAAAAGTCAGCCTGACAGACACTGTTCACTTTCAGTTTAAGCAGCCAGGAGCCAGACATGCGCATTTAGCGTTGCCTTCTGGCTGCCTGAACTGAACTTTGCTAGGCTGAGAAAGTCAGAGCTTCGGTGGGCGTGACGTTCTCAGCTCAGCAAAGGTTGCTGAGGCCCGCCCCTAAGTAACGAGGTGTAGCGTCACTGATTGCCTCGCACCTGGGCGCTTCAGTTTTAAGCTCTGAAGCGCCCAGGGTTGAGTGTCAATCAGTGACACTTCATCACAGAGTGGGGTGGGGTCAGTAGTCTCACTAACCCCATCCCACTCTGTGATGACGTTGGGATTGCTGCCTTCCCCAGGTCAGCCATTGAGGGAAGGCAGCAGTCCCAAGCCTTCTGAACCGCCGAAGCAGAGCAGAGCTGGCTGAAGGTAAGTGTGATTTATTTTCTTTTTAAATTGTTTGGTGCGTGCGTGCATGTATGAATGTTTGGGAAAGAGTGTTGTGAATTAATGTGTTTGTGTTTGTGTGCGCTTGTGTGAGTGCCTGGTTGTGAGTGTTGTGTGCGTGTGTGTGTCCCGTCCTCCCCCTCCCTCCAAAACTTACCTGCCGCCACTGGTGAGTTACTCTTCCCAACTCTTGCATTAATTTCAAGTGTAAACCAGGTGTACTCATAACTCACTGTGACTTACTCCTGGAATTCAGGAGTACTACAAATGTCAGTCACAGCAAAATCTTTGTGAATTGGGCACAATGGCTGGAAGGCTTATCCTAAAAAAAATATCTTCAAAAGCCTCATATTCTTTCAGGGTAATGCAATCCTGCATTGAGATGCTCCTTAAATTAGCATAGTGCATCTGTTCTGTTGTGAATTATACAACTAACTGTTCTCCACATTAACTCTCGCAAAAGATTGTGATTTCTGAATACTTTTTCCCTGAGAATGTTCTGAGAGTAAAGTAACTGTCCTTTTGTGATCTTTTGATGTGTGCTTAAGGCATGCTTGCTAGCCCGTAAATACATTTAGGATTAATATTTCTTTCTCTGAGTTTAATTGTACGCAAGTTATTGCATATATGTAAAAAGAAATTTGTGGTGGGCACATACTGCTAGAGGTGCTCAGTGTGATTTTAGCTACTTCCTGAAATGTCCTAGCATTTCCATTTGTTCTGTATTACACTAATTGATAACACAATAACAAATGTCCAGCACGTGGTCACCACAAATTTTTGAGCACCTTCCACTCTTCTCATCACACCCCTTGGCGAATATCCCCTTTCCATTTGACACTGCTCTTTTAGGAGGTGACACAACCTACCCAAGGCTGCCATTTTGTTGGATTCTACACTGCAGCTGAAGAGGCCATTTTAATGGCAGCTTGTTCCATACCCTGATCTGATGATACCATCATGGGAGAGTCCACAAACCATGCCAAATGTGCCACTTGGGAGCAGTCCACATCCTGTTTGGCAGTTTGCCCCTTATGTGTGGTTGGTCTACTGCAGTGTTGTTTCGGGGACATCCAATGAGCCACAGTATAGGGAGTGGTTGATTTCACATTAATTGACTCCATAAAGTTCACTTTGATACAGTGGAGCAGCGGTACACGTTTACTCCCCAAGGTGCATTAGTTCAATCTAATGTTTTTACAGTTCTCAGGTAATATGGCTCTGGTCCTTTGGACTGCATGAGGCACACAAAGACTGTTCAGCTCTTCCATGAGGTACATTAGCTGACGTCATCGCTTTATAGAGAAGAGCTCTAATGTTGCCCTCAGAGCAGCAAGACTGAATAATCTATTTCCCGAGCGTTAATGTTGGTTCCAAATCAGTGACATTATTGATTGTAAGGTACAACCATAATCCTAATCTAAGATTCATCCCTATCCATTACAAATGTATGTACCTCTAGATATTGACCAGGCATATTCCTGCCACTCCATATCTGATTGTACTGACATAAATTCCTTTTAAAATTAAGGGAAGGCTCTGTTTAATTTACATTATCATCAGGCTGCAGATAGCAGGGCCTGAGAATGAGCAGTACTCAGTCAGATCTATGACCTAGGCTGGGGCACAGACATCAAGAACTGAAGCACTGAGGTATTCAACTCTAAAATATAAGTCCTTGTTAACTCTATATAGGAGCATGAGAACAAAATTATGTTTCTGAATGCTTTTGAATGGGAGAAAATGAAAATGAATAGCTAACCTAATGATAGAGTTAACTCTTCATTTAAATTTTCTTCCATTCAAAGTGTTGCATTTACAAGCAGCACGCCTCTTCGCCCCAGTGGCCAGCAGATACTGTGCCATATTTATAACTGAAAAATACAGTAATTTTTCTAAAAATGGGAGATGCCTGTTGTTTGTATATGTGGCACTCTGAAATGGGAGAAAATCTAAATGATGAGCTTTATGGAATCCATATAATCATAAATTGAAGTCTTCAGTTTAATTTTCTCCCATTGTAAAGTGTCACCTTTAAACACAACAGGCATTTTGCTTCCAGTGGCTGGTAGACACAGGGACATATTTATAACTGTAAAACACAACCATAATTTTAAGTGGGAGAAATTTAAAGTGCAGAAAAATGTTCTGCAATTATGTAAATTTCTCAGATTTGTAAAAAAAAATGTGTATGTTTGTTTTATACATGTAATGGTGTTATATATGGAAAAAGTTATGTCCTGGACCACAAGAACATGCGACACAGGCTCTCAGTCACCCATACACACACATATATCCCATTCATACGCACACATGTTCATACATCCCCAAAGACCATGCCATAACTGACATACATGACAGTCCGGTCATAGTGCCCCTATTCAAAGTATTTTGTTCAAACCGTAATATCTGGCTCCATGGACATTAGACTTAATGTCAATGAAGCTGGGTGTGTTGGTCTTTGGTGACAATGCACAAGTTGTTTGGCCTTCAGTAGCTCACATTGATTTTCAGCTATCAGAGGAAGCTCTCACTACAGAAAAGGTTGGAGACCCCTGATCTAGAATCTTCTCCCACCTTCCAGAACCAGGGTACCAGGGTATAAATTAGGGCCTCAGATATCAACTCTTCAGTACACTTCTGGACCTATGAATACTCTGCCAGAAAGAAGGACTGCTGCGCTGCTGTAAGGACTGCCACTCTGCTGTACTGTTGCTCTACAAGGCTGATGACCTACCTAGATTGTCTTAGGCTACAGCCCTCTTCCTCGTCCCAATGGAGATTTTCAACTTTCATTTTAGAGACTAAGTCTAAACGTAGAAATTTTAATTGCGACTTCAAAACATGGCTATCCGGTGACGACGCTCCCTCATCGGACACCTCTTGCAGCCTTGCCCTGCTGAACTTTACCTTCTCAGAACATTTATTCTCAAGAACCTTTCTAAGTCTGAAGGTAAGCGCTGACTGGGCCCAATCCACTCCTTATTTCCAAACTGTGCTTCATCGCACTCAGTGATTCTTTTCAACTTTTACCCGGTCTCATGCAACTAGATCTCCGTTGTTGGCGCTTTGATCTTTTATGTGGTATGTTTGACTAAAAGCTTTACAAATTCATAACTCCATTTCTACTGATTACATTTTTGTCGTTTTGGTGTCAAATAATGTATTGAAATCTACTGAGTTTTTCTAAATTGGTATCTGATTTCTCTTGAGTTGTGTTTTCACTTTATCACTGTTTGTGTGCTGCATAAATACTTGACACATTGCCTCTAAGTTAAGCCTGGCGGCTTTTTTGTGCCAAGCTACTCAGGGTGAAGCACAGGTTAATTTTGTGACTTTTTGTGGTACACACTGCAAGGGATCTAGGGTCAGATGTCTGAAGGCCCTGTTTTGCAATTTCCTAATTGCGAATCTTTGTGATTCGCAATTAGGAAATCGCAAAACGGAATGCATGAACGTGTGTTTAACACTTTTAGCGATTCCTATGTGATCGCAAGTGACCTACCTCATGAATATTAATGAGGTAGCTTGCAATGTGCGACCCCCTAGGAACCGCAAAAATCACAGTGAGGGTGGCCTGCTGGGCTCAGCAGACCACCATGTCTGTGATTGCTTTTTAATAAAGCAATTCTTTTTTTTTTTTAAAGGCAGCCCATTTTCCTTAAAGGAAAACGGGATGCGTTTAAAAAAAAAAATGAAAAGTTCTCTTAATTTTTTAGGAGCAGGCAGTGGTCCGTGGAACCACTGCCTGCTCGTAAAAAATTATTTAGCTAACATTCACAAAGGGGAAGGGGTACCTTGGGGGCCCCTTCCCATTTGCGAATGGGTTGTCACCTACAAGAAGTAGGTGGTAATTTGCGAATGTTTTGCGACCACATTCATGTTCACAAAACATTGATGCATACCGTTAGGATTCGCTATTTGGAAGGGATGCCCTAAACACGCCCCTTCCAAATAGTGTATCGCAAACCCATTTTGCAATTCGGTAACAGGTTACCGAATCGCAAAAATGGGTTTGCTGCATCAGAAATGCATTTTTTGTGAAGGCAAACAGGCAGATCCTGCAAATTGGCCCGTTTGCGAGGAGCAAAATGCATGGCACATCTGGCCCCTATGGCCGTTGCTTGACCAGGGCTCACACCCCAGTCAACCAACAACCCAATTTCTCACATTGGTGTTCAGCGTTGTGAATCAGGACTTCTGTTTGTGCAGTACATACAGTGATGTGTGCAACACAAAATCACAGGTAAATAATTTTATACCAACTCAAACCTTTTTAAAATCTCCTTAGTCTCCATTGGCTGCTTTTTTTTCTAAATTTAAGTAACCCTACCCTCCTCTACTACCAATGACGAAACTGCTGTTGGAGCATGAAAAGAACATGAGAGAGCAGAAGCTAAAGACCAGGTAACCTTCAGGACCCAACAGTGATGGTGGCAGTGTACCAACAGTGTCTGCTGGAGAGGTGAGAGTCTGCATACCCCAGAAGCTGGTACCTAACTATTTGGTGGGAGATGATATAGACAAGTGGTTTGCTGCTTATGAACTTGCAATCAGGGTACACGAGGAGCCAGAGGAGTACTGGGAAAGTAGAATGTGGAAGCACATGCCCACGGTGGGGAAGGACACACTCCTGACACCAGAGTCATAGGATCAGACAGGTATGCCCTCCTAAAGGCAATTCTTGTTGCTAAGTTTGGGCTGACCCCTGTGAAGTACCATCAGGGGTTCAGGGACAG
This sequence comes from Triturus cristatus, assembly GCF_964204655.1. NCBI lineage: Eukaryota > Metazoa > Chordata > Amphibia > Caudata > Salamandridae > Triturus > Triturus cristatus. The sequence goes on along the minus strand of NC_140593.1, from coordinate 1,061,882,673 downwards.
CCACAAGCTCCCAAACCAGTCCTGGGTGGATTTCCTAAATTATCCCGCCAAGGCACCCAAGGGCTGACTGAGTGACAGCAAAGTGGATGATTTTACTGGGCTGTACAACCTAATTATGTAGGAGCACAAGATCAATATTTGTTTTACATAGCTGTACCTAGTAGATAGCAGGCTTACTGATCCCAAGAAGCTTGCTGAAGAGGAAAACCTCTGGGTTGGCACCAGAGTGTCTAAGAAGGCACCTTGGAGGACCCCCAAAAGGGTGGTCAGGTTTCACAACAGAAGAAAGAGGGAGGAGATAAAAAATAAAACTGAGGAGTTCTCTCAAGGCCCTCAAAACATTCCCAGGTAAAGGGCTCAATCCCAATCCGGCCACCAGAATACAAGGCATCATAGATCAGAAAACTAAAAAGTTTGTCCCTCAGGTGATATGAATGCCATTGGTATGGGCATGTCAAGGGAGATGTCAAGTGCACCAAGAGGACACCACTCCTGCTTAGGGAGATGATGGCCCCAGTTAGTGTGGTGGAGACTAGTAAGGTTACCCTAGAGTCCCTGGGTGATACAGAGACGGTGGCCAAAGCCCACATGCCTTTCAGTACTTCAAAGTATAGGCTGTGCATCCACATCAATGGGCAAAAGTTTGAGGCTTTGAGGGACACATGAGCCGGTATGACTACTCTCAGGTGTCACCTGGTGTCCTCAAAGCAGGCAATACCCAATACATTTCCCCAGTTTGTGGCAGCAGTCAATTGGGAGAGACTCTACCCTGTGGCTCTGGTTTCCTTCAAGTTTGGGAGGGTCTCAGGCCTTTTAAAAGTTACCGTGAGCCCTGTTGTGCCCATGGACTGTCAGAGAGTGACTTAGAGCACACTGCTTGGAAGGAAGTGGAACTCAGGTCACACCTGGAAATGTTAGGGTTACGTGAGTGGGTCTGTGCGACCACCAGGTCCATGGCTGCCCAAGAGGAGAATCAAGAATGTTTTGAGCCTGGAAGAATGGCCCAGGCACTGCCAGGAAGGGCAAGGACAAGGGGTGTGGGAATCCAGCCCCTGAATGTCCTCCAGCACAGGTGGATGGGGTGTGGGAGGAGGACAACACCGAGCCCAATTGGGAGTTTCCTAATGTTACTAGGTCTTCCTAATGGGGCTAGCTCATGAAATACCCTGGCAGGACATCTGGGGTAGGACAAGGCATTTGTCAGGCTTGTCGCTCACTTTTACTGACCCCGGATGAGGACAGCTAATGATGCATTCTTTAGGTCTTGCCCTACCTACCTGGCTAGTGGAAAGACTGGGAAAAACCTAAAAGCTCCCCTGACTCCCATGCCTGTTGTCGGCATACACTTTGAGAGGGTGGGAATTAATATTGTAGGGCCCTTGGACCCAAAGACAGCCTTAGGAAATAGGTTTATCCTAGTGTTGTTGGACCATGCCACCAGATAGCCAGAGGCCATTCCTCTGACGTTAGTCATTGCAACTTTAGTGGCTAGGGCTCTGATGGGGATTTTCACCAGAGTGGGTTTCCCTAAGGAAGTGATGTCAGACAGGGGCACTCACTTCATGTCTGTGTAAATGAAGTCTATGTGGAAAGAGTGTGGAGTTACTATAAGTTCTCCACACCCACCATCCACAAACCAATGGACCTTTTAAAAGATTCAACAAGACCCTTAAGGGCATCTTTAATGGCCTGTCTGAGCCCATGAGGAAGAAGTGGGACGTCTTCTTGCCATGTTTGCTCTTTGCTTACAGAGAGGTACCACAGCAGGCAGTGGGCTTTAGAGGACCATCTGGTCAAGAAGGGGTGGAAGTAAGCTCCCAAGAACCCCCCCCCCCCCCCACCCCCAGGGTGTGGCTAGATTCATCTTAGCCCTCAGGAATCGACTGGCCAAGCTCTGGAAGAAGGCTTCCAAGAACTTGGATGCTAGCCAGGAGGTAATGAATCAATGGTGTGATCAAGTGGCTACCATGGTGGAATTCCAATCTGGGAAGAAAGTGTGGGTGATAGAGTGGAGCCGAGGGCTTTCCAGGAACACTGGACTAGGCTATATGAGGTGGTGGAGGGGAAGGGGGAGGCAACTTACCTGGTGGATCTCAAGACCCCAGAAACCCTTCAAGTGTACTCCACTTCAACCGCCTCAAACCCCACTATGACAGGTCTGAGGTCATTATGCTGTTGGTGATAGATAATGGGGATGAGGAGGAGAATGAACCTCTCCCTGATCTCCTGTCATCAAAATAGAAAGATGGGTCAGTGGAAATTGTCAACTTCTCTCCTACCTTGACCCCTGAGCAGCCGAGGAATGTTACTAGAACAGTTTACCTCCCAAGTTGCCCTCACTCCTGGGTTTACACACTTGTGTACCCATGATATAGACACTGGGTACAGCCTGCCTGTCAAAAACAAAAGGTAAAGACTGTCTAACAAAGTGTGGGTCAGCATCAAGACTGAAGTCACTAAGATTCTGGAATTAGGGGTCATTGAGCCCTCCAGTAGTCCCTGGTCCAGCCCAGTGGTGCTGGTGCCAAAGGAGGCCCACCTGGGCATCGGCCCAGAATTTAGGTTCTGTGTTGACTACGGGGGACTCAAGTCAGTCACCAAGACGTATGCACACCCCATCACGCAAGCTGATAAGCTCATTGATAGGTTAGGTGCTGCCAAGTTCCTGCACACTCTTGACTGAACTTCAGGGTCCTGCCAGATTGCCCTGACTGAAGAAGCTAAGGAGATGTCAGCATTCTCTACCCCAGAGGGCCACTCTTCATTTAAAGTGATGCCCTTTGGACTCAAGAATGCCTCTGCCACCTTCCAGAGGCAGGTGAGCCAGGTCTTAGCTGGGATGGAGGTCTTGGGTGCTGGATATGTGGATGAAATAGCTGTCTTCAGCAGCACCTGGCAGGACCACCTATTTCACCTGCAGGAAGTGCTTCAGGCCCTGCAACAGAAAGGCCCGACTATCAAGGTGAGTAAGTGCCAGATAGGGCAGGGGTCTGTGGTGTAGTTGGGTCACCTGGTGGGCAGGGGTAAAATGTAACCCTTCCAGGCCAAAACAGAGATCATCCTGGCTTGGGAGCCCCCAAAGATTCAAACAGAGGTGAGGGACACCCTGGGCCTCACTGGGTACCACAGGAGATTTGCCAAGGGATATGTCACCATGGTTGCCCTCTTGACTGAGCTGACTTCCAAGAGGCAGCCCAAAAAGATGATATGGACAAAGGCCTCTCAAAAAGCCATTGAGTCCCTAAAACAAGCCCATGTGCACTGCTCCTGTGCTCAAGGCCCTTGACTTTTCCCAGGAGGTTATTGTCCAAACAGATGCCTTGGGGCATGGTATAGGATCAGTCCTATCCCAACTAAATGAGGAGGGCCTAGACCAACCTGCAGCATTCTTCTATAGAAAGCTACTTCCCAGGGAAGAGAGGTGGGGTGCTATTGAGAGAGAAGGTTTTGCTGTGGTCTGGGCACTGTAGAAGCTGAGACCACTCTTGTTTGGGACTCACTTCTGGGTTCAGACAGACGACTGGCCTCTCAGGTGGATATTGCAAATGAGGGGTGAGAATCTAAAATTGCTGAGGTGGTCCATTTCCCAACAGGGTATCGACTTTACGGTGGAACACCATCCCGAGTCAGACCACGAGAAAGCTGATGGTCTCTCTAACTTTTTCCACCTTCAGCTGTAGAGGGACACATGTTAGTCCTGTAAGGCTTAGGGTGGTCTTCCTCCAAACATTTTGCCTCATCTTCTCTATTTTTGATGCACCTATAGGACTCGGTGTACTTTACCACTGCTAACCAGTGCTAAAGTGCTTGTGCTCCGCCCCCAAAACAAGGTTACTTTGTCTTATACCCAATTGGCATACTCAATTTACTTGTAAGTCCCTTATAGAGTGGTATACCATAAACCCAGCGCCTGTAAATTAAATGCTACTAGGTCACCTGCAGCAATTATTGTGCAACCCACTTAAGTAGCACTTAAACTGCAATGTCGACTTGGCATTTCAACCCCCTTGTCATGCCTTAAACGGCCCTTTTATTGCATATAAGCTACCCTTTAGGTAAGCCCTAGGCAGCCCACAGGGATTGGAAGCATTTGCCCTTTTAGATAGCATAGGTAAAAAAACCTAAGCCCCAAGGACTCACGAGTGCTGGATCGAGAGGGCAGCTGAAGCAGACACGGGAGTGGAGACTTGGGGACGCACTCTTCCTGGTTCTACCCAGCTAAGTCGGGTCAGTGTCAGTGGGAGCCGGGGTGGGCTGCCGAGCCGCGAGAGCTTCCCAGGCGTGGCCCAAATGTGACAGGCCGGCGGGTGTTTCCAGCGGGTGCCGGGGGGTGCGATCCCTTCTTCTTAGTAGCGGGAGCCTGGTGCAGCCGGAACCGGAGCCGCGGACATTTCTCAGGCGCAGGCGCAGCTCAAACGCGGCAGGAGCTGTGGGAGCCGTGGACATTTCCAGCGGGTGCGAGCCCTTCTTCCCTGCAGCGGGAGCCTGGTGCGGCCGGAACCAGAGCCGCGGACGTTCTGCCCAGCCGCGAGAGCCCAGCCCAGCCGCGAGCGCGACAAGAGTACGGAGAGAGGGAGTCTCCACGGGGCCTTTGCTGCGGGGGCCGTGCCTTTGCCTTTGCCTGGCGCGGTGGGCGCAGCACATTGTTCAGCGTTTGTGGAGGCCGCGAGTCGGTAGCAGACGCGGCAGATTTTACAGAGCAACAGAGTCTTTGCCTTGATTAGCAGGAGCCGCAAAGACAGTTGCTGAGCGCAGCAGGGGCCACGAGTCAATCACAAGTCCATCTCCAGCGCGGCAGGAGCCGCAAAGTCTTTCCCTGGTACGGCAGGAGCTGCAAAAAATTTGGCAAGTGCAGCAGAAGCCACAAATTCCTTCCTGAAGCAGTGTTATGCAGTGCAGTGTTATGCAATCGAGGGATAAGTGAAGCCACGCTTCCAACTTAATTTTTAATTCTTAATCCAAATTTTGTATACTACATCAAAGGGAAGGAGAAATCTGCCATACAGGTTGAGCCGGGTTGAGTTGGGTTGAGTCAGGTTGGGCTGGGTAGAGCTGGTTAAGAGGGTTGCTGCCTCCCGGCTCCCGCTCCCCTGCTCCCCCGCTCCTCTCTGGTCCCCTTAAAGACACCAACGGTTGGAAATACAATACAATACAGTTAGAAAACGTTCCAAGGGTTCTCTCTCCCTTCTAATTGAATCAATACAGATTTCTAGGCTTGGTAAAGTGCAGCATGAGGTCAGGCCGCGTACGAGGAGGTCCAACGATTAAAAGAGCCACAAAAAAGCGTAAGCGAACCACCAAGACGCTAGAGGGAACCAGGGATGAACCACCATCTAAAACCAGGCCAGCAGTACAGAGTGACTGCTCTTTAATTGAAATAACAACAGATATAAACATTTCAAGAAAGCAAAAGAGTGAGCATCCATCAAAAATGGAAGAAATCAATAAATCAAAAAACTGCCAAATCTCGTTCCAACCAAACATTTACACAAAATTTTGCTTTTTAAAAAATGCGGGGTACACTCTACTTTCAAATGCCAGGGAAGTTCCGGGCCTTCAATCACCTCTTCAGCCATTTCAGCTGTTACAATTTACTGGCGCACAGAGAAACATTACAAAAAAGGAAAGTACTAGTACGTCAGTTAGTAGTTAACCGCAAGTAATATCAACCCCACAATGTAACAAAAATTGGATGGCTCATGAGACTATAACCATCGGCAAGAAAGTTGCAATCGACACCAAACTAATTCAAGTACACAGGTCCAACGAAGCACAAGAATTATCTGTAGACAATATAGAAGAAAGTCAAACAGACATCTGTGATACAGCTGGAACCAGTGAATCACTGTGGGAAAAATATAATCAGCAACTGCGTCGCAATTGATGCAACAACGACTTGCGAACAGAGAAGTCCAGAGGCAGCAAAAAACTCTAGGAATACAAAATATAAGCAAATGAGGGTAAGGGAGGATCAGAGAGACAAATACCTTTCTCTGGCAGCTCCTGTTTCACCACCGAAAGAACAAGAGACAGATTATAATACACCATTAAGGTCGGGGGGAAAGAAAGAAAAAGAAGACAGGCTAGCAATTCACTACTCAGAGGAGACAGAAGTCTCTTCATACCTGGGGAAGGAAGAGTGGGAAGATCTTATAGTTTGGTTTTTTGGGGGTTTTTATAAAGCGTGTGTTTGCCGTGGCGTCTTAGCGCTTGCTACCGTAAAATTGATCCGAAAAATCAAACCCCCGAATGAGTGCACGCAAATAACCAAGTTTTAAGTTCCTTCCTAAACTGTAACAGGTTGTTTTGAGTTCTAAGATGCAGAGGCATAGAGTTCCATAGCTTTGGGGCCAAATATCGAAAACGTCTGCCACCCCATTTCAAAGTTTTTACTCTTGGGACCACAAGCAAATGCGCTGAAGCTGAACGGAGGCATCTCTGTGGAGTGTATCGCTTAAACTATTGACCAATCTGCGCGGGTCCCGTCCCATGCAGAGTCTTGTGTAACACACACATTGACTTAAACTGAATCCTCGCCAATATGGGCAACCAATGTAGTTGTTCTCGAGTAATTAGACTAATAGAACTAAATTTGGGTAGTTCTAATAGTAGCCGGGCCGCCACATTCTGCAAGGTCTGAAGTTTATGAATCACACTTTTTTTTGCTTCAATGTAGAGTGAATTACAAAAATCTATTTTTGACAGGATCAGTGCCGTAATAACCATTTTCCTCAGAGACATAGGGATGAAAGTAAGAATTTTCCTAAGAATTTTAAGTGTGTAAAAACATGAAGAGGTAATGCTATTGCCCTGGTCAGATAAGGAAAGATGGTCATCAATCAGGACTCCAAGATTTTTTACCTTCTTTACGGGCTGGGGGCATGGCCCTGCTGTCGTGGGCCACCAATTGGCGTTCCAAAATGAGATGTCCCTTCCGAACATGACCACTTCCGTCTTCCCGGTGTTCAATTTTAAACAATTGTTCTGCATCCAGGAAATAATCTGACTCATGCAGAGTTCAAACCGTTCTGCCACAGTCTCTGGATTGGCGGTTAATGAGACAACAATTTGCGTGTCATCCGCGTAACAAATGGCCTTAAAACCAAAAGAACGAATAAGTTTAGCCAGTGGGGTAACATATATATTAAATAGGGTAGGTGAAAGTGCTGATCCCTGAGGCATGGCATAACAAAATGGGAGGATTTGTGCTCATCTAACATCACAGCTTGTTTTCTGTTGGTCAAATAAGAACGAAGAATATCTGCAGCTTTATCAGTAATCCCTATATCCGCCAACCGCTGAAGAAGTATGCAGTGGTCCACCGTATCAAACGCGGCGGATAAATCAAGCATTACCAGTATTGGCCTTTCCACCCTGATCTAGTTGCACACGTAGATTTTCAGTGGCTGCAATCAGTGCAGATTCAGTACTATGCCGTGGCCTAAAATCATGCTGTGCTGCATCCAGTTTGTCATTGGATTCTATGAAAGACCGCAGTTCCTCATTTAGTACCTTTTCAAGTACTTTTGACGGAAATTGTCAACAGGTAATAGGGCGATAGTTGGCGACTTCAGAGGGATCAAGAGTTGTTTTTTTAAAAATAGGTTTTATCAAGGAGTTTTTCCAATCCACCGGAAAATGTCCTAAATTAAGAATATTATTCAGTAGAGGTGTCAGATTTTTGGCAATGGTATGGGAAACCATATGAAGGACCATAACTGGACATGGATCCAAAGGAGAACCTGATTTAATTGCCAGGATAGTGTTTTCAACTCTATCCTGTGTGAGGGGACAAAACTCTTTTAAAGAAACTTGTACATCAGGTTCATTCATCTTAAAAACATTTTGTCTAATAACATTAGTGGCAGTAGAGAATTCATCGTTAACTTTGATCACTTTGTCGTGAAAGAATTTGGCAAGTTTATCACAGAACTGTTTTGTTGTGCTAACTGATTTTACATTACCAAAGGTGGCTAATTTAGTGACTGTCTTAAATAATTATCGGGGAGTATTTTTAGAGGCCATAATTTTCTCAGTAAAATACATATATTTTACCTCATTTATGGCTTCTTTATATACTGCTAACGCCTCTCTGTAGTGCTGTTTTCCGGACTCTGAGTATTCCTTCCTCCAGAGTCGTTCTTTAGCTCTGCAGATTTTCTTTAGGTTTTTTAACTTAGAGTTATACCAAAGGGCTGAAGTCCGTCTGTTGTTTGTCCATGTGCAAGTTTCCGGGGCTAGCCTTGAAACCGCCTGTTCAATCCAGCGGTAATAAAGTGCTGCTGCTTGATCAGGATCAGTGCAGAAACAGAGTCCATTAAAGGGCTCTGTGACTGCAGTGCAGCTTCAAGATCAGGACTGCATATTTGTTTCCAGGGGCGTACAACCCCTGTTCTGTTTATACCTAGAGTTCTATTTTGGAGTCCGTTTGTAAGAACCTCAAAAAAGACGGCACTATGATCGGTCCAAGGCAAAGGTAGTGTTTTAACAAATTTTGTCTGAAGATGGTTAGTAAAAATACCGTCCAAGGTATGATTGGCCATATGTGTATGGCTAGTGACAATTTGCTTCAAACCTAAACTAAGAAACCGATCCAATAACTCCCTAGTATCGGCGTTATCTGCGGATTCTAAATGAAAATTGAAATCACCCATCACAGAGAAATTAGAATGCACCATACAGGATTCCATAACCGTCATAATGACTTCGATAAAAGTGTTCCTGGGCCCAGGTGGTCTATAAACTAGGAGTCCATTAAAAACATCAGTATTGGTAACTTTAAAACTAAACAGGATGGCCTCCTCTTTAAGCTGAGGAATATCTGAGAAAGTTGCTTTCATGTGTGAGCGATAGGCAATAGCCACCCCTCCCCCCCTTTGACCTATCCTGTCAATTCTAAATAGGTTGTAGCCCGAAGGTATGGCCACATTTAGGTCAGGTTCAGAGGCACTGTGAGTCCATGTCTCAGTGAGAAACAGTATATCTGGCATATGTAATTCAAGAAAGTCAGCAAGTTTATACCTATGCTTGGAAAGGGATCTAGTGTTCAGTAGGGCAGCCGTTAAGGCACGCTTTTTACCGAAACGTGTGTCAGACTGAATGTGATCAATATTGTTTGGAAGGTGGAAAACATGAGGCCCATTTCTTAAGACAAAGCAACACGTAGGACAGCGAAAGTCCTGAGACACATTGTTAAGGTGGATAGAATGACATTTGATTCCCTTACCTTTGTGCCGAAAATTCAACAGAGCTGATTTATCATATATGATTGCATGATTTTGGCCAGGGGGAATGGCGCAAGGCGCATACCGGCCACAGACGGGCGCAGACGGGCTTGCCTTTGGGGCGCGCCCGCTGCGTGCGTCCGCTGCGCGGTCGCGAGAGCATGCCCTTTATGGAGTGGCGTAGATGGAGGCACTCAACTGCTAGAGTGCTAACCTCACAAAATGGCGGCCCGCCCAAAGATTGCGGGACCGTCACAGAGACAAAGAGAGTACGTCCAGGCAAAGGCTCTCAGAGACGAGCCCCAGGTAAAGCGCAAACTTAGCAGTTCATTTACAGCTTTCCACACAGTTTAAATACAAATTAAAAATAATTTCCTAAACAAACAAAGTATTATACATCAGGATTTAAGAATTTTCCGTTTTTGAATGAATTAAAACTAGCGAGTAAACAGAGCCCCCCGAGCTGTTCGATTCCCAGATTAGAAAACTTTTGGCAGCGCTGCACGGTCGCGAGAGCGTGCCCTTTATGGAGTGGCGTAGATGGAGGCACTCAACTGCTAGAGTGCTAACCTCACAAAATGGCGGCCCGCCCAAAGATTGCGGGACCGTCACAGAGACAAAGTGAGTACGTCCAGGCAAAGGCTCTCAGAGACGAGCCCCAGGTAAAGCGCAAACTTAGCAGTTCATTTACAGCTTTCCACACAGTTTAAATACAAATTAAAAATAATTTCCTAAACAAACAAAGTATTATACATCAGGATTTAAGAATTTTCCGTTTTTGAATGAATTAAAACTAGCGAGTAAACAGAGCCCCCCGAGCTGTTCGATTCCCAGATTAGAAAACTTTTGGCAGCGCTGCGCGGTCGCGAGAGCGTGCCCTTTATGGAGTGGCGTAGATGGAGGCACTCAACTGCTAGAGTGCTAACCTCACAGAATGGCGGCCCGCCCAAAGATTGCGGGACCATCACAGAGACAAAGAGAGTACGTCCAGGCAAAGGCTCTCAGAGACGAGCCCCAGGTAAGCGCAAATTTAGCAATTCATTTACAGCTTTCCACACAGTTTAAAAACAAATTAAAAATAATTTCCTATACAAACAAAGTATTATACATCAGGATTTAAGAATTTTCTGTTTTTGAATGAATTAAAACTAGCGAGTAAACAGAGCCCCCCCGAGCTGTTCGATTCCCAGATCAGAAAACTTTTGGCAGCCCTGCGCGGTCGCGAGAGCGTGACCTTTATGGAGTGGCGTAGATGGAGGCACTCAACTGCTAGAGTGCTAACCTCACAAAATGGCGGCCTGCCCAAAGATTGCGGGACCATCACAGAGACAAAGAGAGTACGTCCAGGCAAAGGCTCTCAGAGACGAGCCCCAGGTAAAGCGCAAACTTAGCAGTTCATTTACAGCTTTCCACACAGTTTAAATACAAATTAAAAATAATATCCTAAACAAACAAAGTATTATACATCAGGATTTAAGAATTTTTATTTTTTGAATGAATTAAAACTAGCGAGTAAACAGAGCCCCCCGAGCTGTTCGATTCCCAGATTAGAAATTTTTTGGCAGCCTACTCCCAAGATAAGAGTAGGAGCGGGCTTACTGCAAACACTCTGATCATGACAACTGAAGGCAATCAAGAACAACAGGTGGAGGGGGCATCTGAGGGAGACCAAAATGTTACAACAAATCCCGGAATTCAAGAGGGATCACCAAAACATACAAATTATGGAAGTGCTTGGCCAAGTCTGTTAAAAACAATGCAACTCCTGGTAGAAGCCCTCCATTACCAATCCGACAAGATGGACACTCAACTGACGCTACTAGACACTTTGGCTGTCTTTGTGGTTGCCATCGACGGAAATTTGGGTACATTAAACACGCGTCTTCAAAGCAAGTTTGACCAATCGCAAGGCGCAAATTTGAGTTGCGGATGTGGTCCAATTATTGATAAATTGGCCTCACCCCCAGCAATGCTGTGTGATCTGTGCACACAACTTAAAAGGCCCCCGCAGTGCCTATATAACCAACCTTTTGAGGGCCACTTGGAAAAAGAAACAAACGATTCGAAAAACACAGTATTAATTAAAACCAATAAAAAGGGATATTCCAAGATAAAGCATACCCTGGCTCATACGATTAAAGGAATAGAGGGCAGAGAAACCAAAACATTAGTTGCCCAAACGTCTGAAGGATCATCGGAAGACAATGTAGACAAACAAATGAACGCAAAACAAAGACAAGCAAAAAAACGAAAAGGCAGGAATCAAAAAATAAATTCAAACCGTGAAGGATTCATGCGTCTCTTTGGGACGTCATCACCATCAGTACAAAGTGAACTCAAGCCTGGAAATGACATCAGCTTAGCAGGGACCCCTGTCCGAAATACAGTAGCTGCAATAGCAATAAATTAGACCACCAACAGAGTGAGGCAAGCAACTGAGAAAACGCAAATACTTGGGAATACCATGAATGAAGATTTAGAAGCCCCACATCGAGAAAGGCCTAGTACGATTCTCCAACCATCCAAAGAGGAAAAAGCATCTCTTGAGCCTGATCAGAATCGACCACAAAAGAGCAATACCATGACTCATTATATCATCAATCGAACAACAAACTGCAAACACAATTTGATAATAAAGCTTGAGAATGACACAAAGACTAAGAAGTCAGGAGAAACAACAAGGTGCAAACTTAAAGAGATAAATGATAGTCAATTGGCCTCCACTTCTCAAGTGACTTCATCCTTACATATAAGGGCCAACCAGAGACAAGAAACGCAGGCACCCGCAAAAGAATTGGGAACCACATTAGATCTCCCTTGGCACGGAGAGGAAGGGCAATAGTCTAAACCAAGACAAAAAACATTTCGCCAAAAAGAAAGAGATGAAGTAGAATCTTCCACCTATCAGGTATTATCATCAGCAACACGAGGATATGAGCCTACATCACTGAGCCAAATCAACAAAGGGACCAGGAGCTCAGAGGAATTAAGGAATGCGACATGTGCTATATGGTTCAGTCTGGATTATATCTCGAAAGGTAGGCACGACATACTGAATAGCGGTAATATTCTACGGCTGCTATCTCATATTCCCTCTTTGGAAGAAGTGACAACTTTGGATCTGGCTTCAATCAAATTCATAGAAGACGATGGAACAGGTGGTGAAAAAACGAAAGCAACATGGACATCATCAGCAATCTCACAAAAAATACTAGCAGAGGCTCATATATTTAAAAATTGGGGGATAACAACAACTCCTGATATAAAGCCAAGATACCCGGAATTAATAATTCCTGCAGTAATGGTGAGGGATCAGGCTCCTGTTAATAGATCTGGAATATCGGTGCTCAGAGGAGCGGTGAGGAAATGTGGAACAAGTAATGAGCAAAATCCTAGTATCATTAGAAGCATCCAAGATGGTAAGTCATCACCAACTGGATTAACTGATCTAAGATGGATTGCTAGAACAATAAACAACCATACAAATTGTCAAACCGGATCACAGTTAAGAACGAGTAAGCATAATCAGCTACGAATATGTTCATGGAACATTAATGATCTAGCCACCAAAATGTCTGACTCAGATTTTGTGAGCTATATAAGATCTTTTGATATTGTGGTATTACAATAAACATGGCAAGCAGACCCCCGCAACTCTAGGGATTCTTGCGTTTCTTTACTTGTGCAATAAGGACGGCAAAATACGCTCACCTCCAAGGCGGTCTAGTAACCTACGTTTCAGTCACAAGTGCACATACGGTCAAGAAAGTTGGACCAACTTCTTCAGAGTCAATGGCAGTAAACCTTCTCACCTCGCAACTAAAACCAAGCAATGGGGAAATCGATCTTACCTTGATCAATGCCCATGTCCACCCAAGAAGGAAAGCAAAAGAATTATGCAACTTCCTGGAGTAGTGTATAAGGGAAAGACTGGCAACAGATCTTATGCTCACCGGGGACCTTAATCTTAATCTTATGGCGATCTCGTCACATGATGAAATTCTAATTCAAAATTCAGCTTCGGATATTCCATCACAAGGGAAGCCGCAAGTATCCAAACGAACCAAATTAGGTAAACAGATACTAGAGGAACTCGAACTCTTCAACATCAGAGCATTAAATGGAAGGTTTGCTGGAGACAACCCCCCAGCTACAACATTTCACTCAACAAGAATCAATATTATATTGGACTATACTTTTATTTCATTAGCTTTATTCCAACATATGACTTCATTTCAGATAGGTGAAAAAGCAGACAGCAACCACTGTCCCCAAGAAATTGTCCTCAAAATTGTCAAGCCTAAATTTAATTTATCCTCTGTGCCGAAAGAGTCAGTTTATACTATTAACTATAAAAGGACAAAGTACTCAGCATCAACCGATGAAATCCTATTGGAAAAGCCTAAGCAGCACTTCAATGCTAGAATCGGATCTAGCAAAATTGAGAAATGGGAACAATTTATAACATCTATGGCTGCTTACACTACAAGATCTAAGCGACAAGTCCAATTGGGCCGCAGCAGCATGACTCAGTTTACGCAAGAGTATAAACAGAAGATTAGGTGCACAAAAAAATCAATTTATCACACGATGAGACAACTTCGGCAAAACCCTATGGATATAGTGAAACATGATCTTTTACGAAACTAAAGGCAATGCTGAAAAAGATAAAATGGGAACCTAACAGATCTGTGGAGGACAATATATGGGCAAAACTACACGCTGACACCAAACGGAGCGATGGTGCAAGATTTTGGAAAACCATAAACCACTTCAGAAGACCTATGCACGTCGAAGTTTCCTCTAATATTACAGAAGAAGTATGAGCAAGCCATCTTAGGAATCATTTTAATCAGGATATGGATTACAAACTGGAGACAAAAACTGATAGCGTGATAAGAAGTCTTATCAAAAATAAAGCACAGACATTCCACAAGAGCACCGGCAATCCAGAAGGTCACACATTAATCCTAAATGATGGACTGACAAGTATACAAAGCATCATTAAGCGCCAAATTAAAAAAGGAAGAAGAGAGGGGGTGCCAGGTCCGAACGGAATTCCGCCCACTCTTTATAAACAAGATGCAAACAAATGGGCAGGAGCGCTCAAACCACTATTTTTTATAATAAGACATTTTGACAGATTGGCTGGCTCTTGGAAGGGCTCAATTATCTCTCCAATTTTTAAATCAGGGGACAAGTCTCTCCCACAAAATTATCAATTAGTGGCCCTAATGGACAACAAGGCAAAGTATTTGCAGGTACTCTCTTGGAGGAATTGTTTTCTAATTGTTCTGCTGAACATTTATTTTGTGTACAACTACATTGATGTGTAGACATTTGCAACGTTTAGCCACCAACTGGGGCGTAACGAATCAGTAACAAGTTTATATGAAATTTAACTAAGATCAGTGAATAAAATCCCTTGTAGGCATCTCTACTCAATACTTGTTTATTTGCCCAAGCCTCCAAGGGTATATTGGGTTTCCCGCTGGTTTATTACAACTTTTTAGTATTTGGCATTTTTCTGCTCATAGCCCTTTTGTGACTAAGCCTGGCCTGGGTCACATGACTGTGTGTAACTGACAGACTTTGTGATCTCCTTCCAGACAGTCACATAGTATAGAGAATAGGTGTGCCTGAATGGGCTATCTGCTGGCAAGATGGAGGGCAGAGTTGAGCACAGCCCCACTTTCAACTGAATAGCCTGTGCTCTGTCTTCACACAAAGGCCGAAAGGCCCCTTTATTGTCACTTCTACCAGCCTGGAGAAAGTGCAGGGGAGGCAGAAAATTCCATGAACTTCAAAGCCACAGTCTAGAAGTTTCTCCCACCTTCTTGAACCAGGGCACCACGGTATAAAAGTAGGGCCTCCGACACCAATTCTTCAGTACACTTCTGGACCGGTGGATACTCCAGAAAGAAGGACTGCTGCACTGCTGGAAGGACTACCACTCTGCTGGAGTGCAGCTCTACAAAGCTGCTCACCTGCTTGGATTGCTACCCTTTAGGTCCACCTGCTCTACTATAATCCGCCTGGGGCAAAGATAGGATCTTCAACTGTCCCAGGGTTTTCAGAGTGACCCACAAGTGGCGACTTGCTGATCTCCTGTTCAGAGCCATAGGGACACAAAAGGCTTCTTCCATCTTGAACTGACACCTGGACTCAGCCTGATTGAGTCCTGACACAACAAGTGATGCCCCTTCAGTCCTGGACCCTTAGAAGTGGTGCTAAAGGTTCTCAGATTGTCAAAATCCAAAAGTGCGGACTAAACTGCTCTAAGAACCATGAAATACCAGGACCAACTTGCTCACCTGTTCACCCGAGGTACATTGCCGGTCGGATTGACTTTGCGCCTTTTTCTGCTACATTGTTCTCCGCATCAGCAAACCTGTTTCAGAGGTCTTTCGCCAAAGGGGATAAGCAACCTTATGGAAATGTCTTTGGCTGCAGTCCCGAGCCTCGTCCCACTGGAGATTTTCAATTTCCATTTCAGAGACTAATTCCAAACGTAGAAATCTTCACCGTGACTTTGAACCAAGGCAATCCGGCGAGGACACTCCCTAATGTGACATCTGCGCTTGCCCCACTGAATTTTACGTTCTCAGAATATTTTTTCTCAAGATAAGTCCAAAGGTTAGCGCTGACCGGGCCCAATCCACTTATTGCATCCGATCTGTGCTCTATCGAGGTTTCATATATATTTCATTAATTCATTCATTCAAATACTTTATTTCGGTCAAAGACCATAAAAGTGCAAGTGCAATGGATCATACAATACTTTAAAACAATCATAAAATACACATTCATGTGTCCAGCAAGGTTTGTGGTTACAATTGATGGATCTGCACCCCATTAAGGTGCCGATTCCGATCCTGTAAAACCCGGGTACGAATGGTCGTACGGAGCGTTTTCTCCATATGACTCGTACCCGGGAATTCCACCTTACAAACCAGCAAGTACGATTCGTACAGAAATACCATTTCCGTACGAATCGTAAAAAACACCGTACAGCTAAAAAATACATACAATTCTGATCCTGGACAGCGCGTACGCGACGTCCGCACGGAGTCAGACAGCGTTTTACGGACCAGCAAGTATGATTCGTACCTAGCACTCCGCACGGCTATATTTTTACGGGAGCCAAAAAGTGCCAGAAAAGCTAAGTACGCTGCGATGCACGATGAAAAGGGGGCCCGCTACACGACGTACACACCATCACCCACATCATACGTGTCATCATGTACGGTGCATACCCCAACATTGCATATGTACGGACCGTACCCCCACCCCCCCTGTATGTATGGACCGTACCCCCCACCCCCCGTATGTATGGACCATACCCCCACCCGCGTATGTCCGCACCGTACCCCAGGCGTACCCCAATCCTCGCGTATGTATGGACCGCACCCCAGGCGTACCCCCACACGTGTATATCCGCACCATACCCCAGGCTTACCCCCCCACCTGCGTATGTCTGCACCGTACCCCAGGCTTACCCCCCCACCCACGTATGTCCACACCGTACCCCAGGCGTACCCCAATCCTCGCGTATGTACGGACCGTACATACGCGAGGATTGGGGTACGCCTGGGGTACGGTGCGAACATACGCAGGTGGGGATACGCCTGGGGTACGGTAAGGACATACGCGGGTGGGGGGGTATGCCTGGGGTACGGACCGTACATGCGGGGGTGGGGGGTACAGTGCAGACGTACGGGGGGTGGGGGGTACGGTCTGTACATATGGGGGGTGGGGGGTACGGTGCGGACGTATGCAGGAGGGGTGGGAGGCTGGGGGTGCCGTACGACTCGTACCCCGGGCACAAGTGTACTCGGGGTAGGGGTCGTACAAAGTTCGCTCCGTTCTGGGCCTTTTCCATGCGCTTGTGTTTTGGACGGGCGGTACGGATCGTACTTGCGCGCTCGGACTTCAGTTTTACGATTTGTATGTAAAACTGTCCGGGGATGTCTCGTAGACTTTTCCCGAGGCGATTTGTATGTATTTTTCACGTACGAATCGTACTTCGCCGTTTGTACGGGACTTGTACGATTCGTACGTAAAAAAATACGGGTACGAGTCGTACGGGAAAAAAAAATCCAGGATCGGAATCGACCCCTTAGTATCCGAAAAGAGGTAGTACCCTGTTAAAATATACTAATAATACACAAAAGTTAAAATATACAATTTAACAAAATTTACAGGCTGTTTACCCAATACAGTCCTTATTTACAGTTAAGAAATAACCGCTGCAATAAAAAATACTTGTAATAAATATACAACACTCCCTCAAGCTAAAAATCTGTTACAAACTGTTTAAAACAAGAGATATATAATAAATTGATTAAAATGGACGGGGATAAAGGATAAATCAACTTAAATCTATGGGATGGTTACCAGAAATGACTTACGCATACACCAAATAGAAAATAGGAAATACGACACCGCAAATACAATGGGCTTTTGGGTATTACATTTCAAGAGCCTAAATACCTCTGCACAATACTTAAACCCCAAGTTTATATTTTATATTTGACCCGGTCTTGCATGTCTAGATGTTCATGGTTGGCTCTTTGATATTTGATATTTTAAGCACTCATTTAAACTAGAAGCCTTAAAAATTCATAACTCTGGTTCTACTGATTGGCTTTTGGTCATTTTGGTGTCAAATAATTTATTAAAATGTACTATATATTTCTAAATTGGGTTGGCATGTTTGTTGTGTTGTGTTTCACTGTATTACTGATGGTGTGCTGCATAAATACTATACACATTGCCTCTAAGATACGCCTAGCTGCTTTTTTGTGCCAAGCTACCCAGGGTTAAGCACAGGTTAATTTAGTGACTTTGTGGTTCACCCTGCAAGGGATTGTGGCCATTGCTTGACCAGGGCTCACACCTCAGTCAACCAACTACACAATTCTCAAACGTGTCCTGGAATCTTCAATATTTTTAAGCTTGTACTCTGAGATTATAAAGAGTACCACAAATCTGGGCAAAGTTTCTGGATGCCTCCCTGGGTTAGTAAAGAAGCCAGTGGACAGTTATGCCATGTCTCCATGATAGTAAGAAAGAGGAAGCTTGGAGTGTAGATCAGCATAAAGTTTGTATTCAGACCTTGCCTTCACTTCACTAGTTGTTCCTGTACTGTTTTAATGATTCCATGTATATGGAGTAATGAATGAGAGACTGAAGGTACCTTGGAGAAAGACCAGAAATAGACTGCATGCAGGGATGAAGGCCATATGTGCAAATAAAAGAGGATTTTCCAAAATACCCATATAGTTGGTTTTTATCAGAAAATTCTGCAAGGGCTTTTGGCAAGCCCATTCAAACTGACAATTCATTTGGAAATATCTAAGGTACTGCTCAATTGTCTGATTAACCATTTTGGTCTGTCCATCATCTGAATCAGAGAAATGGTGAACTTAAAGTGGTTGGTACTTAACTTTTTCATACGTTCTGTGAACTGGAACCTACTGGTGGTATCTGGAAGACCCTGAAAAACAAAATATGTAGTTGGGCAAAATCTGAGATAACTCTCTGTTGTAGGTAGCTTTTTAGCAGAATGAAGTGGCCTACTATTGAAAACCAGACTAAAACAACAAACATAGGGGCATATTAACAGGCCAGGCGATGACATTATCTCCGCTTTAGCGGCAGTTTTCTGCCGCTAAAAAGGCGATAATGGGCTTGATAATATGCTCTATGGAATTCCAATTGAAGCTCATGTTAAATGTGAAGGACACCTAACATGGGCTTCAATTGGAATTCCATAGAGCATATTATCAAGCCCATTATTGCCGTTTTAGCGGCAGAAAACTGCCGCTAAAGCGGCGATAATGTCATCGCCTGGCTTGTTAATATGCCCCTTAGTGTACATTCCGGTGAGTTTGGAAGTCCAAGGAACTTGCCGACCAAGGTTATGTGATGGCTAGTGCTTGTAATAACCTCACAGGCCTAGTATTAGAGATTTTGGCTTGAACAAAAATGATACATTGTCTGACAATTTCTTTGACAGAGTAACTCTATACTGCCCACCACAAATGGTGACTGATTTTCACCACCCCCTTTTGTACCGCTTTGTTCGCCATAAGTTGGCAGGGTATGCTCAGACGTGAGTCCCTTGCTCACTTTGCCACTGGATTCAAGCAAGCCTGGCTGAAGACGGCTGAAATGCCAGAAACCAGTCCTAGGAAGCTTGTTTCCGGTCCAGGGAAGGCATGGCTTGGCAGTTCGGGCTGGACTGTTCCCATGAGGCACAGGGTCAGACTGATTTGCATATGGCCATGTCTGAACTGGGGTGGCAGAGTGGGCTAAAGAACGGTGATGGATCAAACCCAGATCTGTTGACTGGGTGTGAGTATTTGATTGGTTCTGATGCTCCGTCCATCACCACCCCCTTTTGTACCGCTTTGTTCCCCATAAGTTGGCAGGGTATGCTCAGACGTGAGTCCCTTGCTCACTTTGCCACTGGATTCAAGCAAGCCTGGCTGAAGACGGCTGAAATGCCAGAAACCGGTCCTAGGAAGCTTGTTTCCGGTCCAGGGAAGGCATGGCTTGGCAGTTCGGGCTGGACTGTTCCCATGAGGCACAGGGTCAGACTGATTTGCATATGGCCATGTCTGAACTGGGGTGGCAGAGTGGGCTAAAGAACGGTGATGGATCAAACCCAGATCTGTTGACTGGGTGTGAGTGTTTGATTGGTTCTGATGCTCCGTCCATCACCACCCCCTTTTGTACCGCTTTATGGGTGAGTTATGGCATCACCATATACCTTAATATTGGAGTTTCTTGCATGTGAGGCACAAGGCTTGACCCAGACAGAGGAGAGTTCCCTTTGTTTGTCTTTATGCCTGCAGTTGTTCCCATTGTGAACCATTTACTGATTAATGAGCTTTACCAACCTCCTCTGGAAAAAGATTTAATCATCTTTTGGTACTGGGAGTGATAGCTATTAAGCATGGAGGTGGAGCCTCTTCTTCTTCTCATGACTGCACAGACAAGGGATGCGCCTTGCTGTGTTGATGGCCTGTGTCATGTGTAATATTTTTGTGAAAACAGTAAACAAAAAGGAACCACCTAGCATGGAGGGCATAAGCACATTTGATTGCTGTCAAATATAGCAAGATTTTGTGATCAGTTCAAACAGACATTTTATGGCTAGCTCCAACTAGAAGATTTCACCAGTGTAAAAATGCTTTGTGGATTTCCAATATCACATAATCATAGATTGTGTAGATTTGTTCTGTGGCAGACAAAGTAAATCTACACAATCACAAATTGTGCAGATTTGTTAGTAATAGACAAAGTCCAAGAGTAATAGGTTATAAGATGTAGATCTTCAGTTTCTGGGTTTCTCTCAGATAGAATAGCACTGAATACAAGAAAGTCTCTATGATGGATGATAGCTGAACATCTGGATGTCGAGCAATGGGAACAGTAGCAAATGCTTCCTTCAATGTAAAAAATGTAGTTTCCTAATCTTCATCCCAGTGAAATTAATTTTCCTTTATTGGTCAGTTCTACAAAGGCTCTGAGGAAAGTGAAGAAATTCTGGAAAAAGTATTGATAGGAATGTGCAAAGCCTACAGTTGACTATATGTCATTGACATTAGTAGGTGAGGGCCAATCTAACTTATCTTGTACCATAGAATTGTCAATTTCAAGACCCTTCTCAAAGATCTTAAAACCCAGGAACGAGATTTCTGGTAGTTCAAAAATACATCTCTCCAACTTAGCATACAAGAAATATATTTCCAAATGGGTGTGTAAATTTTGACATGCTCTCCATGTTTTTGAATGTTCTCTGTACGTATTAGTATCCATGAAATATCCAACAAGTCTCTAAATATGTCAACATTTTTAAAAGCTCCTGTGACATTGCATGCATCAAAAGGCATCCAACGTTTTCATAATTCCTGTATCATGTGTGTATTGGGGTTTTCAATTAATCTCCCTCTGTGATTCTGATAATATTGTACTCTACCCGTAAATAAAGCTTCATAAAGATCTTTTCAGATTTCACTTGAGCCAGTTGAGACAGATATGAATGGGAGAAGATAACGATTATGGATGGTGAACACATCAACTCACTGCAAGGTGTACACTGTTTGTAATCCCCACTTGGTTCAGTATGAAGATGATGGGAGTCCCGGCAAGCAATATTGAATGAATAATGCATCTCTTGTCAAGATTTTCTTTGCGACATTGCTGATGCACTTGGTCTTTCTTAACTGTTAATGGACAAATCCTTCTACATAGAATCTTTACAACATGACCAAGGTCTATGGCACGGTTGTATTCTGGTTGAGGTGGCAAAATGTCTGTTGCTTTCTAACAAATGATCAGCAAAATTGCTGTGAGCTGTCAGAATCTGATCCATCTGGGGCTCAGGTTCTTCTTTCTCTGATGATGTCTGTTTTGAAGTGCAAAACATTTCACTTCTTGGATCATTAAGTTGAGAGCACAGGAAACAAAATAGAAAAAATATGCCAGTCAATCACAGGGTTATGGACCTTTATCTATGTGGTTACCTGTGTGATTGAAAAGGTTGGAGAAATTTAAATAATAGACCAAATGGTGTTCCACAGTAATATTAACTCAAGAATATCATTAGTAAATAATATTGTGGAGAATATATTGTGGTGTCAAGAATATATTTATAGATAATATTGATGTATATCGATATCAACTTATTTAATATCATTGGATATACTATTTATTATGTTATTAGCGTAATGTTTGTTTTGTTTTTTTAAACTCTTATCAGGAGTTTTTTTTTATTTTGGTTAGTAGTTAAGTTTGGAGGGGAGTAGGGTGGGAATTGTTTTAATATGTATTATTTAGCAATGTTCTAATATTTTATAATAGTTTATTACTTTGTTTATTAATTATGTAATTTATTATTTAATTAAGAGGTTATTCAGTGTTTTAAAGTGTTTTTTAATGTATTATCTTAATTTTAAAGAGTATTTTAAAGTGTTATGTGGATGTGCTATATGTATGTATCTATGAATACATAGAAATTATAGTTTTGGGGGGGGGTTTCTAAACATTTGTTGGCACTATGTATTTAGTGCTAGGTGATTATCCATTCATTTACATCAAAGAAGAAGGTTGCTAATGCATGTGAGACTGAGCCTGTTGTGGCCTCCATTTTTAAATTGATCTGTGCATTATAAGTGTTTTAATGACAAGTAAGGCGAAAGGATGCATCCGGTTGTCAAGTAGAACAAGTGTAATAGTGGGTTCTTAAGAAATGTCGAAGAGAACAGGGTAAATTCTGAAGACTATTAAAGGATTGATACAAGTCTTAGAGGCTATGGGGTCCATTAGGATGTAGGGCGGTGGGACCACCGCAGCGCTGGCGGTGCAGAAAAATGCCTTTTCACGCCCGCCAGCAGCGGACATCATGCCCGCCATATTAGTATGATCAAACATAGGCCAATTTCCGACCGCCGCGGTGCGACGCGCACCTCCATCAAAGTGCGCCCGCCACCGTGGCGGTGGGAGCCAATGGAGACCTATGCGGAATTATGTCCACCCCACTCCACAAATTAGGATGACTCAAGCAAGCAGTAGCACCGCAGCGGAGACACCACCCAACCAGAGACAGCGGAAACTCGACAGCGGAGTGCGAAACCAGAGTCCCGGTCCACACCACCCGGACACGACCGCAATGGACCCAGCCATACACGTCTTTCCGGTGCTGTACTTGCTACATCACCAGGAACTCATGGACCCCCGTGGACGACGCCGCAGGTACGCAATAACACAACACACAACACACGGCCTGACACAGGATCCAAATCCACATCAGACATCCTAGGGGGAACAGGGACACATCCACAAGGGCACCCACACATCACCCACCTGCCACAAATTCACCCCGCTGCATCCTGGACACACAGCTACCGCCACCATGCAGCAATGTACCGGTCACGTCACCGCAGTGGCGAACACAAGCAAATACATGTTAACAAAGCAGAAGGCAGGGCCAGTGCCAGGCATGGGCAGGGCACAAAGACCACAGGGCCACACCTACTCCCACCACACAGTAGCACACCCCATGAAGGCACATGCCATGTGCCCCCTCCAGTGCACCCCGTGCACAACAACAAGCCAGGGCAATGCATACCCTGCACCACACAACTAACATGGAGACACACAATGGAGGAGTGGCTGCACAGGAACACACAACACACAGCACAGTAGCACAGGGCCAGGGAAACATACACAACACCACACTCAGGGAAAAAGCAATGAGGACAAGCAACAAATGAACACACACAAGGAATCAAAATCCAAATGGACACACAGCCTGCACAGTCACACATACATATCACAGACTGACACATGCCAACAGCAATGGAGCACAACAATAGGGAAGCCAAAGTGGGCTGCACACAAATGGAAGGCCATGGAGACACGCAACAAGCATGTGTACATCACATCAACACAAGGAACAGAGCACAACACCCTCATACCATCAAAGCACACATGGCTGGCACAGTCAGTGAAATCAAACCACAGACAGCTCAGTGCAACAACACAGGGAGACAGCAAGGCAAACCATGTATAGGCACAAGGATGAAAGGACAAAAGGAAGGCCGTGAAGTAAAACTGGGAACAGCCACGCATCCATACAACTACTTCACAGGAGTACACCAGCAGCAATACACACAGGGACCATCTACACACCTCAGGACTGACAAACACCAGTAAGAATCTACACACATACTCCCCTCACACCAGCAGCACACAACACCAGTGCCAAACACACTGAAGGCTGGCAATACTTGACAGGCAATACACACACAAACAACCACACACCCTGGGCTGAGCCACAAACATCACACACACACACAGGGGTGCCACCACAAATGTGGAAACAAATACAACAGACAAACACATAACCCAACAGAAACACACACAGAGCCACAACAACAACAACAGACATGCCCTGTGCAGCTAAACTAGGGAAAGGCAATGGGAGCACAGACACAACAGGAGTGCACAACCTCATCACTTAGGAACAATGCACAGACAACATACCACAACACACACAAGAAGTGCACCATCACAGAACAACACAGTCACAGCAAAACAAACAACAGATGCACAGGCAGAACAATCACATAGCAAACTTAGCACGGCATCAGGGAATGCAAACCAGGCAATCACAAGGCAACATACACACACTACACTGCATGCACAACAAGATGTGTGTGCACACCCAGCATACCAGACACACACAGACATCAGTGACAGAACAGCAACCCACACAACACCATACAGCACAGCATAAAGACAACAGCACACCCAGGAAGTGAAGTAATAACACAAACAATACACAGACATCCAACACAACACCCAATAGATGCACAAGTCTGGGACACAAAGGTGGAAACAACTTGACCACAGGACTGGGCAGCACACACAGTTGAACTGCATAGCAGCAACAATGACTGACAAACAGCACCCGAACATCACACATGACCCATTGGGGAAATGCACTGAGTGACACATTGACCCTGGACAAATGACTGCACCACAAAGCACAGTGGCACACATGAAGTCATGGGGAGGCACACACACATACAAACCAAGGGGACAGCTCACACCAAAGATAAGTGTACTGCATGTCAGTAGGGGACATGGCAGGAGTGTACCATACACAAAGAGAGGGAGTGCAGACCCACAATGGGTAGGCAGCTGAAGCACAGATTGGGGATGGCATGACAACACACACAACATGCCACACTGGAGGCAAGAAGGCACCATGGGACAGCAAGGCATGAGAAAACACAACCACAATGGCAGTGTGGAGCAGCAGGTCTGCACAGACCCCACAAACAGCCACCAGACACAAGGATGTGCAGCAAAACACAACACTAAATTGCCAGTAACACCCTCTGCATAGTCACAAGTGACAAAAACAACAAGTAGGAGTCAGACAGAACTGCAAGGACACACCAACACACTGCACAGTGCACAACATACAACTCACATATGGGCATACAACCACATCCACAGGGTTGAACAATCAAAACAACAGGCACACAACTCCTGGGTGACACATGTGTGTAGTTGACATTGCAGAGGCATGCACACATCAACACTCCCCAGAAAACTCACCCCCGTCACACTGCACACTACCTGGCCATCCAAGAGCACACATGGAAAGTAAGCCATGGGACTAGGGTGACTGGCCATCACAAGATGACCACACAGATACACCACTGGGAACACATATAGGAAGAACACACACATGATGAACCTGGACAGCTTGCCTGCAATACTGTGTGCAGAAACCCACCCTGTGCTGGCAGTTCCCCCCAACCTGACATGTGTACAATAGAGCCAACATGAACTAATCAAGTAAATGACAACTGCTAACCATTCAAAATTGACACCATTGACACAACAAGTATCTGGGCCAAGAAGAACTGAAGACCCTGTCACCCCTGAAAAAAAGAGAGCAAGTGAGCCCAAACATTGACCATGTTGAAGTGCCACACAGACCATGTGGTACAGTAAACCATTTACACACAGCAAAATAACTTTATTCAGTAAGGACACTGACAAAATAGACAACTGGAGCAACTGTCTTTATTCATAAATTGCACAGATAGGCACCATGAGAAGAGAAAAGTAAGGCACAAAATGCAGAGCATGTCCATGAGAAGCTGCACAGGCAAGGGTAAAACAGCAGTGAACAACAAGGCCAGTGGCCAGGGCAGAGTGCAGAACATGTCCATGAGAAGCTGCACAGGCAAGGGCAAAACAGGAGTGAACAACAAGGCCAGTGGCCAGGGCAGAGTGCAGAGCATGCCCATGAGAAGCTGCACAGCCAAGGGCAAAACAGCATTGAACAACAAGGCCAGTGGCCAGGGCATAGTGCAGAGCATGTCCATGAGAAGCTGCAAAGGCAAGGGCAAAACAGCAAGGCCAGTGGCCAGGGCAGAGTGCAGAGCATGTCCATGAGAAGCTGCACAGGCAAGGGCAAAACAGCAGTGAACAACAAGGCCAGTTGCCAGGGCAGAGTGCAGAGCATGTCCATGAGAAGCTGTACAGGCAAGGGCAAAACAGCAGTGAACATCAAGGCCAGTGGCCAGGGCAGAGTGTAGAGCATGTCCATGAGAAGCTGCACAGGCAAGGGTAAAACAGCAGTGAACAACAAGGCCAGTGGCCAGGGCAGAGTGCAGAGCATGTCCATGAGAAGCTGTACAGCCAAGGGCAAAACAGCAGTGAACAACAAGGCCAGTTGCCCGGGCAGAGTGCAGAGCATGTCCATGAGAAGCTGTACAGGCAAGGGCAAAACAGCAGTGAACAACAAGGCCAGTGGCCAGGGCAGAGTGCAGAGCATGTCCATGAGAAGCTGCACAGGCAAGGGCAAAACAACAAGGCCAGTGGCCAGGGCAGAGTGCAGAGCATGTCCATGAGAAGCTGCACAGGCAAGGGCAAAACAGCAAGGCCAGTGGCCAGGGCAGAGTTCAGAGTATGTCCATGAGAAGCTGCACAGGCAAGGGTCCAACACAGCAGTGAACGGCAAGGCCAGTGGGCATGACAAACTGCAGACTGAGTCCATGAAAGGCTGCACAGGGAAGGGTCCAACACAGCAGTGAACGGCAAGGCCAGTGGGCATGACAAACTGCAGACTGAGTCCATGAGAAGCTGCACAGGGAATGTGTGCGACTGTACCTTTCCATGGTCAGCAACACAGTCAGGGGGAAACAATGTGCAGTATAAGCCTACCTGTGTGAGACACAGGTGTGTGAGGGTGACTACCACTCAGACTTGGCTCTCAGGCGGACTGGGAGCTGGCTGTGTCTCGGGGACTGTCGGGGCACTTAAAGGGGGAGAGAGCAGAACAGCTGAAGTAGAGCTGTCAGTGGCTTGGCAAGCTGGAGGGCTGCTTGGACCAGGTGGTGTAGTGGCACGTGGAGGTGGAGTCATGCAGACGGGAGTCACGGTGTGGCTGGGAGATTGTGGAGGGGTGCCCTTCCACTTCTTGGGGATCCTAAATGGCTTGCCTGACTTGGGATCAATGGGAATTGGTGTGGGCACAACAGGCACAAACACCACGAATGCTGCAGCAGGTGCAGGCGCTGGCAGCCCCTCTGGTGATGTGCTGGCCCCAGCGGAACGCTTTGCCTTGCTTCGCCTCTGCCCCCCCCCTTCCCCCGTTTACTAGGTGTTACCCCTGCAGTGCCCTCCAGCCCCTGCTTCACTGGGCTTGGAATGGGAGTTGAGGTGGTTGGTGATTCTGCCTTTGAGCCCTTCCTAGGTGTACCCTTGGCATGCACCACCTCCTTGGTGGGCACAGACACTGTACAATTATCTTTGCACGATGCTTTAGGGGCAGGAGAGTCCTTGGATGGGGATGCTACTGAGGCATGTGTGCCTGAGGTCTGCTGCTTTGCTAATTGTCCACTGGTGTCGCCTGACGGGCTTCTCTCCCTGCGCTCTGGGGAGTCTTTGCTCTTCTGTGGGGATGGTGTCTGCGCACGGGACCGCTTGAGTTGCTGCTGCTGTGTGCTCCATGTGCTGTATCGTGACTTTGATGTATGTGGACCATGGTCACTATCGTCAGACGTGGCCACTGCCTGGGGGTGGAGAAAGGGACTGGAGCTGGACTGTGAGAATGTGCCTGTTGCAGGGCAGACGTCACTGTTAATGACAAAGCCTGGACTGTCCGGTGCAGGCCACCCACGTCTGAATGTATGCCCTCCACGAAAGCAACCACCTTTGCCAATTTCTTATTGTGGTCAATGAAGGCTTTGAGGAGAGCTGTCTGGCCTACACACAGCTGGCGCAAAAGGTCCACAGACTCAGCACTGATGGCAGCAGGGGGGACAGGGGCAGGGGCAGCGGTGCCGGGGTGAAAGACACTCTTCCCCTCTTACTGAGGCAGACATGGGCAGCGAGGAAGTGGCTGGGAGGGTGGGCAATGGCCGCTGTGTGCAGAGTCCCCATTCCCTGTGCCCTCCAACATGGATGCATCCCCGCTGGCATCGGATGATGTGGTGCTTTGCATCTCAGGCTGGACTCATCCAGCAGACTCCTGTCCCCCTCTGATGCACTGGTGACATCTGTGTCACTGGGCTCCTGGGCAGCTGTGGTGCTAGTTTCACCCCCACTGGTGTCCGTCTCCTGTCCCTCCGTAACCACAGGTGATGCTGCATGGGAGAGAGAGATGTAGAGTCAGGTCAGTGGCAAAAACAGAACAAACATATGCAAGCAATGCATGACAAAAGTAGAGCAAATCTACATGTTGCACACCACCCTGTGCAATCACATTGTGCCAACTCACTACATAGACTCAAGAAGTGCGTGGAAACTGAAAACTCAGGCATGAGTGAGCCATGTGATGACCACACAGCACAACACCCTGCTTGTGGCTCTGTTCAAACAGACATACAACTAGTTCTGAGCACACCTAGGGACATGATGGGGGCACAGTACTTGTTGCCAATGACAGAACTGGATGGAACAGGAGGGGATAACACAGACCCAGACTACAACATGACAGTCCACAATGGACATTAGCCCATGCCACCCACCATGTCGTCCCTTGGGGGACAATAGAATGCTGCACATTGCTGTAAGATGTCTAGTCCTCCCCAATATGGGTGCATGCAATGGACGCATTGATGTACGCACAGTCAGATTGGGCACACTGCCGTTCCCTCCCATGGGATTCCCAAGACTACACCAATGCAGAAGAAACCTGAAGAGCACAACTCAGAATGTAATGTGAAGGCACAGCATCCAAATCAACTTTGCAAATACAGGTAAGGCAAATGCATGCCACAGGCACCCAGGGCAGCAGCCACTTACATGCCACAGCATCACACTACCAACATCACAGAGGCCAGCGCTGGCACAGGTTCTGTACACATGCAGCCACTCCCAGCCAAAGTCAGACTCCCCAAATGCTCACCCCTGGCTTGCTGCTGATGCTCCTTCAAACGTGCATCCAACTCAGGCTGTGTCACCGCCAAGATGCGCCCCATTAGTGGTGTCATGCTGCGCCATGCCAGACGCCCAGTGCGAGGAAGCAGCCCCAGGATCATCTCCGCCACATTCTTTGCCAGCCGGCTGATGTCGTCCCATCTCTTGTGGCAGTGGGTGCGCTGTTGGTTTGAGACCCTCAGGGCTCGCACCTTCGCTGCAATGGCTCTCCACACGGCCTTACGCTGGTGTACCTTGAGCTGCTGGCATTGGAGACAAGAGGGAGAAATGATCAGGGACACAGTGCCATGTACCGACATCTCTCAGTATGGCAGCAAGATACAACATCATCACATATCCAACGATAGGTCAATCAGAGACTATAGTACAGCCCACATGGGACCCCTGCATGGGAAAAGCTGATGTTAAAGCATGCAGGTGTGAGGGGGAACACAGTCCATGCACATCTCACACACATGCAGGATGCCAGCACTGAAACACCCATATAGCCTGCCCACATGTCCAGTCCATTGTTTGCTTGAGCAACACATACATCACATGTCAACCTGTGTTTGTGGGTGGACTCACTGTGTCCAAGACTGCGCAGCCATCAATGTCCCTGTCTTGTGAATATTTGAATGTGTCATGGTGGTCACATGGATGGACATGATATCACAAATCCAATATAGGGCAGTTGTGTGCAAACCACAGAGCTGAGATGGACTATAGCTGGAGTGCTATGTGACAATACTGATGTCATACTCTGTAAGTTGAGTGAGTTGTCCTTGTCTTTGTAGGCGGGGACTATGCAGGCCAGCTGGGCTCACACTGAGATGGAGTACAGGGGCATACACAGCCATTCAGCCAAGCAATCACTGTCCTGACTACAGCATGAACAACCTTCTGTGTCACTGAATGGCTGACAACACAACACAGGTCACTCATACATACATGTGCAGGGAGAGAAAGCTGTGTCATTGGGTACACCCCCCCCCCCCACTGGAGACAGCATGTCAGGCAGTACATGACACTACCCCACACTCCCAGGCACATACTGCATCAGTCCACTACATGTGTGGTCCCCCCTGCCCTACCACACCACTGTTGAAGACTTACCACGCCATTTGGGGCACCATATAGCCTTGGGTACTGTGTGAGCACCTCGTCTACCAGGACCTCCAGCTCCTCGCTCGTGAAGGGACTGGCACGGATCTTCTCTGTCCTTGTCATCACTATGGACATGAGACAACAGCAGGGGATTTTGGTGGTGAGGGTTCCCAGGCAGCAGTCCCTGGAGGCAGCAGCAGGTGAGGGGTCTCAGGCAGTAGTCCCTGGAGGCAGTAGCAGGTGAGGGGTCTCAGGAAGCAGTCTCTGAAAACAGCAGCAGGTGAGGGGTCTCAGGCAGCAGGGTCTGTGAGCAGTGGCAATGTGAGGCTCACTCCCACATATATAGCCCCCTGGGGTTGTTTCAAAGGTGCCAAGCTGCAGCAATTGGTGGTCCAGGTCTGCCTCTTTCAAATGCATCCAATGACCGCCTCCGCGGTGGCGGAGCACGCCTACTGCAATCTTCAAAATTTCATTATTTCACCACAATCATGGCTCCCATTGGCTGTAAGGGCATGCTCCATGGTGGTGATACAATGCTGGGTCCCGGGTGCGCTACCGCGATGGTGCATCTTTCAAATGCATCCAATGACCGCCTCCGCGGTGGTGGAGCACGCCTACCGCGATCTTCAAAATTGCATTATTACACCACAATCATGGCTCCCATTGGCTGTAAGAGCATGCTCCATGGCGGTGATACAACGCTGGAGCCCGGGGTGCGCTACCGCGATGGTGCATCTTTCAAATCCAGCCAATATCCGCCTCCGCAGTAGCATAGCACGCCTACCGCGAACTTCAAAATTGCATCATGCCACTGCTATCGAGCTTCGCATTGGCTCTAGGGCGACCTCCATGGCGGTGAAACACCGCAGGGGCCCGGTGTGCGCTACCACGATTTTAGTGGCGGAGCATGCCAATCACCATTTCCACATGTCTCCATGCCTATGACTACCGCACTTGTGTGAATGGGGGTGCTGGTGACACACCGCCGGTGCCAGGCGCTAGCTACCGCGATATGGGTGCCATGCATTGACACGAGGCACCACCATTCTGGCGGTGGAGCATGCCAACCACCATTTCCACATGTATCCATGCCTATGACTGCCGCACTTGTGTGAATGGGGGTGCTGGTGACACACCGCCAGTGCCAGGCGGTAGCTACCGTGATATGGGTGCCATACAATGGCGATGGCCATCTGTCAAACATCAACAGTGCACAGTGCCAACATGTTCAATGGCACATCATTGTGCACACGATGCCAATGTTCAATTTACTCCACTGATGGCTACACATGCCATGTTTGTGTGTGTGTAACGTAGATTTGCCTGTACCCACTCACATGTCACTTAAAGATTTGATGTTGGTGTAGGCAGGACAGTGTAGTCCTGGACTGTACAATGTGTACACATGTCAATGTGTTGAGGTCCAGTGACAAACACAGCAATGCTCGTCTCGATGAATGTTGATCTATTTACCATTGCCTCTCATGTCTGCTCATGAACACATTCGTCATTCCAGCGCCGACTGTGGTCATTGTGTGGTGGATGTGTGCCAGGTTGTAATGACGCATTAAGTTGTGACCGGTACAGCAGCTAGGTATGAGACAGTGGTTTTGATTAGTTACACATATGCTGGATGCTAGACTCCCAGGCATGCACATGTGTTCTGTGGCCATATCCCTATGTGCATTCACATTGCCAAAGGTGGTGTTTGAGGTACTTGTCTTGTGTAAGTTGACACATGTGCCCTTTGTGAAGGTGAAGGTGTCCCTCCATGTAAGCTGGTCTGTTAGTCACCATAGATGTCTGTCATTGTTGTCGTTGTGTCATCCAGAACATGATATACGGTGCACATCTCATTATGTATTGCATTGACATGTGTCCACTATCATCTCCAATACGAGGAGGACAAATTTGACTCGTCACTTGACGGTGCTGGAGGACATGGAGAATGTTGCGATCATACGGAATTGCTGCCTGGATAGTGCCACCCTGAAAACCCTTTGTGATCTGTTGGAGCCCCACCTGCAGCCACGCAGGACATATCCAACAGCTTTCAACCCTACTTATAAGGTGATGGCAGCCATGCATTATTTTGCCACTGGATCGTTCCAGGAGACTGTGGCCAGCGCTGGTGGGATGTCACAACCGATGTTCAGCATGGTGCTGCGTGATGTACTGTCCGCCATGACGCTATACAAGAACAGATACATCCATTTCCCCAGGGGTGCTAAATTGTCAGCTGTGAAGGGAGACTTCTATTCCCTTGGACACATCCCCAATGTTGTTGGGGCCATTGATTGCACCCATGTCGCTCTTGTGCCACCACAGGCAAGTGAGCACATTTACCGCAATCGCAAGCATTACCACTCAATCAATGTTCAGGTGGTGTGCCTGGCAGATATAACCATCTCGCAGGTGTGTGCCAAATTCCCAGGCTCGGCCCACAACTCCTACATCCTGCGGAACAGCATAGTGCCCCAGCTGATGGATAATCTTCTTCCAGAGCGTGCATGGATTGTGGGTGAGTATGCCTAGTCGTGTGGCGTGCTGTGTGTGTGACCTTCTGCCCTGAGACTCTGCGACGTTGCAATGTCTATTTGTGTTTGTCATACCTAGGTGACGCTGCATATCCCAACCGTCCCTGGTTGCTGAGACCACTGCGGAATCCCAGGTCCCCGGCTAAAGTCGCTACAATGAGGCCCATGGGAGGACGTGTCGTGTGGTGGAGCGTACTTTTGGCCTGCTCAAGTCACGTTTCCGGTGCCTGGACAAGACCGGAGGTGCACTGGCATACTCACCCGGGAAGGTGTGTCAGATTGTTGTGGCATGCTGCATGCTCCACAACCTAGCCATTCACAAGGAGATTCCCCTGCTCCCGGATGGTGGTGAGAACCCATGGCCCCAGGCTGCAAACCAAGCCATGTCCAGTGATGAGGACTGTGGAGAGGAGGAAGGCGTTGACCTGCGTGAACAGCTCATCACCCGCTACTTCACTTGACGGTGGGTGTCAATGTGCAACATACCCATTGTCTGATGATATTACTGTTGTCGTGAAGGGGCATGTGAGAATTGCAGCATCAGCCAGTTGCAGACTCAGTGTTGTTTGGAAATGTTTCTAGGACATGTCATTTGGGATCATCAACGGGACGCGTATGTTGACACTTGGTGGCCATTGTGACATGTGCATGTTGGGTTATCCTGGTGTTAGGGCTTGTGTGATGTCTGTGATCGAGCGCGAGACCTAGAAGAAAAGAAAAAAAAGGGAAAATATCTATATACACAACTATCCTTCCTGCGTCATAAAATATTTGTTTATCTAAATATTGTTTGCAATTAATTTTAGCATTTGTTTCATCAAAAGTTTAGAATTTCTGGTTTATATAATACAAATCGCTGGACATTATTTTTACCTATTCTTGCTATCTGGATTTTCTCTAATTCATTTGGCTCTGCATAACCAAATTAGCCGTTAAATTGTCCAAATAAAGCAGGCCAAAGCTCAAAGTCTAAAAGTTCTTTGCTCGGCACGTTACAGTCCCAAAGATCTCACAAGGACCAGAAATCGTGCAAGCATCTGTCATCGCCTGTGGGGTCAAAGAGTGTGTGCAGTCATTGAAACCGCTAAATGCCAGCAGAGATGTCAGGAAATTGGAGAATGGAATGCCCCTCCCTATTCTACCACTCTTTTTATAATAAATTTTGGGATAACATGAAACATTTTTAGGCGGCGAAAGTCTGTGATTGGCTGATCGGAAAACGTCCGATTTTTATTCTATGAGGTTCTCATGGATTTTGCTGGTTCACTTCCGTAGCTCATGTTGCCCTTATGCAGCAATGTTTAAGGTTTGCTTGCATGTCCCAATTGTTCATTTAGACCAGTTTTTACTGACTGAAGTTTGGCAGTCCACCAAGATCCTATTCTTGACCGGCGACATGGTGAGCTTAGGTCGTCAGGAAGTTCACAGAGCCATCCGAGTCTGCACAGTAGGCATCGCGCTCACGAGACGGTGGCCACTTCTGAACTCGATTTCCTACGCCATTTTTAGGTAGGCCCAAATGTCAACTTAAGCGAAACAAACACAAAAGAATAATTAATACAAAGAAATTAAGATTCTAATGTTAAACCCTCACTAATCCCTTTATGTATTAGTATTTTCCTAGCATATAGCAAAATTTAAAGCGATAATATTCACCTTTAGGATCCAAACAGGAACGCAAACATCACATAAGCAACATAAATCATGCGATATCTAATTACCACATGTACTACTATTAATATGCGTACATATTTTAGTTATTAGAGTTATTTTGCCATGCAAATAGCAATTTCCCGCGTGTAATTGGTGTATGCAAATGGTTGTTTTAGTTACACACTGCACTCCGTTAGTAAAATTATAATCAGTAGGATAATTTGGTTAGTATTTTCATGCAAAATAGAGGAGGTATACAACATTTTGTTCTACCTGCTCCATCAATCCCTTCTTTGGTGATTTTTAACATCACCACACTACCTTAAAATTTGTAAAATTTGGTAAATAGAAATGAATTCAGTTCTCTTAATATTTTGTTAGATCACATTACTGTTTCACCTGTCTCTTCTTCTCTTGTTTTTCTATACATATTCTCTTTCCACTCTTCTAATTCTACCTCTTCAAATTCTCTTTCTTTCCTTTCTTTCTCTCTTTTCTTTACAGTTTCTCTTTTTATGGTATTTCGTATTTTCTTCCTTTTGCTACTTAGACATCCTAATCTCAGAATTAATACTAGAATAATCACACATGTTACAGGAAATAATATCTTACCAATAAAGGTACTAACTAGTTTTAGTAAAAAGACTTAGCCTCTTCTACTTCACAACTAGTTTTGTCTAACCCAAGGCTCTAAGCACCTACTTGGTTCTTTCAGTTTATGTATTTTCCGGTAAAGTTTCTCCCTTTAGAGCACTTTTGTCTCTTCAGTTTGGCATTTGATTGTCTTTCACTCTTCTTTCACAACCTTGATTCAGAATTTCCTGAACATCCGTCTCTTCCCCGATGTCGGACAAGATAATTCTCAGGATTGCCGATTCTTCTTCTTCCTCAACCACTTCTGGTACAGTCACCCCTAGATCTCCTTGACTGCCTCTTCTCGTACTTCAGGAAGTGCCACATATAAAAACATTCTGGCGACTTATACTTCTGGTTGGGCTTTCTAGTCCTTTTGTTCTCCTCTGATGGTGTCTGTTCAATGTCTTTTGATTTTTCTTGGCTAGACACCTCATTCACTTGTTCAGCTCTGGATGAATTTACTCGTGTCAATCTGTATCTCAATCTCTTTATCTTGTTTGGCCAATTTTCATCCTTTGCTGGCCTTTTTGCTTACTTCCCTTTTCATTTCTCTCAGTTCTCCATGCTCTTTTCCTCAGGACTTGACCTTCTGGTACTTCTTCATCACTGTCCTCCGATTCAGTTCCAACTTGACTTTTACTTTCAGTAGTCTTTCTTTCCACCACTTCCTTTTTCTTACCTACTTCTGTCTCTCCTCGTGGTTCTTCCACACAATCTTCCTGCTGACTAACTGTCCCTTCTTCTACCTGGATGTATGGTTTCCCTACATCTCCTCGGGGGTCTTCCATGACAATCTTTCCCTCTCTCTCTGTATCTGGTACCTTACCATCTACTTCTGTTATTACAGGTGGAATTTCTCTTGACTTTTCATACGGAACTTCTTTATCAAGAATTTATTTGACAGTCTCTTCACTGTTTTTATGTTCTCTCTTACGTGCTTGTACTGGTTCAGTGTCTGATTCTGAACTGGTGTCAGAAATTTGCAATTTTCTTCTTAATGGTAGATTCTCTGGTGCTATAACTGAACTTGGTTC
Organism: Triturus cristatus; assembly: GCF_964204655.1. Classification (NCBI taxonomy): domain Eukaryota; kingdom Metazoa; phylum Chordata; class Amphibia; order Caudata; family Salamandridae; genus Triturus; species Triturus cristatus. The sequence goes on along the minus strand of NC_140593.1, from coordinate 1,061,846,523 downwards.
TGACTCCCCCCTTTCAGGAGTTTGTCTTGCTCTTATTTCTTCTGTATCTGATTCAGAACTTGTATCAGATTCTTCAAAATATTCTCCTTCTTTGTTATCCACTGGATTTGGAATTCGCAAGGTGTGACTAGCATGAATCCAATTCTTCACTCCTGCACATTTTACAGCTGTCGTCATGGTCAGGATCACCTGACGTGGTTTTCCCCACCGTGGGACCAAACAATTTCTTCTTCTGTGCACTTTTATTCTCACCCAGTCACCTGGGCTCAGATCATGAGCTGGCTTCTTTTCAAGAGTGGGTGCATCCGATCCAACCTGATGAAACACAGAATTAACGGAATCAGCCAACCCCTTGCAATAATCCAACACCAAGTCATCAGATATAGGCAATAGCTTGTTGACGGGTATGACAACATGTCGCATTGCTCTCCCCCTCACAATTTCGTGGGGACTCAAGCCTGTATTCCTCTCTGGAATAGATCTAATAGTCATGAGTACCAGAGGCAAGACATCAGGCCATTTCAAACCTGTGGCTAAACACATTTTTCCCAGTCTGCTTTTAATGGTGCCATTTACTTGTTCCACCACAGCAGAAGCCTCTGGGCGATAGGCACAATGTAGTTTCTGTTGTACATTCAATGCTTCGCAAATTAATTTCATGATTTCATTATGAAAATGTTTTCCTCTATCTGACTCGATCGTAACTGGAAAACCAACTCTAGGAATGAACTCTCTCAATAATAGCCTGGCTACTGTAATTCTATAACTTCTTCTTGTTGGGTATGCTTCCACCCATCAAGAGAACAGACAAACCATCACTAAAACATACCTCAACCTGTTGCAGGGGGGCATTTCAATGAAGTCAATCTGCATTCTGGTGAAAGGCCCTCCTTCTCGTCCTATCGTTCCCAGACTTACCACTGTTTTTCTTCCAGGATTGAATTGCTGACATATAAGGCATCTTTGACAAAGGCGTTCAGCTACAAGTCTAAATTTTGCATTATACCATGTCTATTTGAAAAGTCTGATCATAGCATCTCTTCCTACATGTGCTTGTCTATGATACATCCGTGCCATGGTAGAAACCATGCTATCAGGCATGACTGGTCTTCCATCCCGATAAACCCAAACATGATCTGTTTCCTGTGGTGCACATCCTGCTTTTACCCACTGTTTCATTTCCTCATCTCCTGCTTCTTCCTGCAACTGCCTCACTTCTTCCCATGTATTCACAGTGTTAGTAAACAACAAGGGACATGAATTTATTTCCTTTTCTCTCCCACGATTGACTGAGTTCTGATTACGTGCGCAATACTGAGCCATATCGTTGGCAAATTGGTTGCCAGCTGAAATATAATCATTGGATTTAGAATGTGCAGCACATTTCACCACTGCTAACTGCTTAGGCAGCTGTATCGCCTCAAGCAATTTTCCAACCACTTCAGCATTCCTTATAGGAGTTCCACTCGATGTCAAAAACCCTCTTTGGGACCAAATTTGCCCAAAGTCATGCACTACACCGAAGCCATATTGACTATCGGTTATCACAGTCACTCTCACATTCTTTCCCAACTTACATGCTCTTGTTAATGCAAAAAAGTTCAGCAACCTGGGCTGATTTTGTTCCTTTCAGGCAAGATGCTTCCAATATAGCTGCTACCGTACCTACTGCATACGCTGCACTCAGAATTCCCTCATCCATTCTCAAGCATGATCCATCCACGAACATCACATAGTCACTTTCTGTCAAAGGTACATCTTTTATATCAGGACGTGGTTTGGTATAGAAATCAAGCACTTCCAAATAGTCATGACCCGCGTCATCTCTGACTTCCACATTCTCAGCATCAGGTAGCAATGTTGAAGGATTCACATTCAGACATCTCACAAGACTCACATTCGTTGCACCTAAGATGACTTTCTCATATTTAGTCAGACGACTATGCGTCATGAACTGAGTGCGGCTCCTTGTTAAAAGGATTGCCACATCATGAGGTACAAACACTCTCACAGGATATCCCATCACAATTCATTCCTTCACTTTGTTCCAGACTCTTACAAGTAGCTGCTACAGCTTTCAAACAACCAGGCAATGCTACAGCTACAGGGTCTAATATAGCTGCAAAATATGCAATTGGTCTCCTCAGTTTTCCATGTTTCTGTATTAACACAGAAAGTGCACATCCATTTCTTTCGCTGCAATAGAGCTCAAATTATTTTTCATAGTCAGGCATGCCAAGAGCTGGTGCTTAACATAACCCATCTCTCATTTGTTTAAAGGCCTTTAACTCTTCTTTATTTAATTCAATGGGATCTTTTACATTACTCCTTGTCAAGCGTACCAAAGGTTTTGCAATCAGGGAAAAGTTACTAATCCACTGACGACAATATCCAACCATTCCAAGAAACATTCTCACTTCTCTTTGAGTCATTGGGGCTCTCATTCCTTTTATTATCTTAATTCTATCTGCAGTTACTTTTCTCAATCCCTTTTCAATTTTGTGGCCTAAATATTGTACTTCTTTCTGACAGAATTGCAATTTTGATGGGGACACTTTAAGTCCTCCATCTGCCAAATGATTCAACAATGCAATAGTATCCACTACACAAGCTTCTCTTGTTCTCGATGCCACAAGCAGGTCATCGATATATTGGACCAGTACCGAACTTTCGGGCATTTTTAAATCTTCTAAGGACTTTTTCAATATCTGATTGAATATTGAGGGACTCTCTGTATACCCCTGTGAGATTCGGCACCATGCCAAAATACGTTTGCCACACCGGAACAGAAAAATCTGTTGGCTGTCAGGGTGCAATGGAATGGAAAAGAAAGCATGACACAGATCCATTACTGTGTACCATTCTGCATCGTGAGGAATCTGATACAAAATCACTGATGGATTTGGTACAATGGAAAACATGATACAACGCTTTTATATATTTTTCTCAGGTCTTGTACCATTCTAAAAGTTCCGTTAGGCTTTTTCAGGCCCATAATTGGTGAATTACATGGACTGCTCATTATTTCCTTCAAAATACCTTGTTCAATCATTCTGTCTATTATAGGACTGACTCCTGCAATTATCTTGGAATATTTGGGTAACTTCCTTTACAGCAACTTTTACGGGATCTACATTTTTCATTAATCCCACATCTTTTTACTGTTTTTTTTCAATTCTTGAGGCAATTCCTCGGGGTCAAATACAGCAAATGCCTCGGTAATCTCAGGTTCCATATTAGCTATAGTCAGTTTATACAGTATGTCCTCACCAGGAGTCTCAAAATATTGTGCAGTTCATCTTGCACAGCAAATCTCTCCCTAACAAATTTACAGGGCTTGAATCGCACACGACAAAACGGTGCATTTCAGAAAATTTCCCTATGTTAACTTTAACTGGTTCAGTGAGATACGTTTTTATCTGTCTGTTGGATACTCCAACTACTTGGATCGTTTCATCCGAGAGAGGAAGATTTTTAATATCAGCTGACCTAACAGTTGAACGAGTAGCACCAGTGTCTACTAGGAAAGTAATGTTTTCATCATTTACCTTTCCATCCACAAAAGGGCCTGTCTGGTCTACTTCTAGAGTTGCGCCAAGTACGCACCCTTCTTCCTCCCCTCGGCACCGTCAATAACTTTCTTCTGACTCACTCTCATCGCGTTGTAGCCCATACTGCGAAACAGCACTAGCGCGCGGCAGCTTAGTTACCTGTTCTTCATTGTAGAATCCTGTCTCATTACTGTATTTCTGAGGATTTAGGCTCTGTGGAAAAGGCGGTTTTGGCACCTGATTCTGTTGGGCAACAACCTGCTGCTGTCACTGCAGTTGACAACTCACCTCATTCTGCACCTGTGAATTCAATGATGCATTATCACCATTAGCACTTGGGGGAAATTTACACTCGGTTCTCCAATGCCCTATTCTTCCGCAATTATGACATGGCCATTTCTTTTTGGCTTCATCTAGACTAATTTGTCCTTTCCCTTTCCCAATGTTAGGTTTTTGTCTCATGCCCGTACCACTTGCTTGTTCAATCAATTGAGCTTCCTGTCTCTCTGCCACTTTTACTTGAGCCCACATGGCTTTTTCTTTTAATTTACGCTGCTTTGCTTCAATCTCATCACTAAAATATTTTGCATGTCTCAGTACTTCCTCTATCTTTTTATTCTGCCAATCTACTGTATGCTGTTTAATCGTTTCACTTACTTCAGGTCGCAACCCATACACAGATCGATACACAAAATGACTCAAATCCTTCTCACTCAAATGTTCATCATCACTGTATTGCTTAAAAGCCAATAACAACCTCTCGTAATATGCGTGTACAGACTCTTTCACTTCTTGATGAGTTCTATCAATTTTTATCCAATCAGTTTCTTTAGGGGGTACTTTATTTTTCAGAAAGGTAACTACTTGTTCATATTTTCTCATTACTTCTGGATCAGGGACACCTGTTTTTGGATCTCTAGGGTATTCTTGAGTAGGCCATCCTATTGTAATTTTACATTCTGCCCATAGGTCTGCTGGTACAATTATGTCAAATAAACTATTCAAATCAATCCATAGTACTTTTGATAATTTTACAAACCTGTCTACCTGCCTATACCACTCCACTGGCTTCTCACTCAATCGAGGAAAGTCATTGGTAAATGACAAAATACCTTGTTTGGTCCAGGGGACATGCACATAGCCTCCGCCTGGAATCTTTCTCATGGGACATTCAGTTACCACCTTTTATTTTTCTCTTACTGGGTAAGCTGCAAACATTTTATCTGTTGCATCGCCTCGTTATACTTTTGCATAGAAACATTAATTCTTCATCCTGATAGGTTTTTAACTTTTCTGTAGGAATAGTCCCTACTATTAATTCTTCTAACACTATTTTTAATTTGGACACATCTAAAGGTCTAGGCTCAGCATCTTTTTGCTGTAAACTCCTTAGCCATTCACTTAATTCATCAGAAGTAGGACCTACAGGAACCATTTCATTTTGTGTTTGTTCTAAACCTTTTGGTGATCCTGGTACTGATTCTGTTGTCATTATTGCTCTATTCGCTAGACTCTGATTTACTGTCAAATTTTTAGGAGTACTTTGTTCAGAAATTCCCACCGCTTGTCCCCATGAATTTTCTCTTGAATCTCTTCTTTGTATTTCATTTTCTCTATTACTGTTATAAGGAATCGTCAGACAATGCTCACTATCCTTTTGTTTATCAAAAATTGGCATTACAGGTCCTATTGTTACAGGAACAGTTACAGCTTCCATATTTTTAGTTAATTCCCTAATCTTTTCAGTTAACTCTAAAGTAGTTCTGGCTAATTCAGCTGAATTTTCATTTGCCATTTTACTAGGTAGGGTATTTTCTGTTTCTCTGAAGGGATTATTTCTTCCTACCTCATGTGGTACTGATTCAAACTTTATATTTTGTGGTGATTCTTTTACTGGGGCACTTGGTGTCAATAATGTGGAATTTGGTTGATACAGGGGTGGATTTTTATAAAACATGTCCTCAAGAACATCATCCTCCGACTCATGTACACCATACTTATAACCTTCTGATCCTGTATTATTTCTCTTTTCTGTACATTTTCTACTAGTAGTCTCTTCAACATTTCTCATAGGGAACATCCCATCAGTCATATTTGCACTTCGCCATCTCCTCATTCTATCATCATGATTCTCTTGTCCATACGATCTACCAAACTTATATTTGTACCTTCCGCCACTCCGCTGTCGTTCTCTGTCATACATCTCATCTTCAAAAACACATGAGCTCCACACTGTGTGGAGGAGGGAACAAGAGGCACGGGGTTTTAGGATCTAGCATCCTCCAACTATGAATGTTTAACCACAAAAGAGCTGCTCCTAAAGTGATAACCACTATAAGGTTTGAGTTATATTGTGAGTGGGGACATCTCACAAAAAGTAACGAACTAGTCTCACACACCACCTGGTGTCATGCTTCATCATTGATCAGTCCTCGCCCTCTAAAACCTCTCATCTTCCCATTCTGTCAATGCTTCAAACTGTGTAGGTCTAGGTCTCGGTTCTAGTTTCATCATTCTTTCTCTCAAATTCCTTAATACCGCTAAATGTTCCGGAAATGCTAAAACTCCATCATCTTTTGTATACTTTGCCCAATTGTCTAACCAAGTACATGTATGATAGCCATATTTCGCAACCATAAAGGATGCAGGTGATTTAGGTAGAGGAAGCAACTGTCCCTCTCTAGTCAAAATCGGTTTGTCCTTTTTAAATAAGTTCTTGATCTTTCCGAACCAGGACTTTTTCTCTTTCTCTGGTGGATCGTAATACATAATTTTCTCTTTTTCAGTATCGCTAGATTTCTCCTACGACTATTCTGTTGTTTTGTCCAATCGTAGCGCGACTCTCACTTACGCACCAATCCAGGGCGTCTACGTCACCCTGTAATTCTCCACTCCTAGCGCGACTCTCACTAACGCACCAATCCGGGGCGTCTACATTTCTTACTGACTGGCCAATCCCACCGCGGGCTTTCTGACGTCAGCCTTTCTCGCTACTCCTGCTTCTGCTGATCCCTCCTTTACAAAAAATGTCGGCAAACTTTCTTACATTCAATTTTTACTCAAATTCTGTTAGTAACTACATAAATACGCCACCATTATCTGTTTCACTAACAAAAGGATAGTCTTGACCTTTTTCACAAGAATTCCTTCTTTTCAGAGAGCAGCGCGTCAATCTGCCCTACTACGGAATCTTTACATCCGTCGATAAAGTAGCACTTCCCTCTACCTTACCCTTCTAACAAGCATTAACTAACCGTTTCTCTGGAAATAAGACACCTGTTGGAGACGCACTGCTCCTGAGAAATTAAACCAGAGTTTCACAATTGAGTCGAATGCTGTTTCATTTACACACTTTCATACGGAAAATGTGGTTCTTTCTCACAGAATCCTGTTTTTCCCGAGAGCAGCGCAACAATCTTCCCTACTACAGAATTATTACACTCGTTAATAAAGTAGCATCTACTTTACCCTTCTATCAAATTTAGGGAACACCTATTACCTTTCCAGTGATAAGCGTAATCAGAGTTCATATGGACTCCTGGTACTTAAGACCAAAAATTTCACAGGTGGCCTTCGCTACCCATACACCTCTTTCACACAGAAATATCCCTATCGATAACACATGACGATGTTATCAAATCGAACCCAGACAATGCGTCGTGCAACTTCAATCATCTCACGTTTTTCCCGTGTACCTACAGGGCACAATAATTCCGTCTTTCCCGAGAACAGCGCTTACCTCTGTCCTATTACGGAATCATTACAAGCATCCGACTTCCTACATCCCAGAGGTCTTCAAAAACAACATATAACTCAACTCGACTCAACATAGAGTGTTAATACATAAACCAATACTTATCCAAACATCCGCAATCAATAATCAATATTCAAAAATGAGAAATCAATAAGCAGTAATCAAATCTATAAGCAATAATCACCAAACCAATGCAATAAAACCATCCTCTGCTACCAGAAAAACTGATCCAGCGCGAGACCTAGAAGAAAAAAAAAAAAAGGGAAAATATCTATATACACAACTATCCTTCCTGCGTCACAGACCCGACGTCACACTAGCTCATTCACACACGCAGTCATTGGTGGGGCCCATAACACCAACACTCACACGTCGCCACTCACGAGTCTGCACACAGGAGGGATGAATAAATCAAGAGCTGGACATGTGGGGGGGACCCCTATAGGGAAGAAAAGTCATTTTACAAAATATTCATTAGCATTCACCACCTATAGATTCCTAATCCTAATCATCAAGGCACTCCACCCCCTTGGTCGACGGACCAATTAGTTGGATTGGTTGATGGTGATTTAGAACCATCTAAAACACATTTTAATACTCAAAATACTTTACTCTCTTCATTGAAAAACCACAAACTTTTGATTTCTGTTAATCAGATATTTGTTAATCTAAATATTGTTTGAAATTAATTTGAGCATTTGTTTCATCAAAAGTTTAGAATTTCGGGTTTAATTAATACAAATCCCAGGACATTATATTTACCTATTCTTGCTATCTGGATTTTCTCTAATTCATTTGGCTCTGCATAACCATGCTCCATCATCTGTGATGCCACACCCGGACCAGTGACAGTTGTTCTGTTGTGTTTCCCTAGGTGCCTTCGACTTCTCCTTGCCTACATACAGCCCATGCTCCTGGTACATTGTGATCATGTTGAAGACTGTACACCCTGCAATGAAGACGGAGCAGACACAACATGTGTGTGAGGATATTTTATATACTATGGTGAGATGAGAGGGGGTGTACATTTCCATTGGGGGGGAGCAGTGAGTTGACAATCATGGTAGATGAGATAGTCGAGTAGTCACCACATTGCTGTGGTGACCCAGTCCAACAGACAGATGCCATTCACAAGGCAGTGTGTGGAAGGACAGTCCAAAGAGCCAATGCCGTGGTGGAGAGGGTTGCCATCATGGCTGGCTCCGTGACTGGCGTCTGGCAGGTGCTTGGCCTCCAGATACTCCCAGGGTCTTCTTGGGACGGCCCCTTTGTCCTTTGGTAGGGGGGGCCCTGCTGCAGGGCCAATGGGGTCTGAGGACTCACCCCTCTCTGTGGGTGCAGGGGGGGTGGTGAACTGTCATTGTGCAGCCCACCAGAGGGAGGTGGAGGTGTTGTCTGTGGCACATGCCTGTCCCTCAGTACCGCCACTTGCTGGTCCAAGAGGTCCACGATTTGTCCCATGCGGGTGTCGATGGACCTCATCAGCAGGATGAGCTTGTGCAACAGATCGTCCGACCAGCCTGTTCGTCCCTGGGCCTGTTCGTATGCACCCAGGACTCTGGTGATGTGTTCCAGGGAGTGGGTCCCAGCCTCCTGGTGTACCTGGGTGACCCTGCCCCTCCCACCTGCCCTGCTGCCACGGACCTGTTGCCTCACAACTGTGGGCACCCGCATCCTCTCCCTGCCCTCCTCCAAGGGTGGTGTGTGCTGGGCATCCTCTGGGACAGGGAGGGTGTTGCAGGCAGCACTGGTGGTGGTGGTGGCCGCACAGGCCGTGACAGCAGGAGTCTGCTGTGGAGTTGTTGTTGCCGCAGATGTGGTGGGGGGGACGATGGGGTCCTGGGACCTGTCGCTCCCTGGCACACCAGATGGGCCGACCCCGAGCTCATCGTCCATGGAATCCTGGGAGTCAACATCTGAGAGTCCTTGTACCGGGGGTGGAGACTGGCTCTGCAGGTTGCTGGTGTTGTCCTCGCCAGTGAGTTCTTTGTCACCTGTGGGTCAGATGTGAAATGGTCATTGCAGTGCACCCGGCAAGCTTTGTGTTAGCTGTGTGTCATTCACCTTTAGTACACTGCACAATTGACATATCATCACATTGTTGACTATGTGCAGTACTGTGCTTCCTGACATGATGCAGTGGTACAAGCATTACTTTTCCACGGTGCGAGGTGTCAAGGCATACCATGCGAACCGTGCACAATTGAGGTTTACAGGGACTTGTTGCCATCTAGGGCCTGGCACAACATGTGTTTAATTGAGGACTCATAGTTTATTTGTCTGACCTAGAAGTGGTCACATCTGGCCATGGACTGGCCATTGTCATCTCCTGCATCCTTTTGTCCTGTCATGTGCATATCTTGATTTGTGCCACCACACATGCTTTCATATTTTTAGAATGGTTCTTGTTGCACTTGCCCCATGGTGATGCACATGTAACTAGTTGCTGTGCATGATTGTGCTCTGGCTTTCTTCTACTTGTGCATTGTTGTGTCACACTTTGGTGGTTGTGACAGTTTCCTTAGCTTACCTGTGTGCACACTGTGTTTGGCAATGGGGTAGGTATGCCTCTTTGTGCAATGTGAGGGCTGGTGTTGTCATATGGCACCATTTCATTTGTGAAAAATGGGTGGGTGCACGTACTGGCTACCTATCTGTGAGTTTGTTTGGTGTACTGCAATGGCTTCCAACTGCTCCTGGGTGGGGTGGGGAGGGATCCATCCTGCTGAGGTGTGAGACAGAGGGAATGTTGGGAGTAGTAGTGCAGCCCTCCCAGACACAAACACCCTCCCAGGGAAAATGGCTACCTATCTATAAGTTTGATGAGGGTTGTGTAATGGCTGACACATGCTTCTGGGTGAGGTGGTGGGAGGGCTCCATCTTGCTAGGCTGTGGGACCGGGGGCATGGTGGGAGTAGTGGTGCAGGCCCCCCACCCCCAGACACCCTAATTGTGAAGATGGCTACCTACCTGTAAGTTTGATGAGGTTTGTGTAATGGCTGACACATGCTTCTGGGTGGGGTGGTGGGAGGGCTCCATCTTGCTAGGCTGTGGGACGGGGGCATGGTGGGAGTAGTAGTGCAGCCCTCCTAGACACAAACACCCTCCCAGGGAAGATGGCTACCTACCTGTAAGTTTGATGAGGGTTGTGTAATGGCTGACACATGCTCCTGGGTGGGGTGGGGGAGGGATCCATCCTGCTCAGGTGTGGGCCAGGGGGCCTGGTGGTTGTTGTAGTGCTGTCTGCCTGTACACATGCCCCATGGTTATGTTGTTAGCTATGTTTGGGGTGAATGGGAGTGGGTGAATGTTGGATCTGTGAGCCATGTTTTGTGAGTGTGTGGTGCACATAGATGGTATGTGTCCTAGGTGGTGTAGCTTTGTAGTTGTGCAAGGCAGTACATTGCAGAGTGGCGGTAGTCATTTGTTTGTTCTTACCAATCTCCACTCCCCCAGCTACTCCTGTGGTGAGACTCTCAGGATGCAGTATGGCAAGTACCTTCTCCCCCCCTTGTGGGAATGGTTTTGGTGGAATGGGAGGGCCACCGCCAGTCATCTGAGCCAGCTCACGGTTCTTGCTCCTCCTCTCCTTGACCACCCTCTTCAGATCATGCCAACGCTTCATGATCTCCTTTTTTGATCTTGAGGTGGTCCCTACTGCATTGACCCTTTGGACTATCCTAGCCAACAATTGTGTCCTTGTGGCTATAATGGTGTCTGTTGGACCAGGGTACCAAAGAGCTGTGGTTCCACTCTGACTATCTCATCTACCATGACCTTCAACTCACTCTCAGTGAATTTGGGCATTTTCTGTGTGGCCATGGTGTGTGGTGTGCAAAGTGATTGTGGGTGCAGGAGTGTGAATGGTGGTTGTGGTTGTGCTGTGTATGGTGTGTGTTGTGTAGGGGGGTTAGTTGTGCTGGCGTGGAGGTGGTGGTGGTGCTGTGTGTGGTGTGGCTGATGATGTTGTGTCCTTTGCCTCTCCTGTCAGCTGGGGTATGTGTCCCTTCTCACCTGTAGTTTTGCAAGGGATTGTGGGCAGGGAAGGGGCTGGTTTTATACTCAGCTATGTGGGTGTGTCCAATTGGGGTGTTGCTGACAGGTTTGTTGTCCTGGGATTTGTATTTTTCGTTTTGCCATTTGGTTGTGTCATTGGGGTGTGTTTTGTGTATTTGGGAGGCATGTCTAGTTTTCTTTGTGCACTTTTTGGCTTTCTTGTGGGGTTTTGGCTTCCTCCGCCATATTTTTGACGATTCGTCCACCGCGGTGGCTGTGCTCCAGCTCTTCCAGTGGCTCTCCCACTTATCCCATTGTGCGACCGCAGCGGTCGGAGACGGCGGTACGTACTGCGGGATCATCGGGGATATACTAATTTCCGGTGCGGTGTCTCCGCTATACTTGCGGCGGATTGTTGTTTTTCCACCACGATTCCGACCGCCGCGGACGGATTTTGGCCATCTCCGCCCGCTACGGGCAGTTATTCTTGGCCTCGTACCGCCGCGGTCTGATTTTTTGGGCAGTTAATCCTAATTTGCCCGCCGGTTTTCCCACAGTGCCTGCGGGCGGTTGTTTTCCGCTTTCATGGCGGTCGGGTGTTTTTCCTCCCGCCATCCTAATGGACCTCAATGTGTCACAACTAGGTTACCATCAACATATGTCTCAAGAGCATCCTGTGTGATAATATTTGAATCTTCAATCCTGTAGTCAGTTGGATGACCAGAATGGTTGGGGGAGGAGATCGAAAAAAGGAAAAATAAGAAGTACTTACGCTGTGCACATATATTTCAAGCAGTTTAACAATTCAACTGCTGTAGTATGGCTTCTGTAGTTTAGAATTTATGCGATGATGGTTGATATCTAGGAATGTAAGAACTGGGAGATTACACTCATAGAGTCCAGATATAAAAGGATATTCAGGTTGACAGCCGCATGACAGTCACATGGTTTGGCAGACCAGGGTAAGGAAAATACAACAGAAAGCTTTGCACTGAGGTTTAACCATATTGCTAGTGATAGTGCAGTGTAGCCAGACAAATAAAATCTTTGACATGGTCTTTCTCAGAGTGGGTAGAGACTCAGTCAGGAGCAGCAAGGAGGAGCTTGGATTTATTGATTCCAATTGTAAATAAGAAGCTGTCCACTCAGGTGCAAATACAGAGCAGGCAGAGTAAATTCAGATTGCTAAATACCTAAGAGTTTGACACCACACTTAAAATTCACAATACAGAGCAAGCTAAAGGGTACTCAAACTAACAAATACTTTGGGGGTCAAGATGTAAAACGCAGAAAAGGCTTGAGATTATAAGATTATTTAAGTCCCTAGGCTCCTGCTGGAAGGAAACTATAAAGGGAATGACCAGAATATCATAGAAATATCATGCTACAAGAATATTGTGTCAAGAATGTCGTCAAATAAAGAATATCATGGGACAGAAAATTGAAGGTAAGAATATATTTGTTTAGGTACGTCATATTGTACTTCTTTTAGTATCATTGCATATTATATAATTTACTCTAATATGGTGGAATGAATATTATTTTCCATTGATTTTTTATATATATATTAGTTATATTATTTTTAAGTGTTAATATTATAATCATTGTTAATTCATTTTCTCTTCATACTTTGTATACTACTTTGTAAAATGTTTTTCATTTAATTAGTACATTTTTAAGCTCATAATTAGTTGTTGGGTTTCTTTGGAATTGGGTAGGAAAGTTATTTTAAATATACATTTTTGTAATTTATGAAATGGCGTAATTTTTATTTTATTTATTTTTGATTTAGTTTGCAATTTGTAAGTGAAATGTAATTGTTTTTACAGTAAATTAGTAAATTTGTAGTGGGTTGTTGGGTTTCTAGAGGTTTAGGGTGTGCAGTTTTTTAAATATTAATTAGTGATTTTAAATGTTAATAATTGTTTGGGTTAACTAAATACTGAATTGACCATTAATTATGTTAAATATTCGATGTATTTTTTTGTATAGTTTGTGATTTTGAATGTATATTACAATGTTATACAGTTTAATTAGTAATTTGTAATTTAGTAGCAGGTTAATGGGTGTCTAGGAGATTAGACTTGGAAGTTATTGAAAATGTTAATTAATGCTTTTAATGAACAATTATTTTTTAAGTTAATTAAAAGATTAGTTGATAATCATGTACATTTGTTTTTTTGAATAACTGTCAATTAATTGATCAGTGTATTTAATTTTAAATGTTTTGAAATGAGTTTTATATTATTTGTTTTAGTTTAAATTGCTTTGTTTTAATACGTAATTTAATATTAATAATGTGTTTGTTGGTGTTGACCTCTTCAAAGTATAACACTGCCTACTGATGCTTAGAGTGGAGTGAGAACAACAGGTGTAACCCCTCCAAAATCTAACACTTTCTTTGCTGTTGCATAGAGCCCAACTCTTTCCTTACTGTTGAGTAGATCAGAGTGAGAAAAGTAAATCCTTTCTTCACAACTCAACTAATATCACTGGTTACATGGGCAAAATTCTTTATGAATTATTGGATAGTTTGTAAACCCCAAGAAATGATGTGCCTTCCTAAGACTTCTTAGTAAAGACCATTCCATTATAGCAGACATCTTCTTACTATCCATACCAAGACCACAAGCACTCTGACTAAATCCAAGATACACAACTTCTTCCTTGTCAAATTCACATTTAACATACTTTCAAGTTAGATGATGCTTTTGGAGCCATGACAATCCATCCACAATTCACATGTTTTTGATATTCAGTAAGAGTCTTGGACAAAAAAAGAATATCATCCAGATCTGGTAGTACAAAATGGTTCTACCAAACAGAAAACTGGAATCCATAAAACAATGAAAAATATGTGGAGAGTTGCACGACCCAAATAGCAATACATGATATTCAAAAGGTCCAACTATGATGTGGAAGGCTGTTTTTCACTCATCAGTCTAATGATAAATGATAAGTGCCTCACACATCAAGTTTTCTAAAGAGATTTTGTTCTATGGAATGATTCCAATACATCCTTGTTAAGGGGCAAAGGATATTTGTCCTTCGTTGTAATCTGATTCAAGCCTCTAAGATAAAGGATCCTGACCCTTCTTGGGGAGAAAAAACCAGAAGCAATCAAGAGAAGAAGATGGAACAATCACCCTATTCTATAGATTCTCTTGTACCTAGGCATTAATTATTTCATATTTCAGAGAATACATTTTCTGAAAAGGCACCACACATCTTGGTATAATGTGTACAGCAGTCATACTCCTTATGAAGTGGAAGAGAACGGGCCTTAGGCTTGGCCATAACTGAATAAAAGGCATGATACTGCTTTGGCACTGGAGACATGTTAGCTACAATTTTGTCAGATGTAGAACCCTTTAGTTCATCACTCGGAGACCAATAACGTCCGGAAGCATAATGTGACAAAACTGTGATAATTAAGAAATGGTTTGAGCAGATCAATTCACATATGGATTGTGCATATTAAGACAAGTAATTCCAAAGATGACGATATAGTGATGAGAGGCAATAATATCTAATTTAACACTTCTGTACAATTTCCAAAAGAGACCTGCATTGGAAAAGACGCCTCTTGTATTCTTATATTCAACCGAAAGAAGAAACCAACTGTTCACATTTTTTCAGACATCTCCTTGGCTTTCTATTCCTTTTTGCCCTATCCATCCTGATTTATGAACAAACTACATGCCTCACATTCTAGCAAGGTAGAAGCATTAACAAACTGCCCATCTTTAGTCTTGATCACATTGAGTAATAGAAATAAATGATTGTCAGCATTTTTCATGAATGATCCAATATAGGAGAGCCAGTGTTCTCCCAACTTCTTATCGTAAAAAGATTGAATTCTACTAACCTTCTTTTTTGGCAATGTAGCACAGCCTTAAATCATATGTCCAGCATCACAGCAATAAAGACAGAGCGCTGTGGTAATCCATGCTTCTTTCCACCTTCTGTCAAAGGACCCCTCACAGCTTCTACTGGAAATTGGTCTGGAAAGTCTTTTTTGGTATTTTACACATATACCATATAGAGGTTAACATAGCACAGTGCAGCTTCAGACTTCTAAGAAGTATAGTCGATCATGGCATACATATTTGTTACAGATGTAAAGGAGTTGTCTCTGCTTCGTGTATCGTGCTCTAGAATCAGTGTTGGTTATTGTGTACTGCATGTCCCTGAGAAGACTAAGTTTCAAAAGAAACAAGAGAAACTAGCTCAACTAGACAGAGGTATGTGTTCGTAGGCCAGAGCTGGGGGGGGGCACCTAGCCCCTGGGTGAGGGGGTGCCCCTGGTTTAGGAGAGGACCCCTGCAGGGTGGAGGGAACAGGCAGGAGGGGCAGGGAGCAAAACCACAGGGGGTGAGATGGCAGGGCAGAGCCACTAGAGTGCAGCACCTGGGTGGTGCAAGCAGGATATTCCTGCAGGATAGAAGCAGCGTGCAGAAGGATGGGAAGTTCCCCCTGGGGTTCACAATTGCTGGTGGAAAGTGTGAGCATATACCACGTATCTGGGGGTTCAGGGTGGATTCTCGTCTGATTTGGCTACCACTGTGGTTAGGTACCTTTCCCATCCCAGGGGCGTGGCTGATCCCCACCTCGACCTGCACCGACTCTGAGCAGCGTGTCTCACTCAGTCAACATTCCAGAGCGTAATTCAGAGAGCCGCAGCTGTATAGGGGGGAAAGGACTGACTTCCAACCCATGGCTGTCTGCCACTTGCCGAGAATTAGGGCCAGGTCAATGAATTTATTAGGAGGTTTTCATTCAGCGATGCAAGAAGTAAGCACCAGAATACAACATAGTGCATCTTTCATCTGGTGGGAACCCAGTGCTTCCTAGATATGAGTGAGTACCTCATCCCAGTAAGAGCTGATGGAGGGACAATCCCCCACCATGTGTATAAAATCTGCCGTATCAGTGGAGCAATGGGTATAGACATCCCCGGTGCCCGGGTACCTATGGGCGATCTGATTGGGGGTGAGATAAGTGTGATGGAAATAATTGAACCAGGTAGACTTAAGCCCAACGTTCGTAGAGATAATTTTAACCCTCCACATACGGTGTGCCTATTGCCTACCCGTAAACTCTGTGTGTAGTGCAGTCTCCCAGTAAGTCCTCAGCACCTGGAGCGTTGTACCGCTGTCCGTGCGTAAAGTGCTATACAGGCAAGTGATGGCTCATCTGGCCCCCCATGTACAAGTAATTTCTGCAAAAAAATGAGATCTCTGGCTCTTCGTCTATCCTATGCCAGACCTGGTAGAGCTGGTGTGTGAGGGTAGCGTAAATTAGGAAAGAGCCGAGTGGAATATCATAGTCATCCATCAGGCCTTTACAAGTGTGGAGAATCTTGTCTTTGAAAAGATTTCCCCCATGTGATAAGGCCCGCCTATGTCCACTGGGTCACATCTTGTCTCGGTCAGAGTGTGGTGCAACCTGGCATCTCCCAGAGGGGCAAAGACAATGCATAGGGGGTATATGTGTGACACTTAGTAGTGTAAGGTGCCCCAGCATGTCCTAGCCACCAGCATAAAGATGTTCTCATCTCCTTTTGGAGCCATCACCTCAAGGCACAGTAACCACCTCAATACGTTTGTGGAGATGATCCTCTGAACCAATGTCCCAGTTCTGACATGCTGTTTCCAGTTAGCTAGCGCGTCGGCCACTGCAGTTGGGCAGCTGTATAGTAGTACTTGTAGTTTGGGGCTCATAATATACCCTCTACCAGCTGGGCATAAAATGAGGAGATTGTCACCCATCGCCTCCCATTGTCCCATATCAATACAATCAAAAGTAAACGTAGTCTTTTAAAGAACCCCTTGTTTTGCAGGATAGGAATGGTGGAGAAGAAATATAGCAGTCGCGAGAGTGCCAACATTTTGGAGATGGCTAAGACCCTCATAAGGGAAAGCGTGAGGCCCGTCTACAATGACATGGAGCTTCTTACTGTGGTCAGTGCCCCCCCTTTATTGCCATCCACCAGGTCTTTGTCAGTGTGATACACACTGATCCCCAGGTTTTTAAAGGTGGCATAGCTCCAGGGGAGGGGTGTGTCTTATGTTGCTGCTCATCCGTAGTCACTGTTAAGGGAAAGAGATAGGATTTGTCCAAGTTCACCTTAAGGCCAAAACCTCCACCAAAAGGTGCAGGAGCTCTATAAGGCATGTAATGTTTTCTGCATCCTCACAGAGAGGTGTACAGGCATGTCATCTGCATATAATGAAATTATATGCCACCGGTCCTCGACCTGACCACCCTAATTTCTGGCCGCAAAGCGAAGCGTACACACAAGGGGCTCCGTGGCCTAAGCGAAGATGGTTGGGGAGAGGGGACAGACCTGCAGTGTGCCACGTTCTATGTGGAGTAGGTCAGAGATGGTAGCACCCATCCTCACTCTTACCATCGGTGTATTGTAGAGTAGCGAAACCCAGGCTTTGGCAACTCAGCCCCACACCAAGTCTGTGGAGGACCTCCTTTAGATAATCCCACCCCAGAGTGTCAAACTCCTTCTCTATATTGATGGAAGCAACCCAGGGGTTAGTACTGGATTTCCTCATCCAGTTCACTAATATGAAAAGGCGGCGTAAGCTCAAAAGGTGTTTCTACCGGGTATGAACCCATTTTGTTCGGGGACTATTACGTGTTGTGCTATAGGAATCAATCTATTGGCCAGCAGCTTCCTGAGGATCTTATAGGCATATAAAAGGGACAGGAGGCAATGAGACCCCAGCAGCAAGGGATTTCTGTCTAGTTTGGAAACGACTACTAGTACTGCTTCCGTTATAGATTGGGGAAGTATTCCCGATGAGTATGCTGACTCATAGACAGGGTCGGACTAGGAACCCACAGCAGCCTCGGCAATTTTTGTTGGACCAGCCCCTTTACGGTGCATACTGAGTGCAGTTAGTGAGCCTGACCACTATAAGGAGGGTTTGAGGGGGTTCTGCTCCAAGAAAATTTGAGCATTCTACAACAGATTTTTTTATTATATATTCAATTATATTAGCTTTTAAAGCATAGTAAATGAGGACCTTAGAGTGCACCAGAATTCAACAATCTTTGTGGGGGCCTTTCAATGATTACCTCACTATCAACCTCCAACGGGGCCCCTCATCTCTCCATAGCCCCTCTCTCACATGCATTAAATTTGTTTTATAGCACCTCTCATTCCAGTGTAGGGTGTCCGAGCACTTTACATTACACACAAACACAGAGGCAATGAATTATACATGTGTAAATCATTGCATAGAAAATGTTACAGAAGATAAAGGGGGCTACAAAGTGTAGAATTCATGTCATCCATACTGGTAGGCATTTTTAAGAGTCCTTGGTGTGGAGAAGCACAAACCCTGGATTCAAAACATAACACTGTGGTTAGGGATGGATTCACTAATAAGAATGTATTTCTACCCAAATAAACCCTTTTAGCAACATTAGGACAATAAAAGAGTCAGAAAAAACATAACATTCTAACTTGTGGCATACAGTTTGCATGCAGCTCTTAGATGACATTTCATATCTCATTGTGCTAGATTATGATTGTAACTTATGAACTGCACAGTAACAAAAGGGCCTCTGTGACAAAAGCTGTATCCCACTAAGTGAAGCACATAAAATATTTTTCTGTGATCTGCATGGTATACGTCCTCTGCAGCAGGCATATTAATCCTCTGTGCTACCTTAGATGAGTCAAAACTGCCACTAGACAAAACTCCAATCTCTCTCCAGCAGTTGCATTAATCACAATAATGTTATCGCCGTTCCTTGATAATATGGCCCCAGGTTATCTTGACACTTTTATTATTGCCTGAAAACTAGTGGATGTACAAGGGACTCTGCAGTGCCTTTAAAACTGCTGAACTGATACAAAACTGTCCCTCTTCCATTCCAGATTATTGGGGAAATACCTGCTGCCCGGTACAGCCAGTCCAACGTTGCTCATAGACCTGGAGGAGGTGCGGGTGAGTTGCAATGAGAGGTCAGTGTAGAACTCTACGAGCCAACCATCCGTGCCCAGGATCTTACTGCATGCCATTTGTTTGAGTGCCTGAGAGATTTCGTCCCCAGAGAGTGACACTTCCAATTCTGCTTGGTGAGATGCCTGCAATCATGGGAGATGCAGTGCATCTATCAATGTCTGTATCGCGGAGGTGTCCACTGTTACCGGAGCCATGTACAGCATGCTGGAATAGGAGCAGAAAGCAAGGTTAATGGCTTCCATAGAGTTGACAATGGTGACAGTCATATCCCAAATAGCTGTGATGGGGGTCCTGGGGAAGTCTGAAATAATGAACCAGGCAAGGAGTCTGGCCGCTTTGTCCTCCTCCGCATGTTTCCTAGCCAAGTACTCCCTGTAGTCCAGGGTACCCAGTTTAACTAAAGTGGTATTGTGAGCGAGCTTCACCTGCACTAATGGAAGAGCGGCTGCCTGGCTGTTCTGTGGGTAGTGATAATTTGTGTGCTCTGATTTCTGCTTCCAAGCATTGAAGCTTCTTCTGCAATATAAATTTGGTGCAAAACACCATTTGATAGCTAGACCTCTGAGTACCACTTTAAATATGTCCCACTCTATCCTGGCATCCAAGGCAATACTTGCGTTCTCTCTGAAATACGAATCCAGGTGCTTAGACAGAGTAGCTCATAACGCCTTGTTCTGTAGGGCTTCCACAGGTAGGCACCACGTCGGCATGCATCACGGCAGTAAGAGCAGGTTGTGGTCAGAGGAGGTTTGTCCAAGGTACTCAGTCTTTGATACCCTGGGGAGTGCAGTGGCTCTACAATAGAAGAGATTGATTCTAGTGTGGAGGTCATGTAAACTTGAGTAGTAGGGGTATTCCCTAGTTGTGGGTGTAAGCAGAGGCCAGCTTCCAACACCTGGGCATCGGACACCCATTGCTGCAGGTTTATTGTCAAGGAAATGGACTGTGCACCAGGGACTGTCAAATGCGTACAATCTAACACCACATCCGGGACACAATTGTAGTCCCCATAATAACACGGAGTGCCAGTCAGTAACGCTGTGGTTAATGAGTTTAGAAAGAATGCCTGGTTGGAGTTAGGTCATATAATGGTATTAGGGGAACTGGAGACCCATCTAACAACTCCTCCACCACTACATATCTCCCCTCTGGTTCAGTTTTAGCGTACAACACCAAAGGAGGCACCCCTGGAGCAGCCCATATCAAAACACCCCATGCGTAACTGGAGTATGTGGTCCCTATCACTGTACCCCGCCATCTCTTGACCACACCCCCTCTATAGCAGATAAAAAGAGGTGGATCTCTTAAAGAAAGTCTATGCATACCCCGTGCCTCGTCAGATATTTGTAGATGCAATACCTTTTAACATAGTGTCCATGCCTATGACATTTCAGGTCGTAAGCTGGTACTGTGTCCCAGCAAAATGATCACTGACCGACATGGTTAATGCAATAAGAGCCAGATGCTGTAACCATGTGCCCCCGCCCCACCCCCAAACAAGCACCCCGATCCCCGTCCATGCATACCATATAGAAAACATAAAAAATGCAACAAACAAAGAAAAGTAACATCAACTTCCCAACACCCCTTCCCACACCAATGTGTCAACAGGCGCCCAGCCAGCAATGCTATAATGCATAGAAACATGTTCTCATAGCAGTTAAGAGAGGTAGCAGCAATTCAACTGAGGGTGTAGGGTGGTGTTGGAGCAATGTATCATCCAGGAAGAAAACCCTTGTGACCAGTCCACCACTGGCACTGTCTGCCTGTTCCCTCATGGGGCCCACCGTCCTGACCCTGTCACGGGGCCTCCGATGCCTCTGCACCTGCCAGCTCCCAAGTACTCCTTCTCCTGTGGGTGGCGAGACGATGCCCCAACTTTTCACCCTGGTCCACGCTTCTCCTAGGGTTGCACATAAGGTGGTGTGGCCATTATGTATTATCTTTAAAGTGGCAGGAATCTACAAGGCGTACTTAATTTCCAGGGCTCGAAGGTGCTGCTTCACTTCCAGGAAAGAGGCACAAGGATGGGACGGTCCACCTGAAACACTGTGCACTTGTTCCAGTGAGAAAGGGGTCAATAGTCCCCCCCCCCCCAGAACAGTCTGTGCAAGCCAGTCCTCTAGGTAGAGCTCAATGCTGTGGCCTTTGGCTCGTTCCGGGAGTCCCACAATCCTCACATTATTAGGGGAGAAGTAGCCTTTATGATCCTTGACTCATTTCCTGAGGTAATGTGCCTCCTACTGTAGGGCTGTGATATGAAAGTCTGCCGGTCTGAGCGCTGCCAGAGTAGATTCCATGTCCTCCACCTGGCCTTTCAACTTCTTGTGTTCTTCATGCATGAAGCCTGTGTCAATCACCAGGGCATCTATTTTGGGTTCCAGGGAAGATTTAATGTCTAGGACACCTTGTAGGATCTCCTCGAATTTTCGAGAGTGTCCTGATAGCGTAAGCTGCATCGTTCGATCAGGAGGTTGCAGGGCACCTCAACCTGAGCCGCTGCTTCGGCCGTGACCGCAGTGGCCTTGTCATGTTTAGGGCAAACAATAAGGATAGGGGCACCTGCGGGCAGGAAACCACTGAATACACATCTCCCCACTGAGTCCTGGGTCCCAGTCCTGACAGGGGCACAGTACCATGTGCCTATTTCAGTTCACAGAAGCCCCCCTTATAGTAGGTCAGGTGGTTGAAATAGAGAGGATTGAGGGAGGGCAATGAAACAGGCCGCAGACTTTGAAAAGGATGGATGGGGAAGAGTGATCCCCATTGGATATGGTGTCCTAATATAGTCTGCGATAAGTGGGGGAGGGTGGTAGGGGCCCCTCCATGCCACGCTGTTCTTAGTGGGTTGCACACAGGCAGCAATGGTGGCCATAACTGAATAAAAGGCATTATACTGCTTTGGCACTGGAGACATGTTAGCTACAATTTGGTCAGATGTAGAACCCTTTAGTTCATCACTCGGAGACCAATAACATCCGGAAGCATAATGTGACAAAACTGTGATAATTAAGAAATGGTTTGAGCAGATCAATTCACATATGGATTGTGCATATTAAGACAAGTAATTCCAAAGATGACGACATAGTGATGAGAGGCAATAATATCTAACTTAACACTTCTGTACGATTTCCAAAAGAGACCTGCATTGGAAAAGACGCCTCTTGTATTCTTAAATTCAACCGAAAGAAGAAACCAACTGTTCACATTTTTTCAGACATCTCCTTGGCTTTCTATTCCTTTTTGCCCTATCCATCCTGATTTATGAACAAACTACATGCCTCACATTCTAGCAAGGTAGAAGCATTAACAAACTGCCCATCTTTAGTCTTGATCACATTGAGTAATAGACATAAATGATTGTCAGCATTTTTCATGAATGATCCAATATAGGAGAGCCTGTGTTCTCCCAACTTCTTATCGTAAAATGATTGAATTGTACTAACCTTCCTATTTGACAATGTAGCACAGCCTTAAATCAATCATATGTCCAGCCTCACAGCAATAAAGACAGAGCGCTGTGGTAATCCATGCTTCTTTTCACCTTCTGTCAAAGGACCCCAACAACTTCTACTTGAAATTGGTCTGGAAAGTCTTTTTTGGTATGTTTTTTTAATCAAACACATATACCATAGAGAGATAACATGGCACAGTGCAGCTTCAGACTTATAAGAAGTATAGTCGATCATGGCATACATATTTGTTACAGATGTAAAGGAGTTGTCTCTGCTTCATGTATCGTGCTCTAGAATCAGTGTTTGTTATTGAGTACTGCTTGTCCCTGAGAAGACTAAGTTTCAAAAGAAACAAGAGCAACTAGCTCAACCAGAGGTATGTGTTCGTAGGCCAGAGCTGGGGGGGGGGCACCTAGCCCCTGGGTGAGGGGGTGCCCCTGGTTTGGGAGAGGACCCCTGCAGGGTGGAGGGAACAGGCGGGAGGGGCAGGGAGCAAAACCACAGGGGGTGAGATGGCAGGGCAGAGCCACTGGAGTGCAGCACCTGGGTGGTGCAAGCAGGATCTTCCTGCAGGATGGAAGCAGCGTGCAGAAGAATGGGAAGTTCCCCCTGGGTTTCACAATTGCTGGTGGAAAGTGGGCATATACCACGTATCTAGGGGTTCAGGGTGGCTTCTTGTCTGATTTGGCTACCACTGTGGTTAGGTACCTTCCCAGGGGCGTGGCTGATCCCCACCTCGACCTGCACTGACTCTGAGTAGCGTGTCCCACTCAGTCAACATCCCAGAGCGTAATTCAGAGAGCCACAGCCAGGGGCGCAACTAGGTCTTAATTTCGGGGGGGGGGGCTAACATGGCAAATGAAGGGGCGTGGCTAATGCTAATCAATAGGGGTGGGGCTAAAATGGCAGATAATCAAGATCGGTTAATGCTCAGGTCAAGCTGAGAAAAAAATGTGGTGAATTCTGCATTTGAAACTGGACAACAATTAGAGCACACATTTTTGTTAATTTGATGCATTTATATGCTATTGTCTTATGAAAATGGAACAGAATGTACTGAATTAAAAGACCAATTTAATATATTTTACTACAAAGCACTTTAGGAACACAATATAACCAATTTTCACAATGCCATTTCAAGGCGACGACCCTTTCTCGCCAGTTCATCAACAATTGCTTCTATAGGAGGACAATGTGCTTGTGAAATATTTATCATTGAAAGTCCAGAGAGTCGTTCTTGCCCCATTGTTGACCGAAGATAGGTTTTCAGTCTGCGAAGACAACTGAAGCACCTTTCTGGGGATGCGGTTGTCACTCGCAAAGTGGCAAATAATTTTAGCAGACAGTATATGTTGGGATAGAAGTCAATGTGAGCATGAGTTAAGGTATCCATTATATTCCCTGGCCTTTCTTCAATAGGTACCTTCAGCCATGTCATTACCCATATGTCATATTCATTTTTGAGATCCTCGCATGTACCAGGTAAATCGTCCTCATATATGTCAAGAGCATCCTTCAAATTTTCAAAAGACTCTTGGGTGACAAATCTTGGTACCAGATACTGCATTGTACAGGCTTTTTTCACACGCTGGGTGAATCTTTCTGACTATTCATACAATAAATTGTCTATAAATGGTAAAAATATTGAAATCCTATATTAAGCTTCAGGATCACTAGTCTTGTAATTGGCCCGTTGTGTCTGCCTGCCAGTAAGGCGTGGCATTGTCAGAGGTTCCCCTGCTGTGGTTTGGGCTTTAACGAAAATCTCATTAAATGCGTCTTCAGCTTTGTCTCTGCTTTCTTGAATCACCTGCTGGACTTTTTCAATCTGTCCTATGCACTCCAACATATCTGTTATTATGATTTTGGAGTGCAGCTGAAACAGGAAGCAGTAGCCCAGAAAATCGTGCCAGGATGTGTAATGCAACAATGAAGTTATGGGACTGAACAGCTGCGAGAAATTGCTCAGCCTTGGAAGAGGCATTGTGACCTTGCAAGTCCGAGAGCTCAAGCAAAGAGTCAACCACAGCTGGGTACATATCAACAAAACGAACAACCGATGCATTCCTTTCAACCCACCGTATCTCACATAAACGACTTAACAGTTTCTTTTTTGTATCTGGCAAAGTAGCAAATTTCGCCTTTAGGACAGCCATCCTTTTTGCGGAGCCTCTTACAAAATTAGACACTTCTTTAAGTGTTGAAAGACAATTACGGATTTGACGTATAACACATGAATATCGAATCACAAGGTTCAGTGAATGACTTCCACAATGTACATAAAATGCCTTTGGCACACGCTCTGAAACTAGCGCCTGTGCACCTTTAACAGAGCTTTTCATTGCAGCACAACCATCGTATGTTTGCCCACATATACGATCTACATTCAGGCCAAATGTTTCTAAAGAAGTGAGAATTTTCTTTCCAATTTCAACCCCTGTTCCATCCTGAAGCTCTTCGAAGCCAAGGAATTCTTCATACACAGATGTACCTTCTATAAAACGAATTACTAGAACAAGTTGCTCGATAGTGGCACTGTCAGTTGTTCCATCTGCTAAAATGGCAAAAAATCTTGCATTGTTTGCGCGCTCCACCACTCTATTTCTCATTAGAATGTTGAAAGCAGAGATGATATCATTCTGAATCTTCCAACATGTGTAAGTTGCATTAGAGGAACACGTTGCCAGATGCCATGCCAGAACTTCATCACCAGCTTGAAGTCGTAGGCGCAGAGCAGCACGGAAATTGCCATCATTCTCTTCGGGTTCCTTTGAAGTAATAGGTTGTCCACTGTCTCTGTGTCCTCGAAGAGCTATACCTTGTTTGGCACAATGGAGTACTGATTCCACTATTGGCACAAGTCATTTTCTGTTTTCCCAAAATAGTTTTCTTCCAGTTGCTCTCGATCATAGTTGTAACAGCAACAGACTTCCCTTCAAAAAAAGATGAGAAGTTAGCTGCCACTGTCATATTCTCTTTGTGATACAAGGAAGAAGCATGGAAACGAAAATCACTTGTGCATGTTTCCCTTTTGTTATGAGCCGAAGCACTAATTTCCCCACAGCTTGATGGGAACCTCTTCCAACTTCTTTACGGGCAAAGAGTACACACATCTTGCATAAGACCCCCTCAAGTTTAGCACTGTAGGCAAGCCATGGGCGATAGGTTTTCAACCATCCATGTTGAAAGCGACATGCTTGAATTCCCTGCTGAACGACTGGAAACGTGTATGATGTCTCTGGCGTCCAGGAAGAGTGCAAAAGTTGGTAGCATAAATCACCTGGGATTGATGATGAAATTGTGCTGACTCTATATCTAAGATGTATGAACTCTTTGACTTTTCCAAACATGGACTACTATTCGCTGGCTTACCAGTTGTTGTATATGCAGGAGACTCAGAATGAAGTAATGCTAAATGTTCTTCTGGAGTATAGCCGGAAGCTGGAAGGACAGGTTCTTCACCTGAATCAGAACATGCTGTCAAAGGGTCTTGAGTGGCTGGCCGACGAATGAAAAAATCCTCTATCTTTCGCCGCTTAACATTTTGTGGTCCAATGCCTCTGGTGCTTGGCATCCTGCTGTATGCAGATATCGATGTCTAGTGAAATATAAAAAAAGGCCCTCAGGTCAATTACTTCATTATTACAAAACTACGAGGGGAAAGAATACTGTAATACTGTAATTTTGTACAATAACCCAACATTAAAAAGCCAAGAAATACAAGTTAAACATCCAGTACCTCTCTAATTTACCCTAAACTCTTTAAAGAAGTAAGCTAGAAGTAGCCTGATTTCCTGTATAATTATGATACCACACACTTACCACATGTCTAAACTCCAATGAAATGGCTGGAATTTCTTATAATATGAAAATGTCCAATGCAAATCAGCCCCAAACAATTGTGCAAAACCATCTGGGTATATAATTAGAAGATTACATTTCTAATGTTTGACGCAAAGACTTCTGCCCTCTATGCATTCAATGTACGCTTACCTACAGAAAGAACAGGCCTCAAAAATATTTAGGCGCAGATTTACTAAACTTTCATGCACCACAACTTGACAAGGGAACATGCTGCCCTGTGTTGCATGAAAGGCAGAGAGCAAAAATGTGCCATATTCACAAAAATGCCACATTTCTGCTGTCTCCCTCAACTGGTGCTGCATAGTGCCAATGCAGACATCATGGTCCAACTGTCCCTGCGTTATGAGCAAGATTTTTTCTGAGATGGAAGGGATACCTGAATGCAGCTCACATGGAAAAAGGAAGCAACAAAGATAAATAAAGATAATTCTCCTCGTAACGCTTGGGCGGCGCACCATTTGGAAGCATTCCCTGGTTTACTGGCCGAAGTAACTGTGGGGTTGTGTCAAAATCCATAGACGGATGTGTGGGAATGCCCTAGCTCCACCCATGGAACGACTTCCCAAAGCAAGATAACTCAAGGCAGCTCAATGCTCTGCCTCTCATTACTCTGGAGTTACTAAACCACGCAAAACCACACAAAGTGGCTTTGTGTGGGTTAGGTAAATCCCAATTAAATGAGTAAAATGATGGCAGCGTAAAAGGAAATCAGAATGGATGGCTATAAGGGTGAAAGGATAGCAGAGTAAATGTAAATGTGAGAGGATGGATGCGTTGGTGAAGGGATTGTAGAGTAAATAGAAATCTGAGATGATGGCTAAAAGGGTGGGTGTAAGGTTGGCAGAGTAAATTGAAATCCGAAAGGATGGATGATTGGATTGATGGATGAAAGAATAGCAGAGAGGATAACACACACCTACCCGATTTACCAGCAGGTTACAGAGTTCATTGCAAAGTGTGTTTACCAAATGTGGATATTATGCTCTCATAATATTGATATTAGGGAGTGGTGTACATCAGCAAGCAACGTAAATACCCTCTAAATGGCTCAGTATCACAATATGATTGCATGTTTCAAGTCAGGATAGAGGCACACACATGGAGCCCTTAAATGCCTGAGCTCTGCGCTCTCATGTAAAAGTCCAGCCCTAGTAACGTCTGAGTAACCAAGATGGTGTTTTCAAAATACCCCGCAATCTACACCCGTCTGCTTGACATGCATTTTTGATACACTGCATTACCTGCAGGAAAATCTCACATTTGAAGAGCCAATCAACATACTTCGGACGTGATGGCTAAAAGTAGATAGTTATAGTTAGGACCCTGTTTCCATAGGAAATCCGCAACATTCTATTTTGAATAACTTTGGCGCCGGTCGACGAATCCTCGCGAATTTTTCAAAATAGGTGGGGCGCTACGCTCCACTCCTACCCTTAAAGTCTCGGGGGGATTCGTCAAGCGGGGGCTGAGATAAAAGGGGGGTCCCAAAACGCGTTTTTCCCATGCATTTTTCCATAGGACCTTTAGACAGAGCTACAGCCCGAACGGCTGAACATAATTTAATGAAATTTGGCAGAGAGGTAGTCCTCAGGTCAAGGAAGTGCCTTTTGTAGGTTTGGTGTAAATCTGTTCAGTAGATTCTGAGAAAATAGCCTTTAAATCAATATATATATCTGAGCCAGCTTACGGTGCGCTTACGGTGCGCTTACCGTACGCGTACGGTGACGTGCGCGAGCGCGATTCTGATTGGACGTTAGATCTTAGTAAACATTCGAATCGGTCGAAACCAGGAAGCGGCGGCCGCCATTTTCTCTCTCGCACTCTGACAGGGGGTTGAAAAACAAAGTGCAAAACCATGTAAAGGGGCTGTTTAGACAGCTCCCAAGCACCTAGCCATGTCGAGGGAGTCCCCAACGATCCCCCAAGTGAAAAAAGGGAATTTTAATTTTTTTGAAAATTTCGCCGATAACGCTTACCGTACGGTAATAAATAATAAAAAAAAAAAATCCACATTCTCAACACCCCGTGTGCAAATGGTGCCCGAAGTGCACCATTTGTGCATGGATTATTACAGATGAACAAAACATATATTTTACCTGTCACAACGATGCTCATCATATGTCCTCCATGTGCGCACGGTGCGCGAAGCGCATCGTGCGTTCATGGCGCTCACCGCACGGAACGAACTGCGTTAGGTGGGCGCGCACGCCACAAATGGCGTAAAGTAACTTAGCATTTAAAAAACCGTACAAATTCACTGAAAAAACCATAGGTTTCACACACGTTATAGTTAGGAATTAGCATTTAAAAAACCTTGCAAATTCACTGAAAAAAACATAGGTTTCACACATGTTATAGTTAGCTGGACATTTTACTGATAAAAAACCAATGAAATTCCCCCGTTATAGTTACTGTAGGCAACTATAACTCTCGCGACCATAATCCTCTGCTGATGACATATGTGTCTTTATGAAAAAAAAATATTTGTAATATATGCATAGCTAAAATTTAATGGAAGAAGACATGGGCAAATAAGTGTCTAAATACAGTATTAGCATCAGCAGAGGATTACGGTCGCGTGAGTTATAGTTGCCTACAGTAACTATAACAGGGGAATTTCATTGGTTTTTTATCAGTAAAATGTCCAGCTAACTATAACATGTGTGAAACCTATGGTTTTTTCAGTGAATATATATATATATATTATCTACTGGCGGTCGCCAGTAGATAGTTATAGTTACAACCTAGTTTCCATAGGAAATCTAAAAATTCTATTTTGAATAACTTTGGCGCCGGTTGACGAATCCTCGCGAAATGTTCAAAACTAATGGGGTGCTCCATTCAGCTCCTACCCCGAAAGTCTCGGGGTGATTCGTCAAGCGGGGGCCAAGAAAAAAGGGGGGTCCCAAAACGCGTTTTCCCCATGCATTTTTCCATAGGACCTTTAGTCGCAGCTACAGCCCGAACGGCTGAACAGAATTACGTGAAATTTGGCAGAGAGGTAGCCATAAGGTCAAGGAAGTGCCTTTTGCCTGGTGTAAATCTGTTCAGTATTTCCTGAGAAAATAGCATTTAAAAGCATATCAATATCTATACGTGCGCACCGTGCGCGCACAGTGCGCGCACCCTGCCGTGCGCGAGCGCAATTCTGATTGGTTGTTATATGTCGGTAAACATTCGAATCGGTCGAAACCAGGAAGTGTCGGCCGCCATTTTGTCTCTCGCAGTCTGAGGGGGTGGAAAAGAAAGGTGGAGAACGTGAAAAGGGGGCAGAGTGGACAGTTCCTGACCCCCTAGCCTTGGTCAGGGGGTCACAGAAGGACCCCCAAGGGCGAAAGAAACAATTTTTTTTTTTTAAATCGCGAGATGTGCGCACGATGCGCGCACGGCGAACCGTGGGTGCTTGGTGCGCGTAGCTCAACGAGCGCCCACAGCGCGCGCACGGAGCGCGCACGGTGAAAAACCTGAAAAAAAAATAAATAATAAATACATAACTTAGCATTTAAAAAACCGTACAAATTCACTGAAAAAAACATAGGTTTCACACACGTTATAGTTACCAATTAGCATTTAAAAAACCTTGCAAATTCACTTAAAAAACCATAGGTTTCACACATGTTATAGTTAGCTGGACATTTCACTCGTAAAAAACCAATGAAATTCCCCCGTTATAGTTAGTGCAGGCAACTATAACTCACGCGACCGCAATCCTCTGCTGATGACGTCAGATATTACATCACTGATGACATATGTGTCTTTATGAAAAATAAATATTTGTAATAAATGTATAGCTAAAGATTAATGGAAGAAGACATGGGTAAATAAGTGTCTAAATACAGTGATGTAATATATGACGTCATCAGCAGAGGATTGCGGTCGCGTGAGTTATAGTTGCCTGCACTAACTATAACGGGGGAATTTCATTGGTTTTTTACGAGTGAAATGTCCAGCTAACTATAACATGTGTGAAACCTATGGTTTTTTAAGTGAATTTGCAAGGTTTTTTAAATGCTAATTTGTAACTATAACGTGTGTGAAACCTATGTTTTTTTCAGTGAATATATATATACACACACACACATATATATACACACACACACACACACACATATATATATATATATATATATATATATAGGTTTATATTTCCCTGTCAATGGCTTATTGTTTTTGTAAAGTATATATATATATATATACATTTATATATATATATATATATATATATTTATATATATATATATATATATATATATATATATATACATATATATATATACACACACACACACCCACATTTCCTTAAAACCCAACAACCCTTCAACCCATACCAACCCTAAAATTGCCCCCCTGGCACCCTAAAGCCCATGCCAACCCTGAACCCTAAAATTAACCCAAAAGCCATACCCACACTGAACCCTAAAATTACCCCTGGCACCCTAAAACCCATTACCACCCTGAACTCTGAAATTATCCCCCTGGCACCCCAAAACCCATACCCACCCTGAACCCTAAAATTACCCCTGGCACCCCAAAACCCATACCCACCCTGAACCCCAAAATTACCCCCCTGGCACCCCAAAACCCATACCCGCCCTGAACCCTAAAATTACCCCTGGGACGCCAAAAACCATCCTGATCCCTAAAATACACCCCCCTGGAACCCCAAAACACATACCCGCACTGATCCCAAAAATTACACGCTTGCCCTCCAAAATCCATTACCACCCTGAACCCCCAAATTATACCCCTGGCACCCCAAAACCCATACATACCCGAACCCTAAAATTACTCCCTCACACCCCAAAACCCATTACCACCCTGAACCCTAAAATCATCCCACTGGAACCCCAAAACCCATACCTTAGCTGATCCCTAAAATTACGCCCTTGCCCCCCAAAGCTCATACCCACACTGAACCCTAAAATTACCCCTGCCACCCCAAAACCCATACCTGCACTGATCCCTAAAATTACACCCTTGCCCCCCAAAATCCATTCCCACCCTGAACCCCAATATTACCCCCCTGCCACCCCAAAACCCATACCCACCCCAAACCCTAAAATTACCCCCTGGCACCCCAAAACCCATTACTACCCTGAACCCTAAAATCACCCCCCTGGAGCCCAAAACCCATACCCGCGCTGATCCCTAAAATTATACTCTTGCCCCCCAAAACCCACACCCACCCTGAACCTTAAAATTACCCCTGGCACCCAAAAGCCCATACCCACGCTTAACCGCAAATCCCCCCCTGGCACCCCATAACCCATACCCACCCTGAACCCTAAAATTGCCCCTTAACACCCCAAAACCCACACCTGCCCTGAACCCTAAAATTACCCCTACACACCAAAATCCATACCCACGCTGAACCCTAAAATTACCCCCTGGCACCCCAAAACCCACACCCACCCTGAACCCTAAAATTTCCCCCCTTGCACCCTAAATCCCATACCTTCCCTGAACCCTAAAATTATCCCCCTGGCACCCTAAAACCCATTACTACTCTGAACCCCAAAATTACCCCCGAACCCTAAAATTACACCCATGCCCCCCAAAACCCATACCCACCCTGAACCCTAAATTACCCCTAGCACCCCAAAACCCATACCCATGTTGAACCTTAATATTACCCCTGGCACCCCAAAACCCATACCCACCCTGAACCCTAAAATTGCTCCCCTGACACCCCAAAACCCACAACCACCCTGAACCCTAAAATTTCCCCCATTGCACCCTAAATCCCATACCTGCCCTGAACCCTAAAATGATCCCCCTGGCACCCCAAAACCCATTACCACTCTGAACCCCAAAATTACCCCCTGAACCCTAAAATGACACCCGTGCCCCCCAAAACCCATACCCACCCTGAACCCTAAAATGACCCCTGGCACCCCAAAACCCATACCCACGCTGAACCTTAATATTGCCCCTGGCACCCCAACACTCATACCCACCCTGAACCCTAAAATTACCCCTGGCACCCCAAAATCCACACCCACCCTGAACCCCTAAATTACCACCCTGGCCCCCCAAAACCCATACCCGCCCTGAACCCTAAAATTACCCCCTGGCACACCAAAACCCATTACCACCCTGAACCCTAAAATTACCCCTGGCCCCCCAAAACCCATACCCACCCTGAACCCTAAAATGACCCCTGGCACGACAAAACCCATACCCACCCTGATCCCTAAAATTACCCCCTGGAACCCCGAAACCCTTACCCACTCGGAACCCTAAAATTACCCCCCAGGCACCCCAATCCGTAACCCACCCTGAACCCTAAAATTACTCACTGGCACCCTAAAATCCACACCCACCCTGAACCCTAAAGTGCTTCAGCATCACACAAATGAATGACAGTACAACACATGCCATCACAATGCATGCCTTTACAACGCGGTTGTAACAACTCAACAACTCAAGTGCTGCTACAACACGTTACCATTACAATGCAAACGTTTACCATGCATATGCCTTTACAACAAAGGCATATGCGTGGTAAAAGTTTTGTTTTAAAATATAACTATTTACAGGTAAGTATAAACGCTATATATATATATATTCACTGAAAAAACCATAGGTTTCACACATGTTATAGTTAGCTGGACATTTTACTGATAAAAAAACCAATGAAATTCCCCCGTTATAGTTACTGTAGGCAACTATAACTCACGCGACCGTAATCCTCTGCTGATGCTAATACTGTATTTAGACACTTATTTGCCCATGTCTTCTTCCATTAAATTTTAGCTATACATATATTACAAATATTTTTTTTTCATAAAGACACATATGTCATCAGCAGAGGATTACGGTCGCGTGAGTTATAGTTGCCTACAGTAACTATAACGGGGGAATTTCATTGGTTTTTTATCAGTAAAATGTCCAGCTAACTATAACATGTGTGAAACCTATGGTTTTTTCAGTGAATTTGCAAGGTGTTTTAAATGCTAATTCCTAACTAGAACGTGTGTGAAACCTATGGTTTTTTCAGTGAATTTGTAAGTTTTTTTTAAATGCTAAGTTACTTTACGCCATTTGTGGCGTGCGCGCCCACTTAACGCAGTTCGTTCCGTGCGTTTTTTCACTTGGGGGATCGTTGGGGACTCCCTCGACATGGCTAGGTGCTTGGGAGCTGTCTAAACAGCCCCTTTACATGTTTTTGCACTTTGTTTTTCAACCCCCTGTCAGAGTGCGAGAGAGAAAATGGCGGCCGCCGCTTCCTGGTTTCGACCGATTCTAATGTTTACTAAGATCTAACAGCCAATCAGAATCTCGCTCGCGCACGTCACCGTACGCGTACGGTAAGCGCACCGTAAGCGCACCGTAAGCTGGCTCAGATATATATATTGATTTAAAGGCTATTTTCTCAGAATCTACTGAACAGATTTACACCAAACCTACAAAAGGCACTTCCTTGACCTGAGGACTACCTCTCTGCCAAATTTCATTAAATTCTGTTCAGCCGTTCGGGCTGTAGCTCTGTCTAAAGGTCCTATGGAAAAATGCATGGGAAAAACGCATTTTGGGACCCCCCTTTTATCTCAGCCCCCGCTTGACGAATCCCCCCGAGACTTTCAGGGTAGGAGCGGAGCTCAACGCCCCACCTATTTTGAAAATTTTGCGAGGATTCGTCGACCGGCGCCAAAGTTATTCAAAATAGAATGTTGCGGATTTCCTATGGTAAGAGGGTCCTAACTATAACTATCTACTGGCGACCGCCAGTAGATAATATATATATATATATATATATATATATATATATATATATTCACTTTAAAAAACCATAGGTTTCACACATGTTATAGTTAGGTGGACATTTCACTCGTAAAAAACCAATCAAATTCCCCCGTTATAGTTAGTTCAGATAACTATAACTCGCGCGCCAGCAATCCACTGCTCATGACGTCACATATTACATCACTCATGACATGGTCAGTGGCATCAGTCATGACATCACTGATGACACCATCCTTTTGATAGAGTGGCGGTCGCGCGAGTTATAGTTATCTGAACTAACTATAACGGGGGAATTTCATTGGTTTTTTTACGAGTGAAATGTCCACCTAACAATAACATGTGTGAAACCTATGGTTTTTTAAGTGAATTTGCAAGGTTTTTTAAATGCTTATTCCTAACTATAACGTGTGTGGAACCTATGGTTTTTTCAGTGAATTTGTACGGTTTTTTAAATGCTAAGTTATGTATTTATTATTATATTTTTTATATATTTAGTTTACAATAAACTACGTATTAAAAATGTGTTTTGTTTTTTTACTGGTTTTTCACCATGCGCGCATCATGCGCGCACCGTGCGCGCACCCTGCGATTTTAAAAAAAACAAATTAAAATGTTTTTTTCTGCCTTCGGGGTCCTTCAGGGACCCCCTGACAAAGGCTAGGGGGTCAGAAACTCTCTACCCTGCCCCCTTTTCACGTTCGCCACCTTCCTTTTTCACTCTCACACTCAAAACAAACAAAATGGCGGCCGACACTTCCTGATTTCGACCGATTCGAACGTTGACTGACATGTAACCACCAATCAGAATTACACTCGCGCACGTTAGGGTGCGCGCACGGTGCACGCACGGTGCGCGGCTATAGATATTTATGTACTTTAACTGCAATTTTCTCAGGAACTACTGAACAGATTGACTCCATATATGCAAAAGGCACATCCCTGACCTGAGGACTACCTCTTTGCCAAATTTCAAGTAATTCTGTTCAGCCGTTCGGGCTGTACCTTCGACTAAAGGTCCTATGGGAAAATGCATGGGGAAAACGCGTTTTGGGACACCCCTTTTTTCTCAGCCCCCGCTTGACGAATCCCCCCGAGACTTTCAGGGTAGGAGCTGAGCGGAGCGCCCCATTCGTTTTGAAATTTTCGCGAGGATTCGTCAACCGGCGCCAAAGTTATTCAAAATAGAATTTTGAGATTTCCTATGGAAACACGGTCCTAACTATAACTATCTACTGGCGACCGTCAGTAGATAATATATATATATGGTAACCAAAACCTTGGAGCGATCCTTGTCTGGATCCAAAAACAGGTACGGACCACAACGTGGAGAAAAGTTTCTTTTATTGCAGATTTAAATGTGCAAGTGCATATTTCATTTTAAAAGCAAGTGCCCAGCCTGACGTGTTTCGACTGCCCAATGGCAGCCTTGATCAAAGGCATATATATGCGTGGTAAAAGTTTTGTTTTAAAATATAACAATTTTACAGGTAAGTATAAACGCTATATATATATATATATATATATATATATATATATATATATACACACACATATATACACACACACACACACACACATATATATATATATATATATATATATATATATATATATTCACTTAAAAAACCATAGGTTTCACACGTGTTATAGTTAGCTGGACATTTCCCTCGTAAAAAAACAATGAAATTCCCCCGTTATAGTTAGTGCAGGCAACTATAACTCACGCGACCGCAATCCTCTGCTGATGACGTCAGATATTACATCACTGATTACATATGTGTCTTTCTGAAAAATAAATATTTGGAATATATGTATAGCTAAAGATTAATGGAAGAAGACATGGGTAAATAGGTGTCTAAATACAGTGATGCAATATCTGACGTCATCAGCAGAGGATTGCGGTCGCGTGAGTTATAGTTGCCTGCACTAACTATAACGGGGGAATTTCATTGGTTTTTTACAAGGGAAATGTCCAGCTAACTATAACATGTGTGAAACCTATGGCTTTTTAAGTGAATTTGCAAGGTTTTTTAAATGCTAATTCCTAACTATAACGTGTGTGAAACCTATGGTTTTTTAAGTGAATTTGTACAGTTTTTTAAATGCTAAGTTATGTATTTATTAATATATTTTTTTTCAGGTTTTTCACCGTGCACGCGCTGTGGCCGCTCGGTGCGCTTCGCGCACCGAGTGCCCACGATGCGTTGTGCGTGCCGTGCGCACCCCACGCTTTTTCGTGAAAAAAATAAATGTTTTTTTCACCTTCAGTGACCCCCTAACAAAGGCTAGGTGGTGAGGAACTGTCCACCCTGCCCCCTTTTCACGTTCCCCACCTTTGTTTTCCACAGCCTCAGACTGCAAGAGACAAAATGGCGGCCGACACTTCCTGATTTCGACCGATTAGAATGTTTACTGACATCTAACAACCAATCAGAATTGCGCTCGCGCACGTCACCGTGCGCGCACGGTGCGTGCTTATAGATATATATGTACTTTTAACTGAAATTTTCTCAGGAACTACTGAACAGATTGAATCCAGATATTCAAAAGGCACATCCCTGACCTGAGGACTACCTCTCTGCCAAATTTCAAGTAATTCTGTTCAGCCGTTCGGTCTGTACCTTGGACTAAAGGTCCCTATGGAAAAATGCATGGGGAAAATGTGTTTTGGGACCCCCCTTTTTTCTCGCCCCCCGCTTGACTAATCACCCCGAGACTTTCAGGGTAGGAGCGGAGCGGAGCGCCCCACCTATTTGGAAAAATTCGCGAGGATTCGTCAACCGGCACCAAAGTTATTCAAAATAGAATTTTCAGATT
Organism: Triturus cristatus; assembly: GCF_964204655.1. Taxonomy (NCBI): domain Eukaryota; kingdom Metazoa; phylum Chordata; class Amphibia; order Caudata; family Salamandridae; genus Triturus; species Triturus cristatus. The sequence goes on along the minus strand of NC_140593.1, from coordinate 1,061,809,349 downwards.
TCCTATGGAAACACGGTCCTAACTATAACTATCTACTGGCGACCGCCAGTAGATAATATATATATAAATTCACTAAAAAAACATAGGTTTCAGGGGCGTTATAGTTAGCTGGACATTTCCCTCGTACAAAACCCTAGAAATTCCCCTGTTATAGTTAGTTCAGCTAACTATCACTCGCGCCCCCGCAATGCACTGCTGATGACGTCACATATTACATCACTCATGACATGGTCAGTGATATCACTGATGACGTCATCCAGTGAGTCTGTGTTTCTGTAAGTTTTAATATGTTTAATATATATAGGGAAAGGCCTGTTGAAGAATGAGTGGGTGTACAAGTGTGTGAATGGATGATTTTCTAGGTGCGTTACTGACTCTATAAGTGAGTCATTAAATGTATCTTACTGCAGACTAGTGACTAAACTGTGTGAATGTCTGTATGTGTCTGTGTGTTGGTGTATAAGTGGCTGCATGGTTTTGTGAATAGCTATATGAGTGTCTATATGGGTTATTGATTGGTTGTCTCAGTATCTGTATGGGTGCCTGAGTGACCTAGTCTAGGACACCCACGCGCCGCACGGCCACCAGCTGCTGCTGCGTGCTCCTCCCGCCTGCCTGCCTCGTTGCTCCAGCTACCGCCGTCTGCCCACGCCCCCTACCGCCGATCGGCGTGGTCTGTGCTCCTGTGCCCCGCTGTCCTGCCGTGTGCCCCTCTGCATTATTGTGTACTGTTGTTAAATTGTTCCTTAACCTGTAATTGTATTTTTGTCCCTGTTTGCCTGTTCTCGCTCCCCCGTATAATCCCTGCCCGCTTCCCGCCACCGCCGCTGACCACGCCCCCTTTTTCTTTGTGTACCCTCCCCGCTCCCGCCTCCCAGCTGCTCCGCCCTCCCTTGCACTTGGCCATATATGGCGACCGCGCGACGCAGGTGAGTGTGACCTAGTCTAGGACACCCCCGCGCCGCACGGCCACCAGCTGCTGCTGCGTGCTCCTCCCGCCTGCCTGCCTCGTTGCTCCAGCTACCGCCGTCTGACCACGCCCCCTACCGCCGATCGGCGTGGTCTGTGCTCCTGTGCCCCGCTGTCCTGCCGTGTGCCCCTCTGCATTATTGTGTACTGTTGTTAAATTGTTCCTTAACCTGTAATTGTATTTTTGTCCCTGTTTGCCTGTTCTCGCTCCCCCGTATAATCCCTGCCCGCTTCCCGCCACCGCCGCTGACCACGCCCCCTTTTTCTTTGTGTACCCTCCCCGCTCCCGCCTCCCAGCTGCTCCGCCCTCCCTCGCACTTCGCCATATATGGCGACCGTGCGAACGCGCAGCGGCCACGCGCAGCGGGCGCGCCGATTGTGCGCCGAAGGCGCGCCAAAGGTAAGCCCGTCTGCGCCCGTCCGCGACCGGACCGCGCCCAGCGCCAGAACCCCTGGCCCTCGAGGACCCCAGCCCACCCGCCGAACGTACACCACCGCCACCCTCAACGCACTCAACACCGGCCGAATCCCAGGATGCCACCAAGCCACCCCGCGACGCACCCACGGACCCTTCAGCTGCCACGCCTGCAAATTCACCTGCATCCGGACCTGCCCTGCACCAGCACCCGCCAAGCCAAACACCAGCAGCAACCACCTCAAGTGCATCCTGCTTAACACCCGCTCCGTCCACAGACACGCCACCGAACTCTGGAACCTCCTCGACACCACAGCCCCTGACGTTGCCTTCCTCACGGAGACCTGGATGAACGCCTCTTCAGCGCCCGACATCGCCATCGCCATCCCAGAGGGCTACAAGATCACCCGGAGGGACCGCACCGCCAACCAGATGGGAGGAGGCATCGCCATCATCCACAGGGACACCATCCGCATCACGACCAACACCGACGACACCTTAACCACCGCCGAACACCTGCACTTCCAGATCCACACTGACCCGAAGACCACCCTCAGAGGAACCCTGATCTACCGACCCCCGGGACCACACACACAATTCAGCGAGGACATCGCCGACTTCATCAGCCCGCATGCCCTCCCCTCCGCTGACTGCATCCTCCTGGGGGACCTCAACTTCCACCTAGAGAACAACAGCGACCGCAACACCATCACCCTGCTCGACAGCCTCGCCAACCTCGGACTCAAGCAGCTGGTGTCCACCCCCACCCACCTCGCCGGACACACACTCGACGCCATCTTCTCATCCAGCAAAGACATCGCCTTCAGCCACGCCACAGGACTCCACTGGACGGACCACAGCTGCGTCCACTTCTCCTTCAAAAGAGCGACGATCCACCACCACCAGCAACAGGTTGCCCGAAGAAGCTGGAACAAGATCACAGCCGACCAGCTCGCCGCTTCCCTGAATCAGCACCCTCCGGCCAGCTCAGCGAACCCCAGCCAGGCCGCCGACAACCTCACGAAGTGGATCAGCAACTGCGCGGACGAACTCGCCCCTCTGAGGACCCCGCCCAGCAGACCCGGCAGCAAGAAAGCCCCATGGTTCACCGACAAACTCAAGAGCTCCAAGAAGAACTGCCGAGCCCTCGAGAAAGTCTGGAAAAGGGAACCAACACCGGGCAACATGACCACCCTCAAGCTTGCCACCCGGAAGCACCACCAACTGATCCGCGCCGCCAAGAAAACTGCATTCAAGGACCGGCTGGACAACAACGCACACAACAGCAAGGAACTCTTCAACATCGTGAAAGAGCTCTCCAACCCCAACGCCGGAAACAACGACATCACCCCATCGCAAGACCTCTGCAACTCCCTCGCCTCCTACTTCCACAACAAGATCGCGGACATACACAACAGCTTCACCACTCAACCGACGCACGCCACGACCGCAGCAACGCCGCCCACCACCACCCTCCGCGCCTGGACTCCGATCATCACCGAAGACACCGCCCGCATGATGAATTCCATCCACTCCGGATCTCCGACCGACCCCTGCCCTCACCACGTCTTCAACAAGGCCGACGCTGTCATCGCACCCCACCTGCGAGACATCATCAACACCTCCTTCGACACCGCCACCTTCCCTGAGAGCTGGAAGCACGCCGAACTCAGCGCTCTACTCAAGAAACCCACAGCGGACCCCACCGAACTCAAGAATTACCGCCCCATCTCGCTCCTCCCGTTTCCAGCCAAAGTCATCGAGAAGACCGTCAACAAACAGCTGGCCGCCTTCCTCGAGATGAATGGATCCCTCGACCCCTCACAATCTGGCTTCCGAGCCAACCACAGCACCGAGACCGCCCTCATCGCTGCCACCGACGACATCCGAGCCCTGATGGACAACGGAGAAACAGCGGCCCTCATCCTCCTAGACCTCTCCGCGGCATTCGACACTGTCTGCCACCGCACCCTAGTGCAGCGCCTCAGCAACGTCGGAATCCAGGAGAAGGCACTGGAATGGATCATCTCCTTCCTCGACGGAAGAACACAGAGAGTCCGCCTACCACCGTACAAGTCTGAGGCCACCGGAGTCATCTGCGGCGTCCCTCAAGGATCCTCGCTGAGCCCCACCCTCTTCAATGTCTACATGAGCCCCCTCGCGGCCATCGCACGCCAACACAACCTCAACATAATCTCCTACGCCGACGACACCCAGCTGATCCTCTCCCTGACCAACGACCCCGCCGCCGCCAGAGCCAACCTGCACGAAGGGATGAAAGATGTAGCCGAGTGGATGACGACCAGCCGCCTGAAACTGAACTCAGACAAGACGGAGGTCCTCATCCTGGTGGCCCCCCGCCCTGGGCACCGCACCCAAACCGACGGACTACGCACACAACCTGGGCTTCATCCTGGACTCCTCCCTCTCCATGACCAGACAAGTCAACGCCGTTTCCTCGTCGTGCTTCCACACCCTGCGCATGCTACGGAAGATCTTCTGGTGGATCCCCACCGAGACCAGGAAAACTGTCACCCAGGCCCTCGTCACCAGCCGACTGGACTACGGCAACGCCCTCTACGCCGGAACCACCGCCAAGCTCCAGAAGAGACTCCAGCGGATCCAGAACGCCTCAGCCAGACTCATCCTCGACATCCCACGAAACAGCCACATCTCCGGACATCTGAGAGACCTGCATTGGCTCCCCGTCAACAAAAGAATCACCTTCCGGCTCCTCACCCACGCACACAAAGCCCTACACGATCAAGGCCCGAGCTACCTCAACAACCGAATCAACTTCTACGCTCCCAAACGCCACCTCCGATCAGCCAGCCACGCCCTCGCCACCGTTCCCCGCATCCGAAGAGCAACAACAGGAGGAAGGTCCTTCTCCTACCTGGCCGCCAAGACCTGGAACTCCCTCCCGACCGACCTGCGCCTGACCCAAGACCACCTCTCCTTCAGGAAGAAGCTCAAGACCTGGCTGTTCGAGCAACAACGGCTGTTCGAGCAGTAATGGCACCCCCCCCCCAAGCGCCTTGAGACCCTACGGGTGAGTAGTGCGCTCTATAAATGTCTTTGATTGATTGATTGATTGAGTGCTTGTGTGGGTAGAGTGTGTGTGACTCTGTGCATAGATGTGTGAGTGGGCGTTTCTATGGGTGCATGGTTTTAAGTGTGCAACTGTGATGGACTGTATGGTTGGGTGAGTGTATGTATGGGTGTGTTAGTGATTGAATGTATATCTCAGTTGTACATGTGTCAGTAACTACATATGTAAAACGCAGTGTATATGTGTGTAAGAGTATATAACTTTATATGTGAGAGTGTGTGATTTTGGGAGTGGCTGTATGGATGAGTGTGTGCTTGTATCAGTAATTGTATAAGAGCGTCAGAATTTGTTAGTATTTTTATGAGTAAGTGAACTTGAGTGTGTTTAACTGTATAGGTGAGTAAATTGGACTGTGATTAATTATTTGCATGACTGACTAGGTGTGTCAGTACCTCAATGGATGATTGGCGGTGTGTGAGTGTCTATATAGGTGTATAAATGCATATGATTGTCCTGTACTGAGTGACTGTAAGTATGAGTGACTGTACAGGTGAGTGAGTGGAGATGTATGTAGACCTAAGAGTCAATGAGTGGGTATGTAGTTATTGGTATTGGAGTATCTATGGTTTTGAGAATGGCCGTCTGAAATTTTGATTCGGTGTATCAAAGGTTATATTAGGGTGTGAGAAGATGCACTAATTTATCACGTGGATGATGTCATCAGTGATGTCATCAGTGATGTAATTTGAGATGTCATCAGTGATGTCACTGACCATGTCATGAGTGATGTAATATGTGACGTCATCAGCAGTGCATTGCGGGGGCGCGAGCTATAGTTAGCTGAACTAACTATAACAGGGGAATTTCTAGGGTTTTGTATGAGGGAAATGTCCAGCTAACTATAACGCCCCTGAAAACTATGGTTTTTTTAGTGAATTTCTAAGAGTTTTTTAAATGCCAATTCCTAACTATAACGCCCCTGAAACCTTTGGTTTTTTCAGTTAATTTCAAAGGTTTTTTAAATGCCAATTCCTAACTATAACATGCATGAAACCTATGTTTTTTTCAGTGAATTTCAAAGGTTTTTTAAATGCTAATTTCTATCTATAACTTATCTCTAAAGATATCATGTTAAATGATTTTCATTGGATTTCTATATTTTTCAAATTCAGTGTGTCAATTTCATTAATTATGTTTTTTTGAAATTCTTTTTTATCACCATTTAAAAAAAAAATTTAATTAATTCTTTTAAAAATTCAAAAATATTATTTGTTTTTATTGGGTTTTCAAACATATTTTTTTATATTTTTAAAAATATTTCTTTAACTATATGTTCAAAACTTTATTTTATATACTTTTTTTCCATGTTTTTGGATCCGCGCACCCTATGCGCACCGTTCTCGAGCCCTATGCATTAGCATCCGCGCATGGTACGCGTTGGGTATGTATTTGGTGCGCGATCGCAATGCGACAGGTACGCGACTCCCAGCCTATACGCGACACGTTCGATGTACGTAACGCGACGTTTCCGCACTTCCGCGATGCGTCATCTGCATCTATACGCGGTAGGTGCGCGGATCCCGCGAAATATTTAACATTTAAAAAAACATATATATATGCATTTCATGTGATATTAATTGAAGACAAACTCTAAACTAGTCTTAAATCTAATATATTTTTACATCTAATCCTATAATTTTTTTTAATTCAGTTTCGCGGATGCGTGCTGGGTGCGTGCTGCATATGCGCAGGGTGCGCGGATCCCATGTGACCTGCAAAAAAAGAGATTTGATTGGTTCATTACACTTCCTCTTCTAACTATTGAAAGACCCCACCCAATTTAATCATTCTTCTTTGACCTTCTTTGAAGGAGCATCTCTTTGCAGAGAAGAAGATTTTTTTAGACTAAGTTTACACTCAGCTCTAACTTTTTTCAACTAAAAATGGCTTCAGGGCAGCAGGCATCACCTGCATCTCCTCATACATCTGAGGATGAATTTTTTGGAGGAGGCACCACGCAAAGAACGTTTTTCTTCAGTGGTGTGTACATTTTTTACTTTTCCAGAGGGGCAGAATAAGACCAATGCTACCTTGGTCACATGCAAGATTTGCAAAAGAGTGCTGTCGCGATGGGATCCTAACAAGAAATACTCGTGCGGCACAGCTAGTATGATGAAGCACCTAAGGACCCTTCATCCAAACAATCTTGCACGGGAAGAGTGCAAATGGATGAGAAACACTCCTGCTCCTGCGCCTTCCACCTCATCCCAGCTGAGCACTTCAAGAGTGCATCCATCAGCCCAAAATTTGGACATCTGTCCTCAATTTCAATTTTTAAAAGTGCTCTACACTAAGTACAATACGACTTTGTGCTACAGTGAGCAGTCGATCGATCTGATCTGCCGCCAGCAAGAAAGTCACATTTGCTATGTTTTTTTTGTTTTTTTTTATTGTTCCCTGAAGTTCATTGTTTGGTTCCTCCTGTTTTGTTTTTTGTTTTGTTTTTTACAGAAGAACCAAAAAAAAAAAAAAAATTTGTTCAGAAACCCCCCCCCCCCCCAAAAAAAGAAGAAGAAAAAAATAAGTTCTTGTAAGAACTAACTTTCCTGGTTTAAAAAAAGAGCTAAATTTCTTTGTTAGTGTGTGAAAGTTTAGATGAATGTATGTGTAGTATGTAATTGACTGAATGAATGCATTGGTAGCGTATGGTGAATGTATACGTGCAGAACTATGAGGAAGTGCTGCAGCATCACACAGTAACCTCTTTAACTGCAGTGTGCTGTAGTACTTCCGAAGCACAGGGATGCAACATATGTACATAAATATGTTGCAAATCTATGCTTCTCTCTGCACGGCTGCTTAAACTGCAGCCATGTGGTGACACAGGCACCCTTGCACCATAGTGCAAGGATATCTGTGTCATGTGCTGTTTGTTTTTGTGAAGGAAGACACACCTTCCTGCACAAAAACAATCAGTAAAGGCATTTTCCCTTTCGATGTATGCTGAGCATTGTAGCATGCATTGAAGATATAAAAATGTGGAGAAATGAAAACAATTCTCCTTGTTGTGCTTTCCTACATCAATTTTAGAATGGTGCAGCATTCACACACATATCGAGATTTATGATTTATGATAAATCTAGACATGTGTCTTGTTCTATGAGTATTCAGAGCAATCATGCACAACAACACTTATAGAACACCCTTTCAACGCAAACTGGTGTGCATAATGAGGTTGTATTTACATGGAGTATAAAAAGTGCACAGAGTGCCTTTTCCTCTCTTTGTAAATATGAAAGAGTATCTTGCGCAATATCTATGTTACAAAAAGTGACATATTTCCGGTTTTAAAATTCCTTGCGAATGATAGAAGGTAAGCACAGAGTTTTGTCTGCAAAGATGTTCAAAGAAGAATGATTGAAATTATTGTGGTCCTTCAATAGGTACAATGGGAAATATTATGAACCCCTCAAATCTCTTTTTTTTGCAGGTCACATGATATCTGATTATAGTCAGATTTCAAAACTACATAGGTATAAACAGAGTGTTTTTAGAAACGTGTTTCAACTTTGTAGCTTCTTGCAGACCTCCTCATTCTGCATATTGAGACTTAGTTAAACTTACCTTCCCAGTAATAGGAATAAAAAATGGTATACATTTTTTTCACATTTTCATTACAATCTAAATTCATATAAATTGCTTATTTTAAAATTTGGATCTGTGAAAAAAAAGGGAAAAAAAATTATAACATGTAATAATACATTTTTTACAACACAGCATAATTTCCACAAAGTAATTTGTTTGCCTTTTTTGCTGTTCTCCGAATATATTGAATTTCACTAAAAATAGTGATTCCAATCGTACTCATCACTTAACAGCGGGCAAAAAAAAAACAATCAGAAAGATTGTTAAAAAAAAAACAACTTGCTATTCTCAGCAAAATACCACAAAATGCAAATCACAGATATATAAAATGCTTACGGCTAACAACATTTTATAAGTTTAACTTACAAAAACTGTAAATGTTGCTGCTTTAAAATATTCACTGAATATGAGGATACATTTTTGGAGAAGGCACCATGCCCACAACGTTTTTCTTCAGTGGTGTGGAGATCTTTTACTTTTCCGAGGGGCAAACAAAGACCAATGCCACCTTGGTCATGTGCAAGATTTGCAAAAGAGTTCTGTCGCGAGGGGATCCTAACAAGAAATACTCGTACGGCACGGCAAGTATGATGAAACATCTAAGGACCCTTCATCCAAACAATCTTGGACGAGAAGAGTGCAAACGGATGAGAAACACTCCTGCGCCTTTCTGAGTTTCTTTTCTTTTTCTTTTTTTTTTCTGGCATGATTTCTCTATTTTTACGTTGAAAAACAGTATCTGTAAAAAAGAATCGCAAATAAATGTATATTAATAACTTTCAAATTTATACTATTCCATTACTGTACAAAAACATTTTATATAAAAACTGACTTAGAAACTATAGCCCTGAACCACAAGTGTGACGATGGTTAAAACACTACATGCATAGTGCATGCTACTTTGAAGCAGTTCATGCCCTAAAGCCTACCTCACTAAAAGACTACATGCTAACTAACTGAATGATTACAGTACTATAAGGAGACACACTGGGTGAGTGACAGGGTGTTTGCTAGAAGTGTATGAATACTGATTGGGAAATTGAAGGTGTGAAAGACAACTGTGTAGGTGATTAGAGGACTGCATCCATAGTGAATAGGCATTTGAAGCAGTCTATGTGCTAAGGCCTGGCTCACTGCATGAGTACTTGGGTACTGACGGAATTATTAGAGTACAGCAAGGAGAGTGCCTGGGTGAATTTATAAGTGGTTGGCTTTTGACACAGTGAATGGATTAGTACTTGGTACTGAATGGGTCCCTAGAGGAGTGCAAAGGGAGTGACAGGATGTTTGCTGGACTGTATGGATACTGACTAGGGAATTGAAGGTGTGAAAGACAAGTGTATAGTATGTTAGAAGACTGCATGCACACTGCATAGACATTTAAAGCAGGCTATGTGGTAATGTATGGTTCACAACATGAGTACTTGGAAACTGACTAAATCATCAGACTACTGCTAGGACAGTGCCTGGGTAAAACTTTTAAATTTTCAGTTCTGGCACAGTGAAGAGAATAGTACATGGTACTGCACTTTAGTGTCAAACCCCGACTCATTTTATCAATGCATAAGCAAAGAATAGCTTCTAAAGCTACTAAAACTTGACAACATGACCAGTTTTAAAACAGTTATCTGTCAGCAAATACGCGATGTTACCAAATGCTTCTTTCACAATCCTTACCCAAATGCACACAGACTCACAGTGTTATTTTAGACAAGCAACAATATCCTAGGAGTTTACCAAAACTCATTCACTAGTGTAGAAGAGGTAAGGGTACTGCACACAATCTACATATTTAAGTACAGCACATTAGTGTCAAAGCATGACTCATTTAATCAACGCATAAGCAAAGACTGGCTTCTAATGCTCCTAAAACTTGACAACTTGACAGGTTTTAAAAGAGTTATCTGCCAGAAAATACACAATGTTACCAAATACTTCTCTCACAGTGGTTCCCAAATGCACACAGACTCACAGTGTGATTCTAGACAAGCAACACTATCCCTAGCAGCTTACAAAAATTCATTCACTACTGTGCAAGGGGTAAGGAGACTACACACAAGCTACATATTAAAGTACAGCACATTAGTGTCAAAGCATGACTTATTTTATCAATGCATAAGCAAAGACTGGCTTCTAATACTACTAAAACTTGACAACATGACAGGTTTTAAAACAGTTATCTGTCAGTAAATACACGATGTTACCAAATGCTTCTCTCACATTGGTTCCCAAATGCACACATACTCACTGTGTGATTCTAGACAAACAACACTATCCCTTGCACTATACCAAAACACATTTCTTCATCTAGAAGGAGTACTACATTTTAGTATAGAAACATAACTCATTGCACAAATTCATAAACAATGACAGGTTTCTAATTCTACCAAAATATAAAAACAGCACAGTTATCTGTCTGCAAACACATGAAAAACACAAATGCTTATCACAGAATGGTTTCTACATGCACACACACTGTCAATAAGATTGAAGAGAAAAAAAGTACTCCTTATACTTTAGCAGGGTAAATACATTAGGAGTAAAATCAAAATAGTCTACATACATCCCCTCACAATTAAATAACTCACCTTTTAAGTTGTTTTGTAGATTTAGAAGTATATCAGTCACACACCAGATATCAGTCACACACCAGATTTTCTTATACAGAATCTCTCCACTGTGCACCTCTCAGCAAAAACAAAGAATGGGAAAGTTTCCCTTTCATTTTCCACACATATACATGTAAACATCAAATCACAATCCTTCACACATAAATTCAAAAGCAAACACACATTTCTATCGGTTAAACATTTCAACCCTTTCCAAATGAAATACATTTCAACCCTTCCCCCAATCTGCCTTCTGCCTATTACCATAGAAACAGGTCATGGAACACTGCACTGAGCACACAGGTCACAAGTTCAGCACACAATGTTGCTAAACAAGACAGCAAGTGTGCTTGACTTTTCAACATATCAGCTTATTATATATAATGTTCCTTACAATCAGTTTTTGTTAGCCAATAAGAATCCTGTGTTTAAAAAACAGAAATATACACCCTACCTTTCAGTGTAGAAAGTTGTCATACAACCAATGATTTCTTGTCTTTTTTCCCCAAAAATTTCCTTGGATCCGCGCACCCAACGCAAGAGGATTCGTGTACCAAACGCGATAGGATGCGCGCACCCTGCGTGCATTTCGGCGTTTTTTTTTTTTTTAAAGGGGGCCCCAGGGGTTCTTTCTGGGACCCCCTAAGCACCTCTAGAGGGTCAGAGTATTTCCACTCTGCCCCCTTTATATGTTTTACACACTTATTCCCCTTGCTTCTTCAGCCTGGCTTCTACCGAGGCAGAAAATGGCCGCCAACAGTTCCTGGTTTCGAATGTAGACAGACACTCGACAGCCAATTAGCATTCAGCACGCGATCGGGAGGGTGCGCGCTTGATTCGGGGAGGGTGCGCTTACGGTGCGGGTAGGGTGCGCAGATCCTCCCCGGCCATAGATATCACTAACTTTTTTACCCTAATTTTCTCAAGAACTAATGAACAGATTCACACCATTTATGCAAAAGGCACGAGTCTGAACTGAGGACTACCTCTTTGCCAAATTTGGTGTCATTCCGTTTAGCGGTTCGGACTGTAGCTGCGACAACAGATCCTATGGGAAATTGCATGGGGAAAACGTGTTTTGGGACCCCCCTTTTTTCTCGGCCCCCGCTTGACGGATCACCGTGAAACTTTCAGGGTAGGAGCGGAGCTGGCCAAAAATTTGGAAAATTTCGCGAGGATTCATCAACCGGCGCCAGACTTATTGGGAATAGAATGTTGCGGATTTCCTATGGAAAATAGGTCCTAACTATAACTATCTACTGGCGACCGCCAGTAGATAATATATATATATACATTATCTACTGGCGGTCGCCAGTAGATAGTTATAGTAAGGACCGTGTTTCCATAGGAAATCCGCAACATTCTATTTGGAATAACTTTGGCGCCGGTTGACGAATCCTCGCGAAATTTTCAAAATAGGTGGGGCGCTCCTCTCCGCTCCTACCCTGAAAGTCTCGGGGGGATTCGTCAAGCGGGGGCTGAGAAAAAAGGGGGGTCCCAAAACACGTTTTCCCCATGCAATTTTCCATAGGGACCTTTAGTCCAAGGTACAGCCCGAACGGCTGAACAGAATTACTTGAAATTTGGCAGAGAGGTAGTCCTCAGCTCAGGGATGTGCCTTTTGCATATATATGGAGTCAATCTGTTCAGTAGTTCCTGAGAAAATTGCAGTTAAAAGCACATACATATCTATAGCCGCGCACCGTGCGCGCACCGTAACGTGCGCGAGCGTAATTCTGATTGGTGGTTACATGTTAGTCAACGTTCGAATCGGTCGAAATCAGGAAGTGTCGGCCGCCATTTTGTTTGTTTTCGGTGCGAGAGTGAAAAAGGAAGGTGGCGAACGTGCAAAGGGGGCGTTCCTGACCGCCTAGCCTTTGTCAGGGGGTCCCTGAAGGACCCCGAAGGCAGAAAAAAACATTTTAATTTTCTTTAAAAAAAATCGCGGGGGTGCGCGCACTGTGCGTGCACGGTGAAAAACAAAAGAAAAAAAAATGTACACATTTTTTTTTCATACGTAGTTTATTGTAAAATAAATATATAAAAAAAATTAAAATACATACATAACTTAGCATTTAAAAAGCCGTACAAATTCACTGAAAAAACCTTAGGTTTCACACACGTTATAGTTAGGAATTAGCATTTAAAAAACCTTGCAAATTCACTTAAAAAACCATAGGTTTCACATATGTTATAGTTAGGTTGATATTTCACTCGTAAAAAACCAATGAAATTCCCCCGTTATAGTTAGTTCAGATAACTATAACTCGCGCGGCCGCCACTCTATCAGAAGGATGATGTCATCAGTGATGTCATCAGTGATGCCACTGGCCATGTCATGAGTGATGTAATATGTGACGTCATCAGCAGTGGATTGCGGTCGCGCGAGTTATAGTTATCTGAACTAACTATAACGGGGGAATTTCATTGTTTTCTTACGAGTGAAATATCAACCTAACTATAACATGTATGAAACCTATGGTTTTTTAAGTGAATGGTTTATATTTCCCTGTAAATGGCTTATTTATTTTAGTAAAGTATATATATATATATATATATATATATATATATATATATATATATATATATATATATATATATATATATATATACAGCTTTGATGCCTGAGTTGCTGTTAGATTTCAACACACAGGTACGGACCTCTCGATGTCTTTAAAGATGAAAAAACGCTTCAAACAACAGGGGTTACTCCATGATCGTAATTTAATCAACCATCATAGTAAAAACAGACAAGTGTTCGCCCTGGACACGTTTCGATCGCAAAAGCGATCTTGATCACCTGACGCGCCTGTGACGGGTTGCCATATTTAAATTACATTCAACCAATAAAAACCTTTCAGTAATTAAGTCTTCGTGTAAATTTAAAGCAAAACAAGCACCATGAAGTGTCACAGATATTTTGACAAACCTCTTTAAATTAATTTGATCATTGCAATACATTTGCCTAGTGCCTATAGGAACAATACAATAAAAATAAATCAAACATTATTGGATTATACCAATCATCCAAATTAAAATACATGCAAGGACTAATGCTTTTAATATGTGCATATGACCACTGCCCTCCTGTTCGTGTTGTACATACAACACTGAGAATGACCACAGGAGAGATGAGTTGCACAGTAACAAAGGCTAGTGCCCTTTAAAGTATTACTCGAAAGCAGTGTGTCTAAGTTCATGTCCTTAAAATATGAGGCAAATGCCTATAATTTCATCTGATTTTGATGGATGTTTATTTAGTATGTTCCATTGATTATTGATATGCTCCTCTTATTTCTCATGTGAGACTTGTAACTTATCTAAGCACCAGCTATTATTCAAATAAAAATATAAATAAAAGTAATCAATGTGATCACTTATCATGTCTGTCTAGAAGATCCTGTGCACTTCTAACGAAGAAAAAGTGTAATGGTGCTGAATTATATATTCTACCACAGAAGAAAAAATTAAAAAAGAAAATAAAGTTTTATTTTAAAAAAAAAAAAAAAAAAGGTTTATTTTGGGTGGTGCAGCAAGGGACAATAATTGTAAATTTAATTGCTGTGTAGATTGATCAAAAGACACGGCTATCAGGTATTTGAATCAGTCATGTGTACTGTTAAAATGTAGATCAAGCATACTAATGGCCATATTATCGACAGTTCTACGTGATCTCAATGCTAGACTGGTTAAGAGTAGAGTGATTTCATTCCATGGGATTGACGTGGAATTGACAACAGATTCATTTCCATAAACAAATAGTACTTTAAATAAAGACCCAATGATATAGCTGTATTTTTCACATTCCTTCTATGTGTGTTGAACATAGGGCCGAAACACTTATACTGTTTATAGGAAATGATGTAAGTCCTCACTAGTGTTTAATCCATGCAGTATGCGTGTATCCAGCATGAGAATAAACGAAGACTCCATCTGTCTTAATTTTTTCTCCCTGTTGCCTCCCCGAAAGTGAGGTGGAACCGCCCCAACTACAGAATATGTCAGATCTTGCAATCTGTTATTATGAACTGCTTTAAAATGGCGTGCCACAGGATAGTTTTCATCCGAATTCACAATAGCACACAAATGTTGAAGAATCCGGTTGAAAACCGGAAGTTTTGTGCTGCCAATGTACTTCAATTGACATGTACATTGCAGTTGGTATACAGCAAAGTCAGTTCTACACGTATAGTGTTCTTTTATACAGATTGGGGATTCACTGAAAGCTGTACAATATTCCGACAAGTTCAGACCAAACTTACATGCTCGACATGACGAGCATTTGAAAAAGCCTGGTTTGAACAACCAATTGGTTTTAGTCACAATCTCAGGGCATGTTTTAACAAGTGCATCCCTCATAGAGGGTGCCCTCCTGAAAGTTATAGCTGGAAGTTTAGGCAACAAGAATCTGAGTGTTAAGTCTGTCAAGACAATAGGCCAATGTTTGTAAACAATATGTCTTAAACTCTTTTCCTGTCTACTAAAAGTAGTGATAAGGCGGATGGTTTGAGTTGTTTCTAGAGTGGGCTCACAGTGAATTGGAGTAATGAGGTTTTTTTTAGGTACTAGGCATAGATCCCGTGATTGCGAGTTAGCTTTGTCCAAAGCCTTGGATAAATCTGAATATGCATAACCCCGCATCAGGAATCGTGAAAAAGCCTCTTTCTGACATTTATCTAAATCCAATTCTAAGCTACAAATACGTCTTATACGGAGAAATTCTCCATATGGAATACTTTGTATTAAGTGACGTGGATGGGCACTGCTGACATGCAAGATGGAATTGCCAGCCGTGCCCTTTCTATGTAGCCGAGTTTGTAGATGGTTCTCATGAATGTATACCTCAACTTATAGAAATTCCACCTTTTTTTTGTTGATAGAGGCTGTAAATTGGAGGTTCATGGAGTTAGTATTGATAGACGAAATAAACTCCTTAGCTTCGCCTTCTGTACCCTCCCATATGACAAATATATCATCGATATATCTGCCATAGTATCTTACATGATCCTCCCAGGCCTGTTTATGTTGCACTTTGAGGATGTGCTCCTCTCACCATCCTACCAAAAGACAGGCATAGGTGGGTGAAAAACACGCCCCTATAGCAACTCCCCTAAGTTGTTTGTAGGGAATTTTGTTAAACAAAAAGAAGTTGTTTTGTAGGCATAACTCAATCATCTGGAGTAACATATTATTGTGTTCGTTAAAGCCAATGTTGCGACTATTGAGAAAGTATTTGACAGCTGTTAAACCTTGTGAATGGTGAATACATGTATAAAGTGATGTGATGTCTAAGGTCATTAAACACCAATCATCTTGCCATTCTATTTGGTTAATTTTCATCAAAAAGTCACCAGTGTCTCTTAAGAAGGAAGGTAGATTCATTATATGTGGTTGAAGGAAATAGTCTACATATCTAGATATGGCCTCTAGGACGTTATTTCTTGCAGAAATTATTGGTCTTGCGTAGACAGGGGATGTACCCTTATGCACTTTAGGAATAAAGTACATAATGGGGGTAGTAGGGAAGTCATTTTTTAAAAAAAAGATATTCCTTTTTAGTAATCAGCCCCTGTCGTTTCCATGATAGCAGACTTTTTGAAACAGTTTCCTTCACCTGATTTAGATCTGACTTACTTGCTTTGGCATAACAGTTAGTATCTGTTAAGTGACGGTCTGCTTCCCTCAAATAATCCACCCTTGGCCATAAAAGATGTTACCTCCCTTGTCAGCACTCATCACAAAAACATCATGTTTGCTTTTCAATTTATTAATCAGAGCCCAATATTTTTTTTCTTGATAAGTACACTTAGTATGTCCATTGAGGACAGATGTATGTAATTTCTTCAAGTCATTGACAACCATGTCACTGAAAATGTCCACACTATCCTTGGGCATTAATGGATAGAAGGTAGATTGGGGGCAAAAAGGACTTGCAGCCGCCATGCCCGTATTAACCCCCAATTCAGAAGATTCATCCAAGTAGCTGATTGGTTCAATATTGATATCATTGGCAAGAGATTGTACAACCCCTAAAATTAGAATATCAGCTACTGTCAAATCGGATGAACTGGAAATGTTGCTACGATTGGTGGTAGATATTTTGTTTAGTTGGAAATGCTTCCTAAGTTTAATCTTGCGAATAAACTTGTAGATGTCCACCCGAGAGATTCAGGACAATAGGACAAGCCCAGAGTCAGGAGTTGTTGTTCCGCTGTGGTTAGAGTCATGTTGGTCAGATTAATGATGGTGTTATCCTGCTGTGTCAACGATTTCGTTTCCACCAACCTCTGCCCCTGTTGCCAGTTGCTGCGCCTCCGCTTCCGCCTCTCCCGCCGAGATTTTCTAGAGTTGATGGCGCAGTGTTTTGTTTGTTCCTGGGGCACAGAGTGGCTCGCCTGTCCATGGTTAAAAAACTAAATTCTTCCCCCAACGTGTGTTTTGCAGCCTCCTCTATGTTTCTCTGCACAGATACACCGTTGGTGCCTTCTTCTGAATCGTAACTAGTTAAGGAATCTGAATCTCCTTGGGCAGAGTTATCCCCAATTGTGCCGCATGCTGATAGAATTTTGGTCTGTTCTGCTTGAACCAACTTTTTGACATTATCAAATTTCCGTGAAAAGGTGAAAACTCTACCAGACATGTAATCATCCCTATCACGGGCGAACTTGAAGGCTTTACGAGTTTTGATCACAGATTCATGATTTCTTAGTCGTGACTCGATATCCACTCTGCCTTTAGCAATTATGTCTTTCTGTTCACTGGTTTCAAGGATAATATTCAATTTGTCGATTTCTTTAGCAATAGTCTCTCTGTCAATCTCCGCATATTTGATAAGGATGTTCACCATATTCAACGAGGCTTGGAGATTGTTAGTAGCCCACTCAGCTAACATCTTTGGGTGCGGGTTTTCAAATGTGGGAGTAATCATCACCCGCAGCCCACGTGGCACTCTATCAACATCCCGATATTTATCAAGAGATTTTTTCTCCCACCATTTGGTTATCTCATTGCGTTGTAGCTTTTCCAGCTTTTTCAAAAGTCCCTTTATATCATTGACATTACTGCTGTCTAATGTTTTACCAATTGCCCGATTAGTGGTAGGCAAATTCACAAAAAGTTCCTCAGCTGCTGCCTCCCGGTCACGCAGCGTGTCTCGGGCTGACATGTTATACGGTAAATAAACGTGATACTTCCCCCAAGAAGAATTTCACAAGTTTGTTTGAATAGCGTGAATAACAGAATAATCTCCCAACCCGTCAATGTCATTAGCGAACGTGGGACTCCTTACCATCAAGTAATGTCGGTACACGAAATCCTCCAGTACCGTTCGTGGCTTGTTTGTGGCTTCGGAGTTTTCCAACGGATGTTTCGCTGATTATGATGACGGGGGCCTTGGCTTTCCTACTCCTTCCGAGTCACTATGGCAAAACGCTCAGCGTGTTGTCCGGCCGATCGATGCCACGCCTGCTTGTTGGGAGAGGGTCCGCAATCCGGAGTCAGCCGATTCCAGAAAAATGATGCAGCTTTGATGCCTGAGTTGCTGTTAGATTTCAACACACAGGTACAGACCTCTCGATGTCTTTTAAGATGAAAAAACCGCTTCAAACAAAAGGGGTTACTCCATGATCGTAATTTAATCAACCATCGTAGTAAAAACAGACAAGTGTCCGCCCTGGACGCATTTCGATCGCAAAAGCGATCTTGATCACCTGACACGCCTGTGACGGGTTGCCATATTTAAATTACATTCAACCAATAAAAACCTTTCAGTAATTAACTCTTCGTGTAAATTTAAAGCAAAACAAGCACCATGAAGTGTCACAGATATTTTGACAAACCTCTTTAAATTAATTTGATCATTGCAATACATTTGCCCGGTGCCTATAGGTACAATACAATAAAAATAAATCAAACATTATTGGATTATACCAATCATCCAAATTAAAATACATGCAAGGACTAATGCTTTTAATATATGCATATGACCACTGCCCTCCAGTTTGTGTTGTACATACAACACTGAGAATGACCACAGGAGAGATGAGTTGCACAGTAACAAAGGCTAGTGCCCTTTAAAGTATTACTCGAAAGCAGTGTGTCTAAGTTCATGTCCTTAAAATATGAGGCAAATGCCTATAATTTCATCTGATTTTGATGGATGTTTATTTAGTATGTTCCATTGATTATTGATATGCTCCTCTGTGTGTGTATATATATATATATATCAAAAAACCAGTCCCGATAAAAACGAAGGCTGTCTGCTGGGCGGTCCGTGTGGGGGTAATCGGCAACCCCAATTATGCAACACCATACACTTCTCCTCAAGGAAGTATACACGGACACCAAGGAGATTTGCAGTTTTCAAATTGGTTTAATGGACTGCACAAACAACGCGTTTCAGCTTTCGCCTTGCTCACGTTACAATGACGTTTTTTTGTGTAAAGTTAAATACAGTTCATGAACACAAAATAAACAAAATAAACAACAGACTCTTAGCAACAGAGAATGTGTGGAGTGGCGAATTGGTAAACTTGGCGGCCATCTTAGCCTAGTGCAGAAAATCAATCAAAGGGTATCAGTTACCCAGTAGCATATCCAAAAATACACTACATACATGATGATTAGTAACAAAATTGTATCAATTTACAGAATAAACATATCCAATGCAATATTAGATTAGGGTAGCGATTAGAATCGCGCTGTCATGTTGTGAATATAACATAAAGAAGTGTATTAAGCCCCAGTGGGCAAACCTCCATAAATGTTTCTGCTGAAATAATAAGCATTCACTCCAATCAAAAAATTATATAACTTCGTAAAGGATATGCCAACAATCTCGCCCCAGTGGGCATACTGAAAGAATAAATTGATGCTTGAAATAAACATCGAAGTTCTGCAGTGCCACCGCATAATTCAATACCATTCTCTGAAAAACGAAATAAAATAAGATTTAGTGTATTTACAAAAGAGAGACGGCCTTGACAAAGGCCGTCCTACGGCTGAAACGCGTTGTTGTTTTGTGAGCGATTAAATACACCTTAAAACACCAGGACGGTGTGCCGCCTCTTTCCTACCTGTGGATTGAATTGTACTCATATATATATATATATATACATATATATATATATATATATATATATACACACACACACCCACATTTCCTTAAAACCCAACAACCCTTCAACCCATACCAACCCTAAAATTGCCCCCCTGGCACCCCAAAGCCCATACCCACCCAGAACCCTAAAATTAACCCAAAACCCATACCCACACTGAACCCTAAAATTACCCCTGGCACCCTAAAACCCATTACCACCCTGGACTCTGAAATTATCCCCCTGGCACCCCAAAACCCATACCCACCCTGAACCCCAAAATGACCCCCCTGGCACCCCAAAACCCATACCCACCCTGAACCCTAAAATTACCCCTGGCACCCCAAAACCCATCCTGATCCCTAAAATAACCCACCCGGAACCCCAAAACACATACCCGCACTGATCCCTAAAAGTACACCCTTGCCCCCCAAAATCCAATAACCACCCTGAACCCCCAAATTACACCTCTGGCACCCCAAAACCCATACCCACCCCAAACCCTAAAATTACTCCTTCGCACCCCAAAACCCATTACCACCCTGAACCCTAAAATCATCCCCCTGGAACCCCAAAACCCATACCTGCGCTGATCCCTAAAATTACACCCTTGCCCCCCAAAACCCATACACACCATGAACCCTAAAATTACCCCTGCCACCCGAAAACCCATTACCACCCTGAACCATAAAATCACCACCCTGGAGCCCCTAAACCCATACCCGCGCTGATTCCTAAAATTACCCCTGGCACCCCAAAACCCATACCAACGCTGAACCATAAATCCCCCCCTGGCACCCTATAACCCATACCCACCCTGAACGCTAAAATTGCTCCCTAACACCCCAAAACCCACTCCTGCTCTGAACCCTAACATTTCCCCCCTTGCACCCTAAATCCCATATCTTCCCTGAACCCTAAAATGATTCCCCTGGCACCCCAAAACCCATTACTACTCTGAACCCAAAATTACCCCCTGAACCCCAACATTACAATCGTGCACCCCAAAACCCATACCCACCCTGAACCCTAAAATTACCACTGGCACCCCAAAACACATACCCACACTGAACCTTAATATTACCCCTGGCACCCCAAAACCCATACCCACCCTGAACCCTAAAATTACCCCTGGCACCTCAAAACCCATACCCACCCTGAACCTTAAAATTACCCCTCCCACCCCAAAACCCACACCCACCCTGAACCCCTAAATTTCCCCCCTGGCCCTCCCAAAACCCATACCCGTACTGAACCCTAAGATTACCCCCTGGCACACCAAAACCATTACCACCCTGAACCCCAAAATTACCCCCTGGAACCCAAA
The DNA here is from genome assembly GCF_964204655.1 of Triturus cristatus. Taxonomy (NCBI): domain Eukaryota; kingdom Metazoa; phylum Chordata; class Amphibia; order Caudata; family Salamandridae; genus Triturus; species Triturus cristatus. The sequence goes on along the minus strand of NC_140593.1, from coordinate 1,061,788,237 downwards.
AACCCATACCCGCGCTGATTCCTAAAATTACACTCTTGCCCCCCAAAACCCATACCCACCCTGAACCTTAAAATTCCCCCTGGCACCCCATAACCCATACCCACCCTGAACCCTAAAATTGCCCCTGACACCCCAAAACCCACAACTGCCCTGAACCCTAAAATTACCCCTACACACCAAAACCCAAACCCACGCTGAACCCTAAAATTACCCCCTGGCACCCCAAAACCCATACCCACCCTGAACCCTAAAATTGCTCCCCTGACACCCCAAAACCCACAACCACCCTGAACCCTAAAATTTCCCCCATTGCACCCTAAATCCCATACCTGCCCTGAACCCTAAAATGATTCCCCTGGCACCCCAAAACCCATTACCACTCTGAACCCCAAAATTACCCCCTGAACCCTAAAATTACACCCGTGCCCCCCAAAACCCATACCCACCCTGAACCCTAAAATTACCCCTGGCACCCCAAAACCCATATCCACGTTGAACCTTAATGTTACCCCCGGGCACACCAAAACCCATTACCACCCTGAACCCTAAAATTACCCCTGGCACCCCAAAACCCATACCCACCCTGAACCCTAAAATGACCCCTGGCACCCCAAAACCAATACCCACCCTGATCCCTGGAACCTCCAAACCCTTACCCACTCGGTACCCTTAAATTACCCCCTGGCACCCCAATCCGTAACCCACCCTGAACCCTAAAATTACTCACTGGCACCCTAAAACCCACACCCACCCTGAACCCTAAAGTTACCCACTAGCACCCCAAAAAATGAACACTACAAACTAGCACTACATTTGCATATACGGTGGGGACTGTCCTCTTTGACGTTTCCATGTATGTAAGTCAAGAACAACATTCACTTAGAGTAACCTAGCTATGCAGGCAGTAGGTAATGATGTGCTGAAGAATGCATTAAAGTCACTGGAACTTACATAAAAAACTGCTGCCTGCTCTTCTGGTACTATTCTGTGGAGTCGGGCTGATCAGCAGCACTGAGTCCTGGCATCCAGCCCCTCCCGAAGGTCTCACAGTGTAGATAGATGTGGGTCAAATGTCTCCTGGTTTCTCCTTGCCTGGGCCTCCTCTGCTTCTTCCTTGGTGCCCTTGGATGCAAAAAGAGAAAGATCCATGGCCCTGTTCACAATTTATCTGGTGAGCAGAGCTGTGGATGTGAATTCCATACAAGTGCACAGACATTCGGGGCAAAGGGATGGCAGTGCAGGTGACGCTTCTCCTTTGTAAATTAATTCCTGCCGGCGTCATAGCCCAGGGCTTGCTGTCTGTGCACTTGTATGGAATACACATCCATGCAAGTGCACAGACAGCCCACCCTAGGCTATGACGCCAGCAGAAATTATTTTACAAAGGAAAAGCCTCACCTGCACTGGCCATCCCTTTCCCCCTCCTGTGCACATCTTCTCACCCCATCAAGTGCTTAGGTGAAAGCCCTGCCTTCAGGCAAGGATTTCACTCGGTGAAGCCACTCTAAGGAAAACAAGAGGTGGGGGCAGGGGGTTTCACTGAAACTGTTCAGAGGCTGGCTGGTTCGGGCTGCTGGGCCTCTCAGAAAGGATCATAAAAATCACATTCTCGGATCCGATGCGCAGCCTTCTTTTATCATTTCAGTGCGTTTAATCTGAGCCCGGGCTGAAGAAGACGACGGGGGGGCTGAAGCCCGGTGAGCCCACTGGGTGTTGCGCGCCTGGCCACAGCTGTATAGGGGGGAAAGGACTGACTTCCAACCCATGGCTGTCTGCCACTTGCCGAGAATTAGGGTCAGGTCAATGAATTTATTAGGAAGTTTTCATTCAACGATGCAAGAAGTAAGCACCAGAAGACAACATAGTGCATCTTTCATCTGGTGGGAAGGAACCCAGTGCTTCCTAGATATGAGTGAGTACCTCATCCCAGTAAGAGCTGATGAAGGGACAATCCCCCACCATGTGTATAAAATCTGCCGTATCAGTGGAGCAATGGGTATAGACATCCCCAGTGCCCTGGTACCTATGGGCTGTCTGATTGGGGGTGAGATAAGTGTGATGGAAATAATTGAACCAAATAGACTTAAGCCCAGCGTTCGTAGAGATAATTTTAAACCTCCACATATGGTGTGCCTATTGCCTACCCGTAAACTCTGTGTGTAGTGCAGTCTCCCAGTAAGTCCTCAGCACCTGGAGCGTTGTACCGCTGTCCGTGCGTAAAGCGCTATACAGGCAAGTGATGGCTCATCTAGCCCCCCCATGTACAAGTAATTTCTGCAAAAAAATTTGATCTCTGGCTCTTCGTTTATCCTATAAAGACCTGGTACAGCTGGTGTGTGAGGGTAGTGTAAATTCGGAAAGAGCCGAGTGGAATACCATAGTCATCCATCAGGCCTTGACAAGTGTAGAGAATCTTGTCTTTGAAAAGGTTTCCCCCATGTGATAAGGCCCGCCTATTTCCACTGGGTCACATCTTGTCTCGGTCAGAGTGTGGTGCAACCTGGCATCTCCCAGAGGGGCAAAGGCAGCGCATAGGGGGTATATGTGTGACACTTATTAGTGTAAGGTGCCCCAGCATGTCCTAGCCAACAGCATAAAGATGCTCTCATCTCCTTTTGGAGCCATCACCTCAAGGCACAGTAACCACCTCAATACGTTTGTGGAGATGATCCTCTGAACCAATGTCCCAGTTCTGACATGCCGTTTCTAGTCAGCTAGCGCGTCGGCCACTGCAGTTGGGCAGCTGCATAGTAGAATTTGTAGTTTGGGGCTCATAAGACACCCCCTACCAGCTGGGCATAAAATGGGGAGATTGTCACCCATCGCCTCCCATTGCCCCATATCAATGCAATCAAAAGTAAACGTAGTCTTATAAAGAATTCCTTGTTTCAGAGGATAGGAATGGTGGAGAAGAAATGTAGCAGTCGCGAGAGTGCCAACATTTTGGAGATGGCTAAGACCTTCATAAGGGAAAGCGTATGGCCCGTCCAAAATGGCATGGAGCTTCTTACTGTGGTCAGTGCCCCCCCTTTATTGCCATCCACCAAGTCTTTGTCAGTGTGATACACACTGATCCCCAGGTTTTTAAAGGTGGCATAGCTCCAGGGGAGGGGGGTGTCTTATGTTGCTGCTCATCCGTAGTCACTGTTAAGGGAAAGAGATAGGATTTGTCCAAGTTCACCTTAAGGCCAAAACCTCCACCAAAAGGTGCAGGAGTTCTAGAAGGCATGGAATGTTGTCTGCATCCTCACAGAGAGGTATTCAGGCATGTCATCTGCAAATTATATGCCACCGGTCCTCGACCTGACCACCCCAAATTTGGGCCGCAAAGCGTAGCGTACACACAAGGGGCTCCGTGGCCTAAGCAAAGATAGTTGGGGAGAGGGTACAGACCTGCAGTGTGCCACGTTCTATGTGGAGTAGGTCAGAGATGGTAGCACCCATCCTCACTCTTACTATCAGTGTATTGTAGAGCAGCGAAACCCAGGCTTTGGCAACTCAGCCCCACACCAAGTCTGTGGAGGACCTCCTTCAGGTAATCCCACAGTGTCAAACTCCTTCTCTACATTGATGGAAGCAACCCAGGTGTTAGTACTGGATTGCCTCGTCCAGTCCACTAACATGAAAAGGCGGCGTAAGCCCAAAAGGTGTTTCTACCGGGTATGAACCCATTTTGATCGGGGACTATTAAGTGTTGTGCTATAGGAATCAATCTATTGGCCAGCAGCTTCCTGAGGATCTTATAGGCATATAAAAGGGACAGGAGAGAATGAGACCCCAACAGCAAGGGATTTCTGTCTAGTTTGGAAAGGACTACTAGTACTGCTTCCGTTAGAGATTGGGGAAGTATTCCCGATGAGTATGCTGACTCATAGACAGGGTCGGACTAGGAACCCACAGCAGCCTCAGCAATTTTTGTTGGACCAGCCCCTTTACGGTGCATATTGAGTGCAGTTAGTGAGCCTGACCACTATAAGGAGGGTTTGAGGGGGTTCTGCTCCCAAGAAAATTTGAGCATTCTACAACAGATTTTTTATTATATATTCAATAATATTCGCTTTTAAAGCATAGTAAACGAGGACCTTAGAGTGCACCAGAATTCAACAATCTTTTTGGGGGCCTTTCAATGATTCCCTCACTATCAACCTCCAACAGGGCCCCTCATCTTTCCATAGCCTCTCTCTCACATGCATTAAATTTGTTTTATAGCACCTCTCATACCAGTGTAGGGTGCCCAAGCACTTTACATCACACACAAACACAGAGGCAATGAATTATACATGTGTAAATCATTGCATAGCAAATGTTACAGAAGATAAAGGGGGCTACAAAGTGTAGAATTCATGTCATCCATACTGGTAGGCATTTTTAAGAGTCCTTGGTGTGGAGAAGCACAAACCCTGGATTCAAAACATAACACAGTGGTTAGGGTTGGATTCACTAATAAGAATGTATTTCTACCCAAATAAACCCTTTTAGCAACATTAGGACAATAAAAGAGTCAGAAAAAACATAACCTTCTAACTTGTGGCATACAGTTTGCATGCAGCTCTTAGATGAAATTTCATATCTCATTGTGCTAGATTATGATCGTAACTTATGAACTGCACAGTAACAAAAGGGCCTCTGTGACAAAAGCTGTATCCCACTAAGTGAAGCACATAAAATATTGTTCTGTGATCAGCATGGTATACGTCCTCTGCAGCAGGCATATTAACCCTCTGTACTTCCTTAGATGAGTCAAAACTGCCGCTAGACAAAACTCCAATCTCTCCCCAGCAGTTACATCAATCACGAGGTTATCTTGACACTTTTATTATTGCCTGAAAACTAGTGGATATACAAGGGACTCTGCAGTGCCTTTAAAACTGCTGAACTGCTACAAAACTGTCCCTTCCAGACTCTTAGGGAAATACCTGCTGGGTGAGCTGCAATGAGAGGTCAGTGTAGAACTCTACGGGCCAACCGTCCGTGCCCAGGATCTTACTGCATGCCATTTGTTTGAGTGCCTCGGAGATTTCGTCCCCGGAGAGTGACGCTTCCAATTCTGCTTGGTGAGATGCCTACAATCATGGGAGATGCAGTGAATCTAGCAATGTCTGTATCGCGGAGGTGTCCACTGTTACCGGAGCATGCTGGAATAGGAGCAGAAAGCAAGGTTAATTGCTTCCATAGAGTTGACAATGGTGCCAGTCATATCCCAAATAGCTGTGATGGGGGTCCTGGGGAAGTCTGAAATAATGAACCAGGCAAGGAGTCTGGCCGCTTTGTCCTCCTTCGCATGTTTCATAGCCAAGTACTCCCTGTAGTCCAGGGTACCCAGTTTAACTAAAGTGGTACTGTGAGCGAGCTTCACCTGCACTAATGGAAGATCGGCTGCCTGGCTGTTCTGTGGGTAATGATAATTTGTGTACTCTGATTTCTGCTTCCAAGCATTGAAGCTTCTTCTGCAATATGAATTTGGTGCCATAGACCATTTGATAGCTAGACCTCTGAGTACCACTTTAAATATGTCCCACTCTATCCTGGCATCCAAGGCAATACCCGCGTTCTCTCTTAAATACAAGTCCAGGTGCTTAGACAGAGTAGCTCATAACGCCTTGTCCTGTAGGGCTTCCACAGGTAGGCACCACGTCGTCATGCATCACGACAGTAAGAGCAGGTTGTGGTCAGAGGAGGTCTGTCCAAGGTACTCAGTCTTTATACCCTGGGGAGTGCAGTGGCTCTACAATAGAAGAGATTGATTCTAGTGTGGAGGTCATGTCAACTTGAGTAGTAGGTGTATTCCCTAGTTGTGGGTGTAAGCAGTGGCCAGCGTCCAACACCTGGGCATGGGACACCCCTTGCTGCAGGTTTATCGTCAAGGAAATGGACTGTGCACCAGGGACTGGTAAATGCAAACAATATAACACCACATCCGGGAGACAATTGTAGTCCCCCCAATAACACGGAGTGCCAGTCAGTAACGCTGTGATTAATGAGTTTAGAAAAAATGCCTGGCTGGAGTTAGGTCATATAATGGTATTAGGGGAACTGGAGACCCATCTAATAACTCCTCCACCACTACATATCTCCCATCCAGATCAGTTTTAGCGTACAACACCTAAGGAGGCACCCCTGGAGCAGCCCATATCAAAACACCCCATGTGTAACTGGAGTACGTGGTCCCTATCACTGTACCCCGCCATTTCTTGCGCACCCCCTCTATAGCAGGGAAAAAGAGGTGGATCTCTTAAAGAAAGTCTATGCGTACCCCGTGCCTCCTCAGATATTTGTAGATGCAATACCTTTTAACATAGTAGACATGCCTCTGACATTCCAGGTCATAAGCTGGTACTGTGTCCCAGCAAAATGATCACTGACTCACATGGTTAATGCAATAAGAGCCAGATGCTATAACCACATGCCGCCACCCCACCCCCAAACAAGCACCCCGATCCCTGTTCATTCATACCATATAAAAAACATAAAAAATGCAACAAACAAAGAAAAGTAACATCAACCTCCCAACACCCCTTCCCACATCAATGTGACAACAGGCGCCCAGCCAGCAACGCTATAATGCATAGAAACATGTTCTCATAGCAGTTAAGAGAGGTAGCAGCAATTCAACTGAGGGTATGGGGTGATGTTGGAGCAATGTATCATCCAGGAAGGAAACCCTTGAGACCAGTCCACCACTGGTACTGTCTGCCTGTTCCCTCATGGGGCCCACCTTCCAGACCCTGTCACAGGGCCTCCGATGCCTCTGCACCTGCCAGCTCCCAAGTACTCCTTCTCCCGTGGGTGGCGAAACGATGCCCCGACTTTTCACACAGGTCCACGCTTCTCCTAGGGTTGCACATAAGGTGGTGTGGCCATTATGTATTATCTTTAAAGTGGCATGAAACTGCAAGGCGTACTTAATTTCCAGGGCTCGAAGGTGCTTCTTCACTTCCAGGAAAGAGGCACCGGGATGGGGCGGTCCACCTGAAACACTGTGCACTCGTTCCACTGAGAAAAGGGTCAATAGTTTACCCCCCCTCAGAACGGTCTGTGCAAGCCAATCCTCTAGGTAGAGGTCAATGCTGTGGACTTTGGCTCGTTCCGGGAGTCCCACAATCCTCACATTATTAGGGGAGAAGTAGCCTTTATGATCCTCGACTCATTTCCTGAGGTAGTATGCCTCCTAGTGTAGGGCTATGATACGAAAGTCTGCCGGCCTGAGTGCTGCCAGAGTAGATTCCATGTCCTCCACCTGGCCTTTCAATTTCTTGTGGTCTTCATGCATGAAGCCTGTGTCAATAACCAGGGCATCCATTTTGGGTTTCAGGGAAGATTTTATGTCTAGGACACCTTGTAGGATCTCCTCGAATTTTCGAGAGTCTTCTGATAGCGTAAGCTGCATCGTTCGATCAGGAGGTCGCAGGGCACCTCAATCTGAGCCACTGATTCAGCCGTGACCGCAGTGGCCTTGTCATGTTTAGGGCAAACAATAAGGCCAGCTAGAAGGATAGGGGCACCTGCGGGCAGGAAACCACTGAATACACATCTCCCCACAGGGACACAGTACCATGTGCCTATTTCAGTTCACAGAAGCCCCCCTTGTTGTAGGGCAGGTGGTTGAAAAAGAGAGGATTGAGGGAGGGCAACGATACAGGCCGCAGACTTTGAAAAGGATGGATGGGGAAGTGATCCCCATTTGATATGGTGTCCTAATATAGTCTGCGATAAGTGGGGGAGGGTGGTAGGGGCCCCTCCATGCCACGCTGTTCTTAGTGGGTCGCACACAGGCAGCAATGGTGCCTGGAGAAGACCATCCATGGAGCCCCCGTCCGAGGTCTTTAGAGTATGATGGCAAGGAGGGGGGTGGGCAATGAAGGTCCCAGGGTCAAGATCAGCCCATGTACCACACAGATAGTGCTCAGAGGTTTTGGCCACAGTTCCTTAAGTGGGGAGGCCTATCCCCCAGGACCGCTCTGGTGTAGGCCTCAGTTTGGTAGGGAAAGTCCGGACACGGCCTGTTGCAATCTCACAGAGCCAAGAGGGAGAGAAGCCGCGAGAGAGAGGAAGCCGCTGCGGAAATCATTGGCCCCAACACATACAGGGCTGTAAGTGTGCAGTTGGAATTGTTCGGGGATAGGTGGAGAGGGGGCCGCAAGACCTCGCCCGATGCGACCGAGCTGGGCAGGTGCATTCACAGTAGGAGCAGCTGGTCCTGGCATTCGGATTCATCACGAGGCAGGCGGTTCCCCGGGGAGTCGCTCTGAGCCGAGCAATAGGGCAACACCAGCCGGGTGCCACAGCTGTTTTCCCGGCCTCGATCCATCCCCTGGAACACTGTCAAAGTTGCAGCATGGCCTGACAGTGGAGAATCACGGCCTGATCCAGTGTCTGCCCTTCTAGCAATGGGAATAAGAAGAGCCCGGTTGAGATGCAGGCACCGCCCACACTCAAGTCCATGACGTGGCAGATGTTAGTAGGCTTTCCCTCTGCCGTGTCAAATTTCAGACCAGCCAGAAATCCAATTAGGGGCCACACCACCAAACAGCAGGCGTCGCAAGTGCAGCAAATGAAGGGCAGGCTGCACTGAAGGATGTTTAGGATGGACTGGGCTCACGGAGCTCAGTTCGTTGTGACTCACCCATTTGACATCTTTGACACACACCTCTAACAGCGGATGCACCTTGACCTCTGAATGTGCAGGCAAAAAATTGTTGGGGATATTAAAATTACTTCTTCAAAGATTCTTCATTTCCATCTATTTCTCATGCAATCTGTTAAATTAACAACACAAAATCAATAAGTTAAAAAAAAAAAGTTAGGGCGCCGTTAATTAATCAACTCAAAATTATCCATACCTCCGCATCAGATTGAAAAAGAGTTACTTGAGTTTATTCATGCTTTTGGTAAAAGAGACCCAAAATATGGAGGGCCTCATTTATGAAAAGTGACGCATTGCTGCTTGAAAACAGCGATGCGTCACTTTTCATTGCGCCCTCCTTGCGACACCAATGATGCATCATATTTACAGTATGACGCATCATGTCGCAAGGAGTTACAGATACGTCAGTATTTCTGCCGTATCTGTAGGTGCAAAAATGACGCATTGCTAGAGTGTGTCACAATAGTGACGCAACTCCAGCAATGGGTCATTTAACATGGGCAAGTCCCATTTCAATGTGCCTGTGTCAGTCTTACGCCTGCTGTGAGGCAGGCGTAAGATATTGACGCATTTGCATCCTATAAGTGACGCAGTGAAATCTCATTGATTTCACTGCGTCACTTCTACGAGGCTTACTTGCGTCAAAACGCCCACCCTGCGTACATTATACCTGGCGCATGTATAACGTTGCGCAGGGGTTTACAAAGTGACGCATCTACCTAGATGCACCACTTTGTAAATATGACGCCACATGGTGCATTTTTACCCTGCTGGTGCGTCACAAAAAGTGACGCACCGGTGGGCCAAAAGTGACGCAAGGGCTCATAAATAAGCCCTGGAGTCTTTGGTTTTCTTGTCTGAGCTTGTCCTGCAAATAGGAGGTGCCAGCATTTCAAGGATGCAACACATGGTGCTCCAAATCTCACTACGAGTGTAGAGACAATTTTGAATATAATGGAGATTAATTGAAAAGATACATTTCAAGAATGAGGGGGTCATCTTGTAAGACCAACTTCCCAGACAGAAACTTAAACATTAACATTTATCAACCAGGCAACATAGTTGAATTAAAACCACATCATGTTACATCATCACTTTCTGCGATGCACAATTATAAAGCCAACAAACTAAACAACATCTTGAGCATGTTTATAAAAAGGAGTTAGCAGTACCGGACATTGTATTTTCATATTCGACATACAAACATTAGCTTTTTAGAAAAGACATATGCATTAGGAAAGTAAATCATATATTCTGGTTGCATTTCATAATGATGCATCCCATCTTCTGCATTTATAAATAAATGGTATCATTTTCTTGTTTCCAAAACTACTTGCAATCAACACATCCTTGTTCACGAGCTAAATGTATTTATGACAAAAATAAAGAATTGGTGAAAATCAAGTTCTTCAACAACCAATGTGAGACATATGTCAGGGGTAGTAAGCGATATATAAATACTGCTTTAGATGAAGAGTAATAAGACATCAGGCAGGGTGTTTTATATTAATTACCAACAACTGCTGACTATAAATATCAAGCTGTTACACCTTTTTCTTTGTGTTTTTTTTCATTTTCTTGCCTTGGAAAATCTATTCCTTAGCGAAAACACTTGTCAATGCAGACAATAAATGTGTTCAATACAGAACAAAAAAGTAATGTCTAAAATAATTATTTAACAAAGGCAGAATTAAAACTAGAAACTTGGGAGCTCAATCCCTAAGATTTACATTCTATAAGTATATCCCGATCAGAAAACCAACTGCAGTAAAACATGAGTCCATCCCCAAGAACATGTTGCCAGTGGAATACACAATGCAATGCTGCACAGTAGTAGCAGCCGGTGATGTGTAGGAGTGGCGGGTCAGGCGGTCATGGGATAAAATACATTTTTGTATACATTTTCACATTTTAAAAACGTATCTGCAGCTGGCTGCATCGCGCTCTTCTACTCCTCTCCTGGCAGGCACAGGCTCCCAGCCTCCCCTGCAGCCAATCCTGATGCATGCATGAGAGCATCATCAGGACTGGCCTGAGGGCTCTGAATTTGTGCTCCCAGGGAGACTGGGAGCCTGTGCCTGGTCTTTCCAACCCAGCAACGCAGCTTGGTTGGAGATCTTCAGTGCACATGGCAGTTTGGCCGGCCTGAGATGGCCGGTCAAACCTTCATGCGTACTTACAACAGTGCACTACCATGAAGTGCATGTCATCCCATGGCCCCACTTCCAAGACTCAGTAGCAAGGGAGAAATAAAACAATAATAAAATGTGTCGATGTTCCTCCGCCATAGTGCAGGAGCCGCTACTGCTGCACAGCCTATGGTACAACAGGTCCTCAAGTGTACTAGGTGGTGCCAGGAGTGCACACACCTCTGGTAAAGGAGGTCAGGTAAATGGCCTAACCCTTGTGTGGGCCCTGATGAGGCCACCCTGCCAGTTCAGGAGCCTTCGAGACTCTCAGAGCAACCCATCCCAACAAATGTATGCCAGCCCATCACCATTTTTACATTTAGAAAAACCCTTCTGCAGCAATCAGGTGTAAGCATTGGAGGTGGGTATGGAATTCCTTTTTCTGAGAATAATCATGTGCAAATTTCCGCAACCATTGGTGTCATTAAAGTCGCAGTATATAATGCCACAGATGGTAATACAAGGAGTTGGAGCTTCCCTGGTCGTACTTGTTACCCAACTTTTCCTTCCTTAATGGAGTCCATTGCCACCTAACACCACTTACCACTAGGAAGAAACGCACATCATCTACAGCGATCTAGTGGTTGATTTTCATGAAGACAGTCGAATCATGTAAATATTTGTGTTAAAAGGTAACTTCTTATGATGAAAGAAGATGCAGATTCATGAAATGTAGATCCAGAGAAGTTTATACTTAGTCGTGGGTAAAAACAGCTCAGCCACCCAACCGTCAGCAGGCTCATCTCCAGACTGACTTGTACATTCTTACAACCAGCTCATGGTAGCTTCACATTCTAGAACACCAACATCCCACAGTGAGATATGTCAATGATGGCATATCTCAAAGTAATATGTAAAAGCCATTACAACATATCTCCCTCCTTTACATACTACAGAAGAGAAACAAAAAACAAATAAACGAAGAAAGAAAATTTTTAACAAAACCATCATACAACATAGTCATTCAAATAAGAGGGAATACGTGAAACTCTGTTGGGTCTTTTAACAGCTTCAGGGACAGTTTTTGTTCTAAAAAATTTTGAGAGGAACCCAAAACATCATTTTTATTGCATAAAGCAACGTGACCCAAATTCCACACTCTGTGATCATAGGTTCTTATAGCGTTATCAAAAACTTTTATAACTCTTATGGGTTTTGAAAATTTGGAACCAGAGACACAAAACCCAGGTTTTTTGATACTAACAAGATTACCAACAAAAACTTTGGTCGATTTAACGGCGTGTCGCACATCATAGTTTTCTTGTTCACCCACGGTGGTTCCAAAAAAGTATCAGGATGTCTCCCCCGAAACAAGAAAAAAAGGAGATTTCCGTAGTATGGGGAGCAAAACGATACACACAGACTCTTTTTGAAATTTCATCTTTCCAATTAAGACCATTTAGCTTTGCTAGAGACACAGTTTCTTTAAGAACCCTATTGAATCTTTCGACAGTACCATTAGACTCAGGGTGATATAAAGCACACTTTTTATGGGTAATGCCACAATTATTAAGAAAACATTCCATATCTCCAGAAACGAGTTGTACACCATTATCCGTGAGCATAGTTTCAGGAATCCCTTCCCTAGCAATGAAATCTATTAAACAATTTATAACAGTACTGGTGTTCACATTCTTTACAAAAAATATCTCTGGCCACCTTGAAAACAAATCCATGACAACAACGATAAAGGTGTCAGAACCATCGCCATGAATAGGTCCTAAGATATCAAGGGCTATATCCTTCCAGGGTCCACTGGGATGAGGTCTCTTTTCCATGGGTTGAGTCCTAGTCTTTAAGCTCTTTTCACTAAGAGAACACTGGACACATTCTCGAACTAAGTGCTCAATCTGAGTGTCCAGTCCTGGCCACCAATAACTGGAGCGTGCTCTTTCTTTGGTCTTGGAGATACCCAAATGTGCCTCATGGGCTAAATCTAGTATGTCTTTCCTTAAGGATACGGGATGAACTAGTCTGTGACCCCCCAACAATAAACCTTCACAACAGGAGAGCTGATCCCTCACTGACCAAAAATCTTTCACAGATGAGCCACCCTGTTCTTTACGATGCCAACCATCACAAATAAGTAAGTTTTAAGACATCTTGAATGATTACATCATCCTTGCAAGCATTGAGCCAACGCTCATGAGAAATCACTTTGATATAAGACTGCACCAAGCCCTTTTAAACTTGTATCTGTGGAAATAATGGAACATTTAGTGGGATCAAAATTCCGGAGATTCGGTGCATTCTGTAATTTAAGTTTAACTCACCGAATTCTTTATCACATAGTTCGTCCCACACGAACTTCTCCCCCTTTTTTAGCAGATTTCTCATGTTAAAGGTGACCTCTGCAAAAAATTTTATAAATTTGTTATAGTATTCAGCCATCCCTAGAAAACGCATGAGTTCCACTTTAGAAGTGGGAGCAGTTAGATCTTTGATAGTATTCACAAGGACAGCTTTTGGAACCACACCATCAGCACTTATGGTATGTCCTAAATAATCAATTTTATCAAGTCCGAATTTGCATTTTTCTCGTTTAATAATTAGATTGTGAGCTGTAAGTCTGTCTGGCACCTGTCTAACTCTCTTACCATGTTCTGACACGTCCAACCCATATACCAAAATGTCATCCTAGTATACACAGACACCAGGTATATTAACTAATACCTTTTCTATAACTCGTTGGAAAACGGAAGCGGCAGAAACCAACCCAAATGGAAGTCTTATGAATCTAAATGTCCCAAAAGGCGTAACAAAGGCAGTTAAATCCCTGGAAGACTCATCAAGCAAAATCTGATGGTACGCTGACGTCAGATTGATGGTACTAAATATCTTTGCACCACCGACCATGCTCAACAGCTCTGATATGTTTGGAAGAGGATACTTGTCTACCAGTACACACTTATTGAGTTGTCTGTGATCAACACATAATCTCAGGGACCCATCAGCCTTCCTAGCGGCCACTACCGGAGCTAGCCATGATGTTCCTTCTACTTCCTCAATGATGCCCTGGGATTTGAGTTTATTCAACTCTTTAAACATGTCTTCTTTAACAGTAAAAGGGACATTATGCACCTTGCTGGAAACTGGAACAGAACCCGGGGATAACTTTATTTTGTGACAGAAACCCTTCAAGCAACCTTACTTATCTCCAAATACTTGTGGATATTCTCCTATAAGTTGAGATTGTAAAGAAGAGTTATCAACAGACTTGATAGTTTTCCTCTCTTTGACAACGATGGGAGGAGTATTATTGGGGTCTAACATGACACCTAGATCTTTTTGATGCCACCAGCTAATGATACTATCACCCTTCCTTGAGACATAAACTTTCCCAGTAGTGAAACGACCCTCATACTCTATCAGGCCCACAAAATAACCCCTCAGTTCAATGGGGTCACCTCCATAGGCAGTGGGACGAATGTCAGGTTTTAGTAATTTAACTTTCGTACTCAAATTGTCATCAAAGAATTTACTTGAGACAATAGTAATCTTTGCACCTGAATCGAACAACACTTTAGTTTTATGGCCTTCTACTAATTTAAAATCTAGCGGCCCATCACCACCAATCTGGACTACAATTTGCCCACATTCAAAGTCATGTTGGTCGGGTGTATTTCCATGGGAAATTTCATATACGTTCTTTTTAGAAGCTTTGATTCTACAAGCACTAACAAACTGACCCCTCTTTTTGCAATAAGAGCATACAGCATTCAGAGCAGGACAAGATTTATCATTGGCCCAATGAGCAGTGCTGTTGCATCTATAACAATTATTTTCCTTATTGAGATTGGCTCGAGACTTATTAATAGGTTTGTCTTTAGTTTGGGATTTTGTTTGAGAGTATTTTGGCTTTGAGCTTACACTAGTGTTGACCACTGAAACATCTTTATTGAGATCCTTTTTGATCTCTTTCACGCACTGCAGTGAATGTTCTATTCTTTTGGCTACTACTAAAACTTCATCAAGAGATGGTTCATCTTTGAGCCAAAGTTCATCCCGCACCTTCTCAGACACACAACCGAGCATGAATTGGTCCCGTATTCTCTCTTCAATCAGAACATCAAATTTGCATGTGGAGGCTAAACGTCTAAGATCAGTTACATAATTCTCTAGGCTTTCACCCTCTTTTTGCATATGTCTACCGAAGTGGTAACACTCTAAAATAGTACTGACCTTTGGTAGATAATGTGCATCAAGTTTATAAATACACTGTTCAAATTCATTCAAACTTGCTGCAGCACTGTCAGGAACATCTGGGAGGTGATCAAAGACATCTTGTCCCTCAGAACCAAGATAGTGCATGAGTTAAGCAGTTTTTCTCACTGAGAGAGGTGCTACATACACGAGCATAGCGCTCAAAAACTGTCTTCCATTTAGACCATTTGATAGGTGGATCACCTGGAGATTGTAGGAAGAATGGAGCTACAGTAACATTCTGCATGATTCTCTGAGTATTTGTATAGTAAGGAATAAAAAAAATAAACAGAGACGGGAAAGAAAAATCGTGAAGACCATATAATAGAAAGAATAGAATAGTGTAAATGTAGAAAAAAAATAAATGAAGTTTAAAGTACCCAAAATGAAAATTTGATGTGTCAAGACTGAAATGTGTAAATGTATGGGACACAGAGCTAAACACAGTGTATAAAAGTGAGACTGAATCATAAAAAAACCACAATGGATGAATAGGCCGTGCGTATCTGCGTAGAACTGCAGTAATAAAATCAAAACCTACGTCAGATAAGTAAATTGTACATGTCAGCACCGTGCTAGCATTTACTGGAAAAGAGGCACGCATCAAACTGCACATTAAATAAGTAAGCTGTGTGTGTCAGCGCTGCAGGAGCAATGGTCAGAAGGAGACACACGTTAGATAAATAAGCTGTGCGTGTCAGCGCTCTACGAGTAATGAAAGACACACTGTAAATATATAAACTGTACATTAGATGAGTATGCTGTGTGTGTCAGCGCTGCAGGAGCAATGGTCAGAAGGAGACACGCTATTAGTGCGGTCACACACATTAGACAAATAAGCTGTGCGTGTCAGCGCTGTACGAGTAATGAAAGACACACTGTAAATATATAAACTGTACATTAAATGAGTACGCTGTGCGTGTCAGCACTGTAGGAGCAATGGTCAGTTGACACGCTGCACAAGTAATGAAAGACACGCTATATATATAAACTGTGTGCGTCAGTGTTGTACAAACGTTAGTAGAATGGAGACACACAGTTATTGACTCAGCTGTGCGTGCCAGCGTTGACACGATGATTTCAGAGTATTGAAGTCACAAACAATTAAGATATGAAGGACACGCAGTAATTGGAAGCGCTGTGCGTGTCAGCGTTGATTCCGAGAGAAACGCAATGGTTGCTAGGAGATGAAAATTTTCAAAATGGAGGTAACGACGTTGCGTTACGTTCCACGTTGTAAAGGAAGTGTTGTGTGTGCCAGCGTCGATTTCGAGTGAAGCACAATTGTTGCTAGGAGACGAAGATCATCAACATGGAGGTAGGGACGTTGCGTTGCGTTCCATGTTGTAAGTTGCGTTTCACGTATCTTGCGTGTGACGAAACAGTCAATTTAAGAAACCATGCATGACAGTCTCAAAAACGAACATGGACAGCAGAATCTTCCTTGCTGTAATCATAAACAACACGAGGAAAAATGCAGCGCGTGACATCGCGAGTGTCAGGGTGAGTCTAATTTAAATAGAAACAGCGTAACTGACAAACGTATCAAAACATTAGGCCCATGAAGCGTGTATCGCTGGATTTTAGGCATATTATCTATGTTATGAGAAAAACATAGATTTTAAAGGTACATCCGTTTAACGCTAATTGTTTACGTGTTTCTCAAAATGTAGAAGTCTACACTTCAAAGTGAAACTTGAATTGTGTAGCTGGACGCCTCACACAGAGAAAGGTAGGGAAGTTTGAAATCTTGGTATTTGAATCACGCTGAGGTTAGGGCTTATAAAGAGAGAATGGAACGTTTTAAACAGGTAGAACACAGTCGAAACGCGGTGTAATCTAGATGATGCCAGATCAAAATTAGACAGTCAATAATTTTATCAAGCGCTGTGATAGTTAAGGAAAGATCTTACTTGACAGTTCTGTCTTCTTGAGCAAAGCAATGACGTAGAGTGACCTTCCTGAATTATGAAAACGCCGCTGAAACTTGGAGTTGAGCTGTTGGTAGACCCAGTCGTCGCCAGTGTTAAAAGGTAACCTCTTATGATGAAAGAAGATAAAGATTCATGAAATGTAGATCCAGAGAAGTTTATTCTTATTCGTAGGTAATAACAGCTCAGCCACCCAACCGTCAGCAGGCTCATCTCCAGACTGACTTGTACATTCTTACAACCAGCTCATGGTAGCTTCACATTCTAGAAGACCAACATCCCACTGTGAGATATGTCAAAGATGGCATATCTCAAAGTAATATGTAAAAGTCATTACAACAATTTGTTTTAGAAAAAGTGAACATTAAAATGTCCAACTTCTGCTCTGTGGTGTAGATTGATGAGTTAATACTCGTTTTTAACATTCCTTGATCTACCACCAAGGAATTCTCTAGCTTCCGAGATGAATGATCGATAACATTATTTCCCATTACCTTACATTATTGAATTAATTGGCTCTCTGAAAAACATCGTACCAAATAAATTAATTACAAAAATTGACTGTAAAAGAAAATGCAAGTTTTCAGCTATACCGTGTGTATTCTTGAGGTTAATTTCCCAATGATATTTAAAAAAAAATAGTTCTGACACTTTGTTCCCCAGGACACGTACTTCTCATCACGTTATTTATATTTTTGGGAATTTGTCCTATGTTCCAGTTCGACAGCATTCAACCCATTGAGCTGAAATTGCAATTCACAGGGGCCCATTTTCCCACGTAATTGTTTGTTTACTTAAATTGCTGCTAATTTTTAATGATCCAACATGTTTGCCATCAGCAGTGCTACTATTAATTCTGGGGGCACAGGCAGCGTGTGTGTTTTTTACTTACAAATTACAAAATCCATTTTTAGGTGCTCAAGTCCAAAGAAACTGAGTTTGTGTTTTCAGAAGCACAGCAAAAACTCTCACTGAAAAATAATTAGACCTCAGTGCCATGGTTACTAAAAACCCATGATCCCTCTTTGCCTCGAGAACACATAATTACATATATGTGTGTTTTAATTAAATAACGTCAAATAGCTCTTAAAAAAACAAACGTAATTGAAAAAGTGATATTCCCGGAATATTTTCGGATATAAAGCTGCCAAGCTACCGCTGGCACTGATAGTACCACTCTGCCATCACCATCACACACCCTGCCCACAGCTTCATTTATGAATATGTATGGGCGCTTTTCCTCCATGATGTCACCATAATTACCTTCCCTTACTGTATCTGCTTCAGTTTTGTAGCAATCTAATCACCCAGGGTTATAAATAAGCACTGCCATAAAAATGCTCAGTGTGACTCCTTTAGACATGTCTACTAATGTAGACGACTGTCAGCTCAAATAAATTAACCTCTAATGAAAGCCATTTTTATCAAATTAATTAGTCACATGTCAGCTGCAGGAGACAGGTTCACTGCCTATATTTCTTCACCCAGTTATTTCATATGTACCGGAGAGCAAAACAGGCAACTGGTAATGGAAAATAACCTTTTATTACAGTTATTAATTGTTTAGGAGTGCAGCTAGGGAAAAAACGGAATCTGAACAATACAAAACTTTACCCCAGATTATGAGTGAAGGACTACATTCAGATACTAGTTTACGCATGCGATGGAAATAGACGTAATGCAGGAATTACCAAATGGACTATTCATCCCAGGGAGGTGTTTTTCACCTCTTGAGGTTATTACACATCTCTCATAAAAATGGCTACAGGTCAAACCTGTCGAAATGTCTTAGTGGAGATTGCCAAAAAACAGTCAAGTCATATTGATATTGGTGCAATAATTACTGCATCCAAGTTGTGCCTCATTTAATCTGTAAAATCTTAGAATATGCACCTAGAAAACCAGAGCGCCTTGAGTACCAGAATTTACCAGGTGTGCTAAATGCCTCACCCCATTCTGGTCCACTCATTATCAGGGCATATTAAACCATGAGAAGTTAGACTGTCTTTGAAACAGAAAATAAATCAAATATAAGAATGCAGGTGTATCTGATAGAAAAACATAATACTCTTCATATAAATGAAGTGGCCCCCTTTTTCTATTGGCTATAAACACCATACTGGCTACCCTGTCTTTATAGTCCATAAGTGTCTTTCCAGCCACCACTTCAACCACCGTAGATGTAATGAAAGACTCTGACATTTACAGCACTCCTGACTAAGGCCCACTATATTTGGGCCGATATTGATTCAACCTGACAAAATCCAGGTTGGGTTTTGGATTGGAATTTATCAGGTCCAACAAATAACACCTAATTATGAGTTTTTGCCTGAACAAGAGGAATCCTGTGTTGAACGTACCAAATTACAAATGTCCCAATTATTATTAGGCAATTTTCACCGGATAATTATGTGCTGTAACTGTAGTAACACCAAAGGGGATGATGGACGGAGTGCTGAACATTGCAAGCACTCACCCCCAGTCAACAGATCTGGGTTTGATCCATCACCATTCTTTAGCCCACTCTGCCACCCCAGTTCAGACATGGCCATATGCAAATCAGTCTGACCCTGTGCCTCATGGGAACAGTCCAGCCCGAACTGCCAAGCCATGCCTTCCCTGGACCAGAAACAAGCTTCCTAGGACCGGTTTCTGGCATTTCAGCCGTCTTCAGCCAGGCTTGCTTGAATCCAGTGGCACAGTGAGCCTGTAGTAACTGTAGTAACAGCCCAGGAGTTACTGCACATATCACAACTAACTGGGCAAGTCATATTAAGGGCCTTTGACGATGTAGTGTTCTCGACAGAGTTCAAATCATACTCACAACAATGCCATGGTTAATTCCTCACTCAAATTAATGAACTTCAAATTAATTTTGTCACTTCCTAATCGTTTTACTAGATTTAGTCTATAAATTGTGTTCTTCACCAGAACCAGGAGCGGCCAGTGCAGGTAAGAGCGTTGGGGTGGTAGGGCAGGGTGGGGGAGGACTCGACAGACAACGACAACCGAAAAATAATTATTTATTACATTTTCACTCGTCGTCGACTTTCGAGCCCCCTCCCCCCCACCCTGCCCTACCGCCCTTACCTGCACAGACTGCTCCTGTCCAGAACTTTCTGTACATATTTAACCCCTTCAGTGCCCGCCCCTTTCCCCGCCCTGTGCCGGCCGTTGCATTAGCGGGCGGGGTCTATGACGAGCTGGACTCGTCATGGGCACAGCGCTACCGCGGCCCATGACGAGTCCAGCTCGTCATGGGCACTGAAGAGGTTAAAGAACTGATTCATTGTGTCTTCAAAATTGCATTGCAGCTTTTGTAACACTGTATTAGGGTTCTCTGACAGCAGCTTCCTCTGGGCTGAGGTCTTATGCAGCTTCCCAACACAGAGGTCCTCAAGGCAGGCTCCTTCCTATAGATAGTTTTACCATCATAGACAGATTCAAAAACCCTCATTGACAGGAGTCGCTCGTGTCAGGGAAAAGAGGCTGTGGAGGTTCAGGGTGGTAGGGGTGGAAGGGAGAGACTGAGAAAAAAAAAGAGAAAAGAACTTCCCTCCCACCCTCCAGCGTTTCGATCTTCTGGCACCATTGCAGGCAGGCACAGGCTCCCAGACTGCCCTGTGGCCAATCCTGAAGCTGCTCTCATGCATGAGAGCAGCTTCAGGATTGGCCTGAGTGCAGCATATTTGCTCTCCCAGACAGACTTGGAGCCTGCGCCTGCTCTCTCCAACCCAGCAGCACAGCTCGGGTTGGAGAGAGCTTCAGTGCGCATGACAGTTTGGCCAGCCTGAGACGCCCAGCCAAACCGTCATGCGTACTGAAGGCAATGGCCACCACTCCCTCTTCAGTATTGTTACCCCCCTGGCCCCGCCCCCAAGAGATGGCACACAGAAGAAAAATAGTCGATAATTAAACAGGTTTTAAACCCGTTTTATTATTATTTTATTTTTCATGTTTTTGAAGCTGCTGGTGGGGATGGGGGCCAAATCTAGGTTTTAAAGAGAGAAAGCAACATCACTCGAAGGTTGACCTTTCCCTCAGCAGCAACAGTGTCCCCACCACCACCCTCCCACCACCTCACCCAGCATTACAATCACAAAGCCTCTAGCATCATTCCCTAACCACTCTGGCACCATTTCTCTATTGGAACACCATTTCCATTCTGTGAAAACCCAGGACCATCAACATGTTCTTACCATTGGTCACAGCATGATCTCTTCCTTGCATCACTGTTCTCAAACCGCACTATCATCTTATCCACCACTAAAGGCCCATTCACCCACCCCCAACCCCGTGCATTATTCCGTAGCACCATCAACCCCTGGACATTAATCTGTCTCCCACAGCGCCATGTTCTTGCTCACATCTTCAACATCCTTCCTCCCAGCAACATTTCCCCCGACCGCAGTATTCCCACTTTCCACCGAAATCCAGGACTGACTCCTGGCCACTCTGAGGGACCGCATAACAAATGCATAATGCCCTAGGATCAGCATGTTTGGCAGAGAACGACACATGAGCTGATCCAGATATTGAAGATAATTTGATGCTATTGCAGGAAATCTGACTCCCTTCATTTTCTTACAGTGCAAAAAAATTTACAATCAGTTGATAATCCTGCATTCTTTCAATTTTTTATCTGTATTTTAGAAATGCAATGTTTTATCCCGGCAACTGGTTTATGTGTCTTGATTGGGTATGGCAAAGTTTGAGAGGTGACAGTTCTAGCATTCTGTCTTGTTTGTTTGAAGACTGTTGTGAAGTGAATGTTGGAGATGCTCCGCATTTCCTTGGCTTGCGTCATTAGTTGAACACACATGTACTGTACAACATGTATACAGATATATGAACTAATAAGTCTATCATTACAGTAAAAATACGTTCTTGAGTATATAGTAACTTAATAATAAGTGTTAATTTTTTCTTATGACAATGGTGTTAAAGGTATTGATCTCTAACAAATCTAACATTAATGAGCTCAGTAAAAAAAGCAAATGTATACTTTGTTGGTTCCATACAGATGTTTGTGGTAGCTGCTTAACTTGGTGAACCTGATGGAATCTGTGCCCACTTACTCAGTAACACTCACTCAACTGTCTTTCTGTTCCACTTGAGAGGTGAGAAGAGGAACATTTCAGTCCAATATCTAAATCCAGTGTAGCCAATGTAGTTACACAATAACTCAGTTCTAAACCAAGTCATAAGTTAGTGAGTTTTATTCCAGATTCAAAAACAGATTAATATATACCACTCTAAGCATATTAGTATAGAAGTACAATGCAAATAGGATGAAACCAAATATTCGAAAGCGATTCACCCTTTATTGTAAAAAGAAAACCACTAGTACAATAATTGCAATGTAAGTAATAAGGAAACAGAACTTCATAAAAGATTTATTCAATTTCTCATTAAAGATAAGCATAGACTCCTGTCTGTCCCTTCCCCACTCAACTCTAACATGGCAACCCTAAGCTACGGCAAGATTTAGGTAAGGAGAAAATATGGGAAAAGTTGTCAGCTGTCAGAGTCCTCTGTGAAAGAAGCTCCAACATGCGTCAAGTAGTATAAAGCCACAGATGTCAATGAGGGCTGTCCCTCAAGGCGCCCTAACCCAAAATGCTAACTATCCCTCACTACGTTACATCATACCATCAGCTACATCTAAGAAACATCCCATAAATCCGCCTAGTACTTTTCTTCTCCCATGAGAACTCGCCTCCCATCTTGTTATTGGCCTCCTTGTACCAGTTGCCGCTTCACATGCCTCACTATCTGCTAAGATCCCTTTCTCTCTGCTAACAAAGCCTTGTTCACCTGCAGCGGGAACACAAAATACATGTAACATTCTACTGCAAAGGAAAAAAAATATGAATTCAATTGCATCTTAGACCCACAAGTTAGGCTCAGTTAACAAGTGCAGGGTTACATTTAAGTGCACTCTTTACACTCAGATTAATCAAAATTCTCGACATGTACATTTAAAGTTAATACAGTAATAACATCATTATTCAATTAGGGTTTCTAAGCACATGAATCTTCATTTAGTAACAAAGCACTATTTGTCTCGTCTGTGGACACGTTCACAAACACTTTGCTGAGCCTATCAGTTACTTTCTAAACACGCATATAAACTGCTTTACATTGCAGGGATATCTTTATATATATATATAAAGGAGGCCTTATCACAACTTAATGATGAAACTAATTATGTAAGGGTGACAAAACGAATTTTTGAAGAGAGCGTTCACGCTCATCGGACACTATTGAACAAGTGGCTCCACAGAGGCATGCTTAATAAACAGGAGTATGCATTCTTAGAATGCAAATACCCTCGCATACCGACTTTCTACCATCTGCCAAAGCTGCATAAACATGCAACCTGTCCACCAGGCCGCCCAATCGTGTCATCATTGGGAAGCCTCACAGAGAACATGTCAAGGTTTGTGGACTATTTTCTTTTTGACTTTGTAAAGAAATTGTCTTCTCATATCAGAGACACTAAAGACTTTCTGATTAAATTGGAGAACTTAATCTGGGATGTGAACTATGTAATGATCACACTTGACATATCAAGTTTATACACCAGCATTGACCACTTACAGGGAATTGAAGCAGTCAAATGGTTTTTAGGTACAAGATCGATAAATATGGCTGAACACAACAAAATGATACTGGAATTTGTGGAGTTTTGTCTGGGAAACAATATTTTTTTCTTCCAGGAGCAGTTATTTAAACAAATCCACGGTACTGCGATGGGCACCTGCTTCGCCCCCAGTTACGCGAACTTGTTCGTGGGCTGGTGGGAGAAGCAGGTAGCCTGGGCAGAATGCAATGTGGCCTGGACCAGCAATGTAATAAGCTGGAGTAGATATATAGATGATCTTTTCATCATCTATAACGGTACAGAACAGTCAGCCAGAGAGTATATCCAAATCCTGAACAACAATAACTTGAATCTCAGATTTACAGGCGAAGTCAGCAAGGAAACTGTCAATTTTTTAGACCTCAAGGTCTTTTCTGCAGATGGAAGGCTGTGCACATCTTTGCACAGGAAACCGACCGCAGGAAATTCTATTCTGCAAGCTAGCAGTTGCCATTCAGGGAAGACTATCAGTAGTATCCCGTATGGTGAACTGCTCAGGATAAAAAGGAACTGCACACGCGAATGCGATTTTGAAAAGGCTGCAGTAGAAAGCATGAATAGACTAAAGGCCCGAGGCTATTGCAAAGATATATTGGTGGAAGCTAAATCCAAAGCAGACAAAAAATCTAGAAAAGATCTTATAGTGAGTGGGGATCGTAATATACCTAAGGCTGCTGCAACTAACAATCTTAGGATGATCACTAACTACTCAGAAGATGCCTCTGCTATAAGAAAAATCTTTGCAACAAATTGGCATGTCTTGAGGTCAGATCCTACAATAGGGAAGGATCTTTCAAGAGTACCCTTAATTACATTCAGGAGAGCAAGATCCCTAAGAAATACCCTAGTCCAGAGTCATTGTGGGAATGAGAGCAGAATTCCACCTTTTGGGGGTGTGGTGGGTTTCTTTCCATGCCTCAAATGTAGGGCATGTAAAAACAGCAAAAAGATGCTAGAATACTCAATACCAGGAGTTAAAGAACCCATAAAAATTAAGAGCCTGATGAATTGCAACACCAGCCACACGGTGTACTGTTTGGTATGTCCGTGTGGCCTACGTTACATCGGCAGTACGATCCATCCCACTAAGATAAGAATTCTGGAACACCTTAGGGCAATACAGAACAGGGATCCCACTTATCCTGTGGCCAGACACTTCGAGGAGTGCCACAATAGCAACAGGGACCAGTTAAGTTTCTTCTGTATTGATCAAGTACCTCTGAATGTTAGAGGGGGAAACAGGAAGCTGTCATTACGTAGGTTAGAGTCAAGACATATTATTGACAATCAGACTAAGAAACCGGGAGGTCTCAACAGTGGTGAGGAAATGGCAGTGCATCTGTAATGACAAATATGTTTATACTTACCTATGCTGCTTGTTCTTTATGAAAATATGTCTTCATTGTATCAATGCCACTAGTATCTTGTAGGGTTAGAATCAATCTTTCAATATAGATACATGTGACCATTGATTATCACTGTTAATTAATATACTGACAAACATAATGAATTTAAGCCCATCCAGGGCGGAAATTAAGATTGTCATGCATGTAGTAATTTGTGTTTATTTAAACAAATAGTGGTTTGCACAATCTAGCCCATCCAGGGCTATAAGCGTGTTGAAACAAATTTACGTTTTGATTCATCTATTCTGTTTTGTTGTAACAAACAACATGTTCAGTAATGGCCGACACCAATGACCAAAGTATGGTTGGTGTCCTTTGTTTATGTTTAACAGTGGATATTGATTTAAGTGTGTCTCAGACCGGCGCCGGCTACCATTGACAAAGGCGATAGCTGAAACGCGTCTGGTCGTGTCAAAGAACCCATTAAATAACTTTGGGTTATCCATTCCTGAGAGTGCTTGGTCCATTTATTTGTGCCGTGAGCTGTGGATTGATGATCCGTGCGGTTTCCGTCACCGCACTACTAAAGCACCCGATCGAGAGTGCAAGGGAGTTAAGGCGGGGATTGAGCATGATATATATATATATATATATATATGAAAAAAAAAAATATATATATATATTATCTACTGGCGGTCGCCAGTAGATAGTTATAGTTAGGACCGTGTTTCCATAGGAAATCTAAAAATTCTATTTTGAATAACTTTGGCGCCGGTTGACGAATCCTCGCGAAATTATCAAAACTAATGGGGCGCTCCGCTCAGCTCCTACCCTGAAAGTCTCGGGGGGATTCGTCAAGCGGGGGCCGAGAAAAAAGGGGGGGGTCCCAAAACGCGTTTTTCCCATGCATTTTCCCATAGGACCTTTAGTCGAAGGTACAACCCGAATGGCTGAACAGAATTACTTGAAATTTGGCAGAGAGGTAGTCTTCAGGTCAGGGATGTGCCTTTTGCATATATGGTGTCAATCTGTTCAGTAAGAAAATTGCATTTAAAAGCACATACATATCTATAGCCGCGCAGCGTGCGCGCACCATGCGCGCACCCTAACGTGCGCGAGCGTAATTCTGATTGGTGGTTACATGTCAGTCAACGTTCGAATCGGTCGAAATCAGGAAGTGTCGGCCGCCATTTTGTTTGTTTTCAGTGCGAGAGTGAAAAAGGAAGGTGGCGAATGTGAAAAGGGGGCAGGGTAGAGAGTTCCTAGCCTTTGTCAGGGGGTCCCTGAAGGACCCCGAAGGCAGAAAAAAACATTTACATTTTTTTTTTTTTTAAATCGCGGGGGTGCGCTCACCGTGCGCGCACGGTGAAAAACCATAAAAAATTTTTTTTTTAAATGTAATACGTAGTTTATTGTTCAAGAAATATACAAAAAAAATAATAATACATACATAACTTAGCATTTAAAAAACCGTACAATTTCACTGAAAAAACCATAGGTTTCACACACGTTATAGTTAGGAATTAGCATTTAAAAAAACTTGCAAATTCACTTAAAAATCCATAGGTTTCACACATGTTATAGTTAGGTGGATATTTCACTCGTAAAAAACCAATGAAATTCCCCCGTTATAGTAATTTCAGATAACTATAACTCGCGCGACCGCCACTTTATCACAAGGATGATGTCATCAGTGATGTCATGAGTAATGCCACTGACCATGTCATGAGTGATGTAATATGTGACGTCATGAGCAGGATTGCGGGCGCGCGAGTTATAGTTATCTGAACTAACTATAACGGGGGAATTTCATTGTTTTTTTACGAGTGAAATATCCACCTAACTATAACATGTGTGAAACCTATGGATTTTTAAGTGAATTTGCAAGGCTTTTTAAATGCTAATTCCTAACTATAACGTGTGTGAAACCTATGGTTTTTTCAGTGAATATATATATATATATATATCGTTCCCCCACTTCAATTATTGCCATTAGTCACACAGAATTTATGCGAGTGCAGACTACATGTGGCTATAATGCACTCCTAACACGTTCTTTGGGGTGGAGTCAATTGTACACATCTCCAAACCTCTTGCCAGTATAGGAGTCTGTGGCCTACAGATTAAACCACAATCTCGCAAGAATCACTGCAGAAATGCTGGATCCCCCTGCACTGTCTCATAAGGAGGTGGACATGTGACTATCAGTTTACATGCAGTCCTCTGCAGCAGGCACATTAATCATCTAAACTATTTTATGATAATTTCAATCTGTGACTAGCATATTGCGCAGATCCAGGAAGCAAGTGCATCAACCAACTGAGGTAACTTACGTTTTATTCTTCGAGGGATAATGAAATAAGCTGCAGTTATCTAGTTCATTTTAAACACCTATTAGCTTTGCTGCTACAAGTGGTATGTACCAATATGTACACGTTCGATTCACTTTCATCTAAAAAAAAGCAATACAAAGGGTTATCTCTTTCATACAGGTGGCGCATAATTTCTGAATTTTGCTTTATGAAAAGGTGGAAAACATATGTAAAAGCCAAAATTAATGTCACTTCCTACTTTTTAATTAACTACTGCTATTAACAATCTGGATAGTACATTTTCATCGATTTAATAAATTGGATTTGGAGTCTCTGACTTGAGAGTTAAATACAGATTATCTCAATCCTCAACATATTTTTCACCACCATTCTCTGCACTCAGATTGCAGTAGGAGAGTATTTGGCTCACTAAAATGAAAACGCATCTGTTTGGCTAATACTGTGTACCAAAACCCGACCATATTCCTGACACTCACCATCAACATGTGACAAGCTGGTAGGAAGTACATTAAAGGCAGATTGCTTTACCTAATGGTACATGTTTAATAAACATTCACAATAGTGTACAGAATGCTTACAAAAATGTTGCGCAGAATGTGAAATGTGAAAAGGGAAAAGGGTGTTTTTTCGAGTGGCATGTGAATTTTGATTACGGTGAAAATAGGTATTTTGCTGTAAGTACCAAATAGTCATAGTCACCAGGACACATTTTGTTAGGGAAAAACGGGTAAAATGTGTTTGAGAAAAATGAGCTGAAATAGGCAAAGAGGAATGCAGTAATTAGGAATGCAAACTACGATAAGGCGTGTTATACTTCATTGTCATGGGGTAACTATATTTTAATTTTAGCCAACTTGATTGCTAGAGGCGCTCCGGTTCCCACGTCCTGGAAGGGAGCAGAAATTATTCCAGTGTTCAAGAAGGGGGACAAGTCTCTCCCTGTAAACTATCGTCCAATCAGCCTGATTGATACCACACAAAAGATCTTAGGCAGGTTGATCCTGAACAAAGTGTTGGATTGGGTCCAAGACAATGCAATCCTTTCCCATCTACAAGCCGGCTTTAGAGCAAGAATAAGCACCATCGATCAGGTGCTGCATTTTGCTATGCTCTATTGGAAGGTGGTTTACTTGGGGGGAGGCAGCCTATATGCCGCCTTTATTGATCTTAGGGCAGCCTTTGATTTAGTCCCTCGGAAAACCCTATGGGTTGTCCTAGACAACCTGGGGATGCCAGCTGTCCTAGTTTCTCTAATTGCCAGACTCCATGTAGACAATTTTGCGCAGATTAGATGGGGTGGTGTTGGACAAGTGACCAGGCAGTTCCCTATCCAAAAGGGGGTCAGACAGGGCTGCATCCTTGCGCCAACCTTATTTTCTCTGTATATCAATGACGTAGCAAAACTATTAATAGATGCGAAAGTGGATGCCCCTTCTTTGGCAGGTGCGAAAATCCCTATTTTAATGTTCGCCGACGATTGCCTTATAATTTCTAAAACCCCGAGCGGCCTACAGAGGTCCTTAGGTTTGTTCGAGGAGTTCTGTCTAGCCCGTGGGCTCGAAATTAATGTTTTAAAATCCAAATTTATGTCTTTTAATCAGCCAAAATCTACTAAATGTAAGATATTTATGAATAATTTGTTACTGGACCAGGTCCAAGATTTTACTTATCTGGGCATTTGTATTCAGCATGATCTGGGTTGGAAAAAGCAGGTTAACCTGGCATCTCTTAAGCACTCCCAACTCTCTGGTGCTTTAAGCAAAGAACATGCTAAATCTCTGACCAAACCTATTGATCCTGCACTTCGGGTGTATGATGCCAAAGTGGTTGGAGCTGCACTTTATGGAGTTGAGCTGTGGGGATTTGAAAATGTACATAAGTTATCTTCCTCTGAAAATAATTTCTTTCGAAATCTAACTAGACTACCTCAGAGTACTCCCCTTTGTCCCCTGTTCTATGACCTTGGTATGAGACCGATAGCATTAATTGCCTCATTCCGCCCTATTCTATACTGGCGGCGTTTATGGGTCACCCCCGAACTTAGGCTTTTTGCTCTTGGCCTCATGGACATTATCAAACTGGACATTTGCCGAAAGGTCAAGTGGCTCCGTAGGATCTATGAGTCGCTTCGGGACCTGGGCCTAAAAAACCTGTGGGAGGATCCTCAAAATGCTTGCTTCCCCACTAAACAAGTCCTGAAGGCTTTGTACTGGGAAATGGTAGCATCCAGAGTTTTCAGATCTACAGCACCGCTTTCACTATCTGGCATCTTCTTGGACTTTAAGGACACCATTTCCTTGGCACCCTTTTGGGATGATATTACCAGTCCTTTGGACAGGAAGCTTTATTTTCAGTTCAGAGTTGGTAGTCTCCCAGTAAGAGAGTTCACATCTAGATGGTCCACAGAAAATGTGCTTAATTGTCCCGGTTGTACTGCATCTATTGAATCTGTTAATCACTTTCTGTTCCAATGCCCTTCCTATATAATCCCTCGACAGACCTGGCTTAAACCAATGTGCCGGACCTTGGGTACTAGAAATACCAAGGTGGCAGTTCGTATTTTACGGTCTGCTGAAACTTCACTTGTTTATATATCTGTTGCAAAGTTTCTTGGCAGGGCATGGGTGATTAGGAGCAAAATGTTGTCTTGATTAATTTTCCTTCCCGTGAATTGCTCAATTATTCTGTAAATATCTCTATTTATTTATTGTTTTAAACCATCCTAAAATATTTTAAAATGTATTGTCTTGTAAATGTATGGTATTTGTATGCTTTTATGACAATCGTCGAATAAAGTTTTCTTGACTTGACTTCATTCTGACCTGTGGTACTCGGAATAGGTGGATTACAATGTACCCAGTAAATACTGTACCTTGTGGTACCCTAGTTTTTCTGGTGTAGTATTACCTCCTCATCCGTCTTCCTGTCCTAGTCCTTACACAATGAGCAGTTCTCCTGTTCTACAGAAACCAATTACCCAGCTAAGCTAAAATGTTCTCCAAAAATGGTGTCTAATACCCATCATGCATAAAGTGAGAAGCTAGTCATGCCCACATCCTGTTCCTTTTTTACTGCACTGCAGAATCCTTACCTTGGAAGTCCAGAGATAAGTACTGTTTCCTTTTCTTGTTGTTATTTTTGTTACATGGCTGACATTTTCTTATCCGAGACTGGCTTCAGCAGCCTCCAGGCATTGTTGGTCAAACCACCTTGCTAGACAGGCATTGACAAGTCCCGGCTATACAGGGACGTGAAGCGTCTTTGTCGGGCGGCCATGATAAATGGAGTTGACTGGGTCATTTGCTGACTCCAAGATGGCGGCTACTGCAAGAGTTCAGTGGCTGTGTTATTTTGCTGCTATAGAAATGTCTTGGAGTCAGGAAATACCCTTGACGAGGTTGTCGTGTAGTGAATATGGAGCCTTCAGGTCCCTCCACCAGTGAGGCAGAAATCCCTATGCTCGATAGCCTTCACCTGCAGATAAATGAGGCAGCGCAGGCAGCTTTTAAAGCTAGAGAGCCGGGTGGCCCTCCTGCTAAAATATCACTCCAGTTCACCCTTCTCAGTGGGGTAGTGGGTTTGGTTATAGGAGAGAGTTTCCTCCTCTTCAATTCAAAGTTAACATCCAGCCCTTTCAAGGTATGGTCATAGTAGGGGCACACCTGGCTAGACAATTCCCGGTTTCAATCTACAGCCGTCTAAACCCCGGCTCCTCCTAAGAAATGACTATCCATCCCTTCCAGTAATGGTCGTCTTCGTTTCTTCAGCCATCGGTGGCTTTCAATTCTAGATGCTTGGGAGATTCAGAAAGTATCAACAGGGTTTTTAATAGAGTTCTCCTCCCTTCCGGTTCAAACGTTCAGACCTAACCCCCTGCTTAAAACATATTTGAAACAAGCAGCATTG
This sequence comes from Triturus cristatus, assembly GCF_964204655.1. Taxonomy (NCBI): domain Eukaryota; kingdom Metazoa; phylum Chordata; class Amphibia; order Caudata; family Salamandridae; genus Triturus; species Triturus cristatus. The sequence goes on along the minus strand of NC_140593.1, from coordinate 1,061,757,039 downwards.
TTGTCATGGTTCCATTTGCTTCTGGGGAAATCAGCCAGAACATCAGTTCCTCCTTCAGAGGGGAGTCATGGTTATTACTCTATCTTTTTTTTTGGTTCAGGTCGCTGCAGGAAATTATTGATTTGTCCTGTATCTCAAAGGGGTGAATCTCCATATTCTCTACTACATGCCATTCAAAATGGAGATGGTACATTCCATTTTGCAATTTCTCCATCAACAGGACTATTTGGCATGTTTAAACCTGATGGACGATCAACTTCGTGTACCCATTCCCAAATCCCATCAAAGGTATCTGCGTTTTGCCATGGAAACAAACCAATAACAGTTCCAGGTCCTGCTTTTTGGCCTTTCATCGATGCCAAGAGCTTTACAAAGCTCTTGGCCTCATTGGTAGATATTCTTCATTCTACGAATAGTCAAGTGTATCCATACCTGGGTGTCTCCTTCTCGTCATAAGGCAATGGAACATGTGCAACAGGTCTGCAGTCTTCTGGTGGAATTCGGGTTCCTGATGAATGACAAGGAGTCCACTCTCCGAACAACTCAGACTATGAAATTCATCGTGCCCTGTTCAGAATGGACTTGGGGGATGTGTTCCTCACGCAGGAAAGGCAATTCTCTGTCATACAGCATTATCCTTTTTTCTGGCTCAGCCCCAGGCATCAGCTTGTCTTAGCTGGAGAAGCCAGGTAAAAATGCATAAACACTACAGCTTCTCCCATGGTCACGCCTTCATTTGTACCCTCTGGTCCATTATCTCTTTTGCCACTGGAATTCGTCTTCCCAGGATTACAAGGCTCCAGTTCCAATTACACAAGAAATAACCCAGGCACTTCAGTGGTGGCACTCACCATCGAACCTATCCAAGGGCCAAGGTCTGCTTGTTCTTCCAGTGACTGTTTTGACAATGGATTCCAGTGCCCTGGGTTGGGGTACAGTGCTGGGGGAATACAAAGCACAGGGCAAATGGAGTTTTTCAGAGACCCTAGACTCTCTGAACTGGAGAGAGCTGGCAGTAGTATAGAAGGCCCTGCTGTGGTTTGTTTCTCTACTAAGAAATCATGACGTTTGTCTACAGATGGACAATCAGGTAGTGAGGGCATACATCAACCATCAAGGGGCATGAAGGTTCAGCTGTATCGGCTTTCCTGGAAGATAGGCCTCTCCTTTATCAGGATGCAATCTATCTTCCGGAGAAGGAGAATAGGCCTGCGGACTCCCTGAGCAGAGTGATTTCCTCTTCAGTGTCTGTTTGCCTCTCTCTCACTGTATTCCATCAGATTCTTACCAGATTTGGTCTCCCTTGGTTGGTCCTTTTTGCTTCAGAGGAGAATGCGCTTCTCCCATTTTTTTGCAGCCTGGTTCCCTCCAAAAAGGCTTGGACGACCAACGCTCTTGCCATTCCATGGCCCAGGGGTCTTCTTGACATGTTTCTTCACCTTCCCTTGATTCACAGGGTTCTCAGGAAAATTCAAGAGGATCATGCAGAGGTTCTGCAAGTAGTGCTGGAATGGATCCTGCTGACAATGGTTTCCCCTCCTTCTGCAGTTAGAGCTAACTCCCTATTTGCAGTTCCCCATTTATCCATCTCCGCTGAGGGTTCCATGTCTGAGCATTCCCTCTTTGATATGCCTGTTCCTGGGAGTATCATAGGAGAGGCTGAATTTGTTGGCTCAGGGTTGTTCCTTAGCTGAATGTATTCAGCTTCCTATAAAAAAATGCACCTTGAGATCCCATAATCACCATTGGCGGAATTTGGAATCATGGTGCCGGGGTAAAGGATAGTCCGCTTAGGAATGTGACCCTGTTAAGTGTTTGGATTTCCTCAGGGATGGTTTTCTACTGAGCCTGGCGGTCTCTGCTCTTCAGACTCAGTGGGCATCTATTCTGGGTTTTCGGGGTTCTGATGTGCATTCAGTGGCTCCTCTTGTCTATCGTCTTCTGAGAGGCTTTCTTCTTCAATGGTCAGTTTCCACTCACAGCCCCTCCTTGGGTTCAGCCTTTGATGCTCCATGCTTACATGGTTCTCCTTTTTAGCCCCTGGATTCAGCAGATCTTAATTTTTTTCCCGCCAAAGTTTTGTTTTTGGTGGCTATCTGTTTCGGTAGGAGGGTCAGTAAGATTGGAGCACTTCTTACCTCTCCCCCCTTTTCGACGTTTTGTGACAATAAGGTGATTCTTCGTCCAAGCCCAATTTTCCTGCCCAAAGTAGTGTCTAAATTTCAGTGTCAGGAAGATATTGTCCTCCCAGTTTTTTGTCCTGATCCTTCTTCTCCAAAGGAGGAAAGAGATCATTCTCAGGATCTTCTTAGAGCGCTTTCGATTTACCTGGAGAGAACTAGTTCATTTCTGGAAAGTGGACTCTCTGTTCGTGACTTTTGGCCTATCTGGAAAAGGTCTTATGCCATCTTCATTCACTCTATCCCGGTGGATTAAGTTGCATATCGTTCACGCTTATGATGCTGCTAAAGGGTCGCCTTCCCTCTTCAGTTCAAAGTCGCTCTGCTAGGAGCATTTCACCCTTCCTGGGCAATATTTAAAGGGTCACCCATAATAGACATTTGTGATGCTGCAACGCGGCCTTCACCTCAGAATTTTTATATTATCCCATTACCGTCTTCAGTTGCGGATGGTGGCATCTTCGGACTTTGGTTCTCTGATCTTATCCGCTGTACATTGTGTGTGATGTGTGTTGTTGCTATTAAAACCTTCACAGGTGTTGCATCATGAAGCAGTGTTTGCTTTTTATTTCTTTGGGAACCAAACACCATATGCTTGGGTATTGACTGATTGTGTAAGGACTGGGACAGGAAGATGGACAAGGTTCTGTCACAGTCTCGAGCCCCACCCTGCCTCCCATTTTAGTTGTATGGTGATTATTTCTTCTTATTTTTGCTAGGTATTTCAGGATGTGGTCATGACTAGTTCCTCCCATTATACATGATAGGCATTACACACCATCTTGGGAGATTTTTTTTGGCTTAGCTGGGTAGTGGGTTTCTCTGGAGTAGGAGAACTGCTCATTGTGTAAGGACTGTGACTGAAAGACCTAGACTCAGAGTAATTAATATTGCTGGTAAGTAACTGTGCATTATAAGGTACAGCTCTCATTACAAGATTAGGGCTAAACTTCGATCCCTGTGCAAACAAGAGGAAAACAGGTGTAATTTGATGTGTTAAATACTCATTCTGTGTGTTATACCTCATTTTCAACTTGACGACTTAGAACAGGCGGTATATTACCACATCTGGTAAATGCCTCACCCTGGGGTCATGGTAGTTACCAGATGTGATTGATATCCCACCTTTTTCCTCCCAACTTGCAACGAGGGCCCAAAACACTAGAGTACTCAGAAACGATCTCTTAGCATTATAAAGGAATATGTTGTTGTATCTTTAAAACTGGGCCCAGTTTGACAATTACTTTTGTGAAGAGTGAGGGATTACAACAAACTGTAGTGAATGGCTATGAGGAGAAAATAAACCTGAACCAAATCAATGTCACATTGACTGACCCACTCAGAGAACAGGGTTCCGGGAAAAAATAATACGATGTAAAAATGGCCCAATTAAGAGATACTTGGACCCTCATTGTAAAGGCAGCAGTATTTGGTGTGGTAATACCGCACCCCACAAATACTGATGCTGCAGGATGTAGAATTTGCATGGTATGGTATTACCACATCAATCTGCATTCAGCATCTCAGAATAATGCCCTTTCCGCGTTTCTGAGGTATGGAATCTCAGAATTAAGGGGCTGATTATGATGGCGGTCGGACATACGTCGTATCAGGGATGGGAACGCCCAACAAGCTGTCCGCGGTCCCGCAACATGAATTACAATGCGGCCGCCTTGGCTGTCGCAAAGTGTATTTTTTGCATTGTGGCATGTACTGCTGGCTGCAGCACACGCCGCAGTCCATAAATTGACATTGTGCATATGCCTACACTATATGGCAGGCACAATGCGGTGCCTGCCACATGGTGCAGGGATATGTAGGGGGGCACCATAGGTGACCCCCGAAACCCAACACTGAGGGCTAAGGGGGAAGGGGGGGCCCACTGCGGGCCATCATGGTCCCTTTCCACCAGCCTTATCATGGCGGGGAAACAGCTGGCGAGGAGGGACATCATAATTCCTACAGCATTGCCTGGCAGGCATTGCCACCATTGTAGGGATCGGAGTGCCCTCCTTCAGCCCGTTGGATCCGTGGCGGTCGACCTCTCAGACCGCCAACTCCCCGCATGCCATCCTAATGTAGCAGGTGGAAAAACATGCTTATGATGGTGGTAAGACTGCTACCAACAGGCTGTCTGTGGCGGTCTCACCGTCATCGTAATCAGGCCCTTAGTGCTTCCCCCCACACACAATTTCCGCTAGGTTCTGCCAGTCAAAGTATGTAGTGAAGACTCACAAAGCACATTAATTCCCACACAGCTTGGAATCCGACTTCTGGCGCACACTGACCTGATAAAGTGTAAGGGGCAGTGCAGCACCAACGGCACTTTCGAGGTTTTAGTGTGGATACCGTGTACTGAAGTGCCTTTCTGGCCTCCTCTGGGCTTCAGTCGTGTAGAAAATAAGCAAGGTTTTTTTTTATTGAGCAGAAAAATAGGGAGAAATTTATCAGATCAAAGTAAACACACAAAACAAAAAAATCATACATAATGATAAAGGGATCAATCAGTAACGGCGGTCAAATCGTCGCTGGACTTCCAAACAAAAGATGATAAAGCGCAGTGTGCCAACAGTACATTTCGACCATGTTAAAAACATTATCGAAAAGTGAGAAGTCCTTCGTCAATCGAAGTTCTTAATACTTGTGAAACATGCTGGTGCTTTCTCAGAGCATGCACATTATATGGTTTTGCAATAAATGTGTATTTAAAAATATCTGAAAGGTTTGTGCATAACAGTTAAAAACTCCAGCTCCAAGGTTATCCAATCAAGCAGGATTTCATTCAAAGAACAGTTTGTTCTTTTAGTTTCCAGATACTTCTTTCGTGTTTCACATTGGATTATAATGATCATGACATTTGAAGGCTTGCTACAAATTTGCTGGAAATGCTTCTAAAGTAGTTCTCAATTTTGATTCCTTGCCTTCACCCCCTGAAATTGGATGACATCAAGGGAGGACAAAAGGAGTAGTCTGCAGATTCATAATAGCACAGGTGTTGCATGCTGTTACTCACAACTGCTGTGACTAAACCTGTGCTACTGATACCCCAACCCAGCGTCAGCCTGGCCTATCAGGGAAACTAGAATCTGAGATGCATTGCAGTAGGGGAGGCTTCAAGGCAGAGAGAGAAAGGGGGAGAGGGATGGGAAAGAGAGAGCTATCAAAGAGGAAGAAGAGAAGGAGAGAGAAACTGGATAGATGGGAAGACAGAGCGAGGAGAGGAAGGAAGTGGGGCCTGTTTGAGCATTTCTGCCAGGGCAGTTCCTTAGTCTAGCTGTTGCCAGCCTGCTTTATGGTTTGGTGAACCGGTAATTGCTGTTGAGTTCCCTTATAATACCACAAACGTTACCTGCAGCAAGAACTAATGCATGCTGTCTCCCAAACCTTGCAAAACTGTGTATTCAAAAGTACCCCATTTGCAAATGTGGGGCATTTTTATTTTTAGCTACCTGACTCGCTACTGGTGTGGTCTTTCATTTTAGTATATGGACTATTTTCTGTCCCAGTTCTACCCTGACCCCACCCCAGTCCAACTTATACTTTGACCGCACTGAGTGCTCTTTTTTTTTAATCTTCTTATAAAATTTTGGTGCAACCAACAAAACCCACTGAACACATTCGATCCTCCCCCTCTCTCTCCCACTCAGTGGCACAATCACTGACAGGTGGACAGACCCTTAAATTCACTGCCTTATATCCAGCCACAATGTACTATAAACGATGCTCAGGCTACCCATCTCTGCTCTTGTGGGCCCACTTTGATTGTAAGCCTTACTTTTGTGCACATTTTCTGACAGAACATCTTTCAGCCCTGTTGGACTTGGCCCTTTTGGCAGGTTCACCCCTAAAATTCCTGGCTGTCTCCTTGCCTTTTCAGTGACCTGACATTGGTGGTTTTTGGCCTCTGCGCACTTTAGCACTGTGGCCCAGTGTAAAGTGCGTGCGTTCTCTGCGTTACATTTGTAAGATTGGCCTGCCCTCCCATGGGAATGCATGGGGGATATGTGTGTCCGTGGTAATTCCTGGTATGAGAGGAGTGCAGGGGCAAGTTTAGTATGTATGAGTTCATGAGAATAAATGCTGCTCAACGGTGTGCGCAGAATTATGGTGACTGGTGGAGAAGAGCCACTTTTAGAAGTTGGCATTTCTGTGTGCTATGTGTCTGCCTGCCTGATGTGGAGTGCATGTCTGGCTTGTGAGTGACAGGAGCTGAGGGGTGTGGGTGTCTCCAGGAGGGGCATGGTGAGTCAGCGCTAGGCTGAATAGGGACATCTGCATCCTGAGTAGTGGGAGAGGAAGTCTCTGGTCCCTGAATAGGATTGTGCCTGCCTAGTGAATGCTGGTTCCGCACCCTTGTGGTGTGTCTGATGGTGAGCCCCCACTGGACAAAGGGGAAGAGGAGCTGGGTAAACAGAGTGCTCCACATCCCCCTGGAACCAGTTGCATCTGGTTTTTCCCCCAGCCCTGTGCCTACACACAAAGGAAATGTTGGTATAAATATAGGGGCTGTGACCCCATGAAGTGGTTGTGCTTGTTCTTACTTGGGGAGGACCATCTGCCAGGAGGAACCGCCGCGGGACCCAGCTGCTGTTTCCTGGGGGTCCCTGCGTGCTGGCCTGCCTGGCTGCGCTTTGCTAGGGTCTCCCCAGCACCAAGGACTCTTCCTTTTTGCCTTGGCAAAAACGTTGTGGCTTCTAGCGCGTGGGAGCGCTGTTATTTAAATTTCCCCAGAGGAGAGAGGAGCGGGGCTTGGCAGCGCTACGCTGCGATCTTCCCAGAGGGAATCCCGACGTGGGGATTCCCCCACAGAGCATGGGAAGAGCGGGTGCCCACCCTGCATTTGGCCTGTGCGGCACGGGAACCTGCCCCGCGTTATACATTTTTAAACAGAAGCGGGTACCCACCCCTCATTAGTTTTTATTTACTCAACGGGAGCCCACCCCGCATTGCTGCCTAGAAATCCCCGCCGCGGCCTGAGATCCAAATAAAGAAACTGCCATGTCCGAGCGGCGAACAGGAAGTCAGGCGGGACTGCCTGTTTTTGAGCGGGGCCTGAGAGCGGCCCGGAAGAGACGCGCCGGTCGGGATCCCACCCCGTCTGTGTTGAACGTGGCCGGTGAACCCGCGGAGCTCCCCTGCGTGAGGGAGAGCTCCGCTACGTAAGCCCAAACGAAGCTCTGAGGGATCCTGAAGGCAGGGCTCCCGCAGCTGCGGTATGAGCCCTGCGTGTCCTGCCTGCGTGAGGGAGAGCCCCGCAACGTACCTGGAGAAGGGAGGCATCCCTAGAGACGGAGCTCCGTGTCCCGCACCGCCGTGCCCTGCCAGGAAGAGGCCGAGAGACGCCACAGAGAGCCCCGGTGAGTGGGGCTCAAAGGGGGTTGAGTCTGGCCAGTTTCCGGGTGCCAGTTGCACCAGACGGAGACCCCGATGAGTGGGGCTGCATATTGGGCATAGTGGTGCCGGTGCTCAATGTCAGCGAGGGCACCTTGGACTGTAAGAGTCCCAGTGGGTCCCACTTTTGCACAGTGGTGCCAGGGCTCCTTTTGCTCCAGCTGCCCCGTTTGGCAGTGGGCAGCTGCCACGTGGGCACAATTTGTGGTGACGAATCTCAGTGGGGTACTCAGGGCACAGTGGTGCCAGCGCCATATTGCCAGTGGGGACTAAAGGTGCAGGAGTGCCGGTGCCCATATGTTTTTGCCTGCACAGCTGCCCAGCAAGTAGTTGGTAGCTGGTACGTTTAGGCCAAGTTTATTGCACACTTTTCCTAACTGCTGCATTGGCAGCCTGCAGCCCTGAAACTTTGGGACAGAGGGCATTGGAGCCCCAGCGACAGGTCAGTTGGCAAGGGGGTGAGTTGAGTATTTGTAGAGCCCCAGGTTTTTATGTGATGGTGCTCATGCTTACAGGTATTGCATAATGTATTTATGCTTGTGATGCCCACTTTGATGCCTATTGCGCAATGCGTTCTCCTAATATGTTTTATGTTTAATGTGATAAGGCTGAGGTCATTATTGTGCCAGTAGTTACTGGTTGTGCTCTACATTTACTATTTGTGCTACAATTACTGCTTGTGTTCTACTTTTATGATAAATCTTACTTTTACTATTTCTTCTAAGCGATGATTCTGACAGTGGTCCATGTGGCCCTGTCATGTGTATATAATCCCCAGTAAATATTGCCCAGTGCCAGTTGATATAACCTTGTGTGGAGTTCCTTTTGTGGTGTGCCTAGTGTGTTGCTGCTGTGTGTGTGTGTTGCACAAACGCTTTACACATTGCCTCCGGGATAAGCCTGACAGCTCGTGCCAAGCTACCAAGGGGGTGAGCAGGGGTTATCTTTGGTGTGTAATTCCCTTGCCCTGACTAGAGTGGTGGTCTCTGCCTGGCTTTGAAGCAAGCCTTAGCCAACCAGAGATCCCATTTCTAACAATCCCCTTCCATGACCTCCACACTTTTGTAAATTTGTTGGGCAATCTGTTCAATGTATATCTGTTCCTCCGCCCTCATACACCAGGTCATGTATGCCTCCCATTGCCACTCCGTCGCGCCCCGCATACTTTCCCATTTTGTATTACATCTCTTTGTGGTACAATCAAGGCTACATTGCAGAGGAGGAGCATATATCTATCTAGCGTCTCTTCTCCCCAGATCCCCAACATCACTACCTTGGCGTTTAGTGTCAAAGGTTCATCTAGAACATAAGACATCCTGTTACAGACCTCCTCCCAAAACATGTGGATTTTAAGACAGTGCCATAAAGTGTGTACAAGTGTGCCTCAATCACTGACAGTAGTGTTGCCACATGTTCTCCAAAGTTTGTCTGGTTGCATGAGTTGACGATAAAAACCATGGCTTCCTTCGTTTTTGTACAATGTCAAAATAACCCTGTTTCGGTGATCAATGTACACATACTGTCAACGTACTATGTCCATGTGTAACATTGAACAATGTTGTTATGAAAATGCAATAAAATGGTCAAAATAAAAAAAAAGTGGGGGCGTGGCCAAGATGGCGGGGTGAGCGGACGCTTCCTCCCGTAGCTCCTCCGGCCCGGCCAAGCTTGAGCCCTTTTCTTATGCTTTTCTCCCCCCGCTGAGGCTCAGCGTGGAAGAGGAGCGTGGCGGAGCACCTGGTGCGCACGTTGTTGCCGTTTTGGTTCTGATCGCCTCGGGGGAAGCCCCCAAAAAGTCCGATCGAGCTCGAGGAGCGAAGGAGGGCCTGAGAGGCGGAGCGCATCGGAGTGTTGTCCGGGCGCCTCGGCTGGGCCTGGTGCTGAAAGTTGCGATCTGGAGGGAATCTGGCCCGTCGCTCGACGGAGGGTGAAGAAGCCCTGCGGGAGGGGACCCGACGGTGCGGAAGACTTAGGACGGGTGCTTTGGCACTCAGACCTGTGTCGGCGACACTTCGCACTGTGTAGGCCCCTGTCCCTTGGCCGAAGTACAGCGGACTCTCTGTTGGGGTCGGACCATCTGGGCCCCTGCGTGTGACAGACTGAAACCGGCGGTGGAACCTATTTGATTGCTGTGCGTTTTGGGGGCCCCGGTGGTGTCGCCGGGCCTGGTCGCTCTGCCCTGCCTCGCCCTGCTGCCATCTTGTCCCCGTGGGATCAGTGGTGTTGGCCTTCACCGGAGCCCTTGCTGGCGGATGTATGTGACCGCCGCTGCTGCCGGGCTGACTTTTTGGGGGATGTGCTGATGAGGAGCCCCCCACTGTAGCTTCCATTCCTGTCTCGGATGGGCACCCGCGGCTGGCGGTGACCGGGCTGGACCGCCATTTTGTCACCTGTGACGCAGCGACCCTGCTTGTGGGGGGACACCCACGTCGAGTGCTTGCCAGCAGCTGGGCATCCCTGGGGCGGCTGGACCAGTGCCCGACCGCAGTGCTTGCGATGTCTGGAAGAGGAGGCTCTAAGAAGGGGGACCGCACCCTGCCGGACATGCTTGGCAGGGCCCAGCAACTGCGGGACAGAACACAGCCTTCGCCGGGGACCTCCCGGGCCTCGGCGGACGTGACTGGGGGGGAGCCACCCGTCACGAGGACCTTTACGGAGGAACTGTTTAGCTCCCTCAGGGAGGACTTCCAGACACTGAAGCGGGAGGTGGCCAGCGAGGTCCGGGAAGTGCGCAGGGAAGTGGAGGGCCTTGGCGAGCGCGTTGAAACGGTGGAGACGGAGGCCCAACGCCGGGAGGAGGAGATAGTCCATCTTCAACAGGACGTTCTCTGCCTCCGGGAGCAGTGTGTTGAGCTCTAGGCCCACTCTGAGGACCTTGAGAACAGATCACGGAGGAACAACATTCGAGTGCGTGGTGTGCCGACTGCAGACGAGGGGTCCGATCTGGGGAGCTACCTGCGGGACCTGTTCCGAGAGATCCTGGGGGAAGCTGCGGACTTCCCCATTAGCATTGATAGGGCACATAGGGTTGGCCGGCAGCGCCAATCATCGGCACCTCCACCGGACATTCTGGCCTTCCTGCCCGATTTCCCGCTGAAGGAACGCATCATGACTGAGGCCCGCAGGAAACAGCCCCTGACTTTCCGGGAGCGGCCGGTGGCGCTTTACCAGGACCTCTCCGCCATCACGCTGCAGAAACGCAGGTCCTTCAGGATTGCCACTGACTTTTTGCGCGAACACGAGACGCCGTACTCTTGGGGTCATCCCTTCCGCCTGATCTTCCGATGGAACGGGGTGCTACACCAGCTACGCTCCTTGCAGGACATTTGTGGAGTCCTGGGGCTTACGGCGGCGGAGGAGGAAGGAGCTACACCGTCGTGGAGGGCCTCGGAGAGACGGAGCCGGCGGAGGTCGGCGAGGCGACGATCAGCGGCCAGCGCAGGGCGTCCTGATTCCCCTACCATCAGGGCGGACATGGCCGACGCTTTGAGGGCGGCGGCCAGGGACTCGGCCGGCTCCACCGGCGTGGCCTTGACGGCCTAACACTCACTCCGGGGGGAGATGCCTTTAGCTTCTTTAAATGCTGGGTACGGGGCGGGGGGGTCGGGGGGGAGCGGCTGGAGGTGAGTGGCTGGACGTCCACTTCGTTCTTTTCTACAGACTTGCCCGTTTTGGGGCTTGACTGGGACAATGGGGTGTTTGAGTTTGCGTTTGGCTAGTTGCCAGTGTTGTGTTTTGGGTGGGTGTAGGGGTTGTTCTGGGGTTGGGGAGGTCCCGTCCGATGTTGTCCATGCCCACGCTTGGTCTGTTATGGCTTGTCCTGCGCGGCTGCCCCGCGCGCCCCACCCGCTGATCCCCTGCCCATTGCACGGCGCTCCCGATCCCCGAGAGGAATGTCGGCCCTAAAGGTAGTGACCCTTAATGTTCAGGGTCTGAATAACCCCGTGAAGCGCAGAGCGATCTTATCTTTGCTGGAGGGGACGCAGGCGGACATTTGCCTTTTACAGGAGACCCACTTATTGTCCCGGGATTGCCATAGGCTGCGCTCTGCTAAGTTCCCTACCCAGTTCTTCTCCTCGGCAGCGAACAAGACGGCGGGGGTAGCCATTCTTCTAGCGAGCTCCTTTAGGGGGGAGGTTTTGTATAAGTGTGCTGAACAGAAGGGGAGGCTTCTTGCGTATCGCATGCGCTTAGGAGGCATAGCGTTTACGGTCGGCTCCGTTTATAGCCCAAACGACCACCAAGAGCGTTTCCTAGACTCCGTGTTGGTGGATGTCACTGCTTCCCCCGACCGCCACGTCATTTTGGGGGGAGACCTTAATATTGTCTTCGATTCTGTGATGGACAGATCTGCGCAGCGCTTCCCGCAGACGGGGGAACTGTCCCAGGCTGTGAAGGCCCGGATTGCGGAAATGGACTTACACGACCTTTGGCGCTCCATGCACCCCACGGATAGGGACTACTCTTACTTTTCACACGCACATCGAAACTACTCACGGCTGGACTACCTTCTGGTGAGTGGACCGATGCATGCCGCTGCCACGGCGGCGGACATCGGGGTCCTGACCTTGTCTGACCATTCACCAGTCACCGGCGTTTTCCAGTGGCCGGCGGCCTCCCCCTCTCGGGGGGTGTGGCGCCTCCGGGATACCCTTTTACACAAAAAGTCTGTAGTGCAGCGCATTGGGGAGGTCATACAGGACTACCTAACTCACAATAGCAACACCGACACTTCGCAGGCGACACAGTGGGCGGCATTGAAGGCAGTCCTCCGGGGGGAATTTATTTCTATCTCCGCAGCCGAAAATAGGGAGCGGCAACGGAAGAGGGACGAGCTGACCGTTCAGGTCCGGGAGCTTGAGCAGGTCCACCGCCGCACGGGGGCGCCAAGGGTGTGGAGGCAGTTGAAGGCTGCGAGGAAGCTCCTGTCGGCATTGGATCTTGATAGGGCGGAGTATGCCGCCTTGCGCTTGAAACACGCCTTCTACACTGGGGGGGACAAATGTGGCAAGCTCCTAGCACACCGGCTCCGGGTCACGCAGCAGCGTGGCGTCGTGAGGGAACTGGTGGGCGCGGACGGGGTGGTCGTCTCCGGGGACGCAGAGGTAGCGGAATCTTTCCGCGGCTTCTACGAGGCGCTGTATGCGGAGGAGCCCTCCTCGCCACGGGACGCCGAAGGTTATTTGGAGTCGGTGACCCTTCCGGTGCTGGATCCGGCTCAGGCGGACCACCTGGAGCGGGATATCCATGTTGAGGAGGTGATTTCCGCTATCGCGCGGCTGAAGCATGGTAAGGCCCCGGGCCCGGACGGGTACACGTCTTTGTTTTATAAGACTTTTTGCACGGCTGTGGCCCCTGTCCGTACTCGGCTATTTAATTCCTTTTCCGAACTGGGAGCCATCCCACCGGATCTCCTGAGGGCGACGGTCGCGGTATTTCCGAAACCTGGGAAGGACCGGGCCCTCTGCGGTTCGTATCGACCCATCTCGCTCTTAAATGTCGACCTCAAGTTGTATACAGGGATTCTAGCGTCCAGGCTGGGTCCACACCTCCCCGGATTGGTGGAGGCGGACCAGGCTGGCTTTGTACCCGGCAGACAGACGGTTGACAATACCAAGCGGGTGGCGCATGTTCTGGAGAAGGCCTCGCGGATCCCGGGGGAGCGGATGTTGCTGTCCGTCGACGCGGAGAAGGCCTTCGACAGAGTTCACTGGCCGTATCTCGAGCTGGTTCTCAAGAAATTGGGAATCGGGGATAAGTTCCGCACCATGGTATTCAACTGTTATAAGCATCCTTCAGCGTCTGTGCGGGTCAACGGGTGCAGCTCGGTGGATTTGCCATCGAACGCGGCACAAGGCAGGGCTGCCCCCTCTCGCCGCTCTTGTTTGCCCTCTACATGGAGCCGTTTGCTCAGAGGATTCGCGATAACCCGGATGCGGTTGGGGTCCGGATGGGCCAGTATGTCCACACTGTCAGTCTCTACGCGGACGATGTCCTGTTGACCTTGGACGACCCTAGGAGGTCGCTGCCTGCTTGCCTCCAGGAACTAGACGCCTTTGCCTGTGTGGCCGGCTTCAAAATGAATATGAGCAAGTCGGTGGCGTTAGACGTGTCCCTGGCTGCGGACACCAGGAGGGACCTTCAGCGACTCTTCCCCATGCAGTGGTCCTCCTCCACGGTGCCATACCTGGGGATTCTGCTGGCGCCCACATTACCGGAGATGGTTACGGCTAACTATGCCTCCCTCAGCAGGAAGATCAAGGAGGAGCTTGGTCGCTGGAGCAAAGGCCTACTGTCCTGGCAGGGGCGAATCGCGGCGGTTAAGATGACGGTGTTGCCCCAGATACTGTATCTTTTCCGGGCCCTCCCTCTCCAGCCCCCGGTGGGCTGGATACGACAAATGCAGGCTGACATCTCCCGCTTTGTCTGGCAGGGCCGCAAGCCACGAATGAAGAGGGTCCTCTCCACGCTAGCTCCGGAGGCGGGGGGCCTCGGTATTCCGGACCTCCGTAAGTACTTTCAGGCGGCACAGCTGCGATATTTGGTGGAGTGGAGCAGGTGGGAGTCCGACAAACACTGGCTCTTTCAAGACCAGGCAGTGGCGGGCCGCACTTTACAAGAGGTTCCATTCTTGCGCCGCGCGCACCGCCCCTCTAACCTTTACGCTTCTTTTATTACGCGGGTCCCCCTGCGGGTGTGGGACGCAGTCTGTGAGGCTCGGGGCCTCACTACCTTCCCTTCGCCGTTCACACCCATAGCGGGCAACCCGGACTTCTCCCCAGGGATGGAGCCGGGAGTTTTCTCCCATTGGGTGCAGGCGGGCTGCAGGGCGCTCTTCCAGATCTATGGCCCGGAGGGAGTGATTCCGTTTCAGCAACTCCGCCAGGAGTTCGGCCTGACGGAGCTGGACAGATTGCGCTACATGCAGGTTCGGCATTGGGCCCTCCAGCCCCAGGTGCGTGACACCGCTGCTCGTCAAATTACACCGTATGAGAGGTGGCTGGCTACCCGGACCTCCGACGCTAAGCTAATTACCGATCTGTACAAGTACCTACAACCCCCGCCGTTTCACTATTACAACCCGGGGAGGGAGCGCTGGCACAGGGAATTGGGTAGGACACTCAGCCACAAGGAATGGGACAAAATTGCGTATCGGGCGCGGCACTCTGCATATCACACGGGCCTTACGGAGACCTTCACTAAGGTGTCCACTTATTGGTATTACACCCCGGAGCGACTGTATGAAATGCATAAATACACTGACAAGGGGTGCTGGCGGGGCTGCGGGCAGGAGGGTACCCTCTCACACATTCTTTGGGATTGCCCCGTGCTGACCGCTTACTGGAAGGAAGTTTTGGACGAGGTGGATAAGCACTTTGGGATAGAGCTGCCGCGCTTCCCGGCGTATGTCCTGCTGGGCCTCCCCAATGACCTAATGTACCCACTGAAGTCCCGCAGGGGCAGGCAGATCGCGATTGCGCTGGGGTCTGCGGTCCAGAACATCCTTATCCACTGGCGCACCAACACTGTCCCCTCCATCACGGGTTGGTTGCATAGGCTTTGGCATGTGCTGGGAATGGAGAAGCTGTCGCTCACGGTGGCGGGGGAAATAGACCAATTTGAAGAGCTGTGGCAACCCTTTCTAGCGCTGCTGTCCACCGAATTCCGGGAGCTCACCTGTCCGAGGTATCTTAGGCTTCTCAGGCTGACGCCGCCGGTGATCCCGGCGGACTAGATCACATGTGAGACAGGGGCCTCGGGGGGGGGGTGCGGGGCTTCTTGGTGAGGACTAATCTGACGCGGGACCATAGGACGGGGGGGGTGGGGTATTGTTTTTTCTTCCTTTCTTTACTGGGGGGATGGGGGATGGGGGGGTGGATTGTGCTTTGTCGAGTTGCTGCTGGCTTTCATTGCTCAGATTTGGGGTGTTGGATATGCACGCAGGGATATCCACAGTTTGCATTTCTAGCCTTTCATTTACTGTGCTTTTCCCCTGGCCCATCGAGCTATCCATCGCCAACCCTCTTGAGTTGCACCTTTTTTCTTTGATTGTATTAAATGTACCCTAACCTCCTATCCCCCTCCCCCATGGTTTGTTTTGTTTCAATAAAAACGTTTTAAACATAAAATAAAAAAAATTGTGCCTATCTGATTGCATCCCAGCGGTAATCTATCCGGCGCCGTTTTGCCAAATGCGAACAATCTAGTTCTGGTATAGTATGCTCAATGCAAAATCTTAATTTATTCATCATGTCAATGATCACAGGTAATTTAACTTTAAAATGCATTTGTGGTCACGCAAACGTTTCTTGCTTCAAAATTGAACATCCATTCTAGATGGTTACATCTCTTAAAAAGGAACACTTCTGTCAAAATTCTGATGCAAGATTTATCCCAAACTCACAATGTCCTAAACACATGAAGCCAGCATCGAGGGATATTCCTATCCTCATTTATAGATGTCATCAGTGTTCCTACTCCTCTTCATAAAGATTTACACAAAAAACTCCCCCATACAATAGGATGGGATATCTACCTACTCCCCTACACTAAAGAGAATTTGCTTGATATTTCAGCTTCAGATAAAGTGCGCTAGGGATGGCTAAATTAACACCAGGTCTATGCCATGGTTTTGTGGTGAACCAGGGACTGGTGTAATGGTATATTACCACCCCAGCGAGCCATAAAGTGTAGTTTTCTTTAATGGCACTTTAACTTTTTTTGACTGGGAACATAGCAACATTTGTTGGTTGAAGTCTGTAAATGATCTACATAGCACAATAAAATACAACAGTAAAGTGTGACTGCAAGAACAGTATACAACACAACAAAAAAGCATAATCCTAGCACAATGACAACACAATTACAATACAAGGTAGTAGGATAACAAAAGAACACAATAATGAAACAGAAAACAGCACAAAAGCACAAGACACCAAAACAAAGGGAAACACAACCACAACATATCAACACTAACCAACACAGCAACACCACAACATAAAAAGCCAACAAAACAGCATATTTTCTAATGAAAACACAAAATAAAAAACGGAAAACAATACAATACAAAGTGGCCTCACTGTCACACAAAAATACAAAACAATAACAACACAGCAAAACAAAATCACATCACACAATAAAATAACCATACCCAAATGTACTCTACATTATAATACAATCCAACTCATCAACATCACATCACGTGAACACACCACAACACACACAAGTGCAATTAAAATATAAAAACACAGGACGCCAAAGCAACTGCAAAAACACAAAGAAGACAAAATTGCTACATTGCACTGTATTGATGTTTTTTTGCCATTGTACTGTGATTCTGCACACTTTTTAATAATATTGCATTTTGTATGTTAGCGGTGTGTTGTACTGTCATTTTGTTGTTATATGTTTTTATTCTATCTGGTTGTTGTGTAGTTGGATTGCTTGTGGCAAACAATGAGTGTGCTGTGATGGTGAGTTCGTGTGTTGTGTTTGTCAATGTGTAGTTTAGCAGTTGTGTTATTCCATTGCTGCTTTGTTTCTGTATTGTGATGTGTTATAGTAAGTTGGGTTATTGTGATGCTGTGTTAATATAATGTAA
This sequence comes from Triturus cristatus, assembly GCF_964204655.1. Lineage (NCBI taxonomy): Eukaryota > Metazoa > Chordata > Amphibia > Caudata > Salamandridae > Triturus > Triturus cristatus. The sequence continues at coordinate 1,061,739,867 of NC_140593.1, read as the reverse complement.
TGTAGTGTTTTGGTGTTGTTGTTTTCTTTTATTCCTCTGCTATCATTGTGTTATTGTTTTGTGTTGGTGTAAACTATTGTGTTGTTGTGTAGTATTGTGTTATGGTGTTGTATTGTACATTTTATCTGTTGACGTGTTTCATTATGGTACATTGTGCGGTCCTATTGTGTTGCATTGCTGTGCAGATTTGTGTAGGTGTGATATAGTAATGTGCGTTGTTGTCTTTCCTCACAATGTTTCTACTTAAGTATCCACAAACATTTTTGCCATATTTGTTATGTAATGTTGTGCATAAACGCATAGCGGACAGCTCACCTGGGAGGGTATACTGGTGTTGAAACAGGAGTTGTATGGGCCGAGTCAGGGCTTCTTACTGAATCAAGAACTGAGGAGGAAGAGGCTCTGATGAGGAGGGCGGTGCTTAATTTGTAGAATAACAAGTGCGGAGCCCAGGGTATTTTACAGGATGCCACTGCAGTTTGTCCCAAGCACTGCCTCTGCAAGCGCCTGCCAATCTAATCACATTCATACAAAAGTGACCAGTTGGACTATACCAGGTCAAATAAAGTTGTCCTGCAGGCACTGGTATTATATACACACATTTCTAATGTGTATTGAATTGATAAATGCATTGTTATATCCTGTTTTCAAAAATAGTGATACAGCGCCACCATGAGGTGACCTGTCATAAGAAAGTGCTGGCGTTAAGAAATACCTTCTAGTGTCCTACACCTGCAATACCAACACAAATTAAGTACTAATTCAGAGGCAAGTTGTTCCAGGATTTAGGAGTGAGGTAGAGGATCCAATCGCTGGATATGGTTCTGTGTAAACAAATAATTTGTCAACTACAGTGGTGAAAGGAATTAACCCCTACCTGTGAAAACCCTTTTATTTTTTGTTTTGGTTTTTGACCTATAGTCTTTCGACCTCTGCTGAATGTTGGCTGCCTAAAGGAGTGTCAGCCAATGCAATGCTGTATGGAAAATAGTTTAGAGCTGTAACTACCAGCTCCCATTTTTAGGTCTCGCAGACTTAGAGCTGGAGCGCGCATATGCTCCTCGCTCTGCGAGGCTTATAGTGATCAAGGAGATTTCAGAAGTGGACTTGAAGCCACGCCCATCATTTTCATTGGGTCGTGTCAGCGTTTATGCTAAAGGCTGGCTTCCAATTGAAAAGGAGGCTTTTAGGTTACCACCCTGTCTCCTTGTCAGCCGGCCCATCCGGACTGGATTGTTTCCTTGCGGCGTTACACTGTCCCCTTCATTACTCGGTGTAGGCACTTTTTTCATTAAAGTGAAGCTGTTTTCACGTCGCTGTGCATGTTCTGCGTTTGTAAATGCGTACTCCCCCACTGCTGCCCCTGTTCTGCGTGTGTAAATGTGTACAGCACTATTTCTGCCCGGGCTGTCGCTGTCCTGCGAGTAAGGGAAGACATTCACTACTGCTGCTGCCAGCCTGACACCTGTTCTGTGCACAGCAGATTAAGAACTATCCATTGCACGCCCACCAGAGCGCCTGGCTTTGTCCAGGGGGTTCTCCTTATAGCATCATGGTGCATTCTCGACATTCTGCTTGTTGTTACATTTGAAGTATATGCCAGAGCTGCAGCAGCCCTGCTTCCGATCCACGCATCACTGTTGTTTCGATTAAGAGGGTCTCTCTCGCCTGTTCTTGTTGTAGTACTTCTCCACCCAAGTGACGAAGTCTGTGCTATGTGTGACCTTTTCATCAGACCCAGATGCTGCGCCAGACAAGAAGCCAGTACCGATGTAGTAAACGCCGTGCCTGCTCTAAGAGTGACGGCTTCTTTAACTGCTCGTTCCTGTGCTGCGCATGTTCTTTGTATGGTGGTGACGCGTGTGCCTGTGCTGCCGTCTAGTGCTGTGTGCTGCAATATAAAGCGCTATAGTGCATTGGTGATTTTGCCCTGTCTCGCAGCTGTGCGCTGGGTTGTACTGAATTTGCCTTCCCAGCTCGACAGACAGAGCTAAGAATGATGTACAGCACTGCACTGGGGGGTACTGCAGTGCTCTGCCATCTAGTGCTGTGTGTTGTAGCACTAACCACTATAGTGCCCTGCCTCACAGCTGTGTGCTGGGTTGCAGTGAAGCCGCATCCCTAGCTCTACAATGTATTGAACACTGTGCACAGCACTGCACCAAGGGACGCTGCAGTGCGCTGCCATTGCCAGCGCTGCATCTGCCCCAGCTGTATAGTATCGTCACTGGCGTCCTTTTCCACCCCTCCAACATAATATACATTTCCCATGAATATACACACAACACAGATTTTTTGATTGGGTACAATTTCTGCAGGTTTATTACATACACCGTTATGTAATAGGTGGGTTATCTTACAGGCGATCCAAGGGCAGGCAACCAACTGGGCCGCCTGCCCGCCTGATGAGCCAGGCAGCACTGGGGAGAACCCCGCCTGTGCTGCCCTTACTAGTGATCCTCTTCCCAGATCATGTGACCATTGGTACATTCTTACTCACGCCCCTTTCAGGGCGGAGCGCCGCATAGCAAACCCCCCGTTTGTTCAGGCCCACAACCGCCCAAAGGACTAGCAGGGCGCCAACACAGTTTCAAGTACCCTCCAATGAGGCTCCTCGGATTTGGCTCTGGCACCCCCTATGGTGCCGTGCAGAGGTACCCCTGGTACCGGCCTGCTTCCAGATCGCCCTGTAACTCCGCCACAGCTCTGGAGGTGGACCCCGTCACCGCCAGGGCCCCCCACCACATCTATGGTCTTACTTGCAACCTCTCATTTCTAGCATCTCGCTTAAGTCTAAGAGAAAATGGTCCATGCCTACTGGCGATAAGTGAACGCCATCGTCCTCAAAGTACCCTTTCACCTTCTCTTGAATCATCTCGTGTCTGATGAATCCCAGACCCCTCTGGTCAGTGAACTTGCGCATTGCCCCATTAAGTCGCTTCCGTGAATGCTCGACCGCCTCCCCAGATTTAGCCCCTAGCCTCATTCTGCGTGGACGGCGTGCACGGCAATCAAAGAGATCGCCAAAATGGTGTGGGAGGGATATATACCCTCCCCCAAGGCCAGGACACCCAGGAAGTGACGCCCCTTAGCATCACGACCAGGCAGGATAGGAGGGGGGACCGGAGTCCCTGCCCTTAAAAGGGGTGGGGGGTGGGGTGCCCAGGCGACACTAGAGTGCTGACCTCTCTAGTGGCCCCCTGTGGGTGCCTCGGTCAGCAGCAGTGTACATGGTTGTTATGTTGAATGCCCGAGCATTGATTGACCTCTATGTTGTGCTGTCAGTGGCTGTGCATCTGGCCAGCAGGGGGCAGGGCACTAGTGCACAAATTAACACCTATCGGTCAGTATCAAAAGTTGTACCTAAAGACAGCTGACACCGGGGGGAAAGGGGCGGGGGAGCTTGAAGAGGGGATGGGGGATGCAGGCATCGATATATTTGTTTACTTGCGACGCTGTCTTTCAAACAGTAAAAAGTCGAAAACCTAACAGACAGCCTCACATAATTTTACAAATCTCATAATACAACAGAACAAGCATTTGCAATGCAATAGGTCTCGCATTTACGCAAGTTTGAGCTGCTGAAATTGCAAATAACAATGCCTTTTAATTTTGTTTTCGTTTTTAAAACATAGATAAAAGGCATTGTCATTTACAATGCCACTAGCTTAAATTTGCGTAAATGGGAGACCTATTGCATTGAAAATGCTTGTTAAGATAAGGTCAGCATCTGTGGCCATCTAGATAAGGGGCTCTTAGCAAGTTGCATAGAAGATGTGTGCACACAAATTTAGTCAATCAATCAATCAATTAATTCTTTATTCGGATACAAAAATATCCATAAAAGTACAAGATAAAACCATCTAGGTAAAGGGCTCCGAGCAGGTTGCATAGAACACATATGCACCTGCATGTGCAGGCCGATTGAGAAAGATTGTTGTCTGACTCAGCTGGGAATCTACACACCAGTAACATTGTGAAAATGGGGTCTAGACTTAATTAACATAGTTCTATTGGAGACTGCGGGGTGCCGCACAATCCCTCCTGATAAGGTGTATAATTTTTGATGTTTCACTGTACACTTTTTTGATAAATCATAGTTAACCAGTGCCTTCAGATTAGCATGGGTTACAGAGATCATGATAATTACTTGTATACGCATTAGTTGGCCTGAAATCCAAATATGAGGTCATAATTTATTATGATTGGGGATATTTCTCCCAGCCAGCCCTAGATGATATCCATGCTTTGAGCTGTCTTGCTGTGTGATTTAATTAATGTTTAGTACAAACTAGCAGATCATAGTCCCCAGAAAAACAAGAAACCCAGTTCTAGGAAGACTAAGCATCTCCTGCTGGAGAAAGTGGGTGGGGCTGTATTCTCCATTGCACCCATCCTACACTTACTTGCTAAGTTAGGGATGGACACTCCCAAAGGATTCCAGGCATCTGGTTCTGTTTCTCAGCATGGGTTAGCAGTGGGTTGCGTTGAAGTGTAAGAAAGGGAACCTGCAAGCCAAACTGGGTGGAAATTGGCTTAGAGGTAAAAGTGCTTCCGCTTTTGGGGGAAACTGCCATGCTTAAAACCGTAACATTAATGCAAATTCATTTTTTCAATTCTTTTAGTGGTTAATTGCTTATCAGTACTCCTTGACACCTTTGAATCAATTGAAATTAATGCATTGTTTGAGTCATTCAGTAAATCATTCACCAATCACAAGGGCAAACATCATGTATATGTTTCACCTAACTTTTAAGTCGAGTTGTATTCATGCTCCACTTTCTTAAGAGTTTTAGCAATTGCAATTAATTACACAAATCGCTCTTACATTCTAATTTGTATCCACAGAACAAATCACCTTCATAGTGGTCTGTAACATGCAAATTCCTACATGTTTCGGGACCGATGTGCCATCTTCAGTGAAACAGTATTTAACTTAAAACACAAGTGGCCTTATTACGAGTTTGGTGGTCCTCCTACAGCACCACCACCGCTGCGCTGCCAGGAGGAACACCAAGACCGTAGTGCACCCGCCTGCTGGATTCTGACTTGAATCCAGGGTGGGTGGGCTGTGCGGCAGCTTTCTCACGGCAGCGGCTGTGTTAGGCTCCTAGGAGAGCCTTAACAGCAGACCACCCCATGACAGCGCCTTCAGCACGTTCCTGCATGCCACCATGTTGTGCAGGCCACACTGTGCAGAAACCAGGTGCAAGTCAGGGGGGCACAACATGTACCCTACACATGCACCCCCAAGCCCAGAGATAGAAGGGGCCCTGGTAGTGCCCCTTAATGTGCATGTTCGCCTCCTCTGGGTGGTGGATTTGCAAGTCGGAATATGCTCGGTGGTGCCGCATTGGCACCAACACCATATTACTGCCCCTTACAACTGCACCACCGCCAAGGGATCCTGGATCCCAGCAGAGGCAGTGGTCCTGTGGTGGTCCGAAATACAGAGGGCAAACCTACAGTGGTGGCGGTGGTCGGACCGCCACCGTGAGCATGGTGGTCCTAGGCTCGTTGTACTCAGAATAAGGCTCTAAGTAAAGAAACTGGAATAAGAAGCATTTGGGGGCATATTATCAAGGACGGCGTTAAAAATTATCGCCGGTTTAGCGGCAGAAAACTGCCGCTAAAGCGGCGATAATGGGCTTGATAATATGCCCTTGAGAATTTCAATAGAAGTCCATGTTCTGGTGTGAACATGGGCTTCTATTGGAATTCTCCAGGGCATATTATCAAGCCCATTATCGCCACTTTAGCAGCAGTTATCTGCCACTAAACCGGCGATAAATTTAACGCCGTGCTTGATAATATGCTCCTAAATTACTAGAAAACCTCCTCATTATGTCAAATATTACATAACAGTAACAACCATTTCTACATTTAGACATGGTTACCTGCTCGATTCTGTTAGCATGCCCGCAGCTGCAAGACTCACCATATTTCTTTGACTTCTCAATGAAAAGCCAAGATGACCAGGCAGCATCCCAATAATATCGGTTGCGGAAAGGTCCCAAGGCTTGTCTAACACCCGTTTACCCCAAGTTTTTTCAAAGTAGTAATTAACATAAGCATAAAATTAGAAATTATTTGAAGATTGTAGTCTTTTGTTGTTGTCTTTTTTGGTTCTAGAAATGTCATCACGGATCTTTCTACTATGCCTATACAGTCCTGTATAGCCATTACTATTATTAAAATGTCCATCAGAATATTTTGAGTCACTTCTGTAGATGTTTAAAGAAAACAGCTGTATAAAATGAATTCTTCTAATTCTTCAGGAACATACATTTGCAGTAATTCAATCCACCACAATTGCGATATTTTTTACGTCAATCACCTCCTCTTTTCGACGTGAATCGCATAAAATTGAAACTTGATTTGACTTTGATCATGCTTCATCTACATAAAATGTTTTCACACATTAAATTTCACATTTTTATCTCTAATGTTAAATTTGTGTTTTGCTAGTCCTGATTTCCTAGATCTCGAGGTCTGACCTACATTTTAATGGATATATGACATTCGAGGATATGCAAGTGACAGAGTTGATATTCTTCCTAGATGGTTGATGCTGTATATTATGACTCCATGCTTGTCCTCTGTCCTTTTGTGGACTCTCTCCAAGGCTGTTCACATCAGCTCCCTGCTCCCTCCCAGGACCTGCATGATGTGCACTTGCTGGGAATCCTGAAGGAGAAGAATCCCTTAGACTTTTCTTGGACTGGTCCTGCTGTGGTCGCCCTAGAAGTGGACACTGCAGACTCTTGTTTTGTAAGTCCCTCTGCATGTGGTGGAAATCCTGGTTGGCTCAGACGTTAAGGCAAGAGTGGCCATCCATGGAGGACCTTTTGCTTCCTGCCAAGAAGAATCTAGATCAGGAGGAGTCAATCAGGGCTGGACAGGAGAGCAGGACAAAGCTTCCACTGCTAAGGAGGAGAAAGGAAAATGTCATATGCTGTGGAAAGGTGGCAAGAAATCATCAAAAAAGCAAACCTACATGGGAACTGAAAGGAGATGCACAGGTGTCTCATAAGGACAGTGGCACCCACTTTTGTGAACATCTCATTATATTAAAGGTAAAGGAATCGCCTTGTGACTTCTGCATGCACCCCAAGTCCCACATGCAGGAAAGAATATTGCAAATTTCCCCAGCGAATGCCCAAGTGTCCAGGGCAGCAAGAAAGTATTGAAAGTTATTGGAAGCAGAGGAAAGCCCCCAAGGAGCACATTGGATCAGGGAGGAATGTATTGCTGTGCATTATTACGGAAAACAGGGGGCCCAGGTAGGAGAGAGCACACCAACCTTAAACCATTTTGAAGACTTTGTGAAATCAGGCAACTTGCGTTAAGGGGTCAAAAGGGATTGGTAAGCAACCTATTCAAATAAAGAAATAATGTTGTTTAAGGGTATAGGCTTTACTTTTTATATTTGAAATATAAATGTAAAAGACAGTAAGCTTGGGTGCTATGTGGTGAAAGACAAGTGTTTTATATGTTTTATAAAGCACTAGGCTTATAGTTTGAATTGAAACATGCACTGCCAAAGGCTTTAGGTATGATGTTAAGACACGCCTTGCTAGCCATGAATAGATATAAATGATTTTGCTTAAGACATACATAGAGCATTGCTGTTGTGTAGGTTATAGCCTGTTGTTCTACAAATTGGTATGTGACCCCCCATAAACTGACAGGATTTAGAGAATTAGCTAGACCCATGCTAAATTTTAGGGTATCTGATTTGCATTCTTGTTATTCTGCAGGAGCCATTTAGGAGCAATTTCTGCTTGTCATTCCGCATGTAATCTTGTCAATATTTGTAACTGTATGTATAGAATTTCGTTGTTTTTGTTTTTAAGAACTTTTCATTTTTAAATAAAAAAAACACTGCCAGGGCAATGATTGTTATTTTCTGTGCTGTTGATTTTTCATCTGCTAGCCTATAACACCTCCTTATGTTAAGATTGTCCTGCCCTGCGTCACTACCCCTGTCGAGTTTTAAAAGCAGGACTTGGTCCCCTGTTTGAGGGTGCCATGGTACAGAGGCCCTAGGACATCAGAGGTGAAAGATCCCAGTAACACGATTAGGGTTCAGTAACTTGTGGTTTCCCTGTGACCTCCTGAACCAAGATTTCTCATAAGTGGTAAAAGGTTTTTTGCACATAATAGTTAACTATTTAGCGCCAAGACTTATAATAGTGCAACCAAAAAATGGGGCATATCATCAAGGAGGCGATATAAAATTATCGCCGCTTTTGCGTCCGTTCTCAGACGAAAAGCGGCGATAATTTTATTGCCTTATCAGCAAGGTCACGCTATCGCGTGAATCCTTGCATTAGCTCTCTTTCACGTAACGCCCAACTTTGCATCTCTAATGAGATGAAAAGTGGGCGTTCTGTCCCAAAATAATTGGAGAAATGTTGCTAACCGACATTTCTCCAATTATCAATGGGCACGCTAACAAGCATAGCGATAAGAAAAGTAGCGCTAACCTTAGTTATCGCTACTTTTCTTACGCCTGCTTTTAGTTTGATTTAGCCATGATATCCAATGTAAGGTGGATATCATGGCTGAGTCTGCCCTGCCCTATCAGCAAGCTATCACCAAACTTTGTGAGATTATCGCTGGATTTCCAGCGATAATCTCACATTTGGCTGCTAGCGCTTGAAATTTTATCGCTTTTGAGATAAGCGTTGCTGACAGCACGCTATCTCAGCAATAAAATTCCACATTACCCGGCGATAATCATCCTAGCGCTAAGTGCGCTTAGCGATAATTATCGCCGGTCCTTGATGATATGCCCCAATGTTTGTAATCCAACCATCCTTCTTTTAAGATGTTCTCTTTTGGTGCACAAAGATTAGAGGCAGGTAGTGTAATCATTTTGCATTGCACCCTGCATTACTTTGAAGACAATCAAGTACACTAATACAAGAAGTGTGAGTCATATTATAACTGGCATTATTGCAATTACTACTATAACTTTTATTATTAAAGAAAATATGTGGGAGTTTGTAATCCCCTAAAAATGACTGTAAATAATGTTCTTCTTACAGAGGCATTCTGATATCAGAACATGCCTATAATAAGAAAAGGCCATCACTGTTCATGTGTGCTAACTTACTACAGGCTAGTAGTAACGTCACAAAGCTTACTTGTCCACGAGAGCTGATTCAATGAATCCACTCTCTCCCTTCCCACATCCTCACAAGCAGGAGGTGGAAATCCTACTTAACCACGTGCCTCCACAGCATGAGCCAGGCACACAAGGCGGGACCTGCACAAGCTGCCTACTGCTCTAAGATACCTTTAGTTCAGACAGCACGATGTACATTTTTATAATGTCAATATCCACTAAAGTTATCAAAATCGGATTTTTCCATTAAATCATATTTTGAAAACTGAGTAAAAAATAATTCATCTTGCTAGTTTTTTCCCAAGCGAAGATATCAGTTAAGAATTGTAATTATACTTAGGCCTGTTAATGGAGAATGTAGCCCAAACCAACGTAGTAAAAACAACTTTTGAACATTTACTATGATGGCACGCTATTTCAAATATGCATTGTGCTTTATTTTTTATGTAGTATGCACCCTGCCCAGTGGGCTTCCAAGTCACACTTTATGTGTGACTTATTGACATATAAAAACAATGGGGCAGATTTACAAGAAAGTGACGCATCTGTGAAGATGCGTCACTTTCCCTGCACCTCTTTGAGAAACCCTTGCGCCACTATGGATGCGCCGTATTTACAATACGGCGCACCATGGCGCTAGGATTGACAGATGCGTCAGAAATTCTGACGCATCTGTTGACGCAAAAGTCACGCATTGCTGGAGTCGTGTCGCAAGCACGACGCAACTCCACCAATGCATGGGGAGGCCTATCCTCATTGTGCTGCGTCACTCCTTACGCCTGCTTCAAGCAGGCGTAAGAATTTGACGCAGTGGCGTCCTAGAAGTGGCGCAGTGAAATCTTGTAGATTTCACTGCGCCACTTCTACAAGGCTTTTTTGCGTTGGAACGCCCACCCTGCATACATTATACCTGACGCAGGTGCAATGTGACGCAGGGCTTTACAACGTGACGCATCTCCCTAGATGCGCCACGTTGTAAATGGGCCGCATTTTTACGCTGCTGCTGCGTCACAAAAAGTGACGCAAATGCAGCGCAAAAATGACGCAAGGGGCTTGTAAATCTGCCCCAATATGTTCCCTTTCTGTGTCACTACAGAACTTTCAAACTGCAGCTAGAGCACCGTTCTGCTCCTGGTTGCCATATATTTTTTGTCACCTATGTGGGTTCTGTAATACACACTGCAGCTCACACAAGACTACTCCCCAGCCATTGGTGCATTTTCTATGCCAAGTACTATGGCCTTACAAGAATGTGAGGATGTGGGTATATTACATGGTATGGCTGTGCGTCTTACTGTGTAATACACTCGCAAAAACAGTCATGGGTCCAGTCAGGCTTGTTTAGAAATCTGACACCAGTTCTATAAATATATTACATTGTTAATAATTTTTAGAGTCGAAGATGAGCAACATCAATGCAAGAGTTCCAGAAATACAGATTTTAAAGAAAAACTTAAATCTCAATTTAATCGCAAACAAGCATTGGTAACTGTAAAATGTGTAAACTTTTGAAAAGTTTGCAAGTTGAGTTCGACTACTCTGGCTCAGCTTGGTGACCAAATCCGACAGGGAGAAGGTCTGGGGGGGCCAATAAAGAGTATTTAGACAGTTACCTGGCCACCAAAGCATTTACCAGTTCAGTTCCAAACTTTACAGCATGTCAGCAATAGACTTTAATGGAGTGGTCCTGATGCTGCGGATGCAGGTGATGGAATATACTCAAGTATGCTCTGGGTACTGTACAGTCGACGGGGTGCCTTTGCGGTTATTCTTTGGTCCACGGGTCAGGCGAGACCAGTTTGGCCACAGAGGTCGGAGTCCCTTGAAGACCTCTTTGAGACAGTCGAAAGCCAGCTGGGCTACCAGTCTCTGTTAACAGAGGTCACTGCGATATCCTTTGGTGGAGGCTGGTGTCTCTCTTTGGTGACCAATCTGGATTCAGACAACAGTCCTGGGTTTGGCGGACTCAGGTGCAACTTTTGACCATCGAGGATTGGTCTCTTGGGGCACCCAGCGGCAGTTAGCGCAGAATTTTCTGGAGTGGCTACTGACTTGCCGAGTTGGGCTACTTCAGCTTTTCTGGTACTAGTTCCAGTGGGTCAGCCGACTGGCCATTGGAGTCACTTCTTTGGCCAGGAGAACAACTTTACCCCAAGCCAGAAGTCACAGGTATAGTCCTCTCTTTGTTAGTCTCAAGGTGCAGCAGGTGCAGTCCAGCAGACAGTTCAGCCTCTCTTTGCCAAATCCAGGGGTTAGCAGGGTACACCCGCTTCAGTCCTCTTTCCAGTTCTGGTGTGATCTGAGGTTCAGGGTACCAGGGGTGCCATATTTATCCCTGGAAGGTGCCCTGTGGAGGTGATGTGGTCACTAGCCAATGGGCTACCAGGTCCCCTCCCTCTTGGTGATGACTTTCCGGCTATGGGTGGCATCTGGAAACCACAGACTGCACTATTATGCCCACTCTCAAGATCTCTGAACCCTTGCTCAGATGTTAGGAGCTTGGTAGCCCACCCTAGAGGCGTGGCTACCTGTAGTTTACACACCGACTGGAAAACCATTTTGGACACTAGTCTCCCCTCTCTGTCCCTGTCGCCAGCCTGTTTACCTGAACAAAGGGCAGCCTCTCAAGAGAGTGATTGCCTTTGAAGCTCGCCTTTTGTGCTAACCCCCGAGTGGCTTCCTGCAAAGGGGAGGTAACACCTCTCCCTGTAGTCGGCTGCTATTGTTCCTAAGCCTGGGAGTCATTCACATGACTCCCGAGGAGTCCTGAAAGCTGTCCGGTGGCCACTGACTTTGTGAGACCATTGGACAAACTGGGTCACATAGTGGTAACTTTCTAAAAGTTGCATTTCTTTAATTGTGACTCTAAATTCCACTTAGGCATCACGCCTGATTTAACGCCACAATTAATTTGCTATGTTACTATACCCATTTAATAGACCATTCAGAACCAGACAGAGTGGTCAGCCAGTAACCCTGTGTCAGCCAATGGGGCTACTAACTCACCCACAGCAAAATAAAAAATTGCATGTGTTGCTGTCAGGGCATATATATAAAAATATTTCCTACCTAATATTATACAGCTCCCTGCCTTGGGGTTGATAGGCCTTCCTTAAAGGAGACTTACATGTATTGATCAGGGAAATGGGAGCTTAGCCATTGGTTTGAATGGCAAAGTCGAACTAGCAGTGTTACCACAGCCCTTCCAGTCTGCTGTGGCAGGCTAGACACCATTTTGTATGTTGTCGCACACAGAGTGGCACAATCAGTCCTGCAGCCCTGGGTGGACACTCTGCCTTACATGTCCTGGGTATCCTGGGTGCCATATACTAGGGACTTATAAGTAAGCCAGTCTCTGGCAACTGGGGTTAGCCAGTTCGACATACACTTTGTAAGGGGTTGGAAAACTGGCAGGCCTCGGTGCATTCTCAGAGTCAAAAAACCAGCAGCATCAGTCCAAAAGTATGGGGGTGAACATGCAAAAAGAGGCATTTCCTTACAAAGAACATTCAATAGGCGAATTGGCTGAAACAAATCGTGACAGTACCATTTTAGTACCGGCAAACACACTTTATGTGAAACTTATTAATATATAAAAATGAATTTTCCCACGTGGCACAGGCATTTTTCCGTTCCTTTTGACACTGCTGTGACTTTAAAATGCAGCCATCCAAAGCATACTGGTGCTTCTGGTACCCATACATTTTTGTCACCTCTGTGGTGCTCTTGGTAGCCAAATATTTTTGTCACCTATGTGGGTGTTGTTAATACACACTGAAAACAACGTATGACATTTTACTCCCATGCCAGTTGTTCCTTACTTGCACAATCTATGGCCTTACAGGAAAGTTAAATAGACCAATTGAGTGAAACCAATTTTGATAATATAATTTTAAGCCGACTGCATGCACCGTGGCACTGAATAGCAGTGTCACTATGCACAGAGTACTAATACTAATCCAGAAATGGCAAAACAATCAGAGTGACTATGCAGAAAAAGCTGATGATCTTTGACCCCAGTCAGGGATGCAACCTGTGGCAAGATATCACAGAGGAGGATCTGAAGGAGCAGCAAGACAGGTTCACAAATGACTTCCTCGAGGAGTTGATACCCTCTTCCTACCAGTCCTCCTGAAGTCTGAATTCAAGTAACCCAGAAGAGGGCTGGTGTCTCTTGCACTCTGGGTACATCACCATCATCTGCTATCCCCTCTATCCTTTCATTCCAAGACATTTACCTAACGCTGGAGGCAGTCTGTGTCCAGTGGTAAAGCAAACCAAGCCATGACCAGAGCTTTTTAATGACCTGTATGATTGGTATCCTCAGAGCTATCAACATCACCAAGATTATTGGGCAGATAGAGGCAGATTGATTGTCTTCCGCATCTAAATGGCGCTGTGTGGTCAAGCCATGCATGAGTGCTGGTGTACGAGTTTACAGGCAATGCCACAGTTGGGGCAGACACAGCGGGCACTATGGTGTTCCGTGTTTGAGTTTACAGGCAATGCCATAGTTGGGGCAGACACAGCGGGCACTTTGGTGTTCCGTGTTTGAATTTACAGGCAGTGCCATAGTTGGGGCAGACACAGCGGGCACTTTGGTGTTTTCCTTGTTTGAGTTGACAGGCAATGCCATAGTTGGGGCAGACACAGCGGGCACTTTGGTGTTTTCCTTGTTTGAGTTGACAGGCAGTGCCATAGTTGGGGCAGACACAGCGGGCACTTTGGTGTTCCGTGTTTGAGTTTACAGGCAGTGCCATAGTTGGGGCAGACACAGCGGGCACTTTGGTGTTCCGTGTTTGAGTTTACAGCCAATGCCACAGTTGGGGTAGACACAGCAGGCCCTTTGGGGTTCCTTGTGACTGAAAACAGCTGCATGGCTGCTGCAAGAGCCCTAAACAGTTACAAAGCATCCTGGTTCTTCCTCGTGATTTCCCACTTCAGTTGCAGATGGCACAAGAGTTTATCCCTCATCAATGAACGAGTCTCCTCCTGAACAGCTTAAGGGGGATCGGTGTTCAACTGATCATTTCCCACAAGAGCCTTCCAGGCTCCTCCATAGAGTCCATCCACCACTGCAATGAGTTGCATAACTGTTTGACTGGCGCCTACAGCTGATAGAAGTACTGTTTCGATGCAGCACCAATGTCCCAGCACTTGTCCATGCCATCATGTAAACATACCTAAATACCACTGGGATTGCATGGGATACTGCAGAGGGGACACAAAAGGATGGAAAAGTGCCTCTCAGTAAAAATGTACCTGGCAAGCCTGGAGAAATGCTAATATGAGTTGATAGAGTGCTCTGAGTATGGTGCCCAGTAGTGAGGGGAAAAGGGAGTCTTTTATGTATATTCTCACCATCTTAAGAACTACAGGCATTGCTGCCGAATCATGAATTTGCTGTAGTAAGAAGTACACAACAGTGCATGAAATTAGGATCCATTAAGTGTATGTCTAGGCATGTGAGCTGGCAGAAGAGTTTGACTGCCACATACTCGTGAATGTTTACCTTCTCCTACTTGCCAGTGTCCTCCATCTGGTGATGGCCTACAGGACACTTACATTCTCCTCCAGATGAGCTAATCAATCAGCACTGGTGGATGATGTATGGGGTAAGGGTGTACCTTCAGAGGAGCTGCATGATAGAAGAATGATTGTGGATGTCAGTTGCAGGAATGAATGATTCTGGTCACTTCTGGTAGCCACACTTTGCATACTGTCACATACAGAAACAGTGCTTGATCAAACCTATGGGTGCCTGCTCAGTTGACATTTGTCTTTCACCTGTTAGGCAGGCCACATAATAAGTATGAAGCACGTTACATGGACTCAAGGGGATGCTTCACTGAGGGCCGAGTAATGACTTTGGCTTAGGTGCTTGTGAGTATGGGCTAAGTATAGTTGAATCTTACTATGATAGAGTGTTCTGGTGAGGGAGGGGGGTCAGTCGAGATACCTGATTAAGAAGCCGGTAGATGTGGGTCAGAAGCCACAGGAAAAGGAGACAAGAGTACATGTTATGTTATGTTAAATTAATTTTATACAGCGCACAGCTATCCAACAAGGGTTTCCCAGCGCTAAACCTGACAGAGGACAAAAGAAATAAAGGAAATCGGAAATACAATTCAAGGTGAATTATTGGTTAAATAACCACGTTTTTAAAAGTGTACGAAAATTCATATATGAAGTTTCATTACAAATTACAATGGGAAGAGAATTCCATATAGATGGACCAAGACAGGCAAACAAACGACCTCCCATTCTTTTGAGTTTAATTCTGGGCACCAAGAATTTATCCTGAGTGGCCGAACGAAGTAAACGAGGGGGCTCGTAAGGATGAACTAGAGTTCAGCTTTGATTTTATGCATATAACTCATGGCCTTAAACTTCACATGGTTTTCAACCTTAAGCCAATGAAGATTGCGCAAAGCACTGGAAGTAGAAGACGTTTTAGCGAGCTGGCAGAGCAGCCTGGCAGCAGAGTTTTGTACCACCTGTAATTTCCGTGGGACATCCTTATTTGATCCCAAATAAAGGATGTTTCCATAGTCCATTCTAGATGTCACAAGCGCCTGGACTACGGTTTTCTGAGTGGAAACCAGAAGCATCCAAATAATTTTTTTTGACCATTTTAAGATGGTGAAACAGGTGGCTGCCACCTTTACTGCCTTCTGCTTCATAGATAATTTGTCATCAATAAGTACTCCCAAATTGCGAACATAAGCAGAGGGCTGAGGAAGATCACCCATTTCACACGGCCAATGTTGGGGGCCCCAAAGATTTGTATTTTTGCCCAAAATAAGGACCTCAGTTTTTTCGCCGTTTAGCTTAAGAAGATTATCTTGCATCCAAGATGCAATATTCCTCAGACCAGTTTGAAGAACTGAAGGTCCAAGCGTCTTTTCCGTAGAAAGGGAAAAGATGATCTGGGTGTCGTCAGCATAAGAGAAAAGGCACAGCCCCGCCACCTCAACATACAGATTAAATAGAAGAGGACTTAGGATAGAGCCTTGGGGTACCCCATAAGAAGAAGAGTGATTTTAGAAGTGGCTTTAGATGAAAAAACTTGAAAAGTCCGTTTAGCAAGAAAAGATGAAAGCCAGCCAAGTGCTTAGCCAGTAATGCCAAGATTTAATTAACACAGTATGGGACACCGTGTCAAATGCAGCACTCAGGTCGAGCAATATAAGGGCCACAGATTCCCCAGAATCCAATCGCTGTCGTAACATTTCTGATACTCCAAGCAGAGTTGTCTCAGTGGAATAACCGGCCCTAAAGCCGAACTGAGAGGAGTGTAGAAGGTTAGTAGATTCGACAAATTAAGTTAGTTGCTGATTAACATGCTTTTCCAAGATTTTGGAATAAGTAGGAAGCAGAGAGATAGGCCTAAAGTTAGATGGCTGAGATGGATCAGCATTGCCCTTTTTTAAAAGAGGAAGAACCATCGCATGTTTCCAGTCTGAAGGAACAATAGTTTCTTGAATAGAGGCATTAAGCAGCTGCATACTTAACATCAAAGAGGATGAATCCAACTGCTGCAGCACAGATACAGGGATGAGATCACAAGGGGAACCAGATTTAATACTATTTAGAATCTTTTTAAAATAATTACTATCAAAAAGTGTCCAGGTTTCTACATGGACAAGTGGCAATGTGAAAATAGTACTGGGGACAGGGAGATAAGTGATAAAGGAGAAAGGCGGACAAGGATACAGGGGCACAAGGAAAGTGTAGAATAGGGGTTAGTCGGAAGAACATCCAGAGAACACCTCTATAGGTTATGCATTCTTCCTCAATTAGTGGTGCCCCTCTTCCATCCCAAACACACAAAATGTGAAGGAAATCTTTTTGAAATAAGTCTAAATACTGGCAATCGCTCGGGGTAGCATCTCAAAACATGGTTCTCTTGTTCACCTTGCCACCTCAGATTAGACCCAGACATATGCAAGTTAGTCTTAACCGTGCTCCAATAGCAACACTTAAGCCTGAGCTGCCAGGCCAGATCTTCCCTGAACTGGAACACAAGCAACTGGGTTTCGTCCAGATTGGGACTCATCAGGAACAAAAGGAACCGAAAACCGGTTCTGCACAGATCGGGGCTAGTCAGGATCAGATGGACTGAAATTCAGCCCCAAGTAATTTCAAGTAGCTGAGATTAATTCAAGCATCCCACCCATCACTTTTTAATGTACTTCCTCTCTCATCCCAAGCACATTTTTCATGTTGGTCGACCCACATGCCCTGCTTTGCTTATATTATGTTTACCCATACTGTGGAGCTTGGTGTAGTATTCTGCTCCAAATCTTCCAATTATTTCAGCCTCCTGATTGGTGGAATTACTTTTCCTCTTCAGTGACTTTGGGTCCTTCACATCACTATGGTCAGAGTATCAATGCGCAGTCAGCTGCAACTAAAGAGGGCAAAGCTGGTGAAAATGTAGGTAGTGTGTAGGCCTGGGCATAAATTTCGCGGAAATTGCGATAATTTGACATTTTCGCGTTCCGCGGAGAGCGCGAAAATGTCAAAAATTCCGGTTTCCGCAGCTTGGCGATAATTTGTTTCTTGCTCGCGCTGTAAAATAATACATTCTCAAGCGCGCGCGATCGCCTTACCTGAATCCCTGCGTTCGCCGACAAGTTTTCTTGATCCGGTCGCGTTCTCCATGAGATGTTGTATTGTTTTTAGCCATTTGCGCTGTCTCGCGACAGTTCGCGTCCGCAGTGACGTCATGCGTCACGCGATCACGTCTTTCTTCTCGCGATCATGCACTGCGAGACAACTCAAAACAAGATAGCCGCGCCCGCAAGCAACCACATGGGTAAGTTGGCGACCCGCAACCATGCAGAAAATCTCGCGAACATGTCGGAAAAAAACTTCCGCATCTTCGCGATATTTCCGCTTGTTTGCGATAATTTTAAACATTTTCGCGATAATTTACGAAAGTTAATTTCGCAAATTCCGCCCACCCCTAGTAGTGTGCACAAAATGACAGAGATGATTGTAGTGGCTGAGGTCGATGAGCATTGCCAAACTGCTTTTCAGCAGAGGAAGAAAAGGAAAAATAAAATGATAATAACACGTTGTTATTATTATTGTATTTTTCTTACAGAGGCAGTTTTGGGGGCAGGCTGTGATGTCTCACAGCCAGCAAGAAGAGGAGTGGTTCATGCACTGAAGTGCACATGACGGTTTGGCCCACAGTCGTGGGCCGGCCAAACAGTCATGCGCACTAAGCATGTTCTCCACCGGACTGTAATGCACATCCTGGGTGGAGAACACGCACAGCCTCCCAGTCCCTCTCTGAGCGCCGGCGCTCAGACCATACACAATGCTGCTGTCATGGTGACAGCAGCGCCGCGATTGGCTTAGGGGAGCCTGGGTGCTTCCTGAGGAGAGACAACACTGGGGGACAGACAGAGAGACGGCAGCCTTGGAGAGCAGATAAGTGGGATTTTAATCTTTTATTTTCACATCCCCTAATCCCCCCCGTTCTGTACCAGCCGCCGCCTGATGATAGTACAGTTATTCCATGTGCGCATAATCAGAGTCAGCTCTGTCAGCTGTCTGACAGCACAGAAAAACACATATCTATAATAATTCTTGTATCATCGAAAGGGCTCATGAGTGTTTTACACAACTACTTACAGTCATGAGTCTTTGTGTATGTGTGTGTGTGTGCACATGCGTGCGTGCGTGCATTTGTGTGTGTGAGAGAGAGAGAGTGAACCCCCCCTTAAGGCTGAAGCCTGGCTGACACAGGTAACATTGCCACCAAGTGCTACACTGCTGCTGGGGATGTCGCTCATTTGCCAGGTAGCTCATTACTGCATTATAGATGAGATGTCAGACTTTCAGCTTCAGTGACCACCAATCTTCGCATCGTCTTAAACAGAGTTTGCAGTCCTGGGCTTTCCTGTGAAAACCTAAAGCACTCTGGGTATTGTAGTCTGTTTTTTTAGCATTGCAGGTGATGACGGGGGACCATTTACTTGCTTACCACATACAATAGTGTCGATGAGAAGAGCACAGTGCTTAATTTGTCAAATATTAAGTGCCAGGGCTCTGACCAGGAGGCCAGCGCAGCTTGCACCACCCATCTCCCTTGTCATCGCTGCCAAAACAACTACTAACCATCTTTCTCGCATGTAAATGTGACAGTTCAGATTATTTCAGGTCCCTAAAGCTAAAGGAATGGCTGGGGAGGGAGGTATTAGTCAATTATAAATGTATATTGTTTTCCTAAACAACTGGTATACTGCTCATCTCCAAATGACATGAGCAGCGCCACCTTGTGGCAGACTGCCCTAAGTGTGGTTTTAACAATTAGGTGCCGGTGCCGAGCACCGGAAACCAATTAAGTGCCGGTGCTCAGCACCGGAAAGCTCCGGCTCAAATTAAGCACTGGAAGAGCATCAGTGTCATCCTACTGGAACATCCGAGGATGTGCTCTGCCCTTGAGCTCTGCGAAACTTTATCCTGCCATGCTCTGTATCTATCCACAAATATTAAGGGAAAACTCATCCCTTGGCTGCCACAACAAACACAGCAGATGCAGAGTCCTACCAGAAAATGTGAGCAGCATCCTGCAGCCAGCGACATCTTCAGAATTTTGGGGGCCCTGGGTCAAACGCATTTTGGGGACCCCGTTCGGAACAGTTTTGAATTTATGATCCAATTTCATTTCTTTCATGCCCTCTTTAGCTCGGTCACGTACATTGCACAGCAGTACTTCTCCAAATTCTAAATGTGTTTATATCTAATATTCAGGGATAGTGGTGTGTGCTTTCAATATGGTCACACAGCATCAGCTTACTAATATTACTGTAAACAATCTCTGTGACACCCTCCCATTTCTGTGAGGTGCTGTTTTGATCTAAAACTTTTTCATGGATTTGGCATGACACTTAAAAACAATTCTCTGCAAAATCTCTATAATAGACTCTCATACATCGCCCACATCAAAAATAAATTAAAGGGAAACGGTATTCAAACCAATCTGTTTAAGAGTTAATCAAGGTCATCAGGGCAAGACTCTGCAGAACACGGCTGGCTCTATAAGAGCCCCCCTAAAAGGCTGGTGCCCTAGGCCAGAGTCTACTTTGCCCATGCCTTAAAACGTCTCTGCCTGCAGTAAGACCTGGG
Organism: Triturus cristatus; assembly: GCF_964204655.1. Classification (NCBI taxonomy): domain Eukaryota; kingdom Metazoa; phylum Chordata; class Amphibia; order Caudata; family Salamandridae; genus Triturus; species Triturus cristatus. The sequence continues at coordinate 1,061,719,589 of NC_140593.1, read as the reverse complement.
CCTCGTCGCTGCAAAAAGCTAGGACGACCACTGAGACACCACCATGGTAACACTCTGTACCTGGACCAGCCACAACAGTATGGGGCTTATTTAAGAGGGGATTGCACCACCGGAACATCACTTTTACCAATGTTCCGTTGGCGCAATGCCCTGCTCCATATTTACAAAGTGGCGTTTAGCCACTATTTGTGGCTTCACGCGGCTTAGTAAATATGGTACCCATTCACGCAGGTATCTGCGTGAAAGGAGCGTGCAATGGGTGTTGCTTTGGGCGTTCCTCCGCAAAACCCATTGCTTTTTGATGCTGCCCTAGATTTACAAGGATGTGTAAATCTGAGGCAGCGCCAAAAACTAAGGAGATGAGAAAGCAGGTGTTCGAAAACTTTTATTTCTCCTTGTTTTTGCATTTTTTATATGTGCTGCACACACATAGAAAGAGCAAAACACCATTAATGATTATTTTTCGCAGGAAGGCCTCCCTTCCTGCACAAAAACAATTCTTAAATAATGGCAACTCGCTACCTCTATGTGTGCAATGCAGCACACATAGCAGTAGCAAATCTCCATTATTCATTGTTTATGTGAAGAAAGGGACACCTTCCTGCACATAAACAATCATCCGTGTAACGCAGGCACCCTTGTACTATGGCGCAAGTATGTATGTGAAAACATAGGGATGCGTTGTATTCTTGTGAATACAGCGCATCCCTGCGTTTTGGAAACTACGCTGCGCTTGAAAATTTGCCATTTCCTTATAAATATGCCCCTATTTGCTCAGAGGCGCCATCAACCGGCACCAGAACGTGATTAGTAAGTGCTACCTAAAGGTGACCTTGCGGTCCTGACAGCGGAGTGGCTTGACCCCAAGATGGAGAAAGCTGTCAGTAACCTGGAGGTCACAAGTTCAAATAGTAGTGTGGTTTACTTCAGTAGATCTGTCTGATGTCAATAAAATTAGCTCTAATGACAGCTGGTTGTGAGATAACCCAATAGCATCAGAAAATGGATGGCCCAATACAGGACAGTAGTCACCGAACAGCATAATGTGCCATGTGTTAGTTTACTTTGTCGCATCAGATTACAACACCTTTGTGTACAGTACATTTCTGATAATTTTCAATATTTGGGTTTTTTCTGTTTCAAGAAAAATACTTGCATATAATGCAATGCAAATATCTGCCCCGTCAGTGTGTGTTGTTTGCCTGTAGCACTGATGACTGGAGTTTGTGAGCTTTGGGTGATTGATACTTTCAGCCAGTGCTGTTTTTTTTGCCAAGAACACTTTACAAGGGAACTAGCACTGTGACGGTGGGTGCGATTCAGTGTGCACACAGACCCCAGCAAGTATAGAGGGGCTAAGACTGGCGGAGGGATAGCAGGTTAGGTGCTGGCAGATAGAAGGTTCCACTGTCAGGTTCGCCTGTAAAGACTTTGGGGCTCATTTATGAGCCCCTGCGTCACTTTTGCGCCGCCGGTGCGTCACTTTTTGTGACGCACCAGTGGCATAAAACATGCGCCATGTTGCGCCATATTTACAAAGTGACGCATCTAGGTAGATGCGTCACTTTGTAAACCCCTGCGCCACATTATACCTGCGCCAGGTATAATGTATGCAAGGGGGGCGTTTTGACGCAAAAAAGGGTCGTAGAAGTGACGCAGTGAAATCTACGAGATTTCACTGCGCCACTTCTAGTGTGCAAATGCGTCAATTTCTTGCGCCTGCCTCACAGCAGGCGTAAGACTGACGCAGGCCCTTTCACATGGGGCTTGCCCCATGTGAAAGGACACATTGCTGGAGTTGCGTCACTTTTGTGACACACTCCAGCGATGCGTCACTTTTGCGCCTACAGATACGTCAGAAATACTGACGTATCTGTGACTCCTTGCGACATGATGCGTCATACTGTAAATATGACGCATCATTGGAGTCGCAGGGAGGCCGCAGTGAAAAGTGACGCATCACTGTTTTCACGCAGTGATGCGTCACTTTTCATAAATGAGGCCCTTTACATTTTGCGCTATTTTAAAGGCATTAGTAGACTATTTGATTGAAAAAAGGGGATAAATTCGGATACTTATCTCATTCCATTGTCTTAACTACTTGTACCATAGCATCAATCAGAAACCACAGAAGTGAACCACATAACCACACTGAAAACCTGAAAATAACACATAGGCAAACTAAATATGTGCTCACGGCAGGTTTTCTGCATAGAACACACCCACCCAGACTTTTCAGCCACCCACACTCTCACGCGTACATCTTAGACCTTATGCCCTAATAAAACAAATTTGAGAGCAAGCCTTAAAGAACAAAGGGAACTGGGTATAAATAGCCGATAGCAAAATGTTGTTCCACGTGTTATTTTTGATTTTTCATTTACTGAAAAATAATTTTGTATACATCGATAAAAATATGAATTGTTTCTAAACTGTTTTGATTTTTAAACATTATTATCGCTGAATAACAAATTATTTTTCAATAAAACAGAATATATTTTTACTAAGAATAAGGATTATAGTTTGGATGCATTATATGTAAGTGTGGGACCAGTATGATGTGGAGATAGTAAATGAAAAATAAAAAATAACATGGGGAACAACATTTTGTTATCGGCTTATGCCCTAATACGACATGCGCCTGTTTTTACGACTACGCAAATCTCTGCATGTACATTATTAACGATATAGACGTCTACTTTCAACTGATAGGATTTACACCTTCATTTGGTCCACATGGATTCTTGATGAATTCATGAATTTCACAGACTTTAGGCTGGAACATAGGGGTTCTTTTGAAAATGGTGGAATCATCTTTTCTCTGTGCTATCTGGTAAATTACCCATATTTGGTGGGCCTAACCCTAAATTCAACCAGAGTTTCAGGCATAATGTAATGAATTTCTTGCTGAGAGGCACAGATGCAATCATCCACCCCACCACAGTTCAATAAAGAGAGCATGCTGCACCTGCATTTCATTGTCAGAGTCACCTTGGAAACCAGGAGAAACCATCAGCCCCTTAATCGCATAAAACAAAACACAGAGCATCATGGTTTTCCTTCATGTAACCTTCCGCCAAAATGATACAGCTGAAAAACAACATCTTACAAAACATATTGCGAATTAGATGCCAGACTTTAAGAATCTGATGTACAAAAGCAGCATTATACAAGGGCAGTAACACGCCCAGACAGCGTTTAATTTGTAAAATAATAAGTGATGGGGCCCAACCGTTTGCTCAGAAGCTGGCGTTGCAGAAAATCTTGGTGCCGTATATCAAGGGGGAGATTTACTAATATTTTACGCCATGTTTGCATCACAAAAGTGACGTAAATCGGCACAAAAACGTTCTTTTTCAATTTACTTCCCAGCGCTAAACTTGTTTAGCGCTGGAAATAACGTAAAAGTAATGCAAAGCAGCACATGTTGCCGCTTTGCATTACTTAGCACCAAGGTTCCCATGCAACCACCCAAGGTTTCTGATGCTAAACCCAATTTTCTAAATCAAGTAGACGGGGTTTAGCATCAGAGAACTGCGCCCTTTTGAAGTAGGCACAAGGTAAGAGAAATGCTATGATTTCTCTTTCCTTTTCTGACTTTGTACGTGTGCTGAACTGTATAGCATACATGCAAAGAGGCAAAATGGTTTAAGTCAGTCCATGTATAGTATTTTGTACTGGAAGGGTACTCTTCTAGTACAAAACCAATGCTAGACTCATGGAGACACCCTTGTCCCATGGGGTAAAGGTGTCTCCGTGGCTCACGGCAGCTGATTTCAGCACCAGTGCCAGGGAAAGGGGAGGAGAGTGCCGTATTTCAGTAAATTCGTCTCTCTCCTTTTCACGCACCACAGCATTTGCGGCTACTGCATTGCGCTAGTAAAAAAGAGGTAAATCTGCCTCCAAGTCTGCAGTAGTCTTGGTTCCACCTCATGCATCTTTAATCCGTCATCCCAGAGTTTCCTATTTTGGGATAGTGGTAATCTGTCCCTTGGAGGCCACCATCCCTGCCCCTCTATCTCACTCCTACACGCTCTTTTTCTTCCCAGCTGTCTCCCTTTGTCTTTGTTGTTCTGACTTTCTCAGCCTCCTTTTTCACCCTTTTATGTTTTTCTCATTTTTCTTCTGGGTCAAAGTCTGATGAGGAAAAATAAGCACCAGTGCCCAAAAATCAGTGCCGGTGGGACCCACCTGCAACCATTGGCACCGTGCCCAGGTAGTTATTGAACAAGATGAACTAGAGCCATCATCTATTGCTCCACTCATAAACTACATGTGAATGTGATAGATAGATAGATAGATAGATAGATAAATAGATAGATAGATAGATAGATAGATAGATAGATAGATAGATAGATAGATAGATAGATAGATAGATAGATAGATAGATAGATAGATAGATAGATAGATAGATAGATAGATAGATAGATAGATAGATAGATAGATAGATAGATAGATAGATAGATAGATAGATAGATAGATGTGTGAATCTGAATATCCCTTGCCTAATAGTGCTTAAATAAAAAATAAAGGGCCCAGTGTCCCATTTCACAAACCAGGGATGTGCAAATTGTCCATTGACTGTTTTGTGAACAGAGATGTAATTTGCAATGTGACTTATGTAGAAATAGATTGTTTTGCAAATTGCCCATTCTAAGGGGATCACAAAATGGCCTACCGAATGAATATTAATTATGAATTATTTGGGCACCCTGCAACTGGCTGCAAATGCAGGTATAATGGCCTCCAAGGAACATGTAACCACTATTTGCTTTCCCAAAACAGGGGAAAAAAATTAAACATCCCATGTCTATCAAAGAGAAAAGAGCTTCCTGTCTGTGAGTACATTAGAGGGACCATGCGCTGGCCCCCTGGACCACCATCTGCTCCACCTGAGCCACCGGACAAGATTCCCAAAGGGAAATCTCTCCCAAGGAGTCAGCTTCCCCTTTCCAACCCCCCCCCCCCCCCCCCCAACCTGAGAAGCGGTCATTTTTCATTGGTTTGCAATTACATTTGAGATCACAAACCACTGATACATTCTTTTGAGACTTGCAAAGATGATGGGAATACGTGTTTCACACACCCTCCTATTTGAAATTCAGAAAAGGAAACCAAAAAACTAAATAAATCAGAGAGACTTTTTCAACTCCTAAAAAGGCTTTTTGTACTTTGAGAAAGGATATTTTGTGATTGCGACGCCTTTGATTTTGAGAATCACAGACCATACAACAGTAAAGTGCCTTTAAGCATCATGCCCAAAGCGAAAAAACATTGTTTTTTTCATGGGCCAGGATGCTTCCGCCATTTGTCAAGTAACCGAGTGCTTCTCAAAATTCTCAAGTATGCTACCCATAATATTAAGGAGCAGCTAATTACCTTCCTAATGGAGGCTTGTTTAGACATTGTTTTTCATGCTTTGCCTCTAAAGTGTACTTTAATCAAATGTGTGTCTGCCGATCAAATCACAAAGCTTTTTAAACAGGAAAGGCTTTGGGCGCCCCTGAAGCATCATGAACATGTAGGGAAGGGGTGGTACTAAGCACTGAAGTCATAAAGAACAATAAGGCAGGTTGTAAATTGCCTCTTGAAGTGCCATATGACCTCCCACGTTGCCTCGTGAAGTCGTGAAATACAGTGGTGTGCAGTGGGTGAGGACCGCCCCGGGTGTCATCACTGAAGGGGTTGACAAAATGGAAATATTATCAGGCACATGCATCATCATAGGGTTTTGCGATTCCTTAATTGCGATTATTAAGGAATCGCAATTAAGGAGTAGCAAAACCCCATGCATGTAGGAATCGCTAAAGAAATAGCGATTCCCACAAATTCCTTAATTGTGACTAGCAAATTGCGAGTCGCAATTAAGGAATGTCTTCCCATTCATTCCTATGGGCCTCCAGGAGATTAGAGATTGCGGGAGCAATTTGCGAGTACCAGTAGGTACTCGCAAATTGCTCCCGCAATTTCGATGGTGCAAGGGTGTCAAAATGACACCCTATTGCACTCATGTATGTTAACTCTGCACATATGTTGCATACACACATGCTCTAAGGGCATGTGTGTGCGCAACATGAAACTTAGAAAAATGCAAATGAGTGCATTTTTCTAAGTTTTCGCAAATTACCATGAAGTCCAGCTTCATGGTAATTTGCTCACGCTAATAGCGAAATCGCTATTTTTAAAACTGTAATGCATTGCATTTAAGGAATCTCAATTAGGGTTTCCTTAAATGCTATCGCTATTTAAGGAATCCCTAATTGAGATTCCTTAAATAGCGATTTGTGCATTTGGGATGATGCATCCCAAATGCAAAAATACCGGTCGCAAAGGGGCAGATTCTGAGAATCTGCCCATTTGCGACCGGTTTTGTGCTTGATGCATGTGCCTGTATGTGTTTTAAACACATATTTTTGCCATTTTGTCAAGCCTGGGCTGACAAGAAATCACTGAGGGGGTGACAAAATGGCAAAAATATGTGCTTTATACACATATTTTTGCCATTTTGTCAAGCCTGGGGTGACATGAAATTTTCCGCACCTGGTACCACCTGACCTTGCTACGCCACTGATGAAATAGTGCAATCAGGAGCGCCAAAAGATGCATTTGTGCTGGCAAACCACAGATAATGAAGATCAGCTACACTTTAGGGGCACAAATGGTAGGGTGACCAGAATTTTAAAGCCAAAAACCGCGTCCTTTCCTAATAATAGAAGAAGGACTACAATTTTACTTCACCCCCACGCACAGAGAGACAGTGCTCTTCAGCAGAGAATTACAGAATAAGCAGTAAGAACGTACATAAACTGCCATTTTTAAAGCTAGTAGCTTGCCTGTTAATTAAATTGCTTTCTTTCAACAGCTGCTAACTGTCCCTGCTTTGCAAAACATAAAAAGATACCTCCCACCGTTTTCAGCCGGCCCTCTCAAAAAACCGGGACATGAGCTTAATTTCCTGAAATCTGCCGAGACAGCTGGTGGAAAACTGGGACTGTCCAGGTGAATCCGGGATGCCTGGTCAGTCTTAACAAATGGTCCTTACTACACTTATATATTTGCAAATAACTGGATTTTTTTTCCTGTCAGAATAGGTGTTCTCCCTAAGACGCACGCCTGCGCGCCCCCTCCCACCTCCTCACCATGGAGGGCAGCATGAGGTTCTGAGCGCGCACATAGAGTTACAATTAAAGCTGTCTTTTAGTTTAAATGTTAAAGAAACAGGTTTGTTTTTCATCTAATTTGCATCCAGCCGGGTATTTGCACTTTACGAAAGTTTCTCGCTTGTTTAGTGCTGTATAAACTGCTGCACTTTTTAACCCCGTGGTTCCACCACTCTGAGTGAGACCACTTCTGCTGGTGGGAGTTCCACTGACTCTGGCGGGGATCTATAACTGCTGTTCTGGGTAACCACAAAAAAGAAAAAGCTTGGTGCTCGTCTCAGTCTCATACAATTCAGTGTCATTTGAGTTCGTAAACTTTATTCGGGTAGCTTAGTACCCATAAAGGCACAACATCATAGCAAATTAAGTGACAAGCGGAGAGTTTAGAAATACATGGCAATGAGAAAATTTACAATGATATAACCATAGCATTTTGGTGAATTAGATTACAAGTGAAAAAGAACTTCATTGGTAATATATAAATAAATTACTATTATATAAAACATTATGTCATCCTACAATTGTGCAAAGATAGTCAATCATAATAAAATCTTAGGGTTCGGACATGGTCTTGCGTGCTCTGGTAGCGATTCTCAAAAATGTACTTGTACGAAAAATCAACTCTTCATCATCCAGGGAGACTAAACACGAGTAAGCATTATCCAAACTAATAGGCCTTCTCTTTTTAAAAAATGGATATAATAGCCACTTTATGTATTTTATATAATACTTACAGAAAAATAAAAAGTGTAAAATGGATTGGCCACTCACCCCATCACAAGGGCATGGTACATGATCGAGGTTAGGGTTGTATTCAAGGGGAAAACACAGTGCAAATCTGACAGTTCCTGCTCTTAAGCGGAATAGTAGGCTTCTTTCCCAATGACTCATGCATAGGGTGAGGTATATGGGTAGGGGATGGTGATACTGTTCGATAGACATGTAGCTAAGAACAGAAGATGTCTTAGATTCCAATCCAATCCTTTCTATGTTATATACAGAATAGAGGGCATCTCTTAACTCCTTTTTAGAAACAGTTTCAGCTGTACTTGGGTTTAAGAAGATACATTCTTTGTTGACACTGCGCAAGCTTAGGTGCACTCCACTCAACCAAAGAATATCCATCCCTTTCTCACACATAACGCAGTCATTAATAATCTCTCTAGTAAGGGAGGCGGCCTGGTTCTTCCATACTGATAACAAAAAAAGAGCAGGTCGAGCACGTATAAAGTCCGATATAAAATTAAGATTAACTTCTCTGTGGCAAATGTATTGTGGAGTAGAGATTGGGATACCCAACAGTTTCCTGCAAAACCTATTTTCTTCCTGCTGAATGCAGGAACTGTTTGCAATACCCCAAATCTCAGCCCCATAAGTGGCCACAGGGACGCACTGTAATTTAAAAAAAAATTGAATGGCTAAAATGGCACCAGTGGTCTTTGGGCGGGGAAGGCTAAGGATTGAATTGGTGGCATTTGAGAACTTGATCCTGGAGTGAGCGAGATGCTCAGTCTAGGAGCCGTTCACAGCAAAGACCAGCCCAAGATAAGGGAATGTGCGGGTGCTTGTCAATTTCTGACTACCCACTACAATAGAACTTAGCTGTCGCTTCCCAGGACCACAGGACATTAAAAATGATTTTTTTTAAATGAACACATAGATCCAGGCTATCCATACACCTGACAAAAGTCTGTACTAAAATACGCAGGGAGTTCGGAGTGCGGCCTATGAGGACCTCATCATCTGCGTATAGTAACACTGGAAGAGTTTTCCCATTGATTATGGGAACATCATGAGTCGAGGTTTTTAGCGAGTTATTCAGCCCATTAATGTAGATAATGAAAAGGAGGGGGGCCAAGACACAACCCTGTCTGACCCCCCTTTCGACCTTAATGGCTCCCGAAACCTCTCCTCCCATGCCGATCCTTACCTGCGCCTGGAGGTCTTTATGAAGGTATGCTAGAAAGTGTACCAAAGGCTCATCCAGCCCATATGCGAAAAGGATTGTCCAAAGCTTTGACCTATTGACAAGGTCAAATGTTGAGGACAAATCCATGAAGGCCAAATAGACCAGGGACTTCCGTGTGATGGTATATTTCCCAATGACCAAATTGAGGTTGAGACATTGTTCATTTGTGCCCACCTTGCTACAGAAGCTTAGCTGACAGATCTCTAAGATACCATTTTCCTCTGACCAGGTTAAGATCTTATTATACAAAACTCTTCCCAATATTTTTAGAGTATTACTAGGCTGGGATCGATCCCCTTTTTAAAAAATTGGAACTATGATACTCTTGGCCCACGTATCAGGTAGCATAGCGTGGGTTAGACTATTAAAAAACATTCAGTAACGGGGCCCAGAAGTCTGGTTTCCATTTTATTAAATCGATTGCCAACCCATCTGGGCCAGGTGCTTTGTTCCCAATGCTCTGATGGATAGCCTCCTCTACTTCAGAGACAGTTAGCTCTATGGTTGTGAGTGGGCCATGGTCATATTGATCTGTCTCTGATTGGGGGGTAGCATAACTTTTTGAGAAATGATTTTCCCAAGACTCACTAGAGATATTGCAGCTAATGGGAGTTAATAACTGGCCCATCGATCGAAGGTCCCTTACTGCAGACCAGAAGATGTTGCCCTTTTTTATGCTGGCGGCCTGTGATAGAGTTTCCCAGCGTTCGTTTAAAAGAGCTCCCGTCCTATTCGAAATCGCTGTGTTATATTTCCGCCTTGCCAATTGTACATCTATGGCACACCTCGGGTTAGATGACAATGCCCTGCAGAGATTCCTATTGGCCAATGTACACTCACGGTCGAACCATCTAGGGTTGTTTCCTGCCGAAGGGGCAGGTTTCGACAGGAGAGTTTTGGTGGCCAAACACAGTTTAGAAAAATCCTGGACTACCTCAGTGTGTGCAGTTTGTGGTGACAAGCAAGAGTTAATGAGATGCATATGGTCCTTAACCAATGTTTTAAAGAGTTCGCCACTATCAACGCCATTCCATATTAGTCTTAAGTTATCAGTTGAGGGCGTGAAGTTTTTTGCCCCGCATTCAGAAGAAAACACGGGCCGAGGTTTAGAACTCATTACTATTTTAATAGGGTTGTGATCCCCATGATCCGTGGTAATGACCTCTGCGGCCATTAGTTGATCTTCAAGAGAAGGGGAAATAAAAATAAAATCGATAGTTGAGGAACATCCCCTTCCCCTAAATGTTGGTAATTTGTGGTTGGTGACATTAGGACCACCCACCAGATCCATAACATTGGTCAAATTATACGATCTTAAGAACATTGCTAGCTCTGCACCCCTACGAAAAGAGGGACCAGTATTGCTTGTCCCTTCGTCGTGCTCCATATCAGTTAGTTTGGCATTAAAATCTCCCCCAAGGGAATCCCAATGGATCCCTCCTTCTTTTACTGTCTAAATTAGAGCTAAAATCAAAACGCCCAATGAAGTTCCTGTTGGGAACAGAATAGAAATCATTGTTATAAAAATTTACCAGGTAGAAACAAACTCTCCTTTTTAAAAAACACAACTTGATAGGTTTTTACTGTTAGTTGGGAGGGCCTTGAAACTGCCTCCAGCGGCCACATTGATCCCAATAAATAAGTCCCCCGACGGTCTGCCCATTTTGGGGCTTGAGGCTGCTACACTAAAACAGTGGAACCCTTCAATATGTAAGTCGTCAATAGCCCAGGTCTCCTGGAACATGACTACGTCTTGTTCCTTTATTACACGCAGCCAGTTCTGGTCGTCAAGCCTAGATTGAAGCCCCGCTACATTACAACTTAGAAAGCTCAGGTCAGCTCCCCTGTTAGCCCTGGTTGAAACTGGCTTATCATTGTAAGATGAGAGTATAATACCTAGTTGGTCCTCCTCATGATCCTGTGTGTTAGTCATCAGCAGTGGTTGTCAGTCCTGGGCATCTAAGTTGGAAAGTGGATGAAACCTATTGGCTGCCAGCGGTAGTGCATAAACATCCCTAAACGGTATGGCTGGTGGTTTGTAAAAATAACCTAGGGGGAGTGCACAAATGACAATGCTTTGTGGGAAAGATTGCTCTTGGACACTTAATAAGCGATGAACCATTTGTGGTCTACGGAACTTAAGGACAATACAACCAACCCACCCTACTCTCCTGGCCATAATAATTTCATCCATTGAGGAAGGGTGAAAACCTTTATGTTTGCATAGCCAATCTACAGATTTGTTGCGGAGATCTGGCCAGGACTCCCTCTGACCCCCAGCAAGATTAGGAACACCAGCCAGAACTAGCACATAAGGACTGGAGGCCGATGATAGGCTCAGAACATCAGTATTTGGACTTAAGCGTATGTCCCTAAAACGGTCCTCAGCATCATTGCTTAGGTCAGCCGCAATAATACCCTGCTGAGGCTGATTTAAGTTCATGCTCCCTAGAGCCAAATTTGGGTTGTTTATATTGTGCGCTCCTAGCATGCCCAGACTTTCCCTCTGCGCGGGGGTGGGGTTCGGCATGGAAAAGTCATTACGGTTACGGCAAGATACACCAGGGTTAACAAAGGGGATATCCAGAGAAGGGACAATACCCACCAGTTGCAAATCAAGCCTATATTTGTTGGCACAGATGTTATAGGGTCCCCCCCCCACTTCATTAGGAACTTTGTCCAACTTCCCACCGCTTAGATTGTCCATGACACAGTCCAATTGCTTTAATTTCCCCCAGAGCAGGTCAAAATTCTGGTCAATCACATCCTTGATGTTAGCCATCATAATTTCAAATGCTTCCATTGCAGGCCCTGTGGATATGGCACTTTGACAATTCAGTGTCATTTTTTACACAAATGTGTAGAGCAGTTTTGCTGAAAAAGAACTTAGGGGCATCTTTACAAGTAAAGTGACAAAGCGTGTTGTTAAGCCAAGAAGGCTAAGAAACGCTTCGTCACTTTAGAAATACAGGGCTGCACAACATTTACAAGATTATAGTGCAGCACAGTGTCTCCCCCTGCACTGGCGTGAAATGTGGCTGCCTAGCGCCTACCCAGGCACCCTTGCACCATCATTTTTGCACCACCCCATATTTACGCCACCCTTGTAAATATGGGCAGCGTCAAAATGAATGGGTGGTGCAGTGGAACACCCACAGCAACACCCATTGCCCTTCCCTTTCACACTAAGTATAGCATGAAAGGGTGCCTTATTTACAAGCTAGCGTTTAGCCGTGTTAAGTGGCTTAACGCTGCCTTGTAAATAAGGCGAAGCCCCTATCGCCACCACAACTTCCTAAAAAGTGACGTTTTAGTGGCGACAGGGGTTTGTAAATATGCCCCTTAGTGCAGAAAGAGATCGTGGTTAGTCAATTAACTGAGTATGCTGATTAATTGATGCCAGCTCTTTCAAAACCACTTTACAGACACTGGACAGAGAGCATGCAGGGTCTATCAGTGTGAAAAGAACAGACTGTTTCTAAATGTAACTTTTATTTGCTCTTATATAATGGCTTCAAATGAAACAACTTGCATGATGCTAATCCGAGTAACTGGCACAGACAAGTAGTGCAGAGGCTGTGAATTCCCTCCAAAACGCCTTACAAAGAGAGTACTGTGGGAAATGTTTGGTTGCCAGGGCTTTAACTAGTGTGATCCTGCCATGTCATCGAGGCTTCCCTGTTTACATTGCACACATTTGACTTCATTTTGTATTTACTAGGAGTACTTGCTATTCCAGATGTGAATCTGAAGTTTTTACAACTCCTGTATAGTGCACGATGTGCACAGAGTAGGTGTTTGGGTGTTCACATCATGGATGTTTATGACTGAGCATGGTTGAGAGATCTGAATTTGAGGCTGAATGCAGTGTGAGTGTCTCAGTGCCTTTCAGTCGATCAAGGTATTTAGACTACATTATTGTCAAATCATTGACTCTCAGCAGAGTGTATAGGACAACAACCACATGTGTGCCACTTGTAATTACTATTTTATATGAAAATATGAGAGGAGGCACCCAGATGTTGAGATATTTTTTTTTTTTTTTTTTTTTTTTTGAAACCGTTTATTACATGTTAAAAAGGGTTATAAGTATGGGCCTACAACCATCCGGCCGGCCGCTAGAGTGGGAGAAGCATATGACATATCTACAGCAAGAGTCTCTTGGCGGCGCAGATCGGTAAAGCAGGAGATATCAATAGCGCAGGCCACATAACTCCAAGCCCACAATACGGTTTCCTTTTTTCAAAACAGGACAACACAAAAAACCACACCCGCAAGGCAACCCGCCATCCAAAGTGACGGCACGTGCTCCTTAAGTGGGGGATCCCAACCAGCAGCCAGACTCTGAAGAGGGGAATGGGAATAAATCAGGGACAGGGGAACCACATGCCCGCGGCTGGGGGAGGGGGTCGGCTAGGGGGACGGAGCTGGCGAGGCGGCCGGTAGCAGCGGCGGCTCACAAATACCCCCGCGATAGGCGTTCCAGGGGCCCCAGATTTTCACCCACGCCCCAGGCTTACCCCTCGCCACATACACTACCTTTTCACGAAACATACACCAATCCATATGTTCTTTCCAGGCCAACACTGCTGGGGGCCACCGGGATCCCCACAATTGAGCAATATCGCGCTTAGCTATCATGTATCCCAGAGTCACCCACCGCGTCTGCGGGACCGAATAGTCATTTGGTTCCCACACATTCAGCAAGCATCTCCTCGCTTCAGGCAACAGCGCAACACGCGTCACCACACGCAGGACCTCATGCACACCACGCCAGAATCGCTCCACCTGTGGGCATTCCCACAGAATATGCATGAAAGTTGCCAAGGCACCACAGCCACGCTTACACAATCCGTCACCAACAAAGCCCATACGTAGAAGCCTTGGCCCCGTCACGTAAACCCGGTGGAGGATCTTAAGCTGGACGAAGCGAAGGCGAGCCGGGATGGCCACCTCCTTCGGAGAGGCCACCGCGGAAATCCAGTCCTCGTCGTCCAGTTCCAGCCCGTCGGCAACCCAGGCCTCGCGGAGACTAGTCAGCAGGCACGATCTGTCGTTGATCAGTTTTTTATATATAAGGGAGATCGTGCTGTCTGGGACATGGCCATCCAGCACTCTGTCCTCCAGGGGGGAGGACTCCGGAATGGACGCGACACCCGGGAAAACGGAGCCCAGCGCGTGGCGAACTTGTAAGTACCGAAAGTACTCACTGCCTTGCAGCTGAAACTCCGTCTGCAGCGTCTCGAAAGTTTTGAATCCCCCCCTCGTCCAGAGATCTCCCACTGTGCTGATTCCGATCGTGTCCCACTTCTCGAAGCCCTTCGATGTCCACAGGGAGCCCAACCTCTCAGACGCATATAGCGGTGACGCCCGGGTCAAACGGTCCTTCCATCCCATAGCTGCATTAGCCGCGTGCCATACACGCACCATGACACGCGTCGGTCCCGTCAGACGGGAGTCGGGCGCGCCAGAGTAGAGCGCTCGATTGTAATCGCCACCGGGCAGGAGCATCTTGTCCATTTCAAATGCCGGATTCAGGGCGGGCCCGTAAAGGCCGTGATTAATCGCAGCTAGCTGGGAGGCCCAGTAATACCGTTTAATGTCCGGGAGGGCAACCCCCCCATCGTACCACGGAAGCGTCAATTTAGCCAGAGCAATACGCGGCCTCCCGTCCCAGAACAGGCGCCGTTGCAGGCTCTCCACCTCACGGAAGTAGCGCGCCGGAACCAAGTCCATAGTGTTCTGAAGCGCATACAGAAAGCGCGGCAAGGACATCATCTTAAACAAGGCCGCTCGGCCAAGCGGCGAAAGCGGGAGACGCCGCCAGCGCGCAACGTCCTCCCGCAAGCGCTGGAGGGGGGGTAGTAAGTTCCGCTCGTAGCGGGCCTCCGGGTCAAGAGTAATATATATACCCAGGTACCGGAACCCCTGGGAGGCAATCTGGATCGGGCAGTCCCGTGGTAGGGCCGGAGCCTCCCCGGAGAGCACATACACGCAGGATTTCGCCCAGTTGATGACAAGGCCTGAGTTACGACCGAAGGAGCGCAAAACATCAACCTGGACAATCAGCGAGTTACGCGGGGAGGCGAGATACAAAAGGATATCATCGGCGTAGAGGGACACACGGTCCTCATGCTCGGGGGTCCAGCGGAGACCACGGATGGAGGGGTGCCACCGCAGCCACTCCGCCAAGGGCTCCAAGGCCAATGCAAACAGGAGCGGTGACAAGGGGCAACCCTGACGCGTGCCCCGCCCCAGCGCGAAGGGGGCCGAGACTCGCCCATTCACCACCACCTGCGCCAATGGGCCTGAATATAACAATTTGACCCAGCTAATGAATCCCGGTCCAAATCCAAATTTCGCCAGCATCGCCCAGATGTATGGCCATTCAAGCGTGTCAAACGCCATGGTGGCATCTAAGGACGCCAAGATGGCCGGCTCCCGCACAAACGGGACACGCGCGAGCACCCCATGCAAGCGTCGCAGATTAAGAGCCGTGTTGCGATGGGGTATAAAGCCAGATTGGTCTTGGTGGACCAAATCGCCCACCACGCCAACCAGCCGGTTGGCCAGTACCTTGGCGAGGATTTTGGGCTCCGCGTTCAAGAGCGAGATAGGCCTATAGGATGTAACCCGCACACGGGGTCTCCCCTCCTTGTGGATCACCACGATTGTGGCCAGACGCTGGTCCGGCGGGAGGGAACCCTGCGAGTGGGCCGCCAGGAACATGGCGCGCAGGTGGGGCGCCAGTACATCCGGTCGCAGCTTGTAGAGCTCGATGGGGATACCATTGGGGCCCATGGCCTTGCCGGATGCGACCGAGCGAATAGCCAGGGCAATTTCGTCTGAGGTGGGAGGAGCGTCCAGCAAGTCCCTGTCCTCCACCGCAAGGGAGGGCAGCGCGATGTCCCGAAGGAGGGCACGGGAATCTTCCTCCGAGCAGGGAGAAACCGGGGAGTACACCTCGCGGAAGTAATCCGCGAAGCAGGAGACAATGGCTTCCGGCTCGGTAACAGGCACACCATCTATCCCCTCAATCAAAGGAACCACACGACTCGCTCTCTCCCTCTTGTCCAACCACGCAATCAGTTTACCAGCCTTATCACCCACATCATACAGTCGCCCCTGTTGCTCTCTACTGAGGCCCCTGGCCGCCTCCGTGACGAGGGCCCTATAGGCCGCCTGCTTGAGGTGCAGAACATGCAACTTGGCGTCTGTTACCCCGCTCCCCAGGTCACCCTCTAGTTCCGCAATTTCGGCCTCCACCCGGGTTACCTCCTCCCGCTCGCGCCTCCGGGCATGTGAGATAAAGGAGAGGGCCTCCCCTCTGAGAACTACCTTAAAAGCCTCCCACAGGGAGATGGCCGAAGGGACAGACCCCACATTCTCATCAAAGTATCGCTGTAAGGATTTGATCAAGTCAGCACGAATAGTGGGGTCACGCAAGTACCAAGCATTGATTGGAGCCACCCTGCCCTCCCCCCTAGGGAAGACATCGAAATGTAACAGTACTGGGGAGTGATCTGAAATGCCCCGCGCCAGATGGCACACCTCTCCCACCCTCCCAGCATAGGCCGCCGGGACAAGGATGTAATCAAGCCGCGAGAGGCTACCATGGGCACCCGAGTGGAAGGTGTATTGCCGCTGTGCGGGATGCTTTAGTCGCCAGCAATCCACCAGGCCCAGAGTATCTAAAAGGCCGGATAGCCAGGCCTGTGCCCGGGGGAGGTCCCTAGGGGGATGGCGATCCATGGACCCAGAAACCACCGCATTAAAGTCCCCCCCAACCACCAGCAGGCCACCCGGGAGGTCCAGGAGGAGGCGCCCCAAATCCGCAAATGTAGTAGATTGTAACCCAGGCGGAACGTACACTGAGATAAAAACAAACAATCTACCCTCCATTCTACCCACCAGAACAGTGTAGCGTCCCCTCTCATCATGGCGCACCTCATCAATCTCCAACGGGAGCGAGTTCTTAATCATGATACCCACCCCCCGCGAGCCCGAGGTGAAGCCCGAGTGGGCCACCAAACGATAGCCTCGCCGATTCATGGCATGAAAGGAGTTACCTATAAGGTGCGTCTCCTGCAGGAAGATAACATCTGGTGAGATACGCTTCAGGTACTGCAGGACCACACCACGCTTAATCCTGTCCCCCAGGCCGTTAACATTCCATGACAACACAGTCAAATCCCTACCCCCCATCATACGTAGAAGCAATCAGTCGTCCCCCACAGAGCATCTCGAGAGCAACAATACAGTAAAGGGCTTGCCTTGCGGTGCAAACAAACAACACACCTCCCCCACCCCCCCATCCCAACAGAACTCCCCCCTCCCTGCACCCCTGCATGAGCCCAGACAGCCCCCCCAAAGTGCAGTGTGCCTGTCGCCCCATAGATGAAAAGCTAACTAGTCCCCCAGAGGAGGAGGGAAGCCCCCAACGGACCCCACCCGACCTCCATCGGAGGGGAGCATAAACGATCAGAAGATGGTAAAGGAATGTTGTCCAGAGCAAGGCCTATTCTTCACCCCTCAGTTCTGATCCGGCGGGCCCTCCCCGCCAACCGCACCCCCCCCACCCCCCCGGCCCCGATCTCCAGGCAGAGTGTCCAACCAGTCCCCAGCCGCCTCGGGTCGGTCAAAAAAGTGCGTGCGCCCATCCACCTCCACCCTTAGCTTAGCTGGAAAAAGCATTGAGTACTTAAGGTTCAGGTCCCGTAGGCGACGTTTAACTCCAAGAAAACTCAGTCTCAGTTTTTGGACCGCCGGAGTAAAGTCTGGGTAGAAATGCACATCCATGTTATCAAGCTTGACCGGTCCCTGTTGCCTGGAGGTCTGCAGGATAGCGTCTCTGTCTCGGAAATTAAAAATCCGGGCAATGAGAGGCCGCGGCGGGGCACCGGCCTTAGGTCTGCCCCCAGGGACCCGGTGAGCACGTTCCACCGCAAAAAGCTTACTCAGCCCCCGGGGCTGGAGATGGGTAAGGATCAATTCTTCCACAAAAAGATCTGCCGCCTCCGCCTCTCGTCCCTCCGGCACTCCCACAATGCGAACGTTATTCCTCCGGGCCCGACCCTCGGAATCCTCCAGTCGCCGGTCCATCAGGGCGCTCGCCTGGCCAAGCCGGCGCACCTCCTTTTGGAGGGCCACCACGTCTGTCGTGAGGCTCGTTGTGGTGTGGGCCAGGGAATCGACCCGGTCCTTGGTTTTGGACAAGTCAGCCCTCACAAGGCTAACATCCACCAGGACCGAGTCTATCTTTTGCGCTAGGGTGTCAAAGCGCTGGTCCACTGAGGCCTTCATCTCTGCGATGGCGCCCATGACGTCCCGGAGGGTCAGATCCACCGGTTGAGCAGATGCCTCCGTCGGGCCCGCCGGGGATGTGCGCGATGTCTCCGGAGATCCCTTCTGGAGGGTGTAGCGGTCCATACTGTTGGATTGAGGCGCCGGGCCGCGGCGGGTCGTCTTCACCTTCGCCCGGTCGCCATCTTGTTTGGTGGACATGCCTGCTCTCCCACCGTCGCGCCAATCTCCTCGAAAGGGCCGATAAACCAGTTCACGGGTTCCGGGGGGGGGGAGGGCGACCACTGGGCCGCAGGACGACTCACGGCCGGCGGGTCAGCCGGGCACCTGGACAAGGCCACACCACCGCACCCCGCTCCGCAACCCTACCTCGCTTGAGGGCAAGGAGAGCGCAAAAGCGAAAGTGAAAGCACGGGGTACGCGAGTCGCCCAGCCCTGCCCGCCGCTGTTGTTCGCTTTGTCCCCGGATCGCCCCACTACTCCAATCCGGGGGGCCAGCGCGGAGAAGGCCGCAACCTTCAATCGGTGCTCCCACCGGTGTCCGGGGTCCGATTCGAAAAGGAAAAACGGATGGCGCCTCAGCTCGGGTTCACCGATGCAGTCCCCTCAACAAGGCCAGGATATAGCCAGGATTAATTCAGGAGGTCTTGGTGGTCCTCGGGAGCCTCGCACCTACGCGGCCATCTTGGTTGCGCGCTAGGCTCCTCCCACCCAGATGTTGAGATATTGACAGTGCCAATGGGAAAGAAAATGCTGGGTTTATAGGTGAAAGAGAGTGTGTGGAAGCGAGAGGGCGCAGTGATGAGGAGGTACAGGTGATGGAGAGTTCATGAAAGAGAGAGGGTGCAGTGATGGAGAGGTAACATGATGAAGTATATGCAAAAGAATAGAGTGAAAAAAACAATGATGGAGTAGAAGGAGAAGAAGTGTGAGATATTCACATAGAGGATTTCAGAAAGGTGTCCGGCAAAAAGGGCGTAAGTGAGTAACAAACTGAGAGACGACAGAGGAAAAAGGGCTGAAGGCGAGAACAGACTGAGTTAAGACACCTCAAAGTCCACTACCCCCTTCACAGACCTTTGGAATGTTTAATTCAGTCTAATATTTTCAGAATTGAAACATGTTCGCTTCTAATCGTTCACAACAAAATAGATGTTGTTACTCATATACTGCAAAGCCAAACTTTCTGGCTTGCTTTTGGCATATGTTGGGTTGTGCTACATCTGAATGCAATAACAGAAAGTTCACAGAGTGGTACCCAAATGTTGGGCTGGTGACACACTGTATGATTGATTTTAGTTCTCATGGTTTAAGCCACTGTAGTGCTAGAGGCACTCCTGTGGTTTGACACCCACTGATGACCTTTGACTACCATTATTTTAACTGACTTTAGTGTGTTATTTCATCCTAGCCTGATTGTACGACGGTCCTGCATATGCCTTGCTTCTCTTTCTTGTAATCTAGCAGTCTTTTAGTGGGAGCTGTCACGGAGTAGAACAGCCTTGCCAAGAGCAAAGCGTGTGGGGTGTGCATTTGAAAGCATGAAAGGGAGAGAGAGGTGTGGAATGTACTCTTTGGTTTCGAAGTGCAGTGTTGTGACCAGTGATGCACATATGTGCTCGGTGTTGTATAAGAATTATGAAGCACTTACTATTGGCTTTAAATGTCCTTATGTCATCTTGCTTTCTGACTTTGCCTTGCTTCAGCTTTTCTGCATGCACAGCAGCGCTTGCAAGTTGTTTGGGTTATTATGAGAATTATGAAGTTCTTACTATTGGCTTTGACATTGCCTCATGTCATCCTTTTTCCCTGACTTCGCCTTACTTCAGCTTTTCTGCGTGCACAGCAGCGCTTGCAAGTTGTTTGGGTTATTATGAGAATTATGAAGTTCTTACTATTGGCTTTGACATGGCCTCATGTCATCCTTTTTCCCTGGCTTTGCCTTGCTTCAGCTTTTGTGTGTGCACAGCAGCGCTTGCAAGTTGCTTGGGTTATTCACATTCAAGATCTTTTTGTTTTTGTGAGGGATTGTTTATGTATTCTGAAAGGCTTTGTGAGCTTCGTCAAGATAGAGGCTGGAACATGCTAGATTTGGAGAAGGAGACGTGAGAACTCCTTCCTGCCATGGGAATGCTTTCTTGGAACCTGGCCAGTTCTGGTAAGATTCCTCTGGCCCAGGGGGAGGTCTTTCTCGAACCTTCTAGTGTGTTTAAAGCTGAGGATTGTGGACTTGGAAACCTGGAGTTTGGAATCTGAGCGGGGCGGACGCGTCTACCTCAGAGTGGACCCTGGTTGCTGAGGTTCTCAATCACGGCGGTTTACTTGCCCAGTTTGAGATGCAGTGTTTGCACCAGGTGATTATTGAGTTTTGGTTATTGCCATTGTGATGTTTGGCCAGTGGCTTTGATCATTTGAGGTGTTTTATTTGTGATGTAGGAGTGAGTTGAGGTACACATCTAAAGTAATCATCTGATGTATATGTATATATATATATTTTTTTTTTTTCTGATCTCTTGCAGGACGTCCAGTATATTTGCTTGGGTCTTATCTCATATAATTTGCTGCTTGTTTATTAATCAGTATTATTCATGTATTTAGATTATTGCTTGCATATAAACATATATATCTCTTTGTGTATTTGAATCTTGTGCATTTGACATCTGGGAAAGCCTTTCTGTTAGAGAGCATTGTGTAAAATAAAACCCCAAGCCTTATTCTAAATAGAGGGGCCTTGCATTTTATAAAATAAAACCCTTTTTTAAAGGTGCTGTGTTAAAGTTTTTGGCTGCGCCGGGTGGTGGGCTACCGTGTGGAAGATTCTGTGTTATCTGATAGGCGCAATCAAAACATCTTGGCATCACTTGCAGGATTCGAGAAGAAAATTAAAAGGGGAAAATGCTCTCTAAAATGCCTATGTTTTCAGTTGCAGAGTCCCAGATGCCAACTGAATTATTTGAAGAGGGAAAACAATTTGGTATTTCAGACAGAAACAGTGGTGTCATTTTGAATGCATTGTTTAGCATGTATCAAAAATTTGAACATTTAGAAAAAGAATGCAGTGAGCTGAGACGAGAGTTGACTGACGCTCAGTTTGAAAAAAAGTCTTTGAAAAAAGAGTTAAACATGTACCAAGCTCTGATGCCGTTTGTTTTGCTAGGGTGTTTAGATAATCAGAATGAGTCATATGTGAAAAATGTGAAGCCAGTTAATCTGCCGGCCTCACAGGAGGTCTTAATTAATTCTTTTGAGGACATTCCTCTGCCAGAAATGAATTTGAACCGAGAAAATGTGAATGTGCAGGAAAATAAACAGACCCGTTTCTTAGAATTGGCAATTGCTGGTTGCAGATATAAATCAAACATTTCATTGAATGATGAATCTTTCTCTACATGGAAAGACACTATTTTGTGAAAAGAAATGGAGCAATATGATTTTGAATCTATCTGCACAACAGACTGGGCAGAATGTTTCAAACATATGGTCAATTCAGAAAGGAGACAGTGTATCTTGTGTGCCAGTTCAGGAGCAGTGTGCTATTTTTAGTGCTTGTGAAACACAGGGAAAGAAAAGTATGCTTTCAAAGTTGTGGACTGAATTTTCTTTTAAATACTAGACAAATACCGATGCTTTTGTGCTTTTGCGCATTGAAAGACACTGGGCAGATGACAATGAAGAACCAGAACCTTTTGGGTTCTGGCGGCGCAGGGTACGCCCAAGTCTCCGGAGTTCACCTGCTTAGCTACACAGAGACACGGGACACTCTGTCGGCGTTAGAAGATCAGATTTATTTAGCTGCAGCTAGTACAGTTATCCTAGAAGTACACAAAGTAGGTTCTCAGGAGACTGCCTCTTCACTCTGTGGCGCACAAGGTTTTATACTGTATAGAGTTCGTATACATTGTCCAAAAGCACTCCCAAAACACACAGAAAGAGCCAATAAGAAAAGTTAGAAAACAGGATGGAACCAATGGGAAAAGTTGGAAAACAAAAGTGTCGGATGACTTGAAGAGACCTCTCCCCCAACTATGTTTGTCACCCCACCCTCAATCTAATTTATTAACAGACTCATAACTAACTTGCAGGTGGCGAGATACGTTTGTGTGTGTTGGAGGACAGTTGTGAAACGAGAGAATGCTAGCAGGAGACAGTGAAGGCCAGACGATAAGATGAGGTCAGGAAAGAATAGTATGAACCAACAGATAGTTGAGACGGGGATTAGGAAAGTCAGACAGGGATTAGTGTACTCGGCTAGTTCTAACACCAGCTTTGTAAATAGAGGCAGAAGGCGTATTTCGACACCAGGCTGCAGAAAAAGCAGAATAGACTTTGTTCGCCGTGCTGCCTGAGCGATGGCAACACAAAATGGCGGCGGGCCACAAAATGGCGGGTCGATTCGATCGTGATCGAAAATCGAAGTTCCTCAACAATAAGACATAATGTGATTCAAATGCAATGGGACAAAGCAAAGGGGATTAAGTGGTATATACAGACAGAGAATGCATTTTTGCATGAACAGTATGTGCAGGTCTCTATAGAAAGTCCAGGGGTGGAGTTTGAAACACAGGATTCCCCAGTGAAGTGGCAGATTGTACTGCAAAGTGCAGCTACTGTGCATGACAGAACATTTAGTTCCCTTGCAGATGAAAAGGCTAAACTCTTGGAGACAGAGGTGGTGATACACGATTCAGATTTGGTGTGCATGACTAAATACGAGCACCTAGGAGAGAAAGACCATACAAACAGGTGGGCAGAGAATGAAGAGATGCATATCCCCCTAGATTTACCTAGAACTGTGATTCTTATGTGTCAGTATGCACAAGCCAGACCAGTCTCACAGAAGGTGAGGGGCGAGTTGAAGAAAGGAAAATAACCAGAGCAGACAGAGCAGATGGATTGCCTTGGGCTTCTGCCAATTAGTAAAGGGAGCACGTATTCAGCAGTGAGTGGAAAAATAGTCAAAAAGGAGACTGCCCCAGCCCTTCTTACTATGCAGGGAAAAAGAGAGTTTCATCCTAATACCAAGAATTCAAAGGCTAAAGTGTGGGTAGAATTCTCAGATAATTTCCTAGAGTCAGCAGAGAACCGTGCAGACAGGAATGATAATATTGTGGCTTCAAACTCAAAACAGGGACAGGAAAACGTGTGCTTTTTGAAAAATGTTTTATTTTTGCAAGAAGAGTGATGCTTGTTTTTTTCCAGGTCATCATACTGCGACGTGTTGGTGTGCCTGATGTCCATGTCTGTTTATCCCGTGTGGGTGGGATCCCTCCCCTTCCCCCCAATCCTGGAGTGATCACAGGACGGTGCAAGCTGACATTCTGTGGCTGAACAAACCAGACAGTCGTACCAACCCAAGACTGATGAACTGATATCATAAACATGAAGTACAATGTACACAGTTATATTTTTAAATGCAAGAAGGCTGTGTGTCTTTAACACAGGAGTACATTATTTGTTCAGTATTAAGAAAGAAAAAGAACAACAAAGATGTTGTGCAATTTAAATCGAAATTGAAGATTTTTTTTGAGTTAAAGATAAAAAGAAGATGATGATGTTGCCTTTATTTTTCAGCACAAAAATATATAAGTTTGCCTGCTTCAACAGTAGAAGTTCCAGTATTAGCCATTTGAGACATTAGGAGCATTACTGAGTTCATATGCTTGATTCTATTTGCATCTTTTATTTTGTGTATCCATCAATCATTTATTCTTGCTGAGTATCCAGATATGCATGAGCTTTTTCTACATGCTTTGAAATGATTATTACATGCCTTTATGTTTTCACTGTTTAATGCAGTTTTTCAATCATAGTTGTGCTTTCAGTTAAGAAATGCAGTTTTTCAATCATATTTGTGCTTTCAGTTAAGAAATGCAGTTCTTCAATCATAGTTATGCCTTCAGTTAAGAGGTTCAGTTTTTGATATATGTAGGTAATGATAGTCAAAGGTCATGGGGTGGAATGTAGTGCTAGAGGCACTCTTGTGGATTGACACCCAGTGGTGACCTTTGACTATCATTATTTTAACTGACTTTAGTGTGTTATTTCATCCTAGCCTGAATGTCTGACGGTCCTGCATATGCCTTGCTTTGCTTTCTTCTAATCTTGCAGTCTTTTAGTGGGAGCTGTCACAGAGTAGAACAGCCTTGCCAAGAGCAGAGCGTGTGGGATGTGCATTTGAAAGCATGAAAGGGAGAGAGAGGTGTGGAATGTACTCTTTGGTTTTGAAGTGCAGTGTTGTGGGCAGTGATGCACACATGTGCTTCGTGTTGTATGAGAATTATGAAGCTCTTACTATTGGCTTTGAAATGGCCTTATGTCATCTTGTTTTCTGACTTTGCCTTGCTTCAGCTTTTCTGCGTGTACAGCAGCGCTTTCAAGTTGTTTGGGTTATTATGAGAATTATGAAGTTCTTACTATTGGCTTTGACATGGCCTCATGTCATCCTTTTTCCCAGACTTTGCCTTGCTTCAGCTTTTCTGCGTGCACAGCAGCGCTTGCAAGTTGTTTGGGTTATTATGAGAATTATGAAGTTCTTACTATTGGCTTTGACATGGCCTCATGTCATCATTTTTCCCTGGCTTTGCCTTGCTTCAACTTTTCTGCGTGCACAGCAGCGCTTGCAAGTTGCTTGGGTTATTCACGTTCAAGGTCTTTCTGTTTTTGTGAGGGATTGTTTATGTATAGGCTTTGTGAGCTTCGTCAAGATAGAGGCTGGAACATGCGAGATTTGGAGAAGGGGACGTGAGAACTCCTTCCTGCCGTGGGAATAATTGCTTGAAACCTGGCCAGTTCTAGTAAGATTCCTCTGGCCCAGGGGGAGGTCTTTCTCGAAACTTCTAGTGTGTTTAAAGCTGGGGGTTGTGGACTTGGAAACTGGGAGTTTGGAATCTGAACGGGGGCGTACGTGTCTACCTCAGAGTGGACCCTGGTTGCTGAGGCTCTCAATGACGGCTGTTTACTTCCCCAGTTTGAGATGCGGTGTTTGCACCAGGTGATGGATTGAGTTTTGGTTATTACCATTATGATGTTTGGCCAGTGGCTTTGATCATTTGAGGTGTTTTTTTTGTTTGGGATGCAGGAGTGAGTTGAGGTGCACATCCACAGTAATCATCTGACGTGTATATATATATATCGCTGACTTTGTCGCAAAACATCCACTCTCACTCGGATAGATGAACGTGGACCCAAAGTTCATTGTGCAGTCAAAAAATTATTTTAGGTGCCCTGCATCTCCGCCATGACGCGTTTCAGCCCCACCTGGGCCTTGATATTGATATCTTTCTGATCTCTTTATTAATTAGTATTATTCATGTATTAAGATTATTGCTTGCAAATAAACATATATATCTCTTTGTTTATTTGAATCTTATGCATTTGACATCTGGGAAAGCCTTTCTGTTAGAAAGCATTGTGTAAAATAAAACCACAAGCCTTATCCTAAAGAGAGAATCTTTGCATTTTGTAAAATAAAACCCTTTTCTAAAGGTGCTGTGTTAACGTTTTTGGCTGCACCGGGTGTTGGGCTACCGTGTGGAAGATTCTGTGTTATCTGATAGGCACAATCAAAACAGCCACACTCTTAGCACAGAGCCACCTCTCTTGGAAAGGATGCCTAGTTACACTTCCTTAGTAACACACCTTTTACAGACCTCTTCCCAACCCGCAAACCCCACCTTTTTTCATCCCACTAGAAGCATTGATAAGTTAGTTACGTGTCTGCCTCTTAGCCAAACATATCTTACTAAACCTTTAAAGACCTGCCCTGTGGGAGTAACTAGAAACGATGTAAATATGTCAATCAGAACTGCTGAGTTTATTAATACATATCACTCATCTCTAACCTAATGGGAGGTGCCAGTGCAGAATACATTAGTAAATTCACCCATTTTTGATGAATGTATTCTTTATTACTGCTTAAGGATTTTACGGTGAAGTCCTTAATACTTCGAAGTAAGCCTCTAGAGCTCACGACAAAAAGGAAATCCTTCCAACGAAAACCAATATGGAATTATATCACTTCATTAAAAATAAATGATCTTAAAAAAATATTTCTTTTTTTATTTCTATGAAACGTTGTGTGGAAAATTTGAGGGTTACATTTTCCGTGTAAAGGAATGAATACAATAGAAACACATTGAATGTTAATGTTTTTCTCTCTTTCTGCATTTGGCAACCCATGTGAAGTCACCTGATCATACTCTGCTTGCATGGCTCCTCTGCCCTGGTGGAGCTTGGCTGATGCAAAAGAAAAGAGTCTATGAAGGACTTGGCCTTTTTGACTAAAGTGCACTGAAGTTTTTGCTTTCCCTCTAGACCGTTTTCCTGACAGAATAGCCAATTTAGACGCTTTGGGTACTTTTTCACTGCTGATCAGTGTCAAAGTACAAGAGTTCCCTGTTTAAAATGTAATGGTGATTGGTTGGCCATGATTGGTATGTTTGCCTTACTAGTAAAAGTCCCTAGTGATGTGCACTGTGTGTGCAAGGGCTAGTAATGCAAGGGCGCACAGAGAAGGGAACTCAGGCCTTCAGTGTAGGGCCTGCGTGCAGAATGCTAAGTTGGTATGTTGTCCTGACAAGTGCAACCACTTGTCAGGCCTGACTTTCCCTTTTACATACACATTGGGAACCCCTGTGGTAGATCCCAGGTAACCACTGGGCAGGGTGCAGTATAGGTAAAAGGTAGGACATATTCTGAGGTGTGTGCTATGTTCTGACAGTGAAAAACTCTTCATTTCATTTTTCACTGCTGAAAGGCCATCCTGCCCATAGGACAGAATGGGGGAGGCTGGGTGTTGTGTTTGTTAGCCTAGTTTCCTGTCAGTTTATAATGGAGAGGTGAAGTTTAGTATGTATGAACTCACAGTGTTATAACACATCTTTCTGTGAAGGTGGTTTTGTCACTGTGTGTTCATAAACCACTCTTTTAGAAAGTGGCTGAGTTTTGTGCTCTGAGCATTTCTGTGTGTCTCTGAAATGTGGATTGTCTGTCTGGAACTGAAAGGTGAGAGGAGCTGGGAGAGGTCTTGACCCAGGCAGGGGTTGAGCTGCCCTGCATCTGGAGAATAGGGGGGGGCAGAGCCCGGGAGGTGAAAAGGCCTGGGCTGGTGCTATAAATCAATTGACCCATCTCCTGCTGAGTGATTAAGGATCTAGACCCCCAGTATCAAAGGGAGAGAGGTGACACTGGGAGGGAGACACCCAGAATTGATTTAGGGAGGGGTCAAGGACCCCTGAGCACATACGAACTTCAAAGACATTAAGGGGTATAATTAGAAGAGTTGAAACCCCTGAAAGTGGGAATGAAACAGATATGGATTGAGACTGTAAAGGCTTGGACCCATTCTGTGGTCAAGAGGAACCTCTGCTAAAGAAGGAGCAACTGAAGACACTGCTGTGGAAAGGCCAATCTTTGCTTCGTGATCTGGGGCTGGTCTGCAGTTTGCTGTTCTAACTAAGGGAGAGGCTGTTGGGACTGTGCTGGAGGCACTGGGTCCCCCTGCTTGAAGAAGACTGTGCTTTGTGCTGTGTCTTATTGCCCCCAAGGGCCCAATGTGAGCTGGCTCACTGTTTGGAAATACATGATCATAAAAGTTTCCGGAGAAGTCCCAAGCAAAGTGGTGTGCGCGTGCTTTTGCAGCTTGAGACCCTCAGAAGTTGTGCCGTGTGATCGTGGACACGCAGGATTAAGCTAAGTCTCGAACGTGCTGGGTGCATGTCAAAGTGCAGGCCAAGGTGTTGGTGAGGAGCGCCTGGTCGTGGTGTGCACGGAGAGATGGCCTCCCGTTTCAGTCAGCTGCGCTAGCCGTTGCTTCGGCTCCGATCCTGGCCCGTGCTGACCCAAGGAGGGGCAGTGCTGGGGCTGGAGTGGGAAGCAGTACTTTTGTGTCATCATTTGATCAATAATGGGGGCACTCTTAACGGAGCACGTAAAACTGTCGTAATTACACTTTACATTATTGCTGCTAACGAACTATCAAACTGTCATATGACGCCTGACCTCATTTGTGCCTGACGAACTACATGCTTGGTGCGCTTCACACTGCATTTATTTTTCCCTTGCATATTACCTGATTGTATCATGGAGCATTGCATTATTTCTTCAGTGCACAGTATCTGAGGATAACGTGGCACAGTGTATTAATTTTTAATTGCACCGTACAGGATTGTAGCATGACGCATTGCTTTGTTTCTTCCTGGTACAGGGCATGCTGGTGGTGATACGCATTGCATTATTCCTTCAATTGCAAAGTACATGACTGCGGCTCTAAATATGGCATTATTTCTCTGTTGCACAGTATAAAAGAGTATCGTTACGCATTGCAGTATTTGTTTCCTTTTGCAACGTGTGTGATTCTAGCAATACGACTGGCCTAACCTTTTAGAAATGGTTAGAAGTGACTCTTTGCTGAGATTTGAAGCTCCATACCAGTAAAGGGGTAGGAACTCAGCTCATCTCCTTCACATTTGGTCCAGATAAACTTCAAATCAAATTAAAACATGTGGTCTGACCTCACCTAAGAGACTTTGCATCTGTGCAAGCAGCACTGATTCTCTACGAACAACAGCCTAACACAGGAAGCCATACTGAGGCCCTTTCAAGCCACTGCTTCCCAGACTTTTTAGAACAACAACCCAATTATTAGCGTGTCAAACGTTTGCAACCCACCTATCTTTAATGGACTGCTGTTTAATAAAATTAAAGCATAGTGTTACAGACAGCGCATTTTCCATTGAATTGGCCACTAAGTTTGCACAGACACTGTTTTTCTGATAAAACTATGTTGCACACAAATGGTAATGTGTGTTGAAATCAGGTTTCAGTGAATGTTTAACTTTTGTGCATCACTAATTAAAGTGTCTTGATTTGATCCTATTAAAATCTTTGTTTCCATCACATTTCAGAATTACAAAAAAAGTATTTTTCATTTTAGCTTTCCTAACTGCTGAAAGTGCGCAGTTCATTTACAGGTATTTAAATGTTGTTGTGTGTTACAAGTATGACATCCTACAGCCTTTTCTTTCACACCCTCTGTACCCCGGAGAGATTGTGACATAATTTACATAACTTTGTTTTCTCTGACTGCAAAGTAAGAGGAGTTTGTAGCAGTGCTTAATTTGAAAAATAACAAGTGCCAGGACCCTGGCCAGGAGGCCACTGCAGCTTGCGCCTCCAATTTCTCTCTCAACTGCAAGTGCAGCAGTTCAGATTATTACAGGTCCCCAAACCTAAAGGAATGGCTGGGGAAGCAGTATTAGTAGTTTTTAAAGTATATTGCCTTCATAAACAACAGTTGTTCTGCTCATTCCTAAATTAGACGAGTAGCGCCACCATGTGGCAGACTGTCATGAGTGCTGTGTTGACATGTGCCGGTGCCGAGCACCGGAAACCAATTAAGTGCCGGTGCCGAGCAATGGAAACCACCAGCACAAATTAAGCACTGGTTTGTAAACACCAATCCTCAAGTTAATAAAATAAGCAGCACTTCGTCAGAAGACATAGCCTGAAATTCAACTTCTGTCTTTGAAGTGCAGCAAATGTGACAAGGTGAATATAGAATTCAAATGCAAATTTATTTATTGCTTGGACTTTCACGACTCACCAAAAATCAATTTGCGAACCACAGTTTGGGAAATTCTGCTTTAGGCTTTTCTCGTTCAGCATCTTGTGAATGGGGATATAAAGTGTCTTGTGGTTATAGGACAGGCATCATCTGCTCCTTTTGATTACTGTTCTTTGCAGGCTAGTGATAACTAGCCTACGGAAATGATGTGATGCACTATTTGATGCCCCACTACCGTTATAAGATTTTAGAAATTAGTTGGATAAAAAAGAGCCTCAGTAATTCACCGATAAATTGCGATAGATCCAGGAGAGCACTTTTAGAGCAAGATACATATCAAACCAGACAAATTAATTAGGTTTTTTTAACATCTATTACTACTTTGTTACCTTGGGTTAAAACATCTAACATTTATGTTCAATTTATATTGAATTGTTCTAGGGTGTTCTTTCTTTCCCTTGATGTACTGTAAACAAAAATCAATGTTAAAGCTGTTGAACTAGCCCAGTAGGCAAAGCACACTCTGTAGAAATCTAAATTTAATACAAGAGCCATATGTTCAAATCCTGCCATGTCTGATTCAACTTTTCATCCATTCAAGGTTATAAAATGATCACAACAGAATCGGGCAATTTTAAGAGCTGTTATCACCAGAACTATGAAAACGTAAAGCTGTGATAGTAAGTAATCTATCAAAGAAAAGTTATGATTGCCGTATCCAGACTCTTCAGCATAGCCACACAGAACTGATCTGAACAGAATGTTAGCAGGCGACAAAGATAAACTGTATGTTTTATAGGTTTTTAGTGGTTTATCTGGACCTATGTTAGAATTAACAGAGAACTTGTTTAACTATCTTTATGGCTCTTTAAATATAAATCTTGAATCAACTCGTTACCCAAGCTCACAACACCTTGAATTGTGGTACTTAGCTCACTGCAATTTTACACTTTGGCAACTCATTGTTCCTTTTGAATTTCATGCGTTTGAGAAAAGTGTGCACTTAGATGGTGAGTTTGAGAACATAGCCTCAGCTGTGGTGCACAGGGTCCTTACACTGACATACACAGAGGAAAAGTTAGAGAAATCTTTGATTGGAAGTATGAGTTATTGAAGGGACACAGGTGTTCTGAGAAAAGTGACAAAAGTAAGGACACAAACAGGTTGATTAAGGTAAGTTTAATGAATGCCTGGCTTTACAACACGTCTTTACCCCACATGCCTTTACCCTGTGGGAATTACAACGCGCTGACCTTACCCTGCAGGGCTATACAGTGCATACGTTTTGGAGTAATGTTGATGTAAAGTGATGTAAAGTGCAATATCTATCTATCTATCTATCTGTCAATCTATCTATTTTTTCTGTCTATCTATATAGCCGTGGTTTTTTGAGGGTTTTTGGGAGGATGGCCATAACAAATTCCCCACTTTATTTCTTTTGGCTTTTTAGGAGGAAATCCCCAAGCCCCTCCCTTTATTTTATAACACTAACCTCCACTTACCTTCACCCTTCCCTGAACCCTAAAAACCCTAATCTCTCTTTACCTCTATCCTCCCCTGAACCCTGAAAAACCCTTACCTCCCATAACCTCTAATCACCCCTGAACTTTAAATTAACCTTCCCTCTCTTTACCTATACTAGTCCTTGAACCTTAAAACAAAACCTTATCTCCCTTTATTCTACCCTCCCCTGTATCCTAAAAATGATTTACCTTTCTCTGCCGCTACCCACACTTAAAACCTAATACCTTACCTTCCTTTACCTCTCTCCTTCATTAATCTTACACATCCCTTAACCCTTTCCTATATCTTAACTCTTAAATTCATTTTTTTTTTATACTAAAGTGCAGCAGGGTAATGTACTAAAAAAGGGCCAGTGTGATACTTACCTGTGTCATACTTACCTGCATAGTAACTTCCTGCCAGGTAAAGGCTGCCTACCAAGTATAATAGACACCCGAAAAGGACACCTCATATTGAAATGCTGGTGCAAATTGAACTTTCCTTTGGAGTGCACAAGACTGAATACAAAATCCTGGCCTCTGCTCCAGACATCAGAGTGCCTTCTCGAGGTTGCAGCTTTCAATAGCTCAGGGTGAGGCACTAGTTTGTAGCCGCTGCGTAATTGGCAGTTCCCAAGTTTCAATGTCAGTCTGATAGCTCAGTGGGCTGAGCGCCTGATGCAATGATATGCGTTTAATCAATCGAAAATGTAAAAGTTTTGAAAAATGTACGATTTCATACTGCGTCCACAGACATTACTTCTGAGACAATTCCCAACACACCTGTATGTGCGATTTATGGGCCAGAGGTACGATCCTTTCAATTTGTGAGTTGCAAATTACATTGTTTTGCGACTCGCAAAATGTAATTTACAACAGTGTCTCAGACACTGTTTGCAATTCCTGATGGGTTCTCAAATTGCCTGCCTCATTAATATTCATGACACAGGTGCAATTTGCAACCCCGTTTGGAATGGCTAGCACTCCCAGGGATGGTGGCCTGCTGGGATCAGCAGACCACCATGTCTGTGATTGCTTTTGAAATAAAGCAGTTGTTTTTTAAATGCAGGCCATTTTCCTTAAAGGAAAACGGGATGCATTTAAAAAAGAAATATGAAACGTTTCTGTTTCATTTTCTAAGACTACGCAGTGGCTCTCGGGACCACTGCCTGTTCTTAAAAAATATTATCGCATCCATTCACAAAGGGGATGGGTTCCGGTTTGAGAGTGGCTTCCCACCTACTTGAAGTAGGTGGTAAACTGCGAGTGTTTTGCGACCGCAATTAATGTCGCAAAACAATCGTACATTGAAGTGTGACTTGGCTAATAGAAAGGGACGCCCTTTGCACACCCCTTCCTAATAGTAAGTTGCAAACCCTATTTTGCTTGTCGGTAATAGGTTACCGACTCGCACAATAGGGTTTGTACATGGGGCAGACCTATTTTGCGGTGTCAAACAGGCTGATTGCCTGTTTGTAACCGCAAAAAATGGTCGTACATCTGGCCCTAAATCCTACTGGTTTTGGTCAGTGTTACTGCCATTTTGAGCTTACAAAAGGCACTAAATTTCACACAAAAAGTACGTTGGCGAGTATGCTAAAGAGAAACACGTAAGGTTGTGAGACGAATGCCTGAAAATAGTCCAACCCACTGGCAATCGCATTGGGTAGCGTTCCAATCCATCTTTTGTTGCCAATCAAGCACACAAAGGGAGATTGAAGGAAAGCTTGCAAATAGTCAAACCACTGGCAATAACTCTGGATAGCATTAACAGAAAAGGAGTGTAGGTAATACCCACATACCATTACAACATATTCTCTAAAAAAACACTTAAATCTACATCTTTGCCATTTCTAAACACTGTAAATAAGACACATGTTATTAATACATTTAATTGAATTACATTTAACAATCTAAGAAGAATGAAATGCTAACTTGTCCTTGCTGGAATTCAGCCTCATGACCTGCAGGTGAGACACATTTAAACAATAACTCACCTGCCATCTCATCAACCTTAAAATTATTTTTTCATTCACACCTTCATTTATCCTTCTCCTGCAGATAGCATACACGATGTGGAGTGTAACAAAAATGGAGAGTATGGGTGTACGTGCTGTTGCACACACAAACAAAAAGCATTGCTAAAGCAAATAGGTATTGCCTCTAAACTGCTAATCTATATGCAAATCTATCTCTAAAGAAAACTAATTCCAAGATAGCTGCCAGCATCATAATTCATGCATGTCCTAGGTTCATTGTGACACGTGCACACAAGCATCATGACGCTGGTGACCATTTTTAATTTGCCAGTCTAACCCGGAAGACGCCATTTTAGATCCGTAAATTAAAATAAAAAAAAAGCTAGTATGAAAAAGTTGCTAGTGGTACAGGTTAATTTTGCAACTATTAGGACCTTTAAAAAAATATACAAAAAAGAATCACACTGGGATGGGTGACCAACATCTAGGAACTAAGGTCAGGGGAAGAGTGCGTGAAATAGGATTGGTGTGGTGTTATTAAAAAAAAAATGAGAAGGATGGCCAGGTACAGGAAAAGCAGTATAGAGACTGGTAGGGGTTGAAGCAGCACAAGAGGTTGAGTGCAAGAAAACAGATGCACTTCCACTGCGTGATTACAAAAAGAGAAAAAAGGAATTCCATGAATGTAAGTAGGGTAAACCATGGAAAGTTGTAAGTTAAGCAATCAGAATACATTGAGCCCGAAATGCTCCCGGCGGGTTATGCACGTTAGTAGATGAATAGGGAGGAAAGCCATCTAATCAGGAGCAAGCCCTTCACTCATGAGCAATGGGCTGGTCCAAAACTACTATGGGCCTGATTAAGATGTCGGTTGAAAACTAAACTGCCCTATTCCTTGTAGGATTCAGTTCCGACCGACTCGCGGTCGGCGGTTCCGCCCGACTGATTATGATGTTTTCGAACACCGTTCGGAAGGACTCCCATTGACTTAAATGGGAGCCTGTGTTCCGACCGACAACACAGGCTCCTATGGGGAAAATGGGTGACTGCGGAAAACCTTGCATTCTGTAGCGGACACCCCAGGTTGCCTGCAGCAATGTGCATGGTTTTAGAGGGAGGTCCCCTGGGTACCCCCTCCACTCCAAACCGGAAGGCTCAGGATGAAGGACGGCCTGCTAGGGGCCCCCAAAGTCAGTTTTCGACAGCCTTTTTGTGTCGGACAGACCAAGTCAGAAAGGGTGGTGGAATCTGATTTCGTAATCGGTTGGTCAGAAACGCTGTCCGTTGAGCTGTATGAATCAGCTCCAACAGACTCGGATTCTCGAAATGCTGGTCGGAACCTATTCGGAATGACCAAACGGTTCCCCTTCTGACCACGGGCATTGTAATCGGTTGGTCGGGAATGTTTCCGACCAAGTCGGGCGGATGGGTTCCGACACGATCTAGGATAATCCAACTGTCGGTCAGAGGTTTTCCGACTAACATCATAATCAGGCCCTATATGTTTATTGGAACAATAGGTCTGGCCAACAGAAAGTTGAAGCTGTTTGTAGCAGAGACCCAAAAAGTAGAGGGACCTCATCAAATGTAACCCACCTTTGTAATCACAATATTTGAGTTGGATCATCTTGTATTAAATAAACCATATAAGGCTCAGCATGGAAAACACTCAATCCTAAATGTCTACATGACTGAATCAACCAATCAAAACTGAATTTGTTCTCATAGATTGAGTCAAGCTTCAGTCTGAGAATGAGGGTTGGCTCAATTCTGTGCCACCTTTAGCCAGCTCAAGCTTTCAAGCTGTGTAATTGATATTTTACATTACTACAAGCCTCTCCTTTGTAGATCACTTTAAATAGCCCATTTTACATAAAGTTGCCTGCCCTGCAAGATGAAACCCTTTATCCCTATTCATATCTTGAACCCCTGCTTAAATTGACTCCTTAGCACGATGCTCAATTAGCAGCATGCACACATTTGTCCCTCATTACCCCAACATCTCTCCCTCAGCATCAATCTGCACCCACCCCCTGTATTCACTCCTTGCCCCCCTCTTGCTTTGTATATCACTTGTTCGACCCTCTGGCACCAATCGCGGTCTGTCACCCACTCCGCTATTCCCGGAGGAGCCACAGCACCCCACACTCTCAATATGCGGTGCTTGGCAACCCCTGATGGCAACTTTAGCCAGACCTCGATGTGCCTTGGCCAAGCCTCTTCCCCTTTAATCCCCAGGAGCAACCTCTTAGGGTCCAGGGGGAGCTCCAGAGCTGCAACCCGGGCCATTTGTGCCGTTCAGCCCAGTATCTTTGTATGAGTGGGCACTCCCAGAGTACATAAAAAAGTAACCTCCCTCCCACAACCCCCCCTGCATAGCGGTAACTCAGCCCTGCCGAGTTTGTGGAGTAGTGTTTGTGAGTTGTAACCTATGCAGTATTTGAAATTAGATGAGTCTGAATCGTCCTCAGATGGCTATCTCTCGTGGGCTTTAGAGGGCCTCTGTCCAATCAACCAACCTCAGGAGGGTCAGCAGATCGGGTGAATTGTTGACTTGTTTCATATATATCACAGACATTCCCTTCTCCGGCAAGGCCTCTGTGAGTATTCGGTCCTCCAGAGGGGAAGACTCAGGTATGTGTTGGCCCTCCCGCAGGTGAAAGCGAAGGAAATGCCCCAGCTGTACGTATCTAAAGCACTCGGAGTCTTCCAGGACGTATTCCTGATAAGAGGTCCTCAAATCCAATGATGGCCTGGGCCCTCCAGACGTCTAGCAGATGCACTGTGCCTATGAGCTCCCACTTCGAGAACCCTTTTCAGTCTGCTCACTTCAGACAGTAAGCAGCTATGCCAGAGCGGCATCAGCCTGGTGAACTCCACCTTCCAGCCCAGAAACTCTGTGACCTCCTTTCAGACTCCAATCACTGTGTGTGTGTAATGCAGCATGCCCTTGGTGCTCCTCGCACCATATAAGGGACCCTCGTGCCCTGCTCACCCCTTGGCATCCCTGACCATTCTGTACACCGGGTCCCAGATTTCCATGAAGATCCATTCATTGAACAACAGTAGCTGTGAGGCCCAGTAGTATTTCAAGATATCTGGAATTGCTAACCCGCCATCGTAGATTCCCTGTTGGAGCTTGTTCAGTGCTATTCAATGGACTCCCCCTGCCATATTAATCTACAGACCTCTTGGTCTATTCTCTTAAAGGCATCCCGAGGGATTGATGTAGAGGAATTGCAGCAGGCTCATCATTTGGGCAGGGCCTCTCTTCCCATTAATGTCAGTGGTAGGCTGCCACAGTGTGTCACATCCACCTTGAGCCTCTCCAACTAGAGAGATGTATGCCTACAGAAAAGCTCCTGTGGATCCTGGGTGACAAATATCCCCGGGTACCGGAACCCCCGGAGCCCGGCAGCCCCAGGGCAAGCGGGGGGTCACTCCCGATAATGGATATATCACTGACTTGGACCAATTGATCGTATAACCTGAGTGGTCCCCAAAGATACAAAATACCTGCATGATCCTGTCTATGGAGAAGTAGGGATGTGTGACGTACAGGAGAACATCATCAGCATAGAGGGAAATCTGCTCCTCCGAGCCTCCAGGTGCCCCGATGCCCCATATCAAGGGATCCTGACAGATCCATGCCGCCAATGGTTCAAGCACCAGGGTGAACATCATGGATGAAAGCAGGAGCCCTGGTGAGTGCCCCTCCACAGCTCAAATCTACAGAACGTGATGCCGTTCACACACTTCCTGGACATGGGGGCTTGGTAAAGTAGTCTGACTCACATACAGATCTTTGGCCCTAAATCCAGCCTCTTCAGCACTACAAACATATAGTTCCATTCAACAGAGTCAAACACCATTCTGGCTTCTAGGGCCGTAAATACCGCACGTTCCTCCGTTTGTAACCCCGTCAAGTGCAACACTGCATACAGCCATCCAATGTTAAGCCGGGTGCTTCTATTGGGCAGAAAGCCTACTGATCAGGATGAATGATTGAGGAAATGACCCCTCGCGGACCTCCCAATTAATGCTTGAGCCTCCCTTCTGACCACAGTCTTGAAAGCCTCCCAGAGGGTGATTGCTGACCCAATCAAACCCTGGTTTTCTTTGAAGCACAACTCCGCACATTTATGCAGTTTGTCTTGTGTTGTCCTGTCCCTCAGATATCAGGTGACTAGTATCGGGGGAATCTGAAAGTATTGTGTCAGGCCCAGGAGTTGGACCCTTACCGGGGAATTTTCTGATATACCCCTCGTAAAGTGTATTGCATACCTAAACTGAGGCACCTGGGCCTGAAGAGTGAAAATATGGTCTATCCTAGAGAACCTCCCATGTGGTGGGGAGAAATGCATGTATTGGCACTGGTAAGCTCCCTCCACAGGTCCGCCAGACCCATCGCTGCCACAAATTGAGACAGGGACCCGTTCCCCTCCCATCCAGCAGCTCCACTCGCTTTGTCAGATCCAGCATCCATGACTGCATTCATGTCTCCCTCAACAACCAGAATCCCGAAGGGCAATGTTAACAGCCATGGAGCCTTGGCAGGACATACCCTGAACACAAATTAAGTACGGCCCCCTTCCCAAGTCCCGTTGAGCGCTACAAAGCGACCATGAGTATCTTGCCACACTCGGTGAGGAGTGAAAGATATTGAAGATATTGAAACCATAGAGATTTTTAAAGACTCTCTACCAATGTTACAGTCCTGAACAGCCGACAAGAGTCATCAACACAGAGAGAGGGCCTTTATCAACAGGTGTTGCTGTGCAAAAGGGTTATAATGCCACTGAGGGTAGAATTTTCCAAATTAAGCTGATAGGAATAAGAGAAACATTGGAATATAAGAGCAAAATGCCTACATCGCTAATGAGCATCCACCACTCTTTTGCGATCAGAGGATTGCACAATACAGGTACAGTCTTTGCACAATGATGCAATTTCGTAGTATTTTTGTGAGTTGGACTCTCGAATGGCGGTATAGACCCAACATGGTGTAGAGAATTTGGTAATCATTAAAGCTGATTATTTACTCTACTTGAAGAAGGGTTAGACCTAATACACGTACAGTGGTAATGGCTGCTGTCTCATTTACCCATAACCCCATTGATCAAAGTGTTGACAGGCAGAGGAGGCTTCTAGATTAGAAGCTGCCGCCCCTATCGATCATCCAAAGCAGATTTACAGACAAGTGAGAAGAGCAAGCTGTCACCATTTCACTGATTACCTTATTTCTGTATTGAAGAAGAAATCGGGATTAAGCATTGA
This sequence comes from Triturus cristatus, assembly GCF_964204655.1. Lineage (NCBI taxonomy): Eukaryota > Metazoa > Chordata > Amphibia > Caudata > Salamandridae > Triturus > Triturus cristatus. The sequence goes on along the minus strand of NC_140593.1, from coordinate 1,061,680,836 downwards.
TCCGTTTCCTACTCTATTTTCACATAGCGTTGCTGAGCCGTGGGGAAATATGAACGTGCATGTACCTAGCGGTTGTCATATAGACATATGGATTGTTGTGCCGTCACTGTGCTAATGATACACAACAGAAGAATCTATATTTTATTCAGAGAAAACCTGAGCCGTGCTGACTACCAGCTTTCAGCCTTTGAAGTGAAATTATTGTTGAAGCCAATGCTAGATGCTGATTTCTGGTTTCAGTGCTTAATTTGTGCCGGCGCTTGCAGGTGGCGGTCACTACCTCTTCATTTTTAGGGAAATTGACTTTTCTTTCACCATCAACCTTTGACCCTGAGCAAGAGAGAAAAATGAAGCAACAGGAGAAGGAATGATAATAAAATAAATAATAATAACTTACCTGCTAGCCAGTCGGCTGGCCCGCCGCCACTTCTCCTCCGTCCCCTTCCTGGCTTCTTCTGTGTCTTCCCCATAGCCAATCACAACAACGCAATGCAGCATTGTGATTGGTCTGAGCACTGTGGTTCGGCGCTCAGCCAGGGAATGGGAACCTGGGCATGTTCTCCATGCAGGTTGTATGCAGCCTGCATAGAGAACATGCAATGTAGGCATGAATGTTTGGCTGGCCCAAGAGGGCCGGTCAATCATTCATGGGCACTTGCAGTGCCCACCACTCTTCCCCCTGCTCTGAGAGCAGAGCAGATCCGCCCCGGCCGGCCAAGACGCCACAGCAGGAACAAATAAAATGATAGTAATGCGAATTTTTCTAACTTTATTTTTCCTTTTTTTCACTGCTAAAGGCAGTTGGGCAGTGCTCCTCTGCCTTTGCGAATGAGCCGCCACTGCAATTCTGATGGGGGAGAGAACATCACCAAGAAAAAAACTACATTAAGTTCATATTTCTATTCTAAAATGAGTAGAGATCCCCCATTAAAAGGAGAAAGAGCTAGAACATAAAAGCAGCAACAGAGAAACATTTAACCAATAACCAAATCAAAAGTACAGAATTAAGGGCCAGATGTGCTTACATTGAAAGTATACAAAGTGGCCATAAATTGCCCACATTCATTTTGTGAATTCAATTTGAGTTTGAGAACCAAACGAGCAGCGCCTCATCCTTATGGGGGAGGGTCCATGCCCCATCATCTTTTTTGAAGAATAGTGTCTGTCAAGCTAAGAAGAGGTCAGCCTGACAGACACTTCTCTTGTTCAGGTCAGGACACCAGCAGTTAGATATGCAATAAATTCGCATGGTCCTGGCTGCCTGAGCTGGAATTTGCCAGGCAGAGGATTTCACAGCCCTCTTGGTGTGACTTCCTGAGCATAGCAAAAATGACTTGAGGCCAGCCCCCTTATTAAAAGGGGGAGCGCCACTGATTGCCTCGGACCTGGGCGTTTAAGTTTTAAACCCTGAAGTACCCAGGGCCAAGTGTAATTGAGTGACACCTCGTCACAGATTGGGGGGTCACTAGTGTCACTGGCGCCATCCCACTCTGTGACGAGTGAGGGACTGCTGGCTTCACTCACTGACTGCCAGAAGGTTAGCCAATGAGAGAAGGCAGCAGTACCAACCCTCCTGGGACCGCCAAGGCTTTCCTCTCGAGAGCTGCAGGTCAGGATTTTTTTTTATTTATTTTTTTAGGTTAGGTAGCTGTGTGCATGTATAAATGTATGTATTTGTTGTGAGTGTTGTGAACTGGTGTGTATGCACCCATGTGTGTGAATCCTTGGGTGTGGATGAATGAGTGTAGATTTCTGTGTGTGTGAACCGCCTGCCCCCACCCTGCCAAAATAACTGACTGCTACTACTGACCTATGTACCAATATGTCGGCTTGCAAAATTTCCATTCAGAGTGGGTCCCAATCTGACCTAGATCATTCTTATTAAAGAGGAAAATTGCAAATTGTGACTTACTCATATTGGATACCATCACAGGGATGGTGGCTGCTTGGAACAGCAGACCACAATATTGGTGGTTGCATTTAAATATGGAAACCTTTTCTTTTAAATGCAGCTTGTTTTCTTTGAAGTAAAATCGGATTTATATCTAAAGCCTTTTCTAAATATTGCACAACGGCAAGCTTTGAAGAACAATCCTTAAACACGTTCAGATATCTGACTGAAGAAACTCAAGTGATTTGGAGAGACTTCCTGATCACACACTTTATTTATTATTTTATTTAAAAAAAGCAAAGCGATCAGTGCAACTAAGAACTCTATATAGTGTAATATATTAGTGGGATCGTGAGCCCCTATAGAATTTCACCTGCTTGTTCTCCTCCGCCCAGATCTTGTGGAAATCCTTCATTTCACCTCATAATGTGGAGCAAAAACAACTCACTGTGGCCTGAAGTGCAACGAATAGGTGTTATGCAAAGTTAAACATTGACTCAGTGAAATCAGGCAATGTAGGAAACTTAACAGATCTCACTAAAAGCTGAGGTTTTCCAACTTTGCTTAACTTCATGGACAAAATTATATTTTTCCAATTCCAAGAAGCTAGAAAGAAAATATTTCAACAATGGAAGTTTACCTAAACAAAGATTATTCTTTGGGGTGTGAAAAAGTTATCAAAAATGTTACTAGCGGAGGAGGAGCCTAGCGCGCAACCAAGATGGCCGCGTAGGTGCGAGGCTCCCGAGGACCACCACGACCTCCTGAATTAATCCTGGCTATATCCTGTCCTTGTTGAGGGGACTGCATCGGTGAACCCGAGCTGAGGCGCCATCCGTTTTTCCTTTTCGAATCGGACCCCGGACACCGGTGGGAGCACCGATTGAAGGTTGCGGCCTTCTCCGCGCTGGCCCCCCGGATTGGAGTAGTGGGGCGATCCGGGGACAAAGCGAACAAAAGCGGCGGGCAGGGCTGGGCGACTCGCGTATCCCGTGCTTTCACTTTCGCTTTTGCGCTCTCCTTGCCCTCAAGCGAGGTAGGGTTGCGGAGCGGGGTGCGGTGGTGTGGCCTTGTCCAGGTGCCCGGCTGACCCGCCGGCCGCGAGTCGTCCCGCGGCCCAGTGGTCGCCCTCCCCCCCCCGGAACCCGTGAACTGGTTTATCGGCCCTTTCGAGGAGATTGGCACGACGGTGGGAGAGCAGGCATGTCCACCAAACAAGATGGCGACCGGGCGAAGGTGAAGACGACCCGCCGCGGCCCGGCGCCTCAATCCAACAGTATGGACCGCTACACCCTCCAGAAGGGATCTCCGGAGACATCGCGCACATCCCCGGCGGGCCCGACGGAGGCATCTGCTCAACCGGTGGATCTGACCCTCCGGGACGTCATGGGCGCCATCGCAGAGATGAAGGCCTCGGTGGACCAGCGCTTCGATACCTTAGCGCAAAAGATAGACTCGGTCCTGGTGGATGTTAGCCTTGTGAGGGCTGACTTGTCCAAAACCAACGACCGGGTCGATTCCCTGGCCCACACCACAACGAGCCTCACGACGGACGTGGTGGCCCTCCAAAAGGAGGTGCGCCGGCTTGGCCAGGCGAGCGCCCTGATGGACCGGCGACTGGAGGATTCCGAGGGTCGGGCCCGGAGGAATAACGTTCGCATTGTGGGAGTGCCGGAGGGACGAGAGGCGGAGGCGGCAGATCTTTTTGTGGAAGAATTGATCCTTACCCATCTCCAGCCCCGGGGGCTGAGTAAGCTTTTTGCGGTGGAACGTGCTCACCGGGTCCCTGGGGGCAGACCTAAGGCCGGTGCCCCGCCGCGGCCTCTCATTGCCCGGATTTTTAATTTTCGGGACAGAGACGCTATCCTGCAGACCTCCAGGCAACAGGGACCGGTCAAGCTTGATAACATGGATGTGCATTTCTACCCAGACTTTACTCCGGCGGTCCAAAAACTGAGATTGAGTTTTCTCGGAGTTAAACGTCGCCTACGGGACCGGAACCTTAAGTATTCAATGCTTTTTCCAGCTAAGCTAAGGGTGGAGGTGGATGGACGCACGCACTTTTTTGACCAACCCGAGGCGGCTGGGGACTGGTTGGACACTCTGCCTGGAGATCGGGGCCGAGGGGGTGGGGGGGGTGCGGTTGGCGGGGAGGGCCCGCCGGATCAGACCTGAGGGGTGAAGAATAGGCCTTGCTCTGGACAACATTCCTTTACCATTTACTGATCGTTTAGGTTCCCCTCCGATGGAGGTCGTGTGGGGTCTGTTGGGGGCTTCCCTCCTCCTCTGGGGGACTAGTTAGTTTTCATCTATGGGGCGACAGGCACACTGCACTTTGGGGGGGCTGTCTGGGCTCATGCAGGGGTGCAGGGAGGGGGGAGTTCTGTTGGGATGGGGGGGTGGGGGGGGTGTGTTGTTTGTTTGCACCGCAAGGCAAGCCCTTTACTGTATTGTTGCTCTCGAGATGCTCTGTGGGGGACGACTGATTGCTTCTACGTATGATGGGGGGTAGGGATTTGACTGTGTTATCATGGAATGTTAACGGCCTGGGGGACAGGATTAAGCGTGGTGTGGTCCTGCAGTACCTGAAACGTATCTCACCAGATGTTATCTTCCTGCAGGAGACACACCTTATAGGTAACTCCTTTCATGCCATGAATCGGCGAGGCTATCGTTTGGTGGCCCACTCGGGCTTCACCTCGGGCTCGCGGGGGGTGGGTATCATGATTAAGAACTCGCTCCCGTTGGAGATTGATGAGCTGCGCCATGATGAGAGGGGACGCTACACTGTTCTGGTGGGTAGAATGGAGGGTAGAGTGTTTGTTTTTATATCAGTGTACGTCCCGCCTGGGTTACAATCTACTACATTTGCGGATTTGGGGCGCCTCCTCCTGGACCTCCCGGGTGGCCTGCTGGTGGTTGGGGGGGACTTTAATGCGGTAGTTTCTGGGTCTATGGATCGCCATCCCCCTAGGGACCTCCCCCGGGCACAGGCCTGGCTGTCCGGCCTTTTAGATACTCTGGGCCTGGTAGATTGCTGGCGACTAAAGCATCCCGCGCAGCGGCAATACACCTTCCACTCGGGTGCCCATGGTAGCCTCTCGCGGCTTGATTACATCCTTGTCCCGGCGGCCTATGCTGGGAGGGTGGGAGAGGTGTGCCATCTGGCGCGGGGCATTTCAGATCACTCCCCAGTACTGTTACATTTCGATGTCTTCCCTAGGGGGGAGGGCAGGGTGGCTCCAATCAATGCTTGGTACTTGCGTGACCCCACTATTCGTGCCGACTTGATCAAATCCTTACAGCGATATTTTGATGAGAATGTGGGGTCTGTCCCTTCGGCCATCTCCCTGTGGGAGGCTTTTAAGGTAGTTCTCAGAGGGGAGGCCCTCTCCTCTATCTCCCATGCCCGGAGGCGCGAGCGGGAGGAGGTAACCCGGGTGGAGGCCGAAATTGCGGAACTGGAGGGTGACCTGGGGAGCGGGGTAACAGACGCCAAGTTGCATGTTCTGCACCTCAAGCAGGCGGCCTATAGGGCCCTCGTCACGGAGGCGGCCAGGGGCCTCAGTAGAGAGCAACAGGGGCGACTGTATGATGTGGGTGATAAGGCTGGTAAATTGATTGCGTGGTTGGACAAGAGGGAGAGAGCGAGTCGTGTGGTTCCTTTGATTGAGGGGATGGATGGTGTGCCTGTCACCGAGCCGGAAGCCATTGTCTCCTGCTTCGCGGATTACTTCCGCGAGGTGTACTCCCCGGTTTCTCCCTGCTCGGAGGAAGATTCCCATGCCCTGCTTCGGGACATCGCGCTGCCCTCCCTTACGGTGGAGGACAGAGATTTGTTGGACGCTCCTCCCACCTCGGACGAAATTGCCCTGGCTATTCGCTCGGTCGCATCCGGCAAGGCCATGGGCCCCAATGGTATCCCCATCGAGCTTTACAAGCTGCGACCGGATGTACTGGCGCCCCACCTGCGCGCCATGTTCCTTGCGGCCCACTCGCAGGGTTCCCTCCCGCCGGACCAGCGTCTGGCCACAATCGTGGTGATCCACAAGGAGGGGAGACCCCGTGAGCGGGTTACATCCTATAGGCCTATCTCGCTCTTGAACGCGGAACCCAAAATCCTCGCCAAGGTACTGGCCAACCGGCTGGTTGGCGTGGTGGGCGATTTGGTCCACCAAGACCAATCTGGCTTTATACCCCATCGCAACACGGCTCTTAATCTGCGACGCTTGCATGGGGTGCTCGCGCGTGTCCCGTTTGTGCGGGAGCCGGCCATCTTGGCGTCCTTGGACGCCACCATGGCGTTTGACACGCTTGAATGGCCATACATCTGGGCGATGCTGGCGAAATTTGGATTTGGACCGGGATTCATTAGCTGGGTCAAATTGTTGTATTCGGGCCCATTGGCGCAGGTGGTGGTGAATGGGCGAGTCTCGGCCCCCTTTGCGCTGGGGCGGGGCACGCGTCAGGGTTGCCCCTTGTCACCGCTCCTGTTTGCATTGGCCTTGGAGCCCTTGGCGGAGTGGCTGCGGTGGCACCCCTCCATCCGTGGTCTCCGCTGGACCCCTGAGCATGAGGACCGCGTGTCCCTCTACGCCGATGATATCCTTTTGTATCTCGCCTCCCCGCGTAACTCGCTGATTGTCCTGGTTGATGTTTTGCGCTCCTTCGGTCGTAACTCAGGCCTTGTCATCAACTGGGCGAAATCCTGCGTGTATGTGCTCTCCGGGGAGGCTCCGGCCCTACCACGGGACTGCCCGATCCAGATTGCCTCCCAGGGGTTCCGGTACCTGGGTATATATATTACTCTAGACCCGGAGGCCGGCTACGAGCGGAACTTGCTACCCCCCCTCCAGCGCTTGCGGGAGGACGTTGCGCGCTGGCGGCGTCTTCCGCTTTCGCCGCTTGGCCGAGCGGCCTTGTTTAAGATGATGTCCTTGCCGCGCTTTCTGTATGCGCTTCAGAACACTATGGACTTGGTTCCTGCGCGCTACTTCCGTGAGGTGGAGAGCCTGCAGCGGCGCCTGTTCTGGGACGGGAGGCCGCGTATTGCTCTGGCTAAATTGACGCTCCCGTGGTACGATGGGGGGGTTGCCCTCCCGGACATTAAACGGTATTACTGGGCCTCCCAGCTAGCTGCGATTAATCATGGCCTTTACGGGCCCGTCCTGAACCCGGCATTTGAAATGGACAAGATGCTCCTGCCCGGTGGCGACTACAATCGAGCGCTCTACTCTGGCGCGCCCGACTCCCATCTGACGGGACCGACGCGTGTCATGGTGCGTGTCTGGCACGCGGCTAATGCAGCGATGGGGTGGAAGGACCGTTTGACCCGGGCGACACCGCTATATGCGTCTGAGAGGTTGGGCTCCCTGTGGACATCGAAGGGCTTCGAGAAGTGGGACACGATCGGAATCAGCACAGTGGGAGACCTCTGGACAAGGGGTGGATTTAAAACTTTTGAGACGCTGCGGACGGAATTTCAGCTGCAAGGCAGTGAGTACTTTCGGTACTTACAAGTCCGCCACGCGCTGGGCTCCGTCTTCCCTGATGTCGCGTCCATTCCGGAGTCTTCCCCCCTGGAGGACAGAGTGCTGGATGGCCATGTCCCAGACAGCACGATCTCCCTTATATATAAAAAACTGATCAACGACAGATTGTGCCTGCTGACTAGTCTCCGCGAGGCCTGGGTTGCCGACGGGCTGGAACTGGACGACGAGGACTGGATTTCCGCGGTGGCCTCTCCGAAGGAGGTGGCCATCCCGGCTCGCCTTCGCTTCGTCCAGCTTAAGATCCTCCACCGGGTTTACGTGACGGGGCCAAGGCTTCTACGTATGGGCTTTGTTGGTGACGGATTGTGTAAGCGTGGCTGTGGTGCCTTGGCAACTTTCATGCATATTCTGTGGGAATGCCCACAGGTGGAGCGATTCTGGCGTGGTGTGCATGAGGTCCTGCGTGTGGTGACGCGTGTTGCGCTGTTGCCTGAAGCGAGGAGATGCTTGCTGAATGTGTGGGAACCAAATGACTATTCGGTCCCGCAGACGCGGTGGGTGACTCTGGGATACATGATAGCTAAGCGTGACATTGCTCAATTGTGGGGATCCCAGAGGCCCCCGGCGGTGTCGGCCTGGAAAGAACACATGGATTGGTGTATGTTTCGTGAAAAGGTGGTGTATGTTGCGAGGGGTAAGCCTGGGGCGTGGGTGAAAATCTGGGGCCCCTGGAACGCCTATCGCGGGGGTATTTGTGAGCCGCCACTGCTACCGGCCGCCTCACCAGCTCCGTCCCCTTAGCCGACCCCCTCCCCCAGCCGCGGGCATGTGGTTCCCCTGTCCCTGATCTATTCCCATTCCCCTCTTCAGAGTTTGGCTGCTGGTTGGGATCCCCCACTTAAGGAGCACGTGCCGTCACTTTGGATGGCGGGTTGCCTTGCGGGTGTGGTTTTTTGTGTTGTTCTGTTTGGAAAAAGGAAACCGTATTGTGGGCTTGGAGTTATGGGGCCTGCGCTATTGATATCTCCTGATTTACCGATCTGCACCGCCAAGAGACTCTTACTGTAGGTATGTCATATGCTTCTGCCACTCTAGCGGCCGGCCGGATGGTTGTAGGCCCATACTTGTAACCTTTTTTAACATGTAATAAACGATTTAAAAAAAAAAAAAAAAAAAAAAATGTTACTAGCAACTTCTACTCAAGAATCCATGTGGTTCATTTTAGAGAGAACTGGGCCACTGTTGGGCCACCTTGAAAAGGCATACTTTCAGTCAGTGCTTGGAGATTTGGGACCTGATTATGATGTGGGGTGGTTGGATCACCGACATGCCATCGGTGGCGGTCTGATCGCCGACATCCCTTCGGTCCAACCACCATATTATGATACTGGCGGTTAGACCCTAAACTGTCAGACGCAAGATAGCCGGCTCCGTCACGATCATAGTCCTGACGATGCACGGTCGGAGCAGCATCCTACCACGGTCGGGATTATGATATCCCTTTCTGACAGCCTTTTCATGGGGATACACCATAGAGTAAGAAAAGAGCTGATATGATCCAGACTACCAGAGACAAGGCAGTGAAATCTACATAATGTGCTGAAAGAGCAATGCATCTGCCTGCCTGCCTGCCTGTTGAGAGGGAAGACTGGTGTGCCTTTTACTACAGGAGATATCTGCCTGTGAAGAAAAAGTCCAGCCACCAAGTCAGTCAGTGCAGTGGCCCAGAAGCAAATCGTCAAATTAGTCTGTCCAGAGCCAATCTACGTGAACCAGAGGGCATCCCGAACTCCATGCTCGACCAAGAAACCAAATTAGTGAGTGAAGATCCACAAGAGTGTCTGTTCCAGTGACTGCTGCAGAGAAAGGTGAAGGACTTGTGATGATTAAATCTTCAGCATGCTAGATAGAGGACCTTGCTCTAGCACCAATAACTAGATTGATAGTATTTCCTACCTGGGACCTCAGTCTGACATGCTTAGCCGAGCTGCTGCAGTCATCACCGTCAAACGCGGCGAGAAAGAGGCGATGCCACCAAAACGCGCTCCGAGTATTAGACTGTCAAGGAATTGTCTAACTAACTTTGATTCTAATTATGAAAAGTTGCTTATATTTTGATGTCATACTTGCTCTGTACAGTGTTTCCTTTTGCTTCGGTCAAAAGCACTATAATAGGTACAATAGATACAAATTTACATACAAACACTACTATGGCCACAATCCATATTTAGGATAAAATTAAAGATAATATTTTAAAATAAACACCCTAGGATACATTAAAAGGAGTTCCTGGCTGTTCAGTTACCTAATATGCCTAAATTTGACATTTATTTCCCTGTGATAAAATAAGCTTCATCCACCGAGGGCAATAATAATCAACTTATTCAGCAACAGCCTTACACATCCACAACTACTTTAAAAGACAATACAAATAGAACTACTAAATCGGATTGGGTTATTTTTGGACACCTTTAACTAATGAAGACATCTATTTTTGGATTTAAAAAGAACCCTCTGATTGACAGCACTGGAAGAATTGATTGATTGATCCAACCAGACACTTACAAATGAAGTAAAATATGGCTCCCACTGTCTGTTTGACTCAGCCAAAAATAACAGCAAAATTCTGAAAATAGTGGCTACTTAACTTTAGTGTAAGTTTACAATTATTTGTTATTCATGAACACATTTTCTAGTAGTAACTTTACGACTGTGGTGGAGACTCCTAACATAAAAATATAGGGCTGTCTATCTTTTTTTGTGCGGAGTCTCTGCTACGAGTGTGGAGATTCAGCAGTCGTAAAGACACTATTAGCAACATTTGTTAGTGAGTAACAAAAAATAGTAAACGTACACTAACGTTTAAGTTTACCCTTGTGAATCAGGCCTTTAATATGTAAATAACAGAAAAAGAATTGGAAAATAATATGAATGACCAAAATGCATCTGGCATAATTGATGAACATTCCTCAAGACATAAATTTAGAATACAATTCTTCAAAAAACGTTTACTTAACAAGATATATATATATAGAGTGATTGGTAATGTTATCATATCACAATTTTTTTTTTATGTTTGAAAGCTTTATTAAAGAATTGATAACAAAAGGAAGATATCAGCATACATTGCAACAATACAGAATCCAGTGAAAAAAAAACTTAACACTGCTAATATCAATGTTAGAAACCCAAAAAGCATTTTAAGAGAATTTTAACATTGAAGGAAACAAGAGAAGGGATAAGATAAGGGAGGAAAAGAGGGGGGAGGGGAGGGGAAGAAATAAAGATAATAATACAGACCATGCGTTATCTAATAATTACGGCATATATTCAAACTATATAAATCAGCGATGCAAAATTACCATCATAAACAAGCAGTAGTATTAAATAAACCTATATGGGATAACAAAAGGAGAGAGTTCAAGACATTCAAGGGGGTTTAAAATTTTCTGCATTGAGACGTATAGGTTTCTTCAGGGCCAAGCAGTCCAGATACGTGGTGAGGGGCAACCAGAAAAGATCAACATTACGAACAGGTTTACAAGTGGAGGCAAAGGAGACGTCCAGTCTGTGAAAATGGCATAAAGAATTCCACCAGCCTTGTAAGGAAATAGTAGCTAGAGATTTCCAGTTGGAAGAAATGTGTTGGAAAGCAAGAGCAAGCGTCAGGTCAAAGAGTCCGTGTAGATGAACGGGTAGGTTCAAAGGTTCAGAAAGACTACCCAAAAAGAGAAAGGAATTTGTGAAAGAGGAAGGGAGAGGGAAGATACGAGAGAGGCATGACCACACTTTCCCCCAGAAGGTAGAAACAACTGGGCACAGAAAAAACATATGAAAAAGGTCAGCATCAGAAGAGCCGCAAGTCCAGCATTTAGAGTCAGAGGAGGGGGAAAAACGGGATAAAGAAAGAGGAGAGAGGTAGAGTCTGTGATACAGATAAAATAAGGATTGAGTAAGAGAAGCAGAGCGAGAAATTTTTAAAGATCTGGACCACAGCTTATCCCAAAGAGCAATCGGCCAAGTACAACAAAAATCTGTTTCCCAAGAGAGCTCCACTTTAGTTTTGACACGATTAGGGTTAGGAGATACAAAAGATTTATAGATGAGAGATGCTTTAGGGAGTGTAGCAAGAATACTGAGAAGAGGCGGAGGAGGTGACGATGATGGTGTAGAGGGGAGAGAATAATAACGATCAAGGATAATTGCCATGAGGGTTGTGAATTTCCGCAAAAAGGAACGAGGGCATCGAAATAAAAGTTAAAATTGGGGAAAAGAGCAAGGGGATATGCCATCAAAAAGTTGGTTGACCCACATTACGCCCTTGACCCTCCACGATCTTCAAAAAATGGGTCTATTTTTAGAAGAATAAGAGAATTATACCAGATAGGGGAATTTAAAAAGGACGTACGTGTGACCATGGAGGGAAGAACCAAAGGACTTAAAAGAGAAGAGGTATGTTTGAATAGGGGATAAAGAGAATAGGGATTCCTGGTAGAGAATCGTACCACCTCGGCAAAGGAGAAGGGTAATAGTAAAGAGTGTTCAATGAGAAGCCAAAGGGGCGTGAAAGGAGAAAGAGTTGATGAGATCCATCTCGAGGCCTGACGTAAAGAAAAGGATCTATGATAAAGACGGAAATCAGGGAAGTTAACCCCACCATTAGATTTGGGCTTACGGAGGGTGGCAAGAGAAATTCTGGATTTCTTATCTTTCCAAAGAAATCGAGAAAGAAGAGAATCGATTTTTTTAAAATAAAATGTAGGAATATGAACCAGCAACATAGAGAAGGTATAAATTAGAATAGGAGCAATCATCATTTTAATTGAATCCAATCGACCCCACCAGGAAAGAAAGAGGGGATTCCAGGCTGAGAGCGATTGATCAATCCTAGAAATAACTGCCGACATATTTAATTTAACCGAGGATGCGATGGAGTTGGAAAACAAAATGCCAAGGTATTTAATCTTGGAGCTACTCCAAGCAAAACCAGTAGCAGAGAAAAGATGGGGGAGACAGGATGAGGTGAGAGGGAGAATTTCCATTTTGTCCGAGTTGATCTTATAACCTGAGACCAAAGAGAAGGAGTTAAACTCGGATAACAAGGGGGGTATGGAGGATTCAGGATCAGAAATAAACAATAAGATATCGTCCGCATAGGCAGAAAGTTTCAATTGATTAGAACCATATGGGAAACCAGAAATGGAGGTGTTATTGCGAATGGAAGATAAAAAGGGTTCAAGAGATAAGACGAAGAGGAGTGGAGAGAGAGGACAACCTTGACGAACACCCCTCTGAAGGTTAAAAGACGGAGAAAGCTGTCCATTTACAAGAACCGAGGCCTTGGGGGCAGAATAGAGAAGAGAAATAAGGGAGATAAATTTGATACCAAAACCATGCCACCGCAATGAAGCAAACAAAAAAGACCAGTCAACCCTATCAAAGGCCTTCTCTGCGTCAACAGAGATAGCAGCAAGAGGGGTTGAGAGTGAGGAAGCTTTATTTAGGACGTTAAGAAAAAGGCGAGAGTTGTCCGAAGTAAGTCTACCCTTAACGAAGCCACATTGCTCTTTGCCAATGAGATGAGGCATAAGGGGATCTAGGCGCATTGCAAGTAATTTGGCAAAAATTTTGTAGTCTACATTGACTAACGAAATCGGCCGATAATTTTTACAAAATTGATGATCGCGACCTTCTTTGGGGATCAGACAAATGGTAGCATCTTGAAAAGTGCCTTCTGCCTTGCCGGAGGAGGAAAATGAATGAAAGAGGGTTAAAAGTTTAGGCAATAAAATGTCTGAAAAGTGCAAATAAAATTCCACAGGAAAGCCATAAGGGCCAGGGGTTTTGCCTTTAGTAAGGGAGGTCAAGGCTGCAGAGAGTTCATGTAGTGAGAGATCGAGGTCAAGATTCGGAAAATTAAGATGAGAATTAGACGGTTTAGGGAGATTCTCAAAATAGCTCTGAATAAGAGAAGGAGTGGGAGGACATTCTGGGGTGTAAAGATTCTGGTAAAACAATTGAAATTGCTCAAGGATTTCTTTGTCTTTGTGGAGAAGAGTGCCTGCAGAAGAATAAATAGAGTCAATAAGAGTGCGCTCCTTACGGGATTTAAGATAGTTAGCCAAGAGCTTACCAGATTTATTGCGACCACCGTAATACCTTGCACTACTGCGAAGAAGAACCGAAGAAGCATTGTCTGTAGTTAATTTATTGAATTCCAGCTTAGCTCGTAGGAGATCCGGTGACATAAATTTATCTGAAGATGTGTAAAACTGATGCTCCAAAAATTTTATATGGGCCAGGGAGGATTTCCGCTTTTGAGTAAACTGTTTCTTCTTCCGAGAGACAAAGTCAATAATGAATCCCCTCGCAGAGGCTTTAAAGGAATCCCAAAGAGTATGGGAAGAAATACTAGGATCCGAATTAAGAGAAAAGAATTCTTCAACAAAAGAGCGAAAAGAGGAAGAAAAGTTGGGATCAGTAAGAAGTGCACTATTAAAGCGCCACCGGGAGGGTTAAGGATGTGGTGGGAGTAGATCAAAATCTGTCACGATGGGAGCGTGGTCCGAGATGACAATAGGTTCAATGGAAGAAGACAAAACATTCTGAGATAAAGATTTAGAGAGAAAAATATAGTCAAGGCGAGAAAAAGATGAGTGAGGAGGAGAGAAAAAGGAATAGTCCAACGTGTCAGGGTGTGCAAGACGCCAAGAGTCAATAAGGTGTGATTGTGAAATAGTATTAAGAAATTGTTTGTGGGGTTTGTGCGGTGCGAAACGGACTGTGGATTTACGGTCAAGGAACGGGTCAACAATCTGGTTGCAATCACCACCAAAAATAAATGATACATCCTTATATTGAATACATTTCTTAGTAATTAAAGGACAAAATGAACAATCTGCTTGTACAGGCCCATAGACATTGAAAACAGTTAAAGGAATAGAGTTCAGTAGTAATTTGGCTAATATCCAACGACCTTCAGAGTCCGTCTCCTGGGACAGAACCGTACATTTAAGCCTTTTGTGACAAAGGATAGCGACTCCATTCTTTTTGTTGTCAGAGGGTGAAAATAAAACTGTACCCACCCAACTTCTTTTTAACTTCAGAGATTCAACATCATTAAGGTGGGTTTCTTGCAAGAGAGCTATATCTGGGTTATAGGAAGCCAAATGGGAAAGAACTCTCTGCCGCTTAATGGGGTTAATGAAACCTTTTACATTCCAGGTAACAACTTTGAATTAACAAATAACATAGAATCAAATAGGACAGGAAAAGTGAAAAAGAGGGGGCATGCGCAGAGAACAAGCCGAAAAAGAGAAAACTCTGAGAAATATCGATAAAGTAGGTTGAAAAAGAAAAGTGAGGGGTAAAGAGAAATAAAGGAGAATCGGAATTGATCAACCAGTAAAGGGGAGAGAAAAGGGAAAAGGAAAAAGGAAACAGGAAAAGAAAGCGAATACAAGGAGAGACAGCACATATCCCAAAGGGATGACTGAAGTAAACATACCTGAGGGGAGTACGAAATAGGACAACGGGGAAATGGCGACACTCAACGAGACAGATCCCCCAAGACGGGAGACCAGGCAGGATCGCACCGGAACAAAGAACATAACCGAAGAGCCAGGTGGAGAGGAAGTCGGTCCATCTAGATAAATGAATAAAGAATGGGTAACATTTGAGAATAGGAAAAGACACTGCGACGATCAAAGGGTGAAAATCCAAGAGTGACACATAAAGGAAAGAACTGAGGAAGCATAGAGCAGAGAAGTCAAAAAGGATTGTTGAAGGACAAAAACAAGATACAATTATTAAACAAAGGATAGAGGGAGATTAAAGTTAGATACAAGGGAGTAAGAAAAGTATGTTTTATAATCTAATACGAAAAGACTAATAAACGGAAACAAAGACAGGGACAAAAATGGATGATCTGTAAGGGAAGCAAAAGTTAGACATTTTCAAGTAATCTGCAGGCGTAAAACAGTTAAACAATCAGCCACAAGAAGAGGAAGAGGTCTCCATAGCAGAATTAGAGCGGATATGAATGAAATTTTTGAGTTCAGCAGGATCCTGGAAGGTCCAAGTCTGATTTTGGTGCGTAACTTTGAAAGTGCATGGGTGGAATAAACCATATCTAGTGCCAAGAGACCTCAAAGGAGCTCGTAGAGATAAAAATTCCTTCCGACGAGAGGCAGTAGCATTTGAAACATCTTGGGAAAGATACACTCTCTGACCCAACCAGGAGACCTGACGCTTGGCCCTGGACGCTGAGAGAACACAGAGAAGATCTGTGAACTTCAAAAAAAGAATAATGACTCCCCTTGGCTTGGTTGATGTGGACGAGCGAGGACCAAGTCTATGTGCTCTCTGAATATTGAGGGAAGTGGTGGACGGCATATCCAAAAGCTTCGGAAGAAAGGAGGAGAAAAAGAGCACAGGGTCGTCCCCTTCTAAAGATTCCGGCAAACCATAAATACGAAGGTTGTTCCTCCTATTTCTGTTTTCCAATTCTTCCGTATGCTGTTGAAGCGCCAAAACAGATTTTTCCAAGGAGGAGACCCTCTGGGAAGTAGACTGAAGATCCGAAATCTGTTGCTCCACAGATGTAACTCTGTTATCCATGGACGACCATTTCTCCTCAAGAAACTGCATCTTACTGTTGGTCTCCTCCACAAACGGCCGAAGAGCACGAATTTCCTCAAAAAGCATCTCCATGGAAATAGGGGATGGCGACTTCTCTGATGAAGAGGAATCTTGTTTGAGACGCTTAGCAGATGTTGACGGAGGCGAAGATTTGTTTAAAGGCGGCTGTGCTGCGGAGGAACGAGGGAGAGCTACTCCCGCCATTGGCGCTGCTTTGGGAGGAGAGTCTGCCGTTGAGTGAGGTAAAGAAGTTACCACAGGAGAGCTCCCCGAAGGAGTAAAGACAAATTTTGGGTTACGTAACTTGCCCATAGAAGCCAATCAGAAATAACAAGCAGCAAGCAAGAGGACGACTATAAAGGAAGACCAGAAAGTGAAGGCATCCACTCACATATAAGGTGAAGCAGTAACCATAGGAGAGCTTGTGGAGCGAATAAAGAAATGTTCCAGAAAAAAGTCCAGGATAATCACATAGGGACAAGCAAGTGCCGGTCTATGCAGAAATGAAGAGCGCAGGGTCAGTGACCAACCAGGCCATGGACGCTCCCGTCAGAGGCAATGTTGAACGTAATCAAAGAGGAGGCAGAAACATAGTATGGAAGCCATCGTCAGAGGTTACCTCATTCCAGTAGCGTGAAGCAGCACAAGCAACAAGGCAGTCATAGGGCAAGGCAGCGTCCAAAAAAAGGATGAATCAGCATTCAGGAGGCGCAGGACCCTAAAAAAGGGCAATGTGGAGCAAATGCAGGCAAGCCAGCAGTAAGCACGGGCATCGTGCTTCAAACAAAATGGCGGCCGCTCTCTGAGGAGAGAACGAACGCGGTGAAAAAAGAGGCAGCCCGGCCCTAAAAATGAGTCAAAAAGCGCTCACCAGAAGCGCGCTGCATTCCCACATCTGAAACCGATGTCCGCAATGTTTTTAATCCTCTTCGGAGGAGAACCGGCATAAAAGAAAAGCTCCGGTGCGCCGGAGGTCCCGCGTCAGGCGGCCATCTTGCTCGGCGTCGTGGCCACGCCCCCCCGTTATCATATAACAATAATAAGGATAACTGTTTTATATAGGACTTGCTGCTGCAATTTTCCCATTTCATAGTTCTATAAATAACAGGTGTTACTATCGAAAACACGATGATACTCAGGGGCATATTTACAACGAAGTGGCGTTGCGTGGCGTTAGCCTCCTTGGCTTAACGCCACGCTCTGGCACTTCTGAAACGCAGGGCTACACCTTATTTACAACAATATGGTGCAGCCCTGCATTTTCCCCTGCACTGGCGCTAAATATAGCAGCCTACCGCCAACGCAGGCACCCTTGCACCATAGTGCCCTTGCACCACAGTGCTTATGTGCAGGAAGGGACACCTTCCACCACATAAACAATCTTTAAATGGTGTTTTGTCAGTTCTATGTGTGCGGCTTAATGCAGCACACATAGAAGTTACAAAATGTAATTTTAAAAAAAAGATTGTTTATGTGCAGTAACGGTCACCTTCCTGCACATAAACACTCAATGGCCTGTTGCTGTTTCTATGTGTGCTGCACAACACAGCACACATGGAAACAACAGAAACGAGGAGAAATAAAGCATTTCTCCTTGTTTCGCCTGTTTGAGACCAGGTTTTCCCATTGTGGCGCTGCCTCCTATTTACGATACCCTTGAAAATAGGGGCCAATGTCAAAATCAATGGGTGTTGCGGTTGAACGCCCACTGCAAAACCCATTGCCCTCCCCTTTCAAGCTAAGTACAGTGTGAAAGGGTGCCTTATTTACAGGGCAGCGTTAAGCCACGTTAAGTGGCTTAACACGGCCTTGTAAATAAGGCAAAGCTCCTATCGCCATCACAACATCACTAAAAGTGACGTTCCTGTGGCGATAGGGGCATGTAAGTATGCCCCTCAGTTTGTTGTCCTTGAAGGGGTTTTTTGTGATTCAAACCTATGACCTCTAGGTTAAACCAAGGTCGAACACAGGCATTAGCAGCAAGCAGTGGAGTAACACAAAATGATGGGGCCACCCTTCAGAGCGTGGCGAGGGGCCCCTGAGTCTCCCATATTTTCACAGATATTTATTTGTCTTGGGATAAATGGTGGGTCCCTGAAGGGATGGGGCATGCAACACCACCAGAGCCGCAGGGGACTATGTTACGCCCTTGGCAGCAAGTACTTAACTCATTGACTTATCTGTATTAAAAATCTTTTCAGGAAAAAAAATATATGAGCACACTGTTGCAGGTGCAAGAAGGAGTATGTCTCGGTGGATGCTTTTTTGATAGTGAGTGGATAGGAGCGTATAAAGTAAGATGACAAAGCTGAGAGCGATGGCCACCGTTAACCGCGGTTGTCGACGGGCCTATGTGACATTACCTTGTCAGTGCTGCAGATTGAGCCGGGGTTTATTGCCCTTTCAAAGCAGCCTTTAAAAGAAAGAATAATGTTTCTGCCACTTTTTGGCCTAATCTTCTGGTAGCGCTGCTGCCGCCATCTCGCCATAAAATGGCGGCACTCAGTTTTTCTCTCTCGCTCACTTGCTATTCAAGCTGGTGCGTGTAGGTAAAAATTAATTTGCAACTTTTTCTTTGTGGACACTTTAACAAAGAAGCATTCACCAATGGCTCTGGGAAGCGAGAAGACCTTGTCACTCAGCAGAGTAAAAAAAAAACCTGCTGTTTTCTCATAATTCAAATATGAGTTATGACGCTCTGAATTCAAAAGAGAATTGCTTGAATTTGATTCACAGGTCTGCCGATAACGGCAGCTAAGAGTTCAACCATTGTTATTAGAAGGTTCTCCTGTTTAGAAAGGCTCGTCCGCCATTTTGTTTCCCTCACCTGCCTGAAACCTCTGCTGCACAGTAAAGGTTTAAAGAACATTGGCTGCTACGCACAAGTAGCATAAAACATGACGTGGCATTGTAGCATGCAGAGCCTTGGCTGCACTCTGATACACGCATTTGCAAAAGAAGACTCTTATTTTTGGGAAAAAACGGTAAAGTGCAGCTCGACAGGTGTTTTAAAGAGCCTGATATATTGACATGAAAGTCTATAGCAAGGCGCAGTTAAAAGCAAGTGCCGGGGGACTGGATTGTATTGCTCGTGAAAGAGGACATGATCTCCCGCGACACACTGGTTGAACTTTCACAATAATTATTTTCGAAACCGAGAAGGTTTTTTTTCATAAGGTCTAGAGATCTCGCTGGATATAAATAGGAAATACCTAGAGAACGGTTAAAAGGAAGATTTGAGACCTTGGCAAGAACAATATCGAAAAGCTTCAAGTGTACTACTACAGTTTCTTAAAAGCCTCAACAACCAAATGGGTAAGAAAACAGAAAGAACTCGGAAAAATGCAAATATTTGTACTGCGGGATATAATAATATAAACTATCCATAGAATGTATGCTGCAACTGAATTATATTTTATAATAAAATAAATAAATATTGCTAGGTGTTAGTATTTGTCGGATCAATAATATTCATTATTTTCAGCGCAGAAAAAAATGGCACAACAGCATGTCAGCATCAGAAAGTACAACATACAAGTTCTACAAAGATTACTACGGCACATGCATTTGAGCCATTTAACCTTGAGCTTAAACACACACCATTGAGAGGAAATGCAGTTAACGTGTAATATTGAGCTTGGAAAGGCAGATTTATAAAGGTGAACAGTGGCACCTTGAGGTATACTTAGGGCCTCATTGCAATGGTGGAGCTCAGACCGCCGATAGGCCGTCCATGGCGGTCCGACCGCAGACAGCCCTTTGTTTCCGACCCCCGTATTCTGATACTGTTGGTCGGACCTTAAGCTGTCAAACGCAAGACCGCCGGCTCTCCCAGGATCATAGATCCCGACAGAGCGGCGGTTGGAGCAGCGTCCCTGAATTGCGGCGATGCTGAGGCAGGCACCGCCTACTGGTATTATAATATTCCTTTCCGAAAGCCTTTTCATGGCTGGAATCACGCTGTGAAAAGGTTCCCGGAAAGGGATATGGGCGTCGTAGGCCACAGAAAACTGACTGTGGGGGCACATGTAGGGCCCCTCTCACCTCTGTGCACCATGTGCCATGCACAACATGGTGCATGGCACACGGCGTATGAACGTGCAGGAGATGCTGCATAGCATTGGCATGTGCTGCTGCCCTTAATACAGCCACAGCACGCCCCCGATGAGTTTGAGACCACCCGCCCGCTGATCACATCATGATACGGCGGTCTGAACACGTGCATGCTTATCGGCGGTCTCCTGACCCCTGCAATAGCGGCCGGCGGTCCGACCAACTAGCATCATAAGTTAAGTTAATTAAACATCCAGCGTTAAGCACATTTCGCCCATGCAACCTAAGCAGTGTCACATATGTTTAAGAAAGTATCATTGGCAGGGCAGCTGGAATTATGCTGCAGGAGAAGACCAAAATATGTGGCAGGGTTGACAAAATTATGCTGCAAGAAAAGGTAAATTATGCAGAGTAATGCAGCACATTTGATGATACTTCACAATTTATTTATTTTCACGTTATTTTTAGCAAAGGTTTCACCTAAAAGATATATATATATATGATCATGTGATCAAGGGCTCTCGAGGCCCGAAACGCGTCGTGCGTGGGTTGTGAACTGCAATAAACATCCTACCTGAAGTCCAGCGGGGTCCGAGTTTCCTTCTTCGCCGCCCGTCGAGTGGAAGTAGCAGGAATTTGAACTTTCCGATATATATATATATATATATATATATATATCCGACCAAACGAACCTCTCCGGTAGGAAAGACGTGAGCCCACACAGGTAAGTTAAAATCCGCCTCCTTTAATTTCAATAAACAAACGGCATTATGCATTTCGGCACTCCGTGCCTTCATCTGATGCCATAGCTTGTTTCAAAATGAATTGTCCACTTCAAGTAAAGAGCGTCCCTCTAAAATACACGAAGACACTCCTGCCACATTTAAAGGGGATGATCTTCAAGCTCGCTGCTCGAGTTTAACTAGCTGCAGTTACACATGTGGAAGTCCTTACCCCAGTGGGCGGTGACTGCAGCTCCCTTAGGATTGTGGTCCTTGTAGTGTTCTGGTGGCTCGTTCTACTGACCTTCACCCCACCAACAGTAATCACAGCGAGCAGGTGTGCCATCGCCTGAGTAAGCAAGGGCGCCGCGATACAATAATCACCCAGTCCTCTGGCCTCGCATTACGCTGTGAATTGCGGTGGTTCGGCGTTTTCTCAAGCGCCTTGAGATGCACCAACAGTTGCCACGGTCCGCCGAACTCTTGGGGGTGGGGGCTTGAGTGCGAGTGGCCACGCACACAACATCCGACCAAACGAACCTCTCCGGTAGGAAAGACGTGAGCCCACACAGGTAAGTTAAAATCCGCCTCCTTTAATTTCAATAAACAAACGGCATTATGCATTTCGGCACTCCGTGCCTTCATCTGATGCCATAGCTTGTTTCAAAATGAATTGTCCACTTCAAGTAAAGAGCGTCCCTCTAAAATACACGAAGACACTCCTGCCACATTTAAAGGGGATGATCTTCAAGCTCGCTGCTCGAGTTTAACTAGCTGCAGTTACACATGTGGAAGTCCTTACCCCAGTGGGCGGTGACTGCAGCTCCCTTAGGATTGTGGTCCTTGTAGTGTTCTGGTGGCTCGTTCTACTGACCTTCACCCCACCAACAGTAATCACAGCGAGCAGGTGTGCCATCGCCTGAGTAAGCAAGGGCGCCGCGATACAATAATCACCCAGTCCTCTGGCCTCGCATTACGCTGTGAATTGCGGTGGTTCGGCGTTTTCTCAAGCGCCTTGAGATGCACCAACAGTTGCCACGGTCCGCCGAACTCTTGGGGGTGGGGGCTTGAGTGCGAGTGGCCACGCACACAACATTCACCCAAAACTGCCCAGCAGATGAGGCCGCAGCACACAACGAGTAAGGAACAACCTTTATTTTCAGCAACAGACAGCTTACGATTTCGTGCTCATTTCTCCTGGCCTGACGCGTTTCAAAGGGTGTCTCCCTTCTCTTCAGAGGCCGCCCTGTGCAAAAGGTAAATCCGTGCTTTGCCTCAAATTCCCTGCATGTTTTAACATATCTGATTGGCCACAGGTGTGGCTTTTTTTCTTTCAATTCAACAGTGCATGCCGGAACTTGTGGTTAAAGTTTAGTGCATAATAAATCCCTCCAGTGGGTTCCAAATGCTGCAAGGTATTTCTAGAGTTCCTTTTGAGCCCACCATTGGACCCCCGAATCGCACTCTGTCTGTCGAAATTCGTTCAAGTTGTGCCTTTTAACAAGGAGGAGGTATTTCCCCCTGCAAGCATCCAAGTGTTAGATGGCGCGATCCCTCCACGGCCTGGACCCGCCGTGTAATAAATTCACCCAAAACTGCCCAGCAGATGAGGCTGCAGCACACAACGAGTAAGGAACAACCTTTATTTTCAGCAACAGACAGCTTACGATTTCGTGCTCATTTCTCCTGGCCTGACGCGTTTCAAAGGGTGTCTCCCTTCTCTTCAGAGGCCGCCCTGTGCAAAAGGTAAATCCGTGCTTTGCCTCAAATTCCCTGCATGTTTTAACATATCTGATTGGCCACAGGTGTGGCTTTTTTTCTTTCAATTCAACAGTGCATGCCGGAACTTGTGGTTAAAGTTTAGTGCATAATAAATCCCTCCAGTGGGTTCCAAATGCTGCAAGGTATTTCTAGAGTTCCTTTTGAGCCCACCATTGGACCCCCGAATCGCACTCTGTCTGTCGAAATTCGTTCAAGTTGTGCCTTTTAACAAGGAGGAGGTATTTCCCCCTGCAAGCATCCAAGTGTTAGATGGCGCGATCCCTCCACGGCCTGGACCCGCCGTGTAATAAATTCACCCAAAACTGCCCAGCAGATGAGGCCGCAGCACACAACGAGTAAGGAACAACCTTTATTTTCAGCAACAGACAGCTTACGATTTCGTGCTCATTTCTCCTGGCCTGACGCGTTTCAAAGGGTGTCTCCCTTCTCTTCAGAGGCCGCCCTGTGCAAAAGGTAAATCCGTGCTTTGCCTCAAATTCCCTGCATGTTTTAACATATCTGATTGGCCACAGGTGTGGCTTTTTTTCTTTCAATTCAACAGTGCATGCCGGAACTTGTGGTTAAAGTTTAGTGCATAATAAATCCCTCCAGTGGGTTCCAAATGCTGCAAGGTATTTCTAGAGTTCCTTTTGAGCCCACCATTGGACCCCCGAATCGCACTCTGTCTGTCGAAATTCGTTCAAGTTGTGCCTTTTAACAAGGAGGAGGTATTTCCCCCTGCAAGCATCCAAGTGTTAGATGGCGCGATCCCTCCACGGCCTGGACCCGCCGTGTAATAAATTCACCCAAAACTGCCCAGCAGATGAGGCCGCAGCACACAACGAGTAAGGAACAACCTTTATTTTCAGCAACAGACAGCTTACGATTTCGTGCTCATTTCTCCTGGCCTGACGCGTTTCAAAGGGTGTCTCCCTTCTCTTCAGAGGCCGCCCTGTGCAAAAGGTAAATCCGTGCTTTGCCTCAAATTCCCTGCATGTTTTAACATATCTGATTGGCCACAGGTGTGGCATTTTTTCTTTCAATTCAACAGTGCATGCCGGAACTTGTGGTTAAAGTTTAGTGCATAATAAATCCCTCCAGTGGGTTCCAAATGCTGCAAGGTATTTCTAGAGTTCCTTTTGAGCCCACCATTGGACCCCCGAATCGCACTCTGTCTGTCGAAATTCGTTCAAGTTGTGCCTTTTAACAAGGAGGAGGTATTTCCCCCTGCAAGCATCCAAGTGTTAGATGGCGCGATCCCTCCACGGCCTGGACCCGCCGTGTAATAAATTCACCCAAAACTGCCCAGCAGATGAGGCCGCAGCACACAACGAGTAAGGAACAACCTTTATTTTCAGCAACAGACAGCTTACGATTTCGTGCTCATTTCTCCTGGCCTGACGCGTTTCAAAGGGTGTCTCCCTTCTTTCAGAGGCCGCCCTGTGCAAAAGGTAAATCCGTGCTTTGCCTCAAATTCCCTGCATGTTTTAACATATCTGATTGGCCACAGGTGTGGCTTTTTTTCTTTCAATTCAACAGTGCATGCCGGAACTTGTGGTTAAAGTTTAGTGCATAATAAATCCCTCCAGTGGGTTCCAAATGCTGCAAGGTATTTCTAGAGTTCCTTTTGAGCCCACCATTGGACCCCCGAATCGCACTCTGTCTGTCGAAATTCGTTCAAGTTGTGCCTTTTAACAAGGAGGAGGTATTTCCCCCTGCAAGCATCCAAGTGTTAGATGGCGCGATCCCTCCACGGCCTGGACCCGCCGTGTAATAAATTCACCCAAAACTGCCCAGCAGATGAGGCCGCAGCACACAACGAGTAAGGAACAACCTTTATTTTCAGCAACAGACAGCTTACGATTTCGTGCTCATTTCTCCTGGCCTGACGCGTTTCAAAGGGTGTCTCCCTTCTCTTCAGAGGCCGCCCTGTGCAAAAGGTAAATCCGTGCTTTGCCTCAAATTCCCTGCATGTTTTAACATATCTGATTGGCCACAGGTGTGGCTTTTTTTCTTTCAATTCAACAGTGCATGCCGGAACTTGTGGTTAAAGTTTAGTGCATAATAAATCCCTCCAGTGGGTTCCAAATGCTGCAAGGTATTTCTAGAGTTCCTTTTGAGCCCACCATTGGACCCCCGAATCGCACTCTGTCTGTCGAAATTCGTTCAAGTTGTGCCTTTTAACAAGGAGGAGGTATTTCCCCCTGCAAGCATCCAAGTGTTAGATGGCGCGATCCCTCCACGGCCTGGACCCGCCGTGTAATAAATTCACCCAAAACTGCCCAGCAGATGAGGCCGCAGCACACAACGAGTAAGGAACAACCTTTATTTTCAGCAACAGACAGCTTACGATTTCGTGCTCATTTCTCCTGGCCTGACGCGTTTCAAAGGGTGTCTCCCTTCTCTTCAGAGGCCGCCCTGTGCAAAAGGTAAATCCGTGCTTTGCCTCAAATTCCCTGCATGTTTTAACATATCTGATTGGCCACAGGTGTGGCTTTTTTTCTTTCAATTCAACAGTGCATGCCGGAACTTGTGGTTAAAGTTTAGTGCATAATAAATCCCTCCAGTGGGTTCCAAATGCTGCAAGGTATTTCTAGAGTTCCTTTTGAGCCCACCATTGGACCCCCGAATCGCACTCTGTCTGTCGAAATTCGTTCAAGTTGTGCCTTTTAACAAGGAGGAGGTATTTCCCCCTGCAAGCATCCAAGTGTTAGATGGCGCGATCCCTCCACGGCCTGGACCCGCCGTGTAATAAATTCACCCAAAACTGCCCAGCAGATGAGGCCGCAGCACACAACGAGTAAGGAACAACCTTTATTTTCAGCAACAGACAGCTTACGATTTCGTGCTCATTTCTCCTGGCCTGACGCGTTTCAAAGGGTGTCTCCCTTCTCTTCAGAGGCCGCCCTGTGCAAAAGGTAAATCCGTGCTTTGCCTCAAATTCCCTGCATGTTTTAACATATCTGATTGGCCACAGGTGTGGCTTTTTTTCTTTCAATTCAACAGTGCATGCCGGAACTTGTGGTTAAAGTTTAGTGCATAATAAATCCCTCCAGTGGGTTCCAAATGCTGCAAGGTATTTCTAGAGTTCCTTTTGAGCCCACCATTGGACCCCCGAATCGCACTCTGTCTGTCGAAATTCGTTCAAGTTGTGCCTTTTAACAAGGAGGAGGTATTTCCCCCTGCAAGCATCCAAGTGTTAGATGGCGCGATCCCTCCACGGCCTGGACCCGCCGTGTAATAAATTCACCCAAAACTGCCCAGCAGATGAGGCCGCAGCACACAACGAGTAAGGAACAACCTTTATTTTCAGCAACAGACAGCTTACGATTTCGTGCTCATTTCTCCTGGCCTGACGCGTTTCAAAGGGTGTCTCCCTTCTCTTCAGAGGCCGCCCTGTGCAAAAGGTAAATCCGTGCTTTGCCTCAAATTCCCTGCATGTTTTAACATATCTGATTGGCCACAGGTGTGGCTTTTTTTCTTTCAATTCAACAGTGCATGCCGGAACTTGTGGTTAAAGTTTAGTGCATAATAAATCCCTCCAGTGGGTTCCAAATGCTGCAAGGTATTTCTAGAGTTCCTTTTGAGCCCACCATTGGACCCCCGAATCGCACTCTGTCTGTCGAAATTCGTTCAAGTTGTGCCTTTTAACAAGGAGGAGGTATTTCCCCCTGCAAGCATCCAAGTGTTAGATGGCGCGATCCCTCCACGGCCTGGACCCGCCGTGTAATAAATTCACCCAAAACTGCCCAGCAGATGAGGCCGCAGCACACAACGAGTAAGGAACAACCTTTATTTTCAGCAACAGACAGCTTACGATTTCGTGCTCATTTCTCCTGGCCTGACGCGTTTCAAAGGGTGTCTCCCTTCTCTTCAGAGGCCGCCCTGTGCAAAAGGTAAATCCGTGCTTTGCCTCAAATTCCCTGCATGTTTTAACATATCTGATTGGCCACAGGTGTGGCTTTTTTTCTTTCAATTCAACAGTGCATGCCGGAACTTGTGGTTAAAGTTTAGTGCATAATAAATCCCTCCAGTGGGTTCCAAATGCTGCAAGGTATTTCTAGAGTTCCTTTTGAGCCCACCATTGGACCCCCGAATCGCACTCTGTCTGTCGAAATTCGTTCAAGTTGTGCCTTTTAACAAGGAGGAGGTATTTCCCCCTGCAAGCATCCAAGTGTTAGATGGCGCGATCCCTCCACGGCCTGGACCCGCCGTGTAATAAATTCACCCAAAACTGCCCAGCAGATGAGGCCGCAGCACACAACGAGTAAGGAACAACCTTTATTTTCAGCAACAGACAGCTTACGATTTCGTGCTCATTTCTCCTGGCCTGACGCGTTTCAAAGGGTGTCTCCCTTCTCTTCAGAGGCCGCCCTGTGCAAAAGGTAAATCCGTGCTTTGCCTCAAATTCCCTGCATGTTTTAACATATCTGATTGGCCACAGGTGTGGCTTTTTTTCTTTCAATTCAACAGTGCATGCCGGAACTTGTGGTTAAAGTTTAGTGCATAATTTAGTTTAGTGCATTATTATGCACTAAACTTTAACCACAAGTTCCGGCATGCACTGTTGAATTGAAAGAAAAAAAGCCACACCTGTGGCCAATCAGATATGTTAAAACATGCAGGGAATTTGAGGCAAAGCACGGATTTACCTTTTGCACAGGGCGGCCTCTGAAGAGAAGGGAGACACCCTTTGAAACGCGTCAGGCCAGGAGAAATGAGCACGAAATCGTAAGCTGTCTGTTGCTGAAAATAAAGGTTGTTCCTTACTCGTTGTGTGCTGCGGCCTCATCTGCTGGGCAGTTTTGGGTGAATTTATTACACGGCGGGTCCAGGCCGTGGAGGGATCGCGCCATCTAACACTTGGATGCTTGCAGGGGGAAATACCTCCTCCTTGTTAAAAGGCACAACTTGAACGAATTTCGACAGACAGAGTGCGATTCGGGGGTCCAATGGTGGGCTCAAAAGGAACTCTAGAAACACCTTGCAGCATTTGGAACCCACTGGAGGGATTTATTATGCACTAAACTTTAACCACAAGTTCCGGCATGCACTGTTGAATTGAAAGAAAAAAAGCCACACCTGTGGCCAATCAGATATGTTAAAACATGCAGGGAATTTGAGGCAAAGCACGGATTTACCTTTTGCACAGGGCGGCCTCTGAAGAGAAGGGAGACACCCTTTGAAACGCGTCAGGGCAGGAGAAATGAGCACGAAATCGTAAGCTGTCTGTTGCTGAAAATAAAGGTTGTTCCTTACTCGTTGTGTGCTGCGGCCTCATCTGCTGGGCAGTTTTGGGTGAATTTATTACACGGCGGGTCCAGGCCGTGGAGGGATCGCGCCATCTAACACTTGGATGCTTGCAGGGGGAAATACCTCCTCCTTGTTAAAAGGCACAACTTGAACGAATTTCGACAGACAGAGTGCGATTCGGGGGTCCAATGGTGGGCTCAAAAGGAACTCTAGAAACACCTTGCAGCATTTGGAACCCACTGGAGGGATTTATTATGCACTAAACTTTAACCACAAGTTCCGGCATGCACTGTTGAATTGAAAGAAAAAAAGCCACACCTGTGGCCAATCAGATATGTTAAAACATGCAGGGAATTTGAGGCAAAGCACGGATTTACCTTTTGCACAGGGCGGCCTCTGAAGAGAAGGGAGACACCCTTTGAAACGCGTCAGGCCAGGAGAAATGAGCACGAAATCGTAAGCTGTCTGTTGCTGAAAATAAAGGTTGTTCCTTACTCGTTGTGTGCTGCGGCCTCATCTGCTGGGCAGTTTTGGGTGAATTTATTACACGGCGGGTCCAGGCCGTGGAGGGATCGCGCCATCTAACACTTGGATGCTTGCAGGGGGAAATACCTCCTCCTTGTTAAAAGGCACAACTTGAACGAATTTCGACAGACAGAGTGCGATTCGGGGGTGCAATGGTGGGCTCAAAAGGAACTCTAGAAACACCTTGCAGCATTTGGAACCCACTGGAGGGATTTATTATGCACTAAACTTTAACCACAAGTTCCGGCATGCACTGTGGAATTGAAAGAAAAAAAGCCACACCTGTGGCCAATCAGATATGTTAAAACATGCAGGGAATTTGAGGCAAAGCACGGATTTACCTTTTGCACAGGGCGGCCTCTGAAGAGAAGGGAGACACCCTTTGAAACGCGTCAGGCCAGGAGAAATGAGCACGAAATCGTAAGCTGTCTGTTGCTGAAAATAAAGGTTGTTCCTTACTCGTTGTGTGCTGCGGCCTCATCTGCTGGGCAGTTTTGGGTAAATTTATTACACGGCGGGTCCAGGCCGTGGAGGGATCGCGCCATCTAACACTTGGATGCTTGCAGGGGGAAATACCTCCTCCTTGTTAAAAGGCACAACTTGAACGAATTTCGACAGACAGAGTGCGATTCGGGGGTCCAATGGTGGGCTCAAAAGGAACTCTAGAAACACCTTGCAGCATTTGGAACCCACTGGAGGGATTTATTATGCACTAAACTTTAACCACAAGTTCCGGCATGCACTGTTGAATTGAAAGAAAAAAAGCCACACCTGTGGCCAATCAGATATGTTAAAACATGCAGGGAATTTGAGGCAAAGCACGGATTTACCTTTTGCACAGGGCGGCCTCTGAAGAGAAGGGAGACACCCTTTGAAACGCGTCAGGCCAGGAGAAATGAGCACGAAATCGTAAGCTGTCTGTTGCTGAAAATAAAGGTTGTTCCTTACTCGTTGTGTGCTGCGGCCTCATCTGCTGGGCAGTTTTGGGTGAATTTATTACACGGCGGGTCCAGGCCGTGGAGGGATCGCGCCATCTAACACTTGGATGCTTGCAGGGGGAAATACCTCCTCCTTGTTAAAAGGCACAACTTGAACGAATTTCGACAGACAGAGTGCGATTCGGGGGTCCAATGGTGGGCTCAAAAGGAACTCTAGAAACACCTTGCAGCATTTGGAACCCACTGGAGGGATTTATTATGCACTAAACTTTAACCACAAGTTCCGGCATGCACTGTTGAATTGAAAGAAAAAAAGCCACACCTGTGGCCAATCAGATATGTTAAAACATGCAGGGAATTTGAGGCAAAGCACGGATTTACCTTTTGCACAGGGCGGCCTCTGAAGAGAAGGGAGACACCCTTTGAAACGCGTCAGGCCAGGAGAAATGAGCACGAAATCGTAAGCTGTCTGTTGCTGAAAATAAAGGTTGTTCCTTACTCGTTGTGTGCTGCGGCCTCATCTGCTGGGCAGTTTTGGGTGAATTTATTACACGGCGGGTCCAGGCCGTGGAGGGATCGCGCCATCTAACACTTGGATGCTTGCAGGGGGAAATACCTCCTCCTTGTTAAAAGGCACAACTTGAACGAATTTCGACAGACAGAGTGCGATTCGGGGGTCCAATGGTGGGCTCAAAAGGAACTCTAGAAACACCTTGCAGCATTTGGAACCCAGTGGAGGGATTTATTATGCACTAAACTTTAACCACAAGTTCCGGCATGCACTGTTGAATTGAAAGAAAAAAAGCCACACCTGTGGCCAATCAGATATGTTAAAACATGCAGGGAATTTGAGGCAAAGCACGGATTTCCCTTTTGCACAGGGCGGCCTCTGAAGAGAAGGGAGACACCCTTTGAAACGCGTCAGGCCAGGAGAAATGAGCACGAAATCGTAAGCTGTCTGTTACTGAAAATAAAGGTTGTTCCTTACTCGTTGTGTGCTGCGGCCTCATCTGCTGGGCAGTTTTGGGTGAATATATATATATATATTGTGATCAAGGTCCTTCTGGGATCGAAACGCGTCATGCCGACTGTGTTTGCTGTGGCTGATTAAATCTTAGATGGTAACACAATTCTTGTGGTCTGCACTCTGCTTTATGACAGCGAAAACGACGACTGTTCACGGAGACAAGGCGATATATTACCTACTGGCGGTCGCCAGTAGGTAGTTATAGTTAGGACCACGTTTCCATAGGAAATCCGCAACATTCTATTTTGAATAACTTTGGCGCCGGTTGACGAATCCTAGCGAATTTTTCAAAATAGGTGGGGCGCTACGCTCCGCTCCTACCCTGAAAGTCTCGGGGGGATTCGTCAAGCGGGGGCTGAGATAAAAGGGGGGTCCCAAAACGTGTTTTTCCCATGCATTTTTCCATAGGACCTTTAGACACAGCTACAGCCCGAACGGCTGAACAGAATTACTTGAAATTTGGCAGAGAGGTAGTCCTCAGGTCAAGGAAGTGCCTTTTGTAGGTTTGGTGTAAATCTGTTCAGTAGATTCAGAGAAAATAGCCTTTAAATCAATATATATATCTGAGCCAGCGTACGGTGCGCTTACGGTGCGCTTACCGTACGCGTACGGTGGCGTGCGCGAGTGCGATTTTGATTGGCTGTTAGATCTTAGTAAACATTCGAATCGGTCGAAACCAGGAAGCGGCGGCCGCCATTTTCTCTCTCGCTCTCTGAGTTGGGCAGCAAAAACGATGCCAAAAAATGTCTAAAGAGGCAGTTTCTTGAGATCCTAACCACCCAGCATTGATATAGGGGTCCCCAAACAACCCCCAAGCCCAAATAAAATTTTTTTTTTTTTTCGGAAAATCGCCGATTACGCTTACCGTACGCGTACGGTAAAAATTTTGTAAAAAAAAAATTATCCACACCCTCCCCACCCCGTGTGCATATGGTGTCCGAAGGGCACCATTTGTGCATGGCTTATTACAGATAATAAATAAACAAAGAATAAATTTCACAAAGATGCGCATAATATGGCCCCCATGTGCGCACGGTGCGCGAAGCGCATCGTGCGTACATGGCCCATCCCGCATAACGTGGGCACGCGGTGCGCGCAGCGCACCGCGTGACCACCGTGCGTGCACGGCACTAACTGCGTAAAGTGGGCGCGCGCTGCGCGAAGCGCACCGTGCGCGCACGGAACGAACTGCGTTAACTGGGCGCGCACGCCACGAATGGCGTAAAGTAACTTAGCATTTAAAAAACCGTACAAATTCACTGAAAAAACCATAGGTTTCACACACGTTATAGTTAGGAATTAGCATTTAAAAAACCTTGCAAATTCACTGAAAAAACCATAGGTTTCACACATGTTATAGTTAGCTGTACATTTCACTCGTAAAAAAACAATGAAATTCCCCCGTTATAGTTAGTGCAGGCAACTATAACTCACGCGACCGCAATCTTCTGCTGATGACATATGTGTCTTTATGAAAAAAAAATATTTGTAATATATGTATAGCTAAAATTTAATGGAAGAAGACATGGGCAAATAAGTGTCTAAATACAGTATTAGCATCAGCAGAGGATTGCGGTCGCGTGAGTTATAGTTGCCTGCACTAACTATAACGGGGGAATTTCATTGGTTTTTTACGAGTGAAATGTACAGCTAACTATAACATGTGTGAAACCTATGGTTTTTCAGTGAATTTGCAAGGTTTTTTAAATGCTAATTCCTAACTATAACGTGTGTGAAACCTATGGTTTTTTCAGTGAATATATATATATATATATATATATACATGTATATAGATACTCATACTCCACTGTGCAGTTATAGTTAGGACCACGTTTCCATAGGAAATTTATTTTTTGGGCTGCTAATAACTTTGGCACCATGTCGCGAATTTTCACAAAACTTTTTTAAAAAGTTCATTTACCTCAGCTCCTTCCTGGAAAGGTTCAGGGTGATTCATCAAGCGGGGAGGCTGGGAAAAAGTGGGGATCCCAAAACATGTTTTCTCAATGCAGGTTTCCATAGGAAAATTGAACAGCAATACAGCGAACATGGCTGAACCGAATTACATAAATTTGGCAAGCAACTAGAATTTGGTCGAGGCAGTGTGCTTTTTCTGAATTGTAAATCCATTCAGTAGTTTGTGAGAAATTGAGGTTCAAAATATTCGTACATTTCACAGCGCGGACGATCCGCTGAGCCGACAGATCTCAAGATGAGATATGATTGCCTGCCACATGAACAAAGGTGGGGTGGCAGCCATTTTAATACTTAGGGAGTCACTCTGCTGAGGGAAAAAACATAATGGGGGGTAGGATATGGTTAATCTTTCCCCTCGGCCTGGTGGTGTGGCGTCCAGGAATGACCGACCATGGGGCTAAAAACTGTTTTCTTTAGCGGTACCAGCACAACAACAAAATACAATTGCACTATTCTATGCCATTTTGGGTGTGCCAGGGTCCAGGTCAATCATCTTATTTCTGGGTAGGCAGCATATCGCCCCACCCTCCCCGATCCATACTATAGCCCCAGGGACCTGTTCCTAGGGCCTATTCATGAGGCCCCTCCTCACCCAGTCTTACTACAGCCCCATCTCCCTGGGGTTCGATATATGGCTCCCCCAGGGCAAGAGCAAACTTTTTCTTTTACTCCTGCTGCAGGAACAGACTAAAAATATGTTCCTGCTGGGCGGTAGTATACTAGTGGCCAGCTACTGCCAGCACTGAGGATGTGTTGGCTAAAGAGCCGGCAGGGGCCCTAGGGCTCCCACCTCAGCCCCAACTTATTTAAAAGCTGTGGGTAGCCCAGGTGGACACCGAGACACCCATAACAAATCAGAGGCTAGCTCATGCTAGGGGAGCCAGCAGGGGCTGCGGTGGCTTCTGGGGCTCCCCTTTCAGCCCCCAACCTATTCAAAACATGTAGGTGCCACAGGTGGACATTGAATGACCCACAACAGCAAACAGAGGCCGGTTCCTGCCAGGGGAGCCAGACGGAACCCTGGGGCTCCACCCGCAACCCCCAATTTATTTAAAACAGGTGCGTGCCATGGGTGGACACAGGGGCACCCACAAAAGCAAACAGGGGCCGACTGATACCAGGAGAACCGGTATGTAGCGTGGAGTCCTAGGGCTCTCCCATCAGACCCCCTACTTTTGCTATGCTGTGGCTGCCCCAGGTGGGCTGCGGAGCAACCATAAAACAAACAAAAAAGAATACTAAATGAGCGTCTGGAGCTGCTCATTTATTATTCACTGCTTTATGCAAGAATTCCCCTATAATGCCGTCGCACAAAATTTTAAGAGGTTCTCTGTAGGGCACATTTCAATGTACCCCTCAGGGAATTCAACAATAGTGTCACTGATAACTGTTGAAGTGAGCATTATTTGTTTGTGCAACTCAATTTGCTTTTATTTTGCCAGTCATAGTATCACACCATTCCAAATCATTTGTCAAAAATCATTAAGTATACTTACATAAACACCCACAGATAAAGACATACACAACGTTTTTGTACAAACAATATGAGTCCCATATGTGAATAGTCCTTCTGGGCTGCATTAATTTGTAGTTGCCTCCTAGATAATTGTAGTAAAAGAGTCCACCTTGTGGTACTTCCATCAATGCATAAATCCTTGTTTTTTTAATTTCACTAGTTAACACAGTATTCCGATATAGTATAGCGGTACTCCAATACCTTTTTTAAAAATATATACATTAATAATAATACTTTTAAGTAACTATTCACACTTTGGTAAAGTGCCTAATTTCTTCCTGTAGGTTAAAAACATAGTAATACGTTATATCTTACGTAGAGACCAAAATATCAGTCATTCAGCACTATTTTTGCTGTGTTCATTTCACTCTATGCCACTGCACTCTACAGCACTCAATTCCACTCTATGCCTCTTCACTTTACGCCACTCTACTTCACGCTACGATACTGTATGACACGCCACTCTATGACAGGCCACTGAACTCCACTCTACAACACACCCCTCCAATCTACCCCTCTGCACTCTACAACACTCTACTCCACTCTATGTCCCTACACTCTCTGCCACTCTACCCTACTCTACAATACTGTACGACAAGTCACTCTACTGCACTCTATGACACAGCACTGCACTTTATGACACTGCACTCGACTCTATGACACAGTATTCCACTCTACTACACTCCACTCTAGTCTACGACACTCCATGTCACTCCACTCTACGAAACGTCAATCCACTCTACAACATGCTTCTACACTGTACGGGTCCTCTCTGACCACCCAAATCTGTTATGCAATAGAGCTCTGCCACTTATTTGGTCTGACCACAAGGCAATAATGTTTGAAATCACTTTGCCACCTAAAAGATCCTCTAAGGTATCTAAGAAAGCACTTAGCTCTCGACCTTGGCACAAGGTGGAGGGAGAAGAACTAAGTAAGACACTTAAATGCTCTAGTCAGTCCATCCCTATGGACCTAGATGAGGCAGTGAGGAGCTATCATTCCTGAATTGACCTAGCTGGGAAGAAGTTGGCCCCCCAGACCGTGCGGCACTCAGTCAGGCAGTCTCCCTCTGAACCATGGTTCAATGAGTCATTGAAGGCACTAAAACTAATCTGTAGAAGACTTGAAAGGAAATGGAGGCTAGCAAGGGATGCCCAAACTAAATCAGAGTACAGACTGGTCATTCAAACCTACAAAAAGCTCATTCTGAAGGCTAAATCAGACTTCATTAAAGAAAAAATAGAAGCAGTCAAAGGCTACACTAAAAGGCTTTTTACTATGGTTAAAAAACTCTCTAAGCTTCCAGAAACTCAAGTCCAGGAAAGTAGCCATCAATTCCGTAATAAGTTAGCAGATATCTTTAAACTAAAAGTTAAACAAGTCTTCAATGCTTTTGTGCTCCAACCAAACCTATCTGCACTCCCTGGAAAGAACCCAAACGCCAGCCTAACTCCCCACGCTAAAGCAGATGGTTGCTCGACCACCACACACCCTATCTTTCCGCCAATCATGCTTGACTGGACTGCCAAATACATTTCTTTAATCAAGTCTGGATCCCCCTTCAACCCATGCCCACCTAAAATTTTGCATATGGTCCCTGAAATAATTGTATCTGCCCTATGGCCCATCTTTAACTACATTGCTACCATGGGGTATTTTCCCACTGATTGGAAAAAAGCCTCCATCTTGCCACGCCTGAAGAAACCTAATCTAGATCCTGAGGACACTTCCAATTATAGACCTATTTCTAGGCTACCGATCCCAGCCAAGGTCATTGAAAGATTCTTAAATGAGGAATTGTCCTCTTTTCTCGTGGTAGGTGACATCCTGGAACACTCGCAATATGGCTTCCGAGTCCATCACAGCACTGAGTTAGAACTTATCACGGCCACAGAGGAACTTAGGCAAACCCTTGACAGAGTAGGGAGTGCTGTCCTTATCTTTGTAGATCTCTCGGCGGCAAATGACACAGTCAACCACAACGTGTTGGTATAGCGCCTTGCCTCGCTGGGAATCAGGGATAAAGCACTCCTCCTACTCAGATCTTTTTTGTCCAATAGGACGTAATCTGTGGCTCATGATGTATTTGTTTCTCCGGATTTCTCACTTCCCTGAGGAGTTCCACAGGGCTCATCATTGAGCCCGACTCTTTTTAACTTGTACGTTAACCCCCTGGCCAAGCTGATAAGAAGTTTCGGTTTCATGCTGGTATCCTACGCTGACAACACTCAGATTATTGTGTCCATCAACAGCCCATCCATGGATGCGGCATCTCGATTTCAAGACTGCATGAGCCATGTAGTGGATGCAGGTTAACTGTTTGAAATTCAACACTTCAAAAACAGAAGTCATGCTATTTGGCATCACGCCAATTATCTGGTCAGATAGCTGGTAGCCAAGTGATATGGGCCTTCCCCCAGTACCAGCCAGTAAGGTAAAGAACCTTTGAGTTCTCTTCAACTGTTTCTTTATCCTTAAAATCCTAAAAAAAAGTACTTCCGTTCGTCCCTTTTGAGCTAAGGAAAACAGTGGTCACAGCTTTAATTAGTTTTAGGCTGGACTACTGCAACGCCCTTCTCACTTGCGCGAGCAAGCGCAATATACATAAACTCCAGATGACGCAGAATGCCGCTGCCAGAGTCCTGCTCGGGCTCACCCGCTGTGATTCTGCTTTCCATGGCTCTCGCTGAGCTTCATTGGCTGCCTATCAGCAAACACACTCAGTTCAAAGCTCTATGTATTGCATTCAAGGCTACACTCGGTAAGGGCCCTCGACAACTGTTGCAACTCTTCAAGCCTTATATTCCGGCCAGATCACTGAGATCGTCAGACAGTAGCAATCTTTCCATTCCCAAGATACATAAAGTAAAATGGGGAGGTAAAAGCTTTGCTTACACCACCGCCAGACTCGGGAACTCCCTGCCTACTACTCTCAAAATAGAACCCAACTTGTTGCTATTCAGGAAGCACTTAAAAACCTGGCCATACTAACTTACCAGACAATTCAACCTCTCTGCCTGCCTAGATACCCTCGGGTTTGTGTAGCGCTTTATAAATCCTTAATTTCATTTCATTACGCCACTCAACTCTCCCCCGTCCACCCTAATACACTGTACAACACGCCACTCTATGATACGCCTTTCCACTCTACCTTACAACGTGCCACTCTACTCTACAGCACTCCACTCTGCTCTATGCTACTCTACCCTACTCCACTCTGTACTGCTCTACTCTATGGCACTCTACTCTACTCTATGCCACTCTATGACACTGTACTGCACTCTACGACATTCCATGCAACTCCATTTATGCCACTCAATGCCACCTTACTCCAGTGTATTCTATGACACACCACTCCACTCTACTTCACTTTACTCCACTACTACCCTCAACCCCACTTCACTCTATGCCACTCTCCTCTCAATTCTACCCCGTTCACCCTAATACACTATACAACACGCCACTCTATGATACGCATTTCCACTCTACTATACAACGTGCCACTCTACTCTACAACACTCCACTATGCTCTATGCTACTCTACCCTACTCCACTCTGCACCGCTCTACTCTATGGCACTCTACTCTACTCTATGCCACTCTATGACACTGTACTGCACTCTACAACATTCCACACAACTCCATCTATGCCACTCAACGCCACCTTACTCCACTGTATTCTATGACACACCACTCTACTCTACTCCACTTTACTCCACTACTACCCTCAACCCCACTTCACTCTATGCCACTCTCCTCTACGACACTGTGCAACACACCACTCTAGGACACGCCACTCCACTCTACTCTACAGCATGTCACTTCACACTATGCCTCTGCGCTCTTCAACACTCTACTCATTACTATGTCCCATCACTTTATGCCACTCTACTCCACTCTACGACATGGCACATAACGCCACTCCACTCCACTCTACGACACAGCACTCTGATCTATGAGACACCACTCCACTGTACAACACTCCACTCTACGACACTCCAGTCCACTCGGTGACACTCCACATCACTCCACTCTACAACATGCCACTACAGTCTATGCCACTCCACTCTACTTCCCTCCATTCTAAGACACACTACAATATGTCAGTCTATGACACGCCACTCCACTGTACTGTATGACAAGCCACTCCACTCTAAGCCCCTCCACTGTACTGTACGACACATCACATCACTCCACTCTACGACACGTCACTCAACTCTATGACACTCTGCTTCACTCTACGACACACCACCCCACTTCACTCTATGACACTTTACTCCACTCTACGCTATACCACTCCACTCTACTCCACTCCAATCTACGACACTCTATGACACTCCACTCTACTCTATGACACTCCATTTAACAACACTTCACTCAACGATGCCCCACTCTACGATTTAAAACCTTTTATTTTTTTTAAACATTGAAATTCAATACAAAAACAAAGTTTAAGGATAAGTTATAGTCAGGACAATTTTATTAATTTTTTGTATTCAAACCCAACGTAAATTACAAAAAAACGCAGAAATTCGAAAGTTAGAGTTATTCCTTACAGTTATAACTTGTGCCCTGTCCAAAAAATCTTATAACTCGTTCACCATTGGGAACTTTCTGGTTGTATTACATTAAATATAACTCACGCCTTCTCCATGCACTGCTGATATGTTTTCACATTACATCACTTATAGTATGTTAAACAACACTCATGATATCTCCACCTCTCCATCTCTTACAGCTTGTAGGAGAACTGTGTACATGGTAGAGTGCCGAGTTGTAAGTCCTGCATCCAACCACCCATGAGCAACCAACCCCCATCGACGCGCGGCCCTTGGCCGTACGCAGCATGGGGTTGGCAGCAGGCAGTCACTGCCTTGACACCCACAGCCAAAGAATGCATGGCCAACAGCCTGTTTGCAAGAAAAAGCCAAAGGCCATGCGCGTTGGGGGTTGGCTACCCGCATGAGGTTACATGCAGGGTCAAACCCACACTGGCTATGCGCAGCATGGTGTTGGTGTTACGTTGGTATGGTATAAAATAATTCTTTACATTTAAATAAACCTAGAAAATCAATTAAAACAACAAAGGTTAAAGGGGCATTACACTTAGGTGAATATGTCAGTTAAAACATACCGTTTTAACCCCTTCAGTGCCCATGACGAGATAGTCTCGTCATGGAGCGCGGTTGCGCTGTGCCCATGACGAGACTATCTCGTCATGAACCCCGCCCGCTAATTCAACGCCCGGCACAGGGCGGGGAAAGGGCGGGGCACAGAAGGGGTTAAACAGATGTATGACATAACAACGCATGCTATTAAAACGCATGCTTTAACAACTCTGTTTTTACAATGCAAGCTCCATTACAATGCAAGCCATTACAACGCATGCACCATTACAACGTAATTTACTATTCTATCACCGCCAGGCGCTTTCCTCAGGGAAGGTGCTGGTCAGCTTTTAAGGACATGCGTTGTAATAGCATGCTTGTAATGGAACTTGCATTTTAGTGGCTGCATTGTGAAGGCATTGCATTGTAATGCCTGCGTTGTAATGGATGTTTCCCATTTAAAACTATTAAAACACTGAAATTTACCAGTTATAGTTACTTCAAGTAACTATAACTCGTGCAGTGCATTACAGGTGCCCATGGGCAGGGTTGGGAAGGGGAACAGGTGCACTGGGGGCACAGCTGTATAAAAAAATTGCAATCACAGAGCCAAAAATCACCACAGGTAAAGGCACAATATTTGCACCATACTTGTAGCACAGATGTACATCACCCCCCACCCTGAGCACCGAAAGCCACTGGCTTAAACTAAGCACTGAGTGTAAGGCTGGAAATGTAAATCTAAGCACTGACATGTTTAGGCCCTTTAATTTCCATACATGTCATTGCAGCTGGTTTTAGTGATGTGTGTGGGCGGCAGGAGTCTTCTGACCCCAGCATATCCTAATGCCATGCCAGCTTGGCACACTGGACATAATGCATAATAGAGAAGCAGGCACATGCCCGATACTCAGTTAATCATGGAAGGCCATGACAAAAAATGGTGAGCGCAGCATCAGTGCTCGCTCTCCTTGTCCTCCTATTGGCCATAGATCGTGACAGTAGGTTTGAAGCAGAGTCCAGAGAAAATTCAGCTGCATATTTAAAATACTTATTGCCACGATAGAATCAGAAAAGTCCTGTTTTTACAGAGGAGCACCTTCCTGCACAAAAACAATCATTAATGGCGTTTTTACAGGGAACATGTGCTTGGTGCCTGTTTATCCTAAAATCCAAAGCTATAAATTTAAAAGGGAAAACAAAGAATGCAGATTAAATATATTTAGTGAAAAAAGCTGCAGTTAGTGCTGTGGCATGTACCAGTGTAACTAAAAGTTTGGCTAATTAGACTTTGACTTGGCAGTCGTTCTGAAATCCCCCGGCTTTCTGCTTTTATTATTCCAATTTTCTATTAAGAGAAAAAATGGCGTCTTGGATTGGTGTGGCATCTCCCTCAGATGCAATGCTAAAAATAGTGCTTTAGAAATCAAAGGCATCACCTTTAACTTCACACAAAATCTTAGAAGCAGAGAGTGCGAATGGTAAGACGCAGGTGAGCTACACCCTGGGGAAAAAAGCTCTCATCAGTAAACAAGCCTGCTGTTTGATTCTTAGTAACAGCGGAAGAGAGATCTCATGGCCTCTGAGGGGAGCTCCAAATGGAAGGTGTTGATGTAATCAGTGTGCTTTGAAACAAGGCATGGGTGAGGGTTTAAATTCATTTCACTACTTAAAGCCCAGGAAAGGCACAGAGCCTGGAGCTGGTAGACCCCTGTGATGAGCAATGAAGACAGAGTGCAGAACTGGCAAAATTGTCCTTAATGACACCCTAAATGTACAGGAGATGTATGTTTATGCAGGCCATGCATAGTCATTGCATCTGCTTTGAGACCATTTTTTTTATTTTTTAGAATGGGGTAATTTAAAATGCAGATTTAGAATAAGCCCTTCGCGTACATGAGGAGTAGCAGAAAATTGCATGAACCATTAAAATGTGGGCAGGACAGTACGTAGAGCTTACCCGGTACGCACATATGGTGCTCTTCTGTTCCACATTTATTTCTATTTTAGGACTAATTTCCATAACTTGTCCAGGTGGAATCAAGGGGCATATTTATAACGAAATGGCGCAGTGCGGTGCTGCAAGCAATTTAGCTGTGCCACGCTGCGCCATTTAAAAAACACAGATATGCGCCGTGTTTACAAGAATACAGTGAATCCCTGTGTTTTCCTTTGCCCTGCAGCTAAAGCTGCCTAGCACCAGCGTAGGCACCCATGCACTATGGTGCAAAGGCACCTGTATTGCAGGAATGATGGTCCAGTAAGCCACGCAAAGGGGCATATTTACAAGGGCAGTACACCACCGGAGTGTCACTTTGTGTGGCTTAACGCCGCCTTGTAAATGCGGCCCACCTCACTGCATTTTTCTGCAGCAAAGGGGCGTGCAATGGGTGTTGCTGTGGGCGTTCCCACACAACACACATTGCTTTTGACACTCCCCGAGCTGTACAAGGATCTGTACATCTGAAGCAGCGCCAAAAGCTAACGCCTTTGAAAAGTAGGAGTTAAAGTGGTGCAACGAGGAGAAATACTTTTATTTCTCCCAGAAGGAGCAAAATGGCATTAAGGATTGTTTTTGTACGAGAAGGTGTCCCTTCCTGCACAAACACAATAACCCCTGCAACACTAGGCAGCTTTTTTAGCACGTGCACAAGGGAAAAACAGGAGTGCGCCGTATTCTTGTGAATACGGTGCACCCCTGTGTTTTTTAAATGATGCAGCGAGGTGCAGTTAACATGCTTGCAGCGCCACGCTGTGCCATTTCATTGTAAATATGCCCAAAAGTGGCTTAGCGCTGTCTTGTAAATATGGAGTACGACATTGATCCACCAAAGCATCGGAAAAAGTGATGCTCTAGTGGTGCAATGCCCTTGTAAATTGCCCCCAAGTACTGGGCTTGATTTTGCCACACGAGTACTCTATACTCTGTCATTCATGAAAAGTGTCCCTGTTCGGTTTATAATTTGTTGTTTGTATGATGAAGTCTCCGAAAAATATATAATTCTCAATGTTGACTTTTTGTCAATGAAAAAAGAGTCACACGTCAGCATACAAATAACTAATTGTATTCTAAACTGTAACTATACATTTGTACACGTAGAGGAAAGAGTTGACACACATGACCACACCGATTGACCGCAATCCACCCACACCCATATGCCACCCTCCAGGTGGCCAGCACCTACAGCTTCTTTCATGGAACGTAAATGGACTTAAGGACACATCAAAGAGGGCTAGTTCTACAATATCTTAAAAGACAAACACCAGCCGTGATCCTCCTGCAAGACACCCACCTGGTGGGCACATCGTGTAAGGCCCTCGATAGATAGGGCTTTAAATTAGTGGTGCATTCTGGTTTTACATTGGGTTCAAGAAGGGTGGGAATCCTGGTGAGGAAACAATTCCCACTCATTGTTCAACAAATGTGAGCGGATGAACAGGGGTGATTTGCGGCAATATCAGGCCAATGGGAGGGGCGTTTAATCAACATAGTAACAGAATATCTCCCCCCAGAACTTCACTTGATAGCTTTGCCTGCACTGAGTACCTTTCTTCTTAGACTACCAGAAAGGGTGTAGATAGTGGGGGGCGACTTCAACACTACCTTGAATGACACTATAGATCGCATGCCTCCTAGAGAGCAACATCGAACCAGATCTCGACTCGCCGATTTCTCGGAGGCCATGGGCCTAGCAAACATCTAGCGCACACGATTCCTACAAACACGTCAATACACATTTGACTCAAATGCACACAACAGCCTATCACGAATAGACTATGTGCTCACGTTAGCAGATAAGGTGACGCTGTTTAACGAAATGTGTCATCTTGCAAGAGGTATCTCGGACCCCTCCCCCATTTTAGTCAAATACACCTTAGATGCCCCAGCCCAGCGTTGTATATTTCCCATCTACCCAGGATACCTGAAGAACCCCAGGATTCAGTACAGTGGGCTTGAGTTGGTTATGGTGACAAACCAATCAAAAAGTATATATGAATGAT
This sequence comes from Triturus cristatus, assembly GCF_964204655.1. Taxonomy (NCBI): domain Eukaryota; kingdom Metazoa; phylum Chordata; class Amphibia; order Caudata; family Salamandridae; genus Triturus; species Triturus cristatus. Next base: position 1,061,637,929 of record NC_140593.1, on the reverse strand, counting down.
TGTATATGATGAAATGTTACGATGAACACACTAGGCCTGATATGTTGATTGTGAAAACCATATGTTAAATTCAATAGGCATTTAAGGATGCAATTTTGAATTAAAGCCTACAGATAGGTTTTTGCTACATGGAACCTCATAGATTACTTTAGTAGGCAAGGGTGTTGGGAGGTTGGGTACCCCCTCTGACAAACCACAAATACAGAGGATTTGAACCATGTGAATATTTGTTAAACGCTATTGAGAGAGAATAATTTGCTTTGTCAACTGCAATTGTGTATACATTTACAATTTTATGGCTGTATTCCTAAGGATTGCCTTCTGGGAAAGCTTACGCTCAGTGCGTTAGGCCTGCGTTGGTTATGGTGACAAGTCAATTTTAATAGCTGTAGACTTGATTGGCGTGCAGGGAAATGTTATGCCTGATGCCATAGGTCTGACCTGTTTAATATGAAAGTGATTACAAAGGAAGTAAACCAGGCTTATTTATTATAAAAAGCATATGATAAAGCCAATAGGCCTCTAATAGTGGATTGTACCAAATTATGGTACAGCCTGTGAAAACATATTTGGCTACATGTAATCTCACCGATTACCACAGCAGGCAAGGGTTTTGGTGTTGATCACCCACTCTGACAAACACTGGGAGTAGAAATTCACTGTGATGTTTCTTGTTAGGCCCTGTTGAGAAGGGTTGCATTGTTTATTTTCTGCCAACTGTCATTTTGTACATATTTGGAGTTTTATAAATATTTGCCTGATGGTTGCCAGTTTATACACACTTCAGTGGGCTGTTATTTAGTTTCAAGCCATCGGCATTGGCTAGAGGCCTTATCGGTTCACTGGGGAAACATATGTCAGATTCCTTAGCTGTGATTTCTTTATAATGATAATTTATGACAATGCAAGTAGGCCTTACTTATTTATTGTGAAAAGCATTGCGTTCAAGGCAAAAGGATTTTTAAGGATGGGTTCTTATTACACTGTGCTAAAGCCTGTAAACAGGAATGTCTTTAAATGTAATTTCCCTATTGTAGGTCAGGGTTTTGGGGTTGGTGAACCTCCTGAACAAACCATGGGAATAGCTGAATTTCTCTATGGTAGACATTATTAGGCTCTATCACTAGGGGCTTTCTATTGTTTTGACAACTGTATTTTGTACATATTTGTAATTTATTCATGGTATACCTGATGGTTGGTTTGTGGGAAGGTTTATAAATCAACTCAGAGGTCTGAGTTGGTGATGGTGACAAGCCAATGATAAAGGGTTTATGCCTGATTGCTTATAGCGAAAAGTTATTATAAAGACAGTAGGACGCCATATAGATTGAGAAAAGCATACGTTAAAGTCAATGAGCATTTAAGGGTAGATTGACATTTCTCAGTATTAAAGTCTACAGACAGGTATTTTGTTACATGAAATGGCACAGACTACTTTTGTAGAGAATGATTTTGGCTTCTTAGCTGTCTGCCTGGGTCATGTAAAAAAAGATTAAATAATGCACGGATCTATGTATATAAATATATATCCTCATAGCAACATGGAGGATCTTGTGGTAAGAACTATTTTGCCATTAGTCTGCCTGAGAGTCATTTACACTTTGCTTCCATCCATGACAGCGAACTGGATAGTATAATGATTCAATCTGCCATCTCCTCTCTTGTCCTGTGATTGATGACATTTTCAGATCACATGTGTGCATCCACCTAAAAATGAGTGTGTTCCAGTGTCTGGGCTGATCGTCCAGTCCTTTAGTTTTGAATGTTTCTCATTTTTTATTTCCCCTTTCTTTTCTTTGCTTCTCCCGTTTTATTCTAATTCTAAGAGGATACTACAGCTCTTGAGGCAGCGCTAATAGAATGCTTGCTTGCCGTTCATTTCATCTGCATGGTGCCACATCCCACATGGCCACTTGCTCTATACCAGTAGACAATAATGGAAAGCGGGTGTCCATAGTGTATTAATGTTGTACTATTCAAAGATGGCCAACACGTTGGTTCTAAATGTGGCAAACATGCTTCAACTTTAAAAGAATCGACTATACCTTTACAATGCGGACACCATGTTGTTATGTTTAGTTTTGTTATTATAAGCATATGCCTGCTGTGTTTAGATGGCTAGTACAAGATACTGGGATAACCCATACACAACCCATTGGGCCTGGGTAATATATGGTACGTAAAACAGTATTGTCCTACTGGTACGTGAACAATAACTAATGCAACATTATGTCCAAGTGGTCCAAGAGGGATAGAAAAAAGATGTGTTTCAGATGGTGCTCAAGTGTGCAGTGATAAGAAAAAAGGGAAGAAAGGATTAATATAAATATAAAGGTAGCCTGTCTATGGGATTAATATAGTCTCTTATTTCTCCTTGTTCAAAAACGGGGTGGGTGTATATTTTTAAAACAACCACCCCACACAGGTGTTGATAATCAGTCCACGCTTGTTAGTATAAGAAAGACACTAACAAGCCTAGACTGATTATCGATACCTGTGTGGGGTGGTTGTTTTTAAAATATACAACGCCCCGTTTTTGTCAAGGAGAAATAAGAGACTGTATTAATCCCATAGACAGGCTACCTTTATATTAATACTTCCCTTTTTTCTTATCTCTGCACACTTGAGCACCATCTGAAACACATATTTTTTCTATACCTCTTGGAGCAACCGCTATACAATGAATTCGATGTTTTCTATTGTTGAATTATGATTAATGAACCTTGATAAAAGATTGAATTTGACTGTTTGACTCTTTATTAGGCGCATTTCATTCATTGTGTTGCCTTTTGTATTTCGTGTTTTTCGCTCGCCTACAGTGCAAACTTAATGTTGCATTAGCTAGCGTTTAGATGGCAGCATGTTTTCTCTTGTCTTTATCTTGCATATTTTGTTGAGTTTGTGAGTCTTTTATTGCGGTTGTGCCAGGGGGAGAATGCAAGAATGAGTCACTTAATAGATGAATGGATGCATCAGTGAAACTATGAGTGATTGGGTGCATGTATGATGACCTACTGAGTGCCTAAACCCATCAGTGACACAAAAGACACTTTCATTCAAAAGCCTGACCTATTGGCATTGCCAATGCTTGTTTTTAAAGGACTCAGATATTTAGTGTTCGAGAAAAATACCAAAATGTATTACATACAGATAGAGAGATAGATAGACAGACAGACAGACAGACAGACAGATAGATAGATAGATAGATAGATAGATAGATAGATGGATGGATGGATGGATGGATGGATGGATAGATAGATAGATAGATAGATAGATAGATAGATAGATAGATAGATAGATAGATAGATAGATAGATAGATAGATAGATAGATAGATAGATAGATAGATAGATAGATAGATAGATAGATAGATAGATAGATAGATAGATAGATAGATAGATAGATAGATAGATAGATAGATAGATAGATAGATAGATAGATCGATCGATCATGTCCTGGCAGGAATAGTAATAGTGTAAATATTAGGTGATAAAATGCAGCCGTGCTACTTAAAATTGCATTTTTCTGAAAGCTACGGTCTTAAGAATAAAATACACACGTTTAGATTGCCGGCAGAAATGTAAATACTCATAGATAAGTGCTTTATGATCAACGTCGTTTTCATTAGTAACTTTGCAAATGTGTTAATTTTTGGCTATAAAAATGTGGAAGACAGAAACTGGGATAGAAGTAATTAGAAAATCAGCAGGAAAAAAATAATTATCCATCTCAGACTATGCACATTGCTCACAGTCCTGCAAAAACCCCAATTGGAAATATTGACCCATTTTTGTAAAGTTAATCTAGGAAAACAATTTGTCTCAAGGCTTTTGAAGGGAAAGTAATCATTCCGAGCTGTCTGAGCCCCCATAGGTGAGTCCGAGAGACAGTTTTGATCCATTGATGACACCAGCCTCATATGTTCCCCGAGGCACCCTTTTCCCTAAATCTATTAGTCTTTTACAGGCTTTCAGGAAGTGCAGGCTGAGAAGCTTCATCACACTGTATTAACCTGACAGGGTAATATACTGCTATCGTTTATTGCCATCGAAAGCACTGTGTTTGACCTTGAAACTACAGTACTTACTACAATGTATTTGCCAATCCACCCACCCCCAAAACACAGTTGTATTTTGTTTGTAGGTTCCACTTAGAGGAACTTTGCCATGCTTGCAATCTCTGTAAAGGTGTCCTATGGGGCATCATGTGACAGAATGCACAAGTCATCATCATCATATCATGATCATGTCATCATCACCATGTCACTTTGACGAAGGCTTTATGATTGTTAAAAGTTTAGTGAAGTGATACAGTCCACGCCCTATGAAACACTTTAATGTGTGCTTACCGGTGCGCCCACTGACAACAATGTTTTAGAAGGAAGGTGTAATGTAAATAAAAAGACATTAGAAGGGTTGAACAAAATAGCTCTAAGTCTTACTTATAGTTAGGAAAACTTGATTTATACTTCTATATGAAACAAACTTAAATCCACAAACAGAAATTCTATAGTTATAGTTTTAGCTTTCATTAGTAATTTACACACCCCCTTCAAATTACTATAACTTCATTTATTGTTTCTATACAAACCAGACTTAAACTACACAAACAGGCATTCTAACTTTATAGTTATACCGTAAATGTATAATTTACACACCACCTTCAAAAGACTATAACTCGTGCACATCCGTACACAATGTTGACAACTCGCTAGCCACACTACATTAACTATAACTCACACTTTTACGATGCACTGCTTATACCCTTCCTATTACATCACTTATACCAGGTGAAATCATAGCATTCATAACAAAATTTACGACATGTCAAATAACATAATTTGTGAGAACACTGTCAACGGAAGAACAGCAAGTTATAGTTAGAGTGGCTACGTGTTGACAACACTGTGTAGGGAGGGGTGTGAGTTATAGTAATTCGAAGGTGATGTGTAAATTATGAATTTAAGGTAAAACTTCAAAATTTCGAATTATTTGTAGTTTGTTATTTTATATAGAAATGGAATGTGAGATTTATAGAGCGCGCAGCTATTCCGAGGAGTGTCCCGGCACTATCGGGAGGTGCCCCATGGTACACACCCTTAAAATACCAGCCTTATTGCCCCACAGAGAATAACCAAGTTTAAAGTTTTCTGTTGAATATAGTATCAAGGGGGATTAGATGCAATTAGAGTGGGAGTTCATTCCGGGCTTTGGCAGCCTGAAAAGAGAAAGCTTTACCACCCCTTCGAACACGCTTAAAGCAAGCAATCGACAGAAGCAAGGCAGAGGAAGAGTACAGCACTCTGGAGGGGAGATACTGGAAAAATCTCTTAGCCACATAGCCAGGGCAGGATAGATACACTGCCCTGGGGACCAGAACCAGAGCTTTAAATATGATCCTTTTCCTGACAGGCATCCCATGGAGGTCTTTCAGGGCTGACGAGATGTAAGAACACCTAGATAGATGCAAGAGAAGCATAGCCGCTGCATTTTGGACCACCTGCAACAGTGGCGTAACACAAGTTGAGGGGGCCCTCCTGCAGGGTACACAGAGGAGCCCCGCTCCGGATTTAATCTTGACCTCTCAGACCTGAGTACTGTAGCTCAGGCCTCCCCTGCACCGTGAGGGCTTTGGGGGCCTGTGTTACACCCCTGATCTGCAGGTGACTTACCAGAGCCTCCACAGCTCCTAGAAAAAGGGTGTTAGCGTAGTCAAGGCGTCAGGTGACCAGCTTGTGGCTCACCACTCTCCTAGCCTCCAGAGGAAGGAAGGGAAGAAATGTCTTCAGAGTGCAGAGCATAGATAAACATTGGCTCACCATGGCAGAGATCTGCGGCCGCATGGAAAGGGCAGTGTCCAGCTTCAACCCCAAGGTTTTAACCACCGGAGATGGAGGGGGGGGGGGGGTCAAGCAGTGTCGTGCCCAAAGATCTTCCCACCAGTTAGACATAGGTGATCCCAATGGGATAGTTTCCATCTTTTTGAAGGTACATTTAAGTTGACTACTCTGCATCCAATAGGAAAATGGCTCGCATGCAGTCAGTAAAAGATGTTGCAATTGCGGCATGGGATCCATTAAAGGCAAAGAGCAACTGGGTATAGTCTGTGTATGAGAAGATTTTAAACCCAAACAGTTCAACTACAGAGGGGACATGAAGATGTTAAACATGGTAGGGCTTAAAAAAGTGCCCTGCGGAACCCCATGATTGGTCTTGACCTCAGAGGAAAAAAGGTTGAGCAAAACTGATTGGCCTCTAGCGCCCAAGAAAGACTTGCACTAGTCCCACACAGTACCCCCACACCCTTGGCAGACAGTCAGTGCAGGAGGGTCGAGTGCGGGACGGTGTCAAAGGCGGCAGATAGGTCAAGAAGAATCTAGTCCCTAATCTAATGCCCATTTAAAATGGTCAGAGATCTCCAGAACTGCTGATTCCGTACTATGACGAGGACAAAAGCCAGATTGGCTGGGATGTAACAACTTGCCTTGGTCGAGATGCTCAGCAAGATGACCATTAACCAATTTTTCCAGCATTTTAGTGAAGGCCGGGATAAGCAAAATGGGCCTATAGTTGCAAAAGATGTTAGGATCCAGTGCCCGCTTCCTCAGGAGAGAGGCCACTTTATCCAAGTATTTATGTAGCAGGCAAGACCACCAAAGAAGGAGAAGGGTTTTAAATGGGGTTGATCACATGATTGATTACATCTTCTGCCGCAGCTAACAAAGTAGAGGGGCAGGAATCCAGAGCAGAGCCCGATTTACATTTCAGAATGGCTTGCCTAGATTTCTCTAGATATCCTGAACTGGATAAGCCTGTTGCTGTGACTGTCAGGAGCCACATGACAGACAGGAGGGGGACTCTCCTAAAAAGCAGTGATCTTTGGATATCAATGATTTTTGTCTCAAAGAATGTTGCTAACCCCTTTCGAGCTCTTGGGATGGGGCAATTGCCTTGTGGTGGGACAAGCGAGAGAGGAAGGATTTCACAATCTGAAAGATGGAGTGGGAGTTATGCTCAGTCAAATTAATTTTGCCAGTAAAGAACACACTTTGGGTCTGTTGAAGAGAGACATCATAGGCTCCAGGAGGGGGTTTGTCATTTATTTTATTTATTTATTTATGGATTTATATCGCGCTAGAATCGACTCTTTGAACAAGAGTATCTCTGCGCACAGAAAAAGAGAAGGAAGGAAGGAAAATTTGGCAGCTACAGGAGACGAAGGCACAACTCAGCACAATACAGCAAATAAAGTTGAAAACGGTTGATGAATTACTAGAATAAAAACGTTTTGAGTTTTTTCCTAAAAACCAAGAGTTCTGAGCATTGCCTGAGCTCAAGAGGAAGATTATTCCATAGTGTTGGGCCTACCACAGACAAGGCTTTCCCACCTTGTTTGCTCCTCTTAATGGTAGGTACTTTAAGTCGAAGTTGGCTACTGGACCTAAGAAGCCTAGTGGGATTGTAAGGGGTAAATTTGTCTTTCCAATGAGAGGGTCCGGATCCATGTATGGTTCTATGAATAAGACAGCATGTCTTAAAAGTAATCCTCTTACGGACTGGGAGCCAGCGTAATTTGTCGAGGAGTGGTTTAGAAGGTGTTCTTGGGGGGGCATTCAGCACAAGTCTAGCCGCAGTGTTTTGTATCACCTGGAGTTTTGCTAGGACTCCCTGGTTAACTGACAACAGGAGTCCATTGCAATAATCCAGGCGACTCAACACTAGTGCCTGTACCAAGGTTTTTCTAATGGAATCAGGTAATAGTGGAAACACTTTGCGTAGGAGTCCAATAACATGAAAACATTGGCCGATCACCCAGTTGCCATGTTGTTTAAAGGTGAGCTCCCGATCAAGACGAACCCCTAGATTTTTTACGACCAGTTTAGGTTCAGGTACTTGACCAAGCTCGCATGGCCACCACTCTGGAGTCCACAGATTTCTAACCTCTCCAAAGAGCATTACTTCGGTCTTGTTCACGTTGCATTGGAGGTAGTTAGACTTCATCCAATTCGCTACAGCTTTCCTGCCATCTGAGAAGGCCGCCCTCACTTCGTAGGTAAGATGTTTGAAAGGGAATAAGAGCTGCGTATCATCAGCATAGGAGACAGGGACGAACCCAAAGTCTCTCAATATGCTGGCCAGGGGTGCCACATAGATGTTGAAAAGAGTAGGGCTTAGACAAGAGCCCTGTGGCACCCCCTTGGATATATAAGTTTCTGTCGACCGAAATGAGCCCATGCTAACCGTTTGGGTACGGTCAGACAGAAAACTCTTTAGCCAGGTTAACGCTGTGCTCTCAATCCCAATTGCGGTCAGACGTTCGATTAAGATTTTATGAGATATCGTATCGAACGCCGCCGATAAATCCAACAGTACCAAGATCGCCGAGTACCCTCGATCCTGATACATGTGAAGGTCATCTGTCACAGATAGCAGAGCGGATTCAGTACTATGTTTGGGTCTGAAGCCAAACTGGGAACTATCCAGCTTACCAAACTGTTCAATGTACTGTGAAACCTGCTTGTTAACATGTTTCTCTATAACCTTCCCTAAAAAAGGGAGTAGCGAGATGGGCCTCAGATTGGATAAGTCAGTCCAGGGGATGGAAGAGTTTTTTCTAATGGGTCTTACCAACGCTTTTTTCCATTCCCCAGGGACTTGCCCCTCAGTCAGGGAAAGATTGATGAGACTTTGAATCTGTGGGCTCAGACTTTTTCCTACTATCGGGATAATTCTGGCTGGGATGATATCTGAGGGACTTCCGCTTTTAATCTGACCAAGATATCATTCGGTATCGATCAAGGAGATAGGGGAAAAGGATTGTAAGTGCGTGATTCCTATCTCTTTTTCCTTTTCCAAAAATAGTGGTTTGTCTCCAATGATGGATAAATTGGATTTTACAATATCGTCATGAATCTTATTTATTTTATTTGTGAATTGGCTTTAGTGTCGGGTGAGTAGTTCTTACGCCAAATGCGTGAAGAGGTTTTTACTGGATTCAAGTAATAGTAATTTGCACCCGGTGCGTAAATAATAAATTATAGGTATATCTATAAGTTTTCCTAACTATACTTTAATCTTAGTTTGTTTCAGGTCTTGTAATGGTTTTTCGTTTTTTAATCAAAAAGTATAGATTGGAGTGTAGTCCAGTGGAGTGTCCTTAAGTGGAGTGTCATGGAGTACAGTAGAGGAGAGTGTTGTAGAGAATGCTGTCGTACACTGAAGTGTCATAGAGTGGAGTAGAGTGCAATAGAGTGGAGTGGCGTCGAGTGGAATAGCATTGAGTGAAAAGGCGATGACTTGAGTGGCGTACATTTGAATAGCTTAGAGTGGAGTGGCATAGAATGGAGTGGTGTAGAGTGCAGTGGCATACAGTAGAGAGACGTAGAGTGAATGATGTAGAGTGGAATAGTGTAGAGTGGAGTGTCATAGATTAGAGTGGCATACACTGAAGTGGCATAGAGAGGAATAGCATAGAGCGGATTGGCAAACAGAGGAGTGGCGTAAGGTGAAGTGGTGTAGAGGGGGTGGCGTAGAGTGAAGTAGCATAGAGTGAAATAGCATAGAGTGGAGTGGCATAAGGTGGAGTTGAGTGGAGTGGCATACAGTGCAGTGGCGAAGAGTGGTATAGCGTAGACTGGACTAGAGTAGAGTGGAGTGGCATAGAGTTGAGTGGCTTTGAGAGGGATAGCATAGAGTGGAGTGTCTTGGAGTGGAGGGGTGTAGAGTGGAATAGCATAAAGTGGAGTGGCTTAGAGTGGAATAGCATAGAGTGGAGTAGCGTAGAGTGAAGTGGCGTACATTGGAATAGCATAGAGTGGAGTGGCATAGAGTGGAGTGGCATACAGAATAGAGATGTAGAGTAGGATAGCGTAGACTGGAGTGTCGTAGAGTAATGTGGCATGGAATGGACTGGTGTAGACAGGACTAGTATAGAGTGTAGTGGCATACAGAGGAGTGGTGTAAAGTGGAGTGGCGTAGAGTAGAATAGCGTAGAATGGCTTGGCAAATAGTGGAGTTGCATCGAGTGGAGTGGCATAGAGTGCAGTGGCATAGAGTGGAATAGGGTGGACTGTACTGGCATGGATTGGCGTAGAGTTGAGTGGCTTAAAAGGGTCATGGCCTAGAGTGGAGTGGCTCAGAGTGAAGTGGCATAGTGTGGAGTGGCATAGAGTGGAGTGACTTAGAGTCGAATAGCATTGAGTAGCGTGATGTAGAGTAGTGGCGTACAGTGGAATAGCATAGAGTAGAGTGGCATAAAGTGTGGTAGGGTAGTGTGGATAGTGACAATATTTTTCCTTAAGTATAATATAGTAGTGATTTTGTTTAATATTGTGCATATTTCTTTTTTTTTAAAGTTCCACAGTACTTCCTAGGTAGTACCCTAGTACTACATTACCTTTTAAAAAAATTCATAGAAAAATATCAATAATTTACTCTACCTATTACTACTTTCAAAAAGTGGTAATAGGTAGGGAACAACAACAAAACCTATTACCACCTACCTATATTTAAGGTCCTAGCCTAGAACCCATCCAAAATGTGGGCTAAACAAGACTGCCTTTAACCTTTGCAAAGGCAGTCCTTAGCTAACCATATAGGTGCCGATTACGATCCTGTAAAAAAATTCCCCGTACGACTCGTATCCGGTCTTTTTACCGTACGAATCGTACAAGTGCCGTACAAACTGCCAAGTACGATTCGCATGGGAAAAAGTCCATACGAATCGCATTGGGAATAAATACCCACACGTCCTCGGGTCGGAAAATGTGTCCGACACGTCCCCGGACGATTTACCATACAAATGTGAAAAGTGAAGTCCGACCGCGCAAGTACGATCCATCCCGTGCGTCCGATGTTACAACCGTATGGAAAAAACACCGTCCGCACCGAACTCCCATAGCAACCATGTAGACATGTGCCCGCATACGCGCCCAACACTTCCCCCAGCCCTCCAATGTACGAGTCGAATCCCGATCCGTGTATGTACACCCGTGTATGTACGAGACGTACCCCCACCCGTGAATGTACACCCGTGTATGTACACCCGTGTATGTACGAGATGTACCCCCACCCGTGAATGTATGGAGCATACTCCCACCCCAACCGTGTATGTACGACATGTACCCTCACCCGCGTATGCATGGAGCGTACCCCCACCCCAACCGTGTATGTACGGACCGTACCCCCACCCCAACCGTGTTTGTACGACACGTACCCTCACCCGCGTATGTATGGAGCGTACCCCCACCCCAACCGTGTATGTACGGACCGTACCCCCACCCCAACCATGTATGTACGACACGTACCCTCACCCGCGTATGCATGGAGCGTACCCCCACCCCAACCGTGTATGTACGGACCGTACCCCCACCCCAACTGTGTATGTACGACACGTACCCTCACCCGCGTATGCATGGAGCGTAACCCCACTCCAACCGTGTATGTACGGACCGTACCCCCACCCCAACCGTGTATGTACGACACATACCCTCACCCGCGTATGCATGGAGCATACCCCCACCACAACCGTGTATGTACGGACCGTACCCCCACCCCAACCGTGTATGTACGACACGTACCCTCACCCACGTATGTATGGTGCGTACCCCCACCCCAACCGTGTATGTACGACCCGTACCCTCACCCGCGTACGTATGGAGCGTACCCCCACCCCAACCGTGTATGTATGACCCATACCCTCACCCGCGTATGTATGGAGCGTACCCCCACCCCAACCGTGTATGTATGACCCGTACCCTCACCCGCGTATGCATGGAGCGTACCTCCACCCCAACAGTGTATGTACGGACCGTACCCCCACCCCAACCGTGTATGTACGACACGTACCCTCACCCGCGTATGTATGGAGCGTACCCCCACCCCAACCGTGTATGTACGACCCGTACCCTCACCCGCGTACGTATGGAGCGTACCCCCACCCCAACCGTGTATGTACAACCCGTACCCTCACCCGCGTATGTATGGAGCGTACCCCCACCCCAACCGTGTATGTACGACCCGTACCCTCACCTGCGTATGCATGGAGCGTACCCCCACTCCAACAGTGTATGTACGGACCGTACCCCCACCCCAACCGTGTATGTTCGACCCGTACCCTCACCCGCGTACGTATGGAGCGTACCCCCACCTCAACATTCTAAGGACGGAGCGCACCCCAGGCCCCAACACCAGCACCTTCACCCAACACCGCGCATGTACGAGTCGTACCAAGCCAGACACAAGGACAGCACTGTGCAACAAAATTCTCAAAGTACACACCGTACACACGCTAAAAACGCACGTACACAACCAGGACAAAGCAAAACAACACAAGAATACACCATTCGAATGGCACAAAGCCACAAAACATGTCCGACAAGCACAAAAACAACACATTCACTGACCTGCAACTGCCAACCGTGTATGTACGGACCGTACCCCCACCCCAACCGTGTATGTACGACACGTACCCTCACCCGCGTATGCATGATGCGTACCCCCACCCCAACTGTGTATGTACGGACCGTACCCCCACCCCAACCGTGTATGTACGACATGTACCCTCACCCGCGTATGCATGGAGCGTACCCCCACCCCAACCGTGTATGTACGGACCGTACCCCCACCCCAACCGTGTATGTACGACACGTACCCTCACCCGCGTATGTATGGTGCATACCCCCACCCCAACCGTGTATGTACGACCCGTACCCTCACCCGCGTACGTATGGAGCATACCCCCACCCCAACCGTGTATGTATGACCCGTACCCTCACCCGCGTATGTATGGAGCGTACCCCCACCCCAACCGTGTATGTACGACCCGTACCCTCACCCGCGTATGCATGGAGCGTACCCCCACCCCAACAGTGTATGTACGGACCGTACCCCCACCCCAACCGTGTATGTACGACACGTACCCTCACCCGCGTATGTATGGAGCGTACCCCCACCCCAACCGTGTATGTACGACCCGTACCCTCACCTGCGTACGTATGGAGCGTACCCCCACCCCAACCGTGTATGTACGACCCGTACCCTCACCCGCGTATGTATGGAGCGTACCCCCACCCCAACCGTGTATGTACGACCCGTACCCTCACCCGCGTATGCATGGAGCGTACCCCCACTCCAACAGTGTATGTACGGACCGTACCCCCACCCCAACCGTGTATGTTCGACCCGTACCCTCACCCGCGTACGTATGGAGCATACCCCCACCACAACATTCTAAGGACGGAGCGCACCCCAGGCCCCAACACCAGCACCTTCACCCAACATCGCGCATGTACGAGTCGTACCAAGCCAGACACAAGGACAGCACTGTACAACAAAATTCTCGAAGTACACACCGTACACACGCTAAAAACGCACGTACACAACCAGGACAAAGCAAAACAACACAAGAATACACCATTCGAATGGCACAAAGCCACAAAACATGTCCAACAAGCACAAAAACAACACATTCACTGACCTGCAACTGCCAAAATCCCAAACAGAGGCCCAAAACCCAACCACTCCTTATAACACACCCACCCAAAGTTCAAACACAGCCACACCCACCAATGGACCAATAAAAAGGACCCACAGACACAAACCATGAGCCTTTGCAACAGACTCACTGCTGCCAGACCCCACAGACAACCTACAGCACCATACTTGAACCTTTACTACACCTTACACTTGCACACCTTCACACATCTGTTGCGTCCACCAGAAGGACCAGGCATGAATGCCAAGCCAGGTGGTACGATCTGCGGAGGAGGGTCCGAGCCAAAATGACCGACGACCACAACCAGGCCAACGTCACTGGAGGAGGGCCGCCCCGCAGACGCGTACAATACCATCCCTGGGAGGAGAGGGTGATGGCCATACTGCCGGTGGTGGCAGTGGGCGGATTAGAAGGACTCCGAGACCCGGGTGAGTACACAAACAACTCACCTCACATGGGGGGAACGTCATCCACAACCAAACTCACAATCAGGCACGCAACCACCCCAAGCTATCGCATAACTCAACCACACTCCATGAACACGCACATGCCACTGGCGCCACCATGCCCCATGCACCCAGCTGGACAATGCAAAGTCACAGGCCACAGAAAACACCAACACAAGACACGGTAAGCCGGATGGTGGGAGTGTGGGCCCCAAAGATCACATAGTGCAACTCAGAAGCAGACAACAATGCCCTCTGCCCATATGGCCTAGGTCACAGCCAGACAAACAGTGTGTCCCCACACAGGAAAGACTTGGCAGCAAATGGCGGACGCCTTGCATTAAGACATGGGGGTGACGGCACGTTTGTGCACATGACAGCAGCTAATGAACAGCCAACACTGTGAAAGAGTGGCAGCACACACCACCACAGCAGCAGCGCAGACACAGACACTACACCCAATGGGTGCCTGGAGATCAGAAACAAACTCACATCAACAAGCCAAGGGCCATTCAAAGATCTGCAAAAAGTGTGTGCCTAGGAAGCTGGGCTGAGGTGACAGAGGGTGACACACAGAGGGAGGGAGAGGGGGAGAGAGAGGGAGGGAGACACAGGGAGACGGACAGAGGGAGGAGGCTGACACAGGGAGGGAGGGAGAGGGGGACAGAGAGGGAGTGAGAAAGGGACACACAGGGAGACCAATTCAGCCTTGGGGTGTGTGGGAATGTCTGCTCGTCAGCAGGTGGACTGCGTGCATGTAGACAAGGGTGGCCAGTGCCTGAATCCCCTTCTCTTCTCCATGGCAAAACACTGGGCCATGTCTCAACCTGTGCACGAGCACAACGACAGCTACCTGCATCATATAAGTGTGTGGAACAACTCCATGTGCCCACGTACAGTGCAACACGGAAGGCGCCAATGCATGGCTCGCCACACCTGCCCACTCCACTGCTGACTGCAGTCACAATTGACGCAGCAAGTAAGACTGTGCCACACATAGGTAAAGTCGCAAAAGCTGTGGCCAAGGGACATACCCATGCTCAAGTGCACTGTGAGTGGAATGCAAGACATATCCAAATTCCCAGAGGAAATGTGCCAACTTAGAAACGAATGAAACATGGATGTTGCATGGAACAAAATTAACATTGTCTCTCTCACACACAGGTCAACGTCGTGGATCACCCCCCAACACTGGGGGGGAAGACTCACAGGACCCGGCTCTGCGGGATGACGGACCCACCGGCAGCGACGACTCTCACCACTCTGTGGACGACCCCGACCAACCTGGCCCCTCTGGTGTCCAACCACCTGCAGCACCTGCGTCAGGTACAACTGGGCCAACCACCACCCCCACTCCTGCCACATCCCAGGAGACACCCAGGATCCCTGCCCCACCACCACAATGCAGCCAGGCTGGCCAGGAGGGACACGGTGTACCGGGCACCCAGGAGGAGGCAGGCGACAACGCCAATGCCACCCCTCAGGGGTCCCGGAGACCCGATGTGCCCACAAGGGCAGGCCAGGTGCAAGTGGGCAGGGGTGGTGGGAGTGGAGGACGGCGGAGGCACGAGCCTGACCAGTTGGCTGCGGAACCGGTATTTTCCCATGTCAGAAACATCCTGGACACATACCGGCAGGACACCACGGGCATGGCCCAGGTTGTGTCCATCCTCGAGGAGATCAAGACCCAGCAGGCCCAGCAACATGCGGAGCAACATGCCTGTCTACTGCGACACCAAGGGTGGATGGACGACAGACAGGCTGAGCTCGTGACGGTGTTAACGGGAATTCACAGTACACTCCGTCGGATAGCCGACAACATGGGCACCCCTCCCTGTGCCACCAGGCGTAGAACATCACCACCCACAGGGAGGGATCAGGAGGAGGAGGAGTCATCCGACGGAGCATCCCAAACTTTGCCACGGCCTGCTTCTGAGGGTCCCCGCAGGAGGGCGGGTTGTCCACGGAAAAGACCGTGAGGGTCAGCGCAACAGCACCATCTCCCAGGACACCTGGCCTGGCACCTGGCCCACTGGACCAACAGCAGCACAGCAGCAAAAGACATTCTCTGCCACATGGACTTGCTGGTCACTGTCTGACCAATGTTGACAAAGACTGTGGCATGGACTCTGAGGATTTCCAATGGCAAGAACACCAACTCCCCTAGTGAACTTTGGATTCCACACATCCGGAAAGCCCCTCATGTCATACCCCCCCCCCCCCCACGTACCCCAACAAAAATAAAAAGTTACACAATTAAGAGATGATGCCTACATTTTGCATTATTAACTTACATGTGTCTTGTAAAGTCTAAGCATGCCTGAGTTCTCATTTGACTTCAACCATCCACACCCTGGGGCCTGAGTCTGGCACAGGACACACATGGGTCACAATGTATTAGGCAACACAGACATGGAGAACCATAAACACCCGTGATGGGCCCAACCAGCTGAGGGGGTGGCCGCACAACCGTGCCGACAGACATATTGAGTACAGCGACAGCCATGCGCAGAGGTCAGGGATCATGTGGAGTGTCCTGGGGGGCATCCAGGTATGTGTGGACAGGTGGCAGAACCATGTCCTGCAAGCTTGAGTCAGGTGAATGCAGAGAATGGTGGCCTGCCCAACGTTGGATGCATGGGGATGGCACATGTCACAATACCCACACAGTCATGGACATCATGCACAATACACAGTCTAATCCCACACAAACAGCTTGCATCTTGCTACTCGACACATAGACACATAGCCACTATCAGGGGAAACCATGCCAGACATGCCGTATGCACCATGGCAGGAAACACAACAACTCTCAACTGGTTTTATTCAACACAGACAAATGTATCGCATGAAAAAAACATTACAGAAGAGATAAGGAAGACTCAAAGAAGGAGTGATTTAGGAAAAAGACATACTGTATTAAATCAGATTATTTACATAAGGACATGTATACAATTAAATTAGAGCAAATTGGAAACAAATATAACAGCACTGAACGCAGAATTAATATGGACAACCCGAACTTGTACTTGGTGCTCAAAGTGTAAGTGACACGAAGACGGCGACGCAAGTGACAAGGTGAGATCAGCAGGAGACGGCGCAACGTGAAGTGAAAGTGAGAAATGAAACAAAAATTACAGGGTTCTGAATTCAATTTTTAACAATGCAAAATAATTTATACATTAATTTAAAGAACCATAAGGCCATCAGTTAAGCTGAAAGGTCGACGGCGTTTCGATCCGATATAAAGTAGGATCATCATCAGGACTGGGTAGTAATATTCATCACAGTGCTATGCAAAAGAGGAAACAGTATGAATGAATGAAGGAAGTTGTAAAAGGAGAAGCAAGGTAAAAAATTACTTACAATAAGTTAATCTTGCCTAGTAGTCAAGACGTCACCAAGGGCAAGAGTGGGGAGGGAGAGAGGAAAGGGTAGAAGAAGGAAAAGGAGAGTGGTAAAACAAATACCTGAGGTGGAGAAATGGTGCAAAAACAGGTCCAGAAGAAGAAGGGCAAGGACAAATTAAGCTAATGGTGATGAAACAGCTAAGGAATCGAAACTAACTAGAACCGATTACCTGGGACTGTTGGAGGGGGACGAGGGACTGAATCCGAGTAGGAAGGTTAGGCGACGAAATCAATTAATCTATATCGCCGAGAGTTTACTCGTGGCCAAGGAGGCGTGATGACTAATCAGGTTGGCAGCCGTTCTAAAGGAGGGGGGAAGGGGGGGAAAAAAAACAAGGGTACTGGTATCAAACTAAGGAAACCTCGTAATTCTACGTGGCATCAAATCTGGTAACAAAGGGACCAGGAAATCTTACAGTCAGGATGTAGTAAGCAATTTAAGAAAAAGAGTGGATCAATGCTTGTTTGATCCGGGTCCGGAGGAGGAATGGGCGATGAAAACAGCAAATCTGTATACCCAAGGTTTAAATCGTGGCCAGGGAGGCGTGATGGGCCGTCAGGCTGGCAGCAGTTCTGAAAACGGGAGGGGGGGGAACTGCTGCCAGCCTGACGGCCCATCACGCCTCCCTGGCCACGATTTAAACCTTGGGTATACAGATTTGCTGTTTTCATCGCCCATTCCTCCTCCGGACCCGGATCAAACAAGCATTGATCCACTCTTTTTCATAAATTGCTTACTACATCCTGACTGTAAGTTTTCCTGGTCCCTTTGTTACCAGATTTGATGCCACGTAGAATTACGAGGTTTCCTTAGTTTGATACCAGTATCCTTGTTTTCCCCCCCCCCCCCTTCCCCCCTCCTTTAGAACGGCTGCCAACCTGATTAGTCATCACGCCTCCTTGGCCACGAGTAAACTCTCGGCGAAATAGATTAATTGATTTCGTCGCCTAACCTTCCTACTCGGATTCAGTCCCTCGTCCCCCTCCAACAGTCCCAGGTAATCGGTTCTAGTTAGTTTCGATTCCTTAGCTGCTTCATCACCATTAGCTTAATTTGTCCTTGCCCTTCTTCTTCTGGACCTGTTTTTGCACCATTTCTCCACCTCAGGTATTTGTTTTACCACTCTCCTTTTCCTTCTTCTACCCTTTCCTCTCTCCCTCCCCACTCTTGCCCTTCGTGACGTCTTGACTACTAGGCAAGATTAACTTATTGTAAGTAATTTTTTACCTTGCTTCTCCTTTTACAACTTCCTTCATTCATTCATACTGTTTCCTCTTTTGCATAGCACTGTGATGAATATTACTACCCAGTCCTGATGATGATCCTACTTTATATCGGATCGAAACGCCGTCGACCTTTCAGCTTAACTGATGGCCTTATGGTTCTTTAAATTAATGTATAAATTATTTTGCATTGTTAAAAATTGAATTCAGAACCCTGTAATTTTTGTTTCATTTCTCACTTTCACTTCACGTTGCGCCGTCTCCTGCTGATCTCACCTTGTCACTTGCGTCGCCGTCTTCGTGTCACTTACACTTTGAGCACCAAGTACAAGTTCGGGTTGTCCATATTAATTCTGCGTTCAGTGCTGTTATATTTGTTTCCAATTTGCTCTAATTTAATTGTATACATGTCCTTATGTAAATAATCTGATTTAATACAGTATGTCTTTTTCCTAAATCACTCCTTCTTTGAGTCTTCCTTATCTCTTCTGTAATGTTTTTTTCATGCGATACATTTGTCTGTGTTGAATAATACCAGTTGAGAGTTGTTGTGTTTCCTTACATTATCACCCTATCTCAACGAGGTTTACGGGTTATGCTCCTGTTGTTTTTCTAAGTATGCACCATGGCAACACACCAGCATTGACTGAGAAGAGGCACCTTGGAGGCATAGGGACACCTTTATTATTCATGTATTCGGGAATGCAGAGGCAACTCGGAGTACACATAAACAGGTCATGTGGAGTAACATGTGGGTCCAACACTGGAACCCCCCTTCTGCAGCACAAATGCGTGATAGCCATGGAACTGGCACACAAGTGTCGGCTAACAGCTAAACACCCCCTGCTGCTCACGGAGAGGCTGCCATATACCATTGATCCTCTGATGTGGAAGTCCCACACCATGTCAAGCAAATGCAAACCGTATGTGTCCGAGGGCAGTGTTACACACATTGATGCCATCATCACAATCCACTATCCCATCACAGATGACTGGCAACAAGTCTGACCATCTATTCAGGTGTACCCAGCTACATGTCATGTGTCCCATGGTGATGCGACATGTCTGCAGAGGAACCAAACATTGACAGGGGCAGTGTGCACACATGGTAAACAACTGCCACACCCAATACACCCCTGATGCATCCCTTACCCTAAGGAGACTTCCAAACTTGTCCGTGAGTGTAACGCTGAGTCAGCACACGATGACGTGTCCATGAGGAATAGCAGTGCCACAACAATGCAACCAGCAGACGGCATGCGCAAGTACCTGGGGATGAGAGACACACAAGGAGTCAGCCACAAAAAGCACAGCCACTTGCATGTGCATGTACTCGACACATGTAAGGATGACAACATGCTAGGTCACAATTATGACTGGGGTAATACACTCATCACTGGCACCATCACTCCAGTGACACATCCACACACACCTCTGACTCACGTGGCATACATGCAGATGGACACACACATCGCAACACATGCCACACGGGGACCAATGCGTGCACACACAGACACTGGTACTCACCACTAAGCAAAGAAGTCGCGTATGAGCCGACTCCGGATGTCCTCTTGCGGAACCACATCCTCCACATCACTAGCCCCATTGCCAAGCCCTTCGTCCCCCACGGGTGGATGGTCCTGATCATCTTGATCCAGGATGAGTGGCACAGCTTTCTCAACTGCCATGTTGTGCAGCATGCAGCAGACCATGAAGATTTTGCAGACCTTCGCCGGGGCATATGGGAGGGCGCCGCCGGTCTTGTGGAGGCATCTGAATCGGCACTTCAGGAGGCCAAATGTCCTCTCTATCACTCGCCTTGTCCGGCCTTGGGCGGTGTTGTAGCGGAGCTGGGCCGGCGTGATGGGGTTGCGGAGAGGTGTGATCAGCCATGGCATGTTGGGATAGCCAGCGTCCCCTACATGGAAACCACATGGACATAAGTAGGACAGGAGAAGCGGTTGTGCTGGAAGTCTACGCAAAATACAGGACAGACAGAGTGTACCCACCAACAACACATGCTCGTTCGTTGCGCAGCTGCGTCATCATTTCAGGCACCCTGCTACGCCTCATGATGTAGGCATCGTGTGCTGATCCTGGAAAACGAGCACAGACATGTGAAATCACCATGTTGGACAGACACACCACAAGGGCATTGATGGAGTGGTAGTGCTTGCGATTCCTGTACGCTACCTCCTGTGCCTGTGGTGGTACCAAAGCCACATGTGTCCCATCTATGGACCCAATGACATGGGGCATCCCTCCCAGGGCATAGAATCCACGCTTGACCCCAGTCAACAGTTCAGGAGTAGGGAAATGGATGAACTCATCCAGGTGAAGCAACATGGCCTCTAAGAAATCATGCAGCACACGGCTGAACATGCTCTGGGACATGCCACCAACATGAGCTATGGTATATTGAAAGGTACCCGTGGCAAGAAAATGTAGGGCTGCCATTACCTTCAGCTTGGGTGTCAGTACCGTAGGATACCTGTGCAGCGGTTGCAGGTGTGGTGCCAGCCTTGCCGTCAACTCCTCAATCAACGGTTGGGGGAAGCGGTAGCAGCGGATACAGTCATTCTCCCGCATGTCAGCCAAGTCCGGAATTGGTCGGGGAAGAGGCGGCGCTCTGCAGTAATTTGGAAGTGACAAGGAAGAGTGAGTGCACTACAACAACAATTTATTTGTACTGAGCACATGTTAATCTGTCAATACACATATGCTACATACGGAGTCAGGTATGTGCCACATGCCCTGGACACATATGGCTGCCAGGTGACACTCCTACCAAGACCCAGCTACACACGGAGATTGTGAACCTCCACATGCCATGGCATGGGATTAGCTGTGTCCCAGTGTAAGTGAACAGCCAGACGCAACACAGGAGTGACATACATCAACACATCAGCAGAAGTAGGATGTCGATTTCAGAGACAGGTAGCGGAACACTAGAGCCACAGGTCACATGACATTACACTAGGACAGCCCACACACCTTGCCAGTAAGGTGTACATGTAATGACTCACCACACATTCATTGAGAGGATGCAGACATGTCCTTGTTACGCTACTCCGTGTCCCATGCATACATACGCACCTCACATCCGATACCACATGTGGCCTGGTGTGCGTAACAGTGTGCCATGTCCATCTACACACAGACACATGTTGGTTGCTGCAACAGCTGATGCTCTTGAGGGAACACCAACATCAAGCTAATGGGAACACACCACACATACATGACATAGACACATCGTGCACCGTGGGTAGTCACATGTCTGGTGTGGTAACCCCTGTAGCGGGCATCAGGGGACACTTGCATGTGTTGTTGACTGTGCCATGCCAGTGACGCTCATCCCAAGTGTGCAGTACGACATGCACACATGTCAAAGGAGTTAAGGGCATGCCTGGCACACATGGCACCATCACACATAGCATCTGTACACATCTCATCATACATCTGGTGCCTTCTCAACTTAGGAGTAATGTGCCACATCACAGCCTTTCACACCTGTGCCCCACACATGTAGTACTGCCCAGACAATGCCTTGATGTCCATCCATGGACGAGTATGTCAGCTCTATTCCTTCCTGTGTGCTGCCTGTCACCACTGTGATGTGTGAAAGGCACCGTACATTCGCTCAGAGGGCCTGTGTACGTTCCCTATCACCATGGGAGTGCTGCCGTATGCGTACCCATAGTGATAGTGAGCGTACAGGCGTGTGTACGGTCCGTACCACTATGGGTACGCATATGCGAGCACACCCATAGTGATAGTGAGCGTACAGGCGTGAGTACGGTCCGTATCACTATGGGTACGCATACGCGAGCACACCCATAGTGATAGTGAGCGTACAGGCGTGTGTACGGTCCGTATCACTATGGGTACGCATACGCGAGAACACCCATAGTGATACGGACCGTACACACGCCTGTACGCTCACTATCACTATGGGTGTGCTCGCGTATGCGTACCCATAGTGATAGTGAGCGTACAGGCGTGTGTACGGTCCGTACCACTATGGGTACACATATGCGAGCACACCCATAGTGATAGTGAGCGTACAGGGGTGAGTACGGTCCGTATCACTATGGGTACGCATACGCGAAAACACCCATAGTGATACGGACTGTACACACGCCTGTACGGGCCGTTGCTATGCATTTGGGGTGCCCTAGGGCCCCGGTACGCACCGTACCTGTGTGTGAAACTCCAAACTACATAGGGGACACATGAGGGACAAGTATAAAGGCCTACATGCATGCTGGTTGTCATGGAGACCAAGTTTAAAGTTTGAATTTTTTTCAGCAGGTGCACAGCAGTAGTCAGTTTGAATGAATCTACTTTGTTGCAATGTGGTTCTGGAGTTGACATCATGCTCAAGAAAAAAACACAATAAGAACCCACTGACTGTGCTAGGTTTGAAGGGATTGGAGGAAACATAGGATGCAAATGTGAGTGACCAATCACTCTGTACTCCTGTGCATAAAACAGGCCAGCAAGGCAGATATAAGGCAGCCAGGTCCCATGAGGGAGCACTTGCCTGCACATCTTTGGATTCTACGACCCTGCTGCTGCTACTGATTCCCTGGAACCATGTCAAGGTCTGTGGAGAGGGCACAGCCTTTCACCCTGGAGGAGAACCTGGCATTGCTGGATGTGATCCTCTCACAGTACCCCCTGCTGTATGGGCGACCAGGGTATCAGGTGAGTGCAGAGTCTACTAGCACAGGCTGTGTCCCTTGTTTGTGACTGTGACTTCTGGCATTGTGTCCAGGTGTGACACACATGCTATGTACTGTAGGGGGGGTCCCATGTCTGCCGTCCTCACTTGCATTGTGTTTACTGTGACAATCACTGCATGGTGCATGCCACATTCTGCCTGTCTTGTCCTCCTGGGAATGTAGCCTCTACAGTCCTCATTTGATTATGTGGTCAGCCCAGTGTGACAGGTGACTGTACCCACAGATGTGTGTTAGTTCTGTGTACCTGTGCTGAGAGTGTCCACATGATGTGTTCGTACCCTGGACATCGGTGTGTGTGTAAGTCCCCTGTCATGTGGGTGGGTGCATATGTGGAGTGTGGCACCCGGGCTGCATGAGGGATGGATATACCCTGCCCATGTGATGTGAGCAGGGAGCAGTGCTGTGTGTCTGACGTGCAGAGCCAGCCCCACACCTGTGAGCCCCCCCCGTCTAGTGGCACATGTGCAGAGTGAGGTTTGTCTCTGCATTTGGCAATGGCAGGTGAATGTCCTGTGCCTGTGTGTGTCTGTGTACTCTGCTGAGGTAGCGTCAGTGGCCTGTGGCATGTGACTGCTTAGAGGTGCTGCACATTATCCTGGTGTAGCTTGTGATGCACAGTGTGAGCCTGGATCATTGATTGTGTCGTTGCCCTCATTCCACCTGTGTACTTTCAATGGCAGGTACTGCTTTTGCCCTTCCCCAGAGAATCATGTCCTTATGACAAAGGTGCAATGCGTTGGATGCATACTATGCCTTGTTGTAAACAGCAAATTTGTTCTAATATGTGTCTCTGTGACATGTGCCAGGTGTATTGATGTAGTGTCACTTGTTCATCCTCACAGGTAGGCGCCTCTGCCAAGAAGCAGATCTGGATGAACGCCGTCAGTGCCGTGAGGAGGACGGACGGTCGCAAGCGGCGCCTGGCCCAGGTGAGGAAACGCTGGCAGGATATCTGGTGCTGGACGCGGAGGATCGCACGGGTCCTGCTGGGGGACTCACCTGAGACCCATAAGAACCGCGGGCGCCGCCGTCTGACCCACATCCACAAGCGTGTGCTGGCGGTGGTATTTCCAGACTTGGACAGGCGCTTACAGGAGAAGCAGCAGCAGGAAGGGGGTAGGTACATGTGTGTTTGTTGTGTGTCACCAGCATTTGTAAGTGCACAGTTGCATGGATACACTGCCAGGGTTTAAAGGTGCTGTGAAGATCCTGTTACCCACAGTATAGCGGTGCTCTCCTGCCTCCCTTCCCCTCCTTGCAATGTGTTCCCTGGTCTGTGTCTAGTCACTCCTTCACAAGGTTATGTAGGCTGGCACTTTCTCCACGTGAACTATGCCTGTAGCATCATGTGTGGGGGTGGTGTGTAACAGGTTTTGGGACCTTGCCTGTGCCCTGTCCAGTTCAGTACTTGTGGGTTCCATGTTAGTTGGCACTGATGCTGAGTCTAGACATGGGAGTTAGTCTCTCAAGTGTCATGCCTTACAGCACGCATGTCCTATGTTGTGGCCTGTGACATGATGTGCATGAGTGTGCGATACGCATAGTGCAGGGATGGTGGCGTGTGTTGCAGTCATTCCCATTCAGGACCATGGAGTTGTGTGGCCACTACTGTCCCCTGGGGCATATTTTCCTAGGTATCATGTGTGTCATCACAAAATGTGGACACTCTCAGTGTCTACAGCATAGGTTGTGCTCTGTGCCATTGTCCCCTGGCACCATGTATATTGACGTAAAATGTAGTACAAGTGTCCACTGTACAGCCTGACCTGATTTTCCTTGTTCATACTCATGGTGGCCAGTGCCTGTGTGTCTTGTTACAATCATCTGATGATGACCATTTGTACATGATTATTTGGACAGGCGCACCTTGGGTATTTTGTGTCCAATCTTGCATTCATCCAGCCCATGTGTATTTCACCCAGACTAAGAGATGTAAGTGCTTCCTGTGTCTCAACAAATTGTCTTATGTAGGGGGTGGTTGGTGCGGGCAAAGCCTACATGTCAAAACCTGATATCTCCTTGCTAGGTCTGGCCAGTGTGTGATGTTTGTCTGCACATACACTCAAGGTGCAGTGAGCCAGTCATGGTGGGCATGTTTTCAGTATTACCTATGCAGCATGTGCCTCAAGTTCATGGATATGGTCCCTGCTCATCCCTATTTTCGGCAACGCTGTGTGGTGCAGATGCAGTGCTGGATTGTCCCCAGGGCCTGGCTCCTCTGTCAAACTCCATTTCATGTAATTTGCTATTGTGTCATGCTCTTCATAGTTTTTCAGTGGCATGGTGGGTCAACCAACTGTGTGTTGCATGCCCTACATCTGTACCTTGTTTAGTAGATGTTACTGATCTTTCTTTTCAGGCTATGCACTGTAACCTATGTAGATTGGACTCATGTGACATATGTATACAGGTGTATGATTAATTGCTGTCTCTTCACCTTGCCCACAGCATCGTCGGGGGACACGGAGGGAGACATGAGCACAGACGGAGCGGAGGCACTGAGCAACAGTGCCAGCGGTGACATCGTGCCTGGCACATCGAGTGGAACTGAGGCGGAGGAGAGTGAGGCCGAGGACCTGTCCACTGGCACGACAGAATATGAAGCTGACGGGTCCGAGGATGATCTCTCCGGGTGGGCGGAGGCTGCACCAGCACCTGACAGCGGCACAACATCTCTCCCCGCCCCCTCCATTGCCATCAGCCGCCTCCCACTTGCTCGTGTCCCTTCCCAGCGTGCCCAGTCACCACATGTCTCCTTCCTGCCAGGCACCGCACCCCCTGCCCCTGTCTCCACTGCTGCCGCCAATGCCGAGTCTGTGGACATCCAGCGGCAGTTGCAGGTTGGTCAGGCTGCGATGCTTAATGTCCTCCATGGCTACAGCCAAGTGCTGACCAACATGGAGGCATACTTGGAGGGCATTTTCTCATCGCAGGCTGACCAACGCAACTTGCTGAGGTCCATTGACTCGACACTGACTGCAGCAGTGGGTCTCCTGCAGTGCTACGTCCAACCCCCTACCCCTGACCCATCCACACTTCCCACTCCCATGCCTGTCCCACGTACACCCAGACGTCAGCATGCACCCACCACAACAGACACAGGCACCACACCAGCAGGGAAGGTCAAACGCACACCTCCTGGCACGCACACACAGGGTGAAGTAGGCACACCCACTGGGTCGGGGGGCAAACGTAAGCCACGCAGCCAGACTGGGAGTCCGCATTCCACCAAATCCACTCCCTCCAAATCCCCTCCCCTCAGCTCTCCTGGCCACATATCCGGCAAAGCCTCCTTCATGGCCGCTCTGTCCCTGAGCCCCACAGTGACACCACCCCGCAAGCGGTCAAGGGAGTCCCCGGTCAGGGTGGTTGAGTCCCCACCCCCTGTCCACACCCTCCCCCAGTGGCGCTGCGACCCATCCCTCCGCCCCCCCCCCTCCTTGGGGCCTGTGGTTCCTTCGGGTGCAGGGGAGTCGCTGGAGGACCTTGCTAAGGTGTGCAGCGCCATCCTGGCCTCCGCCTTTGGCCCTGCCCCACCCCCTGTGGTGGAGTCCTCCATCCCTGCACCCACAACGCCTACCCTTCGCCCTCATGTCCCTGCGGTGCCTGGTCCTTCCCCCCCACATGATGCCCTCCCCGCTCTGGAAGACGAAGGAGTCTGACTGTGCAGGCAAGCTAGGGGACACGCGTCCCAGTGTGTCCCCCACCTGGATTTGAACTTTGGATTGCCCTATGGGCATTGTACATTTTGAACTTTCAAGGGACAAACAGATTTTTGGATGCTGAATAAAGCAATTTATTTTTCCTTAGTACACTACTGTCTGTCTGGTATTGCTGTTGGTCGACCTGCCCCATTATTTTGGGTGGTGATTATGTGTTGGGTGTGTGGGAATTGTAGTCTTGTGCTGGTCATAGGGTGGATCCTGGTATCTGTGTGCCATCACAAGCTGTTGGCTACATAACTTTGTTCATGTAAGCAGTTACTGCATGGTGTCATCGTCCCAAGGTGTGTTCCTTCCTCTGTGTAACCTGACATCTTCCCTGCAGGGTCTTTCCAATATGTGGTGCTGAGCTGTGTCTACATTGGCTGGGTGTGTGACGGACTCGTTAGACTTGGGCCATGCATGCTGAGCGATGTCTCCACCTGCATCATTCGTGGCGTCCTTGGTGGTCACTGTACTTGTGTATGTAGACTGTTGCCATGACTTCATGTGTACATGTTTTCTTTTTGGCGCTATGCATGTGTATACTCCCAGCCTCGCACACATGTGGTACATGTACTGCAGGATCTTTGTGCACCTGACTGACATTTGTGGGCATTGGATCTGTGGGTACTCCACCCTTTTCTTTGCAGGGGCACTGCTGTGAGTGTTAGGCACCCACCCCTCTTGTGACTGGGCACTGCTGGGAGGACTCTGCACACACCCCTCTTGTGACTGGGCACTGCTGGGAGGACTCTGCACACACCCCTCTTGTGACTGGGCACTGCTGGGAGGACTCTGCACACACCCCTCCTGTGTCTGGGCACTGCTGGGAGGCCTCTGCACACACCCCTCTTGTGACTGGGCACTGCTGGGAGGACTCTGCACCCACCCCTCCTGTGTCTGGGCACTGCTGGGAGTGTTAGGCACCCACCCCTCCTGTGTCTGGGCACTGCTGGGAGTGTTAGACACCCATCCCTCCTGTGTCTGGGCACTGCTGGGAGGACTCTGCACACACCCCTCTTGTGACTGGGCACTGCTGGGAGGACTCTGCACCCACCCCTCCTGTGTCTGGGCACTGCTGGGAGTGTTAGGCACCCACCCCTCCTGTGTCTGGGCACTGCTGGGAGAAATCTGCACACACCCCTCTTGTGACTGGGCACAGCTGGGAGGACTCTGCACCCACCCCTCCTGTGTCTGGGCACTGCTGGGAGGCCTCTGCACACACCCCTCTTGTGACTGGGCACTGCTGGGAGGACTCTGCACCCACCCCTCCTGTGTCTGGGCACTGCTGGGACTGTTAGGCACCCACCCCTCCTGTGTCTGGGCACTGCTGGTAGTGTTAGACACCCACCCCTCCTGTGTCTGGGCACTGCTGGGAGGACTCTGCACACACCCCTCTTGTGACTGGGCACTGCTGGGAGGACTCTGCACCCACCCCTCCTGTGTCTGGGCACTGCTGGGAGGCCTCTGCACCCACCCCTCCTGTGTCTGGGCACTGCTGGGAGGACTCTGCACCCAACCCTCCTATTTCAGGATATGTACGCTTAGAACATACACGGGTGTGGGTTCGCTCCATGCATACGAGGTGGGGGTACGGGTCGTACGTACACTGTTGGCATGGGGGTACGCTCCATGCATATGCGGGTGAGGGTACGGGTCGTACTTACACTGTTGGGGTGGGGGGTACGCTCCATACGTACGCGGGTGAGGGTACGGGTCGTACTTACACTGTTGGGGTGGGGGGTACGCTCCATACGTACGCGGGTGAGGGTACGGGTCGTACATACACGGTTGGGGTGGGGGTACGTTCCATGAATACGCGGGTGAGGGTACGGGTCGTACTTACACTGTTGGGGTGGGGGGTACACTCCATACGTACGCGGGTGAGGGTACGGGTCGTACTTACACTGTTGGGGTGGGGGGTACGCTCCATACGTACGCGGGTGAGGGTACGGGTCGTACATACACGGTTGGGCTGGGGGTACGCTCCATGCATATGCGGGTGAGGGTACGGGTCGTACTTACACTGTTGGGGTGGGGAGTACGCTCCATACGTACGCGGGTGAGGGTACGGGTCGTACTTACACTGTTGGGGTGGGGGGTACGCTCCATACGTACGCGGGTGAGGGTACGGGTCGTACATACACGGTTGGGGTGGGGGTACGCTCCATGCATACGCGGGTGAGGGTACGGGTCATACTTACACTGTTGGGGTGGGGGGTACGCTCCATACGTACGCGGGTGAGGGTACGGGTCGTACTTACACTGTTGGGGTGGGGGGTATGCTCCATACGTACGCGGGTGAGGGTACGGGTCGTACTTACACTGTTGGGGTGGGGGGTACGCTCCATGCATACACGGGTGAGGGTACGGGTCGTACTTACACTGTTGGGGTGGGGGGTACGCTCCATACGTACGCGGGTGAGGGTACGGGTCATACTTACACTGTTGGGGTGGGGGGTACGGTCCATGCATACGGGGGTGGGGGTACGGTCCGTACATATCCGTACCCACGCTATGGAATGCTTGTGCGGGCCGTACCCAGGCCTTTGCCATGTGGGTACAGCCGTCCCGCCATTGTTAGGGTGACGTAGGTGCGGGCATGGTACGACTCGTACCCACGCTCTTAAGGCGTGGGTACGGGACGTACCTGTATTGTTGTGTTGCCGGTTCACGTCGTCAAGCACTTCCGTTGTGGCGGACGCTGGCTTTGCTGGACACGCCCCCACCCCCTCGTAGTGACCAGGGCCTGTGGGTGAGGTATGTCCAGGGCATGTGTGCTGTGTGACTTTGGTGGGGGTTTTGTGGCCTGCCCCTGCTCCTGCCCCCCCTTTCCCCCCTCCCTTTGTTGTTCTGACCTTCTGCGGCGTCTGCGTCGTAATCTGTAGAGGAGGTCGACTGCTATGAGGGCCGGGATGACACGTAGGTTCGGGTCCATGTCTGTCCGTCGCGTACAGGTACTCCTTGTTCGCGTCTTCCTGATTTCCCGGCAGTTTTTGGCTGCCGGAAAATATTGTCCGTGCGGGATGACGTTGGTGCGAATCGTACTTCCTGGTTCGTGAATGGCAGGCTGCGTGCGTCCCGACGTCACGTCGGCGCTTTCCCGGATCACATTTGTATGTTTATTTTCGTCGGTCGGGGTTTTGTACGATTCGTACGGAAATGGTATTTCCGTGCGAATCGTATTTCCATGTTTGTATATTGTTACGACCGGGTACGCGTCGGACGGAGAATATGCTCCGTCCGACGGTTCGTACCCGGTTTTTACAGGATCGTAATCGGCATCAAAATGTTTTGTTGTCTGCATGTACTGTGGTATACAACATAATTACCTTTTTGTGCCGTATTTCTATGAAACTACTGAAAGGATTTTAATGTAATAGAACAAAGGATCCTCTTCACAACATAATCTACATTCCTGCCAAAGTTGATGAAACTCTGTTGAGCCGTTTTACAGCTAAGTCTAATACAAAAGTTCTCTGGTAAATGCATTGCAGAAAAAATGCATTTTGGGACCCCTTTTTTCTTTGTTTCCCCCCTTAATGAGTCACAGTGAAACTTTTATTCATCCACCTATGTAGAAAAAAGGAATAGGTCTGCAAAGTTCTGTGGAGATTCAGCAAAAGGGGCAAAGTTATTACCTAGCAGAAATTCGAGGAAATCCTATCTCTTCAAATCCTAACTATAATACAGATGGATGCCAGCACTCTGTAACGTATATATTTGCATGTGAGCGTGTGTGTGTACACACATGTGCCATGGCCAATATCACGATATTTAGATCACCCATACTATTACACGCACTTTAACTCATATATTTCTACAGTGGAAATGTCAAATTCAAGTTTATTTCCACAGTACAGCATCATTGACATGAGAAAAACACTTTTTACTCTCTCACAAATTGCATGTTATAATTATTTTAGAGAGGGAAACAACTCTTCATTCAGTCATATCTCTTCGTGTGACTTTATGTTGCTGCACAAATATAACTCCTTGCATCCTAGTTTTTGTTAAGCAAATTTTGTTAAAACAAATGTGCATGAAAAAATACCTTAAGTACTTTAGTGTGTTCCCCTAAGTGGGATGGGTATGCACACTGTCATTGGAACCAAGCAGTACCTGCCTGATGAGCCTGAAATTGGTGCAAACTGATAGATAGCGCAGCTCGATGACGAAGGGCAGCGCAGCTTGGGGATGACGAAGTGCCTGCATCATGAAGGGGTTTTTAATCTCCTGCGCGGATCGAAATCAAGACATTGAGACGTCAATGCTTTTCTCCATCCAAGGTACTTTCTCAGAGGGACTTGCGGGACTCCTGTAGCCAACCTGCCCTCCATCGCGCTCAGCCTGAGCTGTGGATTTGACTGGGTCCAGCACATCCTCAAGTAACCTCTTAGCGCTATTGACTTCAAAGCATTACTTTTTGACTTATTCTTTACAAATTCATAACTCCGGTCTACTTATTGGGTTTTTGTCGGTTTGGTCTTGTTTTACTCATAAAAGTATTCTCTATTTCCCTGAACCTCTGGGGAGCCTTTTTATGGTGTATTTATTGTGTTACTGTGTGTTTGTGTGCGTGTTGGTGCATGTGTATGTGTGTGTGTGTGTGTGTGTGTGTGTACACAAATACTTTACACATTACCTCTTTAAATAAGCCTGACTGCTCTGTGCCAAGCTACCCAAGAGTGAGCACAGGTTATCTTTCAGTGTATGTCTAGCTTACTATGACTAGGATTGTGGCCCCTACCTAGACAGGGTGCATACCTCCGCCAACTATATACTCAATTCCTAAAATTGGTGATCGGCAGTAAGGATAGGAGATGTGTTTGTGCAATACCATATTGCAATTCAGTGTTCATCACAACTCTATACTTAAGACCAGTTCAAGACGTTTTTCAATTATCCCTGATTGGCTATTTTGATTTTTCTGCTAAATATTCTCTCTCACTCTAGGAGAAGCCACACCTGCAGGAATTAAGTTTGAGTTGTCTTGATTAGACTGTGTAGTAGTTGAAAGATTTTTACAAAGACTTTCAAGTTTCTAGCAGGGGCTTTACCAGGAAGGTGGAATTACAGAAGGCTTTAAGGGGCTGGGTGGAGACCCAGGTTGCAGGGGATGACATCCCAGAGGAGGAGCAAGAGATCCCAGAGGAGGAGGGTGACCTGATTTTGAAGTCCGAAATGGCTCTGGAACTGCCTGTGGAGCGGGCCAACAACTTGCCAGGAGGAGTAGCAGGTCCCAGATTAGGGAGTAGTGTCTCCTTCAGGAACCTGTCCCCAGAGGAGCTGACAGACAAGACGGAGGAAAGGAAACTAAAATTGGAGCTTGCCGAGTTGGAGCGGCTCATGAAGAAAGGATCTAATAGGATTTGGTGGCAGTTATGTGGTGTGGGATGACATAAACAAATTGTTTGCAGCCTATGAAGTGGCTCTAAGAGTGTGCAAGGTCCCAGAGGAGTTCTGGGATGGTAGTCTGTGGAGGTATTTGCCCACAGTGGGGAGGGACATACTCCTCACACTAGAGGTAAAGGATCAGACATGCTACACTGCAATGAAGGCCATCCTAGTCAGCAAGTTTGAACTGACCCCTGAGAGGTATAGGCCCAGATTAAGGGTCAGCCTCAAGCTCTCATTACAAACATGAGTGGATTTCTTGGATTATGTCAACAAGGCATTGAAGGGCTGGGTGAGGGGGTAGCAAGGTTGCTGATTATTCAGGACATGATAACTTGATTGTGAAGGAGCACATGATTCATATATGTTTTCCAGAGCTGTGCCAACACCTTGTTGATAGCAAGTTGACTGACCCCAGATACTTGCTGAGGAGATGGACATCTGGGTCAGCACCAAACTTTTCAAGAAGGCATTTGGGGTACCCAAAAGGGTGGTCCAGATTCCCACCAGAAGAAGGAGGATGGAGATAAAAAGACAGAGTACTCTAAAGGCCCCTAAAACAACTCCCAGATGAAAGCTTCTGGTTCTCATTCACATTCTGGCCACCAGAAGAAAAACTATCCTGGCAAAGGTCAGCAGCCAAAGCCCATCAAGTCTTATGAGTGCTACAAGTATGGGCACTACAAGAAGGATCCCAAGTGCATGAAAATAGCATCACCTCCCACTGGAGGAAATCGCCCAGGTGTGGCTAGTATAGTGCTGGGGAAGGAGTTTGTCCCAGTTAATGGGGGGGTATGGTGGTGTAATGATGGTTCGCAAGATCTATGTGCCCTCAAGTACTACTAAGTATAGGCAATGGGTCACCATCAATGAGCAAGATGTTGAGGCTCTGAGGGGCACAGGTACCAGCATGACTATGCTAAGGAGTCAGCTGGTGTCCCCAGAGCAGGTGATTCCAAATGCATTCCACCAAGCTGTGGCAGCTGACAGCAGAAAGGGTCAATACCCAGTAGCTCTTGTTCCCTTTAAGTGGGGGTGTTACAGGTCTTCTGAAAGGACCTGTGAGCCCTGCCATGCCTGTGGAATTTTTGTTGGGTAATGACCTAGAACACACTTTCTGGAATAAAATGGAGCTCAAGGCTCATGTGGAGATGTTACGGTTATCTGATTGGATCTGTGCAACAACTAGGTCTTTTGCTGCCCAGAATGGGAGTCAGCCTGGAACAATGGCCCAGCCAGCAGCTAAAAAGGGGGAAGGCTAAGGGCATTGTAAACTAGCCTGAGTGCCTTCCCAGTAAGGTGGATGGGGCACCTGTGGTGGCTGCAGCATAGCCCACTGAGGAGGGCACTGCTTTCCTTGTAGAAGGAGTTCAAGCAGGAGTTCTGTAGGGCACAGAGGGAGTGTCTAACTCTTGAGGGCATGAGGAAACAGGCTGAAGCGCGAGCAGTAGGTGATGTCTCTGGGAGTTATCTCATTTACTGGGAGGACAACTTCCTTTACAGTGAGCCCAAGGCTCCTGTACATGGGACAGCAAGGGCTCTGGTGGTCCCCCAATGCTACAGGGCCTTCCTACTGGAGCAGACTCATGAGATTTCCCTGGGAGGAAACATGGGCCAAGACAAGGCCCTTGCAAGGCGTGTTTCACACTTTTTTGGGCCCAAGATTAGGACATCCTCAGATGCAGTCTGCATGACCGGTGTAACCTGCCAGGTCAGTGGGAAGACAGTGCAGAGGCTGGAAGCCCCCCTTAATCCCTTCCCTATCATTGGCACATCCCCGGGTGGGCATCACAATTGCTGGTCCTATGGGTCCCCAGACTGCATCAGGCAACAGGTTTATCCTGGTTCTGGTGGATCATGCCACTAGATTCCCAGAGACAATCCCGCGGAGGACCATGACTGCACCTGTAGGGGCATAGGCCCTGATGGTGATTTTTGCCCATGTGGGTTTCCCCAAGAAAGTTGTGTCTGACAGGGGCACAAACCACATATCTGCATACATGCAGTCAATGTGGAAGTAGTTTTAGGTACCCTACAACTTACCATGCAAAAACCAATGGGCTTTTTGAGAGATTCAACAAGACTTTGAAAAGCATGATTAGAGGCCCACCTGAGGCCTTTAGGAATAAGTGGGAAATCTTCTTACCATGCGTGCTGTTTGCCTACAGGGAGGTATCATAGAAGGGAGTGAGCTTCAGCCGCTTGAAGATCTGTATGGGCGTCCTGTTAGGAGACCTCTGAGTATGGTGAAGGAGGGGTGAGACCAACTCCCAGGAATGCCACTTTTAGAAAGTGGCTATTTCTCTGCTCTTAACTTAGCTCTGTGTGCTTGCAGCCTGTCTCCAATACATGTCTGGAGTGGGTGACAGTTACACTTTGCGTATTCTCCCTAGACAGCCACAAGCACCATAAGGGTGGGTGTGGCAGAGTACTCTTTCGCATTCATGTGCATTCTGATAGCTTTCCTGGGCAGGAAGGGGAAGAGGGAGCTGACACTTACATCTGAAGAGGCTGTGTCCTGTCCCCGCACCAGATAGCCTGGCAGACAGGGCTGGGATGAAAGGAGACCTCTGCACTTCAAGGTGCAGCCTGGAAGTCACCCCCACTTCAAAGGCACATTGGAGTAAAACCACTGGAGGTTCTGACCCTACATAATCAGTACACTCTTGGTCCTGTGAAGAACTCTGCCGTGAGCAAGGATTGCTGAGCT
Source organism: Triturus cristatus (assembly GCF_964204655.1). Classification (NCBI taxonomy): domain Eukaryota; kingdom Metazoa; phylum Chordata; class Amphibia; order Caudata; family Salamandridae; genus Triturus; species Triturus cristatus. The sequence continues at coordinate 1,061,602,800 of NC_140593.1, read as the reverse complement.
ACAAGGATTACAATTTTGCCTGACTGCTGCTCTGAAGGAACTGCTTTCTGCTTTGCTGAGCTGCTCTGCTGATCTCTGCCCTTCGGAGGACAAGGACTGGGCCCATTTCACATGAACCCAGAGTGACTCCAAGGGCTTGCTTGCTTGCCCCCAGTTCTGATGTCTCAGGTCCATCAAAGACTTTCTTCAACTATGAAACAGCATCTGGTCTCTGCCATCTGTGAATACTGCCCTGCAGGTGGTGGCAATCCAGTCCTGGGCCCTTAAATGGTGATTTATGCTGTCCAGAAACATCAAAATGAATACAGTGACAACTTTGAGCCGATCAGAACAAACACATTGCCCTTTGACACTGACACAGGAGCCGATCAAAGACATCGCTTCAACTGACTGTGCGACCTGATAACGACAGACAGCTTGGCTTGAGGACAATGCAGTGCCTGCATCATAAAGGAGTTCTTCATCATCTGTGTGGATCAAAACCGGCGCATCGAGACTTCGACGTTGAAACTTTTCTCCATCCAAGGTACTTTCTCAGCGGGACCTACAGGAGTCCTGTAGCCGGCCTGCCTTCCATCGCGGTCGGTCTGAACTGTGTATTTGCCTCAATCCATTGAGAGGTCATGTAACCTCTTAGCGATATAGACTTCTAAGCACAACTTATTTTATTTATTCTTAAAAGTTTAATAGATCTGGTTCTAGTGTGTGTGTGTGTGTGTGCGTGTGTGTGTGTGTGTGTGTGTGTGCGCGTGCATGCGTGCGTGTGTGTGTGTGTGTGTACACAAATACTTTAAACATTACCTCTTTAGATAAGCCTGACTGCTCTGTGCCAAGCTACCCAAGGGTGAGCACAGGTTATCTATTAGTGTGTATCTAGCTTACCCTCACTAGGATTGTGATCACTACTTGGACAGGGTGCATACGTCTGCCAACTAGAGATACAATTTCTAACATATATTTAATGTTTTACATGTCTTGGCTGTGAACAACCTCCAAAGTCGTTTTTCACTTTGGCAGTTCTAGCTCTCCTATAGATTACCATTTGTTTACACTATTACGTTCAATTCTGTTTAGGAATAGCTAAGAAACTGTTCATGACTCATTTGCATAGTAATTTAGAATCCAACTTAATGGTCAAGTTTGATTTTATATTCCTATTTTGGAAGCTAGACTTTTAGAAAGTTGTCATTTTCCTGCCTAAAAACAAAAGGGTGTCCTTCCACTGTCCAGCTGTCATCTAACCCCTGATGGCTCCCCTGTGGTGAGATGTGTATTGCCCCCAGACAGTGGACTAAGGGTTCTGTGTGCGGGGAGGCATACTTCTCCATTGACAGGATGGACTCGGGCTGTGCTTGCCCTTCCTGACCTTTAAAGGATGCCTAATATGTCACTGGTAGATGCAGCTCAAACCTAAGCCTGCATCCCTTTTGTCTCTCTTATCAGGCTTGCATCAAAACCAGCGGAAGTAGAGGAACTAACCAGAACTGGTGTAATGGTTGGACAAAGACTTTCCTCCACCAACAGGTGGGCCCTGGGCATGAAAGTGGACCCCACAGAACTCTCCTTAGAACAATCCTGCACCTGTGAAGGACCTCACTGCTGTCTGAAACTTGAACGAAGATTGGACCTGATTGCCTTGAACCCAGGACTCCAGAACTGACTCAATGGGTCAGATGGCTGATCTCTTGTTTGAGCACCAGCAATACAACAAGCTTCTAGAATCCTCTTCCCGGCAACTTCCCAGCTGACCAGTCCCAGTTGATCTTGCCCTGGGCACTGCTACTGGCCTCTGCTAGAGTGAGACCTAGCACCCAAGGGGTGCTATCCAGGCTGTAGGGTGTCATTTTTTGTAGCACCCTACAAAATGCAAATACCTGTAAATTAACTGTACACATTTAGCAGTTAGGAAAGCAACATTTAAGCAAATTGTTTTGTAATTCTGAAGTGTGATGGAAAGACAGATTTTAATAGGATCAAAGCAAATCAAGACACTTTACTTGGTGATGCACAAATGATAAATATTCCCTGAAACCCGATTTCACACATTATTATTTGTGTGCAATATAGATTTTCAGTAAAACTGCATGTCTATAAATTTAGTGGCCATTTCAATGGAAATGTGATGTCTATAAATGACTGCATTACCACACAATGCTTTTGGTACATTAAAAAAACCCTGCCTTGTGTCCATTAATGATAGGTGAGTCGTGAAAGTTCGTTGTTCTAAAGAGTGGGTTGTGGTTATAAAAAGTTTGTAAAGCACTGGCCTGATGAATGCTGCTGTCTATACTAAACTGTGATGTTACTGGTACGTGCTGTAGTGCTACTAGTACTATGAATGCTATGAGTACAAAACACAGGTGTCTCACCACACCAAAATGTACAAGAAGGAGTGTCTCTGTATCAGCAAGATCAACCCACACTCTTTTCAATGACTTCTCCTTCGCTGCAGCTCTCACTTCAAGATCTATAACTCTTGTTTCAAAGAGGGGTGCCAGCATAAGTCTTTTACCTCTCCACTAGGGCCCTTATTCCCCGTCTAACAGTATTTTGAGAGATAATTCTGCATGTTGACTACCATTTCAAGTTGCAAATTGGAATTGTTTTGTATTTTCATAGCATCAAGCCTGTCTGGTTTTACCTTCTAGAATTTGTGCTGGGAAAAAGCATGATACTAAAGCAGTTGCTGGAATACTGTTTCTGACACAATCTCCCAATCAAGATTACTGCTCCAAGAAGAACAAAGGACATAAAGTCTTCTTTGTTAACTCACTGAATACCCAGTGATCCTATGCTTACTAGTAACAAAACAATGTTTTCCAAACTGGTTAACAATTTTCTCCTTCTGTCTCACCATCCACTCACTTTTTCAAGGATTGAGCTAGGATTTTATGCACCCTAGACACAGTGCATTTTGCTGATGCCTCATCTTGGAAATTGGGACATGGTGATGCTGTAGAAAATTTGCTTTATTGATTTCTTTCTATTACACGTCTTTTTTGCTAATATTCAAGAGGAGCTAAAATAACTCTTCTAAGCATTTGTACTGCATGTGAAAAATGTATTCTAGTGTTCAAAAAACAATTGATGTATTGGGCACAAAGCCTACTAAGATATCAGGGCAGGAGTTTGAGGGGAAAAAAAAAGTCAAAGTGATGTAAGGTAATGGATACAGCACACCATCTCTTCAGCTGCATTGATCAATCTCACTTGAATTTACTCATCCCATAGCTCAACTCTGACCCATCCAGTTCAAAAGAATACTTTGAAACACCAACACCGCAGTTGCACACAGCCTGCAAGAACTTGCTTATGATACACTTTGCTCTCCAACAGCAGTAAACCTAACTAAAATACTTAAGCTCTTGCAACAAACACCATCATTCATTTTTCCAACCAACACAGCACATATAGCCAGGACACCTCCGGGTAACAGAGCGCTTTAGAAATCTTTTTAACATAACATAACATATCAACCTTTATATTAACGCCATACTCTTACTTAGCGACATTGCTAAATTTACCACATAGATTTGCAACTGAAACGCTTCAACACCTACAGCACAACATATGTCAGCTACTAGGAAACCCTACATTTTAGATGAAAACAAAGTGTACATAATGTCACCAATCATTTGAACAACAACTGCCAAACACAACTCAGCAGAACATCACTGTTATACCATGGGTGTGTAGTCTGGAATATCAAGCAGAGAATATCGCTATACCTTAATACCGTAGCCAAAATATCGTGGGCAAAAAAGGTAAGCACATATATCGAAATATAGATTTACTATTCTTAATTCGATATCTAAGTAACTTGAAGAGAGAGAGTGTGTGTGTGTGTGTGGCGGTTTTGTCACCGACTCTAGAACGGAGACAATGCTCAGATTCTTCAAGGGCTAGCACCCTTGAATAAACATTCTCCACAACCTTACTAAGAAAGGAAAAAGGAGCTAACACATCCAACGAGGTAAAACTCTGCTCTTTATTTTGTTTACATGGTTTCTATATGGGATATATATATATATGTATATATACATATATATAGATATAGATATATATATCAGTAGCGGTCCGTGGAGGGAGTTCGGTAGGGCAGTGAGGGGCTGCGGGGGAGGGGCAGAGTGGGGAAATGTAAACTTCGGAGGATACCATTATGCTTGGGAGTCTCCCAGGTGAGTGTATGCCTGCCTGTAGGAGAACACTGTTTGTTTGTGCTGCAGCGAGTGTATTTGCTCTATGTGATTACTATAATTCAGAGCAAGGAAAAGACTAATCCAGTCGTAATACACTATCTTGGACACAACTTAATGACCTTGGGGGTGAGTCAAAACCCCTTACTAATTACCTACCCCCCGCAGCAAGCAATATAAGTCTGAATATAATCTTGTTGAATTAACATTGACTTACTAATAACCATCCTTTGTCAATCAGAACCTCAATTCAGTGAAACAACATGGAACAAAGAGCGGCTAAACGAATGGATAAAGCAGAAAGCATGTTCATAAAATCATCGCCTAGTGCCTCAACATGTAATGCAAGGACAGTATCAACAAATCCTGCAATGGCTACCTTAAAACAACTATTTGTTCAACTCGAGAAACTGCACCGCAAAGAAATATCACGCAGTTGGGAAATAATTACACTGGAAAAGTATGTTGAATACGGACTCGTACCTCGAGGTCTACGCATCTTCACTTTACCCAATCATCCCGATACCAGCCCAGAAATGCTAGATGAATGGGGAAAAAACAACATGGAGTGCTCTCGCACGATGATACTAATCATCATAAAATATGCTAAGAAGAATGTGGAATAACTACATATGAAAATAGAGGAAATGGAGCAACAAATAAAAGTATCAGAACAAGATGAAGAAATTATAAACAAACAACGGTTAATAATGGAAAAAAATCTAGATAAACATGAAAATGAAATACGAGAAAACAACAAAAATTTAGAAGCGATGAGTCTGACTATGAAAACGGAACAATCTTTACATTTGCCAAAAGATTTGAAGTTTTCAAACAACAATCAAATAACAAGCATCTAGCAACACGAGAGTCTCCATACACTACCCCAAGGGAAACAGAGTCAGATCTAAGTGAAAGTGAACATCGACCCTCTACAGCAACAACTATAAAGCTTTCTTTTTTAGAGGAAATGAAACTACTATACCAGGATCAACAGAATCCAAAAACAAGAGGAAGAGGACGGGGCAGAGGGCGTACGAGGGGACGAGGAAGAGGTCAATTTGGAAACCAAGACCACGGCGAAAAACAAGAAGAGGCAGAAAAACAAAAATACCATCTTCGCAATTGCACGGTGATGAGAAAGTAGGTTACATCAAAGAAAAAAAAGTGGAACCCAATTTAATAATAAATCTGTCCCATTATAAATTATCCCAAGATGAGCGAACTCTGTTTAACAAAGGATTGACATTTTGTCCTGAAAAACATCAAGACGAAGTCGAAACTAAGATAGATATGTATAAGCATATCCGGAAACTAAAACTGAAAAAATTCTTTGCAAAAATGTCCTCAAGATCACCACAAGACACAGCAATAGAAGTGTCTGATCCCTCAGTACCAATGGAAAGGTACACCATTGCAGAAACAAGTGGACTCAGAACTGCTTATGAATTGGCTCATGAAATGGATGAGACTCATCTGACGGATACACAATTACTGGAAGAAATGGGAATTCAAACGGATAAGTGTCCACGTACTAACTTTAAAAGTAAATCCAAATTTTGTCCAGCACTTCACCCTGGCAACCGGATTGACAATTTCCATGACTTAGTTGTGGCAGAACTAGAAGCCATGGAAAATACTAAACCTAGGAAAAAAGAAAATCTATCCATGAAAGAACGACAAGCCATGCAAGCACTAAAAACCAACAGTGCAATAGAAATCAAACCAGCGGACAAGGGTGGCAACATTGTCATTCTTGATAAAATAGATTACATTGAAGAAGCACACCGTCAATTGCGAAATGAAACCAACTATACTTTGCTGACCTCCAATCCTATTCCAAAAATGATCATAGACATACATAATCGAATATCCGAATGGCATGAAAAAGGTTTGCTCAGTCAAGATGAGAAGAACTTCTTAACAGTAACCAATCCAATAACTCCAACAATATATTTCTTGCCAAAGATCCATAAAACCCTCAAAAAAAACCCGGCACGCCCTATAATCTCAAGTTGTGGCTCCCTTTATGAAACATTGCGTGTTATGTGGATTACTTTCTGGCACCAATTGTCCCGACCTTAAGTTCTTTCATCAAAGATACTGGAGACTTTCTGAGAATACTAATGGAAACGGAATGCAATAAGATTACTTGTTAGTAACTATCGATGTTGTGTCTTTGTACACATCAATCAATCACAATATAGGCTTGTCAGCTATAGCCTATTTTTTTAAACAAAGACCAATTGGGGAGCTACAACACACAAACATGTTGATGGAAATGATCGAATTGTGTCTGACAAATAATGTATTTCTGTTCAACAAACAATTGTATTCCCAGAAATGCGGTACTGCTATGGGAGTTTCCTTTTCTCCAAGCGATGCCAATCTCACCATGGGTTGGTGGGAGAGGCATATAGCTTGGAGGGAAGAGAACGCCCCATATACCACTAACGTAGCCCTTTGGCTGCGTTTCATTGATGATCTCTTCCTCTTGTGGAAGGGACCAAGGGACAAATTGGTGGAATATATAGCAATCATTAATCAAAATGATGTCGGTCTGAAATTCACTTTTAACATACAACAAAGAGAAATTGAGTTCTTGGACACCAAGGTATATATAAAATCAAATAAAATACATACAACAGTCTATCGCAAAAAAACATCAACCAATAGTCTTCTCCATGGAACAAGTTTCCACCCACAGTCTCTAAAACAAAATATTCCGTATGGAGAGTTTCTGCGGATGAAAAGGAACTGTTCTGAGCCAGAAGAAATGGAAAGTAAATTTCTGGAAACAAAGACACGCTTTTCAACACGCGGATATAAATATGGCGATATTATTCGTGGAGAAGCAAAAGCTCAAACTCTTATCGGAAGAAATAAATATGAGAAAACAAATGATGATACACCACGACTAATTATGACTTACTCTAAGGAAAGCTTTCAAATTCGCAAGATCCTGATGAAATACTGGAATGTGATAAAAAAAGACATAGACATTGGTTCCACAATAGGAGACCGTCCATTAATTTCATATAGAAAGGTACCATCGCTTTGTGATACATTAGTCAACAGTCACTTTGAAATTAAAAAAACAGAAACCTGGTTTCAAAAACAACAAAAAGGATTCACAAAATGTCAAACCTGCAAAGTAGGAAAAAATCTCATAGTCATCAAAGATCCAAGAGGGAAAACATTTGAAATCAAAGACACGATTACATGCGAATCACAGTTGGTAGTCTACCTTATTGAATGTTTGTGTGGGAAACGCTATATAGATTCTACGATCTGTCCTTTGAAAAAGCGTATTTTGGAACACATCAGAGTGATCCAAAACAAAGATACAACCTATGCCATAGCAAAACACTTACAAAGTCATAATGGCAAAACCTGGCAAGACATCAGATACTCAGGTCTAGCTTTAATTTATGAACACGAAAGAGGAGGCAATCGCACTCAGAAGTTGAGACGTTTGGAGTCAAAATTAATAATCCGTTTTAAAACAAAAATCCCTTTGGGGCTCAACGGAGATGAAGAGATGTACGTACATCTATAAAGAAGAGACTGGATATATGGCACTTGGAATTTGCACATAAGTAATTCAACTCTAAAAGTCGTCTCCCTTCACTGCTCTCCACATGGTTGAAATATGAATATGAGAACTGTTTGTTAAAATGTGATGGAGCGTAAACTAAAAAGAAAAAACATATAAGAAACACTTTGGTATAATCATGGTCAATAATATATATTTTCTTTTCATTGTCTGTCGTGCTGCTTGGCATGCTGTGTATTATAAGAGACAATGGTCCCTGAAAACGAGAAATATTCGCAAAAAACAATGAATATAGCCAAAATTGGTGCTATATTATAGCCTATGTCCAGCCGGACAAGGCGACTTTAATAAGAAACAATAGTTTAGCGGTGATCAAAGGGATGTAAGCAAAATGTTGGTGGGACACAAGCCTGTATCCTGTGGCTTACATATCAAGAGGACATAGTATTTTGGAAAAACATACAGGCAATTGCAGTGATGTTTCTATGTCGGAGAATACTCGATAGTGAAACATCTTAGTATACAGTTTGTCACCTTCACCACATTTTATACACATAGATTGTTTTGGTGTAAGGTGAGCCACATAGTCGGATGTAAGCAAAATGTTGGTGGGACACAAGCCTGTATCCTGTGGCTTACATATCAAGAGGACATAGTATTTTGGAAAAACATACAGGCAATTGCAGTGATGTTTCTATGTCGGAGAATACTCGATAGTGAAACATCTTAGTATACAGTTTGTCACCTTCACCACATTTTATACACATAGATTGTTTTGGTGTAAGGTGAGCCACATAGTCGACGACGTTTCGATCCTTAACGGGGGGATTTTAGGATCATCATCAGGACTAATTAGTATGAATTGCCAATTTAAGAAATGCCTGAATTTACACAATTAGTACAAAAAACGACATGAACAATGAGGCAGGGAAAAAGATGGGGAAAAAGGAGAAAAGGGAACATGGTGATTAACGATTGATTTAAGTTAATTATACAACATAAGACTAAATTTGTCAGAACACGGACCAGACCAGTCTCTATATAAATACAATCTAACTGCATTGTGGCGTTCAATTTTCAGTAGTAAAAGAAAAGAGAAAGAAGAATAAGTGGTGATGAACATGCTCTCAGGGTAAAGCAAGCTGGAGGGAATCTACCAGCGTGTGTGGAAGACGGTGAATAAAAATATTTTTAAGTGCGTCACGAAGGTATCGGTGAGTGGAGCGGGGGTGTTGTGAGTGTGAAGGGAATAGTTACCTCGGGTGGAGACGAGTACAAAAGTATATTGATTCGTCTGGGTCCAATGACAAGAACGAGTCAAGGTTCCGAAGGAACGGCCTGCGAAGGGAATGCTAAGAAGTAAAAAACCGAAGCGGGAATGGTGAAACGGTGGGGCGAATAAAAAACAGGAATCATTTACCTCGAGTATCCGAGTTTACGAGGCAAAATGGAAATTCGTCTTGGTTCGATGACCTGAGCGAATTTAGGGAGTCCAAGAAGTGAACCTGCGAACGAAATACGAGTCGTAAAAAATCGAAGCAGGAAATGTGAGAAGGACCGTGTCTAAGGGGTGACAGGCTTACCTTGGGCAATGGAGGTACAATCAAGTCAACACGGTGATGCGGTATCTATCGAGGAAAAAGGGGGGGAAAATGAGAAGGGGTCTCATACTGTGACGGCGTGGTGCGTGGCCGGCATAGAGATCGGGGTGGACATACCTCGTTACAATGAAGGAGATGCGTTCCGTGGGGGTCTGCAGGACAGCGCGGTCGGACAATCCCGGATAGGCTGTGAGGAAGGAGTTTGTGTGTGGCTATTTTGTGAGTGCAGATAGTCAGGTGATCAGTCACATGGTAGTCATGTGATCGATCCAGGAAGTGAAGTGAGGGCAAGTGAAAGAGAATTGGCGAGTATTGAGCGCCATATTGGGTGAGTGAAAAGGACCGCCGATGCCGAGAAAGAAGACCGATATTGTAGCATGAATAGACAGTCAAGCAAGCCACATGAAAAAGGGAAATTCAGGGAGCATCCATATTCTGTACATGAACATAAATAATAAATCAGTTGTTTAACACAGTTAGCGCGTCTTTTCATTAGTTCAGCTAGTGCGGACGGCAAAGGCATAGTTTTTCATATGAGCAGAGGCTCTGTGTTTGCTTCAAGTTTATAGGGAGAGGACTGTGAGATCAAAGCAAGGATGTCCAATCCTCTAAGCGATTTAATCCTTTGTGTATGCTTTCCGTCTTCAAAATCCATTTTAATTCTTCTTTGTTCAGTAATTGGGATATATCCGCACCTCTTGGTGGAATTTTAACAACTGAAACGACTGTCCAACAAATGTCATCCTCAGTATGGCCAGCACTCTCAAAATGTTCCACCAACGGTGCATTAGGTGTTTTGCACCTCAGTCTGCTTCTGTGTTGGCAGATTCTGATCCGGATTTTTTGTGTTGTTTGACCTATGTAAATCATTCCGCATGGACATAAAATAGCATAGATGACATTACTGGTGTTACAATTGCTGAAGTGATTATGAGGTTTACGTATGGTGCCAAAAACAAACTCCTTACAATCAGCAGTGAATTCACAGACAGAGCAATTGCCACATTTATTATGCCCAACAACTGCCGGTAAGGACCAATAATCAAGCAATGTGCCGGTGCTTTTGGGGTCAGGGAGTGCTGCTCTGATCAGATGGTCTTTGATATTTTTGCTTCTCTTAAAAGCAAAAAGAGGTCTCTCAATGTTCAGTATTCCTGCATTCAACACACCCCAGTGTTTGAGAATACTTTTACGTACTTTATTGGATGAGGGACAAAAAGTCGTGACGCAAACTATGCGATTCTCCCTTTTCTTAGTTTTGGGTTCCAGAAGGACATCCCTTGGGCAGTACCATGCTCTCTTCAAGGCACTGCGGACCAGCTTTTTAGGGTATCCCCTAGAAGTTAGTTTACTGCTTAGAGTTTTAGCCTCCCTGAAGTAGTCCTCTTTAAGGGTGCAATTACGTCTGATCCGTAAGTATTGTGAGTAGGGAAGGGAATCTCTTAAGGCCCTAGGGTGATTGCTATTGTATTTTAACAGTGTATTTCGCTCTGTAGGTTTCCTGAAGAGGCTAGTAATCAGGTGTCCATCATCATGTGTTATGTTCAAGTCCAAAAATGGTATAGATGTGTTGTTGTGTGTGAGTGTGAATTTGAGACCTCCACAGTTATTGTTGAGCCAGTGTAGAAAGTTCTCAAGCAAGGTTTCAGTATCATGCCAAATAAAAAAGATGTCATCTATATAGCGTTTCCAGTGTGTTATTGCTGAGTGGAAGGGATTGTCTTGGACCATTATGTGATTCACCTCTAGGGCATTCATGTATAAAATGGCCAAATTCGGTGCAAAAACTGCTCCCATGGATGTTCCCTTGGTTTGTTGGTAATAGTGGCCATCAAATAAAAAGAAATTTCTAGTGAGGCAGATCTCTAGAAGTTGTAAAATGAAAAAAGTGGGAACAGCGTGTGGTCTGGTGCGGCTATCTAGAGTTTGCTCAATGATAAGTAGTGCGTCTCGTTGGGGGATGTTTGTGTATAGTGATTCCACATCTAAGGTGCAGAGAGTGTCGGTTGATGGATTGAAACTATGATTTTCTACTAGGGTGATCATCTGCATACTGTCTCTAACATAGTATGGAGTGGATGGGACAAAATTTTTAATGAAATAGTCCACATATAGACCCAGTGGCTCTAGGATAGACCCGCAGCCTGATACAATGGGCCGTCCGGGTGGATTTGAACAGTCCTTGTGGATCTTAGGTAGAGTATAGATGACTATTTATTTATATAGAGACTGGTCTGGTCCGTGTTCTGACAAATTTAGTCTTATGTTGTATAATTAACTTAAATCAATCGTTAATCACCATGTTCCCTTTTCTCCTTTTTCCCCATCTTTTTCCCTGCCTCATTGTTCATGTCGTTTTTTGTACTAATTGTGTAAATTCAGGCATTTCTTAAATTGGCAATTCATACTAATTAGTCCTGATGATGATCCTAAAATCCCCCCGTTAAGGATCGAAACGTCGTCGACTATGTGGCTCACCTTACACCAAAACAATCTATGTGTATAAAATGTGGTGAAGGTGACAAACTGTATACTAAGATGTTTCACTATCGAGTATTCTCCGACATAGAAACATCACTGCAATTGCCTGTATGTTTTTCCAAAATACTATGTCCTCTTGATATGTAAGCCACAGGATACAGGCTTGTGTCCCACCAACATTTTGCTTACATCCGACTATGTGGCTCACCTTACACCAAAACAATCTATGTGTATAAAATGTGGTGAAGGTGACAAACTGTATACTAAGATGTTTCACTATCGAGTATTCTCCGACATAGAAACATCACTGCAATTGCCTGTATGTTTTTCCAAAATACTATGTCCTCTTGATATGTAAGCCACAGGATACAGGCTTGTGTCCCACCAACATTTTGCTTACATCCCTTTGATCACCGCTAAACTATTGTTTCTTATTAAAGTCGCCTTGTCCGGCTGGACATAGGCTATAATATAGCACCAATTTTGGCTATATTCATTGTTTTTTGCGAATATTTCTCGTTTTCAGGGACCATTGTCTCTTATAATACGTTACTTCCCAAGGTCCCTGACTTATTGCTTTGGGTGCCCTTGTGTTTCTTTTACTGATTAAGCGCAATCGCTGGATTGCAAGGGCTCACGCTCTTATTCCCTCTTCTTCTAGAAAGTGGGTCACTTTCCTCTCCTTTTGACTACCATATCCGGATTCCCCCCACTCCCTCCCCTTTCCTTGTCATGTCAGATCACGCACCACTCTACACAGATGAATACATTAAAAGAATTCTAGAAGGCCCTTCCCTCTTTACTGACTCTACTAATGTCCCCCAAGAAATTAGTTCCACCTTATCAGAACAACTGGAAAAAATCAAGAAAAAGTCTGTTAGGTTGCAACTTATGATACGGATGCTTACAGAGTACCTAAAAGCAAATATCATTCCTACCGGCCTCCAAGTTAGAAACGTACCTGGTATTTTCACAGATATCCCGAAATACATCACTAACTTTAGCTATATTAGCACAACCTGCTCCAGACATTGGCTAGTTCTAGGCATAGACACAGCGACAGAAGAACTCAAAAAAACTCTGGATGAGATAACAGACCTTGAAAGACAAATCGCAACCAGTGACACTATATCAGATAGCAAGAAACTGCTAGAACAAATACAGAAAACAGTGGACGAATTCTACAGAATAGAACAGAACAAAAAATCTACTAAAGTTAAGAAAGACATAAAATCCTATTCCACCGAACGTACTTACCCTTACCTGACTAAGGATTATTATACCAACAGGTCTTACAACAATCAACGTTACAATCGCCCCTGGGGTAGATTCAACAGAGGTAATACCCTTGTCGGATTTTCGGATACTTCTGTAGATTCGTCAGACAATTCAGATCCCGGTGAAGGGACTAGCAGTGGGAACAGGGCACTCCCCAATCCTCAATCCTCAGCGCCCTCTTTTTTAGGCCGCGGCCCCAACGAACCTCCAAGAAGAGGTGGGTTGAAACGTGCTCACTGGCAGAACCCTCCAGGAGAACGACAAACCCGACGCAACTACTACCGTTGGTAAATTGTCCCTCTGAATTAAATTGCCCCTCAGAACTATATAGTAGTAATTCTTCTCATCAGACACAAACCAATCTTCTACTCCCCATATTTAATCTTACTAAGCAGCAATTGAATGACTACGAACTATCCATACTTAGCAAGGGACTCTCATTTGTACCCACAACTAGGACCAACTTTCTCGACCTGCAGACTGAAGTACTCAGGTTCTTCAGGAAGATTAGACTACAGAGTTATTTCTTACTTAACCCTCTTCCACCTAAAACATCTAATACTCCCCTGAGACCTCCATCCACTTTTTCCCCATCAGCAAGCATGGTTCCAGCTGAGGTTTCCTCCTTTGAGAAATTGGTCCTAAAGGACCTTTCTCAACTGGCGACAGAACGCCAGTTCATCCCTTATAACATTGCATTGGAAGAGAAAACAGCACTGCAAACTCTCAAGGCCAATGACATGATGGTCATCAAACCTGCCGACAAAGGCGGTGGAATAGTATTACAGGATACCACCACCTATAAAAACGAAATTCTGAGGCAACTAGGCAATACAGATCACTATTGCAAACTACCCACCAATCCTACAAATGAACTTAAACGGATTATACAGCAGACAACAAAATCAGGTCTGGAAGAAGGCTTCCTTTCCAAACATGAGTATGATTTTCTTAATGCCAAGGCTCCACGCATACCAGTCATCTATACTCTACCTAAGATCCACAAGGACTGTTCAAATCCACCCGGACGGCCCATTGTATCAGGCTGCGGGTCTATCCTAGAGCCACTGGGTCTATATGTGGACTATTTCATTAAAAATTTTGTCCCATCCACTCCATACTATGTTAGAGACAGTATGCAGATGATCACCCTAGTAGAAAATCATAGTTTCAATCCATCAACCGACACTCTCTGCACCTTAGATGTGGAATCACTATACACAAACATCCCCCAACGAGACGCACTACTTATCATTGAGCAAACTCTAGATAGCCGCACCAGACCACACGCTGTTCCCACTTTTTTCATTTTACAACTTCTAGAGATCTGCCTCACTAGAAATTTCTTTTTATTTGATGGCCACTATTACCAACAAACCAAGGGAACATCCATGGGAGCAGTTTTTGCACCGAATTTGGCCATTTTATACATGAATGCCCTAGAGGTGAATCACATAATGGTCCAAGACAATCCCTTCCACTCAGCAATAACACACTGGAAACGCTATATAGATGACATCTTTTTTATTTGGCATGATACTGAAACCTTGCTTGAGAACTTTCTACACTGGCTCAACAATAACTGTGGAGGTCTCAAATTCACACTCACACACAACAACACATCTATACCATTTTTGGACTTGAACATAACACATGATGATGGACACCTGATTACTAGCCTCTTCAGGAAACCTACAGAGCGAAATACACTGTTAAAATACAATAGCAATCACCCTAGGGCCTTAAGAGATTCCCTTCCCTACTCACAATACTTACGGATCAGACGTAATTGCACCCTTAAAGAGGACTACTTCAGGGAGGCTAAAACTCTAAGCAGTAAACTAACTTCTAGGGGATACCCTAAAAAGCTGGTCCGCAGTGCCTTGAAGAGAGCATGGTACTGCCCAAGGGATGTCCTTCTGGAACCCAAAACTAAGAAAAGGGAGAATCGCATAGTTTGCGTCACGACTTTTTGTCCCTCATCCAATAAAGTACGTAAAAGTATTCTCAAACACTGGGGTGTGTTGAATGCAGGAATACTGAACATTGAGAGACCTCTTTTTGCTTTTAAGAGAAGCAAAAATATCAAAGACCATCTGATCAGAGCAGCACTCCCTGACCCCAAAAGCACCGGCACATTGCTTGATTATTGGTCCTTACCGGCAGTTGTTGGGCATAATAAATGTGGCAATTGCTCTGTCTGTGAATTCACTGCTGATTGTAAGGAGTTTGTTTTTGGCACCATACGTAAACCTCATAATCACTTCAGCAATTGTAACACCAGTAATGTCATCTATGCTATTTTATGTCCATGCGGAATGATTTACATAGGTCAAACAACACAAAAAATCCGGATCAGAATCTGCCAACACAGAAGCAGACTGAGGTGCAAAACACCTAATGCACCGTTGGTGGAACATTTTGAGAGTGCTGGCCATACTGAGGATGACATTTGTTGGACAGTCGTTTCAGTTGTTAAAATTCCACCAAGAGGTGCGGATATATCCCAATTACTGAACAAAGAAGAATTAAAATGGATTTTGAAGACGGAAAGCATACACAAAGGATTAAATCGCTTAGAGGATTGGACATCCTTGCTTTGATCTCACAGTCCTCTCCCTATAAACTTGAAGCAAACACAGAGCCTCTGCTCATATGAAAAACTATGCCTTTGCCGTCCGCACTAGCTGAACTAATGAAAAGACGCGCTAACTGTGTTAAACAACTGATTTATTATTTATGTTCATGTACAGAATATGGATGCTCCCTGAATTTCCCTTTTTCATGTGGCTTGCTTGACTGTCTATTCATGCTACAATATCGGTCTTCTTTCTCGGCATCGGCGGTCCTTTTCACTCACCCAATATGGCGCTCAATACTCGCCAATTCTCTTTCACTTGCCCTCACTTCACTTCCTGGATCGATCACATGACTACCATGTGACTGATCACCTGACTATCTGCACTCACAAAATAGTCACACACAAACTCCTTCCTCACAGCCTATCCGGGATTGTCCGACCGCGCTGTCCTGCAGACCCCCACGGAACGCATCTCCTTCATTGTAACGAGGTATGTCCACCCCGATCTCTATGCCGGCCACGCACCACGCCGTCACAGTATGAGACCCCTTCTCATTTTCCCCCCCTTTTTCCTCGATAGATACCGCATCACCGTGTTGACTTGATTGTACCTCCATTGCCCAAGGTAAGCCTGTCACCCCTTAGACACGGTCCTTCTCACATTTCCTGCTTCGATTTTTTACGACTCGTATTTCGTTCGCAGGTTCACTTCTTGGACTCCCTAAATTCGCTCAGGTCATCGAACCAAGACGAATTTCCATTTTGCCTCGTAAACTCGGATACTCGAGGTAAATGATTCCTGTTTTTTATTCGCCCCACCGTTTCACCATTCCCGCTTCGGTTTTTTACTTCTTAGCATTCCCTTCGCAGGCCGTTCCTTCGGAACCTTGACTCGTTCTTGTCATTGGACCCAGACGAATCAATATACTTTTGTACTCGTCTCCACCCGAGGTAACTATTCCCTTCACACTCACAACACCCCCGCTCCACTCACCGATACCTTCGTGACGCACTTAAAAATATTTTTATTCACCGTCTTCCACACACGCTGGTAGATTCCCTCCAGCTTGCTTTACCCTGAGAGCATGTTCATCACCACTTATTCTTCTTTCTCTTTTCTTTTACTACTGAAAATTGAACGCCACAATGCAGTTAGATTGTATTTATATAGAGACTGGTCTGGTCCGTGTTCTGACAAATTTAGTCTTATGTTGTATAATTAACTTAAATCAATCGTTAATCACCATGTTCCCTTTTCTCCTTTTTCCCCATCTTTTTCCCTGCCTCATTGTTCATGTCGTTTTTTGTACTAATTGTGTAAATTCAGGCATTTCTTAAATTGGCAATTCATACTAATTAGTCCTGATGATGATCCTAAAATCCCCCCGTTAAGGATCGAAACGTCGTCGACTATGTGGCTCACCTTACACCAAAACAATCTATGTGTATAAAATGTGGTGAAGGTGACAAACTGTATACTAAGATGTTTCACTATCGAGTATTCTCCGACATAGAAACATCACTGCAATTGCCTGTATGTTTTTCCAAAATACTATGTCCTCTTGATATGTAAGCCACAGGATACAGGCTTGTGTCCCACCAACATTTTGCTTACATCCGACTATGTGGCTCACCTTACACCAAAACAATCTATGTGTATAAAATGTGGTGAAGGTGACAAACTGTATACTAAGATGTTTCACTATCGAGTATTCTCCGACATAGAAACATCACTGCAATTGCCTGTATGTTTTTCCAAAATACTATGTCCTCTTGATATGTAAGCCACAGGATACAGGCTTGTGTCCCACCAACATTTTGCTTACATCCCTTTGATCACCGCTAAACTATTGTTTCTTATTAAAGTCGCCTTGTCCGGCTGGACATAGGCTATAATATAGCACCAATTTTGGCTATATTCATTGTTTTTTGCGAATATTTCTCGTTTTCAGGGACCATTGTCTCTTATAATACGTTACTTCCCAAGGTCCCTGACTTATTGCTTTGGGTGCCCTTGTGTTTCTTTTACTGATTAAGCGCAATCGCTGGATTGCAAGGGCTCACGCTCTTATTCCCTCTTCTTCTAGAAAGTGGGTCACTTTCCTCTCCTTTTGACTACCATATCCGGATTCCCCCCACTCCCTCCCCTTTCCTTGTCATGTCAGATCACGCACCACTCTACACAGATGAATACATTAAAAGAATTCTAGAAGGCCCTTCCCTCTTTACTGACTCTACTAATGTCCCCCAAGAAATTAGTTCCACCTTATCAGAACAACTGGAAAAAATCAAGAAAAAGTCTGTTAGGTTGCAACTTATGATACGGATGCTTACAGAGTACCTAAAAGCAAATATCATTCCTACCGGCCTCCAAGTTAGAAACGTACCTGGTATTTTCACAGATATCCCGAAATACATCACTAACTTTAGCTATATTAGCACAACCTGCTCCAGACATTGGCTAGTTCTAGGCATAGACACAGCGACAGAAGAACTCAAAAAAACTCTGGATGAGATAACAGACCTTGAAAGACAAATCGCAACCAGTGACACTATATCAGATAGCAAGAA
The DNA here is from genome assembly GCF_964204655.1 of Triturus cristatus. Classification (NCBI taxonomy): domain Eukaryota; kingdom Metazoa; phylum Chordata; class Amphibia; order Caudata; family Salamandridae; genus Triturus; species Triturus cristatus. Next base: position 1,061,584,536 of record NC_140593.1, on the reverse strand, counting down.
ACTGCTAGAACAAATACAGAAAACAGTGGACGAATTCTACAGAATAGAACAGAACAAAAAATCTACTAAAGTTAAGAAAGACATAAAATCCTATTCCACCGAACGTACTTACCCTTACCTGACTAAGGATTATTATACCAACAGGTCTTACAACAATCAACGTTACAATCGCCCCTGGGGTAGATTCAACAGAGGTAATACCCTTGTCGGATTTTCGGATACTTCTGTAGATTCGTCAGACAATTCAGATCCCGGTGAAGGGACTAGCAGTGGGAACAGGGCACTCCCCAATCCTCAATCCTCAGCGCCCTCTTTTTTAGGCCGCGGCCCCAACGAACCTCCAAGAAGAGGTGGGTTGAAACGTGCTCACTGGCAGAACCCTCCAGGAGAACGACAAACCCGACGCAACTACTACCGTTGGTAAATTGTCCCTCTGAATTAAATTGCCCCTCAGAACTATATAGTAGTAATTCTTCTCATCAGACACAAACCAATCTTCTACTCCCCATATTTAATCTTACTAAGCAGCAATTGAATGACTACGAACTATCCATACTTAGCAAGGGACTCTCATTTGTACCCACAACTAGGACCAACTTTCTCGACCTGCAGACTGAAGTACTCAGGTTCTTCAGGAAGATTAGACTACAGAGTTATTTCTTACTTAACCCTCTTCCACCTAAAACATCTAATACTCCCCTGAGACCTCCATCCACTTTTTCCCCATCAGCAAGCATGGTTCCAGCTGAGGTTTCCTCCTTTGAGAAATTGGTCCTAAAGGACCTTTCTCAACTGGCGACAGAACGCCAGTTCATCCCTTATAACATTGCATTGGAAGAGAAAACAGCACTGCAAACTCTCAAGGCCAATGACATGATGGTCATCAAACCTGCCGACAAAGGCGGTGGAATAGTATTACAGGATACCACCACCTATAAAAACGAAATTCTGAGGCAACTAGGCAATACAGATCACTATTGCAAACTACCCACCAATCCTACAAATGAACTTAAACGGATTATACAGCAGACAACAAAATCAGGTCTGGAAGAAGGCTTCCTTTCCAAACATGAGTATGATTTTCTTAATGCCAAGGCTCCACGCATACCAGTCATCTATACTCTACCTAAGATCCACAAGGACTGTTCAAATCCACCCGGACGGCCCATTGTATCAGGCTGCGGGTCTATCCTAGAGCCACTGGGTCTATATGTGGACTATTTCATTAAAAATTTTGTCCCATCCACTCCATACTATGTTAGAGACAGTATGCAGATGATCACCCTAGTAGAAAATCATAGTTTCAATCCATCAACCGACACTCTCTGCACCTTAGATGTGGAATCACTATACACAAACATCCCCCAACGAGACGCACTACTTATCATTGAGCAAACTCTAGATAGCCGCACCAGACCACACGCTGTTCCCACTTTTTTCATTTTACAACTTCTAGAGATCTGCCTCACTAGAAATTTCTTTTTATTTGATGGCCACTATTACCAACAAACCAAGGGAACATCCATGGGAGCAGTTTTTGCACCGAATTTGGCCATTTTATACATGAATGCCCTAGAGGTGAATCACATAATGGTCCAAGACAATCCCTTCCACTCAGCAATAACACACTGGAAACGCTATATAGATGACATCTTTTTTATTTGGCATGATACTGAAACCTTGCTTGAGAACTTTCTACACTGGCTCAACAATAACTGTGGAGGTCTCAAATTCACACTCACACACAACAACACATCTATACCATTTTTGGACTTGAACATAACACATGATGATGGACACCTGATTACTAGCCTCTTCAGGAAACCTACAGAGCGAAATACACTGTTAAAATACAATAGCAATCACCCTAGGGCCTTAAGAGATTCCCTTCCCTACTCACAATACTTACGGATCAGACGTAATTGCACCCTTAAAGAGGACTACTTCAGGGAGGCTAAAACTCTAAGCAGTAAACTAACTTCTAGGGGATACCCTAAAAAGCTGGTCCGCAGTGCCTTGAAGAGAGCATGGTACTGCCCAAGGGATGTCCTTCTGGAACCCAAAACTAAGAAAAGGGAGAATCGCATAGTTTGCGTCACGACTTTTTGTCCCTCATCCAATAAAGTACGTAAAAGTATTCTCAAACACTGGGGTGTGTTGAATGCAGGAATACTGAACATTGAGAGACCTCTTTTTGCTTTTAAGAGAAGCAAAAATATCAAAGACCATCTGATCAGAGCAGCACTCCCTGACCCCAAAAGCACCGGCACATTGCTTGATTATTGGTCCTTACCGGCAGTTGTTGGGCATAATAAATGTGGCAATTGCTCTGTCTGTGAATTCACTGCTGATTGTAAGGAGTTTGTTTTTGGCACCATACGTAAACCTCATAATCACTTCAGCAATTGTAACACCAGTAATGTCATCTATGCTATTTTATGTCCATGCGGAATGATTTACATAGGTCAAACAACACAAAAAATCCGGATCAGAATCTGCCAACACAGAAGCAGACTGAGGTGCAAAACACCTAATGCACCGTTGGTGGAACATTTTGAGAGTGCTGGCCATACTGAGGATGACATTTGTTGGACAGTCGTTTCAGTTGTTAAAATTCCACCAAGAGGTGCGGATATATCCCAATTACTGAACAAAGAAGAATTAAAATGGATTTTGAAGACGGAAAGCATACACAAAGGATTAAATCGCTTAGAGGATTGGACATCCTTGCTTTGATCTCACAGTCCTCTCCCTATAAACTTGAAGCAAACACAGAGCCTCTGCTCATATGAAAAACTATGCCTTTGCCGTCCGCACTAGCTGAACTAATGAAAAGACGCGCTAACTGTGTTAAACAACTGATTTATTATTTATGTTCATGTACAGAATATGGATGCTCCCTGAATTTCCCTTTTTCATGTGGCTTGCTTGACTGTCTATTCATGCTACAATATCGGTCTTCTTTCTCGGCATCGGCGGTCCTTTTCACTCACCCAATATGGCGCTCAATACTCGCCAATTCTCTTTCACTTGCCCTCACTTCACTTCCTGGATCGATCACATGACTACCATGTGACTGATCACCTGACTATCTGCACTCACAAAATAGCCACACACAAACTCCTTCCTCACAGCCTATCCGGGATTGTCCGACCGCGCTGTCCTGCAGACCCCCACGGAACGCATCTCCTTCATTGTAACGAGGTATGTCCACCCCGATCTCTATGCCGGCCACGCACCACGCCGTCACAGTATGAGACCCCTTCTCATTTTCCCCCCCTTTTTCCTCGATAGATACCGCATCACCGTGTTGACTTGATTGTACCTCCATTGCCCAAGGTAAGCCTGTCACCCCTTAGACACGGTCCTTCTCACATTTCCTGCTTCGATTTTTTACGACTCGTATTTCGTTCGCAGGTTCACTTCTTGGACTCCCTAAATTCGCTCAGGTCATCGAACCAAGACGAATTTCCATTTTGCCTCGTAAACTCGGATACTCGAGGTAAATGATTCCTGTTTTTTATTCGCCCCACCGTTTCACCATTCCCGCTTCGGTTTTTTACTTCTTAGCATTCCCTTCGCAGGCCGTTCCTTCGGAACCTTGACTCGTTCTTGTCATTGGACCCAGACGAATCAATATACTTTTGTACTCGTCTCCACCCGAGGTAACTATTCCCTTCACACTCACAACACCCCCGCTCCACTCACCGATACCTTCGTGACGCACTTAAAAATATTTTTATTCACCGTCTTCCACACACGCTGGTAGATTCCCTCCAGCTTGCTTTACCCTGAGAGCATGTTCATCACCACTTATTCTTCTTTCTCTTTTCTTTTACTACTGAAAATTGAACGCCACAATGCAGTTAGATTGTATTTATATAGAGACTGGTCTGGTCCGTGTTCTGACAAATTTAGTCTTATGTTGTATAATTAACTTAAATCAATCGTTAATCACCATGTTCCCTTTTCTCCTTTTTCCCCATCTTTTTCCCTGCCTCATTGTTCATGTCGTTTTTTGTACTAATTGTGTAAATTCAGGCATTTCTTAAATTGGCAATTCATACTAATTAGTCCTGATGATGATCCTAAAATCCCCCCGTTAAGGATCGAAACGTCGTCGACTATGTGGCTCACCTTACACCAAAACAATCTATGTGTATAAAATGTGGTGAAGGTGACAAACTGTATACTAAGATGTTTCACTATCGAGTATTCTCCGACATAGAAACATCACTGCAATTGCCTGTATGTTTTTCCAAAATACTATGTCCTCTTGATATGTAAGCCACAGGATACAGGCTTGTGTCCCACCAACATTTTGCTTACATCCGACTATGTGGCTCACCTTACACCAAAACAATCTATGTGTATAAAATGTGGTGAAGGTGACAAACTGTATACTAAGATGTTTCACTATCGAGTATTCTCCGACATAGAAACATCACTGCAATTGCCTGTATGTTTTTCCAAAATACTATGTCCTCTTGATATGTAAGCCACAGGATACAGGCTTGTGTCCCACCAACATTTTGCTTACATCCCTTTGATCACCGCTAAACTATTGTTTCTTATTAAAGTCGCCTTGTCCGGCTGGACATAGGCTATAATATAGCACCAATTTTGGCTATATTCATTGTTTTTTGCGAATATTTCTCGTTTTCAGGGACCATTGTCTCTTATAATACGTTACTTCCCAAGGTCCCTGACTTATTGCTTTGGGTGCCCTTGTGTTTCTTTTACTGGCATGCTGTGTAACACTGGGTACATTTAGGAGCGATTTAGGCACTTAGCCGTAATTCTGACACTCAGTCAATATGGTGTGAACGGTTGCTCAATAGAGAACCCGTGAGGCGCTTAGAGAAGCGATGACGCAATAAATGTCACTCGAAGTGAGAACTTTGAATCACTCTAACCACTCATTAAGCACCACTCAGGCACAATTAACCCTCAATAGACCAGTGTGATGCGCACACGCTGAACAGCATCGCAGACATGAACTGAAAGCACGTAATTGTGCTCGACTAATACCAAAGGCACTACCAAACCTACAATGCCTCATTTTGGGATAATGTGGAATCTAGGTATAAATTGGTGAAACAAACATAGGACTTATGTTACTTACCGTGATCAAGAACATTGTAAGTTCGAAACGCGTAGGTGGGGAAGAGGAACAAGGTCATTAAAATTGAGCTGAGAAATCCAAGAAGAGTGCAGCATTTTTCTTCATGCAATTGATTAATTTGCGAGGTTGTCCTTATCTCGCCGCCGGCACCAGCTACGAAGAGCTCCTCCCGCAGGGACATTTTGCTGTATTCATATATATATATATATATATATATATATATATATATATATATATATATATATATATTCACTTAAAAAACCATAGGTTTCACACATGTTATAGTTAGGTGGATATTTCACTCGTAAAAAACCAATGAAATTCCCCCGTTATAGTTAGTTCAGATAACTATAACTCGCTCACCCGCAATCCACTGCTCATGACGTCACATATTACATCATCCTTGTGATAGAGTGGCGGTCGCGCGAGTTATAGTTATCTGAACTAACTATAACGGGGGAATTTCATTGGTTTTTTACGAGTGAAATATCCACCTAACTATAACATGTGTGAAACCTATGGTTTTTTAAGTGAATTTGCAAGGTTTTTTAAATGCTAATTCCTAACTATAACGTGTGTGAAACCTATGGTTTTTTCAGTGAATCGTGCGTGCACCCCCGCGATTATTTAAAAAAAAAAAAAAACGTTCACGTTCGCCACCTTCCTTTTTCACTCTCGCACTGAAAACAAACAAAATGGCGGCCGACACGTCCTGATTTCGACCGATTCGAACGTTGACTAACATGTAACCACCAATCAGAAATACGCTCGCGCACGTTAGGGTGATCGCACGGTGCGCGCACGGTGCGCGCACGGTGCGCGCACGGTGCGCGCTTATAGATATTTATATGCTTTTAAATGCGATTTTCTCAGGAACTACTGAACAGATTGACACCAGACCTGCAAAAGGCACTTCCCTGACCTGAGGACTACCTCTCTGCCAAACTTCAAGTAATTCTGTTCAGCCGTTCGGGCTGTACCTTCGACTAAAGGTACTATAACTATCTACTGGCGACCGCCAGTAGATTATATATATATATATATATATATATATATATATATATATATATATATACAGATGCCTTTATCAGGCATGCCTTTACCATGCATGGAAAATAAGGTAAGTAAAACCCCAAGGTTGATGAATTTCATATAGCTGTGGTATTTTATGTACTGTCAGAGATCCTCTTGTATATGCCTTGCTGTCTTTCCTATGTGGATACCTGGTTTCCGTATTTGTTGATGTATTGCTTTTTTCTACCAGCTGCCCTGTTTCACGACATAATCCAAGTGTGTCAAATGCATTCAAACCTATATTATATCAGTGCTTAGAGACCTGTCGGTGATTAGGTGCTTTACAAATCCCAATTAACATTAACATTAGTAGCTTTTGATAGGATCATTCTATTAAATCCATATTTACAGGGTACAGATATTTTGACTGAAAAGCACAAGTGTAAAATTAGATTCATATTACCTAAAAGCTTTTCACTAGCTAGGGGATAAGCAATATATTTTGCTGGGCTCAGCCGAGCGGATTCCAAAGGGAAACATATTTCTTTCTTGTCAGGAAACAGCTCTTCTGCACAACCGGGAACTTTGGCCATCCATTGGCTGTTTGAAAGGACTGACCATATAGCAGCGAGAAAGGGAGTAGAAATGCCAGAAAAGCGCATAGTGGTATCTTCTCTATGGAACAAAAAGACCCTTCCAGCCAGCCATACACAGAAGCCTGGGCCAAGTGGTGGCCAATGGGTGGAGACTGATGTTTTAACTTAGTCGGTGAGGAGGCGGTGAACAGAAAGAAGACTTAACAGTACTACAGTTGTCCATGTTGTCTATGTACAGTTCACCGCTGCCTACTGACTAGGTTCACTCTATAGGAATACCACATTGATACATCCATAAATTAGTATTATTTACTTGGCTACTCTCTGGCACTTCCATGGACCACCAATCTCTAAACATCCATGTGTAAAACAAGAGTATCTACACTTACGCATACTTGAAGTAATTTAAGGAAATATAAATACCATTAGACATACTTAATGTAGGACTTTTTTTGGGAACACAAGTTAAATAGAACAACCTACATCACTTCCTTCCATTAGTATTATGCTCCATCATGAGCCAGCTGAAAAGAACAGTTTCTGGGGTATTATATGGTACGTGACAACTATATGGTTTGTCGCTCAAAAAAAGACTGCAAACAGCCATGACAAACACACAAGACAACGTACCAGTAATTTCTTTTGCTCATTTATTTTTTAGATACCTAATTATCTTTGTAACTAATTAAAATACTGCTGGCAATAGAAGGTTCTGTGAAAAGTTCCTGACACCACAATAAACAGAGTCTTTCGCAATTAATATTCAGAAACTCTCCCAAGTATAGGGATTAGTGTTCAAAATCTGGACCAGTGACAAGCAGAACATGAGCATCGCAGCTCTCAGAAGAGTTTAGACAGGACCGACAAGGTGCCCAAAGATTCTGAGCTTTTACGTGAGCCAAAAACACATTCGTTTGTTCAAATTTTAATTACCATGCAATAAAAATATGTTTTTAGGCATAAGGCTGGATTCTTCGCCAGAACAGAAGCACAGCTAGTTTCCAGCAGAAATGTTTGCAAAATGTCAATTCTTCACGGTAACAATGTCGGTTGTGTTTTTTTATGTCAAACAAGGTATATGTATGTGGGAAAAGCACAATTCTCCGACCATGATAAATGTCACTGTATTTAAAAGATTGTATCACTGGAATTCTGTCATAAAACAGACTCAGAACGGGGTACCTTTCTTCTGCAAATGTATGACCAGGTGTATTTTATTTTACTTTTTTGTTCTTTAGTTTATCCGAGTTTTAAAAAAATGGAACAATATACGAATTCTATGGCCGAACCGGAGGCTCAGATTATGCTTTTCTCTTCCATTTTTATTGCTCAGCAGCCTTAACAACAAGATAGGTAAAAGACTACCAATCCCATGAGTCTTTTCATAAACAAATGACCATAGAGGCAATCCCATGTAAACAGAATCCGGGAACAGCACTTTCTCTTTCTTCGCTGCTCAGCAGCCAGATAAGTGCCTTTCCTTGATTCTGTTTATGTTTTGAGCATAATGTGGGGCATTGCGGCTCTCCGCGTCGCCCACGGCGGTTCAGCGATCCGGAGAGTTTCCTTTGATAGCCATTTTGGGTTTAGGCGAACGCGTGAGTTCATCGCGTCGCTCGTTTGGCCGCTTCTGCGTCCCTTCGTACCCTGTCAGGCTCCGTCATTGGCAGCTGAACGGTGGCTCGGCCTGCGCGGTTGGGCCGTTCTAGCAGCTCTTCGCAGCCGGCGGGGTGTCCTCACTCTTTCGCGGTCTGGGCCAGCGTAGTTGCACTCACTCCGATAGTGGACGTGATGTGCGCACGCTTGCCTGAGGAGGGAGGAGACGCTCCTCCGCATTTCGGTAATTCCTCGGCCAGTGGCGGCTCGCCATGGGAGTGCTGCTGGACAGTACGGCGAGGTGGGGTAGGGGCAGGGTGGGGGGGTAGTGGCATCCGACATACGACGGACTGGAGTAAGGTAAGTAATTAACTAAATAGACAATTTACCTTGCGCGTGCTGCATCGCCAACTCGACGATACAGCGCCCGTAAGGTAAATTGTTTTATTTATTTAATTACTTACCTTGTTCCTGTCTGTCGTATGTCGGACCCCACTACCACCCACCCTGCCCCTCCCCTGCCCTAGCCCACCACCCTGCAGCACTCCCATGGAGAGCCGCTACTGTCCTCAGCGCGCAATGACAGTTTCCTGCTGAGGAGCGGAGACAGTTCCTCGCGCCTGAGGGTGATTCAGCGAGTCAGCGTACTCTCTGGTCACTCCTCGTCCGACGCCTTTGAGAGGTTGCTTCAGGCTTTCCTTAAAAGACGCCTGGATGCTTTGGACCGGCCTGAGGATTCCCAACCGCAGGGGACCCCCGATGACGATTCCTGCCACCCTGCGGGGTCAGAGGGAGATGCCGGGGCCGATTCAGATGATCCTAACGAGGAGTCTGATGAAGGACCGGGTCCTAGTAGACCCTGGCGTCTGGAAGGGGGCACTAAGAAATCCCGATTGGAGGTACCTCACACTCAGGACTCAATATATGTCTCGGTTTTACTGAACCCGGAGGATATATACCACCCCGCTCTGCGGACTGGATTCCCGCGCCCTTGATGGCGTCATATGTGGCCAGCCGGATTCGGAGGCCGATGAACCAGGAGGTCAGAGACCTCTTAAATGGCGAATGTCCCTGGCCTTCCCTCCCAGGTAAGGCGGCGTGTACTCCAGAGATTGACGCCAAGATGGCCACCTTCATTGACAAGTTTATTAAGGACCCTAAAAAGGGTCTGGACTGATCCTGGCGTTCCTGCCAGGATAAGGTCCTGGATATTTTAGGCCCGCTTACTAAGATTATGGATATGGCAGAAGATCCCAAAGAAACGGGGCACATGATAGATCCCGAGATCCTCCCAGGCTGGGCCCAAAGAGCCTTTTGTTTTCTGGGCAATGGCAATTGTGCATTATCAACTGAGCGCAGATGCTCGTTGCTCATTAAAATTGAACCACAATTGGGCGAGCTAGCTTCTACTGAGGCCAGAGCGGTGGCCAATGGGGTTCTCTTTGGAGAACCTTTTATTAGAGAGTTATCCCGCTTTGTCAACACATTTTCTTCGCTGGATAAAGCTCAACATTTCCATCAAAAAGGTGTTCAGCCAGCAGATTTTTGGAGGGGCTAGAAGAGGTAGGGGGCGCTTCCCTGGCCGGCCGTATACCAACAACACCCATAAACTCCAGACTAAAAGATCCATGCAGTGGCAGGACCAGAAGAAGTTTGGAGGGTTATACCCCTCAAGAGGACATGGCAAAGGCCGTGGGGTGAAAGGCTATCCCCGAGAAGCAAACAACGCACCTGGTGGACCCACCGGTAAGGCCTATCCCTTTTTTTCAACCAGAGGTGGGGGAAGGTTGCAATGGTTCCGTCACAATTGGGCAGCAATTACAGGAGACGCTTGGGTGTTGCAAACAGTGGGGGGTTTCCACATCGAGTGTCATGGGGTTCCCCAGCAACTCTCACGTCCCATACCTCTGACCTTCTCTCAAGAGAGTACCCAAATAGTAGACGCAGAGGTTCGTGAACTCCTAAACAAAAAGGCCAGTGTCCAAACTTCTCTTCATCCCCACGGGTTCTTGAGCAATATCTTCGTTGTCGAAAAGAAAAACAAGGGATTCCGTCCAGTGATCAATCTCTGAGATTTAAATCAATGGGTGGAGTACTGCCACTTCAAGATGGAGGGCATCAGTCTTCTCAGAGATGTGTTACTCTCCAATGATTGGCTCGTACTGCTCAATCTAAAGGATGCCTATCTTACCATACCCACCTTTCTGCCCCACACACGGTTCGTACAATTCCAGTGGGACGGCCTCATCTACGAGTTTATGTGCCTGCCGTTCGGGCTATCCTCAGCTCCTTGGTGTTTTACCAAGGACTTACGTCCAGCCATGGAATGGCTCCGGGCGCGAGGGGTTCATCCCATCGTGTACCTGGACGACATCCACCTGATGCACCAGGAGAAACACACCCTAATATCGCAACTGGGTATGGCCCAGAACCTTCTGCAGAATCTGGGGTTCATCTTGAATGATCAGAAATCGGTGTATACTCTAGCCCAACATATGTCTTTTTTTGGGTTTCGAGGTCGATACGGTCCAGCAGAGCCTCCGCTTACCCCAACAGAAAATGTGATTGATACACAGAGAACTACGCCGGACTTTAGAGAGAAAGAGATTCTCGTTACGTCATGTAGCTCGGATCATCTGGCTTCTTTCCTCCTAGATACAGGCGATCTTCCCAGACCCATTGCATTATCAGGCTTTACAACGCTTGAAGACACAGCATCTACATCGCGGTCTCTCGTATTCGCAGGAGATCTCCCTCTCGCAAGAGGCGTGCACGGAGCTCCTTTGGTGGTTTGAACACATGCAAGCCTGGAATGGGAGGGTCATATTCGGATCAGCTCTGGACCTGGTGATCGAGTCAGATGCCAGTCATGTCGGTTGGGGCGCCCGCTGTGGAGACGTTACTACAGGGTGGCATTGGTCAGAGCACGAGCAATCGTTGCACATCAATTGCTTAGATCTCCTAGCCGGGTCCTTCGCGATACGTAGCCTAGCGGCCGACAAGGTCTTGTGTGCCATCCTTCTAAAAATGGACAATATCTCAGCGGTGAGATATATCAATTATCTAGGGGCACTCGCTCCAAACTTTTGGCGGACCTAGACAAAGAATTCTGGGAACATTGCCTGACTCACAATTTTTCGGTCACAGCGGAATACCTCCTGGGTTCCCTCAACCAGACGGCGGACTAGTTTTCCAGGCTTACAGTGCTTGGAAGCTGGATCCGGCCATCTTCCGCAGGCTGGTGGCTCGGTGGGGCCCGCGTCAAGTGGATCTTTTTGCATTGCGTCTCAACTTTCAGATTCCTTGCTTCTTCAGCTGGCGCCCAGACCCTCTGGCGGAGGCGACAGATGCCTTCTTACAGGATTGGACCCTGTTCCGCGGCTATGCCTTTCCCCCATTCGGCATGATCCCCAGACTCAAGGCTCTAATATGGAGGCTGAAGGTGGAAGTAATTCTAGTGACTCCGCACTGGAGATCTCAAGTCTGGTATCCAGTTCTTCTGGAACTTTCTATGGATTCTCCAATCCTACTTCCCCAGACGCCTCTTCTCCTGACAGATGCTCAGGGCAACTTGCACCCTCTAGTTTGGGAGGGCAGCCTCCATCTCATGGGATGGAGGATTACAGGGGACGTTGGGAGGTCCCGGGCCTTTCAGCAAGAGCTTTGTCCCTTATCAGAATGGCTTGGGCAGAATCTACGGTCAAACGTTACCAATCATCTTGGAAAAAGTGGTTTCGCTGGTGTGTGCAACGGGGTTCGGATCCCATGGGGGCTAATGTGATTCACTTGGTAAACTATCTATCGGAGCAAGTGGGTCAAGGCTTTGCTTACCGCTCGATTAATGTGAGTAGATCTGCCATTTCGGGGGGCCACCTGCCTGTCCATGAGGTTCTCATTGGGGAACACCCCTTAGTTTGCAGGCTGCTGAGAGGCATACGTCTGTCGTTTCCTTCTCGTCCAAAGTATTCTTCTTTGTGAGATGTTAATACGGTACTGTGTTTCTTGCAATCTTGGCAGGCTAATCAATATCTTCCCGTAAGGAACTGACAAGTAAGCTGGTGATGTTGCTTTGCCTGATCTCTTGTAAGCGAGTATCAGATGTCCGAGCTTTGGAGATATCGGCTCGCGTGTTCACACCAGATGGGGTGTCGTTCACAGTCACGCAGCGTACTAAGTCTAACACCAGAGTGGTTCATTATCCGACCTTCCCAGGCCACCCCAAGTTGTGTGTCGTGCGATGCCTGAGGGCATATGAGATGATGAGGGAGGAATACAGACCTCCTGAGTATCACAACTTTTTCTGTCTCTCAAGAAACCTTTCAAAGGTTGCAACGCAGCCCCCCTCCCAAAAATTGTTTTTTTTAAAAAGGCCATGCCCCGGGGGCTGATTAAGGCCTCGGGAGGGGGGCCACGCGGCCCCCTTCCCAAATTGTCATGAGTGAAGTAATATGTGACGTCATCAGCCGTGCATTGCGGGGGCGCGAGTTATAGTTAGCTGAACTAACTATAACAGGGGAATTTCTCTGGTTTTGAACGAGTGAAATGTCCAACTAACTATAACTTTCTCTAAAACCTATGGTTTTTTCAGTGTATTTCTAATGTTTTTTAAATGCTAATTTCTAACTATAACATGCCTCAAACCTTTGGTTTTTTCAGTGAATTTCAAAGGTTTTTTAAAAGCTAATTTCTAACTATGACGTGCCTGAAACCTATGGTTTTTTAAGTTTATATATATATATATATATATATATATATATATATATATATATATATATATATATATATATATATATATATATATATATATATATCTACTGGCGGTCGCCAGTAGATAGTTATAGTTAGGACCCTGTTTCCATAGGAAATCCGCAACATTCTATTTGGAATAACTTTGGCGCCGGTCGACGAATCCTTGCGAAATTTTCAAAATAGGTGAGGCCCTACGCTCCGCTTCTACCCTGAAAGTCTCGGGGGGATTCGTCAAGCGGGGGCTGAGAAAAAAGGGGGGTCCCAAAACGCGTTTTTCCCATGCATTTTTCCATAGGACCTTTAGACACAGCTACAGCCCGAACGCCCGAACAGAGTTACTTGAAATTTGGCAGAGAGGTAGTCCTCAGGTCAAGGAAATGCCTTTTGTAGGTCTGGTGTAAATCTGTTCAGTAGATTCTGAGAAAATAGCATTTAAATCAATATATATATCTGAGCCAGCTTACGGTGCGCTTACCGTGCGCTTACGGTAAGCTTACCGTACGCGTACGGTGACGTGCGCGAGCGCGATTCTGATTGGCTGTTAGATCTTAGTAAACATTCGAATCGGTCGAAACCAGGAAGCGGCGGCCGCCATTTTCTCTCTTGCACTCTGAGGGGGGGAGGAAAAACAAAGGCAAAAAACCTGTAAAGGGGCTGTTTGGACAGCTCCTAACCACCTAGCGTTGATGAAGGTGTCCCCAAAGAAACCCCAAGGCCAAAAAGTCAATTTTTTTTTTTTTTTTTAAATTCGCTGATTACGCTTACCGTACGGTAAAAATAATTTAAAAAAAAAAAATTATCCATCATCTCCCCACCCCGTGTGCAAATGGTGCTCGAAGTGCACCATTTGTGCATGGCATATCTTATGATCAAAAATTTAAAAGATTACCTTTCACAACGAAGCGCATAATATGTCCTCCATGTGCGCACGGTGCGTGAAGCGCATCGTGCGTACATGGCCCATCGAGCGTAACGTGGGCACGCGGTGCGCGTAGCGCACCGCTTGCCCACCGTGTGTGCACGGCACTAACTGCGTAAAGTGGGCGCGCGGTGCGCGAAGCGCAACGCGTGCTCACTGTGGGCGCACGGTGCGCGAAGTGCACCGTGCGCGCATGGAACGAACTGCGTTAAGTGGGCGCGCACGCCACGAATGGCGTAAAGTAACTTAGCATTTAAAAAACCGTACAAATTCACTGAAAAAACCATAGGTTTCACACACGTTATAGTTAGGAATTAGCATTTAAAAAACCTTGCAAATTCACTGAAAAAACCATAGGTTTCACACATGTTATAGTTAGCTGGACATTTTACTGATAAAAAACCAATGAAATTCCCCCGTTATAGTTAGTGCAGGCAACTATAACTCACGCGACCGCAATCCTCTGCTGATGACATATGTGTCTTTATGAAAAAAAAAATATTTGTAATATATGTATAGCTAAAATTTAATGGAAGAAGACATGGGCAAATAAGTGTCTAAATACAGTATTAGCATCAGCAGAGGATTGCGGTCGCGTGAGTTATAGTTGCCTGCACTAACTATAACGGGGGAATTTCATTGGTTTTTTATCAGTAAGATGTCCAGCTAACTATAACATGTGTGAAACCTATGGTTTTTTCAGTGAATATATATATATATGTGTGTGTATATATATATATATATATATATATATATGTGTGTGTATATATATATATATATATACATACATAAAAGAAATCCTGCTCCTGAGAAGAAGAGGCACATCAGGTATGTAAGTATAAGGCTCAGGTCTCCCACAGCCCACAACACAAATACAGACCTCCTGAGTATTACAACTTTTTCTGTCTCTCAAGAAACCTTTCAAAGCTTGCAACACAGCCCCCCTCCCAAAAATAGTTTTTTTTAAAAAGGCCATGCCCCGGGGGATGGGGTCCCCGGGGCTGATTAAGGCCTCGGGAGGGGGGGCACGCGGCCCCCTTCCCAAATTGTCATGAGTGAAGTAATATGTGACGTCATCAGCCGTGCATTGCGGGGGCGCGAGTTATAGTTAGCTGAACTAACTATAACAGGGGAATTTCTCTGGTTTTGAACGAGTGAAATGTCCAACTAACTATAACTTTCTCTAAAACCTATGGTTTTTTCATTGTATTTCTAATGTTTTTTAAATGCTAATTTCTAACTATAACATGCCTGAAACCTATGGTTTTTTCAGTGAATTTCAAAGGTTTTTTAAAAGCTAATTTCTAACTATAAAGTGCCTGAAACCTATGGTTTTTTAAGTGAATATATATATACATACACTGAGTGTTAACAAATAAACAGATATTTTTCCGTAATCAATTGGAAATACATTTGGAGAAACACTGTATCAACAATATTTACAATATAAGGATACCATAATTCCCTTGATAAAGAACGGAATCATATCCGGAAAGAATAAAACAAACTCAACATGCCAAAGAACGGTATAATGAACAGAAACTACATCTCCCATAATTCCTCCTAAATGGTCAACATGGGTAAAACTATAAATAAGAACATTGAAAACGGACACACACACCGTGAGCAAGACCGATTGTGGTTGAAACGCGTTGGTGGTGGATATTGGTGACTACTTGCACTGAGAATAAATCCCGTCAAATCTACAACTTCCTTGGTGTGCAGTGTTTCCTTCTCGAGGGAATTAGTTGAAAAAAAAAAAATATATATATATATATATATATATATATATATATATATATATATATATATATATATATATATATATATATATATATATATATATGAAGGTAAAGTCGTCTAAGTTGCTGTCTCTGTAGAAAAGACGAGGAACGGACCCAAGAATCAGTGCCAATCAAAATTAGTTTATTAGAATTAAATCGAGCCTGTCCGACATTACGCGTTTCAGCCCCCACTCGGACCTTGATCACATGACGCGTTGCAAAGGGAAATGGCAGCTTTTAAAAGGGAAGTACATCCGGATGTGACCTTGGTGCAAATAAATCATGGACAGCGAAGAGTTACTCAATTGCAATACTCCTCATAAGTCGGCTCTCCTATTTACAATACTGGTAAATGAAATATTTTGCACAATATGGAACAAAATATATCTTGACTCATTTATACATCTACAAATATATAAATATATCAATAAATATACATATGTACAAAAATAAATATTCATGTTGAAATAAATATTTAAGATATATAAAAAATCACATAAAAACAGCAATACCCGTAAAATACCAAAGGTGTAAAATTTGAACCAAATGAGTCTGTGTATTAAGACTGAATTTGATAATCAAATGTGCAAATATGATGAATTCATGACAGTATTGGCCACGTATAATGCCAGGAGTTAACGTGCAAGCTGTCCTTCTGTTAGCTAAATCATGCCCAGGTGGGCTAGTACAGGCCATACTGGCCGTAAGGTCACCTTATTGTATAATCCCAAAATTCCCTACTTGAGCTCATAGGGTGTAATAAAACAAAATAGGAATGTATATATAAAAAACACCCAGTGGCCATCAAGACAAGGAGTGTCCGCCCTGTCTTGTAGCAATTCCCTCATCGAGAGTATAACTAAAACAATATTTCCATCTAAAAAAACTATCCATGAGTTGTTACTATCAAGATTGGAGTACTTATAGTTATTTTCCATTAATATTTACTTTTTTTCTCACATTTTTGTTTTGTATTTTTTATTTATTATTGGTGTTCCTATCTACCTACGGTAATAATGAGTTAGTAAATTCCATGAATTGTACTCAATTACATGCTGTGTCCCGTCTCATAATGGAATCCAAAAGAAGGCTACATAAAATCCCTGCTTGCTTCTGCTAATAGTTGTAGGGAAAGATGGAAGGAACTCCTATAGTCCATAATATTATAAAACAAAAAAAAAAAAAAAACCCTACAGTTCCTTACAGAGTTACCACATGAGCCCACATGGTATAGCCTTCAAGGAATGGCTTCAGATAAAGAGAGCTATAAACAGGTAAAAAAGTCCTCACTTGAATTAAGGCCTATCGGATTTTTTGTGTCAAGTTCTAAAATGTATCTAGTTTCAAGTAATCGAAGTTCAGCCTCCCGATTACCACCCCGTTTCATAGGTAATACTGTGTCAATGACATAATATTGAAGGAAACTGGGGTTGCCATTATGCTTTTGTTCGAAATGTCTGGCCACGGGGGAGGCCTGGTCTTTGTTGGAGATGGCCCTGATGTGCTGCAAAATTCTTTTATGGGCCGGCAGCTTAGTACTGCCCACGTATTTAAGCCCGCAGGGACATTCAAGCACATAAATTGCAAATTCAGTCTTGCACGTGAGTTGTTTATTTATCTCAATAGGTGTCGATTTGAATGGACTTAAAAAGTGAGTTTTACTGCAACCAAATTTGCACGCCTTGCAGCTAGAGCATTTCCTGAAGCCTTTCATTTGGGACATCCAGGTGGCAGATGGAACAGAGTCAGGACTATTGTTTTTTACTAACCCATCACTCATTGAAAATGCTTTTCTGAATGTTATGGCCGGTTTACTATTAATAGTACCCCCTATAACTGGGTCGCCCTGAATCAAATTCCAATTGCGATTAAAAATCTTTCTTAGTTCTTGATGTTGTCTGCTAAATGTGAGAATTACTCTCGATTGGAAACTAGGAGTCATTTCCAATGACTTTTCTGGTCTGGCTTTAGGTGTCAATGCTTCCGTTCTAGAAATGAGTTTGGTTTTCTGAATAGCATGGACCACTGTTTTAAGAGAGTAACCCCTAGCAAGAAATCTTAGCTTACTTGCCTCCTGGGCAGTGTCACATTCTGAATCTGAACTACAAATGCGCCTGATGCGGAGCATCTCCCCGTAGGGGATGCTTCGAATGAGGTGCTGAGGGTGATGACTTGAGGCATGCAAGATAGTATTGCCCGCAGTCAACTTCCTGTACAGTCTGGTGGCTAATAGATTGTTGTCCACAAAGATCTCGACATCTAAGAAACACATAGATTTGTTGCTGATTTGGGACGTAAATTCGAGGTTGAAACAATTAGTATTGAGTATATTTACAAAATCCTGTGCACTCTGCTCTGTGCGCCTCCAAACAAAAAACAAATCATCAATATATCTCAAATAGATCACTACATGTTCCTTAATGATAGCCAAGTGATAACCCATCAGGACCTGCTCCTCCCACAGCCCCATGTGTAAACATGCGTAGCTAGGGGAGAAGCAGGCCCCCATCGCAACACCTCTAACCTGGTGATAAATCTGATTGTCAAACAGGAAAAAATTATGTTCCAAACAAGCGGATATCATTGACATAAGCATTTTATTATGTGCTGCGCAGTTCATAGGTCTCAAGTTTAAATAATGTTCTGTTGCTTTGAGACCATCACAATGCCTGATTGAAGTGTATAGGGATGTAACATCCAAAGTCATCAAGAACATATCCTCACCCCACGCTACATGATCAATTTTGCGGAGAAAATCAGAAGTATCTTGTACATACGAGGCTAAATTGCGAACCCACACCTGTAGAAAAAAGTCTATGTACTTGGAGGTGTTTTCCATTATGCTGTTGATGGCTGAAATTATCGGTCTACCAGGTGGAGTTATGGTGCTCTTATGTACCTTGGGGATAAGATAAAATGTAGGAATAACTGGGTATTCCTTCTTTAAAAACTGATATTCAGCCTCTGTCAATAGTCCTCCACTTTTCCATGCAAGGAGTTTCAAATAGTGTTCTTGCCATGCCGCTTTGACCACATTGATGTTGCTCCTCCGATAACACGCCAAGTCACCAAGTTGTGTTTTTGCTTCATCCATGTAGAGCTGGCGTGGCCACAGAACTACATTCCCGCCCTTGTCAGCCTGTCTCACAATTACATTTGTATCAGATCCCAGTTTTTTTATAAGATTCTGGTAATTCAGATTCTGCTTGTTTCTGCTGCGAAATGTCCTATTAGATGCTGTGTATAGCTTTTTCAGATCTTGGTTCACCAACTCGTGGTAGACATCCAAATTATCATGCAGCGAAATGGGCTGAAAGGTGGATTTGGGTTTAAACGGGGTTACACAAGTTCCTTTATTGCCACTTAATCCTGGTTCTCTTGTTGTCATTCCTTCTGCTTGTTCTGCAACTAGAGACCAGGCATCTTGAAACAAAGCTGCATCCCCCGCTGTGAGTAAAGGAGGACTGACCGGATTAGAGATGGCAGGAGCTGTGGCCTTTTTGGGTTGGAGTAAATGGAATTTATGTAACTTGAGCTTTCTCACAAAACGAAAAGTATCCAATCTGGTGTCCACATAGTTAAAATCACATGGTGGACAGAAAGTTAATCCCAAACTCAAAATATTCTCCTCAGAAGAAGATAATTGTATATTGGTTAGATTGATTACTGCATTTGAATTGTTACTGATCTTCAATTTTTGTTTTGAAAGCGGTTCCATCTCCCTTGGCGCTTCTCTGCCCACATTTTTGTTTTTGTTTTCTTTCGGCGCATTTTCTTCTCTGGTTTCGCTTGAAATTGTTTCTTTGTTTTTTGTTGCCAAAGGTCCACGAGGTCTTAAAGTCTCCCGTCTGTCTTGACATAGGCAGTCTACCTCCTGAGCGAGGGATAGTTTGATAAACCCCAATTGTTGTGCTCTAGTGGCCTCCCCTTCAGGATCGCTTTCCGCAGCCGAACTGAGCTCAGAGGCCGAAGTGGATAGTGCAATTGCTTCCCCTATATTTCTCTGTGTGGGCCTCTTTCCCCGCGCTTTGACTGCATCATACTTGCATGCGTATGTAAATATTTGACCGTTTTGGTAGTCAGCGCGGTCCCTTTCAAACTTAAAAGCCTTTCTCTGTTTGATTACGTCTTCATCTTTGCTCAGGCGGGCCAGCATATCCTCCCTGAATTTCTTTGTTTGTTCGCTCTTTTCCATTTTGTCAATTTCCACTTCTAGAGCGTCAATTTGTGTTTGAAGTTTTGCTCGGTCACTTTCCGCATACTTAATTAAAATCATCATCAGTTTGCTGGAAGATGCCAGGTTCGTTTCTGCCCATTCCGCGAGCATTTCCGGGTCTGGATTTTCATAGCTCGGCACCAGGATAATTCTCAGACCCCTAGGAACTCTGCCTACGTCCAAATAGCGGGATAGAGACCTGTGTTCCCACCACTTGGACTGCTCTGCTCGCATGAGTTTCTCTAATTTTTTGTAATGCTCTCTAACATTGGCACAACCTGGTTGGCTGATAGGGCTTTCACTCCGTACTGCCTCCCCAGCCGGGGAGTCAAGGAACATAGAGCTAGCTGCCTCCTCTCGATGTCGCAACGCGTCAGCGGACATAGTGGCTCTAATTGGATAATGTACAATGTTCGTTTGATTGCGGTCGTGGATACGCGGCACAATGTCCCAATCCCTCGCCGTTCACTCTCCCCACTGAGGTGTCTGTAGTCCCCTACCTTTACCAAACGCCAGGAATACTTCTCCGGTCAGCCGACCATGAACGTCCCAGCTTTATCGGCAGAGGTGGGTAAATGATACAGTTCTCAGGGGCTATGGCGGCTTCCTCCTCACAAGAGTATCCAAAAAGGTTCCGGGAACCGGAATCAACTGCTTCCTGCCGCTATGCCCAAAGCGAGGGGGAGGGGTTCCGTTCGTACCGCTGAAGCTCCTTGGTAAATAGATGAAGGTAAAGTCGTCTAAGTTGCTGTCTCTGTAGAAAAGACGAGGAACGGACCCAAGAATCAGTGGCAATCAAAATTAGTTTATTAGAATTAAATCGAGCCTGTCCGACATGACGCGTTTCAACCCCCACTCGGGCCTTGATCACATGACGCGTTGCAAAGGAAAAATAGCAGCTTTTAAAAGGGAAGTACATCCGGATGTGACCTTGGTGCAAAAAAATCATGGACAGCGATATATATATACACATAAAAGAAATCCTGCTCCTGAGAAGAAGAGGCACATCAGGTATGTAGGTATAAGGCTCAGGTCTCCCACAACCCCGCCTTGAAAGAGAGACGCGTTTCGCCTGCACAGCAGGCTTTATCAATCTAATTGGCGACATAGCGTTTCAGATTTATATAGCCCTCCTTCCCACAGACATGAAAGATAGACTGTGCAAAAGGAAATAACACTGGTAACACACGCCTAATATAACACATGCCTAAAGTGCAAAGTGCAAAGACTTAATCAAGACAACTAACAGCATAGTGCATAAATAGTGTGTTATACCAACAATTGAACGACATCAGCTTCCTATGTGCACAGTAGAAATATTTATATGCCATCTGCCCTAAAAATAAACATGTTGTAATAACCAGCCGAGGTGCATGAATATGTGTCTAAATTATGGCGCCAATACTCTCAAAACATGCTGCCTTCCTGATGGTAAATCAGAAAATATAAAAGAGAACTGCAAAAGTTAAAACTGCTTTGTATACACATCATGCTGCCAATCTTGTTAATACTCGTTTGCCTCCACAACATTGCCTCGTTTCTAAATAGAACAAAATCTGACCGGTTTGAACAATAATTGCACAGAGAGCGAAAATTAAACTGTGCTCTCTAATGCATGCAGAAACAGACACAAGGGGTAAACAGATATTGGGCTTGTAACAAAAAAAAGGAGCTCTAATTACACAGGTTGTGTATGCTTTCGACATTAATGCTGGCCTCCGGGCAATTGCTACTCCTCCCAATGGGACTGCAAGACCCATAATCCCCTTTGGCAGCCTTGCGTGTTCAAATTTTGTTAACGGATTTCTTATGTGAGCGTTCATAGTGAAGGTGCTCCTTGAGTTGTCTGTGCCATTTAACTGGATAAATGTTCAAGAAAACGGACCAAGTCCAAAGTCAAGTTTTGCAATTACGGAAATGTTTCAAATGTCAATGTTAGCGAGCAACATGAAATATGAAATAATCATAGGCACACATACAAGGTTGGAGGAGACCGATGGAAATAAATATGATATGCTCAGTGATACAGATCAGGGTATCAGAAATATGCCCACTACCACGGATAGAGTAATTTCACAGTTACACGCACATACATTCATCATACGCTAGGGCCCATTTCACTAACATACGCTCCAATACTCTACCAGCAGCAAACCTGTGGGAAGAAAACTCCTAAAGCACCCTGCATCTATATCCAGGCGATAGGACCAGTTTAGTGGCTGTCTAACATAATATAAACAATCTATAAACAGTAATCAATAAGTCTTCAATAAACGACAAGGAAAGAAACAACCAACACCATGTTTAAAAGTTATATTGCTTTATCTAAAATTAGTCAGAATAAAATCAGAATAAATCATTTCTCATAATTACCTATTCTAACTAGTGTCAGAACGGGTCAGGACCAGTCTCTCGTAAAGTCTTTTCAGGATAAGGTCCTCAGCATCAGTCTTCAGCAACGCAAGTTCACGCAGCAAGGCGACGAAAGAAAGTGTGGGGAGAGCCCTCCCTAAGCTAACATTTTATAATGCAAAATACAATGAAAACCCACATAAACTTCTACAAGTAAAATTGTATCACTGAGCAGAACGAGAAGGAAGGGATGTAACTTTGCAACATCCTGAAATCTCCGCTCAGGAAAAGTCATAATACACAAACTTCGGAACAGGAATCAAGGATTTGAAACTATTAAAGTTCATTTCCCTCGGCAAACCGGCTTTAGCACAGAGTTCTTTCTGAGGCTCATTGTTCACCAAGGACAAATCATTTCTTTTGGAGATCCTCCAAACTTGCTGATGTCCTCCCGGAAATTTCCATATAAGGACTACGGTCAGTTGTCTGTAACCGAATTCCAGCAGAGGTCTCCCTTGTCACATCACAGATTTCGCCTGCACCAGAGCTCAGCCAGGCTTCAAATTATTCTCATTTATTTTCATGAAGGCCTCCATAGGCCACAATAGACCATCTTTAATTAAAGAGACAAAATAAAGATTACTACATCATAATGATTAAACAGTGTTAACCCCACTAACACCCTTATGTGTATGCATTTATCTAGCTTCGCGACATATAGAGCATTAATTCAGACAGCGTTTTGTGCTCAAAATAAATAGCACACAGCAACGTTTAAACATGAAAACGTGCACGTTATTGTGAATACATAAACAGCACATACATGCTAACCCTCGTGTAACCTTCTCTTGTGTTAGGACAAACAGGTTGATTAATAAAATACACTTGCACAAGACAAATAATTAGTTGCTAATTATTAATAAATTAATAAAACGCATAGACATGCCAGAGCTTCAAAAGCCCCAGAATTTTCTAACAGAAAACTCTGCTCCAGCAATCCCCCCTTTGGTGATTTTATCACCAAATAAACCCAAAAAAAAATTAGTGAAAATTTAGTCCCATTTTAGGAGAAATCAGAAATGTCTTTTCCCCTTACACAACATTAAACACCAGTCACTCTTTCATCATCTCTCTTAGTCTCTAAATAAACACTCTCCCTTAATTCTTCTAATTCAATCTCTTCTGGTTCTCTTTTCGAATTTTTCGAATTCTTATTTTTCTTTTCATTTTTCAATTTCTCTTTCCCTCTCCTGTTTTTACAACACACACACACTAATCTCAGTATCAACACAGCAACAATTATACAAGACAAGGGAAACAATATTCTACCTACGATAGTACTACCTATTTTTGCAATAAAATCTTTAACAGCTATCATCTTATTAGCTAGTTTAGTCCATAAACTTCCAGTTTCAAGTGGTACTAAATCTTCATTCAAATCAGTAATATTTTTGATATAGACCTTCAGGTCTTTACTTTCATCAGGAATGTAAGTGCAACAATGTTGAACTTTCAAAATTCCACAGACCCCACCCTCCTTGGCCAAAAGAATATCAAGGGCAAGTCGATTTTGCATAGACATGGCACGTACGGCACTTAATTCCGTATTTACCAAAAGAAATCCTCCTGCGGTATTTGTCGATAAACGATCAACCACTGTGGACAATTTCCGAATTCCATAAGCATTTAAAGAAATTCCCACTGCTGGAATCAAAACCCCAAAAATATCACCCACAATTTCAGACCAAGTTTCTCTCTTAAAACGTTTTAATAGGTTAATATCTTCTACATCACTTATTTTATCTGTATGAAAAATCTTAGGAAAAACCAAACCCACATAACATGTGCCATACCAATGGTCAGGCAACTTGTAATAAGCCTTGTTCCCACACACATAGTACACTCCTGGAAAAATAGTATCTTCTCCACCTCTGAAACCCCAACCAGTCGCAACAAAGTATGTATCATGACACTCACTAGTCCCCACAAAATATGTATCATATTGGGATTTCCTTCTGGTAATGCATAGTTTACCCTTCTGCGGTGCATCTAGAGCCAAAGTTGGACTAGCCCCATTTCTCAACTCTTTTCCCATTTCAATGTCCCAAATTGTCTCACTCACTTCATATTTCCCTGCTTTCTCATGCATGTTCACTCTCCTTTCCTCTACCATATCTAGGAAAGCTTTCTCCTCTTCTTTCAAACTGCAAGTTAAATTATTCTTAAAAATGTAATCTAATGTTAGTCCTTTTTCTTCAATAAAAATTTCACCAAAAGTGTTAGCTTTTTTAGCTGGATTCAGCTCGTTGTTCATTGGCAAATGCCCAAAAATACTATCTCTGTTAGACATCTTATAATCTATTTTCCCTAACAAATAAAAAACACTACTTAAAATACTACAAGAAATACCATATGTAGCCGGTAAATGGTGATAAGTAACACCCTCTGAAACGGATGCAGGTAACTGCATGCAGACATAGCAATCCCTCACTTCCATTGTCTTCACATATTCATATAACAGTTTAGAAAAAGCATTACTAGAAAAATTGTTAATTGACCTGTCTTTGTGTATGTAACTATTTCTAATTGGAACTACTTTTTGTGAATCCTTCTCTATATTAGTCATGTTCTCTGTATCCATCCCAAATTCAACCTTAAAAGTAATTAATAAAATTAAAACACCCCATAGAAGCATTAATATTCCAGTACAACAGCAGCACATCTTGCACCATTTTTTAAAGAAGGCGCATCTATTTTGATTATTCTCTATGTTAGCCATTCTGCTTTAACTTCTACTACTCCACTACTGTAATTAGATCTTTTCAATTCTTCAACGTTGGTTCCAAACTTTTCAACCTTTCAAATGAATCTTCCTGTTCACTCAGGCCAAGTGAATCCTTCTTTTACTCAGTTTGGATACTCATCATTTTTCACTCCAATTTCTTCAACATCAAATTGTATCAGATCTCCAACGTCGGAATCCTCAGTACTCGACTCTTCTCCAATGTCAGTCAAGAATACTTTCAGGATTTCACCAGTATCTTCCTCAACCACTTCTCTCAAGACCACTTCCGGATTATCTTGAGTCACTGTTTCTTCTTTTCCTTCTTCAGACAGTGTCACATAAGACCATTCCGGTGATCTGTACTTTTGGTTGGGTTTTTTAACTCTTTTTATTTCCACTGGTTCTTTTGTTCTCTTTGATTCTTCTTCTTCAGCCTTTGAAGTTTGACTGGATACCTCATTCACTTGTTCAGCTTCCGATGTATTTGCTTTTATTATCCTGTATCTCAGTCTTTTCACTCTGTTGTTAGGCCAACGATCTCCTTTCACGACCTTTTTCGGCTTTTCTTTAACACTCCTTTCTCCAATCGAAGTTCTCTTTCTCAGAACTCGACCTTCTGTTTGTTCATTCTCATCATCCGATTCTGTTTCAATTGCCTTTTGCTTTCGTTTCTTAGCAGTTTTCTTTTCTTTCACAGATTCTTTCACCACTATTTGAGACTTCCCTACTTCTATCCCTCCTCGGGTCTCCGACACGCAATCTTCTTGCTGTCTACTTATCCCTTCACCTAGCTCCTCATCAATATTCCCTACACCTCCTCGGGGGTCTTCCGCAATCTGTCCCTCTCTATCTTTTTCTGACCCTGTTTCTTCAAGAATAATCTCAAGTGGTTCTTCAATTTCCTCCTCTTCTGATTCAGGAGTAGTCTCTGTGTGTTTTCTCTTTTCTTTTCTTTTTCCTCCACTGCTACCCGAAACTTCAGGCTCTTTTACAGAATCTGATCTTCCCTCTGATACTCGCAGTGAATCTCTTGAAGCTTTCTCTGCTTCTTTTCTCACTGATTCTGTATCTTCAGGATCTTCACCATCACTGGAATCTGACTCTTCATAATACTCTTCACCAGTTCCCTCTCTTGGGCTTGGAATTCTCAGAGTATGACTTGCATGTACCCAGTGTCTTACTCCAGCACACTTTACTGCAGTCGTTGTAGTCAGAATAACTTGTCTTGGCCTTCCCCACCTTGGAATCAAGCAATTTCTTCTTCTGTGCACCTTAATCCTCACCCAGTCACCTGGACTCAGATCATGGGCTTGCTTCTTCTCAAGTGTGGTAGCTTCTTCTCCAACCTGGTGAAACACAGAATGAACTGCGTCAGCCAGGCCTTTACAGTAATCCAAAATCATGTCATCAGTTATTGTCATCAACTTATTCACAGGCACGAATGCATGGCGCATTGCACGTCCCATAATGATTTCATGCGGACTGCTCAGCACACCTCACCACTTATGCTTCGGCAAACCACGGTACCCAATCACCAAAGGGCGACCGCCACTCTATCACAAGGATGATGTCATCAGTGATGTCATGAGTGATGCCACTGACCATGTCATGAGTGATGTAGCATGTGACGTCATGAGCAGTGGATTGCGGGCGCGCAAGTTGTAGTTATCTGAACTAACTATAACGGGGGAATTTCATTGGTTTTTTACGAGTGAAATGTCCAGCTAACTATAACATGTGTGAAACCTATGGTTTTTTAAGTGAATTTGCTAGCTTTTTTAAATGCTAATTCCTAACTATAATGTGTGTGAAACCTATGGTTTTTTAAGTGAATATATATATATATATATATATATATATATATATATATATATATATATATATATATATATATATATATATATATATATATTACCTACTGGCGGTCGCCAGTAGGTAGTTATAGTTAGGACCACGTTTCCATAGGAAATCCGCAACATTCTATTTTGAATAACTTTGGCGCCGGTCGACGAATCCTCGCGAATTTTTCAAAATAGGTGGGGCGCTACGCTCCGCTCCTACCCTGAAAGTCTCGGGGGGATTCGTCAAGCGGGGGCTGAGATAAAAGGGGGGTCCCAAAACGCGTTTTTCCTATGCATTTTTCCATAGGACCTTTAGACACAGCTACAGCCCGAACGGCTGAACAGAATTACTTGAAATTTGGCAGAGAGGTAGCCATAAGGTCAAGGAAGTGCCTTTTGCAGGTCTGGTGTAAATCTGTTCAGTATTTCCGGAGAAAATAGCATTTAAAACCATATATATATCTATATGCGCGCAGGGTGCGCGCACCGTGCGAGCACCGTGCGAGCACCCTAACGTGCGCGAGCGTAATTCTGATTGGTGGTTACATGTTAGTCAACGTTCGAATCGGTCGAAATCAGGAAGTGTCGGCCGCCATTTTGTTTGTTTTCAGTGCGAGAGTGAAAAAGGAAGGTGGCGAACGTGAAAAGGGGGCAGGGTAGAGAGTTCCTGACCCCCTAGCCTTTGTCAGGGGGTCCCTGAAGGACCCCGAAGGCAAAAAAAATTTTTTTTTTTTTTAAATCGCGGGGGTGCGCGCACAGTGCGCGCACCCTGAAAAACACAAAAAAAAAAAAAAAAATTTACAAAAAAAAAATAATAATTCGCACGGTGAAAACCAAAAAAAAAAAAAATAATAATTTTTAATACGTAGTTTATTGTAAAATAAATATATAAAAAAAATAATACATAAATAAATTAGCATTTAAAAAACTGTACAAATTCACTGAAAAAACCATAGGTTTCACACACGTTATAGTTAGGAATTAGCATTTAAAAAACCTTGCAAATTCACTTAAAAAACCATAGGTTTCACACATGTTATAGTTAGCTGGCCATTTCACTCATAAAAAACCAATGAAATTCCCCCGTTATAGTTACTGCAGGCAACTATAACTCACGCGACTGCAATCCTCTGCTGATGACGTCAGATATTACATCACTGATGACATATGTGTCTTTCTGAAAAATAAATATTTGTAATATATGTATAGCTAAAGATTAATGGAAGAAGACATGGGTAAATAAGTGTCTAAATACAGTATTAGCATCAGCAGAGGATTACGGTCGCGTGAGTTATAGTTGCCTGCAGTAACTATAACGGGGGAATTTCATTGGTTTTTTATGAGTGAAATGTCCAGCTGACTATAACATGTG
This sequence comes from Triturus cristatus, assembly GCF_964204655.1. Taxonomy (NCBI): domain Eukaryota; kingdom Metazoa; phylum Chordata; class Amphibia; order Caudata; family Salamandridae; genus Triturus; species Triturus cristatus. The sequence continues at coordinate 1,061,556,187 of NC_140593.1, read as the reverse complement.
TGAAACCTATGGTTTTTTAAGTGAATATATATATATATATATATATATATATATATATATATGCAAAAAGGAATCCTGCAAATCGTGCAGAAAAGACGAGCCACACCAGTTCTTTATTCCTTAATCTTGCGGGTTTATTTTGCAGATAAACGACGCGTTTCGATCTCAGCCGAGATCTTGGTCACATGACCTAAGGTGAGTTTCACAAATATTTAAAGACACAGTGTACAGGCACGACGCAGCGTGCACAATTGACATAAAAGTAACATTTAAACATTATCATATGTGTTTGTTCAATTTAGGTTTGTTCATAAAGTTTTTTACAGTTGTTTTTTTAACAGCATTAATCGTTGCTTTATATTTGTATTGTTGTAATCAGTTTACCAACTCTTAATATAAGTATAGGAAATGATTCATTAAATTAATCCATCATACATTTCAAAATAAGATCATGGTATAGTACCCATTTACTTTTGTCTATTTTTTTAACACTAATGAAATTCAATAGATGGAATATAGATTGGTATAGTACCAAACAATTAATTAATTCAATATGTTATCCGGTAATTTTTTATCGAATGTACTAATCTACATGATATATTGTCTACAATTAAATAAGCGATTCGTGACACTAATACTTGATAATAGAAGCAATATTGTAGAGACAGCTGTTCACTTGAACTTGCTTAATCTCATGTGCTCTTAATCATAAACCGGTGGCTATTTATCAATCTGTTAGATAAAAGAAAAATATCATTAGAATCAAAATTTAAGAACATATAACGTATGTAAATCATTTCCAGAAATAGATCATTTTGTAATTTTACTGTTGTAACACAAATATGTTCCTCATATTACGATTTAGATAACAAAGCTTTCATCTATTCTTGTGAATATTCAAGAATAAGAGAAAAACAAAAACTTTGAACAACATACAAAGAAAATATGTGAATTAAAATTATATTATTCCTGTAGAATAATATAAGCTGGAAACTCCTGAGTTGGTGGTGGGAAGCGTTAAAATCAGATTATAAATGTACATATAACTCTTCATCATTATTCATTCCTGCTGGAAACATGCTACCGGTAAGTAGGATCAGCCTTGACTCAAGGCGACGTAGGGCTTGAACTCGGTTTCCTCCTCTAGGGTGTTTGGGGATGGTTGCTAGGCCAATGTATCTACCTTCAGTCCAATCCCCCTCATGGGCCTCATTGAAGTGTCTTGACGTACTGTAGCTAAGATCACGTTTCGTGATTGCTCGCCAGTGTTCAAGAATTCTTTTTGTGACTGGAAAAGTAGTTGACCCAATATACAATTTTTCACATGGACAAACAATGGCATAGACTACAAATTCAGTGCCACAGGAGATAAATTTACTGATCTTCCATTTCTTTTTAGATCTACACAGTGTGATTTCTCTTACATTCGCACTGTGACTACAAGCTTTGCATTTACTGCATTTATGGAAGCCACTCCTCTGTTCTAGCCATGTTTTTTAAGTGTCAGTCATTAGATGACTATTTACTAGCCTATCTTTGAGTGATAGGGTCTTCCTGTATGTTATTGCTGGTGATCGTCCTAGCTTCAATTCAAGGAGGGGATCTTGTGTGAGAATATGCCATCTTTTTTTCATGATTTTCTTCAGCTCATTAGCTTGTGTGCTAAAGGTAGTGATGAATCTAACTGGTATCTCTGTATTGTCTCTTCTCTTAGATAATTTAGCAGACGAGAAGAGAGCATCATTGTGACTGATGGAATCTGCTTTTTTGGCACCTTTATGTAGCATCTTGCTGGGATATCCCCTGTTCTTAAATCTCATCATCATACTTTGTTTATTTTTTTCATATAGTGCATCTGCGCTACAGTTCCTTTTAGCTCTCAGAAACTCACTATATGGCACACTCCATCTGAAATTAGGCGGATGGCAGCTAGCTGAATGGAGAATGGAATTGCCTGACGTCTTTTTCCTATATAGGTCTGTGGACAATTTGCCATCTTCTATTGTCAGCCTTATATCGAGAAAGTCAATACTCTGTTGACTGTGTTGCATGGTAAACTTCAAATTCATCGTATTGCCATTTAGATGTTTCACAAATTCTAAGAGATCATATTCATTTCCTTCCCATACAAAGAAGATATCGTCTATGAATCTTAGCCATAGTCCGATGTTATTTGACCATGGCTCAGTGTCATCACTCCAGAGTACCTGCTTCTCCCACCAGCCCACCACCAGATTGGCGTTGCTTGGGGCGAAGCAGGTACCCATGGAAGTACCTTGCAGCTGTCTATACCATCTCCCATTGAACATGAATACATTTTCAGTCAAACAGATCTCAATCATTCGCAACAACATGCGCGTGTGTTCCAAACATTCGATATTTCTGGCTTTTAAAAAGTATTGGCACGCTTTCAGGCCATCTGTATGTTTGATGCTTGTGTACAAGCTTTCTACGTCTAGGCAGACCATCCAGTATTTATTCTCCCAATGTAGATTTTGGATTTTGTGCAAAAAATCTTTGGTATCTCTTAAATATGAATTAAGGTCTTTAACAAAGGGAAACAAAAAATGGTCAATATACTCAGATGTTTTCTCTAGCAAACTATTCTTAGAGGACACAATAGGACGACCAGGAGGGTTGACAGAATCCTTGTGCACCTTAGGTAACAAGTAAAAGGTGGGCGTGGTTGGAGTTTTGTTCAGTAGGTACTTTTTTTCATCCCAATTCAAAAGTTTCTGCTCAAACTAGTCATTCAGATAGCTATGATATCTATTCTGAAGGGTATCTAAATATGATTTGTCTACCCTCTCATAGCATACAGGATTATTTAGTTGTCTCAGGGCCTCTTGTATGTATTTCTCCCTGTCCATGACTACAATATTACCACCCTTGTCCTATGACTTAATCACTATGGTGTTGTCTTTCTGTAGATTGGAAACTGCTTCCCAATGCTTCTTACTCATATTAGTGGGTCTGGGATTTGTATCGATAATTTTAAGCAAATCCTGACTGACTGTTTCATGAAATAGGTCAATGTTATCCTTGGGTTTCTGGGGTACATATTTAGATGGAGCTCTAAATTTGGTAAAACCTGATGCACCTATTTCAATTCCTAATGTTTGTAAAGTGATGTCATTACTACTAGGATCTAAAGGATTTGGTGTATTGGTGGTAATGGTGTTCTGATCCTGTAACTCCTGCATAGTCATAAGAGCAGAGATATCAGCTATAGTTAATGCTGGACCTGTATTCAGACTAGATTCAAGTGAATTGGTGCTACTGTTGGTTGCATTGTTACATAGTGCATGCAATTTAAACAACTTTACTTTACGTACAAACTGGTAAAGATCAATTCTAGTTTGAGCAGTCTATATGACTATCTGGAAAAAAAGATAACCCCAATTTTAAGACCTGTTCTTCAGTAACTGTTATTGGTCTAATTGAGAGATTCATTACCGTTAGTTGTTGGGCGGTGTTATCTATTATTTCTTCTTGTTGTCCTGGCTTCTTGTCCCCATACCAGTATTGCTGTTCCTTTGTTCTCCTGCACCGTCTTTTCTTGCTCTTGTGTTGGCGCCTCTTCCTCTTCCCCCCGGTTTGCCTCTGTATGACTGTTCGTGGTTCCTCTGTATGAGGTGCATTTCCTCAGAAAAAGACGATACTTCTCCCTGGTTAGATGCGCCACTGTCAATAGATTCTTGATCAGAGCTTAAATCTGTTGTTGAGCCATCTGTGCTTTTATCAATTACTCCCAACGCTTTGTCTTTCGCCGTATCTGCTCTTACTTTATCAAATTTTCTCGCGAAAGTTAATATTCGCCCAGTTTGATAGTCTCTTTCATCACGTTGAAATTTTCTTTCTTTTCTTTCTATCACTACCTTTTCAAATGATTTAATTCTTTCATCGACTGTTTTAAGAACATTTTTTACCTCATTCTGATCTGGGTTCTTTTCTAATTCATCCATCAATGTTTCAATTTGTTGCGTCAGTTCTTTATGTTCCTCCCATGCATTTTTTATTAGCATGTGTAACATATTGTGTAACATATTTCTTGAGCAGGTGTTTGTGTTCTCAGTCCAGTCTTTTAGCATTTGTGGCTTTGGGCGATTTAATGTGGGAATGATGAAGATTCTTAAACCCCGTGGGATTCTATTGACTTCTATATAATTTTGTAAAGAGGTGGCCTCCCACCATCTGCTAGTTTCCTTTTTTCGCAATCTCTCGAGTTGGTTGCCCAGTTGTTTAATTGTTAATGTTTCAGGTAACAATATCACCTGCATGCCAGTATTGTCCCCTGTTTCAGCATTTACTCTTTTTTTGAATATTAGATTAGCGGACGCTTCCCGCTCTTTTAACCATTCTGCTGCCATTTCTACTCCGCTGTAACACCGGTCATGCAGACCTTAAGGGAATGAAGATAGAACTGCGCTTGTGTGTTTTCAATAACACTCACGGACTCTAGCGTAGCCTGCTGGCCGTTCGTAACACTTGTGTGAACGGATCTATGACAACCGGAATTACCTTTGAACTACGAGCAGCATATCCGGCGATTCCGGGGAAAACGCTTGAACGTTATTTCTCCTCTCACCTGCTCACTCGTTGTCCGTCGGCTCCCAGTGTACAAACGTAAAAGTTTCCAGAGCTGGTGCTCTTTGATGATAGATGTCTTAGGATCCGCCGGCGGGCGTGTTTTCTAGGGTTCCAAAAGTTCACTTGGCGGTGAAACACTGCCCTTCCTGGCGATTCGGGGCTCGTAAAGCGGGCGCCGCCGCTAAATATGCAAAAAGGAATCCTGCAAATCGTGCAGAAAAGACGAGCCACACCAGTTCTTTATTCCTTAATCGTGCGGGTTTATTTGGCAGATTGGAAATATATATATATATCTGGAATGCTCGTCTGCTGCTTCCTCCGTGGAGAAAAACGAGAGTGGACCCAATTAGGTGCGTTAAAGTGTTAATTTAGCACTCACCATACCGCCATAACGCGTTTCGGCCATTGCCGGCCTTGATCACATGACAACGCTAGAGGGTAGGATGTCCCCTTTTAAAGTGACAGTGCTCAATAGCTGTAATGCTAGACATAGAAGACATACTGTCCATTATATCATAATGTCAGCCTAAATTCACCAACAATATCAAGTTTAAATAATTTATTGAAACAATAAACAGTCCAAAATGTATAAATATAAACCTGTCTGTAAAGTTTTTGTAAAATACAGATTTTTATGAGGTAGATTCCCCATAGACTCCTATTGTAATGATCATCCATATGCATTCAGCTATTGGAAAATGAAAGTGAACAGTGCCTGAGTTCCCACAATAGTGCAAGTCAATAAAAGTGCATAGTGCATAGTTATGTGCAATAAAAAAAATAATAATCTAAATTAGCAGCAAGCATCTATTGTTTGAAGTTACTCTAATGTAACAATATTACACATGGATAAATCCCTGGTAACTTTTCCTATTAGTTTCTCAATCGGGGCCGTTGGAATACCAATACATTACTTTATTACAGTTGGTTCCCTCAAATACAAGTAAAAATACGTGAATATATCACATTTATATATAACATATAAACATCCTTATAAAATAGATTCCAACTGCCCAAAATCCTTAGGATAAAATTCATTATAGCATGTGCTTGATTGTGTTTATTTCCAATATTACTAAAAAATACTTGGATAAATCCATATTTCAATAATAGTGTCCAAGAAGAATACCAATAGCGTTAAAAAATAATATTCATCCATTCTGCACAGTTGATTCCCACTAATGAGGATATAAATACATAATATAAATATATTAAAAATTCATTTCAACTGCATAAAAATAGATAACATTTGCTAAAATACGATTAGTAAAAAGATTTAGTAAAACGATTTAAGAGGTTGTTGTTCAATGTTAATTATAAAACAAAAGAACCTATAGATATGTATACATGTCTTCACTCGTGTTTAATCCCCCTGGTTACATCGTGTCTAATTCCAGTATATATCTAGTCTCTAGGCGTCTGAGCTTCGCCTCCCTGTTGCCTCCTCTTTTCTGCGGCGGTATTGCATCTAAAACAAAGTAGTTAAAATGTTTAAGACTACTGTTGTGTGTTTCCTTAAAAGGCCTGGCAACAGGGTAACTGGGGTCATTATTCACGATAGCTCCAGTGTGTTGCAAAATCCTTTTATGTACAGCCAATTTGTGCTGCCTATATAGTACAAATTGCAGCTACATATTAGGACATATACTGCATATTCACTTTTACAGGACAGGTGTTGGCTAATCATATGTATATGGTCACTGAAAGCCGTTCGATATGAGGTCTTATTGATACCAAACTGGCAAGCTTTACGGCTAGAACATTTGTAAAATCCCTTTCTAGCTGTCAACCATGTACCTGCTTCTTGATCTTCTGGGCTATTCTTGACCAATGCGTTGCCCATTGACGCAGTTTTTCTATACGTTATGGCCGGCTTCTTGGGAAGGAGACCTCGTCTGATTGGATCTCCCAATATGATAGGCCAATTACGTCTTATGATTGACCTAATCTGTCCCTCCTGTCTGGAATATGACAGTATTAATCTAGTTGGCTCTTTTGATCTTTTATCTTTTGCACCCTGAGATTTGGATTTGTACTGGAGTAGATCCTGTCTGGCATGTCTTTTGGATTTCAGAATTGCTGCATCTATAGTTATAGAACTATAACCCCTCTCCAGAAATCTGGGCTTACATTCCAATTGCTTGCCCGTCGTATCACTGTCTTCACTACAGATACGTCTTATCCTAAGCATCTCCCCGTAGAGGATGCTTTGTTTAAGGTGAGGGGGTGAGAACTGGATGCCTGCAATACTGCGTTGCCAGCAGTTTGTTTACGGAATATGGCTATATATACTTGGACATCCAAAAAAGTTATGTTCTCACTACTGATAGATGAGGTAAAATTCAAATTCACATTGTTGTTATTGATTTGTTAAAAAAATCATTAGCACTTTGCTTGGAACCATCCCACACAATGATATTACCCTTTCTTTGTAAGTGCGCTCATATTGCTTCATGAGGACCAGCTCCTCCGACCAGCCCATGAAAACCCATGCGTAGCTGGATGTATGATAGTACATCGCAAACCATTACAATGCGGGTGGGCTTTTAGCACGCAGTTTCCACATCGCAAAGACTTTTACTTCGCACGATTTTCCACCGCATGGCGTTTCAACGCCAATGTTGTTTACCCTATAGCACAATCCATTATGACGCATACAGAAATATCGCACGCCAGTACAACGCGCAATGTTTTCTCTTTGTGGCTCGTAAACTCCCTGGAATTAGGCTGCAGCGAAACCAGGGCTTTTTGTGTGGTGGGGTTGTCTTGTAATAGCGGTATATTTGCATTACAATTTGCATTTACAATTATGGCTAAAAGTACTCTGGTATTGGACTCGACGTGTTGAAAATGCGAAATGTAAATTTGTGATTGCACTGGATGTCAAGGTTTTTTTTTTGCGTCACACGGATGTTAAAACTGTGTAGTCTAATCAACATGTAAATAAAGCAATTCGTAATAAATACTTGTAAGAAAGTACAATTCCTTGCAAATCAAGCTTGTTATTGTTATTGGCGTAGAATATTGAGCAAGACGTGGCATATTACCATTCCCGTGTACATTAAATAATATGAATTAAGTTGTAGTCCCTAACCTTGTCGTAGCTCTCCGTTCCACCTGCTGTTTTTTTTGCGAAGAGTCCCGGATTGGCGTCGATGAGTCCCGGACTGGCGTCAGGTCCGTATGCGCATCAGTGTCACCCCCAACTGTAAAAAGTAAAAAAGGCATTCAATGTCATGTGCTCTATATCAGGCCCAAATAATACCATTCTATATCTTTATATATCAATATATAGCATTAGTACCACTATTAACACCATTAGCATTATTAACACAATGTACCTCTCCGGGCCTGCTTTTTTGTTATTAACCAACGATAAATCTTTATAATTACCTCCCCCCTTCAGTTAAGATGTGCCTTGTTCAAAATGTATGTCTTTAATTGGATGTAAAAAGTGTCTTTTCTTAACGGACCTCTCCCGGCCAGCTTCTCAGGCTAGCGACGACCGAAGGAATGACGCAATGTACGCTGACATCACCATACGTCACGTCACCAACCTCACCGCTGTGTGTGAAACTAAAAAAAAGACAATGTCACCCATTGCAACCAATGTTAACGTGAGGGAAAAAGAGAAGCACTACTAATAATACTTTAATTTTCTTAATATTTTTTTTGTATATCTATATATATATTTCCATAACAATCTTTCTATATAAATATTAGTAATTAATGCATATATATATTTTTTATAACAATATGTTTTAATAATAATATCATTTAATTGGCCAGAAGATAAGTACTACTAATACTACTTACCTCTATATATATATATTTTTATAACAATCTTCCTATATTAATGCTATTAATTAATCAATATATTTTTACTCTATTACTTACCCATACTTGCGTGGGGAACTTGAAACCTTTGGTAGTAATCGCTGTGTGTGAAAATAAAAAAAGTACAATGTCACCCATTGCACCCAATGATAACGCGTGGGAAAAAGATAAGTACTAATAATAATACTATAATTTTCTGTATATTTTTTTTTATATCTATATATATTTGTATAACAATCTTTGTATATTAATATTATTATTTTATGTAATATTATTTATTTGGACAGACTTGCGTAGTACGCTATTAATGTAAAACAAAGAAAGTATTACTTACCCAAACCAGCATAGTAATAGCATGCTATGTGAAGGACACTGCGATGCAGGAACTTGCGTTGTTCAGCCATACGATGTAAAGGTTCCCGCGATGTGAAAATTGCGTTGTGATGGCACCGCGAAGTGAGTACATCGTTGTAATGGGTGTTCGCCACGTAGCTGGGAGAGAAGCTGGCCCGCATGGCCACACCCTGTATCTGCTGGTACATTTGGTTTTTGTACAGGAACAAATTGTTCTCTAAGCAAAATAACAACAAGTCTATCAACATGTTGTTATGCTGGGCAAATTTAATTGGCCTGTTGGCCAGGAAGTATTCTACCGTCGCAATGCCATCTTGATTCTTAATACATGTGCACAGTGCAGATACATCTAATGCTATCAATTGATAGCCAGTTTGCCAATGAATAGTTTCAATTTTTCTTAAAAAAATCACTCGTATCCTGCACATACGATTTTAAGCTTTTAACGTGCTCCTGCAAAAAAGAATCAATATAAATAGACATATTTTCTAGTGGCCCATCACACGCAGTTATGATGGGTCTACCAGGCGGCTTATTTAGGCATTTATGAATCTTTGGAACAAAGTATATTACTGGTATAGTTGGGAATTCCTTTTTCAGGTACTTGTATTCCTCCAAATTCAAGAGGCCTAGACTCTTCCATGCCAATAGTTTTGTGAAGAAATGGTCTTGTGTGCTTTTGAATCGTTGCATGGAACTTTTCCTATAGCAGTCAGGATTCTTCAACTGAGAAGCCGCTTCTTCCATGTAGTCTTTCAGGGGCCACAACACAATATTGGCCCCCTTGTCCGCATTCCTGACCACTACTTCCTTCTCTTTTTTAAGTTTTTCTATCAGTTGGTGGTACTTTCTTTCTTGGTTGGTGATCTTTCTAATGAGTTTGTTAGTATCCATGTACAGTTTCTTATCTTGCGCCACCATTTGTTCATTAAATAAATCAATGGAGTCTCTCGGCATGATGGGAACAAATTTAGATTGTAACTTGAACGACGTCTCTGGTTTGGCGCAAGTTTCATATGGTGGTGACATAGAACTTTGGGAAATCGTTCCTAGCTGCTGGTTTGTTTCTACCCCCCCCCCCACCCCCACTGCTTCTTGATCTTCTTCCAAATTGTGGAGATCTTTTAATAAATCCAGATCTGCTACTGTTAAATTTGGCGTCGTGGGATTGCCTGATGATGGAATTGGGGTAGAAGTGCCCAGTGCTCGCTCACTCGGATTAGTCTGAAGCTGATGACATTTTTTAAGCTTTAATTTTCTTATGAACTTATATATATCTGCCCGTGTATTTGTATAATCAAAATTAGTTTCTGGGCAGTAAGACAGTCCTAAAGAATGTAGCTGTTGTTCTGCTACATCTAAGTTCATATTAGCCAGATTTACAATGGTATTGTCATTGGAAGCGGTTTTAGAGGGACTAGATGATGTTATTATTTACGTCTCCATTGCCCCCGTCCCCTCGCCGGTTTTGGGTTTCCACTGTTGCCCACGTTTTCTGACTGCCTGCCTTCGTTCCCGCCTGCTCTCGGTCTGTCGTTTTTTGCCAGTTTGTTGTTTCTGGGTCTTAGAGTCTCCATTCTACTTCTCCTTAGGAAGTCCAGCTCTTACCTCAGTGATAGCTTGATAGCCCTTTGATCCGGTCTGCTTTTTGCTGCTTCCGTCTCGGATTCGCTCTCCAACGCGGAGCTGAGATCAAATGCTGATGTTATTTCTCCTTGATCATCATTCCTTCCTGGTGGGAGCTTTCTTTTGTTTATAGTGGCATTCCTGAATGAATCATATTTACGAGCTATAGTGAAGATTTGGCCATTTGTATAATCATCCTTGTCCCGTATGAAATTATAATTTTTTCTCTTTGTTTAATCTTACGATCATTTTGTCATGTAATTTTTGCCTCTGCTGTGGTTCACCTTGCACCTTAATTTCTTCATTCATTGTGTCGATTTTGGCCTGAAGATCAACCCGGTCCGTCTCTGCATATTTTACTAGTATCTGGACGAGTTTGCGAGAGGACTCGAGGTTGCATTCGGCCCATTCTGCCATCATCCGCAGATTGGGGGTCTCGTAACTGGGGGCTAACATGATCCGGCGCCCCCTGGGAATCCTTCCCACATCCAGATACTTCTGGAGGGACTTTGCTTCCCCCCACTTGGCTTGTTCCTGACACATGTGTGTTTCTAGGATGCAGAAATTATCTTTTAAGCTCTTGGCTCCCCCAGATGCTTCAATGGTGTTACCATCATCTTGCTGCTGTTCCTGCTGAGGAGAGTCCGAGAACATCTCCTCGCGATCCCTTAGCGTTGCAGCGGACATGGTGTGTGCACATAATATTGTAACTGTTGCTTGTTGCCTATGCCCACTTGGATGATGTCAATGGGAATTACATTATATATATATTAAGAAACAATATTTTTGTATGTTCTTCAGTGATATTAGTCTGAAACAATATATATTTTTTAAATATTCTTGTATTTACCATTATAAGGATAGGAAAACAATATTTTTGTGAACAATATTTTTGACTCGATATTTGTGTTACACAATATTGTGGTATTACTGTGAAATATTATGCAATCTCGATATGTCCAACTACGATGCACCAAATGTATTAATAGATCAGACATAGTAGTAATCACCCATGTGAGCCAAGTATGAGTACGGTTTGTATCAATACTTGGCTTACCTTTTTTTTTCCCACTACTGACTCTACAGAGGATCAATGCAATACGCGAACACACCACAAAGTCGCTTTGAGAATTGAATCGAGGTAGTAGCAGGGAAGTACACCCTGATCGTAAGTTGGAGCTGCAGGATAATGCTTAATTGGCGAGTCAAAAGGATCAGAATAATTCTGGAAACTTGAATAAATCCACGATTCAGGGAGAGCAGGGATGCCACGGTCGTGTACTTCCCTGCTACTACCTCGATTCAATTCTCAAAGCGACTTTGCGGTGGATTTATTCCTGACATACAGATTAATTGCACTCCGACCACTCCGTGGCCAGTCTTCACTTCGTCTTCGCTTCTTTCCCTACACCAGCGCTTGATTCAATGCGCTTCAGAGCACTCCACGAATAGGCGACCCAGGTCCTGAAGATGATCCTAATCAAATAGGATCGAAACGCCGTCGACCATTGCCCACCAGCTCAAACGCCTTAGGCGCACTTTGACCCTTGGTTCATTAACTTAACGGAAATTACTAATTGTATAATTGAACAAGTTGATGTTTGAACCTTTTAATCTGTATATATATTGCAAATTCTCTTGTGCCGTATGCTGTGGTGTTTTTCACGTTGTCACCTGCGCCGTTACTTCACTATCACGAGCACTTTGTACACATTCCACTAGGGTTGCCTTGGTATTTATACCCAACAGTGCTTTTTACAACTGTTTTGTATATTGATCTTCTTATAATATATGACGCCTATGGGTGCATGGATTGAATTATTTGAAGCCTCCTCTCTTTTGTTCGCCTATTGTAATGTCTTGCACATACAAGTTTAAGTAATTACAATAACTCCTGCTGAGATATTGTTGCATTTATATTGTACCTACCCAGATCTCAGTTTGGTTTATGGGTTAAACTCCTGTGGTTTTTCTACAGCATTTACAATGCGGCGCACCGTGGCACTTGGATGGGCAGATGCGTGACGCATCTCCTGTCGGAAAGGCGGCGCATTGCTGGAGTTGCGTTGCAAGCGCGACGCAGCTCCAGCAAGGCTCGGGGGTGCCCTATCATTACAATGCTGCGTCAATCCTTACACCTGCTTCAAGCAGGCGCAGGGTTTTGACGCAGCATGGGCTTAAAAGTGACTGAGTGAAATCTTGTAGATTTCACTCAGCCACTTTTAGGAGGCGTTCCTCCGACGGAACGCCCCCCCGCCCCTGCACAGGTACACCTACTGCTGGCGCAGGGCTTTACAACGCAAATACCCCGCAGCATGGTGCAGGATTTGCGCCGCCGCTGCGTCACAAAAGTGGCGCAACGGCGGCGTAAATGAGGCGCAAGGGGCTCATAAAGCTGCCCCTTCATTTTTAATTCCTTTTCTAACAATGACCTAACTCCCCTATCTTTTCTTTAAACATTACAAACTGGCTACAACTATACTCTCGCTTCTCACACCCACACAACCTTAACAAAAAGCATACCACAAAACACTATTCAAATTAAAGAACATCTTTCAGGTAATTAAATATGAAACCCAATCCTACCTGAAGATATATTCTTACTTCAACTTAAGTTTCTTTAATTCAACCTCCACTCCATACAAATCTAATTTATAATTTCCCCAATCCAAAGTGTAAACCATCTAAAATCAAGAATTTTTTTTTACTATTCTTTAAACATTCACTTCACGGAAGCCAAAAAAACTGGTTTTAAAAGTAAGCGAGTTAGTTTGAACAAACCACAAATTTACTCCTAGCTAAAAAAAAAAGGTACAACTTCACACCTTCAAAATCTAATCCATACTTAATACCCTTAAAATGGCAAAAAATAAGTATTATCGATAAAAACACTATAAAAAAGTGCTAAATTACAAATGAATGAATTAATGTCTTTTATATAGCGCACAGCTACTCAAAGAGTGTCCCCGCGATCGGCATAGAAGGTGAGAAGGGGCAGAGCCCCCAAAAGTGTACCCCATCCTAAAGCATAAAAAGATGTGTCTTCAGGGCCTCATGACGAAAATAAAGAGAAAGAGAAAAATAATTGAGGTTTTACATCCAACACACGTTAAAATCCAAACCAAGGCACCACATCAAGAAGCCATTGCAAAGCTGTGTTAAACATCTCCATACTAAAACTTGAACACATAAAAAATGTAAAGACCATAGTAGTTGTAAGATAAAACTACCTTATACTCTACCATCTATTACTGTCTTTAAAAAATACTTCTGAATAACACATGCTTGGCAAGCATGATCCCTGTCAATCTGTATAGGAAAAAGAAACACCGAATCAGAAACAGCGAAAACGGAATTTTCTTGCAAATCCAACTTCTCTTACCCTTACTCAAGAATAAAGGTACCGTTAATAAATAGTAATCGTTACAATAATGCATTTATCACTAAACTGCAGCAGCAACATCTCTTTGTCCTCGACTGCGACATTCCACCAACTGAAGAAAAAGATGCATTATTAGGAAAACATCAAATGAAATTGATGAAAACCATAAGAGATAGACAAAACCATAAGGACCAACCTTTACAGTCATTGTTTTTATTTTTACATAGGCCCTTTTTATGATGTCAGGAGGAAAGCCATCCGACAGCTCTTCGGAGGCTTTCCCCTGGCCCTCTGCTATGGGGGTTGGCACATCCCTTCACCGTGTGACAAGCATTACTCGGTGCAACAAGGCATTGTCTTCATATACTGTGGGACGGCAAATTGATAAATGGATACAGGGTGTCAGTATTGTAGCTGTTATCAAAGATTATCAGTAGAAACTACTCCCAGAATTACACTCCTCACCTTTATAAATGATTTGGGCAGGGACTGCTGGAAAGGAACATTAGTAACAATGAAACAATACAGTTAGGGGGAGTCCTAGGGAATTTAAAGGCCAGCGAGGATTGTATCCCTATACAATAACGTTCAACACACAGAATCCTCGGGTCTGAAACCACAGATATATGTCTGAAGAAGAGACAGCAAAGGTGATCTAAGCATACTACCTAAGGGGATCCCTTAATTAGGACGTAATCCCATCACCGACCGAGGTGGCATGCTTCATCATCTGGGATTCTCCTCTTGACAGGTTATAGTACTTCCAATGCCTAAATAATATCAAATGCTTTTACTTTGTTGGAAATTCTTGAAGTCCGTCTCCCAATCATAAGATTAATATTTGGGGCCTTCTTATGAGTTAGGCAGTGCGGGGGCGGGACAGCCCCGCTCCAACACCTCCAAACCCGTGTAGGAATCACCCACCAGATCAGGAGTTTTCTCCTGGTCTGGCGGGCGGGTCCTTGACATTCCGAAGGCGGTGCCTATGAAATAGGCACTGCAATGGGAATGTCAACGGCAGTACCTGCACGGCATGGACTGCTGTAGTCCATACTTTGAAGGTACTGGGGTGCAAGCACATGTGCCCCCCTGTGTGCATCCACATGGCGAGTAGGGATCCCATTGGGCTCCCTTTAGGCCCTGCAGGGCTCCCTTTGTTCCTTCAACATCGCACTTTTTATGGCGGTCGGACCGTCATGAAAAGTGTGGTTGTGAGAAAACTTGTAATATGCTTGGTGGGGTCGCAGCAACATCGTCAGGGATCTTTAATATCCGGTGGTCCCAGGGTGGCCCGACCACCCTGGTCATAATAGGGTGGCCAGAAGACCGCCACCACGGCGCCCCCGCAGGTCTGGCGGTCCATGGACCGCCAGACTCGTAATAAGCCGCTTTATCATTTATGCCACCTATGCTGTGTGTTGTTGGGGAAAATCAATAAAACTCTGTTTCATATATAAAAAAAGCATATCTGAAAACTTTCCTCAGCCGTGTAATGGCAATTTTATTTTCTGCCCGTGGAAACTGCTTAGTAGATCAAGGATTGGCAATAAATCCAACTTTACTGTGCAAACATATAAAAACACAGATATGCACAAATGCTGTTTGCGAGCGTTACCACATTAAAGACAGGCCTGTAGGCTTCGGCGTCGCTTGCTTTGAACATGTTCAACTAATGAACATTAAAAAATGTGCATATGCTTTTAAAAAATGACCCACGATAATGAAATACAGTGCAAGTCTAAGTGCATGGAGTGTCGGAGAGGAAATCTGTTTTTACAGCCCACACACGACGAAAACAGAACCTTGGTGTCATGAACAGCTCATTCTGCCCATACCTCTTAAGTCGAGGTCGAAAATATGGCGACATATTTCACGTTCCCCTTGTAAGGGAACTTAATCCATACCAGG
Source organism: Triturus cristatus (assembly GCF_964204655.1). Lineage (NCBI taxonomy): Eukaryota > Metazoa > Chordata > Amphibia > Caudata > Salamandridae > Triturus > Triturus cristatus. The sequence continues at coordinate 1,061,540,490 of NC_140593.1, read as the reverse complement.
CTTTTAAGTGTTGCAATTAAAGCCCTGACCTTGCTCAGACGGAAGCCGATAGCGTCCACACTAAGCAGGTGTCACAGGCTAACCAAGCTCAGGGTTCTGCAGTAAACACATCACATTATGCAACAGCCTCTCTGCACTCCCCGGAGAGACGGAGCACTGAGCTTTGCAGTCATTTGTTTAATGGAACATTGATTCGACTATTCTGAAACGCTCTGTGCAATTGCAAGGGGGTGGTGTGTGGGCCCTAAAAAAAGGAAAAAAGAATTAGCCGAGGAATGTTAGAAATGCAATCTCTAATTGGAGCAATCTATACATTTACAGCTAAAATATTGCAAAATGTTATCCTATGGAAAATTACTGCACTACGGTTATTTCATAATATAGTTACAACCAAGGTACATTATTTCTTTCTTTAGAATTCACTTTCCTAACATGTGCCTTTGGCCTGTATTTTACAGACAAAAATTTTCTTTTTATATCAAGGCTGGTAAAAAAAAGGGAAATCCTTTCCCCCTCTGAAATGTAAAATCAAAATGGCATTTATCAGAAGGCATCAATTCATAAGTATTGTAGATTGTCGGGACTATTCCTAAATTATCATTAAAGCAAATAGAAACAGAAATAAATCGTTGGTCAAAAAACATGGGTATCTAATTTTTCCCAAAATCGTATTCAATTAAAACCCCCTGGTCCTCTTAAAGTGTAAACATACTCAAAAATGGTATTGATAATTTCTCTCCGGATATTAAAGGAAAATATGGTTTAGTGTACGTAATTTATTTTATTGAAAATGACGTCTACATGTGTACTATTGCAGTGTTTAAAGTAATATCCATTACATTTCCTGCATTGCTGTGTTTAATTCCGGAAAACATTTTTGCACCCCAGTTTGACCCCAGAATATTTTTTTAAATGTTGTGTCTGTTCTGCCTTTGTATGATTAAGTACATTGATTGTGGGAATCCAATGAATCGGCAAACAATGGGGTATGTTCACAAGAACGTGTGCTAAACATCACCAAAAAATGTCAATGCAACTTTACACATTGAGGCCTATCGCGGGAAAATAACCCTGTGTCAACGTGGAATTCACAACAAGGCGGTACCATGCGATAGTCTGCCGAAACCACGGACAATGTCTGCGATTCAACCACCTCGATGGAGATAAAAACACAAGCCACAACACCAAAAAACCTGCGATGGGCCACAGCGCAATGTTGAAATCAGCGATAAGCAGCACCAGGCCTGCAACACACACCTGGCCGGCGGGGAAAATCACCATAAAAGTAGGAAATAAAAAAACACAAACTGGCCAACACCCAAGCACCATGGAGGCAGCTGGAGCAGGCGCAGAGGACGAGCGCAACCCCACAAGCACCCTGGATGACCAGCCCGGGATCTCGTGCACAGGGAAGGGCAAGGAGAAGAAGAAGAGGAAGACGAAGTTCAGTCCGCAGGCGAACAGGATCATAGTCACAGAGGTGATGGAACACCATCAACAACTGTTCGTCACCTCCAACATGTCATTGGGCACCAAAACAGGAATATGGCAGGACATCGTGGACATGGTGAATGCCGTCAGAGAGCACAAGAGGACAATGGATGAGGTCAAGAGGCGATGGACTGACATCAAACGGAAGACTAAGGAGAAACTCGCAGCCAACCAGAAGGCAGCAAGGCAGACTGGAGGTGGGGGCCCAGCGCCACAGCTCGAGCTGGATGACATGGAGGAGCTGGTGTTCGACAGTCATCAGTGTGGATACTGTGGCCGGAGTCGCAGGACCGAACACTGCTCGACAGGACACAACACAACCGCAACAGGGTGAGTGCCCACCAGGTACTGGGGGGACGGGTGGAGATGGCCATGATGGCACACATGCACAATCAAGCAGAGCACAGTGCACACCCCCAATGACTCTGGGTCATCGCCCAGATCCATAGACTGTCACAATGTACAATGCCATGCTGTCTGAATGTCAACATGTCCCATGCGGCTACATACATGTGGACACATTGCAATAAACCATCTCCCCTTCACATTGCAGGGCCAGCGTCAACACCCCCTGCAGAGCAGTCCCAGCCACTCTTCAGTGATGACGAGGAGGACAACCCCAGCAGTGACACCCAAGCCCTCCTAGACATCATTGACATCTTCCGCAACTCACCTCCAGGATCAGGGCTGACCAGCTGCATCGAGGAGACCCCACCCACCACTCAGACCACCCGGCAGGAGGCACCCACGGCCCTGCTAGTCTCCCAAGACCCCCAGGAACAACACATGGCCTTCCAACGCCGTGTGCTGAAGGCCCAGAGGGAGACGGCTGAGCAGGTGCGGGTGGGGTTCGACCTCATGGCTACCAAACTGAATGCCATCCATGGGTGTCTAGACCCACTCCATGGCCTCCAATGAGCCCTGGCTGACATTGGTCGAGTCCTGACGCGGAGAGAAGAACACCTGTCCGCTCAGAGTGGCTCCAGCGATACCAGCCGTGAGCTGGCACACATGCGGAGGTTCATGGAGGACATGGTGCGGATGGAGGCTGAAAGGATGGCAGCCACCACTGTACATCAGCGAAATGTAGCTGGGATCTACCATGCCCTGCAGATCATCATCATGGCATTGCTGCCACAAGGCGTGGCGCAGATGAATGCTGCTGACACCACACCATCCACATCTACGCCCCCTGGTGTCAGTGCCCCACAGTGCGGCAGGCATATCCACTTCGGCACATGATGTGTCATGATGTGTCACTGCCACACAGTGTGGCCGACAACCCTCCTCCGGCTCCTGATATGTCAGTGGCACACAGTGCCCCAGCCGGTACTGCAACACTCACAGGTGGGGCAGAGCACACATCCGGGGACGAGGACGTGGATGGGTTTGTGATAAGGAGGCACTAGCTTTCATTTCCGCCACCTGGCCTGTTCCTGCTTGGTGCCGCACATGGCCCCATGACCTTCCACTGACCCCCTATACACTCCGATGCACTCACCTTGGACAGCGACATAGACTGCCATATCCTGTTTGATGATCAATGACACGGTGACCTGACTGCAGACTATACCCTTCCTCTTCCGCAGTACTTGACATCCCCGGATGAACTCTGGCTTGCCCTCCACGGGCACATATTGCGTAGTGTGCTCGGCATTGCCCTGTACCGCTCCAGCTGCAGAACTGCACTGGATGTGCAATAAACATCCAGTGATGCACTGCTGTGTTATGTCTTTCACCATTCATGTATGAATGTGTGGGTGAATGTAGGGACAGCGATGTCCCGTGCGTCAATGATGCTCATCCTGTGGCATGCCAGTCAGAGGGTGCTACATTGCATATTGTGTACCGGGTCCCGTGAACACTACAACAGGGACACACGCAACAGTCACTTCCATATCCGGACATGGACTGAACCACGCCCAGATCCCACGAGTCATTGTTGCAAGCCCTGCACTGGTCCAGCGTACGGCAGGCCAGACCACTCCGCTTACGCTCTGAGGGGGTTCCTCATTGCTACCCATCGCAGGCGTACTCGCAGGTGGTGTGCAGGTCACTGGTCTAGTTGTCAGCATGTCACAGCCACTCCCTGAGGGCAAGTTTGCACGCACACCACACCCATCCGGCACAGGCGTCACAGGCCATGTGACTCCGCCAACATAAGGGGCCGACGACGTCCATTCCCCTCTGCCGGTGGTAACTGCATGACGGACGCTCCACGGTTCTCAATCATAGAGTTGTTGCGCAAAGGGTTAGTGGCACCCAAGGCCTTGCAGCCGTCACGGGCCTACCACACCTTGAGCTGCTGAGCAGGTGTGCAGCCTGCGATGATGCCCCATCCCGGCGGTCCGGACAGCTCAGGTTTTGTGTTCCCTGCTGAACCGCAGTGTAGGCCAGAGCCAGCGGGCAGCGTGGGCCTACCGCCACGTGGCGTGGCCTCGCGGGTCACAGAGTTAGTGGCACCTATTGGGCTGAGCGGGTGTGCAGCCTGCGATGATGCCCTGTGCACTGGTATGTCCTCTGCCATGTAGTAATCAAGACCCAGCACCAAACGTGAGACCTGGTGGTCTGCAGAGCGGGCTGCATGGTGTGGAGTGTGCCATGTCCGCGGGCCGTGGTGGGACCTCCTGTCTGCACACCGGTGGCGTAAGGAGAGTGCGGCCTGGGTGTGCATGGGCGGGCATGCTCCGATGGGCGGTGGGAGGGGCGGGGTGTCTCTGTCTGGATGTGCATGGGCGGGCATGCTCCGATGGGCGGCAGGACGGGCTGGGGTGCCTCTGTCTGGGTGTGCATGGGCGGGCAGGCGATGTTGTCTTGTGCAATGGTGTGTACTGTGCCAATCATGTATCTGGACTCTGTTTCAGATGACCGGTCTGTCTCAGATGTGTGACCTAATGAACTGCACTACATACCGGCAAGTGGTCGGAGACACACCAGTGGCAGCAGGTGAGCCGTGTGGCCTGGGTGCGCAGGGGCAGCACTCTCTCTCTCTCTCTCTCTCTCTCTCCCTCTCCCTCTCTTCTTATCTCTCTCTCTCCCCCTCTCTTCTTCTCTCTCTCTCTCCCCCTCTCTTCTTCTCTCTCTCTCTCCCCCTCTCTTCTTATCTCTTTCTCTCCCCCTCTCTTCTTATCTCTTTCTCTCTGTCTTTCCCTCTCTTCTTCTCTCTCTCTCTCTCTCTCTCCCTCTCTTCCTCTCTCTCCCCTTCGCTCTCTCTTTGTCCTTTGATGTGCGCAGGACACACCTTCTCATCATGAAATTTGTCTTGCAAGCTATGACCTACGGATTGTCCCGAGGGGAGCCGCCATGTGTATTCATTTCATTTCCGTGTTCATTTTAATAAAGTTTTATTTTTTGCTTCGGAAATTAATGTGTGATGGTCATTTTTGTGACGACACATGCATGTCACCAGTTGTGATTCTGCGACATCAGGCGGATTATTTTGTACGTGTTTGGGTGTAGCTGATGTGGCATGTCTTTGGTCAGGGGGGGTGCCGGGGAGGGGGGGTGTTGGGGGTGGTTGCGGCGGGTGTTGTTTCCCTTTCGGCCCTCCGGGCTGCAGGTTCAGTTGCTTGGGTGCATCTGTTGTTCTTCAGGTCTGGCTCTGGGCTGGTCTCCCTTTTGTGGTGCAGGCTGTGGTCCGACTTAGCACACGGTCGGAGCAGCTGTTATTTTCCTGGTTCTAATGCGCCTTATCGCCTGTTTTGTGTTCTTATTACAGTTCTGGCTGTTCGTTGTGAATGTTGTGGAGTGGTGTTGTCGCGGCTTTTGGCACGGGAACGCCTACTCTGCATCTCATTAGCGATAGTTGCGGGGGTCATCTGTTGCAATGTTTTTTGCGGCTGCTATTGCGAGTAAACTGGTGCTGTGGGATGTTTACACGAGCTTGTGATTGGGGCGATAAGTTTATCGCAACTTTGGCTATGATGAAGTGCGGTTAAGTCGGCGATAGATCCTTGTGAATATGGCCCAATATATATTGAGGACAGGGCCAATGAAGTAGTAAGAGTGCCATGGGCCTCAATGTAGGAATCAAAATGACCCTCTCCCCTTGGTTTAGCAATGAAAAACAAATATAATTGGTTTTGTTGCACCCTTCAGACCCCGGGACCTGGTGCCACTTCACCTTCTTCACTGCTGATACCTACACCCCTGGCGAGGGCTCTCACCCCTTCCCCACAAACTTAAACATTGAGGCATCTCCTCAGAGAGTGAAAGGCACCAGCCAATAACAGAAAGCTCTCTCATCATGGTCTGGGGACACTAGTTCCACCTGGTCTGGACAACCTCATCTCAGGTCTGCAAAGTCCTTTCTGGGATCTCCTGATGAAGATGAGCCTTCCAGCTAGCCCAACTGCAACAGCATTGAGCGCGCTCTACCATATACATGAACACCAACCATCAGGCAGTAGGCAGAAGCCCCTGATGCTGTGGCAGCGAAGTAAAGTGATGCAGTTCACCCAGTGCTAACAACCTCAGTGTAAGGATTTTAAGAGTCTTACGCGATATATTTTTATGTGTTGATGCTCCATTTCACCAATCAAGAAGGCGTTTTGTATGTTGAAATATGGAACCCTCTTGTGGTGATTTGTGAAGGTACTGTAAGGCAGCTGGCTAGTATGACCATAATTTAGCATTGGAATTGATGGCTAGAGTTTGAATCAAAGAGTTGAGGAGGAGGTTGTGAAGAGGACTGTCAAAAATTGATTTAAATGGTTGCTCCTTTCCCTACACTTTGGGGATGCAGAGGAATCGGTGACCCCTTGCAAGAACAACCTTGCCGGTCCTCTGACAATGCAAATGTGAAGCTAATTAATGTCTACAAAAACAAAAAAATATAGTGAAAGAAAAATCATCACAGGCAGAAAAATATTGAGAGAAATAAACCTGAATCGACTGAAAACACAACCCAGGCAGCAGGGCAGAACTAAACAGTCAACTATAAAATGTTTGATAAAACAGCAGCCACGTAGAAGGAGATCCAGTGAGTATTTTCAGGCCTCAAAGCAAAATACAAGTTTGAAAACTAGAGAACTTCCTATACAATGAAAATAAAGATCTGGGCCATTTTTAGTAATTTGGTGCAGCGACTAGGTGGCAAGCCAATGCTGCTGCTAAACCTCATTCCCAACTTCACATAGAATTGTTTCTATAGATAATATTTAGATAGTATCCCTGCTCATAAATTTACTTAAAATCTTTTTATTTACATGTAACTGTTTCCTGACACATCCACTAGCTATCATCTCTGTAATATCCTCTAGATTCTCACCTTTGTAGCCTGCTGTGGATTCTCATCTTTACAACTACGTTCCGCCCATCTTCCAGCATCATTAGCAGCACTGATGAAGAGTCACTTGCTGAAACTGAATCGGTATAAGATGAAAGTGCTGGTGGTGAGAGGTCCATCTCTGATCTGGTCCTCTGAACTGTGGCTGAATGAAGTGGGATCCACTCTGATTCCCAAAGAAACCATACAAATGTGTGCAATGTTATGGAATCGACATTGTCTATCGCTAAGCAAATCAATGCTATAAATTCTTCATGTTTTGATTACCTAAGGATGCTCTGCAAACTGTTACCACTTTTACCTGACAGCTGCTGATGGACAGTGATCTGCAGAGTCATTCTATTGCACATTGACTACTGCAATAGTCTGTCTCTAGGGATCCCGAAGAAAGTTATTCACAGTATCTACCACATTCAGAATGCTGCCAGGGCACCACAAGGTCTGCATCCATGCATAGGATCACCTTAAAAAGCTGCACTGGCACCTATGTCAGTAAAAAATTAGCTTTGTCTTTGCCACAGGGCCTTTGCCAAAAAGCACCTCTTTCCCATTGTCAGACTGACTCCCTAACTTCCCAGGTGCTGACTCATACATGCCAGCAAAACTGACTCATGATTTTTAAAGCCAAATAGGGTTTTAATGTCGCTTTCACGCACCTGAAGCCAGCCATCACTTCAATGCAAGTCAATGGGGAAAATATATTCCCCCGATTTTTATTTTTTCAATTTCCCTGTTTCTGCTGTCTTAATGTTGGTATGTATGCTCACTGAATTATGCTGAAGCAATGATATTGGCTATTCCTAGTTTTCTTTACTCCAGATTGGGTGTAAGTGTTTTTTTTCATAGTTGGCTCCAAGTTGTGGAACAATATACCTAATATTTTACGGGCTGGGAGAAAAGTTTAAAAGATTTAGCAAAAGCCTAAAATCTTGACTCGTTCGCTAAACTCAGAGGAGCAGATTTACAAGCCCCTTGCAACACTTTTGCGCCGCCATTGCGTCACTTTTTGTGACGCAGCGGCAGCGTAAAAAATGCGCCATATTGCGGCCCATTTACAATGTGATGCATCTAGGGAGATGCGTGACTTTGTAAAGCTCTGAGTCACATTATACCCACATCAGGTACAATCTATGCAGGTGGGCGTTCCAACGCAAAAAGTCATGTAGAACTGATGCAGTGAAATTTACAATATTTCACTGCATCACTCTACGCCTTCACTGCATCAAAGTCCCTACGCCTTCTCAGACCAAGCGTAAGGAATGACGCAGGGCATTTTAAATGGGACTCACCTATCTGTTGTGGCACATTGCTGGAGTTGCGTCACTTTCATTAGCAACACCAGCAATGTGTAACTTTTTGGTCAACAGATGTGTCAGAATTACTGACACATCTGTCAATCCTTGCTACATGTTGCACCGTATTGTAAGTACGGCACATCCATGGCGGCTCAAGGGCTCCGCATGGAGGTGCAGGGAAACTGGTGCATCTGTAGAGATGCGTCAGTTTCTTGTAAATCTGCCCCGAGTGTATTATGAGCAGCTCAGAGATGCCCTACTGGGTACCTGTTTGCACTTAACTAATGACTTTCATTCATTCACTTTCAGGAAGAAAGCCAGAGGGCAGCACTGTGTTGTGCTTTTTAGCAATTTTAGTATTCGCTCCGCTTACCCGCACATAAAATTGACTTTCCACATTCCACTGCTGTGTCGGGAATCAAGAATAGCCGCTCTTCCTCAGCGCCTTCGTGGGTGTAGAAACTTGTGGTCTGCTGCACTTCCGGGGCTGCGCTCTAGTGTTTTGGGCATCAGCACTCGCCTGCCTATTTAGAACAGGCAATGCAAGCGCGCAGCTACCCAGACTGAAGGTAACCATTAAGCGCTGACTATTGAATGTGTACAGCACTTTGGTGATACCGCCAGCATTTTACCTCTTATTTTGTGATAATAGGAGCTGCTGTGTGTGAGAAGTTGGCCTGGCATATGCTGGTCACTAGTTATAGTGGCCACCTTGCACCAGTCCAATTCAACTCTTATGGTAGATAGGTTTAAGACAACCATTTAAAGAAAGCTATCCTAGTGGTAGCTGTGGAGAGCAGCCTTCAGGCTAAATCTCAGAGGAATGTAAAGCAGCTTGTTTTACCTTATAATCTCTTGAATTACCAAATGAAAGGACACCACACAGGTATGTATATCAAATATATATGTATTTATTTCTAGACACACTCTACTAATCTCTTTATGAGATTAGAAGCCAGGAACATATTAAAATATCAACGTTTCACAATAAGTTAAACACAAATATGGCTGGGGCCCTAGGGGCGTACCAGACCATATACTAAAAAAGAGGTTTAGGAAAGTCGACTTGCAAGGGGACAAGGCCTAGGGCCTGTAGAATCGCTGGGGCTTCACTAATGCAGCAGAAGCAGGTAAGTAAAAGACCCACGGGAGATGCATGCAGTGTGAGAACACAGCCGCGGGTTCCCTATTGATTACAATGGAGCAAGTCGCGGTTGGATTTTTAAAGTTTAAGGGTACTTCAAGGAAGTATACAAGCAAGCCACTTACAAGGTAAGTAATTCGAGGGCCAACACACACTAGGGCACCGGAGTGCACGAGTTACCTCACCCAGGGAAGCCGGGTGCATAGGTGTCTTTTGGTGTCGGGTCGCGTCGCTGTTTTCTATGGAGACCAAAGAAGATTTGCTGCTTGCGAAGACTGAAGAAGTGTCCGGTGGAATCCAAGGGTGGATTCAGGATGAAGATGACCTGAAAGCAGAAGGGACAGTGTTCACAGTCACTTGCCAGTGACTCGGGGCCAGGAAGATGGATGCCCACGGAAGTCGGGTGATTTCAGGTGATCAAGGGGGTTTTGACTACTCGCTCACGAGGTCCAGGAAGGATCGACGATGACCAGCAGCTGGATTCAGAGTGTCCCATGATGTCTACAGCTTACTGAGGTGTCGGCAACCGGATTGGAGCCAACAAGCCTTGGCAACAGCAAGTCTCATGGAATGTGAAGAAAGTCAGTGGTGCAGACCAGCAAGGTTTCAAGGACTCACCCAGCAAGGGTAATTGAGGGCAGGCCTGGAGCAATCAGGGGAGCCCTTTGGTTCAAAGAAAAAGTCTTTGGGGGACCCACAAGCCAACGAGCAAGGGATCGCGAAGACGTCTTGTGAGGAAATACTTCATAGGAGCCCACGGTCACTTGGGACGGGGTATGCCTCTGATTTTCACTGCAAAACCTGCTGGAGGCTTGGGCCACAAAGGGTCCGAAGCACAAGTTCGTAGAACATCGTGAAAGGGTTGCACTTGACAACAGTGCACGGTACCCGGGTATTGCTGTTCCTCGTCACTCGTGGGGTCCACTCACATCCATTTTGTGATGCCAGGGCTCTTTCAGATTTCTACCGTGTTACCACAGTAGGGACATGTCGTCCCCTTTAGAAGGGTGGGATCATACTCCCACACCAGTTACTGGTGTGGGGGTATGATTCCAAGTTGTTTGACACCAAACACAACATGTTTTGATGCAGTCATTCCAAAGTTAGCATTTACCGGGAGGTTATAATGCACTTAAGAGTATATGGTTTAACCGCATCCACAAACAGCCACAGAGAATAGACTCTGTCAGCTGCAGAGGGGTCCTGCTCATGCAGAGGCACCCCCTCACATTGTAAACCAAGCACTCTGCCCTCAGGATTTATAGGGCCTGCCATAGGGGTGACTGATAGGTTTATCTGTGTGTCTATGGTGAGATATAGAAACCTACACCTCTGTGAGGAGTGCTAACACTACCTCACCCAGGCTGCAGTAGCAGGCCTGTGGTGTCAGATTGAGTCTGCTTTCCAAGGGTGGCATAATACATGCTGCAGCCCCTGGTAGGCCTGTGAAGTACCTATGCCCTAGGTACCTAAGGTACCATATACTAGGGACTCATAAGGTACCACAGTATCCAATCACTAGTGCATCTAATATGCACACCAATAATTTAAGGGAGTAAGCAGATAGGCTGGGGTCCTGGATAGCCGGATCCCAGCCAGACTAGTCAAAAACCATTCAAACACCAGGAAAAAAGTGGGGGCAACCATGCAGTCAGATTCCACCTTCCTACATAACCCCCCCCCCCCCCCAAACCAAAGGAGATAAGGCTAACCTTGTCCTGATAAGCCTTTATTTCCTGAGTGGCCATATAAGGAAGAACCTGCACTAGCATGGCTGCTCCCTGTCTCATGATCCACTTGAGAAATCCTACCCAAAGGGGTTTTAGAGTTTCTCCAAAGTCTATGGAAATTACCTGTATTGGGTTTTGGTACAGAAGCAGTCTGGTGGGGTGTCTGAGTCTGGAAGTGAGACCCTATTTGGGGTGGTCTCAACCTCCTCAGGACACTGGTCACCATGGAAGCCTTTCTGTCCATGACTGTGTCATTTCTGACCCTAAGGGTCAACCTCTGGCTGCCTACAGCTGGGGATTGGGTCCCTCTGGTTGGAGCAGTGGAGGGCATTGGAATGTTTGGGGAAACTATGTCCCAGGTCTCCCTGCGCCCAACAGAGTCCATCTGTGGGATGCCTGTACCTAGGGGTAAGGGGGGTCCCTCAGTTTTTTAGAGGAAGATTCACCTGAACTACTCTGCTGGGTGTCCCTAATCTGCTGATGATGGGGTTCCTCTGGACAGAGGCCCACTAAGGGTCCACTAACCTCCCTGACCTCTGCAGCCCTGGGCTGACTGAGGCAGGGTACAGAGGGGCAGGATACCTGCTCCAGACTGGATACCACCTTGGAAGGATCCCCTGCCACCAGAGCTGTGGCCAGGACAGGCCTGACCACTTCTGGGGCAGTTACTTCAGAAGGGGCAGGATCAGTTCCCTTAGAAAGCTGACCCTCACCTTTAGTCTGGTGGGGGGGAGGACTGTTCCTCACCCCCTATGCTCTCTGTTTGTGTGGAGTGATCCATTGTTTCAGGCTTCACTCCCCTTAATTTCTCCTGGGGTGGAGGTGAGGCCCTCAGGGTCTCATCCACTCTCTCAGGGATGCCTAACATTCTTAAATGGGCATTGTGATCTAACTCAGCCCAGGCTGAGATTTCCAGATCATTCCCCAGTAGACAATCTACAGGCAAGGTTGGGGACACTGCCACTCTCTTTGGGCCAGTGACCCCTCCCCAACTGAGATTTACCACTGCCATGGGATGGTCTGTCCTTATTCCATCAATATTGGTCACCTGGTATCCTAAACTCAGGTAAAAGCTGTTCTAGGGGCACTAGTCTCCTTGTTACCAAGGTGACACTAGCCCCTGTGTCCCTGTAGGCCACAGCCTTCTGACCATTGATCATGGGCTCTTGTCTGTACCTGCCCAAAATATTGGGACTCATGGTAAAGTTGGCAAACCCCATGCCACCATCACAGAATATAGTTGCTTGTGTAGGGGACCTGGTTAGGCCAGAGTCCACCTGAGTTCCCCAAGAAAACCCAACTAAGTTTTTGGGTGCACTTCCACCACCTGGGGGATTACTACTGGTAGTATCAGGAGGTCTTGGAGCTGCAATGGGAGGAACATTTTCTTTATTGCCATTCTTTGGACAGCTGGAGTCAGTTTTCCAGCGGCCAGGTTGCTTGCACACATGGCAATAAGGTTCCTTATTGGAAGAGGAAGGATTTTGGGACCCACCCCCAGAACTGGATTTTTGAGCCCCTTCAGAGGACTTTTCTGTTTTATCATCCCCACCTTTTTCTTTGGGCTTAGTGGAATCTTTCTTCTGGTCACCACCTTGGTTCTTGGGCCTCACCCTGGTTCTGACTCATTTGTCTGCCTTCTTTCCCAATTCTTGGGGAGAGGTCAGATCAGAGTCCACCAGGTACTGCTGTAAGAGTTGGTTTTGACAATTGTTAAGGATCTGCTCTCTCATAATCAAATTATACAATCCTTTAAAGTCAGTTGCTCTACTGCCAACTATCCAACCCTCCAGAGCCTTGGTAGCACAATCTACAAAGTCCACCCAGTCCTGTGTCTGTGCCTTCCGGGTATCCCTGAACTTCAACCTGTACTGTTCAGTGGTTAAACCCATCTATTAATGCACTTTTCAGGACATCATAATCATCAGCATCCTCTTCTCTAACAGTGAGGAGCTTATCTCTACCTTTATCTGAAAAGGAGAGCCACAAGATTGCTGCCCACTGTTTCTGGGGGACCTGTTGTACTGTACAGGCCCTCTCCATAGCAGTTATCCATTTGTGGATATCATCCCCACTCTGGTAGGCGGGAACAACCTTGGACAGGTTCCTATGGTCTGGAATATAATCTCTGCCACCATGGGGTTCTAACCCCTCCTTTTTAGAAGCTCTCTGGAGCTCAAAGGCTTCTCTATCTAAGGCCAACTGCTTGGTTCTGAGGGCAAGCCTTGCTTCCTCATACTGCAGCAGTTTGTACCTTCTTTCAGAGGAGGTCTCCCTTCTAGGAAGATATGAGTTCCTCTGCTGGACAGATTCTCCGCCAGAGTGATATGAGTGGTCAGAGTCCCTAGAAAGGGACCTAGGCCTCTCCTCCACTCTGTCAGTTCTCTTAGGGAGAATTCCTCTGCCTTGTTCAGACCCATGTGGGTGTGGCCCTTCAACCACAGAGTCCAGGTCATCTTGATTTTCATCATCTGACCCAGAGACTATAGCTGACCCACCCCCTGATTCAGACCCCTTAGCTCCTAGAGCTAATCTAAGGTCATCTGTGGTCACCAGATCTTTCAGGCCTAGTGTGGAGGGACTCTGTCCTAGCTTCAGGTGTCTTGCAACACACATGGCTTTCAAGTCAAAGAAAGTCATGTCCTTATACTGAGGCTGGGTGGACCCACTGGCTCCATCCCTTGAGGACATTCTAGTGTTGTGCAGTGTTGCACTACCTACACTAGTTTGTGGCCTACTGATCCTAGCTTGAGCTGTAGCAAGGGTGTGCTATCCCTTCACAAACAACTCTAAGTTCAGTAGAACTTATTGATACTAAGCTTGACTTTTATATGTACCTTGAGTACCTTTAGTGGTTTTCAGTTAGTAATTCAAATAGAGATTTTCTGGTAAAACAATGGCAAGCTGGAATCCCACACGCTGCCCACCAATGTGAGAAGTTGGCCTGGCATATGCTGGTCACTAGTTATAGTGGCTACCTTGCACCAGTCCAATTCAACTCTTATGGTAGATAGGTTTAAGATAACCTTTTAAAGAAAGCTATCCTAGTGGTAGCTGTGGAGAGCAGCCTTCAGGCTAAGTCTCAGAGGAATGTAAAGCAGCTTGTTTTACCTTATAATCTCTTGAATTACCAAATGAAAGGACACCACACAGGTATATATATCAAATATATATGTATTTATTTCTAGACACACTTTACTAATCTCTTTATGCGATTAAAAGCCAGGAACACATTCAAATATCAACGTTTCACAATAAGTTAAGCACAAATATGGCTGGGGCTTTGGGGCGTACCAGACAATATACTAAAAAAGAGGTTTAGGAAAGTCGACTTGCAAGGGGACAAGGCCTAGGGCCTGTAGAATCACTGGGGTTTCACTAATGCAGCAGAAGCAGGTAAGTAAAGGACCCACGGGAGACGCGTGCAGTGTGAGAACACAGCCGCGGGTTCCCTATTGATTACAATGGAGCAAGTCGCGGTTGGATTTTTAAAGTTTAAGGGAACTTCGAGGAAGTCTACAAGCAAGCTACTTACAAGGTAAGTAATTCGAGGGCCAACACACACTAGGGCACCGGAGTGCACGAGTTAACTCACCCAGGGAAGCCGGGTGCATAGGTGTCTTTTGGTGTCGGGTCGCGTCGCTGTTTTATATGGAGACCAAAGAAAATTTGCTGCTTGCGAAGACTGAAGAAGTGTCCAGTGGAATCCAAGGGTGGATTCAGGATGAAGATGACCTGAAAGCAGAAGGGACAATGTTCACAGTCACTTGCCAGTGACCCGGGGCCAGGAAGATGGATGCCCACGGAAGTCTGGTGATTTCAGGTGATCAAGGGTGTTTTGACTCTTCGCTCACAAGGTCCAGGAAGGATCGATGATGACCAGCAGCTGGATTCAGAGTGTCCCTCAACGTCTGCAGCTTACTGAGGTGTCGGCAACCAGATTGAAGCCAACAAGCCTTGGCAACATCAAGTCTTGTGGAATGTGAAGAACGTCAGCGGTGTAGACCAGCAAGGTCTGAGGGTCTCACCTAGCAAGGGTGAGTGAGGGCAGGCCTGGAGCAATCAGGGGAGCTCTTTGGTTTAAAGAAAAAGTTTTTGGGGGACCCACAAGCCAACGGGCAAGGGATCGCAAAGATGCCTCATGAGGAAATGCTTCACAGGAGCCCGCGGTCACTCGGGATGGGGTAGGCCTCTGATTTTCGCTGCAAAACCTGCTGGAGGTTTGGGCCACAAATGGTCCGAAGCACAAGTTCGTAGAACGTCGTGAAAGGGTTGCACTTGACAATAGTGCACGGTACCCGGGTATTGCTGTTCCTCATCACTCGTGGGGTCCACTCACCACAGCTTTGCTGGGGACTCACAATGGCCGTCGAGAAGTTAAGAAATCTCCTTCTGGGGCTGCAGGGACTTCGGACTCCAGCGGGAGCGGGAACATTTGCGACTGTTGGTTAGAGTTTTTGGTGCCTGCCAAGAAGGGGAGTCACTCCTTGAATCCAAGGGAGATTCTTCCGTCTTCCAAAGGTAGTGGAACATCGAAGTGCCAGGATTCTTCTTGTAAAGCATCGTCCGGGGTTATCTAACTTGCAATGGCAAGGTTTCCCTATCTTATACTAAAGGTAGGGGAGGGACTAGCTCTATGACCACTCCCCTGGGAGGGTCAGGGTAGGGGGTGGTTACACCCACTTCCCTTTGTCCAGTTTCACGCCAGAGCAGGGACAGGTAGCCCCTGAACCGGTTTGAGCTGGCATATGCACAGAGGAGCCTACTGCTCCCCCAGTGCAGGACTTCAAAGCACTCTAGAAGTGCACCCACCCAGCCCCAAAACACAAAATCCTGTCTGGAAGGTAGTGACACCTCCCTGTGACAGGATGCCTATTGTTGGGCCTCCTCCACTGCGAGTTTCTGTCAGCAGCAGGAGGGCAGCCCAGTGTCTGTGCTGGGGGCATCCATTTTGTGATGCCAGGGCTCTTTCAGATTTCTACCGTGTTACCACAGTAGGGACAGGTCGTCCCCTCTAGAAGGGTGGGATCATACTCCCACACCAGTTATTGGTGTGGGGCTATGATTCCAAGTTGTTTGACACCAAACACAACATGTTTTGATGCAGTCATTCCAAAGTTAGCATTTACCGGGAGGTTATAATTCACTTAAGAGTATATGGTTTAACCGCATCCACAAACAGCCACAGAGAATAGACTCTGTCAGCTGCAGAGGGGTCCTGCTCATGCAGAGGCACCCCCTCACATTGAAAACCAAGCACTCTGCCCTCAGGATTGATAGGGCCTGCCATAGAGGTGACTGGTAGGTTTATATGTGTATGTATGGTGAGATATAGAAACCTATACCTCTGTGAGGAGTGCTAAGACTACCTCACCCAGGCTGCAGTAGCAGGCCTGTGGTGTCAGATTGAGTCTGCTTCCCAGGGGTGGCATAATACATGCTTCAGCCCCTGGTAGGCCTGTGAAGTACCTATGCCCTAGGTACCTAAGGTACCATATACTAGGGGCTCCTAAGGTACCACAGTATCCAATCACTAGTGCATCTAATATGCACACCAATCATTTAAGGGAGTAAGCAGATAGGCTGGGGTCCTGGATAGCAGGATCCCAGCCAGACTTGTCAAAAACCATTCAAACACCAGGAAAAAAAGTGGGGGCAATCATGCAGTCAGATTCCACCTTCCTACACTGTGTCGCTAAATTGTTAAATTTGATTTTATTGACTTTTTCCTAACATTTTGAAATTCATATTCGCTCCGCTTACCCGCACATAAAATTGACTTTCCACATCCCGCTGCTGTGTCGGGAATCGAGAATCGCCGCTTTTCCTCAGCGCCTTCGTGGGTGTAGAAACTTGTGGTCTGCTGCACTTCCGGGGCTGCGCTCTAGTGTTTTGGGCATCAGCACTCGCCTACCTATTTAGAACAGGCAATGCAATGTGCAGCGCGCGCGCGTAGCGGGCGCACCGATGGCGCTACGGAGGCAAGCCAGAGGCACCCCAGAGGCAAGCCCGTCTGCGCCCGTCCGTGCACCAGGCGCGTCCAGCGCTAGCCATGCTGCTCGTTGTAGTCAAATCAGGGCAGGATAAAATACACCAGGGAACAGCTACTTAATATTGCTAAGAGGGACGAGGGGGGGAATTGTCAACCTCCTGTTGCTGTTACGAGTTATGTTAAAAACACTCTAAACTACGGGCTGATCAACTGTAGATCCCTGATGAAACATTATCAAGAGGAATCCAACATGTTTGAGGACATGGATTTGGATGTCCTCTTTCTAACAGAGACTTGGACCAGCACTGACTTTTCAGTACAAATAGGCTTCACTTGCCCTGATGGATATAAAATATTTCATAAACCGAGGGCTGTTGGAAGAGGAGGGGGGGTCGGGTGATTTTTAAGGAAAAATTGAATTTTGCACCTCTACAGGTAGATGATGTCATAGGGATGGAACTGTTGGGCTTCTCTCTCCAAGAGGCTAAAGGTAGGCTACTCACGGGAGTGGTCTGTTATAGACCCCCGGGTTCCAAGACACAATTCCAAGCATTATTTAATAATATCACTGACCTAAGTCTAACCCATTTTAGAATGATTCTACTAGGGGACTTTAACATATGGGATAATGGTAACCTAGATAATCATTTGAGAGACCTAACACACATATGTGAGAATCTCAACTTATACCAACTGGTACAACAACCGACTCATTTAGGAGGGCATGTCTTAGATCTCTTGTTTGCAAACCAGGCCAAGACTGAGGTGGTTGATATACTGCCTCAAAGCTGGACCGACCACTCTCTAATTCACTTTTGTTTTACGATACCTAGTTCAGAGGATAACAATAACCGGCCGGTGATCTATCGAAAGGGAAGAGAATGGGCTAAGTTAGTGAAAAATAGGACATACCCGACCTTCCCGAAACAGAATCTTTTTGCTTCTTCTGTCTCTGTAGGAGAAAATTATCAAACCTATTGCAATTACATAGCCAGAACCCTTGATTCAATAGTTTCAGTAAAACAACTCAAAAACAGGAAAACAACCTCAGCTCCCTGGTATAATGATGAGCTGAAACAGCTACGAGTAGCATGTAAAAAGGCAGAGAGAAAATGGAGGAGGGCCTACTTAGAGTCAGATAAGAAAGATTTGAAACTAATACAGGCCCAATACAAGGAGTCCATTTCCAGGGTCAAAGCAGATTTTTATGCCAAATCTATTCTGCAGGCACCAAATAGCACAAAAGCACGTTTTAATATTTATAGGGATCTCACTAGTCCAGCTTGCACGAGTAATAAGGTGGTCGCATCGCAGAAACTCTGCGATGAGATTGCCATTTATTTTGAAGAAAAAATAATTAAAATCGTTGGAGATCTGCACCCCACTGACACCAGTGGCCAGGATGACTCATCCTGGAAGCTAGATGCAGGACCCCAGGTAGACTCCTCCCTGGAATACTTTCAAGTCCCTATGGAGGATTCTTTTAATCATCTGGCCCAAAGTGTGTCCTCAGGATCCCCTTTCGACCCCCTTCCACATAAAATCTGGAAAATATTTGGGCAAGAAACCCTCCCCTGGCTATGGCAGATTTGTTGCCAGTCTCTGGAGGTAGGAGAGGTACCAGAGGTATGGAAGCTGGCAGTGGTGACCCCTTGCTCAAAAAACCATCCTTGGACCCTACGATTCCAGCAAACTTTAGACCAATCTCCCTCCTGCCATATCCGATCAAAATTTTAGAAAAGGCAGTCAGCAAAATCCTATCATGCTACCTTGAGGATAACTTCCTGCTGGATAGGGACCAATTTGGTTTTCGTCCAGGACACGGCACTGAGACTGCTTTGGCAACCGTAATGGATAATCTACGAATGCGTGCTGACAATGGGAACTCCTCTGTCCTAGTGTTATTGGACATGTCAGCTGCATTCGATACGGTGAGCCATACAGTACTAGTGGAGAGATTGAAAGGTATAGGGGTTAAAGGACTGGCCTTGCAGTGGTTACAATCGTATCTATCGGGGAGACAACAGGCTGTGTCTATGACACCGTTCACGTCTGACAAGTCCCTAGTACACCATGGGGTGCCACAGGGCTCGGCGATCAGCCCTGTTCTTTTCAATATCTATTTACGCCCTCTATTCCCCATCATTAAATCTTATGGAATTGACCTGGTCAACTATGCAGATGACATCCAACTGGTGTTTTCCCTGGAGGGGAAACAAGCGATATCTATGGATACCTTCCAGGAGTGTATGCACCAAACTGCTGGTTGGCTCAGGAAAAATTCCTTACAGTTTAATGGGGGGAAAACAGAGGTGGTGTACTGTCCTGCTACCAGAATGTCCCGACATCTACCGGTGGAGTTCAAGCTCACCCCTGAGGACGAACCCTTGACTCCTGTGAAAATGGTGCGTAATTTGGGGGTCATGGTGGATGACAACCTCTAAATGGAATCACAGGCCAATAAAACTGCTAGTGTCTGTTTCTCCCTACTATGCATGCTACGGAAGGTTCTTCCATTACTACCAAAAGATACTCGATCGCTTGTAGTGAGGAGTATAATTTTGAGCAGACTGGACTACTGCAACTCCCTGTATTTTGGAGCACCGCAATATATTATGCAGGGTTTGCAGAGAGTCCAGTCTATGGCAGCTAAGCTGGTGCTAAATAGACAGTGTAGGTCTTCCATGACATTGGCCTTGAGAGACCTGCACTGGCTGCCTATTAAGGAGAGAATTTGCGTTAAATATCTCTGTATTGTACACAGAGCAGTACATGACATGGGTCCAATCCCCCTGCAGGAGATGTTCATCTGGTATAATCCCAGGAGGTAGCTTCGCTCCTCGAGCGCAAATCTGATTACAACCACCAGATTTAAGAGATCCAAGATGGGGGGCAGAGCTTTTGGTGTGGCTGCTGCGCGCCTATGGAACGAGCTGCCTCAGAACCTTAGACAGGCTAGCTCTCTGACTTGCTTCAGGAAAAGTCTGAAAACTTGGCTATTTCCAAGGGGTGAATGATAGATCCATACACTGACAATTGGTTATGTTGCTATAGTGGATACTTTTCAATCGAAGCACCAGGATACCCGTAGGGTGGCAGTTTTGCGCTATATACATTTTTAATTCATTCAACCATTGTAATTGAAACAGACCAGGTACATTTCTTCCTATTTTCATTTCTCATGTTGGAGGGTCACCATAAAACTACAAAGTAATCCTACCTTCATACTACAATGTCTATTCAAACTCTCATCCACCATTCACCTTGCCACTACCCAGTCAACAATATGTGCTGCTGGTTGCAGGTAGTAGGTGTCATTACTGGCTTTTGGGTGCTCGGAAGGAGGAACTAGGAAAACAGTGTCAAAAGGAGAAAGCATGGGCGAAAAAGGAATCTGCAAGCAGGAGACGAAAACACAAGCAGCGCCTGGAAACCCTTACGGGTGATTAGCCGTGACTTACAAATCCAATTTGATTGATTGAGATTGATTGAGAAGTGTCAGCTGGTCAAAGAAAGAGGCATGAGATGTAATCAAGGCCAGACAGTTTTGGTATTTAGTAACAGGGCATTGTGCAGCGTTGGTTTGCACTGCTGCACCTATTATCATTTTACAAATTAAGCACTCTACTACCATGACCAGACAGTCTAGCGGCCAGACTCTTATGATTATATTCCTACCTCTGACCTCTTGCCATGCCCACCCCTGTCTTTTAGTTGTGAACTAATTTTTATCCTCGCAATGTAAATCCCTCTTGAAACAAAGGTTTCATTTAGACCCCGGTGGGAGGTCCACCTGGTTGATGGATGGCTTGCCCTCCGCTATCCTGGTAGAGGACCATTGGCCCCACTTAGATATCCCGGCTGGCAGGGTTGTGTGTGTTGAGCGGGGAGCGCCTGCTGCGGCTGCTCACCTTCACATTGGTGACTCTAATAGAGTGGGGAACCACAAGTTAGACAGAGCTCCGCCTATTTACAGGGCCCCTGCTCCACCAATCACTGACTAAAGCCCAAAGTCTTCGATAACTGCTGTCCGAAGGATGTTCCTGAGATCAGACATTTTGGTGTTGTGATGCTCACTGTTCATGGATGTCCCTGGTCTGTTAACTCACTGTGTACAATAGTTTGGACCAGACAAAACACATAATAATAGATCTTCAAATCAACCATATATTGCTCTGCCACATCGCTCTCCTATTCATGTCTTGCCCTAGTTTACAAACGCACAAATTAGAAAATGCCAACCACAGAGGGACACAAACATGTATTCAACAGTACCAGAAATTTGATGAAATGCTAACACTAAATTAGACGGCTAAAATCACAATACACCCTATCTTTGAAAGGCCTTTCAGTCTATACAAAGAGAGTTACTTGTACTGCTGGCCTTGAATTCATGCACATTATTCCAGTCATGAGGAGCATTCTTTCAATGTTTAACTGAATAGCCTGATTTGTTTGCTGAGAATAATAGTATTATATAACTTCAGGTCCACCCTGGGCTTTAATTCAATGCAGGGAAATACAGATCAGGTCTGGTACACAGTTTGGAAGACCTTCAAAAGAAGTTTAGCCAACATTTGTGCCACTTGACAAGTGCAAATATTAAACGTGTTTCACTGACCTGACCAGTGCAAAAACCACTCTTGGTACTGATTGGTCCAAGTGTTGGTGAAAAATTGCATCAGCGTTGATGCAATCTTTGTAATTCAGAAATTTGTGCCAGTGCCGAGGCAATCTATGTGACTGGGCCCATGATGTTCACTGATAACAAAAGAGATTGCTTGTTTGGGGGTACGCTGTCAAATTCAGCGTCATGGTCAGCGCAAATTGGCAAAAGCCAACTTTTATTACAGCACAGAACATCTGCAATAGAGCCCAAAAGTCTTCAATTTTTGGACCCATATTGCCTGTTCTAGAGATATTTCGTGGAAAAGCGGTTGGGGCTGCTGGTTATGGCTCTGATATCTGGGGGTTACACAATTTATCAAAATTAGTGACACCAGAAAATAGATTTGTGTGATCTCTTCTCTGCTTGCCACATAGGGGCATATTGTCAAAGATCTATCGCCGAGTTCTCGGCACTTTATCAATTTATCGCCCCATTCACAAGCTGGTGCTAACAGCTCATATCACCAGTTTACCTGCAACAGCATTCACAAAAAACATCGCCACAGATGACCCCCGCAACTAACCCTAATTATATGCACAGTAGGCTTTCCCGTGCAAAAAGCCGCGACAACACCACTCCACAACATTCTCAACAACCAGCCAGATCAGCAATAAGATCACAAAACATGCAATAAGGCACGTTAGCAGCAGGATTTTAACACCTGCTCTGACCTGGTGTAAAGTCGGATGACAACCGGCACCAGACATGGGAGCACAGCCCATAGCCACACATGAAGAACAACAGATGCCCTGGAGCAACTGAACATGCAGCCCGGAGCCCCAACAGGGCAACAACACCCACCGCCACCACCCCCAGGACCCCCTCCCCCCCGGGCACCGTCCAGCATCCCCCCGGGCCCTACCCCGGGCACCCCCCACACCTCCCCTTTGGACAAAGATATTGCACATCAACTCCACGAAATCATGAACCAAACAAATCGCCTGAAGTCGCACAATCACAACACCTAAGATACATGTGTGATCAGAAAAAGGGAAATCGTACATACATATCATATTATCCAAATAAAACGTTTATTACAGATGAAACCCAAAACAACGATTCTGAAGAGGCATGGCTGGTCTTCTCAGGACATTCTGTAAGTCACAGCCTGCAAGACAGAAATCTAGATAAGAAGGTGTGTCATGCGCTCATCAAAGTACAGAGAAAGAGAGCGAAAGAGAGAGAGAGAGAGGGGGGAGAAGAGGAGAGAGGGAGAGAGAAAGAGAAAGAGAAAGAGAGAGAGAGGGAGAGAGAAAGAGAGGGAGAGAGAAAGAGAGAGAGAGGGAAAGAGAGAGAGAGAGAGAGAGAGAAAGAGAGGAGAGAGAAAGAGAGGGAGAGAGGGAGAGAGAAAGAGAGGGAGAGAGAAAGAGAGGGAGAGAGAAAGAGAGAGAGATGGAGAGAGGGAGAGAGAACGAAAAAGAGAGAGGTAGAGAGAAAGAGAGAGAAAGAGTTGGAAAGAGAGGGAGAGAGGGAGAAAGAGAGGGAGAGAGAAAGAGAGAGAGAGAGAGAGAGAGAGAGAAAGAGAGAGGGAGAGAGAATGACAGAGAAAGAGAGGGAGAGAGGAAGAGAGAAAGAGAGGGTGAGAGAAAGAGAGAGAGCGGGAGAGCGGGAGAGAGAGTGCCAACACTGCGGACCCAGGCCTCACTGCTCACCTGCTGCCACCGGTGTGTCTCCAACTACGTTCCGGTATACACTGCAGTCCCCCAGGTCCCTTATCTGAAACAGTTTCCAGAGACATGAATAGCAGAGTCCATACAGTTGCACATGCCATCATCGCTTGCCCACCCCTGCGCACACAGGCTGCTGCACCCCAGCCCCTCCCGCCGCCCAGCGGTGATTGCCCGCCCCTGCACAACCAGGCCTCACTGCTCACCTTCCGCCACTTGCGTGTCTCCAAGAGGGCCCTCCACGTAGCGGTGGGAGCTCCAAGCCCGGGGCCCGTGACCATGGCACCCTCCACATCATGTAGCCCTGCACCACGGGCCACCAGGTCACACACTTGATTCTGGGTCTTGATTTCGCAATGGCAGAGATCATATCAGTGCACATGGCATCATCGCAGGCTGCACACCCGCTCAGCTCTTGAGGTGCCACTAACTGTGAACCGCGAGGCAACACCATGTGGCGGGAGGCCCGCACTGCCCGCTGGCTAAGGCCTACACTGCAGTCCAGCAGGGCGCACACTAATCCTCACCAGTTCAGACCACCAGGATGGCGCATCATCGCAGGCTGCACACCCGCTCAGCACTTTAGGTGCCCCTATCTCACTGCACCGCAAGACACCGTCCCGTGGCGGTGTGCCTGCCGCAGTGTATCCGGTGCCACCAAGTCTGTGCACCGCTAGCCATGGACCCTTTATGATTGAGTCCCGTGGTGCAGACGCCATCATGTCACCCTCGGCACTGGGCAATGTGAGGTGGCAGGGCCCTAGGCCCTCATGCATAAATGAGAACCACACGGAAACACCCAGTTGGAAAATGGAAATGGCATGCAGCATGTGCGCCAGGCCCTTTTTATTGGCAGGGTCACATGTCCTTTGACACCTGTGCTGAATGGGTGTGGTGTGGATGTAAACCAGCCATGAGGGAGTGGCTGTGGTATGCTGACAACTAGACCTGTGAGCAGCAGATCTCTACAGGGAAGACCTGGGACATGTAGCGTTGGTGTCCCCCCTGTGAGCTTAAGCGGATTGGGCTGTCCTGGCGTATGCCAGTCCAGCGTAAGGGTGTGAGAAATTCCCCACAAGGCTCTGGGCATTGTTCCGTCCTGGGCTGGACAAGGAAGTAACTAATGGATGTGTCTCTGTTGTAGTGTCGGCGCCACCCGGACCGCAATCGGCAATGTGTCACCCTGTGACCCAAGTCCTACAATATGAGCAACATGGACATAAGGGGGAATCACTGACCCTACATTCATCCATACTTCCACACTTGAAAGATCATAGACATGACACATCTGTGTTTATATGAATGTTTATTGCACATTCAGTGGAGTGTTGCAGCTGGAGCAGTACAAGGCCATGCAAACCCCAAATAACATTGTTGGCCTGTGGAGGGCAGGTACATCAGAAGAGGAGAAGTTCAGTCCGCAGTCTGATAGCTGTGACATTGGTGCACAAACAGAACATGGCAGTCCATGTCGAGGTCCAAGGCGAGTGTCGCAGAGTGCATCGGGGGACAGTGGAAGGTGATGATGCAGAGGGCAGAACCAAGCAGAAACAGGCAACATGGCGGAGATTAATGCTACTGCGTCCTTCTGACCACGAAGGCAGATTCATCAGCATCTTCATCCTCTGCTGTTGCATGTGCCTCACATGTGGGTGGTGGTGGTCTGTCTCCAGCACTGTGTGGCAGTGACGCCTCAGGGGCCGGAGGTGGAATGTCTGCCTCACTGTGTGGCACTGACACATCAGGGGCCGGAGATGTGGATGGGGTGGTAGCAGCAGCATGCATCAGCGCCACGCCTTGTGGCAGCAATGCCATGAGGAGGGTCTTTATGGCATTGAGGGACCTAGCTACCTCTCGCTGCTGTGCAGCCGTGGCAGCAGCTCGCCGCGTCCGCTCCATGTTCTCCATGATCCTCCGCATGTGTCACAACTCCCGGGCGAGATCACTGGAGACACTCTGACTAGACAGTCGTTCTTGTCACAGAGTCAGGACAATGTCAGCCATAGTTCATTGGAGAGCATGGAGCGGACTGTGGGTGTCAGTTAGGGACTGTGAGTGGTCCCTGATGGGACTTAGACACCCACATATGGCGTCTAGTTTGTCTGCCATGCGGTCGAACCCCACCTGCACCTGTTCAGCCAGCTTCTCCTGGCACCCCAACACACGGTGTTGGAAGGCCATGTGTTCATCGTGGGGGTCCTGGGAGGCAGCCGTGGTGGTGGGTGCTGCCTGCTGTGTGTTCTGTGCAGGGGGTGGGTTCTCCTCGTAGCAGCTGGGCTGCCATGCTCCTGGAAGGGGGCTGCGGAGGCTCTCCACTAGCTGTTGGAAGGTGTCGGAGTCGAAGGTGTGGTGGTCCTCTTGGTCATCAGAGAAGAGAGGTTCGGACTGCTATGCAGGAGGTGTAGGATTTCCACCTGTAATGTGAAGGAGAGATGCAGTTTCACATTGTGTTCACATGTATGTTGACTCATTGTACATATTTACATTCAGACTGCATGACAGTGTGCATTGTGACTGTTTGGGGGGAGCTGCCTATTTGATGCGGGACAGTGGACATTCCGACTACAGCACGGATGTGTGTTTGTTCTTGTACATTAGCAAATCACATTTTCCTGCAATGCCAGATGTGATTAGCCAGTTCCTATGCACATGCGGCACCAGTTGTGTCCTCTGTTCTGTTGTGGACGTGTTGCGGTTTGTACCACATCGTTGTCAATGTTGATGTGCTCTGCATGTAATGTGTGTGTGCCGCATTTTGGGGGAGTCGCCCCTGCAGCTCTAATTTGGCTGCCCCTTAGCCCTTACATAAGGTGTACCTCTGGCTTCTGTGCTTGTGCAGTGCTGGAATGTTGCGTAATTGGGTGCATTGGTCTCTTGGTGGGAGTTGGGGGTCTGGAGCATGGTTTGTCTGCAGATGTGCTATGCTTAATTGTGCATGTGTGCCATTGTGCCCATCTCCCCACATCCCCCCAGTCCCTGCCTGTTACTCACCCTGTTGCTGTTGTATCCGGTCATGTTGAGTAGTGTCCAGTCCCCCAACTCCTGCCACTGTCTCTCCACTGATGACTGTGGACACCATTTCCTCCATCTTGTGGCGCAGAACTGCCACCTCCAGTCTGCATTGCTGCCTTCCGGTTGTTTGCGAGTTTCTGCTTGGTTTTGCGCTTCACATCATTCCAGCGCCTCTTGACCTCTTCCATTGTCCTCTTCAGCACTCCGACTGCATTCACCTTGTCCACGATGGTCTGACATATTCCATTTTTAGTTGCCAGTGACACAGTGTAGGTGACGAACAGTAGTTGATGGTATTCCATCACCTCCATTATCAGAATCCTGTTTTCCTGCGAACTGAACTGCTTCTTCCTACTCTTCTTGTCCTTGCCCTTCCTTGACCCCGAGGTCCCAGGCTGGGAGTCCAGGGGGCTTGTGGGGTTCTGGTTGTCCTCTGTACTTGCTCCGGATACCTCCATTATGCCTCGCTGTTGTTTGGCTTTTTTTTGTATGTTTCTTTTCTACTTTTATAGTGCATTTTCCCGTATTACTTGTGTGAATTGCAGGCCTGTGGCTGGTTTTCGCAGATTTTTGTATCGCGATTGGCGTCATCGCTACTACTTTCACGTTTGTGTTTCGCGTTTTTGTGGCGTCGCGTTGATTTTAACGCGTTCATTTGACGCGTTACCGTGAGACTATCACATGGTACCGCCGTGTTGGGAATACCACGTTAACACGGCATTATTTTCCTGCGATAGACTGCGATGTGAAGAGTTGGGTTAAGCTAACTTTGAGGTAGTTATCACACGCTCCTGAGAATATGCGCCATAGTGTCCTATTTACACCATTATGTCTGGATCTGGCATTGAAGAATATACCACACATTGCAAATGTTGAACTACTAATCTATTGGGTAAGACTTTGGTCTAGCAAGGATCGAAGGGCCATATGTACAAAGCATTTTTGCCATCGAAAACGGCCTGAAACGCAAATTTGGTCCATTTGAGATGGCAAAAATGCTTTTCCTGATGTACAAAAACCCAAACTGCGATTCTCCAGGGGGTGGGGGCTAGTGTAGGGGCTGGTCCTACAAAATTGCCAGGGCTGCTTTGGGTTCCCAGTCTGGTCCTGAATGAAAGCAGGGTTTAGCAGAATAATAGACCTAGGGCCATATGTTGGTGGCATACACTTTACCGAATCATACCGAATCGGTATTTAAGAATCGGTAAAGTGTATGTAGGTAATAATTCGGTAAATGTTACCGAATCGGAGTAAGTCGGTAATTACCGAATCGGTATTTACCGATTCGGTAATGAGGCATACCTTCCCATTGATTGAATCAATGGGAAGGTATGCCTCATTACCGAATCGGTAAATACCGATTCGGTAATGGGGGGAGCACATTCAAGGGTGGCAGGGTGTCACATTGACACCCTGTTGCACCCCTGATTCGTCCATGTGTGCACATGTGGCGCACATACATGCCCTAGGGGCATGTATGTCTGCCACATTGCACACCTCACAGTGCACAAAAACGCATTTTCACACATATTCGTCATTTACCACCAACTATTAGTTGGTGGTAAATAACGAATCCCCACACCCACCACACAGTCCCCCTACATCTCATTACTGTATTCGGTATACCTATTCGGTAATTTTACCGATTCGGTAAATTACCGAATACAGAAATGAGCCCCCTACATGTCAACAGCCTAAATAGCGGTCGGTAACGGTATAATTACCGAAAATCGGCCGTTACCGACCGGTATTGGGCTACGTACATGAGGCCTCTAGTGTTCTTTGTATATAGGATATCTCCTCCTCCAGGACGTCCAGCCCTTTTTTGGGGAGAAGATCCTACCAATTTTAGGGTCATAGGACCATCATATCCTCACACCCTATAATATATTTTACCCTCCCCCCCACTCTACTAATACATTATACTTTAGGAGTGGTAGAGGATATGTATCTTTAAAGTTAGGCCCCCTTACACCCTTTCTTAATAAGTGCTCCCTGGAATACGGTGGAGCCCACCCAGACCTTCAGGAGTCAGGGTAAACCCGATGATGAAGCATGCCACTACTAGAGTGGGGAAGGTTATATAAAGAAAAGGGTATTTTCCCTTCCCACCCCTAAACAGTGGGTGTCCCATCACACAGCGTACCATTGGTCCTATCTTAGCCTCCATGGAACCGTTCGCGCTCCGGAAGGGATACTTATTGTTATATGGATCCTGACAATTCCTCATCAAATAAGTTTTTGCTGAGAGTAAAAATGTTCCAGACACGTGATTAAGCTCAATTAGCTTCTATTGATAAAAAAGTATATATATGATGGCTTGATGTTTCTGTATTTTTATCTCTATGCTCCAATTGATCATTTTGTAGTGAGAGCCCTAGTTAGTTTGCATGACAATTGTCTCTGATCTTTTGCTGTGCTAACTGCTATTTACCAACCAAACACTGGTTGATTTTTGAGCTTCTTGATTTTCTGTGTTATATTGTTTACAGTACCAAGTAATTCACCCACAATGGTTTCAGTGACTCTCATGTTTAAGAATATGTCAAAGGATTCTTCCACAAAATCCTCAACTAGTGGTTGCTCAAAGATTTCACCAACAACTTTGCCCAAAAAGCCTACAGGAAATACATTTATCTTGGAAATTACGTCAACTTGTGATACCAGTGTAACCAATTCATAGTACTCTCCGGTTGAACCCCATTCTAAGCAGTGCACCCAAAAATCAATTAAATCTACTCTACCGAACAACTATATACTACCTGACAACACCCCACACAACTTCTGCCTAGTTTGCACTTCAGTCCAAGCCACAAAACTTCTCTCTAGCGGCCTAGAATCAGGATTTTTTACAGCTACAAATTGTTGGCCATAACAGCAATGGACGGCTTCATACGTTGAAAAGCAGAACTAGTGCTTACTTTCCATATTTTTTGCAGGTGCTTGCAGGTGTTGGATACTGGAATTTATTTTTAGTTACCAGGTCCAATTTCTTATAATCAGACTATGATCCAGAACAAGACAGAGAAAATAAGAAAAGGTAGAAAGAAAGACAAATAGAAAGAGGGAAAATATTGGCAATGGACGAAAACAGCAACAAGAAAGAACCTGCAGCAGTGAGGTGAAGAAACAGAAGTGAGGAATGAGGTGTACTCAAGAGTAGGCAGCCTTTTATCTGGCAACCTTGGTATTTGGCAACACAAGTGGCCTACTCATATGGAAAACTATGTTTTTAAGCATTTGTTTGGCCTGACTGGTACTGGTGTAGGCAAGCTGAATTGTAATCATTGTATATAATGTATGTTCTTAGTGCTGCTTATTAAGGTGCCGATTCCGATCCTGTAAAACCCGGGTACGAATGGTCGTACGGAGCGTATTCTCCGTCCGAATCGTACCCGGGAAAACCACCTTACAAACCCGCAAGTACGATTTGTAATGAAAAATGCCATTTCCGTACGAGTCGTACAAAACTCCGACCGGCCAAAAAATACCCACAATTCCGATCCGGGACATCGCGTACGTGACGTCCGGACGGAGTCAGGCAGGGTTTTACGAACCAGCAAGTATGATTCGTGCCTACGTCACTCTGCACGGAGCATTTTTTACGGGAGCCAAAAACCGCTGGGAAATTGAGGACGACGCGAAGAAGGAGCACCTGTACGCGACGGACAGCCATGGACCCCATCCTACGTGTCATCCCGGCCCTCATAGCCTACGACCTGGTGCACAGGAACTGACGCAGACGCCGCAGAAGGTCAGAACAACACCCAGGGGCAAAGGTGGGGGGCAGGGGCAGGAAACATAACCCCCACCCAAGTTAACAAGTAAACATGCCCTGTACATACCTTACCTCCAGGGTCTGGTCACTTCGGAGGGGTGAGGGCGTGTCCACCAAGGCCTGCGTCCCGCCACAACGGAAGTGGACGTGGACGCATCCCATCACCACAACAATTGTGGTACGCACCGTACCCACGCCTTAAGAGCGTGGGTACGGGTCGTACCACGCGTACCCCTACGTCACCCCAACAATGGTGGTACGGCCCGTACCCACGTTCTAAAGGCCTGGGTACGGGCCGTACCACCATTCTTGGGGTGATGTAGGGGTACGCTGTGCTTGCGTGGTGGTGAGTCCCCCAGCAGGACCCGGGCGATCCTCCTGGTCCAGCACCGGATGTCCTGCCAGCGTTTCCTCACCTGGGCCAGGCGCCGACTGCGACCCTCCACCGACCTCACGGCCCTGACGGCCCGCTTCCATATCTCCCCCTTGGCGTAGGCGGCTACCTGTGAGGATGACAAAGTGAGACAACATCTATACACCTGCTCCATGTCACAGAGACACACATTAGAACAATTTGGCTTGTTTGAACAGGGCATAGTATGCAGCCAACTCATTGCACCTTTGTCGTAGGGACATTATCCTCTGGGGAAGGCCAAAAGCACTACGTGGCATTGAAAGTACACAGGTGGCATGAGGTGTGCGACACAATCACTGCTCATGGCTCACACTGTGCATCACAAGCAACACCAGGATTATGGACAGCACCTCAAAGCAGTCACATGCCCCAGGCCACTCACGCAACCTCAGCGGAGTACACAGACACACATAGGCACAGGCCAATCATCTGCCATTGGCAACTGCGGGTAAAAACCTCACTCTGCACATGTGCCACTTGACTGGGGGGTGTCACAGGTGTGGGGCTAGCTCACACGTCAGACACACAGCACGGCACCCTGCTCACATCAGATGGGTAGGGCACATGCATCCTCCCTGCAGCTGGGGTGCAACACTCCACATAGACACTCACCCACATGACAGGGGACTTACACACACACCAATGTCCAGGGCCCGTACACATCATTTGGACACTCTCACCACAGGTACACTCAACTCACACACATCTGTGGGTACAGTCACCTGTCACACTGGGGGGACCACAGAATCACATCAGGACTATAGAAACAACATTCCCAAGAGGATTCGCCAGGCTGAGTGTGGCATACACCATGCAGTGATAGTCACAGTAAGCACAATGCAAGTGAGGAGTGCAGATATGAACCACATCATGCTCTGCATGGGAGACATAAGGCATTCCACCCTGGGACCCACCATGAACAACATTGCATGTTTGTCACACCTGGACACAATGCCAGAAGTGACAGACACAAAAAAGGGGCACAGTCAACGCTAGTGGAGTCAGCACTCACTGCTCCCCTGGTCTCCCATACAGGCAGGGGTACTGTGGGAGGATGACGTCCAGCAACGCCTCATTCTCCTCTTGGGTGAAAGGCTGGGCCCTATCCACAGACCTGGCCATGGTGCCAGAGGAATCACAAGCAGCAGCAGTGGTGTGGAATGAAAGGTTGTGCAGGCAAGTGCTCTCTCATGGGTCCTGGCTGCCTTATGTCTGCCTTGCTGGGCTGTTTCATTTACAGGAGTACAGAGTGATTGGTCAATCTCATTTGCATCCTACGTTTCCTCCAATCCCTTTAAACCTACCCCAGTGAGGGCCTTTGCATGGTTCAAAATTTGAGCATGATGTCAAGTCAACAACCACTTTGCAACATAGTATATTGTCTCCAACCGACTTTTGCTGGCCACCTGATGAAAAATTTTGAACTGGAAACTCGGTCTCCATGACAACCAGCATGCATTTAGGCCCTTATACTTGTCCCTCATGTGTCCCCTATGTTATTTCACTATCCACACACAGGTACGGTGCGTTCCACATGTACCCCTAGGGCACCACTACTCCAGTGATACGGTCCGTACACGCGTGTGTAGGGTCCGTATCACTATGGTGGTGTTGCCGTAGGCGTACGCCATCGTGCTACGGGCCGTACACACATGGGTACGGCCCGTAGCACTGTGGCATACACATACGGCAACACTGCCATAGTGCTACAGGCCCTACACACGCAGGTACGAGCGTAGCACTATGGTGGTGTTGCTGTAGGCGTACGCCATCGTGCTACGGGCCGTACTCACGTGGGTACAGCCCGTAGCACTGTGGCGTACACCTACGGCAACACTGCCATAGTGCTACGGGCCCTACACACGCGGGTACGAGCCGTAGCACTATGGTGGTGTTGCCATAGGCGTACGCCATCGTGCTACGGGCCCTACACACGCGGGTACGGCCCGTAGCACTGTGGCGTACACCTACGGCAACACCGCCATAGTGCTACGGGCCCTACACACGCGGGTACGAGCCGTAGCACTATGGTGGTGTTGCCGTAGGCGTACGCCATCGTGCTATGGCCCTACACACGCGTGTACAAGCCATATCTCTATGGCGTACGCCTACGGCGACACTCCCATAGGGATTGGACTAGTGTGTACACGTACGTGTGTACGGTCCGTCCACACACGCGTACTCCTACCCAAACCCCATATAGTGATACGACCGTACACACGCCCTCAGAGCGTGTGTACGGTGCGTTTCACAGCTCACACTGGTGATAGGAGGCGCACAGGGAAGGAATGGAGGTGTCAGACTCGCACAAGGATGGACATCAAGTCATTGTCAGTGCAGTGCTTCATGTGTAGGGCCTAGGTGTGTCAGGCAGTGAGCTGGCACATGTCTCCTCGTGTTTTAACCCAATAGTTGTGTGATGACCTGTGTACACATGTCATGTGTGATGGGGCACTATGTGGCGCACTTCCCCTTCACACCTTTTACATGTGTGCATGTAGTTCAAACTTGTCAAGCACTGCATCACTGGCTTGGCACAGTCATCAACACCAGCAACTGTCCCCTGATGCCAGGTACACGGATGATGACACCTGACATCTCAATACCAGTGTGCCCCGATGTGACTATGTCATGTGTTTCCATGATCTTGCTGTTGGTGTTCCGACAACGGCATCTGCTGTAGCTGCATCCAACATGTGTCTGTGTGTAGATGCCCATGTCACACTATTACGCACACCAGGACACATGTGGAATAACACGTAACGTGTGTCTGTATGCATCGAACAGGGACTTGCGAGCTTAGGACATATCAGCGTAGTCTCAATGTCTGTGTGATCATTTTTTACATGTACCCCTTCATGGCAAGGTGTGTGGTCTGTCCTTTTTCCATGACATGTGACCTGTGCGTCTAGCTTGCCGGCAGCTGTCTGTATGAGATAACATCCTTCAAATGCACATATGTGGATGTATGTCACTCCTGTAATGTGTCTGGCTGTTCACTCACACTGGCCCACAGCTACTTTCATGGCATGTCATGTAGACCTTGACAATCCACGTTTGTAGCTGCCTCTTGTTAGGAGTATCACCTGGCTGGCATACGTGTGCAGGATGTATTGCACAGACCAGACTCTGTATGTAGCATATGTGATTAGCTGTTGAACATGTGCTCAGTTCTTTGACATTGGTGTAGTAATGTACTCAATCATCGTTATTCCTTCCAAATTTCTGCAGGGCACCGCCTCTCCCCCGACCAATGCCAGACTTGGCGGCCATGAGGGAACACGACTGCATACGCCGCTACAGATTCCCCCAACGGTTAATTGTGGACCTGACAAACAGGCTGGCCCCACACCTCCAACCGCGACACAGTTATCCGACTGCGCTGACCCCCAAGATGAAGGTGATGTCAGCCCTACATTTCTTTGCCACCGGTGCGTTTCAATTGACCATAGCTGATGTGGGTGGCATGTCCCAGACCATGTTCAGCCGTGTCCTGCATGATGTTTTAGAAGCCATGTTGGAGCACCTGGATGAATTCATCCATTTTCCAACTCCTGAGCAGTTGACAGGTATCAAGGGTGAGTTCTATGCCCTGGGAGGGATGCCCCATGTAATTGGGTCCATTGATGGGACACATGTGGCTTTGGTACCACCACAGGCACAGGAGGTAGCCTTTCGTAACCGTAAACATTACCACTCCATTAATGCCTTTGTGGTGTGTCTTGCTAACATGGTGATTTCCCATGTCTGTGCACGTTTTCCAGGGTCAGCACACGATGCCTACATCATGAGGCGTAGCAGGGTGCCAGAAATGATGCTGCAGCTGCACAACGAACGAGCATGTCTTGTTGGTGGGTAGACTCTGTTTGTCCAGTATTCAGCGGTATCTTAGTATGTGACGGCATCTCCTAACCCACTTCTGTACATGATGTTTCCATGTAGGGGACTCTGGCTATCCCATCATGCCATGTCTGGTGACCCCTCTCTGCAACCCGAGAACAGCTACAGATCACCGTTACAACAACGCCCATGGGCAGACCAGGCGAGTGATTGAGAGGACGTTTGGCCTCCTGAAGAGCCGATTCCGTTGCCTGCACAAGACTGGCGGGTCCCTCCCAAATGCACCGGTGAAGGTCTGCAAAATCTTCCTCGTGTGCTGCATGCTGCACAACATGGCAGTGGAGAAAGCTGTGCCACTCATCCT
The DNA here is from genome assembly GCF_964204655.1 of Triturus cristatus. Classification (NCBI taxonomy): domain Eukaryota; kingdom Metazoa; phylum Chordata; class Amphibia; order Caudata; family Salamandridae; genus Triturus; species Triturus cristatus. The sequence goes on along the minus strand of NC_140593.1, from coordinate 1,061,505,806 downwards.
GGATCCCGATGAGCAGGAACATCCACCCGTGGAGGATGACGGCCTTGGTCACGAGGCAAGTGAGGAGGAGGAGGAGGAGTCAGCTCATACGCAACTTCTTCTCATAATGGTGAGTCCCTGGGTCTGAGTGTGCACGCTTGGAGCCTTGTGTGGCATGTGTTGCAATGTGTGTGTCCAGCTGACTGTATGTGAAGTGACTTTGAGGTGTGTGCTGATGTGTCACTCGAGTGCTGATGTCATTCCACACATTTTAGCTGACACACTTAATTGACAACTATCATGGTGTCAACCTTATTCATGTAGAGTACATGACCATGCATGCGGATGACTATGTGTTTCCTGAGTTCTTGTGTGTCTCTCATCCCCAGGTATTTGCGCATGCTGTCTGCTCGTGGCATCGTTGTGCTCCTGCTATTCCTCATGAGTAATGCAATGTGTGCTGAATCAGCGTTACATGCACGGACATGGTGAGAAGTCTCCTTTGGGTAAGGATTGCAGCAAGGCTTTTTGGGTGTGGCAGTTGTTTGTAATGTGTGGGCACTGCTCCTGTGCAGGTATTGTTACTATGCATACATGTCGACTCACCATGGGGCATATAACATGTAGCATGACTCACATGAATTGATAGTCACACTTCGTGACAGTCATCTTATATGGGATTGTTGATTTTGATGAAGGCATCTATGTGTGTACAACTTCCCTCGGAAATATACGGGAGGCTACGGGTGGACATATTGCGGGACATCCCCATGAGAGGCTCAATGGGGAATTGCAGCCTCTCCGTGTGCAGCAGGGGATGTTTGGCTCATCCCCTTCACTTGTGTGCCACTCCCATGGATTGACAGCATCTGTGGTGCGAAGGGGGTGTCCAGTGTAGGTCCCACATGTTAATCCAAAGACCTTGTGAGTCTGTTAATATTGAAGCATTTCCATAGGTGTGAGCCTGAGTAATAAAGGTGTTCCTCAGCCTCCAAGGTGCCTCATCTCTGTCAATGCAGGTCTCTTGCCACTGTGCATGCGCCATCTCTGGCATGGTTGTCAAGGATTGTGCATATGAGTCTATGTGTAGATTGGGAACCTGCATGCTGTTCTACATGTATTTGATTCTCTATTGGGCATGACGTCCATGGCTATGTATGTGTTTTGGTATGTTGGTCCCCACAACGGGCCGTCAACACCTTCTGGGGTGTGTTTCCTGTGCGCAGCTTGGCCTTCAGTTTCATGATCCGGTGTCAGTCATCTTTGGGGATTGTGCATCCTTTGTCTCTGGGTGTGCCATTGAAAACTGGTCACTCCTTCCTTGACATACACCTGTTGCAGTAGTCCTTTCTGACATCCTAGTCTTTGTGTGGAAATTGTGGCATAGTTCCCAGGACATGCCGCCTGCTGTTGCAGCCACTGCAGCAAGGGCACACGAAGTTTCCTGATTTGGCAACACACACACATCAAAGATGCTCCTCCCTTCCTCCATCAACCCATTCATTTGGCTGTCATCAGCTTGTCTGTGCCACAGTTGCGGCCACGCCGTCCCACAGGCTGGACCGTCTGCACATGCAACGTGCACATTGCACGAGCCTCATGTCCTTGCATGACCCACATCACACGACAGTCTGATGTTGCAGCCACCCTCCAAGCAATGTCCATCCACACATCTGCCACCAGCTCTCAGGCATACACTAAGCGCACACACAACACCTTTGCATGATGAGTGTGCAACTACGACTCCCTACACAGTGCTGCCACGCCTTCCAGACCCTGTCACACCCACCAGGTCATGTCCCTCCTACTCCCCACCGGCTCTGTACCCTGGCAAGGACATGGGAGTGGGACTCAAGACTTCTGCATGTAGTATGCTGTCGTTGTGAGGCACATGGCACAGGTATCATCTGTCAGCGTGTCAAAATACAATGTGTCCAGGACCCCCCTCTCCACCATCACATGCGCACACAACCTCATCATCAACTCGTATGCCATTGACAGCCAGGTGCTCCTCACCCTCACCAAGGGCGCAGACATTGCCAGTTCCAATATTCTAGATTGCATGAGATCCATTGATGAATGGCAGAACAGCAGCCACCTGAGGCTGGACTTGTACAGGACTGAGGTCAACATCTGAGGATTGTCCCCTTACAGCTGGGTCAACTGCTTGTGTCCCACCCGCAGAAGCCCCGCACAAGCACCCAGTGTCCATGCACACAAGATGGTGTGCATCATGGATTGCTTGCTCACATTTGCCATGGTAATCACCAGCATCTGTGCCGCAGACTGCAACACCCTCTGCATTATGCACATGATCTCCAGATAGATCCACTCCAAGGAAAGACGGACCATCCCCCAGGTCCACGACAAAATCTGTGTCAAATACTGCCCTGCCCTCTATGGGGCAGCCACATCCAAACTCCCAGGACACTTGTCCACATCCAGCCTGCATCTGCACACCTCAGCTGCAACATCCTGCGCCCCAGCCACATCACCGTCCAGCAGAGATAGCTGCAATGGATCGCTGTGTGCTGCAGGATGACCTTCAGACTCCCCATCCACACTCAGGAGGCAGGCCACAACCCCGACCCAACACCAACCTTGTACCACTGTCATCCGAGACCCCGTAGTGCCATCTCCGTGCATCCAACCTTGACCTGGCCACCATTCTTCAGATCCACCGTACTCCAGCATGCAGGACATAGTTCTCCCACCTGGGAACACATACCTGGGACTCCCTCCCCGGGAACCTCCAAATGAGGCATGACCTCTACGCCTTGATGGTACTCTTCCAAATCGGTCTGTCGGCACAGTATTGCATGCACCCCCTCAGCAGCTTGAGGCCATCACAGGTGAGTATTGTGCTCCATGTCTGCATTGAATGATACATTGTGACCCATGTGTGTCCTGTACCAGACTCCTATCCCAGGGTATGGATGTGTGGCGTTAGTTCAACACTCAGGCATAGTTAGACATTTACACACACATATGTTGGGGAATAATGCAAAATGACAACAACAACTCATGACAAAATAAAGTATTTATTTTTGGTGGGGTAAGTCTTTTGGTGGATGAAGTAAGGTGCTCTACTGGGTGCATAGAATCCAAAGTTCACAGGGGGAGATGGCATCCTTGTCAGTTGGAGTCATCAGAGTCCAGACTACAGTGTTGGTCATCATTGGTCAGACTGTGACCAGCAAGTCCATGTGGCAGAGAATGTCATTGGGTGGGGTGGTGCTGTTGCGCCAGAGGGCCAGGTGCCAGGCCAGGTGACCTGGGAGATGTGGATGGTCCGCTGACTCTCACGGTCTTTTCCGTGGACGACCCACCTTCCTCCGGGGACCCTCAGATGCAGGCCTTGACGATATCTGTGATGCTCCGTCGGACGAATCCTCCTCCTCCTCCTCCCTCCCTGTGGCTGGTGCTGGTCTTCGCCTGGTGTCACAGGGAGGGTTGCCCATGTTGTCGGCAATCCGACGGAGTGAACGGCTCATGTCCGTTTGCACCGCCAGGAGCTCAGCCAGTCTTGCCTCCATCCGTCCTTGGTGTTGTTGTTGACTGGCATGTTGCTCGGCCTGCAGGTTCTTCATCTCGTCGAGGGTCCCCATCATCTCTGTGAGGCTCGACACTACCTGGCTGATGCCCCTGGTGTCACGCCGGTATGTGTCCAGGATGTGGCGTATGTGTGACATACCGGTTCCCTCAGCTGGGTGGTCAGGTTCGCGCCTCCGCCTGCCTCCACTCCCACCACCCCTGCCCACACGAGCCTGGCCTGCCGTTGTGGGCAAATCGGATCTACGGGACCCCTGAGGGATGGCATTATCGGGGTTGTCTGCCTCCTCCTGGGTGCCCGGAGAACCTTGTCCCTCCTGGTCAGACTGGATGTGTTGTTCAGTGCAAGCAGGGCTCCTGGGTGTCTCCTGGGATGTGGCAGGAATGGGGGTGGTGGTTGGCACAGATGTACCTGACGCAGGTGCTGCAGGGGCTTGGGCACCAGAGGGGCCAGGTTGGTCGGGGTCATCCACGGAGTGGTGAGAGTCGTCGCTGACGGTGGGATCATCTTCACGCTGAGCCTGGGACTGTGATTGTTCCCCCCTATTGTTGGGGGGAGGTCGATGACGTTGCCCTGTGTGTGAGAGAGAGACAATGTTAATGCTGTTTCATGCCACATCCATGTTTCATACATTTTCAAGTTGTCACAGATCCTCCAGGTAGTTGGATGTGCCTAGCATTCCTCTCAATGTCCACTTGGGGATGAGTATGTTGCGGGGGACAGTTTGGTATGTTCTCCTGAGGGTTTGACCAGTAGAATTTTGGCTCGGATGCTTATTTGGCGATGGATTGGTCTTGTTGTGTCACATGTCCATTGTGAGAGTGGGTAAATCCGTTGCCTGCCCCGGGGGGGTGTGCTTGTGTGAGGGGGGGTGTGTGACCGGGCCTGCTGTTGGGTGTAGTGTGATTTGTCATTGGGTCTCCCAGGTGATGTGTCTGTCCCCTCATGGTGCATGCTGGCATGACAGTGAGTTTGAGTGCCTGTGCTAGTTATCTGAGCTTGTGTAGTTGGTGTTTGAGTGTACAGTGGTCACAGAAGGGCCCTGTGCTGCATACAGCAGGGCCAAGTGTCAGCTACCTTGTCAGTACTTTGCCAGTCCCTGTGCATTGGGCATGGTGCATGGGTATGTACCTAGGCCATATGGGCTGAGGGCATTGGTGTCTGCTTCGGAGTTGCACAATGTGTTGTGTGAGCCCCACCCTCCCAGCATCTCGGACATCCAGTCTTGGGTTTGTGGTTGGTGTGGCCTGGGACATGGCATTGCCTTTATTTGTGAATGGGGCATGGAGACGTTAGTGGCATGAGCGTGGTTTTTGAGTGTGGTCGTGTGCGGTGAGGGCTTGGGGGAAGTTGCGTGCATTTGGTGTATTTGTGGTGTGGATGGCATTCCCCCCCATGTTACGTGTGTTGTTTGTGTACTCACCAGGCTCTGCGACTCCTTCGACTCCGTGTACTCCGACCGGCGGAAGCATGGCCATCACCTTCTCCTCCCAGGGATGGTAATGTACGGGTCTCTGGGCGTATTCCTCGTTCATTTTCCTCTTGACTGCCCTGCGCAGATCGTACCACCTGGCTTGGCATTCATGCCTGGTCCTTCGGATGCGCGCATCAGCATTCACCTTTTCGACGATCCTCTGCCACAGGCTTGTTTTTTGGGCTATGCTGGTCTGTCTGACCAATGTTCCAAACAGCTGTGGTTCGACTCTGATGACTTCGTTGACGAGGAGGTCCAGCTCCGCCCTTGTGAACTTTGGATTCTTGTCTGTGGGCATGTTGTGGGGTGTGGGTGTGGATGGTTGTGGGTGTGTGGGTGTGAAGGTGTGAAGGTGTAGGTGTGTGTGTGAATGTGAAGAGAGGGTGTTTGTGAATGAGGTTGTGTGAAGGTGTGTAAGTGAAGGTGTAGTTAAGGTGTGAGTAAGGTGCAGTTGTTTGTCTGTGGGGTCTGGCAGCAGTGAGTCTGTTGCAAAGGCTCATGGGTAGTGTGTGTGGGCCCTTTTTATTGGTCCATTTGTGAGTGTGGCTGGGTTTGAATTTGTGATGGGTGTGTTATGAGAGGTGGTTGTGATTTAGGGCCTCTGTTTGCCTGTTTGGATGTGCCAGGTCAGTCATAGAGATGTATTTTGTCATGTTGACGTGTTTTGTGGTGTTGTGCGAGTCGAATTGACCCTCCTTGTGCTGTTTTACAGTGTCCTGGTTCTGTACGAGTCTTTTTCGCGTAGGTAAGGTCCGTACATACGCGATGCTGGGTGAGGGTGCCGGGGTACGGTGTTGGGGTACGTTGCGTACAGGTACGGGGCTGGGCTATGGTGTTGGGGTACGGTGCGTACAGGTGTGGGGCTGTGCTACGGTGTTGGGGTACGGTGCGTACAGGTACGGGGATGTGCTACGGTGTTGGGGTACGGTGCGTACTGGTGCAGGGCTGTGCTACTGTGTTGGGGTACGGTGCGTACAGGTGCGGGGATGTGCTAGGGTGTTGGGGTACGGTGCGTACAGGTGCGGGCTGGGCTGCGGTGTTGGGGTACGGTGCGTACAGGTGCGGGAATGTGCTAGGGTGTTGGGGTATGGTGCGTACAGGTGCGGGGCTGGGCTACGGTGTTGGGGTACGGTACGTACAGGTACGGGGCTGGGAGACGGGCCGGGGGTGCGGCACGTACAGGTGGGAGGCTGGGGTACGGTCCTGGGGTACGGGTCGTACAGGTGCAGGGCTGGGAGACGGGCCTGGGGTGTGGCGCGTACAGGTGCGGGGCTGTGCTACGGTGTTGGGGTATGGTGCGGGGGGGGTACGGTGCTGACATACGGGGCTACGGTGCTGACATGAGCGGGGTGAGGGGGGCTGTACGACTCGTATCCGGGCACAAGTTTACCCGTGTACATGTAGGCTACAGCGATCGCTCCGTACGGGGCATTTTACATGTGGTTGTGTATTCGGACGGGCGGTACGGATCGTACTTGCGTGCTCGGACTTCTGTTTTACGATTTGCACGTAAAAATGTCCGGCTCCCTGTCGGACACTTTTCCAGACGCTATTCGGACGTAAAAATTTACGGCTCCCTCTCGGACCATTTTCCCGACGCAATTCGTATGTATTTTTCACATACGAATCGTACTTCGCAGTTTGTATGGTACTTGTACGATTCGTACGTAAAAAAATACGGATACGAGTCAGACGGTAAATTTTTTTAACGGATCGGAATCGGCACCAAAATGTTTAATCTGACATAAATAAACTATTATTACCATTTTTGAATATACATTTGTTATTTGTTTGGACGTTGTTTCTTAAATTTTCATTCTCAAGTGTACAGAGACCTTTTCTTGACAGTTCTAAATGAGACATGAACAATGGGTTACCTATGTGTTTCTAATAGGATTGGTGGAGGCATAGTTTATTGTTCTCCCGGTGCTAAACACCAATAATGAGATCTTAGGTTCCCATCACTGCTCAGAAACTAAAGTGCATGTAAGAATGACTTGTTTTCTTGTAGTATTCTAAATTTTGTACATATTTTGTCTGATTTGTTTTATATTTGTGGATGATATGTACTATTTTTATGTTTATGATCTTTGTCTCTTTTATGAATTTGAACATACATCTTAATCAAGTATTTTGATTGGTTGATTGACTTATTTTCTGTAGAGCTTTTCATATCACAATACTTGTCAAATTTAACTGCTGGAAGTAGCAGGTGTTAGTATTACTCAACAGAATGGTACTCATTTTATCAAACACAGGAGGATGAAAGGCTGGTTTGCCTTACCAAAGTTCAAGCACATTGCTGGAAAATCACAATAGCGTTCAACAGTGAGCGCTTAACTCATTAAGCAACCTTGCCAGAGCAATTTTATGTCCTCAGCAACTAAAGTGACAGGTAGCAGAAGCATAACATACAAACAACTGATACTGTTTTTGCTGGGCTTGGTCCTTTCTGCAGGGTCATCCTCAAGCAGTTTGCTTTCCCCTATCTTTTCACCCTCCTAATTTCTGAAACCGTTTTTGTAGGCTTTAGGACTCTAACCAGCGCTAAAGAGCTTATACTCTCTCCTTATAAATTAATTGGCTTATACTCAATTGGCATATTTATTTTACTTGTAAGTCCCTTGTAAAGAGGTAGTACATGTGCCTAGGGCCTGTAAATTAAATACTACTAGTGGGCCTGCAGCACTGATTGTGCCACCCACTTAAGTAGCCTTTTAAGCATGTCTCAGGACTGACATTGCACCCTGTGTGTGCTGTAGAAACTACCATTTTGACCGGGCGAAATAAACCTTTTGCCAGGTCTAAATCTTCCTTTTGAATACATATTATGCAACCCTAGGGTATGCCCTAAATAGCCCAGAAGGCAGGATGAAGTGTATTTAAACAGCTGGACAAGTACTTTTAAGTTTTACCTGTCCTGATAGTGAAAAGCTCCTAAATTCCTTTTTCACTACTGCAAGGACCTCTCCCATAGGATAACATTGGAGTTACCTTAATAAATTTGATACGCTCTAACTTCCAACTGGGAGAAGGTAGGAAGGTCAAGCATTTAAAAGCCCTATTTAATGGTTAAGTCAGATTGTTAGTTACAATTCTGAAAATACCATTTTTAGAAAGCTGGCATTTTCATTGTCCTAAACATTTGGTGCTTGCAGCCTTTGCTGGCTCAAAAGACTAAGTGTAGCCGGCAGTTGGTCTTTGTGTATTTCTCCCAGACAGTGAGACAAAGAAGGAATAGGTGTTGACAGGATAGGCCATCTCTGACAGAGCTGTCACCAACCACACTTACACTCTTACAGAGGGTTTGACACTAGCGTTTTGTGCCCCAGACAAGCTTGGGCCACAACAAGGAGGAATAGGATGCCTGACAACTCAGGGGGTGGAAACCTATAGAAACGTACTCCACTTCAAAGTAGGAACCAGGAATAAAAATTGAACCCTTTGACCCAACACTCCAGTAAACATCCGGCTCTGTGCACTCTGCCAAGGTGTGCTGCTAAAGGGGCTGCAACTCTGCAACTCTCCTGGACTGCTGACTCGAAGGACTGCTGCCCTTCTATGCTGACATGCTGCCCTGCTGCCCTCTACTGAATAAGAAGGACTGGATCTGCATCTCTAAACCCAGGACCCAGAGTGACTCCCAGGGCTAATTGGCTGGCCTCCTCATTAGAAGCCTCAGGGACATTACAGGCTTCCAACAACCTTGAACCCACACCCTGCACTCTGTCATCAGCGAGTACTGCCTTCCCAAGTGATGCCTCTGCGGTCCTTTAACCCTTTGCAAGTGGGAGTGAAGGTGCTCTGACAGCTCATCAGTGGATCAGCAGAACTGGCACATCACCTCCATTGCACATCTCCCACAGAACCGGTGCAATGACTTTTCTGCTCGACACATTGCCCTTGGAACTGACGCATCATCTCTGCTTCACGGACTTCCATGATGCATGAACTTTGCATCACCCATTGCATCTCATAGGAGTCCAAGCATCTCCATGCCAGGACATTGCATTTTTCAACATTGCTCTTCAGAACTATCGCCATGTACATCATCTCCACGCAAGGTCATCGCCTCGTACTTCGCAGCTCCCCAAAACCACTGGCACACGATGAATCACCTTGCCCGAACCTCACATCGACTCTGCTGCACAACACATCCTTGATACAGGATTCCACATCTCTTCACAAATAGGATAAGGGTACTGTGTTCAGCGGACCTAAGTGGATCCCTGTTGCTGACCCGTGCTTCATCGAAATTGGCCTCAATTTGTGACTTTGTCCCAGTCTGGCACAACCAGATAATCACAGTTGGTACTTTGTGCTTTTTGGCACTTTTTTCACTTCAATCTTTAAAATTGCATATCTCCGCTTCAACTGATTGGATTTTTGTCCTTCTGGTCTCAATTTATTTATTGAATTTGTATTCTATTTTTCTTAATTGCTATGAGATTGTTCTTCTGTTATGTTTTCACTTTATTACTGTTTGGAGTGCTACACAAATACTTTATACATTGCCTCTAAGTTAAGCCTGACTTCTCTGTGCCAATCTACGATAGAATTGAGCACAGGTAATTTGAGTTTTGCTTGTGATTTAACCCTGACTTGTATTGTGGTTTCTGCTTGAGTAGAGTTTCAACCCCTTCAACCAGTAATCCAATTTCTAAGGGCTTTATTACAAGTCTGGCGGTCCATCGACCACCAGACTCCAGGGGGCGCAGTGGTGGCAGTCTACCGACCGCCCCATTACGACCAGAGCGGTCGGGCCATCCTGGCACCCCATCAACTGACAGTGATGAGAAATCCCTGGCACTGGCGTGGTGGTATTGAGGCCTCAAAATCTTTGAGGGGCTGCTGTGGCCTGCCAAGCATAATACAAGTTTTGTCACCGCCACACTTTGGTGGTGAGAAAACATCTAGCGGCCCCCCTTGTGCCTCATGCGATGTGGATGTACTTAGGGGGGCACAACATGTGCCCCCCTCTGTGCATGTACACACGTACTTGCATGGAATGGACTGCAGTAGTCCATGCCGTGCAGGTACTGCCTTTGACGCTCCCATTACGGTGCCGCCCAGTAGACAGGAAAAAACTCCTGATCAGGTGGGCAGTTCCCACATGGGTTTGGCGGTGGTGGAGCTGGGCAGTCCTGCTCCAGCAGTGCCAAACTATTAAGGCCCTAATGGTTATATTTTACAGGTGCGTATGTATACCAGGGAAACTAACCGTGCACAAAAGCAAAGAAGTAAGCACCATATGTAAGAAGCATTTTTCCAGTCGCAAACGTGCCACAACTCAGAATCAACCCGTTTGCGCCCGGAAAAATGCTTTTTGGAATGTACTAAGCCTAAATTGAGATTCTGTATCTTGTTACCAGATTACAATTTGGGTTTTACGAATTTGTATTTGGAAAGGACGAGTTTAGGGCGTGCCTTCCAAATATTGAATTACATTTGTATGTACTAATGTTTTGTGACCAAAGTTGGTAGTAATGCATTCGCAAACTGAACGATGTCCCCATGGCACTCCTTCCCCACTGTGAATGTTTGAAAAACATTTTTTAAAAGCTGAAAGTGGCCTCCTCTCAAAAAATGAAAACAAAAGGTTTCATGTTTTATATTGTTGAAAGCATTTAGCGAAAACGAGTTGCATTTCATCAAAAATAAAACCTCTATTAACCCCTTCACTGCTAGGCCTCTTCCCCCCCCCCCCCACAACCCCTCCCCCCCACGCCCCCCCCCCCCCACCCCGTTCTAAGCATTTTTTTGGCTATTTGGAGTACTTTGCGCTTAGGCCCCTGTAACTTTTTGACCACATAAGGTATCCACGCCAAATTTGTGTCCTCTTCTTCCAACATCATGGTTATTCTAAAGGTACCCAGGGTTTGTTGATTCCCCTGGAGGGGACCCAGAAATTAGCCAAAATACACCTACATTTTGGGTTTTTTGGGAAAAAGGGTTGCAAATGAATGCATCTGTTTTTTTCCCTGCAAATTGTATCAACAAAGGGTTTGTGGGACTAACACAATTTTCCCAGCTTTCAGGAACTGATAGACATTTGTCAGAAAACCAACATTTTTTACGCAGTTTTGGCATTTTTGCTATTTTTGGGGCCTTCAACCTTCTTACAGTTAATGGTAGAAATGGGTGTGAAAGCAATAATGGATCCTGGAAAGCTATACATTTTAGAAAAGTAGACATAATTCTGAATTCAGCAAGGGGTCATTTGTGTAGCTCCTTCAAGGTTTCTTTATAGTAATTAATAGTTGAAAATAGGAAAAATTGAACATGCGTTGAAAAAAACAGCCATTTGTGCCAACGTTTTCACCTGTAACTTCTTCTAATTATGAAAGATGTTTGAAAACAATATACCGTTACATCTGATAGAACTGTCTGGTTGTGGGGATATATAGGACGTGTAGGTTCACCAAGAACCCAACGAACCCAGAGCCAATTACTGAGCAGCGTCTTGCAATCGTTTTTTATTATGTACTGGGTATATAGCAATTCATTTGGGAAAATATATACAGTGAAAAATTGGGATGGAAAACACCTATATATTTCTGAAATTGGAACAAAATATAGAGTTTAGAAACAATAGGTATTTGCACATTTCCGAAATTGTGAGCACCCATACTAGCATGAGAATTATAGGACATTTTGCAAAGTGACTTCTATTTTACACATTGTCTTTCATTTGGAAGGCAGAAATGCATCGAAAGTCAATAGGTAATACCAGTTGCTCTACAATTCTGTGTTACGCTAAGTCTCCCAATAAAAATTGTACCTCACTTGTGTGGGTAGGCCTAGTGCCCGCGACAGAAAACGGCCCAAAACGCAACTTGGACACACTTCATTTTTACAGTGAAAACTGACCCTTTTTTTGCAAAGTGCCTAGCTGTAGATTTTGAACTCTAGCTCTGCCGGCACCTAGGGAAACCTAGCAAACCTATACATTTTTTAAAACTAGACACCAAGGGGAATCCAGGATGGGGTGATTTGTCTGGCTTTCACCATGTTCTGTTACCCAGAACCCCTTGCAAACCTAAAACTTTGTGAAAAAAACACATTTTCCTCAAATTTCTGTGGTGAAAAGTTCTGGAATCTGTGTGGCTCCACAAAATTCCATGCACCCCGCGTTCCCCAAAGTCTTTCAAGAAAAATGGTACCTCACTTGTGTGGGTAGGCCTAGTGTCCGCGACAGGAAACGTCCCAAAACGCAACATGGACACACCACATTTTCACAGTGAAAAGGGACCCTTTTTTTGCAAAGTGCCTAGCTGTAGATTTTGAACCCTAGCTCTGCCAGCACCTAGGGAAACCTAGCAAACCTATAAATTTTTGAAAACTAGACACCCAGGAGAATCTAGGATGGGGTGACTTGTCTGGCTCTGACCAGGTTCTGTTACCCAGAATCCCTTGCAAACCTCAAACTTTGTCCAAAAACACATTTCCCCCTCAATTCAGTTGGTGGGAAGTTCTGGAATCTGCGTGGATCCACAAAATTCCACACAGTCCGCATTTCCGAAAGTCTTCCTAGAAAGTGGTACCTCATTTGTGTGGGTAGGCCTAGGGCCCGCAGCAGGAAACGACCCATAACGCAACGTGGACACACCACATTTTCACAGTGAAAACTGACCCTTTATTTGCAAAGTGCCTAGCTGTAGATTTTGAACCCTAGCTCTGGCGGCACCTAGGGAAACCTAGCAAACCTATACATATCTGAAAACTAGACACCTTTGGAAATCCATGACTTGACTGGCTCTCACCAGGTTCTGTTACCAAGAATCGCTTGCAAACCTCAAACTTTGTAAAAAAACACATTTTCCTCACATTTCTGTGGTGGAAAGATCTGGATTCTGCATGGATCCACAAAATGCGTAGTGGCCGCAACAGGAAACGGACCAAAACGCAACGTGGACACACCACATTTTCACAGTGAAAACTGACCCTTTTTTTGCAAAGTGCCTAGCTGTAGATTTTGAACACTAGCTCTGCCGGGACCTAGGGAAACTTAGCAAACCTATACATTTTTGAAAACTGCACACCCGGAGAGCCCAGAGAGGTAGGCCTTGCGTGGGTCCCCAAGCGTTTTCCTACCCAGAATCCCCTGCAAACCTCAAATTTAGCAGAAAAAAATCCCTTCTTTCTCAAATTTCTGTGTGGAGGTTCTGGAATCTGCGTGGATCCACACATTTCCTACCACCCAGCGTTCCCCCAGGTCTCACGATAAAAATGGTACTTCACTCGTGTGGGAAAACGTCAGGGGGTCAACACAAGCCATACCTCGCTGGGCCCCCCCGGGTGTCTAATTTTCAGAAATGTGTAGGTTTGGTAGTTTCCCAAGATGGTTGCCGAGCCTGGGGACCCCCCTTGCAAAACCAGGTTATTTTGTGATAGGTAATTTTGATGTTGTCTCAGTAGGTTTTAGGCCCTTGCCTCTCACGGGTACTTGACCCACCCATGCGAGTGAGGTACCATTTTTATTGGGAGACGTAGGGGAACACTGGGTGGTAGGAAATTTAAGGATCCACGCAGATTCCTGAACTTCCCCACACAGGAATTTGAGAAAAATTTGATTTTTTTCAGCAAAATTTGACGTTTGCAGTGGATTCTGGGTAGGAAAACGTTGAGAAGGCCATGCAAGCCATACATCGCTGGACTCCCCTGGCTGTCTAGTTTTAAAAAATGTGTAGGTTGTGTAGGTTTCCCAAGATACCCGCCGAGCCTGGGCCAAAAACCCTGGGGACCCCCCTTGCAAAACCAGGTTGTTTTGCGATTGGTAATTTTGATGTCGCCTCAATAGGTTTCGGGCCCTTGCCTATCGTGGGTATTTAACCCACCCACGCGAGTGTGGTACCATTTTTATCAGGAGACCGGGGTGAATGCTGGGTAGTAGGAAAATTGTGGTTTTTCTGACACCAGAATATTATGACACAGTAATGCAAGGAAAATGCGTGACTATAGTCACATTTTGAGGTTTGCATGGCATTGTGAGTAAAAAAACCTTGTTGGGATCCATGGGAGGCATCCCACAAGGCACTCCCCATTTTTTTTATTACTTTACAGAAATAGATAAAGTTGGCAAATATTCCCTAGAGACAGATTACACCTTAGCACAGAAAGACAGATGAGACAAATATGACTGGCTATCCATCTGTTCTTCAAGTACACACACATACTGGTTGGATTTGGCACAAGGGCGAGTGAATGGTTCAAAATGTATATTTTATTAACAAGAGATTTCACAAAAAGGAAATGCACTGTTAATAATTAAAAGGTTAAAAACTTGAACCAATGACTCACAGCTAGTGAGCTGTAAAGCCACGACAAGGCACCAACCTCTTTACAGGCCATTAACACACCTTTCCTACTTGACACACACTTTCACACCACCAGCTGGGGCCTCAGCACATTATAACACTCGCACCCACAGACAATGTGGAGACAATGTACACCAAGGCAGAGAGAGACAGAAAAGACAAATATTACTTCAAAATGAACAATTCCTTAAGTACTCACACATTCTGGTTGGATATGGCACAAGGGTGAGTGAAGGTTCAGAGCGTAAAATTCTATTAAAAAGAGATTTCACAAAAAGTAAATGCACTGTTAATATATAAAAAGTTAAAAACCTGAACCAATGACTTAAAGCTTGTGAGCTGTAAAGCCACGGCAAGGCACCAACCTCTTTACAGGCCATTTACACACCTTTCATACGTGACACACAAGACCATTCACACTGCCAGCCGCGGGCCCAGCTCATTACAACATTCACATCAACAGACTCCGCCATTCAAGGCCCCATCACTTTCATACGCCCACATGACTGACAGAGCAATCACACCGGCTGGTGGTTTACATAGTGTCTGCAGTGGCGTTTGACTAGCAGAGTGTGTAATGACCAGCAGCAAGTCACTACTCACACACTGCCAGCCAAATGCCCGCCCACGCACACCGCCAGACAAGCACCATTCCACCCACACTGCGAGTCAAGTGCCAGCCCACGCACACCGCCAGCCAAACACCAGCCCACCCACACCACCAGCCCACGCATACTGCCAGCCAAGCGGCAGCCCACACACACTACCAGCCAAGCACACCTCCAGCCAAGCGCATCTACTATACAGCCTGCATCCCCACAAAAGGCAGGCAACACTGGCTGCACCATGTTTGTATCAACCCAGAGTCCACCACTTTCAGTTGGAAGCCTTGCAGCCTCAGGCTGCAATCCTGATGTCTCTTGCTGCACCATCAGCACATTAGTGTCCTCCTCTAATACAGGCACTTCATCCGCACTGAGAGTAGCTTAATCCGCACTGAGAGTAGCTTCATCATCAGATGATTCCTCGTGGACAGAAAACTCACTGCTAGAATCTTGCACTCCCTCCTCTCCCTCAGACACCCTGTCAGTCTCATAATCCTGCTCAGAGGAAGATTCAAAAAGCATACCAACCACCTGCGGAGCAGTAATTATATGGCTAGCCATAATCCTCACTAATAAAGGTAACTTGTCAAACAAGTCAACAACAACAAACCCTTTGTAAAATAAGTAATAAACAAAATGTGGCTTTATCACAAAGACCTATATACTCCAACACTATACCACTCACTTGCCAGAAGCAGCTAGACTCACCACCACCTACTCTGCACATACACAGTAAGGACCAACAGTATCCCACTAAAAAGAAAAAGAAAAGAAAATTACACATTAGACAACGCAAAACACATTGCAAAGAATTTCATGCTCAAAACACTAACAAAATATGCTGCTATTATGACACCACTTATTAAAAAATCATTCATCCATGATGACATTAATACTCATTTGGAGTAAACACAACAAAAATGTTTTCGTTACCAAAAAAATGCAACTACACAAAACTGCAGATCAACCACTGCTGAAACCGCAAACAAGAATCAAAAGCTTTGCACTAGAATAAAAAGGAGAAATAAAACAATACAATAACATATGCAAATAATATACTAGTCCACACACTATCCACCAGCCCAGCAAAGGTGGGCCTAAAAGAATAAGGCCAATCTGCCCCCACGGGGAGCAGAAACAGCAAAACAATTCTCCCTTATAAAAGGGGGAGCGTCCCTTGCCCAAGGGGTCACTCCCCAACACCAACATTTAAAAAGCCCTGGTGTCTAGTGGCTTCTGCCCCCCTAGGGGACAGATGGGCCTGAAAACATATGGCCGAACAGCCACAATAAGCACCCCATAAAGGGGCGCGAACCTTGCCCAAGGGGCCGCTCCCAACAACACTAAAATAATCTGGTGGCCTGGGGGCATACAATACAATTGTTTATTTGGGTCGATCTGCCCTCCCAGGGGGGCAGAAACAGCCCAAATAAATGCTCCCCAGAGGGACGCAACCCTTGCCTAAGGGGCCGCTCCCCAATAACATATTGCTCCCCCAAGGGGAGCGACCCTTGCCCAAGGGGCCACTCCACAACAAAACTAAAACCCACCCCTGGTGTCTAATGGATTCTGCCCCCCTTGGGAGCAGATGAGCCTAGAATAACAAGGCCGATCTGCCCCCAAGAGGGGCAGAAACGGCCAAAATAAATGATTCCCAAAGGGGAGCAGATCTTGCCTAAGTGGCCGCTCCCCAAAAACATATTGCTTCGCCAAGTTGAGCAACCCGTGCCCAAGGAGCTGCTCCCCAACAACACAAACAATCCCTGGTGTCTAATGGCTTCTGCCCCCCATTGGGGGCAGATGGGCCTAGAATAACAAGGCCGATCTGCAAGAGGGGCAGAAACGACCAAAATAAAAGATTCCCAAAGGGGAGCGGCCCTTGCCTAAGGGGCCGCTCCCCAAAAACATATTTTAAAAAAACTAAATAATCCCTGGTGGCTTAGTGGGCTCACAGTGACTTTTTAAAATTATTTTATAAATACGATCTGAAGACCCATCCCAAAAAATTGCTTCCCTCAGGGAAGTGACCCTTGCTCAAGGGGTTCTCCCCGACACAAAGGCCCTTTAAAAAAAAAAACGGCATTCCTGCTGCAAGATCGGGCCCAATGCGCAATCGTGCAGCAGAAATGCTTAAAAAGACAGCGGAGGAAAGTAAAACCCTTTCCTTTCCTCTGATGCCTTTTTAAACTACCCCCACCCTCCCGAGGAGAAACTTACCTCCTATCCGCCGGACACACTGGAAGCATGGCTTCCAGAGCGTCCGGTGATGACATCAGTGCGTGAGACGCGCTGATGCCATTAGATGACGTGGTGGGGGCAGGGGGAGCGGAAGGGCTTCCCCTGCTGTCCCCCAGTGGGGGCACCTTTAAGGGTGGCCCACGGTGAGCGCCTGCGCGTCCCCGTGGGTGGGTGCTAGGACAGCCAGGAGCCGTCCGTCGCACACGCCCACCGTGACGTCAGACGTCTCGCGGCCGTCCAATGCATGGAACGTGTTAAAAATGCAATCACATACATGGGAAGTTAATGGCTTCAGCAAGCCACCATCTCTGTGATGGCTGCGATTCCTAATGGGTTTCGAACTGCGACCTACCTCATTAATATTCATGAGGTAAGTCGATTTGTGCCCCACTAGGAATCACAAGTATGAAACAATAGGTTTCATACATATGGAATAGCGATTTCCAAATAGCGCCTCGGATGAAATCGCTATTTGGAATTTGCTATTTATTCCTATTCTATGCACATATGACCCTTAAAGCTTGTTGTATGAAAGAAGCTCATCCCAATGCAATTTCCATTGTGAAGGATGTACGAAGCTCTCATATCTCAAAGGACAAGGTTGCAAATATTTGCAAACCTCACACATCAATAACATTCATAAGGAGGAATTTAGCTTGTGACTCCTTGTGACCTTTTGGCGACTTGATTGAGTCAATGGAAGAGCAGACCTCAATCCCTGCATTCACTCTCCCCCTTTTAGGAAGATTAGCTGCATTCATCAAAAGAAGCTAGCATTCAGTGAATGATGCTGGGGGAGCCAGCGGCATTTCCATGGATCATTGTGTGCTCCCAGTGCTTAATTTAGGCCGGTGCTTTCCAGTGCTCAGCACCGCAACTAAATTGTCAACACCATCACGTTGGCAGTGCGCTACATTGTGGCATGGTTTGTCTAGTTTAGAGATGAGCCTAACAACAGATGTTTATTAATTCAATATACATTAAAAATTACTAATTCCTGCCACCCAAACATTTCTTCTAGCTTTGGGGACCTTGAATAGTTTGAATTGTCACACTTGTAGGAGTGAGATGGTTAATAGTTGTGTAGGTACTGTCAGTGGCAGTGCTGGCAAGGGCAATGGGTAGTACGAGCTGCAGTGGGCTCCAGACAAGGGCCCTGGCACTTATTATTTTACAAATTAAGTACTGGCGTCCCCAGTCTTAACTGGTCACATTGACAAAACTGATGTCCCCCATGAACGGCTTCCACTTTGCAAATGGATATCTGACCCTTGAAGCCCTGAAGAAGAAGACGGCAAGATGGCGGTTGGTCAGCCGGCCGAGTGAGCTGGCCCCGGGCGCTCTCCTGAATAATCCCTCCCGTGCTCTCCGCGTTTGGAAGAATGGCACAACGTAGAGACTCATGATTTATGGAGCCCGAGAGATCCGTATAGATGCGACCGGATGATCTGGAGGCTGTTGGTTTTGTTTCCAAGGGACTCGCTGTGGATCCATCAAGCGTTCCGATTGAGACGCTACTGTGTGGCTGTATTTTCTCCGAGCGGTGGAATGGCGCGGAAGCAAGCAGCAAAAAATGCCAGGATCCGCGGAACTACGGCCGCTTCTAGCAGCCCAGTAAAAGAGGGGAAGGACGTGCTACCGGCAATTAGAGGTTCAAGTGATCTGAATGTAAAAACAGCAGTAAATCGTGGGAAACCGGCTGTTCCATCTATTTTTAAGCCCCAGACTGTTAAAACGAATAAATCATTAACGGGAGGGGAGGAAGCAAAGAGAAACGAAAGCACAACAATACCCAGTACCGGCGCACCTGCAATAACAGCTCCTAATCCAGGTATGACTTTGCCATCTGCTATGATTGCTGGGGGAAATATGTTAGAGACTTTATCTGGGCATGCAGTAGTGCTGCTGAGACCTGTAGACAGTTCAGGTGCTGTTCAAAATACACCAATACAAGGAAAAGGAACTGAAGGGGCAGAATCCAGTGTTAAGGATATACTACCCAGCAGTGGCATTATGGGTCCTGTAGTTTTCTTAAAGACTATGCAGAATGACTGTGAAATGGAGGCTTTTGGGGCATACCATAGGAAGTCTGTTGCTAATCAACCTGATCTCCAAGAGGGGCATCAGATGGACCCTGTAAAGGAAATAGAAGCCCTGGATACGTTTTATTCATTATCTGACCCTTCTTCATCTTCTGCGGATGAAAACCTGAGCAGAGACTGGGCAGACTATGACACTGACAGCGCAGGCTGGCCGTCTGGTAGAGGGAGTCAGGAAGACATGACCCCGTCTCAAATGGTAACTGTTCGGAAACCTAAAGAACAAAGAAAGTATGAAGATCTGGCCTCTAACAAGGCTCAGGGCTTTGCAGGCTCCATGGTCTGGGACTACTCCTTTTCAGCTCCGGTCGGTAATCTGCTACTGTCTGAAACAGGGGAAGCTGCGCCTACTGTAAGCCCAGCCCAAGATCCTCCTAAGGAGGTATCACAGGACATGATATATCAGACTATTGTAGCTCATTGTGCTCAAACAAGGCTGGAAAATGCCAGAACCCAGGGGGCTTGCCGCAAGCTACAGAACTCCATCAGGAGGGTAGCCAAGGCGTGCTCAGATATCGCAGCAAGGGTCGGTGAGGCAGAGGGTCGAATCTCCATGCTTGAAGACGATCTGGCCACGCAAAAAGGGCTTAAAGAGATACTTAAAAATCAGAAGGATGATGCAATCTGGAAACTTTCGGATTTAGAGAACCGGATGCGACGGAATAACCTTCGGATTATGGGTATCCCTGAAGGGGTAGAAGGCGGGGACATTCGCTAGTTTGTTATAGGACTGTTCACAGAGGCTTTCCCAGAGTTAAAGCATTGGGAATGGAAAGTTGAAATACAACGAGCCCATCGGTTTCCTTTTAAAATTCGACAGCAAACTGGAAAGTCCAATGTGCTACCTCGGGCTATTTTGATTTCCCTAAATAATTTTCTTGCTCGAGAAGCTCTATTTGATTTGGCTAGGCCAAATAGGAAAAGAGTGGGGAAGGGATTTGATTTTATTGTCAGGCCAGATTTTTGCCAAGCGACAGTTGAACGGAGGTGGCAGCTCCGCCAACTAATCTCTCTGTTTCAAGCCAAAGGGGCACAAGCATTTTTGCTTAATCCAGCAAAGCTAAAAGTGCTGTATCAGGGTCAGATGACATTTTTTGTCTCTGAAATTCAAGCAAGAGAATATTTAGTTCAATCTAATGAGTTAAATGGATAGCTGTACAAGTAAATTGAATTCTACAGTTCCTATTTGGGCTGCCCTCGTAGGGCTTGATATTATTGTTCTATGTTATGTGTTATGTTATGAAATGGCTTTTGGCTGTGTAATAAGGTGGAGCTGTTTTCTGTTTTTTTTTCTTCTCTAATTTGTTTTGCGACTAAATGGGAGGGGGGATTTCCAGAGGGGCCTCCAGCTCCTCATCACCAGGGACCCATGGTCCCTTTGCCGTGTGAAGTGGGTGGAGGGGATGATTGGGAGGGAATGGGTGGAGAGGGTAGGGGTGGGGGGTGGGGGAAGGGTGGGTTGGGGTGGTTGGGGGGGTTAAATGAAAAAATTTCCACAGTATCATGTTTTGTTTTTAAAATGTTTTTTTTCTTTGACTATAGATGCGGTGCAGTTCAAATGTTGATACCGATGTTTTATTCATGGCCAATTTAGGTCTGCTTATTTGCTCCTTTAACGTATGTGGGTTTAATAATTATAATAAAAGAAAGAGAGTTCAAGCTGAATTAAGGACTATCAAACCCGATATTGTCTGTCTGCAGGAGACTCATCTTCCTTGGGTTAAGCGGCAGACCTTGACTGACTTAGGGTATGTTATATTAGCAGCATCTAAGCAATCTAATATGGTCAGAGGGGTTGCCATTTTGGCCCGATCCACGGTGGTGATAACAGGGCGCCAGCTGGTAGATAATCAGGGTTTTTGGGCTATTTTAGAATGTCTAGTTGAGGATGCAAGATTTACTACATGTACAGTTTATGGTTCGAATCTGGACGAAGCTTTGGTTCTGGAATATTTGAACAACGAACTAGCATTATGGCCCACACCATTAATTTTATGTGGGGACTTGAATATTAATGTGTCGGGTAATATCTTACAATCAGGGATGCAGGATTATAAGGGCAAAAAGCCCAACGTTTTTAAAGCATTAAGTCATCTGCTTATTGACCATGGGCTAGTAGATGTCTGGGCACCTTTACATACTCAAGATCCAGGATTCACTTTTTTTTCTTCCCCCCATAATAAGTCGGTACGATTAGATTATTTTTTTACATCTCTAGCGTGGGCTTCTGACTCTACGATACAGGTCTATCCTAGGGTTACGTCTGATCATGCTCCAGGGGTAATCAGTATTCCTAAAGTGGTGACCCTTAAGTCTTCCAAAGTTTTCACTATGGATAGGAAACTTTTACTAGACCCTACATTTGTCAACCACATGAAGGTCTGGATAAAAGATTATTTTCAAATAAACAGACAATCTGCTTCATGTGATATGGTCTGGGACGCGTTCAAATCCTGTTTTAGAGGCGAAGTGCTGAGTTATGGTCTCTTTCTACAAAAACAGGCTAAGTGTCCATTTTGGAAAAATATAGTCAACTCAAACTTGCTGAAGAAAGGCTGTCCTGTGATATAGCGGCGGGTATTGATTTAACTGAGGCTCTAGATAAGCTTGCGCAATGTAAATCGCACATAAATCTCACATGGTCCCAAGAAATTGCATATAAATACCAGGTTTATGAGAAACAATGTTACGAATATGGGGAAGCTATGGGCAGGTGTCTTGCCCAGAAGATCAGATCCAGAGAAGCCCAGCAAAGAATTCAAGCCATTAAAAACAGTGGAGGCTCAACGGTGCATGATCCACAAGAAATTTTGAAGGTTTTCCACGCCTTCTACTCGGATCTGTACTCAGAGCAAGGGCCAGCTGATCTCCCCCTAGATTTAGGACTTCCCTCCCTGCCAAGGAAACAGTTGGGATGTGAGGACATTGAGATTCTAGACAGTCCTTTTACTAGTGACGAGCTGGAGCAAGCCCTGAGCACTATAGTCGGTGGCAAGGCCGCTGGTCCTGACAAACTTCCTATATGTGTTTTTTTTTCAGGACCTTAAGGAAGACATGCTTGCTACATTTCAGGCAGCTCGTTTGGGTGTCGCCCCTCGAACCTGGAGGGAGGCTAATATAATTATTTTTAAGAAGAAGGACAAGCCTGCGGATCTCCCCTGGTCATACCGTCCAATCTCGCTGGTCAATTGTGATGGCAAGCTCTATGCAAAAATGCTCGCTAATAGGCTGGCGAAGGTTGTCTCTCCCCTGGTTTCGATACGGCAACATGGCTATATTCCAGGACGGGGGACGGTTAATCATATAAGTCGAGTCGTAACCCTCCTTGACATCGCGCAGGCCGAGTCTAGGACTCTGGGACTTGTCCTGCTCGATGCCGAGAAGGTGTTCGATCGCGTGGCCTGGAACTTCCTATGGCGGGTTCTTCAACGCATGGGATTTGGCCTGGGGTTTGTCCGGGCTTTGAAGGTTCTCTATCAGTCACCCACTGCCAAGATTTGTACAATGGGATATAGTTCTAAGGATATCTTGCTATCCAGAGGTACGCGACAGGGGTGTCCGTGCTCTCCGCTCCTGTTCGCCCTATATATTAACCCTTTCAATAATATGGTAGAGCTAAGTCACCATATTCCACCCTTTATGGTGTATCATGAGCATTTCCCGGTATTGGCTTATGCCGACGACATCGCGGTCTTAACAGCTGACCCAGACTCGGCTCTGCCTGAAATTGAAAATTTAGCTGGTAAATTTGGAGCTGTGTCAGGCTATAAATTAAATACTACCAAAACCCAAATTGTCTGTACAGACCGTACACGGGTTAGTGACGATAGAGTAGTTGAGGAAGCTACTTATTTGGGCATTAAAATCAGACCATGCCTAAACAAATTAGTTCACGTTAATTGGGACCTTATTCTGTGCAAGACCGAGGCAGCATTGGAGAGCTGGGAGAGCCTGCACCTATCCTTAGTTGGGAGATCCAATCTTTTGAAAATGGTGGTGTTTACCTAGGGTGATGTATTTTTTTAGAGCAGTGCCCTTAGGGATACCTAATCACTTTGCGCTAGGTATCTCTGGGCTCCTGGGAAACCTCGGAGAGCAGCTCGATTTATGACTCTGCCGCTGGACAGGGGCGGCTGGGGGGTTCCAGATTTCCTTCTCTATACTCTAGCTTGTCTGTTGGCTAATATGCGTATTTTATTGTCTGGGGAAGAAA
This sequence comes from Triturus cristatus, assembly GCF_964204655.1. NCBI lineage: Eukaryota > Metazoa > Chordata > Amphibia > Caudata > Salamandridae > Triturus > Triturus cristatus. The sequence continues at coordinate 1,061,482,328 of NC_140593.1, read as the reverse complement.
TCAGCAACCCGGCAGAGGCACCTTCTATCTACCAGATGGTTCTTGGCCCTGAAACATATAATCCTCTGTTTCGTAGGCTTGATGGTAGTTACTATAAAAGGACTCGCTTTAAAATTCTTGAGGCTGCTTTTGGGGTATGGAATACTGTCAGAATTTTTTTTCATATTCCTAGGGTATCTTTTTATACACAAATGTCAGCGGACCTAATACTGCCATCTATGGGGCGTGGCTTGCTGCTGACGGGAATGGCCGCGCAGTAGCGAAGCTCTGCAGCGCCACTCCCGAAAAATCCTGAATATCTGCGCCCCGAGGCCCCGACCCGAGTGAAGAGCTAACGCCGGTGGTGCTGGAGCCCCCGCTGACCGGGCGGCGAAGTTTGGTGGCGATTGGAGGTGGGGCCGCGACTGAGCTCCACTCCGCGGGAGCTGTTGGGCTACCGGGTGGCCGAGAGGTGCGGCCTGGATGGACGAGGCGGCTACGTGAGGCCGCGGCTGCGGCCTGGGATTTCCAGTGTAGAGTGTGCTGGGGCGCGGTGCCCCGGGTGACTCGAGATCTGGTTCCACGGGGCCCTTCGATCGGCCCGACCCCACTGAAGCCCCAACGGAGACAGATGCTGCAGGGCTGTACACACCCGGTGCTGCCGGTGGACTTTTGGGCCTGGAGGTGTGGCCGGTGGCGGCAGAGCTCCGACAAGGAGGGCGACGGAGGTGGCGCTGTGGGTCCCGGTCGTCGCTCTGAGTGGTGGGATCTCGGGGTGAGCCCACTCCTGGCCCCGGGTGCCGGCGATCCCCAAGTTGAAGGAAGGGTGACCCAGGTAGGCGTGGGGACAAGAGCCGTCGCGGTGGCGGCCTAGTCTGCCGGGGGAGAGGCAACGTGAGATGCGGCGTCTCCAGCGGGGCAGAGGCGTGTCCCGAGTGACTCTGCGGCCCCCCCGTGCCACCTCAGAGACCCATACAGTGTCCGGGCATGATCAGTAGCGCCATCAAGGCAAAGAGACGACGGAGTGCTGAGGCGGACGACCTGACCCCCGCGCCACCGGTAAGGGGTGCGCTCAAGTGGTGGATTGCGGGACCTACCAGGGAGTGGAGTGCCAGATCACACAGGGAGCCCTCGGACTCCCGCTTCGGCGGATGAGCGAGACTTGGCCGCTGGGGCTATCCTTCAGACGACCGGCGGCGGGAGCCGGGGTGCGGCCTTACTGAGTGGCGGGACCCGAGGCCCTCTCTACGAACCCTGACGCCGGGCCTCCACGTGCAGGGGCACCTGGCTGGAGAGCGACTATCCGGCCACGGTGAAGCAGTAACGGGGAAGGCGGTGACCGGCCCTGGCAGTGGTCCGCCCCGGGATTTTGAAGCCGGAGAAGGCGCCCTGGCGACTGGGGTGCAGCCTGCGAAAACCGACAGGCTGGGTAGAGGTTACCCACCGCAGGCGGCGGGGATTAGCGGTGGCGCCCCGGAGCTGTGGCGTGCCCACTGAAGGGCGATCATGCCGTCCGGGCGGGGCACCAAAAACACGACACAGGCCAAGCTGGAGAAATTCGCATGGCACCAGCAACAGGGCGGTGATCGGGCTGGAGCGCCGGCCTCAGATGGTGGGAGTGACCCGACGAATAAAGACCTCCTGGACGCCATCAAAGCCGTCAAGTCGTCCCTTGAACATCGGATCGATACTGTGGCCACCAATGTTGGTCTGATTCGCGAGGACGTCAGAAAGATCGCCGACTGGGTGGGGGCAGTGGAAGCGGTCACCAAAGAACTGTCGAACGACACCAGCCTCCTTAAGCGTGAAATCACTGACCTGCGAACATCCCACGAGGTACTTGCTCGGCAGCTGGACGACTATGAAGGCAGGATGCGCCGGAATAATGTACGAATTACTGGTGTGCCGGAGCGGGCGGAGGGGCAAGCAGCGGACCTCTTTGTCGAAGACCTGGTCCTCACTCATTTACAGCCTAGGGGTCTCTCCAAGTGTTTCTCCATTGAAAGAGCCCATCAAGTGCCGGGGGGTCGCCCAAAGCCGGGGGCCCCTCCCAGACCAATTCTGGCCCGAGTGTTCAACTACCGTGATCGGGACATTATTCTTCAAACGGCGAGGGCGGCTCCACCCGTCACCGTGGAAAACAGCAACATCACGTTCTTTCCGGACTTTACCCTACGGGTTCAGAAACAAAGACGCAGTTTCCTGGAGGTGAAAAAGGCCCTTCGCGAACATGATGTTAAGTACGCCATGATGTTCCCGGCCAAGCTGCGAGTGGAGGCCGAGGGCAAATCGTTGTTTTTCATGCGCCCGGAGGATGCTTGGGACTGGCTGGACGGTTGGCGCACCGTAGACAAACATAAGAAAAAGGGTCCTTCGGCGGCGGATGCGGATGCGGCCGACGATTGGCGCCAGCAGAGACGCTCTCCGGCACATTCGGATTCTGGGGCCCCCGGCCCAGTGGGTGATCATTGACTTTGGACGATGGTAAGAAGGTATAGGACCTCCCATGGCCACACAGTATCCCCCCTGTAGATGTCAAGAGGCGGACTGCTATCCTCACGGGGACAGTACATAATGTATAGATGACACTTCCGCTGGGAGTGTGTTGCATCCTCTGCTCTGTTGCTAGCATGGTCCCCCGTTGTAGGCTTCGGAGGGTCGTGAGCCGTGCTCATACTAATATTGGTGGCCTCCCCTCAACTGTGTGTTTACTGATGGGAATGTTTGATGGAGGGATGTGGGGGAGTTCAAGTTCAGCACGTAGCTACGGGGTCGAGGAGGGCTCTGGCGGTTCGAGCAATGCTCAAACGGTATTCTTTGACTTGTTGTGAGTAGGGGGGGAGGGGAGGGGTTTTCTGTAAGTTGTCATTTGTTATGATGGGAGTGGGGCAGCTCACGTTTCCTCGAAAGATTTATGGGGGGGCGACAGGCACTCTGCATGTTGGGGGAGGCGGGAGGTTGTAGTCCCGTTTTGCAGTGGAGCAGGGAGGGTTGGGTAGTTTACTGGATTATGTTGGTTGGGGGATGTTATTTATTGTTTTTTTGCAGCAGTCCGACACGGTAATTTTTGTCAATGCACGGCACGGGCTAGTCTCCTCTTGATTTCTGATCTCCTCTCAGTTGTCTTTGGGCTGGGCGGGGGGTGGCGGGTGGCGGTACTGAGAGTGCTGGCTCTGAGACCCCTGTACATTGATCACCCTGACTACTCCTGCATGTTGCTGTCCAGATCTAATGGCTATGGCTCAGAGGCTTAGTCTAATGACCTGGAACGTTAATGGGCTGGGCGATAAAATTAAACGGAGCATAGTGCAACAATATATACACCGAAAGCGCGTAGATGTGGTGCTGCTCCAAGAAACTCATCTCATAGGTAACTCCTGCCAGGCCCTAGACCGGAAGGGGTATCCTCAGGATCCAGGGGTATGGGAATCCTCCTGAGAAAGGGCTGCCCCTATGTGATCCACGCCACTCACACCGAGCCTCAGGGTAGGTATGTGGTTTGCTCCGGTAGCTGGGAAGGGAGGGCCCTTAACCTAATCTCAGTATATGCGCCACCTGGCCTCCAACGCCAGACCGTGGCGGACGTAGGGACAATCCTAATGACTCTTCCGGAGGGTGCAGTGGTTTTGGGGGGTGATTTTAACCTAACTATGGACAAGACCCTGGACCGCACTCCGCCCCGTAGGGGCGATCCGAGGGGCTCGCAACTGAGTAATTTTGCGGCTGCATTCGGCCTGGTAGATATTTGGAGGTGGTCACACCCCAGAGACACGCTTTACACTATCCATTCTGGAGTACACGGCAGTCACTCGCGCCTTGATTATCTGTTCACTCAAGCGCAGTGTATCCAATATTTCACAGATTCCTCTGGCTTAGCTAGGGGATATCTGATCACTCCCCGGTAGTGTCTTTCTTTGGAACGACTATACTGCGACAACATGGTTCCATCCGGATTCAGCCGTGGCTGCTGAAAATCCCGCATATCAGAGACTCCTTGCGACGCGGATTATTACTTTGATGAAAATGCGGGATCGGTGGAATCAGCGGTAACATTATGGGGAGCGTACGGGGCGGTTATCAAGGGACGAGCACTGTCCCTGATGGTGAGACATAAAAATGAACGTAGGAGACGGGTTAGCGAGCTGGAGACGGAGATATTGCGACTCGAGCAAGAGACGTCACGCACCCCAGCGCAGGGGACCCAACACTTACTAGATGTTAAGAGACGGGACTATAAACAATTGCTCTGTGAGGAGGCCAGCAGACGGTCCCTCGCCACCAGACACAGAATTTATTAAATGGAGGAACGTACGGGTAAACTGTTGGCTTGGCTAGAGCGTAAAGAGTTGGTGGCGCGATGGGTGGGGGCGATCAAAGGACCCGATGGGGTACTGATCACTGACCCTCAAAACATTGCCGAACTCTTTGCAGAGCACTATGGGCAAATATTCACCCCGCCACAGAACTCGCAGGCATGTTGGGCGGCAGACCTCCTGGCCACCATAGAAATGCGATGTCTCTCCCAGCAAGACCAAGAGACTCTGGAGTCGGACATCTCGCTCGAAGAAATTCAGACGGCCATCCGGGATACCCACTCCGGCAAAGCCATGGGTCCCAATGGAATCCTGATAGAATTAGTGAAATCTATGACTCTGAAGCTGCGCCCCACCTGCTCGACTTGTACAAGGAATGCTATGAGACCGGTACTCTCCCGGCCGAAATCCGTGAAGCCACAATAGTGGTAATCCGCAAACCTGGTAAGCCAGCGGATGAATGTGCATCATACAGGCCTATCTCCTTGATCACAGTGGAGGCCAAAATCCTGGCTAAGCTGCTGGCCAACCGACTACTTCCGTATCTCACGGCCCTGATCCGCCCGGACCAGTCGGGTTTCATGCCTGGCCGGCTGATAGGATGGATCCGACTGCTCTATACCCTGCCCACGACTCATGTATCAGTCAATAACCACCGTTCAACATCCTTCTCCCTCGGCTGCCCCCTATCGCCGCTCTTTTTGCCTTGGTACTTGAGCCACTCGCGGTCTGGATCCGGAACGACCCAGAAATCAGGGGCCTTAAATGGACAGCGGATCATGAAGATCGCATCTTTTTATATGCGGACGATATTCTGTTATACCTGGCCTCCCCGGCACGTTCGATCCGTCGAGCACTACATATTTTCCATATCTTTGGGGCCCACTCTGGATACCAGATCAACGGGTCCAAATCCCAGATGTATCCCCTCTGGGGTGACCCGCCGCTTAGCCCTCGGGGATATAATATACCGGTAGCGCTACTGGGTTTTCAATATCTGGGTATTTTCATAACAGCGGACTCAGCATTATTCTATGAGCGAAATTTGGGGGGCCCATTACAACGGTTCAAATCCGACGTGATTCACTGGAAAACACTGCCCCTTACCCTCCTGTGAAGGGCAGCCCTTTTTAAAATGCTAGCTCTCCCCCGTTTTCTTTATGCCCTTCAGAACACACCCGTACCGGTCCCTGAGTCCTATTTCTTAAAGATCGACGCAGCGCTGCGTGGGTTGTTGTGGGAGGCCAGGCCACCGCACATCGCAATGCAAAAACTGACCATGGGCTGGTATGACGGTGGGATTGGACTGCCAGATTTACGCCTTTATTACCAAGCGACGCAATTGATTGCGATTAACCAGTGGGTGTTCGGGTCACATAACGACCCAAGCTTCCGGATGGACCGCTGGCTCATGGGGAAGGGAGGGAACAACCGAGCGCTGTACTCCAACCCCAAGAAACTAGGCTTGACTGGCCCCACGGCCAGAACGGAGGAAATTTGGCATCTACTCCAGAGGCGTATGGGATGGTACGGACGGCTGACTAAGGCCACCACCCTCTGGGAACCTGACTGTCTGGGCCGGCTGAGCTCCTGCATAGGATTCGATAAATGGGATCTTATTGGCATCTCTAGGGTGGGAGACGTGTGGGGGCCTTCGCAGAGCTTCAACTTAAGTACCAATTTGCACCCTCTGAGCACTTTCGCTATCTACAAATAAGCCATGCTATTGACCGCGCCCTACCCGCTGGTACTCCCCTTCCAGCTTACTCGCCTTTGGAAGACAGATTGTTGCTAGATCCTATGGACCGTAGGGCTATCTCCTTAACATATAAAAAGTTAATTAATAATCGCACTGACACAATGCAGAAGGTACGGGCCAATGGGAAACAGAGGTGGGCGACTTGTCTGACGAAGAATGGAGGGATGCGCTGGCCTCCCCTCGGGAGGTGGCGATACCAATGCGGCTCCGGCTGGTTCAGCTCAAAGTTCTGCATCGAGTGTACTTTGATGCAACCCTGCTGTGTAAATTAGGTAGGCGTACCGATGAGCTCTGCGTGCAAAATTGTCATCAAGTAGGCACATTTACACATATCTTGTGGGCCTGCCCCCCCGTACACCACTTTTGGATAGAAGTCACTCGGCAGATGGCGAGGGCCATCGGGAAGGTGGTCGCCCCCTCCCCACAGCTGTGCCTCCTAAATGTGTGGGATGCTACGGACCTTACCCCCGCAGAGCAGGAGTGGGCGATGTTGTGTTGGGCCATAGCTAAAAGAAACATTGCCCAGAAGTGGGGGGTAGCTACTGTGCCATCGCTGCGCGCATGGGCCAATGATATGGATTTATCGATGGTGGCGGAGAAAACAGTCTATAAGGGTCGAGGCTGCCCCAAAAAATGGGATCACAAATGGGGACGATGGAATAAGTATCGGGGGGACATTTGCATTTCTCCCACAATAGTACTCCGACGAGAGAGACAGGCCAAACTAGACAATCTGGAAGGGGGTGCATTGACCTGAATGCTTGGAGAAACCTTGCCGAGGTACCGTGTGAAGTGACCCCCCTGGCCCTAAACTGTTCCGGGGATCACCTCTCTAATGTGTCGCTGCTTGCTGAGTCTCTGCCCTAAATGCCCTTGATGTACTGCTTATTGTCTCAAATGCCCAACGTGTATTACGTCTATGAAGGTCTTATATATGTGTCACGATTGCTGTATTGCTGCATATCTCGTTGTTAATAAAAAGCTATTTAAAAAAAAAAAATACTGCCATCTATATTTTGGGATCATATTGTTTTGGAATGGAGAATGAAAGGTATTATACGACTGGGGGACTTTTTTTCATCAGATGGGGTGTGTGCTCCTTTTTCTAATCTAAGGGATAAATATAAAATACCGAACACCCAGTTTTTTAAGTTCTTACAGATCCGCGATTTTCTAAATAAGCGTGCCTCAGCTTTAACCCCTTACAGAATACTTGATGCTATCAATCGTAAGGAAAAGATAGGGTCTTTGTATCAAATACTGTTATCAAGCAGGGCCGATGACCTTGTTAAAGTTAATGTTATTGGTGGAGAGATGCTTTGGGAGCTAATTTGGGCTCCGTTGAAAGTTCCATTAAAACTGCGCGGAAAGTCTGTCTTGCTGCGTCATTCAGGGCGCAGCATTATAAAACGTTTTTTAACCTCTACCGCACTCCCGCCATAATGATGAAATGAGGTAGGACAGGGAATAGTTTAAACAACGGGAAATGTTTTCACTGTAGGAAAGACAATGCTGACATTTTACATATATTTTTTGCATGCTCCAAGCTTTGTCAGTTTTTGGGCCATATCGAAAGATTTCTGTCAGCAGTCACTGGAAACCCGGTCCGAATATCTGCCAGCATGATGTTATTAGGGATAAGGGATGAGTTAAATGATGTTAAAATTTCGCAATTTAATTTTTATTGCGACAGCAGTGGCACGACTTTGTATAGCTGCCTCTTGGCTGCAGGCTGAGGCACCCCCTTTCGAAATGTGGCGAGCTAAGTTTTACAATATCTTTAATTTGGAAGTTAGTCTATACTCTGTCTAAAGACCCAGCAGGCGCAAATTTGGTCTTACCATTTGGAAAGCTATAATTGACCACATTGGCGGGTAGTATCTCTTTTGAGTTTATGTCTTGTGTTTGTTTTTTTCTTTTTTTCCCCTTTTTTTTTTCTTTCTCTACTTCGTCTAACACGTCGTGAACTAATGTACCAAATCTACCCGCATTATTATTATTATTATTATGTTGTTTTCCTTCTTTAATTGCATGGTTTTTTCATTGATACTGTGGTTCAATAAACAAAAGAATAAAAAAAAATGCATATCTGACCCTTTCTGTAGTCATATTAGATCATATGTTCAGTACATGAGACTGAGAGTGAAAAGGAGGAGCAGGGTGCCCCTACCATATTCCTTCAATTTTTTACTCACAATTAGTTGCAAAGTGTACTTTTTTTAGTCCAACAGAAATGCATTTCTGACTTGGCCGGTGTGTCCTCAGCGGTTGTATGTCGTTACAACTAGGCCTGGGCAAAATTTCCGTTCTGTTCGCGGAATTTGCAATAATTTGGCATTTCCGCGGAGAGTGCGGAAATGTCAAAATTTCCGCATTCCGCAGCTTTGCGATAATTTGGTTCTTGCTCGCGCTGTAAAATAATACATTCTCGCGCGCGCGCGATCGCCTTACCTGAATCCCCGCATTCGCCGACAAGTTTTCCCGATCCGGCCGCGTTCTCCATGAGATGTTGTATTGTTTTAGCCATTTGCGCTATCTCGCGACAGTTCGCGTCCGCAGTGACATCATGCGTCGCGCGATCACGTCTTTCTTCTCGCGATCATGCACCGCGAGACAACTGAAAACAAGATGGCCGCGCCCGCGAGCAACAGCAGGGGTAAGTTAGCGACCCGCAACCATGCAGAAAATATCGCGAACGGGCGGGAAAAAACTTCCGCATCTTCGCGATATTTCCGCTTGTTTGCGGAGATTTTTAACATTTTCGCGATAATTTGCGAAAGTCGCTTTCGCAAATTCCGCCCACCCCTAGTTACAACGAATTCCGTTGAAACGCATGCCTTTACCACGCATGTGTTAAAACGGAATGTTTTTTCAACGCATATCCTTTATCATGAATATTCCTTTACCACGCATACCTTTACAACGATTTTCGTTGTAAATTTATGCATGGTAAAGGTTATACCCCTCCCCTGTACAGTTACATGACCCCCCAGCCCCCAATCCTTCTTATATTTACCCCTGCCCTTAAACCTCAATCCTTTTATATAGATATATATTTTTTTAAACTAAAATTCCTCTTACCTCTTCACGCCGTCTCCTCTCTATCTACCGTGGTGACGTTGTACGTCGTAAAGAGGAAGCGGAAGTTTCTTTCTGTTTACTCTGAAACGAAGCCGATTGCCTGCACTTCTTGACGTGACATCAGGTGAGTTTTTTTTGGGGGGGGGGAGACCCCCCAAACCCCCTTTTTTCACACTCTTTTTTTTTATTTTTGGGGGAAGACCCACAAGCCCCTTTTTTCTAATTTTAGCCTTTACCACACATGCCTTTACTACGTATTTCGTAGTAAAGGTATGCGTGGTAAAGGCTTTCGTGGTAACTACGCATGCGTTGTAATGCATGCGTGGTTAAGGTTTGCGTGGAAACGGCCGCGTTGTAGTGGCCGTTTCCCGTCCTCAGCACAATGCAACTTGCCGTTTTGTCTTCACAAAAGCATGTGATATTGCGAATCACGGGCTTTGTTATGCAAAACAATGCTTAGTACATCAAGCCCGAATTGCCCATGAGTAAGAAATATGATATTTGTTCTTTTATGTCTTAATTAAATTTAACATAACACAACAGGTGTATTGGTAACGCGCAAGCTCCTCAAACGGCATCTTGGCGCTGATGAACAGATGCTTACTGTCACTCAGACCAACTGAACTCCTTTTAAGGATGAAAGGCGGCGCACACTTGGCAGCATTTAAAGCTGTGGACATGAAATCAACCCCAGAGCCCTGGAGTAGGTGCAGTACCCCACTGAGCTACCAGATCTAGCCTGTTTAGGTCCAATTCGGACTCTGCAGTATTCAGCTTGTTTATATATTGTTTTTATCTTCGTTTAAATCTGCACTAATGGGTGCATTTAATTTTGGAATTCTGAGAGCAACTGTTACTGCACAGTCCTTTTCTGGCAGTGTAGCAGTATAATTGAACACTCCATTTTATGCGATTCTTTGTTTGAATCAAACCTAATGAGTACATTTTACATTTATGTGACTTCTGTATAAAACCCTCCATAGAGTTACTCTGTTTTTATTTAGCTCAGACATCTTTTATTTGTGCTTTGTAGTACGTGTTTTGCATCAGTTTTGCATTTGTTATTGATATTATTTTTTTTGCTGAGGGCAAAATGAGCATGGTAAATCTGACTTTTTCCGTTTTCGGTAAAGCATGATTGAGCAAGACCTTGAGTTAATTGTTTTGCTGCTCGCCCTCCTATTACCTTTGCACCACTTTACCTTAACTAACCTCAACTTCTCACAGGCAGGGAAACAATTCAAAGAAATGAAGCCCAAGAACATCTAATGCTATTGACTGGTCTAACAAAAACCTTTCTGACGTGTGGTAGAGAAACAACAGTCTGAACCTGTCTGTGGCATTTTATTCAGGTATATAAAAATAACATTGGAGCTTTTCGTAGGGGCAGTGCCAATGCAATGCACATAATAGCCTTCCGGCTGATCCAGGGGCCAATGGGCACTCTGCTTCTCAGGTTAAAGCATTGTGTATATAGGTTACTGTGCCCCACATAAAACCTGGTCATGACTACTAGCCTGATACATGTAGCATGATAAATCGGTCTCTGGTGGTTAATATTCATCGATGGCACGAGTAACCCAAGAAATTGCGATACCTATGGTACAGAACCCGCGTCACAGAAAAGGGGCATGCTCCCTATGCAAAAAAGGAAGGACTTGGGGGTCCTCCTCTTCTGGAACAAAAAAATAGCCACTAATAATGTCTACTGGATCCCTAAGACCCTAGAGTCCCAGTGCCTCTGAACCTGCTGCACTATTGATATGTACGCCCCGGTACAGCGCACAAAAGCATGCTCAGGCACTCTAGAGGAAATGTTTCTCAGGGGATCAGTATATGGTCCCCCTGGAAAACCTGGTGCTTTTAGGAACTAAAGTTGATTGGTCACAGTAAAGGCGGGCCTTGTCTTCTGAGGAGACCCTCTGTCCCTGTTGAGACCTTGAGGTACAAGCTGCCTCACTATGACCTGTCTGACAAGGAAAAGTAGCATTTGAAAAGTTTTGTTGAGACGAAGGTTCCATTTGATGCAAATCCATCATTCGCTTTACACTACCAGTCAGTAGGAGTGTGTAAAGGTACGCAGCAGGGCTACTCACAATTTTGCATACCTTATTTACTTTCATAAGCTGATCCTAGTGTGAGGCTTTCAAAGGTTTTAAAAAGAGTGAAGGCCCTTTCTATGAGCCCACCCATGCACCGCCCACAGAACTAAGGGTCCCACAATGCCCAGTCTTCATCTCTGCACCTGCCAATTGCTTCCATACTTCTCATGGCCGCTTCTGACTGCCAGATGTCCACCCATGCATCTCAGGATGTCCCAAGATGGGCAGACTAGCCAGTATTCCTTAAACTGCGACCAAGTCAAATTGTGCCGGGTTCTTTGTGTTCTGTTTCTTGTAAATTTAAGGTATACCTTCCAGAAGGATATTCGATTTCAAATACCAAAACACACCTTAAAATACTAGAACTTATGGAATGTTGGTGTTTATTATTCCATTGATTAGGAAACATTTAAAATACCTCTAACTTCTGAATTTTTTCGAATATATTTCAGGTTTTCGTTTTATAAATTGGTTCGTTCTTTTTAAAGATGGGCTACATTTCCCCAGCATACTCTAACATATGGTGCAGAAAAATGTAATATATAATAATGTACCTTTTTTATGTCTTGTTGAAAATGTTGCTCTTATAATAAGTTAATTACTTATATTTTAATGTATCCTTGTTTCACTTAGGTAAACTATGTGACTATTTGAAAAAATGGGTTTGGGGTTTTTATGGAGATATGGGTTGAACTTTTAAAAAAGGATATAAAATGTTATGATCAAATATTTTTTCATTATAACTACCATTTTAAATATTCATATATTAAGCAAAATGTAATTTATATATTATTTATACATTCACATAAATACAAAATTATTAAGACTTTTAATATTTTAAATGAATACATTATATACATTATATATATAATAATTATTACAACAATGGTTGAATAGGGAAACAGAATAAAAAAAGATAATTTTTAAAAGTTACAATATTACATAAAAAAAATTATATATACATAAATATAAATGCTCTCCACTTAAATATATATGTATATGTATTTTTTTTTAACTGAGAAACCCGAAGTTTAAAGTCACATTCCTTAGGTGAAAATTTCAGTTACAAAGTAATATTTCAAACTAAAAAAACTACTGAAATTCACCAGTTAAAATTATCTCTAGTAACCATAACTCCTGCCCTAAAGTACCTGTAACACCGCCCCCGCCATATACAGTTTAGTCATCAATGTTGTCATTTCAAATGTTGCAGTGATGTTATCAAAGATGCTATAGAACATGTCAAGAGTGATGAAATATGTGAGGTAATTAGCTGTGCATAGCGAGGGCATGAATTATAGTTCCTTTAGGGCACCAGTTATAGTATATATATCTATATGTGTGTGTATTTTTTTCAAGTAATTATTGTAGGGTTGGAATAAACACTTTCCCCAACTGGTGTAGAGGTGGAGTTAAAATTGTAAATATGAACTACACAGAATAAACACTCTCCTCAAATGGGAGTAGGGCTAGAGTTAGATTAGGGAATCTGTACACCTCAAACTTAAACACTTCCTAAATTGGTGTGGGTGGGATTTACAAGACAAAATATGACCTGAACCACTTACCCCAATGGGTGTAGAGTTAGGATTACAATACTAAATTTGAATTTATCAAAATTAAACACTTATCCTAATGGATGGTTGGGTATAAAATACTAAATCTGTACTCCCGAAAATTAAACGTTTTTCTCAATGAGGGTGTGTTTAGAGTATGATTATTTCATTTGATAATCCAACGAGAAATGTTTCTAATTGTATGTGTGGGATATTAATTCAATAGCCTGCATGACTTTTAGAAAACCATGCATGTTTACATCAAGAAGAGAGTTAAATTACTCAAAGTAATTTTATTAATTGTTTATCATATAAAGAATTGTTGTTAAAGTATAGTTATTTTTTAAATATGTAACTAATTTATATTAGTATTAAGATATATTCAAAATTATGTAAATAGGTTAAAGAGAGGATAATTTAAAATTTTAAATGTATTAAAACCTAAAATGCATTTTAATAGTTTTTCAAATGAAGTAATATGTAAAGTAAAAATAATAAAGATGTAATCAGACACATTTTATGTATACATTTGTTATCAAAATAAGCTTTGCGTTTTCATTAAAACAGAAAGATGAATATTCTTTTTAAACATTTTTTATCACGCACAATAACATAGCACACAATTGTACCATCAGTGTTTCTTTAGTTAAATCAAAAAATAAGGTAGACTCAATACAAAAAATATAATTTCTTTCTTGGAGAACACAATTATAATATTAGAAATAGCTATTAAAAAATATAATGAATTCATAAATCATAACTCCAAGAATGGAGTGCTTCTTTATTGAGAAATAGATGCAGTTGAATCTTATCAGAAAAAATCCTTCTTGATTAATATATAATTGCTGGGATTCCCCGTAGCATTAAGAAGGTAAGGTCTATCTGTGACAGATAGAAAACTGGCAAGAAGACTGAGGATATTTGCTCAGGAGACCTTACCTTCTTTACCCTACAAGGAATCCCAGATTATATATCAATCAAGAAGGATTGTTCTGATAAGATTCAACTGCAGCTATTCATCAATAAAGAATCACTCCATTCTTGGAAATTCTTATCTCAACCGAAGAACCTAGGCTTTAATTTGGGTGATTGATAGCACGCTACGGGGGATTCACAGCACGAAATATAACTAATCTCTCTCAGAAGGCCTGCTCCACTAGTATTGAAACCACGTCATATTTTAACCCTGATGAAGTCCTTTTACGGACAGAAAGCGTTGGCTGGGCTGATGCATGTATTCATTGTTCTAATTGTGAAAATAAAAGCAACATAACTGAATTCTATGTCAGGACCGGAGGCGAGGATTATGCTCTATCTTTCTTTAATTTCAATAGCAGCACTTCAAAGTTAACAAAAAAACCACTGTTCCCATGAACCATAGGGAACATAATACAAAACAATAGTGTCCATGGGTAGACAGTCCGACATCCATGCACCAATCACAGGGCTCCTGGAGATATGTAGTCCTCTGTTCTTATCCATTCCTCCTCTTTCTTTAATGCTGCAGCCTGAGATAAGTGTTTCCATATACCTTTCCCTTGTAACTTTGTTTTGGGAATTAATGCGATATTTGAAAGTATTCGAAGCATGTAATAGTTATCTGTTTAGAGAGCGCTTCTCGCGCGCTGTTTTTTTCTGATGGTATTTTTCATATTTAGCTTTATTATTTGACGGGTTCCTTCTGTGACGCGTTTTTTCTGTCAGTGCTGCGCGGAATATGCCCGTTTGAAATTTCCATTTTCCTCAAGGTTTGCGAGGGAGCCGCTACTCGGTCATCCCTCGCCTGGCCGTGGGAGCGTTTTCACTCCCTACCGGCCGGTATCTGTGGTGACCAGGCTCGCGGCGCCCCTCCTGCCGCTAGAGGGCGCCTGGCGCGCGCCTCATCGACGAGACGTCTGGCATTCCGCGCATTCGTCGCGTGTTTTCGTCAATGCCTGAGACGTTTCGGCGAGGAGCCTGCCCTGCCAGTACGCCCGTGTTGCCTGTTGTCCTGCCCTGAGGCAGTGTGTGTTGAACGCCTCTCCCTGTGCTGAAACTCGAACGCTCGCATTTAAGCGAGTCTGTAACTGCCATTAGGCAGCTGTCTATTTTTTCCTTGGAAGCAAGACACTTAGCGATTCTAATCGCTTCAGGGGTGAAAGAGGTCAGTACATTTAGGCCTAAACAACGCTCTGGAGAGTCAGTAGGGATCCATATACTGTTGGCAGGGTGCCCTACATTTATCATCGCACCAGGGCTGAGGATCCCAGGGCTTTGTACCCTTCTTAACGCGAGCACTGCCCGCACTTTATTCAGGCTGACACCCAGCCCCCCTTAGTACAGAGGTTACCCTCTCTGCCCCACTTACCTGTTTGAAGCCCTCGCCTACACATGGAATCGTACGACGAGGAGGCGTATCAGCAGGACAGTCAGTGGGAGGAGGATCCCCTAACAGCCTTACAATGGGATGAGGACTTTTATGACGCGGTGGATGACTCTATCCACAAAGCGGTAGAGCAGGCCATGGGGCCCTTGGAGGATCGCCTTTCCCGTAGAATAGAGCAGGCGTTGGCCAGGGCGCAGAACCTTCCCCCTCCCTCCCCCGTTTCCGGTGGTTCTCTTGCTGATTCTCAGCCTCCTCCTTCTAAACGGCCTAAAGAGGCTGGAGTGGACATAGATGCCTTCGCTCGCCTTAAGCAGGCGTTGTTAGCGAGCAACCCTTCACCAGCGACTCCCGCACCATCGGGGGATGTAGCAGACGATGCTGATGGCGAGGCCGGCCCATCCCGTCCCGAACCAACTAGCGAGGCGCAGAATCTTTGCGCCGACATGTTAGACCCCGATGATATTTTGCATCCCCGCTCCTCAGACTGGGCACCCTCAGAGAAAGTTGCCCAATATGTCGCCAGCAGAATCCGTCGGCCGTTAGAGGCCACAGCCAGGAGCTGTCTTAGGGCGGAGTGCCCCCGGCCTTCTCTGGAGGGCAAGGTGGCTGCTACTCCAGAGATCGATCCCCGTATGGCGACATTCTTGCAAAAGTTTGTCAATGACCCCAAGCGGGGTATTGACAGGTCCTGGCGAGCTTGCCAGGATAAGCTTCTGGATGTACTTGGACCTGCCACAAAGATTCTGGATATGGCCGAAGAGGCCAAAATATCAGGATCTCTGATTTCTCCTCACACCCTCTCTGCTTGGGCTCAGCGCATAGTGGTGTTCCTAGGGAACGCCAACTGCGCACTCTCTACGGAGCGACGCCGAAGCTTGCTCATCAAGGTGGATCCGAAGCTTGGTGACCTCGCTGACTCTGAGGCGGGCTCCGTGGCCCAGGGAGGCCTTTTCGGAGAACCCTTTATTAAGGAATTGGGTAAATTTGTAAATACTTTCACCTCGCTAGATAGAGCCCATTCTTCCATCAGGAAAGTTTTCCGTCCCCGTGTTTTCCGGGGGGCCGGACGAGGCAGGGGCCGCTCGTCCTAATCAGGGCAGAGGGCAAGGCTCCGGTAATGGCAACTACCAGGATCAAGCCAGATTTGGAAACTTCTACCCGACCAGAGGTCGCAGAGGAAAAGGCAGAGGCGGTCGAGGCAGTGGAGCCTTCAACTCATCCAGTGAGTGTTCTCCCTTCTTCCCTTCTAAAAGTGGGGGGCCGTTTGGCGCATTTTTTCCAGGCCTGGACTTCTGTCACGAGGGACGCGTGGGTGCTGCAGACGGTCCGAGGGTTCCACACAGAGTTCCATGGAGAACCTTACCAGTCGGTACCTCCTCGCCCTCTCTCCTTTTCGGCCGCCGACATGGCATTGGTCGACTTAGAGGTCTCCGTTTTATTGGACAAGCAAGCTATCGTCGAGGCACGGCCTCATTCCAGAGGTTTCCTCAGCAATATTTTCTTGGTCGACAAGGCCGACAGGACACAGCGTCCAGTTATCAATCTGAGGGAATTCAACGAGTGGCTGGTTTACCGCCACTTCAAGATGGAGGGCATCCATCTCTTGCGCGATCTCCTCAGGCCCGGCGATTGGATGGCGCGTCTGGACCTCAAGGACACGTACCTAGTGATTCCAATTTTTCCTCCCCACCGGAGATTTTTGCAGTTCAAGTGGCGGGACACGGTGTACGAATAATTTGGCTAATCCAGCCTGTGCAGTACCAGTTACTGTAGCATCTCAGGAACTGTGCGATTCTCTGGCCTCTGTGTTCGAGGAAAAAATTAAGACAATCCTAACCGGCCTTTCGACTTCGGGCCAGTCGGCCTCGGCAAGGTTCTCTCCACCAGAACCCCTTTATCTTTCGGGCGCTGAGGGGATTGAGGCTAAAGTGGGGCAACTTCAATTGTCCTGTTTTCCCACCCCTTCCTTGGAGGAATTTTATGCACTGTCTAATGGTGTATCCTCGGGCTCTCCACTTGACCCTTTGCCACATAAGATCTGGAAAGCGCTTCAGGCAGAGCTGCTGCCCCCGTTGTATACCATCTGCTGCCAGTCACTGGCCACAGCCGTGGTTCCAGACAGCTGGAAGTTGGCAGTAGTGACACCTCTGTTAAAAAAGGCTTCTTTAGACCCTCTATGCCCGGCCAATTATAGGCCCATTTCGTTGTTACCATTCCCTATAAAAGTCATAGAAAAGTTAGTCACAAGAACCTTAACCAACTTCCTAGAAACCAGCTCATGTCTGGATGCAGCCCAATTTGGATTTAGGCCGGCCCATGGGACTGAGACCGCTTTGATCACCGTGCTGGATGATCTACGAACGCGTGTCGACATGGGTAAGGCAGCTTTTTTAGTGCTGCTTGACATGTCGGCCGCGTTCGATACGGTGGATCATGCTGTCCTATTGGACCGCCTTCAGAGAGCGGGCGTAGTTGGTTCGGCCCTAAGCTGGTTAACATCCTACCTCTGCAATAGACAACAAGCAGTGGCATTGCCACCTTTTCGCTCAGCCGTACGCCAGGTGAAGCAGGGTGTGCCTCAGGGGTCTGCGGTTAGCCCGATCCTTTTCAATCTCTACCTCCGACCCCTAATCAGTCTGATAAAGTCATTCGGCATTTCAGTCATCAACTATGCCGATGACCCTCAACTGATTTTCTCTTTTGAGGGCAAGGAGGCGGTTCCGAGGGACACCTTTCACCAGTGCATGTCGGCAACAGCAGAATGGCTCCGGCTTAATTCGCTCCAATTTAATGGGTCAAAAACCGAGGTTCTCCACTGCTCCTTGGATCGCACCCCCCCCCCCCCCGCCCGCTGCCAGAGGATTTTTGGCCGGCTTCTATCTCGGGCACAGTGACTGCCGCCGAGTCGGCTCGCAACCTGGGGGTCATGTTTGAGCCTAGTCTGCAGCTCGATGCCTCGGTAAACAGGACCACGGCAACGTGTATGGGCTTGCTTCGAGCCTTACGTAAAATCTTGCCGATACTTCCCTTGGGAGCACGAGCAGAAGTGGTGCGTAGTACCATCCTCAGTAGGTTAGACTACTGTAACGCACTGCTTCTGGGGGCTCCTAACACTCTGGTATCTAAGTTGCAGAGGATTCAAAACATGGCAGCCAAATTGGCCCTAGCTCGTTCACGCTCTGCGTCGTCTTCGGCGGCACTATTCGATCTCCATTGGCTGCCTGTTCAGCAGCGGATTCTCTTTAAGGCCTCGTGCCTTGTTTTCAGGGCTGTGCACGGGTTAGGACCATTGCCGCTCCAAAATCTTTTCTCCTGGTATCAGGCTGCCAGACCTTTGAGATCCTCCTCGGCGTTTTTGGTAAAAGTTCCTAAGATCAACAGAGTGAGGATGGGCGGCCGTGCTTTCAGCTTTGCAGCCGCTAAATTGTGGAATACCCTCCCCCTGTCGCTGAGGAGTAAGCAAGATCTAACCTCTTTTAAAAGAGATCTAAAGACCCACCTCTTTCCAAGAGCAATGTAGTATGTTAGATCTGATGAACTGTGAAGGTCATAGCGCCAGGATACCCTTGGGGTGGCAGCTGCGCTCAACAAGAACGTATTACATACCACCCTCCCGTTCGGTCTATCATCCGCCCCTTGGTGTTTCACCAAGGTTCTTCGGCCCGCGATCGAACGTCTGAGAGCGTCCGGCATGCGCATGATCGTCTACCTGGACGACATTTTGATTATGGCCCAATGTCCTCGGGTTTTGTCGGACCATCTTCAAACGGCGGTGGATCTCCTTCAGGATTTAGGCTTCATTATCAACGAAGCGAAATCCGTCCTGGTCCCGGCCCAACAGGTGACGTTCCTAGGTTTTGTGATCGACTCGGTGGCAGCCACCCTCAGCCTGCCTTCTCGCAAGATGACCAAGATCCGTCACGAGATCAGAAGGTCCCTTGCACAGTCGCGGCTCTCCCTCCGCCAACTGGCTCGTATAGTCGGTCTTCTCTCAGCCTCCATACAAGCGATTTTTCCGGGCCCGTTGCACTACAGGGCTTTACAACGCCTCAAGGCCCGCCACCTTCGCAGGGGTCTCTCGTATTCCCAGAAAGTCATCCTTTCGGCCGAGGCCAAGGAAGAATTGACATGGTGGTTTGCCAATATGGAAGCCTGGAATGGGCGGGCGATCTTCGGTTCCGCGCCCAATATCGTTATCGAGTCCGACGCCAGCAGGTCCGGATGGGGCGCACGATGTGGCGAGTATGCTACCGGAGGTGTGTGGTCACCGCAAGAGCAACGGCTTCACATCAACTGTCTAGAGCTGTTGGCGGGATCCTTTGCGATCAAGTGCTGGACCAAGGACTCGGTCCGTTCTTGCGTCCTCCTCAGGATGGACAACGTGTCCGCGGTGCGTTACATCAACCACCTGGGGGGGACCCGCTCTCGCGCGCTATCCGACCTGGCGGCGAATTTTTGGCAGTATTGCCTCGACCATCATGTTTCCGTCACAGCGGAATACCTACCGGGCCACAGCAACCAGGTGGCGGATTTCCACTCACGGCATGTTCAGGACGTGAGCCTGTGGAAACTTCATCCGGGCATGTTTGCGGACCTCCAGAGCGTCTGGGGCCTGTTTTCAGTGGATCTGTCTGCATCCCGCTTAGATTATCAACTGCCCCGGTTCTTCAGTTGGCGGCCGGATCCTCTGGCGACGAGCACGGATGCTTTTCTCCAGGATTGGAGAGAGGAGACGGGTTATGTCTTTCCCCCGTTTGCCATGCTAACGAGAGTGTCAGCGCAGGTGCGTCGCCAGGGGGTGGACATTGTGTTAATATCTCCGATTTGGAGATCTCAAGTTTGGTTTCCAGTTCTTCTGGAACTGTCCTGGGATTTTCCAATCCTACTACCCCGCTTCCCGTCTCTTCTCCTCGATCCCGATGGGATTCCTCACCCGCTCATAGTGCAGGGGTCCCTTGCCCTGATAGCCTGGTGGATTACCGG
Organism: Triturus cristatus; assembly: GCF_964204655.1. NCBI lineage: Eukaryota > Metazoa > Chordata > Amphibia > Caudata > Salamandridae > Triturus > Triturus cristatus. The sequence continues at coordinate 1,061,462,190 of NC_140593.1, read as the reverse complement.
GGACGATGGGCGATCCCGGGCCTTTCGGGAACAGCTGAGAGGCTCATGTCAAAGGCTTGGGCCGATGGTACGGTCAAGCGATACCGATCCTCTTGGAGGCGATGGGTGCGTTGGTGTATGTGCCGGAATCTCGATCCCGTGGCGGCAGATATGACTGCAGTTGTGAACTTTTTAGCCGCTTTGGCTGAAGACGGTTTGGCTTATAGAACCATCAATACCTTTCGCTCTGCCATTTCGGCCGGCCACTCCTTAGTGGACGGCTCCCCGGTGGGCGAGCACCCTTGGGTCTGTCGCTTGCTTCGAGGCATCCGTCTTTCGTTGCCGCTGGAGCCTCGTTATTCCCAGCTGTGGGACGTGAACCAGGTCCTGAACCTTTTCTTGTCTTGGCAACCGAACCGTTTTTTATCTCGGAAGGAGCTTTCTGCCAAACTGGCTATGCTTCTTTGTCTAATATCTTGCCGGAGGGTTTCGGATGTGCGGGCGTTGGATGTCTCAGGAAGGATTTTCACTCCCTTTGGGGTTACGTTCACTATCCGAAGACGGACGAAATGCGGTACCACCTCCGTTTCTTACCCTGCCTTTCCGGACTCTCCTAAGCTTTGCGTAGTGTCCTGCCTCAAAGTTTATGAGGAAATGTCGGATGAGTTCCGACCTCCTGGAGAACGGCAGTTGCTTATCGCGCTGAGGAAACCGCACAAGGCGGTCTCCTCCCCACGATAGCCCGTTGGGTACGTTGGGTGATGCAGGAGGCAGGCATTGACCTCCGTGTTTTTGGGGCCCATTCTACCAGAGGGGCCATGGCCTCTAAGGCGTTTACCCTGGGAGCTCGTCTGGAAGACATTCTCAATGCGGCAGATTGGTCTTCGGACTCCACCTTTAAACGGTTTTATTTCAAACCAGTGCTGGATATGGCACATTTGGTGGTGAGCAAGCTTTAAACGAGCATAATCCTCGCCTCCGGTCCTGACATAGAATGAAAAATTTCCTAGCTAACGTAACGGAAAGTTTCAATTCTATTAAGGACTCGGAGGCGAGGATTATCCCGCCCAGGGTATCAGTGCTGGGATACCTTTCCCACCCTCGTACTGGGGTTAGTAACAGGTCTTCTTCTGTGGTCGTTTTTTGCTTGTACCTATTGAATGTCTGTACCGGAATTCCTTCCTTGCAGGACTAAGCCTTAACCAAGGTTCTCGCTTACGCTGTCCTTTGCTTCCGCAGGCGATTCTGGCAAACAAGATTCATTAGGTTCTGGGACTGGCTGGCCTACAGCATCGAAAGAGGAGGAATGGATAAGAACAGAGGACTACATACCTCCAGGAACCCTGTGATTGGTGCATGGATGTCGGACTGTCTACCCATGGACACTCTATTGTTTTGTATTATGTTCCCTATGGTTCATGGGAACAGTGGTTTTTTTGTTAACTTTGAAGTGCTGCTATTGAAATTAAAGAAAGATAGAGCATGATCCTCGCCTCCGAGTCCTTAATAGAATTGAAACTTTCCGTTATGTTAGCTAGGAAATTTTTCATTCAAGAACTATCACGACTCCCGTCTACATAAATTTCATGAATGCCATGATTTGAAAAATTATATTGTACTTGACATTGGAATTGCTTTAGCTATTAGTTTGCTTCTTGATACTGTCTTTGCTATTAGAAGAGAAATTAGTTTTCTCTGAAATGTGACCGCTCAGTAGTGGGGTCAAGTCAAGTGTGAGCACCTTTGTGCTCTATCAGATTTTGAGGACTTATTTGCTGGTGCAGCCCATATAGCCAATACTACTGATGGGGCCGGATTCTTGACTACCTGATTATTTCCAAGAATCCTCTCGGATCACCAGGATCTTTTTATCTGCTAAATAGTGTAGAGGGGAGGAAAAACAATTATCAACACATGATCGCCAAAATTAGATTTAATTGGGAAAAGACCACTGACTTCGAATCTAATATTTATAAGACTTTATTACAACCAAAAATAACTGAACATATAGACACCTTAATACAAGGTGTAGGAGGTAAATGGGCACTAATACAAATGCAAGCCTACGTAAGATTCTCATCCGACTCAAAACAAAAAGAATCACTGATTCTAAGATCATCAAGAAAGCAATGGTTAAGCCAATATCCACATTAGGAATCATTAGTCTAGAAAGAAAAGGAAAATGTTAGTCTATCCCGACTCTATCTCTAAGGTGACATCCCTACTTAACATTCCCTTCCCAGGCAAGGAGAATAAAGGTGTCAGAAGTGAAGGCTTCCGAAGAAGTACATTCACTTAATCAGAGCTCGATCTAAGATGCTCTTTCTAGCTTCCCGTCTAAACCTCAACTGCTCAACCCACGGGGCACTGTCCCTAATACAAAACCCCAAAAACTTAGGACACGCTATTCGGCACACCTCTTCAGCCAGGTCTTCTTCCAGTACTTTTCCTACAAATTTGTCTGGCGTCCAACGACGGTTAGCTTGACCTTGGGTCCCAGGCACCTTCTCCGCTGAAAGTATCATCCTCACATTCCAATGTACTCCCCTGTTGGCTTCTCGCAGCATCCTAATTCCTAAAACAAAGACCTAGTCTCACTAACGAGCTAAATGTCCTTGCACCTGCAACAGAAACATGGGAACGAAAAACATTTCATGTCTCCAAGATTTTACATCTCCCTGAAACCCAAAACCTTTACCAAGGGAAATCATTTTCGGCCTACAACGTTTAGCTAACATAAGAAAATGAACAGGCCTTTCTCATTACGTATATGTGATCAGGCCTTTACACTGTTAAACACATTACTAAATCACACTCTAAGCATTAGTTCATTAGTCTCATATACGTGAGCAAGCAACTTGCACGTGTAACTCTAACATAGCACACGTTTATCCTAACGCATTGCATTACATGAAAACTAATCATTATACATTTTACTGAATACATTCACTATAAATTGCACGTTACTCTTCACAAAAGCATTATTACAATTCTAATCACCTCTATGTTAAACGATTACAGCAATACATTTCTATGGCACTTTTAGCCTACACCGATTAATATGCGGGTGCTGACTAACGGTGAATATGATGCACCCCTACAAATTTCAGAATCACATGACGCTCTATCACTACTGTTCCGTTACCTTTTGTTTAAAAATATTCAGTAAATATTTAGATATTTTGTGCGGATTGGTTATTAGTATTTTTAGTTTGGTGCTCCCATGTGGTTATGATGGAGTACGCTACAGTAATGTTTTATCTATGATTTCTAGTTAGTGTGGACCTTGGTGGTTTAGAAATAGTAGGACAGTGGCATTTCATCCATTTGGCAACTTCGTTCAGAATGTTTTAGGCACAATTGGGGCAGGACCTGCTTTTGGTGTAGGTCCTGAGTGCAGATGGAAGGCACTATGCAGCAAATTTACTAATATTTGAATCAACTCGACTCAAGACTGCATTGCGCAGAACAGCGTCACATCTATTAAGATATGGTACTGTTTCTCTCTCTCCCCTTGTGGTGGCGCACTTGAGTCAGCCTTGCACCACACACACTCACATTCACACACACACACAAACACCCTTGCACTATATTATAGAGGCATGGGCATGATGTATAGTTTAGTTTTTTTACTGGAAGGGTACCCTTATATTATTAGACATAGTTTAACCCCTTCGCTGCCAGGCCTTTTCCCCTCCTGTGCCACGCCCTTTTTTGGCTATTTGGGGTACTGCGCGCTTAGACCCCTGTAACTTTTTTACCACATAAGGTATCCACGCCAAATTTGCGTCCTTTTCTTCCAACATCATGGGGATTCTAAAGGTACTCAGGGTTTGTGGATTCTCCCAGAGGGGTCACAGAAATTAGCCAAAATACAGCAAACATTTGGTTTTTTTCGGAAAAAATGGAAAAATGGGCTGCAAATGAAAGCATCTGGGTTTTTCCCTGCAAATGTTATCAAAAAAGGGTTTGTGGGGTTGAAATCACCATTTTCCCAGCTTTTCGGGGATATCAGACTTTTGTCAGAAACCCAACATTTTTTACACAGTTTTGGCATTTTTCTGGGACATAGCCTAATTTTGCTATTTTTTGTGCTTTTGACCTCCTTCCAGTTAATGGCAGAAATGGGTACAAACGCAATAATGGATCCTGGAAAGCTATACATTTTCGAGAAGAAGACAAAATTCTGAATTCAGCAAGGGGTCATTTGTGTAGATCCATCAAGGTTTTTTTATAGAAACTAACAGTTAAATATAGGCTAAATTGAAAATTAGTTGACAAAAAAAGCCTTTTGTGTCAACGTTTTCACCTGTAACTTCTTCTAATTATGACAGCTCTTTGAAAGCAATATACCATTACATCCGCTGGACATTACTGGTTGTGGGGATATATAGGACTTGTAGGTTCACCAAGAACCCGACGAACCCAGAGCCAAAAACTGAGCAGCAACTTGCAATGGTTTTTTATTATGTACCGGGTATATAGTAATTATTCTGTAAAAATGTGTACATGGAAAAATTGGTATGAAAGACACCTATGTATTTCTGAAATGGGAACAAAATATAGAGTTTAGAAACAGTAGATATTTGCACATTTCTGAAATTGGGGATACTCATACTAGCATGAGAATTATCAGTCATTTTTTAGAATGACTTCTTTTTTACACAATATCTTTCATTTGGAAGGCAGAAATGCATCGAAAGTCAATAGATAATAACAGTTCCTTTACAAAACTGAATTACCCTAAGTCTCCCGATAAAAATGGTACCTCACTTGTGTGGGTAGGCATAGTGCCTGCGACAGGAAACGGCGCAAAACGCAACGTGGTCACAACTCAATATCGCAGTGAAAATTTACCCTTTTTTGGCAAAGTGCCTAGCTCTAGTTTTTGAACCCTAGCTCTGCGGGCACCTTGGGAAACCTAGCAAACCTATACATTTTTGAAAACTAGACACCCAGGGGAATCCAGGATGGGGTGACTTGACTGCCTCCCACCAGGGTCTGTTACCCAGAATCCCTTGCAAACCTAAAAAATTGTCAAAAAAACCAGATTTTCCACACATTTCTGTGGTGGAAAGTTTCAGAATCTGCGTGGATCCACACATTTCCACCCACCTTGCGTTCCCCAAAGTCTTACGAGAAAAACGGTACTTCACTTGTGTGGGTCGGCCTAGTGCCCGCGACAGGAAACGGCGCAAAACGCAACGCGGTCACAACTCAATATCGCAGTGAAAATTTACCGTTTTTTGGCAAAGTGCCTAGCTCTAGTTTTTGAACCGTAGCTCTACGGGCACCTTGGGAAACCTAGCAAACCTATACATTTTTGAAAACTAGACACCCAGGGGAATCCAGGATGGGGTGACTTGACGGCCTCCCACCAGGGTCTGTTACCCAGAATCCCTTGCAAACCTAAAAAATTGACAAAAAAAACACATTTTCCCCTCATTTCTGTGGTGGAAAGTTCCGGAATCTGCGTGGATCCACAAATTTCCACCCACCCCGCGTTACCCAAAGTCTTACGAGAAAAACGGTACCTCACTTGTGTGGGTCGGCCTAGTGCCCGCGACAGGAAACGGCGCAAAACGCAACGTGGTCACACCTCAATTTCACAGTGAAAAATGACCCTTTTTTTGCAAAATGTCTAGCTGTAGTTTTTGAACCCTAGCTCTGCGGGCACCTTGGGAAACCTAGCAAACCTATACATTTTTGAAAACTAGACACCCAGGGGAATCAAGGATGGGGTGACTTGACTGCCTCCCACCAGGGTCTGTTACCCAGAATCCCTTGCAAACCTAAACAATTGACAAAAAAACCACATTTTCCCCTCATTTCTGTGGTGGAAAGTTCCGGAATCTGCGTGGATCCACAAATTTCCACCCACCCCGCGTTTCCCAAAGTCTTACGAGAAAAACGGTACCTCACTTGTGTGGGTCGGCCTAGTGCCCGCGACAGGAAACGGCGCAAAACGCAACGTGGTCACACCTCAATTTCGCAGTGAAAAATGACCCTTTTTTGGCAAAATGTCTAGCTGTAGTTTTTGAACCCTAGTTCTGCGGGCACCTTGGGAAACCTAGCAAACCTATACATTTTTAAAAACTAGACACCCAGGGAAATCCAGGATGGGGTGACTTGACTGCCTCCCACCAGGGTCTGTTACCCAGAATCCCTTGCAAACCTAAAAAATTGACAAAAAAAACACATTTTCCACACATTTCTGTGGTGGAAAGTTCCGGAATCTGGGTGGATCCACAAATTTCCACCCACCCCGCGTTCCCCAAAGTCTTACGAGAAAAACAGTATCTCACTTGTGTGGGTCGGCCTAGTGCCCGCAACAGGAAACGGCGCAAAACGCAACGTGGTCACACCTCAATTTCGCAGTGAAAAATGACCCTTTTTTGGCAATATGTCTAGCTGTAGTTTTTTAACCCTAGCTCTGCGGGCACCTTGGGAAACCTAGCAAACCTATACATTTTTGAAAACTAGACACCCAGGGGAATCCAGGATGGGATGACTTGACTGCCTCCCACCAGGGTCTGTTACCCAGAATCCCTTGCAAACCTAAAAAATTGACAAAAAAAACACATTTTCCACACATTTCTGTGGTGGAAAGTTCCGGAATCTGGGTGGATCCACAAATTTCCACCCACCCCGCGTTCCCCAAAGTCTTACGAGAAAAACAGTATCTCACTTGTGTGGGTCGGCCTAGTGCCCGCGACAGGAAACGGCGCAAAACGCAACGTGGTCACACCTCAATTTCGCAGTGAAAAATGACCCTTTTTTGGCAATATGTCTAGCTGTAGTTTTTTAACCCTAGCTCTGCGGGCACCTTGGGAAACCTAGCAAACCTATACATTTTTGAAAACTAGACACCCAGGGGAATCCAGGATGGGATGACTTGACTGCCTCCCACCAGGGTCTGTTACCCAGAATCCCTTGCAAACCTAAAAAATTGACAAAAAAAACACATTTTCCACACATTTCTGTGGTGGAAAGTTCCGGAATCTGCGTGGATCCACAAATGTCCACCCACCCCGCGTTCCCCAAAGTCTTACGAGAAAAACGGTACCTCACTTGTGTGGGTCGGCCTAGTGCCCGCGACAGGAAACGGTGCAAAACGCAATGTGGTCACACCTCAATTTCGCAGTGAAAAATGACCCTTTTTTGGCAAAATGTCTAGCTGTAGTTTTTGAACCCTAGCTCTGGGGGCACCTTGGGAAACCTAGCAAACCCATACATTTTTGAAAACTAGACACCCGTGTGCTTCCAGGGAGGCATGGCTTGCGTGGATCCCCCAACGTTTCCTTACCCAGAATCCCCTGCAAACCTCAATTTTAGCTGAAAAAATCACATTTTTCACACATTTTTGTGTGGGAAAGTTGTGGCATCACCGGGCTGACACAAATTTCCCACACGAGTGAGGCACTGTTTTTATCGGGAGACCCGGGGGAACGCTGGGTGGTAGGAAATTTGTGTCAGCCCGGTGATGCTTCAACTTTCCCACACAAAAATGTGTGAAAAAGGTGATGTTTTCAGCTAAATTTGAGGTTTGCAGGGCATTCTGGGTAAGGAAACGTTGGGGGATCCACGCAAGCCATACCTCCCTGGAATCCCCCTGGTGTCTAGTTTTCAGAAATGTGTGGGTTTGGTAGGTTCCCCTAGGTGGCCGCTGAGCACCGGGCCAAAAACCCAGGTGACCCCCCTTGCAAAACCAGGTCGTTTTGAGGTAGCCAATTTTCATGTCGCCTCAATACGTTTTGGGGCCTTGCCTGTCGCGGGTACTTGGGCCTCCCACACGAGTGATGGACCGTTTTTATCGGGAGACCCGGGGGAACGCTGGGTGGTAGGAAATTTGTGTCAGCCCGGTGATGCCACAACTTTCCCACACAAAAATGCGTGAAAAAGGTGATTTTTTCAGCTAAATTTGAGGTTTGCAGGGCATTCTGGGTAAGGAAACATTGGGGGATCCACGCAAGCCATACCTCCCTGGAATCCCCCGGGTGTCTAGTTTTCAGAAATGTGTGGGTTTGGTAGGTTCTCCTAGGTGGCCGCTGAGCACCGGGCCAAAAACCCAGGTGACCCCCCTTGCAAAACCAGGTTGTTTTGAGGTAGGCAATTTTCATGTTGCCTCAATATGTTTTGGGGCCTTGCCTATCGCGGGTACTTGGGCCTCCCACACAAGTGAGGCACCGTTTTTATCGGTAGACCCGGAGGAATGCTGGGTGGTAGGAAATTTGTGTCAGCCCGGTGATTCGATAACTTTCCCACACAAAAATGTGTGAAAAAGGTGATTTTTTCAGCTAAATTTGAGGTTTGCAGGGCATTCTGGGTAATGAAACGTTGGGGGAGCCACGCAAGCCATACCTCCCTGGAATCCCCCGGATGTCTAGTTTTCAGAAATGTGTGGGTTTGGTAGGTTCCCTGTAAGACCTGGGGTCTCCAGGCCCTAAGGGGGTAACGTGACACGAGCGGCTGGGCACCCAAAGGCTTGTGTGTAAAGCCACCATACAACACGCACATCCACTGAAGCCAGGAACGCACACAATAAGGGATGCCACACTGTAGAGATTTATGCAAATAACTCAAGTTTTATCCAAGCAGTTCGAGATAAATGCAGTTCATAACATATATATGCACTTCATGAGATATAAATTCAGTTAAGGAGATGACAATGGCAATTCACTTATGTCAGCGGTTGATCCGCCAGCATCATATTCACCAGTATGATATTCACCAGTATGATATTCACCAGTATGATATTCACCAGTACCTTGTATATTTTACTCCCCGCGGTAGGGGTTGGGGATTGCAGCGCTACTCCTGGGGGCGTGCAGGGACCCAGGGCAGACCTTGCGGGCCTACCGTTACCTTGGGACAAATCTGACGAACACCTTCAGAGCAGAGCATTAGACCATAGCGCCACTCGTAACCAGCACGCAGTGCATACTTCAGAGCAGAGCACTAGAACATAGCGCCACTCGTAACCAGGAAGCGGCGACTACTTCAGCACTGAGCATTAGAACATAACGCTACTCGTAATCAGTAAGCAGTGAATACGTCAGCACTAAGCATTGGAACATAACGCTACTCGTAATCAGTAAGCAGTGAATACGTCAGCACTAAGCATTGGAACATAACGCTACTCGTAATCAGTAAGCAGTGAATACGTCAGCACTAAGCATTGGAACATAACGCTTCTCGTAACCAATAGCAATGTATACTTCAGAACGGAGCATTTAGAACATAGCGCTTCTTGTAACCAATAGCAATGTATACTTCAGAACGGAGCATTTAGAACATAGCGCGTCTTGTAACCAATAGCAATGTATACTTCAGAACGGAGCATTTAGAACAGCGCGCTACTCGTAATCAGTAGCAATGAGGACTTCAGAACGGAGTAGTTCACGGAGCACAACGAGTCGCGCGAAGCGAGTCTCTCGTCCTCCGGTGCAGTTCGGGAGACACAAAGTTCCGGGATAGTCAGTGGGGAACAAGGGGGCGAATCCCTCGGAGGGGTCTCTCTGTCGTGGTGACCAGGGGACTCCCACGGAGAGGGAACCCAGGCTCAGGGTGCGGTGTGGCTCCCAGCCTGTAGGGGGTGCACCGGGGTCAGTCCCAAGCCTCCGGGCTTACCTTGCTCGACGTCGGGAAGGCGTCCACACCGGCTCCGAAGTCCGCGGGCGATCCTGTTGCGACGGGGGCCGGTCACGGCCTCACGCACCTCCACTACAGCTGCGACGGCAGCGACGGGGCCCCGGGCTTCTCCTTGGGCCTCGCGACGTTGAGGGGCAATCTTCCGGCCTCCGGGCCGCTGCGGTGAGCGCGCTTCAGCCTCCACGCCACAGGGGGGGGCTCAAATCAAGCTGGGGGGCTCCACGCTTAACGGAGCACGCTGCCAGGGATCCCAGGCCAGGTCAGGGAGCGCAGGGGTCACAGCGCTAAGGCCTGGTTGATCCTCAGCGATACCACAATCGGTTAGGTAGGTAGTTTCAAGGTTCAGTCTGGACACGCAGTCTCAGCATTCAGTTCCGGCAATCAGTTGCTCGTGAAAGGCTTGATGGCGCAGATGTATCTGGCGTCCTTAAGGGGTTCTGTTACAGGGGGGTAGGGGGTGAGTTGGCGACTAGGTCCTTCCTAGTCAGGCTGGGCAGAGGTTCTCTGGGTCCTCCTACTGCTGGGCAAGATCAGTGGGTTTCACAGGATCCCTCACTCACTTAAGAGGCAGCACCTAAATCCTGTCACTCTCAGAGGCTTAAGTCCCTGGCTAGGCCCTACCGCCTACACTCCTGCGTGGATTCTCCAGCTCTGCTTTACCCCACTAGCCAACTGACTAGAAAAAGTTCCCCCTCTCACTTATGTATCCCTAGGTCAGGTGACCTCTAGCCAAGGCGGCAAAAGTAAAACCACACCTCCCTTCTAGAAGGTTCCAGCACATTCCAGGAGCTTCCCCATTCTACCTATGGGACAAAAAAGGTGGGCTGGTGTTGCAACATTGTTGTGGGGTTCCAGCCAGCTCCTGGCAGCTAGGGTGCTACTATGAAAGACCACTCTGCAGTAGCAGGGGCCTGTGGCAGCCATCTTGGGAGAAGGAAAAAAAACGAAAAAAATTCAGGGAAAAGAGGCCAAGTCCAACATTCCCCTAGGTGGCCGCCGAGCACCGGGCCAAAAACCCAGGTGACCCCCCTTGCAAAACCAGGTCGTTTTGAGGTAGGCAATTTTCATGTCGCCTCAATACGTTTTGGGGCCTTGCCTGTCGCGGGTACTTGGGCCTCCCACACGAGTGATGCACCGTTTTTATCGGGAGACCCGGGGGAACGCTGGGTGGTAGGAAATTTGTGTCAGCCCGGTGATACCACAACTTTCCCACACAAAAATGTGTGAAAAAGGTGATTTTTTTGCCAAATTTGAGGTTTGCAGGGCATTCTGGGTAAGGAAACGTTGGGGGATCCACGCAAACCATACCTCCCTGGAATCCCCCGGGTGTCTAGTTTTCAGAAATGTGTGGGTTTGGTAGGTTTCCCTAGGTGGCCGCCAAGCCCGGGGCCAAAAACTCATAGGACCCCCTTTGCAAAACCAGGTTGTTTTGTGATAGGTAATTTTGATGTCTCCTCAATAGGTTTTGGGCCCTTGCCTGACGCGGGCACTATGCCTACCCACGCAAGTGAGGTACCATTTTTCTCTGAAGACTTTCTGGAACGCAGGGTGGGTGGAATTTTGTGGACCCACGCAGATTCCAGAACTTTCCGACAAAGAAATGTGAGGAAAAAGTGTTATTTTGAACACATTTTTAGGTTTGCAATGGATTCTGGGTAACAGAACCTGGTGAGAGCCAGTGAAGTCACCCCATCCAGGATTCCCCTCGGTGTCTAGTTTTAAAGAATGTACAGTTTTGCTAGGTTTGCCTACGTGCCAACTGCGCTAGGGCCCAAAATCCGCAGGTATGCACATTGCTAAAAAAAAAAAAATCGGAGCCCAGTGGGCTTTCTGCCGCCCTGGGGGGGTATCGGGGAAGGGGGTTTCATCCTGATATGCCCCTAAAGGGGAAGAAAGACTGTGGCTATTTTTTGTGGGGGTGGGGGCATTGGTATGACCATTTTGGGTAGCCCCCACCCCCACGCATAAAAAAAGCCTGCATACTCGCTGGCGCCTACTGGGCTTTCTGCCCGCCCAGGGGGCAGATCAGGGGCCACTGCCACCATCTGCCCTCCCGGGGGGCAGAAAGACTGGAATTTCTCTGGGGGTGGGGTGGGATATTGTCATGCCCATTTTGGGGAGCCCCTACCTCAACACTAATAAAACAAAAAAATCCATGGTTTCTAGTCGGCATTCTGCGCCCCCAGGGGGGGCCAGATTGGGGGCTACAGCTCCCATCTGCCTCCTGGGGGGCAGAAAGACTGACATTTTTGTGGGGGGGAGAGTGGGGGCATTGGCGTGCCCGCTTCGGGCAGCCCACACCCTAAAAACAATTGGGCCATAAAAATCCCTGGTGTTTAGTGGGCTTTCTGACCCCCCCGAAGGGGCAGATTAGGGACCAATGCCCCATCTGCCCCCCGGGGGGCAGAAAGACTGTAATAATTTGGGGGTGGGGTGGGGTGGGGGTATGGGCCTGCCCGTTTTGGGCCGCCCCCACCCCAATTTTTTTTTTTAACAATTCCCTGGTGTCCAGGGGGGGCAGAAAGGCTGTAATGGTGGCGGGTGGGTGGGGGCATTGGCGTGCCTGTTGTGGGCAGCCCCCACCCTAAAAATAAAACTAAAAATGAATCCCTGGTGTTTAGTGGGCTTTCTGCCCCCCGAAGGGGCAGATTAGGGGCCAATGCCCCATCTGCCCCCCGGGGGGCAGAAAGACTGTAGTAATTGGGGGGGGGGGCATGGGCCTGCCCAGTTTGGGCAGCCCCACCCCTATTTTTTTTTTTTACAATTCCCTGGTGTCTAGTGGGCTTTTTGCCCCCCCCCGGGGGGCAGATTGGGGGCCGATGCCCCATCTGCCCCCCAGGGGGGGCAGAAAGGCTGTAATGGTGGTGGGTGGGGGCATTGGCTTGCCCGTTGCGGGCAGCCCCGACCCTAAAAATAAAACTAAAAACGAATCCCTGGTGTTTAGTGGGCTTTCTGCCCCCCCCGAAGGGGCAGATTAGGGGCCAATGCCCCATCTGCTCCCCGGGGGGGCAGAAAGACTGTAGTAATTGGGGGGGGGGCATGGGCCTGCCCAGTTTGGGCAGCCCCACCCCTATTTTTTTTTTTTACAATTCCCTGGTGTCTAGTGGGCTTTTTGCCCCCCCCGGGGGGGCAGATTGGGGGCCGATGCCCCATCTGCCCCCCAGGGGGGGCAGAAAGGCTGTAATGGTGGTGGGTGGGGGCATTGGCTTGCCCGTTGCGGGCAGCCCCCACCCTAAAAAAAAAACTACAAACTAATCCCTGGTGTTCAGTGGGCTTTCTGCCCCCCCGGAGGGGCAGATTAGGGGCCAATGCCCCATCTGCCCCCCGGGGGGGCAGAAAGACTGTAGTAATGGGGGGGCATGGGCCTGCCCGTTTTGGGCAGCCCCCACCCCTATTTATTTATTTATGTAACTTCCCTGGTGTCTAGTGGGCTTTTTACCCCCCCAGGGGGGGCAAAAAGACGAAAATGGCCAAAATTACACAGGGGGGAGCAAAGGCCATTGCCCAAGGGGCCGCTCCCCCCTCCCTGGTGTCTAGTGGGTGGATCCCTGCTTGGGGATCGCCCTCCTGTGGCGATCCCCAATCAGGGGTCCACTGGGGAGGGGAGACTCTCCCCTTTCCAACGATACCTCTCCCGTCTTTGTACGTGCTCAGGGGGCTGAGATAGCCCCCTGAGCACGTACAAAGTGAAACCTGAAATGAGCCTCTTGGCTCATTTCAGTTTCACTTTCACTGTAATGACGTCGGCGCGACGTGCACGCCGATCGGCATTGCAGTGAAAGGGGGGGGGGGCCTCGGGTGCTGGGGAAGCTCTTCCCCAGCTCCCGAGGCTATTTTGCACAAAAGGGAATCCCTCTGGTGCCCGCACCAGTGGGATTCCCTAGGGTATGCCTCATGACGAGCTGGACTCGTCATGGGCACAGCGCGACTGTGCTCCATGACGAGTCCAGCTCGTCATGGGCATACAAGGGGTTAAAACCTTTTCATGTTTGTTTGTATACTGTGCATTACAGCACACATACAAAGTTGGAGAGGTTTTGAGGAAAGACAACTTTTCTCCTCTGTAACGATTACTTCGAGGAGGCATACATTTGCGAGGCAAAATCCTATGGGGCAGATTTACAAGCCCCTTGCGCTGCCAGTGCGTCACTTTTTGTGACGCACTGGCAGCGCATTTTTCTGCCCCATATTTACAAGGACAGGAAAAGCCACCCTGCGTGACTTTTCCTGTCCTTATAAATACGGGCCCTTTACACACAGCACTTTGCATGAAAGGGGCGTTCCATGAGTGTTGCTGTGGGTGTTCCCATGCAACACCCATGGAACCAGACACATTTCCAGATTTACATATAAAAGTAAATCTGGAAATGCGTCTGATTCCACTCTGGCGGCACACTATGCTAAGCACAAATTTTTAGCTTATGTGTTTTTAGGCCACGCCCTTAATTTCATCAGCCACCCCTCTTTGTGAGACCCCCCAGTTTTTCATCCCACTTAAAGCCCTGCTCACAGGACACACGCACTCACTGCGAGAGGGCATTCTAGGTGATCTTTGCTGGACCTTCCGGTTTAGTACATGACCTTCAGCGAGGATCATTCAGCACACTTTATCCATCACACCAGGAATGGACAATGCGCCAAAAGCACAAGAAAGCTATTTTGACTTCCCCTTGGCACCAAAACGTTGGCGCCAACGAGGAGCTGATGCGAAATGCGATTTCAACATTATACAGCCTTACCTGACAGTGGTGGAGCAGCATTTATCTGGTAATTAATCAAAAGACACACTTATACTACTCGTCCTGGCCAGCTCCATATATCAATAATACATCCTCGCAAGCAATGTACTAAAGCTGAGCTGCACATCATCCAAGGAGACTGTCTCACAAGGCTCTGTCCCAGGCAACAGCTAAATAGGATGTACTTATATTTCAAACGATTTCAAGCACATAAAACGAAGTAAAGCACACTGCTTCGAAGCAAAGTCACGCCAGCTCTGTAATAATCTCACTTAAACTTTCTTTTGTTCATTTAAACACTCGAATTTCCCAGGAGTGGCACAGAGCTCTGACAGTGTATTTAAGAGTCTGAATCTCCTCTGGTAAGAGATGTCGTATTAGGCGTGCCAGACACATAAACCTCTAGAAATAAGTGATCCATGTTGAATTGGAACAAAAAGAAACAAGTGCACATATTTTTGTACCCACAGATAACACACAGCATTTTTTTTCTGCTTTCCTGCTGACAGTAGCCATACTAAGGAATCTCTTTTATCCCAGATGGGGAGGCAAAAGGTTAAAGTGGTCAATTCACCTTTCCCATATAACACCCCCGGCCACAAGTTATTGTTGACACATGGAATACTGTCACCCACACTCATCTACCGGGCGGAACAAATTAAAGGGGCCTTGTCCTCTGACCACCCTAAGAAGAGGCCATGTTGTGGAGGTGGAGCTCCGACAGTACTTCCTTGCCAACGCTGGCCCTGTTCCTTCCCCTGGTACCCTATGGGAGGCAGGCAATGCCACCATCCGACGCTTCGCCAAGGGTCAACTCAAACATCAGCGGCAGGCCAGTTACATCAGATCACCCTGCGAGAGGCGCAAGCGTTACTCCTTGAACAATCCCCTCCTGTTGACGGCGACACCACCCGAGAGAGACAACTTGCACGCCTTCAAGCCGAAATCAAGCAGCTCTCATTGGATGCTGCCAAGCTCCTCTGGAGATCTTCCATAGATAGGGTGTACGGATGGGGCAATAAGAACGGAAAGATCCTCCATAGACTAGCCACATACCCAAGGGTCAACCGCATTATCCCAGAAATTGTTGACGTGGATGGGCTAGCGCACCGATCCCCTTTGGCAATGGGCCGTGCCTTCGCCTCCTACTTTTGCATGCTCTATGTGGCGCAGAGCCCTGTAATGCCCCTCTCTGACCTGCTGGACACTGGCTGTGCCCGCCTCCTTTGTCTGGGCCCTGCCGCATCAGCTGACTTGGACCACCCCATTACCCACAAAGAAATTAACTAAGCCATCATCGGGCAAAACCCCGGGGCCGGATGGGCTCCCACAAGAATCAGATCTCTTTGATGAGGCCCTAGAGAAGGGCTCCTTTCCACCCGAGATGGACATGGCCACCATTGTTGTTCTCCCTAAAACACAACCCCCATCTCCTTGGTGGGCGGACTACCACCCAATTTCTCTCATAAATACGGAGGTTAAAATATTCGCTACAATTCTCGCCCAACGGCTGAGGCCCTTCCTCACCACACTGGTCCACCCGGACCAGTGTGGGTTTATGCCCATGCGAGGGACTAGGCATTGCCTCCGTCGTCTCCATCTGGCCTTGGCACTCTGCCACTTGCTTACCCCCCTACCTGACACTTCTTCTCATTGATTTTGAGAAGGCCTTTGATTCGGTGGACTGGAAATACCTAGGCGACGTGCTGGATATGATGGGTTTGGCCCCGGCTTTCGCAATCTGGTAAAGGTTCTTTATGCCTGGCCCCAAGCACAGGTGCTAGTCAACAGGGCATTATCAGAGGCCTTCCCCATTCGAAGAGGGACGAGACAGGGATGCCCCCTCTCACCCCTTCTATTCACCTTGGCGATGGAGCCCCTAGCAACCCTGATTCGATCAGAGGACCGCATCCGGGGATGGGAACGGCCCACCTCGGAGGTGGACAAGATTGCCCTTTATGCAGACGATGTTTTAATCTTTCTTGCAGAACCCGCTCAGTCCGGCCCTCATTGCCTCCGGGTCTTACATTCCTTCGGGCAAGCCTCCAGCCTACGACTCAACCCCAGTAAGTCAGTCCTGTTCACCCTACATTTGGCCAGGGACTGCTACGACTGGCAATCCACAATACCCCTCAGGCTCCAATCGTTCAAATATTTAGGGATCAGGGTCGCCCTGCTCCCTGACCTCGGCTGGTCCCTCAACATCACCCTGCTAGTGAATAAAGCGAAGGAAGACCTCCACAAGTGGCAGACGCTCCCCCTCAACCCCCTGGGAAGGGTCGCCCTGTTTAAAATGAGGATTCTCCCCAGATTCCTATACGTCCTCCAAAACACCCCCTTCTGTTTTCATCAGGCTTGGTTTCGGGAACTAGATAGTACGGCCACCAAATTCCTCTGGGGGGATGGGAGGCCCCGTTTGGCTTTGACCCTCTGCCGGGTTCAGCCCTTCGACGGGGGCATGGGGATGACACATTTATATTTATATTACTTGGCGACCAGCCTCCTCACCAACACGACTGGTTCAACGGGGATGGTCCAATCCGGCCTACAGGCTCGAGCTGAGCGAGCAGGGTCTGCCAAAAATTAAATCTATGATGTACGGGGGTCCATACTTTCCACCTTGCCAGAGGTGACACGTACTGCACTTCTGGCCTGGCGTGCATCACTGCGTCACACTCACTGGACACACAAGATAACTCAATATACACTCTCTGGCATGGTACTTGGCTCCAGGAGGTCAGTGGGCTGAGGGGATTCCAATCTTGGGACATTAAAGGGATCTTACAACTCGGGGATGTGTGGGCTAGCGGCCAAATGCGCTGCTTCCAGGACCTTCAATCCGAGTACTCCCTACCCGTCACAATTTTATAAGTACCTGCAACTGCGGCATGCCCTCCAAGCGCACATATCAGAGGACACAGCAGTCCCAGAATACAACCCTCCTGAAGCACAAATTATGTTGGGCAATTTGGGGAAGGGGTTATCTCCTGCATTTATCGTACACTAATCAACAATACCCCAACCTCACTGGACCGGCCCAGAAGCCAGTGGGAAGATAGGGTGGGTCCAATGGAGGAAGAGGACTGGAGGTATGCGCTCATGGAGCCTAAGATGGTCACTGCATCGGCTAAACTCCGCCGGATTCATCTGTACTACTTGCACGCCGCCTATTTAACTCCGGCACGCCTTCATAGGGCGGGCCTTTACCCAATGGCCTCCTGCACACGCTGCGGCCAAGACCAGGCGGATTTCTTCTATATGGTTTGGGCATTTCCCCAACTTACACAGTTCTGGGGGGGCATTGAAAAGGAACTCACAGAAGTTTTGGGGTGGGAAGTTCCCGCGACACTCGCTCCTGGGGATCACGGATGGGCTGGACGGATCCAAAAACGAGAAGCTGTTGTTTAACATGGCTATGGTTGTAGCAAAGCCACCTGGAAACGTCCAACTCCACCTAGCCTCAAGAAGTGGCGGTGTGCTACACAGGAAAAACCTATGCCCGAAGCAATACCATAGAGTGTGAGGCAAATGGCTGGGCATTATGCATTAATTCTGAATTGTCTGCTAAATGTTTATACCAAGCTAAATTTAGTGGGGTCTCACAATATGAGATCGCTCATCCAACTGATTGGGAATTGTCATTTATACTGTACTGTGCTGATTTGCTGGGATTTGTTTTTGTGTCAAAAATCAATAAAATTGTTTATCAAAAAAGAAGAGGCCATGTTTTGCATCCCTCTGGTAGACTTTGGGGGTGTCCTGGCAGCCCAGATGCTAATCCATGCCAGTGATCTGCTTTTAAACAATGGCCTAGTGACAATTGAGATTTTGGACTCTAGTCACCATGATAAAAGTGATCACACCCCAGCACTAATCAAAAGCATCGTAAAATGCAGATTTGCAAAATGCTAAATTTCTAGCCTTGTTAATATTCCACAACAAGGAGACGAGCAGAACTTAATTGCCAATCAAAAAAAGCCAAACTCCACAGAATCCAGACCATGAAGATTGTTGGGCCTGGCCCTCTCTCGAGGGTACCCCCAAACGTTTGCCTTCACCTCAACATTTTGCTGGATTTGTTGTTGTTGGCTTTAGGACTTTACCACTGGTAACCAGTGCTAAATAAAGTACCGTGCTCTGTCCTCCCAATATGGTAGAATTGGCTTACACCCAATTGGCATTTTTAATTTACTTGCAAGTCCCTAGGTAAGTCGTAGTACATGTGCACAGGGCCTGTAAATTAAATGCTACTAGTGGGCATGCAGCGCTGTTGGTGCAATCTACTTAAGAAGCCATTTAAACATGTCTCAGGCTGCCACAGCAAACCTTTTGCCAGGACCAAACCTTAATTTTTGGTACATAAAGGTCACCTTGAGGATGTGGCCTGGACAGCTCAGAGGGCAAGGTGCAGTGTATTTAAAAAGAAGGATATGTACTTTTAAGTTTTCCATGTCCTGGTAGTGAAAAACTCTTAAATTCATTTTTTACTGCTGCAAGGCCTACCTTTCCCATAGGATAACATTGGAGTTACCTTATTACATTTAATAAGCTGTAACTTCCAAATGGGGACAGGTAACAAGTTTTGTGTCTTTGGAATTGTAGTGAAAAATCCTCCCTTGGTAAAGTTGGATTTTCAAATACAATTTTGAAAATGACACTTTTAGAAAGTTAGCATTTTCCTACCTAAACCATTAATTGCCTGTAGCCTTTTTCTGGGTTACATGTCTGGGTGTAGCTGACAGTTGGGCTTTGTGTATTCCTCTGGACAGCCATGCAGAACAGGGAGATGTAGGGACATATTATCAAGACTGGCGATAAAATTATTGCCGTTTTAGCGGCAGAAAACTGCCGCTAAAACGGCGATAATGGGCTTGATAATATGCTCTATGGAATTCCAATTGAAGCTCAGGTTAGATGTCCTTCACATCTAACATGGGCTTCAATTGGAATTCCATAGAGCATATTATTAAGCCCATTATCGCCATTTTAGCGGCAGTTTTCTGCCGCTAAAGCGGCGATAATTTTATCGCCTGTCTTGATAATATGCCCCTAAGTGTTCAGAGCAGGATTAGAGGACGGGGCTGGGCACAGCCCTGTTTAAACCTGAATAGGCAGTCTCCTGCCTTCACACAAAGGATTTCATGCCCTCTGTAGTTAGTCTGGAGTCAGGGCAGGAGAGGCAGGAAACCTGTGCATTTCAAAAAGGCACCTATTGAAGTGTCCTCTGCTTCAAAGGAGGCAACCGGTATAAATATCAGGCCACAAACACTACCTCTCCAGTACACATCTGATCCTGTGGAGACTCTGCCAGGAAAGAGGACTGCTCTGCTGCTGAGATGACTGCCACTCTGCTGGACTGCTGTCCTGCTGGACTACTGCCTTGCTAGACTACTGCCTTGCTTGATTGCTGCTTTGCTGATCTTCTGCCTAAGTCAGACGAATTTGGACCTGCAACTGAGCCCAGGACTCCCGGAGTGACTCCAAAGACTAGTCTGCTGGCCTCCTGTTCAGAGCCAAAGGGACATAACAGTCTCCCAACCACCTGAACCAGCATTTAGATCCACTTAGAGCAAGCCTTTGACCTCCAAGTGGTGCCCCATAGGTCCTGGACCCTTGGTGTGGCATCAGAGAGGCTGAATTGAAGGTTTTGGGCTCTTTGTAAACGCAAAAGAAAGCATTGGTGCTGAAACCTTGTCACTCGTACAGCCCGCCAACGTGAAGTTCCGTCAGCCCGACCCTTCGTGCTACAGCATCGACTGCTCACAGGAGTACCATCATAAAGCACTGGCCCGACTATTTGCAACAGAAACAGGACCTTCATGCTACATCGACGTCTGTCAGTGATGCCAGTCCTGCTCTTTGTGCTACATCAACAACACCTCCCCGCTCCTCGCGGCCCCCCTCACCATGAACAGGACTCTTTGTGATGGACTGAGAAGGTAACTTTTCAGCAGGACCTACCTTGTCCCTGTATCTGACCCATGCTCCATTGCAGACGGCCTGAACTTGTGACTTTCCACAGGTCTCACACTACCAGATAGCCGCAAATTATGCTTTGGGCTTTTTGCGCTCTTTTCACTTAAATCTTTAAAAATTGTCCTTTTGGTCTTATTTTATTTATTAAAATCTACTCTATTTTTCTAATTTGGTGTGGGATCCTTTTTGCCTTTTTGTGTAGTGTTTTCATTTTTATTACTGTTTGAAGTGTTGCACAAATACTTTACACCTTGCCTCTAAGTTAAGCTTGTCTGCTCTGTGCCAAGCTACCAGAGGATTGAGCACAGGTCAATTTGTTTTTTTTTGTGCCTCACCCCGACAAGGATTGTGGATCCTGCTTGAGTATGGTCATACCCACCCCCAAATCATAGCCAATTTCTTACAAAGCTAATCCTATGAGCCTCAATAGAAATAGAAATGGAAACTAACAGGACACATGCGTGAGAGAAGAAACGTATTTCTATACACAAAACCTGAGAGATACTGCAAAGAAGAAGAACGGTGCGATTATGTCACCAGACATTTCCCAATGGTTCTGCCTATATAAATAATTTTTTTTTATTGCTTATTTAACATTTAGATGTTGTTCCTCATGTTTCTAAATAATCTTCCTAAGCTTGAAGTACCACGGGGCATATTATCAAGAAACGGCTTTAAAATAATTGCCGCTTTAGCGGCAGAAAACTGCCGCTAAAGCGTCTATAATGGGCTTGATAATATGCCCTTGAGAATTCCCTTAGAAGCACATGTTCTGGTGTCAACATGGGCTTCTATAGGAATTCTCAAGGGCATATTATCAAGCCCATTATCGCCGCTTTAGCGGCAGTTTTCTGCCGCTAAAGCGGCGATAATTTTAAAGCCGTTTCTTGATAATATGCCTCCACATTTTTTATTTGTATTTAAAGCATTCTTCTTGTCTCTTCTCCCAGGCTGCAACTGACTACAGAATCCCCTTTTTCGCTCTTATAGTGACTGGGGAAAGGCAACTGCATCCTCCTCTCTCATGTTCCATCCACCTAGTCTACCAGCGTATGGCCCTTTAAGTTCCTGGTTGCTCCCCAAAATATTGACATTAATCTTAGTCTGATACCTCACTGGCTACCATTGTTCTTCTACTTTAGACACAAAGTACCCTCCTCTCCCAAACCCAGTTTCTCTGAGATGGCTCTCAAGGACAGACTTCCAGTTATATCGATCATCATTAAAGTAGATTTATTATTTTTATTTTTCCAGAGTTTCACAGATCATCTAGTTAGAATAGGTCTCCATGACACAGCTTATGCTGTAGGTGCCAACATCAGAGTACCACAGCTTATTCTTCCTCATGTAAGTCAAATCAAGATCAGATTGTGTATAAGCCACTGACTCTGCATCACCTTCAGAGAGGAAGTTCCTGCTTCCTCAGGCCCCAAATACTTGGTCTTGGCCTCAGGCCAACCATGACTATTTTACAAATTAAAATAACATTACAATTAATACATGAAAATGAATAAAGTGTATGCAAATAAAGAAGCAAAACTGAAAATGTTTTCTGTGTTTGAATGTGAATTAAACACAATATTTTAATATTTGATCATTTTTATGGTGTATACTTGTTTTTGTATTTTTGTGTATTATTTTGAGGTTGAAATTATAGAAATTGCTTAGGGCGGGGTCTCGGTTTCTAATGACAACTCAGTGGGGGGCTCTGGATTCTAATATTGATTCAGTGGAGTTTCACAGAAGTCAAAAGGTTAAGACATGCTGCATGGAATACACTGTACAAGATGGAGCTGCCTAAAATATGCCCTGTGTTATAGTGGGTTTCAATTTAATTTATTGCCAATAGTGTGAGGCCTCGTTCTATCCAAGACATCAAAGTCCGTGTATGTGTTTTCCATTAAAGTGACTGTGGAGCAGAAATGCTGTGGGGTCTCAGAACAAATATATAGCTATATTTACATTGCATTTTAATTATTACACTGGCAACCAGCAGGTCTTGACTATTGACAGTCTACAACACCTGTGTATGTGCTCCTCCTGTCCTCTGTTCCTGTGCTGCTTATGTCCTTTGGTGCAGGATCCTGCGTTTATATTTATGACTCACTGTAATTGTTCTCCTGACTGTTGGAGAGTGTGGGTGCTTTACCAGTGGTGGTGTTTACACATTCATCCACTCCACATCTGTTTGCCCCAAGTTCAAGAAAGTGTTCTGTAATGAACTTGGTGGTGTGAAAGGTTTGTCTCATCATATAGAGCATACTGGGGTGGCATGGTGAGAAAAAGAATGATGGATTTAACCCAGATCTCTTGACTGGGGGTGAATGTTTTGATTTGTTCTGCATTCCGTCCATCAATTGTGTGTCTTTTGCTGTATCATCATATAGAGCATACACAGGATGCCACTCATGTTAGGAGCAAATTGCTAAATGTTTCGCCTTTGACCATTGAGAAGACCCATCGTATTAGAACTATCAATTGGATTCCTAAGAAGGTTAAAGTCACCACACAAAACACATGGATCATCAAATCATGGGAGCTTGGAATTCAGTTTATGAATATTCAATATTCAGGCTATATGCTGAGCAAAGTACCATTTCGAGCATACCCTGAAGCAAGTTAGGAATAACCAAGTGCCCCACGTCATTCACGCTATAATGGAAGCATTTCCAAGTAAGCCTCTTAGAAAGGCCTTTCTTGTGTCGAAGCCTCAGTTACTTGAAATCCCAACAGATTGAGAAACCCATAATCTTTATATGAAATGTGGGTCTACGGAAAGCATAAATTCTTGGTCATAAAAATAGCAACTTTACAAAGATAGCTGTCTTCTGTGAAACTCCACTGAATCAACATTAGAATCCAAAGCTCCCAACTGAGTCATTATTAGAAACCGAGATCCTGGCCTAAGCAATTTCTATGATTTGAACCTCACAATAATACACAAAAATACAAAAGCAAGTATGCACCACAAAGTTAATCAAATATTAAAATATATTGTGGAATTCACTATAGGGCTGCGGGTCATATCAAGCTCCCCAACATCCTATGCCAGCCCCAGAACCCAGCTGCAACAAATTATTGACCCCCAAGTGGTGCCCCTCAGGTCCTGGATCCTTGGTGTGGCTCACGGGAGCTGAAATCAAGCTTTTGAGTTCTTCGCGACCGGGCCCAAACACACCGAGACGTTGCTGATCATCCCCCAAATCAGCGCAAAATCTAAGCCCGACACTTCGCACTGTAGCATCGACCACTCGCGGGAACCACCAATGCGAAGCTCCAGCAATGCCTGGCCTGTTCTTTGCGATACGCTGGTAGCCTCCCTCAAAACTCTCCCTGCTCTTCGCGGCCCCCTCCAGCATGAACCGGATTCTTGGCACGGACTTTGAGAAGCGAAACTTCAGCTGGCCTAATCTTGTGACTGTATCAGACCTGTAAGCCGCAAAAGTGTGACTTTGACCCGTCCAGAGCAATCAGATATCTCCGGTTGTTTTTTTTTTGCCCTTTGGCACTATTCTCCACTTCAATCTAAAAAAATATAACTTCTGTTCTACTGATTTGATTTGTGTCATTTTGATGTCAATCAATTTATTAAATTTTTTTGTTTTTTTCTAAATTTGTTTGGGATTTTTCTTGTGTTATGTTTTCAATTTAATACTTTTTGTGTGCTGCATAAATACTACACATTTTTTCTAGGGTAAGCCTGACTGCTTTTTGCGCCAAGCTACCCTGGGTTAAGCACAGGTTGATTTAGTGACTTTTTTTGTTCACCCCGTAACCGATTGTGGCTGTTGCTTGGCCAGGGCTCACAACCAACAACCCAATTTCGAACAGGTAATAAATGAATGCCCATACTGGAGTCTAGTACATAAACAAAGGACTACAGTATTTATGCAGATAATATAATGATTACACATTTTCAATACATCATAATTTACAACCTAAAATACACATATATACTGTGAGTAAAAGTGATGCTGCTGTGCTTGTGAAAAGAGCAAATTAGCAAATGATATGATAAAAGCAAGGGCCGGAAATGGAGACAGGGAGTGGATTGGTATGGAGCTCAAGAGGAGCCCCTCTTCGAGGCCCGGGGCTGCCCCGAGCTTTTTGGCAAGATATGAGGCAAATGGTTCAATCTACAGCCCTAAGGGGCGCAAGTGTGTCTGTTACAAAAATAACCATATGCAATTGTTTTTATTCATCCCACAGTGTGCTTTGTAAGTCTCAGTCGTCTCTCTTTCAAATGTTTTTTATCCAAATAATGTGCTTGATTTCGCTGCCAATGTATTTTGTGAGTTGTCCTTTAAAAACCAATAAACTTGATTATCAAAAAAAAAAGCAAGGGCCATATCAGAAATCGGGCTGCTTCACTACTCTCTGCCGTGCGTTCTGAACTACGATCTAAATGTAGCTGATGTACTTTTGACTCTGTACTATTAACGAACTGTATGGTAACCATTTCCCCTTCTGGAGCTATACCCAATGTTACACACACTCTAGTGGTTATATTGGGGGGTGATAATGCTCATTGGTCCTGTCTCTTTGTCCCGAATACGACTCCGGCTATTCACTGTTAAGGAGTCAAAACATATGTTGATTACTACGTTGTTTCTTAGACTGTTTTGTTCTTAAATATCAGTTAATCGTACTGTGCAGAAATAACTGTCTGGTTGCCCGATGATAACAGCCAGAAACGTCCCCATGAAATGATTTCTGATATCATCCCTGTTTTTCTCACAGCATTTGCTTGTTTACACTTTTCACAAGCACCGCCCCCTCTCTTTCTCTTTTGCTCACCATATCACCTGGTGATTTATACAATAAGATGTATTGACTATGTATAATAATTATATTATCTGCATAAAAATTGTTACACGTTCACCCGTTGTTGTTTTATTGAAGTTCCTTGTTTTGGTACCAGACACCTGTTTGGGTATGTATTAATTGCCCCATAAAATATGACTCTTCCTAAAAGTATCCCATAGGAAACCCTGTTGTCTACGTTTTCCCTTTTGTGTAGCCATGCTGCTTCATGGAGCTGTGTCGGTAACTACCACCTTCACCTATCTTCAATGTCAATGTTGAGCTGCTTGAATGCCTCTGCTGGTCCCTAAAGTCCAGCTTTCACATGAATGTCAAAATCCAAGTTCCCCTCCCTTTACATGGGAATGGCTCCTAGATTGTAACAGTGTCAGGTGAAGAAGTAGGACTCAATAAGCAGTAACTTGATCTGTTATTTGCAAGACATGACATATGCAAGAAATGTGTATCAAGATGCTGGCTCTGGCACTTGGCTAGCTATGAGCAGTCAAAACAATAAATGTGCTGGATGTGAGCTGTGATTCAGTAAAGTATCGACATTATGTTCAAGAAGTGCTTGCCAGAACAATAAAATGCAAAGCCATAGCTGCTTAGTCGGAGGAACATACCTCTTCTTTTCCGGACCCTGTAGCAAAGTCTTTCTTCAATGTGCTGGGTAGTAGCAGCCATATTGGAAGGATTTTCGGCATCAGCTAGGGAACAGGATCTGCAGGACAGAGATAGAATCTCTTGCAGCTAAGGGCTGTAGCACTGAAGATGGACAAGGAGGTAATTATAGTTTGACAGATGTTTGTTTAGTATTACTGAATACTCCATCACTTTTTTGTGGATTTCCAACATCCACCAAACATGATCCCTTCATCAGGGACACTTGGATTATGCAGCAGGGGAGGAACAAATTATGCAGCAGGGAGGACTAACTTCCACTTCAAGTTCAAAATCTTTATTCAGGTACACAAAGAATACATAAATGCACAGACCTATACAATAAAAACAAATAAATATATAGTAATATGCAATGTATAAAGCCAATCTTTTGAAAAAGGATCTTTGTCTTCAGTGCAATCACAACTCTTAGCAGCAGCATCAATTAATCTAGAGTAATCGGTATTCATAGAGGTACGAGCTCGCTCTGCCGTTCTCAAAAAAGTGCCTACATGAACAGTTACCTCTTCATCAGAAAGTTGATATAACATATTAAAAGCTACCTTAAAATCATTAATACTACGTCTCTTTATAAGAGGAATTAGAACACTGGAATGTTGGGAGCTCCATTGAATATAAAGGAGTGCTCCCTGCTTCTACGGGCCGGTAAAGGCACGCAGAGCAACATTCCAATGTTTTACAAAGGCCCTCAGCTTCGACAGGCCTTTGTTTTATTTGTTAGAACATTCTGCCCTCTTGTGGCAGAATGTTTAAATAGCCTTATAGCCCTTCGTAGCAGGGCTATACCGGCTATTAAAGTCCCGCTCCCTTGTTAAAGTCCCTTGCCTTCAGCTCGAGCCTTTAATGCGGGAGCACGCCTTTAATAGCCGGTATAACCCGCTATGGCGGGCTATAAGGCTATATATAGTAAGACCTGCTTAGTATACATTGAAAAGAGCCACAATAAAATAGAAAATGCAGTGGGGTTTGCCCTGCTCTCCCATCATAGGGGCAAGGTGTTAGATCAAGATTTCTTTGAAAACCCAGAGGGAAGCAAAGTAGGGAATTGATTGTTCCGGCCCTATATCGGTACAATAAACTGTGCCCCCAGCGACCCATTTGTCCATACAGATATCTTGTAACTGGGCTATCTGTTGTCATTTTAAAATAGGCTACCACTAATGTATGTAATAAGAAAAGGCAAATTATAGGGCATAATGTGGCACATTTGGGTTAATATTACTTCATGATTTTGTTTTTATACATGTTAACACTCGCTGGTTAATTGTTCACCTCATCAGTACCAGTCTAACAACCAAATACAGAAATAGGCGACTAACAGTTGACCAGTCAAACTTTACAAGGGGCCTTCCTCTACTCAGGAACACGTTGCCATGTTTTTAGTAACTTTTGATCCGTATAAATGAGAATATTTTTCTCGCTACAATCTGCAGATTATGCAGCAGATGATGGATTATGTGGCAAATCCGGTGGCCCTGCCATTAGTTGTGTATTTTTGTTTTAAGAGTTGTTCATTTACTGTTTTGGGCCCTGGTCTCTGGACCAACCTTCTGCTATAGCACCACTGAACCAATCATCTGGGGTTTAAAGCTGCTCAAAATCTGTCTGTCTGTGAGTCAACCCTCATTCCGACTTGGTAAATTCCGAATTTACAGGAGCAATTGTTATCGCCCAATCGGAATCACAAGTACTGTGAAATTACCACACATCTGAGAATTCTCCCATTGCAGATTTCACGACAAAAAAACTGCGAAATGTGCACTGAGAAGATGGTCTGAAGATGGAAAATGTGAAGTAATGGGGTGATACCAAAAGTAACTTCTCATTCGAAGCTGGAAACCTCGAAATATGGTATTAAAACCGGTACCAGGGAAAAAACACAGTCAGTGGCATTGGTATTTTCCTCCACAGTTTTACCGTACCGGACCATTTAGAATGAGGTGATAGATGTGTTTACTGTAATATCTAATCTATGGGCTAGATCCTAAAGAAACCATGAGAAGTGAACAATTTTTTAACAAGTTCTTAGCAAAACTAAAAATATACAGTAAATGTTGGCCAGTTAATGAGGAAAATGAGGTTTTCAATGGCACAATTAATATACTGCTAAAGAGTGTGCTCCCTGAATCAACAGTGGCGATGGGACAGGGAAGGATATCGAGGGCAGAATATTGAATATAGAATATCGACAGGTAAGCAAGTCTTGATTTTCTATGCCTAACTCCACATATATGTACCTACTTGGTACCTACACCTTTAAGGCACGTATATGTGGATTTAGGAATAGTAAATCTATACTTCCCTATATGCAGTTATCTTTCGATATATTGTCCCTTGATATTAGTATGCCACAATATTGTTGGGAGCATATTTAGAAGCCCTTAAGTCCACTGGAGTGTCACACTTTCTGACGCTCCGGTGCCGTTGCGTCATATCCCACATTTACAAGGTGTCACCTTCTAAATATGCCCCTTTCCGCAGCAGTCCGCTGCGGCAAAGGGGCGGTCCAGGGCTCTTGCAGAGTGCGTTCCACCGCAACACCCATTGCTTTTTTATGCTGCCCCATCTTGACAAGGATGGGGCAGGGCCAAAAACTAAGGCCAGGTAAACCTGGTCTTAGGATGGTGATACGAGGAAAAAAATATTAATTTTCCTTGTATTTTGCTCTTTCTATGTGCAGTCATTCTGCAGCACACATAGTAACAGCAAATCACCTCGAAAGATTGTTTATGTGCAGGAAGGTGTCCCTTCCTGCACATAAACAATCACCCCTGCAGCGCAAGCACCCTTGCAACATTGCACAACGGTGCCTGCGCTCACACTAGGCAGCTTTTTTAGTGCCAGCGCTAGGGGAAACGCAGGGGTGCACCGTATTCTTGTAAATACTGCACATGCCTGAGGTTTGAAAATGTCGGAGCACAGTGTTGCCAAATTTGCCATTACTCTGAAATTTTCTTGTATATAGCCCCCTTGGAGTCGAAATTCAGAAGCACAATCCTGTAAAACCCAAAAAAGCAGCACTCAGCTTGACAAAGAGGCTATTGCAAGAAATTCCTCCAGCGCCTTACTTGAAAACTTCAGTTTTCTCCTTCCCTGCCCTTGCAGAACACAAAGTCTTAACAGACTAGATAGATTACAAAAAAACACAAAGGGCTGGAGCAGGAAGTAAATCTAATTGACAATAAAAGATGCCAGCATTGCTGCCATTTATTTTTAAGGGGAGGAATAAAATGTGAAAAAGCTGCACTCTCTTGCTGACAGGAAAAGAAATAGCATGGGTCTGAGACACAATAAAGACTTAAAACTTCTATCAAGTTGATCCATGCTAGGCGAAGAAGAAGTCGATTAGTACAGCGCATACTTTTTAATAGCCCCTGGTGAAGCAAATGTAATCTGTTAAAGGGATTCTTTTACACAGAACCAATAGAGAGTGGAACAAAATGCATGTTAAATTGACAACACACCCTTACCCATTTAAACTGCAGCATGAATAAATGAATAAAGACTTTGAATGTGCCTTTCAATAATGGAAGAGGGAGAGAATGGCTTCTGCCAGGAAAGACCTTGCGGAAACGCAGACTAGTGATGTATGTAATGGTCCGCGTGGCTCCGCACGAAGGAGAAAAAAGAAGAATCGGCCACTTATTTTAGACGAGGATAAAGTCGCAGATTTTATTTACAACTCAGTCTGTGCCTTCATTTTAGCTGTCTTGCTACATCCACATCGACAAAACGTGCCTGGAAAAAAAAAACGTAGAAAATTAGGGGCATATTATCAAGGACGGCGTTAAAAATTATCGCCGCTTTAGCGGCAGAAAACTGCTGCTAAAGCGGTGATAATGGGCTTGATAATATGTCCTTGAGAATTCCAATAGAAGCCCATGTTCACACCAGAACATGGACTTCTATGGGAATTTTCAAGGGCATATTGTCAAGCCCTTTATCGCCGCTTTAGCGGCAGTTTTCTGCTGCTAAACCGGCGATAATTTTTAACGCCGTCCTTGATAATATGCCCCTAATTTCGTAAAAGGGGCGGAAGCCATGATAGATTGTCAAGGTAACCACTGACTCCTATTTATTTTCATTGGGAATGATTCCAACAGAAAGTTAGAAATCTGCACCCGAAGGTGTCAGACCTCACATGGATGCAGATTGTTAAATTCATTGGGCCCGATTCACAAAGGTAAAATG
Organism: Triturus cristatus; assembly: GCF_964204655.1. Lineage (NCBI taxonomy): Eukaryota > Metazoa > Chordata > Amphibia > Caudata > Salamandridae > Triturus > Triturus cristatus. The sequence continues at coordinate 1,061,432,167 of NC_140593.1, read as the reverse complement.
AGACGAAAATCTAATTTTACGACTTTCGGTATTCACAAAGGGCATTTACTGCTCGTAAATGCCCTTTGTGAATACCAAAAAGTCGTAAAGTTAGACTTTCATGTCATTTTACCTTTGTGAATCGGGCCCATTAAATTCAGGGAAGGTTTTGGGTTCATTTAAACCTGTAGTAGAAGCAGTTTTTCAGGCGTACTCCTGGAAAAAAACGTATTCCATTTTCTCATGCAGGACAATCCATGTGTACAACTTTAGATGTCAAAAAAAGAGTTGGAAAAGACCATGAGGCACTAATGAAAAGTAACACATGCAAATAAGGCATACAGATATGATGTTTCATTGGACATTAAAGCCAGATCTATTGTTTGTATAGATCTTCATATACCAGACTAGGCTGTAAAGCGTTCTGGTTTGCATCAGTACCTTGGCGCCCTTTCAGAGTTTATTGGAGTTTTCGGTGTATCATGACATATGTGATAGCTGCTGGTTGAGGAATGTGGGGTTTAGAGACACGCACCAGTGAGTATGGTACTGGTAGTGGTTGCTGTTGGGTTCGATTGGTAGTATTGGTCGAGTATTAGTATTGTGGAGATGGTAATGTTTATTGGCAGGGTTAGTAGTATTGGTGCTAGTGGTGTAGTATTGGTGATCTTGCTATATGTGGTGGTGTTTGTGGCAGTTTGGGCGAAGAGACATTGGTCATGTTTGTTTTAGCAGTACTGGTTGTGGGATGTGTTAGACCTGTCAGCTCTTGGCATGGTTTCCACAGTCTTTTGGCTTCTGACCTCCTTTTTTTTTATCCTGTGCTGAATTTTATTTTTACTGGTGTTAGGACTCTGGGCACTTTACCACTGTTTATCAGTGCTAAAGTGCAAGTGCTTTCTGTTTAAAACATGATGGGAATTGGTTTCTCCTTGATTGGCATATTTTATTTACCAGTAAGTCCCTAGTACATTGCACCAAGGGTGCCCAGGGCCTGTAAATCAAATGCTACTAGTGGGCATGTAGCACCAATTGTGCCACCCACTCAGTAGCCATTTAAACCTGGCTCAGACCTGCCACTGTAGAGTCTGTGAGTGCAGTTTTAGACTGCCAATTTGACCTGGCAGGTGCCCCCACTTGCCAGACCCAAACATTCCCTTTTACAACATGTAAGTCAGCCCTAAGACAGGCCAAGCCAACCCTATGTGCAGGGTGCAGTATATTTAAAAGGTATGATGTACTGGCGTGTTTTACATGTCCTAATAGTGAAATAGTGCTATAGTGCTAATTTCGCTTTTCACTATTGCAAGGACTATCTCTCCCATTGGGTAACATCGGGATTGCCTTGAAATATCTTTCAATTGTAATTTCCCATTGGGAGCAAATAGAGATTTGGATTTTGTTTCTCTAAACTCACAATTTAAAAATGCATCTTTTGGTAAAGTTGGTTTTTAAATTGTAAGTTTGAAAATGCCACTTTTGGAAAGTGGATATTTTCCTGCTTAACCATCCTGTGCCTCTGCCTGCATGTAGAATACACGTCTGGGTCAGGATTACAGCTGAGCTGTTTGTGCATTCACTCTAGACAGTCACACAAAATGAGCTGCATTGTGCCCTGCACATCCTGATTGCCCATTACTAGGCTAATTGGTTTTCCTGAGCTAGATTGGTGGGAGGAGTTGTCACTGGCACCTGAATAGGGCTGGGCCTGTCCTCACACAAACTCGTCTCCACCCCCCTGTAGTCTGGAACCAGGTCAGGAATTGGCATGGTCTTGTGCACTACAAAGACTTTCCTTTGAAGTTTGCCTTCTTCAAAGGCAGAAAGGGGTATAAGTACTTGTCCTCTGACACCCCAAAATCAGAACGTTTCTGGACTGAGAACATTCTGCCAAGAAGAAGAGCTGGATGCTGTAGGAGGGACAGCCACTCCGCCTTTTGCTTTGTTGTGGTGGCCTGCTGCTTGCTGCGTCTGTCCTGGGAGTGAAAGGACTGGACTTTGCTTTCTGAATCCTGCTTCCAGGTTCTCAAAGGGCATGAGTTGAGTTTGCCTCCTCTTAAGAAGTCTCAGGGACATCAAAGACTTCTTCTGCCAGTGCCTGGGTTCTTCTGCTGAGAGTTCTGACTTGCCAAGTGGTAACAATTCCAATTTCTGGTTTAATCCATGCATAGACTCCCAGCACCTGTTTTATTGACGCATCGCTGCAAATGATCGACGCATCGCCACTGCCTGCCTGCCCTAAAGCATTGTTCTCGCTTGACGCATTGACCATGACTTTCATTGCAGGCCCCAGCTTGCCATCGCAGCGCCTCAGATAAATATCCGCAACATGAGGTTCGAGCACTGTGTCAGCGATGTCCATAACGCCCTCTCTGACTACGGCACAGTGCCTGGTTCTCGGCTGTGGAACAGAAACAGCACCTACCTGCCGCTGTCACATCGACGAGTGCGTCTGGATTTTCAATGCATCCTCCCTGGGCGCCGATTCTTCATTGACACTGAACCGCAGTAAGGAACCGAGGCTGCGTGTCTGGAAACTGATGCATCACCTCCCCTGCCAGTAGGGAACCCACGCATCACCTCCCCTTCCAGTACGGAACCCACACATCGCTTTGGTTTTCCAGTGCCTCACCTCCCCTGCGTCTTGCGTCGTGATTTTGACGCATCTAAGGTATTTTGTGTTAAAGAAATGCATTTATAGATTTCTATGGATTAAACGCTTAATCCTTTAAAAGTAATATGTTTACTGTTCGATTTTTGTTGTTTTGGTCTTGTCTTATTCTGATAAATAGGCTATTTTTCTAAACTGGTGTGGACTCCGTTTGTAGTTTTTTCGCTGTGTTACTGTGTGTGTGTGTGTGTGTGTGTGTGTGTGTACAAATACATAACACATTGCCTCTGAGATAGGAGTGACTGGTCGTGCCAAGCTACTAAGGGGGTAAGCGGGGCTTATCTTAGCTGTGTGACTCCCTTACCCTGACTAGAGTGAGAGTCCCTACATGGACAGGGTGCAAACCACTGCCAACTATAGACCACATTTTCAATAGTATGGGTTGTGGTTGTGGTGGTGGTGGTATAGTTGGAGGTATCTGTACTGTCTGGTCGTGGTAGCGGTATTGGTTGTGATAGTATTGGTACAACTTTTAAAGGTATTGGTGGTGGTATTGTTGGTGGAGTGATACTGATGATAATGTAGTATTGGCAGATGTATGGCATTGGTAAGTTTGTGCTGGTTTTGTATTGGTGGTGTGATAAACAAAACTCTGGTAGGAGGCCATATCAGGGTGAGGCTTAGAATCATGTCAAGACAAAGAGCATTCAAACACTGCCTTCTATGGTAAAAAAAGGGATTGCTTTTCTGTATGAAAGAAACTTCTGAGATAAAGACTTGAATGTGAAAAAAATGTGTGATTATTGAGTGCACCTTTTCAATGTAAAATAGTCCCTCTTGCTTTGCAAGTCAAACTATCAGTAGGAGACAGAATTGATACACTAAATGAGAGAGAAAACATCTCTGGGCAATATAAGGTGTGACTTGACAATACCTCAAACTAATGGGTGAAAGAGGCTGATCCAAATATGTTATGGTTGAAAGTGAGAGACCTAGAGCCCACATTTTGGATATGGTAGGCAGTAGGTCATACAAATAGATGTGCTATCATCCTAGACGAAAAAATGAGCAGGCGCACGCTCACATGGGCTTTTTATATTTTCTCAAATGGTAAAATGTGTTTTTGTGTAGAAACCTCTTGTCTTATAAGAGGGGGGGTGAATTGGTTCCCTTCCCCATCCCACCCTGGAACGGAAATAATTCCTGCCCTTGACAGAAATAAATTGCCAACTTTTTCCAGTTTGTTAATCCTCAGAAATGTGTAGTTCTGTGGGTGTTCACCAACTTATAGGGCATGCCTGCCCTGAATAACCACTGTCTGCAACCCATTGCACTTGCTCATAGATATATTTACATAAAATTATTTGTGTGAGTAAATAATTTTATGAGTGCAAAGCCAACTACTGAGAGTAATAAAAGTGGTTGTGCACTCGATTCACACGTCAGAATTTTATGTGCACATTTTTTTAAACGAATGCCCATTGTATGAAACTTCCTTCGCATACAAGTCTGGAAAATCTAGCATGGAGTTGGGATTCCTCATGAAGTTGGGCTTTCTCACATTGGCTTCCCACAGTGTTACCAAACACTGTTACACAAATGTAACAATTTTACATACAGACACTAATTCAGATATCTTTGAATTTTTTTGCAATGCGTTAGAGGATTTTTAGTGTGACATGCCATCAAGGCAGCTTTATAGTACCCTTAGGGCTGCCACCTCACTGGTATTTTAGCATCTTGGCAGGTATTTTCATGCCAGAATTGCCAAAAATCCAGAAAATCAATACATTCCTGTATTTTTCCAATCTCTAATCAATACATTGAAAGTAAGAAAAACAAGAGGAAAAGAGCTTAAAGGCAGCTTAATGCTGTCTAAACCATTCCTACATTGTTTTTATAGTAACTAAGGTGGAATTGGTATGTACAGGCCACAGGAAGACCCGGTATTTAATATGGATAGATGGCTACTCCCAGTGGGAGGTTTTAAGGGTGCACGCTATGCTAACCCCTTCAAATTGAAATTGTTGGGACCGACAGGACATGTTGTCCAGGTGTGTCGGACTGCCACGACGAGTCTGGGCTGGAAGGATAGGATTAGGCTGGCTACCGCACTCTGGGACGCTGCATTAGTAGATAACCTACGACACATTAAAGGCTTCGACCAATGAGACTTAATAGGCATCCCCATGGTTGGGGACTTATGGAGGGCAGGAGGAGTAATTTCCTTCACCCAGCTGCAGGAAGATTACGACCTAGTCGATAACGAATTATTCAGGTATCTGCAGATTAGACATGCTCTACTGGCGGCAATACCAAAAGGAGAGACGCCACCAGAATCCTCTCCGCTAGAGGACAGAATACTAGACTGAAGTCTCCCCGAGAGGGCAATTTCATTGGTATATAAAAAGCTTGTCAATAACATGCCTGATCTTCTACTCCGACTCAGAACTAAATGGGATCATGACGTAGCAGGTCTAGATGACAAGGAATGGCTTGAAGCTCTCGCCTCTCCTAAGGAAACAGCCATTTCTTCCAGGCTTAGATTTGTACAGCTTAAGATACTTCATAGAATATATCTCGCAGGGCCAACGCTGGTGAAGATGGGCTATAGGACTGATGCGGACTGCATGAAGAAATGTGGGCAAGAAGGCACTTTCGTACACATGCTCTGGGAATGTCAAGTTATCCAAGAATACTGGGCAGGGGTGGCGAGGAGTATGGAGGAGGTGATTAGCACAAAGATTGATTGTATCATAAAATTGTGCCTCTTAAACATTTGGGGTCCCACTGACTCAACTACTAAGGAGAGAATATGGGTGACCTTGGGAATGATGATTGCCAAAAGGAATATTGCAAGGTTGTGGGGGGCGCAGGAAAAGCCGACACTGAGACAATGGGAAAATTATATGGATCATTGTATGTTCACTGAGAAGACGGTGTACGAATCTCGAGGCTGCCCCAACAAAGGGACACAAATATGGGACAAATGGAATTACTATAGGGGAGAGATTTGTGAACCGCCCTTGTCCAGACAAAGGCAGGATCCAGAGCAAGGTTGAAATTTTTTTGATTTAATGTGTAATGTATCTACTTCGATATTTCTCTAAGTATCTGGGGGGGCTGAACCAATAAATGAATCATTGGCATGTATGTTAATACACTGTTTTACTTGTGCTACCTTGTCTTGATTAAAAAGAAATGTTAAAAAAACTAAGGCAGAATTGGACTGTACAAATAGGATTTAACGTTAATTTGTTATTTGAGTAGCAAATACGTAACCGTCCAGAACCCCAAAACAATCAGAAATAGGTGGTATTTTTGTTTGAGAAATGTGGCAACCCTTAGCAACTGACATCCAGCACGACGTAGAAATACTCTGGTGATGTAAAGTTAACAATCAGAAGTTATTTTTACTGGCTCCAGTCATAATATTTAGGATTTGGGGCATTGAAGTATATGTGCAAAGTGAAAGAAAACAAGGATCATTCTACTGGCTAAATACAAATACTAACTTAAAGCAATAGACACCATTTAACACCGCTAACTAGACAAAGAATCAATTCACACTGCTCCCACTTGGGCAGGCTATGGACCGGAGGGATTTTTTGTGCTGTACTGTGGAGAGGTCGCCCCTCGTTTCCTTAGCTTGCCTAGTCTTACATGAGCAGCCTGTATGAGCATGCAGACATAAGATGTAAATATGCAGACTCTGCATGCCAAACCCACGGCGCCATTAAGCTGTAAGAACCACAGTGTTCCTTGTAAAAGCGGGGGTGCCAAGAACTCTGTCTTTTCAGGATTTGACGTACAAAAAGATAATGGGACAAGAGTGGCACAGGACTATGATCTGTTTGCAGTGGAAAGGACACGCCGATAGGACATTGGTTTTTTTTTTTTGTCGTGTCCATCAGGGCCAGACTGGCCGTACCGGGCATTGGACATTTCCACTGGAGACTGTAAGGATGAGGCCGGTTTTGTAGTGGTCGGTGCGGGTTTTGTAATTGTATGCCGGTTTTGCAGTGTTGCTGCAATATCAGCCCCTAAGTAACGAAAGCAGCAGGCAAGCATTTCCAGCCTCCGGGGGCCACAGGCAATTCAGTTCTTTAGGGGCTGGTCCGAGAATATTGCCAGGGCTGCTTTGGGTTCCCATTCCAGCCCTGGTGTCCATTGTGGCAAAAGCATTCTGAACTTCACCACTAGGATTTTTTCCTTTTCCACCAACATTTATTTTTCATTTGTGATTTGTGAGTTCTAAGTGGATCCGTATTTTACTCTGCAGCACTGTCAGGTTTTAACAGAACTACATATTTCAGTGTTTCAGGCATCTGGGGAGACAGTGAGGATGAATAAGACCACTTGAAGGTGATAAATCCATCACCAGGTCCACAGGAGAGTGATGGGGGCATCATGCAATGCCGTGGGCAACCCTTGGCCTTCAGATTCAATTGGCAATCTCTAAACCAGATAATGGAGAACAGGAGTGCTCAGGTGGGATGGGTCTATTCCAAAAGACCGATGCAATAGATTGACACAACAGTAACCTGATGGTCTGTCCCCATAGAGGCCACTGTATGGAATACTGGTTTCATTGGGGTTAAAACCACTATACCACCAGGGAACCAGACAAATCGGTTCCCAAGTAGCTGCTGCATGGAATAACAGAGTTTTTGGTGTAGGCCAAGATGGCTGGCATCCATGGGAATACTGTCAGGAGGACCCAGTTGGTATAGGAAGTTAAGCCCTCAGCAAAGGAAAGACAAAGAAAATCGAGTACTAGTATGCAGAGTAAATCCAAGTGGATGTCTATATTAAGCACGGTATAAACATAGCATTTTCAGTCTATCTTTATTTTGGGTGTTCAAGAAGGTGATCTGGGATAAGAAAGTTTAGCACAGCAATAACTGGTAGTGCATGGTGGAAAACAGAAGAAATTAAAGGAAGCCACAGTGCAGTCATGACCCGGGAACAGCAAATGAAAAGCTCAACAGTAAATCCTCCTGGCTAAAAGCTGAGGAGTGCATAGGAAGAGTCCTTTGGAAAGGACAGCGGGAAGGGATAGGATGGTGCAAGTAAATCAGCAGTGGTGAGAATGGAAATAAGGGTAACGATGGAGAACATGACAGAGGGTTCATAATAGAGATTCCAGAAACATCTTCAGACTCCACAGGAGAAATGCATGTGTCCAAATCAAACTGATCAGACAAAAAAAGGATAAGCAAACCTTGTTATGGAAAAGTGGAATGAAATGGCAGAAAAGGGGGTAACTCGAGGGGTGGAGGATATTGGGCGAGAAGGGGAACTCCAAGAACAGAGAGTGCTGCCACAATGTGACATGGTAAGAGCTAGATAGAAAACATTACACCAATAATTACTTTCAAACACCAAGAATCTATAAGCCTTACTTAGAGTTTGGTAGGTGGGATACTCCAGCAAAAAGTTCCTGGTGTAAGTCTCTTCAGGCCTCATGCCCATCACATATGAACTTCAGGATCAGGGTGTGCCCACCCTTCCCTCTTAAGTGGCCTTTAATTTTTTTCAGGAGTTCTGTAGTGGTTGCCACAACATTTTCTCCATGCTGTGGGAAGCCAATCAGCATAAGCACATCCACTTCAAATGGGGCAATTACAGCATATCTGGACACCAACGATCCACATATTTCTAACTTCCCACAGAATTCAGAAATAGCCATGCCACTCACACTCGACCCCATCTTCTACGCCAACTAAAACATCTCCTTTAGCCACACCACTGAGCTCCAGTGGACCGACTACAGATGTATCCACTTCTTGTTCACCAAACTCACCTTACACCGCCATGCCCACCGCTACCCTCGCAGAAGTTGGAACAAGGTCAGTGAAGAACAGCTCATCACCTCCTTCAGCAAAACCCCTCCACTGACATCGACGTACGTTAATACCTCAGCAAGCAACCTCCACCATTGGATCTCCGACACTCTGGCTCCTCTGAAGAAAGCCACAAGCAAGCAACACTCCAAGTAAGCCAGACGGTTCTCTCCTGCCCTCCATGAGTCCAAACACACATGTAGGTAGCTCGAGAACAGATGGAGGAGCAACAAGAACCCGGAAGACCACTCAGCCTCAAGACTGCTGTCACCGCACACCACCTCCTCATCAGAACAATGAAGAAAGCCCCCCTACAAGACAGGATCAACGGCAACGCACTCAATAGTAAAGAACTTTTTGCCGTGGTCAAAGAATTCCCCAGCACAGAGAGAGCAGACATCCCACAATCCCAAGACCTTTGCAATAACCTTGGCATCCACTTCCACCGCAAGACTAAGGAGATATACAACCGCACCTGCAGCCACCGCACCCTACGACACCGGACCCTAACAGACCCTGCTCAGCTGGATTCCCCTCATCGCTGATGACACTCTCAAGATCATGAAGAGCATCCACTCCGGTGCAACCTTGGACCCCTGCCCGCACCACTTCTTCAACAGAGCAGGCACCACCATCGCCCCCAAACTCTGCTGCACCATCAACTTCTCCACCTTACCGGAAGACTGGAAACACACAGTGATCAACCCCTTGCTGAAGAAACCCTCTACCGATGCAACGGTCCTCAAGAACTTCAGACCAATCTCTCTTCTCCCCTCCCTAGCCAAGGTCATCGAGAAGGCCATCAATGCCCAACTTCCCGAGTCCATCATAGCAAACCACATCCTAGACCTCTCCCAAACCGGCTTTCGAAGCAACCAAAGCACCGAGATGAAACTGCAGCCCTCATCCTCCTGGACCTCTCAGCCGCCTTCAATGCTGCTTTTCACCGCACCCTATGCACAAGACTCCACGACGCCGGCATCCGCAACAATGCCCCGGAATGGATCCGCTGCTTCCTCACCAGCCGAACAGTCAGACTACCACCATTCCACTCTGAACCCACAGAGATCAGCTGCAGAGTGCCTCAGGGCTCCTCCCTGAGCCCCACTATCCTAGATATCTACATGGCCCTGCTCTCAACCATCATCAGGAACCACTGACTCATCATTGTCTCCTAGGCCAACGACACCCGACTGATTCTCTCCTTCACCAACAAACTCACAGTCGCCAAGAACAACTTCCACAACGGGATGAAGGTTGTCATCAACTGGATGAAGAACACCTCCCTCAAGGTCAAGTCAGAGAAGACCGAAGTCCTCATCATGGGCTCCACCCCCTCCACTTAGGGCAACTCCTGGTGGCTCGCAGCACTTGGACTGCACCCACTGATCATGCACGAAACCTCAGCATCATCCTGGACTGCTCACTCACCATGAACCACCGGATCAACGTCATCTCATCATCCTGCTTCCACACGTTATCCCTGCTCCAAAAGATGTTCAAGTGGATCCCCACCGAAACCAGAGAGGCGGTTACCCAGGCACTTATCAGCAGTAGAATGGACTATGACAACGCACTGTACACCGGCATCACCCAGAAACTCCTTAAGAAACAGAAGAACATTCAGAACGTCTCTACTAGACTTATTCTCAACATGCCCAACTACAGCCACATCACCAGCGGCCTGCGAGATCTCCACCTGCTCCCAGTCAACAAACAAATCACCTTCAAGCTCCTGAAACACGCCTACAAAGCCTTGAATAACGCTGGACCTGCGTATCTAAACCACAGCCTCGCATTCCATGCGCGCACCAGAGACTCATGTATTCACAAGAACACAGCTTTGCCTTCTCCTACCTCGCGGCAAAGACCTGGAACACCCTGCCTCTCCACCTCAGGCAATCACTGTCACTGCCTTAGTTCAGGAAGGACCTCAAGACCTGCCTGTTCGACTGAACCACAGCACCTTCGACAGACCAGCAGCTCCCCCCCAGTGCCTTGAGACCCTGACGGCTGAGTAGTCATACTTTACAAGCCACCTTATTGATGGATTGATTGATAATCGAGGCCTAAGAACAGTATCCTACACCTGTTGTTTAACACCCAGATTCTAATGTCTCTGTATTTCACTACTTTATCTAAACAAAATATGTATTCAATTATAAATATAGACGAACTAGATTTGTAATTCTGATCTAGCGTAGTGAAAAATGTAAAGACTTTGCAGAGTTTCATGCATTTGCTGGCCTCGCGCTACAGTTCATAAAAAAACAGGACATTGGAACAGATTGCCATCCATTATTCTGGTTTCCTGAAGCTCTAATTGCAGCTTCGCAAATATTTCATTCTTTTTTTCTAATAATTTTATTCTGCTCCAATGGCAATCAATAAAACAATCCAATAACTAATCTCACAAATGTGAAAAAGACTTACAATATCATATTTCAGTTAAACATAACAGTAATTAGACTTACAATTAGTATGTAATAAAGAAGAAATAATCTCCATATTCAAGTTATACAAATTAATATCTGCATTTTTATGACTCATTCTTTTGGATCAAAGAACAGATTAATATAAAAAATATGAATAATTGCTAAAAGCACATGGAAACAGCTATTCACCAAAGAAACACTAATAGATAACATGCTGACAGGACATAGAAAAATAACTGCACACAAGCATGTCACGCTGGGAAAAACACTGATTACACGACTAAACTCAATAGGCTCATTATTAGAGGGAGAGGCGGAAGAGGCAAACAGAGAGGGGTCTGCAGTGGCGGAACTGACACAGGTTGTAAGGAACTAATTAACGACAGCTATAATAAGTCACGATCGGTTTTAGGCAAAAGCTGGAAAACTGTGATTACTTTTACAATTCTAATGTGAGAACTCGTGCTTCTGTGGAAAGCTATAATTATTTCCAAACATTATAATGCATTCTCCCGCAGTATATATACATCTACGAAGGACATTTTGGTAAAAACAATCCCAGAGGTCATTGATAATAGTAGCTGGTTACAATCGAATAAAGGGTTCTACAAATGCTCAACTTACTGTCCAATGCCATGAAACTACTGAAGACTCCTAGAATCCGCCGAGCTCGCTCAGGGGCTAAGTCCTTCTCTTGTCTTGCACCGCGTTACTGGAACTCGCTTCCGATCGCCATACGGAAATGCCCCTCCCTCGCTGTTTTTAGGAAAAAATTGAAAACCTTTCTATTTTTGACTCCCTAAGCCCTGACGTAATGCCCCTTCCTTCCTTCCTCTCTCAGTGAACGACTAAGCAAGCGCCGAGATGCCCCCAGGTGAGTCGTGCGCTATAGAAATACTCATAACATAACAACATAACATAACAAATGCAAAACATGCAAAGCATGTTCCCATGGCATTAACAAAAGCACATACAACACATTGTTCAGTGAAAAAGTTTGTAAGATCTCCAAACTGTTAACCTGCAAAACAGAATTTGCTGTCTATGAGCTGTTGCGTCCTTCTGGCCTACAGTACACAGGCAGCACAAAATTGCCGGTGCACAAGCGAGTTTTGCAACATCTACGAGCTATTACAAATCAGTACAATACATATCCTGTGGCGCGTCACTTCAGGGAAAAACATGAATCTAACAACTTAAACCTAAAGTATTATGTAATAGACGCAGTCCCCCCCAGTAGGAGAGGAGGTGATCAGGAAAACAAATTAAGAAAGCTGAAAACCAGATATATATTACAGCTAGATTCCAAACATCCCGGGGGGTTGAATGCCACAGAAGATTTGCACATGAAGAGGTTTGGCACAGATCTACGGAACACATGGGAATACTATACAGCAATTTTTAACTTTTAACTTTTTGATATACAGTTTTATGAACCTACTTATTCTATGGCAATTTTAGATGGCTTATATATTAGGAAAATGAAAATCGGAGTATGTATATATTTATATATTGATTAACAGATATTTATTGGCGTTAATAGCTTTTTATCTGTTTGAGATATTTATGTATTTATACATATGAGCATGACTTTGCACAATATTCCTATCCCTTCAATTGAGTTATCAGATTGCTATGCTATGTTATGGGACTCTCAAATTGTGGTAAAAAGGGAAAACGTCAACAATTTTGATTGTATGGTATGTATTTCAATATCTAACAAAGATCTGAATAGACTTTGGGAGATCACTATATAAACTGTAGGAAATGAGACCTAGACACTCCAAACCACCATAAAGGGTGTTCAAAATGATATTAAAAATGTTTTTGGTTTTTTTATACACACCCATCACTTATGCACTTTATAGCACATAGCACTTTGGGTTTATGTATCATGTATCATCATTATAAGGTCAATCAACATGAACAAGTGACAACATTGTTTTATAAAGGGGATTGATCCTGAAATTTTTCTTAGCATTGTGTATGGCTCGATTGTTATATATTACATGGTATTTTACCTTTATTCAATGGATATTTAAACTTAGAGCAACACAATTAGATAATGCATGATGTGGCACTGTAAATACGATTCTAATCAGTGCTGTCGGCGATAATCAGACAAGCAATCCAAAAATTACAATGTAAGAAAATAATGGATTGAGCTCAAATCCTCAAATTGTATGAACTTATATGTATGTATTTTTTCTATGTTCATGAAGACAACATCACGTGATACAAACTGAATTATGCACTGTCACTTTAAATACTGCACATTCTGAACTTGCCACTGTCATGTGAACAAGGCTCGGACGAGCCGAAACGCGGAATGGCGACTGGAGAGAAATAAATAATTCTGCACCAAACCTGGGTGCGTGTCCGTCTTTGGATGTATCCTGCTGTTCAGCGGAATAACCCGTAATGGTAATTGACCGGCCTGTCTCACGCGGTCATTCACGGACCCCCTCCTCGTTTTGGTCGACGCTGTCAGTGAGACACCACTTCCGGGGTAACCAGGAAGCATTCTGATCCAAGGAGGATACCGAGCGTCTAACCCCCTGCAACCTGGAGAAGCCGATAGAAATCTGCGTGAGCCTGCGGATGCCGAGTCGGAGGGCTCGGTGAAAATGGAGCGACGCAGGTAGGAATAACCGGGGAATAGAGGGTGAGGAGGTGTGCTTAGGATTTCACAGCGATTAAAGGATTTGTGACGCTGTGTGCAACACCATCTGCAGATAAATGTTTCCTCATGTCGGCCGACGTGGTGAGAGCGCGGGAGGCGGCGGCTATGGAGATGTTCTCCGACACCCTCCCAGCGACTAGTGGAGCTAAAAAACAAACCAAAGAGAGCCCACATATAAACAATTCAGTTAAAGATCTATTAAAAAAAACTAGAGAAAAAAATGAGATCGGAACAAAACAAATGGTGGGAGTCCAGGTCATTACAGCGTTATATTGATGTAGAAACAATTCCCAGAGGCTTAAGAATCTTTTTTTTTTTTTTTTTTTTATCCTCATTTTGCGATTGAATTGATAAGGAGGTTTCTGGAGTCTGATGATCTTTTCTTTCGTTAATCTTTGCCTTTCCAGTCCCTTCGTTTTCTGGAGAAACTCATAGGAGAGTATCACTTTCATTCTTTGATCCATCAGTTTTCCTCCAATTACCCTTTATCTTTTCCCATATTACCATTGGTTTGTGGGGAAGAGCTAGCCAAGTTGGCTACTCGGCAGAAATCATTTCTGCCTGGTATTATGGTTTACGCCTTAATCATTGGATTTCTCATTTATAACCCAGAAAAGCGATCAGTTGCTTTGGAAGTAATTTTCCCAGATTTCCCAAAAATCTGTTCTCTTTGTATGACCTCTGCTTCTATCGAGATTATTGATTTTTATAATGTAATTTAACCAATTCGTATAATTTGGAGCGATTGGTTTAACCCAATTAATACAGATTTCTCTCCGAGCTAATAGCATTAATACGAAAAGTAAATTTTCTTGTTTTTTATTTAGCTTATTGCTATCCGTCTCTATACACCTATGAATCCCAAAAATGATAAGAGAGGTACTTACAGTTATGTTGGTTTTTAAGATCTTATTCACGGTCTTACCAATCTCCTCCCAGTAGTTGTTTATTGCAGGACATTTTTGGAACATATGGATGTCATCGTCTCTTGCTTCTCCGCATTTGGGACAAAGCTTGATACTGGATCCTTTAAATTTAGACAGTTTTTTTGGGGACCAATATGCCCGGTGTACTGAAAACAGATGGTTTCTCCTTAGTGGTGCTGATTTTATGCAAGACCAACATTTCCCCATAGATTCTAGCCACATCCTTTGTAAATCTATATCTTGGTCTGGTATATCACTTCTCCAAACTTTCTCCGGAATTAGGAAATCTTCTTCCCCTGATTCAATTAGTGTCCAGTACCACTTTGATATTTCTTTTCTTATTAATGTGGATCTTATCATTTCATTTTCAATAATCTCATTTCCGATGTTATCTTCTTTTAAGGTCTTGGCCCAATTTGATAATTGATAATATTTGAATTTTGATATCTTGCCTTCCGTTTGATCATATAGTAAATTCCAGGGAATTATCTCGTTACCTTTTAGTAATTGTCCCCATAATAGTATTCCTGCTGTTTTAAGTGGTAATGCTAGAGTGTCTTTTAAGCAATCCGGCGTCCCTGGAGAATCCCATATTGGTGCTTTAGTGCTATAGTATGGTATATTTACTAAACTTCTTAATTGGAACCAAAGTTTAGCAGCATTGAGTAGAATCTTTAATTTTTTTTTTTTTTTTAATTTTGGGTGACCAAATTTATACAAGAAGTGATCTGTGTTCTCCGTCATACTTTGCAGGAAACTTGGGTAGTATTGATGCTTCCTTAGTAGAGATCTAGAATTCTTAAATTGGAAGGACCTATAATATTCAAATAAATCAGGACTAGCTATCCCTCCTTGCTCTCTCTTCCTCCTTAGTTTGTTCCAGGCTATTCTCGTTCCTTTGGAGGCCCAGATGAAACTTGCAATCTCGCTTTGTATCTTCCTCATGGGTTCTTTTTAAAATCCAATGGTATAGTGTTAAAAAGATATGTAAACTTTGGAATAATCGACATTTTTATTACATTTGATCTTCCCAAAAAAGTTAATGATAAGCTTGACCATGTTTTAAGTATTCTTCTCATTTCTTTAGCGATTATCATTAAATTTAATTGTGGGACTTTATCCAGTTCTTTGACTAAAGTGACTCCTAGGTATTTTAATTTGTCCCTATTATAGGGTGAAGTTGAGTTACAATTCCAGCTCATTGTTTCCGTTTTTTCTTTGTTTGTTAAGTAACCTGAAACTTTTCCAAAATCGCTCATCATCTTGTCCACTACTTTATGTGTATTTTCGTATTCTGTTGTGAAGACCATTAGATCATCCGCATATAACGCTATTTTTTTGGACCAGTTTTGGTATCTGAAAGGGAAAATCTGTGGGTGACCTCTAATCAGAACAGCCAATGGTTCAATATATAGGTTAAAAAGTAACGGCGACAGTGGACACCCTTGCCTTGTACCACGTTGTATTTGAATATTATTAGTAAGACTGCCATTAACAATAACTTTAGCTCTTGGGTTCTTATATATTGCTTTTATAGCATGAGCAACACTATCCCCAAGATCATATTTTCCTATTGCTGCGTTTAGAAAGGCCCAATTTACCCTGTCAAAAGCTTTGGCTGCATCATAGGTGATTATAGTTAAGGGAAGTTTTTTGGAGGTGGCGATATCAATTGCCGCAAACAACTCATGGGTAATTTCATGGATTTGCCGCCCTTTTATAAAGCCCTTCTGATTTGGGTTAATCAATTTAGGCATAACCTTGGCCAGTCGTTTTGCAATAACCAATGTAAAGATTTTATAATCGCAGTTAAGCAGCGATATTGGTCTATATGACTCACAACTCTTTGGATTTTTCCCCGGTTTTAAAATAATGCTAATTATCGCATCATTCCAAGAGTCTGGAATTTTTTCATGGTCTATATATATGCAATTCATTAGATCTGTTAGATGGTTAACTAGATGCTCATTTAATGTTATATAAAATTCGTTTGGTAGGGCGTCTGGTCCAGCGGCTTTTCCTCTTTTTAAGTTGTTTATTACTTCTTTGACTTCCTCCGATTTAATTCTTTGAGTTAACTCTGCCTTTTCTTCCTTTGTTAGTTTAGGGATAGAGATAGCTTCTAGGAATTTCCCTATTTGTTCTTCTGTTGGATTTGTATCTTCGTCATATATACCCGAAAAATATTTTTAAAACTCCTGTCTTATTTTATCGTCATCGAAGGTTTCTATTGATTGATCTGGTATCTGGATGCATGGTATATTACTCCTAGATTGTTCACTTTTGATTTTCCATGCCAATAACTTCCCGCAGCCTTCCCCGTATTCATAATCCGCTAATTTACTATTTTCCCATTTTTCTCTCACTATATTTTCTAGAAAACTTTCTAGTTTTTCTTTTGATCTTTGGAATTTTATCCCCAGTTCTTCTTTTCTTTCCGGAACAGTTTCGTTCTCTAATTCTACTTCCAATTTTTTGATATCCACTTCCATCTTATTGATTTCCAATTTCTTCGTTCTTAATTTATGTGCTCCTAGGCTGAGCAATTTTCCCCTTATCACAGCTTTATAAGCATCCCAAGTTATTTGTTTTGAAGTGTCCGTTGTATTTTCTTCAAAGTACTGTGATGTGGCCGTTTCTAGTTGATTAGTATACTGTTTTTTATGTAGTAAAGAACGATCTACTGTCCATCTACCAGGGGTTGTATGTTTGGGTGCAAGCAGAGTTAATTTTACCGCTGAGTGATCGGAAATATGAGCCGGAATATGTTCAATACTAGTGACTCTATTCCGTAAAGATCTGTTTAGGAGAAAGAAATCTATCCTAGATTTGTGTCCCAATTTCTTGTTGTGATAAGTAAAAGGATATATCTTATCTCCCTTTTGTGGCCACATATCTTCCAGATCTAGATCTTTTTTATATATACTTAGCCATTCCCTCATCTTGGGTAAGTTGAGTTGCTTAGTTGAGGGTGCTCTATCCTTTTGTGGATTCATTATTATGTTATAGTCTCCTCCTATTATAATGGGGTCAGATGTTAATAAAAGTTCCGAATAAAGGTTTTGAAGAGGTATCGGGTCATCCAAGTTTGGGCCATAGTAGCCTACAATATTCAATGTAAACCCTCCTATTCCTATTTTTGCTATGGCCCATCTTCCCTTATTGTCTACTTTCTTGCTTATCAGTTTTCCTTTCAAAGAATTTTTTACAATAATTGCTACTCCTTTCACATTACATTCTTGAGTAGTACATATACATGATCCGACCCAGTTAAGTCTTTTTATTATCTGATCCCATTCCGTGCTAACAAGGTGAGTTTCCCCTAATATGATAATCTCACTGTCCGTCTCCTTTATGTATTCTATAATTTTCCTCCTTCTGTTCGGGGTTCTTAGACCATTGACATTCCATGATAGTATATTTATTCTTTTTTCTTTCTCCATTTCTTCATTTCTTTTTAATGAGTTCTCCAGTCGGATCTATGTTGAGACACTCTTGTACATATTTTATTTGCCATCCTTTGACTCCGTTCGGTTTATGAGGATATTTTTTCTGGATTTTTTCCCTATTTTGCTCCCCACCCTCGTGCTTTCTATTTACATTGTAGTTTTTTGTGAGATTCGTTTTTCCCCCCCTGAGGAAGCCTCCCTTCTTCTTTTGGGTGAAATTATCCACCCAGTTTGAGCTCCGACCTACCAGGTTTTTTAACTTATATTTATTGTGAGAGTTTTCTTTCCTTCTACTTTCTTTAGCAGGGTTTTTTCTTGAGGGATTTCTCTCAGTTTTCCAGTTTAGTTTGAGTTCTCCCTTACAGGCTGATCTTTTATCTGTTTTATAAAATTCTCTACATCGTGAGGCTCTCTAAAATTATACATTTTATTTTGCCACATTATTCTTAGTGCTGCTGGGAATTTCATCTGGACCGTTGCTCCCAATGTTTTCAGCTCCTGCATATATTGTCCCAACTCCCACTGTCTATCTAGCGTGGCTTTGCATATGTCAGAGCGTATTTTGAATGACCAATTATCTTTATTCAATGTTCCATTTTTTAAACCTTCACTCAGTATTTTTTCTTTAAGAGTGTAGGACATAAAATTAACTAGAATTTTCCTGGGTTTTTTCTTTTCTTTATTTTTCCTAAACGGATCTCTATGAACCCTCTGGATATTTTCCGTCAAGTTGTCATTTTTAGCCCACGGGAAAAATTCTTCGAGAAGTGCAACGATGAACGATTTTATGTCTGCTCCTTCCATGTTCTCTGGGACATTTAGTATCCTTAGATTATTTCTTCTTCCTTGGTTTTCCAACGATTCCAGCTTCTCTTTAATTATTTTCTCGCTGTCTTTTATTTTCGAAATTTCTTTTTGATTCATACTAACCTTTCCACTGAGAGATTCCACTACTGCTTCTACTGCAGTAACTCTCTGTCCCAGGGCATTTAATTTTTGGTCTAATCCTTCGCATACTTCACGTATCTTATTCTGATTCTCTTCAGAGACCAGAAATTTTTCATTCATTGCGGCCACTATTTTCTCGCAAATCCTTCGATGATTTTTTCGGTTGTCGTTACTTCTTGCCCTGTGGCCGCCATGGGGTGATTACTGGAATAGCGTTAGCCTGGGACGTTAATCTCTCCCCTCCAACACTTTTTGAGATCTCCTCCTCGTCCCCACTCAAGTTACTCGAGGTCTTATTGTCTACAAATGTTTTCCCTAGCAATTCCTCGGGATTAGTTGAGATCTCTGAGACCTCTCCCTGTGTAGTAAGGCCACTACTTCTTACTTGTAATGTCTCTTGAACCTTGAAATAGGATCGTAGTGAAGGAGTAACTCTGACTTTTTGATTTGTGTGAAGTTTTGATCTTTCAGGTCTTATTTTGACATTATCTGCCAGTTCTGCTAAACCAGGTAGCACTCTCCGTTTACGCTTAGTTATTCGTGGAGAAACACCTTTCTTTACAAGTGAGAACTGTGATGCTAGTTTGTGGTTCCTTAAACAGTAGGAGGATTTTCCTCCTCCTTCTAGGTCTTTGTTTTTCACTTCCTCCGTTATTTCACTGGAAACAGGGATTCTCCCACCTTTTCCCGAGCGTGTATTGTACACCTTCGTTTTATGCTGTATAGGTGTGTAATTTTCTCCTGCGTGCTTACCGGAGCCCTCTTTATTAGAACAGCTTACAATCAGATCCGGTTCTGTTATCATCAGTCTGTTTCTGCCAGTGCTGAGAGTACTTCTTGTGTTGTTATGCTCATTAATTGTTGCTTTTATCAAGCTCCCTGAAGTAACCTGAGCTCTGATACCCCGAGTAACTCGTGTACCTAGGGCAGGCACTCCCTCTTGAAAAAGTGAAAAATCCTTTTCAGTATTCATTAGCCAGGAGCATATTTGCACATTAATATTACTAATGTACTCCCTACTCTCTTTATTTTCACTTTTTAAAACCCTCGTTGGTTGGAGTGCGATCTCCGTTCTGCCCTGTTGGCTCGTCTCGCTGCAGTTCTGCCTGTCAAATTCTCCTCCGCTGATCCCACCACTCCTGCCCCGGAACTGAAAGGTGACTTTCTGGAACGCCCTCCGGCAGTTCCGCGTTGCTCTCTGCGCACTCACCCAGACTCCGGCTGCCGAGGGACACCGCCGTGGGAGACCCTGCTTCAGAAGTAAGTCCCGGCTCCCATTTACCATTTCTTTTCTTTGCTTTCTTTCTCTGGGTCCACTCACGGAAGGCTGCGCCGCTTAATCCCCTTTCACAGCCTGCTAATACCGCGAAAAGGAAACTCTGCTATTCCATATGCTTCTCAGTAAACTGGTCTCTGTCGGAGCTCCCGACCGAGCGTGTTAGCCGGCCGCCATCTTCCTCCGAAATCTGCGTGAGCCTGCGGATGCCGAGTCGGAGGGCTCGGTGAAAATGGAGCGACGCAGGTAGGAATAACCGGGGAATAGAGGGTGAGGAGGTGTGCTTAGGATTTCACAGCGATTAAAGGATTTGTGACGCTGTGTGCAACACCATCTGCAAATAAATGTTTCCTCATGTCGGCCGACGTGGTGAGAGCGCGGGAGGCGGCGGCTATGGAGATGTTCTCCGACACCCTCCCAGCGACTAGTGGAGCTAAAGAACAAACCAAAGAGAGCCCACATATAAACAATTCAGTTAAAGATCTATTAAAAAAACTAGAGAAAAAAATGAGATCGGAACAAAACAAATGGTGAGAGTCCAGGTCATTACAGCGTTATATTGATGTAGAAACAATTCCCAGAGGCTTAAGAATCTTAACAGCTCCAAGTTATGACAACCCCAATCCAGAATTGATGAGGGAATGGGCTGAATGTAACCTTGAATCATCAAGAAGGTTAAAACTCATCCTAATAAAATATGCTGACATAGACAGGGTGAAATTACTTAAGGAAATTGATGAAATCAATGAAGAGTTGGAGACACTAAACCAAAAAGATGAGCAGACCAGATTACGAAATGAAATGATGGTTCGACTTAAAAAAGAAGAAGATAAAATTAAAGCACGAAAGGCGTTCAAGTTCCGGAGGGACAAGAACGATTATGAACTGGGCCAGATTTTCACGTTTGCCAAACGTTTTGACGCCATAAGGAAATCGAAATTCCATCCTGTGGAAAGCTTAACAGCAACATCCACAACATCCACAAGTCACTTTGCTCGAACATCCAATACTTCCCGATCTGATGCCAGTTCAATGGGAGGAAGTGAATCTGAATCAGAAATGCGCAATGTAGCAATGACGGGACAAAAACCCAAACCATCACCGGGAGAAGAGCTCAATTATTTATGCTACAAAAGACGCCAAATTTTACGCCCAAGGCCCCCAAGGAAACCAGAAGAACAAGTTACAAGCGGCAGCAGAGGCGTAAAGCAAACGCCAGGCGAGCCAAATCAGAACAAAAAAATAGGGAAGGGTTATTGGAAAAACAAATAGAGAGCGAAGACAAAACAAACAACACGATTGTCAATATAGGCAACATAAAATTAACCAAACAGGAGGAGAACATATTAAGCGTTGGATTATTGTATGCCCCACAGACAGATTTTGATTATGCAGCCACCAGATTGGATGTGTATAAAGGAGTACGCAAACTAAAATTGAAGAAACATTTTTTAATTAATAAGGTACCAACAGAACAAATCCAAAGTCAAACAGCAACATCTGTGGGAGCTGTTCATTTGGATCTATCACAATCAGATATACCCCTGTTACAAGTGATGCAAGATCTGTATGATGAAAATGTGGGACAGTCTAGTAGTAACAACATGGCATCCAACAGTAATATTTCCAAAATGCAAACACCTCAAGGCAATTAACTCCATTCAAACCCAGGTCCTCATTCAATCCTGTCGCTGTGCGGGACTCTATTGATATCTTTCACAAGATGGTTATCTCGCAAATTAAAACATTGAATAAAACTGTACAATTAAAAGAAAAAAACTCTAACAAGACAAATCAACAATACAGAAATCTGATTACCAAATTGTAGAAAGAGAAGAACATTGTCATCCATAACAGCGACAAGGGTGGAAATATAGTGATTTGGCCACTAGCAAGCTATAACAAAGAAGCCTTCAACCAGTTAAATGATCGCACCTGCTATAATCGTACCAATATAGCTAATCTGAAAGCCAAGTACAAAGAGTTTTATACTAAACTCTCTAGATGGAAAAGTGCAAATCTAATCAGCGTTGATGAAAACAAATATCTGAAAAACGACAATCCTACAACCCCTACTATGTATTTTATCTCAAAAGTCCATAAGAATGCCATGAACCCTCCTGGGCGACCTATCATCTCTGCCAGGGAGGGATTATTGGACCATACTACAAAATATGTTGATTACTGTTTGCAATGTTTTGTACAGGACCTAACATCGTATGTCAAAGAACCCAGTGACTTTTTAAGGAAGATTTCTAAGTTTGTTTGGCCGTATGATTTTCTTTCAATTGCCTTAGACGTGACCGCATTATACGCAAGCATTGAACACACTGATGGTATTGCAGCAATTGAATATTATCTGGCTCGTAGGTCTGCGCAGTACAAGGAGCACAGTAATATGTTGATTGAAATTATTAGATTTTGTTTATTTAATAACATTTTCATGTTTAACAGTCAATTGTATCAGCACACCAGAGTTGTTGCCATGGGGGCCAGCTTCTCACCTAGTTATGCCTGCCTACATATGGGCATGTGGGAGGAGCTGGTCCTCATGGAAGAACATAGTCAATGTATGAACAACAATGTCAAAATGTGGTTACGCTACATTGATGACTTGTTCGTAGTGTGGCATGGAACATTAGAACAAGCCAACACATTTGTAGAAAGCATTAATTCTAATAGTATCTATCTTCATTTCACTGCGGCAATCAGTCAAACTAGTGTTGAGTTTTTAGACACTCAGGTATACATCAACAACAAAAAAATGGAAACCCATTTATTTCGGAAGAAAACAGCGGGTTAATCTACTCTCCAAGCGAGTAGCTCGCACCCTAAACACCTCATCAACAGCATACCCTACGGGGAAATGCTACGTCTACGACGCATATGTAGCAACAGTGAAGATAGCACAACAGGAGAGTAGAGTACGATTTGAACAGAGAGGTTACCCTGTCAAGGTAATATAAAAGGCCATCATTAAATCCATGTTGTTGACAAGAGAAGAAGCATTATAAGAAAAAATAAAAGACACAAATATCCATGTTGATAGGAAACGCAATGTAAGTGACCACGGGAAAGAGAGGATTTTAGATTAATTATGAAATACAGTAAACAACAGAAGTCACTGAATAAAATTATCCAGCAAAATTGGCCTCACGTGCGAAATCACCTGGTGATTGGACCCCTGCTACCGCAGAGGGTGTCCATCACCTACAGCAAAGCACCATCTATGAGGGACATTTTGGTAAAAACAAGCCCAGAGGTCATTGATAATAGTAGCTGGTTACAATCGAATAATGGGTTCTACAAATGCAAAACATGCAAAGCATGTTCCCATGGCATTAACAAAAGCACATACAACACACCGTTCAGTGAAAAAGCTTGTAAGATCTCCAAACTGTTAACCTTCAAAACAGAATTTGCTGTCTATGTGCTGTTGTGTCCTTGTGGCCTACAGTACACAGGCAGCCCAAACTTGCCGGTGCATGAGCGAGTTTTGCAACATCTACGAGCTATTACAAATCAGGACAATACATATCCTGTGTCGCGTCACTTCAGGGAAAAAATGAATCGAACAACTTAAACCTGAAGTATTATGTAATAGACGCAGTCCCCCCAGTAGGAGAGGAGGTGATCGGGAAAACAAATTAAGAAAGCTGGAAACCAGATATATATTACAGCCAGATTCCAAACATCCTGGGGGTTTGAATGCCACAGAAGATTTGCACACTTATTTACCATGAAGAGGTTTGGCACAGATCTACGGAACACATGGGAATACTATACAGCAATTTTTTACTTTTAACTTTTTGATACACAGTTTTATGAACCTATTTATTCTATGGCAATTTTAGATGGCTTATATATTAGGAAAATGAAAACAGGAGTATGTATATATTTATATAATGATATTTATCTGTTTGAGATATTTATGTATTTATACATATGAGCATGACTTTGCACAATATTCCTATCCCTTCAATTGAGTTATCAGATTGCTTTGTTATGGGACTCTTCAAATTGTGGTAAAAAGGGAAAACGTCAACAATTTTGATTGAATGGTATTTATTTCAATATCTAACAAAGACCTGAATAGACTCTGGGAGATCACAATATAAATTATAGGAAATGAGACCTAGACACTCCAAACCACCATAAAGGGTGTTCAAAATGATATTAAGTTTTTTTTTGTTTTTTTATACACACACATCACTTATGCACTTTATAGCACATAGCACTTTGGGTTTATGTATCGTGTATCATCATTATAAAGTCAATCAACATGAACAAGTGACAACATTGTTTTATAAAGGGGATTGATCCTGAATTTTTTCTTAGCATTGTGTATGGCTTGATTGTTTTATATTACATGGTATTTTACCTGTATTCAATGGATATTTAAACTGAGAGAAACACAATTAGATAATGCATGATGTGGCACTGTAAATACGATTCTAATCAGTGCTGTGGGCGATAATCAGACAAGCAATCCAAACATTACAATGTAAGAAAATAATGGATTGAGCTCAAATCCTCAAATTGTATGAACTTATATGTATGTATTTTTTCTATGTTCATGATGACAACATCACTTGATACAAACTGAATTATGCACTGTCATTTAAATACTGCACATTCTGAACTTGCCACTGTCATGTGAACAAGGTTCGGACGAGCCGAAATGCGTAATGGCGACTACAGAGGAATAAATAATTCTGCACCAAACCTGGGTCCGTGTCCGTCTTTGGATGTATCCTGCGGAATGACCTGTAATATATATATATATATATATATATATATATATATATATATATATATATATATATATTTCCAAGGGTAAATAGATACGGACTCTCAGGGATCCAGTAAACCAACCAATTATTTATTTTCAACCGCTACGCGTTTCGACACTCGTGGTGTCTTGATCACACGATCATGCTGTTGTAAACCAACGTGCCTTAATACACTCAATGGTAAACACAGAGGCAGGACTCACCTAGTATGTCTAAGAACTTGCGTGATTAACACAGTGGCCATTTTGTAACATTAGAGTATATATATGCATGTTATACACAGTGGTACATTCTGATCCTTGTGGTACTTTTAAACATCAGAAAAAACGGGTTTTATGCTTATTAAAATGTACCACTGTGTATAACATACATATATGTATTCCAATGTTACAAAATCGGAAATCATGCCACAAGAACATTGATACACATTGCCATTAATTTTAAATTTTAAATGCAACAAACACTGAGAATCTGTATGCGTACGCATAAAATCCGTTTTTTTCTGTGGCTTAATAACACGAGCACTAGTCCTTGTAAATACGCATAAAACCCGTTTTGTACTATCCAGCATTTTCCCTGACTTATGTTGGATTGGATTTAGAATAGTAAATTATTATATACTACTGCAATCCTCTGTAGTATGTGTGCCACTTCAGAGTCACTTTTTGTGTTCTTTAAAAGTTCCAGTTTAAAAGTGTACCGTTTAAAATCACTGCATCCAAATGGACTGAACATTACTGACAACAAAACCTGATTACTGCATATCTCAAGAGCTCTCAGGACTGCATTGATTCCACATTCCAAATGGAATCTTCACTCATGATGCTGTTTGAAAATTCAGCTGTGTCATCTGTGCAGCCACAGAGTAAACCATCTTGTAATACCTGAGGAAGGCGGAAGCTGAAACGTTGTAGTGGAAATATATTTTTGTTCTTGGTGAATCTATCTGTTTGAGTCACTTCTTTCTTGGATATTTTATTTCTTTGTGACTCATTGTATCCTTTGGGATCCAGATTTTTCCCTGGCTGGCTGTTGTTTTCTTGTGATCCTTCATCTTCAAGTAAGTATATATATATATATTCACTGAAAAAACCATAGGTTTCAGGGGTGTTATAGTTAGCTGGACTTTTCACTTGTACAAAACCATTGAAATTCCCCCGTTATAGTTAGTTCAGCTAACTATAACTCGCGCGCCCGCAATGCACTGCTGATGACGCCACATATTACATCACTCATGACATGGTCAGTGACATCACTCATGACATCACCGATGACATCTCAAATGACATCACTGATGGCATCATCCTTGTGATAGAGTGGCAGACCTCCTCTCCCCCTAATATAACCTTTGATACACACATTCAAAAATAGAAACTCAAATTTTCAAAACAATTGACATACCAATATCAGTTACAACAACCCCTTCAGTAATTCTAAGATCCCCATACACATCCACTCATTCAGCAACAGTCCTATACAGTCACTCATACATGTTCTCACTCATCATATGTACTCATACACCTATACATCCTGTTACACAATGCCACTCATCCATAGAGTTACTCTCACACATAGTCACTCATGCTAAGAAAGAATCAAACATACATTTACTTGCATATACAGTTATACACACACCACCACACTTACATCTACGGAAACTTACACATACTTAGTCTTTTAAACAATCACTTATAGAAACACATACTTATTCATACAGGAACTCTTTCAATCTCTCACTCTCACATATACTCACTTATATACACCAATAGTCACATATACTAGTTTAAAACATATGTAGTTACTCATAAAGACACTATTGAGACAGTCATTCACTCACTAACACACCCATACACACACTCATCCACCCATACAGTCCTGCACACATGCTGTCTTCAACACATACAAACAGTGAGTCACTCATTCATGTTTTGAAAATGTTAGTCTCTATTTTTGAATGTGTGTATCAAAGGTTATATTAGGGTGAGAGGAGGTCTGCCACTCTATCACAAGGATGATGTCATCAGTGATGTCATCAGTGATGTCATTTGAGATGTCATCAGTGATGTCACTGACCATGTCATGAGTGATGTAATATGTGACGTCATCAGCAGTGCATTGCGGGCGCGCGAGTTATAGTTAGCTGAACTAACTATAACGGGGAAATTTCAATGGTTTTGTACAAGTGAAAAGTCCAGCTAACTATAACACCCCTGAAACCTATGGTTTTTTCAGTGAATTTCTGAGGTTTTTTAAATGCTAATTCCTAACTATAACGTGCCTGAAACCTATGGTTTTTTCTGTGAATTTCAAAGGTTTTTTAAATGCTAATTTCTAACTATGCCTACAGAGATAGGACATGTGAAGAAAGAAGAAAAAAAAGAAGCAACAGAAGTCCTCAAAGACGAAGAAAAGTGCAGGAAGAAGGATAACGTGCAGAAAGAGCAAAAAGAAGAGCAGAAAGAATCCTTGTTGCAAGATCATCCTGTACCCTCAACTTTTTCAGACGGATACTGGTGGTAACTGAGTCTGACTAACCAGTCCTAGAGCCAGTGCTATGTTAAAAGACACTTAGAATACAGTGAAAACACCTACATACACTAGGGAACATTATGCGTCGGGGTCCCCCTGTGATTAGCATGACCTCCTCTGTAAGCCCCTAGTATATAATAGGGCAGGGGGATTAAAACTACCTCTTTAAACAGGCCACAGGGCGTTTTTGTACACGTTAACTCAGGCCCCGTCCCCTCCCTTCACCACTGTGTAAACACGCCCAGTGGCCGTTTTTAGTTGGGAGATTAAGTTTGTTTGAATCCTGAGGGTCCCTAGGGTCCAACTAGCCCACTAGGTACCTCCAGTAAGTGCCACAGAGCTGCGTTGCAGAGAGGTGTAAAAAGTGGCACGGCCTGGACCACCTCTCTGCAATGCAGCTCAGTGGCGCTTACTGGAAGCACTTGGTAGGCTAGTTAGCCCCCAGGGGCCCTCAGTATTGAAGGGAAATTATATCCCCAATTTAAAACGTGCCATAGTGCGTGTTTGCACACGTCACCTCAGGCCCCGTCCCCTCCCTTCACCACTGTGTAAACGCGCCCTGTGGCTGTTCTAAGTTGAGAGATTAAGTCCCCTTGAATCCTAAGGGTCCCTAGGGTCAAACTAGACCACTAGGTACCTCCAGTAAGCGCCACAGAGCTGCGTTGCAGAGAGGTGTAAAAAGGGGCTTGGCCTCAGAACACCTGTCTGCAGCGCAGCTCCCTGGCGCATACTGGAGATGCCTGTTGGGCTAGTTGGCCCTCAGGAACCCTCAGTATTGAAGAGGAATTAATTCCCCAACTTACAACTCGCCAGGGGGTGCGTTTGCAGAGTGCTGCAAGGAGGGGGCGTGGCCTCCGGCATGATGCCAGTCTTTTATTTATTTTAATTTTTTAAGAAGGGGGGCTGTGTGGTTCCCCTTCTTATTCTAATTTATTGGCCCTGATGACCCCATCCCCCAGGGCCTGTCTCCTAATTATATTTTTTTGACCCCAATCCCCAGGGCCGGCCACTGTTTTTTATTATTTTTAAAAAATATATATTTAGAGACACACCTAGTACATGCTGGACAAACCATACGTACCTATCACCATGACGATTTGCGTGATATTCATTAAAAGGCGACTATGCATACAATGAATCCACGTGGAATGTATTTACACCACTAGTGAAGCTCTGACATGTCTGATGCCCTACCGTGCCTAATCCCGGTAGACACCCTTGTCGTTTATTTATACAAACATGGGTAGCTATTGACGGGCACATTTAATACACATGCACACCAAGCCATTCAAAGGGGATTCGACAAAAATTCGACCAAAACTATGCAAGAAACCCCCCTCACGGTTAATAAAACACACATCCACTGCCGAATGTGTAATACTTTTTATTTTACTCTCTGGAAAGGGGACGAACATCACTTGAGAGTCACAGCGCGCTCCTGGCAGAGCCCAATGCTGTGTTACACCCACCATTGCCTGCCGAGTGCCACACACCTCTGTGTTGTATTCCACCAGCTAGTGCATATGCTATGACACTCTCTAGCCCATGTGCACTGTAACACCACCCCGTGAATATGTCATGCCACACTTGTCTTCGCACGGGTTATATTGCCCCATCTAACGTGCCTTCCTCGATGCCTATGTTATAACGCACAGTGCTATGCCATACTTATTACAATCTGGGATCTTTGTCACAGTGCATATGCAACGTTACACTCCCCAGCACATATTTTATATTACAACTTTAGAGACTAGTTAGGTTACACAACACTGCCCTGTGCATATTACACTCCAAGGCGCATATCGCATAGCACGCGCTAGTGCCTGCGCTATCTCGCGCTCTCCAATGAATCTGTCATTGCGCACAATGTATTGCATATTATATTTCACGCCCGCCTCATCTTATATCACACTTTTTGGTGCATTGTTTATACCATACACTATATCTAGTTTTCATTTTCAATCGTGCTCTCAGGACTATGTTCTATATAACACTGTGTTCACCTACCCTTTTCACGGGCATTACATTTTGCGATAGGGAGAGGAGGGTCAGGGGGTGTTTCTGCCAATTGAGTCCGGAGTCACAGTCACAAATGTCCTCTTCTTCCTGAATAAAAGTGAGATTATGCTGCATACTTGTTCATATTTTAAGTAGTTCGCACAGACACACGTTTTAAAAACAATAAAGTTCCTAATAACCGCCTTCTCTGAACAGTTAGCTTGCTGCCCCATCCCCCTCCTCCCTATCCTCTGTTGTGTGAATCCATGGACTAGCCTCCTCCCTCCTGCCATGCATGGTCTGATGTGCTGCCACTGCCCTCAGTTTAGTATGATGTACCAGTCCACTCCTCCTGCCCTCCATTGCCCAATTCTATGCCCCATCATTGACCACCTGCTTAAACTCTGTGCTTAGCTTGCTGCCCCTATTCTCCTTCCCCCTGCCCTCCGATGTCTTTGTGCATGCCCCTGCTCCATCCTTATTGCCCACCATGTTCCATAGAGCTGCCACTCCTATCTACTCTGAGTGTTCTGTTGAGCTGCCACTCCACTCCCACCTGCCTAGCATTGTCAGATGACTGTAACCTGTCCCTGCCACCTCCACCCTGCCTGTCCACATGCTATGCCTCTATCCTCTTCCTCCTGTCCTACATGGTCCATTGTACTGCCACACCCATCTGCCCTCCCTGGTCTGTTGTGCTGCAACTGCTCCTCCTGCCTGCCCCGTGCGGTCTGTTGTGAGGCCCCTTCTTCTGAACTTTCTTGTCTGTGCACAGGTCCTGACCCTCCCTTCTATCCTCCATCGTCCTTTGTGCATGCCCCTGCACCCTCCTTCTTGCCAATCATAGCCATTGTGCTGCCACTAACCCTCCCACTTGCCATGCATGGTCTTCTGTGCTGCCATGGCCCCTCCCACCTTCCCTGTGTGGTCAGTTAGCTGCCCCTGACCCCCTCCCACCTTCCCTCCATGGTCTGTGTGTATGCCATAACAGTCTCACTGTTGCTCTTCATGGTGTGTCTTGCTTCTAGTGCCCATCCTGCCTGACCTCCATGGCTATCTTGCTGCTCCTGCCCTGCCCCCTTGCCCCCAGCCCTCTGTTTACATGTGCAGACCCCTACTCCCTCCCTCCTGGCTTGTCTGTTCCATTGTAATGCCCCTGATCCGTCCCTCCTGCCCTTTATGGTCTATTATGCTGCAGCTTTCTCTCCTGTCTGTCCATTATGGTCAGCTAGCTACCATTGCCTCTTTCCCTTCTGTTCTCTGTTGTCCATGTTCATGGTCCTGTCCCCTCCCTCTTGCTTTCTATGGATTGTTGTGCTGCACTCCCGTCCCGCATGCCCTGTGTGGTGTATTGTGCTGCTGCAAACCCTGATGCCTGCCCTGCAGGGTCAGTTTGGTGCACCTCTCCATATCCCTCCTGTCCTCTGTTATCCAAGTCCATGTCCCTACCCCATTTCCTTCCATGATCCAATGTACCATACTTGCGAACATTTTGAACTTGGTAAGAGGGAGATTTTGAAAAAAAACTGGGGTATTGATTTTCCCCTTTGAGTTACATTGAAAAAGAGGAGATTGTAGACAGGAGACAGATCAAATAAAGCCCATTTGAGCTTAAAAACATTGGACGTTTCCTGGCTGAATCGGGTCTGTTGGCATGTATGGTTGTACTACCATTGCCTCTTCCTTCTGCCCACAATGGTCTATTACATGGTTCCATGATGGAATATCGTTAACATAAATATCGTCAGAAATAAATATCGTCACTAAAATATCGCTTACATTAATATCGTCATCCTATACTTAAACAAGAATTCACACAAATATCGATTTTTTTTTATCGACAACCCTAATATCGTTCACACTAATATCTACAACATAAATATCGACTACTACATTATCGACTTTATTTTAAATATCATTACCTTACACATTTATATCGACTACACTGACATCGACGACCTATCTGCTTATAGAAATATACAAAAAATATTGTCTTTTTATTACCAACTCGATATGCACGATTCTTTTATTTTACTCACTTGTTTTTACTATTTTACTTTACAAAACTATTCACACATATAATTATTTAGTTTTCCTAATACTTATTGATATAAAAATATATAATATATGTTAAAAAAAATTACATTTACTGATACTATCATACACTCCGATGGCCTAAATGTGAAACACATTTCATTATTTTCTACATATAAACTATTTACATATAAAACAAAAAAGCACATATAAAACTTTTTACAATGTACTTTAACAAACAAATAGTGATGCAACAAACTCTTACGAAAATAACGGTTTTCTAATTCGAAATTACGTTCTCGACCAATGATTTTGAAATTTCACTAATTGAACCAATCAAAAGCTACCATTAATTAACTCACTAATATAAAAACAATTATACACTTAACGTAATTTACCATTTTTGGCACAAACGTGGAGAAAAACGGTTACCTTGCTGAGAGAAGAGAATACAAACCTACAACTACAACTACAAAACGTCATACTACACTTCAAGTAAGTAAAATCCCATTGCTTTTTTCATTCGAACTTAGCAAAAAGTAGATAAACTCCCTAATTTAAAAACTGTTCTTCTTTAGAGTGAAAACAAAACATGTTGAACTTATCAACAACGACCAAAAAATTAGATGTAAAAACATTTATAAACTACCTTATCCATGTCTACTTAGATAGCTGATAAAAATTATTTAAACTTGCTAAGTAAATGTACTATTTACTTCATATGTTAACAACTACTATCATCCAAATACTATAAGTAACACAATGATTATTTTTTCCACAGACTCTACAAAATTATTTACCTATCTACAACTACACTACCAACATCTTCTACTACATCAAGTAAGTATAGTCACTGTATGTATAACAATTCTGAAAGTAAAATCAAACACCTATAACACTAAATCATGTCTTTCAATTATTCTTTAACACTACTACAGAACTTAAAAATAAGAAAATTCAGAAAGAGAAATAAGAATAAAAGAATTACCAGTGAAGCCACATAGTAAGTATATGTTCACGCTTTTTCCTGCTCTTATACACATCTCTGTAAATCGTCTTCAATGTTCTTAAAAATACATATATATATTTTCCACAGATCTACCTTAGAAATGGCAACTGGAGCTACTTTCATTACTTCGCAAAAAGGGAAACTAATGCTGAACTACATGGGTTACACCTACACCCAAGAAAGAGTAAAAGCGAATAAGACCCATTGGAAATGTAGCAAATATTACTCAAGTGCATGCTATGGTAGAGCAACAACTGTTGATAACAATGTGGTAAATGTACGTGAGCATAACCACCCACCAAATGTAACAGAAGTGGAAGTTAGAGAAGCACTGGAAACATTGAAAGATGCTAGTAAAGGATCACAAGAAACAAGCACTAGTATTTTGAAAAATGTTTTAAGCAAAGTGCCAGAACATGTGACAGGACAGCTACCTTCTATTCCCAACTTAAAAAGATTAATTTCAAAAACTAAACGTGCTTCAGATCCAACTCCACCAACGCCAGAAAGTTTTAAGGATATAAAAATATATCCTGAATATACCATTACACATAATGAGGATAAATTCCTAATGTATGACAACCAGAGTCATGACAAACGAGTTTTACTTTTTGCTACTAATAGTAATTTGCAAAAACTTAAATCATGTGAAACATGGATGATGGACGGGACTTTTAAAGTTTGTCCCAAACCTTTCTATCAACTTTACACCATCCATGGGGAATACCAAGATACAAATGTCCCTCTAATTTATACTCTGCTGCCAAACAAAACAAATACCACCTACGTTGAACTTTTAACAAAGATCAAAGAATTAACAGATAATTACTATCCTCAAAGAATTATAATTGACTTTGAAATAGCCATGATTCAAGCTATCCTTAAGATATATCCCCATACCTCAATACAAGGTTGTTATTATCACTACAACCAAAGTATATGGAGGCACTTACAAAAATCTACCTTAAGCATTGAATATTGTACAAACAGTCACTTTGCTTATCAAATAAAAAAGTTGATTGCATTGGCATATGTACCAACAACAGAAGTAGCTAACTACTACAATTTATTAATTGACAGCCCTTTCTACCGCACCAATGAGAAAATACTAACTCCCTTCTTGGACTATTTTGAAGATACCTGGGTTGGAAGACTACATCGTTCAGGCCACCGTAGACAACCTAAATTTCAAATTCCATGGTGGAATGTGTATGCTAGTACAATAGCACAGAAAGCTAAAACTAACAACGCAGTTGAAGGATGGCATAATGCCTTCCAAGCCACTTTAGGAAGAAGTCAACCAACACTTCACAAACTAATCCAAAGCATTAAAAAAGAACAAAGCTACCAAGAACTCAGAATAGAGCAATCCCTTTCTAAAATTGGCCCTAAACTAAGTAAACAAGCATTAAATATGTACGAATATCTCCAGCAAAAAACTAGACTGTACCCAAGTATAGAAGGTCTAGCATACTTAGACCTAATAGCTAAATCCATCCTTTAGATATAAATTTACCATGTTTAGTAATAATTTACTTTTTATTCTTAAAAAACAAATGAATATTGTAAAATATACATTAATATGTTCAATAGAATTATATATTAATTGTTTATTGTATATTAAAAAATGTTTTTCATTGTTAAATATTTTTCTCAGATGTTAAAAAATGTAAATTTATGTTATGTACATATCGTGATAAAATCAATGTCATAAAAAATATGTAATATATTAAATTTTTATAAAAAATATAAAAATTTAATATACTAATGTATGCATAATTGAAACTGTATTTATGTACAAAACTGCAATATAATTTGTTAACAACAATTATGTTAAATGTTTTATAAAATGTTCAAAATCTTTGCAGTAACAAATTAAACTATGAATAAAAAAAAAGATCTAAAAATTGTTATTTCTTAATTTAGAAACTTGTCATATGTATGTAAAAATGTTATAAAAATGTTTTTAATTTATATTGTTGAAATGAATATTACAACATGACATATATTATTCTTAGTAAAAATAGTAAATAGATAATGCTGGATAATAAACCATAATAATTAACTATTCTAACTCCAATCCTACGTAAGTCAGGGTAAATGGTGGATAGTAAACCATTATAATTAACTATTCTAACTCCAAACAAAACATAAGTCAAGGAAAGTGCTGGATTGTAAACCATAATAATTTACTAATCTAACTCCAATCCAACATAAGTCAGGGAAAGTGCTGGATTGTAAACCATAATAATTTACTATTCTAAATCCAATCCAACATAAGTCAGGGAAAATGCTGGATGGTAAACCATAATAAATTACTATTCTAACTACAAACATAACATAACTCAGGAAAAGTGCTGGATAGTAAACCATAATAAATTACTATTCTAACTCCAATCCAACATAAGTCAGGGAAAGTGCTGGATAGTAAACCATAATAAATTACTATTCTAACTCCAAACATGACATAAGTCAGGGAGAGTGCTGGATAGTAAACCATAATAAATTACTATTCTAACACCAATCTAACATAAGTCAGGGAAAGTGCTGGATTGTAAACCATAATAATTTACTATTCTAACTCCAATCCAACATAAATCAGGGAAAGTGCTGGATTGTAAACCATAATAATTTACTATTCAAAGTCCAATCCAACATAAGTCAGGGAAAGTGCTGGATAGTAAACCATAATAAATTACTATTCTAACTCCAAACATAACATAAGTCAGGGAAAGTGCTGGATAGTAAACCATAATAAATTACTATTCTAACTCCAAACATAACATAACTCAGGGAAAGTGCTGGATTGTAAACCATAATAATTTACTATTCAAAGTCCAATCCAACATAAGTCAGGGAAAGTGCTGGATAGTAAACCATAATAAATTACTATTCTAACTCCAAACATAACATAAGTCAGGGAAAGTGCTGGATAGTAAACCATAATAAATTACTATTCTAACTCCAAACATAACATAACTCAGGAAAAGTGCTGGATAGTAAACCATAATAAATTACTATTCAAACTCCAATCCAACATAAGTCAGAGAGAGTGCTGGATAGTAAACCATAATAAATTACTATTCAAACTCCAATCCAACATAAGTCAGGGAAAGTGCTGGATAGTAAATCATAATAAATTACTATTCTAACTCCAAACATAAAATAAGTCAGAGAGAGTGCTGGATAGTAAACCATAATAAATTACTATTCAAACTCCAATCCAACATAAGTCAAAGAAAGTGCTGGATAGTAAACCATAATAAATTACTATTCTAACTCCAAACATAACATAAGTCAGGGAGAGTGCTGGATAGTAAACCATAATAAATTACTATTCTAACTCCAATCCAACATAAGTCAGGGAAAGTGCTGGATAGTAAACCATAAAAAATTACTATTCTAACTCCAAACATAACATAAGTCAGGGAGAGTGCTGGATAGTAAACCATAATAAATTACTATTCTAACTCCAAACATAACATAAGTCAGGGAGAGTGCTGGATAGTAAACCATAATAAATTACTATTCTAATTCCAATCCAACATAAGTCAGGGAAAGTGCTGGATAGTAAACCATAACAAATTACTATTCTAACTCCAATCCAACATAAGTCAGGAAATGTGCAGGTTAGTAAACAATATAAATTTTTCTATCTAAATTATTTTTTATACCCTATTACCCTATAATACCAAAATAATGCTTCTTCAATATTAATTTAATATTTTTTATTAATATTAAAAAATAAATTTCATGTAAAATTTAAAATTTCGAAGTTAAATTTTGATTTCATGATAAATTTCTAATTTATTAATATTTTCTACACTTTTAAAACACAAGATTTTTAAATTACTACCCACCCTAATCCCCTATAATACCAAAAACCCGCTCCTAAAATTTTTTGGGGGAAGTTTAAAATTTAATTACAAATTTAATTTGGTGAACAATTCGAAATTTCTAATTAAAATTTCGATTTCTTAATTATTTTCTAATATTTGTATATTTTAGAAATTTTGTAAAAACCAAATTTTAAATTACTACCCACCCTTATCCCCTATAATACCAATAACCCGCTCCTAAAATTTTTTTTTTGAATTCTAAAATTTAATTACAAATTTAATTTCGTGAACAAATCGAAATTTCTAATTAAAATTTCGATTTCTTAATTATTTTCTAATATTTTTATATTTTAGAAATTTTGTAAAAACCAAATTTTAAATTACTACCCACCCTTATCCCCTATAATACCAATAACCCGCTACTAAAATTTTAACAATTCTTTTGTAGAAAATATTTTTTAACACATATTATTACTAGTAGGAGTTTTGGAAGTTTAAAATTTAATTACAAATTTAATTTGGTGAACAATTCGAAATTTCTAATTAAAATTTCGATTTCTTAATTATTTTCTAATATTTTTATATTTTAGAAATTTTGTAAAAACCAAATTTTAAATTACTACCCACCCTTATCCCCTATAATACCAATAACCCGCTCCTAAAAATTTTTTGGGGAATTTTAAAATTTAATTACAAATTTAATTTCGTGAACAAATCAAAATTTCTAATTAAAATTTCGATTTCTTAATTATTTTCTAATATTTTTATATTTTAGAAATTTTGTGAAGACCAAATTTTAAATTACTACCCACCCTTATCCCCTATAATACCAATAACCCGCTACTAAAATTTTAACAATTCTTTTGTAGAAAATATTTATTAACACATATTATTACTAGTAGGAGTTTTGTAAGTTTTTTAAAAACATAATACATATTTTTTTATAAATTTTATAACAACTTATATTTTTCTGTCGATATTATATGAAACGACATTTTGATCAACGATATTCTGTTCATCGATATTTTTTCTTGACGATATTTTTGTCATTCTCAAGAAACGATATTTTTAACAAAGATATTTTCTATTACGATATTTTTCACAGTCGATATTCTTACCACGATATTAATGCTAGTCGATATTTTCCCGTCGATATTCTATCTTTATACCCTATTACATTGCCACAGCCTCTCTTGCAAGTCCTGTATTGTTAGTTTGTTGCCCCTGCCCAACTTTCCACTGCCCTCCATAGTCTGTTGTGCTGCCACGGACCTTCCTGCCTGCTCAGTGTGGTTAAATTGTTGCCTTTGCACCCTCCTACCTGCCTTCAATTTTCAGAGTCCGTGCCCCTGGCCTCTGCCTCTCAACAGTATCCTAATGAACAACTAGATTGCTAACATTCTATATTTATTACAAAAGTGTGGAATGCCTGACGTCATCTTGATGTAATCAAAACTGTAACACCTCTAGCATTTCCTTTAGAAATTACATATATGAGAGGGTCTTATTGGCATCAAAATTATGGTTAGTGCTCTACAAGACTAAAATAAGGACATATTTTCTGAGTTTTCAAATAGCGACAAAGCACTTTTAAATTATTTGTTATCTTTATGTTTTTTTATCCAGTTGACCACTTGATTAAATGTTGCACTTAGGGGAGAGGATTTGGTGTTACTTCCAGAACTGCAGACTTTGCAACTGGGGAACCAGGTTGGAGATTCTGCTTCAGCTCGACATTCTGTGATTCTGGTCAAATCACTTAGGGCCTCATGTAGGTAGCGAAATACCGGTCGGTAACGGCCGATTTTCGGTAAATATGCCGTTACCGACCGGTATTCAGACAAGTGAGATGTAGGAGTCCAAAAACCACTTTTCGGTAAATATGAGGCGGTAAATACCGATTCATAGTTACCGAATTCTAAAATACCGATTCATATTTACCGAATACATAATTAACGAATCGGTAAATATGAAGTGGTAAATATGAAGTGGTAAAAATTTTAAATGACATGTAGGAGCAGTCGGTAATTAAGAAATCCAGGAAAATCGGTAAATAAGAGTCGGTAATTAACACGGATTGAAAGCAGGTGGTAACCATCAACAATGCACATAAGCAATCCCAAAATGCAACAGCGTGTACAACATGGCCGCCATGTACGTCATTGCAAGGCGCCTACGTCTACAGGCAGCAGGACTGAGGGTGTGGCGACGGGAGGAACAAATCTACAGACAGCGCATCACACTATTACAGCTGACTGATGCAGAGATACATGAGAGGTACAGGCTACACCCCGAAACCATCATGGACCTGATAAGGGACCTGCACCCACTCCTGGACCAGCCAACAAGAAGGGCGCACGCCATACCACCACATGTGCAGGTGCTCTGCAGCCTACATCTACTGGCATCCGGCAGTTATCAGGTGGTGATAGCTGCGGTGGGTGGTGTATCCCAGAGTTGCCTGTCCCGTTTCTTCAGGAAGTTCCTGGATGCCATGATGCAGAGAATGCACCACTACATAAGCTTCCCAAACACACAGGCTGCACTGCAGAAAACAAAAACAGACTTTTATCACATGGCACAGTTCCCCCATGTCATCGGCTGTATTGATGGTACACACATCCCAATCTGTCCACCAGCTGATACAGAGCACATCTACAGGAACAGGAAGTCCACCCACTCCATCAATGTGCAGGTGATCTGTGATGCAGGGAACATCATCACAGATATTGTTGCAAAGTTTCCTGGGAGCACCCACGACTCTTACATCTTCCAGAATAGTGGGATCTACACACGACTGAGTGCCGGCGAATTCGGAGAGGGATACCTGCTGGGTAAGTAACAGTGACGCCCCTTGAAACCTGCAAATCAGAGTGTATAGAGGCATGTAACTGATGGTTCCCTTTTACTCATCCAGGCGACAGTGCATATGCATGCCGTTCATTCATCCTCACTCCCTACCTACACCCAGCAACCCAGAGTGAGAGACGATACAACGTGGCCCACAAAACAACACACAATGTGGTGGAGCGCACGTTTGGACTACTGAAGAGCAGGTTCCGCTGCCTCCACAAGAGCGGAGGCGCACGCCAGTACAAACCCATCACCTGCTGCAAGATTATTGCCACTTGTGCAATGCTGCACAACCTTGCCACGAAAAAAGGTACAGATGTGGAACTAACATATTTTGAGGACAACGAGGATGAGTCAGGCCAGCCAGAGGGCAGCGCAGCTAGAGTGCCAACTGCAATCGATGGGAGAGAGAGACGGGCAGTGATCACATGCAACTATTTCTGAGTAAGTGAGGGGACACAGCGAGTTGTGAGAAGTCATGACGTAGTTTAATGTGGCACCACGCCATGAACACATGAACAGGCCAATCTGGCAATATACCATCTATACAAGGAGTATGTCCAGGGTTACGTCACCCAATGGGAAGTGGCTAAGCAGGGCCACATCAATGTTTGCGCATACGCGCTGCAGTGGTGGATTGCACGGCCTGTGCATCCTCACTAGAGCCAACCCCAAGCCGCCTGCTGCTCCTGCGTGCTTCGGGGACGGGGGGTGTGATGCTGCTGCTGGTGTCGATGCTCTCCGCAGCATCCCCTGCAGCAGTTGTCGACGCCTGACTAGTCAATAGCACCCCTAGTGCACTTGTCACCTGCACCATCCCCCGAGACAGGTCGCTGCAGCACTGTGTTAGGCCCTCCTGCATCGTCACAGAGCGCCGGCAAAGTAGGGAAGTCGCAGTTGCCAGACGGTTGAGTGCCCTGCTGGTAGTGTCCCTTCTCTGGCGTTCCCGGCGCCGTGCTTCAATGTCAGCATCTAATTTGCTGCACAACTGCTGGATTGACTGGGACATGTCCCGAATGCCCGCAGCCATGCCGCCAATGTTTGTGTCCATGTTGACTAAGCTTGTCTTCATCACCCGCATGTGCCTCTGGACTGACATAACTGCCTTTGATTGCAGGCGCTGTTGCTTCAACATTTGGCCCTCGAGCCCCAAGAAGACACCATGGCCGTCAGTGGGTGCTGGTGGACTCTGGACACGCGACCTGCGGCGCCCTCTTGCTCCCGTCTGTGCTGCCTGTGAGGTGTGGGGCACAGTGGGATGGCTCCCTTCCTGGGGCCCGGTGCGGTCTTCTGGGCCCATGCTGTCGTCTGACGAGGTGTCGAAGGCTCGTAGCCTGGCTGCTGGACGCCTCCTCATTCTCACACCTGCAAGCGGAGATGTGGCCGGTGATTCGAACATGAGTGGCGATGCTGGCTGTGGTTGTGGTGATGCTGGCTCTCGGTGAGGTGA
This sequence comes from Triturus cristatus, assembly GCF_964204655.1. Lineage (NCBI taxonomy): Eukaryota > Metazoa > Chordata > Amphibia > Caudata > Salamandridae > Triturus > Triturus cristatus. The sequence continues at coordinate 1,061,391,509 of NC_140593.1, read as the reverse complement.
TGCTGGCTCTGTGTGCGGCGAGGCTGGCTGTGTTGGTGGTGCGGCTGCAAGTGGGCCTGCTCCCTGGTCTGAACTCGTGCTGGCTGGAGGTGATTTTTGTGGCCGGTGTGCCGTCTCCCCTGCAGCATGCCCTGTACTGCATGATGTCACATCTGTGGACAGAAAAACAACATTGGCTCAGTGTCCCCGAAGGGCTGCATTGCAAGCGTCACAATAAATCATTTCACATTCCAATCTGTCCTCTGTCTCCTTGTGCCTCGAGTGCGTGACATGCCTTGTTGCCCTGTAACATTTACGTCATGGTTAGTGTTGCCCTGACTACATCTCCCGGAATGCATTGCCTGTCTGCACTGACACGTGTGGACTGCAGTGTGATTCTCGTTTCACAATGGGGGATGTGGGGTAGGGGTAGGGGAGGCTACATTGCTGTGCTTTCGTCTTACCTTGGTGTGTTGCGGCTCTGGCAGAGCTGTCGGCGTCCCCAAGACCCACGACGCTCTCTTGCTCGATTGTGGCCGCCACCAGCTCCTCCAGTTCGGTGAGGGCAGGTGCCCTGTTGGTTCCACCTCCGGTCTGGCTGGCCTCCTTCTGGATGTCGCCCATCTTCCTCTTGGTCACAATCCTCAGGTCATACCAGCGCTTTTTGAGGACCTCAATGTCCCTGTGGGTCACTCCCACAGCATTGACCTGCGCCTGGATGGCCAGCCATATGTTGCGCTTTTCGGCCTCAGGCACTTGCAGGGATTGCCTCCCAAACAGCTTCTGGTGCTGCTTCACCACCTCCTCCACCAGCACCTGGAGTTCCTTGGGGCTGAATTTGAGCTTCCTCCTCCTTTCCCCTCCGTCTTTCTGTGTTCTCTGGCTGGACATGCTGTTCGTTTCCCGCTCGCACATGCAACTGCTCCCTGCCTCTCCTCTGCACTCCAAGCCTCTCCAGGGTCGGCTAATTATGTACACCTGCCTTGGTGTGGCCACTTCGGCTAATTGTGTACACCTGCCTGGGTGTGGGCAGTTCCTGGTTGGGTGGGCTGTCGTTGCACAGGATTAGCTGTTTCGTCAAGTCATGTGATGTTATTTACCGAATCCGTACATACCGATTCGGTATTTTCCGATTCGGTAGATACCACCTCGGTATTTTCCGATTCGGTAGATACCACCTCGGTATTTTCCGAATCGGTAATTATCACCTCGGTATTTACCGAATCGGTGAATTCCGATTCGTATTTACCGACTGTTACCGAATCGGTAACTGTTACCGAATTTTTACCTACATATAACTTACCGATTCTAATTTACCGATTCGGTACGGCTCGGTATTTAAGAACCGGTAAAATTTATTTACCTACATGAGGCCCTCAGTCTCCCCATGTCTACAACCAAAATGAATTTGTTCTTGTGTGATGTAACCAATGCTCATGTAAAGCACTCCAATACCTGACAAGTCTGCACTATATAACACTGCAAAAACACAAAATAATAAGGTGCCGATCACGATCCGGCAAAAACCGGGTACGAACCGTCGGACGGAGCATAATCTCCGCCCGACGCGTACCCGGTCGTCAATTTTTACAAACAAGGAATTACGATTCGCACGGGTACACCATCACCGTACGATTCGTAAAAAAGCCCGACCGAACAAAAAACACCTACCAATGCGATCCGGGAAAGCGCCGACCTGACGTCGGGACGCTCGCAGCCAGCCATTCACGACCCAGGAATCACGATTCGCACCGACGTCACCCCGCACGGTGAATATTTTGCGGCAGCCAAAAACTGCCGGGAAATCAGGACGACGCGAACAAGGACCACCAGTACGCGACGGACAGACGACGCCGCGAACAAGGAGGACCAGTACGTGACGGACACACAGGACGACGCCACCAAGGAGGACCCGTACGCGACAGGACGACGCGATCAAGGAGGTCCCGTACGCGACAGGACGACGCGAGCAAGGAGTACCAGTACGCGACGGACAGACATGGACCCGAACCTACGAGTCATCCCTGCCCTCATAGCAGTACACCTCCTCTACAGGTTACGACGCAGACGCCGCAGAAGGTCAGAATAACTAAGGGAGGGGGGAAAGTGGGGTGGGGTGGGGTGGGGGTGGCACGACCAGGGCAGGCCACAAAACAACCACATAAGTTACACACCACACATGGCCTGGACATACCTGACTCCCATGCCCTGGTCACCACGAGGGGGTGGGGGCGTGTCCTGATAAGCCAGCGACCGCCACAACGGAAGTCTGTCACCACGCGAACCGGCAACACAACCAGACAGGTACGTCCCGTACCCACGCCTGAAGAGCGTGGGTACGAGTCGGACCACGCCCACACACGTCACCCCAACAATGGCGGGACGGATCGCACCCACGTGGCAAAGGCCTGGGTACGGGCCGCACAAACATCACATAGCGCGGGGACGGATATGTACGGACCCTACCCCCACCCCGTATGCAAGGAGCGTACCCCCCAGCCCAACAGTGCAAGTACGACCCGTACCCCCACCCGCGGACGTACGGAGCGTACCCCCACCCCAACAGTGTAAGTTCGACCCGTAGCCTCACCCGCGTATGCATGGAGCGTACCCCCCATGCCAACAGTGTAAGTACGACTCGAACCCCCACCCACGAATGCAAGGAGCGTACCCCCCAGCCCAACAGTGTAAGTACGACCCGTACCCCCACCCGCGGACGTACGGAGCGTACCCCCACCCCAACAGTGTAAGTTCGACCCGTAGCCTCACCCGCGTATGCATGGAGCGTACCCCCCATGCCAACAGTGTAAGTACGACTCGAACCCCCACCCACGAATGCAAGGAGCGTACCCCCCAGCCCAACAGTGTAAGTACGACCCGTACCCCCACCCGCAAATGCAAGGAGCGTACCCCCCAGCCCAACAGTGTAAGTACGACCCGTACCCCCACCCGCGAATGCAAGGAGCGTACCCCCCAGCCCAACAGTGTAAGTACGACCCGTACCCCCACCCGCGAATGCAAGGAGCGTACCCCCCAGCCCAACAGTGTAAGTACGACCCGTACCCCCACCCGCGAATGCAAGGAGCGTACCCCCCAGCCCAACAGTGTAAGTACGACCCGTACCCCCACCCGCGAATGCAAGGAGCGTACCCCCCAGCCCAACAGTGTAAGTACGACCCGTACCCCCACCCGCGAATGCAAGGAGCGTACCCCCCAGCCCAACAGTGTAAGTACGACCCGTACCCCCACCCGCGTATGCAAGGAGCGTACCCCCCATGCCAACAGTGTCAGTACGACCCGTACCCCCACCCGCGGACGTACGGAGCGTACCCCCACCCCAACAGTGTAAGTTCGACCCGTACCCTCACCCGCGTATGCATGGAGCGTACCCCCCATGCCAACAGTGTAAGTACGACTCGAACCCCCACCCGCAAATGCAAGGAGCGTACCCCCCAGCCCAACAGTGTAAGTACGACCCGTACCCCCACCCGCGAATGCAAGGAGCGTACCCCCCAGCCCAACAGTGTAAGTACGACCCGTACCCCCACCCGCGAATGCAAGGAGCGTACCCCCCAGCCCAACAGTGTAAGTACGACCCGTACCCCCACCCGCGAATGCAAGGAGCGTACCCCCCAGCCCAACAGTGTAAGTACGACCCGTACCCCCACCCGCGTATGCAAGGAGCGTACCCCCCATGCCAACAGTGTCAGTACGACCCGTACCCCCACCCGCGGACGTACGGAGCGTACCCCCACCCCAACAGTGTAAGTTCGACCCGTACCCTCACCCGCGTATGCATGGAGCGTACCCCCCATGCCAACAGTGTAAGTACGACCCGTACCCACACCCGCGGACGTACGGAGCGTACCCCCACCACACCAGTGTCAGTAGACTCGTACCCTCACCTCGAATGCATTGAGCGTACCCCCACCGTGTATGTGCAAAGCGCACATATCCTGAAATCTGAGGTGTGTGTGCAGAGTCCACCCAGCAGTGCCCTGAGACAGGAGGGGTGGGTGTGGAGTCCTCCCAGCAGTGCCCTAAGACAGGAGGGGTGGGTGCCTATCACTCCCAGCAGTGCCCTGAGACAGGAGGGGTGGGTGTGGAGTCCTCCCAGCAGTGCCCTGACACAGGAGGGGTGGGTGTGGAGTCCTCCCAGCAGTGCCCTGAGACAGGAGGGGTGGGTGCAGAGTCCTCCCAGCAGTGCCCTGAGACAGGAGGGGTGGGTGTGGAGTCCTCCCAGCAGTGCCCTGACACAGGAGGGGTGGGTGTGGAGTCCTCCCAGCAGTGCCCTGAGACAGGAGGGGTGGGTGCAGAGTCCTCCCAGCAGTGCCCTGAGACAGGAGGGGTGGGTGCCTATCACTCCCAGCAGTGCCCTGAGACAGGAGGGGTGTGTGCAGAGTCCTCCCAGCAGTGCCCTGACACAGGAGGGGTGGGTGCCCATCACTCCCAGCAGTGCCCTGAGACAGGAGGGGTGTAACACATGTGTGTGAGGCCAGAATCATCCACATGCATACTGGCTACAAGGGAACATGTCCCCATGAACTCATGTCAACAGACTTCACACACAAGTACAGTGATCACCAAGGATGCCACGATTGTTGCAGGTGGAGACATGGCCCTGCATGCATGGCCAAAGTAGAAGGGCTCCGTCACACACACAGCTCATGTAGACACAGCTCTGCGCTAAACATTGGGAACACCCTGCAGGGAAGAAAGCTGGGTACACAGAGGAAGGAATACACCCTGGGACAAGTGCACCATGCAGTAACTGCTTACATGAACAAAAAAAGTTAGCCAACACCTTGTGATGGCACACAGATCACAGGGTCCCACCAATGAGCAGTACACTACTACATATCCCACACACCCAAACCCTTACACACCACCCAAAACCATGTAGCAGCCCCACCAACACCAATACCAGCATAGCAGTAGTGTGATAATGAAAACAAAATTAAGCTTTATTCAGCATGAGCACAATGTCCGTGGATCGCAGGCAGTTCAATCTTCACAAAGCCCATAGGGCAGTCAATGATTCTCAGCTGGATGGGGGACACAGTGGGATGCATGTCCCCTACCTTGCCTGCACAGTCAAATGGCATCGTCTTCCACACTGGTGAGGGCATCAGGGGTGGGGGAAGCAACAGGCACCGCAGGGACATCAGGGCAAAGGGGCGGCGTTGTGGGTGCAGGGATGGAGGACTCCACCACAGGGGGTGGGTCAGTGCCAAAGGCGGAGGCCAGGATGGCACTACACACCTTTGCAAGGTCCTCCAGGGAGTCCCCTGCACCCGAAGGGACCTCAGGCCCCAAGGAGGGGGGGGGGTCAGAGGGATGGGTCGCAGCGCCACCGGGGGAGGGTGGAGACAGGGGGGGAGACTCAACCACCCTGACCGGGGACCTCCTTGACCGCTTGCGTGGTGGTGTAACTGTGGGGCTCAGGGACAGAGCGGCCATGAAGGAGTCCTTGGGGGAGATGTGGCCAGGAGAGCTGAGGGGAGGGGATTTGGAGGGAGTGGACTGGGTGGAATGCGGACTCCCACTATGGCTGCGTGTCACACGTTTGCCCCCCGACCCAGTGGGTGTGCCTACCTCACCCTGTGTGTGCGTGTCAGGAGGAGTGCGGTGGACCTTCCCTGCTGGTGTGGTGCCCGTGTCCGTTGATGTGGGTGCATGCCGACATCTGGGTGTACGTGTGACAGGCATGGGAGTGGGAAGTGTGGATGGGGCAGGGGTAGGTGGGGGGAGGTCGCGCTGCAGGAGAGCCACTGCTGCAGTCAGTGTGGAGTCGATGGACCTCAGCAAGTTGCGTTGGTCAGCCTGCGATGAATGAATGCCCTCCAAGAAAGCCTCGATGTTGGTGAGGGTTTTGCCGTGGGCATGGAGGACATTAAGGATCGCAGCCTGACCAACCTGCAGTTGCCGCTGGATGTCCACAGACTCTGCATTGGCGGCAGCAGTGGAGACAGGGGCAGGGAGTGCGGGGCCTGGCAGGAAGGAGACATGCTGTGACCGGGCACGCTGGGAAGGGACACGAGCAAGTGGGAGGCGGCTGGTGGAAACTGAGGGGGCGGTGCGAGGTGTTGTTCCGCTGTCAGCTGCTGGTGCAGCCTCCGCCCACTCGGAGACATCGTCCCCGGACCTGTCAGCTTCGTAGTCTGATGTGCCAGTCGACAGGTCCTCGGCCACACTCTCCTCCGCCTCTGTCCCACTCGATGTGCCAGACCCGATGTCACGGCTGGCACTGGTGCTCGGTCCCTCCGCCTGGTCTGTGTCCATGTCTCCCTCTGTGTCCCCCGACGATGCTGTGGGCAGGGTGGAGAGACAGAAAATAATCAGACACCTGTACACATCTGTCACATGAGTCCAATCTACATAGGTAACATTGCATGGCCTGAAAAGGAAGATCCCTAACATCTACTGAACAGGGTACCGATGTAGGGCATGAAACACACAGTTGGTTGAGCCACCATGCCACTGAAATACCATGGAGAGCATGAGACAATAGCTAAACACAGGAAAAGGAGTCTGACATAGCACCCAGGCCCTGGGGACAATCCAGCACTGCATCTGCACCACACAGCGTTGGCGAAAATACCGATGACCAGGGACCATATCCATGAACTTGAGACACATGCTGCATAGGTAATGCTGAAAACATGCACAACATGACTCGGTCACTGCACATTGCGTGTGTGTCCAGACACATCACACACTGCCCAGACCCAGCAAGTGGTAATCAGGATTTAACACATAGGCATTGCCCGCCCCAACAAGACCCTACACGAGGCAAATTGTTGAGACACAGGTGGCACCAACATCTCATAGTCTGGGTGATACACACAGGGGCAGGCAAAAAGCAAGATTGGACGCCAAACAGCCAAGGTGCGCCTGTACAAATAATGAGGTACCAGTGCCCATCCTCAGATGAGTATAACAAGACACACAGGCACTGGCAACTGTGAGTATGAAGAAGGACAATCAGGTCAGGCTGCACAGTGGACACCTGTACAAAATAGCACGTCTATATACATGGTGACAGGGGACAATGGCACAGAGCACAACTTACGCTGTAGACACTGACAGTGGCCACGTTTATGATGACACATACACCACTGAGGAAAAGGTGCCCCAGGGGACAGTAGTGGGCACGCAACTACATGCTACTGAATGGTAATGACTGCAACACACGTCACCATCCCTGCACCATGTGTATCGCACACTCATGCACATCATGTCACAGGCCACTACATGGGACATGCGCGCTGTAAGGCATGACACATGAGAGACCAACTCCCATGTCTGGAGTCAGCATCAGTGCCAACTGACATGGAACCCACATGCAGTGAACTTGACAGTGCACAGGCAAGGTCCCACAACCTGTTACACACCACCCCCACACATGATGCTACAGTCATTGTTCCCGTGGACAAAGCGCCAGCCTACATTACCCTGTGAAGGAGTGACTACACACAGACCAGGGAACACATTGCAAGGAGGGGAAGTGTGGCAGGGGCACAGCGCTATACTGGGGCAAACAGGATCTGCACAGCACCTTTAAACCCTGCCAGTGAATTCATGCTACTGTGCCCTTACAAATGCCGGTGACACACAACAAACACACATGTACCTACCCCCTTCCGGCTGCTGCATCGCCTGTAGGCGCCTCTCCAGGTCTGGAAAGACCACCGGCAGCACACGCCTGTGGAGGTGGCTCAGACGGCGGCGGCCGCGGTTCTTGTGGCTCTCAGGTGAGTCCCCCAGCAGGAGCCGTGCAATCCTCCGCGTCCAGCACCGGATATCCTGCCAGCGTTTCCTCACCTGGGGCAGTCTCCGCCTCCGACCATCCACACCCCTCACGGTACTGACGGCGGTCAGCCAGATCTGCTCCTTGGCAGTGGCGCCTACCTGTGAGGAGGAACAAGTGACACCACATCAATACACCAGCCACATGTCACAGAGAGACATATGGGTACAAATTAGCTGGTTACAACAAGGCATGTCATGCAGCCAACGCATTGCACCTTTGTCATAGGGACATCATCCCCTGGTGAGGGAAAAAGCACTACGTGCCACAGTGGGTACACAGGTGGAATGATGGCAATGTCACAATCAATGATCAAGGCTCACACTGTGCATCACACCCACCCCTCCTGTCTCAGGGCACTGCTGTGAGTGATAGGCCCCCACCCCTCCTGTCTCAGGGCACTGCTGTGAGTGATAGTCCCCCACCCCTCCTGTCTCAGGGCACTGCTGGGAGACATCAGGCACCCCCCCCCTGGGACCCCCCCGACAGTACATGGCATGTGTGTTACACCTGGACGCAATGGCAGAAGTCACAGTCACCACATAGGGACAGTCTGTGGCAGTGGCCTATGCACTCACCTGATACCCTGGTCGCCCATACAGCATGGAGTACTGTGGGAGGATCACATCCAGCAGAGCCATGTTCTCCTCCAGGGTGAATGGCTGTGTCCTCTCCACAGCCCTTGACATGGTTTCAGGGAATCAGTAGCAGCAGCTGGGTCGACGAATGCAAAGATGTGCAGGCAAGTGCTCCCTCATGGGACCTGGCTGCCTTATATGTGCCCTTCTGCCCAGTCTCATGCACAGGAGTACAGAGAGATTGGTCACTCACATTTGCATCCTATGTTTCCACCAATCCCTTCAAACCTAGCAGTCTGTGGGTTCTCTATCGGTTTCATTCTCCTGCATGATGTCAGCCCCACAAACACATTGCAACAAAGTAGACAAATTCCAACTGACTTCTGCTGTGCACCTTCCAGAACAATTTCGAATTTTGAACTTGGTCTCCATGACAACCAGCATGCATGTAGGCCTTAATACTTGTCCCCTATGTAATTTGGAGCATCACACACAGGTACGGTGCGTGTGGGGGCCCTAGGGCACCCCAAATGCATGGCAACGGCCCGTACATGCATGCCTACGCTCTCCATCACTATGGGTCTGCACGCGTATGCGTACCCGTAGTGGTACGGACCGTACACTCACATCTACGCTCACTATCACTATGGGTCTGCACGCGTATGCGTACCCGTAGTGGTACGGACCGTACACTCGCATCTACGCTCTCTATCACTATGGGTCTGCACGCGTATGCGTACTCGTAGTGATAGTGAGCGTAGATGTGAGTGTACGGTCCGTACCACTACGGGTACGCATACGCGTGCAGACCCATAGTGATAGTGAGCGTAGATGTGAGTGTACGGTCCGTACCACTACGGGTACGCATACGCGTGCAGACCCATAGTGATAGGGCCGTACACACGCATCTACGCTCACTATCACTATGGGTCTGCACGCGTATGCGTACTCGTAGTGGTACGGACCGTACACTCACATCTACGCTCACTATCACTATGGGTCTGCACGCGTATGCGTACCCGTAGTGGTACGGACCGTACACTCACATCTACGCTCACTATCACTATGGGTCTGCACGCGTATGCGTACCCGTAGTGGTACGGACCGTACACTCACATCTACGCTCACTATCACTATGGGTCTGCACGCGTATGCGTACCCGTAGTGGTACGGACCGTACACTCGCATCTACGCTCACTATCACTATGGGTCTGCACGCGTATGCGTACCCGTAGTGGTACGGACCGTACACTCGCATCTACGCTCTCCATCACTATGGGTCTGCACGCGTATGCGTACCCGTAGTGGTACGGACCGTACACTCGCATCTACGCTCGCCATCACGATGGGTACACATACGGCAGCACTCCCACAGTGATTTGGGAACATGCACAGGCCCTCTCAGCAGCAGTACGGCGGAATTTACACATCACTGTGGTGATAGGCGACACACATGTAGGAATAGGGCGGACATACTTGTCCATGGATGGACATACTTGTCCAGGAATGGACATCAAGGCATCGTCTGTGCATTACCACATGTGTGGGGCACAGGTGTCACAGGCTGTGATGTGGAACATGCCTCCTGAGTGGAGAAGGCACCAGATGTATGATGAGATGTGTACATGTGTACTGTGTGAGGGTGCAATGTGTGCCAGGCATGCCCTTGACTCCTTTGACATGTGTGCATGTGGGACTGCGCACTTGGGGTGAGCGTCACTGGCATGGCACGGACACCAACACACGGAAGTGTCCCATGATGCCCGGTACAGGGGTCATGACACATGACTTGTCACTACCCACAGTGCACAATGTGACTATGCCATATATGTGTCCGGGATTTACATCAGGTTGAGGTTGTAGCACCCTCAAAAGCTGCAGCCGTTGCAGCAACCAACATGTGGCTGTGTGTAGATTGTCATTGCACACTGTTCCCAACACCATGCCACATGTGTTATCGGATGTGAGGTGCACATGTATGCAAGGGACACGGAGTAGCGTGACAAGGCCATGTCAGCAAACTCACAAGGAATGTGTGGTGAGTCATGACATGTGCACCTTCATGGCAAGGTGTGTGGGCTGGACTAGTGTAATGTCATGTGACCTGTGGCTCAAGTGTTCCGCTGCCAGTCTCTGCAATCGGCATCACACTTCTGCTGATGTGTGGGTGTATGTCACTCCTGTCTTGCGTCGGGCAGTGCACTTGCACTGGGACACAGCTATTTCCATGGCGTGGCATGGGGAGGTTCTCAATCACCGTGTGTAGCTGGGTCTTGGAAGGAGTGTCACCTTGCATCCATACGTGTCCTGGGCATGTAGCACATGCCTGACTCCCTATGTGGCATGTGTGTATTGCCAGATTTACATGTGCTCAGTAGACATGAGTTGTTCTCGTAGTGCACTCACTCTTCCCTGTCACTTCCAAATTACTGCAGAGCGCCACCTGTTGCCCGAAGAATTCCAGACTTGGCCACCATGCAGGAGAATGACAGGATACGGCTCTACCGCTTCACCCAACCGTTGATTCTGGAGCTGACGGCGAGACTGGCACCACACCTGCAACCGCAGCACAGGTATCCTACGGCACTGACACCCCAGCTGAAGGTAATGGCTGCCCTACATTTCCTTGCCACGGGTACCTTCCAAAATACCATAGCTCATGTTGGTGGCATGTCCCAGAGCATGTTCAGCGGTGTGCTGCATGATTTCTTGGAGGCCATGTTGATTCACCTGGATGACTTCATCAAGTTCCCAACCCCTGAACAGATGACTGAGGTCAAGCGTGGTTTCTATGCCCTGGGAGGGATGCCCCATGTCATTGGGTCCATAGATGGGACACATGTAGGTTTGGTACCACCACACGCACGGGAGGTGGCGTACCGCAATCGGAAGCACTACCACTCCATCAATGCCCTTGTGGTGTGTCTGTCCAACATGGTGATTTCACATGTCTGTGCTCGTTTCCCAGGATCAGCACACGATGCCTACATCATGAGGCGTAGCGGGATGCCTGATATGATGATGCAGCTGCGCAACGAACGGCCATGTGTTGTTGGTGGGTACAGTCTGTCTGTCCTGTATTCTGTTTGGCCGAGCAGCACTACCGCTTCGCCAGTTCTAACGATATCCATGTGCTTTCCATTTAGGGGACGCTGGCTGTCCCAACATGCCTTGGCTGCTGACACCTCTCCGCAACCCCATCACGCCGGCCCAGCTCCGCTACAACACCGCCCATGGCCGGACAAGGCGAGTGATAGAGAGGACGTTTGGCATGCTGAAGAGCCGATTCCGGTGCCTCCACAAGACCGGCGGCGCACTCCCATATGCCCCGGCAAAGGTTTGCAAGATCTTCATGGTCTGCTGCATGCTGCACAACATGGCAGTTGAAAGAGCTGTGCCACTCATCCTGAATCAACATGACGAGGACCATCCACCCGTGGAGGACGAAGGGCTTGGCAATGGGGCTAGTGATGTGGAGGATGTGGAGCCGCAAGAGGACATCCGGACTCGGCTCATACGCGACTTCTTTGCTTAGTGGTGAGTACCAGGGTCTGAGTGTGCACGCATTGGTCCCCGTGTGGCATGCGTTGTGATGTGTGTCTCCACCTGCATGTATGGCACGTGTGTCAGAGGTGTGTGTGGGTGTGTCACTGGAGTGATGGTGGCAGTGATGGTAGTATTTCCCCAGTCATAATTGTGACCTAGACTGTTGTCATCCATACATGTGTCGAGTACATGCACATGCAAGTGGCTGTGCTTTTTGTGGCTGACTTCTTGTGTGTCTCTCTTCCCCAGGTACCTGCGCATGCCGTTTGCTGGTTGCATTGTTGTGGCACTGCTATTCCTCATGGACATGACATCGTGGGCTGACTCAGCGTTACAGGCACGGACACGTTTGGAAGTCTCCATGGGGTAAGGGATGCATCTGGGGTGTATTGGGTGTGGCAGTTGTTCACGATGTGTGCACACTGCCCCGGTCGGGGTTTGGTTCCTCTGCAGACATGTGGCATCCCCATGGGACACGACATGCAGCTGGGTACACCTGAATAGATGGCCTGCCTGGTTGTCAGTCATCAGTGATGGGATAGTGGATTGTGATGAAGGCATCAATGTGTGTGACACTGCCCTCGGACACATACGGTTAACATTGTCTTGACATGGCGTGGGACTTCCACATCAGCGGATGTATGGTGTATGGCAGTCTCTCCGTGAGCAGCTGTGGGTATTTAGCTGTTAGCCGACACTTGTGTGCCAGTTCCATGGCTATCACGCATTTGTGCTGCAGAAGGGGGGTGCCAGTGTTGGAGCCACATGTTACTCCACATGATGTGTTCATGTGTACTTCAAGTTGCCTCTGCAATCCCAAAAACATGACTATTAAAGGTGTCCCTATGCCTCCAAGGTGCCTCTTCTCAGTCAATGCTGGTGTGTTGGCACGGTGCATCCTGCATGTCTGGCATGGTATTCCCTGATTGTGGCTATGTGTCAATGTGTCGAGTGGCAAGATGCAAGCTGTGTGTGTGTGCTGAGACTGTGTATTGGGCATGATGTCCATGACTGTGTGGGTATTGTGACATGTGCCATCCCCATGCATCCAACGTTGTCCATGACCCCATTCTCTGCATCCACCGGACTCAAGCTTGCAGGACATGGTTCTGCCACCTGTCTACACATACCTGGGTGCCCCCCAGGACACGGGCCAGGATCCCTGACCTCTGCGCATGACTGTTGCTGTACTCAATGTGTCTGTCAGCACGGTTGTTCGGCCACCCCCTCAGCTGGTTCTGACCATCACGGGTGTGTATGGTGCTCCATGTCTGTCTTGCCTAAAAAACTGTGACCCATGTGTCCTGTGCCAGACTCAGGCCCCAGGGTGTGGATGGTTGAAGTGAACAGATGACTCAGGCATGTTTAGACTGTACAAGACACATGTTAGGTAATAATGCTACCAGCAGGCATCTACTCTTAATAGTGTGATTTATTATTGGGGGGGGGGGACAAAGTGAGGGGCTTTCCGGGATTAGGGAATCCAAAGTTCAGTAGGGGAGTTGGTGTCCTTGCCATTGGAAATCCTCAGAGTCCATGCCACAGTCTTTGTCAACATTGGTCAGACAGTGACCAGCAGGGCCATGTGGCAGAGAATGTCTCTTGATGCTGTGATGCTGTTGCTCCAGTGGGCCAGGTGCCAGGCCAGGTGTCCTGGGAGATGGTGATGTAGCAGCCACCCTCACGGTCCTTTCCGTGGACGACCCGGCTTCCTGCGGGGAACCTCAGCAGCAGGCCGTGACGACGTCTGGGATGCTCCGTCGGATGTTTCCTCCTCCTCCTCATGATCCCTCCCTGTGGGTGGTGATGTTCTCCGCCTTCTGGCACAGGGAGGGTCGGCCATGGTGTCGGCCATCCGACGGAGTTCAGCGTGAATCCCCTGGGACGCCGTCACTTGCTCAGCCTGTCTGTCCTCCATCCTCCGTTGGTGTAGCTGTAGACAGGCTATTAGCTCCGCATGTTGCTGGGCCTGCTGGACCTTGATCCCCTCGAGGACAGACACAACCTGGGCCATGCCCGTGGTGTCCTGCCGGTATGAGTCCAGGATGTTACGGACATGGGAAAATACCGGATCCCCAGCCAACTGGTCAGGCTCGCGCCTCCGCCGTCCTCCACTCCCACCACCCCTGCCCACTTGCGTCTGGCCTGCACTTGTGGGCACATCGGGTCTCCGGGACCCCTGAGGGGTGGCATTGGCGTTGTCGCCTGCCTCCTCCTGGGTGCCCGGGACACCGTGTCCCTCCTGGCGAGCCTGGCTGCATTGTGGTGATGGGGCAGGGATCCTGGGTGTCTCCTGGGATGTGGCAGGAGTGGGGGTGGTGGTTGGCACGGTTGTACCTGACGCAGGTGCTGCAGGTGGTTGGACACCAGAGGGGCCAGGTCGGTCGGGGTCGTCCGCAGAGTGGTGAGAGTGGTCGCTGCCGGTGGGATCGGTCTCCTGCAGATCCGGGTCCTGTGAGTGTTCCCCCCCAGTGTTGGGGGGTGCGGCACGACGTTGACCTGTGTGTGAGAGAGAAAATGTTAATTTGGATCCATGCAACATCCATGTTTCATCCGTTACAAAGTTGGCACATTTCCTCTTGGAATTAGGATCTGTCTTGCATTCCACTCACAGTGCACTTGTGCATGTGTGTGTCCCTTGGGCACCAATTTTGCCCCTTTAACTATGTGTGGCACAGTCTTACTTGCTGCGTCAAGTGTGACTGCAGTCAGCAGTGGAGTGTGCATGTGTGCCGAGCTAGGCATTTGCGCCTTCCTTGTAGCACTGTACATATGCACATGGAGTGGATCCACACACTTATATGATGCAGGTGGCTGTCCTTGTGCTCGTGTACAGGTTGTGACATGGCCCTGCGTTTTGCCATGATGAAGAGGGGGGGTTCTGGCACTGGCCACCCTTGTCTACATGCACGCAGTCCACCTGCTGACGAACAGACATTCCCACACACCAAAGGACTGATTTGCTCTCCCTGTGTCTCCCTCCTTCTCTGTCCCCCTCTCCCTCCCTCTCTGTCCCCCTCTCCCTCCCTCTGTGTGTCAGCCTCCTCCCTGTGTCCATCTTCCTGTGTCTCCCTCCCTCTCTGTCCCCCTCTCCCTCCCTCTCAGTCCCCCTCTCCCTCCCTCTGTGTCCCCCTCTCCCTCCCTCCGTGTGTCACCCTCTGTCACCTTGGCCCAGCTTCCTGGGCACACACTGTTAGCAGATCTTTGAGTGGCCCTTGGCCTGTTGATGTGAGTTTGTTTCTGATCTCCAGGCACCCATTTTGTCTGCTGTGTGTCTGTGCGCTGCTGCTGTGGTGGTGTGTGCTGCCACTCTATGACACTGTTGGCTGTTCATTAGCTGCTGGCATGTGCAAAACAGTGCCTTCACCCCCATGTGTTGATGCAAGGCGTCCGCCATTTGCTGGCAAGTCATTCCTGTGTTGGGACACAGTGTTTGTCTGGCTGTGACCTAGGCCATATGGGCAGAGGGCATTGTTGTCTGCTTTGGAGTCGCACTATGTGATTCTTGGTGCCCAGCCTCCCGCCATCCGGGTTACCGTGTCATGTGTTGTTGTCTTCTGTGGCCTGTGACTTGACATTGTCCAGCTGGGTGCATGGGGCATGGTGGCAGCAGTGGCATGTGCCTGCTCATGGAGTGTGGTTGAGTAATGCGATGGCTTGTGGTGGTTGCGTGCCTGTTATTAATATTGGTTGTGGTTGCAGTTCCCCCCATGTGAGGTGCGTTGTTTGTGTACTCACCCGGGTCTCGGAGTCCTTCTACTCCTTCAACTGCCTCCACCGGCAGTATGGCCATCACCCTCTCCTCCCAGGGATGGTACTGTACGGCTCTGCGGGAGGGCCCTCCTCCGGTGGCGTTGGCCTGGTCGTGTTCCTCCTGTCTCTTGGCTCTGACCCTCCTCCGCAGATCGTACCACCTGTTCTGGCAATCCTGCTTGGTCCTCCTGGTGTCCGCAACAGCATTCACCGCATCGACGATGGTCTGCCACATGGCTGTTTTGGCTGCCTGGCTGGTGCTTCTGACCAATGTTCCAAAGATCTGTGGCTCGACTCTGAGGATTTGATCAACAAGGACCTCCAACTCTCGGTGACTGAACTTTGGATTCTTGGTAGTGGGCATGGTGAGGGGTGTGGGTGGGGATGGTGTGGGTGTGGGGGGGGTGTGGATGTTGGGGGGGTGTGTGGATGGTTGTGTGTGTGTGTGAATGTGATGAGAGGGTGTTTGTGTGGGTGGTCGTGTGAAGGTGTGCAAGTGTAAGATGTGGTGTAGCTTGTAGTCTGGTTCTGTGGTGTCTGGCAGCAGTGGGTCTGTTGCAAAGGCTCATGGTTTGTGTGTGTGGGCCCTTTTCATTGGTCCATGGGTGGGTGTGGCAGTGTTTGAATTTTGGGTGGGTGTGTTATAAGGAGTGGTGGTGTATTGGGCCTCTGTTTGTTTTTGACAGTTGCAGGTCAGTGATTGTGTTATTTTAGTGGTTGTTGGCCATGTTTAGTGGCTGTGTGCCTTTCGAATGGTGTATTCTTGTGTTGTTTTGTTTTGTCCTTGTTGTGTACGTGCGTTTTGAGCGTGTGTACGGTGTGTACATGGGCCATTTGGTTGTACGATTATGTCCTTGTGTGTGGCTTTGTACGACTCGTACATGCGGTTGTGATGTTGGGGCATGGGGTGCGCTCCGTACTTAGGAGGTTGTGTTGGGGGTGCGCCAGGAACGTACTGGGGTGGGGGTACGACTGGAACGTACTGGGGTGTACATGGACGGTGGTACGACACGTACTGGGGTGGGGGGGGTGTACATTGACGGTGGTACGACACGTACTGGGGTGGGGGTACGACTGGAACGTACTGGGGTGTACATGGACGGTGGTACGACACGTACAGGGGTGGGGGGGTGTACATGGACGGTGGTACGACACGTACTGGGGTGGGGGTACGACTGGAACGTACTGGGGTGTGGGTAGACGGGGCTATGACACGTCCTGGGGTGGGGGTGTGGCTCGCACGTACTGGGGTGTAGGTACACGGGGGGTACGACACGTACAGGGGTGGGGGGGTGTACATGGACGGTGGTACGACACGTACTGGGGTGGGGGGGGTGTACATTGACGGTGGTACGACACGTACTGGGGTGGGGGTACGACTGGAACGTACTGGGGTGTACATGGACGGTGGTACGACACGTACAGGGGTGGGGGGGTGTACATGGACGGTGGTACGACACGTACTGGGGTGGGGGTACGACTGGAACGTACTGGGGTGTGGGTAGACGGGGCTATGACACGTCCTGGGGTGGGGGTGTGGCTCGCACGTACTGGGGTGTAGGTACACGGGGGGTACGACACGTACAGGGGTGGGGGGGTGTACATGGACGGTGGTACGACACGTACTGGGGTGGGGGGGTGTACATTGACGGTGGTACGACACGTACTGGGGTGGGGGTACGACTGGAACGTACTGGGGTGTACATGGACGGTGGTACGACACGTACTGGGGTGGGGGGGTGTACATTGACGGTGGTACGACACGTACTGGGGTGGGGGTACGACTGGAACGTACTGGGGTGTACATGGACGGTGGTACGACACGTACTGGGGTGGGGGGGTGTACATGGACGGTGGTACGACACGTACAGGGGTGGGGGGGTGTACATTGACGGTGGTACGACACGTACTGGGGTGGGGGTACGACTGGAACGTACTGGGGTGTGGGTAGACGGGGCTATGACACGTCCTGGGGTGGGGGTGTGGCTCGCACGTACTGGGGTGTAGGTACACGGGGGGTACGACACGTACTGGGGTGGGGGTACGACTGGAACGTACTGGGGTGTGGGTAGACGGGGCTATGACACGTCCTGGGGTGGGGGTGTGGCTCGCACGTACTGGGGTGTAGGTACACGGGGGGTACGACACGTACTGGGGTGGGGGGGTGTACATTGACGGTGGTACGACACGTACTGGGGTGGGGGTACGACTGGAACGTACTGGGGTGTGGGTAGACGGGGCTATGACACGTCCTGGGGTGGGGGTGTGGCTCGCACGTACTGGGGTGTAGGTACACGGGGGGTACGACACGTACTGGGGTGGGGGGGTGTACATTGACGGTGGTACGACACGTACTGGGGTGGGGGTACGACTGGAACGTACTGGGGTGTGGGTAGACGGGGCTATGACACGTCCTGGGGTGGGGGTGTGGCTCGCACGTACTGGGGTGTAGGTACACGGGGGGTACGACACGTACTGGGGTGGGGGTACGACTGGAACGTACTGGGGTGTGGGTAGACGGGGCTATGACACGTCCTGGGGTGGGGGTGTGGCTCGCACGTACTGGGGTGTAGGTACACGGGGGGTACGACACGTACAGGGGTGGGGGGGTGTACATGGACGGTGGTACGACACGTACTGGGGTGGGGGGGTGTACATTGACGGTGGTACGACACGTACTGGGGTGGGGGTACGACTGGAACGTACTGGGGTGTGGGTAGACGGGGCTATGACACGTCCTGGGGTGGGGGTGTGGCTCGCACGTACTGGGGTGTAGGTACACGGGGGTACGACACGTACTGGGGTGGGGGTACGACTGGAACGTACTGGGGTGTGGGTAGACGGGGCTATGACACGTCCTGGGGTGGGGGTGTGGCTCGCACGTACTGGGGTGTAGGTACACGGGGGGTGCGACACGTACAGGGGTGGGGGGGTGTACATGGACGGTGGTACGACACGTACTGGGGTGGGGGGGTGTACATTGACGGTGGTACGACACGTACTGGGGTGGGGGGGTGTACATTGACGGTGGTACGACACGTACTGGGGTGGGGGTACGACTGGAACGTACTGGGGTGTGGGTAGACGGGGCTATGACACGTCCTGGGGTGGGGGTGTGGCTCGCACGTACTGGGGTGTAGGTACACGGGGGGTACGACACGTACTGGGGTGGGGGTACGACTGGAACGTACTGGGGTGTGGGTAGACGGGGCTATGACACGTCCTGGGGTGGGGGTGTGGCTCGCACGTACTGGGGTGTAGGTACACGGGGGGTGCGACACGTACAGGGGTGGGGGGGTGTACATGGACGGTGGTACGACACGTACTGGGGTGGGGGGGTGTACATTGACGGTGGTACGACACGTACTGGGGTGGGGGGGTGTACATTGACGGTGGTACGACACGTACTGGGGTGGGGGTACGACTGGAACGTACTGGGGTGTGGGTAGACGGGGCTATGACACGTCCTGGGGTGGGGGTGTGGCTCGCACGTACTGGGGTGTAGGTACACGGGGGGTACGACACGTACTGGGGTGGGGGTACGACTGGAACGTACTGGGGTGTAGGTAGACGGGGCTATGACACGTACTGGGGTGGGGGTTCGACTGGAACGTACTGGGGTGTACCTAGACGGGTGGGGGTGTACATATACGGGGGGTACGTGTCGGACGTACGGGGGCTGGGGGGAGTGTTGGGCGCGTATGCGGGCACATGTCTCCATGGTTGCTGTAGGAGTTCGGTGCGGACGGTGTTTTTTCCATACGGTTGTAACCTCGGACGCACGGGATGGATCGTGATTCCTCGGTCGGACTTGGTTTTTCACGTTTGTAAGGTAAATCGTCCGAGGACGTGTCGGACACATTTTCCGACCCGAGGACGTGTGGGGAATGATTCCCAGTGCGGTTCGTATGGACTTTTTACCATGCGAATCGTGATTGCCAGTTCGTACGGCACTTGTACGATTCGTACGGTCAAAAGACCCGATACGAGTCGCACGGGGGAATTTTTTACCGGATCGTGATCGGCACCTAAGTGTTTTGCACACTTCTGTCATTCTGCTATATTTGGGCTACATCTGGGTGATTTTGGGCTACATTTGGGCTCTTTTGTCTCCGGTGGCCATCTTGGGAGATTTATTTGTTATGAAGTTTCCTAATTTCCTCATGTACTGCTGTCTCCTCAGTAGGAAATGCTTTCAGTTTTTTTACTTTGATTCCATCATGAAGGTATTCAGATATGTCACACATTTGCCATAAATTCTGAAAGTTAGCACTCTAGTTGCTCATTAGATCACTGTAGTAAAACTACTGTTCACCATGGAAGTCTGCTCCTGGTATTAAAAGTGCATGTTTCAGTCTGCATGTCAGAATTTTTTAATGAAATAGAAGAGGATTTGAGAAGTCACTCAAAATGTGCCCTCATTTTCTTTCTTCAGCATTAATCATAATTTCTATGGCAAAATGAACCCCCTCATTGTGTTCCTTTTTAAATTAAATGTTTTAAGTGTTACCAGTTTATTCCAATCAAGATGGCTTCAGGTGTGCCATACTTTTGTCATAATGAAGACAGTAAGCGCTCTAGTTGTTTTTAAGAACACTCTGGGACATTCTGTCATTGGGCTATACTTGGGCTACATCTGGGTGATATTTGGGCTACATTTGGGCTCTTTTGTCTCTGGTGGCCATCTTGGGAGACTTATTTGTTATGAAGTTTCCTAATTTCCTCATTTACTGCAGTCTCCTCAGTAAGAAATACTTTCAGTTTTTTACTTTGATTTTATCAAGAAGGCATTCAGATGTGTCATACATTTGCCATAAATTCATAATGTTAGCACTCTTTTTGCTCATTAGATCACTGTAGTAAAGCTACTGCTCACCAGGGAAAACTGCTGCTGGTATTGAAAGTGCATGTTTCAGTCTGCATGTAAAAAAAATGTTTTTATGAAATAGAAGAGGATTTGAGAAGTCACTCAAAATGTGCCCTAATTTTTCTTTCTGCAGCACTAATCATACTTTTTATGGAAAAATGAACCCCCTCATTTTGTTCCTTTTTAAATTAAATGTTTTAAGAGTTACCACTTTAATCCAAGCAAGATGGCTTCAGGTGTGCCATACGTTTATCATAAGTAGGACTGTTAGCGCTCTAGTTGTTCTTTGAAACACTCTGGGAAGCTGCAGTAGAACACAAAGGAATCAACTGACAGTCTCTGCCCTTGTTGGATGTACATGTTTTACTGAGAATGTCAGACTTCATTCTCACATGACTGAGAAAGATAATGTGAATTTACAGAAAATAAGCTCTCAGTTTAGCTTATAGATCACCTTCCAAACCTCTGTGGGAAAAGCATGAGAAAATATTTTTCTCTCACTCATGATATCCCAGCAGAAGGCTTTTTCACATGGTGAAATCACCTTAGAACATACCACAATTCCTAAAATGTGTATGGTACCATCAACAAATGATTTATAATGTAACTAAAGTCTTAAAACCTTCTATTAACTGCAATGCTTTTTAAAGAGGTGCTATCATGTATATTGGTCCCAAGATGGCTGCCAACACTTCTTGGATGAAGTGCTGACAGCCAATCAGATCTCAGGATGAGATGTGTGGTTAGGCTCCGCCCACATATATATATGATTTTACTTTTGATTTTCTCAGGAACTACTGAACAGATTGACACCAGACCTGCAAAAGGCACTTCCCTGAGCTGAGGACTACCTCTCTGCCAAATTTCAAGTAATTCTGTTCAGCCGTTCGGGCTGTACCTTGGACTAAAGGTCCCTATGGAAAATTGCATGGGGAAAACGCGTTTTGGGACCCCCCTTTTTTCTCAGCCCCTGCTTGACGAATCCCCCCGAGACTTTCAGGGTAGGAGCGGAGCGGAGCGCCCCACCTATTTTGATACTTTCGCGAGGATTCGTCAACCGGCGCCAAAGTTATTCCCAATAGAATGTTGCGGATTTTCTATGGAAACACGGTCCTAACTATAACTATCTACTGGCGACCGCCAGTAGATAATATATATATATATATATATATATATATATATATATATATATATTCACTGAAAAAACCATAGGTTTCACACACGTTATAGTTAGGAATTAGCATTTAAAAAACCTTGCAAATTCAATAAAAAAACCATAGGTTTCACACATGTTATAGTTAGCTGGACATTTCACTCGTGAAAAACCATTGAAATTCCCCCGTTATAGTTAGTGCAGGCAACTATAACTCACGCGACTGCAATCCTCTGCTGATGACGTCAGATATTACATCACTGTATTTAGACACTTATTTACCCATGTCTTCTTCCATTAATTTTTAGCTATACATATATTACAAATATTTTTTTTTCAGAAAGACACATATGTCATCACTGATGTAATATCTGACGTCATCAGCAGAGGATTGCGGTCGCGTGAGTTATAGTTGCCTGCACTAACTATAACGGGGGAATTTCAATGGTTTTTTACGAGTGAAATGTCCAGCTAACTATAACATGTGTGAAACCTATGGTTTTTTAATTGAATCTGCAAGGTTTTTTAAATGCTAATTCCTAACTATAACGTGTGCGAAACCTATGGTTTTTTCAGTGAATTTGTACGTTTTTTTAAATGCTAAGTTATGTATTTTTTTTTTTTTAAAGTTTTTTCACCGTATATTATCTACTGGCGGTCGCCAGTAGATAGTTATAGTTAGGACCGTGTTTCCATAGGAAATCCGCAACATTCTATTTGGAATAACTTTGGCTCCGATTGACGAATCCTCGCGAAATTTTCAAAATAGGTGGGGCGCTCCGCTCCGCTCCTTCCCTGAAAGTCTCGGGGCGATTCGTCAAGAGGGGGCTGAGAAAAAGGGGGGGTCCCAAAACGCGTTTTCCCCATGCATTTTTCCATAGGACCTTTAGTCCAAGCTACAGCCCGAACGGCTGAACAGAATTACTTGAAATTTGGCAGAGAGGTAGTCCTCAGGTCAGGGATGTGCCTTTTGCAGGTCTGGTGTAAATCTGTTCAGTATTTCCTGAGTAAATAGCATTTAAAAGCATATATATATCTATAGGTGCGCTCCGTGTGCGTACGGTAAAACGTACCGTACGCGCACGCTGCCGTGCGCGAGCGCGATTCTGATTGGTTGTTAGATCTTAGTAAACATTCGAATCGGTCGAAACCAGGAAGTGTCGGCCGCCATTTTGTCTCTCGCAGTCTGAGGGGGTGAAAAACAAAGGTGGAGAACGTGAAAAGGGGGCAGGGTGGACAGTTCCTGACCCCCTAGCCTTTGTCAATGACGTGTTTCGGCTTCAAAGAAGCCTTGATCACATATATATATGTATATATATATATATATATATATATATATATATATATATATATATATATATATATATATATATATATATATATATATTCATTCACTTAAAAAACCATAGGTTTCACACATGTTATAGTTAGCTGGACATTTCCCTCGTAAAAAACAATGAAATTCCCCCGTTATAGTTAGTGCAGGCAACTATAACTCACGCGACCGCAATCCTCTGCTGATGACGTCAGATATTACATCACTGTATTTAGACACTTATTTACCCATGTCTTCTTCCATTAATCTTTAGCTATACATATATTACAAATATTTATTTTTCAGAAAGACACATATGTCATCAGTGATGTAATATCTGACGTCATCAGCAGAGGATTGCGGTCGCGTGAGTTATAGTTTCCTGCACTAACTATAACGGGGGAATTTCATTGTTTTTTTATGAGGGAAATGTCCAGCTAACTATAACATGTGTGAAACCTATGGTTTTTTAAGTGAATTTGCAAGGTTTTTTAAATGCTAATTCGTAACTATAACGTGTGTGAAATCTATGGCTTTTAAGTGAATTTGTACGGTATTTTAAATGCTAAGTTATGTATTTATTAATATATATTTTTTTCTGGTTTTTCACCGTGGGCGCACCGTGCGCTTCGCGCATCGTGCGCGCGCAGTGGTTGCTCGGAGCGCTTCGCGCACCGAGTACCCACGAGGCATTGTCCGTGCCATGCGCGCACGGTGCGCGCACCCCGCGATTTTTCAAAAATAAAATAATTTTTTTTTTTTTTCGGCCTTGGGGGTCCTTCAGTGACCCCCTGACAAAGGCTAGGGGGTTAGGAACTGTCCACCCTGCCCCCTTTTCACGTTCTCCACCTTTGTTTTTCACTGCCTCAGACTGCGAGAGACAAAATGGCAGCCGACACTTCCTGATTTCGACCGATTTGAATGTTTACTGACATCTAACAACCAATCAGAATTGCGCTTGTGCACGTCACCGTGCGCGCACCGTGTGCGCACGGTGCGAGGCTATAGATATGTATGTACTTTTAACTGCAATTTTCTCAGGAACTAATCAACAGATTGACTCCAGAGATGCAAAAGGCACATCCCTGACCTGAAGACTACCTCTTTGCCAAATTTAAAGTAATTCTGTTCAGCCGTTTGGGCTGTACCTTGGACTAAAGGTCCCTATGGAAAATTGCATAGGAAAAACGCGTTTTGGGACCCCCCTTTTTTCTCAGCCCCCGCTAGACGAATCCCCCCGAGACTTTCAGGGTAGGAGCGGAGAGGAGCGCCCCCACCTATTTTAAAAATTTCGCGAGGATTCGTCAATCGGCGCCAAAGTTATTCCAAATAGAATGTTGCGGATTTCCTATGGAAACACGGTCCTAACTATAACTATCTACTGGCGACCGCCAGTAGATAATATATATATAGTAATTAACTAGATGTTTCCAATAAATAGAACATTTGAATAGATAACTACATAAATAAATAATTAAATAAATAAATAATTATCAATCCAAATATCCTAATACATACTCTAAAACCATTATGTTCACGCATATATTAAAACACCACATATCCTAATACTGTAAATAAATAAATATTCAATAAAATTCATATATTAAACATATTAAATATTCGATAGTAAAAACCTACATAGTCATTAACATTTTGCTGATCCCAGTAAAAACATATGTAGGTACCAGAATATGCGTGACAGATACATATTTATAATCAAATAAAGTAAGTTATGTTAATCTAAATGCAGCTGGGTGGATCTAATTTAACACAACCTGACTAGGTTTAGACAGTTCTAATTCCTAAAACAAGGGGTATGTTTAATATATTCTTAACAGCTAGATAGGTATCTCTCTTTAGAAACATCTCAGTATAGAAAAGTGTAGAGATCTTCCGTAATATTGAGGCCCCCAGGATGTTTAGAATCTAGCTCCAATATGTACTTAGTTACCAGTTTCCTCAATTTTGATTCACGCCCCCACCTCTTTGTTGTGGTTTTACTTATATTGTTACATCCTTTTCCCTGTCCATGTATGTTATTGCATTTCCTTTGTCTGTGTAGCTGGGCTGTGTTCTGTATTCTATCTGTCATAGCCTAGCAACAGAATACTGGCAAACTGAGGGGGGTGATTCCTGACTATTGAGAAGTCAACCGCTGTTTGAACTGGTGGTTATTTGACTACTTCTGGAATAAATCCTACATATCTACTGGATTGTTTCATGCACTTCTTTCAACGTGTTATCCTTATTACACTCTTCTAATTGCCGGAACAGAATCAATTACAAAATACCTTAAATGTTGTTTATCGGCATTATGTTTTTCCCGAAAATGTCTGGCCACAGGATACGTATTATCCTGATTCACTATGGCCCTTATATGTTGCAGTATCCGTTTGTGAACAGGTAATTTTGTACTGCCAACATATCGAAGATTGCAGGGACAATACAAAATATACACTGCATATTCGGTTTTACAGGTGAGGAGTCTGGAAATATTGTACTGTCTGGGGCTAAATGGTGTCATGTAAGTTGAAGTATTGACACCTAATTGGCAGGCCTTGCAGCTCTTGCACTTGTAAAATCCTTTATGTGTTTGTAACCAGGACGTACCTTCCAACACTTCAGGACTAGTCTTTACCAACTCATCTCACATAGAGGGTCCCCTACTATACGTAATAGATGGTTTCAAAGGGAGAATTGGCCCAATGATTGTATCACTAATTACAAGTGGCCAATTCTTATTAAGAATAGGCTTAATCTGTGTGTGTTGCCTATTGTATTCTGTTACAATCCTGAAGTTACTACTCAATTCCCCATCATTGTTAGTGCACTGATATGTACTCTTATTCAACAGCTGATCACGCGAGAGCTTCATAGATTTAATTATAGCACTGTTGACTACTTTTGAGGAATAATCCCTGTCTAGGAATCTTGCTTTGCAAGCAATCTGAGCAGCCAATAAATCACTGTCCTCACTGTGTATACGTCGCAACCGCAACATTTCCCCATATGGGATACTGTTGATAAGGTGATGCGAATGTGAGCTGTTAGCATGTAAAGATGAGTTTCCCGCAGTCACCTTTCTATACAATTTTGTTTTGATTTTGTTGTTCTCTATGTATATCAGAGTGTCCAAGAAACTAACTTCAGTGGGACTAATGGTTGCTGTGAATTTTAAATTCAGGCTATTGTGGTTTATGGCCTCAATGAACTCTTTGGCCTCTTCATGGGTTCCCTTCCACACTACCATCAGGTCATCTATATACCTTAGCCATAATCTGACATTCTCAGTAATGCTCGACAGATGTTGCTGTTTGAGGACCAATTCCTCCCACCAACCCATAAACAAACAGGCGTAGCTAGGGGAGAAATTGGCCCCCATAGCAACACCTTGTATCTGTTTATATAGCATATTGTTGAACATAAAAATGTTACTTGATAAGCAAAACTTCACCATTTCAATCAACATAGCATTATGATTTGCAGTATCTGTGGTCTTATTTGTCAGATAATAGGTCAAAGCATGTATCCCGTCTTCATGTCGTATGCAGGTATAGAGCGAGCAAACATCAATGGCAATTAATATACACTCTTTTTCCCATTTAAATTTAGATAGTTTCATGAGAAAATCACTCGTGTCCCTCACATATGAAGGTAGAGTCTTTACCAGGTCTTGAAGAAAGTAGTCTATATATTGTGACATGTGCTCCAACAAACTGCCAATCGCTGATATTATGGGCCTACCTGGAGGATTTATTGGGTCCTTGTGCACTTTCGGTATGAAATAGATGGTAGGTATCACAGAGTTCAAATTTTTGAGAATAGCAAGTCCGATCATTTAACTGAGAATAAGCTTCTTTCAAATAATTCTCTTTTGTAAGCAAAACTATATTGCCTCCTTTGTCAGAGCTACGTATTACTACGTCCTTGTTTGTTTGTAGCTTAATAATGAGGTCTCAATATTTAATGTTTTGCCTATTGGGGGTACCTTTCCTGTTTTGCGTTTTCAAATTAAGTTGTTTTATTTAATTCACCACATTCTCATGAAATACATCAATCGAGTCTCTTAGAAGTATAGGGTTAAACGTCGACTTTGGTTTAAAGGTTGTGGGAGTGGTTATTGTTACTTTGCCAGGACTAGTTTGTATATGAACTTGTGCAGTCCCGTCCGGGTTGTTATTCTCCAAACTCACATCTGTAGTTCCTGCATCCCACATATCCTGCATTGTATCAAGTAGAGTCACATCCGATTGTGTTAGATTGGAAGTCAGGACTTCTGTTATATTATCTTGACTAATTTCGTTGAAATAGTTTGTGTTTTGGTATTTAGCAAGAAATACTTTTTTAGTTTAAGTTTCCTGACTGCTTTGTAAATATCCAAAAGTAATTTGGAGTAGTTAAAGTTTTTCGCGCGACAGAATGAGAGGCCAAGACTTAATATTTATGTTTCGTCTTTACTGAGTTGGATATTTGTTAAGTTTATTATCGTGTTACTTTTTGCATATATATATATTTCCTGTTCCTTTTGCAATTATTTCAATAAAAATTATATTGTTGCGAGTGTTATTCAATGATACTAGATACTGGATGTACAACCGTTTTTTGCGGTTGCACACGTGAAATCGGCCCTCTTGCGACTGCAAAATAGATCTGCCCTATGTACAAACCCTATTTTGCGAGTCAGTAACCTATTACCGACTCACAAAACAGGGTTTGCGAGTCGCTATTAGGAAGGGGCGTGCCAAGCATGTCCCTTCCTAATAGCAAGTCATACTTCACTGTACGAATATGTTTGGTCGCAAAACACTCGCAGTTTACCACCCATTTGTGCCTGGCAGTGAAAATGTTTTTTAAGAGCAGGGAGTTGTTCCACGGGCCACTGCCTACTCGTAAATAATGAAACAGCAATGTTTCATTTTTCTTTTTTAAATGCAGGCCGTTTTCCTTTAAGGAAAACGGGCAAGCTGCATAAAAAAAAAACTGCTTCATTTACAAAGCAGTCACAGACATGGGGGTCTGTTGACCCCAGCAGGCCACCATCCTTGGGAGCACTAGACATTCCCAATGGGGTCGCAAATTGCACCTCCCTCCTGAATATTAATAAGGAATTCAATTTGAGACCCCATTAGGAATCGCAAACAGTGTCAGAGACACCGTTGTAAATTCCATTTTGTGAATCGCAAATTGCGAGTCACAAAACGGCACAATTTGCGACTCTCAAATATGAAGGGTTGTACATCTGGCCCCTAGTTTTTATCCAATACTGATGCAATAGCATATATCACACTCCTGTATTATTACCTCATGAGAAATGATTATGTATTGTGGCCGTGATCATCACATAAGCCTTGGTATTTGAAAACCCCAATATTTAGCAGTGGCACTGGAGAGATTTTGAGAAACATGTGGACAGTCTTCTAAAAAGAGGTGTCAAAGCAGCTTCAAAACAATGTGTGTCCAGACCACAATCTGGATGTACTGCACTGATCAATTAGAACCATGCCTTGACACCCAGATTCACAGAGGGCTCTGTCCAAAAACTCCACACTCACTCGCAGAAGAGTTTCTGATCATAGCCTGGATATATTAATTCACTAAGTTTGCTCCTATTTTTACCCAAAACGCTCAAAGAGCTTGTACAAAGATAACTCCTAGGCCTTCGTTATGAATGACCTCTTAACTTCAATCAAGTGGCCCAAACAAGAATTATAAGTCATGCAATATTACCGAATGTTGTCTTACCACATGGGGTAACACCTCTTTTGATGTCAGGGATAAATTAACGACGTCGAACCTGGTGGAGGATGTCCCTGGAAAAAGGGCCAACAAGTGTGCACTTTAAGAGTAAATCAGTTACACAAAACACCAATTTTCTCTTATTATTCAGTATTTATTTTACAGAGTTTTATATAGCGCAAACTTGACCCGAATCGGGTATCAGAGCGCTTTACATAGCACCAGTTGCTTTACATGAAGACACATTAATTTTTGTTAGGCACAGGGAGATTAAGTGATTTGCCCAGAATCACAGGATGTTCAGCGTCGTTGCCGAGACTCGAATCCAGTTCCCCAGATTCGAGGTCGACTGCCCTAGCCATTAAGCCAACTCCTCTCCCCTGAGGTTGGGGGAAATAGTAAGAACAAACAGTTTCCAGGATCTCTCAAAAGGTGGAAGACCAAAGTGTAAAGGGGGTGTTTGGAGAAATGGCAGATCAGAAACACCTAATCCTCTGATATTTGAAGAAACTGCCATTACATCCGAGCAGGCATTGAGGTAGATTTTAGATGTGAAATCTGTTAACAGCCCATAAAAGATAAGCCAGTTTAAGTAATACTTGGTGATTTTTTTTTCTGGGCTGCTTATAATGAGGTTCTATATTCATTCACCTACAGATTTATTTTGTTTGTGATAAGGGACTCACCCAGATGTCTGCATTTGATATTACCTAAATCCTGACCTCATAATGAATTGAGCTAATATTTCCCACTTCTCCTCCTTGCAGGAGATGCATCTCTAAAAACTTGAAGTATGCGATTAGATACATTATGCAATCAATTAAAAGCTGGGATGCTCAACATGAGAATGTTTGTGCATTATCATAAATTTTGTTCAACTGAAAAATTGTGAAAAAACAATACAATGCCCATTATACATATATGTGCAAGGAAAGGTAATGTCTAGCAGAATACAGTGCACCCTATTAAAACCATGGCCCATACAAGGCTGTGCAATGGTTTTCTGTCCTTCGAATTATTGTACAATGAAATGGCCACCCCACAATAACAGGTTCAGACCAGGATCGCAGAATATTGTATCTCTCAGAAGGATATATTCATTTTCATTGTAGCTGCTGAAATAAGACATCTTCATCTGAGCACTTATAATAATAAATCACACTAGGTCACCTTTTTGCCTGGAAGCATGCAGAGCAATATGGAAGACTTGTAGTTGGTGTTCAATAGAGAGGACTTTAAAATACTTCTTGTCTGTTTTTGTAATGTATTTTTTTTAAAAAAAGATTGAACAAGATGATGCACCATTGTTCTTTTTGATTTATAACAAAAACTACCATATAGTGATTGACTGGGCAGGCTCCATAAATGGTAATTTACTGGTGGTTTGAGAGAGCCTCCAGGTTTGACTTCCTCTAGAGCCTTGGTGGATTCTGTTCATCACCCCTTTGGGGAATTTTCTCTCTGTTCTCTGCATAACAGCAAGAGTATCATTAAGTTCTGCATTTCAAAATGCAAACACTATGAGAATGGCTCTTGACAACATGCAGATTCTCACTCGACCATGGTCTTAAACATCTAGCATCATTCAGAACATCCTCCTTATAACAGCATCTACACACATACACACTCGGCACTGCCTTTACTAATACCCTGATATACTCAAAGACGTTTTAAGGCATGGGCAACGTGGGCAATTGTCCATCCCCCCTTTCAAGGGCTTCCCTAGGAAAATGAACCTTTTCTCTGGCTCACGTCTTTGTATTTTGTATCGTAATATTTTACTTACATTTAATATGGTTAGGCAACAAAGGGCTTGAATTAGCAAAATATGGGTAACAAAATTCAAATTTGTTCCATACAGGGCCCCCAAAACATTTCTTGCTGAAGGCCCGTAAAATCCTTAAGATGACACTGGAAAGACTCAGTGCTTGCCACTATAAATACCCTAAAAGTGAGCTTGACATAGTGCCCTTACCCATACAAAGCGTTTTGGAAAAGATGAGTGCTGAGTTCTTGCAAAACATAAGGAGGCCGTCTTCCATTCTTGGTCAAAGAACAAGGCCATTCCACAGAGCATGTAAAAAGACCTACCAGCAAACCTTCAGTATCTTTCCAGGGAGATGGCAAGTGGGTTCTGAATGGGTGCCCCAAGGAGTTAGCTTGTTTTGGCACTTCCCTACCTTTGCTGCCCTCTCCGACTCGCTTCCGCAGTGGGTAATGCAGGCATTGTTGACCATTGTAACAACTTGATTAGGTGAACCCTCACCAAGCTTGCACGATTGAACTTTAGCAAGAGTGTGCACCTGGCTATGCCAAGGAAAGTGTGTAAGCCACTTTTGCTGGTAAGATGGGCTGGCCTGGCCCTGTGCCTCACCAATCCACAGAACCTGGTCATCACCTTTATTTATGTTAAAAGCACAAATGTCAGAGAATAGAGAAAATATGCGTTAATGTTGTGTGAACTATTGTCCTGCAGGGAACTTGTTTGAATGAGGACAGCATTCTGATTGTAGGATGCTGCCCAACATGGAAATTAATGACTGATGGAGGGAACTACTAGTTGCACCATTACATAGACATCCTGGCAGGTAATATGCTTCTCTCAGAGCAATAGCTCCTCTTTCAGGTATCAGGCCAACACATCAAGCAGCATTTCAATACATGAGAATAGTGTGGTCCCGAGACTACTGCTTAATTGGAGGACTACTGACTGATGGTAATGCTTGAAAGGGTAAGAAGGTAAGGCCTCATGTAGGAAGCAGGGCAGTGCCAGCCTTGGGTGGATCCCAAGCTTGTAGGGGATTTGCATTTTTAGGTGCTTGTCTGATGCAGGGACCACTATCTAAGATGTTGGAGCAGTGTGATAGTGGAAGAGTGTTTGATTTGAATGGCTGTTGCCTCTGATAGAAATGGCCTGATGAAGGGCCAGCTACTAGAGAGAGGACTCCTATTCTCCTTATGAGCCAGCATCCCCAGCCATTATACCTTAGCCTTTCACAAAGTAAGGTAGCCTGGGACTATTCTCTGAATGGTGCTGATGCTGCCCGAAAGAAGAATTGTAACTTTTATCAGGTTACTTCTTGACAGTGGGGATACTGTCCCGTGTCCCTTATTGGGAAACATCTGTTGAGAGGTTGGAACAACCAGTGCCTGAGTGATAGGGAGAGTGATGACTAAGGTGTGTATTACCTACTGATGCTATTGTTGGATACATTGGCTCAGAGAAAATGGGGGGCTAATGCCTGATTGGGAGGACTATTGCTTGAAGCAGGGACTTGCCCAAGTTAGCTCCTGCCTTCATTAGGTCCAGAGGATTCCATTACTTACAATGAATACCATTTTCTGTTGTTAGGTAAATGAAGGCGATACATTTCCTCAGAACAGTGCTGATTACTGGGATTGAGGGGTTGGTGCATAGAAAAGATACCATCCAGCTGAGAGAGCAAAAGGTGGCTGTAAATTGAAATGTTTCTGATTGTATTGCATTGTAGCATTTCTATGGCGCTTTCCCACCTCTTGTGAAGTGCCAACAGCAGTCTGCAGCCAGACGTTTAGGTGGAACAAAATCTTCTGTGCATGGATGAGGGAAGGTCTTGGTTGAGTGTCACTGATTAGTGTTTGTTACCATGTTGTGCTTGAGGCCCAGGAACTGTGCTACAAGTTTGTAACAGCAATGGGTAGCAGACCCTTAACCATAAATTAGAAACTACTGGGAAATGGAGGCATAGCTTTGCACTTGAGGTCAGCTGTGTCACATTTTATAAGAGCCTAAATCTTTGTTGGTAATCTAAATCCCTGAGGCTGATACTCAATATTTTTTATGGGGGTGTATTCCAAAGTTTTCCTGTCTGAACAGAGAGAAAATTCCCCCAAAGGGGTGAGGAACAGACTCCACCAAGGCTCTAGAGGAAGTCAAACCTGGAGGCTCTGTCAAACCACCAGTAAATTACAATTTATGGAGCCTGCCCAGTCAATCACTATATGTAGTCCACCCACAGTGAAAGGATCCCAACCTTTGGTGATGCTGTTAAGCCACCAGTAGCTTGCTTTATGGAGTATACTCAGCAGAGACACGAGAACAGCTCATGGAGGCACTGTTAAGCCATAAGAATACATTTAAATGCATGCCACAGAGTAATCTTGCCTAATGGCATGCACTTCACGTTTAGGCTTCAGCTAAAGGTACCTGGAGGTTGATTTTAAAAAAACGAACTCAGAAAGCCTTCAGTGGCTAAAATCAGGCGGAAGACATGGTATGGTTTGCTCATTTCTTCACCTTCAAATTGTGCTCAATGGACTGTGAAATGAGGGCTCAGAGGCTGTGAGTTGTCATTGCTTAAAAGACATTCCTAAATCTTCATTGTCAGTAAACAAGAGGCATTGCAGCGATCTACTCTATTTCTGTACGTGAAAAGCACAGCAGTGGCACTGTCTAAGAATTTAGGTGGAATGACAGACACATAGTGATCTACTCCTGACTGATTGTGGAAAACACCACAGCGTCATTCTGTCAGGATTTAGGTGAGATAACAGACCTAAATGGACTGAAGGTGCTGGAAAACAGGTTGATGGGAGCTGAGAAACAAACACCACACCGCTACCCATCAGTGACCCTCAGTCACACACTTCCTGTGTTGGGGCAATTTCTGGGTCATTAAGGGTAGAGCCCTATCTAATCATGTTTGTAACTCAGTCCTGTACCTGGCAACATGTTGCATGGTTGCAGTTCTTCTTCTTCTGGCACAAAACCTGGAAATGCTCTCATGCAGGGATATCGGCTAAGAGTGATCACCTTTATACATAATATAATGGCACTGCAATAAAATGAGGGGTTCCAATTCTCTTGCTTTCATGAAGGTAGGCAAAGGAGACCACCTAAATGTGATGAACGATAAAATGACCCTACACTTATTATCAGCTTTAGATTCTCCTCTTTTTCATTCAGACCATTAAGATCTAGCTCAGAGGTAGGCAGAAATGTAATAGACCTCAGTGACTCTCTTTGGTCATAATATTGCCTGTGCAACCTGTGCCAAATAACCTGGCCTCTAATCATGCCAGGTTCATTATCATCATTAAATATTCATCACAACTCAGGACACATTAGCGTTTCTTCATAAAAGCACAAGCATGGTGAGTGGAAACTCATGCTCCTTACCAAACACAATAACTTACATAATAGTAGTAATATAATCAAACCTCTTTGGGGGAACATTCGCCCACAGGAGTAGTGTGGCAGTCATTACAATGCCCTGTCATGACAATGGCAGGTCTTACTTTTATTACTTCTTTATATCATGGGAGACATATCCTACTTTCTGTCTATGACAGCAAATCTATTTTATGTTTATACAATAGTATAGCGTCATTATTCTCAATGGGTAACAAATGGGTTTGCACACATCATGTGGTGCTTATGTGTGCATCAAAAGCAAGTTGGTCCTCTCTTATATTAGACCGTCCCTTTCCAGTGCTACATTACTGTTGAGCTCTAGACCATAATCACAGCCAAAGTAAATCACAAGAGAGGACTGAAAACACCCTACTCAAAACAACAACTGAAATTCAAACTTAGGGGTCGATTAGGATGTAGGGCTGATCGCCATCACCCGCATGGCGGTGGTGATCCGCCATACATCCTTCCCCGCCCGCCACCCATTTCCCCCGCCATATTACTATGGCGGGGGGGACCCCGGCGGACGGAAAGATCGTCCGCCGGTTTTCTGCCGGTCGACCAGTCGACCGGGCGGAAAAGGGGCTATATATGGTGGCGGTGATTCATATTAGCATGGGCAGCAGAGCATGGCTTTCCATGGCGGAGACCCCGCCATGGAAAGCCATGGGGACCCATGGTACCCCCCTGCATTGTCATGGACATGGTGGCACGCGGTGCCTGTCACCTTGTGATTGACAATGCACACAGTGCATTCCCAGCATTGTGGCGGGCGGTGTTGTGAGCAATGCTGGGATGGCAGTGGCATCCTAATTGCAGGTGCGGGACCGTCGCACCACTGGCGGACGGTCCCAGCACCGCTAGGGTGGCGGGCGGACATCCTAATGGGCCTCTGAATCTCACATGAACCTGAAAAAGTACCATCACGCAGGCTGTTACCTACATCACATGCACAATAGCCTTGGATACATTAATCTTCAAAAATTACTAAATTTCTCAATTTAGCTGGCCCTGGAGATTCTTTAAAAGGATCTTCAAGTGTAGAGAAAGATGCTGCTCTCTTGATCCAGTCTTTAAGCTGTCAATCACCAACAA
Source organism: Triturus cristatus (assembly GCF_964204655.1). Lineage (NCBI taxonomy): Eukaryota > Metazoa > Chordata > Amphibia > Caudata > Salamandridae > Triturus > Triturus cristatus. The sequence goes on along the minus strand of NC_140593.1, from coordinate 1,061,356,504 downwards.
TAAGCATTCCAGAATACTCCTTTGCTTGATGAAGTATACTTGGGGTTTTAGACCTATTGCGACATAATTCCCCATGAACGGCCTGAAATCAAGGAATCAGATCCTTCTGAATCACTAAAAGTTCCTGTGAAATGTCCAGAAGCTCCTGATAGCCCTGTGAGGATGATGACTTGTAAATGAGAGAGGAGAGAGACAAAGTTATTTCGATATGTTCAGTGACTTCCTCTCCTAATTGCTGTTGATTACAGGAATCTTGGAGCTCTCGCAGTTCTCGTTCCTGCTGGACCTTGTCGCTCATCCATCACCGAGATTTATGACGGTGGCATCTATTTCATACAATTATACAGTGCCATTGATTTGCCTCCCTAGGGTGACCCACCGTCCGTAATTTTCACAGACTGTCTGTAAATTAGTACTAACGTCCGTTGTCCGTAATAGATGTCTTAACGGGCAGCATTTGTCTGTAATTTTAGCTTCTTAGATAAAGGACAAAAGTTCATTACAACAATTGTGAGTCTCCAGCTGAGGTGGAAGAGAGGATTTCCTGAGCTCCATTTCAGGGGGAGGGGTAGACGGCTTAAAAGACAGTAGCCTTGGTGCCAGAGTGTCTGCTTCCCCAAAGAAATACAAATGTGTCCAATCAGCAAACATAAAAGGCTACTCTGGAGCCGGTATAGCCGTGAATTGATGGAGTCACTTGAAGCTTTCTGATAACAAGATATTTTCTTTTTGAGAGGTTCTGTAAGGGTTTGCTAAGCTGAGCTGTGGAACGCGTGCTTTTAATGCACAGTTATAAAAACATTTTGCACTAGGTATAATCTGTATGTTACTGAAATCTATAATTTAGAAGCACCTTTTTATCTTTCGCCTAAATTTATCTGTGCATTTAGTGGCAGTCTATATTATGCTTTGTGAAATGCACGTTTAAAATACTGACTGAAACATTCACAGTGCTTTCAGGGATCTCACAGCTCTAAAAAAAACACAAGTCACTTTTCCCTGCTGCACCAAACAGGATTCAATTCTGTGGACCTCTTGTTGCACAAATATACATCTGTAGTGATCGCATTAACGAATACAGGTTTCATCACATACAATAGTGCATTTTCCACTGATTAGATTAACTTTAATTTATTTTTCAGTTAATGTGTGCATTATTTTATGTGTAGTTACCTGACGGTGAGAGAGCAACAAAATAGTTGCACAATATTTTTCTGTGTTTAGCCACGCCTTTGGCTCCACCTCCGCGCTCACTGACCCCGTCTCAATGGCAGTATCCATACTTTGTTTAATGCACTTCAACCACTGCACTGAATAGCTTCAGTTGGGTGAGCCAACAAATTAACAAGGGGATCCCAGCCAAAGGTCTAGCTCGGATCTTAGAGCCTGCGCACCACCCAAGCTCTGATATAGTTGCTATGTAAATCATATAACAAACATAATGTAAAATATGATAACATTTAAGAGAAGTGTATTTCTTTAACACGTGAAGCGTTAATACATCAAATTAAAGCATATTAAATACAATACAGTAGGTTTTTGTGAAACAACTGGCATTCAGAACTCACATATTTGAAAGTGCTTTCATGCGCATTAAAATGGAAAACAAATTGTGAAGTAACTAGGATTTGCCTACGATCACACAATTTAAGTAGGGAAGCAGCAATTCATCCCGTTTTTCTAATTTAACTTTGTAAAAATCAGCCAGGAAATGGGTATTTGTCTTTCCTCATGTTAAGGCTTTATTTTTACTTCTTTGTGCTTTTTTCTGCAGTTTGTATATAGCATGAACTCGACCCAAAGGTATTGGAGCACTGTACATGAGCACCACTTACATTACACAAGGTCTCATTCATTGTTTATAGGCATAGGGAGAATAAGGGCCAGATGTAGGAAGCCAAATAGCGGCCGCAAACGCCGAAATTCGCAGAATATCAGCCTTTGGGATCGCAATTTGGCTTTGAGCAATGTAGGTAAGATTAAACCTACTCGCAAAATAAGGAATCGCAAAAATTGTGATTCCTTATTTTGCGATTGCATTTAAGGAATCGCAAATTACGATTCCTTAAATGCAATGTAAGTAGCACAAAATAAAGTGCACTTTGGCCTTAAGGAATCGCTAATTACCACCAACTTCATGTTGGTGGTAATTAGCGATTTCCTTTAAAAAAGCACTTTTTTGCTTTTTTAAAAGTGCCATGTGGCACACATTCATGCCCTTAGGGCATGTATGTGCACCACATGTGCACACATGCACATTTCAGGGGTGCAACAAGGTGTCCTTTTGGAACCCTTGCACCCTTGAAATTGCGCCCGGGATTTGCGAGTGCATCTTGGTTACTCGCAAAGTGCGGGCGCAAATTCTATTCATTCCTATGGGCCTCTTGGCCCATAGGAATGAATGGGATGGAATTCCTTGATTGCGAATCTCAATTTGCGATTCGCAATTAAGGAATATTAAGGAATCGCAAATATTTTTGCGATTCCTACCTACATTCAATTTAGCGAGTCCTTAACAGCGATTCGGTAAAAATCGCTATTACGGACTCGCTAAATTGAATTTACCTACATCTGGCCCTAAGTGATTTGCCCAGAAACACAGTATATTGAGCCGATGCAGAGACTCATAGCTGGTTCCCCAGTTCTAGAATCAGCAGCCCTGACTTTAATACCACATCCTGGGTAGAGGGAAGGAAGCAGGAAGAAGTCACATGAAAGCTTGGCTCGTTATGGGCTCAAGGTTCCAACAGGACCTTGAGCTGAGCCAGAGCCAGGTTTCAGGAGCAGGCCTAACTCAACATCACAGTGGTTCGGCACGTCTAGAATAGCTCTATAATGTCTACAAAAGACTGTGATATTAGTATATTGTGTCCTGCCTTCTCTTATTTTAATTATGGACCTTTATTTTTAGATACTGTTTCAGATTAACCTGTGATCTGTCTTTATTAAACACAGTATTCTATTCATCTTACAGAATTGCACAAAACATTGTCTTCTGGTTTTAAAGGGGACTGAGAAAAATAAATTAATCTAGTCAGTGGCTTAAGTGCACTGTGTTTTAACATGAAGCCTGGTTTCAAATCCCGGATTTCCTGCATGGCTAAGTTGTGTGATTTTAGTCAAATGATTTTACTTCATGTGTTTAATGTACTTGATAGTGACATTTGAGAGCAATTAGTAGTAATTAAATTTAAGACGGACTGTGTACAAAAAATCATGTGTATGTTTTATTAGCCTGGAATGTTCCACCATCCATAACAATGACATTGGCCATGATGTAAGGGACACCATATAATTGGTTTCCTTTGTTCACTCCAGGTGTAGTCAAGAGGGAAAGTTAAGGCATGTTTTAAAGTTCATGTTTAGAAACTTTTAATTGAGATAAATGCCAATGCAATGTTGTCATCTAATGCACTAAACTGAAACACAACCATATGTTTTTTAAAGATGTTATTGTTGTGTGCCAAAAGAGGTTATATAGCATGATAGTAGCCAGTTATGTAGCAATAGATTCCATCATAAAATTACAGAATAACAGTGCTGGGCTATTTATGAAGAGTTAGCACACATTTTTTTTAAATATTTCTTTGTAACAAACTGACCCATAATAAACTGTCCAACCCCACCCCCCTGCCCAGTTGCTGCTGCTTTACCTGTCAGCATAGGGAAGCAGAGCAATGAACCCGGTGGTGTTTAGAAGAGAGTGCTCTAGAGGGGAAATCACGACAGTGTGTCAGAGATAGGTGCCCTTAAACCATTCCCTTGAATAGTTGCCTAGATGTGGCAAAAAGCACTACTACATACAACCCGAGTGTGCATGTGTCGGGTGGATTATGGGGGGAGAGTATCATCCTTGGTGCACTCTTTAAAGCCCTCCACCAAAATGTCCCACGCCTGTGTAGCAAAACATTTTAGCAGACTGGCTCATTCCTCCCTGTGTAACAAGGTGCCTACAGATCGAAACCAAGAGAGCGAGACCTTGGTCCAACTTATGATTACTGGGGGAAGTGAATCCTTCCAGAGCAGTGTAATATTGCGTTTTGCTAGCAGAAGAGCCAGGTCGAGGAACTCAGTGTAGGGTTTCTCGAACTGAAGGCAGGGAATACCCCAATAGGACTGCTTCTGTGGAATTTGTTAGTACTCGGCCCATCATGGTCGACAGCACCTCCAGAACTCTCTGCTAGCATGAATGGAGTGTGGGGCACGACCAAAGAATATGAAGCAAATGGGCATCGAATTGCATACAGCAAGGACATGCAGCTGCGACTCCCGGGTACATTTTGTTAATTCGGGCAGGTGTAAGTTAGGCTCAGTTCAGAATATTAAATTGCATGTACTTAATATGGGAGCTGTGGAATACTTTATGGATATACTTTAATATTTTAACCCAGTCCATATCATGCAGAGGTTTGGTCATTCCAGTCTCCCAGTTAGTACAGAGAGAAGACCTGGAGTGGTTCCCATGTTGCAGGAAAGCTCTTTACACCCATCTTATTAGTTTACCACCAGTTCCTATGGCGTAGTGCGTGCGGTACACTTCATATGAGGTTGGTGCTAGGGGGTGGGCATGAAATAGGGCATTTAATGATTGTTTAAGGTGTTCGTAAGAAAGGAATTGATGTAGGTGAAGATTCTTGTCAGCTATAAGGGTTTGGAAATCTAGTAGCTCGCTTTCAACAAACGAATACCCCAATTTTGAGAGGCCTGAAACATGCCACTGATGGAGTTGCCCTGAACGAAGCCATCCTGGGCAAGTGGGGAGGCCTATCAAAGGTACTGGAGGAGTTTATCGTATCAGTGAGTTTACAGGTTCTATTAAGGTAAGAGAAAGCTGTGCGCGATAACCCAGGGTGGCGCTGGGTAGAATGGTCAGTAGGAAACAATAAGTAGTGCAGTAAGCCCCCCTTAAAGTCTTTACGGGTAAACCCTGTCTTATGCATGGTGTGGCCAGACAGCCACCAAAGGAGCTGTGCAGCTAAATAATAGCATTCTTAGTCTGGAAGGGTGAATCCATCAGCAGTCACAGATAGCTTGAGAGTGGTAAGAGCTAACCAGCGGCTCCCTGGTCCCTACATCAGACGTGGGACATGTTGAGATGTCTGAAGATGGAAGGAGGGATGAGCAGGTGAAAGTTAAAAAAATATTACAATAACTGAGGTAGCACCACCATCTTCACTAGTGCCACATGGCTCATTACTGAAAGTGGAAGAGAAGATCAAAAAGTAAACTGGGCTGGGTATTGAAAGGTAACTTATTCCCCATTCAATGTGGCATCTAATTGTATAGAAAGGGGAATACACTGCCATATGTTAAAGAAACACTTCTAACAATATAAAATCTTTATCATGTTCTCAAATGTTACTTGTGTAATTTACATCCCAAATATTTTGCAGATTCTGCATGTACTTTGTCATTTAAGGACGAGCAAGACCATTGGTTCGGCCTTAACTCGACTGCAGAATCATTTTAAGACATGGACAGAGTGGGCTATTGCCCAGCATAGCCTTCCGAGGGGTCTGGCCCCTGCTCACCCTTCACAAGCACAATCATCAGCTGATTGAACCAGCAGAGTCTGCCAGGGTGGGTAGGTGTTGCTTGTTCAACAACTTGACAGTGCCTCTTCTGTTTCTCTTGTCTCTGCTGAGACAAATCCCCAGGTACACAATTCTTTCAATTACTCATGGCGGGCCCTTCTGGGCTGAATTTAGGAATTATCTTACCTTGTTCTTCTCTTCATTCTGCCTCCAGTTCTTAGCAAGAATCCTCTAAATCAGTTGCTGTAGATCTCCCATCTAATCTCGATTTTATCTTGCTCTTTATTTCTATTTGTCTGGTATTCTGGATTTTTCAACACTACCACCTAAAAGAAGGGTCTAAGGGAAATTTTTTAAAGACCTACCCAGATTCTAATCCCCAAAAACTAGACTATACCACATAAGAGAATCGGGGGTCTAAGGGTAGACAGTACAAAGAATAAGAAAGGAGTAGGGTGTGTAGAATCAGTCAAACCCATGCATGATCAGAGCAGAGCATGGATTACCATCAACCTTACTCATCCAATGAGACAAATAGTGAGAGCAAGGACACCTCTCTTGATCGTTTGCATCATATGGTATCCAACTAGAACAGAGGTATGTCTCTCGATCGTAGAGACTGCCTCACTAGTTAAAGGCTCTATTGCTCCTTTTAGGTTGACGGAAAAGCGTCAAGAGGACACGTGAGAAACTGTGACCACCAGACAAAATGGAAGTGCAGTGCAGAAAAAGAGACTGTGAATTCTAAAAAGAGGTTGTGTGGAGAATGCGATATAATTCAATTCACTCCACACACCTTGATTAAAAAGATGTGACAAAATTACCAGCAGTACTAACTAGTCGCTGCTAGATGAGGGTCGACATGTTTCAGCCTTAAAGGGATAGTGGCCCGCGGCTTTCAGGACCTTTATGCTTCAAAACTATGCTACTGCATTCAACTGATACATTTTCCTATAGTGCAGTGTGCCCCCACTTGTAAGAAAAAGTGAATTTGAACAAAATTAGAGAGATAGTAATAAATACGACCTCAACTTGTCCTAATCCTCAAAATCACAGGATGCAAGCATCACCCAGCGTGATCAGGGATTGCACCTCACCTACCCTGGAACCTGGCTCAGGTTAAGGAGGCCCGCTCTATCCGTCGTTGCCCCAGAATTTCCGAGCAGGATGGGAGGCCTGGATTCCCAGTTCTGAGCTAAATGTACAATCCCAAGAGCACATCCTAATGCTGTGAGACTATAGACAAGCTGTGGGCACCTCACATCCTGACATTAGGTGTGAGACTGTCGCCCACACAATCTGCTCTGTCTCATTATTTGTTTTTTAGATTTATCGTTGACTGGAGGTTGAGGTGAGACAAATGTTTTTGTTCAACTTGTCTAAACTAGCAGATGGTCTCTTACCTTAATGTTAACCAAACTGTTGGCCATAGGTTATAAAATGTTTAGAAACATAATCAAAACTTTGCTGTTGCTTTCCCTCCTAGAAAGCTTGGGTAAATCTGGATAGCAGTGATGTACTTGGCACCGTGCTCAAGGACTTTAATTTACTCTTGAACAAGGATATAATGTGCCACCTCGATGTAGCACACCTAGAGACAATCACATAAAGACCATAGTGAATATATTGTGCTATGTAGAAAATAGTAAATAAATGCACTGAAAAAATAGTGGAGTATGGCCTCTCCTTGCATGTGTCTGTAAAATGGACTTTTTGTCCTGAATGTTGACGCTTTGTTCTGAATTTTGAACCTTTGCCCGGAATTTTTACAGTCCTGTCCAGAATTTGCCTCCATGTCAGTTGGTCACCCCATCCCTTCCTGCGTGGATGACTTGAGAAAACCTCAGATGTATTGATTTTACCCAGGTAATGCCTTGCCGTCATCTCCTTAATAAGCACTCAACTGACTAGGCCAGCGGGTGACTCTTGAACCGGTGGTTGCAGGAGGGGTACACTCAATCAATCAATGTAAATGTAGTTGAGCTTATATAGCGCACAGCTACCCGCAGTGGGTTTCCCGGCGCTTGCTTAGGGAACCCGTCCTGGTATTCCCCTGTGAGATAGCAGGGTATCCACAAGGTGAAAGTCAGGCATCCCGCCGCGAGGGGCCATTGTGGAGATTAAGCAAGCTATTGCCCAGAGTCGCAGAGTGTGAACCCGTGAGTCGAGGAGGCACCGGGGCGAGAATTATCGAGTCCGTGGAATTTTTAGCCCAAGACCCGCCGAGGCGGGGAATTGAACCCTGGTCCAGGACCGATCTCAGCTTCCGGGTCTGCCGCCTCTAACCCCTGAGCCACACTTCTCCACAATCAATCAATCAATCAATCAATCAATCAATCAATCAATCAATCGCATTTATAAAGCGCGCTACTCACCCATCAAGGGTCTCAAGGCGCTGGGAGGGGGGGGGGGGGTCAGTGCTCGAAGAGCCAGGTCTTGAGCTGCCTTCTGAAGGAGAGGTGGTCAGGTATGGCGCGAAGGTGGCTGGGCAGAGAGTTCCAGGTCTTCGCTGCTAGAAAAGAGAAGGATCTTCCTCCGGCGGTGGCTTTGCGGATGCGGGGTACGGCTGCCAGGGCCTGTCCGGTGGAGCGCAGAGTGCGCGGGGGAGTGTAGAAGGAGACGCGGTTATTGATGAGTTTGGGTCCGAGGCTGTGAAGGGCTTTGTGTGCGTGGGTGAGTAGTCGGAAGGTGATCCGCTTGTTGACGGGTAGCCAATGGAGTTTTTTCAGGTGTCCGGAGATGTGGTGGTGGCGAGGGATGTCCAGGATGAGTCTTGCGGCAGCGTTCTGGATCCGTTGGAGTTTCCTCTGCAGCTTGGTGATGATGCCGGCGTACAGGGTGTTCCCGTAGTCCAAGCGGCTGGTGACGAGGGCGTGGGTGACGGTCTTCCTGGTGTCGGTGGGGATCCAGCGGAAGATCTTGCGGAGCATGCGGAAGGTGTTGAAACATGCCGAGGTCACCGAGTTCACCTGTCTGGTCATGGTGAGGGAAGAGTCCAGGATGAAGCCGAGGTTGCGCGCGTGGTCGGTGGGTTGGGGAGTGCTGCCTAGGGCGGGGGGCCACCAGGAGTCATCCCATGCGGTGGGAGTGGGGCCGAGGATGAGGACCTCCGTTTTGTCTGTGTTCAGTTTCAGACGGCTGTCTGTCATCCAGTTCGCCACTTCCTTCATTCCTTCATGTAGTCTGGTCCTAGCTGATGTGGGGTTGTTAGTGAGGGATAAGATGAGCTGGGTGTCGTCGGCGTATGATATAAGGTCGAGTCCGTGTTTGCGTGCGATGTTCGCCAGGGGGGTCATGTAGACGTTGAAGAGAGTGGGGCTGAGGGAGGATCCTTGAGGTACGCCGCAGATGATCTCCGTGGCTGTGGATCTGAAGGGGGGAAGGCGGACTCTCTGAGTCCTTCCAGAGAGGAAGGAGACGATCCATTCCAGGGCCTTGCTTCTGATGCCGGCGTTGCTGAGGCGGCGTATCAGGGTGCGGTGGCAGACCGTGTCGAAGGCTGCAGAGAGGTCCAGGAGTATGAGGGCCACGGTCTCTCCCTTGTCGGTCAGGGCTCTGATGTCGTCCGTTGCTGCGATCAGGGCGGTTTTGGTGCTGTGGTTGGCCCTGAAACCGAACTGTGTGGGGTCGAGGGAGTCGTTGGTTTCCAGGGCGTTGGTGAGTTGAGCGTTGACGATTTTCTCAATCACTTTGGCGGGGAACGGCAGGAGAGAGATGGGCCGGAAGTTTTTGAGTTCGGTGGGGTCTGCTGTAGGTTTCTTTAAGAGGGCGTTGAGCTCTGCGTGTTTCCAGCTCTCCGGGAAGGTGGCGGCGGTGAGGGAGGCGTTGATGACGTCTCGGAGGTGCGGTGCGATGATGTCGTCGGCCTTGTTGTAGATGTGGTGCGGGCAGGGGTCCGATGGGGATCCGGAGTGGATCGAGTTCATTATGCGGGTGGTCTCCTCGGTGGTGGTAGGGTTCCAGGTGAGGATGGTGGTGGTGTCGGTGGCGGGTTCCGGAGGGGGGCTTGTGTCGGCGGTCGGGAAGCTGTTGTATATGTCGGTGATCTTGTGGTGGAAGAAGGTTGCGAGGGAGTCGCAGAGGTCCTGTGAGGGAGGGATGGAGTTGTACACTGGCACTTATTTTTAGGGACCGGCATTAATTTTTCCTCATAAGACTGACTTTGACGCAGAGTAAAAAAGAGAAAAAAGGGAAGGAAGGAGGAAGAGGGAAATAGTAAACAGAGACAAAGAGGGAAAACAGGGAAGCAAAAGAACCTACAAGCGTGACATAAAGGTGCGGGAGAGCATGGAGGTGGGTGAAAGAAGCACGAGGTGGGAACAAGACTGCATAGCCTTGATTTTCGGCCATAATCGATCTCGGACTGCTGGGAAATTTCTGGGCACCAGCTCTTATTATTATTTTAAATATTAAGCGCTGGCTTGCTCCTAAATACCCTTGTCAGTAGGCAACTCCATCATACTCACATACCCCTCCTGAGATTCCCTGTGTTAAAAGGCAAATTACCTGGTACTCTGCACACAAGACCTCTATTCTAGGGACATCTAATCAAGGAGTTCTTTGAACTCCGTTGACCTCCCAATGATTGATGAGGGCTGAAAGCCCAAAACCGGTCCTAGGGTGCTTGTTTCCAGTCCAGGAAGGACCTGGTCTGGCAGTTCGGGCTGGACTGTTCCCATTGGGCGCAGGGTCAAGACTGATTTGCATATGGCTGGGTCCAAACTGGAATTGCATGGTGAGCAAGAAAACAATGGATTTAGGCCCAGGTCTCTGTAATGGGGTGAATGTATGACATTGTTCTGCATTCTGTACATCAATTGTTCTTTTTGCATTTACTTGTAATGCTTCACATTACCATATACAATTCCTTTAAAGCCAGACCTATTGGCATTGCCAATCCTTTTTTTTTTTAAATGAGATTCATTAAGGAGAGTATGTGAGCCTAAGTGTATTTTTTTATTTTTTACTTTTATTTATTTTATTTGTTTGATGTCATGCCTATAAAAAGATTAAATTCAGAAAATGTCATGTAATCACCAATCAAGAAATCCAATATTTACATACGAGCATATATCTCAAATTGGGGAACTGTAGGACAGTATCTCTTAAGTACCATTGAGCTGGGTAACAATAAACAGCTGATATTTAGCGCCAAGATACTCTTCTGGGTGAACATGTGGTGCAGATCAGAGCTTCCGAATCCCCTCTACTTCCACGGACGGAATGATTTCACAGTCACACACGCATACACACATCACACGCTGGTGGGGCCCATTACACCAACATTCACCCTAAATCACTCTATCCGTGCCCTGTAAAGGAGAAACACCTTTCACTTGAGCTCTATATCTAATCTGCCTGTACTTTGAGGTCAATGCGACCAGCTAGTTGCTGTGGATCTAGCAAATTATATTTCAAAGAATACACAATAAAATCAATAAACATGACCAGAAATAACCACCCGAGACAGGAATTCAAACAGATTGTTCATTTATCTAAAATTTCAAGAAAAGCCAATTAAATGCAAATTTCATTTCTCTCATATTTATTCTGTCTAAATGTCAGATCCTAAGTCAGAACCGATGCTCTGTAGAAGAATTAGAGTCTTCTGTCGTCATGTAGAGTCATCGTCCTCTCCGTCAGCATAGGGACCTCGCATCATCAGCTCGGGAAGAAGTGGCGCTAGACCTCTCTAGTCTACTATTATTTATACTAAAATTTACATTCTATAAAGTAACATTTCTTTATTCAGAACGGATGAATGGCGGAAATAATGTCATCTTGGTACTTTTTCGATATTCTACGGGTTGTTCTCACGCATAGATTGTCCCAAATAATGAATAGCAGAATTGAACGTCCATGACTAATTCGCTACTTTTACGGATGTCTCTACTAGGTGAATTTGTTTCAAAAATGGGTTCACATTGAGTTCGTATCAACTTTTCCGTCTTTCAGGGGCTTTTGGCAGATGTCCCAGACTTGTCATCATGCTTATGGCTTTTCAGTTCATCGGAGGTGCAAGGTCACAGGCAGAGCGAAGCCTTTCTATAAATTTCCAGCAACTCCAATACAGGCTGCGGGTGGTGGCCATTTTATGGCAGGCCACAATGGACAACTTTAAGCAAAATAGACATAAAACAGAATTACTGCATAGAAATGATTATACAGTGTTATTCCCCTGCTAATACCTTTATGTGTGTGTATTTATCTAGCCATTTGCGACATCAAAATCCATTAATGCATATTAATTATAAGCGCAAAACACCATAACATCACATAAGCAACATCGTTTTCTGTCAGTTTGCTCACCAACTTAGTTCACTTGTTATTTAGCCATGCAATAGCATTCCCACGTGTAATTCTCTTGTTAATAAGGTTGATTAGACAACATTCGACAAACTTTTAATCATTAATAATTAATCAGTAGTACTTTTAGTTAGAACATGCGAAAATGAAACAGGTATTCGGTTTTAGAGTAAAAACCCTGCTCCATCAATCCCCCCTTTGGTGATATATAATCACCACAAAAATCAAAACCCCAAAAATCTATTTAGTTTCCCCTTTTGGAAGAATTTGAAATATCTTGTTCTTTTTTTTAGACCCTAGTTTCCATCTCATCTTCCTTTTTAGTTTCTATATACATGCTTTCTCTTAGCTCTTCTAGTTCTATTTCTTGTGGATCTCTTTCTGATTTCTTTTGTCTCTTTTTAACATTTTCTTTTGTGATTTTCTTTTTATTTCTTCTATATCTACAACACATACATCCTAATCTAAGGATCAATAATGCAACTATTACACAAGTTAATGGAAATAATATCTTACCAAATATGGTACTACCTATCTTAGCTACAAAGTTCTTAATCGCAATCATCTTATTAGCCATTTTAGTCCAGATACTTTCAGCTTCCAGTGGTACTAATTCTTCATGCAAATCAGTAATATTTTTGATATAGACTTTTAGATCTTTACTTTCGTCAGGAATGTAAGTGCAACAATGTTGAACTTTCAGCATTCCACTGACTCCACCCTCTTTTGCCAAAAGAATGTCAAGGGCAAGTCGATTTTGCATCGCCATAGCACGCAAAGCAACCATTTCTGTATTAACCAAAAGAAAGCCTCCAGCGGTGCTTGTTGACAAGCGATCCACCACTGTTGACAGCTTCCGAATGCCAAATGCATTCAAAGAAATTCCCACTGCTGGAATTAAAGCTCCAAAAATATCTCCTACAATTTCTGTCCATGTTTCTCTTCTAAAACGTGTTAATGTGTTAGACTGTTCAGCATCATCTACTCTATCCATGTGAAAAATCTTTGGAAAGACCAGGCCAACATAACATGTACCAAACCAATGGTCAGGCAAACGGTAATAAGCCTTGTTCCCACAAATATAATAAACTCCCGGGAAAACTGGATCTTCTCCTCCTCTAAATCCCCATCCGGTTGCAATAAAGTATGTATCATGGCACTCACTAGTCCCTATGAAATAATAATCATATTGGGATCTCTTCCTGGTAATGCACAGTTTCCCTTTCTGTGGGGCATCTATAGCCATAGTTGGACTGGCTCCATTTTTCAACTCCTTTTCTTTCCCAATATCCCATATTGTGTCACTCATTTTATGCCCTTCTGCTTTCTTGTGCATGTTCAACCTTCTTCTCTCAACCATGTCTAGAAAATTCTTCTCTTCTCCTTTCAAACTGCAAGTTAAATTATTTCTAAAAACATAATCTAAGGTTAATTCTTTGGTTTCTAGAAAAATCTCACCTAAAGTGTTAGCATCCTTTGCAGGATTCAGTGCTTTATTCATAGGCAATTGCCAAGAATATTATCTACATTAGACATATTGTAATCTGATTTCCCTAACTGATAAAAAATACTAATCAACGCACATACGTAGCCAGAAGATGATGATAAGTCTCTCCTTCCGAAACAGTTGCAGGTAATTGCATGCAGACGTAGCAATCCCTTACTTCCATTGTCTTCACGTATTCGTACAACAATTTAGAAAAAACATTGCTAGAAAAATCGTTAATTGACCTATCTTTATGTATATGTATATTACTAGTTCTAGTTGGAACTACCTTTAACGGACTCATCCCTATATTAGTCTTGTTCTCAATATGACCTTCTAAAGTGTCTATAGTGACTCTAAATGAAATCAATAGAGCAAGCACGCTCCAAAGCAGCATTAATAAACCTGTACAGCAGCAGCACATTTTGCACCATCTTTTCAGAAAGGTACATCTACTTTTATTCTCAGTGTTAGCCATTTTGTTAATTTGACCGTGTCTTTTGACTTAGCCTCTTCTACTCCTCTACTGAACTTTTAAGGGCAGCAAGTACCCACCAGATTATTAAACTCTACTAATTTTTAGTATTACTTCTTCTTCTCTTCTCCAAGTGATTTTTCTTGCATTCACTCAATTTGGATTTTCATTACTTTTCACTGTCTCTTCATCATCATCAAACTGTATCAGGTCCTGAACATCCGTCTCTTCTCCAATGTCGGACAAGATAACTCTCAGGATTGCCACATCTTCTTCTTCAGCAACCTCCTTCAGTAAAGCCTCCTCTGGACTTCCTTGGCTGTCCGCCTCTTCTCCTTCTTCAGGCAGTGCCACATACGTCCATTCCGGTGACTTGTACCTCTGGTTTGGTTTTCTTACTCTTTTAGTTCTCTCAGGTATCTTTGCTTCTTCTTCCTTGGTAGGATTCTGACTTGACACTTCGTTCACTTGTTCAGCTTTCGAAGAGTTAACTCGTGTCAGTCTGTACCTTAGTCTCTTTATCTTATTTGGCCAAAGATCTCCTTTAGCATTTCTCTTTTGCTTTCCTTCTTTATTGTTTCTTTCTCCAAGCCAAGTTCTCTTTCTCAGAACTCGTCCTCCATGAATCTCATTGTCACTTTCATCAGACTCTGTTTCAGTTGCTACTGGTTCATTAACAGCTTTCTTTTCTTTAACAACTTCTTTTTCTCCAACAGTCTATTTTTCCACCAATTGAGATTTCCCTGCTTCTGTCCCTCCTCGGGTCTCCGACACGCAATCTTCTTGCTGTCTACTTGTCCCTTCACCTAGCTTGTTGTAGATATTCCCTACACCTCCTCGGGGTTTTTCCGCAATCTGTCCCTCTCTGTCTTTGTCTGTCCCTTTTTCTTCAATATTTATCTCAGGTGGAACTTGTCCAATTTCCTCATGTGATTCAGGTGTCTCTTCTGTTGGAATGTTCTTTTCTTTTCTTTCTTTCTTTTTGTGTTGGTCACTGTCAATTGGAACCTCAGGCAATTCTTCTGAGTCTGAGCTCGCTTCTGCAGTTTGCACTGTTCTCTTCAGAACCTCTTCTGGTGGGATGAAAGCTTCTCTTGACTCACTTTCCCCACTTTCAGGATTCTTTTTCCTTCTTACTGCCTCACTGTCTGCATCATCACTGGAATCTGATTCTTCAAAGTATTCTTTTCCAGTACCATCTCTTGGATTTGGAACTCTCAGTGTGTGGCTTGCATGTATCCAATTTTTCACACCAGCGCACTTCACAGCAGTCGTTGTGGTCAAGATGACTTGTCTTGGCCTTCTCCACCTTGGAACCAGGCAATTCCTTCTTCTGTGGACTTTTATCCTTACCCAGTCCCCTGGGCTCAGATCATGGGCTGGTTTCTTTTCAAGTGTGGTGGCGTCTTCTCCAACCTGGTGAAACACAGAATGAACTGCGTCAGCCAGGCCTTCGCAGTAATCCAAAATCATGTCATCAGTTATTGTCATCAGCTTGTTCACTGGTACATATGCATGCCTCATAGCACGTCCCATGATAATTTCATGTGGACTCAAACCTGTTGTTCTGTCTGGAGCAGACCTAATGGTCATCAAGACTAGAGGCAAGAAATCGGGCCATTTAATTCCTGTGGCTAAGCACATTTTGCCAATTCTGTTTTTGATAGTACCGTTCATCTGCTCAACAACCCCAGAAGCCTCTGGTCGGTAGGCACAATGCAACTTCTGCTGTACACTCAATGCTTCGCAAATTAGACCCATGATTTCATTATAAAAATGTCCTCCTCTGTCTGATTCAATGGTTACTGGGAACCCGTACCTTGGGATGAACTCTCTTAACAGTAATTTGGCCACTGTTATCCCATCATTTCTTCTGGTTCGGTACGCCTCCACCCACCTTGAGAACAAACAGACCACCACCAGGACATACCTCAACCTGTTGACTGGGGGCATTTCAATGAAGTCTATCTGCATTCTTGTGAAGGGTCCTCCCTCCCTGCCTATTGTTCCTAGGCTCACCACTGTTTTCTTTCCAGGATTGAATTGCTGACATATCAGACATCTCTGACAGAGACTTTCTGCTATCAGTCTAAACTTTGGACTGTACCAGGTTTGCTTAAAGGCTCTTATCATAGCATCCCTTCCCAGGTGTCCTTGGCCATGATACATCCTTGCCATTGTTGACAACATGCTGTTTGGCATGACTGGTCTTCCATCCCTATAGACCCACACATGATCCTTTTCTCTAGGTGCACAACCTGCTTTCACCCAATCTCTCATTTCATCATCTTCTGCCTCATCCTGCAGCTGTTTTACTTCCTCCCATGTCCCCACTTCATTAGTAAACATTAATGAACAAGAAGACATTTCCCGTTCTTTGCTCCTGTTAATTGAGTGATTGTTCCTTGCACAATATTGTGCTATGTCATTGGCAAACTTGTTACCAACTGTTACAAAATCGTCACCATGACCATGAGCAGCACATTTTACAACTGCTAGTTCTTTAGGCAGCTGTATCGCCTCTAGCAGTTTTCCAACCACTTCAGCATTCTTTATGGGAGTTCCACTTGAGATCAGGAAACCTCTTTGTAGCCATAGCTGGCCAAAATCATGGACAACCCCGAAGCCATACTGGCTGTCAGTCATCACAGTCACTCTCACACTCCTCCCAATCTTGCATGCCTTTGTCAGTGCCACCAGTTCTGCCACCTGAGCGGATTTAACTCCTTTCAAGGGTGATGCTTCCACAACTTCCGAGACTTTTCACACCGCATATGCAGCACTCAACACTCCTTCCTCTGTTCTCAGACAAGATCCATCCACAAACAACACATGATCACTTTCAGGCAGTGGCAGATCTCTTATGTCTGGCCCTGGTTTTGTGCAGTAATCAAGTAAATCCAGGCAGTCATGATCAACATCATTTCTCACTCCCACACATTCAGCATCAGGCAACAGTGTCGCTGGATTCACATTCACACATCTTTCCAGACTTACATTGGTTGCACCAAGAATGACTTTCTCATATTTAGTCAGCCGACTATGAGACATGAACTGTGTCCGACTCCTTGTTAAAAGGATTGCCACATCATGAGGTACAAATACCCGTACAGGGTATCCCATTATGATTCCCTCACTTTGTTCCAGACTTTTGCAGGTAGCAGCTACTGCTTTTAGGCAACCTGGCAAACCCACAGCTACTGGGTCAAGAGTTGCTGAGAAATAGGCAATTGGCCTTCTCAGACGTCCGTGTTTCTGGATTAACACTGAAAGTGCACATCCATTTCTCTCACTACAGTACAGCTCAAATTCCTTTTCATAATCAGGCATCCCTAGGGCAGGAGCTTCACAAAGTCTGTCTTTCAGCTCTCTGAATGCAGCCATTTCTTCTGGGTTTAGTTCTAATGGGTCTTTCACCTCACTTTTGGTCAATTTAATCAATGGTTTGGCAATCAGGGAAAAATTTCTTATCCACTGACGACAGTAACCCACCATTCCCAGGAACATTCTCACCTCTCTTTGTGTCATTGGAGCTCTCATTCCCCTAATGATTTTGATTCTGTCAATAGTCACTTTTCCCAGGCCTTTCTCAATATTGTGTCCCAGATACTGGACTTCTTTCTTACAGAACTGCAATTTTGCTGGTGACACCTTTAATCCTCCATCTGCCAAGTGATTCAGTAATGCAATGGTATCTACTTCACAAGCTTCTCGTGTTTTTGATGCCACAAGTAGGTCATCAATATATTGGACCAAGACTGAATTTTCAGGCATTGTCAGACTTTCCAGCGATTTCTTTAGCAATTGATTAAATATTGAGGGGCTCTCTGTATACCCCTGTGGAATTCGGCACCATGCCAAAATCCGTTCTCCAAATCTAAATGAAAATATCGGCTGGCTGTCATGATGCAATTGGATTGAAAAGAAAGCATGACACAAATCAATTACGGTGTACCATTCAGCATCATGAGGAATCTGATACAAAATCACTGATGGATTTGGCACAATCGGACAACATGGCACAACAATCTTGTTAATCTTTCTCAAATCTTGTACTATTCTGAACTTTCCATTAAGTTTCTTCAGTCCCATTATCCGTGAATTACATGGGCTGCTCAATATTTCTCTTAACCCCCCTTGCTGGATCATCTTCTCAATTAAGGGTGTTACTCCTTCAATTATTTCAGGTGTCAATCTGTATTGCGGTATATTTGGGTAAACCACTCCCTCTTTTACAGTAATCTTTACTGGATCTACATTTCTCATCAGGCCCACATCTTCTCCAGTAAAATCCCAAACTGTTGCTTTCACTGTCTGTTTCAACTCTGGGGGTAATGCATCAGGATTAAATATTGCATATGTCCCCAAAGCCTCACATTCTCTGTTATCCATGGTCATTCTGTATAGCACATCCTCATCAGGTGTTTCAAAGGTTATACCATCTGGAGTACAGAAAATAGTGCAATTCATTTTGCACAGCAGATCCCTGCCTAGCAAATTCACAGGACTTGTGTCACACACCACGAATCGGTGCATTTCTGAAAATTTCCCTATTCTAACCTTTACTGGTTCAGTAAGTAGTGTTTTGATCTGTGTGTTGGACACACCAACCACTTGGATCGCTTCGTCCGAGAGAGGAAGATTCTTTATATCAGCTGACCTGACAGTTGATCTCGTGGCCCCAGTATCAACTAGGAAAGTGATGCTTTCACCATTAATTTTCCCATCTACAAAAGGTCCTGCCTGGTCTATTTCCAGAGTTGCGCCAAGTACGCACTCCTCCTCCTCTCTTCGGCACCGTCAGAAGTCTCCCTCAGAGTCACTTCCCTCATTTTTCAGCCAGTACTGAGATCCAGCGCTTGCGCGTTTTGGTTTGATTACCTGCTCTTCATCGTAGAACCCCGATTCTTGGCTGTACTTCTGGGATCCTTTTCTCTGTGGCAAGGGTGGTTTTGGCACCTGATTCTGCTGTTTATCAGCCTTCTGCTGTTGCCGATGCTGACCACACCCCTCACTCTGCACCTGCGAATTCAATGATGAATTATCATCGTTAGTGGACGGTGGATTCTTACACTCGGATTTCCAGTGCCCCAATTTTCCACAGTTGTGGCAGGGGAACTTTTTCTTTGTTTCTTCTATATTCCCTTTTCCTTTTCCTGAACCAAACCTGGGCTTATTTCCTGGGTTATTGGCCTGTTCAACCAGCTGAGCTTCCTGTCTTTCTGCAACTTTCACCTGTGCCCACATTGCCTTTTCTTTTAGCTTTCTCTGCTTTGCCTCAATCTCATCACTGAAGTATTTTGCATGTCTCAAAATCTCATCAATCTTCTTACTCTGCCAGTCCACGGTATGCTGCCGTATCATTTCACTGATTTCAGGCCACAAACCGTACACAAATCTATACACAAAATGACTCAGATCCTTGTCACCCAGGTGTTCATCTCCACTGAACTGCTTAAAAGCTAGTATCAGTCTTTCATAGTAAGCATGGACTGATTCTTTCAATTCCTGATGCGTTCGGTCTATTTTAACGCAGTCTGTCTCCTTGGGGGGTACTTTATTTTTCAAGAAGGCCA